>NC_140581.1:234695458-237250458 GCF_964204655.1 Triturus cristatus
AATACAGTGATGTTATATCTGACGTCATGAGCAGAGGATTGCGGTCGCGTGAGTTATAGTTGCCTGCACTAACTATAACGGGGGAATTTCATTGGTTTTTTACGAGTGAAATGTCCAGCTAACTATAACATGTGTGAAACTTATGGTTTTTTAAGTGAATTTGCAAGGTTTTTTAAATGCTAATTCGTAACTCTAACGTGTGTGAAACCTATGTTTTTTTCAGTGAATTTGTATATATATATATATATATATATATATATATATATATATATATATATATATATATATATATATACTGGCAGTCGCCAGTAGATAGTTATAGTTAGGACCGTGTTTCCATAGGAAATCCGCAACATTCTATTTGGAATAACTTTGGCGCCGGTTGACGAATCCTCGCGAAATTTTCAAAATAGGTGGGGCGCTCCGCTCCTACCCTGAAAGTCTCGGGGGGATTCGTCAAGCGGGGGCTGAGAAAAAAGGGGGGTCCCAAAACGTGTTTTCCCCATGCAATTTTCCATAGGACCTTTAGTCGAAGGTACAGCCCGAACGGCTGAATAGAATTACTTGAAATTTGGCAAAGAGGTAGTCCTCAGGTCAGGCATGTGCCTTTTGCTTAAATGGTGTCAATCTTTTCAGTAGTTCCTGAGAAAATCAAAAGTAAAATCATATATATATGTGGGCGGAGCCTAACCACACATCTCATCCTGAGATCTGATTGGCTGTCAGCACTTCATCCAAGAAGTGTTGGCAGCCATCTTGGGACCAATATACATGATAGCACCTCATTAAAAAGCATTGCAGTTAATAGAAGGTTTTAAGACTTTAGTTACATTATAAATCATTTGTTGATGGTACCATACTCATTTTAGGAATTGTGGTATGTTCTAAGGTGATTTCACCATGTGAAAAAGCCTTCTGCTGGGATATCATGATTGAGAGAAAAATATTTTCTCATGCTTTTCCCACAGAGGTTTGGAAGGTGATCTATAAGCTAAACTGAGAGCTTATTTTCTGTAAATTCACATTATCTTTCTCAGTCATGTGAGAATGAAGTCTGACATTCTCAGTAAAACATGTACATCCAACAAGGGCAGAGACTGTCAGTTGATTCCTTTGTGTTCTACTGCAGCTTCCCAGAGTGTTCCAAAGAACAACTAGAGCGCTAACAGTCCGACTTATGATAAACGTATGGCACACCTGAAGCCATCTTGCTTGGATTAAAGTGGTAACTCTTAAAACATTTAATTTAAAAAGGAACAAAATGAGGGGGTTAATTTTTCCATAACAAGTATGATTAGTGCTGCAGAAAGAAAAACTAGGGCACATTTTGACTTCTGAAATCCTCGTTTATTTCATTAAAAAATTCTGACATGCAGACTGAAACATGCACTTTCAATACCAGCAGCAGTTTTCCCTGGTGAGCAGTAGCTTTACTACAGTGATCTAATGAGCAAAAAGAGTGCTAACATTCTGAATTTATGGCAAATGTGTGACACATCTGAATGCCTTCTTGATGGAATCAAAGTAAAAAACTGAAAGTATTTCCTACTGAGGACACTGCAGTAAATGAGGAAATTAGGAAACTTCATAATAAATAAGTCTCCCAAGATGGCCACCAGAGACAAAAGAGCCCAAATGTAGCCCAAATATCACCCAGATGTAGCCCAAAGTATAGCCCAATGACAGAATGTCCCATAGTGTTCTTAAAAACAACTAGAGCGCTTACTGTCTTCATTATGACAAAAGTATGGCACACCTGAAGCCATCTTGATTGGAATAAACTGGTAACACTTAAAACATTTAATTTAAAAAGGAACACAATGAGGGGGTTCATTTTGCCATAGAAATTATGATTAATGCTGAAGAAAGAAAATGAGGGCACATTTTGAGTGACTTCTCAAATCCTCTTCTATTTCATTAAAAAATTCTGACATGCAGACTGAAACATGCACTTTTGATACCAGGAGCAGACTTCCATGGTGAACAGTAGTTTTACTACAGTGATCTAATGAGCAACTAGAGTACAAACTTTCAGAATTTATGGCAAATGTGTGACATATCTGAATACCTTCATGATGGAATCAAAGTAAAAAACTGAAAGCATTTCCTACTGAGGAGACTGCAGTACATGAGGAAATTAGGAAACTTCATAACAAATAAATCTCCCAAGATGGCCACCGGAGACAAAAGAGCCCAAATGTAGCCCCAAATCACCCAGATGTAGCCCAAATATAGCCCAATGACAGAAGTGTGCAAAACACTTATTATTTTGTGTTTTTGCAGTGTTATATAGTGCAGACTTGTCAGGTATTGGGGTGCTTTACATGAGCATTGGTTACATCACACAAGAACAAATTCATTTTGGTTGTAGACATGGGGAGACTAAGTGATTTGACCAGAATCACAGAATGTCGAGCTGAAGCAGAAACTCCAACCTGGTTTCCCAGTTGCAAAGTCTGCAGTTCTGGAAGTAACACCACATCCTCTCCCCTAAGTCCAACATTTAATCAAGTGGTCAACTGGATAAAAAAACATAAAGATAACAAATAATTTAAAAGTGCTTTGTCGCTATTTGAAAACTCAGAAAATATGTCCTTATTTTAGTCTTTTGGAGCACTAACCATAATTTTGATGCCAATAATACCCTCTCATATATGTAATTTCTAAAGGAAATGCTCTAGGTATTACAGTTTTGATTGCATCAAGATGACGTCAGGCGTTCCACACTTTTGTAATAAATATAGAATGTTAGCAATCTAGTTGTTCATTAGGATACTGTTGAGAGGCAGGAAGGGCCGTGGCAGCACAACAGACTATGGAGGGCAGTGGAAAGGGGGGCAGGGGCAACAAACCAACAATACAGGACTTGCAAGAGAGGCTGTGGCAATGTAATAGACCATTGTGGGCAGAAGGAAGAGGCAATGGTAGTACAACCATACATGCCAACAGACCCGATTCAGCCAGGAAACGTCCAATGTTTTTAAGCTCAAATGGGCTTTATTTGATCTGTCTCCTATCTCCAATCTCCTCTTTTTCAATGCAACTCAAAGGGGAAAATCAATACCCCAGTTTTTTTTCAAAATCTCCCTCTTACCAAGTTCAAAATGTTCGCAAGTATGGTACATTGGATCATGGAAGGAAATGGGGTAGGGACATGGACTTGGATAACAGAGGACAGGAGGGAAATGGAGAGGTGCACCAAACTGACCCTGCAGGGCAGGCACCAGGGTTTACAGCAGCACAATACACCACACAGGGCATGCGGGACGGGAGTGCAGCACCACAATCCATAGAAAGCAAGAGGGAGGGGACAGGACCATGCACATGGACAACAGAGAACAGAGGGGCAAGAGGCAATGGTAGCTAGCTGACCATAATGGACAGACAGGAGAGAAAGCTGCAGCATAACAGACCATAAAGGGCAGGAGGGACGGATCAGGGGCATTACAATGGAACAGACAAGCCAGGAGGGAGGGAGTAGGGGTCTGCACATGTGAACAGAGGGCTGGGGGCAAGGGGGCAGGGCAGGAGCAGCAAGATAGCCATGGAGGTCAGGCAGGATGGGCACTAGAAGCAAGACACACCATGAAGAGCAACAGTGAGACTGTGATGGCATACACACAGACCATGGAGGGAAGGTGGGAGGGGGTCAGGGGCAGCTAACTGACCACAGAGGGAAGGTGGGAGCGGCCATGGCAGCACAGAAGACCATGCATGGCAAGTGGGAGGGTTAGTGGCAGCACAATGGCTATGGTGGGCAAGAAGGAGGGTGCAGGGGCATGCACAAAGGACGATGGAGGATAGAAGGGAGGGTCAGGACCTGTGCACAGACAAGAAAGTTCAGGGGAAGGGGCCTCACAACAGACCGCACGGGGCAGGCAGGAGGAGCAGTTGCAGTACAACAGACCAGGGAGGGCAGAAGGGTTTGGCAGTACAATGGACCATGTAGGACAGGAGGAAAAGGATAGGGGCATGGCATGTGGACAGGCAGGGTGGAGGTAGCAGGGACAGGTTACAGTCATCTGACAATGCTAGGCAGGTGGGAGGGGAGTGGCAGCTCAACAGAACACTCAGAGTAGATAGGAGTGGCAGGTCCATGGAACATGGTGGGCAAAAAGGATGGAGCAGGGGCATGCACAAAGACATCGGAGGGCAGGGGGAAGGAGAATAGGGGCAGCAAGCTAAGCACAGAGTTTAAGCAGGAGGTCAATGACGGGGCATAGAATTGGGCAATGGAGGGCAGGAGGAGGGGACTGGTACATCACAATTGAGGGCAGTGGCAGCACATCAGACCATGCATGGCAGGAGGGAGGAGGCTAATCCATGTATTCACACAACAGAGGATAGGGAGGAGGGGGATGGGGCAGCAAGCTAACTGTTCAGAGAAGGCGGGTATTAGGAACTTTATTGTTTTTAAAATGTGTGTCTGTGCGAACTACTTAAAATATGAACAAGTATGCAGCATAATCTCACTTTTATTCAGGAAGAAGAGGACGTTTGTGACTGTGACTCCGGGCTCAGTTGGCAGAAACACCCCCTGACCCTCCACCCCCTATCGCAAAATGTAATGCCCGTGAAAAGGGTAGGTGAACACAGTGTTATATAGAACATAGTCCTGAGAGCACGATTGAAAATGAAAACTAGATATAGTGTATGGTATAAACTATGCACCAAAAAGAGTGATATAAGATGAACCGGGCTTGAAATATAATATGCAATACATTGTGCGCAATGACAGATTCATTGGAGAGCGCGAGATAGCACAGGCACTAGTGCGTGCTATGCGATGTGCGCCTTGGAGTGTAATATGCACAGGGCAGTGTTGTGTAACCTAACTAGTCTCTAAAGTTGTAATATAAAATTTGTGCTGGGGAATGTAACGTTGCATATGCACTGCGACAAAGATATGGATCCCAGATTGTAATATGTATAGCATAGCACTGTGTGTTATAACATAGGCATCGAGGAAGGCACGTTAGATGGGGCAATATAACCCGTGCGAAGACAAGTGTGGCATGACATATTCACGGGGTGGTGTTACAGTGCACATGGGCTAGAGAGTGTCATAGCATATGCACAAGCTGGTGGAATACAACACAGAGGTGTGTGGCACTCGGCAGGCAATGGTGGGTGTAACACAGCATTGGGCTCTGCCAGGAGCGCGCTGTGACTCTCAAGTGATGTTCGTCCCCTTTCCAGAGAGTAAAATAAAAAGTATTACACATCCGGCAGTGGATGTGTGTTTTATTAACCGTGAGGGGGGTTTCTTACATAGTTTTGGTCGAATTTTTGTCGAATCCCCTTTGAATGGCTTGGTGTGCATGTGTATTAAATGTGCCCGTCAATAGCTACCCATGTTTGTATAAATAAACATCAAGGGTGTCTACCGGGATTAGGCACGGTAGGGCATCAGACATATCAGAGCTTCACTAGTGGTGTAAATACATTCCACGTGGATTCATTGTATGCATAGTCGCCTTTTAATGAATATCACTCAAATCGTCATGGTGATAGGTACATACGGTTTGTCCAGCATGTCCTAGGTGTGTCTATAAATATATATTTTTTAAAAATATTAAAAAACAGTGGCCGGCCCTGGGGATTGGGGTCAAAATAATATAATTAGGAGACAGGCCCTGGGGGATGGGGTCATCAGGGCCAATAAATTAGAATAAGAAGGGGAACCACACAGCCCCCCATCTTAAAAAATTAAAATAAATAAAAGACTGGCATCGTGCCGGAGGCCACGCCCCCTCCTTGCAGCACTCTGCAAACGCGCCCCCTGGTGAGTTGTAAGTTGGGGAATTAATTCCTCTTCAATACTGAGGGTCCCTGAGGGCCAACTAGCCCAACAGGCATCTCCAGTATGCGCCAGGGAGCTGCGCTGCAGACAGGTGTTCTGAGGCCAAGCCCCTTTTTACACCTCTCTGCAACGCAGCTCTGTGGCGCTTACTGGAGGTACCTAGTGGTCTAGTTTGACCCTAGGAACCCTTAGGATTCAAGGGGACTGAATCTCTCAACTTAGAACAGCCACAGGGCGCGTTTACACAGTGGTGAAGGGAGGGGACGGGGCCTGAGGTGACGTGTGCAAACACGCACTATGGCACGTTTTAAATTGGGGATATAATTTCCCTTCAATACTGAGGGCCCCTGGGGGCTAACTAGCCCACCAAGTGCTTCTCCACTGTGTAAACACGCCCTGTGTCCGTTTTTAGTTGGGAGATTAAGTTCATTTGAATCCTGAGGGTCCCTAGGGTCCAACTAGCCCACTAGGTACCTCCAGTAAGTGCCACTGAGCTGCATTGCAGAGAGGTGGTCCAGGCTGTGCCACTTTTTACATCTCTCTGCAACGCAGCTCTGTGGCACTTACTGGAGGTACCTAGTGGGCTAGTTGGACCCTAGGGACCCTCAGGATTCAAATGAACTTAATCTCCCAACTAAAAACGGACACAGGGCGTGTTTACACAGTGGTGAAGGGAGGGGACGGGGCCTGAGTTAACGTGTGCAAAAACGCCCTGTGGCCTGTTTTAAGAGGTAGTTTTAATCCCCCTGCCCTATTATATACTAGGGGCTTACAGAGGAGGTCATGCTAATCACAGGGGGACCCCAACGCATAATGTTCCCTAGTGTATGTAGGTGTTTTCACTGTATTCTAAGTGTCTTTTAACATAGCACTGGCTCTAGGACTGGTTAGTCAGACTCAGTTACCACCAGTATCCGTCTGAAAAAGTTGAGGGTACAGGATGATTTTGCAACAAGGATTCTTTCTGCTCTTCTTTTTGTTCTTTCTGCACGTTATCCTTCTTCCTGCACTTTTCTTCGTCTTTGAGGACTTCTGTTGCTTCTTTCTGCACTTCTTTTTTTTCTTTCTGTGCATTTTTTCTTCTTTCTTCACATGTCCTATCTCTGTAGGCATAGTTAGAAATTACCATTTAAAAAACCTTTGAAATTCACAGAAAAAAACATAGGTTTCAGGCACGTTATAGTTAGGAATTAGCATTTAAAAAACCTCAGAAATTCACTGAAAAAACCATAGGTTTCAGGGGTGTTATAGTTAGCTGGACTTTTCACTTGTACAAAACCATTGAAATTCCCCCGTTATAGTTAGTTCAGCTAACTATAACTCGCGCGCCCGCAATGCACTGCTGATGACGTCACATATTACATCACTCATGACATGGTCAGTGACATCACTCATGACATCACTGATGACATCTCAAATGACATCACTGATGACATCACTGATGACATCATCCTTGTGATAGAGTGGCAGACCTCCTCTCACCCTAATATAACCTTTGATACACACATTCAAAAATAGAGACTAAAATTTTCAAAACAATGGACATACCAATACCAGTTACAACAACCTCTCCAGTAATTCTAAGATCCACATACACATCCACTCATTCACCAACAGTCCTATACAGTCACTCATACATGTACTCACTCATCATATGTACTCATACACCTATACATCCTGTTACACAATGCCACTCATCCATAGATTTCCCCCCACACATAGTCACTCATGCTAATAAAGAATCAAACATACATTTACTTGCATATACAGTTATACACACACCACCACACTTACTTCTACGGAAACCTACACATACTTAGTCTTTTAAACAATCACTTATAGAAACACATACTTATTCATACAGGAACTCTTTCAATCTCTCACTCTCACATATACTCACTTATATACACCAATAGTCACATATACTAGTTTAAAACATATGTAGTTACTCATAAAGACACTATTGAGACAGTCATTCACTCACTAACACACCCATACACACACTCATCCACCCATACAGTCCTGCACACATGCTGTCTTCAACACATACAAACAGTGAGTCACTCATTCATGCACCTATGCACTACGTAATACCCCCCACCGAACCATGCAGACACTCAGACTGATACTCAAAAAACCAACTAATAACCTATATAGACACCCATGTAGCTACTCACCAAACCATGCAGCCACTTATACACAAAGTGAGAGACTGATACAGATATTTACATATTTAAACATTACTCACTAAGCCATGTATTCACTATGATACACTTAATCAGTCAGTTACACAATCAATTTTTCAAAAACAAATCATCCATTTAGACACTTATATACCCATTTATTCTTCCATCGACCTTGAGATATACATATATAAAACATATTTAATTTTCAGAAAAACAGACATTCACTGGATGATATCATCAGTGATGTCATCAGTGATGTCATTTGAGATGTCATCAGTGATGTCATCAGTGATGTCATGAGTGATGTCACTGACCATGTCATGAGTGATGTAATATGTGACGTCATCAGCAGTGCATTGCGGGCGCGCGAGTTATAGTTAGCTGAACTAACTATAACGGGGGAATTTCAATGGTTTTGTACAAGTGAAAAGTCCAGCTAACTATAACACCCCTGAAACCTATGGTTTTTTCAGTGAATATATATATATATATATATATATATATATACCAGGAAAGACCACTCGAGAAAAGTGACCCAAGGACACAGCGGGGATTATTGAAGGAGCCCTTTATTCACAAATGTTGTGCAGCACAATGCATTTCGGCTATGACAGCCTTCCTCAGACGCTGCTTGCAACTGAGTGATGCCGTTTCCCTCCTAGATATTTCTACGGTGTTCAGCTGATCCTGCTTGATTGGGAGCAACTGCAGTCATATATAAGACTACAGTTCCCAAAATGCAACATCCAGGTAAGTACCAAAGCAGGATAAATATAACTCCAATGAGCGCTGGAAATACCGTGTCCAGGGGGGGCCATGTCGTGGCAGGCGTCATCCAAACAATAGCAGTGTTAAGGGATCCTTATATATTTTCCGCTTATCCTTAATATACACGCACTCTCAAAGTATAGTGCTATAAAGAAACTCTTTATTGCTCGCTACGCGTTTCGACAACTTAATGTCGTGATTAAGTTGTCGAAACGCGTAGTGAGCAATAAAGAGTTTCTTTATAGCACCATACTTTGAGAGTGCGTGTATATTAAGGATAAGCGCAAATTGTAACAGCCGCGTAGGGCATACTGACATAACGCACCACCTGACGACGGGCTCAATCCTGGAATGACCTGTTCTGTGGATGAAATATATATATATATATATATATATATATTCATTGAAAAAAACATAGGTTTCAGGGGCGTAATAGTTAGCTGGTATTTTCAGTCGTACAAAACCATTGAAATTCCCCCGTTATAGTTAGTTCAGCTAACTATAACTCGCGCGCCCGCAATGCACTGCTGATGACGTCACATATTACATCACTCATGACATGGTCAGTGACATCACTCATGACATCACTGATGACATCTCAAATGACATCACTGATGACATCATCCAGTGAACGTGTTTTTCTGAAAATTACATATGTTTTATATATGTATATCTCAAGGTCGATGGAAGAATAAATGGGTATATAAGTGACTAAATGGATGATTTGTTTTTGAAAAATTGATTGTATAACTGACTGATTAAGTGTATCTTAGTGAATACATGGCTTAGTGAGTAATGTTTAAATGTGTAAATATCTGTATCAGTCTCTCACTTTGTGTATAAGTGGCTGCATGGGTTGGTGAGTAGCTACATGAGTATCTTTATAGGTTATTAGTTGTTTTTTTTAGTATCCGTATGAGTGTCTGAGTGGTTCGGTGGGGGGTATTACGTAGTGCATAGGTGCATGAATGAGTGACTCACTGTTTGTATGTGTTGAAGACAGCATGTGTGCAGGACTGTATGGGTGGATGAGTGTGTGCATGGGTGTGGCAGTGAGTGATAGACTGCCTCAATAGTGTCTTTATGAGTAACTACATATGTTTTAAACTAGTATATGTGACTATTGGTGTATATAAGTGAGTATATGTGAGAGTGAGAGATTGAAAGAGTTCCTGTATGAATAAGTATGTGTTTCTATAAGTGATTGTTTAAAAGACTAAGTATGTGTAAGTTTCTGTAGAAGTAAGTGTGGTGGTGTGTGTATAACTGTATATGCAAGTAAATGGATGTTTGTCTCTTTATTAGCATGAGTGACTATGTGTGTGAGTAACTCTATGGATGAGTGGCGTTGTGTAACAGGATGTATAGGTGTGTGAGTACATATGAGGAGTGAGTACATGTATGAGTGACTGTATAGGACTGTTGGTGAATGAGTGGATGTGTATGTGGATCTTAGAATTACTGAATAGGTTGTTGTAACTGGTATTGGTATGTCCATTGTTTTGAACATTGTAGTTTCTATTTTTGAATGTGTGTATCAAAGGTTATATTAGGGGAAGAGGAGGTCTGCCACTCTATCACAAGGATGATGTGATTAGTGATGTCATTTGAGATGTCATCAGTGATGTCATGAGTGATGTCACTGACCATGTCATGAGTGATGTAATATGTGACGTCATCAGCAGTGCATTGCGGGCGCGCGAGTTATAGTTAGCTGAACTAACTATAACGGGGGAATTTCAATGGTTTTGTACGAGTGTAAAGTCCAGCTAACTATAACGCCCCTGAAACCTATGGTTTTTTCAGTGAATTTCTAAGGTTTTTTAAATGCTAATTCCTAACTATAACGTGCCTGAAACCTATGGTTTTTTCAGTGAATTTCAAAGGTTTTTTAAATGCTAATTTCTAACTATGCCTACAGAGATAGGACATGTGAAGAAAGAAAAAACGCACAGAAAGAAAAAAAGAAATGCAGAAAGAAGCAACAGAAGTCCTCAAAGACGAAGAAAAGTGCAGGAAGAAGGATAACGTGCTGAAAGAACAAACAGAAGAGCAGAAAGAAGCCTTGTTGCAAAATCATCCGGTACCCTCAACTTTTTCAGATGGATACTGGTGGTAACTGAGTCTGACTAACCAGTCCTAGAGCCAGTGCTATGTCAAAAGACACTCAGAATACAGTGAAAACACCTACATACACTAGGGAACACTATGCGTTGGGGTCCCCCTGTGATCAGCATGACCTCCTCTGTAAGCCCCTAGTATATAATAGCGCAGGGGATTAAAACTACCTCTTAAAACGCGCCACAGGGCGTGTTTGCACACGTCACCTCAGGCCCCATCCCCTCACTTCCCCACTGTGTAAACACGCCCTGTGGCCGTTTTAAGTTGGGAGATTAAGTCCCCTTGAATCCTGAGGGTCCCTAGGGTCCAACTAGACCACTAGGTACCTCCAGTAAGTGCGACAGAGCTGCGTTGCAGAGAGATGTAAAAAGTGGCACGGCCTAGACCACCTCTCTGCAACGCAGCGGAGTGGTGCTTACTGGAAGCACCTGGTGGGCTAGTCGGCCCCCAGGGTCCCTCAGGATTGAAGGGGAATTATTTCCCCAACTTAAAACGCGCCACATGGCTTGTTTGCACACGTTAACTCAGGCCCCATCCCCTCCCTTCACCACTGTGTAAACGCGCCCTGTGGCCGTTTGTAGTTGGGAGATTAAGTTAATTTGAATCCTGAGGGTCCCTAGGGTCAAACTAGCTCACTAGGTACCTCCAGTATGCGCCACAGAGCTGCGTTGCAGAGAGGTGTAAAAAGTGGCACGGCCTGGACCACCTCTCTGCAACGCAGCTCAGTGGCGCTTACTGGAAGCACCTGGTGGGCTAGTTAGCCCCCAGGGGCCCTCAGGATTGAAGGGGAATTATTTCCCCAACTTAAAACGCGCCATAGGGCGTGTTTGCACACGTCACCTCAGGCCCCGTCCCCTTTCCTTCCCCACTGTGTAAACATGCCCTGTGGCCGTTTTTTAAGTTGGGAGATTAAGTCCCCTTGAATCCTGAGGATCCCTAGGGGCAAAATAGCCCACTAGGTACGTCCAGTAAGCACCATTGCAGAGAGGTGTAAAAAGGGGCACGGCCTGCACCACCTCTCTGCAACGCAGAACAGTGGCACTTACTGGAAGCACCTGCGGGCTAGTTGGCCCCCAGGGTCCCTCTGGATTGAAAGGGAATTATTTCCCCAACTTAAAACGCGCCACAGAGCGTGTTTGCACACGTCACCTCAGGCCCCGTCCCCTCCCTTCACCACTGTGTAAATGCGCCCTGTGGCCGTTCTAAGTTGAGAGATTAAGTCCCCTTGAATCCTAAGGGTCCCTAGGGTCAAACTAGCCCATTAGGTACCTCCAGTATGCGCCACAGAGCTGCGTTGCACAGAGGTGTAAAAAGGGGCGTGGCCTCAGAACACCTGTCTGCAACGCAGCTCCCTGGCGCACACTGGAGATACCTGTTGGGCTAGTTGGCCCTCAGGGACCCTCAGTATTGAAGGGGAATTAATTCCCCAACTTACAACTGGCCAGGGGGCGCGTTTGCAGAGTGCTGCAAGGAGGGGGCATGGCCTCCAGCGCGATGTCGGTCTTTTATTCATTTTATTTTTTTAAGAAGGAGGGCTGTGTGGCCCCCCTTCTTTTTCTAATTTACTGGTCCTGGGGACCCCATCCCCCAGGGCCTGCACCCTAATTTTTTTTGTTGAAAAAAATTTATTTGGCCCTCCCAAGGCCTTAATCGGCCTTTTTTTAATTTAAATTCTTTAGGAGGGGGCTACGTTGCCCCCCTCCTCGGGCCACTTATGGCTCCGTGGACCCCATCCCCCAGGGCCGGCCTTTGTTTTTTAATATTTTAAAAATATATATATTTATAGAAACACCTAGGACATGCTGGACAAACCGTATGTACCTATCACCATGACGATTTGCGTGATATTCATTAAAAGACGACTATGCATAGAATGAATCCACATGGAATGTATTTACACCGCTAGTGAAGCTCTGACGTGTCTGATGCCCTGCCGTGCCTAATCCCGGCGCCCCCGCCGGTGGGTACTCTCCAAGTAGACATCCTTGTCGTTTATTTATACAAACATGGGTAGCTATTGACGGGCACATTTAATATACATGCACACCAAGCCATTCAAAGGGGATTCGACAAAAATTCGACCAAACTATGCAAGAAACCCCCTTCACGGTTAATAAAAAACACATCCACCGCCGGATGTGTAATACTTTTTATTTTACTCTCTGGAAAGGAGACGAACCTCACTTGAGAGTCACAGCGTGCTCCTGGGTGAGCCCAATGCTGTGTTACACCCACCAGTGCCCGCCGATTGCCTCACACCTCTGTGTTGTATTCCACCAGCTAGTGCGTATGCTATGACACTCTCTAGCCCATGTGCACTGTAACACCACCCCGTGAATATGTCATGCCACACTTGCCTTCGCACGGGTTATATTGCCCCATCTAACGTGCCTTCCTCGATGTGTATGTTATAACGCACAGCCCTATGCCATACATATTACAATCTGGGATCCATATCTTTGTCACAGTGCATATGCAACGTTACACTCCCCAGCACATATTTTATATTACAACTTTAGAGACTAGTTATTTTACACAACACTGCCCTGTGCATATTACACTCCAAGGCGCATATCGCATAGCACGCGCTAGTGCCTGTGCTATCTCGCGCTCTCCAATGAATCTGTCATTGCGCACAATGTATTGCATATTATATTTCACGCCCCGGTTCATCTTATATCACACTTTTTGGTGCATAGTTTATAGCATATACTACATCTAGTTTTCATTTTCAATCGTGCTCTCAGGACTATGTTCTATATAACACTGCGTCCACCTACCCTTTTCACAGGCATTACATTTTGCGATGGGGGTGGAGGGTCAGGGGGTTTTTCTGCCAAGTGAGCCCGGAGTCACAGTCACAAACGTCCTCTTCTTCCTGAATAAAAGTGAGATTATGCTGCATACTTGTTCATATTTTAAGTAGTTCACACAGACACACATTTTAAAAACAATAAAGTTCCTAATACCCACCTTCTCTGAACAGTTAGCTTGCTGCCCCATCCACCTCCTCCCTATCCTCTGTTGTCTGAATCCATGGACGAGCCTCCTCCCTCCTGCCATGCATGGTCTGATGTGCTGCCACTGCCCTCCATTTAGCATGATGTACCAGTCCACTCCTCCTGCCCTCCATTGCCCAATTCTATGGCCCATCATTGACCTCCTGCTTAGCCTCTGTGCTTAGCTTGCTGTCCCTATTCTCCTTCCCCCTGCCCTCCGATGTCTTTGTGCATGCCCCTGCTCCATCCTTTTTGCCCACTATGTTCCATGGACCTGCCACTCCTATCTACTCTGAGTGTTCTGTTGAGCTGCCACTCCCCTCCCACCTGCCTAGCATTGTCAGATGACTGTAACCTGTCCCTGCCACTTCCACCATGCCTGTCCACATGCCTGCCCCTATCCCCTTCCTCCTGTACTCCATGGTCTATTTTACTGACACACCCTTCTGCCCTCCCTGATCTGTTGTGCTGCAACTGCTCCTCCTGCCTGCCCCGCGTGGTCTGTTGTGAGGCCCCTTCCCCTGAACTCTCTTGTCTGTGCCCAGGTCCTGACCCTCCCTTCTATCCTCCATGGTCCTTTGTGCATGCCCCTGCACCCTCCTTCTTGCCCATCATAGCCATTGTGCTGCCACTACCCCTCCCGCTTGCCATGCATGGTCTTCTGTGCTGCCATGGCCCCTCCCACCTTCCCTATGTGGTCAGCTAGCTGCCCCTGACCCCCTCCCACCTTCCCCCCATGGTCTGTGTGTATGCCACCATATTCTCATTGTTGCTCTCCATGGTGTGTCTTGTTTCTAGTGCCCATCCTGCCTGACCTCCATGGTCATCTTGCTGCTCCTGCCCTGCCACCTTGCCCCCAGCCCTCTGTTTCCATGTGCAGACCCCCTATTCCCTCCCTCCTGGCTTGTCTGTTCCATTGTAATGCCCCTGATCCGTCCCTCCTGCCCTTTATGGTCTGTTATGCTGCAGCTTTCTCTCCTGTCTGTCCATTATGGTCAGCTAGCTACCATTGCCTCTTTCCCATCTGTTCTCTGTTGTCCATGTGCATGGTCCTGTCCCCTCCCTATTGCTTTCTATGGATTGTTGTGCTGCACTCCCGTCCCGCATGCGCTGTGTGGTGTATTGTGCTGCTGCAAACCCTGATGCCTGCCCTGTAGGGTCAGTTTGGTGCACCTCTCCATGTCCCTCCTGTCCTCTGTTATCCGAGTCCATGTCCCTACCCCAATTCCTCCTGCCTACCATTATTCAATGTACCATACTTGCGAACATTTTGAACTTGGTAAGAGGGAGATTTTGAAAAAAAACTGGGGTATTGATTTTTCCCTTTGAGTTACATTGAAAAAGAGGAGATTGTAGACAAGAGACAGATCAAATAAAGCCCATTTGAGTTTAAAAACATTGGACGTTTCCTGGCTGAAACGGGTCTGTTGGTATGTATGGTTGTACTACCACTGCCTCTTCCTTCTGCCCACAATGGTCTATTATATTGCCACAGCCTCTCTTGCCAGTCCTGTATTGTTGGTCCCCCTTTCCACTGCCCTCCATAGTCTGTTGTGCTGCCACTGCCCTTCCTGCCTGCCCAGTGTGGTCAAATTGTTGCCTCTGCACTCTCCTACCTGCCTTCAATTTTCAGAGTCCGTGCCCCTGGCCTCTGCCTCTCAACAGTATCCCAATGAACAACTAGATTGCTAACATTCTATATTTATTACAAAAGTGTGGAACGCCTGACGTCATCTTGATGTAATCAAAACTGTAGTACCTAGAGTATTTCCTTTAGAAATTACATATATGAGAGGGTCTTATTTGCATCAAAATTATGGTTAGTGCTCTAAAAAACTAAAATGAGGACATATTTTCTGAGTTTTCCAATAGCGACAAAGAACTTTTAAATTATTTGTAATCTCTATTTTTTTTATCCAGTTGACCACTTGAATAAATGTTGCACCTTGGCGAGAGGATGTGGTGTTACTTCCAGAGCTGCAGACTTTGCAACTGGGGAACCAGGTTGGAGTTTCTGCTTCAGCTCAACATTCTGTGATTGTGGTCAAATCACCTAATCTCCCCATGTCTACAACCAAAATGAATTTGATCTTGTGTGATGTAACCAATGCTCATGTAAAGCATTCCAATACCTGACAAGTCTGCACTATATAAAACTGCAAATACACAAAAAATAAGTGTTTTGCACACTTCTGTCATTGGGCTACATGTGGGCTACATCTGGGTGATATTTGTGCTGCATTTAGGCTCTTTTGTGTCTGGTGGTCATCTTGGGAGATTTATTTGTTATGAAGTTTCCTAATTTCCTCATTTACTGCAGTCTCCTCAGTAGGAAATGCTTTCAGTTTTTTACTTTGATTCCATCAAGAAGGTATTCAGATATGTCACACATTTGCCATAAATTCTGAATGTTAGCACTCTGGTTGTTCATTAGATCACTGTAGTAAAGCTACTGCTCACCACGGAAGTCTGCTGCTGGTATTAAAAGTGCATGTTTCAGCCTGCATATCAGAATTTTTTAATGAAATAGAAGAGGATTTGAGAAGTCACTCAAAATGTGCCCTAATTTTTCTTTCTTCAGCACTAATCATAATTTCTATGGCAAAATGAACCCCCTCGTTGTGTTCCTTTTTAAATTAAATGTTTTATGTGTTACCAGTTTATTCCAATCAAGATGGCTTCAGGTGTGCCATACTTTTGTCATAAGTAAGACAGTAAGCGCTCTAGTTGTTCTTAAGAACACTCTGGGACATTCTGTCATTAGGCTATACTTGGGCTACATCTGGGTGATATTTGGGCTACATTTGGGCTCTTTTGTCTCTGGTGGCCATCTTGGGAGATTTATTTGTTATGAAGTTTCCTAATTTCCTCATTTACTGCAGTCTCCTCAGTGGGAATACTTTCAGTTTTTTATTTTGGTTCCATCAAGAAGGCATTCAGATGTGTCACACATTTGCCATAAATTCTGAATGTTAGCACTCTAGTTGCTCATTAGATCACTGTAGTAAAACTACTGCTCACCAGGGAAGTCTGCTGCTGGTATTCAAAAAGCATGTTTCAGTCTGCATGTCAGAATTTGTTTATGAAATAGAAGAGGATTTGAGAAGTCAAAATGTTCCCTAATTTTTCTTTCTGCAGAACTAATCATAGTTTCTATGGCAAAATGAACCCCCTCATTTTGTTCCTTTGTAAATTAAATGTTTTAAGTGTTACCACTTTATTCCAATCAAGATGGCTTCAGGTGTGCCATACTTTTGTCATAAGTAAGACTGTTAGTGCTCTAGTTGTTCGTTAGAACACTCAGGGACATTCTGTCATTGGGCTATACTTGGGCTACATCTGGGTGATATTTGGGCTACATTTGGGCTCTTTTGTCTCTGGTGGCCATCTTGGGAGATTTATTTGTTATGAAGTTTCCTAATTTCCTCATTTACTGCAGTCTCCTCAGTAGGAAATACTTTCAGTTTTTTACTTGGTTCCATCAAGAAGGCTTTCAGATGTGTCACAAATTTGCCATGAATTCAGAATGTTAGCACCCTAGTTGCTCATTAGATCACTGTAGTAAAGCTACTGCTCACCAGGGAAGTCTGCTGCTGGTATTGAAAGTGCATGTTTCAGTCTGCATGTCAGAATTTTTTAATGGAATAGAAGAGGATTTGAGAAGTCACTCAAAATGTGCCCTAATTTTTCTTTCTGCAGCACTAATCATACTTTCTATGGCAAAATGAACCCCCTCATTTTGTTCCTTTTTAAATTAAATGTTTTAAGAATTACCACTTTATTCCAACCAAGATGGCTTCAGGTGTGCCATACGTTTGCCATAAGTAGGACTGTTAGTGCTCTAGTTGTTCTTTAGAACACTCTGGGAAGCTGCAGTAGAACACAAAGGAATCAACTGACAGTCTCTGCTCTTGTTGGATGTACATGTTTTACTGAGAATGTCAGACTTCATTCTCACATGACTGAGAAAGATAATGTGAATTTACAGAAAATATGCTCTCAGTTAGCTTATAGATCACCTTCCAAACCTCTGTGGGAAAAGCATGAGAAAATAGTTTTCTCTCAAACATGATTCATGATATCACAGCAGGAGGCTTTTTCACATGGTAAAATCACCTTAGAACACACCACAATTCCTAAAATGAGTATGGTACCATCAACAAATGATTTATAATGTAACTAAAGTCTTACAACCTTCTATTAACTGCAATGCTTTTTAATGAGGTGCTATCATGTATATTGGTCCCAAGATGGCTGCCAACACTTCTTGGATGAAGTGCTGTCAGCCAATCAGATCTCACGATGAGATGTGTGGTTAGGCTCCGCCCAGATATACATGTGATTTTACTTTTGATTTTCTCAGGAACTACTGAACGGATTTACACCATTTAAGCAAAAGGCACATGCCTGACCTGAGGACTACCTCTTTGCCAAATTTCAAGTAATTCTATTCAGCCGTTCGGGCTGTACCTTCGACTAAAGGTCCTATGGGAAAATGCATGGGGAAAACACGTTTCGGAACCCCCCTTTTTTCTCAGTCCCCGCTTGACGAATCACCCCGAGACTTTCAGGGTAGGAGCTGAGCGGAGCGCCCCATTAGTTTTGAAAATTTCACGAAGATAAGTCAACCGGCGCCAAAGTTATTTAAAATAGAATTTTCAGATTTCCTATGGGAACTCGGTCCTATAACTATCTACTGGCGACCGCCAGTAGATTATATGTATATCTATATATATATATATCTATATATATATATAAATATATATATATAGATATATATATATACTTCCAAAATGTATATGTTAAGGAGAGGAGAGCCGTCACTCGTAGTCATAGGGATTCTCCTGTTTATTGAGTCAGATACACAGGATACATGAACAAACACAAGAGAGGCGCGTTTCGGCAGTCACGCTGCCTTTTTCGACATACACTGCGCCATATTGGTGTTCTTTATAAAGCCTTCACTTTAACTATAAACAAAGGATGCACTATTCTTAGCAGTGACCCGGTGTATATACGCATGTGCGAAAATCACAATAAATTTAATGCTGCACGGCTACATTCCATCTGAAATAGTCACAGTAGAGAAAATCATACAGGTAAGACTGCTTTATGGTCATTTACACACTGCTTTTAAAGGTTATACACGTAATACAATTCATCTTGTTCTAAAAGCCCCATCATGCAACGTCAAGAGTTATGTAACATCCGGACTGGATTGCTGTTCAAGTCCTTTAACTGCCAAAGAAAGGCATCTCAATAATGTCTATTTTAAAACCAAACGTCACGCATTTCTGCTATTTTACACAAAATATTTGTAGCATCGTCGCCACCAGATTGATCATCAGCTCCTCTCATCTCCACTACATCCGTTGTAGAGGGCAACCTGCTCTCGTACTCTGAAACGAACTTCACTTCTTGATGGAAAATATCCAATTACCACAAAAGAGGGGCTCACAGGGGCGACATCATGCTGTTAAAATTCCAATTCCTGTGTCCTATGTAATCCAATTAGACAAGCAGTCGTAAGGTCCCATGACACCACTGCTGCTTGGACAAGTGCCGTCTGTGGTGCCCAGCTCCAACGTAAGGATGGTAATTCTAGGGTGAGGGTGTGCCTTTAGCACAGGAGCTCCAGTCCCTGCCAAGAGAGCTTCAGCTCCCAGCGTTGAACCTTCCCCTCTACGTTGCCTTCCCCTCGTCTCCATTGACACATTCCTTACATGGGGGCACACCTGCCTGTACATCCCAAGAATCAAAGTTGCATTCTGCTGGCGTGCTGCCAAATCGCTGATGGTGCTCAATGGTGGTGCTAGTGCCAAAATGTAGAAAATAATCTCCCAAAATCTATATGTTAAGCAGAGCCGGCACTTGTAGTCATGGGGATTCTCCTGTTTATTGCGTCAGATACACAGGATATAAGAACAAACACAAGAGGGACGCGTTTCGGCAGTCACGCTGCCTTTTTCGACCTACACTGCACCATATTGGTGTTCTTTATAAAGCCTTCACCTTAACTAAAAACAAAGGATGCACTATTCTTAGCAGTGACCCGGTGTCTATACGCATGTGCGAAAATCGCAATATATTTAATGCTGCACGTCTTCATTCCATCTGAAATAGTCACAGTGGAGAAAATCCTACAGGTAAGACTGCTTTATGGTCATTTACACACTGTGCTTTTAAAGGTTATACCCGTAATACAATTCATCATGTTCTAAAAGCCTCATCATGCAACGTCAAGAATTATGTAACAGGGGGAGGAGCCTAGCGCGCAACCAAGATGGCCGCGTAGGTGCGAGGCTCCCGAGGACCTCCACGACCTCCTATGACTATCCTGAACATATCCTGTCCTAGATGAGGGGACTGTGTTGGTGAGCCCGAGCTGAGGTGGCGCCCGTTTTCCGCTTCCAAATCGGACCTCGGACACCGACTTTAGCACCGATTGAGATTCGTGGCCTACTCCTAGCCGAACCCCGGATTTGCGTTGTGGGGCGATCCAGTGACGAAGTGAATAACAGCGGCGGATAGGGCTTGGTGGCTCGCGTAACCCACACTTTCACTTTCGCTTTCGCACCCTCCTGGCTGTCTCTGCGAGGTTGGGTCGCGGGGCTTTGTGTGTTGGTGTGGCCTCGCTGGGGGGCCCTGCCTGCCCGCCGGCTGTGATCCGCCCCGCAGCTCTGGGGTGGCACCCCCCCGGAGCCAGTGGACCGGCTTGCCCGCCCTTCACGACGTGGCTGGTGCGATCGGGAGACTGGGACCATGGCCACGAAACAAGATGGCGATCGGGCAAAGGTAAAATCAACCCGGCGTGGCGCAGCCCATCAGTCCAACAGCATGGATCGCTATACCCTCCAGAAGGGATCTCCTGAGGTGCCACGCAAGTCCCCTGAGGGCCCTACTGATGCCCCCGATCTGCCCACGGATCTGACTCTGCGGGATGTCATGGGCGCCATCGCCGAGATGAAGGCCTCTGTGGGCCAGCGTTTTGACACGCTGGCGCAGAAGATCGACTCGGTCCTCGTAGATGTTGGCCTGATAAGGGCCGATCTCTCCAAGACCAACGACCGAGTCGATTCTTTGGCCCACACCGCATCGGGCCTTACGACAGATGTGGCGGCCCTGCAAACGGAGGTGCGCCGGCTCGCTCGGGCGAGTGCGCTGATGGATCGTCGCCTGGAGGACTCCGAGAGTCGGGCCCGGAGGAACAACATCCGTATCATCGGGGTGCCTGAGGGACGTGAGGAAGCGGCGGCTGACCTTTTTTCGTGGAAGACCTGATTGTTACCCATCTCCAGCCACGGGGGCTGAGTAAATTCTTTGCTGTGGAGAGGGCCCACAGGGTTCCCGGGGGAAGGCCTAAGGTCGGAGCCGCTCCGAGACCTCTCATCGCCCGGATTTTTAATTTTCGGGACAGAGACGCTATCCTCCAATCCTCCAGACTACAGGGACCGATTAGACTTGACAATATGGACATTAATTTCTATCCTGATTTCACCCCTGCGGTCCAGAAGCAGAGACTGAGCTTCCTTGGTGTCAAGCGCCGTCTTCGGGACCTAAATCTCAAATACGCCATGCTTTTCCCAGCTAAGCTGCGAGTGGAGGTGGAAGGTCGCACATACTTTTTTGATCGTCCCGAAGCGGCCGGGGACTGGCTGGATACTCTGTCTGGAGATCGGGATCGGGGTGGAGGGGGGGGAGCGGCCGGGGGAGAGGGCTCGCCGGATCAAGACTGAGGGACTAATATTAGGCCTCGCTCGAGACAAAAATGATGCCACTTTTGACTATACGTCTGACTGCTTAAGTTCCCCTCCTATGGAGGTTGGGTGGGGTCTCTTGGGGGTTCTCCCTCCTCCTCTGGGGGTCTAGTTAGTTTAACTATCTATGGGGCGACAGGCACACTGCACGTTGGGGGGGCTGTCTGGGCTCATGCAGGGGTGCAGGGAGGGGGGAGTTTTGTTGGGGTGGGTGGGCAGGGATGGGGTGTTGTTCGTTATTATCACAAGGCAACCCTTTTTTTGTGTTGGTTCTACTGTGCTCTCGGGGGGACGAATGATGGTTTCCGTGTATGATGGGGGGTAGGGAATTGACTTTGTTGTCTTGGAACGTCAATGGGTTGGGGGACAGGATCAAACGAGGTGTGGTCCTACAGTATCTGAAGCGACTCTCGCCTGATGTGGTCTTCCTGCAGGAGACACACCTTATTGGCAATTCCTTCTGCGCCATGAATCGGCGTGGCTACCGCCTCGTGGCCCACTCGGGCTTCACGTCAGGCTCGAGGGGTGTGGGTATCATGGTAAAGAACTCGCTCCCGTTAGAAATTGATGAGGTGCTCCATGATGACAGGGGACGTTACACTGTCTTGGTGGGTAGAATGGAGGGCAAAGTGGTTGTCTTTGTGTCAGTGTACGTCCCACCGGGGTTGCAGTCGACCACCTTTGCAGACCTGGGGCGCCTCCTCCTTGGCCTTCCGGGGGGGCTTCTGGTGGTGGGGGGGGATTTCAACGCAGTGGTTTCTGGGACTGTGGATCGTCACCCCCCTAGGGACCTCCCCCGGGCACAGGCGTGGCTATCCGGCCTCTTGGATACACTGGGATTGGTGGACTGCTGGCGCTTAAAACATCCCACGCAGCTGCAATATACTTTCCACTCGGGGGCCCATGGTAGTCTCTCACGGCTAGATTATGTCCTTGTCCCGGCGGCCCATGTCGGGAGGGTGGGGGAGGTGCGCCATTTGGCATGGGGTATTTCGGACCACTCCCCGCTATTGTTGCATTTTGATGTCTTTCCAAGGGCTGAGAGCAGGGTGGTCCCAATCAATTCCTGGTACCTGCGCGACCCCACTATTCGCGCTGACTTGATTAAATCCCTCCAGCGCTATTTTGAGGAGAATGTGGGGTCAGTGCCTTCAGCTATCCCCCTGTGGGAGGCCTTCAAAACAGTACTTAGAGGGGAGGCCCTATCCCTTATTTCCCACGCCCGGAGGCGCGATCGGGAGGAGGTGACCCGGGTGGAGGCTGAAATAGCTGAGCTGGAGGGTAATCTAGAAGATGGGGTGACGGATGCTGCACTACATGTCCTCCAGCTCAAACAGGCGGCTTATAGGGCCCTCGTTACGGAGGCGGCCAGGGGCCTTAGTAGAGAGCAACAGGGGCGACTGTATGATGTGGGTGATAAGGCTGGTAAACTGATAGCGTGGTTGGATAAAAAGGAGAGAGCGAATCGTGTGGTCCCGCTGATTGAGAAAACGAATGGTGTGTGTGTAACTGAGCCAGAAGAAATTGTCTCCTGTTTCACGGAGTATTTCCGCGAGGTGTATTCCCCGGTCTCTTCTTGCTCGGAAGAGGATTCCCGTGCCCTGCTCAGGGATATCGCGCTGCCTTCCCTGTCCGGGGAGGACAGGGTGTCGCTGGACGCCGCTCCCACCTCCGACGAAATCGCCCTCGCCATACGCTCGGTCGCTTCTGGCAAGGCCATGGGCCCGAACGGTATCCCTATCGAGCTGTATAAGCTGCGACCGGATACATTGGCGCCTCACCTCCGCGCAATGTTCCTCGCGGCCCACTCGCTGGGCTCCCTCCCGCTTGACCAGGGTCTGGCTACAATCGTGGTGATCCACAAGGAAGGGAGACCTCGGGATCGGGTTACTTCTTATCGGCCTATCTCATTACTGAATGCGGAGCCTAAAATTCTCGCTAAGGTACTCGCCAATCGGCTGGTCGGTGTGGTGGGAGATCTGGTTCATCAGGACCAGTCTGGATTTATTCCCCATCGCAATACAGCCCTTAATCTACGGCGTTTGCATGGGGTGCTTGCGCGCGTCCCATTTATACGGGAACCGCCCATTTTGGCGTCCTTAGACGCCACCATGGCGTTTGACACGCTTGAGTGGCCATACATCTGGGCGATGCTTGCTAAGTTCGGATTTGGCCCAGGATTCATCAGTTGGGTCAAACTGTTGTATGCGGGCCCATTGGCGCAGGTGGTCGTGAACGGAAGAGTATCGGCCCTGTTTGAGCTGGGCCGGGGCACGCGGCAGGGCTGTCCCTTGTCGCCGCTTCTCTTTGCGCTTGCCTTGGAGCCCCTGGCGGAGTGGCTGCGGTGGGAGCCTTCCATCCGTGGTCTCCGTTGGACCCCCGAGTATGAGGACCGCGTGTCCCTATACGCTGACGACATCCTTCTGTACCTAGCCTCCCCACGTAAATCACTTATAGTGCTAGTTGATGTTTTACACTCGTTTGGTCGTAACTCCGGTCTCGTCATCAACTGGGCTAAATCGTGTGTGTATGTTCTCTCAGGGGAGGCTCCTATTCTCCCGCGGGGCTGTCCGATCCAGATCGCCCCGCAGGGATTTCGGTACCTGGGTGTCTTCATTACTCTGGACCCGGAGGCCCGGTATGAACGGAATCTGCTTCCCCCCCTCCAGCGTCTGCGGGTAGATGTCGCGCGCTGGCGGCGTCTGCCGCTTTCGCCGCTCGGCCGGGCGGCATTGTTCAAGATGATGTCTCTGCCGCGTTTTCTGTACGCTTTGCAGAACACTATGGACTTGGTCCCGGCGCGCTACTTCCGTGAGGTGGAGAGTCTGCAACGCCGCCTGTTCTGGGACGGGAGGCCGCGCATTGCTCTGGCTAAACTGACGCTCCCATGGTTTGACGGGGGGATTGCCCTCCCGGATATTAAACGGTACTATTGGGCCTCCCAGCTCGCTGCCATTAACCATGGCCTCTACGGGCCCGCCTTAAACCCGGCATTTGAAATGGACAAGATGCTCCTGCCAGGTGGCGACTACCATCGAGCGCTCTACTCTAGCGCGCCCGACTCTCGTCTGACGGGCCCCACGTGTGCTATGGTGCAAGTCTGGCACGCGGCCAATGCAGCTATGGGGTGGAAGGACCGTTTGACCCGGGCATCACCTCTATACGCGTCTGAGCGGTTAGGTTCCCTGTGGACCTCTAAGGGCTTCGAGAAGTGGGACATAATAGGTATCAGTATAGTGGGGGATCTTTGGACGAGGGGAGGATTTAAAACGTTCGATATGCTGCAGGCGGAATTTCAGTTGCAGGGCAGTGAATACTTTCGGTATTTGCAGGTCCGTCATGCGCTGGGCTCCGTCTTCTCGGACGCTGCCTCCATCCCGGAATATTCCCCCCTGGAGGATAGAATGCTGGATGGGCACGTCCCGGACAGCACGATCTCACTTATATACAAAAATCTCATAAACGACCGCTCGGGCCTGTTGACTGCCCTTCGTGCGGCTTGGGTTGCCGACGGGCTGGAGTTGGACGACGAGGACTGGACTTCCGCGGTGGCCTCCCCGAAGGAGGTGGCCATACCGGCTCGCCTTCGCTTCGTCCAGCTCAAGATACTCCACCGGGTCTACATGACGGGGCCAAAGCTTCTGCGTATGGGCTATGCTGGAGATGGGTTGTGTAGGCGTGGGTGTGGTGCTTTGGGGACCTTTATGCATATTTTGTGGGAGTGCCCGGAGGTAGAGGGGTTCTGGCGTGGTGTACATGAGGTGCTGCGACTGGTTACGCATGTGGCGCTGTTGCCTGAAGCGAGGAGATGCCTGTTGAATGTGTGGGAACCGACTGATTACTCGGTGCCGCAGACGTGGTGGGTGACTCTGGGATATATGATAGCCAAGTGTGATATTGCTCAACTGTGGGGATCCCAGAGGCCCCCGACGGTGTCGGCCTGGAAAGAACACATGGACTGGTGCATGTTTCGCGAAAAGGTGGTGTATGTGGCGAGGGGTAAGCCTGGGACATGGGTGAAAGTATGGGGCCCCTGGAACGCCTACCGAGGGGGTATCTGCGCACCACTGCTGCTACCTGATGCCTCGCCAGCCCCATCCCCTTAGCCGACTAATTCCCCCGCTTCCGGGCATTGGGTTCCCCCAGTCCTCGCTCTGTTCTCTTCCCCCTCCTCACACTTCTGTGTATAGTTGGGATCCCCCCTCTTGGGGAGCACGTGCTGCTATTTTTGATTGTGGGGTGCCTTGTGGGTGTGGTTTTAATTTTTGTTGTTCTTAATTTAAAATGAAACCGCATAATGGGGCCTGGATGATGTGGCTTTTGACATTGTTACCTACTGTGAAATGCTCCTCCTGTAATGCCACGTGTTCCATAAATGTATGTCGTATGTTCCTACCATTGCTAGCGGCCGGCCGGAAGGTTGTGGGCCCATACTTGTAT
The DNA here is from genome assembly GCF_964204655.1 of Triturus cristatus. Taxonomy (NCBI): domain Eukaryota; kingdom Metazoa; phylum Chordata; class Amphibia; order Caudata; family Salamandridae; genus Triturus; species Triturus cristatus. The sequence goes on from NC_140581.1 coordinate 234,721,533, forward strand.
ACTTTTAAGACTTGTAATAAACGGTTTCAAAAACAAAAAAAAAAAAAAAAAAAAAGAATTATGTAACATCCGGACTGGATTGCTGTTCAAGTCCTTTAACTGCCAAAGAAAGGCATCTCAATAATGACTATTTTAAAACCAAACCTCACGCATTTCTGCTATTTTACACAAAATATATATAAAAAAGAAGCATATATATATATATATATATATATATATATATATATATATATATATTGTAGTCACCTCACGCTGCTTCAGCATAAGAAGAAGTCGCACTCAGGATTTATGATTCGTAACAAAATTTGTATTTATTGACTTTGACGCGTTTCGACAACACAGTCTTTGTCAAAAAGTCATACCTATATATATATATATATATATATATATATATATATATATATATATATATATATATAAAGAAGCAGAGAACTCGGGATAGTTCTCAAGTTTAGGTGGAAAGCAGCTCCCGTATAGAGCACTCTCAAAACCAGCGACACTCTAGATCTGCTCTCCTCAAATGTCTGCTTTTCTATTGATGGAGCAATCAATATGTGGTATCGGATGCCACCACTCTTGAAAAGAAGCCAGCTCATGATTTGAGCCCAGGGGACTGGGTAAGACTAAAAGTGCACAGAAGACGAAACTGTTCGGTCCCATGTTGGGGAAAACCACGTCAGGTGATCTTGACTACGAAAACAGCAGTAAAATGTGCAGGAGTAAAGAACTGGATTCATGCTAGTCACACCTTGCGAATTCCAAACCCCGTGGATAACAAGGAGGGAAAATACTTTGAAGAATCAGATACAAGCTCTGAATCAGATACTGAAGAGATAAGAACGAGACAAACTCCTGAGAGGGGGGAACCAGAACAAAGCCCAGTTATTGCACCAGAGAATCTTCCTTTAAGAAGAAAGTTACAGATTTCTGACACCAGTTCAGAATCAGACACCGAACCTGTCCAAGCACAAATGAGAGAGAGATTAAAAACAGTGAACAGACTGTAAAATAAATTTTTGATAAGACTGTCCCGAATGAAAGTTCAAGAGAAATTACACCTGAAGTAATAAAATTAGATGGTAAGGTACCAGATACAGAGAGTGAGGGAAAGATTTTTGCGGAAGACCCCCGAGGAGTTGTTGGGAATTCACACATCCAGTTAGAGGAAGGGACAGTTAGTCAGCAGGAAGTTTGTGTGGAAGAACCACGAGGAGGGACAGAAGTAGGTAATAAAGAAGTGGTGGAAAGAGGAACTACTGAAGGTAAAAGTCACATTGGAACTGAATCAGAGGACAGTGATGAAGAGGTACCAGAAGGTCGAGTCCTGAGAAAGAGAGCATGGAGAACTGAGAAAAATGAAAAAGGAAGTAAGCTGAAAAGGCCAGCAAGAGATGAAATTTGGCCTAACAAGTTAAAGAGATTAAGATACAGATTGACACGAGTAAATTCATCTAGGGCTGAGCAGGTGAATGAAGTGTCTAGCCAAGAGAAATTGAAAGACGTGGAACAAATGACAGCAGAAGAAAATAAGAGAACGAGAAAACCTAACCAGAAGTATAAGACGCCAGAATGGTCATATGTGGCACTGCCTGAAATAAAAGAAGAGGCAGACAGCCAAGGGGATCTAAAGGTGACTGTACCAGGAGTGGTTGAAGAAGACGAAGAATCGGAAATCCTGAGAGTTATCTTGTCCGACATCGGAGAAGAGACGGATGTTCAGGAAATTCTGCAACAAGACTACGAAAGAAAAGTAAAAGATGATCAAATGCCAAACTGAAGAGATAAAAGTGTTAAAAATGGAGAAACAATAAATTACCGGAAAAGAAATTAAACTGAAAAGAACCAAGTGGGTGCTTAGAGCCTTGGGTTAGACAAAACTAGTTGTGAAGTAGAAGAGGCTAAGTCAAAAGACACTGATCATTTTTCGAAATGGCAAACACAGAAAATAGAAAATCTAAATGTGTGTTCCTTAGAAGATGGTCCAAAATGTGTTGTTGTTGTACAGGATTACTAATGCTTCTGTGGAGTGCGTTATCGCTAATGGTTTCATTTAAGGTTACACTAGAAACAATAGAAGGTCATAGTGAGAATAAAACTAATGTAGAAAAGATTCAGAAGGTATATCTGATTAAAATAGATAGAAATTACTTACATAAAGATATGTCTATAACTGATTTTTCTAACAATGTATTTTCAAAATTACTACACGAATATGTGAAGACGATGTACGTGAGGGATTGCTACGTCTGCATGCAGTTGCCGGCGTCTGTATCTGAGGGAGTGACTTACCATCACCTCCCAGTAACAAATGGAATAACATGTAGTGTAATAACAAGTTTGTTTTACAAAATAGGGAAATTAGAATATTATTTTTCAGATGTAGATACTGTATTTTCACAAGTACCTGTAATTAACAAGTTGAATAAAGTAAAACCTGCAAAAGTGAATTTTTCTTAGAAACTAAAGAATGAACATTAGAATCAATATTTAGAAATAATCTAACTTGAAGTTTAAAGAAGGAGGAGAAGATTTTCTTGGATATGGTTGAAGAAAGGAGATTAAAAATGCAAAGGAAAGTACCTGAGGGAAAGGAAGAAAAGACAGTCTGGGATGTTGAAAGAGAAAAACATTTGAAAGGAGAAGCTAGTCCAACAACGGCTCTAGATTGGCCTCAGAAAGAAAAGTTGTGTATTAGAAGGAATCAAACTGCATATGATAATTATTTTGTAGGCACCAGTGATTGCCATGATACTTATAGAATCATGGGAGGACGGGGATTTAAAGGAGGAAATGATCCAGTTTTCCCTGGATTATATTTTATCTGCGGGAACAAAGCATATTATCGATTACCAGATCATTGGTATGGCACATGTTATATAGGCCTGGTTTTCCCAAAGATAGAGGAAAAGATGGTGCACATGAGTTAGGTAGTCAATTAACATGTAGAAAAAGAGAATCTTGGTCAGAAATTGTAGGAGACATTTTCGGAGCGTTGATACCAGCAGTGGGAATATCTTTGAATGGACACAAAATTAGAAAACTATCAACAGTAGTGGATCGCTTGTCAACAAGCACCGCTGCAGGATTTTTAATGGTAAATACCGAAATGGTTGCCATGCGTGCCATGGTAATGCAAAACTGACTTGCCCTCGATATAATTTTGGCAAAAGAGGGTGGAGTCTGTGAAATGCTCAAAGTTCAACATTGTTGTCCTTACATTCCTGACGAAAGTCAAGATTTGAAGACATACATTAAGAATATAACTGATTTGCATGAGGAAATTGTTCCACTGGAGGCTGAAGGTATTTGGGAAAAGATTGGGAAAAAGTTTTCTACTATTAAGAACTTTTTACTTAAGCTAGGTAGTACCCTTATTGGTAAGATATTATTTCCAGTAACATGTGTGATTATTTTAGTATTAATTCTAAGACTAGGATGTTTATGTAGCAAGAAAAGGAAATTACGAAAACACATAAAAAGAGAAACAAAGAGAAACAAAGAGAAAGAAAGAAAAGAGAGAGAATTTGAAGAAGTAGAATTAGAATAGTGGAAAGACAATATGTATAGAAAATCAAGAGAAGAAGAGACAGGTGAAACAGTTATGTGAACTAACAAAATAATTAAGAGAAGTGAATTCATTTCTTTTACTAAATTATTTTCAAAATTTAAAGGTAGTGTGGTGATGTTAAAAATCACCAAAGGGGGGATTGATGGAGCAGGTAGTGCAAAATGTTGTATACCTCCTCTATTTTGCATGAAAGTATTAATTGAATAACCTACTTATTATAAATTACTAATAGTGTGCTGTGATATATTAAAATTATCTAATTTGCATACACAAATTACACGTGGGAACCTGCTATGTGCATGGCAAAATAACCCTATAACTAAAATATAACTAAAATACATACGCATATGCATATGTAGTATATATGGTAATTAGATATCGCATGATTTATGTGCTTTTGTGACGTCTACATCTTCGTGGAGGACCGAAAAGGTGAATATACTGCTTTAAATGTCGCTATATTGAAGGAAAATACTAATACATAAAGGGATTAGTAAGGGTATAACATTAGCAGCATCATTTCTTTGTATTAATTACTCTTTTGTGTTTGTTTCGCTTAAGTTGACATTTGGGCCTATCGAAACATGGCGGCAGAAAACGAGTTCAGAAGTGGCCACCGTCTCGTGAGGCGCAAAGTTTATTGTGCAGACTCGGATGGCACCGTGAACTTCCTAACGACCTCTGTACACGCCGTTCCTGTCAAGGATAGGTTATTGGTGGACTGCCAAAGACCCCGGAAAACCAGAAACTGGTATAAATGACCAATGGACAATTTAGAAACTTTGCAAAAATTGGAATTGGTTCATCACCGGAAACATATCAGCAAAATCCATGTGAACCTGGACTGTCCAAAATCAGACGTTTTCCCCCGACGAATAGAAATCTTTCTCCGCCCAAAAATGTTTCATGTTATCCCGAAATTTATTATAAAAAGAGTAGTAGAATAGGGAGGGGCGAGATGCGATGCGGTTTACACATTCGGCGGTTACTATGACTGCATACCCTCTTTGACTCCACAGGCGATGACGGATGCTGGCATGATTTCTGGTCCTCTGACGATTTTTGGGACTGTAACGTGCTGAGCAAAGGACTTTCGAACTTTGAGATCTTGCCTGCCTTTTGGACAAATTAACAACAAAATTCGATTATGCAGAGCCAATGAATTGGCGAAAATCCAGATAGTTAGAATAGGTAATGTGATGTTCTGTGATATGATTAAATTGATCTAGAAATTCTAAACTTTTGAAGAGACAAATGCTAATATTAATGAAAATTTTAGATAAACAAATATTGATTAACAGAAATAATGACTTTGTGGTTCTTCGTTAAAGAGAATAAGGATTCTGAGTCTTAAATGTGTTTTAGCTGGTTCTAAATCACCATCAACCAATCCAACTAATTGGTCCGATCGACCAAGTGGGCGGAGTGCCTTGATGTTTAGGATTAGGAATCTATAGGTGTCGAATGTTAATGTATATATTAACTTTTCTTTCCCTATAGGTTATAAGATATCGCCACCCACATGTCCAGTGCAATATCATCATCCCTCCTGTGTGCAGACTCATGAGTGGAGACGTGTGAGTGTTGGTGTTATGGGCCCCACCAATGACTGCATGTGTGAATGAGCTAGTGTGAAGTTGGGTCTGCGACGCAGGGAGGATAGTTGTGTATATATAAATTCCTCTTTTTCTCCGGTCTCGCGCTGGATCACTATCAAAGTATTTAAGCATAGGATTAGCACAGTGCTATCCATACCGAGATAGTAAGGGACAACGTCTTTTGCCATTTCTACAGCAAAGTCTTTTAGCATAGGACTAGCACAGTGCTGTCCATGCCGAGCTGTAAAACGACAAAAGCCATTTACCACTCCAGGCACAGTATTACAGGTTTGAATTGGTAAAATACCAACCAAGCCAACCTGAAATTAATAAAAGCAACCCCTGACACAGTGTTTTCCTCTAATTAGAGCTCTTCAGAGAGGTATAGCTTTGTCCAGACAGAAGGCCGCACCCAGTGTAAGTCAAAACAATATCCTTAGAGCGAAACACTGTGTCAGGCATTGCTTTTATTCATTTCAGGTTGGCTTGGTTGGTATTTTTCTGAAACATATTTGTAGAGGTACTGTAAACAAGTTTAGTATATCTGTTCACTATTATAATACTGCTTCACCTCTGTAACCGCAATTATTCGGTCATCGCGAATATCACATGACTATGAAAGCAAGGAAGGTGATTGGGTAATATACTTTTCAGCAAAATCAATAGGAAGTACACACCCGCTCCTTCTTCTTGAATATTCTATCATAGAACTTCATTCTGAGCAAGTGGATTCCTTTTGCAGTGGAAACGTTTTGCTGTTTTTTTCTATCAGAAATGGCAACACAGCTAGGAGATGGGGTCAGCAGGAAAAACAACTGGACAAGGATATGGAGGAGGTGGACATTGAAGATCTGTAAGAACAGGAAACTCCACAAAAGAGAGCCAGTGTGGCTTGGGATTTTTTTACAATCCCATCAGGTGAATAAAAAACAACTGCCAAACTTGTGCAATGCACAATTTGTGAGAAGACCCTCTCTAGAGGTACCAACAAGAAAAATTCATGTGGGACAACATCCATGTTATGTCAACAAAAGGGGGGACAGGAAGGGCTTGATATAGGTCCAACGTACATGCCCTAACTTAAGCCACAAGACAGAAGGGTGCGAAGTTTCCTTTAGTGGGGTATTAGCCACTAAATGTGTACTCTAGGTGGTAACGAGGTGGGGAATACCTCCTTTCGGAACTGGGAGCCTCACACACCCAGCAAGCTAGGTGTCATGCTTCGTCATATGGGTCTGCTCCTCGTCGGGCCGGCGCTGCAATGTTCGACGGGCACCCATAAAGGGGCTCTGTTTTGGAGATCTTTTGTTCCTCGCCGTATCGGTGCCATGGGTGTGAGGGGCCTAGGAATGTGTAGATGTAGGATGTGAATGTAAAACAGGTAAGGGAACCCTTTGTGATACATTTTATTCTGTTGGGGTCCCACCCTGGTTAAAAGGATTAGAGGGGGGCCACTGTTTTGTTATATGGTGACAAAAATTTCACACAATCCCCAGATGGTCAACATGTTTCTCGCCACAATAAGTCACTGGATGAGTGCATATGTAGTTAGGGAAAACGGTAGACCACGGTCAAGCTCATTCAGTCCATATGTACAATAAATTAGAAAATGGTGCAATCACTTCCCGCACCCGCCGTCCGGAGGTGTCAGTCGTAGCCACATTTTCAAGAAGAAATGGAAGGTGCACTCGTTGTGAAGTCAAGACATGCAAATAAGAATCTGTTCCATGGGGCGCGTTTCCACAGTGGTGAAGGGAAGGGGCGGGGCCTGATGTGACATGTGTGCAAACACGCCCTGTGGCGCGTTTTAAGTTGGGAGATTAAGTCTCCTTCAATCCAGAGGGCCCCTGGTGGCCAATTAGCCTACCAGATGCCTCCAGTAAGCGCCACAGTGCTGCGTTGCAGAAAGGTGGTCCAGGCCACGCCCCTTTTTACACCTCTCTGCAACGCAGCTCTGTAGTGCTTACTGGAGGTACCTGGCGGGCTAGTTGGCCCCCAGGGACCCTCAGGATTCAAGGAGACTTTATCCCCCAACTTAAAACGCGCCAAGTGGCGCGTTTGCACAGTGGTAAAGGGAGGGGGCAGGGCCTGAGGTGACATGTGTGCAAATACACCCTTTGGCGTGTTTTAAGTTGGGGAATTAATTACCCTTCAATTCTGAGGGCCCATGGGGGCCAATCAGCCCACCAGGTACCTCCAGTAAGCGCCACAGGCCTGTGTTGCAGAGAGGTGGACCAGGTTTTGCCACCTCTCTTCAACGCAGCTCTGTGGTGCTTACTGGAGGTACCTTGTGGACTAGTTGGACCCCAGGGACCCTCAGGATTCAAGGGGACGTTATCCCCCAACTAAAAATTCACCACGGGTGCCTTTGCACAGTGGTGAAGGGAGGGGGCGGGCCTGAAGTGAATTAATTCCCCTTCAATCCTGAAGGCCCCTGGGGGCCAACTAGCCCACCAGGTGCCTCCAGTAAGCTCAACTGTGCTGCATTGCAGAGAGGGACTGACTGGAGGTAAATGTTTGGGAAGTTGGCCCCCAAGGATGTCCTTGGGGGCCAACTACCCCTCTTGTTACCTAGAGTAAGTCCCACACAGTGGGATTGCTAAGACGTCTTCAGAGGCCATGGCTCCCTTTCTCTACCACTCGGCAAACATGCCTTGTGGCAGACTGCGGGATCGGGGATGAAGTACAATTTAGTCCTAAGGGAGTTTGGGGGCTAAGAATCCCTCAGGGTACCTCCTGTAAGTCCTACGAAGCAGAATTCCTGAGCTTTGGTTGGAGGCCCAGCACCCTTTTTCCACCACTCTGCAAACGTGACTACTAGTTAAAGTAGCATATTTCTACACCTGTGACTTAGAGGTAGTTTTAATCCCCCTTGCCCTATTATGTACTAGGGCCTTACAGAGGAGGTCATGCTAATCACAGGGGTACCCCAATGCATTGTGTTCCCTAGTGTATGTAGGAGTTTTCACTGTATTCTAAGTGTCTTTTAGCATAGCACTGGCTCTAGGCCTGGTTAGTCAGAGTCAGTTACCACCAGTACCCTTCTGAAAAGTTGTGGGCACAGGATGATTTTGCAACAAGGCCTCTTTCTACTCCTCTGTTGGTTCTTTCTGCACATGTCTTACTTCTTCCTGCACTTTTCTTCGTCTTTGTGGACTGCTGTTGCTTCTTTCGGCATTTCTTTTGCTTCTTTCTGTGCGTTTTTTCTTCTTTCTTCAAATGACCTACCTCTGTAGGCATAGTTAGAAATTCACTTAAAAAACCATAGGTTTCAGGCACGTTATAGTTAGAAATTAGCATTTAAAAAACCTAAGAAATTCACTGAAAAAACCATAGGTTTCAGGCACGTTATAGTTAGAAATTAGCATTTAAAAAACCTTAGAAATTCACTGAAAAAACCATAGGTTTCAGGGACGTTATAGTTAGCTGGACATTTCACTCGTACAAAACCCCTGAAATTCCCCCATTATAGTTGGTTCAGCTAACTATAATTCGCGCCCCCGCAATGCACTGCGAATGACGTCACATATTACATCACTCATGACATGGTCAGTGACATCACTGATGATATCAGGACTCGCTTATGGACAGGAAGAATAGTTCTGCCTACGTACCTCAGGCCACATGGGCTCTGAAGCACGTAGACAGCAAACTCTGTTTTGCATGACAATTGTCCTTTAATCTTTTGCTTGTTCATAGATAGACCAAGAACATAGTTGGAAGTATTTTTACCATGGGTGCAGGCCTTGCTCTTAGTGCATTTTATGAAGCCGTCCTTTCTACTTAGCCATGTTGTAGTGGATGTTTTACAAGGCACAGTAGGTAGCATGTTACTGATAAGCGTCTGTTTAAGAGATCTAGCCCTTCTGGAGGTGATCTGTGGCCTACGCTGGACAAATTTGCCCAAGATGGGATCATTGTGGATAATATGCCAGTGTTTTTGTGGGATGTTCCTTAGCCTATCATTATTATTATATAGGAGCACTATTCTCCCTGTCCATAAGCGAGTCCTGCAAAATTTGAGAGCTATTAAAAATGGGGACAAAACTTACACTGTAGCCAGACACGTTGAGCAACATCATGGTAAGGATGTTGGGGGCCTCTCCTATTTTGTAATTGATGCTGTCCCATTTAATATAAGGGGAGGTGATCGTGAAAAGAAATTGAGAAGGCTTGAATCAAACTATATCATCAAGCTTAACACCAAGATCCCCGAGGGGCTCAATATGGAAGAAGCCTTTCATACACATTTGTAATTTTTTTCCCCTTCCTGTTTGTTTTTAACTGATTTTATATTCAAATTATAGCACAAACACTTTATAGGCAGACAGTTTTTCTATTTTAAATTAATTGTTCCAAAATATAATGTGAACAATAAGTTGAAATAACATTTTTTCATCTGACAATATTGGGTAAGCCCACTTGGGCAGGATTCGTTCTGTTGTACCGTGTTTTTGAGCTTTTAAAGTTTCTTATAATAATTTGTAAAGAGGTCACTATTTATTTACTCAACAGTGTTCTTGTCTTGAACTGATACGTTACTTGAACAACTGGGTGACTATTCATCCGTAACGCTAAAAATGAGTTAGCCCACTGGGGCAGGACATCATAAGAACAACATTTTTTATATTTTTTTATTTTTACTGCCTAAAAGCATTATCAACATGATTACCCGTTAATTATTGTCTAGTTTTGTATATATATGAATTGTCATATTTACGCACTAATGAGAAAACTAAAGTCTGTCTTCACTTTCTATTAGAATGCAGTTCACATGTGACACGATTGCATTCACAGTTAAAAATGGCGAAAAAACATTATTCAATTGTTAGTGAGCAAGCCTGCTGGGCAAGCGAAACGCGTCTAACATTAACAGCTGACAATAAAAGCATTTTCGTAAAGACACGGCGTCGACTTTCCTGTTTGGAAAGAGGGGTCCCAAAACGTGTTTTCCCCATGCAATTTCCGATAGGACCTTTAGCCGCAGCTACAGCCCGAACTGCTGAACGGAATTACACCACATTTGGCAGAAAGGTAGACCTTGGTTCAGAGTCGTGCCTTTTGCTTAAATGGTGTAAATCCGTTCAGTAGTTCCTGAGAAAATCAAAATCACATATATATCTGGGCAGAGCCTAACCACACATCTCATCGTGAGATCTGATTGGCTGTCAGTACTTCATCCAAGAAGTGTTGGCAGCCATCTTGGGACCAATATATATAATAAAGCACCTCATTAAAAAGCATTGCAGTTAATAGAAGCTTTTAAGACTTTAGTTACATTATAAATCATTTGTTGATGGTACCATACTCATTTTAGGAATTGTGGTGTGTTCCAAGGTGATTTTACCATTTGAAAAAGCCTTCTGCTGTGATATTATGAATCATGTTTGAGAGAAAAATATTTTCTCATGCTTTTCCCACAGAGGTTTGGAAGGTGATCTATAAGCTAAACTGACAGCATATTTTCTGTAAAATTTGCATTATCTTTCTCAGTCATGTGAGAATGAAGTCTGACATTCTCAGTAAAACATGTACATCCAACAAGGGCAGAGACTGTCAGTTGATTCCTTTGTATTCTACTGCAGCTTCCCAGAGTGTTCTAAAGAACAACTAGAGCGCTAACAGTCCTACTTATGACAAACGTATTGCACACCTGAAGCCATCTTGTTTGGAATAAAGTGGTAACTCTTAAAACATTTAATTTAAAAAGGAACATAATGAGGAGGTTCATTTTGCCATAGAAAGTATGATTAGTGCTGCAGAAAGAAAAATTAGGGCACATTTTGCCTTCTCAAATCCTCTTCTATGTCATTGAACAATTCTGACATGCAGACTGAAACATGCACTTTCAATGCCAGAAGCAGACTTCCCTGGTGAGCAGTAGCTTTACAACAGTGATCTAATGAGCAACTAGAGTGCTAACATTCTGAATTTATGGCAAATGTGTGACACATCTGAATGCCTTCTTGATGGAATCAAAGTAAAAAACTGAAAGTATTTCCTACTGAGGAGACTGTATTAAATGAGGAAATTAGGAAACTTCATAACAAATAAGTCTCCCATGATGGCCACCAGAGCCAAAAGAGCCCAAATGTAGCACAAATATTACCCAGATGTAGCCCAAGTATAGCCCAATGACAGAATGTCCCAGAGTGTTCTATCGAACAACTAGAGCACTAACAGTCTTACTTATGACGAAAGTATGGCACACCTGAAGCCATCTTAATTGGAATAAAGTGGTAACACTTAAAACATTTAATTTGCAAAGGAACAAAATGAGGGGGCTCATTTTGTCATAGAAATTATGATTAGTGCTGCAGAAAGAAATATTAGGGCACATTTTGCCTACTCAAATCCTCTTCTATTTCATAAAAAAATTCTGACATGCAGACTGAAACATGCACTTTGACTACCAGCAGCAGACTTCCCTGGTGAGCAGTATCTTTACTACAGTGATCTAATGAGCAACTAGTGTGTGAACATTCAGAATGTATGGCAAATGTGTGACATATCTGAATACCTTCTTGATGGAATCAAAGTAAAAAACTGAAAGCATTTCCTACTGAGGAGAATGCAGTAAATGAGGAAATTAGGAAACTTCATAACAAATAAATCTCCCAAGATGGCCACCAGACACAAAAGAGCCTAAATGCAGCACAAATATCACCCAGATGTAGCCCACATGTAGCCCAATGACAGAAGTGTGCAAAACACTTATTTTTTTGTGTATTTGCAGTTTTATATAGTGCAGACTTGTCAGGTATTGGAATGCTTTACATGAGCATTGGTTACATCACACAAGATCAAATTCATTTTGGTTGTAGACATGGGGAGATTAAGTGATTTGACCACAATCACAGAATGTTGAGCTGAAGCAGAAACTCCAACCTGGTTCCCCAGTTGCAAAGTCTGCAGCTCTGGAAGTAACACCACATCCTCTCCCCTAAGTGCAACATTTGATCAAGTGGTCAACTGGATAAAAAACATAAAGATAACAAATAATTTAAAAGTGCTTTGTCGCTATTTGAAAACTCAGAAAATATGTCCTCATTTTAGTTTTTTAGAGCACTAACCATCATTTTGATGCAAATAAGACCCTCTCATATATGTAATTTCTAAAGGAAATGCTGTAGGTATTACAGTTTTGATTAAGATGATGTCAGGCGTTCCACACTTTTGTAATAAATATAGAATGTTAGCAATCTAGTTGTTCATTAGGATACTGTTGAGAGGCAGAGGCCAGGAGCACGGACTCTGAAAATTGAAGGCAGGTAGGAGGGTGCAGAGGCAACAATTTGACCACACTGGGCAGGCAGGAAGGGCAGTGGCAGCACAACAGACTATGGAGGGCAGTGGAAATGGGGGCAGGGGCAACAAACCAACAATACAGGACTGGCAAGAGAGGCTGTGGCAATATAATAGACCATTGTGGGCAGAAGGAAGAGGCAGTGGTAGTTCAAGCATATATGCCAACAGACCCGATTCATCCAGGAAACGTCCAATGTTTTTAAGCTCAAATTGGCTTTATTTGATCTGTCTCCTGTCTACAATCTCCTCTTTTTCAATGTAACTCAAAGGGGAAAATCAATACCCCAGTTTTTGTTCAAAATCTCCCTCTTACCAAGTTCAAAATGTTCGCAAGTATCGAAATGGGTAGGAACATGGACTCGGATAACAGAGGACAGTAGGGACATGGAGAGGTGCACCAAACTGACCCTACAGAGCAGGCATCAGGGTCTGCAGCAGCACAATACACCACACAGGGCATGCGGGACAGGAGTGCAGCACAACAATCCATAGAAAGCAATAGGGAGGGGACAGGACCATGCACATGGACAACAGAGAACAGAGGGGAAAGAGACAATGGTACCTAGCTGACCATAATGGCCAGACAGGAGAGAAAGCTGCAGCATAACAGACCACAAAGGGCAGGAGGGACGGATCAGGGGCATTACAATGGAACAGACAAGCCGGGAGGGAGGGAATAAGGGTCTTCACATGGAAACAGAGGGCTGGGGGCAAGGGGGCAGGGCAGGAGCAGCAAGATGACCATGGAGGTCAGGCAGGATGGGCACTAGAAACAATACACACCATGGAGAGCAACAGTGAGACTATGATGGCATACACACAGACCATGGAAGGAAGGTGGAAGGGGGTCAGGGGAAAGCTATCTGACCATACAGGGAAGGTGGGAGGGTCCGTGGCAGCACAGAAGACCATGCATGACAAGCGGGAAGGTTAGTGGCAGCACAATGGCTATGATGGGCAAGAAGGAGGGTGCAGGGGCATGCACAAAGGACCAGAAGGATAGAAGAGAGGGTCAGGACCTGGGCACAGACGAGAGAGTTCAGAGAAAGGGGCCTCACAACAGACCGCGCGGGGCAGGCAGGAGGAGCAGTTGCAGCACAACAGACCAGGGAGGGCAGAAGGGTGTGGCAGTAAAATAGACCATGGAGGACAGGAGGAAGGGGATAGGGGCATGGCATGTGGACAGGCAGGGTGGAGGTGGCAGGGACAGGTTACAGTCATCTGACAATGCTAGGCAGGTGGGAGGGGGGTGGCAGCTCAACAGAACACTTAGAGTAGATATGAGTGGCAGGTTCATGGATTATGGTAGGCAAAAAGGATGGAGCAGGGGCATGCACAAAGACATCGGAGGGCAGGGGGAAGGAGAATAGGGGCAGCAAGCTAAGCACAGAGGATAAGCAGGAGGTCAATGATGGGCCATAGAATTGGGCAATGGAGGGCAGGAGGAGTGGACTGGTACATCATGCTAAATGGAGGGCAGTGGCAGCACATCAGACCATGCATGGCAGGAGGGAGGAGGCTAGTCCATGGATTCAGACAACAGAGGATAGGGAGGAGGTGGATGGGGCAGCAAGCTAACTGTTCAGAGAATGTGGGTAATAGGAACTTTATTGTTTTTAAAATGTGTGTCTGTGCGAACAACTTAAAATATGAATAAGTATGCAGCATAATCTCACTTTTATTCAAGAAGAAGAGGACGTTTGTGACTGTGACTCCGGGCTCACTTGGCAGAAACACCCCCTGACCCTCCACCCCCATCGCAAAATGTAATGCACGTGAAAAGGGTAGGTGAACGCATTGTTAGATAGAACATAGTCCTGAAAGCACGATTGAAAATAAAAACTAGATATAGTGTATGGTATAAACTATGCACCAAAAATTGTGATATAAGATGAACCAGGGCGTGAAATATAATATGCAATACATTGTGCGCAATGACAGATTCATTGGAGAGCGCGAGATAGCACAGGCACTAGCGCGTGCTATGCAATATGCGCCTTGGAGTGTAATATGCACAGGGCAGTGTTGTGTAACCTACCTAGTCTCTAAAGTTGTAATATAAAATATGTGCTGGGGAGTGTAACGTTGCATATGCACTGTGACAAAGATATGGATCCCAGATTGTAATATGTATGGAACTCTTCATCTTTGAGGACTTCTGTTGCTTCTTTCTGCATTTCTTTTTTTTGCTTTCTGTGTGTTTTTTCTTCTTTCTTCACATGTCTTATCTCTGTAGGCATAGTGAGAAATTAGCATTTAAAAAACCTTTGAAATTCACTGAAAAAACCATAGGTTTCAGGCACATTATAGTTAGGAATTAGCATTTAAAAAACCTAAGAAATTCAATGAAAAAACATAGGTTTCAGGGGCGTTACAGTTAGCTGGACTTTTTACTCGTACAAAACCATTGAAATTCCCCCGTTATAGTTAGTTCAGCTAACTATAACTCGCGCGCCCACAATGCACTGCTGATGACGTCACATATTACATCACTCATGACATGGTCAGTGACATCACTCATGACATCACTGATGACATCTTAACTGAGCAGAAGCACCCGTGATTTAGAATTATATTTTACTTAATGCCTGCTTTCAGCCCACTGGGGTTTCATGTTAAGGACTACCAGTCCCAGAAGGCTTTGTGATTATTATACTCATCCGAGTGCAATATTTGAATAAATATGGGAGTATTTCTGGAGTCCTTTTGTTGGCAGTCATTGAGTAAGCAGCAAGCCTCAGAAGAAGGGCGTAGCACGAAACGCGTCAGGCGCAGCTGATGTTGGATGCTCCTGTTCCTTGCCTTAATTTGAATGCGCTGATGGGAGAGTGCGCCCCGCACCTTTGGGTAACTGTGGACTTTGCATAAATTACGGCCAACCCGGGTGGGGGGGCGCACCGCTGTGGATTCTTACGGCTCCGCTGCTGGTCTCAAGATCAGCGCTGCAGATACATCTGGCGTTTGCTTGAAAGGGTGAGAACTGAGCAGAAGCACCCGTGATTTGGAATTATATTTTATTTAATGCCTGCTTTCAGCCCACTGGGGTTTCATGTTAAGGACTACCAGTCCCAGAAGGCTTTGGGATTATTATACTCACCTGAGTGCAATATTTGAATAAATATGGGAGTATTTCTGGAGTCCTTTTGTTGGCAGTCATTGAGTAAGCAGCAAGCCTCAGAAGAAGGGCGGAGCCCGAAACGCGTCAGGCGCTGCTGACGCTGGATGCTCCTGTTCCTTGCCTTAATTTGAATGCGCTGATGGGAGAGTGCGCCCCGCACCTTTGGGTAACTGTGGACTTTGCATAAATTACGGCCAACCCGGCTGGGGGGCGCACCACCGTGGATCCTTACGGCTCCGCTGCTGGTCTCAAGATCAGCGCTGCAGATACATCTGGCGTTTGCTTGAAAGGGTGAGAACTGAGCAGAAGCACCCGTGATTTGGAATTATATTTTACTTAATGCCTGCTTTTAGCCCACTGGGGTTTCATGTTAAGGACTACCAGTCCCAGAAGGCTTTGTGATTATTATACTCACCTGAGTGCAATATTTGAATAAATATGGGAGTATTTCTGGAGTCCTTTTGTTGGCAGTCATTGAGTAAGCAGCAAGCCTCAGAAGAGGGCCGTAGCCCGAAACGCGTCAGGCGCTGCTGACGCTGGATGCTCCTGTTCCTTGCCTTAATTTGAATGTGCCGATGGGAGAGTGTGCCCCGCACCTTTGGGTAACTGTGGACTTTGCATATATTACGGCCAACCCGGCCGGGGGGTTAACCGCCGTGGATTCTTACGGCTCCGCTGCTGGTCTCAAGATCAGCGCTGCAGATACATCTGGCGTTTGCTTGAAAGGGTGAGAACTGAGCAGAAGCACCCGTGATTTGGAATTATATTTTACTTAATGCCTGCTTTCAGCCCACTGGGGTTTCATGTTAAGGACTACCAGTCCCAGAAGGCTTTGGGATTATTATACTCACCTGAGTGCAATATTTGAATAAACATGGGAGTATTTCTGGAGTCCTTTTGTTGTCAGTCATTGAGTAAGCAGCAAGCCTCAGAAGAAGGGCGTAGCCCGAAACGCATCAGGCGCTGCTGACGCTGGATGCTCCTGTTCCTTGCCTTAATTTGAATGCGCTGATGGGAGAGTGCGCCCCGCACCTTTGGGTAACTGTGGACTTTGCATAAATTATGGCCAACCCGGCCGGGGGGCGCACCGCCGTAGATTCTTACGGCTCCGCTGCTGGTCTCAAGATCAGCGCTGCAGATACATCTGGCGTTTGCTTGAAAGGGTGAGAACTGAGCAGAAGCACCCGTGATTTGGAATTATATTTTACTTAATGCCTGCTTTCAGCCCACTGGGGTTTCATGTTAAGGACTACCAGTCCCAGAAGGCTTTGTGATTATTATACTCACCTGAGTGCAATATTTGAATAAATATGTGAGTATTTCTGGAGTCCTTTTGTTGGCAGTCATTGAGTAAGCAGCAAGCCTCAGAAGAAGGGCGTAGCCCGAAACGCGTCAGGCGCTGCTGACGCTGGATGCTCCTGTTCCTTGCCTTAATTTGAATGCGCTGATGGGAGAGTGCGCCCCGCACCTTTGGGTAACTGTGGACTTTGCATAAATTACGGCCAACCCGGCCGGGGGGCGCACCGCCGTGGATTCTTACGGCTCCGATGCTGGTCTCAAGATCAGCCTGCAGATACATCTGGCGTTTGCTTGAAAGGGTGAGAACTGAGCAGAAGCACCCGTGATTTGGAATTATATTTTACTTAATGCCTGCTTTCAGCCCACTGGGGTTTCATGTTAAGGACTACCAGTCCCAGAAGGCTTTGTGATTATTATACTCACCTGAGTGCAATATTTGAATAAATATGGGAGTATTTCTGGAGTCCTTTTGTTGGCATACATTGAGTAAGCAGCAAGCCTCAGAAGAAGGGCGTAGCCCGAAACGCGTCAGGCGCTGCTGACGCTGGATGCTCCTGTTCCTTGCCTTAATTTGAATGCGCTGATGGGAGAGTGCGCCCCGCACCTTTGGGTAACTGTGGACTTTGCATAAATTACGGCCAACCCAGCCGGGGGGCGCACCGCCGTGGATTCTTACGGCTCCGATGCTGGTCTCAAGATCAGCGCTGCAGATACATCTGGCGTTTGCTTGAAAGGCTGAGAACTGAGCAGAAGCACCCGTGATTTGGAATTATATTTTACTTAATGCCTGCTTTCAGCCCACTGGGGTTTCATGTTAAGGACTACCAGTCCCAGAAGGCTTTGTGATTATTATACTCACCTCAGTGCAATATTTTAATAAATATGGGAGTATTTCTGGAGTCCTTTTGTTGGCAGTCATTGAGTAAGCAGCAAGCCTAAGAAGAAGGGCGTAGCCCGAAACCCGTCAGGCGCTGCTGACGCTGGATGCTCCTGTTCCTTGCCTTGCCTCAATTTGAATGCGCTGATGGGAGAGTGCGCCCCGCACCTTTGGGTAACTGTGGACTTTGTATATATATATATATATATATATATATATATATATCCATTCACAAGTTTGCCTGGAATGAGACAACTTTTGATGGATGTGTAACGGCCCCGCCTGAGCCGTAGAAGACCAGCTGCTTTTGTGCAGTCCGGCAGCCGCGCCAATCGACGTAGGCAGCGTGGGGACAAGAATCAGCCCATGGCGTGAGATGAAAAATGTAGGTTTGTAGCAGAACTGTACGACGCAACCCACTTGGTTTTATTATTAATACAGTCAGTGAAGCACGGCGACTCATTAGAGGAGAAACGAAGGCACTACATCTACCAGAGGCCACAGGGCTGGCCACGCCCACCTAGGCGGAAGATAAGAAATTTGAAACAGTGCCTGATTGAACTGTCAGTGCCTGCACTGAGCAAAAGCCCTGAACCCATGATTAAGTGCGCTCTGGCACGAAACGCATTGGGGAGGACTGAATGAATTTGCGTGGCAATATGCTGTATTCCCTCTACTCGCTCCATTAAAGAATTGGCTTATACCTACCTTCTTGTTTGGTCACTCCTGTCACAGGCAACTTTTGATGGATGTGTAACGGCCCCGCCTGAGCCGTAGGAGAAGACCAGCTGCTTTCGTGCAGTCCGGCAGCCGAGCCAATCGACGTAGGCAGCGTGGGGACAAGAATCAGCCCATGGCGTGAAATGAAAAATGTGGGTTTGTAGCAGAACTGTACGACGCAACCCACTTGGTTTTATTATTAATACAGTCAGTGAAGCACGGCGACTCATTAGAGGAGAAACGAAGGCACTACATCTACCAGAGGCCACAGGGGTGGCCACGCCCACCTGGGCGGAAGATAAGAAATTTGAAACAGTGCCTGATTGAACTGTCGGTGCCTGCACTGAGCAAAAGCCCTGAACCCATGATTAAGTGCGCTCTGGCACGAAACGCGTTGGGGAGGACTGAATGAATTTGCGTGGCAATATGCTGTATTCCCTCTACTCGCTCCATTAAAGAATTGGCTTATACCTACCTTCTTGTTTGGTCACTCCTGTCACAGGCAACTTTTGATGGATATATATATATATATATATATATATATGTATATATATATATATATATTCCAATCGCCATTCACTCTCCAATTGAGGCACCACACATCAGCGTTTTTCAACCTTTTTATTCTTCAGGAGTGGCAGGGAAAACGGCAACTTCATCTCGCACATATGAAGACCAAACGCGTTTCAGGCTTCTGCAGCCCTTGTTCACTGGTGTCATCAGGAGGGAGAGTTTCACAGTTTCGCGCCATGTTTGTAGCGCTTAATATTCAATTGCGGCCGTAGTGGGCGTGGCTACATTGCATTCTGGTCTCAGTAGTTCGTATTGCAAATGATGTGTCTCAAAGTCTCCTTTCAAACTTAAAATCCTTTAGTAGGTATGCTGACAATGAAGTCATCGTGTCCTCGCCAGTGTACACCAGGAAATCGGTCTCGCTGTTCCACAAAAAAACACCGCTTTTCCGCTTCACACGGTGTCAGGAGCCGCTGCATTGGCGGCGGGGTGCCTCGCGACTCGAGTAGAGCCGCTACATGTTCCAATCGCCATTCACTCTCCAATTGAGGCACCACACATCAGCGTTTTTCAACCTTTTTATTCTTCAGGAGTGGCAGGGAAAACGGCAACTTCATCTCGCACATATGAAGACCAAACGCGTTTCAGGCTTCTGCAGCCCTTGTTCACTGGTGTCATCAGGAGGGAGAGTTTCACAGTTTCGCGCCATGTTTGTAGCGCTTAATATTCAATTGCGGCCGTAGTGGGCGTGGCTACATTGCATTCTGGTCTCAGTAGTTCGTATTGCAAATGATGTGTCTCAAAGTCTCCTTTCAAACTTAAAATCCTTTAGTAGGTATGCTGACAATGAAGTCATCGTGTCCTCGCCAGTGTACACCAGGAAATCGGTCTCGCTGTTCCACAAAAAAACACCGCTTTTCCGCTTCACACGGTGTCAGGAGCCGCTGCATTGGCGGCGGGGTGCCTCGCGACTCGAGTAGAGCCGCTACATGTTCCAATCGCCATTCACTCTCCAATTGAGGCACCACACATCAGCGTTTTTCAACCTTTTTATTCTTCAGGAGTGGCAGGGAAAACGGCAACTTCATCTCGCACATATGAAGACCAAACGCGTTTCAGGCTTCTGCAGCCCTTGTTCACTGGTGTCATCAGGAGGGAGAGTTTCACAGTTTCGCGCCATGTTTGTAGCGCTTAATATTCAATTGCGGCCGTAGTGGGCGTGGCTACATTGCATTCTGGTCTCAGTAGTTCGTATTGCAAATGATGTGTCTCAAAGTCTCCTTTCAAACTTAAAATCCTTTAGTAGGTATGCTGACAATGAAGTCATCGTGTCCTCGCCAGTGTACACCAGGAAATCGGTCTCGCTGTTCCACAAAAAAACACCGCTTTTCCGCTTCACACGGTGTCAGGAGCCGCTGCATTGGCGGCGGGGTGCCTCGCGACTCGAGTAGAGCCGCTACATGTTCCAATCGCCATTCACTCTCCAATTGAGGCACCACACATCAGCGTTTTTCAACCTTTTTATTCTTCAGGAGTGGCAGGGAAAACGGCAACTTCA
Source organism: Triturus cristatus (assembly GCF_964204655.1). NCBI lineage: Eukaryota > Metazoa > Chordata > Amphibia > Caudata > Salamandridae > Triturus > Triturus cristatus. The sequence continues at coordinate 234,742,092 of NC_140581.1, forward strand.
TCTCGCACATATGAAGACCAAACGCGTTTCAGGCTTCTGCAGCCCTTGTTCACTGGTGTCATCAGGAGGGAGAGTTTCACAGTTTCGCGCCATGTTTGTAGCGCTTAATATTCAATTGCGGCCGTAGTGGGCGTGGCTACATTGCATTCTGGTCTCAGTAGTTCGTATTGCAAATGATGTGTCTCAAAGTCTCCTTTCAAACTTAAAATCCTTTAGTAGGTATGCTGACAATGAAGTCATCGTGTCCTCGCCAGTGTACACCAGGAAATCGGTCTCGCTGTTCCACAAAAAAACACCGCTTTTCCGCTTCACACGGTGTCAGGAGCCGCTGCATTGGCGGCGGGGTGCCTCGCGACTCGAGTAGAGCCGCTACATGTTCCAATCGCCATTCACTCTCCAATTGAGGCACCACACATCAGCGTTTTTCAACCTTTTAATTCTTCAGGAGTGGCAGGGAAAACGGCAACTTCATCTCGCACATATGAAGACCAAACGCGTTTCAGGCTTCTGCAGCCCTTGTTCACTGGTGTCATCAGGAGGGAGAGTTTCACAGTTTCGCGCCATGTTTGTAGCGCTTAATATTCAATTGCGGCCGTAGTGGGCGTGGCTACATTGCATTCTGGTCTCAGTAGTTCGTATTGCAAATGATGTGTCTCAAAGTCTCCTTTCAAACTTAAAATCCTTTAGTAGGTATGCTGACAATGAAGTCATCGTGTCCTCGCCAGTGTACACCAGGAAATCGGTCTCGCTGTTCCACAAAAAAACACCGCTTTTCCGCTTCACACGGTGTCAGGAGCCGCTGCATTGGCGGCGGGGTGCCTCGCGACTCGAGTAGAGCCGCTACATGTTCCAATCGCCATTCACTCTCCAATTGAGGCACCACACATCAGCGTTTTTCAACCTTTTTATTCTTCAGGAGTGGCAGGGAAAACGGCAACTTCATCTCGCACATATGAAGACCAAACGCGTTTCAGGCTTCTGCAGCCCTTGTTCACTGGTGTCATCAGGAGGGAGAGTTTCACAGTTTCGCGCCATGTTTGTAGCGCTTAATATTCAATTGCGGCCGTAGTGGGCGTGGCTACATTGCATTCTGGTCTCAGTAGTTCGTATTGCAAATGATGTGTCTCAAAGTCTCCTTTCAAACTTAAAATCCTTTAGTAGGTATGCTGACAATGAAGTCATCGTGTCCTCGCCAGTGTACACCAGGAAATCGGTCTCGCTGTTCCACAAAAAAACACCGCTTTTCCGCTTCACACGGTGTCAGGAGCCGCTGCATTGGCGGCGGGGTGCCTCGCGACTCGAGTAGAGCCGCTACATGTTCCAATCGCCATTCACTCTCCAATTGAGGCACCACACATCAGCGTTTTTCAACCTTTTTATTCTTCAGGAGTGGCAGGGAAAACGGCAACTTCATCTCGCACATATGAAGACCAAACGCGTTTCAGGCTTCTGCAGCCCTTGTTCACTGGTGTCATCAGGAGGGAGAGTTTCACAGTTTCGCGCCATGTTTGTAGCGCTTAATATTCAATTGCGGCCGTAGTGGGCGTGGCTACATTGCATTCTGGTCTCAGTAGTTCGTATTGCAAATGATGTGTCTCAAAGTCTCCTTTCAAACTTAAAATCCTTTAGTAGGTATGCTGACAATGAAGTCATCGTGTCCTCGCCAGTGTACACCAGGAAATCGGTCTCGCTGTTCCACAAAAAAACACCGCTTTTCCGCTTCACACGGTGTCAGGAGCCGCTGCATTGGCGGCGGGGTGCCTCGCGACTCGAGTAGAGCCGCTACATGTTCCAATCGCCATTCACTCTCCAATTGAGGCACCACACATCAGCGTTTTTCAACCTTTTAATTCTTCAGGAGTGGCAGGGAAAACGGCAACTTCATCTCGCACATATGAAGACCAAACGCGTTTCAGGCTTCTGCAGCCCTTGTTCACTGGTGTCATCAGGAGGGAGAGTTTCACAGTTTCGCGCCATGTTTGTAGCGCTTAATATTCAATTGCGGCCGTAGTGGGCGTGGCTACATTGCATTCTGGTCTCAGTAGTTCGTATTGCATATTAAGCGCTACAAACATGGCGCGAAACTGTGAAACTCTCCCTCCTGATGACACCAGTGAACAAGGGCTGCAGAAGCCTGAAACGCGTTTGGTCTTCATATGTGCGAGATGAAGTTGCCGTTTTCCCTGCCACTCCTGAAGAATAAAAAGGTTGAAAAACGCTGATGTGTGGTGCCTCAATTGGAGAGTGAATGGCGATTGGAACATGTAGCGGCTCTACTCGAGTCGCGAGGCACCCCGCCGCCAATGCAGCGGCTCCTGACACCGTGTGAAGCGGAAAAGCGGTGTTTTTTTGTGGAACAGCGAGACCGATTTCCAGGTGTACACTGGCGAGGACACGATGACTTCATTGTCAGCATACCTACTAAAGGATTTTAAGTTTGAAAGGAGACTTTGAGACACATCATTTGCAATACGAACTACTGAGACCAGAATGCAATGTAGCCACGCCCACTACGGCCGCAATTGAATATTAAGCGCTACAAACATGGCGCGAAACTGTGAAACTCTCCCTCCTGATGACACCAGTGAACAAGGGCTGCAGAAGCCTGAAACGCGTTTGGTCTTCATATGTGCGAGATGAAGTTGCCGTTTTCCCTGCCACTCCTGAAGAATAAAAAGGTTGAAAAACGCTGATGTGTGGTGCCTCAATTGGAGAGTGAATGGCGATTGGAACATGTAGCGGCTCTACTCGAGTCGCGAGGCACCCCGCCGCCAATGCAGCGGCTCCTGACACCGTGTGAAGCGGAAAAGCGGTGTTTTTTTGTGGAACAGCGAGACCGATTTCCAGGTGTACACTGGCGAGGACACGATGACTTCATTGTCAGCATACCTACTAAAGGATTTTAAGTTTGAAAGGAGACTTTGAGACACATCATTTGCAATACGAACTACTGAGACCAGAATGCAATGTAGCCACGCCCACTACGGCCGCAATTGAATATTAAGCGCTACAAACATGGCGCGAAACTGTGAAACTCTCCCTCCTGATGACACCAGTGAACAAGGGCTGCAGAAGCCTGAAACGCGTTTGGTCTTCATATGTGCGAGATGAAGTTGCCGTTTTCCCTGCCACTCCTGAAGAATAAAAAGGTTGAAAAACGCTGATGTGTGGTGCCTCAATTGGAGAGTGAATGGCGATTGGAACATGTAGCGGCTCTACTCGAGTCGCGAGGCACCCCGCCGCCAATGCAGCGGCTCCTGACACCGTGTGAAGCGGAAAAGCGGTGTTTTTTTGTGGAACAGCGAGACCGATTTCCAGGTGTACACTGGCGAGGACACGATGACTTCATTGTCAGCATACCTACTAAAGGATTTTAAGTTTGAAAGGAGACTTTGAGACACATCATTTGCAATACGAACTACTGAGACCAGAATGCAATGTAGCCACGCCCACTACGGCCGCAATTGAATATTAAGCGCTACAAACATGGCGCGAAACTGTGAAACTCTCCCTCCTGATGACACCAGTGAACAAGGGCTGCAGAAGCCTGAAACGCGTTTGGTCTTCATATGTGCGAGATGAAGTTGCCGTTTTCCCTGCCACTCCTGAAGAATAAAAAGGTTGAAAAACGCTGATGTGTGGTGCCTCAATTGGAGAGTGAATGGCGATTGGAACATGTAGCGGCTCTACTCGAGTCGCGAGGCACCCCGCCGCCAATGCAGCGGCTCCTGACACCGTGTGAAGCGGAAAAGCGGTGTTTTTTTGTGGAACAGCGAGACCGATTTCCAGGTGTACACTGGCGAGGACACGATGACTTCATTGTCAGCATACCTACTAAAGGATTTTAAGTTTGAAAGGAGACTTTGAGACACATCATTTGCAATACGAACTACTGAGACCAGAATGCAATGTAGCCACGCCCACTACGGCCGCAATTGAATATTAAGCGCTACAAACATGGCGCGAAACTGTGAAACTCTCCCTCCTGATGACACCAGTGAACAAGGGCTGCAGAAGCCTGAAACGCGTTTGGTCTTCATATGTGCGAGATGAAGTTGCCGTTTTCCCTGCCACTCCTGAAGAATAAAAAGGTTGAAAAACGCTGATGTGTGGTGCCTCAATTGGAGAGTGAATGGCGATTGGAACATGTAGCGGCTCTACTCGAGTCGCGAGGCACCCCGCCGCCAATGCAGCGGCTCCTGACACCGTGTGAAGCGGAAAAGCGGTGTTTTTTTGTGGAACAGCGAGACCGATTTCCAGGTGTACACTGGCGAGGACACGATGACTTCATTGTCAGCATACCTACTAAAGGATTTTAAGTTTGAAAGGAGACTTTGAGACACATCATTTGCAATACGAACTACTGAGACCAGAATGCAATGTAGCCACGCCCACTACGGCCGCAATTGAATATTAAGCGCTACAAACATGGCGCGAAACTGTGAAACTCTCCCTCCTGATGACACCAGTGAACAAGGGCTGCAGAAGCCTGAAACGCGTTTGGTCTTCATATGTGCGAGATGAAGTTGCCGTTTTCCCTGCCACTCCTGAAGAATAAAAAGGTTGAAAAACGCTGATGTGTGGTGCCTCAATTGGAGAGTGAATGGCGATTGGAACATGTAGCGGCTCTACTCGAGTCGCGAGGCACCCCGCCGCCAATGCAGCGGCTCCTGACACCGTGTGAAGCGGAAAAGCGGTGTTTTTTTGTGGAACAGCGAGACCGATTTCCAGGTGTACACTGGCGAGGACACGATGACTTCATTGTCAGCATACCTACTAAAGGATTTTAAGTTTGAAAGGAGACTTTGAGACACATCATTTGCAATACGAACTACTGAGACCAGAATGCAATGTAGCCACGCCCACTACGGCCGCAATTGAATATTAAGCGCTACAAACATGGCGCGAAACTGTGAAACTCTCCCTCCTGATGACACCAGTGAACAAGGGCTGCAGAAGCCTGAAACGCGTTTGGTCTTCATATGTGCGAGATGAAGTTGCCGTTTTCCCTGCCACTCCTGAAGAATAAAAAGGTTGAAAAACGCTGATGTGTGGTGCCTCAATTGGAGAGTGAATGGCGATTGGAACATGTAGCGGCTCTACTCGAGTCGCGAGGCACCCCGCCGCCAATGCAGCGGCTCCTGACACCGTGTGAAGCGGAAAAGCGGTGTTTTTTTGTGGAACAGCGAGACCGATTTCCAGGTGTACACTGGCGAGGACACGATGACTTCATTGTCAGCATACCTACTAAAGGATTTTAAGTTTGAAAGGAGACTTTGAGACACATCATTTGCAATACGAACTACTGAGACCAGAATGCAATGTAGCCACGCCCACTACGGCCGCAATTGAATATTAAGCGCTACAAACATGGCGCGAAACTGTGAAACTCTCCCTCCTGATGACACCAGTGAACAAGGGCTGCAGAAGCCTGAAACGCGTTTGGTCTTCATATGTGCGAGATGAAGTTGCCGTTTTCCCTGCCACTCCTGAAGAATAAAAAGGTTGAAAAACGCTGATGTGTGGTGCCTCAATTGGAGAGTGAATGGCGATTGGAACATGTAGCGGCTCTACTCGAGTCGCGAGGCACCCCGCCGCCAATGCAGCGGCTCCTGACACCGTGTGAAGCGGAAAAGCGGTGTTTTTTTGTGGAACAGCGAGACCGATTTCCAGGTGTACACTGGCGAGGACACGATGACTTCATTGTCAGCATACCTACTAAAGGATTTTAAGTTTGAAAGGAGACTTTGAGACACATCATTTGCAATACGAACTACTGAGACCAGAATGCAATGTAGCCACGCCCACTACGGCCGCAATTGAATATTAAGCGCTACAAACATGGCGCGAAACTGTGAAACTCTCCCTCCTGATGACACCAGTGAACAAGGGCTGCAGAAGCCTGAAACGCGTTTGGTCTTCATATGTGCGAGATGAAGTTGCCGTTTTCCCTGCCACTCCTGAAGAATAAAAAGGTTGAAAAACGCTGATGTGTGGTGCCTCAATTGGAGAGTGAATGGCGATTGGAACATGTAGCGGCTCTACTCGAGTCGCGAGGCACCCCGCCGCCAATGCAGCGGCTCCTGACACCGTGTGAAGCGGAAAAGCGGTGTTTTTTTGTGGAACAGCGAGACCGATTTCCAGGTGTACACTGGCGAGGACACGATGACTTCATTGTCAGCATACCTACTAAAGGATTTTAAGTTTGAAAGGAGACTTTGAGACACATCATTTGCAATACGAACTACTGAGACCAGAATGCAATGTAGCCACGCCCACTACGGCCGCAATTGAATATTAAGCGCTACAAACATGGCGCGAAACTGTGAAACTCTCCCTCCTGATGACACCAGTGAACAAGGGCTGCAGAAGCCTGAAACGCGTTTGGTCTTCATATGTGCGAGATGAAGTTGCCGTTTTCCCTGCCACTCCTGAAGAATAAAAAGGTTGAAAAACGCTGATGTGTGGTGCCTCAATTGGAGAGTGAATGGCGATTGGAATATATATATATATATATATATATTATCTACTGGCGGTCGCCAGTAGATAGTTATAGTTACAACCTAGTTTCCATAGGAAATCTCAAAATTCTATTTTGAATAACTTTGGCGCCGGTTGACGAATTCTCGCGAAATTTTCAAAACAAATGGGGCGCTCCGTTCAGCTCCTACCCTGAAATTTGAGAGGTAGCCATAAGGTCAAGGAAGTGCCTTTTCAAGGTCTCGTGTAAATCTGTTCAGTATTTCCTGATAAAATAGCATTTAAAAGCATATAAATATCTATACGCGCGCACCGTGCGCGCACAGTGCGCGCACCCTGCCGTGCGCGAGCGCAATTCTGATTGGTTGTTAGATGTCGGTAAACATTCGAATCGGTCGAAACCAGGAAGTGTCGGCTGCCATTTTGTCTATCGCAATCTGAGGGGGTGAAAAAGAAAGGTGGAGAACGTGAAAAGGGGGCAACTATAACTCACGCGACCGCAATCCTCTGCTGATGACGTCAGATATTACATCACTGATGACATATGTGTCTTTCTGAAAAATAAATATTTGTAATATATGTATAGCTAAAGATTAATGGAAGAAGACATGGGTAAATAAGTGTCTAAATGCAGTGATGTAATATCTGACGTCATCAGCAGAGGATTGCGGTCGCGTGAGTTATAGTTGCCTGCACTAACTATAACGGGGGAATTTCATTGGTTTTTTACGAGTGAAATGTCCAGCTAACTATAACATGTGTGAAACCTATGGTTTTTTAAGTGAATATATATATATAGATATATATATATATATATATATATATCACTGTTCACTTTTTCGGTAACATCCGGGACACTTTGTACGTCGGTGCAATTACGGGTCCGAAGCCACCCGATTAATCCATTCCTTGTCACTTAGTACCCCAGTACTATTGCACTCTTGTCCAGAACCAATAACCGCTATGAGTCCAAACGTCACAGAAAGATCGTTTTTATTCCATCATAAGGAGCATCAGCCAGTTAATACCCAACGAGTTTCGGCGAACTCGCCTTGGTCACGGGTAATGTACGTCTACAAAACCACAGATTAAAGTTTTTAAGACTTCTTGTTGCGTGTGACGTCAAATACATAAACATAAACAACAGACTACTACTTCAGTCCGTGAGACAAATGTGGCGGCCATCTTTGAACAGTCTCATTTATACTGTAAACCAAATGTTTGTTAAATAAAGTTGTAATACAAATAAAAATCATATATAGCCATTTATACCATCATCGTATTTTAACCATATTGTTAGGGTGTCAATATATAATACTCTCCCATTGTGACTCTTATTGTTCTCATATTATCGCAATTACTGAGTGTATGACCCAGAGATTTTTGGAGCGAGGGTACACTTCTAAAGTTATTGAGGAGGCACTATCTAAGGCGAAAAGATTCACACAAAGTGAATTGCTGGTACCTAAAGAAAGAGAGGATGAAGGTTCGAGCAATGAGGTTATTAGATTTATAACCACGTATCATTCCAATTCTTGGGAAATCCGTAAGAGTCTAAACCAACATTGGAAGATTTTATTAACTGAACCCACATTGAAAGAGAAGATAGGCTCCCTCCCTAACATTACTTATAGGAAGGCGGATTCCCTCAAAGACAAGCTTTGTAAGAATGAGGTATCTAGTCATCATAACACCAATAATGATATCCAAGGATTTTTTGATACCAAACATTTGTGGACTAAGTAAGTACATCGCCCAAGCTATAATAAAGCTACGACATTGTCGTCTTTGTAAAGTCTCGGCTTTTTTCTCCCAGACAGGATTCAGGGTGGAATTGTCCTGCTATGTTGCTGACCCTTTCAGCGGTGATCCGCTGCTCTCTCCCCAATGCCAAAACCAGTTCAGACCGGGGGCGCCGCGCTATGGGGATTTGCGGAGCCGACCTCCGTACAAACACTACCACCAATCCTGCCTCCTCTTCAGAAAGCAGGTCTGACACAGCTGGGGTCTCGTCACAGCAAGGCTTTAATATCCACCATTCAGCATAAAAATCACAACGTGTTCAATATCAGTCGCGCGCCTGGGACGCGTTTCGGCGATTGCCTTCTTCCAGCCAGTTCTGCGCTCGACTGTCAATATTTTGTAAATTTCGCAGGGCTTTGTATTTGTCCATCACGAGGGAGTCTGATTGGACCAGCGTTGTCAGCATAGAAAGAGGACTCCGACAGTTCACAAGGTTAGTACCTCTCCTCTTTTACTCCTTTATTGTGCCCCATTATGCTGCTCCTGCTGGTTGAAATCCGCTGATACCAAACATTTGTGGACTAAGTAAGTACATCGCCCAAGCTATAATAAAGCTACTACATTGTCGTCTTTGTAAAGTCTCTGCTTTTTTCTCCCAGACAAGATTCAGGGTGGAATTGTCCTGCTATGTTGCTGACCCTTTCAGCGGTGATCCGCTGCTCTCTCCCCAATGCCAAAACCAGTTCAGACCGGGGGGGCACCGCGCTATGCCTACAGCCTCAAACCAACATGATGTCGGCCGTCACGGAGCTCCTAAACGAGAGGCGTGCCAGATTTGCGGAGCCGACCTCTGCACAAACACTACCACCAATCCCGCCTCCTCTTCAGAAAGCAGGTCTGACACAGCTGGGGTCTCGTCACAGCATATATATATATATATTATCTACTGGCGGTCACCAGTAGATAGTTATAGTTAGGACCGTGTTTCCATAGGAAATCCGCAACATTCTATTTGGAATAACTTTGGCGCCGGTTGACGAATCCTCGCGAAATTTTCAAAATAGGTGGGGCGCTCCGCTCCTACCCTGAAAGTCTCGGGGGGATTCGTCAAGCGGGGGCTGAGAAAAAAGGGGGGTCCCAAAACGCATTTTCCCCATGCAATTTTCCATAGGGACCTTTAGTCCAAGGTACAGCCCGAACGGCTGAACAGAATTACTTGAAATTTGGCAGAGAGGTAGTCCTCAGCTCAGGGATGTGCCTTTTGCATATATGGAGTCAATCTGTTCAGTAGTTCCCGAGAAAATTGCAGTTAAAAGCACATACATATCTATAGCCGCGCACCGTGCGCGCACCGCGCGAGCGTAATTCGGATTGGTGGTTACATGTTAGTCAACGTTCGAATCGGTCGAAATCAGGAAGTGTCGGCCGCCATTTTGTTTGTTTTCAGTGCGAGAGTGAAATAGGAAGGTGGGGAACGTGAAAAGGGGGCAGGGTAGAGAGTTCCTGACCCCCTAGCCTTTGTCAGGGAGTCCCTGAAGGACCCCGAAGGCAGAAAAAAACATTTTAATGTTTTTTTTTAAAAAATCGCGGGGGTGCGCGCACGGTGAAACCCCCCCCCCAAAAAAAAAACATGTTTTACATTTTTTTAATACGTAGTTTATTGTAAAATAAATATATAAAAATAATAATAATACATACATAACTTAGCGTTTAAAAAAACGTACAAATTCACTGAAAAAACCATAGGTTTCACACACGTTATAGTTAGGAATTAGCATTTAAAAAACCTTGCAAATTCACTTAAAAAAACATAGGTTTCACACATGTTATAGTTAGGTGGATATTTCACTCGTAAAAAACCAATGAAATTCCCAAGTTATAGTTAGTTCAGATAACTATAACTCGCGCGGCCGCCACTCTATCACAAGGATGATGTCATCAGTGATGTCATGAGTGATGCCACTGACCATGTCATGAGTGATGTAATATGTGACGTCATCAGCAGTGGATTGCGGGCGCGCGAGTTATAGTTATCTGGATATCAGTGAATATATATATACATATATATATATACGCAATAAAACTGACTGAAACCCCTCACGATCTTGTGCTGAGATCTGAATGGCTACAAACACTTCAATCCAGGATGTGTTGGTAGCCATCTTGGGACTCGGCCTGAGGCGAGTCCTAGAAAAAACATTTGAAAAAAAGAAAAGGGTGCAGGCTAGAAATACTCTGACCCCCTAGACCTCTTGGAGGGGTCCTGCAGGGAGCCCGCAGTGCCCCAAAAACATGTATATTTGCTCTGGATCTTTGGATCGTGCTGACATTTCTTTTTTTAAAACAAAGCGCAGGCCAGGTCATGGGGGGATTTTCCACATAATGGAGTGTGAGCAAGGGCCCACCTCGTGGGTCTTACTATGCCTCGGAGACCACCCCCTGACCGGTGCTTGTTTAATAATCAATGGGGAGGCCTCTTTGATCCCCCCAAGCCCCAGTGATCGCCACCTCCCAAAAGGCTTATGCATTCTATGGGGAACCCTCCTTGTCCATTCCCAGCCCTACAATAAGAACATTCAACCCATAGGTGGCCCTGAGGACCATCATCCTGCAGGCCTCGCTCCTGCTATGTCCCAGGCTGCCCATCCACGGGACATAGCTGTTTGCTGTGGCTTGGCGGGATCTTTACAGCTTCTGCCAAGCCATAGCAAACACTCCACTTACAGCAATTGCTTGCTGGAGGCAGAGCAGAATTGCTGTCACTGAGAGGGAGCTGCATGTTCAGCAGCTGCCTCTCTGTGACAGCAATGCCTTCTTCCACAGGAGGCGGGAAGCGGGCACGCCCCGCAGGGGCCTTGAGGCTCCCACGGTCCCAAACAGTTGTGAGTAGGTGCCCTGGGTGGGACCAGAGCTCCCACAATAGAGGCAAGACCATGGAGGATGGGGTTCCCCTCCCTTTATTTCTTTAAAAAAATAAAATAAAAAGGCTGCACCCAGGGGATGGAGTCCTCGGACCGTAATGAACACAGTGAAGGGGCAGGTCACACGACCCCCTCCCCTAATAAAGCATAAAGAAAAAGAACTGGACATTCAAGTCACCAAAGGTCTGCCCCCTTTCAGCACCACTCTGCAAACACACCTCCTGGTGCACAGCTGGTTGGGGTTTGAAGTCCCCTTGGGTGCAGAGTATCCTTGGGGCCAACAACCCCTTCTGTTACCTCCAGTAAGTCCCACAGAGGGGGAGTGGGGAGTGGTGAGAGGTGATCAGAGGCCCTACTCCCTTTCTCAATCAATCTGCAAACGCACCTCCTGGCATGCTACTTGTTGAGGAATGAAGTCCACTTAACTCCTGAGGGTCCTTGGGGCCAGCTAGCCCTCCTGTTACCTCCAGTAAATCCCACAAAGCAGGATTACTGAGAGGTTGTTAGCAGCCACACTCCCTTTCTTCACCACTCTGCAAACATGCCTCCTGACACACTACTAGTTGGGGTATGAAGTCTCCTTGGCTCTTGAGGGTCTTTTGGGGCCAGCTGCCTCTCCTGTTACCTCCAGTAAGTCACACAGAGCAGGGTTGCTGAGAGGTTGTTGGAGGCCATGCCCCCTTTCTCCATCACTCTGCAAACATGCCTCTTGGTGCACAACTGCTTGGGGATGAACTCCCCGTGGCTGCTGAGGGACTTGGGGACCAAGGAACCCTCCTGTTACCTCCAGTAAGTCCAATACAGCAGGATTCCTGAGAGCTAGCCAGAGGCGCCACCCCCTTTCTCTACTACTCTGCCAATGCAACTACAAATTAAAAAACATAGAAATTGACTTAAAAAAACAAAGGTTGGAGGGACGTTATAGTCAAAAACTAGAATTTGAAAAACCTTAGAAATTCACTGAAAAAAACAAAGGTTACACGGACGTTACAGTTAGGCTAATATTTCACTTGTACAAAACCAGTGAAATTTAGCAGTTATAGTTACCTGAGCTAACTATAAATTACGCCCCAGTAATGCACTGCTTATGACCTCACATAGTACATCACTCATGACATGGTCAGTAACATCACTGATGACATTTCAAATGACATCACTGAAGATTCCAACTCTCAGTAGAAGACCAGTGTTTTTTGTAGGGTGAAATCACCTAAAATAAGCATGGTACTACCACCAAGTGATTTACATGATTACTAAAGTCTGTCATCACACTTACTATATGCACCTTTTTGTGATCCTCGTAACTAGGCAATCACTACATTGGATTTCAATGGGACAATAATGGAGCAATGTTACCACCAACAAAGAAACATAAATCCAACAGGTATGCTTCCTTCTTCTAACCTTCCACCTAAATAGTCCCAAGAAAAACACACTAACACACAATTTTGCTTGCACTCTCCAAGTCCATCATGGTGAATAACTACCTAGGAGTGCCCCTCGTGGATAATACTGCTTAAGTACATTATGTATAATGTCTTCAATCTCAAAGGATAGCACTGTAGTAGATGCTTGTTTTGTATAGCCCTAATGTATAATGACCAAGATGGTTTTTGTTGGAGGAACGATAGCTAAAGAGTATTTTATGTACAACTGGTGTAGACCATTTATGTGAAGAGAATAATACAAGGAATTACTCCAGACTCCAACATAATTATGCTAGGCAGCTGATCAAAATATGAGTAGTGGTGATGAGAGAAGACTACGCATGTGTAGCTAAGTCACAGAGCTAAAGGATCATGTATTTTGAGAGGTCCTACTTCCAGTCAATGACAAAGGGGGTGAAAGATGAAAAAACTTAAAAGAAAAAAAGTGGAAGAGTGGTGGGATACTGTGAAGAAAATACAAAGAAAGAGAGAGGGTGACAAGTAGGCTAAGAAAGACACAAAGGAATAAGAAAGAAGGGAAAACAATAATTTAGTAAGATAGTTTAAGGAGGGAAGGAACAAAAAAAGAAGTCAAAAAATGAGCCCTAAGAGGAAAAAAAGGGCCTTGTTGTAAATAGATCAATTTGATACTTGTCAGGTACTATAAATTCACACTGGTTTACATTTACCCTCCTCACAGCAAGTGGCATCTCATTGGGAGTCATTAATTTAAGTATTAGATCCAAAAAAACAATACAATTTCTTTTTTTTTAAAGAAGCAAAGGAGGGAGGAAAATTAAGATGTGGAAGTAAAATGGGAGGAGGAGGAATTGGGGAAAGTTAATGCAGATAGACAAAAATAAATGCCATGGCATGCCATTTGTCACTCCTTGTCAGTAGGAGATCATGACTCTAACTGGACCGCTTTAAAAGTGTCTACCGTTACCATGTACTTGCTGAAATGTGCCTGGTCGCTACTCTTCTTACAGTAACAATGTAATAGTATGAAAAAAGGTAAATAACATTTTTTTTTAAACACAAAAAACAATGTGATAGTTACTAAGAGCCTCTTTACGATGCCAGTAGGACTGACCGTCGGACCGCTGTGGCCGCGATATGATTCCGGCCGCTATAGCAGCAAAGATCCCCCTGCCGTATTACAATGCAGTCGCTACTACCATGGTGGTCTCATCTACGGCAGTGCAGGCATCCCTGAATATGTCGCTGCAAGTGCATACAAACTCACAGGAAAAATGTGATATGTACACATATTCATGGCATATGTGTGGATATGCCTTTGTCTGCATGTACCCATTGCTGGAGTGTGGCAATCTTTGCACAGTCCAGTCAATGGGTATACATACTACCTAAGGACTTACCTGCATTCCAGCTTCCACAGGATCGTAGTCTTCAGGGTTCAGCTGCCATGGTGTAGGGGGACTTGGAGAAAGGGATCCACGTCAGATACTGTTGGGGAGAAGCTGATTTGGGTGAGTATACACCTTAAATCCTTAGTTTCTGATGAGTCATGGCAGCTTGTCGAAAATGCACATCATAATCCGTACAACAGTCAGAACTACCTGTACAGCTCTATGGCTGCTACTTTTCTCTGACCGACATCTCAGCCGTAGGACAAAAAAGTTGGCAGAGTCAAAGGTCTTTCAGCGGTCGGTCGGACTGCATTCAGCATGCACTGTAATTCAGCGGTTGGTCCGAACACTTCTGAAGAGACCGAGGCAGTCCGACCGATTCCGACGAGCAGCGGATGTCAGTCTGACCGGCATGGAAATGAAGCCCTACAAGCTATGAAGTGTTGTAACCTGGTGTTTTCTTCGTCCTCATAATAAATGAGTCTATTGTGTCCCTGAATAGTGAAATTGTTCTCTAATATTAGAAGGCTGCATGTTTTACTGGATGCATGAGAAGCCCATATATATGCCATCAATGTCTCCATTAATGTTTAAAGGGTATTTAGCCTCTCTGACCACCACTTACTGCCCCCGCATGCAAGGGGATCTCTAATCCCCTTTAAAAGTGCAGGCAGGTTGCCGCCTGCACTGTGAAACACAGAGAGGCTTCAAATCAGCCGCTCTGTTTTTCACATAAATGTGCTGCCTTGGGGCAGCGCAAGTTCGCGGCTGCCCTGGGGGCAACACATTCATTCTAATATGGCACATTTTTCTTGATTGTGTCGGCAGCACCTTTTCAAAGATGCATTCGGTGCAAGCGAGGAAAATATCGGTGACAAAAATATCGAATTTCTAAAGTAAATAATATCAATGTTAAAAATATCTATGTTGTTAATATCGTTTACAAAAATATTGTTGTAGATATCATTGTTTTTATTATTTTTATGTAGTTTAGTATATGTTGTCATTGCATATGCTATAAATTGTATAATTATTGTTATTGTTATTGAATAGAGTTCGTACATTTTGCAATGTTTTTAAATTTAATTTAATTTTTATTGTCGTAGCAGGTTGTGTGGTTTCTAGAGGTACAGGGTGTGAACTAAATTCATTATAATTAATTAATAATTAATTTCAACTATCCATTTTCAATAGATAATTAATTATGTAAAATGTGTAATTCATTTATCTTTTAAGTTATGTTTTAGGTGCAGGTTATGGGTTAAAGGGTGGGAGTTAAATAGTTATAATTAATATATTTTTTATCAAAATTAATTATTTAATTGATAATTAATTATGTAAATTGTGTGATTATTTTATTGTTTAAGTTATATTTTAGGTGTGTGTTGTAGGGTTTGTAAGGGCAAAGGGTGGTAAGTTAATTAATTATAATTAATTAATAATTTTATAATATTAGTAATTTAATTGATAATTAATTATACAAACTGTGTAATTAAGATATTTTTAAGTTATATCTCTTCTTAATTATTATGAATTATTTAATTGATAATTAATTAGGTAATTTGTGAAATTAATATATTGTTTAAGATATATTTAAGGTGTGGGTTTTTGGATTTGTAGAAGTAAAGGGTGGGAAGTTAATTATGTATAATTATTTATGATTAATTATTTATTAATTTTTAAATTGATAATCAATTAGGTAATTTGTGTAATTATTGTAGTTTGTAAGATATATTTTAGGTGCAGTTTGTTGGGTTTTTAGGGGTACAGAGTGGGAAGTTAATTAAGAAATAATTCATTGATAATTATTATTTTATAATAATTATTATGCAAACTGTACAAATTATCATATTTGTTTAGCTATGTTTTAGGTGTAGGCTGTTGAGTTTGTAGAGGAATAAAATGGGAAGTTATTTAAGTAATAATACTTTAAAAATGATTTATTCTATTATTAAAAATAACTTTTTTATTTCAATTACATTTTAATTGAGGGCTGTTATGTTTGAGGGAATATAGGCTCTGATTACAATGCCAGTCCGACCGACCATCGTCTGGTGGGCCCTTTCCAACATCCGAGGCCGGGAAGTTTCTCCTATCGTTTTACGATGCAACCACTGCTAGCGATGCAATCGCATTTACGGCAGAGCACATATCCCCAAATATGTCACTGCAAATGCGTTCAAAATCATAGAAAACATGTGAATTGTACCCACATGCATGACATATGTGTGGATATGCCTTGTGCACCATTTCTGGAGTGTGGCGGAATGGGCACATTCCACTCTATAGGGATACATACTGCATAAGGACTTACCTTGATTCCAGTGCCCACAGGATTGTAGTAATCGGGATACAACTGCTCATGTTGAGGGGGGACCTGGAGGAAGGGATTCCTGGTGGAGACTGCTGGGGAGACATGAATTTTGGTGAGTATGCACCCCAAATCCATTGTTTCTGATCACTTGAGCAGTCTGTCAGACCTCCACAGTTGTGTTATCGGAAACCCACATCTTAATCAGGACAGCAGTCAGAGATCTCTGTACTACATCATCGATGCTGTTTTTCTCCAACCTCCATCTCGGCGACGGCGTATGCATCATAATCTGGCAGTCATCCAGACCACTTCTGACCAGACCGCAGCGTTCCGACCGCCTCCGACTGAGGTTCTGTAATTCTCGAGTCTGACTCCATTTTGTTCTGTGCCATAGCGAGAGGTAATGTGTGTAACAGTCCTGTTTTGCCTGTTCTTAAACGTACTGATTCTTCCCGGTCACCTGTTTATCGGTTTGTGATTGACCTTCGAGAGGTCAACAAGATTGTTGTACCCCAGTTTCCTGTTGTTCCGGACATCACTGCTTTATTGACTATGATCCCTGCCTCAGCTGCTTGGTTTTCTGTTATTGATCTGAAGAACGCTTTCTTCAGTATTCCGATTGCTGAGGAAAGTAGGGATATTTTTGGCTTCTCTTTAGGAGGCCGCAGTTTCCGGTTTAAGCGCGCTCCTCAAGGTTATTGTGAGAGTCCCTCCATTTACAGTCAGGCTTTGAAAACTCAGCTTGATACTCTTGCATTGCCTTCTGGTGCTACTCTTATCCAGTATGTTGATGATCTTTTGGTTGCTGCTGACTCTGAGGACATTTGTAAAGAAGTTACTTTTTCTTTGTTACGCCATTTGTCTGACCTTCATCACAAGGTTCCACCTTCTAAGTTGCAGTATTGCCGCCAAGAAGTGACCTACTTAGGTCATCTCTTGTCGAAGGAGGGAAGGTGATTGACCCCAGAGTGTATTCAAGCGATTGCCCAAATGACTGTGCCATGTACACACAGAGAGGTGCGTGCCTTCTTAGGTATCACCTCGTATTGTAGACAGTGGATTCTGAATTTTTCTTTGCTAGCGAAACCTCTGTTGGCACTTACTGTTAAGGATACACCACACCCTCTTCCCTGGACAGAGGAATGTCAGAAGAGTTTTATGGATTTACGAACTGCACTGTGTTCTGCTCCTGACTATAGTAAGCCTTTTACACTCTATGTGCATGAGAGAGAAGGTTGTGCGTTGTCAGTGTTGACGCAACAATTTGGAGACAAGCAACGCCCATGTGCGTATTTTTCAGCTACTTTAGATCCAGTAGCTAGGGCGTTGCCTAGTTGTCTAAGAGCTACAGCGGCAGCGGCTGTTTCTATCCGACAGTCTGCTGGTTTGGTATTGGATAATACATTGATTGTGATAGTCCCACATGCAGTGGATACCCTATTGAATAGAACGAAGACTCAACATCTTACCAGTGCGCGTTTGCCAGGTTATGAGTTGACGCTTTTGGCTAGCCATGTGCACATCAAGCGGTGCAACTCATTGAATCCAGCTACATTGTTGCCGATTTTTGTAGAGACAGATGCTCAGGAACAGCATGACTGTTTTCTCCGGACAGAGGAGGAAACGAAGGGTAGAGTTGATCTGAAAGATACTCCTCTTTCGAATCCTAATGGTACCCTATGGGTAGATGGTTCATGCTTTAAGCTTCCGAATGGAGAGACGACTGCAGCATATGCTGTCACAACTTTGCACACGATTGTTGAAACAGCACGTATTGCACAGAATTTAGCGCAAGCAGCGGAGTTGATAGCATTGACTAGAGCGTGTGTGTTGTCAAAAGGAAAGAGAGTGAATGTTTATACTGATAGCCAATACACATTTGGCGTGGCTCACAGTTTTGGTCGCTTGTGGAAAGAGAGAGGATTTCTTGCTTCCCATGGTACGAAAATTCAGCATGGACAATTAGTGAGTGAACTTCTTGAATCACTTACTTTGCCGACCCAAATTGCGATAGTGAAGTGTAGTGCGCATAAGAAGGTTATGGATGATGTGGGTCAAGGAAATGCGTTTGCAGATGAAGTAGCGAGAGAAACGGCGAAAGATGTGACGAGTCGGATGTATGTTGCAGGTCCTGCCAGATGGGTTGTGGAAGGAGGAATGTGTGAAGATACAACAGAAAGTGTGAAGATGATTCAGGCAGAACCTACTGAGAAAGAATTGAGTATGTGGAGAGAGAGTATGGGAATGTTGGATTCAACAGGCTGTTGGGTTGAGTTGTCAGAGCACCAGCGATGGTTGTTGCCGGATGCATATGTGCTTCCGGTGGTTACTATGGCTAATGGGTTGGCTCACATTAGTTCAAAAGGGATATGTAAGTTGTTGGCTCCGGTATGGCAGAATGGTGGAATTCCTAAGTGTGCTGAGAATTTGATTAAACACTGCATGATTTGCTTGATGCATAATCCTGGAAAGGGAACCCCAACTCCAGCGGGTCATTTTGCTCCTCCAACGTATCCGTTCGAGGTGCTGCAGATAGACTATATTCATATGGAAAGATGCAATAACTTGAAGTATGTCCTTGTGTTTGTTTGTGCCTTTTCCAGATGGATAGAGGCCTACCCCCTAAAGGATAATACTGCCTTGTCTACAGCCAAGGTTTTGCTCAAAGAATTCTTTCCCAGATATGGCTTGCCGAGGATGGTATGGAGTGATAATGGAAGTGAATTCGTGGGTCAGATTATGAAGAAAGTATGTGCGGGTCTGGGTATTAAACAGAAATTTCACACTGCGAATCACCCCCAGTCAGCAGGCCTGGTCGAGTGCTATAATGGCACTCTGAAGCTGAAGTTGGCCAAGGTGCAAGCGAGCTCTGGTCTTACATGGCCCGATGCCTTACCTTTGGCACTTTTGTCCACAAGAACGGCAGTACATACGAGATTGTTTTTGGACACCCGGCGAATGTCTGGGGTGTGCCGAGGCCTAAGAAGTACAGTGATATCGAGTACCCTATGTTGGTTGACTACTTACATGATTTGACTGCTAAATTGCGTGTTCTTCACCAACAGGTCCATGACACTTTGCCTTCAGTTTCTGTAGACGCAGGCCACACGATTCAACCTGGCGACTGGGTTCTAACCAAGAATTTCCAGAGGTCAAAGAACTTGGAACCAAGATGGACCGGTCCATACCAAATCCTGTTATCAACTCGGACTGCTATTAAGGTGTTAGGCAAGAAAAACTGGGTACATGGTACCCATTGTAAGAAGATACCTTTGCCCTTACCATACGATAAGTGGGTCCGGGAAGGTGTTTCCGATTCCGAGAGTGAAAGGGTTCCGAGATTTGTACCTTTTAGCGATGCACATCTGGAATGGACTCAGTCAGAACGTGCGGATGATAAAGTCTTGCAAGAAGCTGTGCCACCGTGTTTGAGACTTGATACTACGCACCCAGAGACACTCTTTCAGGATCAAACTGTGCCTGGTAAAGAACGCTACAACTTAAGGTCTAAAAAGGACAAATAAAATTTGAATTTTTTTGTGAATTACACTCTTTCAGACAAGAGACTATTTTTCTTTTTCTTTTTTGAACTACCATCCGGGTTCAGCTGCAGGGTCACGGTATAAGAACTTAAGGGGTGGCCCGCGTATTGACGAAAGGTCTGCGGTTCTAGCGACGTCTAGGACGCCTGGAAGCACACTTGAGTGAAGAAGGAAAATTGCCACGAGCAGTACGTTAGAGGATGGAGTCTGTTGTAACTGAAAGCGATGTTGAGAGAATAGATCTTAAGATAAGATTTTGTACATTGATACATAGCAAATGTTTTATAATATTGTGCTTTTTGATGTTTTTAAATATCACATTGGCTTGTGTGGGTTGGACTGTCTATGCTACACAACAGACATCTGCACCCTACTCCCAACCTATGCTTTCTTTCACTACTGTTTCTTTACACCAGTTTTATACGTTGCCTGAACATGAACAGACAAGGAGATCAGAATTTGTCAACAACTCGTTTATACAGTTGTTGCATCAGCATCAGTTAGTAGTAAATACCACTAATTGTTGGGTTTGTGGTCTTATGCCTCATACAACAGATAAAGGTATGCCATATTTGGTTTTGCCTTTTTCTTTTAATGGGTCTGTGTGGGCTTTTCAGACCATGTTTATCTATGCAAATGAGGTACGCCCCTTACGTTCCCTTAAAGATAACTCGAGCAATAGTGCCTTAATAAGGGGAATAGTAGCTATAATCTGAGATATTGGTGCATATAATGCTATCCCTAAGGATGAGGTGCAGGCTTACGTTGGTTGGAACGTGACTGGATATAGTACCAGTTTGACAGAGAAGGAGAGACGAAAAAGGTCTCCCCCTATTTGGATTGTACCCCACCGAGGCCACTTTTGTTTTCAAGGTAATGGTCGGAATCCGAAAGCTCAGCTAGGTAAGAGTGTGTGTGCTCAAACCTATGTCTATTCATCTCGGACTTCTCCACCGTTTGTGCCAGCTAAAGGCACATATTTTGTTTGTCATGACAGAGCCTACACATGGTTGCCACCTGATTTTTCAGGAACGTGTCATGTGGAGTTTCTACTTCCCCTACATACACTACTGCTTCAGACTATCATAGAACGAGATATGGTAGAGGTGTCTTCAATGAGGAAGATACCGCAGCACACGAAGTAGGAGATTTCTTCAAGGGCTTCTTGCCCTTTTGGGGTCCTATGATCAATAGTAGGCATATTCGACAGCTTGTCCGCGTTGTTGAAGCTACTATTAATGAGACAGCAGGTGCTCTTAGTAATGTTACAGCTGAGCTTCAAGCGGACCATCTTATGACTTTGCAGAACCGTATGGTATTAGACATCATACTTGCAGATCGAGGAGGAGTATGTAAATTGATTGGATCCAGTTGCTGTGTTTACATACCAGATAATGCCCCTACAGTGTACCAAGCCATCTCTAGGTTGTATAAAATCTCTGAGTCTATCCATGTAGACGAAGGAGACTGGTCATTGACGGGATGGATTTGGGGACTGCTGTCCAAATGGGGATGGAAGATTTTGACATTCCTTGGTATGGTTTTAACCATCCTTTTCTCTTGTTGTCTTTGCATCCAGTGTGGTCCCGCCATTTGTAGTCTTTGTGCTACTATGTGTGTTCGGAGACCTGTCCCGAGAGAAGTAGAGAATAATAAGATGATGCTACAGCAACACCTTGATGACCTAATGAATATTGACATAGACCTAGATTCAGATTAACATGAGTCTTAGGTTATTGCCTACGTAATGGCAAAAGGAGGGTCTGAGGTTCTGTAATTCTCGAGTCTGACTCCATTTTGTTCTGTGCCACCATTTTGTGTTGCCCTCACGTAGGCCTGTGAAGGTAGCCTGGCGAATATTGACTCTGAAATGAACTGTCAGAAACTGACCTCTGCACCTGAAACTGACCCCGCAAAGCCAATTTCCCTGATCGATCTTTGTCTGAGATTGCCAATCAATGTTCAGGACATCGTTAACTTTTAGTTTCCTTGCACATGCCTTATCTTGTTCAGCATCTGTTACCGTTTCTTTTTTTATGTTTCTTCATTACATGGGTTATGCTTTCAATTATAGGTTTGTCCGGCTTGTGGAGATTGAATTTGTGACATTCCTAATAATTAACTTTTGGGTTGGGATACTGTAAATTGAGTTTTTGTTATGTGACACTTTGTTTGAAAATGTACCTTATTGGCCAGAATTTTGTGCAGTGGGTGTACATTTATAATGTGAATATTGGGTATAAAAGGAGACGTCTCGCCTTAGTAAAATGAGCAGTCTCCTGAGAATTTACACCGTGATGTATTTCTAGGATCACTGTTACTAGCTGCAGCTAATAAACTCCGATGCCATCCAGAAGTATTCTGTGTCTCTGTATACCAAGACAGGTGAACTCGAAGATCTTAGGCGTGCCCCTGATGCCGCTGGTTTAAACCCCGGTTCTTCACGACAGGCCCATAGTGTGTTCTTTAAATGAAATTATTAAATTTGTTTAAATTGATAACAATCATCAAAAAAATGTACAATTATGTAATTTGTTTATTTTTTGTTAACAATTAGACATTTAATAGAGTTGTTAAAATATGTTAATTGTTTGAAGGGAACTGCTCTCTCTCTACTCTTGCACAGACTGGAGTGGGAATAGTAAATTTGACCTCTCCGGTGTCAATGCTTTCCCTAACATTGCACTGAATGTAGTGGGAATAGTAATCATTACCTCTTCGGACCCAAAGGCTTTCCCAACTGTTGCACAAGCTGGAGTGGGAGTAGTAAATTGTACCCCAACTGAGTCCAACGCGTTTCCTACTATTGCACAGACTGGAGTGGGAATAGAGAATTTTACCCCTTCTGAGTCCAACGTTTTCCCCACTGTTGCATAGATTGGAGTGGGAATAGCATATTTATTATTCCTATTTTTTAGATTGTTTTGTTAATGTTGTTTAAATATATATTATTATGTGTTTGTGTATTTAATTATATATTGTCCATATATATATATATATATATATATATATATATATATATATATATATATATATATATATATATATATATATATATATTCACTGAAAAAACCATAGGTTTCACACATGTTATAGTTAGCGGAAATTTTACTGATAAAAAACCAGTGAAATTGCCCCGTTATAGTTAGTGCTGGCAACTATAACTCACGCGACCGCAATCCTCTGCTGATGCTAATACTGTATTTAGACACTTATTTGCCCATGTCTTCTTCCATACATTTTTAGCTATACATATATTACAAATATTTTTTTTTCATAAAGACACATATGTCATCAGCAGAAGATTGCGGTCGCGTGAGTTATAGTTGCCAGCACTAACTATAACGGGGCAATTTCACTGGTTTTTTATCAGTAAAATTTCCGCTAACTATAACATGTGTGAAACCTATGGTTTTTTCAGTGAATTTGCAAGGTTTTTTAAATGCTAATTCCTAACTATAACGTGTGTGAAACCTATGGTTTTTTCAGTGAATTTGTACGGTTTTTTAAATGCTAAGTTACTTTACGCCATTCGAGGCGTGCGCGCCCACTTAACGCAGTTCGTTCCGTGCACGGTTTTTATCAACTTTAATAAGCCCTGTACATTTGGTGGCCTTCGGCCACCAAAAGCACAGGGGGTGGGGTCAATGTGGATAGTGTTTTTTTTATTTCGATTTTATAATTTCATGTTGCCAAAATTTAGTTTTTTTTTCCTATTAATAAGCCCTGTACATTTGGTGGCCTACGCCCACCAAAAGCACAGGGGGTGGGGTAAGTGTGGATAGTGTTTTTTTTTTTGTTTTTTTTTTACCGTACGCTTACGGTAAGCGTACGGTAAGCGTACTCGGCGAAATTGCCGAAAAAAAAATAAAACCGTTTTTGCTCTTGGGGGATGTTTGGGGACTCCCTCAACATGACTATGTGGGAGGGAGTTGTCAAAACAGCCCCGTAACATGTTTTTGGCCATCTTGTTTGATAAACAACACTCAGTGCGAGAGACAAAATGGCGGCCGCCGCTTCCTGGTTTCGGCCGATTCGAATGTTTACTAAGATCTAAGAGCCAATCAGAATCGCGCTCGCGCACGCCACCGTACGCTTACGGTAAGCGTACGGTAAGCGTACCGTAAGCGGGCTCAGATATATATATTGACTTAAAGGCTATTTTCTCAGAATCTACTGAACAGATTTACACCAAACCTACAAAAGGCACTTCCTTTACCTAGGGACTACCTCTCTGCCAAATTTCTAGTAATTCTGTTCAGCCGTTCGGGCTGTAGCTCGTTCTAAAGGTCCTATGGAAAAATGCATGGGAAAAACGCGTTTTGGGACCCCCCTTTTATCTCAGCCCCCGCTTGACGAATCCCCCCGAGACTTTCAGGGTAGGAGCGGAGCGTAGCGCCCCACCTATTTTGAGAAATTCGCGAGGATTCATCGACCGGCGCCAAAGTTATTCAAAATAGAATGTTGAGGTTTTCCTATGGAAAAGGGGTCCTAACTATAACTACCTACTGGCGACCGCCAGTAGGTAATATATATATATATATATATATATATATATATATATATATATATATATATATATATATATATATATATCCAAATGAAAGCACACCACAGTTGAGGCGCCACACACAGTCGTTAAAATCACCTTCTTTATTGGCAAGACAGCAGGGAGAAGAAAGGCACTCTGCTAGTTGGAAATTCCCCAAACGCGTTTCAGGCTCTCATAGCCCTTGCTCACTGGGATCTTCGTTCAGGCATCAGCGACAAACAGTTCTTTCTGCCGCATTAGCGGCTTTTCAATTGTTGACCCCGCCCCAATGGGCATGTCATCCGACAGCATTCTGGTCTTTGAAGTTTTTAGAGTCCATGTGGCATGCCGCTATTGTCCTGTCTCGACTCAATCTTCCTATAGTAGGTAACTATGCAGGTTACTGTCGAGTCCCTGCTAGTAATGATCTTGCCACAATGGTTACGACGTTCCTATCGCGCTCTCTGTCATCAGCGCTAAGGAGCTGCACGTCCGCAGCGGGGCGCCTCGCGATCCGGCATCGACCGCTATAATATCCAAATGAAAGCACACCACAGTTGAGGCGCCACACACAGTCGTTAAAATCACCTTCTTTATTGGCAAGACAGCAGGGAGAAGAAAGGCACTCTGCTAGTTGGAAATTCCCCAAACGCGTTTCAGGCTCTCATAGCCCTTGCTCACTGGGATCTTCGTTCAGGCATCAGCGACAAACAGTTCTTTCTGCCGCATTAGCGGCTTTTCAATTGTTGACCCCGCCCCAATGGGCATGTCATCCGACAGCATTCTGGTCTTTGAAGTTTTTAGAGTCCATGTGGCATGCCGCTATTGTCCTGTCTCGACTCAATCTTCCTATAGTAGGTAACTATGCAGGTTACTGTCGAGTCCCTGCTAGTAATGATCTTGCCACAATGGTTACGACGTTCCTATCGCGCTCTCTGTCATCAGCGCTAAGGAGCTGCACGTCCGCAGCGGGGCGCCTCGCGATCCGGCATCGACCGCTATAATATCCAAATGAAAGCACACCACAGTTGAGGCGCCACACACAGTCGTTAAAATCACCTTCTTTATTGGCAAGACAGCAGGGAGAAGAAAGGCACTCTGCTAGTTGGAAATTCCCCAAACGCGTTTCAGGCTCTCATAGCCCTTGCTCACTGGGATCTTCGTTCAGGCATCAGCGACAAACAGTTCTTTCTGCCGCATTAGCGGCTTTTCAATTGTTGACCCCGCCCCAATGGGCATGTCATCCGACAGCATTCTGGTCTTTGAAGTTTTTAGAGTCCATGTGGCATGCCGCTATTGTCCTGTCTCGACTCAATCTTCCTATAGTAGGTAACTATGCAGGTTACTGTCGAGTCCCTGCTAGTAATGATCTTGCCACAATGGTTACGACGTTCCTATCGCGCTCTCTGTCATCAGCGCTAAGGAGCTGCACGTCCGCAGCGGGGCGCCTCGCGATCCGGCATCGACCGCTATAATATCCAAATGAAAGCACACCACAGTTGAGGCGCCACACACAGTCGTTAAAATCACCTTCTTTATTGGCAAGACAGCAGGGAGAAGAAAGGCACTCTGCTAGTTGGAAATTCCCCAAACGCGTTTCAGGCTCTCATAGCCCTTGCTCACTGGGATCTTCGTTCAGGCATCAGCGACAAACAGTTCTTTCTGCCGCATTAGCGGCTTTTCAATTGTTGACCCCGCCCCAATGGGCATGTCATCCGACAGCATTCTGGTCTTTGAAGTTTTTAGAGTCCATGTGGCATGCCGCTATTGTCCTGTCTCGACTCAATCTTCCTATAGTAGGTAACTATGCAGGTTACTGTCGAGTCCCTTCTCCCTGCTGTCTTGCCAATAAAGAAGGTGATTTTAACGACTGTGTGTGGCGCCTCAACTGTGGTGTGCTTTCATTTGGATATTATAGCGGTCGATGCCGGATCGCGAGGCGCCCCGCTGCGGACGTGCAGCTCCTTAGCGCTGATGACAGAGAGCGCGATAGGAACGTCGTAACCATTGTGGCAAGATCATTACTAGCAGGGACTCGACAGTAACCTGCATAGTTACCTACTATAGGAAGATTGAGTCGAGACAGGACAATAGCGGCATGCCACATGGACTCTAAAAACTTCAAAGACCAGAATGCTGTCGGATGACATGCCCATTGGGGCGGGGTCAACAATTGAAAAGCCGCTAATGCGGCAGAAAGAACTGTTTGTCGCTGATGCCTGAACGAAGATCCCAGTGAGCAAGGGCTATGAGAGCCTGAAACGCGTTTGGGGAATTTCCAACTAGCAGAGTGCCTTTCTTCTCCCTGCTGTCTTGCCAATAAAGAAGGTGATTTTAACGACTGTGTGTGGCGCCTCAACTGTGGTGTGCTTTCATTTGGATATTATAGCGGTCGATGCCGGATCGCGAGGCGCCCCGCTGCGGACGTGCAGCTCCTTAGCGCTGATGACAGAGAGCGCGATAGGAACGTCGTAACCATTGTGGCAAGATCATTACTAGCAGGGACTCGACAGTAACCTGCATAGTTACCTACTATAGGAAGATTGAGTCGAGACAGGACAATAGCGGCATGCCACATGGACTCTAAAAACTTCAAAGACCAGAATGCTGTCGGATGACATGCCCATTGGGGCGGGGTCAACAATTGAAAAGCCGCTAATGCGGCAGAAAGAACTGTTTGTCGCTGATGCCTGAACGAAGATCCCAGTGAGCAAGGGCTATGAGAGCCTGAAACGCGTTTGGGGAATTTCCAACTAGCAGAGTGCCTTTCTTCTCCCTGCTGTCTTGCCAATAAAGAAGGTGATTTTAACGACTGTGTGTGGCGCCTCAACTGTGGTGTGCTTTCATTTGGATATTATAGCGGTCGATGCCGGATCGCGAGGCGCCCCGCTGCGGACGTGCAGCTCCTTAGCGCTGATGACAGAGAGCGCGATAGGAACGTCGTAACCATTGTGGCAAGATCATTACTAGCAGGGACTCAACAGTAACCTGCATAGTTACCTACTATAGGAAGATTGAGTCGAGACAGGACAATAGCGGCATGCCACATGGACTCTAAAAACTTCAAAGACCAGAATGCTGTCGGATGACATGCCCATTGGGGCGGGGTCAACAATTGAAAAGCCGCTAATGCGGCAGAAAGAACTGTTTGTCGCTGATGCCTGAACGAAGATCCCAGTGAGCAAGGGCTATGAGAGCCTGAAACGCGTTTGGGGAATTTCCAACTAGCAGAGTGCCTTTCTTCTCCCTGCTGTCTTGCCAATAAAGAAGGTGATTTTAACGACTGTGTGTGGCGCCTCAACTGTGGTGTGCTTTCATTTGGATATTATAGCGGTCGATGCCGGATCGCGAGGCGCCCCGCTGCGGACGTGCAGCTCCTTAGCGCTGATGACAGAGAGCGCGATAGGAACGTCGTAACCATTGTGGCAAGATCATTACTAGCAGGGACTCGACAGTAACCTGCATAGTTACCTACTATAGGAAGATTGAGTCGAGACAGGACAATAGCGGCATGCCACATGGACTCTAAAAACTTCAAAGACCAGAATGCTGTCGGATGACATGCCCATTGGGGCGGGGTCAACAATTGAAAAGCCGCTAATGCGGCAGAAAGAACTGTTTGTCGCTGATGCCTGAACGAAGATCCCAGTGAGCAAGGGCTATGAGAGCCTGAAACGCGTTTGGGGAATTTCCAACTAGCAGAGTGCCTTTCTTCTCCCTGCTGTCTTGCCAATAAAGAAGGTGATTTTAACGACTGTGTGTGGCGCCTCAACTGTGGTGTGCTTTCATTTGGATATTATAGCGGTCGATGCCGGATCGCGAGGCGCCCCGCTGCGGACGTGCAGCTCCTTAGCGCTGATGACAGAGAGCGCGATAGGAACGTCGTAACCATTGTGGCAAGATCATTACTAGCAGGGACTCGACAGTAACCTGCATAGTTACCTACTATAGGAAGATTGAGTCGAGACAGGACAATAGCGGCATGCCACATGGACTCTAAAAACTTCAAAGACCAGAATGCTGTCGGATGACATGCCCATTGGGGCGGGGTCAACAATTGAAAAGCCGCTAATGCGGCAGAAAGAACTGTTTGTCGCTGATGCCTGAACGAAGATCCCAGTGAGCAAGGGCTATGAGAGCCTGAAACGCGTTTGGGGAATTTCCAACTAGCAGAGTGCCTTTCTTCTCCCTGCTGTCTTGCCAATAAAGAAGGTGATTTTAACGACTGTGTGTGGCGCCTCAACTGTGGTGTGCTTTCATTTGGATATTATAGCGGTCGATGCCGGATCGCGAGGCGCCCCGCTGCGGACGTGCAGCTCCTTAGCGCTGATGACAGAGAGCGCGATAGGAACGTCGTAACCATTGTGGCAAGATCATTACTAGCAGGGACTCGACAGTAACCTGCATAGTTACCTACTATAGGAAGATTGAGTCGAGACAGGACAATAGCGGCATGCCACATGGACTCTAAAAACTTCAAAGACCAGAATGCTGTCGGATGACATGCCCATTGGGGCGGGGTCAACAATTGAAAAGCCGCTAATGCGGCAGAAAGAACTGTTTGTCGCTGATGCCTGAACGAAGATCCCAGTGAGCAAGGGCTATGAGAGCCTGAAACGCGTTTGGGGAATTTCCAACTAGCAGAGTGCCTTTCTTCTCCCTGCTGTCTTGCCAATAAAGAAGGTGATTTTAACGACTGTGTGTGGCGCCTCAACTGTGGTGTGCTTTCATTTGGATATATATATATATATATATATATTGTGCACAAATCTTCCTGGCCAGGAAGAAATAATGGGCCGCACTCTCCAAGTACCACAAAACCGCTTTTATTTTCCTCCTTCTTTCATTTGGGCATTATAAGCAGACTTGATCTACGCATTTCGATGCCACCTGACACCTTGCTCACGATATTAATATATGTAATTTTAAAGATATTTTTAGTAAAACGTATTTCAGCTATTGTTTACTTTTTATGTATAGATTGTAAATATATTTTAAAAAATTGCAGTGTATTTGTTCAATTTTTTATTTTTTATGTGTATAGAAATATCTCTCTCTCTCTCTATACATATATATGTATATTATCTACTGGCGGCCGCCAGTAGATAGTTATAGTTAGGACCGTGTTTCCATAGGAAATCTCAAAATTCTATTTTGAATAACTTTGGCGCCGGTTGACGAATCCTCGCAAAATTTTCAAAACTAATGGGGCGCTCCGCTCAGCTCCTACCCTGAAAGTCTCGGGGGGATTCGTCAAGCGGGGGCCGAGAAAAAAGGGGGGTCACAAAACGCATTTTCCCCATGCATTTTCCCATAGGACCTTTAGTCGAAGGTACAGCCCGAACGGCTGTACATAATTACTTGAAATTTGGCAAAGAGGTAGTCTGGTCAGGGATGTGCCTTTTGCATATATGGAGTCAATCTGTTCAGTAGTTCCTGAGAAAATGTCAGTTAAAAGTATATATATATATATATATATATATATATATGTTATATTAGCACATTTAAAAACAGTAGAACACTTGAAAATTATAATATAGATAAAAATCTACATTTTTGATAATAGTTTTACAATATAGATGTGTATATAAACATACACACATACATATATATGTGTGTGTGTTTCGTTAAATAAGTACCTATCTATATGCATGTTTAAATATTATTTAAACATATTCAATTTATATTATAGTAATGTTATATCGTAAAATATTTATGATTTACTATTTTTAACTTTTTTTAATATATATATATATATATTTATATTTAAAAACAATATTTGTGCGTATATTTTTTCGATATTAGTGTATTTTTGTACTTACCTTTATAAGTATAGGAAAACTAAATGTTTGTGATCGATATTTTTGACACAATATTTTTGTAGCATGATATTTACGGTTTCGATATAATGTCAATGAACTGTGTTAAGTACATGAAAGACAACCAAAAAACGATATTCTCACTCTTCAACGGGACTTTTGAAGCATACTGCCAAGAAGTATATTAACACCTCTCCTTACTGAACCATAAAAAGGTGCTGGTGTACAGATTTGGCATATATTATATATATTTTGGATCTACGTCCTCAACTCGGTGGACAAAGACTCTATTTGTCCAAAATAAGTTATGGTACGTAGAGATTTGATAAATCACTGGAATGAATTCTCTGCTAGCTATTGCTTCCTACAGTTTTATATAATGCTCACGAGACTTGCTGTTAACACGAGTGCTCTAATGTGCATTTTCCTCTGGTGGCCAGTGATTTTAATGGGTGATTTAGTGTTTTGCAAATTGTTCTGCTCCCTTCTACTTAAAGTCCTGAATGAGAGAGACAGGGCATCCATCTGAAATTCTCAGACGGTCAGAAAAGTTCTGCACCTCCACTGTGGTTAATGAGTAAGTGTCAAAACCAGACAGCTCTATCTGAAGCCAGACCCAAACTACATGGCTAAATCCACAAACGGGCAGCACTCAGGGGAAGAAAAAAACAGAAACATTAAGCAGGTTGAAAAGAAAAATGAGACGAAATATAAAGTCAGCTAACTCGTACTCTTGTGTCCCCCGGTGTTGTGGGTTTTTTCGGCTGCTGGGACATAAATCAGCCCTTGAATTAAAACGTCAAGTCAGAAGAACCTATTAATCTTAAAAAGGAGTGGTTACTTTCATTAAAATCAGAATTGTCTCACTGGTCGGAGAAGCTGACAAAATAGATTCAAATCTTCACATTTTTGCTGTCTATAATTGACTGCGTTTCTGTATATAGTTTATTTTAATTCACTGTTTTTGTACTGTATGGTTATACTTTTATTACTAATGAGGTTTCTATTTTTGGGTATTTTCTATGACGTGCAATAGAAATTAATATTTAAATCAATATACGATTGGTTCACCTCAGAAATATACGACCAGACTCAAATTGATTTGTAATACTTGTTTTATGTCATCCTGGGTGGTTTAACCGGGATTTCCACCTGTAAAGCAGAACCCCCCAGTTTTTCTTCTGGAACACCCATCCTGCTGCGGGACAGTCCGCATATACGGGTGTATTGTAAGGGGGGTATTTCACAGGATTATGTGCTGGGAGTAATATAAGACAAGTGGCCTTAGACAATATTTTGGAACGCCCACAAAGTTTTGCTTGTATTCACAAACAATGTGCGGTATTCCAGCCCAAAAGCACATGGAAATGTACTCAGGGCCGGCTTTATGGGTTGTTACTGGAAATTGTATAATGCACAGCTTCCACTGATGTGAACTCTTAATGCTGTTTCTTTACTCGATTTTCTTAGTTGTTAATGCGAAGGTGTCCTTCGGTGGAGGAAGTCCTGTATGAAAACGACAAAGGTCCTTATTACGAGTTTGGCTGTGGAACTACCAGCATATTGAGGCATCAGACCACTGCGCAACTGCAGCGGGATCACGGATCCACTGCGGTTGCAGCGGTCCTGTGGCGGGTGGTCCCCTAGTCTGACGGTCCACCGCCACCGCGACTATGGTGGTCCTATCATAATAAGGCCCAGAGGGGCATATTCTCAATCCCCCATCGCCACCACAGCGTCACTTTCAGGGACGTTGTTGTGGCGATAGGGGCTTAGCCCTATTCCGAAGGCAGTGTTAAGCCACGTTAAGTGGCTTAACGCGGCTTAACGCAGCTTAACGCTGCCTTGTGAATAGGGCCCCCTTCACACTGTTTTTAGCGTGAAAGGGGCGTGCAGTGGGTGTTGCGGTGGGCGTTCAACCGCAACACCCATTGAGTTTGACACTATCTCCTATTCACAAGGGCAGCGTAAATAGGAGGTAGAGCCAAACTTAAGACCAGGAAAACTCTGGTCTAAAGGTGGCGAAACGAGGAGAAATGCTTTATTTCTCCTCGTTTTTGCTTTTTCCATGTGTGCTGCCTTGTGCAGCACACATGGAAAAAGCAAAATGTCATGGTTTATTTATGTACAGGAAGGTGTCCCTTCCTGTACATAAGCAAACTTTTTTATCAAATGCCATTTTGTAACTTACATGTGTGCTTCATGAAGCAGCACACATGTAAGTTACACTGGCATTTAAGATTTGTGTATGTGCAGGAAAGGACACCTTCCTGTACATAAACAAACCTCCCTGCTTGCAGACACCCTTGCACTCTGGTGCAAGGGTGCCTGCGTTGGCGCTAAGTTGTGAAACTTAGCGCCATCGCAGGGGGAAATGCAAGGCTGCACTGTATCCTTGAGAATGGGGTGAAGCCTCGCGTTTACGAAGTGGCGGAGAGAGGGGTTAAGCCAAGAAGGCTAACACCTCTCTCTGCCACTTCCTTGAGAATATGGCCCAGAGTGTCTTGTGTGAGGGCAAAAAATGTGCTGAAGTGAATTGGACACTGTAGCTAGCCACTGCAGTTTCGAGAGCTGTATCCAAAGAGCAGCAGGGTTATACCTATGAGTTTCTGAACTCCTGAGGTATGATTTAGGACAAAAGTCAGAGCTCTGTGAAGTATTTTGTAGCTAAAATTAGTTTGTGCTCTGAACTTCCGCCCAGGACAGGTAACAGAAAATATGCCATTGCTGGCATATTCTGGGGAATACTAGGACTGTAGCTGACTCCCAATCCTTTTCTATAGAATGCCCAGTTCTTTCTGCCTGTATTGTGAATGCTTTCCCGCTGAACAAATCTTATATTTACCCATTTTAATTCCTAAACTCATCTGTTAACCCAACACCCGTTTAGCTGACTTTAGAATGAGACCTGATGCGCTCCCCTGCATGAAGTCTCATGTTTTAGGTCATTAGCTCTATCCCATTGCTGGCCTTCTGGGGATGCGTTCAAGTACGGACAGTATGCGTCTTCCCCTTCAATGACAGCCATGTGTACACAACGGGTGGTTTTGTCGTTGTCCTCTGCAAACACTTGGGCATCTGTGCTGTGTGTGGCTGGGCAGTTGGAGCTTCTTGCCACAGAAGACCAATAGACTTCAAAAGGGACTTATAAAGAAAAAAACTACGGGGCATATTTACAAGGGCTTTATCTCCGATTTTTTTGCTTACAAAGCCAAAAAAGCGGAGATAAAACCAGCGCCCTATTTACAAGAGGGTGCTAACATGCATAATCGCATGTTAGCACCCTTTTTCCCAACGCCTCCCTTTGCATCTCCAATGAGATGGAAAGTGGGCGTTACTGGGCGTACCCCGGAGGGACTATCTTGCAAATATCGCTGATGTTTACATCACGATATTTACAAGGCAGCCCACATGATTTAAGCAGACGTTATATTTTGGCGAAAACTGCAGTGTTCGCCAAAATCTAACGTCTTCTAAAATCCTGACTTAGCCATCCCTAACATAGGGGGTGGATTATGTTGATACGACCCTGTGGGTCGTATCTGCAAGGTTATCGCCGTTTTACAGGGAACATCGCTGGAAAACTAGCGATGTTCCCTGCAAAAGAGCGATAACCTCGCTATCTCTGGAATATTTATCGCCCTGGAGAAACGCGTTGTTAATAACTCGCTACCAGGGCGATAAATTCCAGAGACAGCCTGCGATAATATTATTATCACTAAGCACGGCCAGAGATAATTATCGCTGGCCGTTAATAATATGCCCCTACATTTTCTGGCGAGCAGCCAAGAGGAATTTTCAAAGCCTGGACATGAATGCCTAATGTCAGTAGTGTTCCGCGTCATTGGCTGTGTAGATTTGTATATAAAAAATAAGATATTTTTACTTCAAGTGCAAAGTCTCTCCGCAGGGACAGCTGAACAAGGGGTGGGGTGTGGGGGGCCAGGGCTTTCAGTCTGTCTTCTGGAAGTGCGTGTGCAAAACATGGACACAATTGAAAGAATTGCAAAGATGTGCTATTTCTATGGCAGGGTTTTTAAAACCAAACCATTCATTCACAATTGAATCCACTCTAATCCAGAAAGGAGATAAACAAACAGGTATCTTACACATTACACCCCATGGCGTTGAGTATGATACATTTGGAGATGTTATATGTAAAGATATCAGTGATGTCACTAAATGATGTAAATTATAAGATCCCATGTGGAACCCTAGTTTTATAGCTAACCATAGCTAGGCAGTGTTTTTTAAGTTTAATTCTTAATCACGACAGGCTGCTAAATCACTATTATGTTGAGAATATATACATGTGTAAGTGCAGATGGGTATGCATATATACTGAATATATTAGATGTGTTGATGCTTTTAGTTCACATAATACACTGGAAGAAAAATCCCAAAATCACAGAGAACCATGAATTAAGGAAAATATTTCACCCTTGCCTGTGAAATACGGATTTAATCATCGTAATGACACCACCGAAACCACTCTACAGAGCTTTAACATTGCGCTTTACTAGGATTATGCGGCATGGTGTAGCAAATAATGTGTTATATTTATTTGAAGTTGTGCAGCAAAAATGCAAATTATATGACGCATTCTCTATCAGCATTAATTTAATCTATTTGAGCTGAAAACAAACTTTTAGTGGAATCTTTAAAGTTTGTAAATATGTGCCACATTGTGTGGCAAACACAGTAAATAAATCCATAACTATGCAGTAAATGCTGCAGCCACACATATATCCTTATCCAGTAGTCTCAACATTGTGTCAGAAGTGGCCATGATCCTCAAGAGACGAAGCCTCGAATGAGTCATGATGTTGTTCCCCTCCCTCAACAATGGTAATAAATATCATATACACTGCACATCTGCATATATTACGACATGCTATTTTTTCATGTGTATTTTTTTAACAAATGTATTTAACCAACCACAGGAAGCACTGGGTTAAATATGTGCATCAAGGTAAAATAACACTGAAGAGGTATTGTGACAATGGCATTCAAATTTGACATTTACACTGCAGTAATAAATGTGTGAATATGAGTGTCCTGGTACAATTCCTTCAAATAATGTGTTTTTGGGTCACATACATTTTTACTGCTATATCATAAATATGTATAATATATATAAATATGTGCTGAGTTAAATATGCTATTGAAATTTTTGGAGTGTGAGGAGGAGCAATTACTCATGAGAGACAAAGCTTTGTGTTATTTTTTTAAATAAATGTTATTACAGTTTAGAATAAACACAGATGACAATTTCTGATGATCCACGGCATATCAATGCATTATAGTAGATTACATTGGTATGTGTCGTACTACATAGCATTCAATCAAACACTGTGGCATTTATTCAACGGTGCCAAAGATTCCTCTAGTTGCAGGTAATATAATACAATAAAGATCAATGTAACCTTAGAACCACCCCCACCTCCCCCATGAACTAGACATCATCTTGATGAACATGAATGTGTCTGTAGTGTTATTTGAATCACGGTGGTGTGCTGAGACCACAGCCAACAGAACCTACGAGGGTGCAGGTTCCAGTCTCGTGATATCCTGAGCCTCATGTGGGTTTTGATGTTCCTCCCCTCCCTCAACATGACAATATCGAGCATATTACATTCTACACAACGTCCATTAAACCAACCCTTTCAATATTTATCAAAAATCCAATTGGATCGTTAAATTGGATTTTTGATAAATATACAGACAAAGTTAGACTGGCCTACCTGAAACCCCAGCAGGCTAATTAGCATTATCCTTCCTGCAACTAGCCTGTCAGTACTGCCTTTGATAAGGTGTGAAATGCCACTCCCAGAGCAGAGACAATGGCTTTTGTGTGGCAGGATGGCTTGTGTGAGGGATGTGACACAACTTAATCTAAGAAGTGCAGTTAAGGGCAGTCCTGAAACTTCACTAACTTGAAAGCTGTGATGGAGAGACAGGCATTTTTGTAGCTTAGTGCTAAGGGACGCCTGGAGAAGATGAGTTTTTTAGCCCTCCTGGCCTCAGTCTCAGTGAAGCAGAGCTGGCCCCAGAATCATTAATTTGGAGAGGTTGAGTGGGAGGGAACTTCTTCTTAACTTAGTCCCCCTATGTGTGCCACAAGCTTCTTCCACGGACTGAAGGGTTCTGTCATGTAGGTTGTACTGTGAATGATGCCCTATAAGATGGATGGCAGTTAGGCAAAAAGAATGTGCTACAAAAGTGGGAAGGTTTGCTCTTGGGAACTTTTTACCCATTGGTAAGGGGGGTTCAAGAGTCAACCCCAGTGGAAGTGATCTGAACAGAAGCTCCTTAGAACTCATCTGGGCCCATTAAAGAACAGAAGAGGACTGGGCCTGCAACTTGTGACCTGTGTAGCTATCCAAAGAGTTGGATATGCTCCTACTTGCAACCAGGACTAAGAAGTGGGCTGCAAGGGTGAGTTGGCAGGCTTTCTGTGTCTACAGAGACACTAAAATCTGCAGGAGGCACACTTGTTCCTGGAGCGACCAATTTCAAATGGACCTGTGCTGTATCTTGCTGGTGGCATCAACGTGAGTATATCTTGGCCACTAATTGCTGTTCCTGAGGTCCTGGGAGCCTTAGACATGACTAAAAGGAACTGCTCCAGAAATTCAGAAAAATTGGGTCTTTTAGTTTTTCATACTTTCAAGACCTCCAGAGCTTCACCAGGACCATGTGGCACAGGTATCTGATTTTGAGAGGGATTCGACAGATATAGATTCAGACTGTCCCCACTGGAAGATTTTTAGCTATAAAAAAAGAGATTGAGTGTGAAAGGAGAAATTTCGACCAGACAAAGACACAAAGGTGCGATTCCGATCCGTTAAAAATATTCCCCGTACGAATCGTATCCGGATTTTTTTACGTACGAATCGTACAAGTCCCGTACAAACTGGCAAGTACGATTCGTATGTTAAAAAATCCATACGAATCGCATTGGGAAAATTCCCCAACACGTCCTCGGGTCGGAAAAAGTGTCCAACACGTCCCCGGACAGTTTTACGTACGAATCGGGAAACTGAAGTCCGATCGCGCAAATACGATCCGTCCCGTCCGTCCGAATGCATAACCATATGGAAAAAACACCGTACGGAGCGAACTCCCATAGCAACCATGGAAACGTCCAAACATGTGCCCGCATACGCGCCGAACACCCCCCTGCCCACCTCCCCATGTACGCGCCTTACCCCCACCCCACCCCCGTATGTACGGTGCGTACCCCCACCTCACCCCCGTAGGTACGGAGTATACCCCCACCTCCGTATGTACGGAGCGTACCCCCACCCCCCGTAGGTACGGAGCGTACCCCCACCCCCGTATGTACGGAGCGTAGCCCCACCCCCGTATGTACGGAGCGTACCCCCCGTAGGTACGGAGCGTACCCCCACCCCCGTATGTACAGAGCATACCCCCACCCCGTATGTACGGAGCGTACCCCCACCCCCATAGGTACGGAGCGTACCCCCACCCCGTATGTACGGAGCGTACACCCACCCCTGTATGTACGGAGCGTACCCCCACCCCCATATGTACGGAGCATACCCCCACCCCCCGTAGGTACGGAGCGTACCCCCACCCCTGTAGGTACGGTGCAGACCCCCAGCGCTATGCGCTGGTGTTATGCACTGTACCTACGGGGGTGGGGGTACGCACCATACCTACGGGGGTGGATGTTATATTTGTGTTTTGTGGCGTGCCCAGAAAAAGGCTTGGATTAGCATATCCGCGGCATTAGAAGCAATTCAAGACCCGTTGTCTCACGTGCGATGAATCATCTCAAAATAATAAACGAAGTCATTTAGAAGATTTTGGAGTTCATGGATTATTTGTTTAAAATCTGAAAATCACCATCAAATTAGAGTAAAACGCTGTGCGTCCGTGTAAGGAACGTGAACCCGGTCCTATTTTTCAAGTTCCCATATTATTTCTGGCATAACTTTAAAAAAAATGTTTTTATTGTTCAAAACTATGTAGCATTTAGAATCGAAGCACACCAGCCTTTGCATCTCCTGGAAGTAGAGTCATCTATTCAAAAAATGTGTTTTCACCCGAAAAGGAATTATAATGTCCCAAGCTAACCAGTTTATTGAAACATAATAAATTTTGGTTTTACAAAATCCCTTACCATAAGTGGTTATGGTTTGTGTGCATGCTAAACACTTGGCCCATTTAAAAATGTTATTAGGTAATTTGGGAGCCATGCACTGTCAGAGACCGATTCTGAAGTGGACAGCACATAAATTCAACTCTGCCAATTGATGGTGGTAATTCGTTTTATATGACTTGCCCTTAACTTGATTCTTAGGAGCCTGTTCCAGGTTCTAAGTGTTTCCATGAACGCCTTCCTCTCATCTGTCGTTAATAGTGCTTTGCCGCAAGGTTTCACAGTGCAGACCATCAATCCTGTGTAATGTGTGCTGCACGCCAGGTGCTAAATCTGCATTTCAACGAACACCAAAGTTATAATCCTCAAAGTGCTTTAATTGTATTCCAAAACAGTCAGATCCTTTCCAACTATAAACTTATTGCCAGTAACATCTGTTCTAGTTCATATTAATATATTGGGCGTAAGGGAATTCCAGAAGTGACACAGGTCATTCAAGAGGACCATTTGCAGGTCCCTCTTCTATTATTGTGTAAATAAACATTACTTGAGTGTATGCACTCTGACATTTAAACACTTTGCCTTTTTTTTGTTTCCTGATTATTAGTCCCTAAATATCATGCATGCAGTGAATCTGAACAGGTGATGGGTTTGTCCAGCCACGTCTATGGCAGCAGCATGCCTAAGTGGACGTAGGGCTCAGCCAATGGGAAGAAGCTTATTGAATGTCCATTTCCAGTTTCAAATCCTTTCAAAACGCCATTGTGGGCCCATGAACCAGACAGCAAGGAGCCCTAGGTACATGAATGGTACCCACCACATTGCGCCTATAACCTACAAACTATGCTGGGTGTGCCTTGGGTTATTAATTTAAAAGAAAGTGGCATTTCTAGAACAGTAATGTAAATCCAACTTCACCAGTAAGGAAGATTTATCAATACCATTCCAAACATATGAAACAAGAAAAAGTTACTCCCTTCTGATAAGGAATTACTCATTAAAAGCCCATAAGAGAATTACCAATGTTATTACATGAGGGGAATGAATTTGGATGTTTGTCACTACTAGGACATCAGGGTTACTTAGGGCCTACCTTAGGGGAGAAGTATATGTGATAAAAGGGAAGCCTACAGCTTGGCAAATAGTTTGAAATGGCAAGTCAAAGGCACACACAAGCACTGCAGTGGCAGGCTTGAGACAGGTTTGAAAGGCTACTTTTGTGGGTGCCACAATTAGTGCTGCAGTCCCACTAGTAGCATTTGAAGTACAGGCCCTGGGCCTGTGGTATAGCACTTTACAAGGGACTTCCCGGTACATCAAATATGCCAATCAGGCAGTTGCGACCGGTATGGCTCACGGGTGGGGGAGGGGCAGGAGCGGGGGTTGCAGGGTTGGCACTGGAGGGTTGCAGTGGGGCAGGAGCAGAGGGGTTGCAGAGCGGTTGCATGGGGTTTTGGAAGTGTTGCGCGGGGTCAAAATATAAAAGAAACTTACCTTGAGGCCGGGTCCCGCCTCTTCTCTGCTCCTGCTCTCCTGCCTCCGCCAGGAACAGGAAGCAGGCAGCCAGGCTCCCTACCCTAAGCAAATCACAACACATGGTAGCGTAGTGATTGGTCTGAGCGTGGTGACACGGCTCTCAGCCAGAGGCTAGAGGGGTGGGAATTTTCTCCATGCGAGAGTAGGGGAAAGTGCGCATGACTGATCTTGCCGGCCCAAGAGGGCTGACCAAACAGTCATTGCACACTCAGCAGTGGGCAAACCACTCCTCCTCTGTCCTGCTCCATAAGCAGAGCAGCCCCTTACAAAGGAAACATTAAATGGTAATAACTAAATGTTATTACCATTTTATGTTTTTGCTTCTTGCACAGCTCCTCCATGATAGGAAGAAGCCGCCACTGCAAT
Source organism: Triturus cristatus (assembly GCF_964204655.1). Lineage (NCBI taxonomy): Eukaryota > Metazoa > Chordata > Amphibia > Caudata > Salamandridae > Triturus > Triturus cristatus. The sequence continues at coordinate 234,782,269 of NC_140581.1, forward strand.
CAGGTATATACCAATTTTATCATGTTTAGGGGAGGGAGAACATTCACTTTAGCACTGGTTAGCAGTGGTAAAGTGATCAGAGTCCTAAGGCCAGAATTTATTTTTAGCAACAACGGGTTGGCAAAAAGCAAAATGTCTGAAGAATTCCAGGTCTAACAAGGCTTTGTTGCTTTTCTAGCTCGTTGTGGATGGCACTGTGCTAATCCCATGTTTAGGTCTCTGCTTTTCTAGCAGACATTGAAGGTGAGTGTATTTAGAGTGCCTATTGTTTTGTTCTTTCCAGGTCTTAAAGTGTTCTGGTAACTATGCTTCTCTACTAACCATGCTTATTTTTCTATGGTTAAAAAACGTATTTACATTCTTTAGCTACACTTCTAACAAAAAGTCTTAATTGCTCACCCATATAATAGCTATCCTAAGTCTTGCCAATACTACTATGAATTAAGTTGCCTTATTTTTCATCCTGCTCTTAGATTTAAAGCAAGATAACCTAAAAAACAAACCTTAAATGTGTTGTGTATGCATAGGTTAGTGGTTGCTGCCAATCTACCCCAGAACCAGACAATTTGGGCCACTCCCACATGATGTGGTAGAAAGTGACAACTGTTCCCCCAAATATCGAGCATTAGCACTGATATTGTGGTCTGTTTGTGTATCATAGGTACAGACATGAACAGGCAGTGCAGTACATTCAATTGTGACTTTTTTTGTTTAAATCTCTTTATTGGAATTTACTGTAACAAAACAATTTAGGGGGAGAGCATGTCTCCTGGAATTCACACCGCAGGAGCTCTCCTAGTCCATGCATATATTGACACCGGGTGGTCACGCACCTCCCCAACCTAGTATTCATCCTTCCTCACAGGCACTACTGCAACATCAGGGCACATAAACACAAGAAACAAGCCGATCCACAAGCCGTCGGCGGGTCTCAGGTGGCCCATAACACCCTAGTAAAAGAAAAAGCATAGCATAAAAGATTACAGATCATCGGCAACATCATAACCCGCATAGTACTGATGTATTCCAGAGGGAACCTGAAAAATGTGGTCATTAATTTACCCAATGAGTCCTTGATTTCCGCTGCTCCCTTGATAGTGTATGATTGGTTTACTGCACTTCATCAGACCCACATAACCGTCTGCTGCTTCACTTTCCATTCATTTTGTCCTTTCTTTTTCTAGAATCCTTCACCGCTGTTGTCCTCCCCTTTTCCATTGTGTAGTGTCCCCTGTTTTTAGTCAAATACTCAACAGAACGTATTCTTTACCTTGATTTCTCCTTGGATTTTTTCCCAACCCCATAACCTTACTGACCTGATTTAGTAAAGATTAGTGACACTGAGACAACTTTATTCCATATTTATCATATATTTACCTATAACCTTAGGCATGCTTATAACACTCTCATTCTTGCGATAATGAGTGCAGTTCTTGCATGTACCTTCCTACACCCTACACCCACTCTTTCACTCCCTTCTGTTTTCTATGGGGCATCGGAAATCGTTTTCCTTTTCTGACACATTTTCCTTCTCACCGTTCATCGGTGTTTTGTGATTGTTCAGATGCCTCGAAAAGCCTCTTCGTTATTAATACCCAGTCTGGCTGCTAGGTCCTCCAGGTGCTATTGTGGCGTCTAAATTCATATTTTAAGCATCGGTCATATTTTAAGCCTTTCATCAGGTTTTACTTGTGTCCGTGAAGTGCACATGAAATCCTTCAATTCTGTAACTAACATCAAGTCTCAGATTCTTTCAGAAGTGCCTTTGAGACCTACTAAGGTGCATATGGCACCATCTGAGTGATCTCACCTGCACCTTTGATGTACAGTGATGTTGCCGGATGACGCAACCTTCGGGGCGTGGTCATCAGGATTTTAATGAGGATCAGACATGTGTTGTTTCCTTTCGTGTTTCTGTCATATGTCTAATGCAGGCCTCCATGTGGAATATGAACATGGCTTAGTTTGCACTTCACAAGTATTATCTTGGAGTCTTGGGGAAAACATTCCTCCATCAGGCTTGAATTCTTTACTTCATGTTGACAGGCGTAGCCAATTGAATTTCATTAATTGGCTGATAAACACATGTTAAAACCATGGACAATGTTAACAAGCAAGCACCGTACAAGTGTCAGCACACTTGTGTGAAATTTGTAACACCGCAGGTAAATCTTGTTCAAGAATAGCAGCATATTTTATGTAGTGTTGTAGATGTGTTTTTCATAAAATTACACCAAATAGACAAAGACAGCAAAGCTTGATGTGTCTATGATGTCACTCAGAAGCTAATAAGAAAAATAATTTTATGTTATGAATGGTCCACCTAAATCATTTCCCCGGCGTTCATGCCCCACCTCCACTCAAATATATAAGAATAATATCTGGTCTCCTGCCGCTCGCCTCCACCCCTGACTGTACCTTTCCTCCCCGCTCCACCAAAGATGTCCTCCCTGCTCTCCATCGGAGCAGAGAGCCAGCACTGCTCTGCCAGGCTCTCTGAGAGCCCTGCCAGAAAAGTCTGAACTCTTTCATGACACAGCAACAGTGCAGACAACATTTCCATTCCCATTGTTGCTACATCATAGCATGAATAACTAAATTTACAATCTGGTATTCATGTTAAGCGTTCTCAGTAAGAGGGAAAGATAAGGATTGCTATTTTATTGCAATGTCTCCAAATGATAACCTTCTCAGCTGTTAAAAGATGCATTCTTCTCTCCAGCGTGGGCAGTATCTAGAGTGCATTTTTCCTTTAGTTTGTAATTGGGAGAACATTCATTATGATGTCCTGGAAACAAAGCAATTTATTGATGACCCATAATAATAATAATAATAATAATAAAAAAGTTAGGCTCAAAAGGGATTGTCCCTGCGTTGGAGGAAAACACAGAAACCTACAGCCCAATAGTCATCACCTATAAAACAATACGAACCTAGCGAACTACAACCGCCATACCTTACCTAACATGATCTTGTCCTTTTGAGGAGGGCAGAACCAGCTACACACTATTACAACTGACTTCAAATAGCACAGAATTAAAGTACATTTATCAGTGCTCAAATCTATCTCCTGTACTCATCATAAACTCTTGATAGTGTGCCTTGATAGGAGGTGAAATGGGTTTCCTCAGCATGGCACATATGTCAGCCAGTACTTCAGGTGCCTGCCTTAGTTTGTTGTTCATAAGAAATTATCTGACCTGAAGCTATTTTAAGAATTTAGTACGTGGTATATCAAATTAATTTATAATGTTTGTGAAATGCTTACATCTGCTGCGACTATAGTTGATGCAAGAATTGAAGATCAGAACTGGGTCATGGTAAATTAGTCAGCTAGTGGGCAGACATGTTGAGGTTGGCCGGCATGTTAAGCGACCCCCTTCATATTGCAGGCATGGTGGTCATTGTTACAAACATCCGTTTGGTTTTCGCATGTCTTCTCTTTCGCTTTGCGTTACACACGCATACATTTGATTGTCCGTTGTCAATCAGGACAGAACTCATGGCTTTTTAATACTCAAATTAAGGGGATACCACGCCTGTTGGCAGACTAAATATCCTTCTCCCTTACCGATAATTGTGTGTAAGGTCACATTCAATTTTTAGCGACTCTCGTGGTTACCTACCCCTCACTTAGAGGGTCATTTTGAAACATATAGAATGTACAGGGAAGCTACTAATAAGAGCCATACTACAATTTAAACATTTAAAGATTTAGAGACATTCTGTATATGAGTATGGTCGTAGAGTGTGTGTGAAGTTAAGAGGACACTAGAGTTTGAATTTAAATACAGTCAACATAATCCTGATACCATGTCTATATGCTCTTACAGCTCTGACCCGCCATGAAGGGACTGTTGAAGGTGGTGTTAGAATCCGGGTTCTCTAGTTGGCACAGGTAGGTACTTGTGACAAGCAGGGAACCTTTCCTCTAGTCAGTGTAAGGGGTTACACTCCTAAAATAACCCCTGCTCACCCTCTAGTTAGCTTGGCGCGAGCAGACAAGGCTTATCTCAGAGCGTTATAGGTTAAGCATTTGTGAACACATACAGTAACCAAGTGACAACACTACAAATGGACACCACACAGGTTTTATATTAAAAATAAGGATTCTTTATATAGAGTTACCACAAGACCATTAAACGACAAAAATACACAATACTGTTACTTTAGATGGTAGAATGTTGCTTAGTTCTCTTAAGTTCTTAAATGCGACACTTTAAGTCAATGTACCTTTTAGATGCGACACGCAGGGCAACGAAAGTGTTGCAACGATGCTGATGCAATGAAGTTTTTGGTGCAAAGAAATAAAGACGTGAGGATCTTCCAGATGCGTTACGCTTCTCCGATGTTGCGAGAAGGCTCGACTCGATGCGTCAGCTACAGCGGCGTCACCCTTTACGCGATGCGACGACAGCGGCCTTGGCAGCGGCACTGTTCTCCGACGTTTGCGAGATGCTTCCGCTCGATGCGATGCTGCAGCGGCGACACCCCTTTACGCGATGGGATGACAGCAGCTCCGACGGCGGCACGCTTCTCCGTGGATGCGAGGCGCTTTTCTTGATGCGGTGCAATGCGACAGCTACGATGGCTGCAATGGCGACACGCTTCTTCTTCGATGCGAGACTCTTCTCTCGATGCGGTGCGATGCGTCAGCTACGATGACTGCGATGGCGACACGCTTCTTCGGCGTTGCGAGACACTTCTTGGATGATGCGAGACCCTTCCGCTCGATGCGATGCTGCAGCGGTGACACCCTTTACGTGATGCGACGACAGCAGTTCTGACGGCGGCACGCTTCTCCTTCTTGAGTCGCGCTTCCAGCTCCTTGCGCCACTCAGAAGGCCCAACAACAGCAGCAGGCACTTCCCAAGAACTCTGGGGAGCTGGGGGGTGAAGTCCACTGGTCCTGGGACTTCGTTCAGGGGGCAAGCTCAGCACAAGCCCTTGGAGATCTTTTGAAGCACAAGTTGAAATAAAGTCTTTGTAGTCTTTCTTCTCTCCTTCAGCAGCAAGGCAACCACTGCAGGCCAATCCCCCAAGTCAGGGACAGTACTCCTCCTTACAGCTTTCCCGGTTCCTCCTCCTCAAGCAGAGGTTCTTCTTGTCAAGAAGGATCTAATTTCTTGGGAGCAGGGTCCCAATACTTATACCCCTAATTCCTTTGTTCCTCTGGGGTAGAGGGGCCTTTGCCCAGTCCAAACCAGTTCTTGAGCACTATGTTGACATGACTCTGCCTTTCTATTCAGGGTGCAGGGCAGAGACATCAGCCGCTCCACAGGAGGTGGAGCCAGCATTGTGGTGGCAGAGCACAGCCCTATTCAGAGTCCAGGTGCACTCCTCCCACCCATCTGGATGTCAATCCCTCTATTCACCACCAGGCTACCTAGCCCTGCCCCTCTGGGTTTCCCCAGCCCTGTCCCTCAGACAAACCAGACAGGCAGATACACATCATAGCAGAGGTGGGCTGAAATGGTTAGGCAAGCAAATACCAACTTTCTAAAAGTGGTATTTGCAAACACAGAATATTAAAATAAACTTTACTAAAATATGTATTTTATTATTCTGAGTTCAGGCATACTAAACTCGATTTTCTACCATGTTCCCTGGGTCTGTTAGGATCATAGGATGTAACAATTCTAACAGCCTATTCTGGCCTATGGGAACAGGTAGCCTTGCAATAGTGAAAAACGAAAATGGCTGTAATTCACTATTAGGACATGCCACACACATCAGGGCTTGTCCTACCTTATGCTTACAGTGCACCCTGTCCTTGGGCCTACCATAGGGGTGACTAATATGAAGTTAAGGGAAGGTTTAGGGACTGGCAAGTGGGTGCACTTGCCCAGTCAGCATGACAGTACCAGACTGCACGCAGGTTCTGCAATGGCAGACCTTAGACACATTTTACTAGGCCGCTTCTGTGGATGGCACAACCAGTGCTGCAAGCCCCCAGCAGCATTCGTATTTACAAGCCCTGGGCACTCTTGGTGCACTTTACTGGGGTCTGACAGTAAACCAAATAAGCCAATCATGGAATCCAACCAACATATACATTTTAAATAGGGAGCACTTGCACTGTGGCACTGGTTGGCAGTGGCACAGTGCTCTGAGCAGCTAACACCAGCAAAACACATGAGGCACAGCGACAAAAAGTGGAGGGGAGACTCACGCCAAGGTGCCAGGTCTAACAGGTGGGATTAGTTGTTTAGGTATGAATGGTAAGGATATTACAATTGATTTTAGCATCACATCATACATGGGTTGCAGTGTTGGTGATGGACACTAACTGGGTGATAAATGGAGCCAATTAACTATTTTTAAATAACTACTTTTTATTCTTGTGTTATGTATTTTCAGCACACTGTGGACCCTACTAGATGTCAGAACCACAGGAGAGCTACCAGACAATAGTATCATTTTAATTTGTTCACTTTTTTCTACAATTAGAGTGACTCATCTTGCTCCTGACGAATGCCATGAACCTGATGGTCAATTAAGGCAGAAACATGTTGACCAGAATATGAAATAGGAAAATATCTATATCCCTGTTTCAATTAGCTTGGTTTTAATACTATCCATTGGGGGTACCAGAATAAAAGTTGTCCTTACCCATCAAGTGATAGTTTTAACTCACACCATTACTATTATTCTTTTGTATGCACTCTGCCCCTCTCTCCCCTATAGACTTTCAAATAGGGATGACAAAAAAACTCCCCGCTCCTCTCCTACGTGGGAGCTGTAGGCCGCACCGGGTACCTTGCGGTCCCACTGTGTAGAGGGGACCCTATGATGAAGAATGTCCCCTAGGGCAGGGTTCTTCAAACTGTGGGGCAGGCCCCCCTAGGGGGCCTAAAGTAATCCCAGGGGGGTGCCAGGCTCTGGCCAAAAGAAACATTGTGCTGATAACAGTGCATTGTTTTAACCTGAAAAAATGAGCGGCAGTAAGCCGCTCTGTAGTGAGCCATCACTAACATCTTTTGCTATTTATATCCTACCTGGGAGAAGGTGTCAAAAGGTAAGGGACTCCAAATATTCTTCAAACCTCCCACCCCCACTTCTAAAAGTCACACTTTGAATACTTGTACGTGTTAGTAAGGCCTGCCTGACCAGAATAGTATGTTTGGAAATCATGTACTTGATTGCATTCTATAACAGTAACAGAATGTAACTGCAATGTTAAAATATGTACACACATATTTTAACATTGCCAAATTAATAAAATAAGTGTGAAAAATTCTGAGGGGGGCCTGATGATTTGTTTTCCCTCTCAGGGGGGCGCGGCATTGAAAAGTTTGAAGACCGCTGCCCTAGGGTGAGTGAGGGTTCTCGTCTTTAGGCAGCAGTGCTTCCCAACCCAATATTATCATCACATGTTTATGTGTTTTTCGTCCCTGATTTTGTCACCTGTCCCATACTTTGTGTGAGATAGTAAATTAGTCTGTATCCCAGGGCATCTGTCAATAAGTATTTATTTCATATAGGCAGAAGCAATGTAATACTGAGATTTTACAGTGTCTACAAATATGTTGCAATGCAGATGCCTATATTACTTTGCACTTCACATGTTTGGGGCTTTGCTTTGGATTGGCAAAATGGAATAAGTAAAATGCAGGAGGTATGGAAAAATAGATACTAATATGTGATTAGGTGATTGAAATGTAATGAATGAGTTTCAACATGCTCACTGCCAATGCCAGTCTGTCACATAAAATGGTGTTTGGGAGAGTCCATCAGTCATGTGTTAATGGCAGTTGGAAAAAGTGATCTGCTCTTCACGGCCTCTTATTCCCCCAAATGAATGCGGAAATTGATGCTTCAATGTTTGGATATAGTATTTTGGGGAGTTAAATTGACAATCAATTGAGTAAAGAGACCATTGTTGGTAGTAAGACAATTTGAAGAAAGTTAATCCATACTACTAAAGTTAAAGAAAGTTGGCCCCATATAGTAAGCAGTCTTGCAGTTTCTTTTAACGGAGGAGCCGGTTGTTGATCTAATACTGTCATATGCGGATTTGAGATCAAATCCGTAGGTATTTCATTTTAGTGACTGCGTATTGGGTCCATTGGATCAGTTTAGTTGAAGGGCTGAAAGAGAGTATCTGGAGTATCTGTGTTTTGTCCTGATTAGGTTTGTACAGCTCTGCAAAGAATGCAGCTGTTGATATTGTTGTAGAGAGGGCTATATTGGGGGCAGAAGCAACAAAAAGTCCATGATTAGTGTTCGTGGTGAGGCATAATTTTTTTTTAATTCTCTATATGCTCTTTCTGAAGTATTTTGATTTCAGTATTTTTTTTTTAGGATTAACTGAGCTTTTCCTTTGGTTGAGGTTTCATTTTGTTCATTGCTTTTGATCACAGTTAGGCTATGTCTTTCCTCTAAGTCAGGCACGTAGCCAGGGTATATGTTTTGGGGTACCTGGCCCCTGGTAATGACAGCAGTGTGAATGGAGTTTGGGTAAAGTGCATTGGGTATCCTAACAGAATTTTGTAAATGAAACAAAAATGTACTATGGTGATATTTATATTATGCAATTTTTATAATCATTAATATGCTCTGCCAAGAAATAGTTAGAAAGTATAGTAGGATATTTCATGTGTTATAAAACATTGGGCTAGAAACTTTGGCTAAATGAGGATAGAATTTTACAGGTGGGTGCATGTGGCTCCCGTTAGGAATTTCTGGAAAATTTGTAGCAAATCATATCATTATTTACCTTTGACCCGTTACATCGGTAAATACTGGAAAGAAGGTAAACACTGGTTTATAATGGGATATTGAGGTCTCCCTCAAGAGGTTTTTGATAAAACAAATAGCATATGGCGCATTGTGCTACAAGAACATAGGTCCAAACAGATCAGAATTTAAATAAAAAGTAATAGTGGTGGTGAGGGATCTCTTCCCAGAATGGCAAAAGATGAATCTTAAGCACATTTGAATTCTACTAGTGCTGGAAATTAAAAATTGTTCACAAAAAGGGGGGGATGGGCCCTTTACAACACCCAAACTAGGCCTCAACAATAGTTTTAAACAGGAACATGTTAGGGTGTGTGAATTTAATAAATGTTTAGGAAAAACACTTTGGCAACTAAAGTGATTTTGATGTCTTTATTCCACCATTCTTAATTAGATAATTTTGAAAAACACGATCAACATTTACGTCATGTCAAACATTGAAAAACACTCAATTAGAAAATTCAAGAAAACACGAAAAACAAATAAAATTCGACAATTAACAGATACAGAACCAATAAAGTCACAATACATTTATAACAAACAATGACCATTCCAAGTTTAAAAACAAGTGGTGGCAAACGTTATTTACAATATTCAGAAATGCAGCCTGCCACAACGAGCTAGTCTAAGGTGGAAGCGGTGCAACAGGCTAATTGCCTTGTTTGCGCCCAGGATTATTCTGTGTGTTCAATGGGTATTGCGACTAACTGGTAAAGGTCGACACGTTTGGAACCCTTAATCTCTTTGGGGTTCTCCTCAGGACCGGGACTTGGTCAGACTCTAAAACATATATAGAAACAGAAAATCAGACTTGGTGTCTATCTTTCAATAAAGATACCAAAATGTTTTCCTAAACATATTTTGAACTCACACACCCTAACATGTTCCTGTTTAAAAGGAAATGAAAGCTAGCAGGGGTGGGACAACTCGAAATTTGATAGACTACATAAGTGAAACAGAATACAAAGAACCCATTGTGCCACTGCCATTTCAGTAAGAACATTTTCACCAGTGCTACCAAATTTTAATAGAATTAGACTAACACTGTTAGAAATGCTGAGATATGTATCATGCACAATGCCATCATCTCTAAGCATGATTGCCATATGTATATTGCGTTTAAAGAAGAGTACTGACCCTTCCCAGAAGGGTCAATGTGCCTTATTGAGATAGTGCAGTCATTCCTCTGAAGGGCTGGCAAACATTTATTGTGCAGCGCCAGCAGTATTCAGCAAGAACAGCGAATGATACATTTGCTTCTCATTAGTTCTTTATAAAGCTGGTTCTACAGTTTTTGATTTGCATGAGAAAAAAGTGTAATTTGTAAACTGCAATATTGGGCATTAATTTAGGGGTTGATCGTTGTTAAATGATTGCAGTGATACATATGCCTTGTTTGTACTGATGTCCATATCCCCAGCTCCATATTTCTCTGGTACCAGTGTCTACATTTCACGGTCTAGCCTTCATGGCTCCATATTTGTGTCTCAGTGTCAGCATCCCATTGTCACTGTGAGTCAGTTCTGGACGCCTTGCACCATTGTACATAGGTTTCTTTGTTCCAATACCATCCAGTAGCAGCTTCTTAATAATAATGTCTCAATGTCATTGTCCACATACAGTGTCTGCCTGCATCACCCATTTCATTTCACCTTGTCTGTCTGACGTAAGAAGCATTCCATTGTCTGTGTCCCTACATCAAAATCACTGAGGCAGTGATGATGTGACAGTGCTTTGTGCCTTGTGTCAGTTGTCCCTGTGTAAATATAATATCAGTGCCCCTTTTAGTGGCTCCATGTGCGTCACCTAGTCAATGCCTTTATTGTCCATGTCACATGGACAATGTCAGAATCCAAGTGTCAACACTCCATCTGCCTTTGTCACTTCCCCAGTGTCACTGCCTCCTTGTCAGTGTGCCATTGTCAGAGTTCCATTGTCAATCTTCCTGTGTCAATGTTCCTGTGTGGATCATCCCATGTCAGTCATTCTGTGTCTTTATCACAGGGTACTTTCATCAGTGTTCTCATATCAGTGTTAGTGATCCACTGTCCATAGTTCAGCACTCAAATCCATGTCTCTATCTCCAAGTCAGTGTCAGTAGCCCTATGGCATGTTCCTTTGTGCCTGAGTCCTAGTGTTCATAGTGTAAATGTTCCTCTGTCAGCTTGCTTTCGACAATGACCTCATGTACTCCCACGTTGATTTCTTAGGAATAGGGTGTCAGTTTCCAAGTGACCCACCTGTCAGTGTGAGTATATCAGCGTCTGTGAATTCATGTGAGCGCCCCATTGTCTTCGTTTCAGTGTTCTCGTGTCTGTGCTTTTGCTCCAGCGTCCCATGTGAGTGAAAGTGTCTCCATGGTGTTGCTTGTGAGTGTCGCGGGCAATGCTCCGTGTCAGAATCCATGCCCCAGTGTCCATGCCGCCCTCTCAAAATGCCAGCCTCTGTCAAGGACTCGCTGCATAAGATAGTTGGTCGTGTGGTCATCTAGATAGTCCGAGGAAAGGGCGACTCCTCTCAGTAGCAACGCACAGAATATTATAATGAAGGGTGAGAAGTGTCTCTTTTAGAAGTTTAAAGGGAAAAACGCCTCCTGGCACTGTTTGTGATTCTTCATTTAAGATGTAGGGCGCAGTGGTGATTAAATCGATGCAACAAACTCTTCCTGATATCAGAAAAAGAAAAAAAAGGCCAAGGAGCAAAACAAATTCAAGGACAGATGATCTACAAAGAATGACCCAACTGCTTGAGAAAAAGATGATAACAAGGAGCGCTGAAAACGCTAATCACAAAATAACAGATCCAAAGAAGAAACATCCAACAGGTCAAGGAAATTATCAGGGACAAAAATGAATAACTTGTGGGACTTAAGTGCGATGAAAAATCTTGGAACGAAATGCATTTCTAATGACTACTTTTTAGATGCTTGAAATTGCATGTGACCGCACAGGAAGAAATATTCCACGAACTTTCACTGACTAACCACTAACTTGGAAAAGGCATTTTATAGGGCCAAGCTCTGCCTGTAATTGGGAATTCTTGGCATCTGCTCTACCTTAAGAAAGAAGACTAAGTCGAACACATCTGTGCAGCATGCAGGGTTCTGAACCTCCAATTCATGCAACCCTTGGGGATCCCTGCGGGTACGGAAACACTTGAACAGTTCTGGCGCTAACAGAGTCCTGTGACAGACAAGGCATGCTGCAGCAACGTGCTGACATCAGGCGCATAGGAGACATCTTCTCTTCTGAGCCTGCCTCTTCTTGTGCACTCTCTATATACAGTTCTTGGCACAAGTGTAATAATATCCAAGTGTAAGGGCCCCTTCCAGTGTCCCCGTACACACTCAGCTTCACAGCATTGGCATATTGTGTAGGGTATCACAGCACTGCCATATTGTGTAGGGTATAGAGTTCATATCAGCCTATGGCTATTTCAAGTAAGTGCTGGTGCACAGCAGTGAAAGTCGGTGCACAGAAGTGGAAGTTGTGCACTTACGATGGGTGGAAGCATTACCTAATACAAAGGACAGGTTTTCAGCTTTGGAAATGTTTGCTTAATACTGCATAACAAACCCTGCTCTTTACATTGCATGTTTTAGTTCAACATAATTGAGGGGGTTTTCAAATGAGCTAAACATTTCATTTTTTAACATGGCCAATTGATCTTGCTGCATGAGTGATGCCAAGGAAGTTTGTGGAAGCCAAAAGACAACATAGAACGGTTACACCCTCTTTCTCCTTCAAACTAGGTGGCTATGGCGCAGCCCTCAGAAACTCATCCACTCACCACAATGTCTCCGAGTTAGGCCCAACAGCTCAGTAAAAGAGTGACATCTGTGATCTGCAAGTCATGAGAATGAATCCTGGCAAGGACAGTTCAGTCTCCCATCCTTCTAAGGTCAATAATTTGAATGCCATTACATTTGATATTAGCAAGATCAAGTATATACAGGGCCCGATTCAAAGAAGTAATCTGAGACAAAATCCTAACTTTAGGACTTTCAGTATACACAAAAGGCATTTAGGAGCAGTACCGTAAGTTAAACTTAAGTTAGGATTTTGTCTTAAAACCAAAATTTAAGACAAACTTAAGACAAAATCCTAACTTTACTACTCCTAAATGCCTTTTGTGAATACAGGAAGTCGTAAAGTTAGGATTTTGTCTCAGATTACTTTTGTGAATCGGGCCCACAGTGCTTATAATTTAAGAAGTGTGCTATTGAGCACTATATATGAAAACTCCTTACTAATGTGACACATTTCATATGTTTAAGGTTATTCTTGCGCCTCCCCTGATTCACCTGCTGTACACCTGACCTGCAGAGACTCCCCAGTCACTGAATCCACTAGAGAGGCCTTTTACCATGTTCTTACTCACCCACACAGTTTTCTTCTAATTTTCTTTTCTGACTCCTATTTCCCTTTAGTGTCAGGACATTCCGTGAGCTTTAAAATCCCTTCATTCCTTCATTCACACATCCCCAGTTGCCCAGGGAAATTGCATTTGTCAAGAATATTCCTGAGATAAATGTATATATGACTGCATATGTATGCCCATTTATATCATGAATATTCGAGTAGGATGTCATGAAACCCTGATATTCAGTTCTTCTATAACCTACAATTGGTCACTTTTATGTTATAGAAGACACATACTGATGGCATTACACATTCAAACCTATACTACTGAGCACATACGTCTGACAGAACACAAACTTGTGCTACGCTACACATATTGGCGACAGTATTACTGTGGACACAGTAGTAGTAAATAGATGTGATATTGAAGAAACACACTGGTGACAGTACACAAGCATGTGTTACTGTGCACATACATTTGCGCCGCTTTAAAAACGTTATCCTACTGGACAAAACAATTTGCATCAAGGTATACACAGGGCTCACAAACGTGTATTATTTTTAAACTCGTTAGGTCTCGCGAGCCAAAGGCTCGAAGAGACATTTTATATGTGGGCTCCAAAAAGTGCTACCAGGCCAGCCTAGAGGTGCAGTGCGTGTGCGCGGGCGCGCGCGCCGCGCTTACTTTCACTTTCGCGGCCGCACGGCCGCTTTGATCGCGTATTCTTTTCAATTCATGAGCCCCCCCCCTTCCTGTTCAGCGATAATTGACACCTCCAAGAGGCAGTGACGTGCTCGAGCGCCCTGCTGCGGCTTAGCCATGCGTTCATCCCCGCCAGCCCTGTAACACACTCCGTGCTTACTTGCACGTCTCTCGTGTTTTTCCCCACAGTTTTCACTAGTATTTAACCTGCTCCTCTGCCATCCGCCACTTCGTATCACCAGACAGAGCAGAAGGCTGCAGTTATCGTGTTCCTCGGGTACGTCTAACATACGCTCTACATCTACCGAAGCCTTTACCAGCCTTTCGATCTTAGCTTATTGCTGGCCTTAGTATTGCATGCTTGGCTGCTTTTTATTATTTTTATTACTTACGCCCTTTTCGGCCCTCGTTTGTACTGAGTTTAGTGCTTCCCGCCCATACGGTAATTCTACCGGCATCAAACCTGGCCCGGTTAGCGCCTGTACTTTTTGTTTATTTTTTCTTAAAATAAACTTTCTCCCGTAACTTGTACATGCAGTGTCGTGCTTATCATACGAGGCGCACCATGCCTCATGAGCTGACCTAAGACTTTCTTTCATCCCACAGGCCGGGAGGCTTTACATCACTTGGGCCACCAGCGCACCACCCTATACCGCGCACGGATCCATTATCCTTGTAAAAGCACGATCTGTGCTTTCTAAAAGCGCCTTATTTTTGATAATCACATTGCACTACTGTGCGCCGCCTCCCCCTCGTATTATATCTTACGATGTTTAATCAAATCACGGGGCTTTGCCCTTTTATTATGTACTGATTATGATCGGTTTGAACGTACGGGGACATCGTTCACTGCACCCTTTCACGCGTAATCTCTGCTTTCCTGAATGCACCCAATCATTGTTTTTCGCATCCCACTGTTGTCAGAGGTCAGCCATTTATGAAGGGCCGTATAACTTCCTCAAGCTGCACCCACATAAGTTATTGTAAACGCCCTCTTTAATGATCAGTGAGAAGAAAAACCACACCTAACGCCAATCCCTTCAGGACACAAATACACCCAGACTACTGTCAACCCAAGCGAGTGAAATAAGAAGCAATGCACAGCATGCACACACATGGTAGAAAGCAACACAAACAGAATACGCAAACAGCCAAACAGTACGGGATACCACATAAATATGCATAATAAATGACTGAAATAAATAAAGTTAGACAAACGGCTGGACTAATTCCAATGTCGGCATACGCAGCAAGGCCTTCTGGGAGTGAGGAGGATCACACGGAAGACAGAGTGTAAGGTATACAGTGCAGAATGGCCTTTAATGCAGGTCACAAATACTGACAACACAGATACCGGGTATATTACTCTCCACTATGAGCGCACTACCAGAAGTACATATGTATCACACATAGGTTTACCCGAGGGGGAAACTTTCTACCAAACAAAGAATCGCAAAAAGGAGCTATAAGCAGTGATGAGTAGGGGCTACTTCACCCTTTTACTATTACATAACATACTCTCTTAGAAACAAATGACCTTTATATCATATATACTCGCACAAGTTGGCCTAGGAAAATGTATGCAAAAACAACAATTGATGGACAGAATGCAGAACAATGTCATACATTCGCCCCAGTACAGAGATCTGGGCCTAAATCCATCGTTTTTTTGCTCACCATGCCGTTCCAGTTTGAGCCCAGCCATATGCAAATCATTCTTGACCCTGTGCCTCATGGGTACAGTCCAGCCCTAACTGCCAAGCCAGGTCCTCCCTGGACTGAAAACAAGCATCCTAGGACCGGTTTCTGGCATTTCAGCCGTCTTCAGCCAGGCTTGCTTGAATCCAGTGGCATGGAGAGCACGGGACTCCCGTCTTACACGGAGTTCTGTGAGAGTACCAAAGTGTTTTAGTGGAGTAATAATGCAGCTAGTAAATACTAATAACCAGCGTTTAATCTGTGAAAAAGGTAAGTGCAGGGCCCCAAAGTTTTTCTTAGGAGGCTAGCAGTCTACTTTATTCTTGATTCCCCTGCATACTCATTCTTCCACGACTCTGCACTTTCTGATTGTCGATCTCAATCATGCAGGTCATTTTTCATCAATGTTTTCTCAGACTCTCACTGTTTTCCTAGCTTTGGCTTCCCCCATTCTCCCTTTCCTGCCTTTTTCCTCTTGGTCTGAGTCAAAGAGACATGATGAACAAGCATTTGCAATGCATTAGGTCTCGCATTTACGCGAGTTTGAGCTATTGACATTGCAAATAACAATGCCTATTGGCATTGTCATTTACAATGCCAATAGCTTTAACTCGTGTAACTGCGAGACCTATTGCATTGCAAATGCTTGTTTTTCCTTTATAGATGGTAATAGGTACAATTGTGAGTGACGAGACTTCGATAGCACACTATGGTCTAAGTGCAGTACGCGGTGTAATATATTAAAGATGTGTGTTGCTGTATACGCTGGTGTTGCTATGTTGACATGCACCACTGCACAAACTGTACACTACCTTTTCTTACTGTGCCTTTGATGGGTGCACAGGCCTGGTATGAAAGTGAAAGTATAGTGACCTTGCCATACTGGTGAGACTGGCCTATATGATAATCTGACAGTGAGAAAAGGGCTGCTCTGACAAGGCAACATGTAGCAGCATGGAACTGTTTATGGTCTGGTCGGCCAGATCCTGATATCACCACAACCATTGCCTCTTGCAAGCACACACGCATGCAGTCTTCCATACTTTCAAACCACCGGCACCACATGTCTTAAGTTGCAAATGAGGGCCATTGTTTTTAGCTATTGGAGTTGCTCATTTTTATTTTGGTGCCCGCGCCTATTTTCTTTCTCAGTCTGACAGACTGACGTTCCTGTTGCCAAGAAACTTTAAGGGGCCAAAAGTAAACATAGGCTGGCCAGGCCATCATTGGACCCCGTGTGGCTATGGCGCTCCTCTGGCTTATCAGTTGTGCTCTGGTTCTCTGATCTAGCAAGACTATGAGTTGATCATAAATTGTGACATTTAATGATTTGCTATTTGTGATTTCCTATCAGGAATGTGTAAAAAATTGATTCGGTGAAAGCACACTGATTTTTACGAAATGCAATTGTATTGTGCGAATCGACCTTTGTACTAATAGATCAGTACACAAAATAAAGAAACGTAGTGGGTCACAATTCGAGTAGTGTCAAATTGCGAACCACTTTGATTGGCTACATTCACAGGCATGATGACCTGCCAGGGTCAGCAGACCACCATGTCTGTGATTGCTTTAAATATTGCAATATCTATATTTTTTTTGAATGGTGCTCATTTTCATTATAGGAAAACGGGATGCAACCTTTTTAAGGTAAAAGGCAATTGTCCCATGGACCACTACATTTTTGTGAACATTCAAATGTACCCCTTCCTGTTTGCAAATGCATTACCACTACACTTCTGTAGTCAGTAAAGCATTAATGTTTTGTGACCGGACACCCATTAGAAAACATTAATACATACCATTCCAATTCGGTGTTTGGAAGGAACGTCCTAAACATGCCCCTTCCAAATAATGAATCGGAATTGGGTGGCAAACACAAATTGCAATTTGTTAACACGTTACCGAATCGCAATTTGATGTCTGTACATAAGAAAAAGCATTTTTGTGATCACAAATAGCAGAATCAGGCTATTTGCGACCACAAAATGATTTGCACATCTGGCTCCCGATTAATTCAAAACACTGGTACAGATTGAATCCATAAAGCAATATAGTTGTTTGTATCTATAACCACTATATTGGCATAGATGTCATAGTCAAGAGATTGCAGTTGAGAGGTTTTATCTAGTGTCTGTGGTTGTTTAAAAAAAAAAAGTTGATGTAGGCTTCTTAATTGGTCTGGTTGTTGCCGATATTACTGATTATACACTGCTGAACTGCCTGTAGTTGGTGGTTAGAATTAGCCTGATTGTCCTGAGTGTTCTGGTGGATCATCCTACCCTCACTACTGGATTTGACAGATCTTAGTATTGAATTTGATTAGTGGTGCTAGTAATGGTCAATGAGATTCTTGGGGGGATATTCTCAAGAACGGTGATAACTATCACAAATTTTGCCTAACGCAACTTTAGACATCGCAGTCTATTGTGTCAAAATAACACCGTGTTAATGTTGTATTCTCCACCCGGTGGCACCACGCGATAATCTCAAGATAATGTGCCAAATGACCGCTTTAAAACCAACGCAACGCAGAAAAAACGCGAAACAAGAACACGAAAAAAGTTGCGATGTGGCCAATCGCAATACAAAAATCAGCGGTAACCAGCGACAGGCCTGCAATTCCCACGCATCATGTGGGAAAATGCTCCATAAAAGCAGAGAAAAAAAACTGTGAGATGACAATGTACGAGTACAACCTCACAGCCGTAATGTAGTACAAATGTCCACTGTCCCGCATCAAATAGGCATCTCCTCACAAACTGTCACAATGTACATTGTCATGCAGTCCGTATGTAAAATTCGGCAATGCGTAAAGATACATGGAACACACTTTGAACCTGCATCTCCCCTTTACATTGCAGAGATAAAATCAACACCTCCTGCAGAGCAGACACTACATCACGTCAGTGATGACGGAGACGACACCCAGGACATCGACCCAGACGAACTCCAACAGTTCATGGACAACCTCAGCACCCCACCTCCAGTAGCATTTGGGACACATGTGAAACGCTGATGTATGGGATTCCGTAGTGTCCTTGACACACAGAAATGGCATTTCGAATACGTGATACCCAAACAGCCTCTCTGTACAGAGGTGACACACCCACCATCTATTTTCAAATAATGAGATTGTTAGCATCGCATGTTGCACTTACACTTGTCAGAGTGATGTGCCTGTACAGAGGTGTGACATGCACTCAGGGAATGTGTGTTGTAATGGATTCATTTTCACATGCTGTGCCTGTGCTCATTTTGTACTGTCACGATTGCTAAGGACGGTGAAAATGTGACGTGCTCATGTGAAGAAATTGTCAATGATGGTGTCCCTATGGGCTATTCCTGCTGCACCTGCAGTGGGGTGTGGTCCACCTGCCTCATCTTCCTCATCATTGTCCGGTGCATCTGGCACTCGTATCCATGGGGCATTGGTGCGTACACATATGTTGTACAACACACAACATGCAACGATCATCTTGCACACAATGTCTGGGCTGTACAGGAGCCTTCCACCTGTGATGTCAAGGCAACTGAAACGTGACTTCAACACGCCAAATGTGCGTTTCACGATGCCCCTGGTGCGTTTGTGGGCCGCATTGTACTGCCTCTGGGCCTGTGTGTTCGGGGCTCGGAGGGGTGTCATCATCCAAGGGCAGAGTGCATATGCTTGATCACCTGTGACAGTGCAGAGAGACATGAGTCAATAGTTGGGTCTGCATGATGTTTCAGCAGGGTCACTGGTACATTGGTGTGTGATATGTGTGACTTAGTGATTACTGTCTGACATGTACTGCTTGTAGCAAATGAGCGGCATCAATGTGTAATACATAGCCTCACTGCTGCTCCTCCCTGCCCCCAAGCCCATTCACTAGTGTGTGCAGCGCAGTTGCATCACTTGCACACCTATGGCACACCATTGTCATGCCTGTCTGCGCATGTCCACAAGCCTGACAATGACACTGGGATGTTGTGCGTTGAAGGTGGGTGGCCATGTGTGTGTAGGCCTATGGTAAGGATAGGGCGGAGTTCATGGCTGGCAGAACTCGCGCTGCGGTTGAGGGTAAACCTTTGGCTTATGCTGTGGTAATAGCGACACACACTGCAGTTGGCATGTATGATCCCGGCCCCCGAGCGGGCTTGCGCTCCTTCATTTACCCCTTCGGCCGAGCCCACACTCTGGGGGCATGCTACATTGCAACATTGTCCATTGCGGGACGGTTGGCGCTGACACCACAACAGAGACACACTCATTAGTTACTACCTTGGCAAGGCCAAACCTTAATCACGCCCAGAACCCCGGGTTGAAGAACCTACACTGTACTGGCGTACGCCGGTCCACTCCGTTTACACTTACAGGGGGGTACGACACAGCTACATGTCGCAGGTCGACCCCACTGCCTGAGGTGACATGGTTGCGTCCGCTGTACACAGCACAATGTAATGTGGTAGGGCCCAGGGCCCTCATGCATACATAATTACCACACGGACACACTGAGATAGTTTGCGGAACTGGCTACGGGCATGTTCCAAATGTGTGACCTACTTGACCGCTGTGTAGGCCGGTGGAGTACGTCAATGAGAAAGGAGTGCTGCAGGCCTGTCCCGTGGAGGACAGCGATGGTCTGAGGAGGCTGCCAAGGACGCGTGCCTCGGGCTTGGAGCTTGCACAGGCACGTGGTGGGCCCTCTTTGACACACGCCTGTGTCGGCAGGTGAGCGGTGTGGCCTGGTTGCGCAGGGGCGGCCAAGACGGGTCTGGGGACCAGCGGCCTGGGATGCAACATGCGCACATGATCGCAGGCACCGCCGCTCACGGCATCGACCTCGTGGCAGGCTGGGAGGTGCCGCCCTGGCAGACACGTTGGCCATTCCGGAAGAGAACCACGCCCAGAGCTATGGGCTTTTTATTCACACCCCTACACTGGCCTGGCATACGCTGGGCCAGCCCACTCAGCTCACGCTTACAGGGGGGGACGTAACAAGCCACATTTCCGCGCTCTTCCCCACTGCTTGGGGTAACATGGATGCATCCACCGTTCACTACACTCCAAACACCAGCAGTATATGTCAACATGGGCATGTCTGTAGTCTGCATACTGCAGTCTGGGCAGCACATCCACACCACACTTGGCATTGTGTACATTCTCATTCATGGGTCAATTGCCTCCTTCGCACATGCCTGGTTCCCACCTCTCCCCACATTCTGCTATTGTGTGCCTAAGGTGCCATGCCGTTAATGGCTCGTTTACATGGCTAGCCCAGCTTACCACAGTAAGTTGTGCTGTCGTGTCTGGTAGGTGGGCATGTTGTTTAGCATGTTGTATGTAAGTTTGTGCATTCCCAGAGTTGTGAGTTGCATGAATGTGGAGTTGAGGTGTGTGGTGTGTTCATTTGGTACTTACCAATGAGCAATGCATTCCCATGGGTGCCAACCTCAAAGCGCTGGTTTATGATGGACTGCCGGAAGATGAAGGAATCATTCACACTGCCTGGGTAGTTGGCGACGACATTGGTGAAGAGTCCCCGGTGGTCCACTATTGCCTGCACATTGATGGAATGCGTGTGCTTCCTGTTGCGGTAATTGTGTGCTGTGGCGGCAGGGGGCCGAGTGGTACATGTGTGCAGTCAATTGCCCCCAACACGTGCGGGAATCCAGCTATGGCATAGAAGCCTTGCTTGGTTTCCAGCTGTTCCTGTGCAGTGTGTGGGAAGTGAAGGTACTGGGGTACCAAGCTGATGATGGCATCCAGGACAGGTGTGAGGAACTTGGATAGGGCTGGCTGTGAGACTCCTCCAACTCTGGCAGTTTTTGGTTGCAAGGTCCCAGAGGCCAACATGTGCAGCACAGCCAGCAGCTTTGTCTGCGGATGGATGTTGGTTGTCCGCTGTGTTGGTACCGTCAGCCTGTAGGCAATGATGTTCAGGAAGCGGAGGATGGTTGTCCTTTTGAGCCTGTAGTGGGCAATGACATTCTCTGGTGTTGAGTCTGTGAGGCTGGTGCGTTTTCTCAAGGTCTGCTGTCTTTGTCTGCGCTGCCTCTGTGGTGGTCCGGGGGGCTGCACGGAGGGTGCGGGGGGGGGGTCCGGGGTGTGTGGCGGGCCTGGGGGTGATGGCGGTGGATGTTGTGGCTCTCTTGGGGCTCCGTGGGGCTCCGAGCTGCATGATCAGTAGCTCCATGGCATCTGTTGTTCTTCAGGTGTGGCTCTGGGCTGGGCTCCCTTTCATACTGCAGGTTGTCGTCCGACTTAACACCAGGTCGAAGCAGGAGTTAAATCCCTGCTGTTAACGCGCCTTATCGCATGTTTTGTGATCTTATCGGCGATCTGGCTGGTCGTTGTGAATGTTGCGAAGTGGTGTTATCGCGGCTTTTTGCACGAGAACGCCTACTCTGCATATCATTAGCGTTAGTGTCATCTGTGGCAATGTTTTTTGCAGCTGCTATCGCAGGAAAACTGGTAATATGGGTTGTTAGCACCAGCTTGTGACTAGGGAGATAAATTTATCACCACTTTGGTGGCGATAAAGTGCCGCTAACTTGGCGAGAGGTCCTTGAGAATATGCCCCTTTTTGTATCCTCTCCATTTGCTCCTTCCTTGTCACCTTCCAAAAGCTGCTCTACCGGAGTGAACATGTGTGCTATTTTATACTGTTTCTTGAAGAGTCCTCCAGGGTAGATACTAGGTCTGGCATTTAGACCTCAACCGTCAATGACTATTGTTTTAGGTCTGGCTGACTCTGTTTTAGGGGGGAACATTGGTCACATTTAATAGTAACCGCTTTGTCTATTGAAGTCGACATTATTCCTTGCTTTCCCTCCTTTATAGTTGGTTTTAGCTGCAGCCAACTATTAACTATGTCCAGTTAGAGTCTTGTGTGTGTTTGTTCATGTGTAACTAAAGTTGGCAATATTTAAAAAATCAATAGCAGGAGCAATCAAAAAGTCCAGTACTTGTAGCCCTGGTGTACTTGTCTGAAATTTGTAGAAACTATGGTTACACTAACAAGCTGGCTTGCAATATGGCTACGTTTTACATGTTGGGTAGAGTTGTGTAGCGCAATAATGCAGTCGTGTTAACAAAGTGTCTGGGAACTAGCAATAGTCTTATTTTTTATCATTGTTGTTTGCATCCCAACTGTTTACGGCAGATGATGGATGGAGAGCACAAAGCAGCCACATCCTGACGCTGTTGGACTCCCGGAGGAGCTGCCAAAGTCAAAGCTTCATGCTGTGCTACCGTTCACTCCCCTCAACACACATCACAGCCCTCTCCTTACCAAGTCAATGCTGCCATCTGATGAAGTCTATAGGCAATGAAGAAGGTAATGAGCTGCCCCTGCCGTGGCCTGTGCAACAGGCAGGTGGTTAGTTCTGTTTAAGCTGACACAGGTCCATGAACTGTAGTGAGGGAGCCAGGGACAGTCCATCCATAAACAGCAGTATATGCCATGCAGTTTCATCGCCCAATGGTAATTGCTCACCTACAAGGCTAATATTATAAAGGCTTGAACAGGGTGCTGAATAGTAGGTTTTATCAAACATGGCGCTTCCATTATCATAATCCCAATTTTTTGCACACCAGGAACTGCTCGCAGGAACTTAAGCGGCAAGTGAATTTTCAGCTGCTCTCACAGCTGTAATCTATCCAGCAACACAAAAAATTGGGAATTTCATTGTGTCTGAACAAAGCTATACTTCTCTAATAAACTTTAATAAGAGCAAAACATGTGTGAAGAACTGCTTTAACTTATTCCAGGTTGGCTTGAATTGTTTTTTATCAATCCAGAACTATAATACTGTGCCTGGAATCGTAAAAAGCTTTTGTTGTGTTTTTTAGCCCTGCATGGATAGCACTTACTTGTAACAGGCTTACAGATATTGCCAAATAATGACTTTTCTAGCTTGGCATAGATGGCACTAGGTTCATCCTATGTTTAATATCTGTGCTAGAAAAACAGAAATTTGAGGTGAGCAGATTTAGACTCTCATATATTCAGCTATTTGACAGTCTCTGACTTGGAAAACAGTATTTTTCTATTCTCAAAACTCAAACGGCGATTTGGTAAGATGTTACTGAATTTTACTGAATCACAATTTGGGTTTGGGAATAGATACTGAATTGGAATTGGAAGGAGAGTGTTAAGGACATCTTTTCTAGATACCAATTCCTTTAGGGATGTACTAATGTTTTGGGACCATAATCCGGTCACTAAACATTAGTATTTTACCACCTCCTCAAAGTGCCCCTTTCCCCTTTTTGAATGTTCACAAAAACGTATTTAGGAGCAGGCAGTGGTCTATGGGTAATTTAGCATTTTATCAAATGCATTCCATTTTCCTTTAAGGAAAATTGGCTGCATCAAAAAAATAAAAATATTACTTTATTTAAACGCAATCACAGATATGGTGGTCTACTGACCCCAGCAGGACACTATGCCTGTGAATGTAGCCAATTGTAGTAGGTAATAATTTGCGACCTACCTCATGCACATTAATGAGGTAGGTTTCAGGATTCTGCATTTTGTGAGCCAACCTATCAGCATATAGGCCAGTTCACAAAATAAAAATGCATTTGGCAAAAGTTGGTGCACTTTTACCAAACTCCTTTTTATTATATTTGTGATAAGAATCCACAAATTACAAATTGTTAAGTGGAGTAATTTATGTCTTCTTGACAGGAATCTTTGTACATGATGGCCTTAGAGTGTCGATGGTGTTGTATAGCGCTCTCTATAAAGGAACTGCCTTCCACCTAAAACTTGGGAAGTGCCCATGGTTCCCTATTTCTTATTCGCAGACTTGAGTGAGTACAAGCTAAAGGAAGGCTGCCTCAATATTTGCACTATTAAGCAGCATTCCCTGAAAAACATAGGTGTGAATACTAACTTCAGCATAGCCTCTACATAGCTGTACATTCTATAGATGGCTGTGGAGCAATTACCTCATCTAAAACCTGCATTTACCATCATGCACTTAGGAGCCTGAATGGCCTAAAGGTTTGGTATTTGTTACTAACAAAATGACACCTTGCTATAAATCATTCTGTGGCATTCAGGTTGAAGAGAGCTCTCTGAAACAGGCGCATGATCCCCCTAAAAGTTGTTACTAGATTTCAGAATGCTATTGCCCTGAAGTAGTTCAATTGTGTGATGTTACCATAGTTGGATAATGCTCAACATGCATTACAATTTGGCGGACTGCTTAAGCTTGTGTGAAATTAGTTGCCAATCAGTGTCATACCAAGAAGCATTCACAAAGTTGGTAGGTTTGGCTTTTTTTAGTGAAAGTGCTTGCTAATGTATGCGTGAGTGTGTGTGTTTTCGAGTGCAGTTGTCCTAGAGCTGTCCACAGCCTGGGGCTGGGTTTCTTCCAATTCCGCTGCAGAGGTGCACTGTTGCCTGTGGCCTTTGACATGATTTGATTTAGATACAAATATCTCGTATATTTTGTTCAGTGTGCAGATGTTTGCATTTACTCATTGGTGCCCAGCGGGCCTTGATTTTGCACCCTGGACCAGTCATGACTCAAAACACAATTCCATACACTTTATCTTAGGCCCATCATAATAAACTGACCCCATCTTGCTTCTTTTGCCTCAAAGCTCTGAAGAAATTATTCCCTATAATGAGTTTCAACTACTGCAGCACTACTGTAAAGGCTGCCATTACATCCGGCATAAACAAATAGACAAATCCTGCAATTCAGCTTTCAGAGATGCACTCCTCCACTTTACCCTCAATTTACTTCTTCTTCTACAATCCAATCAACCTTCACTGAGGTTTTCAAAACTTCTTATATTGTCTTCAAGAGGTCCCATTTTCTCGTTGGTGGCCTAACTTGGTGGGCCCTCAACCGTACATAAAAAGCCAATAGTGGGGGCCCTCGAGCACACGGTTGTGCGTTCTCATATCAGAGTTCCTCTGTTATTTAGGAGCTCTCTGCCAACTTAAACTTGGCAAGACTAGAATGTTCACTCAATCCTTCATACGTTAAAGGGACCTTGTAGCTGCTCTGATTCAGTCCTAGTTGTACATTTGATAAATTCCTTTACATCCCACTCCTACATAACGTGTTATATATATGTCACATATTTGGGTTATTTTATTGTACAAAAAGGCAGTGGTCCATGAAATATAGAAAATATAAGTCTCCACGTCAAACTACTCTGCCGAAGTTTAATATTGTCATGGATACTCGGATTATGAAGCATAGAGGAGCAATTTATGTGTCAGTTATCTAAATTATGTGGCAAAAATACAGAATATACTCCACTTTCTCTGGGAGTATTATTTTAATTCACTTGTGGGGAGTATTATATTAATTCACTTGTGATAGAAACAAAAATGTTTGTGACATCTGCAAATGGTGTGACAAATATGGCAAATCCATAATTGTGCTGTAACCACTGCAGCCACTTAGCTGAATAAATCTCACCAGTTTCCATTGTTTTATTAAAAATGTATTAATAAAAGGTAAATAAAACATAAACTTTCTGATTTCAATGTCCACTGGTTTATGATAGCATGCTTTTCCATTATGCAAACAGGGATTCATGAAAAATTAAAAATATTTTACATTTATTTGCCCTCAAACCACTTTGTAGAGCTTTATGGTTGTCAAGGTCACTACACTTATGCATCAATGAAAGATCAAACTATCAAATCTGTTTAGCAAGAAAAGGCAAATTATGTGGCATTATGCAGCACATTCTCTGGCAGTTGTCTTGTGGTCCTGGTGACCTTAATAACCTGCTCTGCCTTCGTGCACTGAGGGCCAGAATACGAGTTACTTGTTAAATGTGCCCCATGAGTAAACTGCTTACGGATGGATTGGAATTATGAGTTGTTTAATGCATCCGATGATTATTGGATGCGTTTAATAACTCAAACTTTTTTAAATTTTGGCAGGTCAAACCTGCTGAAATTTAACAGGGGTAAAATTATATGGTGTTTACTGTGTCATACAGATTTTTGTGCATTAAACCCCAAAGTTCATGTTGTAAGCTGAACCTATAAGTTGCAATATTGAACCATGTTACATGTTTAGTTTTTATGTATCCCACATATATAAAAATATATACACATACAAAAATATTTGCTGAAAAAATATTACCTCAAATAATTTCGGTAATAAAAAGCCAGACCTCGTGGCTTTGCCACTGCTTGTTAATACTAGAGACATCTGCATATAAATAATTTGCTATCATAGCATGTACGCATATTATGAAAAGTGTATGGCTGCTAACTTATCGTCTGTCTTGACTTCTTTTTTGTCAATGTCTACAGCCTTCCTTTAACCTTGGACATGTGCGTTCAGGCACAAGCATTAAATATGTATGCATTATTTGGCATATGCAACAAAGAGTAGCAACATTTTGCATTACAGTTCATCTGCCCCAGGTATTAAATCTAATAGATCTGAAAAGAGAACGACTGAGACATAAGAGAAGGTACACTATTCATTTCTTTTGTCCCTTAACCTCAAATAGAAATATAATAGTGAGGCTGTGGTACTTTTGTAAGCAGAACCTCTTGATTGCAATATTGGACCATGTTACATGGTTAGTTTGTATGTATCCCATATATATAAAAATATATATACATACATAAATATTCACTGAAAAAAGTGATGTTAAGGTTCTGCAACAACACAAAAAAACGGAAATTCACCAGATATATTAAAAACCCCTGGTCCACCATAAAAACCATAAATTGCACTGAGAATGGACTGCTCTGAACCTCATACAGGATATGAATGATGTCATTTCATAATAGATTCCTGACATCTCCAGTTAAATAAGATAACACCTTAACATTGACATTATCATTGGCAACACCCTGGATAAAATATAATGCCTTTGTTTGAGCATGAAGCCCATTTGTTTACTGGTATATATATTGAGAGTTCACAGTGTGATATGGATTTCATGGTGGAGCACAAGTAATGGTATGTGTAGAAGCCAAGCTCTGTGCCCAAGCAACTATGCATCCTTTATTTTTTTAAATTCACAAACGTCTTATCACTCTTGATTTCAAGTTCACAAGCTTGCATACAACACATGCCTGCAACTAAATACAAGTGTCTGTTATGGCTCAATGACCGACCTGTTTCTTTCTTTAGTCACCCTTACTACCACTGTCCTTCAATCTTGCTTGCAATGGTACTTAAGATGAGTATTATTTTTTCTGTTTTGTGAAACTCGCAAATTTACTCAAATGTGAGGGCTTGAGAAAATGGCACTCATTCCTGAATTCAAAATGGTGGCCCATGCTCTGAGATTTTAAAGAATTTGTGAGTTTATCATCCACTAAATTAGTTTTTCATATTTTTTTGTACACCTCTTCTTTGCATGCAGGTAGATGTGTACCCCACTTTGAAGCTTAGAACTGGTCCTTGGTCTCCCCTTTTCTGAGTGAATTTTCTTCTATGCTGCAACACCCACGTGCATGCCATGAACAGGTTTGTCATCAATGATGTCATTTCAGACGCCAGCAGTGATGTCATCAATGATGTCATAGAACATGTCATGAGTGATGTACTGTGTGAGGGCATAAACTGAGAATTGCAAGGGCGCAAGCTATATTTACTTTAGGACTCGTCCTATAGTTGCACCAGATAACTGTAACCAGTAAATGCCAGTGTTTGTTTTTGTTTAAAATGTAACGTTGCAAGTGTCATTGACATCTAACTATAACATCACTTCAACCTTTGTGTTTTTTCAGTGAATTTCTAGAGTGTTTTTGAATACCTAATTTTATGTGTCAGTATAGCTTTTAGCTTTTTGAGTGAATTTCTATTTTTCTTTATGCAAGTCACTGTCATTATATAAAATGCAAGCCAATTGGTTTTGTCTAGGGGTCATTGCAATATCTGGCAATATATATTTAAATAAAGTATTTGCAGTCAAAACAATATTAGATAAGTATGAGACCTTTTCTTTTACACTCAATACAGCCTTTGCAGTGCTGCGATTAATAAATGAGTAGCCCCAGCTGCTCATTCAATATTTTTTCTCCTATACCTATATATGTAAGACATTGGGTTTTTGATTGAGGGGTGAAGACCCTTCTCAAGCAACAACCACAATCCTTGTCAGGTGAACCACAAAAGTCACTAAATAAACCTGTGCTTAACCCTCTGGTAGCTTGGCACAAAAGCAGTCAGGCTTAAAATATGTAGCACTCAAACAATAATAAAGTGAAAATGCAACACAAGAAAAAACCCAAAGAATTTTATACAAACAGAGTGAATTTTTATAAATAAAATGACACCAAAATAAATTAAATTCGATCAGTAGAACTGAAGTTATTGATTTTTAAAGCTTTAAGTGTAAAATAGCGCCTAAAAAATCAAATCACTAACCATGGATATTTGGCTGCGCAAGATCGGAACAAAGTCAAAAGTTAAGGCTGACGGTGATGGAGCTTGGTTTGGCTACACACGGTGGATTGGGCCTGGTCTTGGATTACCTTCAGACTTAGGAAAAGTATGAAGAAAAGTTCATATGAATGTAGAGTTCAGCAGGGCGAGGCAGCTGGTGGTGTCCGAGAAAGAAGTGTCATCGGCCGGAAGTTGCAGGACGGATTCACAATGACAATTTCTATTATTGAACTTTGTCCTTCAAGTGGTACAAAGCTGTAAGCTGTGGCCGATGAGGGCTCCACAAGGCTGGATATTTCGGTGAGAGGTCCACTTGAACAGAATTTACTGTTGTGGAGAAGAATGTTATGGGAGCTACCCTGAAGTTTGGCTGACCAGTGATGCACTGTGAGTGGATCGGCTGGCAGGTATGTCCCGGTCTTCTGTCGGTTCTTCTGCCACTTTTTGCTGGATTTTCATCTTAGTACCAAGTTTCAGAGTTAGGCCACAGCAGCATCTTTAACATCACTTCTAAGGGTCCAGGACCTCAGGGCACCACTTGGGGGGCTTAGACTCACTTCTGGCAGAGGACAGGTGCAGGGTTCAAAGTCTCTGGAGCTTGTAATGTCCCTGTAGCTCACACAGGAGGTCAGATAACTAACCTTTGGAGTCACTCTTGTGGTCCTGGGTTCATGAAACAGGGCCAGTCCTTCTTCAGTCAGCTGGGAACAAGGCATGTTTTCAACACATGCCAATAGGGCAGCAGGGTAGTCCTTCTGACAGCAGGGTGGCAAGCAGTCTTCTGAATCTTCCACAGATCCAGGAGTGTATTGAAGAGGTGGTTCAGGAGGTTACCTCACATCCAGTTTTTCCTCTCCCCTGCCAAGGCTCCAAGTAGTCTGGGGTGAGAATAGAGAGGTGTTGAGTTCCTTTGTGACTGTGCTGAAGGCAGCCCTTTGTAATTTAAGTGGGGCAGGGACCAGCTCCACCCCACCCATCCTGGCAGGATGGCCCATCCTGCTAACATCTAGTCCCCCTTAACTCACTGTCTAGGAGGAATGCACAAAGACTAACTGTCAAGCTATTCACAGTCATGTGACCCAGGGCACAGGCTCCAGGCACCAAATGGTTGGGACAATAAAATTGCAACTTTCTAAAAGTGACATTTTCAGAATTTTGACTTAAAATCCGACTTTACCCTCAAAGAGGGTTTTAAATTAGAATTGACAATTGACTATTGAGATTTCTATCTATTCCCAATCAAAAGTTAGCACTTGTTAAATGTAATCAGGCTACCCAATGAGAGAGATAGGCTTAGATTAATGAAAAACGCATTTTTCAATATCAAAACATGTAAAACTTGGAAAATGTGTCGTTCTTTTTTGATGTACTGAACACTGACCTGTGGGCTGTTTTGGGCCTTACATTAAAAAGAATGATTTTGGCTTGCAAGAGGTTTATTTTGCTAGGTCCAAATCACAGAGTAAAATTACACTACAGGCTGCAATGACAGGCCTGAGACATGTTTGGAAGTGCAAATGTTTTGGGTGGCACAATAAGTGCTGCAGGCCCACTAGTAACATTTAATTTACAGGTCATTGGTACATCTAGCACCACTTTACGAGGGTGAGTGATTATAAGTGTCTCAGTGAATGTATGGGTGAGTGACTAATCTGTGTGAATGTTTGTATCAGACTGTCAGTTGGTGTGTAAGTGGCTGCATGGGTTGGTGAGTAGGTAGATGAGTGCCTATATGGGTACTGATTGTTGTCTGAGTACCTGAATGGGTGTATGAGTGTATGTGTGGGTGGGTGAGGGTGTGTGTGACTCTCTGCATGGATGAGTGAGTGGGTGAATCACTGGCTGTATGGGTTCATGAGTGTGTCTGAGAGGGGCTGTACGGGTGAGTAAGTGTACGTATGGCTGTGTCGGTGAGTGAATGGATGTGTCAGTGGTACATGATAACCCTGGACAGTGGACTCCGCTCCCCTGGCGGAGTTCACAGAGTTTTTACCCACTCCATGCTCCACTTAGAGCACAGAATTTTGGCAAAACGCCGCCAAAGCGGAGTTTACTGTTCACGCCCACAAAATCCAAGGACCACGCATCTCATGCTGACCCTCCAGACCACCGTCCAGGACTTCTCTAAACACCCTCCTCATTGCCAACCTGCATCACCTCCCCTGCATTGCCAGACCTATTGCAGTGTGTCTGCATTCCTGACCGTGCATGACCCTCCTGAAATCAGGGAGAGACGCTGACACCCTTCCCTGGCCCCCAAGCTGTGTATTCCTGTTCCTTCCTCCTTCCTACAATCTCCTCTGGAACAGAAGACATGATGCCCGATTCTGAGCTGTCATCTCCAAAGGACGTAGGGACGCCGCAGCATCTTCGACTTCACAACAGTCTTTGCCTTCCAGGTCCCCTGCCCCCGCCCCCCAGGCATGGCTGCAGCTTGGCCTCCCCCGTAGCCTACACATCCCCTGTCAGGGGCAAACATACAGTGGTGAAGGTGGTACTCACCGGTCCATGAAAGGGCACGGCCGGGGCGGTGGGTTCCGAGAGTTGGCAGGTGCCTGGGTACCACAGGAGGATGCTGGCGGGAGGACAGGGAGGAAGCGGGGAGTAGGAGGATGTGGAGGGTGCGCAGAGATGCTCGTGGGCTACATAGCACATGGACAGAGGCATGCTCTCTAAACCGCACCAGCAATTGCGTGAGTGGAAGGGCAGGATAGAAAAAGCTACCACCACAAGATGAAGGCGGAACCATCAGAAATACATGCCAGACCGGCCACAGCAGGGGTGTCCATCTTCTATTTCTATTGCTGACTTCACCCCCTCCATTGCTATGCGTGATCACATGATGATTATCAGTGAACTGGTTCACAGAGGCCTCTGCTTCATTCAGAGATCCGGGCAGCATGGAGAGACTGGTGCATCTGGCGGGGTGAGTGTGCCTCCTTTTTAAGGGTGAGGGAGGGAGCGAGGTGTGTCTCTGGCTCTTGTATCGTGAATAGGAGTGTTTGCATACTTATTGGCCTAATACTCTGCCTGCATGCGGAACTCCACGGAATTTCGTTGAGTTTTTCGGTATCTCAGTGGAATTCCACGGAGTCCAATTCCACGAGCTCCGCCCAGGCTTAGTATATGGATGAGTAACTGCATATGTGAAAGGTAGTATATGTGAGTGCTGGAGTATATAAGTGACTGTATGTGTGAATGAGTGATTGTGAGAGTGGCTGTATGGGTGAGTGTGTGCTTGTGTCAGTGACTGTATAGGTGAGTAAGTATGCGTTAGTATTTGTATGAATAAGTGAGTTGGTGTGTGCTTAACTGTATAGGTGAGTAAGTGGCTGTGTCATTGGCTCTATGGGTGAGGGAGTAGGTGTGTGAGTTGCTCTATGAGTGTCTGACAGTGGGTGTATGAGTGTATATGTCAGTGTGTGTACTAGTGAGTAAGTGGGTGTATGAGTGGCTATATGGGCGAGTGAGTGGATGTGTGTGTAGACCTATGAATCAGTGAGTGGGTATGTAAGTACTGGTATGGGTGTGTCTATAGGTTCGAGACTTGTAGTGTGATAGTTGGAGTGGGTGTATGAAAATTACATGGGGTGTGAGTGGCTGCATCAGACATTCTGTAACCTTTGATCTTTTCAGTGAATTTCCATGTTTTTTTAAGTAGCAATGGTCTTTGCAGATTGGTGTAGAAAGGGGGTTGGGCCACTGACCAGCTCTAAGAAATCCCGCTGAGTAGGACTTGTAGAAAGTACCCGGAGGGCTTCTTGGTCCCCAATGACCTTTAGCATCCAACACAACTTTATTCTCCAACAAGTAGTATGCCAGCAGACATGTTTGCAGAGTGGAGCAGAAAAGGGGTGTGGCCTCCGAAGATCTCTTAGCAAACTGAATGTGTGGAACTTGCTGGAGATAACAAGAGGGATATTTGGCCCCCAGATACCTTCAATAGCCAAGGGTAATTCATCCCCCAACTAGTACACTGCCAGGAGACGCGTTTGCAGAGTGGTGGAGAAAGGACGTCCTAGATGATTGCACAGGTAGTGCCTGTATGATTCTATGAGTGCCATTGCTAAGGATACACTGTGAATACCGGATGTTTTTAACAAAGTGTAAAACACATATTTAGACATATTTTAAATAAGGTTTCAGTGTAGCAATTTAGTAAGATATTAATTTAACTTTCCCCTTTGTATTCATTAGTCGAAATAACTAAATCAAAAATGCATTTCCTTCTTCACATCAACACCGGAGGTCGCAATGACATCAGTAGTCATGAATACAAATGACAAAGTCTAAAACAGATATATAGACATATTTTACACAAAGTTTGAGTATAGCAGTTTCGTTACATATTGGTTTAACTTTTTTTAACAACACATTTATCAAAAAGAGCAGTTTCTGCTGGTATTTAACATTTTAAAATTATTTCCACAAAAATAAAGTGGAATGAGAAGAACCAGAGGGATATATGCCAAAGACAGAAATGGAAGTGGTCAAATCAATTCTGTCCACAGACTGACAAAGCCAGGAAACATGTTAATAAAACTGTTTCTGCATTCCTCAGAGACCATCGCATGGGCTGTATCTATAACAACAATCTGCATTTTGACAAGCATGGAATTTATAGAAATGATGGAGTGCACTTTAAAGATGAAAGCAACAAGGTCTTTCTAAGTAACTTGAAACCCCGCATCCGGTCTTATGTATAGCAGCCATATATACACAACACAACAGCTCATGTCCGAGCCACCCTAGTACCCAAAACATTGTGATATTTTTTTCTAAAAGGTATTTTTTTCATTAGCTTTTGACAATCTTCGCGACTACGTCACGATCCTCATGGACATGTCGTGAAAATGAAAAAACAGCAGACATTCAATGGCCACCAACACATCCAAACATAATATGGAAACAAATCTATTCTGAACATTGCTCTACACATATTACTATATACATACTTCTTTAAAAGCATGTTTAAACTCATATTTTTGTACTAACTTTCTTTAAAAGCCATCTTGCCCACCTATTTTCCATCTTCACGGTTAGAGAGGACATCCCGATGGCATCGTTAACCATGGTGGTTGTGTTTTTTTCATAAAGTGAAAACACATATATGCACACATATTACAGTATTTTACACACTGGGGGTTTATTACCGTACATTTCAAACTCATGTTTTTCTAGTGTATTTCTAGAACAACCATCTCTAATACCCATTTTCCGTTTTTGCAGTGAAGCCGGAGATCGTGATGACATCGATAATCGCGATTCCCCCTGACTCATCGCGAAAGCAGAAAGCAAAAGTAGAAATTCAATAGCCTCCACCACAGGAAAAAATTATAACTATTTAGTTAATTCTAACCATCACAGTACATAACTAACTATATAAATAACTCTATAAAATCACCCCTGGTGATTAAAAAAATCTATTTTGGACATATAACTCGTGGCACTAACACCTCCATTTCTCAACCAAGGGGTCAGAGTATCTCCACCCTGACCCCTTATGTGGGCTTTCACACACATTTTCAGCCCCGGGAACCATTTCTGATAGATAAAACGGCAGCCGCAACTTTCTAATCAGGTTGCGTCCAGCCAATCAGAGCATTCACGTTGGTGGGTGCAACCACGATTCATCGCAAAACCACCGTGAAATATCTGCAGCCAGAGATATCACTATAATTTTAAACTCTAAATTTCTCAAGAACTACTGAACGGATTTAAACCAAATAATCAAAAGGCACTTCCTTGAACTGACATTTACATCCTTGCCAAATTTGGTGTAAGTACGTTCAGCGGTTCAGGCTGTAGGTGTGGCTAAAGGTTCCTATGGGAATTAACATTACAAATGCAACCTTATTTTGCACCCCAAATTCTCGGTCCCCACTGCACCAAAGAACTTTTCCATAACAATAGTATACACTGTGACACTTTTGGGGTAACACTTCATGCAGATTGGTCAAAGTTATAGCCATCAAAAATGCTTTTACTATGGAAACTAGGTCCTAACTATAACTACCTACCTACAACCACCAGTATGTAATATTACATACATTCAATGTGCTTTCCCCATTAAATTCTTCCATAGGTAAATTGAACAGCAAGCAATCCGCAAGAACCACTGAACAGAATTACACCATATTTGGCATATAGAAACATCTTGTTCCAGAAAGTATACTTTTTCCAGTCAGTAGTTTTTGAAAAATTAAGGTTCAAAAACTTTGTATATTTCACCCCATGAGGGATCCGCAGAACCAACAGTTCTTGAGATAAGATCTGATTGACTGCCACTACATCAACCTACATGAGGCGGCAGCCATTTTAGGACTCAGTCCCTGTTGTACAAAAAAGATAAAGAAAACATAGAGAGGCAGGGTTAGGATACCCTGCCACCCTAGCCATGGTGGGGGCAAAGGGGCTCCTGAAGGGGAGATAACGTATTTTTTTCAAATCAGCACTGAGGATTTGTGGATCCAATCAAAAAAACAAAAAAAGGCAATGGCTTCCTGCCTTTTTTTGACCACTCCCCCCAGGGGCAGGCCAGGGCCTGGGGGTGGCGGTGCATTTTAAATATTTTGGGGAGGGCACTGGACCACCCATCGAAAAGCATAAATCTGGGCGGTTCCAGTGAGAGGTGCCAACTGAGGCTGCAAGCTGCAGGGGCCTTGGCCCGAACATGAAATATGAGGTGTTGTGCCCTGAGTGGGCATCAAGGCACCACTTTTAATTGATAGAAAAACATTTTAAAAACAGGTTTCCAACTCCTGCCTGGCCCATGGAACCACTTGCAGGGAGAGTGTGAGGGCTTTTAATTCACATTGTTTTTTATCCTGGTGGTGCCCGTAGAAGGGGCAGGGGCACAACCAAGCATTTTTTATGTTGTGGGGGGGTACAGGACGTGCAGCAGCCTCTCAGCAACATTAACAAAACAAAACATTAAGTCTCCTGTGTTATTGAATCCATGATCCCACAAGAGTTTTCCATATTTTTTAAAGCACTCCAAGCTGAAGCTGTATGCTCTTCAGCTGGAGTGTAAGGCCCTCTTGTGGTTGTTTTTTGGGCTCAAAACTTTTAAAAGGAAGACTCAAAGAGATTTTGATAGTTTTTTCGAATAAAATTTAATTAAACACTGTTTAACACTATCACTTTAATTAAACATTGCATTATGTGTATTAATAACATATACATTTGATTATAACTATTGGTGATTGTTTGACAAAGATTATAGTTTTGCTTTATATATGTTCATATGCTGACCCCTTGATAAAGCCAATAGGCAAGGCCCACTTTTTATATTTTGGTGTTGTGACCTTGTGACAAAGTCCGAAAGGCAGCCTTAGTTGAAATAACACTCTTTATATTGTAGCATCAAATAACCTACGAGTGTTGGGTGCAGGGTCTGGCAGCATTTCAGGCCCTGCGCCCAACCTCATGCTGCGCATGGCAATCGAATCTTACTTATCCTTTAAAAAATGTAGATATTGACTGAAAAAAACAAAGGTTAAAGTGTTGTTACAGTTAAAAATTGTAATATGGTACTTTGCATTTTAAAACCCTTGGAAATTCATTGGAAAAAACAAAAGTTAAAGGGACGTTATAGTTAGGAGAAAATATCAGATAAACTTTATTGTGTTAAATGAACATAACTAGTGAAATTCACCAGTTATAGTTATGTAAAATAACTATAACTCGTGCCCTAAAGTAACTATCACTCCCGTTCTTGCCAGGTACTGCTAATTACCTCATATATTACATCACTCATGACATGCTCTATTACATAATTGATAACATCACTGCAACATCTGAACTTACAGGATTCATGACAACACTGTGCATGGAGGGGCGAGAGTGATAGTTAATTTTATGCCTGGGCAAAGCAATACGCTACGCTCGCGTAGTTTGCGAAGTTCGCGCTACTTCGCACTACGCGAATTGCACGTAGCACAGTGCGAACACGCGTAGCGTAGTGTTGCGTAGTGCTGCGGTCATTTTTTGCTTGCTCGCGGTCCTCAACGTCAAGTTGGCGACCGCGAGCAAGCAAAATGACATCCCGGCGAGACTTTTTCCTTGTTCGCGATCAGCAACATCAAGTTGGCGATCGCGAGCATGGAAAATAAACCTCCCGGCGAGATTCCCAACGCGAGGAGGTCAGGTTTCTCATTGCGAGTGGTCACGTATGCTCGCGACCGCTCGCGATGAGAAACTACCAGTTCGCTTTGAGAAAGCTGCCGCTCGAGTAAAAATCTACTCGAGCAGCAGAAAACTACAGCTCGCACTGTGCAAGATGCCATTTTCAATGATTGCACAGTGCCGGTTGCTTGTCCGCACTGTGCAATTATTGAAAACGACATCTGGCACAGTGCGAACAAGGTACTACGCAGTTCGCGAAGTGCTACGCGTAGCTCGCGTAGTGGGAACTGCACTTTGCGTAGCTTCGCGAAGTGCTACTTCGCGAACTACGCCCAGGGTTAGTTAATTTAGGGCAAGAGTTGCTGCTACTTGCTATAGCATTAACTGGTGAATTTCAGTGGTTTTGTTCACTTAAAATGGTTGGTTTTAACTGACATTTTCACCTAACTATAACGTCTATTTAACCTTTAATTGTGTTCAGTGAATATATACACACACACACAGTGATACCATGTGATGCCCACATTTAGAGGAAGTACAATGTTCATCTTATTACCCACAATGTTACAATAGGCACCAAACAACTTCAGAATGAACACAGAAATGCATTGTACTATGAAAATCCAAAGTCAATGGTTTTTCACATGCATGTATGTCAATTCTTTTTTAGGCTCTGAATGGTGAGACGGTAAAAATGTGGACCTCTATCAATTCAATTCAATTCAAATGATCTTTATTCGGATATATTTAAAAAACATCCATAAAAGTACATATAAATCGCAACATTCGTCCCTATAGACAATAGGAACTGCATTAAATAGCTGTAGTATGTACAAGGGGCGGGCATTGGTGCAAATATGCAATGTGCAAATAATACAAAGATAATTCAGGCTTGGCAAACCGTGTTCATTTTGCTCAACATCAAACAGCAGAAAGTAAAAAACGAATGGCTCTAAAAGTTGCTTCCATTAAAATATATGTGAATCATGATAATCATCCAAATAAAACAATAGAAGCAAACATGAGTAATCATAGCATGTACAGAGGAACAACCATTGTGCAAATATGCAATGTGCAAATAATGCAAGGTAATAATGTAACCTATCAGGCCATGTTCATTGAAGCGCGGGAACGGACAGCGGTTTGGAGAAAACGACTGACTCTAAAGATTACATCGTCTGAGCTTAACATCAATAAATCTCTAAAAGCTGCGTTAAAATCCATCAAAGCACTAGCTCTAAAGTAGGGAATTAGGAAGGGTTTGGTGTATTTTACATAAAAACCATAAAACAATGTAAAACGTAGCAAACTTTGTTTACCACCTTGGTTACAGGGACAACTTAAATTTCTCAAATTTTGGATGTAGCCTTAGGGGAAACAGAGTAAATTTACCACACTTCCATCCCTGAACCGAAACAGCAAGCTCCTGTTCCATCTACCCAGTTTCTTGCGCAGGTAACCGTGGGGCATATTGTGGGGCCTGCCACATGGTTCCTGGATGGGGATATACCTGAGGATAGCTGGCTTTACAAATTTGATATTTTCTCTGTTTGCTCGGTACAGGTCGTATAAGGCCCTTTTTACTGTATTCTTATGCGAGCAGTCTATTGTTTGGGGTGCTGAGAATAGGTGCCCCATTTCCACGCTTACTAAACTCTTCTCTACTGCCCTGAGCCAAGGAATATGATTGGCCCGCTCGCTTTTTAAGCAGTCTAAGATATTATCACGGGTCAGGGAGGCAGCAGGGTTCCGCTATATTTTCAACCAGAACAAAGCGGGTCTTGATTTTATAAAGTCCTCTATATAGGGGAGATTCAATTCTCTATGGCACACATAGGATGGGGCCGAAATGACCCCCCCCCCAGAGCCTTCCTGCAGAATTTATTCTCTTCCGTCTGAATAATAGTACAGTTCGAATATCCCCACACCTCAGCACCATAAGTTCCTGTGGGTAGGCACTGGGTTTTATAAATTTGTAAGAGTGGCAAGATGACCTCAGCATGTTTTGGTTGGCGAAGAGTGATTATGGAGTTAATAGCTTTAACCAATTTGTTCCTCCCTCTGGCAACATGGGGTTGCCAGGATCCAAAGTCAGAGAACAGCAGACCTAGATAAGGAAAAGTGCAAGTGCTATTTAAAACATTATTCCCTGACATGATATGGTTAATTTTATGTTTCTTTGGGCCGCAGGACATTATATAGGATTTTTTTAAATTTGTGCATAAGTCGAGGTCGGCCATATAAGAGACGAAACCTGAGATTAAAGTGCGCAGTGCGTTGGGTGTTTGGCCCATAAGGACCGCATCGTCCGCATAAAGAAGTGGAGGAAGGGGATTTCCATTAATGAGCGGGACGTCGGTAGATAGTTTGCCCAAATATGTGCTTAATT
Organism: Triturus cristatus; assembly: GCF_964204655.1. Taxonomy (NCBI): domain Eukaryota; kingdom Metazoa; phylum Chordata; class Amphibia; order Caudata; family Salamandridae; genus Triturus; species Triturus cristatus. Next base: position 234,821,666 of record NC_140581.1, read on the forward strand.
CATTTATATATAAAATAAAAAGCAGAGGGGCCAAGACACAACCTTGTCTTACCCCCCTGCCAATTAAAATCTCGCCCGAGACCTCACCATCATTGTTTATTCGAACACGAGCTTTTAAATCACTATGTAAATGTGCCAGGAAGTGGACCAAAGGTTCGTCTAAGCCGTAACTCAGCAGAACGGTCCATAAACGGGAGCGATTGACAAAATCAAAAGCAGAACTTAAATCCATAAAACCTAGATAGAGTGGAGATTTTTTAGCTATGGTGTATTTAGCTAATACTAAATTTAGGTTTAAGCATTGCTCCACAGTCCCTACATTGCTTCTGAAGCCTAACTGACATGGGTGTAAAATCGTGTTTTCTTCAGCCCAATTACTGATCTTATTAAAAATTACCCTGCCCAAGATCTTCAGGGTGTTGTCGATTAACGATATTGGGCGATAACTGCCAGGGTCAAGTCTGTTACCTTTTTTAAAAATTGGTACAATAATACTGTTAGACCAGGAATCAGGCAGTGAGGTATTAGATAGATTATTAAAAACATTGCACAGTAGGGGTTTCCAAAAGTCAGGCTCTGATTTAATTAGGTCAATGGATAGTCCATCAGGGCCCGGAGCTTTATTCCCTGCACTTTGAGAGATGGCATCCTCCACCTCCATTATAGAGATGTTCGGTAACTTAGAAGGCTGAGGATTTGCCATAAGAGGGGTCGGTGCCATATAAATATTTGAGAAATGCTCCACCCACACATCCCCTAATATGCTACAATTTATGGGGGTGATGTTAGAGCCAATCAGTCTCAGGTTCTTGACCTCGCACCAAAACCCAGCAACGTCCTTCGTTGCTGCTGTGCGTACAAGGGATTCCCAATGGGTTTTTCAAAGCTCTTCAGATCTTGATTTTAAGGTGCGCTTGTATCTTGACCTCAGAGTCCTCACCAGTAACTGATCTGGTGGATCAGCTATAAGGACAGCTCTTAGTTCCCTATTTGCTTTGGAGCATAATTTATCAAACCATCTTGGGTTTTTGTTAATGTTGGTTGGGGCTGGTTTAGATATCTCCTTTTTTATAGTCTCACACAGCCCTGTAAATGCTTCCACGATAGCATATCCGGGGCTATCGGTGGATAGGCAGGTAGATACTAATAAAAACTGAGATTTTATGATACGAGCTAACACCCCCTTATTATCAATCCCCTTCCAGACCACCCTAAGTTTGTCTGTCGACACAGCTAAGTTTTTAGCCCCAATTTCTCTCCGGTTCGTCATTTTATTAATGAATTTAAAACAAGATAAGATCGGATGATGGTCACTATATGCAGTGCTAATGACTGTGGCCTCTAATAAAAGATCCACGAGCGGGGGGGTTATAAATACGTAATCAATTGTAGATGCACTCCCACGCCCGACATAGGTGGCCACGGGACATTTATTTGCAGCAGTGTTTGCCTTTTCCATAACGTTAACTAAGTCCGGTGTGGCTAGGTGGTTAAACAATTCTTCGCCTCTTTTGCAAGGAGGGATTTTACGGTGAATGTGTGCATTAAAGTCTCCTCCTAAACATATGCCATCAAGTTTGCCATACTTTTGACCATCTATAATTTCATCAATAAAATCAAACAATTTTATAAAATTCATATTAGGATGTGTTTTAAAATCGTTATTATAAAAATTAATTAAACATATTCTTATTCTACTGATGTAAAGCAAAGCCTGAAAACTCATATCATTTGTTTCCAATGATTCAATTTTAACATCTGCCCTGATTTTAACCCAGATGGAGAGTCCCCCACTGGGTCTGCCCATGACCGGGATCGGTACAATTTGATTAAGACAGTTGTATCCGTCAAAGAATATAGGGCTAGTACACCAAGTTTCTTGAAACATTAAGATGTCAAAGTTAGAAACCCAATCCACCCAGTCCCTGATTTGTACTTTCGCATTGAGACCTGCTATATTCCAACTCAAAATTGTCAAATTGTAATTAGATGTTGGCGAGGTAGTGGAATGGCTAATAGCTTTAGGGTGGGATAACAGTGTGGGTACTTTGGTGCCATTAAAGGTCTTTGTAATGGGGTAGGTGGACAGTTCCCCCGCTGGGCCAGGTGTGTTAATATAATTCCTGGTTACTGAATCTGGGGAAGTCACTGATGGTCAGTCCAGGGTGCCCAGCTCAGACAATGCGCTAAACCTATTATACAGTGGGAAAGGTGGTAGGGCAGGGCTGGGTGGTCTATAGTGGGGTCTGTAAAAATAGCCCAATGGCAAAGAGGTTATGACAGTAGGAGGGGAAAAATAAGTATTCATGCTGCCAAGAATAAATTTAACTGTGGAGGGGTTTCTGAAATTAATGACAATGCAATCTCCTGCTATATTCTTAGAACCCAGCTCACCCGTCGGACGGACAGGATTTCTCTCGAAATGTTAGGACCTACCCCTTTGTGTTTAGATAGCCAGTCTATACACTTATTGTTTAACTGGATCCATGACTCACCCTGTCCATCCCTTAACTGTGGTACGCCTGCCAAAATTATAACATCAGGGCAGGCGTCGGGAGGCAGATGAAGGGCAGGCCCCAGGTGTATAGTCGGCCTAGTAACGATGGTTTGGCCCTTGTCTGATCCGATATTGGTAGGTACCTCCGGCCTTATAGAGGACAAAGTAGAGGCATCCTTTAGCATATTGGAGGCCATGCTAGTGGGACAAACTAATTCCGTTACTCCAGCCGGGGTGTGCTGGGGAGTTTTTACAGTGTTATTGCTCCCTCAATTAACACCTTTAGATACAGTGTTGGATATGGCTGCACTATTTGTAGTGTTGGATCCTCCACCCAAAATACCCTTATTATCTCACAATATAGATTTGACAGGAAGGTAGAGAGACCAAAGTGTTACTAAAATAGTGACCCTTTCGAGACTTAACATTTATTTTCACTGCTTAGTTTTCAGCTGCCAGGAAGTAGTCAGAGAAAAAAGCAAAAAAGCAGAGAGTTTAAAATAAAAAGAGCAGAACTGAAGGTCATGTCTCACTGATTTATGTCTGAAGGCTTATATCGTTATTTAACAAAGGTCAGGCATGTTGTTTTTATGCCAATGTTCTGACAGGAATGTCTCCTGCATGAAATTACAGACTATCACCCCTACCATGAGTAACCACGACTGTAGGTTATCTGCTATCTTGACATTTGTTTAGCCCAGCATACATGATAATCCTGCTTGTGGGCTGAGGCTTGTGCTTTGTAACTGGCAATGAGACTCAGTGGTTGGCTCTGAGCTCTGAAGGAGTCCACTAAGCACAATCTCTAGTCAACATGGGATTACGATCCATGTCCTGGGACATATGCACAAATTGGTGGCACCAGCGTACCATTTATCATATTGATAATACTAAATACGCCTTTTGTGGTGTCTAATAGCTCCACTTGAATAACGATTGCTTGAATACAATGCCCAGATACTGCGCAGACATCTCTGTGGGTATGTCATGTGTGTGAAGTATGTATAGTGACTGGTAGCAGGGCTTCATGGTTGTTATTGTGAATGTAATGTTGCCGAGACCAATGAGATCACTTTGGATTTCCCAGAAAAAGAATAGCACAAAACTGAGGTTGTTGTACAGCCTCCCCAGTCATCAATAGTGTATTGCTCACATAGAAGCATGTAGCCTAAGAAATGTGGGAGGATGGAGACAGGACTGCTTTAGAATGGCAGCACTGACCTGTTAGTAATTGCCTATTGATCATCCCTTGTTGAGCACTGCACTTTATCTGATGGTGGGTGTGATTAGGAGGGAAGTGAGCTCTTTTTTTTGTCCATAGGAAATCTGAAAGGTAGAGCTTGCTCTTTTGTCTCTCGACAGCGTGTGGCTCCAGAAGGATGGCAACAGCCAAGTTCAGAATCTTCAGATTTTATTGTACTTATGTTTTGGATACTCCAGTTTAAAGACGGCATCGCCAATGCCTATTGTGAGAGCCGTTATTTTCAAAAACGTCTTTGTCTGTTCTGCAGAAGGAGAAAGTGCTTTTGAAAGGCAAATGATTCAAACTGGAATCAACATCTGTGTCTGGAAAGTGACTTTAAGAGTAAGACCCAAACTATCCCACTTGGTTCCATTTCCAGTTTCTGCTTGACTAGGAGAGGGAATGCATCAAAGAATAAGAGAGATCGAAAGCTGGAGTCCCGGACAGCCAGACGTCAAGAGGTGAGGGGATATCACCTGAAGTCTGTAGCATCTTGTTTGGCACCTCGGAGCCTGTCTGGCTTGCTGCCAAAGTGGCAAGGAATATTGACATTGCAGTCAAATGACTACCTGAGATGGAGAGCCCAAGCTACTGTACCCAGAGTGGAGGACTACCCAAAACAGTGTGCTCAATCAAGGTAGTGTAAATTTGGGGTGTGTGGAACTTGTGGAGTTTCACTGAATTATGGAAAAACTCCACGAGATTCCATGGAATTCTGCTGGTGGTAAATATGCGGCTTGCACTGTTCGTGTTGCAATTTAGTGGGTGTGTTGCGAGCAGCACTGAAAATCAGCACAAATGGCACCATGCGTTGAGCACTGAAAATCAGCACAAATGGCACCATGCGTTGAGCACTGAAAATCAGCACAAACGGCACCATGCGTTGAGCAAGAGCGTGCGCCCATTCAAGTTCATTTTGTTGCCGCTCGAATACAAAACGTACTTGAGCGTCAGCAAATCTACTAGAGCGGCAGCCCTCATACCGTGACCGCTCACAAACGCCGCCAACCGCCTGCATTAGAAAATCATGCTAGGGGATGCTAAATCTCGCTTGCATATTCTGGAGCCTCCAGGGAGATAAATTCTGCCATTCAGTGACTGGTAGAATTTGGCCAGAATTCTGTGTTGATGAGTAACGCAGAGTGGCCAAAGTTCACCCAATTCCATGGGTGGAAAGGAACATTCTGCCCACCCCTAGTGTAAGTAGCACAAACTCGAGTCTAGGAGTTGGTGTTCAAGTCTCCATGTAAATTACCTGACCACGCATTGCATGCCTGCGCAGCTGACAGCCTGTAGGAATGCCCATCAGTGCTAACATGACAGGCGCAGACTCACTTGTGCTGACTCTGCCGGGAATGGTACCATGGTAGGATGAACCTGTAACCAATAGCAGTGTGTGTGGTATCTTACATGTGTAATACAAATACTGCTCGATTTCTATAAAGAAAAGCACTGCATTGAACAATATTTATTTTATCTGTTGCATATTTGTTTGACTTCTGAGATGCTGCACCCCATAAGAAGCCTTTGACTGCTTGCTTGCACTGTCCTGAGAGTAAAATGCAAAAGGAGTGTGCTTGGAGTCTTTGACTGCCTGTCTTCACTACCCTGAGGAAAAATAAAGTGTACCTGGAGCCAGGTTTGAGGGCCATAGTAGGTTTAACCCAGGAAATCACTTATAAAATGTGCCCGAACCATGGACAAGCCCTAATAATCCCTAATTGCCCAGTGGCCACCAAATGCGTTTTTACAGCCAATATTCATGAAAAAATGAAAAGAGGGTTATTCATATTATATAGAGATTTAGATTACATAAATGTAATGTATGCATATGCATTAAGTAGTTTACTACTGGTTATTGTTGTACTTGCCTCTCACGCATACATAATATATATAGGAATACAGAGCACAATGCACAAAAGTGTTTTGAGGTTGCAAAGTGTGCGATTCACAAACACTTAGTTTTGCAAACACAATATGTTTATGTTTATGTTTCTTGCGTTGTTTATAGCGCGCAAATACCCGGAGGTGTCTCGGCGCTCAAACTACAGAATAATGCTGTGGCAGAGATTTATCGTGAGAAAAGCCAGGTTTTTAATTTCTTCCTAAAACTGAGAAGTGTAGGAGCCGTTTTGATGTGGAGGGGGAGAGTATTCCAGAGTTTAGCAGTGGAAATCGTAAAACATCTGTCACCCCAGTTGGCTCTTTTAGTTCGTGGAACCTTGAGCAGATGGGCAGAGGAGGAGCGAAGCGTTCTTGAGTTATCAAGTGGGCAGAGGGCGTCTTTAAGAAACTGTGGGCCTAAATTATTAATAGATTTATAGGCGATGCACAGTGCCTTAAACTTTGTGCGGCTCTTGATAGGGAGCCAGTGCAATTGTTGAATGTAATGGGAGATTGAAGAGAACTTAGGGATGCCCAGTAAGATTCTGGCTGAGGCGTTCTGAACTAACTGCAGCCTGTTGAGAACTTTTTCCTGGGCGTTCAGAAACAGGGCATTGCAGTAGTCCGTTTTTTGAGAAAACCAACATGCTAATTAAGGTTTTGCCCGCTGAGGTGGAAAGGTAGGGTAATAACTTTTTGATCCTTTTCAGGATGAAAAATGATGAGGAGACCACAGAATTAACATGATGCTGGGAGGTCATTTTGTTATCAAACGTGACTCCAAGATTGCGGACCTTAGTGACAGGTACTGGTGGAGCTCCCATCTTCGTTGGCCACCATGTAGGGGACCAAGTTGGTTCCAGTTTCCCGAATGTCATCACCTCGGTTTTATCAGAGTTAAGTTTGAGACAGTTTGATGACATCCAGGAACTTATTGCCAACATTCCTTCTTGAAAGTTGGCAGCAACTGATGCACCATCGTTGTGCACAGATAACACCAGTTGAGTGTCGTCGGCATAGGTCGTAAGGGCAATGCCATAGGTTTTTATCACCCTCGCCAAGTCCGCAACATAAATATTAAACAGTGTCGGACTTAGCGAGGATCCCTGCGGCACTCCGCAAGGAAGGGTGAAGGTAAGGGAGGAAAAATGGCCCATTCTTACTGTCTGTGGACGGTCAGTTAAGAAGGAGGCGAGAAGCTCTCTAGCCTTATCGTGAATACCCAATGCTGAGACACGGTCGATCAAGATGACATGATCGACCGTGTCAAAGGCTGCGGAGAGATCCAGCAGTATTAGTACTGCCGCTCCACCCCTATCTAATGTCTTCCTTATTTCGTCTGCCGCTTTTAGTAAGGCAGTTTCAGTTCCATGCCCCTGTCTAAACCCAAATTGGGTTTCATCCAATAGGTTATTGTTTTCTATAAATTTAGAGAGTTGTATGTTCATGGTTTTCTCAAATATCTTTGCAGGGAAGGGGAGACATGCTATGGGTCGGTAGCTGGCTGGGAGGAGGGGATCAAGCGTGTTTTTTTTTAGTAGAGGCTTAATAATAGCCTCCTTCCATACTGGGGGGTAAGCACCCATGCTGAACATAGCATTGCAGATGTTGGTCAGTGCAGGGGAGATGGCGTCTGGGATGAGATTAAGAATGGCAGGGGGGCACGGGTCTAGGGGTGATCCTGATTTTGTGCAGAAAATTAGGCGTCTAATTTGTTCCTCAGTAGTTGCTTCAAAATTGGAAAAGATAGGAGTATTAATAGGGTGACGTTGATTCGTGGTAGTAATGGAAGCCGAGTGGGTAAATGCTGAGAAAATAGAAGTAACCTTGTCTTCAAAGAACTCTGCAACAGAGTCACAGAGGGTTTGAGAGACAACAGGGCGCGGAGTGGGGGGATTAGACAGTTGATTGACTACCTGAAACAATTGTCTTGCAGAGTTTTTTGCCTGATTGATTTGGGAAGTATAGTAGTCACTCTTTGCCGAGACAATGAAATGCTTGTATTTGGAAAGGGCGCTTTTATAAACGACTATGTCCGTAGGATTATAGTGACGGCGCCAAAGTCTTTCCAAGTTTCTGCAATATTGTCTGTGGAGGCGAAGGGATTCTGTGAACCACGGAGCTGAAGGGAGCTGTCTGCTACGATGGGAGGTTTTTACTGGTGCTAACGCGTGACATGCCGTGTTTAAACTGTTAAGATAGTTAGTAGAGGCTAAAAATGAATCCTGTTCAGTGATGCTGAGGCTATCAGTCAGCATAGAAGTAAGGTGAGCGGTGTTGATATTTTTCCAATCTCTGAAGGAAATGAGCGAAGGTGGACCAGTCGAGCGAGAAATGGATTTAAGTTTGATGGAAAAGCAGACTGCTGAATGGTCCGTCCAGATGAGAGGGATCACGTCTGCAACCCTGATATGTGGGTTGGTGGTGAATATACCATCCAGGGTATGTCCAACTTTATGGGTGGACTGGTTGACAATTTGCTGGAAGTCGATTGCTGCTAAATCATTGATTAGCGTAGAAGTATCATGGTCACAGCAGGACTCAAGATGGAAATTGAAATCTCCCAGTATGGTGAAGTGAGGAGCTCCAGCTGTGGCCTCAATTAGGTTATTAAGATTGTTGAGGAATTTAGCTCTGACCCCCGGCGGGCGAAAGAGTAAAATGCATACAAATGATTGGTTGTCAGAGAGACAGATGGAAAATAACACGGCCTCACAGTCATTCTGTTTAAGATCAGTAAATTTAACTTTGAGGTGATCCCGGTAAATAACAGCTAGCCCTCCCCCTTTTTTATCATTCTATCTAATCTGTAAACACAATAATTATCAGGGGTGGCTGTTCTAAAATCCGGGCCTGAAGAGTCATCGCCCCAAGTCTCGGTGATGAACAGGAGGTCTAAGTTGTGTGACTCAATAAAATCTGCGATTTCCGTTTTATATTTCGGCACAGAACGTGCATTAATAAGTGCAGCTAAAACTTGGAGGGAGGGGTTAGCTAGGGGGGTAGGAGTAGTGCAGGTTGGGCACTTGTGAGGACCTATCATACGGTTTCTATACCGTAGACAAGGTGTAGAATGTGGCCAGGCTGCCGAAGACCTGAGATTTCGATGTTGGTCGGAGGTGTATTTCCGTACTATCGGAGTTTGAGCGATGGATGGCTCAGCGGAGCCAGGGGGGGTCGCCCTTGGCCCGGACTCGGCACGGACGAGCACAGACGAGCTTGCCTTAAGCACGCCTTCGGCGCGCAATCGTCGCGCCCGCTGCGCTCGTCCGCTGCGCTTCCGATAGATGCACATCTTTTATGGAAGTGGAAAGATGATTGGGAAGGGCGTGGCCAGCGCGAGTGGGCGTGTCTGCTGGGTCGGGGAATGGCGGTAAAATACACAACAGACCCTCACCCGCAAGAGCGATAGTTTAGCTGTGCAAGGGTGCTCGACTAGCTGTGCTATGTGCCCAATAACAGGTAAGTTAAAAATCAGGTATCACAAAGTTTTTTGTAAATCGTTAAAAATCGCTAACAACTTCTCCCGGCTTCCGCCTCAGGAGGATTCTGTAGTAGTCGCGCTTGAAGCCAGTGCAAGTTTAAATAGCCCGGCGCAAGGGGGGGGCGTGGCCAGCGCGAGTGGGCGTGTCTGCTGGGTCGGGGAATGGCGGTAAAATACACAACAGACCCTCACCCGCAAGAGAGCCGCAATGTATAAATGGTACTTTGCTAGTTGGAAATACCTTTCTGACTTGTAAAATGCTCTTTGAGACCCACTGTAATTAAGTGGGAGGAGGGGATAGGGGCACCTCTCTTATATTGAATCGCAGTGGAAGGTACAATGGTCTGCTACTTCAGTGCTTTAATGCCAGATCCCTAAAAGGATTTGTATCTCCTAGGGACATCTTTCACCCTGTGGATGTATGTATGTGACATCAGAGGAGCAGATAGCGATACCTGAAACAACAACATGCTGCCCTCGATTTCTTGGCCTTTTAAGGGACTGAGGCTGCTTTTTTTTTATATGGCAGCATTTAGGTAATGCTCACCCTCTTAGGACTCAATCTCTGCATTCACAGTCACTCACAAGGAGTTACAAATGATCTAATTCTCATGTATATTAGTGAAGAAGGCGTTACTTTGATATGCTGAAAAACGCTGGTATGTGCTGCACCAGAACAAAGGTCAAGGTAGCAGTGCTTAATTTGAGCCAGAGGTTTCCGGTGCTCAACACCTTCACTTAATTGCCGAAACCTGCACTTATGACAGCTGCCACATGGTGGCACTGTTTGTGTAATTGAAAGATGAGCAGAATAGCAGTTGTCTGTTAATTCAATATACATTAAAAACTTCTAATACCTGTCACTGAAGACATTCTGAAAGCTTTGGCTACCACAATCTGAATTGTCACACTTGTAGCAGTGTGATGGTTAGTAGTCGGTGGCAATGTGTGGTGCAAACTGATTTGGCATCCTGACGAGGGCCCCGGCACTTATTTGTTTACAAATTAATCACTTCAAGGTGGGTCGCAAAATAGCCAGTGTGAATCTAAGTACATCAGGCCCCTGGATAGTTAATTATCTGTATTAGGCCTGGGCGGTGAACTCTGCTCCGTTCGTGGAGTTTGCATAGTTTTCTGCACTTCAAGTGCAGAAAACTCCACTCTGCGTAGTGCAGTGGAGTTTTTTCCCGCTCGTGCTCGCCAACAGTAAGTTGCCGAGCGCGAGCTGCCGCTCGAGTAGAATACTCAAGTGGCAGGAAGATCAGCATGAACGGAAGTTAGCACTGCACTCTGCCACTTGCGGACCTCTGCTGAGTTTTTTGTCCCTTTATGGAGTTACGCATAGCAGAACTCTGCAAACTCTGTCCAGGCCTAATCTGTATGAGCTTTACTTACACTGGAGACTTGTGATCTTTCCAAACATCTGTATGTGTGCAGTGTACACAAAGAAAAGGGTTAGGAAAACTGCATTGGTGTTTCTGTTTGTTACTGATTCTTTTGCTATACACTGCATCACACATCGTGTTAACATTGGACTGATTTGCCTGCTCTCTGATATTTGCTGCAGCACCTATTCAGAACCACTTGGATATAAATTACATTCTCAGATTAGTGTGGAATCAAAAACTACACTTTATAGCCTTGATTACATTTCCAATGGGAGTGCTCTTTTATTACCCATAAAAGTTAACATTTGCACATGTTTAAAATATTAATGGTTTGCACGAGTTCCCCCATATGAGTCTAGATTTACGTGACTCAGGTTTGGAAATCACGTGTAGTGTACAGTAAAGAATGTTACCAAGCTTAAAAAGAGCTCTGTGAATCAGTCGCTATAAATAGAATCTCTCTGGCTTCATTCTGTAATCATGGGCATTGTTTCATCCATTGCCAAATGTATTGTTCATTGTTTTCCTCTTGTTTTCTTGTTCTTGGAAGCATTTTTAAATAAACATGCACTGGAGTTCATCAGGAATCAACTCTCTTTTTCTAAATTTCCAATCTCTGCGGAGTGGCTGGGTCTCAATATCAAGAGACAAAAGTAGGACTATCTTTCAGTATCAGTATGTGGTCTACACTCTGCTATACCGAACACAGTGCTGTGTTAACGCATGGGCATGCTGGGCAGTTGTCCCGTACCCCCATGTGAATAGGGGCCCCATGCAGACCAGAATTTAACACTAATTTTCCATTAAACGTTTTTATCCCTGGGAGTAGTTGTGTAGGCAGAGCCCAGTGCACTGCTTTGCCTGGCGGGCTATAATGCTGTTCAGACGGCCCTGACCAAACAGCCTCCGCTCTGCACAGTACTAAAAGGTTGAAATCGTTCATCACCATCCTGAAACACTGTATGGCAACTTTCTCTCTGAAACTGGATCCCAACAAGACTGACGGCAATCTCATACACAAAACCAAAACATTTAGCTGTAGCTTAAACAATCTAAGCTGCTAGACATTGCACCAAACTTTTCATAAACAAGATCACTTTTGAAGAATAAACTCACAAGGAGAAGATCGTGAAATGATCTTTTTACCACACCATGAACTCCGGAGGATAAACCCGCCCAAACGATGTCTGTCAAGTAGGTCAGATTTGGAGCTATCACCCATGGACGGTGGAAACACTATCACTGCGCTCTTACCCTAAGCTACGATGGCCCTCTGGAACGGATCCCCCTTCGGCGACACAGCTGGCCTCTTAGATTCCACCACATCTCTCACCGCTGGACTAACTGACATGAGCTACCTCCTGGGAATGTGATTTAGGACCCCATGCAACATGGATGGAGCTGCACTAATGTGCCAACCGCTCTACTTTCACAGGAAACTCATCATGGTAGTAACCCCCTTATAATAAGGAAAATGTGCCTCAAATTAGGGATCTTACTAGAGATTCAGAAAACAAACCAAAAACATTGAACCAGAGCCCTTCTTTCCTAAAGGCTGTACAAGAGCTCGTGCAATGCAACGCAGACCTTTAAAATAGCAAATGTAGTTGATGCTGTCAATTGAATTGTGCTACGTCACATAAGTGCAAGCAAAGCATTAGTATAAAAAGGGCCAGATGCATGCCATTTTCAAACCTTTTGGGAGCTACCAGAACACAACTGACACTTTGTACCCCATCTAAATCTAAAATCTTGTTGACTTAAGTTAGATCCATCTTACCTCCCAGAAAACTCTAAAATCATTGCTTGAAAACTCTAAAGACTCATTCACTTAAAGAATTCCTGCCAATATTTAATTAAATTCACTTCTGCTCACTAATTTTGGGGTAATTTCACGTAATTACATTACAGCAAGATACGTCAGTTTTGTTCACCCCTAATGCTGCCTAATATGCTTCCCTCCAGTCAGTTGTTCAGTTCAGTTGCTCTTTGTACTTTGTAAAGTCTGCATTTCTCACTTTATACGTGCCCCGTTCTGATAACGCTTGTTAAGCCATACTTTCTAAATGTGTTAAAAGATAAGTAAACTGGTGCATAAAAATCCACAATCTACGTACCTACTTCCAGGTGTCACAACGGCATTCATCACTGAAACATTCACTGTCTTTGAATCGCATTTTGGAACACTGACATGTAAGATTCTGGTTTATTTTTCCTTTTGAAAACTCTCTATATCACACCCTTGATCAAAATCAATCTATCAATCAATCATCATCATCATCATAATCTTTATTCGATTTTAAAAATAAAATCAGACAAGACAAATCAGTTAAGAAAAAAAAATGGAATTAACACCCACAATATCACACTTGCTTTAAAACCCCCGAGTGATAACGTACAAGAGAGAAACAAACTCTGGGTGAATTTAAAAACTGTAAATACAGTATGGCCGGTCTAACTTGAGTCAAATTCATTAATTTTAAAATTGGTCACAAAAACTTATATTGTAGAGTATTATATTTAAAGCAAATCATAACAATATGTAAGGTGTCATTGACTGAGACATTGTCACATAATGGCAATTTGGAATCCTTAAAACAACCATGATTAAAAAAGACTAAGAGCCCCATTATTATGGTGGACGGATCGCCACCGCCCGGCTGGCGGTGGCGATCCACCCGCCATCACAACCACTTTTACCCCCGCCATATTATCATGGCGGGGGGTACCGCGGTGGACGGAAAGTCCGACTGCCGCTTCACCGCCGGTCGGCAATCGTCACGGCACAATATGGAAGGCACCACCATCCATATTATGATGCCTGGTAGTTCAGGCCTTTCCATGGTGGCAGAAAGGCAGGCTAGGGGAGTTTGGGGGGGTGAGGGGATGCACTTGGGGGGGTACCTATGGTACGCCCCTTCATTGCCATGCACAAGGTGGCAGGCACCGCGTGGTGCCTGTCATGTTGTGCATGGCAATGCACAACATGCCTCTTTGGCATTGCGGAAGGTGCTGCTTACATCCTAATGGGGCCATAAGCGTGGAAATAGATTCAGCCTAAAACAACTCAATAAGCGTCGCTGATGACGAATCATGTTCCAAGTCAAATATGATTCTAAATTACCAACAGTTTTCACTAAAATCGCATGTCTGACTGAAAGGTTCAATATTGCAGAGTCCTCCCGGTCCGCTGCCTCTCTCCTTGCCCATAAATGCAGCTACAACCCATTTATGATCAGAGCTAACTAAACTGCTGGGATTAGCATAGAAATCGGGCCTCCCTAAGGACGTCATATTATGGGAGATGTAGGCCAGCCACGGGATCAGAAAGGGCTTATCCAATTTTAAACAATCCTGCAATATTAATCTGTTAAAACCAAGCTCTTCTTTTGTCCAAATTGATAACCAGAGTTTCAAGGGGTCAATAATATAACATAATCCCAGTTCTTTGCGGATGATTTCATAGGGTACACTTTGTGGTACTCCCAGAAGGCCCCTTAAAAAATTATTTTCTGCTACGTGAATCAGGGATACCTGGCCATAGCCCCATATTCCACTGCCATAACTTGTTAATGGGACACACTTAGCCCTGAAGATTTCCAAGACAGATTTAATGTGGGTGCACCCTAACCGGCGTGAGAATTTGCCAATGCTAAACGTGGCTCTGTTAAAAGACATCACATTCTGGGTTACAAGTGGGGGCCAGTTTACACCAGAATCCAAATGGACCCCTAAATATTTAAACTTATCTACATGACTGACGTGGTGTCCAACTGCGACAAATTTCATAGTTTTCGGACCACACATCATTACATGTGATTTTGAGAAGTTATTAGTAAGGTCAAGGCTATTTATGAAATCAATGAAAAGGATAAGAAGTTTTTGTAAACCCTTGGCTGTCCGAGCAATTAAAACTGTGCCATGTGCATAAAGCAGGGCAGGTAAAGAACGGCCTCCTACTTTAGGGACATCTACTCCCAGGTCAGACAAAACTTGTTCTAATTGATTAATGTAAAAAGTGAATAAAAATGGTGCTAAAATACAGCCTTGACGAACCCCGCATTGCAATTTAGAGCTCAGTGCATTCTCGGTTGGGACCAAACCTAACACTAGCAGAGAGATCTTTAAGCACATCCTACAAAAAATTAATTAATGCAGAGTCCACTCCCATCTGAGCCATCATGGACCATAGCTTAGAGCGATTAACTCTGTTGAAGGCAGAACTAAGGTCCATGAAAGCCAAATGGAATGCCCCCTTCTTATCTTAGTGTACTTACAGATCAGTAGGTAGAGGTTCAGATTTTGCTTGATAGTACCCCGACCTCGCCTAAACCCGTACTGTAGGTCGGATAAAAAGCCTCTATCCTCCGCCCAATCTGGGAGACAATCCAGTAGGATGCGACCAATAATTTTCACCTCTAAATCAATCAGAGAAATGGGTCCTAAAACAAGCGGGTCTGACCTGTTGCCCTTTTTAAAAACAGGTACTGTTATCGATTGAGACCAGGTTAGAGGAAACTGTCCGCTGACTACTGAGTTTAAATGCAACGTTAACAAGGGAGCACACAACAATCAATCAATCAATAAATTAATCAATCAATCAAGACACTTGTAGGGCACAACAACTACTCCAAGGAGTGTAACAGCATTAAGACGACTGCAGCCACTCTACCCCCACTACATTGAAATTTCCATGCTCAAAATACCATTTCAAATAGCCAGGTTTTCAAATATTTTCTGAATAGTCATTGAGACCAAATCTTGCGGCAATGTGGTGGAAGCTGATTCCAAGCATGGACCGCAAGATAGGAGAATGATGTTCCACCTCATTTCTTGCGTCTGATCCTTGGGACATGGAGCATACTAGAATCAGATTAACAGAGGGTTCTAGTTGTCTGATAATGCCTCAATCTGTCAGAGAGGAAACAAGGACATGTACCTTAGAAAGCTATGTGTGTGCAGACTAAGGATTTTAAAGGATCCTTTCTCTGATCGGCAGCTGATGGCATCCCTTCAAATGAGGAGAAATTGGTAATAGTCTAGGGATCTTCAAGAGTAGCATGGCTGCTGCATTTTGTATGACCTACAGTCTCAGTAGCAGGTAAGATGGCAAATTCAAGTACAGAGTATTACCATAATCAATGTAAGAAGTGATCAATGCATGAACCACTGTCCTCAGCACCTGGAAAGGGAGAAAGCCCATATTGTTTTTTAGAGAGCCTAATAGAGCGATGCAAGAGCTGAATTCTGTAGAGATCTGAGGGTGCGTGGTCAGATGAGATCTATCTTAACACCTAAAATATGGGCCAGAGAGGTCAGAGGGGGTGGAGAGTCGGTCCACTCTGGCCAGCAATAAGGTCCCCAGCAAGTGGAGGGGTCCCAAATAACAAGATTTCAATTTTCCCTGTGTTGCACTAAAGGGTGTTAGCCCACATCCCTTCAAAGACAGCTTCCAAACAGATCTTGAATGCGGTATATGCTTCAGTTATGTCCTTCTCCATAGATGGAAGGATCTACGTGCCATCCGCTTAAGAAACAATACGCACCCCAAAAGATTCAGCTAACAGGGCCATAGGAGGAAGACATATAAACATTAAATAGAGTCAAGGTCAAGACCTGCACTGTTCCAAACTTGAGGGCTTTATTTTTTAAATCAGGAGAGTGTGGGCCATCCAAATTGCTTGGCTTTTGTTCTCCACAAAGGAGCGAATCCATGGCAAGGCAAGTCCATCCCGCTGATATCTTTCAGACGCTGTAGAAGAATAAGGTGTGAAAGAGTATCAAAGGCAGCTGATAGATCTAATAAGAACAGATTAGTCTGTTTTCCCTGATCAAGCAACAGTTTGATGGAATCCATCACCTCAACCAATACTGTCTCAGTACTGTGATGAAGTCTGAAGGCAGATTGCAAACCGTGAAGTAGATAACCCTGCACTAAATAGGTGGATAACTGGGCATTAATCAATTTTTGAAGCATCTTTGAAACAACTGGAAGAGATGGGCCTGAAATTGCCCAGTTGGGTCCTATCCACCTATGTTTTTCTTTGCAGTGATATCAATCTGGCCTGTTTCCAACATGTTGGCATCATGGCTGATTGAATGCATTACTTCAAAAAGTGGCCAAAAATGGGATTGATCGTCTTGACAATAGAGGCCAGAATTTGCGGGAATGGGCAAGAATCATGTAGAGCCTGACTTGCAAGAAAAAATTGCCCGTTCAGACTCAGCCTAGAGAATTTGCATGGCTTTTCAGCATTCGTCCTCTTCATACCTATTGATCTTGTATTCGTGCTAGAGGAGCTGGGATTCGTTTCCATATTGGAAATTATTTTGACGAACTTTCCCTCAAAGAATTTAGAGAGATCCTGGCACAAGTCAGCAGAAGCTTCAATTGGCAGCAAGAAACACCAGATGGAGAAATGTTTGACAGTGTTGAAGATTTCTTATGGATTGTTCACAGCTGAAAGTATTTGATCAGAAAATAGCAAGACTGAGCCTTTCTCATTGACCCGTGGTTATAGGTTGGATAGATGCAGGAGGAACATTTCTGTTTTGGCCTATAATGGACTATCACCTTCACATCAAGGGGCTCCACTATATCTCTCCTTTGTTGAGAACATCCAGTACCGATACATGTTAATCAGATTTCGATTGAATTATATACCGATTATGCTGGGGTATCCAATTAATGTATTCTCAATTTTCCAACTCCCCCTTGCAACAGCAAGTCCCTTCAATCGACTTTGCATATATTATTCATCTGCACTTTCTATGTAAAAAAGAGGAAACAATATATTATTCCCTTGTTAAAAAAATTTAGTCACGCTCTGCTACATTGGCATTTGCTGGGAAACATCGGTTACATCGCGGTCTTCACACCACAATACCTTTACAACGCAGGCATTACAATGCAAGTCATTACAATGACTAGCGCTGGATGGCGCTCTAAGCTAAGGAATAGTATGATTTACTATTCCAACACCTTCCCTATAGTAGCTTAGGCTGGATTTGGAATAGTAAATCATACTATTTCTAAGTCCAGCGCCCTCCAGCGCAAGTCGTTGTAACGTCTTGCGTTGTAATGCCTGCGTTGTAAAGGTATCGCGGTGTGAAGACCGCGATGTAACATCGTATATTCGCATTTCCTTTGTTACAAAACCTAGAAACCCCGTATGTCTGTCTTATCATTGCCTCCTTCCTACAAGCCGCGTTAAAAACTTGTAAGGCTTCTAATGGACCGCCCCTTTTATCTGAATGAATTTATATCTGGGGCAGACTCTGATTTTAATTTTCCACTGAGTTAATTCATTAATGCGTGCTAGATGTGCACAGCCACATTTTGTACCTACAAACAAATTAAATGCCTTAGGCCAATGTGCTAAGTTTGTAATCTCAGCCAGACCTGCATAGCTATATATAGCACATATGAATTTAATTTACAAAATATTTTTAATTCACATTTTATTCTGACCTGTACTGTAATTGTACTTCTATCTCGTGGTTTGCAGTACGCATTATACAAACTGTTTTATCTATGTACTTTTATGCATTTAATCTAATGTGAAATATAGTTTTGAATGACCCATGATATTGCTTAGGGGCCACGCTGTACGTCTCCTTATCCTCTAAGGAATAGTGCCTCCTCCAGAGCCTTTCTAGTTCCTTGCGCTGTTTCCTTATTTCTCCCAGCTCAGGAGTAAACCAGAGAGCAGAGGTGAGGCGTCTATGATTACCTCAGATGTTTTTGGGGCCCACCTTCTACCATCACCAATAGTCAAAAATTAGTGTCCAGGCCAACTACATCTACATCTCCACTCCGTAAAGGGGGAGACCCATCTCGTACAGATTCCATCTCTGCTGCCTTGGCCTTTGACTAGCCGCGGTAAAGACGAGCATTGGTCTAGTATTCCTTCCCAGGGGATGGAATCTTTGCCCCCAAGCGAAGTGGACTAAAGAATGGTCCGACTAAGGGATATCCACACAACATGAGGGGCATCTCCAACTTGCACTCGAGAAGAATAAGTAATTGAATTAATCACTTCTTGGTAAACTTTTCTCAATAAACTTTATTGAGTTCATTAATTGTTCTTTGGTGATATCATTCGTTCAATTACTTATTCTTCTTGAGTGCAAGTTGGAGACACCCCTCATAAAGTGAGGACAGCGCTTTTGGACTTTATTTTATCCTCATACTCAGGAGGATTAACCAATCTGCTTCACCTACCGTTCTTAGATTGATATACTACTTACACCTAGGAGTGCGTCCATCTATCCAATTGTTGGTTCCGACTAAGGGATAGCCTGAACTTGCCAGACTTCCACTGCCCTGTTGATGAAGATATAGTCCAAAATATGATCAGCCTCGTTGGTCAAAAGCATGACATATTGATTCAGGCAAAAAGAGCTTAATTTCTCTAGAAGAGTGGTGGTCTGAACATCCGTGATAGGGTCAATGTGCACATTAAAATCACCAAGAATGTAAAATTTGAAAATTGCAGCAGGTGATGAGCAATTGCATTGTCCAGTGTGTTGAGAAAGTTTCTCGGATATCCAGTGAGTCAATAAACCAAGGCCCTGGCAAGGGAGGATTGTGCCAATAATGAGATACAAAACCCTAAGGTCTCAGACCCTTCTAGTTCAACCAAGGGAAATGTGGAACATTTAAAATGTTTGTAAAAGCAATAGCCACACTGCCTACTCTGCTGCCTACTCTGCCTGCATGGACAAGAAAATAATTTTAGGGTTTGGCAAACGCAATATCTGGGGCAGAAGTCTCATTCATCACACTCTCTGTTAAAAATCTATAGCCGATTTGTTCCTTACTGAGCAGGTCGAAGATATGCAAAGAATTCTTGTATAGTGACCAACCAATTATCAAAAAGGCATATACCACTGGTCAGTCCTTCCGCATTATTGTTTGCTGACTAAATGCCGATGCCCTCCTCATAGTTTCATCACACCCAGGAAATAAGTCCCACATTCAGCATATGCCCCAAGCGATGGACAATGATCTAGCTGCATGCTGCCCTCGCACATTGTCTGAGGCCTTGGATGTAGTAACTTTTGTGCTGAATAGCAGTCTTCAACTGGGATGGGAAGCATAGCTGGCAATGAACGTGGGCCAGACAAGGACGGGTGCAGACAGGCTTGCCTTTGGCGTGCCTTCAGCGCGCTCACTGGACACATCTGCAGGACAGTTCTGTTTATAAAGGGAGTGTGCACCCCCTTCAGAACCACTAGAGCGCTGCTGACCAAAATGGCAGTGCTGAAAAGTAAAAGGGTCGACAAGTATACCAGGTGAGTGCCAATCTCAACAAGCAAAAACCCAGTAGACTGAATGAATCGATAAATGTTCAGCCACTTTTTTTAATGCAAGAAGCCCACTCCACTGTGTGATTCCCTCCAAATTAAGGACAGTTGAAGATAATTCAGCACAGAAAAACCTTACTAATGAGAGCAAAGTGCATGAAAGCTGTCTTACAAGCGCGCACGTGCTGTGGTTCTCTGTATAGAGGGAGTGTGCACCCCCTTCAGAGTACTGCCAACCAAAATAACGGTGCTGAAGAATAAAAATGGCCACCAAGTATGCCAGGTGAGTGGCAATCTCAACAAGCAAAAACCCGGTAGACTGAATGAATGGATAAAACAAGTTCAGCCCCTTTTAAAAAAAATAAAAACAATCACTATGTGACACCCACCAAATTTTTAACAGTTCAGATTCAACTTTGCAATGAGAGTAAAAATGAAAGCCGTCCTTAGAAAGGAAACTGGCATGTAGCCCAGCCAATTATCATGTTTCTTTTTTGGACATACAAATAGGAAAAATGTAGTCAACTGGTGGTAACCTAAGTCAGCCCATGGTCTTTGATAAAGTGGTACCCAAGGATGCTCGGGCACAATATTACAAGCGGTCGTCTGGGAGTGAGTTGAGAGGTCGCAGGTAAGTGGGCTACACAGTAAGAACAGATGACAGAAGGGAATTTCCAAAGAATGACGTGCACCGGAATGTAAATCCTGCAAATGTATACATAGATTTGACTAAGTTCAAAGTAAAGCGTTCTCTGAATATGTTCATGAACGCTCCCCCGCCTGCTGCATAGGAGAACAAGTACATTGTAAAACGTTTTACGTGATGCGATGTGAATAAATGGCTCCTGGCGGAGGTAAAGCATTCTGGCCCAGCTCATAAAGGCGGCCCCGCGCTCCGACACACATCATCATCAAAGGACAAAGCAGGAAGATGGCTGCCCGCGGTGTGATGTTATCCCCCGAAGGAGGGTAAACGCCACAGGTTACCAGAGACACGCACCTCGTTAAACTGATAGGGCCCTTTCTTTCCATGAGCGCAGCCGCGGCTTCCTGCTCAGTCCACGTACATTGCCTTGTTTATCTCCGTTATTAGGTTAATGGGCGTAATGTGTTTTAGATCTCAGTATCTGCATCACTGGCATTCCTGGAGGCAGAAATCTCAACCAGATGTCCGACTCGCGTCCAACCCCGCCGCACGCTCCCTTTCATGTGGTCCTTATTAAAGAGAATAATAATAGCTTTGCACGGAGATCCAACCCTTGCACTTATCACAATTGGGGCTGTTCAATCACATTCTAGTGTGCGGCGGCGCTGACAATGTTCAAAGGCCCGGGGGCTGTGGACCTTTATATCAGACTCAGGGGGAAGTAGGCGCGAGCCGGGTAGCTCATACTAGGCCCCGCCCACTGCCAATCTAAATTGTCGACCCAAGGAACTGGCTTTGAAACCGAGCCCGGCTGAGGGGGCTTCTCACCTAGAAATAGATAGTACCTGAAATTAACTTTCTTTTACATTTTTCGTCCAGAGTAGCGCAGCTTAATGACAACAACAACTAGGGGGCAAAAAGGAGGCCTTGAGTATAACGTTGTTATCTTTTATATGAACATTTACAGTTGTAAAGCTCTCTGATACCTTCGGGTCGCTCTATAAAACTCTCACATAAATAAATAAAGTGGGTTACAGTAGGAGATGATAGTTACAGCTCCTAGAAATGGCTGAATTGCGATATAAAGCTCTACATAACAAGAAGTAGTATGATTATTATTGTTTGCACTGCCAGGGCATGTGTAAGAGAAACACAATACAAAGGAGTAATGCTACTAATGCCTGTATTGATTGACAAAAAGATGGCATCATTGCATGGTACTTAGAGCAAAAAGGACCAATTCCATGCTGGAGACAGCGGCCAGGGGCTCTAACAGGCGGTGAATGCATGTTTCTTTTACTCAAGTCCACTCTACGTTTCTCATTTTGACTTGATTGTGCTGACACCGTTGCTATGCCAGAGCAGACTAGGCAACTATGTGCTGATTCTATTTGTGTCCCGTGACCTTGCTCCAGGTCAGAATCCAGCCGCCGAGCATGGACTGCTATGCGCCGAAGGTATCTGCAGTTAACTATTACCGATTGTTTCTCATTACAGTCAACGGAAACACAAATACACAAAGACTGCTCTGTAAGCCTAGGTATAATCGCAGTCAAAGCTTTCCACTTAAAGGAGTCCTGGGAATGTCAGCTCTAATGTAGAATTGCTTGCTTCTTTTATAGTGTAGAGCAGTGGTTCTTAACCTTTTGACTTCTGTGGACCGCCACTTAATCCTTGCTGGAACCCAGAGACCCCCCAGTAAATCATTTTTGGAATATGGGGAACCCCACTGAGTCATTACTGGAAGCTGGTGGCTGTGGCCTAAGCATTTTGGATGATTTTGAACCACAAAAAAATACAAGAAAATACAAAACAAGCAATCATCAAACAAGTACACAAATGCTGAAATATTTTATTTAATCCACAAAAAGATTTAAAACAGAATCTACATTTTAATGTCAATGGAAAGGTTGGAGCGTCTCTAAATTCAATTGAGACCACTCATCAGCCATAACATATTCAGTCTGATGCACTTGCACTGCTCCCACAAATCAATCCGAGGGTACCAACTTCATTTTTAGCCGCTAATTTCCAATTTCCAATTCCTTCATATGTACAGGATGTCTAAAACTTTTGAATTCTACATTTTACTTCTTTATTTATATACACGTTATTAATCTGTCAACACTATTTAATTAATCTTGCCTCCCCCAACTCTGAGGAGGCTTCGTGGGCCCCCAGGGGTCCTGAACCACACTTTAAGAACCACTGCTATAGGCTCTGGCACCTACTTTACATTCACTGGATGACTGGAGTGGTGAAAGAAGGGCCATTTGCCTAGTGAAATGATTCAAGATCATTGCCTTTAAATGGTTATGAGAATGCCGCATCCATCCTGTAAATACGGGCATAATAAGAACACCTATGAAAGGCGAACCAACAATAATGGGATGACAATCTAATGGCCACTTCTTCAGCACAGGCCAAAGATGGCTTTGTTGAGGTAAGAGTTTGCTGAGTCCGCATAGGCCTTGCTGTAGAAGGTAAGATAAAGGCATATTGAAGAACCAAAAGAAAGAGACAAGTTTAACATGAGGAACAGATTGCCAATAGCCTCTAACAGCATTAAAGTCCAGTGTCTATTGGGGATTACCAATCATTGCAAAGCATTAACGTTTCTCAACAGGAAGGTTGGATATGCATCCAGCCCATCCCACCAAAACATACGCCTGCAATAAGGCATTCTTACAGTGACTCTTCCCCCGGACCAACCACTAGCAGTAGGATTTATCATCAACAGTCAACCTGACTCACCTAAACACTGGCTGCCATGATGTCAAATATCACATCTCAATGCTCCTTGAGGACAACTGGCAAAACCTGCTCCCGATGCCCCAAACGCACTGCAGCTAGAATGGACATAGCTGCTTCTAGGTCTCTGGGTGGCAGCTGGGGAACAAACGCCATATGACGATTAGCTCAAAGATCACTGCAATCACCTAACTGTTAGACACCAGGAGCAAACTCAGAACTTTCCAGTTTTGCAAAGCAACAATGAGAACGTTTTCCATCCATCCACAATGATCAGATAAAAAAATCTAAGCCTTGTACAGAGAAGGGCAGCAACAGGAGAACCATCTAAAGACGTGGATGATGTGCCTACTATTCTCTTTGTTTTTCCACTTCATTGAGAGCATTGGGCTGCACAGAGTTCATGATGATGGTGTCATTCAATAACCACTTAAAAGAGGACCAGCACTGACGGAAATGGCATTGAAGTGGCTTTCCAATTTATTCATGTGCCTCCCACACCATTTTCAAATTAGTCCTCTCTTTCCCGCAATGCCACCTAGTGTGAACCAAACCTTTTTTTAATCTATTTTATTTTATTTTAAAAGTTTTCTATAGCACGAATATGACCACTGGGGGTATCAGAGTGCTTTACAGTAAGTCAGTGAAGGATACAAGGGATAAAAAAACAGATCAACCAAACAAAAACAGTTCTAACAGTCTCATAACACAGGGCGCCCTAGGGAGCAATGTAAGCAATGAGTCCAGGCAAAAGATTCTTATTCCTGGTCCATAACGTTTATACTTCCTTGAGAAAGGAAGTATAGGGATAAAGTCTATGTTGTGCCCATGGTCACAGGGGGTATCATAGCACATTACCATGTATCAGTTGCAAGCGGAATGGAGCGGAGGTAATAGAGGGCCGACAGATCGGCAAGACAGACTTCATATACTCTGACCGACAAGGGTGTCATCTAGTGACTTGGAGGATCCTTTACAGTAGTGAGAGTTTCTTCATCAATATCAATTTGACTTCCTTTTTGTAAAGGGCAGTAGGAGGATTCAACCTGACTTCAGGGGGCAAGGCATTCCAAATCCTCGGGGCGATACCTGAGAAGGCTCGATTATAAGTTAATTTTGTTGTTACATTTTTGTGGTTTGAGCAGTAATGCTGGCACTTCTTGAGGATCTAGATCCTCCTGAGAGCTCCAACTTTTGAGCGAGGACAAGGGGGTATTGAAATGAATGGCTTTATGTGCCATACATGCAATTTTTAATTGTATCCTAGCTTCGTAAGAGAGCCAATTTAGGGATATCAGCTCAGGCGTGATATGATTGTATATTTTCAAGCCTGTTACGAGCCTGGCAGCAGAATTGAGGGTAGCCCTGAGAGGGGCCGTCTTCGCTCTAGGAAGGCCACAAAGGGTTGCGCTTCCATACTCAAGCTTAGAGATCACTAGGGCTTGAAACGCAACCTTTAAGTCATGTGAAGGGAGGAAAGATTTAATTTTCCTTAAGAGGTTGAGTTGGAAGTTTGCTCCTTTGCTGAGTGTACTAATATGCTTCTGCATGCTCAGACTCTTGTCTAGCATTATTCCCAGTGAGCTTTTGGAATCAATAATGTGTGGCGTGCAATTTAGAACTGTTAGGTGACTCATCCATTCTTCGATGACTGGAGAATGCTTGGGTGGTGCGATTAGGAGGAATTCAGTTTTAAGAGCGTTGAGCTTCAGGTGATTCCGAGTCAGCCAGCTTTGTGTTTTCAGTAAGACTGAGCTGAGGGACCTGATTTCCTCAGGGGAGGCGACCTTCATGTACAGTTGGGTATCATCGGCGTACATGTGATAGTGAATGCTGGATAATTTCAAGATTTCTGTTAAAGGCTCCATTAACATGTTGAAGAGAGTGGGTGAGAGAGCAGATCCCTGTGGAACCCCCAGGGTGACCGGTGAAGGATGAGACAGGGACTGGTTCACCTTAAAGCTTTGGGTTCTATTGTAGAGGAATGAAGAGAACCAGTTTAGTACAGGCTCAGAAAGCCCCATCCTGTGTTCCAAGAGGTCAATTAGGTTGTCATGTTTAACAGTATCAAAGGCTGATGAGAGGTTGAGGAGGATCAGTAGGCAAGAGTCGTTTTGATCAAGCAATCTTAGAGGGTCATCTACAATATGAGTGAGAGCAGTTTCTGTGCTATGACCCTCGCGGAAACTGGATTGAATTTGGTCCCGGAATCGGAATAGTTCAATGTGGTCGCAAAGCTGGACATGCAAACATTTCTCCAGGAGCTTTGCCAATATGGGAATGTTAGAAATTGGGCAAAAGTTGTGTATGTCAGAGGGGCCTGCGGATGGTTTCTTTAGAATAGGGGTAACCTGCCCAGATTTTAGGCAGTCCGGAATAGCACCTTTCAGAAGTGAAACATTGACAATCTTCGTCCAGAGTGGGATTAAGGAGGCTCTGATCTCAGAGAAGAAGTTCGATGGCAAATGGTTAGATGGTTTCAGAGTAGCTAGCGTTTTGCGTATAGTATTTCATCCAAAGTTTTGAAAATGCTCCAAGAGGCGTTGCTTTTGGGGGGGCAGAGCCGACCGAGCAGGTCGTCATTCAACCCAATAAGAAGGAGGGAGTTAGGAGGGGCGATCGACAGGTGCTCCAAGGCTGAACATAGTTCAGCTTCAAGCTTAGTAGTCTTATCGGAGAAGAAGTTGGCAAATTAATCACAGTTGGGCTGCGGACCTAGCCCCAGTGTGGAAAGGTTTTGTTGACTGTTTGATTGAAGCTTGATGAGCTCAAACAGCTTTTTTGGACTTTTTTTTGCATGCTCTCATTGGTTTCTGAAGAAGGTGGCTTTAGAGCATCTGATGCGTCCGATATAGATATTTCTTACATATCTCAGCTGGTTGAGATGTTCAAGGGAGGGAGAGGATCTCCACAACCTTTCCGCTAGACTCAGTCTTTCAGTATTCAGACTATCGTTGTACCAAGGTTTGGAGACTTTGGAGGACAATCTTTTTAGCTGCAGAGGTGCCTTGAGTCTAGAACACTAGTCATGGAACGGTTATAGTGGTCCGTAAGGTCCTGAACATCGGACATATCCACTGGAGGGGCAGGGTGTTATCGCAGAGGGCAGTCAGATCATGCAAGTTGATGTTTTGCAGACATCTTTTCCAATGCCTGGGGTACTTAGGCTTTAATGTGAGTAGGGCTGTCACAAATTCGGATTAGTATAAGGTCTACCAGGAACGATTTGAGGCTATTGACTGCCACATCATTCATGTCATTCCAGTGGAGGTTGAAATCTCCCAAGAAGATCTGAGTGCCATGAAGATCTGCGTTAGATGAGATGACATCCATAATCTGTTCTATGAAGGGAGGATTGTCATGAGGAGGTGGTAGAACGTGTGCACTTTGCATGGATGATTATTCCTACAAGCCACCTCAATGCACAAGTATTCGCAAAACGGCAGGAGAGCTGATTGTTTTTGTTTGACTGATAGACTTCTACAATATATACAAGCGATGCCGCCACCATGTCCACTAGATATGTCTAACCTAATGATGTCATAGTTAGGTGGCACTAGTATGTCCAGGATGGGTGCAGATGAGTCATTTAGACAGGTCTCAGTCAACATTACAAGGTCAAGGTCATGTGCAAGGATGAGGGCCGCAATGTCAGCTGCGTGTCTTACTGCTGATCTGCCGTTGAAAAGCAGGCATTGAAGATTTGCATTGGTGTTCAGTGTGGTAGAAAGAGTGGTGGTGACCCTCGTAAGGTTGGTCTCATTTAAGGATCTCGAGCTAACCCAAGGTTCCCTGAAAGGGTCAGAGAGGATTGCTTCTATTTGGTGCAAGTGAGTAGTGGTGGCGAAGTGTGAGGAATCATATGAGAGGAAATGGCATTGAGTGGCTTTCCAATTGATTCATGCACCTCCCACACCATTTTCAAATAAGTCCTTTCTTTCCCGCAATGCCACCTAGTGTAAACCAAACCTTGGTAAATATTTTGGGCACACATGGAAGGGGCTTTAGTTGTGTAATTACAAAAATGTAGACCACTATTTTGAGGACGCAACTTCAGGAACAACATATGTGGCAACTGGTCCACCATGCTAATAAGGAATGGTAGACTGGTAACAAGTTCTTGTTCTTCTTTAGTTATTCATTATTTAGGAGTTTATAACTTTTTGTGTGTAGATTTCCCATTATTTGCCAGTACATACTAGCATGGGCTATTGTCAAGTCTGAAAATAAGCATTCTGATGTGAGAAAACTATTACCAAACTGATGCCCCACTTCCACACTTCAACACAACAGGCCATACAGAAAATGATTTCATGTGGAGGGTGATCGACAAATTACCAGCAACTGCTAAGGAAAAACAACTACTGAAACTGGAACAGTGATGGATTTACCACCTATCACGCACAAGAAGTTGACTAAATGAGGAAATCCCGTGGACTTCACTTTCACAACCCTAGTCCGTTAGCTGACACACATACTTCTCACCCCTTCTGTAAAAATCTCCACACCCACAGACGTTGAGGAAACTGCACCCACCACAGTTTGTCAGTATGAGTAAACCCAAAAGAAAAAACACAGAAAAAGAATAACTAGTGTTGGACACAAAGAATTGGATATTAGAAAATACCTTATTATTTTTTTCTGTAAAAAAACACTACTGACCGGCTACAAAATTAAGTGATTAAGCCCAAACTTTTTCATTGTCAACAAGCAAATCCCAATGAGATAATATATTTAACTCCACACTTCCATGTGTATTGAGCATTTTTCGCCTGAAAATCCTTACGCAAAAGAAGTGTACAGATTATGTATGTCAGCATTAGGGAAATGGAGCCCATAAGCTGGGACTCCATTTCCCAGCAGACCGCGACGTCACACGGTCGATGCACCATGACGCGGCAGATAGGCGAGAGTGAACACATTGAAAAATGGACCACCGCTAGCAATCCAGTAAACTGGCAGCCGTCGCAGCAGCAGGACCTAGGTAATCCCGCGGTGCCCGGCTCTTTGAGGAAGTAAGTCATTGTGTGTGTGTGAGAGATACGGACACAGCGGCTTGTTTTCACATGCCGCCGGTACATTGTAAGACTGTGGATATTCTTAGCCCCTCTGTTGGGTGGTACGACATCTACCACAAGTGAGCGTGCAATAATGATTCATTGGTTCACAAATAATACCTGGGGGGATGACCGTGAGTGTTATCCATATAAAATGATATGTTGGTACTCGGACACTACAGATTCACACACACTGGAATTGTAATCGGTTATTAATTCCATGGAGAAATTTTGATGAAATACATACAGTAGAAAGGAAATGGTCCCAGAACAAAGGAGCTTGTAAAAGCCTAAACAGAATCAACAGTAATGAAAAATACAACAATGAAATAGCATCCAAGTGTTATTTAATCACACCTAGATGGGAACATATTAATGTAGAAAAAGATTCACAATATTCAATCAGTGCGGGGTGCCACGGGGTAAGGGAAGGGAGTGATGGATTGGGTAAGGTAATAGGATAAGTGACATGAAAAAACTTTTAATACTCGTACAAATCAATTGTTTGGCACGCGATATTGTGCCAATTAATTAGTATGAAATCCATTCACAGAGGAAAATAGATGATTTGACAAAAACCATATACGATCAAAGGAAACCAGTGCACATTGCACTATTGTCGGTATTGGCAAAGTCTTATGTCGACGTTTCGACCCCAAAGCATAGGTAGGCGACTGAGGTCCTTACTGGCGGGGTCTTCCTCAGGACAAACAGATAGGTGGAGCAGAAGGGGAAGGCACCATATTAGAAACAGGGCATCTAATCACTTGGAACGTTCGCGTCCGGGGGCGCAGGGCCTGGTGGGCTCCGAGTCACTCTGTTTGAAACCAGGATTTTCGATGACCTCCCCCTGACATCAGAAACTGAAGTTGGTTGGATTCGATTTAGATGAGAGATAGAGGTAGTCCGATGTAGAAGCGCTTCTTTTAGGAGAGGTCACCATCCTCCGTGATTAATTTCACTTGTCACACCGATGTCTCTCACGGCGTGTGATGTTGGATTAAATAACACCTCCTCGTTGATTTGATCATCACCAGTGAACTCCACCCCCTACAGTCCTCGGAGCCCACCAGGCCCTGCGCCCCCGGACGCGAACGTTCCAAGTGATTAGATGCCCTGTTTCTAATATGGTGCCTTCCCCTTCTGCTCCACCTATCTGTTTGTCCTGAGGAAGACCCCGCCAGTAAGGACCTCAGTCGCCTACCTATGCTTTGGGGTCGAAACGTCGACATAAGACTTTGCCAATACCGACAATAGTGCAATGTGCACTGGTTTCCTTTGATCGTATATGGTTTTTGTCAAATCATCTATTTTCCTCTGTGAATGGATTTCATACTAATTAATTGGCACAATATCGCGTGCCAAACAATTGATTTGTACGAGTATTAAAAGTTTTTTCATGTCACTTATCCTATTACCTTACCCAATCCATCACTCCCTTCCCTTACCCCGTGGCACCCCGCACTGATTGAATATTGTGAATCTTTTTCTACATTAATATGTTCCCATCTAGGTGTGATTAAATAACACTTGGATGCTATTTCATTGTTGTATTTTTCATTACTGTTGATTCTGTTTAGGCTTTTACAAGCTCCTTTGTTCTGGGACCATTTCCTTTCTACTGTTTTGATACCCAGGTCCCAGCGACTTTTTGGGTTTACCCTTAGTTTAAACGAAATACATACAGAGCACGTTAAAGGTACGAATGAGGATTCCACCTTACCGGGCAGTGTTACACGTGGCATAATACCGTAAATACTTACCCATAAAAAACCATCGCAAAAACTATAGGCGGGTGGGTGTATGATGATTATAAACTGAATAGAAAGTACAATAACAAATACTAGAGATTTTGTCAGAGGTGGGCTCTCCTCTACCTCGGATTCACTTGCAGCTAGCGGTCAATTGGATGTGGACTCTCCAGAGCCAGTTAGGTTACCACGAGAACAACAAGGGGCCACCCCCAGGATACAGAAAAAGAGAACAAAAAGCTTAGATAAAAGACCTGAAGCATATACTCACCAACTAAAAATCCTTATGGTTGATTTTTCCCTCCAAAGTGCGTGACTACATGACAGCACCACTCCGCACGAACCGCATGACCCTTGAAAAGACGCACTAGAGGGTAAGTGCAGTCAGGTTAAGTATGAGTGACACAGTATGTAGTGAGAGTAGTAGTATGTAGTGAGTGACCGCACAAGACAGACCGTACACTCCACACTCGAGTCACTGAGATATCTGGACCTAGACAACCTACCGCTATATAGAAAAAGGTATCAACTATTCCTAGTTTTTTGGATATTGGATATGTAGCCATATCCAAAAATACCATAGCTTCAAGTTTGTACACTATAAATTCAGAAAGGAAGGTTAATGTCAGACATGATGATTAACAACTAACATTACCTGTTAACCCAATAATAATGGTCCACCATTAGAGATGTGTGAGACACATGTGTAATTAATCAGTTTGGATGACCGAAGCTAAGTCCCCTCTTTTTGCATTTGATTCTTCTGTTTTGCAGAAAAGTCTCTGGAGCAAAGAACCAAAGCAGGTGAAAGCACTAGGCCTCACGAGTGTGCATGGTGTGCGTGCACAAAAAAGAGCAGGGATACAAACGACATAGCCCTGACGAAGGCCACAGACCCAACCAGGCTCACAGAGAGGGACGAAACATGTTGGCACAGAAACAAAGGGTATAATTGAATAATTGTATTCAATAGAACTCACAAATGTCACGTTTTTACCCATACCCCAGGTCCCCTCCTAATAAAGTAAAACCTTTGGGTATACCTTGCGGTATTTTTAATACATCACTTTTCTGGATCCCTGCTTATCCAGTCTGCTTTATCTAAGAACTCCCATTTCCATTTATGGTTGAGTCTGCCCTGGTAGTACCACCTTAGTAGGGTGTGGATAGGCGCTGATGATGAAGCATGTCACGATAAGTGAGTGAGGCGTCTACTCCAATATCTTTGGATACCCCCTAAATATTTAGGACTAAGCAGAGGCAACACCTGACATCCTGACACAATAAGGAACTGGATGTTTCCCCATAAGAATCTCTGATTGATCAGTTGCTTGTGTGTGTGTGAGTATTGCAAGTGGGAGAGTGCAACAAATTTGACTATCTCTCGCTCTCCGTAGTGATTACAAGCCTGAAAATAAAGCAGATTACGTGAAGAAAACATCTAATCAGATAGGGTAGGAGCCCATGTCAGGTATGCTCTGATATTCTGTGGTCATGGAGCCTGGGTTGTTGAAAAGATCTATTAGCAAGTAGGGGTGGGCGGAATTTGCGTAATTGCGTTACGCAAATCTCCGCGAAACGGTAAAAAATCTCCGCGAACACGCAGAAATTCCGCGAACACGCGGAATTGCTTGCTCGCGATGCTTTTTTCCTGTTTGCAATTGCTGTTTGCGTGCTCGAGGAGAAATATCTCGTGAACATGCATTTTGAGAACGCGAACAAGCAAAAATTTCGCGAAATCGCGGAAAGCAGACTTTTGAGCAATTTCGCGTTCTCCGCGGAACACGAAATTCCGCAAATTCCGCAAATTCCGCGAGCGGAACGGAATTTGCCGCCCAGGCCTATTAGCAAGCAAACATGGATTGTTCAGTTGACGAGAGTTTCTCATTAAGCAGCTTCTGTAATATACAAAGGACATGCATTGGGCGAAGGGGGGGCACAGCAAATGTCAGTGGAAATGAAAGACAAGCCTAGATGTTGCCGCCTGTGCGCAGCAGCATCACAGGTTAAGCAGCGGTGTTGCCATCATCTAAAATTGTCCCTCTGTTTTTCAGTCAAAATTTGAAGCTGGCGCTACAAGAGACCTATTAAAACAGACATGTGCAAGAAGTGGTATAGGTATCTACACAATTGCATATTACTTACTGAGTGTCCTCTTAGTTGTAGCTGCACACTGCATGCTGCCTCTCTTTGGGCGTGGAGGACTACCATAACACACAGGGGCCCGTCAAATCACTTTTTTTCAGAGCTTTCACAGTAAATGCCATAAAGGCTGCTAATGCATTGGGCAAACTGTGGATCAGTTAGCTGAGAGGCTTCTCGCACTCTTTGAATAGCCCTTCCACAGCTGCTGATAATCAATCCAATGTGACAACCATCTTGAGGCTAAGCAGCATGGTGACTATGCCAAGTTTCACACATATATGTGTTGGCAACATGTTTCTTGGACACATTTGGAAAATTATTGGATTTGTTTTCTCCTATTGACAATATTTGCTTGCAGTTTGGCCAATGGTTTAGATGACTCAACTGCTTCCCACTTAATTTTCAATTATTTAGTTTAAAGCACTCCACCACTCTAACAAAGAACAGGATAAAAAGAAAGCCAGGCAGAAAAATAGGAATTATTAAAGAGACATGAGGAAGAGCTTTACTTGGTTAAAATATATCAGTTTTAGGCCAAGACCAATATAATACTTGACTGTAGTTGGATGATATCAATCAACCACCGAGAAGTTGTTCATGGTGATCCAAACTTTGAAAGGATGCTGGCAAGACACAACACAATTTAATGACATAGGGACTGATGTAGAAAATGTTTTAACAGTGGCAAACCCTAAGATTCGGTAAATCTGGGGGTTTGCGACCACTAAAACACTTTTTGTAATTTATTGAACACTATTAATGATTCGGGAAAGGTTTTCCGAATTGTTAACTGGGTCAAGTAAACATTAAGGAATCACTATTTTAGCATCCCATCCAAATACCTATTTCTTAAGATATTAGTTAATGCTTTGCAACTGGAATTCAGATGCAAAACATTAAAATGTTACCTTCCCCTTTGAGAACGTAGGCAAAATTGTTTTTAAGGAGTAGGCCATAGCCTATTTTCATTTTCGTGGTTTCTTTTGGTTTTTTTAACGTGTCCTGTTTTCATTTTAGGAATACAGTCTGTATTTAAAAAAAAAGATCGCTTTAACTAAAAGCAATCACAGACATGGCCATCTGCTGAACCCTGCAAGCCACCATGCCTGTGACTCTAGCCAATTTTAGTGGGTCCAAATTTGTGACATGCCTCATGCATATTAATGAGGTTGGTCGAACTGCGACACACTTCGATTCAGAATTCTGCAAACCAACCTGTTAGTACAAAGGCTGATTGGCAAAATCCCTTTCCATTCGCAGAAAGTTAGTGGGCAATTTGTGACCACGATTTGCGAATAGGAAATTCGTATATCAGGCCCATAGTGAGTTCTGGGATAAAGACGCTCAGATTCTCAAGGAAACTAGTAAACAAGTTGCCATGATCAGGGAAGTTAAATTATCATTGATAATGACTATTGTAGGAAGCTTAGGTAGTGATGGGATCCAGTGCATGTAACTAAGTTCACATTTTGGGAATTGGAGAGATAGTAATGTATAAAGAGTGGGAAATGTATAATATAAAATAGTTGGTTAGGATGACTTATATGGTTGTTTATAGCAATTGAGACTTGAAGTACACATAAATAAATAGGATAGCCATTCAGTTTATTGTTGCAAAAAATAATCGGTGTTTGAAACCTGGCCCATGGGAAGGATGGGATATGTAGGACTGAAAGGTATGCAAGATATTTGTTGACCTGTATATAGTTGGGTGTAACTGAATGAATGCATCAGGCAGTGTTTATACAGAGTTGTTCACACTCTTGAAATTACGTCTCAGGATTCCTTGAATGGGATATAAAATATTTGCAAAGAACATGCAAAGATAGAAAATGGATCAACTTTAGTATTCGACGAATTAGGTCTCGGCTAGACAGCGCATGCTCCGTCTCAAAGAGACATGTTGTTTTCAATCTGTGGGCTTCAGTCCGCCCTTCGGCTGACCATTTGCTCTCTCCATCATCACTCTCATATAATTTGTCCCCATTTGTCCATGGCATGCATGTTTATTTATTTTTATTTATTTGATGAGTTTTATATAGGGCTGGCTAGACCCGTAGGTATTAGAGCGCTTTACATGGTTAGCATTTTTACACATGTTACAGCTGTTACATGAAAGAACGTTGCAAAGAGAAGAAAACATAATTACATAATAACTTCTGTTATTAGCTTATTACAAACAGAGACAGGTACTATGGTACCACAGGAGTGAAGGGGGAAAATGACGGAGGAAGGGATGAGGATCAGGACTGGAAGGAGCGACCAAGGAGAATAGTACAAAGAGGGAATGCAAAAATAGAGAAAGCCAGTCAACAAACCAGTAGGGTCCAGTAGATCAACAAAATCCAAGGTGATCCATAAAGGCGATGACGAGTCTGGAGGGTACAAGGCGTGGACCGGCAACTGGATTCAACGTGAGAGTATGAAGAGACGACAAGATGGCGGATCCGGTCAAGGACCCCAGACTTAGTGACAAAATGGCAGGAGGACGAGGAGGAAAACAGTCGGTTTGAAAAACCAACAAGGGAACCAACCCCTAGAGCAAGGTTGGCAGGGAAAGAGCAGTCACCGGATCTTGCGGGGAAAGGCTGCGGGATGCCGACCATAATCGGGTCGAAGCAGACAGGAGACAGTCAGAGCGGGCCCCCAGGTAGCGACCTCGAGAGGGGAAGGCAGCAGCTGGATCAAGAGGGCGGGCAAAATCAGAAGGGAGAAAGGGAAAAACAAGTCCGGGGACAGTGGCGAGCAGCAATTTCGGCACCCTTGATACCGATCAATCAGGGTGAATGGTACCATGCATCCAAGCCGCGGTCCATAAGATGGAGACCGGTGACGCCAGGCGGCCGCAGCTCAAGTCTGGAGGACGGGCTGCTCCCTAATCATCGCCCCAGAAGCATCCAAGGCAGTCCAGCCGGGAATCGGAAGGGAAGATCAAGGATCCCCCATCAGAAAACCCCAGATAGTTAATCGTACAATGAAGGGATTGAAGAACCAGGTGGAGGGAACGAGAAAAAAAGAGTCCAGTCCAGAAGGAAGGCGAGGCCGAGGAGGCTATGGAGGCAGAAGTGGAGACCAGGCGGGCACGCCTCTCAGGGCTCGGAAGGCGAAAGCCAGCTCAGAGACACCACGCTGAGTCTAGCTCCATCGACGGAAAATCATCGGTGAGGGCGACGGAAATAACAGTGGGGAGATGACGGCAAAAGTGTCCCATGTCTGGCTGGGTAGGTGACGGCCGGTGTGGTAAATAATTTTCATTACCTGGACTTAATTTGATACGGAAACATAATAAAACAGCTCAGTAAAATGAGAGGCAGAATCCGTGGTATTAGAGGTTCGGAATGGGCTTTATTCCAATGAACGATTATAATCGGTTGCTCCAAGTTCCATCACCACGGAGGTTCAGGAAGTGAAGTACATACATTATTGACAAGAAATGACTTTTATAGAACATACATTACAATGAAGCGAATACAGTAGGCGTAACAATTGATAAGGAAAATGACGATTCATATGCGTAACCGAAAATGGGTGTAATAAGGAGTAAAAAAGGAACATAATTGGTTATGATGTCATATATAGGTGGATCTATAAGATAATACTTGGCATAGATGCGCGCGCAGCAGCATGACGTGTGATTGACGTGCAACTAGGGGGTGAAGGGGACTTGACATTTTAGCTCTACATGTGGAGACGAAAAGTCTGGGGGGTCAAGTCAACCTAATCCCAAATCATATCTAACATCCTATGTTTAAAGAACTATGTTATCCACAAAAGAAGGACTCTTGGACAGAATCTATTCTATACTGACTGTGCGTGCGTGTACAAGCGTCTAAGTGTCTACACTAGATGCGAGGGGGTAGGAATATTCCATGGTAACAGGACTATGAATTACTTGCATAAAGACAGAGAAGCCGAGCCTTTGCTCGGTAGCTGGAAGAATGTTTACTTAAACTACTGGACAGGAATGCATCGGCTGAGGGGCGAAGCAGATAACTTGAAGGTGAAATACAGTTCTTGGCAGGCAGCAAGCTGATGTCAGGCTTCGTGAGCCGCGCAGAGAATGAGACAAAGTTCATGGTCGCAGATGCAGGCTCAGACTGGAGTTTTCAGAGGCAGAAGGCAAGAAGAGTTTGATGACAGAATCAGGGCCTACTTGCCTGGACTGAAAAATGGCATAAGTGAACCATATAAAGCCGGTGGCCTTTCATACTTAAGAATGGAATATCCGGCCTATTCATGGCGGATCTGACAAAGGACATGTTGATGGTGGACGCACATGTGTTTGCGTCTTCATAACTGGAACTGGAGGGAGCATACATGTACTTGTAACATGCACATAGAACCGTTGGGGTCCAAGATAGGGGACATAACTGACCAGAAAAATCCATATTTCCACATTCCCTCCTTGTCCCCTACTTGCCCGTTAAGAGATATCAATCTTCATCAATCCATTGATCTGTTCATATAACATCATTTGTTCTTCTTTCTTCTTCCGGGATCTTGAATGAAAATCTTGATGTGGAATGCACGATGTGGCACACAGACCACAAATCGCTGGTCCACATTGCAGGCATAAGCAGCAACTGAATAATATGAGAAGGCCAATACCTAGGAAGGATAGAACTCTCCATCCCCAGGCTGATATCACGCTCCAAAACCAACCGGACCAAGTCCAGGTGCCTGGGTTCTGGTGTATCTGGCTTACAATCTTATGAAGGCGAGTTATAGCTTTATATACAGATGGCGAATTTTCTGGTATGAATACGCAGCAGCTTGATCCGATGACCCTACAAGCTCCGCCCCTATCAGCCAGGATGACGTCAAGGACAAGACGATTTTGAAGCACAACAATCCGCATAGCAGACTGCTCTTCTGTTAAATTGCCTAAGGCGGAAATAGTTTCATTCACTACTGCTTCAAGGGTTCTAGTTAATCTACGTATCAGCTTACTATTAGTAACAGTACCTATATAGGGAAAGATGCCTTTATTGAAATCTGTGTATTTTTCCCATGCTGTTTCAGTGTAATCGACAATCGGGAGATCTCTCCGCTCTCTATTGTGTACTAAATGAATATTTCTATAATAATCAGGAGGAGCTAGGAAAACAGGTGGCAAAAGGAATGCAATGTAGCAGGTACCATCCCAATCTAGAGGTAGACGCATATATGCAGTCTGACCACATATAAAGTAGGAGTGGCGATAAGCTCTAAATGAAGATTTGCCTTGATCACTGAATTCTACTGTAGTAGTGCATTTACTATGGCCCATATGTATGGAACCAACTTTTCTTACACACAATTCACCTTTCGCTGGGAATACTGACATGGTTGGTAAAACTAGTTCAACTTTGGATTCGACATTTAGAACCATGAGATTAGGAGTAAAGTTACCTAATCCATATACTTCATTTTCTAGATCAGTTCCTGTTCCTTTGGGGCGACCCTCCTTGTCAGGGTAACAGACTTTGAATAAAACTAGGTTCAGATTTCCCCATACCCAATGGTCTTGATAAACTGCTGTGTCTGAGTCTATGGAATTGATTAAGCTGAACCATGCTCCACAGGAGCCATTATGTGTAAACGGATGTGGAAAGAAAGGCAGGACTCCTTCATAATTCTGATAGGGAGGGAGTCGGCCACACACCCAACAATTTGTTGCATTACTAGTCTGATGGGAATGATGTAACATACTAATGAAAGTGTTATTGCGCAGCGCAAGTCTATAAGACAATTCATGCGGGGGTAAGTCACTAAAAGAATGTTCAGCAGTAACATTGTAAACGTTTCTGGCAATAGGGTAATATATGTGCAACAATATACTTGCAGTAATTATTAAAAGACTTAAGAAAAACAAGATTAATAATGTCACTATGCAATGGCTACGCAGTGATTTACAATACGCCTGTCGTTTCATCATTTTTCGCGACTGTCCATGATTCAGGTCTAGGCGATACATGTCGGAGACAGATTCAACCGCTTCACCTAGGAGAGGACTTAAACAATCAAATCGTCCGACGGCCTAGGCCTTAATTTTAGTTTATAAAGTTCTTTACTATCGGCCTCAGCCAGAGGTAGTTTTGAGTCAATTGGTGAGGACACACGAGGTGGGCTGTTTACATCTGAAGGAAGTCCATGAAATTTCTTGATATGACTTGAATGAATCCATCCTTTCCTGCCTTCAATCTTCACGGCTGTCCTTGTGGTCAGCAAGACCAACTTGGGTGTCTTCCACCTGGGCTCCAGCTGAGTCTTTCGGTCGAAATTCCTCACAAGGACGAGGTCCCCCGGAATTACGTCATGGGGTTTCACCTCAGTGTTGTCGGGAAAAGCTTCAGCTACCTGTGAACAACAAGATTGTAGTGCAGACATCAAGGAAGCCAAATAATCTGTCAGCATATTACAGTCAATATCAGTTATTTTGCGTGGTATAGGCGTCCCCCACATATTTGGTGGTCTGCCGAAGATCACCTCATACGGGGATAGCCCTGTTCGAGAGTGTGCTACCATTCTTGTGAAAAAGAGTGCAACTGGTAGTGCTACTACCCAGTCAACACCTTTCTCCCTGCATATTTTGGACAATCTAATTTTCAGGGTCTGATTATGTCTTTCTACGAGACCTGCTGCTTCGGGGTGTCGGACACAGTGGAATTTCCACTGATAACCTAACAAAAGTGAAACATGTTTCATTAATTCGGATGAGAACGGCTGGCCGTTATCTGAATGAACAACACGTGGTAAACCGTATCGTGGGAAGAATTCTCGAACTAACTGTTTGGCAGTAGTCGGGGCAGTGTAATCTGAAACCGGGTATGCCTCCGTCCAGCGGGACAGAGCGCAGACAACTACGAGAACATATTTGAATCCTCGACATCGTTCCATCTGGATATAATCCATCTGGAGGACTTCAAAAGGGTGATTAGGAGGATGAAATCCACCTTGTTCTACGGGAACACTTTTTCCTGGGTTGAACTGGCAACAGATCATACAGGTACGGACCTTTTGTTTGGCTGCAGCTCGTAAATGCTTGTTGAACCAAATATGTTGAATGCTGTCTAGCATAGCTTTCTCTCCTAGATGCGCTGGACTATGGATAGTGTTAATAATGACTTGGACCATTGAATCAGGGAGGAACCACACAGACTTTTCCTTCATCAACCATCCTTGATCCGTTTGGATTCCTCCTAATTCGGTCCATTTCTTTATTTCATCTGGTGTAGCATGTGTCTGGATGTCAATTACGTCAAGGGTAGGATCTTTAACTGTCATACAATGTGTCGGCATCGGGACTATTGTCTTTGTCATGTCGGATGTTTGTGTTTGAGCAGTCTGTTTAGCTGTTCTGTCAGCTAAATCATTGCCTTGAGAAATGATATCAGTAACTTTCGTATGTGCTTTGCATTTCATAATCGATATTGCAATCGGTAGATGTATCGCATCTAATAAGGCATGAATGAGGGGTCCGTGCTGAATGTGGGCA
The DNA here is from genome assembly GCF_964204655.1 of Triturus cristatus. Lineage (NCBI taxonomy): Eukaryota > Metazoa > Chordata > Amphibia > Caudata > Salamandridae > Triturus > Triturus cristatus. The sequence continues at coordinate 234,861,298 of NC_140581.1, forward strand.
CCGTGGGAAGTTAAATAACCTCTCTCTCGCCACAGCACGCCGAAGTCATGTACAACTCCGAATGCATAACGTGAATCAGTGTATATGTTGACTTTTTTATTTGTAGCTTGAATACAGGCTTGTGTCAGAGCGACGAGCTCTGCTGCTTGAGCGGACAAAGTATTTATATGATTTGTTTCAATGACCTCAGTATCTGTTGTGACTGCGTAAGCAGCCACTAACTCTCCTGTACTTGTTCTCATACATGAACCATCTACATACAACGTCAGGTCTGGATCTGACAATGGGACATCGGTTAAGTCTTGTCTAGGTTTCGTCGTTATTGTAATAACTTCAATACAGTCATGGGCTAGTGGGTCTGTTCCGGTTACTGGCAAAAGTGTGGCAGGATTCAATGTGTTACAGCGTCTGATTTCTATATGTGGCTGGAACAATGTAAGTTCGTACCCTGTAAGTCGCGCTATAGTCAAGTGTTGTGTTTGCGTTCTATTTACAAGAACCTCTACTGCATGTGGTACTTGAACTGTCAATGGATGTCCTAACACTATGGCATCGCTTTGTCGTATTGCTAAAGCTGTCGCTGCCACTGATTTCAGGCACGCAGGCAAAGCCTGAGCTACTGGATCTAATGTGCTAGAAAAATAAGCACATGGTTTGTGTGCTCCTGCTTGTTCCTGTGTGAGTACTGACAGGGCAGTACCTTCGCGTTCTGTAACAAAGAGTGTAAAATGTTTTCTGTAACATGGCGTTGCTAAAACAGGTGCTTGACATAAAGCTTTCTTTAGGCTTTCAAAAGCTTGTGTATGTTCCTGAGTCCAAGGGAGAACAGTCGATGTGGCTGCCTCCTGTGTTGTCAACTGAATGAGTGGTTTTGCTAGAAATGCGTATTGAGGGATCCACTGTCTACAGTATGAAGTGAGGCCTATGAAAGCCCGCACCTCCTTTTGTGTCTTGGGTATTTGCATGTTAGCTATTAACTGAATGCGGTCGGGTGTAAGCTGCCTTCCCTCCTTGGACAGCGAGTGTCCAAGATAAATAACTCGCTGGACACAGAATTGCAGCTTAGAAGGGGACACCTTGTGTCCCTTTTCAGCTAGAAATTGTAAAACTGTCAGTGATGCTTTCTCACATTCCGGTCCACTTCTCGCGGTGATCAACAGATCATCGACGTATTGAAGTAAGGCAGTGTTAACTGGCATGTGGATACTGTCAAGTTCTCGTTTCAGTGCTTGGCTATAGATGCTGGGGCTTTCTGTAAATCCTTGAGGTGCGCGTGAGAATTTAAAGCTACGTCCATTTAAACTAAATCCGAACAAATATTGGCTTTCCGGATCTATTGGGACGCTGAAAAAGGCATTCTTGAGATCGATTACAGTAAAGAATGTCGCTTCGGAATCAATAGCTGTCAGTAATGACGAGATATCTGGGACCACAGGAAATTGTGGCACAATGCATTTGTTTAATTCGCGCAGATCAATAACCAATCGATATACTGGCGGGGCCTTTGGATCTGTTCGTTTAAGAATCGGAATTATTGGTGAATTACATACATTGGAGTCTGTTTCCACAACCACTCCTTGGGCAATGAGCTCGTCAATGATTTGTAGTAAAGCCACTACAGCATCTGGTGGTAACTTGTATTGTCGCATTCGTGGTAGTACCACTCCTGCCTTTAATGTGACTCGATATGGTGTAATATTCATGCAACCAACATCAGTAGGGCCTTGTGCCCATAGATGTGTAGGTAAAGTCTGTAGTCGGGGATCCATGTCTCTAGATACATAGTGACCTTTAAAATCACGTAAAAACAATCTTACTCCTTCCGGAGAACAACATATTATAGCTCCTAGAGCTTTCAATGTTTTTATTCCTAACAGGTTTTCTGGACATGATTTAGTAAGCAATAAATCTGTAGTTCGGGTCAAAGGTCCTATCGTAAGTGGAAGAGGCTGTGATACTTCATTAACAATAGGTTTTCCTGAAAAACCAAGGGAAATATTCTGTGAGCCTGAGAGGGGTGCCCCTGGAACTTCACTACGTTTTATGGTTGTTCAACTTGCCCCTGTATCGAGTAAAAATTTTCTGTCTTGGCCTAATAATTCACTATGTACATAAGGTCCTTCTTGATCTACAGGGATCTCGATAAGGGGTAAGTCAACTTCCCTCTCTAGGCTGGTTCATGCATATCGTTGATAATCAGGATAGTCGTACTGTGCGGTCTGGTACAGTTGTCGTGTCGTGGTTTGTGTGGCAGCAACAGGCAGCGCTGGTGCAGCTGGCACAAACTGTACAGATTGGGGTGGAGCTGGCATGGACTGTGCATGTTGCAAGGCTCCTTGTTCATTCTGATCCTGTCTAGGTGGCCGTGGTCTTTCTTTTGTATTACCTATGGCGATATTATGTTTCAAAACTGGACAATCGTGTACGTAATGACCTGGCTTTTTACAATAATTGCATGTCCCTTTTACAGGTCCGGCTGAATCACCGGAATGTGTCATACCCTTTTTATGTCCTTCAGCTGGAACTGTCTGAGAAACTAGCATTTTCATTTTTGTGTCTTTCATGCGTCTGTGTTCATGTTCTTGTTCCTCTCTAATTCTATTGTGATGGTATTGTAACATTTGTAACATTTGTGATGGAGTGTTACCTTGCCAGGTACTCTCGAATTTTAATACTCTATTCTTTACTTGGGGCAGGGCATTTTCCACTAATTTTGTTACAAACAGATGTGGGTATGATTCGCTACTTGCTTTTATGCCACTATTTATACCAAAACATTTTTCAAATCGGGCATAGTAATCACTAGTGTCTTCATCTTGCTTCTGTTTACAGGCTGAAATTGTACCCCAATCTTCCTTTTTCATAGTTAATAAACGTGGCAGTACCTGTACTAATAAACCTGGTAGTGCTTTAGTTTTATCCCCGAGTCCTGCTCCTGCAGTTCGGGCCTTTTCTTCTGCTTCTAATACTGACCATTCTATCTTTTGGTCTCCTACCTCCCACTCTTTTTCTCTGAGTTTCTCATAAATGCCAGCAGGCATCAATACCTTTAATATTGTCATAATGTCGGGATAGGTATACTCTCCCATGAGTAGCATGTCTTTAATTTCTCGGTGAAAACCCGCTGGATCTTTGTCATGACTGGGTACCACTTTCTTCATTTCTAACAATTCTATTTTTGATATGGGCGTATATACAAATACGCGCTTAAACTCGTTGTCCTCGCCCTTTATTGGGTGCACTTCTCGTAAGGGATTCTGTCTATCCATGTAATACGTGGTTCTTCCCTTGATGGGCAATGAGACACGGTCTGAACATACAAAAAGAATATACTGCTTTCTTGATTCTAGAATTTCTTTAATTAATTTAGTACCTGAACCTCTCCATCTATTCATGAGTAATTCAGTCAATATATCAGGTAAGGGACCAGGATCTGAATGTTGACTCTGATATAGTATAATGAGTTGTTGAATCATATAAATCCCAGCTAAACGCTGTTCATCTGGGGTGAGATTAAAAAATGTGCGTGCTACTGTATCATCACTATATTTTCCGGGACTGTCAACCCAATGGACAGCTGACCTGGCTAATTCTTGTTCATCCATAGAATCGAGAAAATGATAACCCCTTCGTTCTCGGAGTAGTTTGTCGGCGGCTTGGAACGAATGCTCGTTAGACCTTATATGGACTATGGGTGTTGGGAAACCCCTGTTATTGTCTGGACACATCGGACGTATCGGGTCAATAAGACATCTATTATTATTACAAGATCTTCCTCTACCTACATAGGCTATAGTTTCTGACTGTCCTGTGGGCAGTCCTGATCCTTCTTCCTCGTTTTGTTCGCACTCGTCTACCGCTAATCTTTCTTCGTGTAGGCGTTCTATTTCTTTACGGATCTTTCGGCACATGGCTATTATACAATTTTGTTTATCATGTCTACCTTCTGATATATTCTGGCTCCATCTGGTAAGAATTTGCATTGCTTCCGGGTCTACCCCCGGTCGGTCTTCATTTCTGATCACACAATTTATAAGGAAACGCAACAGTTCCCCCTGTATTTCCACTTTCTGGTATTCCATAGCTCTGTTAATACATTCTGGATCTCGCCCTGTTTGGACAAAATGGTATATTTTATCTAGGTGTGCAGTCATTCCTGGTAATTTCCCTAAATACACTGCGGCTCGTCTGATACGTAATGATGCTAGGGTCATTTCGTCCTCTTTTCCGGGCACAGGGTCATATCTACAATCTATAAGAAGTTCCTTAAGCGTACGGGCATTTATGAGTTTGGGTGTACGTGAATGTGCTGACTCTTGAAAAGTAAGTTTATTTATTCTGGGTGGCGTAGAAAAAATGTTACTAGCACCTCCCGTAGCCCCATCTGGGGTGTCGGGCGTGAAAGGATTCGTCGAACGTGACACAGCAACTATAGGTGTGGACACAGCTATAGAAGCAGCTGTAGGAACAGATGTAAAAACAGATGTGCTTGCCGGAACTCGTTGCTGTAGAGATACGGGTACCGGATCTTGGCGTTGAACCTCCCTGATAGGTGGTCTATGTGGGGCGGAATTAGCATACTCGGGAGCTGCGTCATCTAAATATGAGGAAAGAAAAACATCTTCTGCGGTTCTAGGATGCCCCTTAGGATGTACCTTTATTGGGAATAATGGGGGTGGCAAGTCTTTCGGTATCTCTGGAGTAGCCTTAGGTAATCCTTCGGCCAGAAGGGGATACATACCATTCATAAGGGCATTTCTTTGTCTGTCTACTTGTTCTGATTTCACTCGGATACCTTCCTCAATTAATAGATTTTCTTGAACTTTATTGGAATTCTCTTTACTCTTCTCTTCCTGTCTACGTGCTTTTTCTGTTCGTCTATGTGATTCTTTACGCCATAATTCAATGGCATCTTTCTGTGATTGTCTAGCTTTCTTTTTCCATAATTCTTCCTCTACTTTCACGATGCACTCTGCATCCCAGGTCCCCGCTGCGGGCCACCTCTGACTTTCTGGTAATTCCTTGGTGTAGTCTACCCATAGATCAAGAAATAATATAGCATCTAAGCCATGTTTATGATACATGAAGTACCCTGGAGTGTCCCTAGGAGGAATAGGAACGGCTTCTTCGAGTACCCCTTTTCTTGTAGTGATCTGTCTTAGTTTCGAAAAGAGCGGCATATTGAGAACTGATCTGATACTTAATCTTGAACACACTTAGTACAAAAGCACAATAATGAACAACCATTCATACCACAATATGCAGGACGTTTAACACATTAAACATTAAACATTAAACATTTTTAACCTTTAAAATAACCAACAATGATGATCGTCTGCATAACTAATCACCAAGCATAATTCTTTGACAATAACTAGATACTTCGGAATACTTGATATACTGCTAAACAGTACATATACACTGCTAAAACAGTGCAGACCGGATTTGTGTACCCAAACCCGTCTTGACCGGCACAACCTATGTGCACGTCAGAAATGCCTCCCCAGCAATGGTACTCACCGGGTAGCTTCGGAAACGGAAGGCCTCGGAGACTGAACTTGGACCGGACTGGACTCGACTCGACTCGTTGGACACTGGACTCGACTTGGGACTTCGGAAACTGGTGGGCCTCTGTATACCTCGGATCTTGCTCTCTCAGCTAGGCTCTGGTCGGGATACTTCGCACTTCTCACCGCCTCGTCTGGGTGTTGATCGCAGCCTCAGTCGCCCCCGCTTGACCGGAGGGAGACACAGGAAATCCTGCTGGTACGCGTTATTGTCCGTCCAGCTGTGGCAGGAGACCGGGCCTGCAACTCACCGCCGGCGCGTGAGATGAGAAAGTGTCCCTGTTCGGGCGCCATTCATGTGGTAAATAATTTTCATTACCTGGACTTGATTTGATACGGAAACATAATAAAACAGCTCAGTAAAATGAGAGGCAGAATCCGTGGTATTAGAGGTTCGGAATGGGCTTTATTCCAATGAACGATTATAATCGGTTGCTCCAAGTTCCATCACCACGGAGGTTCAGGAAGTGAAGTACATACATTATTGACAAGAAATGACTTTTATAGAACATACATTACAATGAAGCGAATACAGTAGGCGTAACAATTGATAAGGAAAATGACGATTCATATGCGTAACCGAAAATGGGTGTAATAAGGAGTAAAAAAGGAACATAATTGGTTATGATGTCATATATAGGTGGATCTATAAGATAATACTTGGCATAGATGCGCGCGCAGCAGCATGACGTGTGATTGACGTGCAACTAGGGGGTGAAGGGGACTTGACATTTTAGCTCTACATGTGGAGACGAAAAGTCTGGGGGGTCAAGTCAACCTAATCCCAAATCATATCTAACATCCTATGTTTAAAGAACTATGTTATCCACAAAAGAAGGACTCTTGGACAGAATCTATTCTATACTGACTGTGCGTGCGTGTACAAGCGTCTAAGTGTCTACACTAGATGCGAGGGGGTAGGAATATTCCATGGTAACAGGACTATGAATTACTTGCATAAAGACAGAGAAGCCGAGCCTTTGCTCGGTAGCTGGAAGAATGTTTACTTAAACTACTGGACAGGAATGCATCGGCTGAGGGGCGAAGCAGATAACTTGAAGGTGAAATACAGTTCTTGGCAGGCAGCAAGCTGATGTCAGGCTTCGTGAGCCGCGCAGAGAATGAGACAAAGTTCATGGTCGCAGATGCAGGCTCAGACTGGAGTTTTCAGAGGCAGAAGGCAAGAAGAGTTTGATGACAGAATCAGGGCCTACTTGCCTGGACTGAAAAATGGCATAAGTGAACCATATAAAGCCGGTGGCCTTTCATACTTAAGAATGGAATATCCGGCCTATTCATGGCGGATCTGACAAAGGACATGTTGACGGTGGACGCACATGTGTTTGCGTCTTCATAACTGGAACTGGAGGGAGCATACATGTACTTGTAACATGCACATAGAACCGTTGGGGTCCAAGATAGGGGACATAACTGACCAGAAAAATCCATATTTCCACAAGGGAAAGAATCCTCTATAGCCAAACGAGTAGCTCCACCAGGCATCGGCCATACTGATCAGGATCTCCGCGTTCAGGACAAGGATCACTGTTCATCCGTGAGAATTCGAGACAGAGTCGCCACGTGTCATGCCTCTTCTTGTGTTTAGCCCTCCTCAGAGCATGGACCAAGTACTTGTGTCCATCCACTACTACTGTTTTAGGAGCTACTTTTTTCTTTGTGTTGGAGCACTCCATACGAGTGCTCGTATTTTTACAAGCTCCATCGTCATTTTGAACTGCTTCCATTTTAAGAGCTACTTTTTGCTTGGTGTTTGAGCACTCCACACGAGTCCTATCAGAACCAAGTCTTTCAAAAATCAATCAATACACATTTTGAAATCTACTGCAAATGTGAGTTTCTAATGCACACACATTGACCTAAATTGACAATGAGCTTTTTCTGTGCTTTGAAAAACAAAACAGGGGCACTTGTCATGTAGATATCAAGTTAAAATAGCAATCTATGGAACAAAATAGATTGTAGTCATTGAACCTGCCTCTGGATTTCTTAAACAATAGCCAGATTTCACTATATCCAACAAAAGTGAAAGGATCATCGCTATTTTTTCAATATTGGTCTGATTATATTGATTTAATGTACCAATTGGACAATTATAGGTCTTGAGTCCAGACAGGTGGTTCTAAGACCTGTAATTCAATAATATGGAAAAATCCTAATTTAATGAGAGGATCTATTTGGCCATCCATGCGAAGGCTGCAGTCACAAAAAACATCATAGTTGTGTACTGTGTCAGCAAATGCGCAAAACCCATTGTATAATAAATAATCAATGAATCCCTTCTATTCCATCAACTTTTTTCTAAAACAGGAATGGCTAAATGCATTAACGTTAAATTGTAAAAGCTTTATGGTATAGTTAAACAACATCATAATTTAAGACAGGACAATGCAGACAGGAGCATGTTCAAATCCACCATAAGATGCCACCACCAAATGATCTAGACCACCAAAAGCGCTTCTCTGGCGGAACACATCATGCCAGGACTAATAGAAGCAAAGAAATCTTCACCATCATAAAGGATTTCACCTCATCAGTGGCTGCCTTCAACTCGATCATCACCTCACAGGACCTCTACAACAATCTCTACAAATTCGTCAGCACAAAATCACAAAATCACTGCCATTTACAACACCTTTAACCCACCACGGGACCCAACAAACCTTTGACAAAGCCTCCTAATCTTACCCAAGAGCCAATGCTAACCACATGGTCCATCGTCACCCCAGAAGAAACCACCGCCACCATGAAGTCCATCCACTCAGTGGCCCCATCAGACCACTACCCCACCACACCTACTTTGGAGAACTGTAACCAATCAAAGCCATGCTCACACCCATTCAGACTGCCTCCACCTCTTTTGCGACCTTCCCAGATGCTTGGAAACATTCAACTGTCCTCCCATTGCTAAACAAACCCTCCACAGACCATCTATGATGGCCAAATACAGACCAATCTCTTTGCTACCATTCTTTGCCAAGGTCTTAGAGAAAATCTCTCAACTGACAGCTCACTGAATACCTCTATGATAATATATTCCTTTCCATCATTCAGTCTAGTTTCAGAACCAACCACAGCATAGGAACAGCCCTCATTGCTGTCATGAATGACATCTGCATGACTCTGAATGAAGGAGTGATGGTGGCCTTCATCCTCCTTGCGTGCGCCACAGCATTTTACATGGTCTTCCACCCCACCCTCATCCAATGCCTGCCCTACATAACATTGGGATCCAAAGACACACCCTCCAATGGATCTGCTCGTTCCTGACTGGAGGGAACCGGTCAGTTAGCCTGGCACCGTACACCTCGGACGTGCGCAACATTACCTGCCTAGTTCTGCAAGGATCCTCTCTGAGCCCGACCTCCATCAATGCACACATGATCCCTTCAGTCAGCATCATCTTCTCTCAAGATATCAAACACCCTCTCCTACGCTGATGACATACAGCTTATTCTCATGGACAAGATGCCCAGTACCCAGATTAAGTTCAATGCCTGCATTCCTCAAATTGCCAACTGGATGAAGCCCAACTCTATAGAGCTGAACACTGACAAGACCAAAATTGTGATCTTTGGAAAGAGCTCTTCACCATAGGACTACACCTAGTGGCCAACAGAGCTACAACTGGCACCCACCACCGCGACCCACGGCAAGAACCTAGCGATCGTCATGAATAGTGAACTTGATAATAATAATAATAATCCACATTTGTAAAGCGCGAACAATTACCCGTAAGGGCTATAGGCGCTGGGGGCCGTCGTGAAGATTAATCAAGCTATTGCCCAGAGTCACATGGTGCTGGGCTAATCTGCCGCCGGTGCCGGGGATCGAACCTTGATCCCCAGGTTCCGGAGGCAGTCACCCTGGCCGCGGCGCCACACCTCTTCCATGATATGACCGCCTAAGTCAATTTTGTTACCGCCCCATACTTACATACTCTGAACCTGTTGAGGAAGATTTTCAAATGGCTACCAATCATCACTCAGAAACCGTCACACAATCCTTTGCATAAGCAAGCTGTATTACAGGAAATACCCTCTATACCTAGATTAACAAACAACTCATCTGAAGGCTGCAGACCATGCAGTACTCAGCAGCCAGAATCATTCTAAACCTCCTGCACTGCACTCACACCATACCTATTTAGCTCCACTAGCTCCCTGTACACAAATAAGCACAATTCAAACTTCTCACCCACACTTTCATGGCACTACATAACTCTGGCCCAGCATACTTCAACAATTGCATTTGCTTACACAAATCTTCCAAACACCTCTGCTCATCCGGACTCCTACTTGCATACGTCCCACATATATGGAAAAACAGACTTAGCGGCTGAGTCTTCTCTTACATCACTCCTCAAGCATGGAATGAAGCACTGCTACACATAAGAGCCTCACCCTCACTTCTTGAATTCCACAAGAAGATGAAGATCTGACTTTTTGAGTAGTCCCACTAGGCCTTAGGTTTGGCTAGACTCATACCTGCTCAGTGCCAGGATACCCTCACTGATGATAGTGCGCTCTATAAATCTGTATAGCAAAACATAAGTATATCATAGATTTATTACACTATGCTGTAATAAAATGTTGAACACATTTAATTTTGCTGTTAAAGAGTAGACATCATCAACACCTCCTTCGACACCGCTACCTTCCCGGAGAGCTGGAAGCACGCCGAACTCAGCGCTCTACTAAAGAAGCCATCAGCCGACCCCACCGACCTCAAGAACTACCGCCCCATCTCGCTGCTCCCGTTTCCTGCAAAAGTCATCGAGAAGACCGTCAACAAGCAGCTGGCCGCCTTCCTCGAGACAAACTGATCCCTCGACCTCTTGCAGTCTGGCTTCCGGGCCAACCACAGCACCGAGACCGCCCTGATCGCAGCCACCAATGACATCCGAGCTCTGCTTGACAACGGAGAAACAGCGGCCCTCATCCTCCTAGACCTCTCCGCGGCCTTCGACACTGTCTGCCACCGTACACTAGTGCAGCGACTCAGCAACGTCGGAATCCAGGAGAAGGCACTGGAGTGGATCGTCTCCTTCCTCGCCGGAAGGACACAGAAAGTCCGCCTCCCCCCGTTCAGATCTGAAGCCACCGAAGTCATCTGCGGCATTCCTCAAGGCTCCTCGCTCAGTCCAACCCTCTTCAACGTGTACATGAGCCCCCTCGCAGACATCGCATGCCAGCACAACCTCAACATCATCTCCTACGCCGACGACACCCAGCTGATTCTTTCCCTCACCAACGACCCCGCCACCGCCAGAGCCAACCTCCACGAAGGGATGAAAGAGGTGGCCGAATGGATGAAGAACAGCCGCCTGAAACTGAACTCGGACAAGACAGAAGTCCTCATCCTGGGATCCTCACCCTCCGCCTGGGACGACTCCTGGTGGCCTCCCGCCCTAGGCAGCGCACCCAAACCAACAGACCACGCACGCAACCTGGGCTTTATCCTGGACTCCACCCTCTCCATGACCAGACAAGTCAACGCCGTCTCCTCGTCGTGCTTCAACATCCTGCGCATGCTACGAAAGATCTTCCGGTGGATCCCCACCGAGACCAGGAAGACGGTCACCCAGGCCCTTGTCACCAGCCGTCTGGACTACGGCAACTCCCTCTACGCCGGAACCACCGCCAAACTCCAGAAAAGACTTCAGCGGATCCAGAACGCCTCAGCACGACTCATCCTGGACATCCCCCGTCGCAGCCACATCTCCGGACACCTGAGAGACCTGCACTGGCTCCCGGTCACCAAGAGAATCACCTTCCGTCTCCTCACCCACGCACACAAAGCCCTACACAACCAAGGCCCAGGATACCTCAACAGCCGCCTCAACTTCTACGCTCCCAAACGCCAGCTTCGATCGACCGGCCACGCCCTCGCCACCGTCCCCCGCATCCGAAGAGCCACCACAGGGGGACGGTCCTTCTCCTTCCTCGCAGCCAGGACGTGGAACTCCCTCCCGACCCACCTCCGCCTGACCCAGGACCACCTCGCCTTCAGGAAGCAACTCAAGACCTGGCTGTTCGAGCAGTAGCGGACCCCCCTCCCCTAGCGCCTTGAGACCCTCTGGGTGAGTAGTGCGCTATATAAATGCTTTGATTGATTGATTGATTGTAATTATGCGTATACTTTCATTTGTTCCCAACTGATACTTCATGATTAGTGGCCTATTTAGGAAAAACCTTTATGTGAAATAGAATAAAACACAGGGAACCTACTGAAAATATCTAAGGTGTCAGGAGTATGAAACAAGCTACAGAAGACATTCTAGAAAATGCATTGTCTTTTATCTACGTGCAGTGTCGGGTTCAACCACAGGTCTTCAATGAGCTGAAATCTATTTTAAGGAACACTCCAAGGTTGCATAGTAATGTTCTGGCAGGGAGATTTGACAAAGCAACATTCTCAACCAGCGACGAAGCTCACCATAATGAATAAATCAGTACATGGATATGACTCATGGAACAAGTAAAATAAAACTTTTGCTTTGCATTCAGGGATGTTCGTTTCAAAGGAACTCTTCTGTTGAAGAACATAGTACAAAATCAGAGTGTGTTCCATGTAAAAGTTCCATCAGACACAAAATACCATATGTCGTAGTTAACAGTATGACACCTCAGTGTCTAAAAGACGTTTTATTTGTCAGGGGTCTCCAACCTTTTCTGTATTAAGAGCTACTTATGTTCAACGAAACTCACGGAAGGCTACTAATATTATTCATGTTATAAAAGTGACCACATCAGACAAGATTATATTAGTGGCCACCATATGCAGAATTACTACCAGTGATCACCTGAGAGAATCAGACATGGTTGCTAGCAGTAATATTAAAAAATTGTCAATATGGAATGCTTCAACATGGGTAATACATAACAGTTATAGCTGCAATGCCCCTGGCACCTAGGTAATAACATTTGTAAAACGTCTCCCAAGTGCCACATGATTTATCACTCAAATATCAGGTTTATGGATATTTTGGAAATTCAGCAATTTTTCTTCAGATATAAGCTTATAAGATCTGAGACTAAACACATATTCGTCTCAAATATACACTCTCAATTTGGGAATACATATATTAATTCAACCGAGCAAAAGGTTCTAATTTAGTAGGCTGGGCAACACACAGGTGAGCCGCTTACAGGTAGCTGGAGAGGTATTGGTAGCTCACAAGCTACTAGTTGAAGAAGCCTGTTATATGAGGTTCTCTTGGGTGACTGATAGAGAACGAGAAAGTGCACTGTGGAAAAACTGCTTCTAGGCACTAAGGAGTGAGTGCTGATAGACAGAGGCACTGGAAACAAATCTCCAGGGATGTCCGCAGGAATCTAAACAAGACTCCACACATCAAACTTGGCCCATCACTCTTGCCGGTTAGGTAAGAGTTAAAGAAACATCTCTTCAAGGAGCATTTCACACACCACCAACAAGGAACTTTCCAGCTCTATTGCCAAAGATGAGCTTCACATGGATGAGACCCAACTTCACTCTCCTTTTTTTAACTTCTGCGCATTATCTAGAATTGTCTACATTACCCCACAAAGTACCATATTTCACTGCGCCCCGTAAAGTTATGCTTTATAAATCACAAGAAACAAATACATTGGAAGCATAGAGGGGAGGGTAAAGGAACATGGAATCAGTGAGTGGTGTGGATCTACTTGCAGATCAGTATGTAGCTCTTCAGGTTGAAAAAGCACTTAGGGCCTCATGTAGGTAGCATACCAGTTACCACTTCTAAAATACCGAACGATACCGAATCGGTATTTTAGAAGTGGTAACTCGTATGTAGGTAATGAGTCGGTATTTTTTACCGATTCGTTACAATTCGGTAATTACCGAATCGGTATTTACCGATTCGGTAATGAGGCATACCTTCCCATTGAGGGGAAGGTATGCCTCATTACCGAATCGGTAAATACCGATTCGGTAATGGTGGAGAAAATGCAAGGGTGGCAGGGTGTCACATTGACACCCTGTTGCACCCCTGATTCGGCCATGTGTGCACATGTGGCACACATACATGCCCTAAGGGCATGTATGTATGCCACATTGCACACTGCTACGCGCTTCCAAATGCATACACACATACATTAATTATTTACCACCAACTAAAAGTTGGTGGTAAATACCGACTCATAAACACACACACACACTCCCCCTACATATCATTTCTGAAATCGGAATTTACCGATTCGGTAAAATTACCGAATCGGTAAAATTACCACATCGGTAACGTTACCGATTCGGTAATTTTACCGATTCGGTAGTTTTACCGATTCGGTAAATTCCGATTTCAGAAATTGACCCCCTACATACCAATAGCCAATATACCGGTCGGTAACGGTATAATTACCGAAAATCGGCCGTTACCGACCGGTATATGGCTACCTACATGAGGCCCTTACTGAGGTGTGTCCGGTTTGAGACACACTACCTGACGTTCATGAGTTGTTCCTGTATGGAAATATCATGAAATGCTAAAGATTGGTATTGAGTTTCAATGAATATCAAGTCTTGGACATGGTCACTGGCGCACCGTAGAACACAGAATCCACATTAGTGACAAACTGTACAAAGACGTCACTTTAATGACAAAAACTACTATTCTGAATCAACAGCAACTTCATGTTTAGATATCATCTTTAAATTTAATGATCTAAATCCCACCTTTGAAAGAGGATGTACCGATAAATACAATTACTTTATGTCAGATTACACCAGTCTTTCGCACAGGATCTAACTTGAACAATGCTCTTTTCCGTCTCTCACCACCACCACTAGTGAGCACTTACTCAGAGATGTGAGGGCAGATGGGAGAAGTGGGAAATTGGACTCCACCAATCTTGCCTCACCCATTCTGTTGGTATAGGAGGCCTGCAGGATGTGAGGAATCTCTTTGAGACAAAGAGATATCTCAAGAAATTGGTCATTGGGAGTGCAAAAAATAAGTATAATATAATATACATTGACACTTCACCCTTTGTTTTGAAAAATGACCTTAAACTTCAAGACTGGGGGGCATATTATCAAGCTCGGAGTTAAAATTATCGCCGCTTTAGCGGCAGAAAACTGCCGCTAAAGTGGCGATAATGGGCTTGATAATATGCCTCAGAGAATTCCAATAGAAGTCCATGTTGACAACAGAACATGGGCTTCTATGGGAATTCTCAAGGGCATATTATCAAGCCCATTATCGCCGCTTTAGCGGCAGTTTTCTGCCGCTAAAGCGGTGATAATTTTAACGCCGTTTCTTGATAATATGCCCCTATATGCTGTCTTGTGGAAGATGAGTTAGAGTTTCTGCTCGAATCCTATAGAACTGAAAATGAGGTTTCCCAGAAACTGGAACCATAACCTAGATGAATCTACCCTTTGCAACCATATGGTTGAAGATGTTGATCATCTATTATGTTTTTGTGAATTGTATTAAAGGGTAAGAGCAGCTTTGTATAAATGTGGGCGTTAGGCGCTATCAAGTTGCTACTAGAATTTGTTCTGACAGATACTAGCCCTATTATAGTTTATGCATCAACCTGTTACTTATATGCTGCCTGGATCCAAAAGAAGCAGTTGGGTCTGTCACTATGAGCTTTGGATTGATTGAATGTATCCCAGCATCAGTGGTGCGGTGGAGGTCGGCTTTGAGCTTCAGGGAGCCCCTTCCGTCACTGTGCAGGGGGGGCAGGCCCCTGGCCTGAGAGCTCCTGACTGGGCCTGGAATGTGAGGGCCCTACCTCCATATAGTTTCGTTACACCACTGCCCAGCATGATGTACCACATTAGACTTTGGAGTTCCCTTTGTCAGGCTTTATAAATGATAGAGGGCTTGATATGTTACAATATGTAATTTATTTTAGATGGCTTTTTAATAATGGTCCTGTATTTATTATTGTTTCATTATATTTACTTAGTAATATAATTGAGTTAAAATGCTTTGCACTTTTTATCGTGTTTTTAAGGGGCTAGTCTTCATTATAAACCTGTTAACTACTACACCGTTCATATCTAGAGTTTCCAATTCTTAGAATTTTATGTGCATGCTAGAACTCTAATTCCTTGTACTTGACATTCATATACATATATGCAATCTAGGCGACTCTCAGCCCTTGTTTCTTCAGAGGCAAAGCTTATTAGAATGTACGTCCCCAAGACTTTAGAGTTCAGATAAATGTTCAAGTAATAGTGCAAGTTCAGTTTCATTAACGGCACAACTATCAAGATATTTTTTTATATTCTAAATGGCCCAAAAAAATTCTTTAGGAAGGATTAAGTCTAGGCAAAGGCAAACCAAGATCCAGGTAGCAAGGTCTTGGTTGCATCGACATTGTAGCATGATTGCCTAGCAAAGCACGCTCCAAACCACAATATGGCCATTGTCTCTTTAAAACACACAAAGGTTAGTGGTGGGCTGTGGATAGTAGGTCATTACTGGCATACTGCCACACAGCACATTTCCAATGTCTACGCAACTTTAGTCCAGACAGTGGTGGCATTCTGTGATGACCGCAAATTAGCGAGAGCAGATCTGGATTACCACTTTCTCACACTTTCTCATACATGAGCCACATCAAGCGGTAAGTAGTAACCCAGACCCACCTCCTTACACTTCACCCCATCACCTCTCTTAATATCCTGAAGGCCATCTTGAATGTTACCCCCTGAAAATACTCGGGTGGTCCCAGATCCCCCAAAATGGCAAAATGTATATTAATAATCTTTCTCCACTCTGGCTAAAAATGTAATCAGTTCTTCCATAGAACCTAGCTCTTTTCTTGGCACACATATTTCAGGTAATTGTTTGAAAAGCCTGACTCAGATCCCAAAAATCTAGAAAATGTTTCTCAAAACAAATGGCTATGACAAATATTGCGGAGAAATGTTTAGACAGCCAGATGAATGGTTCACCTCAATACATGACCTACTAGGCAAATTCCAATTATGTTTTCGATCTGTCCGAAAAGCTCTTACTCAGAACAGGAGATGACACAGCTCATCAGAACTCAATAGTACTGAAAGCAATAAGCACGACTAGGAGGTTAAGGAGGCTTAGACATTTTGCAGCACAGTAAATGTGTTGAGTGAAACCTAAAAAACCCTAGAGAAACTGGATGATCACTTACATTCTTTAATTCTCCTTGCACTACAGCTTAAGAAGCGTGCCAAGTATGACTGATTTGGGACCTTCAACTCTAGTGCATGAAATTTCCTGTTAATAACTTTTACTAAGATGCCTGTTTGTAAATTCAGCCCTTTTGAGTTATGTTCTTTATAACATTAATGTGACAGCATCTAAAGAAGACCATCAGTGTTAGTTATTTCTCCACTGCACAAGGGAAGAGAAGAGACGCATGTCCTAATTGGGCCACATAAGCACAATCTACTGGAACTTCAGACTGCAGTGCACAATTGTGTTATGTAGGAGTCTGGAAAGGGGCATTGGTGATGAGTCTCAGTACGGGGTCACTGAGGAGTAATTTATAGGAATGCAGTAGCAGAGACATACACACATCTACAAATGAACATCTATCTCTCTTTTTGACCCTGTGCAGAGCTCTGCTGCTTTTTAGCTAGGTTCACGCCAGACAAAGACCACATGCATAGCTACATACATAAAGGTAAAGGCAGTAGGCTAACTAAGCCTTAGTACCTCAGCGCACAGGGAACCAACATGTCGCAAACTCCTCTCTGACCTTATCCACCATGGAAATGGGCAGCTACCAACACCAGTCAAGGGCACTTTTCAGGGTAGGGAGTGAAACACCAAATCCAAAAATTTGGGGGGTTCACCTTGGGGCAAATATTTACTCCTTTAGGAAAAAGACAAAAACTGCTATTATAACAGATTTGGGCTGGATTTTCCCAATGTGGAATTGTACTGTGCATACAATTACATTGCAAACACAAGGAGATGATGGACCGAGCGCTGACACTTTTCAGACACTCACCCCCAGATCTGGGTTGAATCCATCATCATTCTTGAGCTCACTTCGCCACGCCAGTTTAGACTCAGCTATATGTAAATCAGTCTTGACCCTGTGCCTCATGGGAACAGTTCAGCACGAACTGCCAAGCCAGGTCTTCCTTTCCACATTGGGAAAACACTTACATCTGATAAAGTCCGATGACATTCCTAGGCTGTGCCTGGATACCTGGGACATATATGCCCTAGAAAGATTTTGTGAATTAAAAATCATGTAATAGTATGTTCAAGACAGAGAGGAATCTCCATTTGTTCTTTTATGTTTTTGTGATTTGGAATCATAAAGTCAGTAATAATTATTCTGTAGGAGCCTTTGGGGGGAGAGTGATGGAGGTAGTACACAGAAGTGCTGAGTAATGCAACCTGGTAAAGGGTAAGACACCACTCTTGTGAAGTTTATATCAACATCTATAGCCCTATTCCGAGAAAGCCCCACCAAAACCTGTAACTGGTGATCTTCCTTGTCACTGTGATGCTGTCTTCATGGCTTATCTAATACAAACCTTCTCCACCCGCTTTCAAGAAAAGACTTGTTTGCTTCCATCATCCTTTAGAAGTTGCCTGGTTTATATAAGGTGTTATTTCAATAGACATAAACCATTTCATGAGAAATGTTATGGTATGTGACCTGTATAATGCTCTCTGACTTTTAACTCAGACACAGATATACCTGCATGTCTACCCATCACTCTTTAAGCTTGACAGACCTAATTGGCCCATTCCCCTTGATGCTACAACATTAAAGACTTTGCTTAGTCTGTATTTTATTCCATGGTTACTCCAAAGTTTCTGGCTTGTGGATTGTACCTTTGAAATGCTGAAATGTTTACTTACCAACTGCATTACTTGGACTTTTTTATTTCCATTATGTACTATTTTTAATCTTTACTCAATATTATAAGCTTGACATTTATACCTCTGCTTGATTATTTTCCTTCACTTGTTTTGTTTTAATATAATGTTTATCTTTTTTTAATTCCCATGAACTTTTTTTCTCTATGGGGTGTACTGTAGAAGCATATTTTTCCTTTACTGACCTTTCTTTCTCATTCTGTTCCCATAACTCTTGCTGTTTCCTCTTTTTACACTCTTCTTTTTTTCTGCTTCTCATGTTTATCTACATAATGTTTTCAGAGAGTGAATATTTTTAGGCACATTTTTGACTCATCAATATTGTATTTTTTGGAGGTAAATCTTTCAAAGTAATTATTTCAGAAGTAAGAATTTCGAATCTATGAACCATTAACCCTCTCATGTATGCATTCCAATCTGACTTTTGCTCTGTTGATAATCTAAACTTGAAGAACACTTCACATAGAAGCAATAGCACGGAAGAACGGAAGTCTGACTTGGTTGATGGATCAGGAATATACAAAGAGGTAGGGGACCAGTGCTGTTAATTCTTTGTTCTTCATGCAATTGATAGCACAAAAGGCTGTTTTCGTTCAGATTTACCGATGTCGCGCAACGGACCGGATGCAGGATTACGATATGCGGTGAATACCGCTTTGAAAGAGTCATTGTTGTTTTTTTATTCTTGTTGGATAAATTGCGCCATTGGATTTGCCGTTTTATACATTATACTGCCCTGAAGAAGCCCATGTTGGGGCGACCCACATTGGCTGTTTACACTTTGTGAAGCACAACAGAGAATAAAAGACATCCTAAAATTCATTTATTTGTATTTGTTCATGTCTCACATATTCAAATGTGTCTAAATATTTGTTTTTCATACATTGCCTCTCATCCAACCGAATCAAGCCTAGTTATTGTTTGTGGTCCATAAGCAGCAGATCACTTGAGGTGGGCAATAAGATCCATTGTAGTGACTGTTCTGGTGGTGCAGTCTCCTATGACCCAGCTACTTTCTATTATTGTCGATTAGCACAAAAGGTCTCATTCCTTGAAATTAACATGATACAATTTCTAAAAATGTTTTGGATGCAGATCTTTTATAAAAGTTTGTCTTTATACCTTGAATTGTTGTCTGGTTTAAGCTCTGGGCCCAAGAATGGTGGAGGCCCATCAGTATATTTGAAATATACATTTATTTTATAAGACAGCCTTTTTAGACCACCTCTTTGTGCTAATGTTAATATGGAAACTGACGCGTTCATCGATAAAAATGAAGTCTCATCCTTATTAATAGAATCACCCGTTCTGAACTCCACATCTACCTCGACTGGCAAATATGTAGTCAAGCAGGCATTGAGACCTACGCCCGGGATTACTGATGGATGGATCATAGGAGAGAGGGTGCATAGCTGGCAGGCATACACTTGAGCAGGAAACTCTTGATCAATCCCACAGATAGGAGCAGCAACATCACAATGGCCACGGGAGCTTGCCCCAATAAAGCACACATGGCCGGAGGGGGTACGCGCTTTTCTAAAGACACTATAAAATCATATGCCACATGAGTTAGGAACACATAGCCAATCAGTACCTACCACACTTAGTGATCATGCGCTGCCCATGCCGGACATCTGGACACAGTATCCACTGGCCACACTGTGTCCACACAAGGTCGAGACCCACCTGTATTAACCATTTGACCAATAATTTATGACTCCAAAGGCAGCAACAAACATTCCTCACCATCTATGGTACACCGGAAACTTTTCTAACGTGTTTTATATAAAAGAAGGACATATACTGATTGTAAATTGAGACAGTCCTCAGACCTCGTGCTTGTAACTGTTCTCCCGGCTGTAAGGTAAAATGAAACAAACTGTTCCTGTTTTGCCAAACACCACTTGTCTTCTGTTTTTTCTAAAGATTTTTAACTCAAGCAAATTTCTTTTCTAAAAAAGTGGATATTACATTACAATTTGCCATGCTCCTGTTCAATTTCATGCTGTCGTTCAGTTGCAGTAGTTTTACATTCACTTAAATGTGTTATTTCTCCATGCTTAATTGATTACTGTAAATTCATTTCTTAACCACATAACTTCTTATTGGAGCTAGATGCATACAACGGAGGCTCGTGATCTTGCACAGGCTGAGATGGCAGCAGGCATAACCATGTGCTCGTTTCTGTCATAAAGGGGGGTCTCTAGTTGGCAATGGTTTGCCCAATTAGGGACCCTAGCTTCTAGTCAGGGTAAGGGAGTTACACCCTTAAAAGAGACACTGCAAACCCCCTTGGTAGCTTGACACTAGCAGTCAGACTTATCTCAGAGGCAGTGTGTAACGCATTTGTGCACACCTACAGTAACACAGTGAAAACACTATAGACACCATACCAGTTTAAAAGAAAAGACCAAAACAACAAAAATCGACCATACATATATCAAGATAGCCTCAAAAATTAGGTTATTCACAGCAATAATGCTTTTAGCAACAAATAGCTCCACTTGTGGCTATTACGCCATTGTGACAGCTGAAAATCCCAAAGTACGGCGCCGACCGTGAGGTGCGCAGCATCAGGCCTGGAGTCACACGGACCCCAAAGAACAGTACTTTGGTAAACGATGAAAATAAAGACGTGCATGGCGTCGGGGACGTGATGCTTCCTTGGCGCCGGGCAGAGTGGGTTCCTTACAACCACAGAGGTGAGGCACCGGTTCCTTACTGCGATGCAGGGGAGGTGAGGCACCGGGTCCTTACTGTTGCCGGGGAGGTGACGTTGTGGTGGAATCGAGGCGTCTGTCCTTTATGACAATGTGGGGTCGATGGATTTGGGAGGTCACCCAAGTCAGGTATCGGCTCCACGATGATGAAGCACCGGCGTCAGTGAGGTCGGGGCTGCGGTGCAAGTCAGGGCGGTGTGTCGTGAGCGTCACCAGCGGTGCCCTCGGCTCTGGTGCAGGCAGCAGCCTCTGTGATGGTGTCAGAGTCCGTACGATGTGGCATCGGCAAGTGCCAGGGCTGAGGTGAAGGTCGGGCGGTGCGTTGTGCACTTTACGAGCGGTGCCGACGGCTTTATTGCAGGTTACGGCATTGTGTGTCAGCATCAGTGTTGTTATTTCCCTCTGTGGCAGCTGAAACAGCAGTTCCAGGTGCAGAAGAACAGAGAAAATTAAGTCTTTGTGTCCCTGTTATCACTGTAGCCATCTTCTGTCTTGTCCAAAAAAAGAACACCAGGACACCGCCAAATATTGCCCACAACACATCTTGATGCATTACATTTGCTTTTGAAGACTGCCCTCTTTCTTTCAAGGACTAAAGGCATAGGTTTTTTCCTGCACCTTAGCAATTAATGTTAAAAATATTAGGACATACAGTCTAGGTTTAGACTGAAAAAACAGGGTGTGGGCCCTATTAATGCTGTAAATGCTTAAAGAGATTATAAGAATGCTTTTCAGTCCACTGTTAGACAAGTTTCTGTCAACGTAGAAGCTAGTGACCATGCTACATAAAGCACAAGCAAACTTTGACTACTTTAGGCATGACAATTTGTGCTGTAACTTTAACTGTGCCATTCCCCATTATTCAATGTCTGCCAATGAGCAGCAACTCATGGGACCTACCCTTAGTGTGTACCAAGAGCTGACAGACTTGATAGAGACGTGGTGTGAGAAACCTGCAGCCAAGAGAGACAAGAGTGTGTTTAGAGGTTTTGATTTGCGCTTTTTCTGAGTTACCACATCAACATTACCTACAGAGTCCAACGCAGGCAAGCAAAAGGACTCCTTGAAGTACCTTGACTCACCACATAAATCCTGATTACAAATGCCCCGCTTCTGAATCACTACGTATTGTATCTGATAGATAACAATACTGTGGGGATCACTATTTATCGGATATGATAAATTACTCCAATTACAAATTTCACCAGCAAAATTGGTGCATATCCGGATTTTGATGGTTACTGCACCAAAGTCTTTATGTCCCAGTATTTTCCAGGTCTCCCTACACCATAAAGACTGGAAGGTTTGACCTGCCAATATTTACCTGGAGAAAATTAAGGGAAAGTGCCACCAAATGCCTTGATGCTTTACATGTAGCAACAGTAGTTGCTTGTGATATTCGTGGTAACTCCTGACAAAAGGATCAAGAGGAAGTCAAAGGGCCAAGTACAAACCCAAGGGGAAGGAAGCATGTCAGTGTTATTTATGGGGCTTTAACAGTGGCTAGTATGAAGAGGAAGGCTGTGTAACCTTCATACAGATATTTTCTTGAAAATAAAATCATCACACACTGGATGCACACTCCATCACAACATATCAGTTATCATATTTAGGAATGAGGTCATAGTCGAGCTAAGAGTTCAAAGGAAGGGGCTCCCTAAAGTGATAGTTACCTCTCTATCAATAACAATCTTAAAAAGTAAATAAATTAAAGTATGAGCCACCTAAATAAAAAAGTCCAGAATGCTGTTCCAGATTTCCAGAAGGAGGAAGCCAGCTCCAGGGAACACATGATGTGAGGTTGTTTGATGTTCTCTTTTTCAGTTTTCTTATGGAAACGCATCTGGAGATTAGTATTTTTCAGTGATGTTTGTTTTGATGTAGAGTCCTGCGAGAGCACTCAAGACAAAAAAATGAGTTGAATGTGAGCCCATGTTGAAGTAATATACATTCAGGAAAAAACTCTAAGGGGATAGGTACATCAGGAGCACATAGCAGAACTAGCTGTCAATACATACACTTAGTGGATTACATTGGTCGGTTCTCACATTGCAAAGTTGCAGCCACTCAGGCCTCATTGGAGGACAGTGATTAGAAAAGGAGGCAGTGGTGGAATATCTGGTCTTCACTGAACAGTATTTTCACTGACAAAAAGGTTTTGAGTGGCACATGGCATTGCCAATGTCTGAGAAGAGTGTGGCAGTCTGATCTATTCACCTGTCCTTTCCATTTGCGTATTGCAAAGTTGGATTGCCTGCCACAACTTTGAAATTTTTAGTATTTGGACTTAACAAATCAGTTTGAAAAGAATAGGAGTCTCACATTTACACATTTTTGACAGCTGTTAATGAATGGAGGGGGTTATGCTCATAGCTTTCACGCATTCTCCAGATGAGCTCAGGCCCTTGCCTAATTCTGTGGCGTAATGTCTGATCCGATTCTACCACCTCCTCGGCACACAACATCCTGGTTCATTTCAACAGCACAGTGTGGCTTTCCCACTTTATTACACTCTTGCCCTCTGCAATCAACATTGTTGCAACAACCTCCTCACTGGGGCTCCATCGCAGTTCCTTATGATCCCTTAGTACTGCGACAGCTGGTACACAAAGTAGCAACTGAGCTGAACTATAAAGACATATGAGCAGTGAACTATTTGGCTCAATTCTGTTCACATCAACATGTTTATCAATTGTTGCCAACAACACAACTTTGATTTCCTTTTTTTGCTCCGACTCCTACATTCCACAGATAAATCTGTGTTATCACTTATGTTGCCTTAGTTATTGCAAGGTTTTTTAAACAATTCTTCGGATTGCATTTCATGCTTTTTGGAACAGGAGCAACATTAAGAAGGTTATGCACATTAGTATCCCAGGAAACATGCAGAACTGGATCAATATCTCATAGACCAGTGGACACATTAGTATGTGGTCTTAAGTTGTCATTACTCATGCCCATTCAATTCTGTCTTTGCAGAGATGCATTATCTGATGAAGATATAAAGTCATCCCTGAAGGAAAATATACAAATTTTAAAATGCGCTTGTCTATGTAGACTTGAACAAGAAGTCATAGGCTGTAATACGTTATTTTATTTGGCATGTGTTCTTGGTTCTCATTTGCAGGCCTGTGGATTTGCATGTTTTTAAAAAATGGCAGGGCAGCCGTTGAAAGATATTATATTGTCTTGTATTGTAATTGCAGTTCTATAGTTCTTCATACACCTGATGAGATGTCAGTGTTTTCAATTGATGGGTAGCAGGCTACTCTCTGGTCAGATGCTAGAGTGTGTGTTTGAGGTGTTGACGTGTGCGTGATTTTATCATGCTGTACCCTGGACTGTAGCGGAACAGCAGGAGTGTGTGAACGGGTGCTTTGGTCTATAGCGTGGTTATTGTGTAGCTTATTTGGAAGTGATTTGTGCTATTTATGGGGCAGAGGCTAATAAAATAATAGTGCTGTAAATGCGTAACTCCACTAATGCATGATTGTGCATGTTCTCGAGCATACCTTCCTTTATGTGGAATTGTTCTAGTTCTGAGATGGGTATGATCCTGAGTTCTATGAAGTTCCTGCACTCCTACTGATGATAAGTGGTTCCGTGTGATGTTTGTACTTCCTTTTCCATTTCTGAGTGAAGAGCTTGGCCTTTCCTGCCTACCTTAGTAGGCGCAGTCTCTTGCTTTTTTCATAGAGAGAATTCCATATTTTTTGCTTGTACGAAGAAGGTGGTTTAACAGATTTTGGAAGGGGGGGGGGGTTAGCATCATTATGGGCATGATTTAGATCTTGGCACATCTAGTCCCATCGTCACTTTTCCAATGGTTTCACCGTCCGCCTACTTGGCAGTCCACCCTCTCAATTTAGATGTTGGCGGGTCTATGGACGATAGTCTGTCCGGCTGCCGCCGTCTCTGCCCGAATTTTCATCTTGCGTCGACAGGTAAAAGCGGCTGTCAGAGGGAGCCCGGCCAAGATTTCCACCCGGCTAATCACAATGTGCTTTTACGTCGAGGAAACTGTGGTAGAGACACCTCCAACCCTAGTTGTCGGAATCTAAGAAAATGAGGTAGAAATGTACCTTTTTTTCAGTTTTTCACTTTCGTTTCCATCTTGCACCCCATTGCCCGGGTCCTTCCTTTGCTGCTACTACTTGACCACAATGTTAATCAACTCCGTTGTCGCCGGGATCTAAGCTAAGCATCTTTTTCACTTTTTACTATGAATCGTGCGTTAACATTTGCTTTGGATTCATGTATTTTTAAATTGCTCTTACATGCAATTTTTTTCATATGTGTAATGCAGTGGTGTTCATATTGCAACTTATCAAGGTAAAATTAACACACCTGTATTCACACTTAAAACAAATATTTATTTGTTGTGGTGTTTGTGGGTGTTGTGCTATGGTGCCTGTGGTTGTACATTCAATAGAGTGTGTATGTTGTTTGTGGGCAATGCTATATGTAACAAAAACGTCATATCACATTACCTATATGTATTTGTGAAAGAAACACAACATATATGTGTAGTGACACACAATAAGTACTCTTACTAGTCTCCAGTCTGCCAGGGACTCACTCCATCAGGAATCCGCAGCAAGGACAACACCAGCATACTGGGGAAATATAAGTAGGCTGGATGCAAACCCGCCAGCCTGATGGTGATGAAGCATTATTAGCCATCAGAGAAGCTCGCCATGTTGATGGAAGTGCACCGCTTGCGCAATAGTAAGCAGTCTGTTGATGCGGACGGTGGTTCAACCAGCCCACATCTAAATACGGTGGGCGGGACGCCATCAGCTCAACGGAGTACATGTTACCACTGAAAAGGACGGACGATGAGAGTCCCACCAAGCTCTAAATCAGCCCCTGTGTGTTTACTGAAAATATACTTCTCTGGTTCTGACATAAACTCTCAAGCAGAATTCATTGGCATTATTTGTCCATGGCCATTTGAGCAATGATAATGAAAATTAACATGTGTTAAATAAGGATTTAAGATATGATCTTTATTTCTTTAGTAAAATCCATTCTTTGGAGCAAAGATAATTGTGCAGTGGTAATTTGGTTTTACTTTGTAAAAAAATATGTTAAATTGCACTGTTACTTGAAAGGAAACTGCAAGGTATGTCTTTAATCAGGCACAAGAAAGGAAAATCTTCGCTCCCAACAATGCTGACGGAACCTATGGGTCAACTGGCAGTCTCTTCAGACTTCAAAGAGGAGTTCTTGACCTGCAGCCAGCTGGGTCATTGTTTTTGGGAGATGGCCTTTTGTCTTACCAGAGACATTCTGGCCTGAGGTAGTCCCCAACTTTCCATATTCTTGAGGTGTTGTGGTAGTGTAGTCAAGATGCTACATACATTTCCTCAGGAAGTCTTCACCTGTGGATAAATGGCTTCCGCTGACGGGTTTGGGAGTTTTAAGACAAAGACAAGCTATGTAAGAAAATTTACCTTGCAGAGAGAAGGAGTGTTTAAAGAGAATCCAAAGTTCTTTTGTCATATCTGCAAAGAATTGTTCATCAAATTCTTACACACAATACACAACGGAAATCACAAGGAATCCCTACATGGATGTCATTTAGGGGTCGCCAGGGGTCTATGTGCGACCCCTGGCACGACCCTTGTGACTCCTGGCACTGCATTTGCAAACCCTAGCATCAGCAGTGGCATAATTAGTGCGAGAACAGAAGCAGCTCGTCCTTATGGACATCGGATTAGGGCTTCACCCTTTTTGTTGTCACTAATAGTGAATATTATTACATTATTCGCTATTAAATAAAAAATGGAGTACAAATAGCAGGAATATGACTTTCCCTGGTAGCTGATGTAAGTAAAAAAAATGCTTTTAAATGAATGTTTGTTGTGTGCATGGTTGCAGTTTTGAGTGTGTTTACGTAAGAGAAAGTGTGTGTATGTGTGAAGGTGTGTGTATATGTGTGAAAGTGTATGTGTGAATACGTGTGTATGTGTAAGTGTGTGTGTGTAAGCATGTGTATGTGATAGTGAAGATCAAAGGGCATGTGAAATCACTTCCACTACCCCAGGCATTTTAGTTGATCGACACCAATAAATCCATGCTACATTGTTGACCATACACAGCCCTGTAACTCTAATAGATATAACAAATACAAAACAAAAAGACAACAAAAGGATGGAACATTTAAATATGTGAAATATTGTTACTTGAACTCTACAATAAACCAAATAGAGTTACATCTCCAGATAATGTTATCCCAGAATCATAGGCAATATATTGTGGATAACGACTGTTATGATAAACTACTGAATATCCAAATATCTTATTGCATACAATTTCCATAAAAGGCTAATTCTTCAGATTACTTTCATATAAACAAACTAAATACAACAGATGTACTTAATTAATGAGTATTAAATTAATCCCAGTGTTAATAAAACTAAAGTATTATACAATTAACATATTACTGTAACTGCTGTACATTAACTGCACGTCTGTAGATTTAAGGAATACACAGGATTCAAAGAGAAGAAATGCGCAAAGCCACGTGTTCAATGAGTTTTTGCATATGAACAGTTACATCTCACAATTGTACAGCAAATCATAATAAAGAAAATGAAGAGTGAGCAGATGATGTCACATTTCAAGATTTGAAGAGATTAATCTTTCATTTTAGTGTTGCACAGTGCTAGTCTCATAATTGCAAAAGAAATTCATAGGCAAAGACACCTACGGTATTCAGAAAAAATATTGAGTTTAAAATATTTCCACACCTAAATATTGATTCTAAAATATTGAGACATAGAAATATCATCAGCAAGAATATTGATGTCAAGAATATCGATTTTAAGGTAAGTAATATTGATTTTTAAAATATCTGGCATTAATATCATTTGCAAAAAATATAGTTGTTTAAAATATCATATTTCCATTGTTCTTATGCATTTTAGTATATATTTTAAATGTATATGATGTAATCTTTTTGTTCATGTTTTTGAATATATTTGTTACATTTTTAGTAGGTATGAAATGTAATTTTATTAAATTTTGTGTTTTTTAGTTCCAATGGTATCCCACTTGGCAGTGAAACCCAAAGGATTGCACTCTACGTACGGCTTTCAAATAAGATTTATTTTAGGCAACGCGTTTCAACCTCAACAGGTCTTCATCACAGCCTCATTTGTAAAAAGTGCCCCATCCACCATAGAAATAGTGTTAGAAAATACATAGACATAAACAACATACTGCCAAAAGTTGTTCATAGAGACAATTCGGAATGCAAAAAGAGAGAATGACCAATTAAATTCCTTAGTCATAGTAGATGTGTGCATGAATGATGTAAATATATACCCAGACAATAATATACAAGAATGAACAGTTGTGGCCACATAGCTGCTGAACACAAGATAACCCAATATATATGTAAGGAGTACTGTATATACAAAGCACTAGCACTTTTGTTGACTAAATATGAAGTGAATGTCTAAATCAAGCACTAGCACTTTACATTTGCAGTGTGTTTGCCATTAGAAGAAGGATTATAATGGCATACACCAAATGAGAAAGGTAGCCAAATGACATGTAAAGGTATAATGATCAGGTACTAAATTATAACGCAAGTAATTAATTTTGCTGCGTAATATATGATTTCAGAATCTATGATTGAATACATGAGTTTTTGCTTTATGTATAAATATTAATTGTTTATTAAATGAGCTTAAACAAAATGTATTCACTAGCGAAACGTTGAAAGTCATTTGTAATAAGGCTTAAACTACCATGTTCTAAGATGGCGCCCGCAGTGGGGATGCAATGATTTCTATGGTGCAAAGAAATGTTAATATATATATATATATATATCAGTCAGTCAGTCAAATCACTTTATTCGATTAATTTAAAATCATATAAGTACAGTACGCAAACATATACAATAAATACAAACATTCAGACAAAAATATAAACAATCCTTCCTATAAAATTCATTATAACTAAAATCACAGACATTTAAATTTACATGATAGCATTTAGGTGTTTAGGCAATAGTCAATGACGAATGTCTATTTTTCTTAAGCCTCATAGCAGCAACCAAGAAACATGCAATATTAAAAGTATCCCATGGGGTATTCAATGTCTGGAGATAAAGTAGCGCTGGTCTAACCTGCAGGAAACCCCTTCCTCTCAGAATAGGAATTATATACTTCTTACGAATACCAGTATAAAAAGAACAAAATATCATAAAATGGAGGGTATCCTGGGTAGAAAAATTATCACATTGACAAGGGACCGTGTTCTCAGGATTGTACCACTCCTGGAAGTCACCTAATAAAAAAGGAACCAAATTAAAACGGAACCTATATATATTTGTGTGCCCTAGGTATCAATGAAAAATGCGTTAGTATGCCTAAATTCAACCAAATAAAGGTCAAGTAGCCAGTCGTACATTAAAATAAAATAAAATATGGCTACAACATTGCTGATACAAAATTAGAAATTAATTATACACGCTCCATTGTACTTCCATGGCACTTCCATCATATTGCAGAGATAGCATGGATTTTATTACTAAAGTCCAAAACATCCCATGGAAGCCACATTTTTTTCTAGTTACCATTGATGTTACAGCGCTGTATACTTGCATTGATCACACATTAGGGATAGAAGCATGCAAATATTTCCTCAGGGACGTGCCCATTTCTAGGTTTAAGCACACTATGATGCTGTTGGATATGTTCAAGTTTTGTTTCAACAATAATTTCTTTGTTGTCAATGATTTGTGGTACCATCAGAGGGTCGGCACTGTGATGGGCAGTTGCTTTGTGCCAAGCTACTCCTGCATTTTTATATGGTGGTGGGAGGCTAACCACGTATTGATAGAAGAAAACGAGAAATGGACCAGGCACTTTACACTGTGGACAAGGCACATTGATGTTTTATTGATCATATGTGAAGGTCTCAAGGCCTTACTTAGAAGATTTTCTAACATATCTGGGACATAATGATTTAAATTGTTTATTTACCAACAAAATGCATCAGACTAATATTGATATTCTTTATGTGTCAGTGGAGATTTGTGATGGTCAATTACATACCAAGCTATTCCGCAAAGAGTCAATAGGCAACAATATACTACATGCAGACAGCCACCACCCTCGGAATCTCAAATGGAGTATTCCATATGGTGAGCTGCTCTGTGCTAAACGCAACTGCAGTACAGCTGCTATGTACGAGAAAGAAAAGACAAGGATTATCGATCGCTTCAGAGCTAGGGGCTATTCTGCTAAAGTTCTGTGAGACTTATCACTACCTTTAACAGTGAGAGTCAGGAGGTCAGGAAGGTGGTCACTCGTCATTGGCACCTTGTCAAAAGTGACCCTACAATTGGAAAAACTGTAAGTCAGTTCCCCCAAATCACGTATCGTAAAGCCAAATGTTTATGTGATATTCTGGTACACAACTTTACTGACACTTTCAACAAAAGAGAGGGATGGCTGCAGGAACAAAATGGGGTTTAAAAGTGTGGCAGGTGCAAGCCATGTAAGAGAAGCTAAAAATTTTGAATTTACCTTACTGCCATAGGTAAACAGTAACGCATCAACAAGTTTATTACTTGTAGAAGCCATTTTTGTGTCTATGTCCTTCTGTGGCCATG
Source organism: Triturus cristatus (assembly GCF_964204655.1). Lineage (NCBI taxonomy): Eukaryota > Metazoa > Chordata > Amphibia > Caudata > Salamandridae > Triturus > Triturus cristatus. The sequence goes on from NC_140581.1 coordinate 234,892,078, forward strand.
TGGTCTCAGATATGTGGGCAGTACCATTGGCCCGGTTAGAAAGCGTATTTTAGAGCACTACAGGACCATAAAAAATCTGGACCAGGCATATCCTGTTGGCAGACATTGGGCAAGACTGCCTCAACGTAATGCTGATGTTCTTGTGTTTTTTGCTATTGACAGATTTGAACAGACAGTCAGAGGAGGGAACAGAGAGAGATTTCTACGGCAGCAAGTTTCCAGGAGGTTTAAATGAGAGCGAAGAGCTCCATATACACATCGGCTGATGTGCTTTTCAAGTGTTGCTGAAGTGCTCTTTCCATTAGTCTATGTCTGTCATGTGCCACAGCCTTAAATGATGATACCTCTTTTCCTTGCTGATATTCCTTATTAAGTAGCACTATGATTTCGATTTGAGTTATCTGACTGTATATCTACGAACTGGTATCCTTATTATATGGTCCTTTGACTTCCCCACGGACCCAGTCTGCCCCTTTTGTCTTCTTCCCCCACCCCTTAGTTTCTATCAAACCAGAACTGTTTTTCTTGAAACTTTTGTCAATTTTGTACTTTGGACATGCACTTCAACATGTCTACGGTCTCTTATGGAGTCGGTGTTCACTTGGTTCTGTGTGCTTTTTTAATATGAGACTTAGGTTTGCATAGATTCCAATTATGTTGTGGACATGGTGTTATTCTCCTGAGTCTTTTTGAATCGGAGACTTAGGTGTGCATAGATTCTAAATTATGTCGTGGACATGGTGTTATTCTGCTAAGAATTGACCAATTGGCCGTTGACACAGTTAGCACATAATCCTATGTGTTTTTTAGGTGTTTTTTCAGATTTGAGCATAGTATTTCTTTGGTTTCAACGGGGCTCATGTATCACTCAGTTCTAATGGAGGAATCTGGGTACATTACCTGATATAAACTCCTTTCATTAATTGCGATGTACTAACTGATTAATTTGCTTCCAGGATGTGATTCTAGATCAATCATTATTTATTGTATGTTATGCTATTTAATGTTACTGTGGGCCACGTGGCCGTGAACGATATTAATGACATCAATATTTTATTTTCGATATTTTTGTACTTAAAATTATAAGTATAAGATGACGATATTTTTGAAATCGATTTCTTGGACACGATATTTCAGTATGGGGATGTTTTGGGGGGCGAACTGGCGATATGATGTCAGTGAACAGACACCTACATGGTGACAAAGTCAAATAACATATTTAAAAATCTCAATTTTCCACCTGTTGTCTCTAGTGCCAATCAGCCCATGGAAATCTGTGAAGGCGGTGCACGGTTTGAAAGTAACCATAAAACTTGTAACCCCATAGAAAATCATGCTTCATAAGTGACTGATGGGGTTTTAAAAGTTCAGGAAAATTTAAGATCTTATAGTGTGTTTCGAGTAATCAGCAAGTACAATCCTGGCCTATTGCCCCATAATTAAATGGTAAAGCGCAACGTTTTGGGTTCTTAAGTCCTGAGAAGAGGTTTCATGCAGTAATAAAGAAGAGGTCACCTTGATTGTAGAAGGTCAAGATCGCTCCAACAGATCGATTCATTCTTGGAGCCTGAACCACAGGACTCTATGTAAAATCAAGAAAATAGTCTTTAACTCAAAGGTTTTGGGAGATATGGACTTTCGTGTATAACCCACAGTGCACTGCCATTTGGGGAGACCTAATGCAATGGCATTTGTATTCTCATCATTATACCTAATTTCCTCTACCCTCCCCAAAAGTCGATCTAATGAAAATGTTCCGATTAAACAATGATGTGGCTGGAAAACTATATGTCAAGCATACTTACTATTCATAGTGTTTGACCATTCTACCAACTTTTCTAAAATACTAGAAAGAAGTTGCAAAGAAGGTTTTACGCAGGATGTTACCACTCTTCAGTGGAAATGGCCTTCACAACAAGCTAGAACTACCCATCTACAGTTTACCCCAACCTTTTTTGTTAATCCACCACAAAGATAAAAAATTGCATTTCTGAATCTTGCTTCAGCTCCATAGACATGAAAGATCTCTATAATAAGCCTTTATTCCTTGTCTCGTAACCCTATCCTCATAACGGTTAAATTAAATTTCACAATGTTGTTGCTTTGTCTATCCCTCTGTACCGCTTAACACATGTGCTAAGATTAGGCAAACACTCTAACACAAGAGAAAAAAATATATTGGGCAGAGCATATGGCTCATCTCTCACTGTGAAAACCACGGGAGCTTCTTTAGAGTGCAAGGGATCTTCTTTAGAGTGCATTAACGCTTGTCTTCTTTTCCAGTCATTTTGCCACATACGTCCTCACAATTTTAGTCAAACATAACTTGTATTGTCTCAGCAGTGAAATTTCTCAAACATGCAGCACACGTCTGTGATACTCATCACGTTTGAAATTTTGACCTCCAAAAAAAAAAAACACAAATCTTTCTATTTCATTTAAAAATTAGGTTATGATTACACAATTTTAAACCAAGGTCCTGTACTTCAGCTTATAAAAAATCAATCACATGTTTGTTTTTCAAATCAAGATCATGTTTTACACAGGAAATGGTCCCTACAGGAGAAAGCTTTGCAAGGGTTGTGCTTGGAGAATGGAAGATAGTTTCATTGAACCACACTAATCTGGAAAAAGTAACCAGCATTTTTCTTTACAAATTGACATTTTGTGAAGCTTACCTGGATACAATTTTTTTTTAAAGAAATTATTATTGTATTTATTGGTGTCCAGAATCATGAAGAAATCATAAAAGTAGTTAAACATGGCAGGAGATTACATCAGAACTGTCAATACATTCCAATCAATGTTAGGACATGTTTACAACTTAAATCTTGCTTTAGGATACATACTATCCTATCCAGACACAGCCTCTGGATCTGAAGGATATAAATCATAACATTGAACTCTTAACTGTCCCCCCACAGGGTCGACTAAAGGAAAATCCCCACTGTACTTATGTGTTCTAAGTTGGACTACATCTTCCTAGTGTTGTTAATCTACTACATACTCTAACTCCCGGTGCTTCCTGACAGTACCACCACATCAGGTCCAGTAGGGTCTGGCTGAGTCCCTACCGTCTCTTGCAGGGTAGCGACCCCACTCCTGTGAACTTCTGTAATCATGGCATACCAAGACCCACATCATCCTCCAACTTTACATCCCTCCTAACTCGTTTCATGTGGATTAGTTCCAATGCTGCCCACTCCCTTATGTCATTGGGCCAACTCTCCATCATAGGGGGCGTCGAGCTCATCCACCTTACTGCTATTCTTTGTTTGGCCAGTACCAACCCCAGCTGGAGGAATTTCCTAGTAAGCTTTTTCAATTAGGGTTTAGGGATATCTCCTTGACCGAGTGCAGCAACACCCAACCAGTAACCCTTTGTAAGCGGTCTAGCACCGAGCCCAGAAGGACCCCAGTTCCGGACAGTACCAAGTCATGTGTATGAAAAGTGCGTCCATATAACCACATTTGGGGCGCTGGGCAGGGCAATCTGGGAATATTTTATGCAATACTCGTGGAGTCAGGTAGGTTTGGTGCACAGTGTTAAATTGGGTGAGCTTAAACCTGGGATTGGAGCTAATTTGCTTGACCCCTTCATGTACCCTATTTCATTCCGAGACTGTAAGAGGTTACTCCACTATCGCATCCCATTTAGCTTGAATCGGGAGGGGGTCAGCAGTAATGTCCTCCCTGAATGCCCCGTAGATGTGGGGAACTAGTCTACGTCCACCTGCTAAGGCCGAGATAGCCCACAGGGTGGCTGATGTAAGCGGCTCCTGTAGAAAAACCGGCCACAGCTCACGAGCCACTGCCGAGATCTTCATGTACTGAAAGTACTGCCCCCTTCCAAGCTCAAACATGGATTCCGTGTCCTCCCTGGTAAGGAATTGCTGGTTAGAGTACAGATCTCCCATCATGCGACAGCCCCCCTCCATCCATTTATTGATAGACATGGTATGACCTATACATTTAAATGGTGTCACTGCCCACAACGGGGCTTCTGGGGCATAAGGCGCCCATTTCACCATAGTTCTAATTGCGGCTTCCCAGGCCGCGGACACCTGCCAAACAATGTACGGGAACCGTTCAGGCACCCTCGATCCCAGCATGAGAAGGTCAGGAAGAGGAGGCCCCCGGTTAGTGCCCTCCAACAATCGCCTCTCCCAACTGTCGTGGTCATCAAGCCAGTACACCGCGTGCTGAAGCTGCGTCACCATATAATAGAGGCCCATCCAAGGGACCTCAAGCCCCCCTTGTTCCCATGTGTGCTGCAATTTATCTAATTTTACCCTTTTCCTTTTGGATCCCTATAGTAACTCCACTAGTAGGCGGCCCAGCTGACAAACGTACGTCTGTGGTATGTGGTAGAGGGAATTTTGCATGACATACAAACAGCGCGGGAGGATCACCATTTTATCAAGGCAAACCGGCCCATCAGAGATAACGGTAAGTCTTGCCAGAACACAATAGATTTGTGGCTGTCCTCCAAGCACCTCCCTATGTTCCGCTCTAGGTAGGCTGCCCGTGTGTGTATCAGCCTGATGCTTAGGTAACGCGCCTCGTCTCTAACCCAAGGCATTCCCAGCGGGGGCAGCGCATCCTCCTCCTTGTCTGCCAGACTTCCCATGGGAAACAGTTTAGACTTCCCTGGATTAAGGCACAGTCCCGACACTTTCCCAAATCTTGCCAGCTCCCTTAGGAGTACTGGTATTGCTTCTTCAGGATTACGAAGATACACCAAAGTGTCATCGGCATACATTGACACCATGTGGGTAATGTCTCCCAGTCAAATTCCCCATCTCTCCATCTTACTTCTAAGAGTAATCGCCAGGGGCTCTATCACGAGGGTGAACAGAAGTGGCGATAAGGGGCAACACTGTTGAGTACCCCTCTGGAGCTTGAAACTATCCGACACCTTGTTACGGGGCGTACCCTGGCCATCGGTCCAGTATAAAGCAGCTTCAATCACCCTATATATGTTTCTCCTAACCCCATTCCGCCCAGCACCATCCACATATAGTCCCATTCGACTAAATCAAAGGCCTGTTGGATATCTAAGAGACATAGAGCCCAACCCTCTTCCCGCAGGCTTGGTGTGTGCCATATGTGTGCAAGTCTACGCAGATTATGTGTGGTGTTCCGACCAGGGATAAACCCAGCCTGGTCTGAGTGGACTAGTTGGGTCACGTAGGGAAGAAGCCGCATCACTAGCATGCCACTCAGTATTTTCTCATTGATGTTCAGGAGAGAAATGGGCCTATAGGAGGCCGGGGAAAGGGGATCTCTATCCGACTTAGGGATTATGGACACCAACGCCTCCATCATAGTATTAGGTAGCACCCCATGAGCCAAGGCTTCATTAAACACCTCCTTTAGGTGACCGACTAACAGTGGAGCGAATGTTTTGCAAAACTCCGCTGGGAGTCCATCAATCATGGGGTACTTCTCTGATTTCAGCACCTTAATCAATGCCAATATTTCCTCTCTGGAAATTGGCATCCCTAGCGTCTCTGTTTCGTCTTCCCCCAAAGTGGGAAGCGTTATTCTCTCAAGGAAGTCCTGCAGCTAGAGCAGCCCAGCCCGGGCAGTAGTCGAACATGTTTTACTTAAGTGTGTTGTAAATTCTTTTAGTATCGCGACCTACGTATACACCATGTTCCCCATACCATTGCAAAGCTGCAAAATAGGTGTGTGTTCCGTCTCCGTCCTGATTAATCTGGCAAGAGCGCTCCCGATCTGTCCCCCTTCATATGCAACCTCTGTCTGTAGGTGGTGTACCTGTACTTCCCTAATCGGGACCAAGCCTCTAGGAGCTCCCCTCGAACCCGGGTCCATTCAGCCAAATTGGTTGGTGTCCTATGTCTTCACCCAGGACCTTCAGTCGTTCTTCCAAAGAGTCTATATCAGAATTGAGCTGTCGTTGAACCCCATACGTGGTCCTCATGCACACCCCCCCTGAGGACAACCTTCATGGCCTCCCACTCTGTGGATCTATTGTCCATTGACCCCCAATTCTCCCCAAAGTAGTGCTGCAGGGCCTCTGCCAGTGTCTGTGCATATGGTGGATCCGAGAGTGCCTCCGCTTGAAGCCGCCACAGCGGTATGGCTGGCCGCCCCGGCCGCTAATCAAAGTCAGTAACATTGGTGCATGGTCAGACAAATATCGAGGAAGGTAGGAAATGCCCACTGTTGCAGCAGAAAGACCGGCTGAGAGGCAACAGTGGTCGATTCAGAAGAACGTGTTAGCAGAGGGGCTGAAGCTGGAAAACTCGCTTTTTGTGGGGTTGCGTGCCCTCCACTCCTCTCGTAGATGCATACCCTGTAGGATGGAAACAAGAGATCTCAACATGCGGGGACTATCCAGTCTCACATAAAAGATGCAGGTAAAGTCTCCGAAGAGGAGAAGCTCTGCACCCATATACGGTGTCGCTGCCTTTAGGACTGCAGGAAAAAAATCAGGGCAGACCAGATTAGGCGCATAGACATTTACAATACATATTTCCCTTCCTTCCCACCTCCCAAAAAGACATATCTCTCCTTAGGTCCAGGACGTGGTGGAGATGCTGGAATGGGAACCCCGGGGCCATCCACACCAATGCCCCCAGCGCAAAGCCATAGTATGAGGTGGCATAGATCTGTCCCCGCCATCTTTTCCTTAAACTTGCTATGGTATTCCCCCATATATGTGTTTTTTGGAGTCCTGCAATTGCTATTCTATACCTTTTTAGGAAGGCCTGTATTCTGCGGCGTTTATCAAGGCCCACCATCCCGCGAACGTTCCAACCAAGAACCTTCAACGTTTGCACTGTCATGGCGATTTGATAATGAGTGACCTCAAGAAAGTCCCTTCTCCCCCTTTGAGTACGACTTGATAACCTAATAGACAGCATGACAAAAAGCATCCCAGTGTGACCTCCAATTATCCCCAACAACCAAACAAACATTTGAGCGTTAAATTACCCCAAATCCCTCTCCCCCCATGGGCAGTAGTATGTATGGCATTATGCATATCTTAATCCATATAAGAAACAGTACACTCCACCCCCTCCCTCCCCAGAAGACTCTTCAACCTCGGTGTCGTTGCCCCTGGGCCGAGGCCCAGGTCAGCCATGTCTGAGACACTAGTGGCAATGTCTATTCAGTGCTGTGCAAGAGACCTGACTACGCAGAGGCACGAGATCGCTCTCAAGCTTCTCCGTCGGGCCGGTCTCTGGTGAGGGGCGTGGCTACTCCTACGGCTGCCCCTGCCTATTCTGCAAGTAACAACCTGCATGGTCCCCGATCTAAACATTCCTATCTAGTACAAAAGGGTAGAGCAAAAGAAAAAGGTCACATAGGCCACACAGGTATCCTCATATAACGTGTCTCCTGGTAACCCCATCAGCTTTTCTGCCGATCAGTCTCACATAAGTCCCCCTCATGGCCTACATGCATATCAAACTAATCTGTGCAGTTCCACTTCCCGTTATACCGCTTGTGAACGTATTCTTGGCCACTGCCCTGGTCTCCGGCCTCAACCGCCATGTCCGGGGTCGGTTCCATTGAGTCGGGTACGATCTCTGTATCCGAGGTCTGTAGGGTACCGTCCTGGAGGACAATGTTGTGCCCAGAGCTCCCCGTCCATTGATGCTCTACTAGCCGCATTGATTGTCTGCGGCCCCTCAAGGATCATTTTAGTTGACGCTGCCCCACTGGAGGCCATAGAGGGCACCAGGCATCTCCCCTCCGGGGCTCTGACGTCTAACCAGTCACTTTCCTCCTTCGCTGAGAAAAACAACAATGCACGACCTTCACTCTCCACACAGAGTTTAGCCGGGAACATTAGGCTGTATTTTAGGTTTAAGTCTATCAGCCTCCGCTTAACTGCAACAAAGGTCTTCCTCTGCTCTTGGACCCTTTGGGTGTAGTCTGGGTACACTGATATGTAGTGCCACTCAAAGAAAAATTGCCGTCTGCTGCGAGGAAGCTGGAAGAGAAGATCCCAGTCCCTATAATAAAAAAGCTTTGCAGTGATAGCTCAGGGAGGCCATCAAGGTCTAGGGGGGCCACCACACCCTAAGCGCTTGTTCGATACTGATAAACTTTGACAACTGATTCAGAGCCATTTCTCACCCAATCCAGTCCTTGAGGAACAATTCCACCTCGGGGCCCTCCGCTTTCTCAGGAAACCCGACAAATCTCAGGTTCCTTCTTCTCGAGCATCCTCTGCTCGGTCGTGCGGCTTTATCACTTGGCGCTTCAACTCCACCACCATGCCACTTAGGTTTTTAACTTCCTCCTTCAGTGCATCTGTGTCTTTCTCTGTGACTGTCACTCTATCGGAAACCTTCCTGAGGTCGCACCTCAGTAAGTTAACGTCTATGGCCACAGCATCAATCTTCTGGACCATGTAGTCCCTGGTCACCTGGATGGCTTGAATTACATCCATTAGCCTGGGTAGGTCCACGACCGCTCCCTCCAGTGCCCCTTTCCCCAGCGCTGGGTCCTCACCTATAGCTTGTGGGCCTTGCATTATGGGCTGTGCGTAATTCGATATTTTGTTGGTTTGCGGCTTAGTAGCTTTGTCATTCCCCATGGTGTCCAACGTGTAGCGTCTATAGGTATCTAGCAGACGCCTCTTCGGGCAGGGACCTCCCTGGGTGTCTTATATCCTGGATCTTCAACCCCCTGCTGCTTAGCGCTGCCATCGGCTGCTCCCAACCCTGTCCAGGCCCTCAGTGGCATCCCCTCGTCAGGATTTCCTCAAGTAGGCCGGTGTTGGCGACTCATTTAGGGGCACCCGTACACAGGAAACCCCTGTTGTGTTCTTGTCCTCGAGTTGCATCAGCTTATTTCCTTTTCAGTCCCCAGGGTGTAGGCCTATCTCTCATCGGGGAAGACCCCCTACCCCTATCAGGCGTTGCAATCCGGGCCCACTGTGACTTTCCGGGCCAGGGGGGACTGCTCCTTATTCTCTCATTGTCACTGGTCCCTTGGATCACCTTTCCAGAACCCTCGGTGTTGTGCAGCTTCAGATAATCTGCCTCTGGCCAGATGGGGACCAATGCTGGCTCCGATGGGTCCCCAGCTGGCCACTCGGCAGTCCGGTCCCGACAATCGGGGGAGAGGCCTGTTAGAACTGGGGGTCTCTAGTTGGCAATGGTATACACCTTTGTCCAAATAGGGACCCTTGCTTCTAGTCAGGGAAAGGGGATTACACTCCTGGATAACCCCTGCTCACCCCCTTGGTAGCTTGGCACGAGCAGACAGGCTTATCTCAGAGGCAGTGTGTTAAGCATTTGTGAACAAATACAGTAACACAGTGAAAACACTACAAATGGACACTACACAGGTTGTATAAATATAAGTATTCTTTAGACTTAACACAAGACCACAAACGACAAAAATCCACATTACTGTACTCAGAATAGACTTAAAGATGGTAGAAGTAACTTAGTTGAAGTTGATGATAAATGCAACACGTTTCTCACAAAAGTACCTTGGATGCGTAACGCAAAACAAACAAAAGGTTTGCAGGGAGGGTGATGCGTCGGTTCCTTGCTTCGGCGGAGGCGATGCGTCGCTCCTCAATGCTTGCGCAGAGTAGGGGATGCGTCTTGTTCTTTACCGGAGAGGAGGTGATGCATTGATTCTCGCACTGCGTTCTGGTTACGATGTGGCGAGATGGCGCCTCGATGCGATGCGACAATCTGATGCGATAAAATGGCTCCCTTGATGCGATGCGACAATGTGAAGACGATACGTGGATGCCCAAAGCCCGTGCGGCAAATCGATCAACTTCTGAGCCGCGACAGGCCCTGCGACACGCTTCTCCGGTGATGGGACGGTGACCTTAGCGGTGGCGATGGCAAGCAACTGCAGCAAAGACACGCTTCTCTGGGGATGCGGCGGCGACACGCTTCTCCGGCGCTGCGACGGCACAGCTGCGAAGGCGCACGCTTCTTCTCGTTGAGTCGCGCTTCCAGCTCCCAGCGACAAGCAGGATTCTGCAGATAGAATTCCCATTCAGGAAATTGAGAGGGGAGCTGGTGGTGAAGTCTTGTAGCCCTGAGACCTCAGCAGGAGGCAAGCACAAGTTCAAGCCCTTGGAGAAATATTCTGCAAGATGATGAAAGTTCCTTAAAGGTTCCTTCTCCTTTCCTTGGCAATAAAGAAACCACTGCAGGCCAACCCAGCAAACAGCACACTGGCAGAGGGGCAGTCCAAACTCCTGCAGCTTCCTTGGTTCTTCTCCTTGGCAAAGGTTTGTTTTGTTTTCCCAGAAGTGCTCTAAAGTCTTGGGGTCTGGGCCCCCATATTTAGACTACTATTCTCTTTGTTCTCTGAAGGCAGACAGTCCTGTACCTAGTCCAAACCATTTCTGGGTGCATTCCGCCAGTGCACACCTTCTTCCTTTGTCAGTGTGGGCCAGGGTCATCAGATGCACCACAGGAGGTGGAGCTAGCATTATGGAAGGCAGGCACAGCCCTATTCAGGCCCAGGTGCTAATCCTCCCACCACTCCCAATGCAGATAGGTCTATTCAGCCTAGTGCTGACTCACCCTGTCTCCTGAAGCCCCGCAGCCAGTGTCACTCACAAAACCAGACATACAATACACAAGCTAGCAGAGGCAGGCTGGATGGTTAGGCAAGAAAATACCTATTTTCTAAAAGTGGTATATTCAAACACAGAATGACCAACTTCACTAAAATATGTATTTTATCATTCTGAGTTCAGGCATACTAAACTCGAATTTCTACCATGTTCCCTGGGTCAGTTAGGATTATAAGATGTTATAATCAAACTGCCCATTCTGGTCTATGGGGACAGGTAACCTTGCAATAGTGAAAAACGAAATAGGCTGTAATTCACTATCAGGTCATGCCACACACATCAGGGCATGACCTACCTTTTACATACAATGCACCCTGCCCTAGGGCATCCTTAGGGGTGTCTGATTTGTAGAAAAGGGAAGGTTTAGGGACTGGCAAGTGGATGCACTTGCCAAGTCGACATGGCAGTCACAGACTGCACACAGGCTCTGCAATGGCAGACCTGAGACACACTTTACAAGCTGCGCCTGTGGGTGGCACAACCAGTGCTGCAGGCCCACCAGCAGCATTTGATTTACAGGCCCTGGGCACACATGGTGCACTATACTAAGGTCTGACATGTAAATCAAATAATTCAATCAGGGAGTCACTAATCGATACATGAATTTACAATAGGGAGCACTTGCACTGTGGCACTGAATAGCAGTTGCACAGTGCCCTAAGCATCTAAACCAGCAAAACATATCAAAAACAGAGGAGGCAATCAGTAAGAAATGGAAGTGAGACTCACGCCAATGGTGCCAGGTCTAACAGGCCCACCAACCACAAACGCTGCTAGAGCACCTCAGGGCTCCACCGGCACCGGGGGGCCACTTCCTCACAGGGACGTACCGGGCCTCCACCGCTCCGGCAGATTCACTCACCACACTAGGCATCTTCAGCTCCCCAGGCCAGATGCTGCGTTGCACTGTACGCATCGGTCCCGGTCCTCTCCCCAGGTCCGTTACAAGTAGATCTCACCACCTACAGGGTCCGCAGAGTATGTAGACCAACCCGGCTGAGTTTGATGGGCCCCAGTGCTCAGCGTCGTAGCCCAGCGGCGCCTCCAATCATAAGATGGAGCCGGAGCCTCATCGGGTCCGGGGCTTCGATTCTGCACACAAGAGGAACCAGGGTATCACACTCACTCCAGTGGCTGTGGGGGGTCTCACAACACCCAGGAGACCAGTTTTCATGCCAGTTTGGGCCAGGATTTTGAAGGATAATTATGTAGTTTCGGGCCGCCGCACTGAGCTCTGTCGGAGCGCATCTACGCGGCCATTTTAGCAAGCCACACCCCCTTCGCTTACCTGGATATAATGGAAAATACCTGCAGTACTTATCTCTGCACATTTAAGTATTTTGAGGCTTTGTATGCGTAAGGGTACTATGCAGGAAAAGATCACAGACATTTGTCTGAGAAGTATATACTAAGCTGAATCCTTTTGTTTCAAAAGTCACAATATTATTATCTTACAGAATAATAACAAACTTTGCAAACTTAGCAAAATTGCACATTACCATACACATTTGCAAAGGTTATGTTATGTGTATATGTATCACACCCATCACCTGGATAGATATAATGATGCTACTGAGAATGGGGGGGAGCCCTAGCTGATCCCATTGGAAGAATTCTTAAGACTGAGCTGGCAGCTCATATGCAATAAGTAGAGTTCATTCCAGGCTTTTGGAGCCAGGTATGAGAAGGCGTGGCCGCTGTCTCTGGCTTAGCGGATGCGACGTACTAATGGGAGCAAAAGGCTTGTTCAGCAAAGTTATCTGGTGGAGCTGTGAAAGCTGATAAAATTGTCCAGGTAAGTGGCACCTGGGTTGTGCAGTGCTTTGTATGTGTGTTTGAGTAGTCCGAACAGCACACACTTGTGGATGCTGAGCCAGTGAAGGTCTTTGAGATGAGTGGATATGTGAGTGCAGGGAGGGAGGTTGAGTGTGAGTCTGACTACTGCGTTCTAGGTGACCTGGAGCCACTTGCAAAGAAGCAAAGAGATTCCTAAGTAGAGTGTGCTCCCGTAGTCTAGTATGTTGTTGATTGTTTTACGTAACTTGAGAGGAAACAAACGGAAGACTCTCCTGAGGATCTTGAAGGTGTGAATGCAGGAGGAGACAACTGCATTAACCTGCCTGGACATAGATATACGGTTGTCAATCAAGTTCCCTAGGTTCCTGGCGCAGTTTGATGGAGTGGGTGATGCTCCCAGTTCAGATGGCCATCAGGCCAGGAACCAGATTGTGCTGTCCCTCCGAAGTCTACCACATCTGCATTGTCTGAGTTAAGCTTCAGGCATTTTGATTTCATCTAGAGGATGAATTCTGACATACAGCTGATGAACTTTGCTTGGGTGCTGGGGATTTGCTTAGAGAGGGTGATGATAAGCTGTGAGTCTTCAATGTAAGAGATTATGTTACACTATATGTTCTGCCTATAGTGTCAAGCGAGTTTTTGTAGATGCTGAAGAGCATTGGGTTGAGAGAGGATCCCCAGGGGGGCACTGCATATCAGGTTAAAGGGTTCAGGGGCTAGACTGACCTTCTGTGTAAGCTCATGAGTAAATAGCTGATCCATTTAAAAGCTATCCTGCAAATTCTTGACTTGTGGATGCTTTGGTTGCAGATCAGGTGAGAGATAGCATTGAACAGTGAAGAGAGGTCGAGGAAGATGAGGGCCATTCATGATGAGGCAAATGTCGTCAGTGGCGGCAATGAGGGCAGTTTTGGTGATGCGATTAGGCGTGTATACTGACTGGGATGGGTAAAGGGGGATGTTTTAATTGAGTTGCTCTGCCAGTCTTTTGTTGACACTTTTTTCCAAGACATTTGCTGGATCGAGTAGCTCAGGGATGGGTCTGTAGTTTGCTGGTGTAGACGGGTCTGCTGTAGGGTTTTTGAGCAGCGGCAGGATAGTGGTGTTTTTCCCAAGATCCGAGAAGGTAGCTGTGGTGAGGGAATCTTTTGGGGATCAGGGTGAGGGTGTTGCATATTGGCTCTTGTCCTTTGGAGAAAGAGAAGTGCAGACAGAGGTTTATGGGGCTCCTGAGAGGATAGAATGCATGGTGGAGGCAGCTTCCATAGAGTGATATTGGTCCAGTGGTTAATTTGTAAAACAAAAAAGTGCTGGAGCTCTCATCAGGAGGCAGCTTGCACCAGCCCATTTCTCCTGTCACTGCCGCCTAAAAAAGAACCAACTACTAACCATGAAAGTGGGGAAAGAATGTGGCATAATGGCCAGAGCTGCAGACTTCAGAGCTGGGGAACAGGTTTGAGTCTCAGCGTCTGCTCAACATTCTGTGATTTTGGGCAAATTACTTTAATCTCCCCGTAATTTAATGTGTCCTTAATCCTTAACAGGTGCTCATGAAAGATGTTGGTGTTGAAGATTAAGTGCTGGTGCTTAGCACCGGGGATTCACCACCTCAAATTAAGCACGGTGGTGGTCTAGCAGGTCAGGGTGGTTTCTGGTGTGTTTTCGTCGTTGTGTTGGAGTGGTAATGTCAGAGGTCTGATTTGCAGGTCTGAATGTCACTGTCATTGTGGGTGAGTCTCTAGTGGCACTCTTGCTGCTTGCAATGGCAGTTGGTGAGTCATAGATCATTGGTATACCAGCTTATTTGAGGTCTAGTCCTTGGTCTGATTGTGGTTTTGAGTGGGACCAGGGCATCCACACAGCAGGTGATTCAGATGTTAAAGTTGTCGATGGATTGGATGAGGTCTTCCTGGTTCATTGGGCAGAGGCTGAGTAGTTGTGTGGTCCAGGTTTCCTCAGAGATAGCATTTCAATTGTGACTGGTCATTTTGGTTCGAAATAGGGATGAGGAGTTGGAATTACATCTGGGTTGACTCAATAACTTAATGATGCCCCTCGTATATGCCATTTTAGAGTAGTCTATGCTTTTCATACTGAGTAAATGGATTAGGAGATGTAAATTGTCCTCATTATGTAACTATTTTTCTGGTGGCATCACTCTTTTGATATTATTAATGTATTTATTGATGAAATGAACAGATGAATATGATGAATTTATATTATTAACATTTTATAGTTGAATATTCCTAAGTATTTATATCCTAGGGAAAAAAAATCTCCTTCTTTTGTGGTAAATATTTCTCCTTTACCGGGACTGAATTTGGTACAGAAACATTATAAAATAGCTCAGTAAAATGAGAGGCAGAATCCGTGATATTAGAGTTTCGGAATGGGCTTTATTCCAATAAGCGATTATAATCGGATGCCTCAAGTTCCATCACCACGGGGGTTCAGGAAGTGAAGTACATACTTTATTGACAAGCAGTAACTTTTATAATACATACATTATAATGAAGTGAATACGGTAGGCGTAACAATTGATAAGGACATTGACGTTTGGTTTACGTAACCGAAAATGGGTGTAATAATGAGTAAAAAGGAACATGATTGGTTGTGATGTCATGTATAGGTGGATCTATAAGATAATACGTGGCATGGATGCGCGCGCAGCAGTATGACGTGTAATTGACGTGTAACTAGGGGGTGACGGGGACTTGACATTTAGCTCTATATGTGGAGACGAGAAGTCTGGGAGGTCAAGTCAACCTAATCCCAAATCATATCTAACATCCTATGTTTAAAGAACTATGTTATCCAAAAAGGAGGACTCTCGGACAGAATCTATTCTATACTGACTGTGCGTGTACAAGCGTCTAAGTGTCTACACTGAATGCGAGGGGGTAGGAATATTCCATGGTAACAAGGCTATGAATTACTTGCATGAGGACAGAGAAGATGGGCCTTTTTGCTTGGTAACTGGAGGAATGTTTACTTAAACTACTAGGCAGGAATGCATCGGCTGAGGGGGAAGCAGATAATTCGAAGGTGAAATACAGTTCTTGGCAGAGAGTAAGCTGATGTCAGGCTTCGTGAGCCGCGCAGAGAATGAGACAAAGTTCATGGTCACAGATGTAGGCTCGGGCTGGAGTTTTTAGAGGCAGAAGGCAAGAAGAGTTTGATGACAGAATCAGGGCCAACTTGCCTGGACTGAAAAGTGGCATAAGTGAACCATATAAAGCCGGTGGCCTTTCATATTTAAGAGTGGAATATCCGGCCTATTCATGGCGGATCTGGCAGAGGACATGTTGACGGTGGACACGCATGTGTTTGCGTCATCAATACTGGAACTGGAGGGAACATACATGTACTTGCGACATGCACATAGAACCGTTGGGGTCCAAGATAGGGGACATAACTGACCAGGAAAATCCATATTTCCACATTCCCTCCTTGTCCCCTACTTGCCCTTCAAGAGATATCAATCTTCATCAATCCATTGATCTGTTCATATAGCATCATTTGTTCTTCTTTCTTCTTCCGGGATCTTGAATGAAAATCTTGATGTGGGATACACGATGTGGCACACAGACCACAAATCGCTGGTCCACATTGTAGACATAGACAGCAACTGAATAGTATGAGAAGGCCAATACCTAGGAAGGATAGAACTCTCCATCCCCAGGCTGATACCGCATTCCAAAACCAACTGGACCAAGTCCAAGTGCCTGGGTTCTGGTGTATCTGGCTTACAATCTTATGAAGGCGAGTGATGGCTTTATATACAGATGGCGAATTTTCTGGTATGAATACGCAACAGCTTGATCCGATGACCCTACAAGCTCCGCCCCTATCAGCCAGGATGACGTCAAGGACAAGACGATTTTGAAGCACAACAATCCGCATAGCAGACTGCTCTTCCGTTAAATTGCCTAAGGCGGAAATAGTCTCATTCACTACTGCTTCAAGGGTTCTAGTTAATCTACGTATCAGCTTACTATTAGTAACAGTACCTATATAGGGAAAGATGCCTTTATTAAAATCTACATACTTGTCCCATGCCGTCTCAGTGTAATCGACAATGGGGAGATCTCTCCGTTTTCTGTTGTGTACTAAATGAATATTTCTGTAATAATCAGGAGGAGCTAGGAAAACAGGTGGCAAAAGGAATGCAATGTAGCAGGTACCATCCCAATCTAGGGGTAGACGCATATATGCAGTCTGACCACATATAAAGTAGGAGTGGCGAGAAGCTCTGAATGAAGATTTGCCTTGGTCACTGAATTCTACGGTAGTAGTGCATTGACTGTGGCCCATATGTATGGAACCAACCTTTCTTACACATAATTCACCTTTTGCTGGGAATACTGACATGGTGGGTAAGACTAGCTCAACTTCGGATACGACATTTAGAATCATGAGATTAGGTGTAAAATTACCTAATCCATATACTTCATTTTCTAGATCAGTTCCTGTTCTTTTGGGGCGACCCTCCTTGTCAGGGTAACAGACTTTGAATAAAACTAGGTTCAGGTTTCCCCATATCCAATGGTCTTGGTAAACTGCTGTGTCTGAGTCTATGGAATTAATTAAACTAAACCATGCTCCACAGGAGCCATTATGTGTAAATGGATGTGGAAAGAAAGGCAGGACTCCTTCATAATTCTGGTAGGGAGGGAGTCGGCCACACACCCAACAATTGGTGGCGTTACTAGTCTGATGGGAATGATGTAACATACTAATGAAAGTGTTATTGCGCAGCGCAAGTCTATAAGATAATTCATGCGGAGGTAAGTCACTAAAAGAATGTTCAGCAGCAACATTATAAACATGTCTAGAAATAGGGTAATATATGTGCAACAACATACTTGTAATAATTATTAAAAGACTCAATAAAAACAAAATTAATAATGTCACTATGCAGTGGCTACGCAGTGATTTACAATACGCCTGTCGTTTCAACATTTTTCGGGTATTTTCTCTACTCAGGTCCAAGGGATACATGTCAGAGACAATTCAACCGCTTCACCTTGGAGAGGACTTAAACAATCAAATTGCTCGACTTGGTGGGCCTAAGCTTTAGTTTGTAATTTTCAGATTTGTTCGGTTCAACAAAAGGAAGCTTTGTATCAGTCTGTGAGGGAGTGCAGGGCACAATGTCTATATCCGAAGATAGTCCATGAAATTTCTTGATGTGGCTTGAATGAATCCAGCCCTTGCGGCCCTCGATCTTCACGGCTGTTCGTGTGGTCAACAGGACCAACTTGGGTGCTTTCCACCTGGGCTCCAGTTGAGTCTTTCGGTCGAAATTTCTCACAAAGACAAGATCCCCCGGAACCACGTCATGGGGTTTCACCTCAGTGTTGTCGGGAAAGGCTGCAGCTACCTGCGAACGAGAAGATTGTAGTGCAGACATCAAGGAAGCCAAGTAATCTGTCAGCATATTACAGTCAATATCAGTTATTTTGCGTGGTATAGGCGTCCCCCACATATTCGGTGGTCTACCGAAGATCACCTCATACGGGGATAGCCCTGTTCTAGAGTGTGCTACCATTCTCATGTAAAAAAGTGCAACTGGTAATGCTACTATCCAGTCGACCCCTTTCTCTCTGCATATTTTGGACAGTCTGATTTTCAGTGTCTGATTATGTCTTTCTACGAGACCTGCTGCCTCGGGATGTCGGACACAGTGGAATTTCCACTGATATCCTAGCAGAAGTGAAACGTGTTTCATTAATTCGGATGAGAACGGCTGGCCGTTATCTGAGTAGACAACACGTGGTAAACCGTATCGTGGGAAGAATTCTCGAACCAACTGTTTGGCAGTAGTCGGGGCAGTGTAATCTGAAACCGGGTACGCCTCTGTCCAACGGGACAGAGCGCAGACAACTACGAGAACATATTTGAATCCTCGACATCGTTCCATCTGGATATAATCCATCTGTAGGACTTCAAAAGGGTGATCAGGAGGATGAAATCCACCCTGTTCTACGGGAACACTTTTTCCTGGGTTGAACTGGCAACAGATCATACAGGTACGGACCTTTTGTTTTGCTGCTGCTCGTAAATGTTTATTGAACCAAATGTGTTGAATGCTGTCTAGCATAGCTTTTTCTCCTAGATGTGCCGGACTATGTATAGTGTTAATTACGACTTGGACCATTGAATCAGGAAGGAACCATACAGACCTTTCCTTCATCATCCATCCTTGGTCCGTTTGGATCCCTCCTAACTCGGTCCATTTCTTTATTTCGTCTGGTGTAGCATGTGTCTGTATGTCAATTACGTCAAGAGTAGGATCTTTAACGGTCATACAATGTGTCGGTGTCGGGACTATTGTCTTTGTCATGTCGGGGGTCTGAGTTTGAGCAGTCAGTTTAGCTGTTCTGTCGGCTAGATCATTGCCTTGGGAAATGATATCAGTAACCTTCGTATGGGCCTTACATTTCATAATTGATATTTCAGTGGGTAGATGTATTGCATCTAATAATGCGTGAATGAGGGGTCCGTGCTGAATGTGGGCACCGTGGGAAGTTAAATAACCTCTCTCTCGCCACAGCACGCCGAAGTCATGTACAACTCCGAATGCATAACGTGAATCAGTGTATATGTTGACTTTTTTATTCGTGGCTTGAATACAGGCCTGTGTCAGAGCGATGAGCTCTGCGGCTTGAGCTGACAAAGTATTTATACGATTATTTTCAATGACTTCAGTATCTGTTGTGACTGCATAAGCGGCTACTAACTCTCCTATACTTGTTCTCATGCATGAACCATCGACATAAAATGTCAAGTCTGGATCTGACAATGGAACATCGGTCAAGTCTTGTCTGGGTTTTGTCGTTACAGTAATAACTTCAATACAGTCATGGGCTAGTGGGTCTGTTCCGGTTACTGGCAAAAGTGTGGCAGGATTCAATGTGTTACAGCGTCTTATTTCTATATGTGGCTGAAACAGTGTAAGTTCATACCCTGTAAGTCGTGCTACGGTCAAGTGTTGTGTTTGCGTTCTATTTACAAGAACCTCTACTGCGTGGGGTACTTGAACTGTCAATGGATGTCCTAACACTATGGCATCGCTTTGTCTGATTGCTAAAGCTGTCGCTGCTACTGATTTCAGGCACGCAGGCAAAGCCTGAGCTACGGGATCTAATGTACTAGAGAAATAGGCGCATGGTTTGTGTGCTCCTGCTTGTTCTTGTGTGAGTACTGACAAAGCAGTACCTTCGCGTTCTGTAACAAAGAGTGTAAACTGTTTTCTGTAACATGGTGTTGCTAAAACAGGTGCTTGACATAAAGCTTTCTTTAGGTTTTCAAAAGCTTGCGTATGTTCTTGAGTCCAAGGGAGAACAGTCGATGTGGCTGCCTCCTGTGTTGTTAATTGAATGAGTGGTTTTGCTAGAAATGCATACTGAGGGATCCACTGCCTACAATATGAAGTGAGGCCTATGAAAGCCCGTACCTCCTTTTGTGTCTTGGGTATTGGCATGTTAGCTATTAACTGAATACGGTCGGGTGTAAGCTGCCTTCCCTCCTTGTCCAGCGAGTGTCCAAGATAAACAACTTGCTGGACACAGAATTGCAGCTTAGAAGGGGACACCTTGTGCCCTTTTTCGGCCAGAAATTGTAAAACTGTCAGTGATGCTTTCTCACATTCAGGTTCGCTTCTTGCGGTAATCAGCAGATCATCGACATATTGAAGCAAAGCAGTGTTAACTGGCATGTGGATACTGTCAAGTTCTCGTTTCAGTGCTTGGCTATAGATGCTGGGGCTTTCTGTAAATCCTTGAGGTGCGCGTGTGAATTTAAAGCTACGTCCATTTAAACTAAATCCGAACAAATATTGGCTTTCCGGATCTATTGGGACGCTGAAAAAGGCGTTTTTGAGATCAATTACAGTAAAGAATGTCGCTTCGGAATCAATGGCTGTCAGTAATGACGAGATATCTGGGACCACAGGGAATTGTGGCACAATGCATTTGTTTAATTCGCGCAGATCAATAACCAATCGATATACTGGCGGCGCTGTAGGATCTGTTCGTTTAAGAATCGGTATTATCGGTGAATTACATATATTGGAGTCTGTTTCCACAACTACTCCTTGGGCAATGAGCTCGTCAATGATTTGTAGTAAAGCCACTACAGCATCTGGTGGTAACTTGTATTGTCGCATTCGTGGTAGCACCACTCCTGCCTTTAATGTGACTCGATATGGTGTAATATTCATGCAACCAACATCAGTAGGGCCTTGTGCCCATAGACGTGTAGGTAAGGCCTGCAGTCGGGGATCCATGTCTCTAGATACATAGTGACCTTTAAAATCACGTAAAAACAATCTTACTCCTTCCGGAGAACAACATATTATGGCTCCTAGGGCTTTCAACGTTTTTATTCCTAACAAGTTTTCTGGACATGACTTAGTAAGCAGTAAATCTGTAGTTCGGGTCAGAGGTCCTATCGTAAGTGGCAAAGGCTGTGATACTTCATTAACAATAGGTTTTCCTGAAAAACCAAGGGAAATATTCTGTGAGCCTGAGAGGGGTGCCCCTGGAACTTCACTACGTTTTATAGTTGTTCGACTTGCCCCTGTATCGAGTAAAAATTTTCTATCTTGACCTAATAATTTACTATGTACATAAGGTCCTTCTTGATCTACAGGAATCTCGATAAGGGGTAAGTCAACTTCCCTCTCTAGGCTTGTTCATGCGTAACGCTGATACTCGGGATATTCATACTGTGCGGTCTGATACATTTGTCGTGTTGTCGTCTGTGTGGCAGCAGCAGGCAACGGTGGTGCAGCTGGCACAAACTGTATTGGCTGTTGTGAGGCTGGCATGGCCTGGGCATGCTGCATAGCTCCTTGTTCATTCTGATCTTGTCTTAGTGGCCGTGATCTTTCTTGTGTTTTACCTATGGCGATATTATGTTTTAAAACTGGACAATCGTGTACGTAATGGCCTGGCTTTTTACAATAATTGCATGTCCCCTTTACAGGTCCTGCTGAATCGGAATGTGTCATACCCTTTTTATGTCCTTCAGCTGGAACTGTCTGGGAAACTAGCATTTTCATTTTCGTGTCTTTCATGCGTCTGTGTTCATGTTCTTGTTCCTCTTTAATTCTATTGTGGTGGTACTGTAACATTTGTAACATTTGTGTTGGAGTGTTACCTTGCCAGGTACTCTCGAATTTTAATACTCTATTCTTTACTGGGGGCAGAGCATTTTCTACTAATTTTGTTACAAACAGATGTGGGTATGATTCGCTACTTGCTTTTATGCCACTATTTATACCAAAACATTTTTCAAAACGGGCATAGTAATCACTAGTGTCTTCGTCTTGCTTCTGTTTACAGGCTGAAATTGTACCCCAATCTTCCTTTTTCGTAGTTAATAAACGTGGCAGTACCTGTACTAGTAGTCCTGGTAATGCCTTAGTTTTGTCCCCAAGCCCCGAACCTGGACCTCGGGCCCTTTCTTCTGCTTCTAATGCTGACCATTCTATCTTTTGATCACCTACCTCCCACTCTTTTTCCTTGAGTTTCTCATAAATGCCAGCAGGCATCAACACCTTTAATATTGTCATAATGTCGGGGTAGGTATATTCTCCCATGAGTAACATGTCTTTAATTTCTCGGTGAAACCCCGCTGGGTCCTTGTCATGATTGGGTACTACTTTCTTCATTTCTAACAATTCTATTTTCGATATAGGCGTATATACAAATACGCGTTTAAACTCGTTGTCCTCACCCTTTATCGGGTGCACTTCTCGTAAGGGATTCTGTCTATCTATGTGATACGTAGTTCTTTCCTTGACAGACAATGGAACATGTTCTGAACATACAAAAAGAATATACTGCTTTCTTGATTCTAGAATTTCTTTAATTAATTCAGTACCTGGACCTCTCCATTTATTCATAAGTAATTCAGTCAGTATGTCAGGCAAGGGACCAGGGTCCGAATGCTGACTCCGATATAGTATAATGAGTTGTTGAATCATATAAATCCCAGCTAACCTTTGTTCATCTGGGGTAAGATTCAAAAATGTGCGTACTACTGTATCATCACTATATTTTCCGGGACTGTCCACCCAATGGACAGCTGCCCTGGCTAAATCTTGTTCATCCATAGAATCGAGGAAATGATAACCCCTTCGTTCTTGTAGTAGTTTGTCGGCGGTTTGGAACGAATGCTCGTTAGACCTTATGTTAATTATAGGTATTTGAAAATTTCTGTTATTATCTGGACATATCGGATGTATTGAGTCAGTGTGATATCTAGTCTTACTCCTATTACAAGATCTTCCTCTACCTACATAGGCTATGGTGTCCGACTGTCCTGTGGGCAGTCCTGACCCTTCTTCCTCGTTTTGTTCGAACTCGTCTACCTCTAATCGCTCTTCGTGTAGGCGTTCTATTTCTTTACGGATCTTTCGGCACATGGCTATTATACAGTTTTGTTTATCATGTCTCCCTTCCGATATATTCTGGCTCCATCTTGTAAGAATTTTCATGGCTTCCGGGTCTACCCCCGGTCGGTCTTGATTTCTGATCACACAGTTTATGAGGAAACGTAACAGTTCCCCCTGTATCTCTACTTTCTGGTATTCCATAGCTCTGTAAATACATTCTGGATCTCGCCCTGTTTGGACAAAATGATATATATTATCTAGATGCGCAGTCATTCCTGGTAACTTCGCTAAATACACTGCGGCTCGTCTGATACGCAATGATGCTAGGGTCATTTCGTCCTCCTTTCCAGGCACCGGGTCATATCTACAGTCTATAAGAAGTTCCTTAAGCGTACGGGTACTAAGGAGTTTGGGTGTACGTGAATGCGCTGACTCTTGAAAAGTAAGTTTATTTATTCTGGGTGGCGTAGAAAAGACATTGGTAGCTCCTCCCGCGGCCCCATCTGGGGCGTCGGGTGTAAAAGGATTCGTCGAACGTGACACAGCAACTACAGGTGTGGACACAGCCATAGAAGTAGCTGTAGGAGCGGATACAGAAACAGATGTGCTTGCCGGAACTTGTGACTCGATTTGTTGCTGCAGGGATACGGGTACTGGATCTTGGCGTTGAACCTCCCTGGTATGCGGTCTATGTAGGGCAGAGTTAGCATACTCGGGAGCTGCGTCATCTAAATATGAGGAAAGAAAAACATCTTCTGCGGTTCTAGGATGCCCCTTAGGATGTACCTTTATTGGGAACAATGGGGTTGGCAAGTCTTTTGGTGTCTCTGGAGTAGCCTTAGGTAATCCTTCGGCCAGGAGAGGATACATACCATTCATAAGGGCATTTCTTTGTCTGTCTACTTGTTCTGATTTTACTCGGATACCTTCCTCAATTAATAGATTCTCTCGAACTTTATTGGAATTCTCTTTACTCTTCTCCTCCTGTCTACGTGCTTTTTCTGTTCGTCTATGTGATTCTTTACGCCATAATTCAACGGCGTCTTTCTGTGACTGTCTGACTTTTCTTTTCCATAACTCTTCCTCGACTTTCATGATGCACTCTGCATCCCAGGTCCCCGCTGTGGGCCACCTTTGACTTTCTGGTAATCCCTTGGTATAGTCTACCCATAAATCAAGAAATAATATAGCGTCTAAGCCATGTTTGTGATACATAAAGTGCCCTGGAGTGTCCCTAGGAGGAATAGGGACGGCTTCTTCGAGAACCCCTTTTCTGGTAGTGATCTGTCTTAATTTCGAAAAGAGCAGCATATTGAGAACTGACCTTATACTTGATTTTGACCTGATACTTGAATTTGAACAGACTTAATACAATAAACACGATAATGAACAGTCATTCATACCACGATATTCAGAACATACTTAAACACTTTAAACATTTAACATTAAACCATTAACTGAAACAACAATGATGATCGTCTGTATAACTAATCACCAAGCTTAATTCTCGACAATAACTAGACAATAACTAGACACTTCGGAATACTTCGGAATACTTGATATACTGCTAAACAGTACAGATACACTGCTAAAACAGTGCAGACCGGATTTGTGTACCCAAACCCGTCTTGACCGGCACAACCTATGTGCACGTCAGAAATGCCTCCCCAGCAATGGTACTCACCGGGTAGCTTCGGAAACGGAAGGCCTCAGTAACTTGAACTTGAACCGGACCGGACTCGACTCGACTCGACTCGTCGGACACTGGGCTTGACTTCGGACTGGTGGGTCTCTATATACCTCGGATCTTGCTCTCTCAACTAGGCTCTGGTCGGGATACTTCGCACTTCTCACCGCCTCGTCTGGGTGTTGATCGCAGTCTCAGTCGCCCCCGCTTGACCGGAGGGAGATACAGGAAATCCTGCTGGTACGCGTTATTGTCCGTCCAGCTGTGGCAGGAGACCGGGCCTGCAACGCACCGCCGGCGCGTGAGATGAGAAAGTGTCCCTGTTCGGGCGCCATCATGTGGTAAATATTTCTCCTTTACCGGGACTGAATTTGGTACAGAAACATTATAAAATAGCTCAGTAAAATGAGAGGCAGAATCCGTGATATTAGAGTTTCGGAATGGGCTTTATTCCAATAAGCGATTATAATCGGATGCCTCAAGTTCCATCACCACGGGGGTTCAGGAAGTGAAGTACATACTTTATTGACAAGCAGTAACTTTTATAATACATACATTATAATGAAGTGAATACGGTAGGCGTAACAATTGATAAGGACATTGACGTTTGGTTTACGTAACCGAAAATGGGTGTAATAATGAGTAAAAAGGAACATGATTGGTTGTGATGTCATGTATAGGTGGATCTATAAGATAATACGTGGCATGGATGCGCGCGCAGCAGTATGACGTGTAATTGACGTGTAACTAGGGGGTGACGGGGACTTGACATTTAGCTCTATATGTGGAGACGAGAAGTCTGGGAGGTCAAGTCAACCTAATCCCAAATCATATCTAACATCCTATGTTTAAAGAACTATGTTATCCAAAAAGGAGGACTCTCGGACAGAATCTATTCTATACTGACTGTGCGTGTACAAGCGTCTAAGTGTCTACACTGAATGCGAGGGGGTAGGAATATTCCATGGTAACAAGGCTATGAATTACTTGCATGAGGACAGAGAAGATGGGCCTTTTTGCTTGGTAACTGGAGGAATGTTTACTTAAACTACTAGGCAGGAATGCATCGGCTGAGGGGGAAGCAGATAATTCGAAGGTGAAATACAGTTCTTGGCAGAGAGTAAGCTGATGTCAGGCTTCGTGAGCCGCGCAGAGAATGAGACAAAGTTCATGGTCACAGATGTAGGCTCGGGCTGGAGTTTTTAGAGGCAGAAGGCAAGAAGAGTTTGATGACAGAATCAGGGCCTACTTGCCTGGACTGAAAAGTGGCATAAGTGAACCATATAAAGCCGGTGGCCTTTCATATTTAAGAGTGGAATATCCGGCCTATTCATGGCGGATCTGGCAGAGGACATGTTGACGGTGGACACGCATGTGTTTGCGTCATCAATACTGGAACTGGAGGGAACATACATGTACTTGCGACATGCACATAGAACCGTTGGGGTCCAAGATAGGGGACATAACTGACCAGGAAAATCCATATTTCCACACTTTGATAAAGATTATGATATATTTTAGAAATGATTTGTCATATAGATTAATTATCTGGTGGAAGTGGGCTTATCCCTAGGTTTTGTATAGGATTTATATATGTACATATGTTTTTATTTCTGAAAGCTGTGAAGAGCTGTATCAATTACATCTTGTATATATACATTTTATCTATCATTACCTGTGAATAACTATCAGCGACTGAATAGGGCACTGGCACTATATATTACAGAGTCCACCTAGACCTCCTAGTTCCCAGGTCAAAAGCTTGCACACTTAAGAGTAAGGTACACAGGACTGTGTTACACTAATGCATTGTATTGAAATAAGGAACATGGAGAAAAGAAAAAAAAAGAGAAAAAAATAAAATACGAAAAAATTAAGAAAGACTATTGAAACATTAAGAAAGGGCCTGATGGCCAGTGTAATTTTGATATACACACTTACCTTATATATACTCACCATTTTGTGGTAAAGTTTGTTTCCCGACAGAAGTGTAGGGTGATGGAAGAATGAGGCTCGAAGTAGATTCAAGACGATGCATCCTATCTATATGGCATTCTTGGTATTTGGCAACCCTGTAGCCAGCTGGACTAGCAGTGGGCTCCTAAGAATGGCCTTGTGGCCCTGTACTCTTTGTTTTACAAAGTAAACTCGATTATTCTAGTTATCTATTTATATGCTAAGCAATCTATTGACCTCGTCATCATTATATTGCCCTAATGCTTAATTTGGGCTGGTGGTTTCCGAGGCACCAGCACTTAATTGTCAACACCGGCACAGACAGTTTACCACATGGTGGTGCTGTTTGTCTAATTTTGAGACAAGCACAGCAGCAGTTGTTTATTCATTCACTAACATTAAAAATGACATACCTGCCACAAAAACTATTCTTATAGCTTTAGGGGCCTGCATTATTCAGAATTGTCACTCTTGTAGGAGTGTAATGGTTTGTACTTATGGTGTCACTGCAATTGGCAGCGCTGACAGCAGCAATGGGCTTCATTCAAATGAGTGCCCTGGCACTTCTATTTTTTTTACAAATTAAGCACTGTAAATTGCCCATAGAAGGTTTGGTACAGTTGGTCCATGAGTAGTAATATTTACCAAGAAGTTAAATTCACTAACGAGATGAAGAGGTTACACAATAAAACCGCTCCGAATACTATTAATATTTCAATCGTGTTCAGTTACAGCCTCCTCGTCTCGCAGCTGACTCTTGCCATAAACAGAGGCTGGCAGCTCGTACACGTCCTCCCTGTCCGTGCTTGTGGCACGAGCCCAAGTTAAGCACGTTACCTGCTTAGAAACCGTGGTTATAAACATTTTCAAATAATGCGCAGCACGAATATCGTAACCTGTCAGAGGGCACTGGCGGCTCCCAAGTGATATCTAATGGGAGGGGAAGAGATGGAAATATCACAGAGAGCGTTTATAAGAAAAACAGCAATGTTATTGAAAATGAGCAAGCCAGCCAAGGGAGTACAACGTGGGGTCATTGGGGAAAAGAATGCTTAATGAGGTATCATAGCAACATTTTCTCAGACTCCTTTTAAACCAGCACCCGTCCCCTCTCCCATATGGTACGCGCCTAGCTAGTTCTCTGTGCTTTCTTTCGTTTGTGCCTCCAGCGTGGAAGGTGACATAACAGAATGTTCTCGACGTGTATGGTACTGTTTCAAAAATTCAGCTTTCTTATGTCAGTAACTACATTTATCTAAAAGGAATACCTCTTGAAAAACCGGGCAGTTTTTGTTTGGAAACACTTGTCCTTCCTCCTGGTTCACTCGTATTTACGTATACGTCGATATGAACACTACTTCCTGACAGACACAGTGCTTTCATTTTCCAGTCACATGGTCTTTTGCATATCTTTGCTTTGCTAAGCCTCCTTTATCAACATTTAACTTCAAATTAATTGCACAATATATAAAGAGGTGTGCCACTGCCAATTTAATATGTGAGAAACACGCATGCACACCGATTTCTCAGATAATTTTTACATTTATAGTGTTAAATGTGAGTATTGACACATTTTGTTACTTTCCTATACATCAGCTTCGACCTCAATCGCAGTGCTTAGAAATAGGTTACCAGCAGTTTTAGGCACTCTATGAAAAACCTGTACATTTACATCATTCTTTTTTCCTATCCTCCACTTTACATTAACCCTAAATATTTACCCCACAAAGGAATTTCGATCAAACATAGAATACCCCTGGAGGCATTCACGTTTCACAGCTTTCGATGTATTGCCAGGTATCATACTTGAGGATGAAACAAAGCAGGGAACCACACACTCGTAAAAAAGATATATTACTGTATAAATCCACTCTGCATTATCAGGAAGTACCCAGTTGATTAATTTAGCAAAGTCTCACGGGATATGTATTTCAACAATTCATGCATTTATTCATTCATTCATTATATCGCTCATTCAGCCCAGCAATCTGCTGTTCCAAGAATTATTTACTAAAGGGCTTATTTATGAGAGCCTTGCATTGCTTTTGCACCATGTAAAGTGGTACATGGATGACGCAGGGCTCTCATAAAGATTTATGAAGTCAAGCAAAACCAATCTGTGTGGCTTGGAGTGGACTCGTAAATCATGAGTAAGGCGACCCAGCGCAAATCACTGTGTGGCCTCACTCTGAGCAATGGGCGTTGCGGTGAGTATTCCCACACAACACCCATGGAATTTAACTATGCCCCAGATTTACAAACACATGCATGCCTGGGGAAGCGACCAATCCGTACACCTACAGGGATGAGGTTTAACAAGGAGAAATAACTTCATTTCTCCCTGTTTTTAGGTCTCGTCTGAGACAGCGCTTTAGCGCTGCTCTCGCGAGAGCTTTTGTAAATAGGGGATCTGGAAGTGCAAACGAGTGCTTTCAGGCCTCCATATACAGTGCATGCGCGCCGAGCGCGCGCACCATTTGGCAGCCTGAAAGCACTCGTTTGCACTTCCAGATCTCCCACCATTTGGCAGCCTGCACACCATTTGCTTTCACTTTCGCGGCCCCACGGCGGCTTTGATGTTTGATCGCAATTGCGATCACTTCCAGTTTTGCGGCCGCATGGCCGCTTGTTTTGTTTGGCATTACCCACTTTCAAAATGTTCTCATGGGTTGTTTGGTCCGAATCGAAATGCACCCTCCACCTCCTAATGCCTGACTAACATCTAAATTCGGCTCTTCTTTGCGGACACGAGAACTCATTGGTGCACTTCGAGTCTTGCCTCAGTCAAATCACTTGACTTTTTATTTTACATTTTACAGAATGATTTTCCAACTTTGCAGGATCAAGTCATGATAATCGTGCATTTTAAACGAAATCACTTGCTAAAATCGAAGACCCCCTCTTAAATCATATTCACCATCTCCTCTTTTCTGAGATTCCTTGTGCCAATTTATACATTTCGCTAACTGAAGTAGTTTTAATTGATACATTTTTTACTTTTATGTCCAGTGCAGATTCGGCTTTAAAGAAACTTTACAGTTCTCACTTTCTTTGCTCTTTTGTTAGATCTAGTTGGCTGGATCCTACTAACTTAATTAGCACGTTGTCCCTGTGCCATGAGTGTGGTGGGGGTCGCTGTGTGAACTGATTACGGGGCAGAGGAGAGCTCAAAAGACTAAGCCCCTGGCCACACACAGAGAAACAGCGGGATTGTTATTCTGCCTGCCTGGCCTGGTACATCAAGCAGGGTTTAAATCTGCAGCGGGATGCTGCCCGGAGCGACCCTGCTCTCTGCCAGCAGGGCTGGCACCACCCACCACCAGCCGGAGCCAGCAGCCGCCAAAGAGGACAGACACTGAGGCCTCGTGTGCAGGGACTTCACACCTCAAACCTCTACCCCACCGGAAGCTTGTCCTCTGCCTTCCGCTCCATGTTGGCTGGAGATGCATCGATGGGCAGTCGCTCCTCATAATTGCTGACTAGTGCATTCAAGTATTTCTAAGGCACTAACGCGCGAAGCCAGGGGTCAGCACATGCAGTGTGCAGCAGAGTCAGGATTCTGAGTGTGCATGCACGACTTTCTATTGGTTGGTGCACACTGAGTGTACTCCTGATCTGCAAAATGAGCATCACTGGATTGTGATCTGATATCCCAAGTGTGACTCGTTCTATCTGATTGTGACCCGCATCCGTACTCTAAACCGCAGCGCTATCCTCATGTGCAAAGGGGGCGTGTCTAAAGGGTTCTAAAGTTGTACAATGTGCTCGAGCCCGCAGGTGTGCCAGGATGTTTATGTAATGTGTGCACAGAGATTGGCTTATATAATTAAGCATAGGTGTCTCTTTGCATGGTTACTAGTGATTTTTTACACTCTCTTACAGACTCTGTATATATAAATCCATATGCATATGCACATATGAAATCTATGAACTGAGTTTGCACACAAGTTCCAGATGAAATATACTTTTATTCAATTTCATTTAAAATCATAAAAGGACGATCCAGTTTACCCACAAAAATGCGTAAAAATTATTGCAGAGTACTAGTATAATTATGACATAGCATTAAACTCTTTAAAATGTGTTCTAAAAAGGATGTTAAAAACAATTTACATTAATTACATGTTGGCGTATGATGTCAGGCCCTACTAGAGGAAGCGGGCTTCGAATACAGTTGTGTTAGGCTGAGAGCAGGCTAACCACACAAGTTCCATTACTCTTGTAGGGCGCTACAATGCGGTCAGTTCAAACATTTGATTGTTGTGTTGTCATGCGCCAACTCCCAGTTGTGTACAGATTCAGTCCAAGGTGAATGTTCAAGCAGCTGGGCCTAAGTGCTGGGGCATTCTGGGAGTTAGTTTGGGAAGGCCTGGCACAAAGGACAATTTGGAAGTATTTGATAATTCATTGATGCTCATTAAAGTGTCACACGGTGGAACCTGAAGAGACATTTGCCCCCAAAAAGGTGCAATGTATCCAGGGGAAAATGCCTGGAAAGAGGGGAAAACCAGTGCAAGCTGGTGCGCAAAAAATGATTTCTGTGACAATGCTTCATTCCATGAGCCACAATGAGCCTGGCTCTGGTAATATTTCACCCAGTAATTACCGTACATTGTGGTATTTCCGTTTGTGGTATAACACACTGAAAGATCAGGACACATCTTTTCCAGGCTTTAGAACCTAGAGTCCGATGTTTTTCCACCAGTACTCATATTGCTGAAAGGAGGTTGTCTGATGCTGATCTAAGGTAGTCGGGTATCTTGTTATGGTTTAGTTTCACAAGGTATTTTGGGCCTTGAGACCAGTGTGCTCTTTGGGATGTACAGAGCATCCTGAATGTAACTCGTTCTTCTTTGGGCACCTAGACTCATGAAAAGCATGTTAGTAACCTGTGTTAAAAGCCCCATGTGTTCCTTCATTGCCAAAGGTAGAGTGTTGACAAACAGCTTGTCTGCTCCTTGCAATTTGATGACTTTGTCAGCACTTGAAGGGAATGTAAAGAAGCATTTGCAATGCAATAGGTCTCGCATTTGCGAGAGTTTGAGCTATTAGCATTGTAAATGACAGTGCCTTTTTATTTATGTTTTAAAAAAAACAAACTTAAATAAAAAGCATTGTCTTTTACAATGCCAATAGCTCAAACTCGTATAAATGCGAGACCTATTGCATTGCAAATGCTTGTTCCTCTTTCCATGTGCGTTGCATTCTGCAGCACACATAGAAAGAGGAAAATGCCTCTTAGGATCATTTTTGTGCAGGAAGGTGCACCTTTCTTCACAAAAGCAATCTTGTCCTGAACGGAGGCACCCTTGCACCATGGGGCCTATGTTGGCACTAGGCTGCTGAAATGGCGATGGCACCGGCAGAAAGGACAGGAATGTCTCTTATCAGTAAAAATTGTAGCATCATCAGTGGGCATGCATGGCTGTTGAGCTCATTGGTGGAAAAATGCTGACTGCTGACCAAAAAATTACAGCTGCTGCTTGGCTTTCACAATCCCTGCAGAATCTTCACCCTAAATCCCATAATGGTCATTTGCTAAAAGCATTACAATCTGTTTTGCCTTTCTCTGTACCATGTTCATAATGCGAACCAATACACAGTTTTTCTACTTTCTACTTTTATTTTAGTCTAAAGGCAATTGACATGGGAACCAGGCCTGGACAAAATTTCAATTACACCAGCGCAATTGGAGTTATTTTGTATTACTGTTTGACACAGAATTACACGCAATTACATCTGCTCCCATAATATGGAGTAATTTTGCGGAAAAAATCCTATTGGGAGAGCACATTTAGCAAGTATGAGCGGCTGCTTGTGCTGCTGCGTGCTATTTTCTATTTTGGATGAAAGGGTGTATTTTGCACTACGAACTAGCACTAATTGCTATGAGTACACATTGAGCGAGCTCGAGTGGCTGCTTGCACGGCTATTCATGTTCTGTTGCACTTAGCACTATTTATTAGCACAAAATGCATATTTGCGTCATTTTGGAAATAAGGTGGCATTTTTACACTAAAACAATAGTCCTAAAGGCAGAATTCTGGATAATCTTGCAGAGTTTTTGGAGTAAGTCTGCGAGTTTATGCTACACGGAATCACACGAGTTAACCCCATCCCTAATAAGAACAGCTGGAAATAATGCATAGTGTATTAATGTTGTTTATATTTTTTCTCTCAGTTTTATTTAATTTACCATTGCAGATTTAGATTTTACCTGATTTGCATAGATTTCTGACTTTTTCTTAGTTAACAAAGCCCCGAGACTTATATCAAAGCAAACAATAAACATTCATAGTTTTATCTGATGTACACTGTTTTTTCCTAACCATAGGGACCTCATTGTGAGCTTAGAGGAAGTCTGGTGCCTGGAGTTGCTGGCAGAACAGGGAATATGAGATTTGCTAGAAGACCAACAGCTCTGCTATTTACTCAATCATGTATTGCTTGGTAAAACCTGGTGATATGGTAACTGGAAAAGGTGTGTGGTGTATGGGGGAAAAACAGCATGAATCTGTGTCAAAACACTGATTTCCATTGTGACAAAAGGTGTAAGGGAGGGAGCAAATCAACACCCAGACATTGCACATCCAGTCATTTCCTGGTGTAGGAATCTGACCAGAATACTTGTCCACTCATAGGGAGATCCTATGTGTGCAGAAACATTGCAGGCATAATGGTGCTGCAGTTACTTTACTTATTTTAATCGTCAGTCGTAAATAATTTCCAATGCTGTACCTTCCATTCCTCTACTCCCCCTACTTTAAATGCAGGCAGAGAGGAACATTTTTGATGTGTAAATTGAATTTATGTGCAAACACTTGCTAGAATTAAGCTCTGAAAGTTTTCCTTACAAGGGCAGGTGGCCTGCATTCTGATATTCATCAGTTTCTCCACCTCCCTCTGCCTGCTTCCCCAAGTTCTAATGTTCTTCCTTGATCAATATGCTTTACAGAATTGCTACTTTACCAGCCGCCTCCTCCCATTCTATATTGCATTTGACACAAAGATAATCTGGGCTGATAAGAGCGACTAGCTCACGGTTGTATTTCCTGTCCAAAAGGCTAACACTTTTTCATTTCACGCATGAAATTCTCTTCCTGCTTAAGTGGGTTTACAGCTGCATTCCAGTAGAATACCCGACGTTGAGAGTGTTCTGTTTTCCAGGGAGTGGATTGCTTAGTTAAAAGTTTCAAATATTTCTTAAAACAGTTACAAAGTCTACCAGTAATGTTCCTGGTAGCAAATATATTCTGGTTATTTTTAACAAAGAATGCTGGTGTATGTTCAAGCACTCTTCCTTTATTGGCCATAGTTTCAGGAAAATATGTTCTATGTAATTCTACATCACTCCGTAAATTCCGAGGGCCTTATTTATGAAGGCCTGCGTCACATTTATGCCGCTGTTGCGTCACTTTCAGTGACGCTGCGGCGGCGTAAATAATGTGTCATGTTGCGCCACATTTACGAAGCGACGCATCTAGGCAGATGCATCACTTCATAAACCCCTGCGCTACATTATGTAAATGTAAATGTGCAGATATTTATATAGCGCAAATCACCAACCAGTCTCTAAGCGCTTGCTTAGGGAACCCGTCCTGGTATTCCCCTGTGAGATAACCCAGCAGGGCATCTACAAGGTGAAAGCCAGGCATCCCGCCGCGAGGGGCCATTGTGGAGATTAAGCAAGCTATTGCCCAGAGTCGCAGAGTGTGAACCCATGAATCGAGTATGCACTGGAGCGAGAATTATCAAGTCCATGGACGATTTATGGACTCAAGACCCAGCCGAGCCGGGAATTGAACCCTGGTCCCGGACTGACCTCTGCTTCCAGGTCTGCCTACTCTAACCAGTGAGCCACACTTCTCCACAATACCTGATTCAGGTATAATGTATGCAGGTAGGGCGTTCCCCCACAAGAAAGGATCGTAGGAGTGGCGCAGTGAAATATATAAGATTCCACTGCAACACTTCTAGGACGCCAATGCGTCAAAACCTCATGCCTTCCTCAGGGCAGGCGTAAGGGTGACGCAGGCCCTTTCACATGGGGCTTGCCCGATGTGAAAGGAACATTGCTGAAGTTGCGTCTTTTTTCAGACACACCCCAGCAATGCGCCACTTTTGCGCCAACAGATACGTCAGTAATACTGATGTCTCTGTCATTTCTTGCAACGTGATGCGTCATACAGTAAATATGACACATCCATTATGACGCAAGGAGGGCGCACTGAGAAGTGTTGCATCGCTGCTTTCACGCAGCGATGTGACACTTCTCAGAAATGAGGCCCAGAGTGTATTGTAGGAGGAGAAGCTGTTAAACCACAGCAGCTTTTAATGGGTTGTTTTACTAAAGACAGGAACTGATATTTGCAAACTAATGACACTGTGGCTAAACGTAGATGAGGTTTCTGATGTCAGTGAGTATTATGTTAGATATCTGGAGTGATGTGACATCACAGTGGTTTAGGAAACTCAAGGGATATGGACAGCGTTATATAAACACCAAAACCATACTGTAGCAGGGGCGGCTCCTCCACTAGGGTGGAGGAGCGTTGCCCCACTGCTTTCTTGCAGTGCGAGAAGCACCTCTGCGAGCAGGGGAGGAGTGGTGTGCCCACTCCTGCCCTGTGTGTGTAAAGACTGTTTGGTCGGCCCTCTGGGGCCGCCCAAGCCAGTAATGCGCACTCTATAGTTCTCCATGCAAGCTGCAATGCAGCCTACATGGAGAACATCGCCTCCCCATAAGCGCCTGGCTGGGCGCCATCCAGACCAATCACAACGCTGCTTGCAGAGTTGCCATTGGCTTAAGGGAGGGAGCCTGGCTGCCTGTTTCCTGTTCATGCCAGAGGCAGGAGAGCAGGAGCCAGAAGACAAGGGACCCAACCAGCGGAAAAGTAAGTTTAAATTATTTATTATGAAATTAACACCCCACTGTATAACCCCCCCCTCCCATCGCGACCCCCACGCCTGCCCCCCCACCCGTGAGCCATACCGGCGTTGACTGTACTGCACTGCTCATGCTTACAGTTGACGCACCGTCCAAATAAATTAAGGAAAATAAGGCATTCTCTACTATCCAATGTGACCCTAGTCATTCCTTATCTCTAAACTTTGTAGCCACTCAGGCGCTTCACAACTTGATGCCTAGATTAGGCTGCTCTCATGTCTGACTCGCACATGCTGAAACCTCGCCACCACTCCATGTCACCCAGCAAAAATCAACACATTTTAATCTGCACGAGCCCGGCTTCAGCAAGAAAAGAGTTGGGAGTGGGGGCTGGGGAGGTGGAGGTGTGTGTGGGGGGAGGGGTGGGCAGAGAGAGAAGGGAGATGGGGATGTGTGTGTCCTAATCTGACTGAGACCCGACTGGGGATCCAAAAGGAGCCCTGCCAGAAATGCTCAAACCAGCCCAGTCCTTTCTTCTCCTCAATCAATCTCTATCCTTCCACCCATCCACTCTCCCTCTCTTTTCCCTCTCAGACCCCTTTCGCTCTATCTTCCCTCTCCCTCCCTCTCTTCGGGGAGTTGGTTAAAGTGACAGACGCACCAGGATTGACCCTGGGCCTTTGAAAATCGGCCTCCAAGGGCTCGGGCCCACCAGGGAAATGTCTGGAGAAATAAATGGCTAATCCAGCCCTGCATGAAATCTGTGATCATTTATTTATTCACTTGGATCAATGAAGATAAAAGAGGTTCTTGAAGGTATTATGTTCTACTTTGACGGATAATTATGGTTATTTAAATAAGAATAACTAAAGTTAAACCAACTTTTTTTTTAATACACAAAAATATAATCGCCCATGCATGAAAATAAAAAGGAATTACAGATTTCCATATGTATGCTTACAACCAAACCAATGGATTTTCAACCTATGGAATGTCTGACAAATTAAAGTTAGCATCAGGGTAAAAATGCAGACTTAACTTGTGGAAACATGGTTCGAGCTGCAGAAAAACTGTGTTTGGCCAAAAGTGTAGCCCAACGAATCCTGGCTCACGACATGCAACTGATGAATACATTTTGGCAAATATTTTCACATTTTTGATTTTTATGAATTTAACCTGATTATAACCTGGCAAAAACCTATTGTGACAAAATGGTATAAGGGAACTATTTAAAGACGTCTTTTAAAGTATATGTAATAATACTCCTATAGTACCTCTTGACATACTCATAGTCGTATTTAAAAGGATTGTGTCCTCTCTGTACTTTTACTTATACAGAATTACATGTTTCAGGCTGATTCGCAAAGGGTTCTAAGAGTACTCCTGTAGGACTATTTCCCATATTGATAAATGCTTTCCGGAGTTGGCCCCAATAGTTTTGCCAGGTAATAATACTCAGTTCACTTTGTTCTGGCACCACATTGCTGAACTCCTTTAAGAGGGCTTGGAAATCACAGAAGTGCTAGTATAAAACGACTAAGCAGGACTAAATTAAATACTCATGGGAAAATTGCTGTACACAATGCACATACACTTTCACTGGTGTCTTCAAAGGGTGGGAAAAAGGAACTTAGTGTTCTGAGAAGTAATTTAGAGAGAAGGTTGACTCACAAACAGCATGATGAGCTAATCCTGGCTATAAACCATATCTCAGCAACAAAACATGAAATAGCACTCACAACAACTACAGCCAGATTCCCATTCATATCAGCATATCAGGCCACATGCCAGACAGTGTAGTACCAGGTCATCGGAGTTTCAAATTCAGATAAATGTAGATAATAAAGATTCTTAAATACGTAAGAGAACATTGGAATGTTGGGGTCTCAAATGAAGACAATGATGTGGCTCTTGGCCAATACATTAGGGCCTCATTATGATGGCGGGTGGACATCAGTCCGCCCGCCATCATAACAGTGATGGGACTGCCCGCCAGACGTGCAGCGGTCCCACCAGTGCAATTAGGATGCGCCCGCCATACTGGTGGGCGCATCCCGGCCTTTTACCACTGCGGACGGTGCTGCTGGCTGCAGCACCGTACGCAATGGTAAAAGAGCATGCATAGCATTTCCCTGCACCACGTGGCAGGCACCACGCGGTGACTGCCACTTGGTGCAGGGAACTGAGTGCACCCCCCACCACCGAGGTGGCCCGCAATGGGTCCCCAAAGCCAATCCCCGCCATCCTTTCCATGGCGGCATAGCCGCCAAGGAAAGGTCCCTCAAACACCCACATCCTAATATGGCGGACGGTGCCTGCTAGGCACCGCCACCATATTAGTGGCCCAGCTCTGCCCGGCAGGCAATCGTAACGATTGCCACCGGCAGAAAAGCGGTGGACGGACTTTGCGTCCGCCGTGATACCTACCGCCATCCTAATATGGCGGTGGGTAATTCTCTTCACGATAGCGGAATGATCGATATCATTCCACCATCGTAATGAGCCCCCCTTAGTTTTGAAAGAACACAGAGGATACTGCCCCATCAATGTGTTAGTTGTGGAAGGCAATTAGTGGCTTGGTGGTGGGGTAGGAGAGACCTACCGGCAAAGGGACTCTTCAAATGAGAAGTTTTTCCCCCACTGAGTACCTGTCCGGGGGGGATTACCTTATACCTAATTCCAAGGTACCAGATATTTCTTCTTTGTAACCATTTCTGCGATAGTGATTTACAGGACGACAGAAATAGGTCCTTCTGGAACGTTTGGATGGGATTGAGGCATATATACATTATCCCTTACCCCAATTGGTGGATCTTTTTTTATCTTCTGTGAGGTCTGCCAGGAGTTCTTTATTGGTGCTAACAAAGTGAACAAACTGTGGCTAGGAGATATCTATTTCATGAAGAAGGTGGCTGTCACATTATAATATCCACCGAAACACGTTGATGCTCTGCTATTTCCTAAAACGCTAAATCTTTGGGACATTTGTGAGTCAAAGGATACTAAAGTTCCAACTGGAAACAAATGATCTGTTATAGATTGGTGTTGATCTAATGACATGATACAACTGTCTGATATATTCTCCCACTGTGTTGTTTGTCTAATGAAGGTGTATCAATTTGTGAACAATGTATTATCTGCGCCGTAATTTGCATGTTTTTTATATCATAAAAAATTGTTGTTTTTTAATATTGTTATTGTGTGTATTGATGCTTATTTAAGAAAAATGTGTATTGGTGTTTTTTTAAGATAAATACATATATGATATTGGCTCAATAAACTTTGCTTATATTGAGTGTAGATATTTTCACT
Organism: Triturus cristatus; assembly: GCF_964204655.1. NCBI lineage: Eukaryota > Metazoa > Chordata > Amphibia > Caudata > Salamandridae > Triturus > Triturus cristatus. The sequence continues at coordinate 234,930,722 of NC_140581.1, forward strand.
CATTTGTTTATCTCATTTTTTCTAATTTATGTTTTGGTGATATGGTTTGTTTATGGATATGAATGTATGAAAGCTGAGTGACTCATCTTTAGGCCTGGGCGAAAATTTCGTTCCGTTCGCAGAAATTGCGATAATTTGACATTTTCGCGTTCCACGGAGAGCGCGAAAATGTCAAAATTTCCGGTTTCCGCAGCTTGGCCATAATTTGTTTCTTGCTCGTGCTGTAAAATAATACATTCTCGCGCGCGCGCGATCGCCTTACCTGAATCCCTGCGTTTTCGCCGACAAGTTTTCCTGATCCGGTCGCGTTCTCCATGAGATGTTGTATTGTTTTTAGCCATTTGCGCTGTCTCGCGACAGTTCGCGCCCGCAGTGTCGTCATGCGTTGCGTGATCACGTCTTTCTTCTCGCGATCATGCACCACGAGACAACTCAAAACAAGATGGCCGCGCCCGCAAGCAACCACATGGGTAAGTTGGCGACCCGCAACCATGCAGGAAATCTCGCGAACATGCGGGAAAAAAACTTTCGCATCTTCGCGATATTTCTGCTTGTTTGCGATAATTTTAAACATTTTCGCGATAATTTGTGAAAGTTAAATTCGCAAATTCCGCCCACCCCTAGTCATCTTAAGAGGAATTCATTATTTGATCTTGGCCAATAATGGCAAGGGTAAGCCTTCTGCTCTTTTCTTTTTCTTCTTTTTTCATTTAAAACGTTCTACCCTCAAGAGGTGAAATGCTCTAATAACCTGATAGCACTTCTGCTTTGGGCTTTATAATTTTTGTTAAAGGACCTTTTCCTCGTAAAACTCAGGTTCAGGGCCTTTAACAACCAGTATAGCCCTTGGCAGCAGCCTATAATCAAATTTACATGACAGGTAGAGAGAGACGAGTATTGCAAAGTAAAATGGTTTTGCAATAGTAAGAAGTAAATTTAGGGACATTAAAATAATGTTTTTCCCCAACTGAGACTGACAAGCACTTGCAGGGAGCAAAAAGATTGCTAAACAACACTTGTAGATTTACTTGGCAGTACAGCCAAGTCTAACCAGAGTTAGAGGTAAGACCATCGCAAGGAAGCAAAGTCTTCGAGAAGCTTAATTAGGGCTTTAGTAAGAGTAAAGCACCTGTAGCCGTGTATTGTTTTTGGTGACTGACCTACTGGCATGCAACTGACACACAATTAGGAGGAGGGTGTTATTTCTTAGGTGCATTTAGCTGCTAGGCAACAGCAGTCAGGATACGTGACACCTAGAACCTGCTACCGCACTAGAGATTTGCCACATAACCTACCCTGCCTCAAATTTTGTGAGTGACAAAAACAACAAAGGCAAGAAAAACACCCTTTTTTTCACCTACAATAGCAGGTGTTGTACCTTTCGAAAGGAGCCACGGGATGGACTTTTAGATACATGAACTTTTCTCTAAAAAAACATGGATCCAATCATTGCAAACATGGAATGTTTTTCGACTTTTTTGTACTATACCTTTTAATCAAGAGTGAACTATACACTCTAGATAGCCGCTGTCCCCGCAAGAATGTGGAACAGATGAAGGACATATCATTCAAAAATTTAAATGAAAACATATTAGGTTTGCTGAGATTGGCCTCCTTGTTGATCACGTTTGGTAAATAAATGAACTTATTCTGGACGTCTCAGGCTTTGCTAGTGCCACGAAACAAAGAAAAGACTATGACACTATCATTCACTGACTGAAGTGTGGAACAAAAGGAACTAAGAGTTAAAGCCAATGCTAACATTCTGAAAATATGTTCCTGTTGCAACAGATGAAAAACAGAAACCTTGCAATAATAAATCAGATTCAGTGGTCATTACATATCAACACATCTCCCTCCAGAAGTAATGAGTAATTACACTATCTTACACAACGGATCATGGAATCTATAAATACTTCACTGTTGAGATTGCAAAAACTGGTAACAATATATGACTTTATTTCATTGGCCAGTGCAATGTAAGCAATACATCTTCTGCCTGACAGCTTTGTTCAATGCGGTGAGTGCTGATTTCATTTCATTTGTATGTGACGTGTAGGCATGCACATGAGAGCCTCGTGGGCATGATCACGAGTTAAAGAAGCTGAACACTGCAACAGTCACACAGAGATGGTCTTCCAATAGAAATCTCCCCGTTGTTTATGCACCAGGATGGATGGCAGGATTGTGGCTTAAGGTTTGCCTGACCTACTAACACAACAGGGTTTGCAGTCAGGATGTTGCGGGTCCAAGTCACAGATCCACATTCGCTTATTGTCTTCCAGGTCATGCCACTTCCTTCACTAAACCCAACGCATACCTCCCATCCTTTTGAGAATCCAAGGAGGGTGAGTGAGTAAGTAATAATTTATTGTTTAGTTAATTACAACCACAACAATTTTAACATAAAATAGAGAGAACACACCCGGTTTCTCAATTAAAAGAGTCTTGGTTAGATTCACATTAAGCAATTATTCCTTATAATGGGCTAGTCTGAGCAGTATACCTTATTTAAAAAACACAAAATACATAAGGCTAGCTGATGCTAGAAAGCACAAACTTCATTCATAAGATGAAACATACACATTACATCTGAGGCTGGTGATCAATGTCTTAAGATAGGGAGTTGATTCAGTGTGCAAAGTAGGCAAAGTATACACTGGTCTGGTTTACGAGGAGTATAAAGTGCATTGTGCTTTCTAGAGCTGCTACAAAATGGATTTCAATGTGAAACAATGAGAAGTTGATGCAGTGTGCACAATGAACAAAGTTACCCTGGCCTGGTCAAGGAGGGTGTGAAGGAGTGGTTTTGGTGGGCGGGCCCATTAAAGTCAATGGATGTTAAATATTTCAAAGTGGGCGAAGAAGGTCTTCGTGCCGGGTCATCTCATTGATGTCGGTGGAAGGCATTTTGCTTGTCTGTAGGGAGTCCATGGAGGGTACATTATCCAACTGAGGGTGAGCTGCTGAGAGGTATGCCAATGCGCATTCTACCGAACCTAGGGAGTGCCACCCAGAAGCCTCTCTGCCCGCACAAAGCAAATAAGAGCAAATGCATTCAAAGGGCGATTTGTTACAAGGCTGGGTAATCTTTGTCTAAAAAGATGCTCCATTAGTGAGGGCATTATTCTGAGCAGCCATTCGAAAGAGAGTCGCTTGCAGGCCTAGCAGCTCTGCTTGCGGGAGCGAGAGGCTTGATTGTATGCGGGTAATTCTTCAGTAGATTTTGGGAGCTCTTAAGGCTGCAAGTATGAAACAAGCAGCCCAAGTATCTTATCTTGAAGACATTTGTAATCTTCAAAGTAAAATAACGCTAAATATGTGTCATAGTATAATTAGCTTCATAAAAAAGATTGGCACCAAAGTTCTATTTTATAGACCTGCTGCAATATCATCTAGCGGAAGGGTTTTCACGATTCAGATGTGCATCGCTTCCTGCAGCGAATAATAGGAGATGATGAAAGTAGTCCCCTATCATACATACGTATAATATGGAGGGCGTGAAGCGTCTTCTGACGCGTACTCACACAAGCACACATAAAGAGTTCCATTACAACGGTCAAACTTCTTTTCTATGGGTGTCAGATCGAGAGCTGGTGCACTAATGTAGGGCTTTCCCAGTCAGGGACTACAATTAATATCATAATATAGGTTTTCTCCGTGATTAACTTTTCTTTATTTTTTGTTTCAGGTGTCGTTGCGTGTTAAATTTGTAGGATGTGTGCTAATGAATTACATTAGAGTGAAGGGAATGTAATGTACAGTGCTAAGAGTCAGTGCACATAGAATCATTGCTGCACACCCTATACACATACATCAATCTGCCATCGCACTGCACTACCCATCCACACATCCCATCACAGATGGTGAAAGAAAAAACTAAGTATGCAATTATTTATCACAGCGGTCGCCATATAAACTTTTGAACGCCCCATAGTCTTACAATGATCTCTTCAGTTGTGCTCTATGCAGAAGCAAGGTGTTGTGACCTATCTTATTCCTTCATCATACTTATCACTGGAATGAGATGTAACATGTCCACAAATGTATTCAATGAGGGTGTGGTACCCTGTAAATGAGGGAAAAGCTCTGCCCCTGCACAAGTGCTATATTAGAGATGCAGGTCTAGAGGCAAAGAGGATGTTAGAAGGGGCATTGTCTACTTGCCAAAAAGAGGCAGTGAATAGTCAATGCACCCTTGAGGATGCTCTGTGAGAGTGGGAAAAGGCTGTCCCGTCGAGCCTCCGGACATCCCCTGAAGACGGATGCAGTTAGTCACTGCACCCACATGCTAGGGGATCTCAATGCAGCACCTTACCGTTAAAGGGGCACACTGTTTATGTTTATATGTTTTTAAAGCGCTCGAATTCCGAAGCGTCTTGGTGCTGGGAATGCAATGGCAGGGAGAAACAGGATTTAGTGGCTTATGTGGCTGCGAAGAGCTTATTTTTTAGATTTTTTCTGAAAATCTGAACGTTGGATTGGAGCCTCATGGACTAGGGAAGCTTATTCCAAAGTCTGGCCGCACAGTATGTGATCGTCCGGCCCCCCCAGCCTTCTCTTCTGATCTTGGGTACTCTGACTAGACCTTGAGTGGCCGATCTTAGGGTGCGCAACGGGACATAGGGTACAAAGAAACTTTCCAAATCCTCAGCAGCCCCCCCATAAATTGCCTTATGCACGTATGTAAGCGCTTTGAATTCTATGTGCTGCTTTATGGGCAGCCAATGGAGGGATCGTATCCCAGCAGAAGTGGGTTGTCCTCTGTGTTTGCCTAAAATCAGCCTAGCTGACGCGTTCTGCAATGATTGTAGTTTCAGCAATTGAAACCTATTGATCCCCAAGAACAGGGCGTTTGAATAGTCCACCTTCGAAAGAAAAAGAGCCACTATTACCGTTTTTTGAAGCTCCTGAGGTATGAAGGGTAAAAGTTTTCTCAGCGTCTTCAATAGAAAGAAGCACGAGGACACAAGACTATTGACTTGTGCAGCAAAATTGAGCTTGCTGTCAAAAATGACCCCAAGTTTCTGACCTTCTCTACTGGGGACGGACATTCTCCCGCCTGCACCGGCCGCCATGATTGATTCCACAGGGGTGGACCCGGCCCAAACTCCATCACCTCTGTTTTATCTGTGTTTATTTTTAGATAATTCTGGCCCATCCAGGACATGACTTCCATGAGACATGCATAAAACCTGCATGCGATGGTTTCAAGCTGATTGGTGGTAGATATAATCAGTTGGGAATCGTCAGCGTATGATACCAACGTAAAACCATGTTTCCTGACAAGGTCGGCTAGAGGTGTAACATATAGATTAAACAGAGTTGGAGACAGGGCCGACCCCTGTGGAACTCCGCAGGGGAGGTGGAAACTGTCAGATCTCATACCTTCCCAGAACAACCTGTGCTCTCTATTTTCTAGGAAGGAAGTTAGTAGTGACAGGGCGGTCCCTCCCACTCCCATGTTCCTTAGCCGCTGCACCAGAACCGTGTGGTTAACGGTGTCGAAGGCAGCCGACAAATCAAGGAGTACTAGGACTGCCTTCCCACCACCATCCACTACCCTGCAAATCTGTTCGACTGTTTTGACTAACGCTGATTCAGTCGAGTGGCGTGGTCGAAAACCATGTTGAGAGGAGTTTAGCAGGCCATTTGTGTCTAAATGGACAGTAAGGGATTTATTCAGATGTTTTTCTAGGACCTTAGCTGCGAGGGGAGGGCCTGCGATGGGGCGAGAGTTGTGGGGATTACATGGGTCCAAACTGGGTTTTTTTAACAAAGGGGTGATGGCTGCCTTTTTCCAAGTAATGGGATATTGTCCAGAAATTATGATTTGATTTAGGATGGGAGTGAGATGTTCAGAAATTGGACCTACAGCTTGATGCATAATAGTCGGTGGACATGGATCAGGGGCCCCCTGATTTTAAAGAGAGGAGAGTTTTATTAGCCTCTCCTTTACTCATCAGCTGAAAGCTAGTCAGTGTACAGCTGGAGCGTATAGTGGGCCCTATCAAATCCAAGGGTTTTATGGTGTTCGAAAAGCCGTTATATATTTTTTTAACTTTCTCTTGGAAGTGGTCCTCGAGGGTGTTACAGAAGTGTTGGTCTGGCTTGAAGGTACTAACTTGCTGGGGTTTTGCCAGCAGGTTGACCGTCTTGAACAGTGCCCTAGTGGAATTTCCTGCGTCCTTAATTTTGACTGTAAAAAAATGTTTTTGGCGGCTACTATGGCCTCTTTGTATGTTTTAGTAGAGAGACTGTATAGGATTTTCTTTTGGCTGTCATAGTCTACCCTCCAGTGCCGTTCCGCCTTTCTGCATTTGATCTTTAGGTCCTTAAGTTCGGGGTGTACCATGGAGCTGATGTCTTTACTAGAGCAACCCTATCGGCTGCTGCCAATATCCAGTCACTGAGCTGCTGTACAGCCTTATTGTTGTCATTTTCTAGCTTGATTGGGCCCTGATCAAGCACTGACGCGAATGCTCCTTCCTTAATTTTGCCCCATCGTCTTATTGGACGTTTGACTAAGCTTACTTGTACTTTGAGCTGAGACTGAAAACTTTTAAGATTGAAGTAGATGGCCTTATGGTCGGTCCATGACACGTCCAGTGAGTTAGAGAAGCTAATATCTGGATCGTTAGTAAAGATCCCATCCAGCGTGTGACCTGCTGTATGGGTGGACCCAGTTATCACTTGTTTTAGGTCGAAAGCCATAAGGTTATCTAGAAGTCTAGTGGTGTCTGGATTGTTGTTTGATTCCAGATAATAATTGAAATCACCTAAGACCATGAGTGAGTAGGAATCTGTGTATGATTCCAGGAGGGTCAGCAAAGCTTGTGAAAAAGCACTTCTTGGACCTGGGGGGCGGTAAATCAGTATGCCTTGGAAAGTCTGCACGTTGTTAACTTTTTCACCCAGTGCACCTACTTAAAAGTGTGCTGTGGGACAAACAGGGACAGTGTGGCATTTACATTATGCAACCCTTGGTCAGTTGTGTCACAAGTCACTTACTGGCCAAGAGCACCACCATATTGGTGACACCCATCAAGCATGCGAGAGAATCTTGAGGGTTTCCATCTTTGTGCTTGACTACCGGTGGTGAACAAAAATGTCCTGTGTGAGGTTTGTCAACAGCTGTATAGGCTGGAAATTGGTCAAAACCTAAGGAATGAAGGAGGCGTTCTTATGTCAACAGAGGAGTTACAACTCTTGTTTTCAAGAATAAAAAACAGTAGAACATGATATGTACAAAATAATCACTTAGGGTAATGAGCCAGTTTCAATAAAAAAACAAAATAACATTTTATAGAATCCACTAGTAACCCAAAGGACTTTTTTAACGCACCTTTCTGAAAAACAAGTAAAAGAAGGCAGCATGAGGGACATGAGCAAAACCTACCTGACAAGTGAACCACAACTCCTTTGATCTGAGTCTGAAAGAGAGACTACCAGGGCTGAAACTCTTAGAGGCAATTCTTGAGAGAAGATAGAATTGAATGAAGACCTGATGTTAGCTGTTTCTCAATTTCTTTTTGAATTACCACAATTTTGTTAGCTATAGTCTGACATTTCACAGGTGAGCATGTCAAAATGGAGTAAAAGAGAGGTGCCAGAGTTCTATGCATCTAAAACATGTAAATGGGCACTTCAGCACATACTTTGGCGATATCAAACATGTCTTTTTGTTAACTCCTGCTTCATGAGGCATTAGGTTTGATGCAAACCCTGCCGTAGCTATCTTAGACCAGGTTTGCATTCAAACTGATGGGTGTTTGTGCTAATCTGCCCCAGAAACACTACAGTAATACCTCCCCTCCTCCCCACCCAATGCACAGTGATGTAAAGCAGCACTAAACACTTTTTGCTCTGAGTAAAGGACACTTTGTAGAGTAAAATACTTTCTGCACTGGAAATTAAACGTGAATGTGTCGCTTTCGGTCAAATTGCGATGGCGCCAAGGCTTAGTACATTTCGACCCACATTTTAGAAAAAGATAAAAACGTCCTTCCATTGCTGCTGGAGGCAGTCCACCAGTACCCCCAATGCGCCAAATGCTGGAAAACTAAAGAGCAGAATTATCATGTTCAACATGTAAAGTTTTAAAAGGAACAAACTCTTCAGTAACCAGATGTTTCTGAATAGAAGCAGTGGCTTTGCTGCCCTCCAGTTTATAGAAACAGTGAAATATGCAATCTTCAAACAGGGAAGAATGTTGGGTTAGGGTGACATTTAGCCTGCCTGTCAATAAAAAGTGCATTCATTTGTCCTAAATTTATTCTAGACTTTTCAGGTCAGTAAGCGAGGATAGCAGTGCACATGCTTGCCTCTGAGAAATACAGTGATCTGAAAGGCACAAGTTCAAATCCTGACAAGACTGACTCAGCTTTCCATCCTGCTGGATGAATACCAATAAATTAAGCACTGATTCGCTGTATAAAAATCTAATTATTATTAGTGAATATATGCAATATGAAAGTTGAAAATGAGCAAATGGAGTTGGAGAAATTGAAAAACTTTCCATGATAGTTTCGTGAGGTACACACGCTTGTTCTGCTGGAATACTTCTTATCAATGTCAACATTTATGTTATTTCAAGTATATTTCAACGCCCCTAAGCAGCAGAGTTATGTGACTGTTTCAAAGGTGACTGGGGGTGAGTGTTTGAAAAGTTTCAACACTCTGTCCATCATTTTAATTTGTGATGTTTCTATGTGCACCCTAAGTGGCTACGGGTATACCCAGGCATGGGTCCCTTGCTTGCTGCACCACTGGATTCAAACTAGCATGGCTGATGATTGGTGATACCCCGAAACGGGTGCCAGTATGCTTGTTTCCAACCAAGGGAAGACCTGGTTTGGCAGTTTGGTCTGGATTGTTCCTATGGGGGGGCAGGGCAATGACTGATTTGCATATGGCTGTGACCAAACTGGGGTGACGTGGTGAGCAAAATAACAATAGATTAAACCCTGATCTATGTCCGGGGGTGAGTGCTTTAAAAATGTCAACACTCCATCCATCATTTTATTTTGTGATGTTGCTATGTGCGTCCTAAGTTGCCAAGCGTATGCCCAGATGTGGGTCTTTTGATTGCTGCGCCATTGGATTCAAGTTAGCCTGACTGACGAAGGGTGATGCCCCAAAACTGGTCCCAGTATGCTTGTTTCCAGTCCAGGGAGGACCTGATTTGGCAGTTCAGGCTGGACTGTTCCCATGGGGAGCAGGGTCAAGACTGATTTGTATATGGCTGGGTCGAAACTGTGATGACATGGCAAGCGAAATAATGATGGATTAAACCCAGATCTGTGACTGTGTTTTTGAAAAGTTTCAACACTTTCCATCATTTTCTTTTGTGATGTTACTGTTTCAAACGTGACTTTGTTTGCCATATGTATGTTATTGAATATATGTGATATATTTAATTACAATATTTTAATTTGATGATTACAAATGAAAGCACTGATTATGTAGAAGTGTACTGTGAATTCAATGTAGGGGTTTAGAAGATGTGAAAGTACTAAATGAATCTTTTCCATTGTTTTGTGTGACTAAAGTGTTGAATCAAATGGTGTTAGTATTTTAGGGGCATGTTACCCTTCCTGCCTTTTGCATGAACAGATGATGATAGCAAGACATGTATGAATAAAGTACGGTTTGTGTTTGCTTAGAATTGCATATGGTTAGCAAGACTTCTGTATGATTGGTGTTAATGAAGACGTGAAATTTCAGGAGTAAAATGTATCAAAATTATATTTTCTGAAACGTATATTTGTTGTTAATGCCGCATGATTATGTTGAGGTCAAGGGCTTATGTTAGTGAGGAAAACGTGAGAGTGAGGGCATACCTTCAAGTTAGAATTTTCGACTTTTTAATCTTTTTATTACATTTCAATTAGGACCTGTTAACCTTTAAGTTTTTTTAGGAAATGTATGTTGGGCTACAGACATTTCAAAGACTTCTATGCCATTGTATGTACTGCTAGCATCTTCTTACCAGAATTTACCTGAGTTAATGTCTACAACCTGGAGGATCCAACAAATGCTTCTGCGGTCTGGTTTTGCCCCTCCAAGATTTCCACTATTCAGCCCTCGTGGAGCTGCTGTTGGCCTTTGGTGTCTAGATCCAGCCACCACAACCAGGCCCTGCCACCCAGTGTCTCCTGTGCTCCACTGCCCTCGAATGGTCTCGGCCCCAGTGCCCTGCTGCCAAATGCCTTCCATTGTGGCAGCTGCACATCTGTGTAGTCCTAAATGGTGCATGTTTCTATCTGTGGGGATCCCAGAGAACTGAACATGCCTGTGATTAGATGATGGTGAGTGCAGGTATGTGTACGTTGTTGTCATGTAGGTGTCTGAGATTGTGTGTGGGCGTCTTATGTTGTGTGTTGGCATCTGAAGAATGTGTGGGTATCCGAGGGTAGTTTTTAAGCAGTCTGATAGCATGAGTCAGTATGTTGTTCTGTTTTTGTGAGTGTAGGATGGTGCATGTTTCTTGGGTGTCTAATTGGTGTGTTTGCGTGTACCTACAGATGTGATTTGGTGTTTCTGATTGCGTCTTAGTGCCTGATGATGCATGAATTTGTGATTGTGAAGGAATAATTGTGAGAATACAGCTTGTGGAGCAGTAAGCTGATTCACAGTACAATGTGTAAGTACAGGACGTGGTGCTACTAGAACACTGCCCTGAATCAGCACCTTTGCATGCTATTCCCTATTAGTAGAGGTCACAGTCCATACTGTTTTCACTAACTGTATATTAATAGAATCTGAATGTCTCCATTTATATTTTTTCAGGCCAGATCACACATGCATGTAGGCGTACATAAAAGAGTTATTTGTTTTGTATCCAGAGATTATGACTAATTACATAATTTACAGGACTGGCACATGCACAGTAGAAAATAAAATTTCCCATATATTGCCAAAATAGAAGAAAATTGACCAAACCAATCAAAGCCAATGAAGGCCATTCCAATATACTGAAACTTTATCCAGTGATTTAAAGCTTCTGCGTGACAAACAGTAACTGCAGTAAAAGCCATTGTAAATTCATAAGCGACAGGTTTTGGCACCTATGCGTAATCTCTGTAGCATTTGACCAATGTGCACCAGATTTGGCATGGTACAGAATGTTCAGTGCTTTTCCCCAAAGGTGATGCACATTTTTTAGGGAGGAACAAATGACTTGATGTACTGTTCCAATTCCCAAACCAGGCATGTGCAATTTGTACACAGGCTCGTTTCCAAATGGGAAAAAAATTGCACTGTGATCTATTTACGAATAGGGCAAGTTACATTTTCAGCCCATGGGGGGGGGTCCCAAAATAACCTGCCTAATAAATATTGATGAGGCATGTTGCATTGTGCAATCCCTTGTGATCAGCTGTTAATGTAATGATGGAGTCTAGCAAGGGACAGCAGACCTCTGCCCCTGCATTTGTTTTCTCAGACAAAATATATTTCTTTTTCAAGGAGCCTTTGCCCATTAAAGGGAGAAGTGCAGCTTTTTGAAAAAAGGTTTTTTTTCTTTAGGAGGGGAGCAAGCAGTTGTCCTCTGAACCTCTGTCTGCTGCCCTCGAGGACTCCGACGTGATTCAAAAGGGGACGTTTTCAGACGTGGACAACTTTACGAATCAGTTATTATCTCAACACGAGGGGCGGTATATGATCAATGAATTTCAACCGCAAATCACAAATAGAGCAAAACCTCTTTCATGGCCCTGCTACATGCCATTTGAAAATGGATGCAAGTCCCTTGTAGGAGTTAGAAACACTTTTCTGACTTCTAAAATGACTTTTGTGCATTTTGTGAAAATCCCTTTTTTTTAATTTTTTTTTAATTTTTTAATCTAAAAGTACACTCCACAATTTTCCCCTAGGGACCAGATCAAATGCAGACCTGGATTGCTCTATTGCTCTATTGTAGACCGCGCTACCTCTAAGCTACGAAGAAGTCAGATTTCACGCTACCGGGGAGTAAGGGGCACCTCCACAAGGTCCACAAGGTCCCTAAGCATTTGTGCACATAGCGCTATGCTGTGCTCTCCCCCAAAACTCGCACTCCACGCCCCCAACTCTGCCAACTAGTGGGGGCCCCCCCTGGGACACTCCGAACCTCTGTTCTTCCTGGCCCCCGGCTCACAGCCGACGGACCCCTGGTTGATTGGTTGCTAGGCACTGGGTCCAATCCCGGCGCTGCTCCTCGATGTCAGCGGAGAAGCAGACACAGCGTCCCGAGGCTCCCGGGCAGGCCGGCGGTGGCAATTCCTCCGCACTCGGCACCTCTCTCCCCCTGGCACCGGCCACGACGTCCCCCCGGTGCAGCGCCTCTCCAGCCAGAAATGCTCATGCCTGGTATGATTTGCTGATAGTTCTCGAGCTCAAACTCAAACTCCTAGCACCCGCTCCGGAACGCTCAGATTTCACTTCCTGGGTGGTGGAGTGTATTCTCTTTCTTCCTCGTTCTCCAGTCGGCGTCCTCAACCACTATTCAGCCCCTTCCGAGAGACAGACAGCGGTTTGCCCCAAATGTGACCAGTGGGGGCAGAAACCAAGGCCACAATCATCAGTCTGGAGATGGTGCAAGGAGTAGGGAGTATGGACACAGCTCGAGAGGACCAGACACAACATCAACAGGGTGAGAAACGACCAGGGACTGGGAGGACGGGGGAGATGGGCACAATGACACACATGAACAACGAGGTGTAGCACACTGCTCCCCTTGGCACTGATCCCCTTGGCACACTGCAGCACACACACATAGCAAGAACAGAACACCCACATTGACACCAATGTGGTAGAATGCGCAAAGCCGACACTGCAGAACAGAGGACACAACTGGCTCAGCACATGCACAGAAACATGCCTACTACATTTGACAGAGCAGGAAACTGTGAAATGGAAATGTACGCGTACGACTTCACATCCGTCATGTAGTCCAAATGTACACTGTCCCACAGCAGTTTTCTGCACCTCCCAAACAGTCACAATGTACTTTGCCATACAGTCTGCATGTAAACCAGAACAATGCGCCAACATACATGTCAACACAATGTCAACATGCATCTCCCCTTCACATTGCAGAGGGGCACACAACACCTCCAGCAGAGCACAGAAGACAACACATCTGTGATGCCAGAGAGGACCACCACACTCTTCGACACCAACGCCCTACAACAGCCCATGGACATCCCACGCAACCCACCACCAGGACCCGGGCAGCCACGCGACTTAGAGGAGAACACAGATCCTGGAACAGACCACGCAGCAGTAAGCACCCACAAGCACAGCTGGCTCACAACACTTCACCCACCCACACATGGCACCCCAATGCCATGTGTGAGCACGCCAAAAGGAGGTGGCCAAACAGGTGTGGGTGGGGTCCGAACCCATTAAAGGCAAACTAGATCACATACGTTAGTGTCTATTACGATCCAGGGACCACCTATACCCCACAAAGGAGACCTACACTGCCATACAGACACATGCTGATGCACATTCACAGTACAGAACCATGCCCAGGGGCACGCAAATAGCAGTCACACACCCACGTTGGCTCTGCGTACGATGGCCCAGTGGGTGGGTGACAACAAAGCTACATGTCCAAGCTCTAACTCGCTGCCTGCGGTGACATGTCTGCATCCGCTGTACACAGCACAATGTAATGTCATAGGGCCCAGGGCCCTCATGCATACAACAAGACCACAGGGACACACGCAGATATTATGTTGAACTGGCTACGGGCACGTGCGCCCGGCCCCTTTATTGGCAAGGCCACATGTACAGTGACGCCTGTGCTGGATGTGTGTGGGGTGAGTGTAAGCCAGCCCGCACGGAGTGCTTGGTACTGGCAACCATTTGAACAGTGGACACCAGTGTAACGGACACTGAAAACACCTGCATAACAGAGTCAACGGCTGAGCAACATGAAGGGAGCCGGAAAACGTCCTGAGGACACTCAACATACAAACAGAAGTGTCCGTGAGTTGCAGTGCACTGAGGTTGGGGCACTACATCTGAGCGCGCCCATGTGAAGAAAAAGTCTCGGATTGTGTCCCTTCTAGATATTCCACATCAACGTCCCAGGTCTCCCACACTGCTCGAGGTGACATTGCTGCGCAACCTCTCCACAGCACAAAACTCAATCAGTAATGGACGATGGCTTGCAGTGCACTGAGTCAGTGGCACCTGGAGTGCCGAGCAGGGTATCAGTCTGATGATGGCATTCACGACAGGTGTGAGCAACTCCATAAGTCTGTCAGGACCACCGTTTCGACTCTGGCAGATGGCAGTTGGAGGTGGTCCTGGCGGTGGTGGCGTGTGCCTCCTGCGGTGATGCGATGTCTGGGTCGGTCAGGACTCGATTTGATGTGTGAGCCCTGGTGGACCGCAGTTGAGGCCAGAGGCAGCGGACAGCGCAGGGCCACAGACACATGGCGTTGATGACCCTAAGGCCATCGCCTCAGAGGCCATCCAATATCTCAGGAGAAGGGGTCCTGGACCTGACCAGCACAGAGTTAGTGGCCCCGGATGCCCAGCGGCCGGCACAGGCACCCTACCACGGGACGGTGACTTGCGGTGCACTGATGTAGGTCCACGCGCAGTGAGTGGGTCCTCACCGATGTCGAAGGTGAATGTGGCGGAAGCTTGTGGGGGACAGAGGAAGGTGTCCTCCAGGGCATGATGCGGAAGGTCTGATGTTATCCGGAATCAGCAAATGGTGGAGTGGAAAGCAACAGCCTCGTTTTCACCACCAATTCGGTATCAGCTACATGAGGATGAAAACTAGCCCCTAGTCCATAGACTCTGACGCCACCAATGTACGACCAGTGAGTGTCCATGAATGTCGGGGAACAGACTTAGTGGCACCGGTGCTGAGAAGAGATGTAGTCTGCGATGATGCCGGTGCACTGATATGAACTCCGCCATCGCTAAATCAAGACTCTGTGACCTATTGGACCGCAGTGTAGGCCAGAGGCAGCGGTCAGCAGTGGCCCACACCCACCTGTCGTTGGCTCGCGATGCACAGAGTTAGTGACACCAGGGCAGTTGTCTGTAGTGTACGATCACCTACGTAACGATGATCCCATTCCCTCCAGACTGTAACACGTCATCCTCTTACGCCTCTCCTTGTGTGCGATGATATGTATTCGGCCTTTGAATAATCGATGTTCAGTTCCAATTCTGTGACCTACTTGTGCGCAGCGTAGGCCGAGGGCAGTAGTCCACGTAGGCCCACAGACACGTGTGGTTGTAATGCTATGCACAGACTTGGTGGCACCACATCGAAGGGAGTATAGTGACATGAACTCTGCCTTAAATAATGTTCACTGCCATGGTGTAATCAAGACTCAGTTCCAAATGTGTGACCTACTTGACCGTGGTGTAGGCCGGTGGCGGCAGTAGAGTACGTCAACGAGAAAGGACTAAAGCGGGCCTGTGTCGTGGAGGCCGTGATGGTCTGAGGAGGCTGCCAAGGTTGCGGGCCTCGGGCTTGGAGCTTGCGCACGCACGTGGTGGGCCCTCTTTGATACACGCCAGTGTCGTAAAGTGATCAGTGTGGCCTGGCTGTGCAGGGGCGGGCCTGATGGGTTTGGGGTCCAGCGGGCCAGAGTAAGGCTGGCGCACAGGTTTGCAGTCAACTCCTCTCACGAGGACGACGTCGGCCTCGTGGCGTGGTGAGAGGCGCCGCCCTGGCAAAGACGTTGGGCTTTGCGGAAGAGGACCACGCCCAGGGCTACGTGCTTTTTATTCACCCCTACGCTGGCCTGCTATTAACCGGGCCATTCCACTCCACTCACGCTTACGGGGGGACATAGCAGGCAACATTTCCGCAAACTCCCCCATTGGCTGGGCTGACACAGTCCACTACACTCCATACAACAAAGGTGTATGTCACCATGGATATGGATGTGTTCTGCATACTGCGGTCTGTCCAGCACATCTCCGCCACTCTTGGCATTGTGTACTTTCCCAATTGTCAGAGTTGTGAGTTACATGGTTGTGGAGTTGAGGTGAGTGAGGTGTTCATTTGAAACTTGCCAAGGGGCTGTGCATTTCCCCTGGTGCCATCCTGGGAACGCTGGTTGCTGATGGACTGTTGGAGGATGGAGGTATCATGCACACTGGCTGGGTATTTGTAGGCGACATTGGTGGAGGTTCCACGGTGTTCAGTTGTTGCCTGCAAATTGATGTGAGACGTGTGCTTTCTGGTGCGGTGATTGTGAGCTGTGTCACCAGGGGGCACAGGTAGGACATGTGTGCTGTGGATTGCCCCCAACACATGTGTACATCCAGCTATGGCGTATGGTCCTTGCTTGGTCTCGAGCGGATCCTGCGCATTGTGGTGGATGTATAGGGACTGGGGTACCAGGCTGATGGTTATGTCCAGGATAGGTGTGAGGGACTTGGATGTGGCTGGCTGTGAGACTCCTCTGACTCTGGCGGGTGTTGGTTGGGGGTACCAGGGGCCACAGGTGCAGCACAGCCTGCAACTTTGTGTGGGGTGGGATGTTGGTTGTCCGCTGTGTTGGTGCCGTCGGCCTGTTGGGCGATGATGGTCAGGATGCGTACGATGGTTGTCCTTTTGAGCCGGTAGTGGGCAATGACATTGTCAGGTGTTGGGTCTGTGAGGCTGGTGCGTTTCCTGGGGGTCCGTTGTCTTTGTCTGCGCTGCCTCTGTGGTGGTCCGGGGGGGTTCCGGGTGGGGGTCCTGGGGGTGGTGGCGGTGGGTGTTGTGGCCCTCTTGGGTGTCTGGGACGCATGACCTGTGGATCCATGGCATCTGTTGCCCTTCCGATGTGCCTGTGGGCTGGGCTCCCTTTTGTGGTGCAGGCTGTCGTCCGCCTTTGCACCAGGTCAGAGCAGGTGTTAGTTTCTGGGTGCTAACGAGCCTTATTGCCTGTTTTGTGTTCTTATCGCCGATCTGGCTGGTCGTTGAGAATGTTGAGGTGTGGTGTTGTCGCGGCTTTTCGCACGGGAACGCCTACTATGCATCTCATTAGCGATAGTTGCGGGGGTCATCTGTGGCGATGTTTTTTGCAGCTGCTATCGCGGGTATACTGGTGCTGTGGGCTGTTAACACCAGCTTGTGATTGTGGCGATACGTTTATCGCAACTTCGGCTGTGATAAAGTGCTGTTAACTCGGCGATAGCTCCTTGTGAATATCCCCCTTAGGGCCTGATTTAAATCCTGGCCATTGGGCCAACTTTTGCCCTGGCAGAGGTCCCAATCACCAAATTTCTAAATTTCCATTTCACTGGCAGACATTTCAAGCATTGACAGGAACCAATGTCAAGGCGGTTCCTTCCAATGTATTATAACTTTACCCTATGGCAAAATTATTATTTTTTCTTTTAAAAAACAAAACACCAGCAGGATTTTGTTTTGAAAATTGGAAAAACAATGCACACCTCGCCATGGGAGTTACCTGACAGTGACGGGCAGTGAAAACTAATCTGTGTGTCCACCAACCTAAATTAGGTGGATAGACATAAAGGTCAACCTCTAATGGCCCTTACTCCTTCGGACCATAGGAAGGGTGTAACTACGGTGTAGATCGAGTAGTCACCACTGTTATTACACCAAAGGTCCACCTGAATTTAAATCATCTGAGAGGACCATTATAATGATGGAAAGGTTACTCCATCGCTGTTGCGACAGAGTACCCTTTGCTCCATCACATTAATTGATCTCTTAGTTTTCAATGATAGAGGCTCAGCCAGTTCTGCAGTCAGAGACCATCTGCCATTAAATGCACTGCTGCAAGGCATCATGATCAGCAATGACATTTATACTAAAAAAGCTCACTGTTTCAGTAAGGGTACTTTCAGCAAATATTTACAGATGCCCAACACACTTGAACACAGAACTCTAAATTGGGTGGACAGGTCATTGTGGTATATGTATGACCCAAAATGCATTGGGTTCTTGCTGAATGTCAACTTTTGATGAAAGTATAATATGAAAATATGCATGATGATAAATGCACTTCATGAATAAAGACTACTCATAACAGAATGAACTTCTGGCTACAAGTTTGAATTACGCAACAAAACATTAAGATTAATACCCCACGGTATCGAGATTAGTGCTCCCACCAGCACAAAGAGATCTCTCTTCTTGCATGTATATTTAGTTTTGCTCTTGAGCTCCTGTAGACATGGCGCAGGTGGATGAAGCACTTTGTGGATTATATTGCATAGTTTAAAATTAAACAAACGAGTGCACGTTGGCAATAATTACTCTCATATTGAATGTTGGTCCCTTGCTCTTCCAACTGTGCACCGACTGACAAAATGTCGTTTGAAGATATCGCCTCATTGACTGCCAATAAAGCAGACACTTTAGCATTTTCCGCAGAAGCAGCCAACGCCATTTACAATTTGGTACAGGAGGCCAGACTTTTCAGTCCCCATGTATCCACAACAACCCAGTTGCTAAGACAATTGGAATATCTCAGCAGAAAAGAGATCAACCAGAGATTACATGCCACCACCCTTATACATTATCATAAGGTCAAGAGGATTCCTAGAGGATTACGGATTGCACTCAAAACCATGCTCTGTAAAACTAATAAACAGTTTATTAAACGCTGGTACCAAATATTAAATAAGTGTCCTCTCGACCTCATCTTGTTAACTGTTGAAGAATTATCAAACACACTTAACTCTCTCAATTAAGAAATTAATCTTGTCAAGAAAGAGTTATCAGAAAAAACTTGGGATGACGTTTTACAAGAGCTGAATGCTAAACTTGAACAATAAGCAAAAGAAATACACGAACAAAAAATTAAGAAATTTCGTCAAACACAATCGACTATAAACTCGATGAAGTGTATTCTTGGGCTGAAGTTTATAATCAACGAAAGTGGAAAAAACCTCCAACATCTGGTTCATCAGAGGAAAGTGTTGTATCTGATTCCGAGACAGCCCAGAATCGCCTACCATTGAGGGATGGTAAATCATCATCACAAATTGATACAACAACAGGAAGATCAAATACCTCTAAGGCTTCTTTTTTAGCAACAAGCCCTGCTTCCAACCATCAACCAGACAAATCCAGACCAAAACCAGGAGGGGCAAAAGATCTAGATCCCGAGACAGACAAAAGATCAACTTGCAGCAAGACGAAAGCAACTTAGTAGTCAACATCTCTAAGGTAGTTTTCAAGAGCTCAAACAGCGGTTCTAAATAAAGGCATCTCATATGTCCCCACATACCATAGCAACTTGGCAGAAACAAAAATCTCTTTTTTTAAGTTCAACCAGCTATAACTGCTAAAGATGAATCAACGGTCAGAACATTTAAACCTAAAAGCTCCTTTTGTTCACCGATCTCTCACAAATCAATCGATGCATTCGAAAGACTGGTCAAAGCGGAGTTTAAGTCAATGAACTTTAAGAAAGACAACTGGGTTAACCTTACTAAGAAAGAATGGAGTACTTTGAAACAACTATCACAAGATCCCTGTTTGATCTTCCAAAGAGCCGACAAAGGAGGCACATTAGTGGTACTTGGTTCAGATTTCTACACACAAAGTGTGTTAGATCATCTTCAAGACAGTGACACATACTCGAAACTCGACCAAGATCCGACAACGGCTTACCAGAAAGTACTACAACAGATCCTGACAAAGGCACCAGAGATGGGTTGGATTGATGAAAACAATAAAAAATATTTATATACCACCTACCCAAGACGTCCAAGACTATATATGCTCCCAAAAATTCACAAGGATACAGAAAAACCACCTTTTCGTCCAATTGTATCAGCATGTGGATCACTGTCAGAGCCAATTGGGAGATATTTGGATAGCTTTTTGCAACCCATAGTACAACAACAAACTAGTTACATCCAAGATACCACAGCATTACTGAACATACTACTGGATCTAAATACCGATCAAGCCTCAAATTGGCTACTATGTACTATTGATGTCACTGCCCTCTATACCTCAATACCTCATAAAGACGGTATAGAAGCCATGGAATGGGCTCTACTTGAACAACAAACATCTAATGTCGAAAAAGGTTTTCTACTGGAACTACAATTCTCATTGCTCCACAGTTATTTTGAATGGAATGATACATTCTACACCCAGAATAATGGAACTTCTATGGGTTTTGCCGGTGCACTTTCGTACGCCAATATTTTCATGGCTAATCTTGAAACAGATCACATCCTCAAGAATAAAGCATGGACTGAACATCTTGTTTTATTTAAGCGGTACATAGATGACATTTTAGTCATTTGGAAAGGTGACATTACCATCCTTGAGAACAACATCCATGAACTCAATAACCTTCATGACAGAGTTAAATTCACACATCAAATTGAAAAAACAGTATCGCCTTCCTGGATATACTGATACTGATCGAGGTAGGAAACATTAAAACAAGTGTCTATACGAAGAAAACAGACAGAAATAACTCTTTGCATTTTTGGAGCTTCCTCCAGAAATCCTTAAAACACCATCTACCATATTCCCAGTTTATAGGATTAAAACGGATCACCTCTGACCCAGCAGAATCAAATACAATCATCAAGAAATTCGGAGAGAAATGGGGATATCCCGAAGAAATATTGCAGAAAGCTACGAAGAGGGTGGAAACATTGGATAGAACACAGCTATTACGAAAAACCACTCCTAAACCATCCAACAAAATAGTGTGTGTCTTGAAATTTTCTACACAGTCCAATCGGATTAAATCTATAATCATGAGACACTGGTCGATTATTCATACTGAACCTGATTTTAAAGACATGTTTCCTGCACATCCTACATTTGCCATGCAACGCTCCCACAATCTACAGGAGCTTCTTAAAAAACCACACGCATCCACACAAAAGGAATATAAAGGCATGCAAAAATGCATGAACTGTAGACATTGTAACAATGAAATAGTTGGCAAAAAGTTTATTCACCCTACTCAAGCGCACACCATCAAATTAAAACATTCCAGTACATGTGATTCGTCAAACGTTGTGTGTGCATTGAAATGCCCTTGTGGAAAAATATACGTTGGGAAAACAGAACGCAAAATCAAAATACGTGTAGGAGAACATAAGAGCAACATCAGAAACCATAACATGAAATCTACTGTAGCGTCACACTGGCTAGAGGCCAGGCATAATGTAACTCAACTATGCTTTACCACTCTCTGGAAACATTAAAACCGAGAAATGACATTGATCCATCTAAAGCCCTAGCGAAATCTAAATTCTTCTGGACAAAAAATTGCATGCCCTACAGCCACAAGGGATAAACGATCGAATAGAATATAATTGTTTTCTATAGTACAAAGCCATGATGATTTATTATTGATCATATCTTTTCACTGGATGAACAAGTCTCTTTTCTGCTGTTGAATGCTAAAATATTACATGTGGATATCAAATGAATGATAATGATAATGTCTAATATTATTAATCTATTTCTAATTGTGCTTTTTCTTATATGCTTTTGAATTAAGATTATGTTTATAACTATACTTCTACACAAGATGCAATCCCTCTGCTGGGACACAATGGTACAATACTAGTATCACGTAACACCACAATCAATCCTATTCCACTCAAATAGTCATGATATGTTAATCACATTTATTATGCAAAAAAAATTTTTTGTAAAAAATTACATACATGTATTTCATAAAAACAAATCATACATTTACATGAATATTTAAAAACACAGGATTTCACACCATATACTACTTGACAAATATTGGTTCAAATACATATAACAACCTGTTATGAGCCCGCATAACAGAAAACAACGAGAGACAGTATGCTTTGTCATTTGTTACACATCCTATTGGGTAATGAGTCAATATCCGTAGTTTGTGATATATTGCACAATTATATCTACTCCTGAAACCACGGTTCTCCCAAGATTGTGTAGTTGAGAAGCGTCGACGCGTTTCAATGGTAAGTCTTATTAATCCATCTTTATCAAGACAAGTTTATAGGCTTTAAGTCCTCATTATTTGATCTGGGACCTATTGGAAGAAAAAAATGTTTTTGTTTTATATTGCTATTGTGGAATAAATACTCCATTCTCTGATTTCTAGCTTTACCAGTGTCTCTCTATTTATCAAACCTAGCTGATAATACTCTTATAAATACATTGTAGGGCACTATTGAGTTCTTATATAATTATTAATGCTCCTAACATGAGCAGAATACAGTTACTTCCGGGAGAGAACTGTCCCCTTAGCTCATATAAAGCCAACACAGTATATGTTATTATCAGAGAGAACCACTTACTTCTCTATATTTAAAGACGATTTTCCTGATTTATATTATCATCAATGATCCAGATTTGTATTATACGTCGAGGTAACGGAGATCCGAGCTATCTCTCCTCCTGTGCACCTCACCTAATGTAAAAGACATTGTATTACGCATACATGTTAGCACTACTTGCATCAAAACAATGTTTTTCTTATTCCAAAAGCAACATATGCTGCTCCCATCTACCTAGTGGCCCTTAGAGTATTGCCCCTATATTCTTATCTTATAATAAGTAGTGCTACAAATAGTCCAAAAGACTACTTACTTGTATGTTTCACGGACGGATATCCTAATATATATTAAAAACGACGTGACGGGGATCTGTGATAACTCTCCCTCAATGTGCGTCACCTGTTCCCCAAAACCGTGCGCGAATATTAGCGCCACGTAGCAACTCAAAACGGCGTGACGGGGATCCGTGATAACTCTCCCTCAATATGCGTCACCTGGTCCAAAAAACGTGCGCAAATATTAGCGCCCCATAGAAACTCACATATATAACATTTCCAACTGACGGGGCGAAATGTCCCCATAAATACGTTCTATCGCTTGCAGCTAAATTACTTGTGCTCTCACCTATATGCTCGATGTTAGCAGCTTCGAGTGCGGAAATACTCCTGTTTCATCTCGCCTCGACTCCGCCTAAAGCGTCTGCTTATTTGTTAGTACTACCGTTGGCTGTGATAGGTCAAAGTACACACGTGACCCTATCACGTGTTGTATATTTGTAACCTAGGAGATGTGTCGTGGTAAACACCACTGTGTTTATAGAGCATGCGAAGCATCCAATTATATAAGTGGTTGTGCGGAAAATGTACCGACGCAACCCCACAAACAGTAATAATGTCATTAAGTTGGCGTTCGAAGTCCTATTTACATCATTAATAATGGTTAATTTTGTCACGTGATTTCGAACGGAATGCTCTTCAAACGGCTGCCAGCTTTATTGTCACATTTGTTTAAAAGTCCTAAGGACATACATAAGGACATAGACAAATGCTCTTACATATCATGTATAGATGTCATCTTATATACTTATATACAGATCGAAAAACTTTCCACATATTTCGACACATTTTAGGAATACAGTATTAGGTGGATATAATGACAGCAGTTATCCTCTTGTCGGAATTTCCAATATAACATACGATCGCCAACCACATTGTTAGCAGAGACATGACTTTGTCGTATTCCTATTGCAATATAACAACAGTTGTAGTTATATTTTCCTTATTTCTACTCATGTGCTACAGATGGTACATGCATAAGATCAAACAATAATATGTTCTAAAATTTCAGCAATCAATAACGGCACATCATTCCCAATCCGATTACATTTTAGCCTTATATTCCTATCCAATATAACATACGATCGCCAACCACATTGTTAGCAGAGACATGGCTTTGTCTTATTCCTATTGCAATATAACAACAGTTGTAGTTATATTTTCCTTATTTCTACTCATGTGCTACAGATGGTACATGCATAAGATCAAACAATAATATGTTCTAAAATTTCAGCAATCAATAACGGCACATCATTCCCAATCCGATTGCATTTTTGGCCTTATATTCCTATCCTATGTAACATGAAAAACTGTCTCATACTTTGTGAACCCACATATGTTGATAATGTATCATTTTCTAGGTAGCAATGATACTCATCCAGTCCTCCTTTGAATTAAGTCCCTTCTCTACTGTATTCAGATGGCATATGAACCATTGTTCTCTCTTTTTTCTTTTTGTGTTGACGTCCCCTCCTCTTCTATTAACTGTCACCTTTTCTAGAATAAACCACTGGATTTGATCCCAATTGTGGTTCATTTCCAGAAAATGATCTGTCAAAGGTGCATTCACTTTTCTTGTTTTAATTGCCGATTTGTGCTCCAACAGACGGGTACGTAGCTCCCTACTCGTTTCACCTACGTACCCAAGACCACATGGGCATATTAAAAAGTAAACAACATTCTTGCTGCGGCAGTTATTTAAACTTTTGGCCCAAATGGTTTTGTTATTGTGAGTCAGATTTTTTGCTTCGAGGCATAGGGGACAGATGGAACACGTTCCACATTTGTGGTTACCCTTCGCTTTGCCTCCTGTGACCATGGTTTGAGTTTCATGTTTTTCGTCATATGTTCTTACTAACGAATTGCGTATTGTTTTGTTTCGCCTGAATGAAAACAGTGGCTTTTCTAGAATAGTTTCAGCTCCATAATTTAAAATCTTCCAGTTTTTATTCACAATATTTTTAATCCTGTTACTAAGATTGAAGAATTGCGCAACAAAAACTATGCGTCCTGTTGTTTTGTCATCTTTTTTATCTTTATTAATCTCCAATAAATGGTCCCGATTATAGAATCTCGCTCTTTTAAAAGAGTGTTTGATCAATTTGCTAGGGTAACCTCTAGCAGACAGTTTTTTCTTAAGTATTTCAGAATGGAGATAGAAGTCTGAGAGAGTTGTGCAATTACGCCTAAGTCTTAAAAACTCCCCAAAGGGGATATTATCCTTTTGGGAGCGAGGATGGTTACTACCATATAATAAGAGAGTGTTTTTATCAGTAGGTTTAGAGTATAACTCTACCTGCAGAGTGTCTGTCACATTTTTAATTTTTATGTCTAAGAAGGCAACCTCAGAATCACTGTAATGTGCCGTGAATTTCAAATTTGGATCTCCCAAATTAATCCATTCAAGGAATAGCTCTAACTCCTGGCTGGCACCGTTCCAGACAAAGATAATATCGTCAATGTAATGGTGCCAGCAGGTCACATTTTCAAAAAATGGAGCCATCTCATTATACACGTGTTTAGTTTCAAAGTCACCAACATAGAGGCATGCCAGGCTCGGCGCACAGGCAGCCCCCATGCTGGTTCCTTTGATTTGGATGTAGGCTTCATCCTTGAATAAAAAGATGTTATTTTTGAGTACCATTTCTATACACGACATAATGAAGCCCTTGTTGGCTCCCTTCAAGTCCTCATGATCTAAAATATTAGAAATTACTCTTATGGTGTCATTCTGGGGGATATTCGTATACAGGGCTTCAATGTCCAGGGTCACCAGAAGCTGGGTAACCCTGTTGAAGCCCTGCCCCTCAAAAACAGAGATAGCGTGTGCTGTATCCTTCAAGTAAGATCTTTGTTTCTGGACAATCGGTTTAAGAAAGTGGTCTACATATTTACTCAAGGGCTCCAATAATGATCCCACACTACTGACAATAGGCCTCATAGGTGGATCAGTGGTACTTTTGTGGATTTTGGGAAGTCCATAGATGGCCGGTGTCATGGGGTGAGAGTTCAATAAAAATTTATATTCATTCTCACATATCCATCCTAGTTCTCTCCCTTGATTTAAGAGTGATGCCACCTCTTTTTTAGGGGCATCAATAGCTGTGAGGCGTATAGGTTGATAATGTTCTCTCACATTTAACAGGTCTCTCATTCTCTTATCATAGTCTATGGTATCAAACACAACTACACCTCCGCCTTTATCGGCAGGTTTGATAGTTATTTGATTACAGTCCTGTAGTGTTTTTAATGCTTTTTTCTGATCAGAAGGGAGATTGTTATTATGGTATTTGGAAACGGCCTGCCTCATATTTTTTATTTCCATTTCCACCACTCTCTCAAATAGTTCCACGTTTTTGTTAACTTGGCCTAAATTAGGAGTGAATGTGGATTTGGGTTTTAAACCTGATACATTAGGTGCAGGTTCATAGTATTTATCCTCAAAAAATTTATTGAGCCTAATTTTTCTAAAAAAGCTTTTTAAATCACTTTCCAATTCATATAAATTGTGTGGGGCACTTGGTGCAAAACTAAAACCTTTTTTTAAAATTTCATTTTCATCTTTATTTAAACTCCTCTTAGATAGATTGATTATGGGTAGTTCGTCTACCTCCAATACTGTCTGCTCCGAGTGGCTAGATATTCCTGTCCCGGGTTCTGAGGTTGATGGTTCCTCAGGGATTCCTGCCGGTTGTAACCTCGGTAGCCCCTCTGTCCCCGATTCTGGCGCCTGCCTAAAAAAGGTTCCCGTTCAAATGAGGGAGCTCCTCTCGCATTTCTTTCCCCTTCTTGTTCATCCTCGCTACTGGAACCTGACGTTTCGGAGAATGTGACACGTTTAATCCCACCTCTTGAATAGAGCGGTCGCGTGTATTGTGGTCTTTCCCATTTGTGGTCATTTTTATTGTTAAAATAATCTTTACCTATGTATGGGTATACTACTTCAGCATTGTATCTCTCTACATCTTTCCTCAATTTTTTCGTTTTTTTATTAGTGAGATAATCCCTGTAGCCTTTTGCCTCCAATTCGAGTTCCTCTAATTTGCTTTTAGCTTCCTCCAAGGCCGTATTTTGTTTGAAATGGGCTTCAAATTCATTGATTTGTTTTTTCTCAATATCCAGAAGTTCCTGGGCTGTTTCGATAATGAGAATTCACAGGAGGCAAAGCGAAGGGTAACCACAAATGTGGAACGTGTTCCATCTGTCCCCTATGCCTCGAAGCAAAAAATCTGACTCACAATAACAAAACCATTTGGGCCAAAAGTTTAAATAACTGCCGCAGCAAGAATGTTGTTTACTTTTTAATATGCCCATGTGGTCTTGGGTACGTAGGTGAAACGAGTAGGGAGCTACGTACCCGTCTGTTGGAGCACAAATCGGCAATTAAAACAAGAAAAGTGAATGCACCTTTGACAGATCATTTTCTGGAAATGAACCACAATTGGGATCAAATCCAGTGGTTTATTCTAGAAAAGGTGACAGTTAATAGAAGAGGAGGGGACGTCAACACAAAAAGAAAAAAGAGAGAACAATGGTTCATATGCCATCTGAATACAGTAGAGAAGGGACTTAATTCAAAGGAGGACTGGATGAGTATCATTGCTACCTAGAAAATGATACATTATCAACATATGTGGGTTCACAAAGTATGAGACAGTTTTTCATGTTACATAGGATAGGAATATAAGGCCAAAAATGCAATCGGATTGGGAATGATGTGCCGTTATTGATTGCTGAAATTTTAGAACATATTATTGTTTGATCTTATGCATGTACCATCTGTAGCACATGAGTAGAAATAAGGAAAATATAACTACAACTGTTGTTATATTGCAATAGGAATAAGACAAAGCCATGTCTCTGCTAACAATGTGGTTGGCGATCGTATGTTATATTGGAAATTCCGACAAGAGGATAACTTCTGTCATTATATCCACCTAATACTGTATCCCTAAAATGTGTCGAAATATGTGGAAAGTTTTTCGATCTGTATATAAGTATATAAGATGACATCTATACATGATATGTAAGAGCATTTGTCTATGTCCTTATGTATGTCCTTAGGACTTTTAAACAAATGTGACAATAAAGCTGGCAGCCGTTTGAAGAGCATTCCGTTCGAAATCACGTGACAAAATTAACCATTATTAATGATGTAAATAGGACTTTGAACGCCAACTTAATGACATTATTACTGTTTGTGGGGTTGCGTCGGTACATTTTCCGCACAACCACTTATATAATTGGATGCTTCGCATGCTCTATAAACACAGTGGTGTTTACCACGACACATCTCCTAGGTTACAAATATACAACACGTGATAGGGTCACGTGTGTACTTTGACCTATCAGAGCCAACGGTAGTACTAACAAATAAGCAGACGCTTTAGGCGGAGTCGAGGCGAGATGAAACAGGAGTATTTCCGTACTCGAAGCTGCTAACATCGAGCATATAGGTGAGAGCACAAGTAATTTAGCTGCAAGCGATAGAACGTATTTATGGGGACTTTTCGCCCCGTCAGTTGGAAATGTTATATATGTGAGTTTCTATGGGGCGCTAATATTTGCGCACGTTTTTTGGACCAGGTGACGCATATTGAGGGAGAGTTATCACGGATCCCCGTCACGCCGTTTTGAGTTGCTACGTGGCGCTAATATTCGCGCACGGTTTTTGGGAACAGGTGACGCACATTGAGGGAGAGTTATCACAGATCCCCGTCACGTCGTTTTTAATATATATTAGGATATCCGTCCGTGAAACATACAAGTAAGTAGTCTTTTGGACTATTTGTAGCACTACTTATTATAAGATAAGAATATAGGGGCAATACTCTAAGGGCCACTAGGTAGATGGGAGCAGTATATGTTGCTTTTGGAATAAGAAAAACATTGTTTTGATGCAAGTAGTGCTAACATGTATGCGTAATACAATGTCTTTTACATTAGGTGAGGTGCACAGGAGGAGAGATAGCTCGGATCTCCGTTACCTCGACGTATAATACAAATCTGGATCATTGATGATAATATAAATCAGGAAAATCGTCTTTAAATATAGAGAAGTAAGTGGTTCTCTCTGATAATAACATATACTGTGTTGGCTTTATATGAGCTAAGGGGACAGTTCTCTCCCGGAAGTAACTGTATTCTGCTCATGTTAGGAGCATTAATAATTATATAAGAACTCAATAGTGCCCTACAATGTATTTATAAGAGTATTATCAGCTAGGTTTGATAAATAGAGAGACACTGGTAAAGCTAGAAATCAGAGAATGGAGTATTTATTCCACAATAGCAATATAAAACAAAATTTTTTTTTTCTTCCAATAGGTCCCAGATCAAATAATGAGGACTTAAAGCCTATAAACTTGTCTTGATAAAGATGGATTAATAAGACTTACCATTGAAACGCGTCGACGCTTCTCAACTACACAATCTTGGGAGAACCGTGGTTTCAGGAGTAGATATAATTGTGCAATATATCACAAACTACGGATATTGACTCATTACCCAATAGGATGTGTAAAAATGACAAAGCATACTGTCTCTCGTTGTTTTCTGTTATGCAGGCTCATAACAGGTTGTTATATGTATTTGAACCAATATTTGTCAAGTAGTATATGGTGTGAAATCCTGTGTTTTTAAATATTCATGTAAATGTATGATTTGTTTTTATGAAATACATGTATGTAATTTTTAACAAAAATTTTTTTTTGCATAATAAATGTGATTAACATATCATGACTATTTGAGTGGAATAGGATTGATTGTGGTGTTACGTGATACTAGTATTGTACCATTGTGTCCCAGCAGAGGGATTGCATCTTGTGTAGTGGTTGTAGTACCCCATTCCCTTGGAAGATACAAGGGGTCGCTCTTGTTCATATATCTAACTAATATAACTATACTTCTCCTTTTTTTTTTTAAACGCACATCTTTATGATAACCCCACACTTCTTTTTTAACTTTATTGTACCACAGCTAATAACAATCACCGCATGTCTCTTTAACACGGCCCAGCTACACAATTACCATTTACTTAGGCACCTTTAAGACGCCTTACAATAGACATCGCAAGTATTGATGAAACACTCACACTGCTGCGTGGCATCCCGTACGAGCCGCAAGCGATAGAAACAATTCACCGGAGGACTTCTTCTTAAGTTAAAACTATTTTAACGTATTGTGTAGCAATTTAAAGCATGCGTAACCACTCATACACTACAACTATAGAGTGGAGCTCTTAAAGCTTTTACGTCTTGAATTTTCACGTAAAGAACTCGAGTCACTGTAAATTCCTTTTACATTTTCGATACCTCACATGTATGTCTTATCACAACGATACCACTTCCATCTCAATTGAAAAACAATTTTTCAAGTCTGGGTAAAGTTTCATATATATCATTTATGCACCAACGCACATTCACCTTTAACTTTAACCTCTTGAGTGCCCATGACGAGATGGTCTCGTCATGGGCCGCGGTTGCGCTGTGCCCATGACGAGACTATCTCGTCATGAGCCCTGCCCGCTAATGAAACGTCCGGCACAGGGCGTGGAAAGGGCGGGGCACTCAAGGGGTTAAGACTTTGGGCACTATTCTAATTTACACAATTAACTGAATAGCCTACACTGAAAGGCCTCCTGTTTCCGTTTTTTGCAGCAACAAGATATGACCCCTGACTCAGGGTCGATGTATGACCCAAAATGCATTGGGTTCTTGCTGAATGTCAACTTTTGGTGAAAGTATAATATTGAAATGTGCATGATGATAAATGCACTTCATGAATAAAGACTACTCATAACAGAATGAACTTCTGGCTACAAGTTTGAATCACGCAACAAAACATTAAGTTTAATACCCCACGGTACTGATATTAGTGCTCCCACCAGCACGAAGAGATCTCTCTTCTTGCATGTAAATTCTAAATGAGGCCCTAAGCAAATTTTGACTCCTACTTGAATATATCCGAAGCAAACCTTGGAGCTGGCCGTGCTTTCTTAAATGTAATGAATGTATCAATTTCTCTTATAGTTGGAAGTTGTCCCTGCCCCCCCACCCCTGAAAATCAGGTATCACATATTGCAGAAGTGGTAAATTGATTTTGGATATTTTACGTTCAGATCACATAATAGATCAAAAGCTCAAATGAAAGATGTGGTTAAGCTGGCACTTAATATATGAAGTATAGAGAGGATTTGATCTATTTAACACAACTGTTTTATCAATAATGTACACGGTATGATGTACAAGGATTAAAAATACGTTAGTTGAATAACAAAACATTGAAAGATGATGAATGAGACTTGGTCAACTTAATTTGCAGGAGTTACTTTGCAGATGATAAAGATCATTTTCTAATCTGACAATATGTAAATTGTGCTGTGAACAGCAGGTGTCTTAAGTCACATTCTGTTTACCCGCAATGACTTGTCCTCAGAAAGGAATAAAATGATGGAAGCTTGGCTGCAGATTAATCCAGGAAAATGGTATAGTGATAAATGGATTACCTATTTAATTTAGTGTTGTACAAAGATGTAGTTCAGCTAATGTTATATATGAGGAAAGCCTTGAAAAAACTCAGTGACTCCTAGGACTGACATTAGTCCTTTTTTATCAATTGGCTGCTAAATTGAGCCCCACCATGATGACGAAATTTTTATGGGCGGATAGACAGAATTTGAATAGGCGTGAAAAAGATAGAGCCTGGTCATCAGAGTCCTGATTGTACATAGCAGCAGGGAGCCCATTTGGACCTGGTCACTATCTGCTCTGCTTTTCTTGATGGATTCTTTGATGTATTTGATGGAGTCATCCAGCGCAATGGAGTCTGGTCTGTGCTCACCTGCAATTGAAAATGTTTGGTTTGAGGCACCCGCGTATAAGGATTTATCCATACATCTTGAGAAACATTGTTGCCATATGGCTGACTTGATTTTTTTTGCAGGTGAATAATGATCAATCAAAAGTCTCTCTGCTTTTTGTGCTTGGGAAAAGTACAATTCCAACCATTCACAGTCTTATTTACTTTTGGCCTCCAAGAAAGTATTTTTAAAGGCCGTGCGTAATTGTTTGCCTTTGCTCAGCTGGGTGTGCTGCTGCTCAGGGTTTTTTGAATTCCTTATTTCTTTATTCATAGCATATCTCTGTGCCCTTAGCTGTTCAGCATACCAGCAGTTCTGAAACTTTGGGATTTAGGATGTTGGTTGCAAACTCTGAGCCTGGGATGGTCCTTAACACTTCCCATGCAATAACGGGGTTTCTTTCCTGTGTTAGTGAAGTATTTAGAAAGTCTTTCTATAGCTTATGTTTGGAAATAGTTGTTATGTTCCATCTTATTCTTTTCCAGGAATCTTGTTTGGAGCAGAACCCCATAGTCAACTTCTGGAGCCCTTTCGCATCTGTTTTCTGTACAGAAACTGTTGATTTTGTCGAAGACCTAGAATGAAGCACAAGTGTGATCTAAAACAGCTTCTTGCTGGAAACTTGAGTGCATTGGTTGATCCTTTTGAAAATTACCATTAAGGGCATGAAGACCCATGCTCTCCAGGAAAGCAAGCAGTTTATTGCCAAGATGAACCTCTCGCTGTGCTTTAGTATAGCCCACCAGGTACCAGCTATACGGTGGCTAGTTTCTCTCGCCATGTCAGTCATGAGGTTTCTCCATGTGCGACGAACAAGTCAATAATGTATTGTTCAATTGTAATGATAGTGTCCATCTTCACTTTTAGAGCTGGATTGACATATGTAGTTATTATTATCATAAGACCGATAAAGTTACCTCTTAGTTGTAAATCTTTATTTGCCAGGATATACGAGCTATTCCATGTTACATTTATTGTTTTGAAATCCTACCAGGTTAGAAGTAAATGGATAGGCCTCCTTTGGCTTCACCTTTTCCCTTATCTTTTTTTTGGTGGTGTAAAATATTCTTGATATCCTTCGATTTGCGGTTCAGTTTCGTTCCAGGATTCCTTGATGCTTATGAAGTCATTTTTTGTCAGAAACAACATGGTCTAAGGATATGTTCTTTTTTACCTCTTGCCTGCCATGTTCCAGGAAAGTATAGATATTGATCTGTTTGAGGAGCCTGTAGGGATTTGCTGGAACTAGGCAATCGAGTCAATGGTCAATGTCTTTTATTATCGTGGCGAGCAGCCACGACCCACCCCCAGGCTTGTTTTTCTTGGTTTAATTGCATTGCCTATTTTGCAACTTCAGTCTTGCTGGATGCTAGGAAATCGAAAATTGGGGCAGTATTCGTGGTCCAGAGGTATTTTTAAGGATTGTCGTATTTGTTTTAATTTGGGTGATTTTAGAAGAAAACTGAAAATTCTGTGAAAAGATTTCAGAGGTGTCTTTAATTAAACTGGGGGGTAGTGATCTCCGGTCAATTATGTGACTGTGACTCCTCAGTCTTCAAACGTTTCTGAAATATTAAGGTGGCATACTCTTCAAATGCCCCTTTAATAATAGTGACCGCCTTAATTTCCTGTCCCTTGTGGGGGACAGGAAAGCTTGTAATATTACTTGATGTTACATGCTTTAACTATTGATGTCCCACCAATAGTTTCACTATAAGGGCCGGACTAGGAACCCAAAGCAGCCCTGGCAAATTTTGTCAGACCAGTCCCCATATATTGCATAGGGAGCATGAAAGTCCAGCGAGTGAGCCTGACGACTACAAGGGGGCTTGGGAGGGTTCTCCCCCAAATAAAACTTGGAGAAAATTTGCTAAATTGGTGCATTCTACATCACAGCGTTCATGATATATTTACAATTGCATTCGTTTTTAAAGCATAGTAAATGATGACCTTACAGTGCACCAGGATACAACAATCTTAATGGGGCTCTTCAATGATTCCCTAACTATCACCCTCCAATAGTGCCTCACATCTCTTTATAGCCGCTCTCTTACGTGTATTTCATTTGTTTTATAGCGCCTCTCTTACCATCACAACACACACGCATACAGTGAGACTGAATCATATGTGTGTAAATCAGTGTATAGAAAATGTTACATAAGACAAAGGGGACTACAAGGTGTAGGATTCACATGTCATCCATACTGGTAGGCATTGTTTACGAGTACTTGGCATAGGGAAGCACATACTCAGTATTCAGAACACAACACAGTGGAAAGGCTTGACTTTACTAATAAGAATTTATTTCTACCCAAACAAACCCTTTTTAGTAAAATTAGAAGACTGAAAGACTAGGAAAAAACATAACTTTCTTTTTTTTTTTATATATGTTTTGTTATTTTGTATAAGTTGTATACAATCACAAATGCTGTTGCATCGATTAACCTCTTCAGTGCCCATGACGAGATAGTCTCGTCATGGAGCACGGTCGCGCTGTGCCCATGACGAGACTATCTCGTCATGAACCCCACCCACTAATGTAACGCCCGGCACAGGAGGGGGAAAGGGCGTGGCACAGAAGGGGTTAACCACCCTTGATCTAGAGATAATATTACAGTGCTTTTTGTGCGGTTATCCCCTTGCTGGCTAGGTTGTGATAGAGAGGTAGGCATGAGAAGGAAAAGTACAGAAGAATTAGAAATGAGCGAGAGAAGAGGACAGAACAGGCAAGTATAGAGAGATACCTTTTTAACTTAAAACCGTTAGTTTCCGATATGTCAACTGTCGTCCATTTCAGTGTATATGTTCGGGCCGGTTTCTTATGAGGGTTCGTACGGGTCTAGGGCCTTGTCCAGGGCTTCCCACAGACCTCTTGAAGTCGCTTTCCAGGGGGAGTATTGTAGCGCCAAGTGGTCCGCTCCGCTGAGGTGAGTGATCCAGTTTAACCACCCTTTGTAGCTAGTTTTGGTGGTGTCCTTCCAGTTTGTTAGCACCATTTTGACCGCAGCTGTCAATAGTAGGTCCATTAGTTCCTTCTCTCTGTCGGAGGAGAGGTCGGTTCGTATAAATGCTGTGGTAAGAGCGTCAAAGTCTCTTGTCAGATTGCATTAAAACACACTGTCTATGAAGTCAAAGACCTTTCCCCAGAATACCTTGAGTGTTGGGCATTGGAAGATGAGGTGTGCTAGGTCTCCCTTCCCTGTGTTGCAGTTCCAGCAGAGGGGGTTTACCCTGAAGCCCAGCGCGTGTAAGCGGTCCGGAGTCCAGAATGTTTTGTGGAGTAGCCAGAGTTTTGTTTGTGCTAAGACTGGGGTGATCTTGTTCCGGGTGGCCGAGACCCACAGAGTTTTCCACTCATTGTCTTTTAGCGGGGGATGGGTATGTTTATCCCAGTATTCAGTTATTTTGGCGTTAAGCTTGGTGGTTTTTGTAATTTGTATATTTGCGAGACTTGATGGCCTATTTTGTTGATGCTTGCTACATATTGGTATATCGAGGGTTGGGTGTTGATTAGATTTGTCTTTGATATGGCTGCTTTTATTTTTAGAAATCTGTAGAGGTTGACGTCTTCCAATTGGTGGGCTGCTTTCAGGTCGGGGAATGTAACAGGTCATCTCCCCTTCTCGAGTTGGTGTGGGAAGGAAATACCGCTTTCTATCCATGTCTCATACTTGAGACTTTTCCCCTTATATTTGATCTTGCTATTCGCCCATAACGATTCTGACTTGGACCCTTTAATGCTGATCTCCATATTCTTGTCGAGTTTTAGGAGTGCTATTTTAGTGTTTCTAAATATCGGTTTAGATGTGTGTGTGTATGTGTTTGTCGTTAGTAGGGCTAGTGGGCTCAGGTTGTTCAGAATGGCTTTCTCTACATGTAGCCAAACCGGTGTGTATTCTGGTGTCGGGGCCACCCATTGCGTTCCTTGTTTAGCTAGGAAGGCTAGTTGGAAAACCTTAAAGTCTGCTAGATTCACCCCCCTTGGGGTTTCGACAGTCTCAGTTTCTTAATACTGATCCTAGTCTTCTTATCACGCCACAGGAATTTGGTGAACAATGTATCTATCTTCCGGTGGAAATCATCTTTGAGAAGGATTGGGAGCATGCTTGTCAGGTAGTTTATTAGTGGTGCGATCATCATTTTTAGGGTTTCGATTCGTCCCCAACATGTTATGAATTTCGGTCACCAGGCCTCTAGTTGTGTCTTGACTTTTTCTAGTACGAGTTTTTCGTTGTAAAGTTGGGCGTTTATCAGGTCGTTGCCAAAGAATATTCCTAAGTATTTGAGGTGACCTGTCTGCAAGGACAGCCCTGATTCCCCTAGTATATCTCTGGTGCAGCAGATGTTTAGTGGTTTGCATTCTGATTTTTCATTATTTAGTTTGTAACCTGAAAGTTTTGAGTATTCCGCTATTGTGGACATTGAAGCCTTTATCGAAGGTTTTGGTTGTTCTGTTATTATTAAAATGTCATCCGCGTAGGCGGCTAGTTTTACTACGGACCCTTCGATATCGACCCCTTTTATGGTGTTGATTAGCTTTATGTCCTGAATTAGGGGCTCGAGTGCCAGAAGGAAGAGTGCCGGTGAGAGCGGGCAACCTTGTCTGGTTCCTTGCTGGAGATTGAAGGGGTCTGAGAGTGAGGCATTTATCGTAATGCGGGCTGTGGGATTTTGGTATAGGGCCATTCTCATCTGGATATAATCCTCCCCTAGGTTAAAGGTCTGCATGCACTGTTCTAGGAAGGCCCAGGAGACCTACTGCCGGCTTTGGTTTCGTTGCGACTTGTTCTAATATATGGCAGAAAAGTTGTGTATTGTCGCTAGCCATACGGTTTCACATGAAACCGACATGGGCGTTACTTATTAATTTGGGAAGGACCGTGTTCAGCCTGACCGCTAAAATTTTGGCGTAGATTTTACAGTCCACATTGATGAGGGATATGGGTCTGTAGTTTTTCGGGAGTTGTTGATCTTTACCCTCCTTCGGGATGACTATTATAGTCGCCTCTGTCATGGACTGCAGTACTTTCCCTGAGGAAGCTGCTTGGTTAAATACTCTCTTCATCGTTGAGGTTAGTTAGGTTAGGAAGGACTTATAGAAGTCGGCGGTGTTTCCGTCTGGCCCCGGGGCCTTTTTTTTTTTAATGACTTGACTGCCATTTCGATCTCCGTGCAGCTGATTTCCTGACCCAGTCTTGCTGTGTATGTGGGGTCTAGCTTGGGGAGTCTCAGTCTGTCTAGGTATGTTGTGCACTCTTCTCTGTTGAATATCTGCTCTGTTTTGTAGAGTTTTGAGTAGAAGTCTTGGAATGTCCTGAGTATTTCTTTGTGTCTTGTGTGTGTTTTGTTGTTTGTGTCAGTGATTGATGAGATCGCTACTTGGTTACGTTTGTGTTTCAGATATGATGCCAGTAATTTCCCTGCTCTGTTGGTTTTGCAAAGGTTAAGAGCTTTGCATTTGTTGAACCACAGCTGTGCCCTTTCGCTCAAACTTTTATTGTATTTATACTTGTGCTGTTTTAGGGTGTTTAGGAGCGCACTGTCTTTTGAGGCTAATATGTGGTCAAGGTCTAACTTCTTTATCTCTTCCTCAAGTTGGGTTATCCTTAGGTTGGTCTTTTTGTTTATTCTTTCCTTTATACTAATTAGTTAACCTCTGATCGTTGCCTTTAAGGCCTCTCATATTGTGTCGATGCTAGTCTCAGGGGAGTCATTGTGGGATAGATATTCCGCTATGGCTTCCTCAATTTCTTTTTTGTTTCCTGGGTCTGAAATAGTTTTGTTGTTGAAACACCATCTTCTAGGGATGGCCTCATTGTGACAGACACTTAGTTTTAGGCTGATGGCTGAGTGGTCCGAGACTAGTCTTGGTGCAATCACTGAATCTTCTATCAAGTGCGTGTGTGTCCCTGATATTAAGATATAATCTATCCTGATGTATGAGTTATGTGGGTTGAAATAGAAGGTGTAGTCTCAAGTATCAGGGTGTTGTAGTCTCCATGTGTCTTTGAGGTTGAATTTGGTGCAGATGTTTTGAAGTGCTGTGTGGGAGTTGGTGGGGTAGCATTGGCAAGAAGATTGTCTGTCTATTACGTCATCTAGTGGGATGTTGAAGTCCCCTGCTACAATCGTGAGTTCGTCCTGCGGGAGTTTGTCTAGTGCGTTTGTTACTTCAGCCCAGAATGTGGGGTCGTCCAAGTTGGGGCCATATATATTTGCCACATGGAATCGCTCCTCTCCTCTAGAGAGATTTGTTATAAGCAGTCTGCCTTCCTTGTCGTGTGAATGGGAATCTATTGCGATCTTTGATTTCTTGTATACTAGAGTCAGGACCCCCCTCGTCATTTTGTCAGCTGCTGAGCTCGCTAGTTGAGCTATCCAATTGGCTCTGAGCAGTTTGGTGTCTTCCTCGG
Source organism: Triturus cristatus (assembly GCF_964204655.1). Classification (NCBI taxonomy): domain Eukaryota; kingdom Metazoa; phylum Chordata; class Amphibia; order Caudata; family Salamandridae; genus Triturus; species Triturus cristatus. The sequence continues at coordinate 234,968,572 of NC_140581.1, forward strand.
CTAGTTTGGCTTCTTGTAGTAGTATTATGTCGCGTTTGGTCTTTGCTAGGTAGTCCACTATCTTCCTACGTTTGATGGGGTGGTTTAGGCCCTCGACATTGAGGGATGTTATATTGAGGTCTGCGGCCAGGGTGAGAGTTTTGTTATTAGTCATTTTGGTGAATTGTGGTATGATGGTTCTGTGTGCCCAACACTCAGGGTTCTGCCCGTACCTCTGTGGCAAAAGCTGTAAACCAATAAGCTATGTACATAAATACTGGTCTGTGATCTGTATAGTACACACTTTTTGCCGCAATCATATATTAACCCTCTGCGTTACCTTTGATGAGCCAAAACTGCCTCTAGACAAAACTCCGATCTCTCTCTAGCAGGTGTATTAATCACCAGAGGCACTTTTATTGTTGCCTGAAAACTGTTGGATATACAAGGAAGTATACAGTGCTCTTACAACTGCTATAAAACCAGCCCCCAGTAACAAAGCAACCCCTCTACCCTTCCAGCCTCCTGATGTCCGATACGGCTAGCCCTGCCTTGTTTATTATGTTGCTCTGTTCAATGTATCATTATAGCTTCTTGATTTATATTTGGGGTACAAAATAGTTAATAAATTCCCGCTCTCTCTGATGTCACTGTGTTGAGTGTGGAATTTTGACCATCAAATTAAAAATTGGTTTAAAGTTGTTTGTTTGATGGTCGATACTATGGTTTTTGTTTTGAAGCTTACCCACCGTTTTGGGTTCTCTGGATGAGAGGAGGATTGGATGCTAGTAGGGTTGCACTTACTGGAACAAGCTGATAAAGCATCACTCAGTTTTGCTATGTTATGAAGCAGTCTAGAACCTGACTGCTGCTGTGTGAAATCTCTGGCTATTTGGCTTGTTTCAATTATGTCCTTTTTGTTGTCTGTAATTTTAATTGGATTGAAGAGCAGGTCAATTTTGCTACCTGTTTTTTTTGTCTCTCTGCCTTGCCTTCCATATTTCTTTTTTTGTTTAATTCCTCAGCCTCTTTGGCGTTTGGACATTGTAGGGTGAGTACCATTACTATTATGTTTGGATTGTACATAGAAATTAAGATAAATCAGCTTTAGATGTAGTTTTGCTTGATGGATTACTTTCCTTGCTTTGTTCAAGCTACTTACTGGACTGTGCTTTTTGCGGATTTTTGTCTTGGTTGCTGTGTCTTCAGTAATTTTGAAGCTCAAGTGCCCAAGTTATTTGGTGTGATTACTTGATAGTGTTTGAGGTATTTTACTTGTCTCATTTTAATACTACGATCTCCCTAATCCCTTTCAAGAGACTCTTCGCTCCTCCATCTCTCCTTTTTACTCATCCCAAAAAGCATCTGACTACTATGATCTCCCAAATAATACTTTCTAGCCTTTTCCCTCTTTTGTCTCTTCAAGATCCTACTCAATCCAATTTATAGACTCGCATGCCCCCTGCTCAAATTAACCCATATTTACCTCCACTAATCCACCACTAATATGTTATGGGTTCCGGAGTAGTGTGCTACTCGCCAAAAAACAATTTGATGCCTCGTCAGGGGTAGTAAGTGCTATATATATACAATTGTAATTACAATTACATCTTCAACCAGTGAGATTAAAATTTGTATAATAGAGATTAGTTTATCTAAAATAAATGTGCAAAGACATTCCTGATTTGGAGGAGTGGAAGGCTTAAGGGGTCCCGACAATAGTTCTTGAAATGTTTCATATAGGTACTAGAAATGGGAATTGATTGCTGCAGTGTATTGTAATAAGGTTTCCAATTCAGAAATTTGTAAATCAAATTTATTTGATTGAAGCGCTATTACCTTTGCAGTGGTCTCTGGAGTAGAGAATAGCTACTTCCAAGTGTCCTGTCTGATGTTTTCTGCCAGGTGTTCTTTCTAGTAGAAAGATTAATGTTCTACCTGTCCCCACAAAACTAGAAACCAGTCAACCTCTTCCAGATCTTGGCCTCAGAATTTAAGACAGCCAACGAGAGATGACAGTATGTTGAGTGCAGTTGACTACAAAGATTACGCACAAACCGACGTTTTTGTCTTGAAAGCCTATTATAGATTAAAGGTGAATAGGTGAGGATGTATTTAATGAGCAAGTATGTTCACAAACATATTTAAATAAGTTTGTCAATTTTTTGAAGGGATTGCTGGATTAGTAGTTACTGAAGCAACATTAAAATTGCCACTTTTATTCATTGTTTGAGGTGTCTACTAACTATTTTGATATTCATTTTTTCTGTATTTAAAGTGATTCTGTATGGATATTTGAACTCTTACTTTTCATAAGTCATCAGTCAATCATATGATTAGCTGTCAAACAAATAAAACCAGTTCTCTCAAAATAGGAATGTAAGGGGCTATTATTTATTCATCATTTTACGACTGTGTATTCAATTACAGACATCGTAAAAACAATACGTGTAACTTCATGAGAAATGATGAAATATGCAACATTTGAATCATAGCCAAGTGCTGATGAAGCCAGCAAAGCAAATGCGTTTATAATCAATGCTACAAAGTCTACTTAGAAGCCGGATATGTGTGTGTATGCATGCATCAAGTGGTTTAAAACATTTAGGACTAGCTAATGTTTGAGAAATACTTATTTTTCAAAACAATAGTTAAACTGTTTACCTCCTAAAATATGCTAATCTGTTTCATGATGTTGTAATCTGTGTTCATTAGTCCACTGTGCTGTGAGATTCTTGCAAAACAATTTGTTATAGTAAAGATCTCTGTTAATAGCTTTTGGGTCCTCCCCAAATAATTGAAATGCTAGTCATCCGAGTCTATTGGCGGTGTGTTTTGTGTCAAAGTGAAATGTTAGAAGGCTTTCTCCTTGAACTTTTTCAAATCACAAACAACATTTTGGAAATAATTTAGTTTTGACCGAAGAAATTTTAGTTTAAAAAAAAAAAACATGTTAACGTGGTCCTTTGAACAAAGAAGATGATTGGTCTCTATTTACAATACTTACAAAGAAAACAAGCTACTTATGTGTTGCTCAGCTACATTTTTTCACTCTGGTCAGTGAAGCATCAGTACGTTGACATTCTTTTAAAACTCTACGCCAGCAACCCACACATGGATCATTATTAATGCTGTGCTCACTGCAAGTACCTTTATGTTGACAGTGAACCTTATTATATAATTTGTTCATCGATTGCAAGCAATTCTGGAGGTAGAAAAGGTTATCATGAGACTAGAAAAAAAAAAAAACCACAAGTGGCAATAAAGTTATTTTTTCGAAAATGCAAGCTGTTCAGACTCTGCTTAAATCAATTTTGTCTAGAACCTGTTCTAAAGATATTGTCTTCATGTTTCACAGCTAGGTTACTTTTCTGCAGTGCATAATTTGAGCCATTGGTTACAGGTTGGGCCCAACTGCACTCATTTTTGAGGACCAGCACTAGCTTTTTCCTTATCAGACATTAACCTAAAGCAAGAAAGAGAAAAACACAAAAGTAAAAGCAGAGAAAGCAGGGATTCAAAAGAATCTGCAATAATCAGATAAAGCGGCAGCGAGTGTCTAGTGGTGAATGAGTAAAATATAATGGGGATGTTGTGAGGGCTGCGATTTATATACATACATTGCTATGTTAGCATAAGCGCGTGAGATGTTAGAAAGCCATCTTGCCACTTTTGCTGCTTTTGCACACGACACTGCAGATAAATGTTATTATTTGAAAACTGCTTGCTCGCCTTTTTCTTCACATGAGAACTGCCTGTTGTTCACATCCCTAGATGTGCGCTGCGACCTTGGTCTGATTATTGTGTAAAGAAACAGTCTGGGTCGCCAGACAATGCATGTTTTCGAGTTCAGGTTGATCGGCCCACTATTTAGCCATAACACGCACACAGCTGCATATACCTGAGAGTCTAGAGCTTTTAATATTGCAGTCTGCATGCTTTAACACACATTCTGAAGAAGAGCTTTCCCAGGAGCAGAGCACACCTGATCCTGTGATGTGATTCAACTAAGCTGATCTTTACGGTATGGGGTTCCCCATTCAAGCCTAGAGACCTTTTATTAGTATAATAATATTAGTTTACTAGCGAAAGGAAGGTGGCTGTATTCCACTGTCATTTGTAATATGATCTCCCCTTTCATTTTTTATGGTATTGTAACAATGCTGATGGTTTTAATCATTTGCCTGCTTATGTTAGCCAAAGTACTGCATCTTAGGACACGAGGTTTATAAAATAAACTCTTTAAACTTTACCGTGTCTCTGTTTACTCTTGTTGTGGACTGATATGAGAATAATAACCAACAGGTATTTCTGATTCCCACCATTCCTGAGAGTACACTAAGTCGCTTGTTCTGGGTTGTCTATACATTGGGACCGCCGAGATAAACCTCGGATAACGAATGGGACGCTGATGCTGGTCGGATAGGGGTTCTGGGTTCTGAGGTGAGTTTTTGGTACACCACAATTCACTGAGGTCCTGGTTTCCTGCGCATAGTTCTGTGCATGAGCAGAATCCCTGCAACAGGGATTCAAGACTTTACAACATTGGTATTCGACTGGCCTTTGCTAACACCGGCTGCAAGCTCCTGAGCAAAACTTTAGGCTCCATAGCAAAACTTTACTCCTTTTACAAATTAAGCACTGTTTTCCTGGACTAATTCTTCAGCCCAATGGTCCTACTGAAGAGATTTATTTAAACTTCCAATTCATTACTGTCCATATTTTAAAATGTCTACTAACACGAACTGTTTGCAAACTAATGCATTTCATTGCTTTCTATGTTTGTTCGATCTTTTTGATGCAAATAATTTAGGCTGAACAGTTTATTTATCATCGGACTTCTTAACTGTTGGCAAAGTTTTCTATGGTCACAACACACTTGTAATGTTTTGCAATAAAATGGATAGAAAACGTTTGCAGTAGGTTTATTACAGATCCATTAGATACATTGCCAGTGGCGACTCGCATAGGGAGTGCTGCGGGGCAGCGGGAGAAAGCTAGGGTGGGGGGGTAGAAAACTCGAACATACAACAGAACGGAGGAACATAATAATTACTTTCCTCCGTTTCATCCTATGTCCATGTTTGCTACCCGCCAACCTGCCCCTGCCCGTCCGGGCCACCGCCCCCCAGCACGCCCTGTGCGAGCCGCCTCTGTATATTGCTCATTTGTCATTTTTATAGCTCACATATAAAAATGCTCTTAGTTTTAAAATGGCAAGAATTAATTTGTTAATATAGCCAAAATAATTAGAACCCGTCTTCTACATTTCTACATTGAATTGAAATCTTAGGTGCCATTATCCATGTAACTTTTGTGTATTTAAGGCACTCTTCTTCTCTTTATGCTTTCATACAAGCTTGCAGATGTATTTACCACCACAACCAGGTGCAGACAAGCAGTGCTGAATTTCCAAAATCACAATCCTAGGTTTGGCTTTGCACCTTATAAATTATTGCAAACTATTCATTTCTCTGCTAGACATAGAACAAATGTAATACACATGAAATACCTTTGACTGTCATTTGAAAGTATCTTTATCTCCGTACCTGCTAGAAAAGAAATAAGAAACCTGTTGTTTCTTCTTAAGGTGCTGCCTATGTCGACTGCTACAGTTTGTATATACCAGGTTAAACATTTTGGGCCAGATGTACAACGCTTTTAGCGTGCGCAAACGGGTCTTAGACCCATTTACGCATGCTAAAAAGCATGGACCCATGTACAAACAGTATTTTGCGAATCATAAATAATTTTGCGACTCGCAAAATACTGTTTTGTGACTTGCTATTAGGAAGGGGCGTTCCCTTCCTAATAGCGACTGCAAAACTATGTACCAATGTTTTGCAAGCGCAATAGCGGTCGGAAAACACTCTCAAATTACCACCTACCTCAAGTAGGTGGAACTGCATTTGCAAAAGGGAAGGGGTCCCTCTTTGCAAATGCATGCAATATTACTTTTTAAGGGCAGACAGTGGTCCTAGGGACCACTGCCAGCCCATAAATAATGAAACGAAAACGTTTCATTTTTTTAAAAAATGCATCCCGTTTTCCTTTATGGTAATTTTGATGTCTCCACAATACGTTTTGGGCCCTTGCCTGTCGCAGCTACTTGGCCCACCCACGCGAATGAGGTGCCATTTTTATCAGGGGACCTAGAGGAATGCTGGGTGGTAGGAAATTTGTGTCAACCCAGTTATCCCACAACATTCCAACACAGAAATTTGAGAACATTTTTATTTTTTCAGCTAAATTTGTGGTTTGCAGGGTATGTTTGTTTTAATTTGGGTGATTTTAGAAGAAAACTGAAAATTCTGTGAAAAGATTTCAGAGGCTTCTTTAATTAAGCTGGGGGGTAGTGATCTTCGGTCAATTGCGTGACTGTGATTCCTCAGTCTTCAAATGTTTCTGAAATATTAAGGTGGCATACTCTTCAAATGCTGCTTTAATAATAGTGACCGCCTTCATTTACTGTCCCTTGTGGAGGACAGGAAAGCATGTAATATTACTTGATGTTACATGCTTTAGCTATTGATGTCCCACCAATAGTTTCACTATAAGGGCCGGACTAGGAACCCAAAGCAGCCCTAGCAAATTTTGTCAGACCAGTCCCCATATGTTGCATAGCGAGCATGAAAGTGCAGCGAGCGAGCCTGACCACTACAAGGGGGCTTGGGAGGGTTCTCCCCCAAAGAAAACTTGGAGAAAATTTGCAAAAATTGTACATTCTACATCACATCTTTTATTATATATTTACCCTTGCATTCGTTTTTGAAGCATAGTAAATGATGACCTTACAGTGCACCAAGATACAATAATCTTAATGGGGCTGTTCAATGATTCCCTCACTATCACCCTCCTACAGTGCCTCACAACTCTTTATAGTCGCTCTCTTATGTGTATTTCATTTGTTTTATAGCGCCTCTCTTACCATCACAACACACACGCATGCTGTGACAATGAATCATATGTGTGTAAATCAGTGTGTAGAAAATGTTACATAAGACAAAGGCGACTACAAGGTGTAGGATTCAAATGTCATCCATACTGGTAGGCATTGTTTAAGAGTACTTGGCATAGGGAAGCACAAACTCAGAATTCAGAACATAAAACAGTGGAAAGCCTTGACTTTACTAATAAGAATTTATTTCTACCCAAACAAACCCTTTTTTTGTAAAATTGGAAGAATGAAAGACTAGGAAAAAACAAAACTTTCTAACCTAGGTTTCATTCATTTTCATTGAGGTTTGCAGGTCATTCTGGGTAGGAAAACGTTGCGGGGTCCATGCAAGCCATACCTCGCTGGACTCCCCCGGGTGTCTAGTTTTCAGAAATGTGTGGGTTTGGTAGTTTCCCAAGATGGCCACCGGGCCTGGGGCCAAAAACCCAGGTGACTCCCCTTGCAAAACCAGGTTGTTTTGTGATGGGTAATTTTGATGTCTCCTCAATATGTTTTGGACCCTTGCCTGTTGCTATGTACTTGGCCCACCCACGCGAGTGTGGTACCATTTATATCGGGAGACCTGGGGGAATGCTGAGTGGCAGGACATTTGTGTCAGCCAGGTGATCCCACAACTTTTCCACACAGAAATGTGAGAAAAAGTTGATTTTTTTCAGCTACATTTGAGGTTTGCAGGGGATTCTGGGTAGGAAATCGTTGAGAGGTCCATGCAAGCCATACCTCCCTGGACTCCCTCGAGTGTCTAGTTTTCAGAAATGTGTGCGTTGGTTTGCTAGGTTTCCCTAGATGGCTGCGGAGCCCAGAGACAGAAATGGGAGGAAACTGTGTTTTTTATTACAAAGTTTGAGGTTTGCAAGGGATTCTGCGTAACAGAAACTGGTGAAACCCAGACAGGTCACATAATCCTGGATTCCCCTGGGTGTCTAGTTTTGAAAAATATATAGGTTTGCTAGATTTCTCTAGGTGCCGGCAGAGCTAGGGTTCAAAATCAACAGCTAGGCACTTTGCAAAAAAATGGTCAGTTTTCACTGTAAAAATGTGGTGTGTCCACGTTGTGTTCTGGTCCGTTTCCTGTCACGGGCCCTAGGCCTACCCACACAAGTGAGGTACCATTTTTATCGGAAGACTTTGGGGAATGCGGGGTGGGTGGAATTTTGTGGATCCATACAGATTCCAGAACTTTCCATCACAGAAATGTGAGAAAAATGTGTTTGTTTTTTACAAAGTTTGAGGTTTGCAAGGGATTCTAGGTAACAGAACCTGGTGAGAGCCAGACATGTCACCCCATCCTGGATTCCCCTGGGTCTCTAGTTTTCAAAAATGTATACGGTTGCTAGGTTTCCCTAGGTGCCGGCAGAGCTAGGGTACAAAATCCATAGCTAGGCACTTTGGAAAAAGGGTCAGTTTTTACTGTAAAAATGTGGTGTGTCCACGTTGAGTTTTGGGCTGTTTCCTATCGTGGGCACTTGACCTACCCACACACAAGTGAGGTACCATTTTTATCTGAAGACTTTAGGAAATGTGGGGTCGGTGGAATTTTGTGGATCCATGGAGATTCCAGATCATTCCATCACACAAATATGAGGAAAATGTGTTTTTGTTTTACAAAGTTTGAAGTTTGCAAGAGATTCTGGGTAACAGAACCTGGTGAGAGGCAGACAATTCACCCCATTCTGGATTCCCCTGGGTGTCTTTCTTTAAAAAATGTATAGGTTTGCTAGGTTTCCCTAGGTGCCGGCAGAGCTAGGGTTCAAAATACACAGCTAAGCACTTTTAGGGTCAGTTGTCGCTGTAAAAATGTGGTGTGTCCATGTTGCGTTTTGAGCCGTCTCCTGTCGTGGGTACTAGGCCTACTCATACAAGTGAGGCACCATTTTTTTATCAGGAGACTTAGGGTAATACAGAATTGTAGAGCAACTGTTATTAACCTATTGACCTTTGATGCAATTCTGCCTTCCAATTGAAAGACAATGTGTAAAAAAGAAGTCACTTTGAAAAATGACCTATAATTAACATGTTAATATTGGTATTTACAATTTTGGAGATGTGCAAATAGCTACTGTTTCTAAACTCTATATTTTGTACCAATTTCAGAACTACATAAGTGTCTTTCATCCCAATTTTTCACTGTATATATTTTCCCAAATTAATTGCTATATACCCGGTACACAATAAAAAACCATTGCAAGACGCTGCTCAGTTATTGGCTCTGGGTTCGTCGGGTTCTTGGTGAACCTACAAGTCTTATATGTCCCCACAACCAGAAACGTCCAGCGGATGTAACGATATATTGCTTTAAAAAATCTGTCATACTTAGATGAAGTTACAGGTGAAAACATTGGCACAAATGGCTGTTTTTTTCAACTCATTTTCAATTTTTCCCATTTCCAACAGTTAGTTTCTATAAAAAAAAAAAAACTTGAAGGATCTACACAAATGACCCCTTGCTGAATTCAGAATTTCATCTACTTTTCTGAAACGTATAGCTTTCCAGGATCCAGTATTGCTTTCATGCCCATTTCTACCATTAACTGGAAGAAGGTTAAAATCACAAAAAATAGCAAAAATAGGCTATGTCACAGTAAAATGCCAAAACGGTGTGAAAAATGTTGGTTTTCTGACAAAAGTCTGTCAGTGCCTGACATCTGGGAAGATGGTGATCTCAGCACCACAAACCCTGTGTTGATACCATTTGCAGGGAAAAAAACAGATGCTTTCATTTGTAGCACTTTTTTCCAATTTTTCCCAAAAAAACACCCCAATATTTACCTGAATTTTGGCTAATTTCGGGGTCCCCTCAGCGCTAACTACCCAAATAGCCAAAAAAACAGCTTAGCACTGGGGGAGGTCTAGCAGCGAAGGGGTCAAGGTTAATAGATAACATACAATAAATGGTTTGATATGTATTTGCCATATATGGAATCAACATGCAATCAGAGGAACGATTGGTGAACCAGTCATGGGTATAGTGAGCACAACCACACCCAATACATATGCATCTCTTTTACGCTGCATTATATAGATGTACATTCAGCATATGGCTACGATGGGCCGATATGTAATATCATTTGCTGGTTGCAATTTATTAAAGGTAACCAACACTTTCAAAGAGACATTAAGATGAGTGGACACTTTAATTTGACACTCTTCGAAGATCACTTAATTGGAGCAAATCAACATCTGCATGCCTTATTTGTAGAGCCTAAAAGGAAGGATGCAGCAAATGGTGGAGTAGCTAGACAAAAAGGGCTGTTGTGCTTCTTTGTCTCCAGTCTGATGGCGTCTTGGATGCGGGTGTGCTGAGAGCCACAACAGATGGTGAGCTTGTCTGCCAGATAGGTATGGGTGCGGTTGTGATCGTGTTGTAAATGAGCAGGAAATAGTATAGTATGGCTTCTGTATCTCAGGGTATGTAAAATGAAGCAAATGATTAATACAATTGTATTGAAAGGGAGAGCGAATGAATGAAACAAACTGAGACAGCGTGTGTGAAACACAGATTCTGGATGAATTCACAAAATAAATCATTCGACTGCACCTGCAGAGTTACATCTCCGTTTGGGTGTAGAGTTATGACTCTTCAATTCAGGAAGGTTTCCTAGTGTACTTCAAGAAAGGTTTTGTATATTCCTGCTTGTGCCTTTGTGTTGACATTTCTACTGGCATATTTGTTGCATAGTATACAGTCACAGATGTTAACTTATGAACACTTTCATGCAATGGAAATACTTTGTTTTTATCTTTATATCTAACGAGAAAATATTTTTTTCATGTGGAGAAACCGCTTTCCATACACACTCACAAACGATGGGGTTGTTCTGCTTCTCTTCGTAACCTGCAGAGGATTTACTGCTGTCAATGGCAGGAGAACATTTCAAACCATTTCCAGAGCGGAAAAGTATCAGAGGTTAGTTTGTGAATAGAAATACATCTGTGGAATGATAAATTTCATTGCTGACTAAGCCTTGAATGGCCCACTTCCCACACATTATATGGCATCACTTTCCACCTATTGTATGGCATCACTTCCCACCCATTGCATGGCATCACTTCCCACCCATTGTATGGCATCACTTCCCACCCATTGCATGGCATCACTTCCCACCCATTGCATGGCATCAAGATTTGTTACAACCTTTTGTTAGGACTAAAGAGTTTGGCCGCATATGGTCCAAACTTTCTGTAGAAAGCTGGGCAACCAATCTTATAAATTCTACCCCTTTACCTCACGCCAATCCTACGACGGCTAATGCCAATTTTAATAGTTGGCTGGAGTCCTCTTTGGACTCTGCTCTCCCCAAGAAAGAATTATGCCATCGAGTCGGGCCCAATAAGAAAGTGTGGTACTCCCACAAACTTAGACAGCTTAAACAATCTTGCAAACAATTTGAAAGGAAAAGGAGGAAGGATTTTACAAAGATCAGCAAGAGCAATTATAGAGAAGCACTTAAGCTTTATAAAAATGAAATAAAAGCCGCTAAAGCTTGCTACTACCATGGAAAAATTGCTTCTGTTCCAATTTCCCTAGGGAAATTTTTAATATTTTGAAATCCCTTCTTACCCCTCCTAGTCCTCCTACTGAATCTGACGATGCTCAAAAGCGGTGTGATAAAATAGCAAATTTTTTCTCCACAAAAGTCTACAACATCTATTCTACTTTCCAGCAAACTAGCCTGGATACAAATATTCCATCGCCTACACAACAAGTCATGATGGAGGAATTTGCTCCGCTGACCCTACCGGCCCTGCAGAAACTTTTGAGCGAGTTCAAATCGGGATCTCCAGCAGACCCCGCACCTCTGTACATTCTTAATCTGGTCTCAGAGATCGTCTCTCCAGTTATTCTGCACGTAATAAATTCCTCCTTTGTAATGGGGCAGGTTCCGCTTCTCTGGAAACAAGCAAGAGTCAAAGCTCTTCTGAAAAAGTCCAATTTAGATCCTGAGGACTGGGCCAATTATCGCCCCATCTCTTTGCTGCCAGGAATTAGTAACTTGTGGAAAAATATGTTAATTCCATACTGGCAGCTTTTCTGGAGGAAAATAACTGCCTCCATCCCACCCAGACCGGCTTCAGGCACCATCAGGGCACGGAGACCGCCCTTCTCACCGTGGTCGAAGAGTCTAGAAAAATCTTGGACAATGGAGGCTGCGCTGTGATCATTTTGTTAGATCTCAGCGCAGCCTTTGATACGGTAAATCATCAAATTATGATCCAAAGACTCAGGGAGGTGGGAGGAGCAGGGACTGCCCTTAAATGGTTGCAGTCCTTCCTTTCAGACCGATCATTTTCGGTCTTTGAAGAGGATGTTCTTTCGAAGCAGATTCCTTTGCAGTGTGGAGTCCCCCAGGGGTCCTCTCTGAGTCACACCATGTTTAACATCTACATGAGGTCCCTTGCGGATGTGGTACTCCCCTGGGGGATCCATACGTACGCTGATGACACCCAGTTGGTGGTGTCCCTTAGGCAGCAAGACAAAGCTGAACCGGTTTTAACTTCCTGCCTTGTGAAGGTCTCTGAGTGGATGGATCTGTAATTTCTTAAATTGAACGGTGCCAAGACAGAAATTATGATACTGGGCCATGCGGCCCCCATGAATTTAGATCGTATGTGGCCCAGCTGTCTTGGCTCCGTTGGCCTCCTGTACCAACTAAACAAATTAAGAGTTTGGGCATATGGTTTGACTGCAACCTCAACTTTACAGTACAAGCATGTAAAGTTGCTGCTAACTGTATGGTCTTCTTAGATTGATAAGGAAGATTCTTCCTCTTCTTCCATTTGAAGCCAGGCGTATGCTGGTCCAAGCTCTTATTCTATCGCGGCTGGACTACGCAAATGCAGTTTACTTGGGTGCGCCGTAAGGAACCACTAAGATCTTACAGACTGTCCAGAACTGTGTGACCCGCCTCTTAATGAATGTCCCAAAACTTAATTCTAAGTTAGTGCTTAGTCGGTTGCATTGGCTTCCTGTTCAGGAAAGAATCAGGTTTAAGGCAATGTGTATTATCCATAAGTCCATTGCTGGTAATGGCCCTCCTATGATTCAGTCCATGGTGCAATTATATCAGACCAAGAGGACTCTCAGATCTAACAATAAACAACTTCTTGCAGTCCCTAGGATTAAACGGTCACAGACGGGAGGTCGACGGTTCCCATACAACGCTGCCAAGTTCTGGAACCAGCTTCCAGACTACATTCGTCTTGAACATGACTATCCCAGGTTCAGGAAGCAGTTGAAGACCTTTCTCTTTCCATGAGCAGTGGTGAATGATAAGGTGTCACAGAAAGCCCTGGGATGCCCCTGGGTAGCCATGCGCTATACAAGTGCGTATTCATTCATTCATTCATCGCTTCCCACCCATAGCATGGCATCACTTCCCACCCATTGTATGCCATCACTTCCCACCCATTGTATGGCATCACTTCCTCCCATTGCATGCCATCACTTCCCACCCATTGCATTCCATCACTTCCCACACATTTTATGCCATCACTTCCGACTCATTGTATGGCATCACTTCCCACCCATTGTATGCCATCACTTCCCACTCATTGCATGGCATCACTTCCCAACCATTGCATGCCATCACTTCCCACCAATTGTATGGCATCACTTCCCACCTATTGCATGCCATCACTTCCCACCCATTGTATGGCATCACTTCCCACCTGTTGCATGACCTCACTTCCAACCCTTGTATTGCATCACATGTTGAAGTTTGGGGTAAATAATATGAAAGAGTCACAACATTTATGGCTGCAAGATCACCATTTCTGAATTTATTTTCTGCCACAAATCCTGCCATGTCTGCTTCAAAATGAGACCCAAGAGCACAAATGGCTTTGTGAATGAGGCCCTTTGTCTTCATACCAGAACCCTCCTTTTTCCAAGAATGGGGATTTCTCTTAATTGCTAGATTTATCTACAGTTTATATCTTAAGTCTGCATTTTCATGTCTCTTCATCCGCAATCATTATGTGTTGACTGCAGCTTATACAATTACAATGCGCACATGTCTCAATGCAACTTCAGTGGTATACTGTAGTCGGCAGCCTGTTCCATAGTCCATGGACTCTGTTTTGAGATAGACACGGTGGCATGATCTTTAACCTTATGTTTTTTGAAGTCGTAGTTTACCTTTATAATTATGTTCATTTATTAAGACACAGTACAATGTCCATCCTATAAAAACCCCTGTTCCTTCATATAACCTTTAATGCTCTTTAAATAAATGTAATGCTTACTGAGGACACACACAGAGAAAGGTGTCCTTTGAAGAATATTACTCAACACGAGAAGGAAAGTGCCACAAGAGCATAAAACATCTTCTATGTGCAGGACCAGACAGCAAGAACTTATCTTGTGTCCAAGGCGCGTGAGAGCCGGACTGAAATTGTGGTATCGGATCTTGCAATGCATTAATATCATGGCCTGAAGCTGGACAAGCTGTTGGAAAGTATTCATGTTTGTGAGATCTAAACTGCATTTGCAGAATAGAAATTTGCATGGCAGAAATAACTAAGCCTATCGCTGAGGAAACTGGAGAGAGAACAGGGTTGGACTGGCATATACGGCAATCAGGCAGTGCCCAGTGGGCTGGGCTCACAGATCAGTGTGTAGGCCGGTTTCTTAGCAGTTTGTCTTCCTATTTCATGGCCAGGTAGGCCAGATATACTGCTGATTTAACTGATAATAACACAAATTTTGCCTGCAGCAAAATCAAATGCATGCAATCTCCCATACCTTGCAAAATACTTGTGCAGCCTGTCTTTCCAAGTTCAAAACCGGTCTGATTTGCAAACGTGGGTCACTTTTTAGAAATCTGTTTCGCTAACATGGAACACTTTTATTTTGGTGCCCAGGCCTATTTTTTTGTTTCAAAATGAGGAAGGAACAGGACTGCATCGAATTGAAAATTACTTCTAGAATCCTGAAGGACTTCAGCAGGGACAGAACCCTGGTTTGAAGAACCCACCATTATAGCCTTATACCCAAGTCTATACCAGTCGTTAAAGGCCCTGAACCTGAGTTATGACGAGGGAGAGGGCTTTAACCACCTGTATATCCCGAGGAAGAAGGGCTGTAAGGCTTTTAGAACATTCCATCCACTAAGGAAAGAATGTTCTAAATTAAAAAGGTAGGGACTCAAAGGCAAACATTGGAATGTTGGAGATCTAGGCTTATATCGGCGTTTATAAGCCCGGAGCCACTGGATTGTCTTCAATGGAGCTCTCAACATTCCAGTGTTCTAACACAGAATTACAAAGAGGTGCAATATGGTAAAAAGGTGGCTATGGTCATTCTTTTCTGCACAGAAAACACATTATTAGAAAGGGCATGGCACAGCAATGGCGATAATGCCTTTTTTTGTAGTTGAACACAAGTCTGAGCCAATTGACATATTGGGGAAGGATGATGTTTTTTGCAGCCTGAGCTCGAACCTGAGCCAACAGACATATTGGGTAAGGATGTTGGTAAGACTTTCTGGGACAGAGATTCCAAATAACAGTGCCAGCCATCTTGCTGGGATCAAATAACATCTTTCAGCGATAATAAGCATTCCTTGATGGGGTGGGCAAGCATGAGCAAAATACTTCAAATGAGCCACTAGAAACCGCCAAAGGAGGAGGGATGAGTGTAGATGTGAGCACCGGTGAGAGAAGAAGACCAATCTGAGAAGAACAGGTACTCTGAGCGCAGTTACATGGATATGCAGAGTGTACAGCATAGGTGCAGATGCACTCTCACAGTATTGTGCCAATAGCAAACATTCATCTAGTATTCGGAGGGGCAAAGAATTTCAGAATGAGATGCTAACATGTCAGAGTTACCATCACCTGTAGAAGAGAATGCACCTTCAAGATGATTCTGCCCCTGAATGCCACAAGTATGGCACACAACACTGTATCCTCACCTTGAGGCCCAAGCTTTCTACTGATGTACCTGAAAAAGCAGGAAGCCAGGAGACTACATAACAAATGAGGCAGATTTCTATGAGTGATCACGAGAATGATAAACTTTTTCAAAACACCAAAAACTGAATGGTAACTAAAGGACTGCCTCCATTTCAAACAAGTATGTAGTGTATCCTGAATAATAAAGGAGACCCGGAGGTTAAGACGTAGGAAAAAGTGATAGATGTGTTTGGTTGAACCTGAGAATCCTGGAATTAGCCAAAGCATACAAAGACAAAAGCAGACATTTCTATTTGGTAACTTGGGTACACTCAATACCTAACTCACAAAACAAAAACATTGGTAAGGGAAACCATCTTAGACAGGGGACACCTAACTAAACAAACCAGAGAGCATCATTTCTCCATTATAAGCAAGTTCTATCTTGAGAATTTTCGGGCCAAAAGAGGTTGTGAATGATGTTAAGTCTTCTTTCTTGTTTTCAGTTCGTCGTTCTATCAATTAGTTATCAATCTGTGTCAACCTATTTGATAAATAAGCTTCTTTTGTGCTATGAATATGAAACCTCAATGTAATAAGAGGGCATGCACAATTTCCTTCATTCTGTGGCAATCTGCTTTAAATTATGGGCATTCAGGCCCAACCAAAGCAGAGTCTATGGATAGAAGAAAAGCCATTTTTTTGTTAAAAAAGCAGAATTCTCTTTTGAAAATTGTTCTTCTTGGTTTCTAATTCTAAACAGTATCGATCAATCCTTGGAGGGAGCAGACCTCTTTGATTGGGGTTTGCTAACTGCCAACGGCTGACTATAGGTATCAGTACTTACACATGTTAAAGTGACCCTTCCAAATGTCTCAACTGCAGTTCCAAAAGTAAGCAAGGTTACAAACCAGATGACCCCTGAAAGTAGCACCAAATGATTAGGTTAAAGGAAAAATACAGAAAGACATAAAAGTCTGGCTTCAAGTCCTAATTGCAGTACTAACTTGTTTACCAAAGGCTTAATGTTTCTACCAGCTGGACCTGAAATGCTCATAAGGTATAAGGTACCGGGTCTAGGGTCGAATAAAAGGAATCAGAGATAGTATCCCACAATGAGATACAGCCCACAATGTGCATATACATCATATGCACATGAGACACAGAGATTGGCAGTCGAGTGGCCATGATAAATTGATCACAGCGTAACACTGTGAATGCACCCACTGTCACATTGAGAAGGTTATTGGCAAAGAGCAGTGAAATGAAAAGCCACCCCCCAGTGATGCCAAACAGATCATTAACCTCTTCAATGCCCATGACGAGCTGGTCTCGTCATGGGCCGCGGTGGCGCTGTGCCCATGACGAGACCAGCTCGTCATAAACCCCGCCCGCTAATGAAACGGCCGGCACAGGGCGGGGAAAGGGGCTCTGAAGGGGTTAAGGAAAAAGGAGATCATGAAGAACAGATCATATCAACCAGTAAAGAGTCAGTGCATTCATAGGTAGACAGAACACAGTACTTAAGATAGTTGAAAGTAGAACGCCTGAGAGGGTCTGTTCTGTTGAAGATACAGGCGTGGAGTGTGAAGAAGAATTTTGGGATGTAGAGCGTCTTGTGTTGGAGCAAAGGATAATGTGTAATGAGTCAACTTGTTTTAAGAAGAATGATGAGATTCTGCCAAATCAGGTAATCCACGACAGCAGAAGGAACTTTGATGCCGATGAGTGTCCACGACTAGTGCTACCCAACGCAAACAAGGACAGATCTTCTCAATCAGTGTAACTATTGTGTGCCTATTTAGAAAACATATACCTGTATTCAGTAAACTAATAGAAACTGACCATGTTAAAGGCAATATCAACACATTCGCTGAAAAGGTTGAAAATAAGTATTCCCATCTCAACTTTAAGCTCCCAGTATTAGCACCCTCAATTCAATGAATCCACGCTGCCTCCTTTCAGACTATCCTATGAGTGGTTTTCCCTCCGTGCTCAATTTCCTTTTAATTGACAAAATGTACAGCACATTATGGAGGAAAAACAGTAGGTTTCTAAGTCAAATACTGCAATCCAAAGGAACATATTTTATTTTCAAGGATGTCTACTTTTCCCATGACATTAACACTTGTATATACTCTTTTAATACACAGGGGGTGTAAGAACTCTCAAAATGGCTTTTATTTCGGGCTTTTCAAATGCAATAAATAATAAGATCCCAAATTTGTGTGGTACTGTTTTTACAAGGTGGCAAGTAAAATCTATGATGGGGCACCATTTACTGTAGTGAATATTACATTTGAAATGTGTTCATGATCAAGGCAAACAGGTGTTATCTAGGTAACAATGTCTTGGAAGGCAAAAGAAAGTTAAACCTTTTTGGATTACCTTATACGTTGCAAAATATCTTTCAATTTATCATTTTTTAGGAACATGCTGGTTGACATTCCCAGATCTTCCATAAGGTCAAATAGCTGTAAACAGCTATTTTGATATGATGGAATATATAAATGAAATGAAATGAAAAAACATTTATAAAGCGCATGGCTCCCCGGGAGCGTCCCAGCGCTAAGAACCAACACAGGAGGGGGCGAAAAGCTAAGGAAACAGAAAAGTCTTGAGTTGTCTACGGAAGGCCAGATGATTGGGAATAGTGCGGAGGTGAGGTGGTAGGGAGATGTTACATAAGGAAGAAACAGCAGCACATCAACAGAGAGAAAACAACAAAAATACAATTATGCGCTGCATAATAACACAGTGTACAAATTTACAGTTTTGGTGCAATGGCTTCACTGGTTCTTTTGTTCCAAACTGATGAATCAGCATTTAAGGATAATTGGAACACGCTGAGGGTACAGCATGCTCTGACATCTGGGGGGCAGTGAGCTCTAGTGATTAGAGCCTAGGGAGAGAGAGAGCTAAAAAATGTAGTTTTTTTGGATGATGTGTAGCTAGTTAGCACATTGACAAAGTACATGGTCAGACTGGGACAAGAAATAGCCCCAGGCACGGGAATATAAGTGGCCCACGGTAGTGAACTAGATAACTAAAAAAGAGTCCCACATTTGCAAATCGTGCTAGTTTTGAACTTGTAAAGACATGCTGTATGGGTATTTTACAAGGTATGGGAGACTGTATGCATTTGTGTTTGGTGCAGGCAGTGTTTGTTTTTATATCAACGAAATCAACAGTAAAAATCGTCCCACATGACCATAAAATAAGCCAACAAACTGCTAAAAAACCAGTCCACACACTGGTCTGTGAGACCAGCCCATCGGGCACTGTCTAAGATTCCTATAGGGCAGTCTGACCCTGGCAAGGTAGTGTGAAGATGAACCATGTGGAGGGCCCTATTTTTAGCTGGGAGACACTCAGCTTTGTGGCTAAAGACAATGCTAGGCTTGTGTCCTGGCAGGTTAAATATTTTGATGTAATAAGTACTAATCTATTAACTACTATTGAATTATTGGATGCTTTGGTGGTATGGAAAAGGAGACATGGGAGTATTTTTCTTATACATAGTATCTGGTAGCATGCTGATGTGGTGGTGATAGTAATAAATGGCTCTCTGTACACACAAGTCTGGCAGAGGCGGAGAACTTCAAGATGACCAGAGGATAGTCACTAGAAGTAGGTAGAGCTGGGTGCAGAAAGTAGGGGACTTCAGTTGTAGAGGCGTTCAATGTAAGCAGTCCTACGGCCATCGAATATCGTACAGTCATAAGGCAGTTGCAGATGCATCGGGGAAGAGGGTGGGAAAAGAGAAGATGTTCTGTCATTGGCGCAAAGGTGATGGGAGAAGCTGAAGCAGCTGATAATGTAACCAATAGCCCCAAGGGGTGACTCTTTTTGCTGATGACACCCTGAGGTAGAGCTAGTTACTAGAACCACTGCATTGACACTTTTATAAATAACAGTTTTTTTTATAGAACATTAATACATGATTTCTTGTGTTTCTACATGCTGTGAATAACATACCTTACTAATATCCAAGTTTAATGGTACTCAATTTATCAACGCCAGAAGAATGAAAGACTGACATTGCCTCGTCAGGATTCAAACTCATCATCATAAGATCAGTGCAGATGTCAATGGAGAGTGTTAGCACACGGAGCCTTTGAACTGGCTATTCTTGTGAGCAGATTGACCCACAGTACACTGAGGACCGGTCCATGCAGTACCTCTTTAGTGTTACCCTTGTGGTGTGGGGAATACCTACATTTTTACTCACCAAAAGACACCTCAACCACATGCCCATGGGTGGATGGATCAGGGACGGTGTTAAACCCCAGATTCATGAGGAAATGTGCACCAGGATAATGCCCAGACCAGCATAACAAAAATGCAGTGAGTTAAATGAGGACAGACTCAATAAGTGAGTTCTAGAATGGAATTAGAGATTTAGAAAGATTTATTTATTGCAGGAATTCAAAAGGATACAATACAGAAATTATAAGTGCAGCTGCATAAATTCATTGCCATGAAAGCTCTTATTAACAGGGAAATACAGAGTAATAGGCAAAATTAAGAATTATTTTAAGTCCCAAATGAGTAGCAAAATCAATAAGAAATCAGATGGCATCCTTAGTAGCATCAGAAAGGTCATCTGGCTCACCCCCATACCCAAGGGTTTATTTAGGAAATATTCACATAATATAGCATGAAAACTGCAAATTCATGATGGTGTGAGCAAAAGAATATGATTTCAAATCAGACCACAGAATTAACAAAGCATCCCATTGCCTTCCCACCGAAGCACTGTCCCAATACATGAACTGTAGTCCCGCTTAAATTATTCACAGCCCTGGTTTGCAGAGGTACCATTAAAAAATGCAACTCAGAACGATTTCTCAACTTGTTTATTGTAAAACAATGTTGTTTTGGTTCCCGGCTTTTAAAAATAATAGCAGCCTCTTTTCATCAAGTGAGGTCAGTCTTCTTACCAAACAGCATGGAAAAGCATGGATTGTAGTCACGAGGTAAACCTAAGAAGAGGTTTATTGGTAAGTTACAGGATGGTAGTTACAAGTAGATAAGTTGGTTAATGGCTAATTTAAGACTAGTTCAAGACCCCACCAGGAGCTGCATCTTTGCTGCTCAGCCCACTCTCTCTGTCATTCCTCGGGTCCACCAGGCACACCAACATTCCACATAGTCATCAGGCATTCCAACATTCCAAACACACACTCATGCATACTGGCTGAGCAGCAGGAAATGTAAGTACACCATAAAACAATGTTGTTTTGGTTCCCGGCTCTTAAAAATAATAGCAGCCTCTTTTCATCAAGTGAGGTCAGTCTTCTTACCAAACAGCATGGAAAAGCATGGATTGTAGTCACGAGGCAAACCAAAGTAGAGGTTTATTGGTAAGTTACAGGATGGTAGTTACAAGTAGATAAATTGGTTAATGGCTAATTTAAGACTAGTTCAAGACCCCACCAGGAGCTGCATCTTTGCTGCTCAGCCCACTCTCTCTGTCATTGCTCGCGTCCACCAGGCACACCAACATTCCACACAGTCATCAGGCATTCCAACATTCCAAACACACACTCATGCATACTGGCTGAGCAGCAGGAAATGTAAGTACACCATAAAACAATGTTGTTTTGGTTCCCGGCTCTTAAAAATAATAGCAGCCTCTTTGCATCAAGTGAGGTCAGTCTTCTTACCCAACATACGTACACATGCACATCATAAAACACTTTTTTAAAGTTTTTTTTTAATAGAATCTAAGATATTCTTTTGAATGGGACAAGATTGTGGACGTGCAGCTCAGAAAGCCTGTTTCTTCTTCCTCGTAAAGAGGCTCACGCTGCACTCGGGCCATGCATCACACAGATACAATCTCTGCCGTCGGAGTCATTGTTCACATCTGAAGGTGATAAGATCTTCCAAGCGCACGGCTGCCCTTTTGTTCAGCAACCCCCATTAAAGTTAGAAAGGAGCTTACAACACAGAACAGAGACAGCAGATACTCGCAGACTTGCAGAAAGCATCCATCAAGGGCTGCAGTGGTCAGCGTGGAGGGGGCGCGCGGTCAGATGCGCGTCGGCCAGGGGCTGCTGGCTGTCACAGGCACCCTGCTGGAGTTTGTGACCGAATGACTATACAAAAGGCAGCTGCGTTTCATTAGGGAGTTGAGAACGCACTTGACATGCTCACGGTCTGGTTATTGTCTTCCATTAGGGAACTGTTCTTACCACTGACAGCCCTCTCAGGCAAGGGTTTGGGAATAATTCTCAGTTCCCCTTTAGGACAGCCGCCATCCGGGGTGATCTCGTTATCAATATCTGGAGGGGGCCTGGTGTCTCTACTATTCCCAGGTATCCGGATAGTGCTTAGAAGCAGTGACGTGTACTCTATAGGTTCATTTGCAGTGTTTTCAGGCGAGTAAATTGAAATCTTATCCCAGACTCAAGCCATTACTCTTGTGTCTGATTCATGCAGTAAATTAATTTATTCACGACTGTATGTTTTGATAGTGCACACTGCAAATTCGAAGCTTTTGCAAGATAACAGAAATGAATCACGAGGAGATGCCATGTTGTCTCCAGGATCACACAATTTACTGAAACAGGGAATTCGGGATCAAGGACTCCCAGATCAGAAGTCTAGAAATGAGACACTAGACTGTATATGGAGAGACTAGCTTCTGTCCTTTTGATAAGAATTACAGACATATATTGTATTTAAAAAAATACAAATGTCAATCACCACAGGTCGTTTGCAAGAGTCTGTGCGGCACGGGTAACTATGGTGGTTCCAGTTAGAACCTCCCTCCATGCCAGCCGAAGATTCGCATACTGAGGAGTGTCACATGGATAGCAGTGCAGCAGAGAGCGGTTCACAGCCCAATAGGGTTGTGGTTGAACCCACTTGCGGAAGGGTGAAGTCTCTGATGGCGGCCATCTTTAATGGAACCCTGAGATCCCACATCTTCTTAAAGAGAAGATTAGGAGTTCCATGAAGCCCGGCAGAAGTGCAGAACTGCAGAAATGTACACCCCAAGATCGAACTGGAGGCTCAACGAACCCTCTTTGTACTCTTACAGTGTCCACTAGGATGAATCTGGGAGTGATGGACCTGCCAACTCACACGCTGCTACCATGTGTGACACAATTTTGGTTCTCCTCGCACGGTCATCATGTAATGAGTCAAATTCACACGGCGCAACACAAGGTAAGCTAGAAAGCCTTTCAAATAGTACAGTGTTTCCCAAAGTGTGAAGGGAAAGGCTGTAGGATGTCATTTTTTGTAACACACAACAGAATGTAAATGCCCGTAAATGAACGGTAGACATGCAGCCGTTAGGAAAGGAAAAATGAAGCAAATTGTTTTGTAATTCTGAAATGTGATGGAAAAAAAGATTTTAATAGGATCATAACAAATCCATACACTTTATTTGGAGATGCACACATGATAACTATTTAGTGAAATCTGGTTTCCTTACATTATAATTAGTGTGCAATATAGTTTAATCAGTGAAACTGTATGTGTGTGCAAATTTAGTTTTCATTTCAATAGAATTTGCTATCTGTTAATGACAGTGGACTACCACATGATGCATTAGTTATCTTACAAATAAACTGCTCACCTAATGGCCATTTAAGCTAGGTGGGCCGTTATATTTTGTTTGCTAAAACTAAGGTACTTTATCAGCACTTTTGCATTTGGTATCAGAGAAGGGGCTAAGGTTCCCTCCTGTAACACTAAAAAGTGTTCCCTGCAGTGCAAACAGCAATAACTGCTAAATGCCTAGCTGCCACAAATATATTTTGAATGCAGAAATATGTTTTTACAGTACACAAGGTATTTCAAACGATATAAACCTTAATATTCACTACCTCTAGAGCAAAACTTGCCTTATAATGAAAGAGCTCTCATGCTGTGCAAAACAATCCTAAGATGAAAAGTCCAGGAAAATTGGTATGTAACATTTTATAAAGAAATGTTATGTTGCAGTCCTCAAAAGCAGGAGGGACATGGGTAGCCGATATTATGTGGATAATAATTTCTCAAATTCATGAAAAAATATTTTTGGATAAATATTTCAGTTATTAACATCTGTCTTGTGGTTTGTGGCACTGTTTACAAATCTATTAATTGTTGTTTTGTTTAGGGCTTTTGAGAAGGGCACAATGAAAATGAATAGCCCCTAGACATTTTCTAATTGGCGACTGTTTCCTGACAGTTCCAATAGACGAGGGCTAAGTGAACTAGATTCTCATTTTTGACAAATGCAGTGTTTAGGGGGATCATCCAAAATATCCAAGGCTCAACCTTACATACATCCTAGGTTGATAAATTGAGTAACATAAATTGACTTATAGAAACATTTTTTATGTTAGTGCTTACTGCAATAAAATAAATAAGCTATTGTTACAATAAGAGGCACTGAAGAAAGGCCAGATCCTCCAACTCCTAAAGAAACCTGCAGTAGACTCTGATGACCTCACCAATTACTGCCCCATCGCTCACCTACCATCCATTGGCAAGATCACTGAAAAAGCAATGTATACTCAACTCCAAGATCACATTAATGCTAACCATCTCCTGCACAATTACCGGTCTGACTTCAGATCACACTGCAGCATGGAAACTGCTACTTTGCACATCCTAGATGATGCCCTCCTGACTATACTGGATGACTCCTGCCTCCTAATACTGCTGGAACTCTCAACTGTTTTTGACGCCGCTGGCCATCCCACCCTCATATGCATCCGGGACCTCACGGGTCTCCTCCAGCCTTTCCTACCGACACCAGTTTGTTAATTTGGGAATTGCCCGGTCCCAAAAGATCCCCATCAGCCATGGAGTGCTCCATGGTTTCATACTGTCCCCAGTCATCTTCAACCTCTACATGGTGGCACCTGGGGGCTCTTCTCACAGATAACAGCATCAAGTCACCAATATGCTGATGATGCACATCCTTACTTGAAAGTCTCCTCTGCTTCAAACATCCAGCACCTCAAACACTGCCTGCACAGCATCCAGGCCTGGATGTTCAGTGCCTACCTGAAGGTCACCCCAACCAAGAAAAACATCCTGCTTTTTGCCTGAAACAACAAAAAATAAACAGTACAAACCTGGCTCAATGACTTGAACATTGAAGGCTTTGAACCCAAACGTTTACTGAATGCCAAATAACTTGGATTCACCTAGGACACCAAAACTCACCCCTAAGTAACACACTGCAAAAAACAAAAAGGCCTGGTACCAGCTCTCGCTTCTAAAGAAAGTATAGATGTTTCTTTCAGAAAGCAGCTTTAGAACTTATCCCACCTCTGGATGGTGGTAACACCATTCTCCATGGCCTCTTGGATGCCACACAGGCACCCCTTAAGAGCATCCTAGGCACTGCAGTATGTCTCACATCGAAGAAATTATCACACCATCTTCCTGAAAGAACTGCATTGACTCCCCTTGAGAGCTCACACCATCTTCAAAACCAGCATCATAATTTACATATCTGATGACCAGCACCCCACTTATCATGCAGGCAAGCTCACCAGCTCTGGTGGTTCTTGGCACACCCATGACACCATCAGACTGCACAGTAATAAGTGTTAAAAACAAAGATTAAGGAAGCAGACTTTTCCATCTATTCACCAAGGATAGGTGATATCCCGTATCCATTATGATCAACCCAACGCTGCTCCAATTAGGAAAGACTGAAGATGCACCTCTTTAAAGAACACTACTTCACAATGCATTAACAATCCACAAATGAGCTACCTCTCCTAACACTTGCTGACCTTATGCTGGACTTTCACCATGTACAGTGCTCTGCTGCCTTTTGGCTAGGTTTGAGCTATAGCAATGCAACATACGTACTAACACATACAAACATACTCTTGAGCTTGTGAGGTAGAGAGTTCATACAAACTGTAATTACCATGTGGAGCAAAGGAGGTATTGGCAGACTTCAGGTCAGACACTGCTCTCTCCCCAGCAGCTCCACCGTGCGTGCCTCGCCGCTGACTCTCTTCGCCTCCACCTGTTACGTGTTCGAGGCTGCTGTCTGTTCACTCCTGCGCTGTGCCGTTTCCTGACTGGTCAGTACCTCTGTTGTTCCGTATACTTTAACTGGTTGCCTGTCTGCCCCTTGTTTTGCCGTATATTTCAAGTTGGTGCCTGTCTGACCCTCGTTTTTCATTTTTATGCAATTCTTTGCTGTCTGCCTCTCGTTGTGCATTGTATTTACTTTGCTGTGTGTTGCCCCTGTTTTTGCCTCGTACCTATTTTTGTTGTGCCTGCAGTTTTGTCTCCCTGCGCCCCGTCCCGCTGCTTTCCTCGCCGCTGCTGCCCCTGTGGCCTCTGCCGATTCCCATTCCCACCTCCCAGCTGCATGTCCCTCCCCCCTCCCTTACATAATGGCTGCCGCTGTGAAGTGGCGCCGCTGGCGCACCTCTGGTGCACCAAAGGCAAGCCCATCTGCACCTATACACGACCCGCCTGCGACCAGCGCCAGGAACCCTGGATCTTCGGCCATCCACTGCTACGACTCAGCTGACCTCCTCGCACTCAACCCAGGAAGAAACAACAACTGCCAGCAGTCCATGCCGAAAACAACCCATGGCAAATTATCCTGCCACCACTGCTGCCAGACCTTCATCACTGCCCCGGACGCTAACACCGCCGGTGCACTGAAATGCATCCTCCTCGACGTGCGCTCCATGCACAGACACTGCACTTCCAGGTCCAGAGCAGCTCCAACTCCACACTCCGCAGTACCCTCGCCTACAGACCCCCTGGCCCCTGTGCCCCTTTTGCCTCCACCATCACCGACCTCATCGCACCCCACGCCATCATCTCAACCGACTACATACTCATCGGAGACCTGAACTTTCACCTCGACAACCCCAGCGACCACAACTCCACCACCCTCCTCGACAACCTTGCCAACATCGGACAAACAACTCGTCACCATGTCCACCCACAAGGCAGGACACACCCTCGATCCCATCTTCGCAGGGGGATACAGAACCCACTTGAGCCAAACCACGCAACCCCCATGGACAGACCACAACTGCATACACTTCTTCGTCAACAAACCTAATCTGCCCAAGTCGAACTATGCGCACTCCACGAAGAAACTGGAGCAGGGTGACCGAGGAGCAGCTCAACTCCACCCTCAACTGCAACACCCCCACCGCCACAACCGAGGCCAACCTCGCGGCGAAGGGAATCCACATTTGGATCTCCACTTCGTAGACAAGCTCGCCCCCCTCCACAACTCCAACAGACAGTGCTACAGGAAAGTCACCAGGTTCACCGCCGACCTCCAAGAAGCCAGACGCACCTGCAGGCACCTCGAGAGGAACTGGTGAAACAACAAGACGCCCAAAAACCACACCACCTACAAAGTGACCTTGACAGAATACCGCCAACACATCAGAACCACCAATAGGACCTTCATCCACAACAAAATCCTCGCCACCTCCAGCAACTCCAGGGAGCTCTTCACCGTCATGCAGCAACTCACCAAACCCTTCAGCAAAACTACGGACATCACCCCTCCCAGGACCTCTGCAACAAGCTCAGATCATACTTCCACCTGAAAATCAAGAAACTCTACGACAACTTCAATAACCACACACCGGGCTCCGCAACCGCCCCACCCTCCAGTAACACCAGCCAGCCCACCATCACCTGGACAGCGATCATGACCGAAGAGACCGCCTCCACTATGAAAGGCATCCACTCGGGAGCCCCCACGGACCCCTGCCCTCCGCACATCTACCACAGTGCCGCCATCGCACCGGAATTACGACACACCATCAATGCCACCTTCATGACCGGCACCTTCCCCGATGACTGGAAACGCACAGAAGTCCGACCCTTGCTTAAGAAACCCACAGCAGATCCCACGGACCTCAAAAACTACCGGCTCATCTCTCTCCTCCCCTTCACGGCAAAAGATGCGGAGAAGACCGTCGACGTACAGCTAAAAAAGTTCAACGAAGACAACTCCATCCTCTACCCCACCCAATCCGGCTTCCGCAGCAACCACAGCACCGAGACCGCCCGGCTGGCTGCCATAGACGACATCCGCACCCTCTTCGACCAAGGCCACACCGCAGCCCTGATCCTGCTTGACCTGTCAGCAGCTATCGACACTATCTCCCACCGCACTCTCGCCGCCAGACTACACGACGCTGGCGTACAAGGAACCGCCCTAGACTGGATCCGCTCATTCCTCACTGGCAGAAGCCAAAGAATCAGACTGCCACCCTTCCTCTTCGAACCCAGGGAAATCAACTGCGGAATACCACAGGGATCACCGCTCAGCCCAACCCTCTTCAACATCTACATGACCCCCTCGCCGCCATCATCAGAGAGCACGGCCTCAGCATAGTATCCTACACCAACGACATCCAGCTCAACCTCTCCCTCACCAAGGACCCCACCACAACCAAACTCAACTTCCAGAAAGGAATGCAGGACGTCACATCCTGGATGAGCTACAGCTGCTTAAAGCTCAACTCAGAGAAGACAGAAGTCCGCATACTCCGAACCACCTCATCAGCATGGAACAACACTTGGTGGCCCAAAGCACTTGGCAGCCCCCTGACCCTCACGGACCATGCCAGAAACCTCAACACCTCCCTCTCCATGAACAAGCAGGTCAACGCTGTCATATCCAGCTGTTTCAACACCCTCCGCATCCTCCGAACGACCTTCAAATGGATCCCCCTGGAGTCAAGGAAGACAGTTACCCATGCTCTCATACCCAGCAGACTGGACTACGGAAATACCCTCTATGCTGGCATCAACAAGTCTCTACTCCGCAGGCTCCAGACGATACAGAAAACCGCAGCCAGACTCGTCCTCGGCATCCCCCCGACACAAGCACATAAGCCAACACCTATGGAACCTCCACTAGCTCCCCGTTGAGAAGAGAGTCAAATTCAAGATACTCACCCACGCCTACAAATGCCTCCACAACACAGGGCCTCAATACCTCGCCTTCCACGTACCCAAACAAAACCTCCGATCCACCAACCTCGCCCTCGCGAAAACCCGCGCATCCGTAGAGCCAGAACATGGGGAAAGAGCCTTCTCCTACATCGCAGCCAAGACCTGGAACGAGCCCCCCCCCGTCAACATCAGACGCGCCCCCTCCCTGAACACTTTCAGGAAAGTACTCAAGACGTGGCTCTTCGCCTGAACGGAACTGCTGTGCTCCCCCCTCAGCGCCTTGAGACCCTCACGGGTGAGTAGTGTGCTTATAATTCTCTGATTGATTGGTTGATTGATTGATTGATTGATTGATTGATTGAGAGTAAAGCCTGGGTGAATCCATATAAAGCATGCATTTTAGGGCACGTCTATGCAGGCTTGAACAATACGCATTTCCTATTCAGTTTTTAGTGCACGTCTATGCAGTTTGAATAATGTGATCTTTGAGGCTGGAAATATCATAGCAGCAAAACACAGAGCAATCACAAGGGGAGGGCAGCCGAGGTTCTTTGCTCCAGGCCCCACAGATTTTTGGGACTTCTCACATGTTACAACTTATTTTAAGGGCTAAAACCAAACGCCTTACATTATTTACCTTGATGCAACTTACATGGCAGAATCACTAGGTGGTGCCAAATACTGTGTATTATCTTTCTCCAGAGAATATATCTTTTTAATTATGAGCTGCTCTTTGTAAGAAACGCCGTAAAAGTTTTTTGCCATGGTTACCAGTGACGGCTCCTCCGCTAAGGCGGAGGAGTGTCACCCCACTAGCGTAGCCTCACTGCCCTCTGAGCAGTTAAAAAAGGAAAAATAAAATGATAATAGCACATTGTTGTTATCCTTTTATTTTTCCGTACTTGCTCAGTTCTCAGGCGGTGCTGCGCTGTGCAGAGCAGGGGGAGGAGTGGTGAGCACTTTCTTAAGTAAGCATGATGGTTTAGCCAGCCATCTTGGGCCGGTCAAACAGACATGCACACTTTGCATACTCTCCACTGGGCTGTAAAGCACAGCCTGGGTGGAGAACATGCACAGGCTCATAGTCCCCGTCTGAACAAAGAAAGATAATTTTTTTAAGTTTTGTGATGTTAATAGCATTTATAAGCAATTGCCACTTGTATACCAAGAATCTCATAACCCTCACGCTATTAGGGGAACTTCATTAGCTACTAACAACAAACAAAAAAACTTGAGAGAAGACCCAAATCTACAAGGACTGGATAAACTTCTGCAATGACTGAATAGTTCCTAGATTGGACAAAGTAACATTCCCAAATTTAGCAGTGAGACCCAAAACCTGCAGCTGCTCATTCTCACTTTTTTCAAATTTAGTAGTGGCCACAAAATTGGTTGATAAAGAGAGATGGTGTGTGATTCTGAGACTACTTAAGAGTTTAAATGTTGGTAGGAAAGGGCTTTGAGGTTGGGTAAGTTTGTCCAATATGCACATCCTCACAGTCAGTCCCTTGACCATGATAACATTGCACCATGAAGGTGCCACCATATGGATCTCAGCAAATGGCCTCGTACAATCCTCTGTATGTTGATGTCTCACCCCGTTTCGGTAATCCCCAATGGGGCAACCATCACCTCACATTCTGACACCTCCTTCCCATGGAAAGGTAACTCCTTCCTTGGGATGTCCTAAGCAATGACTGTGGGCACCTCCATTTCTCCTCAGGCCTCCCTAACTCTGACGCAGCCCTTTACGGCTGTGATGCAATACGATGATCTTGTAAGCCCCCTACCTGTACCCAGATGATATGCACAGATGCCTCCGCAGTCTCTGTCATATGTCATATGGAGAGCCTGAAACAGACTCTTGATCAATTTGTTAATTTTCGTATTAACTTATGCAACTTGTGAAGCACATATATGACCATGCGGGTATCCCACGACTGGCATGAGTTCTTTGGTATGGAGTTGGCAAAGGAAAAAAGAGTAAGAATTGCCTTACCCATGGAATGTTTGCTTAAAAGCCCGGTTTTAAGCAGCTTCCTAAATTTAACACGGTGGAATTCTTACTTAATCTCAGTTTGTAACTAATTCAATGTTCTGCCAGCCATGCAAGCGTTGTGGGCTTTTTTAGAAGAGGAGCTGAATGCAATCTGAGCAGACAAGGTACACAATCTCTTTTAATTTTATTTTAATAAGTAAACCAGTCCTCGTTCGTAGTCGGCTTTGTGGTTTATGCACAAAATCTTAAACAAAACTTGTTTTCATACTGGTGACTTGTGAAGACTAGCAGATGACTAGAGAGAGAAGCATTTCTACTAAAACCCAAAATGATCCTTGACACCATAGTATTTACACTTTGAAAAATGCAAAGTAAGTGGCCTAGAAGATTTATAATTATCAAGTGGAAATCAGTGGCATAGCTAGACCATGGCTCACCCCGAGGGGTGTAGGGAGGCCGCCGCCCACAACTCTCTGCTGGGCCTGACCCACGCCCTTGCTACGCCACTGGATCAAATAGATGCATTCTATCTTGAAGAAATAAATTAAACCAGTTTAGGAAACTTCCTTCCCTGTCATTTAATTAAATGGTGCAGGAAAACACAGGCAAAGTTCACGGGATGTAAACGAGATCATAAGATCCAGCAAAGCTGACTTGCCTTTGTTGAAGAACATATGCAGGTAGTCCAGAGCTTAAGTTAAGACATACTCTGCATGGTGAGCTAGCCTGAAGCTTTTTTGAAATGTGTTTATTGATTTTTCACAAGTAATGCAAACATACAAACAATCATTGCATAGAGACAGGGGCTTTGTCATTCCAGAACATGGTACATCAGAACAAGCAAACGATACTATGTGCAATGGCAGGGGAATGGAAAGGAATCAGTGTACAAATCTTGTGGAATCCAGCAGACGGGGAACAGTACAGGAGGGTCAAAGAGAACAACCCACAGAACAGGCAGTGAGCATGGCAGCAAGCAGTTCTTCTTGAGCCATCTGCCTCTAAGATGAGGAGGTAGTCTCGCAGGGGTTGCCAAACAACCTTAGGCCTAGAAATGAGAGGTTGTAGTTGTGCAAAATATTCACAAATTTTGTTGCAATATGACATGGTCTTGAGCCAGGCAGAGTCAATGGGGGCATGCTTACTGCCCCAGTTTAGAGACAGCTTCCGATTAGCAAGTTATAATGCCACAGATATAAATCTGCATGTAGCTTTAGGGATATTGTCATGCCCTAGTAAAGCCATTGCGGCCTCAGGCAGAATTGTGGTATCTGTAATCGTATATATGAGGGAGAAAATGATGGTCCATAATGGCCTATGAGAGTACATGACCAGGTTAAATGTGCAAAATTGGCATCTGGAGCTTTTGAAAGACTGTGATGAGTGCGTGGGATCAGAGCGTGCAATATCTGCGGGGGAGATGTAGGCCCAGTGTAGAAACTAAAAAAATGTATGAGTTTATGTTTGTGGTTAACTGATACGAGTTTGGTTTGGGAGCAGCAACGGGACCAGAGTTTCTTGGAGAGTGGGCAGCCTAAGTCAGCACTCCAGGCCTCCCTGACGCACGCAGTGGAATCTGGTTGCATGGCCAGGCAGGCTTCATAAAGCCTGGAGAATAGGTGACCACCGTCGGTGTCAGATATAATGAGAGTTAACAGTGGAGTCATCTGGGGCGAGAGGGTAATTGACTATACAACAGCGTCGGGTATTATAGAGTCATCTTAAATCAAAATGAGTATAGACTGTCTCAAAGAGTGGGCAAGGGGAATTTGCTTCATCTCAATGTATCAAAGACCAGTCCTGAACTCTCACAGGAAAAGGAATCTCTGCTAGGTGCACCACTTTTAAATGCAAAACTAAACTGTGATGTTGTAGGGAATGATTCTTGCCTTCAAGATTTGAATTGATAAGAACTATTAATTTGTAGTACAAATGCAAAGGGCTATTAGCCCCTCCAAGCATATGACAGTTTTGAACGCACACTGCATTGAGTCCCTTTGTGGGATGCAGCTACCACTGTTGGTGCAAATTATGATATGCACACAAAGTACAGCAGTAGCAACTGCGAGAGTACCAGCGGTATTCACATTCACAAAGATTGGTAACAGCAGCAACTAAAGAGTTCCCACACAGTCCTAGCCTGTAATGTATTGCTTAGTAATACAGGGTGCTTAAACCTACACATACCGTTCCCCGAGGATGGGAATTGGGACCATAGTACACACATAGCAAATTGATCAATGTATATAGCATAATAAAATGTATATCCATCTTTGGAAAAGTTTGCATGCTTCACCCATAAAATGTATGTGATACATGTGAGCTGGTTCAATAAATGTTTTATTCACCATCTTTTTCCTACTGTTCTTTATTTATGTTCTTCAGTACTTTAGAAAATATCAAGAAATTCAATTTCCACGGCCAACACAAGTTTCATTCATAGAACAAACTTTTTCAAGGCTCAATATATGGATAGCCCTTTGCAAAATAACAAAGGTAACCAAAGGAATTTTTATTGGGACAAGTATTACAATGATACTAAACTGTAGTCAGTAAGAACAAACATAGAGCTAAGTATGAACATGTATAGAAATATTAAACAATATCCTCCTCATATACTGGGTCCCTCATGATCAGGTGAAAACTGTAAACACATAAAGATAAGTGTAAGCCCCAGCCGAATATGGGGCATATTATCAAGCACGGCGTTAAAATTATCGCTGGTTTAGAGGCAGAAAACTGCCGCTAAAGCGGCGATATTGGGCTTGATAATATGCCGCAGAGAATTCCAATAGAAGCCCATGTTCACACCAGAACATGTGCTTCTATGGGAATTCTCTGCGCATATTATCAAGCCCAATATCGCCGCTTTAGCTGCAGTTTTCTGCCGCTAAAGCGTCGATAATTTTAACGATGTTTCTTGATAATATGCCACATAGTCGGCTGTTAGTCCATCTGTGAGAGCTGATGGTTGAAGTTTACTTACACTGTCCTGACATTAGCTACAGCGTTTTTTTATCAAAGCCCACAAAAAACAAGTGCTTGTAGTATTATCATATTCTGTTTATGTCTCTGTCTCTCTGTATGCTCTTCGCTCTCAGTGTATCAACTAAAAAATACATTTAAGTCCCATAGTCCTCATGAACTAGATCCCCATTCTTCCCTAAAGGGGTACTCTCCATTTGCATTTCCATTTACTTATCTGTGGACTCTTTCTTCAATTCCCCATCTGTTCATCTACCTATATGTGTAATCTGTTTTCAAAGTTTCCCATCTGTTTTTATCTATATAATCATACTTGAAGGCTCTCTGAGTGATTAATGAACAGCTTAGGAGAATTTATCAGTTCCCTTCCATATAGCTGGCCCATAATGTATCTACTGTATGTGCTATTCATGTACCTTTCACCTTGACTGCTAAATGCATCTCTTTCTAAACATGCCCTACAGGCAGCCAGATGAAATGATCCCACATTTACAGAGGTGCTGAACACGGTATTGTCTAATATTTAAGGCATATTTGGGGTGTGGAACTCTACACTGACATACCCTGCACTTTTTGAAGCATGTTCTTTCTAGTGAAAGCACACCCAGTAAATAAACATCTGTGTGAAAATTAACACTATTTATGTGGTCCCTTTTGTGTTTTCATTTACATTTCCTTTACTGTTAACCTAGTATGAGGGACTGATATGTAAACTGAGGTTATTTACGGACATTTACTAACTGAGTCACATCTTTTGCTTGACCTTTAAATTGCCAATGATGTAATGGGCCCATACAAAACATAGAAGTTGTGCCAACCTACATACTTTAATAGTAAAGGTGACACCAAAGTGCTTCTATTAACTCCTGTGGCAGCTTTACACTGGAAAAGTTTGCCAAGGATTTAAAAGAGCCCACTTGTATAGATTAGGCTAGAAGCGGTCTAAAAACTGTGATTCTTGCGACCTTTACTAGTTATTGAAAATGTGAACTTATAGTTTGTGTATGAATGATATTAAAATGAGTTTTGGGAAGGTTGTTGAGCCCTGCCTTTTCATACCCTTGAGGCAAAAAACAGCATTCCCTGGTAGAGGTAGGTAGGCCTCTCTCCAGACTCTGAGCATCAGCTTGTGGTTTGAACCTCTCACCTACTCAGTGCTCTGCCAGAAACAATGGAGCATTTGGCTTCCTGGACCCTCTTGTAGAAAAGTCATCTAATGAATTTGAAAGGATGGACACTGCCAGGCTTCTCAACCCTGTATTTTCTTTGTGAGAAGCATGTCTGCTGCTGACAAGCTACTAGGGATAAGCACTGAATGGCTCCGAGAAACCTGTTTGAATTTTAGGCGCTAGATTGTCACAACTCATATCAAGTCTGGGGCTTTCTCACCTTCGTTTTTCGTCAATTTTCCCAAAACCCCTATGCAAAATTGTACTTAAATTGGACACACTAATCCACATGAGCACACAGTCTGAAGGACCTAAGAGTTAGAGAGTGCCATTAATGTAGTGACGATCTGAGGAGCCCAGATGTCATAGGAGTTGATCACTAAGGGCCTAATTATGAGTCTGGCGGTCCGCAGACTGCCAGACTCACGAGGGCCCAGTGGTGGTGGTTTTCCAACCACTCTTTTGCAAGTGTGGCGGTTGGACCACCATTGCACCACCCCAACAGCCAGGGATCTGAGATCCCTATCGGTGGAGCGGCAGCCTTGAGGCCGCACTATGATTGGCGGGACTGCCACAGTCCCGCCTAGCACATTACAAGTTTACTCTCTGCCACGGTTTTCATGTCTATTCCTCCTCCATGAAAACCGTGAAAGGAGTAAACAGGGAGCCCCCCTTGTACCTCTGGCCCATGAGTTGCATGCAGGGAGGCACATATTGTGCCCTCCTGTGTGCATGCACCCCACTCCCTTCACGGCATGGACTGCACCAGTCCATGCTGTGCAGGAACTGTTTTTGACGTTATCATTGCAGTGCCTATTTCTTTGGCATCACTGTGGGAACGCTAAAGAACCACCTGCCAGTGACTTAAAAAATCATAATATGGTGGGTGGTGCGCACATGGGGTTGGAGGTGTGGCAGCAGGGTGGTCCCACCGCCGCACAGCCAAACTCGTAATCAGGCCCTGAGTATGCAGTAACTCAAAGCCCAAATTCCAGAAAGAAAGAAAGAAAGCTTATAAATAATACATATTTGGAGACAGATTTATTTCATGGAAATGTTATCAACTTCTTCCAGCTTGAATCATGCTTGCAATTAAATACAAAACACACACACTACTATGTTTTCATGTCCCAATTCCTGGATTTACTAGTAACACATCTGTTTTTACTATGCTTTTGAAAAAGAACACACATAGTTTTGATGGTTATGAACTTGGCATGGGCTCAGAATGATGCATATTCCAGTATTCTTTTCAACTGGCCCATAACAAAGAATTTTGGATAGCTGATATGTTCTATTTCTATGCATGTGCAATCCGTCCTTTTGATGTATGCACAACAGAGTAAGAAGAGAAAGTCAAGACACTGTTTTGGGGTTTTTAGTGAGAGGGCTTTTCCATATTTATTTTCCGATTATGCTACAGTTCAATCGAAGGCCATATAGTCCTGGAGGAATTGCTAATTACCCTGGGTAATCAGTAATTTGGGTAACTAATATTGAGTTATTCAAGTGAAGCAAAATTACCACAAAATTATGCGATTATGCCCGCCCCTGTAATTTATAGTAATTTGGGGCCCAAATGAAGACTAAAAGCATAGGAACAGAGCAGGAGTGGCAGCTGGGTGCTGCTGTTTGTGTTCTGTTGCATGTAGATTATTTTCTTAGCACAAAATAAATGCATCCTCTGTTCCATTTTTGAAGAAAATCGTGCTAAATGCAGGGTTATGCTCCTCATGTATTTCAGTCCAATCTCCTGTAATTCGCATAATTATGCTACAGCAAATTACATGTCACACCCACCCTATTATTAGTCAACTTAGTAACAATGGTCCTTCTATAATAGATGCAGTAAAGGTATGCAAGATATTTTGATTGCGTACTGATTTGGAATTCCTCCAGAGATATGGCAGTTTTCAAACATGGTACATGTACTTCTTTACTAAAATCATTTGGGTCCTTGTAGAGGCCTGAAATGCAAGCATGTCACAATTTGTAAGGTGGTGTTGCATTGTCATTAATAAATATATTGATGTAATAACTGTAAGACCCTACTGGAAATTATGTGTGATTGTACTGAACTTTGATAGGAGCCCTGATCTGCATTAGTATGTTGAGAACATGAGTTCCAATGATAGTGCTGTAAGCATGGCAGATTGATCCTTCTTATGCAAGCTGATGTGTCACCATCAGCAGAGGCAGCATCATTTCAGCAATCCATCCTCAGGAATGCAATGCTTTGGCCCCAGGCACCCACACACCCATGCACCACGTCACTCACTCTCATACATCCATTTGACAGTTTTCCTGCTGCCTGGATCACATGGTGAGGTGGCCAACCAACTACAATGTCTTGTGTCCCATGCAGACCCTGTGCTGGATATGCCACAACATGGCTCCTAGTCCCTTTGGTGTTCTTTCCCACTTACATTTGCACTCTATGGACAAGCTTAGGCCAGCATGGCTAACCCTGTAATGGACTGCATGGCGTAGATTGTGGACGCATCCACATTTTATGCTATTGTGTATGCTTTACTGCTTTTGCTGCTAAAAGCTGCTAGTATGACAGACAAGATGTACTATTCACTGAAACATGAAACCGCAAACTCTTTATGCATCAAAGACCTGCCCCATCTTTGTGGATTTTTGCTACCTGATAATTCTGAAGTGTAAAAAAGTGGGTTATTGCAATTGATTTCAAAACCTTGTTATGCATTAGTGTTGCACATCCAACCAGCAGTTAGTCTATTAGCACATTACAAATGAGATTGCAGCAGCCCAAATGTCTGGCTAATGATGTAAACCTGGAGAAGGTTCTGAAAGTTAAGGATTTTGGCAGCTGGGTCCAGCACCGGTGGGGTAACAAAAAATGATGTTGGGTTCACCAGTAGGATGAGGTGAGAATCCTCTTAGACCTCCATATCACTTAAATAGGCATGGGTCCTAGGCTGAATTGGGGACCTCTAAAGGGTTAGGCCCCCTTCCCTCCGCAAACACCCCGACCCACAGGGAATTCCAGGAACTTGTTTTACACCCTTGTCCAGTACATCATGGATACTGACAATAATCACAGGGTGGTAGGAAAGGGTGCATTTAGTGGGTTTAGAGTTTTACATTAAAGTTTCAGCAGATAAATTGTGAATGGAAAACTCACCTGTGGATCCAGTTGATACGCGCAATGGTGTGCAGATGTAGGTGATGCACTATATGAGTCTAGAGGTGCCTAAGTGCACACTTTCTCTGTTGTCCATCAGCGTCTTGACTTTGCGGGGATCATTTCCTCCATATAGCCTGCTACATTTAGGCTGGTCACAAGTCAGCCGTCTTTTCTGCTTGGGAATCGAATAGGTTACTTCATATTTACAGACTATTTCTATGTTCCTGATATTAAGACCTTTTAGAGAGTATATTCGATTTTTCTCTTTGTGACTTAAGCTGGAGTCTTTAAGGTGACACAGAATATGATATAAGAGTTTTGACTGAAAGAGCTGCGGGTTTAGTTCAGCTCATTACAGAGGTTTATACAGTGGCGAAGTCATCACGATATGAAAGGATCTTAGTGAAAGTAAAGCGAGGACATAAACTTGTAACAACTAAATAATGAAAAAATGAAAACTTGTAACAACTCAAGACTGAAAAGATTAAAACTTGTAACAACCCAAGACTGAAAAGATGAAAACTTGTAACAACCCAAGACTGAACAGGTGAAAACTTGTAACAACCCAGGACTGAAAAGATGAAAACATGCAACAACCCAAGACTGAAAAGATGAAAACTTGTAGCAACCCAAGACTAAACAAGTGAAAACTTGTAGCAACCCAAGACTAAACAAGTGAAAACTTGTAGCAACCCAAGACTAAACAAGTGAAAACTTGTAACAACGCAACACTGAACAAGTGAATACTTGTAACAACCCAAGACTGGTAAAATGAAAACATACAACTTCTTAAAATTAAATAGACGAACTTTGCAATAAATGCAGAATAAACAGAGGAAAACTTTGAATAACTCAAGACTGACCAAAACGTAGAGGTGGGTAGGTTTATCAAAACACTGCATTAGAAATCAGACACCTTTGCGAATTTGCGTGGGAGAGACTTTATAAGTGTGTGCTGCCTCTAGACTTTTGGGTCTAATTTTAGACCCATGCAGTGACAGCCCCATGTCTCTTCCGTTCCCCCAGGGTTCTATATATTCACAACCGCCAGCTAGCCTCCCTCCACTATTCTGAATCGGAACACTGGACCCTTTGTCTCACTTGTATATTCAGATTTTTTTCACCCAAAGGGTCCCCTGGAAAAACAAGCATTTGCAATGCAATCGGTCGAGCCTTTGGGACTTTCTAAGTATTTAGCCATGCAGGACATTATGTTGGATGCTATACTATATGTTGTTTAGTGTACAAAATAACCGGTTACATAATTCATCACCATTCTATTGAAAGGAGTCGGCCATGTTACGTGGGGGTGATCCCACGAAAGATGGCAGAATCCGCCCCATTTCAGTTGAAAATGATTGGCCATGTTTGTGCTGGCAATGTTACGTGTGGGTTATCCCATGAAATATGTTAGAAGAGGAGTTGAAAAAGCGCTCTAATCCCTTGAAGGATGTGAATTCTTTTAAATGAAAGCACCCAAAAGACAAATACATAAACACGCGAAAGCCTTGCAGGGGAGAAGAGCGCCCGCGGTAGCGCGAACAAATTAGCACATCAGGGACACCACGCTTGGGGCGGAGTTTGCATGATATAGTGTTTTTTTTTTTTAAATAAAGCACTTAAATTGCATAAATATCAACGCTCCCTGCTCACTTTATAAGAGGTGTCGAAAAAGCGCTCCGATACTTTGGGGCAGAGTTCTTGTGATGCTATTTTTTTTAAAATAAAGAACATAAATGATAAATAAATACATTAATGCGGGAAAGCCTTGCAGGGGCAATGAGTGCCCGCTGTAGTGTGAACTAACAAATTAGCACATCAACTACACCACATGAAGGGAAAGACTTTCTGGGGGATTAGGGGCCACGCTAGCCTAAACAAGCCTGATGAAAAAAGAGTGCGCCGGCAAAGGCATACATAACAAAAGAGTAGGAGGACATGTATCAGGGGCAGTCCCCACAAACGTCAAATCACACTCAATGGTGAGACAACAAGCAACGTTTCCCCAATGAAAAGAAAGTCATTTTGACAGGCACAGGAAGGAGCAATTGGAAAGCAGTGAGCGCCTGACCTGATAAGAGCCTCTTGGTCTGCTACTGCCTGTTCCGGAACTATGTGGTGCTCATCTTTATACATGAGAGACACCTATGTTCGAGCTCTCTTCACTTTCTACTATTCTAGTCGCTTTATAAAGAGCCGGTCATGTGACCGCACCATACACGCGTCTACACTGGCTGGACACCTGAAGGTGCCGGTAAGTTCAGCTGGAGATTTTAAACATGTGAGGGCTTGAATAGGGTATTTAATTGCACCGCTTTAGAAGTTGATTGTGTCTTATTTTGTGTTTTTTACTACTCTACCTACTTTGGAATCTGGTAACTATGGGCCTATCATAGCCCTGAACACGGCAACGTTCACACTTCTCCGTTGTTATTCAATCTTAAGGTCAGACAATATTTTTGTTTGTACGCATAATCAAGTCTATGCCTTGTTGCCTTTAAACCTATACTGGTGTTTTACTTGAAATAGTAGTACGGCAACATTTTGATAATATATCGGTATTTCTTTGGGCATAACTTTGATTGTGCCTATTGAGCACGTCGCTTCTACGACGTTCATGGTTGTTGTCCTTTTCCTTTTCAGCGTTTTTTGAGATACTTGAATCTGGAACTTCTTTAGGATCTGACTGCATATAGGGAATTACTTTAACCTAATAACTTTCGTCCTCAGGGCTCCGAGGAATGTATGCAATTATTGCGCTGTATGCTATTGGAACGCATTTATTTGCAAAATCTTTGAGGTATTTTAATATATATATATATATATCAATTTTTTCAATTCTGATAGTTGGAACGGTTGTTCAGGGTTTTTTCGTCGATTAAGTCCCTCTCAGAAAAAGACATGGTGTACCTTGTTTGGTTCTAGGTACATAGGTTTTTGGTTCTCTTTCAGTTCTATATTATCTTCATTGTCTTTTCACTTAAAAAATCATTTTATTATCATCTTTATTACCTTTTCACTCATTAATAGACATTTTGTTTCTTGGGAGTCACATCCGAGGTTTGTTCTATCCTTTCTACTCATCCCTCAATACTGTAGTCATGATTGTTTGCATGTCACTTTCTTTTTCTTTCAGAGACAACTGACACTGTACAGTGTATAAAGCATGTATTTCTTAAATTCACAGCCTTGATAAAGTTGTCAAATGACGAAACACGTGTCGGCTGCATTCATCTTTGGATTCCAACTAAAATTGTTTGCCTGGAAAATTAAAGCATTTGGAACTACAGACCTACAAGGTGTCTTCATATATGGACTTTGATCAATGTGTTACTAAGTTTCTATTTCTCTGCGGATAAAGCTTTAGACCTGTCAGGCTGACGGACCAAGACTTTCCTATTGTGTGGTGCTCTGGGCATGTTATTATTCTGTTCTGGAATAAAAGCAACAAACAGTGTGTGTGTGTGCGTGCGTGTGTGTGAGTGCACGTGCGTGTGGTAGTGTGGTCTGCTGCTGCCTGTACTGTAACTACTGTAATGTTTTGTATATGTGTGTGGGTGGAAAGTGGGTGCGCGAATATGTTTGTGTGTGTGTGTCAAGCTTGCACTAATGTTACCTTTGCTTAAGGTGCTCTGTGTGTATCAAGGTTTGCACAACTGTGTACGTGAAGGACGTCTGCTCTGCTGCTGCATGTGCAGTAGTTTTGCTACATATGATAAGTGTGCACTGTTTCTACTCATTCTGGGCTTGTGCTATGGTTATTTGTGAATATTGATAAAATCTCTTCTTTGAAGAAAATCACTCCTTGGTTAATAAAGCAGCGAATGGAAAGTACAGCCCTATTTTTACACCTTGTGGTGTCTGGTGTTCTTGCTGGTGGCCTCTGTCACACTATGTGTCGTAGCGATATGCTGTTTCATGGCTCTAGTGTATAATTCCTGTTCCCACAGCACCGCAACTGTATCAGCATGAGCTATGCAACTGGTTTAATGTGCAGAGGCAATGGTGGTATGCAGAGCAAAGGAGCGTAACATTTTGCTGGGTTGAAAAGACAAGTAATGCTGATAGGAAAGCCACATCATATGCACTTACGGATAAATTGTGCAAAAATAGATTTTAACAATTTACAACAAGCATTGGCATAGCCAATAGGTCTCGCCTTTGGGAACTTATAGGTGGTTCGCCATGCAACAGTTGCATAACTAAATACTTATAAGGTCCCAAAAGCGAGACCTATTAGCTATGCAAAGCGGCCGTGCGGCCGCGAAAGTGAAAGTAATCGCGGTAAAGCGCGACGCGCGCGCCCGTGCACATGCACTGTAGCTCCAGGCTGACCTGGTAGCACTTTTTGGAGCCCTCTCAATAAGTCTCGCCAGACCAGCGCATGCGCTGGGTCAGGCGAGACCTAAAAAAGGAATATATACCTTATGATTCTTAAGAAAAAAATCTATACCCATTTGACTTTTTCTATTCGAAATGTTGTCCATCAACATACAGTTATGTCTTGCAAGGAAGCACGGGAATACCATTCATTAAGATGTTCCCGTCTACCTTCCACACACAATGTTAAGTTTTATTATAATGACCAGTCATTTGGACGTCACAAAATGCAGAAATTAGCATTTTAAATTCAGTGATTACAGACCGAGGCAGACGACTGCTGCACAGAGCAAGAGCGCGGGAGCTCAGAGTCCAACAGCAACAAGTTCAGACACTTTGATTCATGCACGTGGCAAAAAAGCAAGTGCACGTTGTTCCACATTACCCAATGAAGTTGGCTAATGAAGCTCACAGCAGAAAACATGTGTTCGTGGCATTCGCTGAATCTTTTTTTTTTTCCTTTTTTGTAAAGCACTAATTAGCCGTCCACCAATGGCCTTGGAGTGCTCTGGGTAAAGGTAAATCGATAATTCCTGGAAATAACCATAATGCTTTGCAGAGCCTCATGCAAAAGGTTCAGATTTTCCATTGGGAATGGTGGAGCATTCCAGGAGCACGTGACTTCATGTCCTAGAGTGCAGAATTTTGATGCCAACAGTGAAGAAGTTATGCAGGTGTTCAAGGATTGATTTGCAATGCATGAAGCAGGTTAGACCCTTTTGACTATGACCAACACCTCGGGTGAGAACAAGCAATTAAAGCGTGGGGGGTGGGGAGGGGGCAATGAAGGAATCTTTCTTTCCATCCTCAGTCAATTGCAGAATTATTGGCAGTGTCACTGAAAATATGCGATTATGTGACCGCAGCTTTTTCTGCATAATTTTATATTTTCCGCACTTGTCACATAATCCATCATCTGCTACATAATCTGAAGATGTCAATAAAGAATTTGGATCTAAATGGATGAAAAGTCACTAAAAATGTGGCAATGCATGTCTAGGGCAGTGGAAAGCCCTTTGCAAAGCTTGACTGGTGATCTTTCAATTGCTTATAGCTGTAATTGGGCGTTACCCTGATAATAATAAGGTGAAATCTTTGCTCACAGAGTGTGATCATGTATAACAAGGATTTGCAAAGCCAAGAGGTCTTTGCAATCTGAGAGCTAATGGCGTAGTCAATGACAATCTCTTTTAGTCATGTGTTATGGAGTTTAGTGGATGTATGTGGTGTGGAGTGGAGTGAAATTATGTAGGCTGCATTGGAATTGCTTGTTCTGGAATTGTGTGGTGTTGAGTGGAGTTATGTGTCTTGGAATTATGTGGCATGGTTTGCAGTGGAGATATGTGGATAGTAGGTATGTGGTATTGAGTGTCATGGATTGTAATTATGTGGAGTGGTATTGTGTGTTGTGGAATGGCATGTAGTGGAGTGGAATTATGTGATGTGGTGTTGAATTGTGTGGCATGATGTGGAATGCTGTGGCATGGATTGGATGTATGTGGTGTGTAGTGGAATTGTGTTGTGGAGTGGAATTATGTGGTTTATTGTCGAATTATGTGGTGTAAAATGGAAATGTGCAGATTGAATTGTGTGGGGTGGAACTGTGTGGTGTTGAGTTAAATTATGTTAAGGGGAATTATTTGGCATGGTGTAGAGTGCATTTATGTGGATTGTTGCTATGTGAATAGAGTGAATTTATGTGGTGTGTATTTGTGTGGAATTGAGGACAGTGTAATTATGTGGAGTTGAAAAAGATTTAGCAAGGCTATAAATTCCATAAAATTGACCATCGTGTCTAAATCTTGTATGCTTGTTACTGGAATGCTTTGCTGTCACTGTTATTATTATTATTTTTTTAACTAGGGCATTTTGCAAGCTTCAAATACACGCTATCACACAGTTTTTCAGAATAGCAAGACCAGTTGTAGAATGGTGTGCTGCACAAGGACGGTGCCAGCCGTTTTCAATCTTTAGTGACACTGCTCTGTAAAGGGGAAAAATGCTGAGCTGTACTGAAGGAGACTGATGTAACGCATTGTTGTGAAAGGCATGGGGGTTACGTTCTGGTTGAGGGGAGGCTTGGTGCCACTTGCTGCTGTATAACCACCATGGCCAGTGTTGTGATTGT
The DNA here is from genome assembly GCF_964204655.1 of Triturus cristatus. Lineage (NCBI taxonomy): Eukaryota > Metazoa > Chordata > Amphibia > Caudata > Salamandridae > Triturus > Triturus cristatus. Next base: position 235,013,140 of record NC_140581.1, read on the forward strand.
GAGCCGGGCTTTACAGGGAATGCTGGATAACAATTATGGCTTGTTTCCGTTTATTGCATGCCCTCGCCTACAGCCATAGCAACAAGCATTTACAATGCAATGGTCTCGGCATTGGTAAAGTTAGAGCTATTGGCATTGCTCATGACATTATTTTTGTTTATGTTTTTATTTTAAAACATTTAAAGAAACGGCATTGTTATTTACAATGTCAATAGCTTAATCACTCTCAAATGTGAGACCTATTGCATTTGCACCCACACACAGAGCCACCTACACACACACTGATTAAGCTATTGACATTGTAAACAACAATGCAGTTTCTCTACATGTTTTAAAAACAAAAACATAAACAAAAAAAATGTCATGAGCAATGCCAATAGCTCTAACTTTAACAATGCCGAGACCGTTGCATTGTAAATGCTTGTTCTTTTTTTGGTTCGGTGATCTGAGGAGGAGAGCGTTATACTTCACGTAGGACCCCGGGCATCAACCATTATTCTCTCAATCCAAATATACCTTCAAATACCCATCAAAAACCCTCTCTGTGCCACTCTCACCTACACTGCCACAGTGCTCCTTCAGTCCCTGTCTCACCTACTACTCACCCCCCACCTCCCACCGCCAGGCTTCGGTAACGCATTCCAGTCCCTGCTCATTTATTTACTGTCCCATCCCGTGCACGCCCTTGTGCTAGCGCCAAAACCGGTCTACGCGCCCTTCAAGGAGCCTGGGAGCTGCCCTCTTTCTCTGCTACTCCAAGGTCGCCCTTTAAGTTAAAATACACTTCCTCTCGCGTGGACTTGTAAACAATTGTCTTTTATCTAGCTTCTCCCTGCATGTATGCTTGTATGTATATATATGTGTGTGTATATATTGTTTTTTACTCTCCCGTACTTCATACTTCTCTCTGTCTCTCGCTCTGTATGTGTGTGTCTCCCTTTCTCTCCGTTGGCTTCACGGCGCTGGAGATCTTGACAGTGGGGAAGGTTTGCAGGGTGGCTCCCAAGGGTCGCTAGTATCCTTTGCTAAAGCCACTTTACTTTGCAGCGCTCCAACGTCAAGCTTATTGTTGTCGCAAGTTTGCGCTTTACTAAACAAACAGATTGAGTTCATAAACTGACACACCCTCGCTCTCCCCTGCGAACTGGGTGTGTTCATGGGCCCATACTATATGCTGCTAGACGTTTTATTGTGTGTTTCTCCATGTCAGTGTGGGGAAATCGAATTAACTAAAATATTTTTAATAATGCGGTACACATTGAGAAAAAACTATCTTTTAACTCTAATTTGAATCCCAATGGCGTAAAATAACGCCTTATTTTCTGAAGCGGATTTCCAGCCCCTGCCACCCCCAGTACCCCCCCCTCGATGGATTGCATCCCAGTGATTTGTGAAAGTAACGCGGATGTCTGCGCTGGGGGTAGAGCGCGTTCTTGCAGCGGGCACCTCGCCTCGTGGACGCTGTTTCCAGCAGGCTGAAATAATTATCCGCTCCTTTGCTTTAGAGAATGAAAGTGTAGCAAATCCACGTGTCCCTCCTGCACCCTGCCCCCTCCCCCCATCTGCCCAGGAGCGGTCATAAAATGTTTATTTCACGGCTCGAGTTCTACTTGTGTTTTTAAAGGTGCCCGATGTGTCCACTTGATCTCTGACATGCGTTGACTGACGGACACGCATGCAGCGGGCACGGCTCGCAGCCTGGAGATGTGGTGCCCTCGTGTTCGGAGCTGTGAACTGCTGTTGAGTTCCCCAAACTCAGTCCCCGCTGCCCACAAGTTGAGGGAAGCTTAACACGTTTAAGATCCAGCTCTTCGCGTAATACATGCAAACAAAGCGGCCCGCGGGGAAGTGAAATTGATTTTATTTATGCTTTTTGCGTGGTCTTTATTGCTATTAAAGTCTAAACTCTTGAAATCTGGGGTGATGAAAGGCGGCTTGTCGGCCTACATCAAAGCAGCAACTCCGTGCACGCATGAGCGGCTTCACAAAGAAAACAGAGGGGCTGTCCGGGGTTCACAATAGAACTACAGCCTCCCCGATAGATGGGAGGGGGGGGGGGGGGCTCTTGCACTATTTACGAGGACTTTCTTGGGGGAGGGAGCGGGTCACCGACAGTTCGTTTTACCACCACAGGTTATTAATCCACATTTTTTTTGCCCAGGATTCTTTCAATATTGCCTTTCCCCACACCTGCTATGGCACGTAGTATCGGAGTTACGGTACTCTTCTGAAGGGCCAGTACTACTACTGCAGTCCATAAGGGATGCATTCGACACCTGGTTGCATCAGGAATCGCTTCTAGGCGCTTCTCCGCGGAACAAGCGTTTTTCTTTTTAACTACATTGCATAGTTACTAATTTTACATTCTGAATCCTCCGATGTTGGCAGTTGTATAATTGGGACAGAGGGAGGCAAAAACACACTTCCTGGCGCTCTTCGCAGGTATGTAGCGCTATAGCATTTAAGGCTCGCAGCACTTCGAAAAGGGAGGCCTATTGAAACAGCACGCCTGTATTATAGCGCCCACTTACACTGGCTCTTGCTAACCCTGTTCTCTTCAAATTGACCAAGATAGAGGCACACTAAAATCCGGAGTAGAGGGCAAATCGAAAGGGAAGCTTTACCAACATTAAATATAGTTTCTTTCCATTTCCTAACTGCATCAGTGCTGGAAACATATCTCAGTGGGTTAATGCCCTCGCTACAGCTGTTTCTATGCAACTTTAGTGACCCGTTACTTCTAACAGTCTTAGTATTACTTTTCTGGTGTACCCAGGGCCCCCAGGTCCAAACTGGGTGCTCTTCGCCCTCTGAGGCAACAGAAACTATTCAGAGTGAAAAACAGCATACAAGTGCAGTAATTCAGATTATATCTGTATTTGCGCCGACTAACACAAAAACAGTTTGTACATTTGCGACGCTAGCCCCCATGAAAAGGTTGCTATACATAGCCTGAGCCTTTTGTAAGAAAGTTTGTATAGTTTCGGTTTTGTTTTTACAAAATGAGAAAAGAGGAGTTTGCCAGCTGTCCCCTCATGAAAGTTTAGAACAGACTTTGTGCAAGGATGTGGGCTGGGGCGAGGGAAGGGTCAAGAGATGTTGGCACGGTGTCCCCCACCCCACCCGACACTACAACACAGCACGAATGAACAAAAGTGTCTGTCCAAGGAGTGACTGCGAACCGCTGCCTCAGACCTGCCGGCCAACAAGTATGAACTGGGCTGCCGCTGCCCTAGAAAATGGCGACCGTTGTGTCGTACTCGGAAGGAACAGCAAACAAGCGCGCCCTTCTTTGCGTAGATACGGTGTCACACACAGATCACAGCAGCGTGTGCATTAGCCCCCTGAAAAGTCTGAAAAGTCTGAAAAGACTGACTGCTCGGCACTGAAGATGGTGTCCATCGGTGAATAGCGAGATTTTTTTTGAGTGAGGGTGAGGGGGTGTCGGTTGGGGGGGGGTGGGGTTGGCAGGATGGAGGGCAGCATGCAACTTGAATTTGCAAGCTAGCTAAACTGCTGAATGGCGGGATTAGTGGAGGAGAAAACTGCATGAAAAGAAGATTCGTTTCATTGTGTCCAGTCTTTACTACAGGGCGGGGGCGTGTTACAGGCAGAGCTCTCTCTAATCGCTGCCTCTGTGTTACAGGCAGAGCTCACGCTAATCGCTGCCTCGGTGACGTAGCGCTCGCGCTCTGCTCACTACCCTTTCTGGCCCCCTGCAGAGTCCGCGGCACGCGCTTTCCGAGCACTACCAGGTGCCTATAGTTCCCGATTGAGGCTTCAGACATAACAAAGTAGTCTCCTTGAAAGAAATTCCCCAAAAGACCTGGGAAGGGTGTTAAATCGTCGAGGTCATATATGGTTCATGATGATGGCGAGAGAAAAAACAAGGCAGAGCAAAAGGCACACCACCACCTTTCTCCGAGGCAGAGCAGAAATGCCTCGGAGAAACGCAGCAGCATTTTCGGATTTGGGGGCGTGTTTGTCTTTTCTCTCCTCCAGCCATTGGCTGGAGGAGAGAATGAGACTTCTTGCAAAAAACACGCCCCCCGATCCGAAAAGGACGGGGCCTGATCGGAATGACTGACCTCTTCTCCAATGGCTGGCCAGCATTCAAGAGGCCAGCCAATGGAGAACAGGGGAGAAGAGGGGCGGGTTCAAGCCCCTCTTCTCCAAGTCATTAAATCTCGCGAGCGAGACTGCGCAAGCGCAGCCTTCGCTAGCCGAGACCTAAAAATGGCACAAAAGATGGGGCACGAGATTTGACGGAGGGAAGGTTGAAATGTGTTACACAAATGGCATTTCATGCATTAGATTATTTTTAAAAAAACTGGAACTGCAGCACCACAGTTGGCTGACAATCAGACAATTAGGGGAAAATGGGTAATTGCAGGTTTAAACAAGAAGACGGGAATGGCTCACTTATTTTAGTCTCTGATGCTACCAAAGCACTTTGCAAAAGCCCAAACAAAGCCCAAAACGTCAGAACGTGTTAAGTTTCACAAAAACAGGCACAGGTGCAGGGGGGCCCCCAAGCTCCAGGGGGGCCCCTCAGCACACACAGCACTCTAGCTGCAGAGATCCTGATTAAGCCCGGTAGGGGCCCCTCCAAGTGCCTTGCAGGGAGGCCCCCTCGAGTTTCGTTACACCAGTGGACAGGCACAGGCATTGCTTGGGAGCCCTTAGAGCAGTTCATCTAGGGAAGGTGGTTGGTTGTATTAACCAGCTCAGTGTTAACACTTGATATATTATGTAATCCTGCTGATTTTTGAAGTCAAATAAATAAATAAATACGGCTTGTATCAAATGCCACCAGCCCATGTAATAGGCAGTCCAGCCAGTGACTTCGCAGACTGCTGATGGTAAATATATCCATAGGAAAAAGAATTCCTCAAATTTTTGTATAATAATGACCTTTATCGCAGTTAATGATGCTTGCCGAAACCCAACTCCCAGCTCCTGAGTTCAGATCCAGTGGCCAATCACTCCGGATAACACTTGCACTGCAGTACACAGTGGGGAAACAGATGTCCGGTATGCTGCTGACTGCGCCTTCTATTGGCCCAGCTAAGACCAGTTACTCTGGAGAAAGGGACTCTAAACAGTGAGAGCTGTAGCTACCATGGTTATTGTAGGCAAGCAAACAACCCACGCAAAGCACCGAAAGTGTTTGCAATGTAGATCATGAAAACACACATCACATAAAATATGATTGGGCTTATAAAATACTCAAAGAGTGTATTTCTGCAGCATGTTGAAACTTTGATATTAATACGCCACATTATGCATGGCACTGAGAGGTACTTGTTCAAAGTGACAGTTTTAAAAAAAAGTGTGAAGTGCCCTTGCAGTCAGAGGTTCAGGACAGGAGGAGAGAATGTGCCATTAGGCCAGAGCTGACAACTATGGAGCTGGGAAACCGGGTTCGAGTCTCAGCACTGGCACAACATCCTGTTATCTTGGGCAGCTCACTTAATCTCCCTGTTCATACAAAAACAAATGTGTCCTTGTGTAAAGTAACTGCCGCTCATGTAAATCGCTCTAATAATACATTTTGATGGTGTTTGCGTTATATAAAACTGGATTTTAAATAAAAACAGGAGACAGAGTGTTGGAAAACGAGGCAGCATCTGTGAGGCCTGCACAAATAACATGACTACATTTGTCCTTCACTGGGAACCAAACACCCAATTGTAGCGCCTGACTCTCAGAGGGTAGCGTTGCAGAGCAGTCTGAGGCTTACTCAAGGGAGGTGGTGTGGGCTAGTAATCGCCATTTGCAGGTGCACAAAAATAACACTCAATAATTGATTGTCCAGTCTGTACTTTGCTTTATAAAAGTAAGAGTACATCTATTAAACACACACACTACTCAATACCATGCACCAATTTACAAATATACATAAGCTGTTGGAATTCCTTTGTGACATTGCATAACATCTCCACCCCTCCCGCAGGGGGGGTGGGGTCTAGTACCACCACTCCCATGTATGCACATCAACTTGCCCCCATTGCAGTTAGTTGAACATAACCTGGAGCGAGGGCCCTGCGCACTGGCACCATCCCAGTGGCGACCCACCCCATTACCTGAACAAGCATTAAAAAGGGGTAAACCTGCCTTGGTGACACATGACCCTGACTAAGCATCTCCTACTGACCATAAAGTTGGCACCTCTATATCTTAAGGGCTAGCAGTCTGGGGTCTTCACCTAAGCGCAGCAGCAAGAATCCATGTTTACGCACACTTTAGAATGACAGTACTCATCACCTTGGTTGATCATTTGAATGCATTGCAATTACAGCCCCTTAGGGCATCACAGATGAAATCACAGGATTGCTCATATACAGCCAGACACCCTAGCAGGACTGTCTGGCCACATAGCCCCACTTGGCCTATGACATCTCCTTACACATGTGACTTACAGTCCCTTCAAAAGAAGTACTCCTGGCAACTACACTTCTCCTGCAGTGTGCCTCTTCACTTTAAAAGGAATCACAAAAGCATGGGATTACGTAAATACAGCCAGACCCCCTAGCAGGAGGGCCCAGCAACATAACTCCATTTAGCTTAACATCACCTTACACAGGTACTTCACTTTACACATGTGACTTTCAGTCCACCTAAAAAGAAATAACCAATAGTAAATGCATTTCAGTGCAATCACACCACTTCACCTCCAGGGGATGCCCTTCTCCAGACATCCCCAACTCAGCCCTTCTGCTGAGCCCTTGAGGGGTTATTCTTTCAGATGCCCCGTGAAACTTAGGGGTGGACTGTTCTTCTTTATGCTGGGGGAGACTGCGGTTCTCCTGCCGCCCCCCTGCGCCCCTTTTCACAGATGAGGATGACCCCTCCTCTGGAGGCCACCAGGCACAAAAATGGCAGATTTCTTCGTGCTGGGGGGGAAAAAGACTGTGATCCCCCAGCCGCTCCCCCAGCACCTTTTCACAAGTGAGGGTGGCCCCTCTCCTCTGGGGGCCACAAGCACCAAAACAGCAGATTTCCAAATTCCTGGCGAGGCATTATGGGGCACTTCATGCTCCTCTTTACCAGCCCCCGCCACTGGGAACACTCTCCTCTTCCCTCAGGGTCTCTGATTCAGCAGGGTGCTGTCTTCCCTGGCTCCCTGCGCCAGCCTCTCGCCAGGCTCTCCTTCTGGGACTCACCAGCCCCCGCCACTGGGAACACTCTCCTCTTCCCTCAGGGTCTCTGATTCAGCAGGGTGCTGTCTTCACTGGCTCCCTGCGCCAGCCTATCGCCAGGCTCTCATTCTGGGACTCTGTTCTCCCTGCGCAGAGGCCCCTGCTTCTGTGCACCAGTCCTGGGCTCTTCTTCTGGTGCTGATAGGGTCCTGGGGGCAGTCAGGGGGTCTCTCCTTCCAACTGCCCATTGCGCCAGGCTCCAGCACCTTCACCCTCAGCAGACCACACCCCAGAGAGCCCTTCTCTTCCTGTGCAAGCACTTTTTAAAAGTTGAGTAGGGGGCTGGCAGAAAGTCTCTGTTGGTCCTATAAAACAGCGACACATCACGTCCCTGCCCCTGCTCCCTCCTTGTCCAGCCTCTGAGCTTGTTCAAAATGGTGTCCTCCAGGGTTTCTGGCCACATGTCTGAAGCCTCATCCCCCACGCTGCCTTCCCTCCTTGGTGCAGCCTGGTGCCTGGCACCCAGTGACAGCTGCTATTTGATGAGCCTGTATCCCCTCCCATCTTCTCTTCGTGGAGAGGAGGCCCTAGCTTGTGGAAGAAAGGTTATCAATCCATCCAGCTGAGGTCAGCCCTCAGCCTGGGTCTGGTCCTGGCTGGCTTACAGAAATATGACAGTTCTGGATGACCCAAAAGCAGTACAAATATGACTTTGGACTCTGCAGAATACTTCTTTTCACCTCCAATACAATGGACTTTAGGGCATGTCTGGAAACTGTAGGCCTTGTGGAAGTTAATTTAGCCATGGGCCCCACATTCCCTTAGGGAAATAATGAAGTGAAAACACAGTAAAACACACTGACTTTCCCTGGCATGTTTCTTTCCAGCGTATAAAGCCTATTCCATATCACCACCTAATACTGCATAAGTCCTGCCACACCATTCACTTTATAGCTGCTCCTGGACTGCGCACGCTAGGAATCTCCCCTGCGCAGCCCGTACACGTGTGCACACGCATGTTCACATGTGTCTGCATGTAACCAGCCCGGTGTCCCTTACTCCAGCTGCTGCGCAGTGGCCTGGTCAAGCCAGGGGAACACCAGTAAAATCCCCATGCAGTCTCTTACATCCTGAGTTCACTGTGGGTGAGTCCCAACTTATGAGGCTCCCCCACAGTAAAAGCTAAACAATTAGGTGCTCAAAAAGCAAAAAATCCGTGCGGCCCATAGTGTCAGAACCACCTTCTAACACAGAGTGAGTGATAGGATTTATAAAATACTTAAAGGGTGTATTTCTTTAACATGTGGAAACTTTGATATTAATATGGCACATTATAGCAAGGTACTGAGAGATACTTGTTAAATGTGATAGTTTTAAAATATTTTTTTTAAAGTGTGAAGAGACTTTGTAGTCGGAGGTTGAAGAGGGGAGGAGGGGACATGGCGTTACGACTAGAGCTGCCGACTATGGAGCTGGGAAATTGGGTTCGAGTTTCGGCATCGGCACAACATCCTGTCATCTTGGGCACATCACTTAATCTCCCAGTTCCTACAAAAATTACATCTTCCTGTTCTTACAAAAGCAAACGTGACCTTGGGTAAAGTAACTGGCGCTCATGTAAAGCGCTCTAATAATACATTTGGGTGGAGTTTGTGCTATATAAAACCGCATTAAAAAAGGGACAGAGTGAGTGAACTGAAAACATGAGCACTCTATGGAGTGCTCCTACAGAAATAAAAAAGTAGTTCCGAAAACAGTTACTAAAATGGCTTCTCTGTATGAATAGTAGTACTTGGTCCCAGCTCTTGGGGAGGACTAAAGACGGGAAGAGACATGATGCATGCGTGCCATTGGCAAATGGGAATAACAGAATAATGGAGCGACGAGGGAGTCAGCAAATGGCAAGCTGAAGCCCACAAAGTACATACAACAGGTCTCTTTTCAAGACAGAAGATGTGCGCCACCTAGAGCCAAGATCTCAAAAGAGGGTGCCATTGTTTACTTTTATTTAGCGGCAGCTGCATTTGGGCAAGAAATGGTGTGTATAGCACTAAGATGACGGAACATTAAGTCAGAAAGCACCAACACAATGATGGGCTTTAAGGGGTGATAACAAGAAACAGCAAACATTTTTTATTTGCACATATTTACACCCATGAAGCAATGATGAGAATAAATGCATCAGTGGTCAGGGGATATGTGGTCAGGAAGAGGGTCAAGCAGAAGTGTGTCACTGCTGCCATTATATAAAGGGGTTCTGTTGTTGCCCACACAAGAGTGCACAGTTTGGGGCCTTTTAGCAGGAGTCAGAGAACATCATTACTCTTAATATCCACACCATGTGCTACTGTCCCTACAGTAAACTGGCCATTATTTTGGAATCCAAGATGGTGATAATTATGTAAATAATAGTCCTAGAAATCTGGTATTAACACTTGCTACTTTCATGGGAACTGTCTGCACAGACAACAAAAGGGTTCTAACAGAAATTCTGCCCTGCCCCATTACATGCTGCAAGTGGTATGATCCGCCACAGTGAGAAGACAAACACTGCCTCAGGCTGGAGTGCGTGCCACTACTGCCCGAACACCAGGCAGTAGGCCACAATTCAGCTTCGGGTATGGTTTTATAAGCGTCAGTGCAATTATTAGAGTTTCGGCGTAGTCACAACATCCAGTGATCTTGGGAAAATCACTTAATCGCCCTGTTCCTACAAAAACAAACATGTCCTTGTGTAAAGTGACTAACGCTCACGTAAAGTGCTCTAGTAATACATTTGGTTGGTGTTCGCGCTAAATGATACTGCATTTAAAAAACACAAAAGAGACGGAGGGCAGAGCAAGTAAACTGAAAACATGAGCACTGTATGGAGTGCCCCAAGACAAATATAAAAAAAGTAGTCCTGAAATCATTTCCTAAAATTGCCACTGTGTATGAATAGTAGTAATTGGTCCCTGCTCTCAAGGAGGGCTAAAGACGGGACGAGGCATGACGCATGCATGCCATGGGTAAATGGGGAGAGCAAATGATGGAGCGACGAGGGAGCCAGCAATTGACAAGTCTTTGGGGGGGCTAAAGCTCACAAAGTACATACAATAGGTCTCTTTTCAAGACAGCACATGCGCGCCGTCTGGAGCTGTGACCTAAAAATGACAGAACACTTTTACAAAGTGTGCTGCGTTACGCAGTGTAATTTGCCTGTGCCTGCTGTATAATTTAGTCAACGCTGCTGTATCATTTGGTGCTCCTCTGTCGTATAATTCCAGTGGCCCTGGTTATAGGGTTTGTATTTGCTCTTGGGAGTCCATCAATCAAAGATAATTAAACCAAAAGGTCGAAAATATCACTCCTATAATGCCTGAATATAGTTATCAACAATCTGAGTGTCAGGTGCCTTGCTGCAAATCATGTGCAGCATTCTTAATAATATTTTGATTTGTCTAATATTGAAAAGATTTTATTGCTCAAATCAGGAAACAATGCACCAGATGGTGGATTATGTGGCACTTGCAGCAAATCCATTCTTAAGTGGAAAATGCCACAGACCTTGAATCATTTGAGAGGCACTTTGTATGTGCAAACACTGCATGTGCCCACATGCTCATTTAAGACACCAAGAATAGTAACTGGCCCTTGAGCATGTATCTGAGGGGAAATGGCTCAGTGATTTAAGTTTTCAGTGCTGACGTATCGTCCCACTGTTTTATCAGATAGCATAATGAAGGACCCTTTAGCCCTGTTACACTCATACACCGTGAATTTGCTAATTGTTTCCAGTAAAAGTACATGCTGTAGATAGTAAAATGTCTGCACAGTGCTAAAAATTAGATCATGATGTGGTTCCAAGGGTCTAAGTTTTGGACACTAAAATCAAATCTTCATAAATTTTGGTGAAATATTTAAAGCCTTTTTTACCTACGGGACTGAGGAGTTTTCCGCCACTCCGTGTGTCCTCCACAGTCTTGGCCTTAACATTCGCTGCTTTACTATAGCATCAAAAATACATTACTAGGATGTGTATTTGCACTCTTTAAATAGAATAGAATAGAATAGAAAGGCCAGTAGAATTTAACTAGGGATAATAATAGATAGACATGGGTGAAGCTGAGCATCTGGTCAACTCATCAGCAAACTCCAAGCAGCACCAAAGGCCAAAGGACGTTGAAAACTGTGGACCATACTTAATATAAAACAACATACCTCTATATGACTTCTGAGTCATATCACAAGCAACAGTTTACATTTCTCATCTTTCATCTCTTTTACTGTTTCTTCACAATCTCCTTGAGTTAAAAAGAACTGTAGAGAAATGTGATATACAAAAGGTAAGGATCAAAGTATCGTGAGTTTCCCTTGAGGTTGCTGTACATACCGACCTGACTTTTTGTTGGTTTTATAATTCATTAGATCTTTCTCCTGCTAAAAAAGCCCATCCTAGATACAGTCAAGCTTGCTAACTTCTGCTGCATAACCCACATTCCGAGAGGTGGGAAATTCATCAAGACGTAAGTCACCATACAGCAACATGAGCACATCATCGAGAATGACCAACTTCAAGACCATCAGGGTTCAGACCACGCTGAAGTACTGAAACAGCACAGGTCTCAGTAGTTGAGGGCCCACTCCTCCTCAATGACAAAAACCATTGATCCACTATGGAAAGTTGCATTGGCTCTATTGGCTCAGTCCTACAATGGTTCACTTTATACCTCACCAAGTGGCAGCAGCTCATTCAAAGAAGAACTACCAGATACTAGACTCTCCCCATCACCTGTGGAGTCCCCAACTGCTCCATCCAGTCACGCATCACTTTTAACTTTAACACAGAGCTCTTGGGGTTCATCCAGGCAGATTACAACTATAGGAATTATTGGTTTGCTGACAACAACCAACTCTGTCTCAAAATCTCCTCAGCCAATGAAATATATTTACTCAAATCCTGCCTCAAACACATCCAAGCCTGGATGTCAACAATCTATCTGATGCTAAACTCCACAAAGATTGAATTCTTCCTGTTTACCAGCAATGTCAAACAATCTAGTTATGGCTCTTCAACTTAAAACTAATTGGCTTCACACCTAAATTGATAGAATAGTCCAAATCCCACAGTCTCACCCTCATATCCAACCTCTTGCTTCTAGAACACTTTGCTAAGAAGACCAAAATAACCTCTCTCATTCTCTCCTGAAGAAAGTGAAAGCTTTTCTCCCTGAAAAAGAATTCAGAACTACAATTTCAACTGTAGTCCTCTCAAAGCTAGATTGGAAGCAATGCCCTGCTCAACGCATTCCAGAAACACCCTTGCTTGCCTAGAAGACGTTCTTCACACAGCAACAGTTCATGATCTTCAAGAGGCTGAATACATTTGACCCCATTACCCTGAACTCCCACTATCCCAGTTCATCTTTAAAAATCAGCTGCATCACTTATACACTTACACACTTCTACACTAAGACCACAAGCAACCTAGCTAACAAAGTTACACATTTCAGCACCACACCAGGCAAGGATCTCCACTGTCACCAGAATGGAATCTAAACACTGCAGGAAGGATAAAAGCAGCAAAAAGCCTTTTGAGATTACACCATCAAGATCCATAACACCCCCACAGTACAGAATAGTACAAACCCTACTACTATTCAGGAAGAAACTGATAGCCTATATTGTTAAGGTACAACCTCAGATAGGCTGACATCTCACCTCCACTGGTGCTCTACCCTTTCCCACTGTCTGTACACTCTGACCTATGATTCCATCCTGGTCTACACAAGAGCCACACCTAAAGACCCCAGTACTAGTGTAGAATAAGACTTAAAAATGTGGTTAAGTTTGGATTGGAACATGGGGCCATATGAACAAAGACATTTTGCAGTCGCAAAGGGTTTGATTAGTAAAATCAGATGCTTTGCAACTGTAAAAAGGCTTTCGGGTATGTAATAAACCATTACACATCACAATATGGAAAGGGTGTTTCTCCCAAAATGTGATTTGCAATGGGATGTATTAATGTTTTGCAATGAAAATCTGGTCCCAAAACATTAATATTTTACCAACTACTGAAGGGTAGAGGTAACGCATTTGCAAATGAGAGGGGGTTCCCCAAGGTACCACTTCCCCTTTGTGTATGTTTTAAAAAACATTTTTTAGGAGTAGGCAGTGGTACATGGAAACATTGTTTACTTAAAAAAAAAGTTTGAAAAGGTTTTTTTATTTTTAAACACATCTATTTAGGAGGGGTCTGAAAGGCGCATACACATGGAGAAAGCCTGTCTTGGTTAGGAGTCTACTAAGAATTCCCTTCACCCAAGCACCCAAGCCACAGAGAGGGTTTCTAACTGTGCTGGAAAAGGGAGATATGCCTTCATCTCCTTCCCCAAGATAGCGTTTGCTCTACGTCCAGCAATGAGAAGATTACCGTGCAAAATGATTGAAGGTATACTATTTGGGCGATTGACTAATGTGCAATGGATCTATCTATTCCCAGTCGCGGGACCCATTTCTCAAAAGGATATTCTCCAAGATGTTTCTAGAGCAGTACTTGTGTCACACTATGCCAAAACACGTTGCAGCCGCCTCTGCTTACTTTGTCCCTCAATCACTATCTCCTTGACTCTCGCCTATGTCCGTGGTGCCATGTTTCTAAAATTCAAAATCCTTCTTTTCCTGGCAACAGAACTAACTTTTCAAATAACAGTCTTCCAAATTCTGCTCTTCTGAGCCAATGGGACAGTTCATGCACCAAACAACAAATCAGAATACATATTTGTTTCATCTGCCAGACACCTAGGGCGCATCTGCTGATTTTGACTCTCTTTTGTCTAAATTGCATTCCAATGGGTTCATTCTCTGAGCTTCCTTTGTTTCCTGCTCCTCTGACAAAGAGAATTAATAACCTCACCAGGCAAAAACAATCGAGCAGAAAGAGCGGCAAAGATGGCCACACACTCCATTTTCAATATAGTTCTCCTTCTGAGGACTCACTGGAATCCTGTGGGCTGGTACTTCCAATTTGTCATCAAACATCGGTTTGTGACTGAAAAAGGATAACACACTTTGTGGAATTGTCACATATTTGAGAATATTCCCCTTGCAAGGTGAAATTTACATGGAGACCAAACGTCCAAAAAAGGGAAAATCTGCGGCCGTGAGGTATGCAAACGTTGATACCACGGTGAATCCCTCATACGGAGCTCAAAACTTGAATTCATATGATCATTTCTTCCAAAGGAAATTCCACAGCCTGGGATATTAGTATTTCCCAATTTCAAAATTAGCTGCCGGTGTATCGCCCAACTGAGAATAACCTCCATAGTATGGACCCATGCAGATGTATTTAATCTGATGACTTAGATCAGGCTTTCCCAGGCTCGTGAGCTACTGGTAGCTCTCTAGATTCTTAGACGTAGCTCTCCAGTGTGCAGCCAAGCCTACTAAATTAGGAGCTTTTGCTTGGCTGAATTAATATATGTTGAACAAAATTGAGACTGTGTATTTTAGGAAACTTGTGAATTTTCAGAACTCAGAAATCAATGCTTGAAAGTGATAAATCACATGATGTTTATTGCTAATGTTATTACCTTTGTGTCAGGGGCTTTGCAACGATGTTTGGTATGTATTACGCATGCAGAGGCATTCCGAATTGACAAAGCGTGATTTACACCAATGCTGGCAAACATGATGCACTGAGGCTATCACAGCTTGTGTATGGTGGCCACTACCGTCATCTGTCTGATGTGGTCACTATTACAAGACTAATAATATTAGTAGCTCGCAATGATTTTAATTTAACATAATTGGCACTTATCACAGAAAGGGTTGGAGACCCCTGGATTAGATGTAACTGTGCACAAAGCATACAACAATCTGCTGGCTACTTTGAAGTGCATAGAAAGTGTAGTGAGAAGGTGCACACAGACCAGCTCAAATATTTGGAAGTTAAATTGTGACAGCCATAAATATGTTGAAGGCAGGGTGATTCACAACACTTAGATCCTGGCTGTGAGTTGAGTGGAAATCCGGCGTGGAATTCCGCTCTGCTCAATGATGCCTGGGCTGTTATTCTGGGTGTGAGAATAACAGACCCAATTTCTGGCCTACAAAATCACTTTGGGAAAGGGCTGCATTGCATCCCAGACCCATTCCCTGGGTCAGCCCTCAGATAAGGTACTGGAAAGCATGTGAGGCTCCTCCTTGCCAGCCAACCTTCTCTCCTTTCCTCCACGACCTGCCCCATCCCTTCCGTCCACCACATTTTACACCTGTCCTCCAGGAATGTAACAAAAAATTATGGGGTCCCCCTGCAGTATCCTGCATCTCATAGATAGTCCTAAGCTTTAGGCTGATTCGAGACCACCCCGCACACTAGGGTCCTCAGGGGCCAATGTTATGCAGCTGACATGCAAGAAGACAATGGAGCTGACCTGGTTGTTACGTGCTATCGGCTTCGGTGTCAAAGACTACACATACCTTTGAAGCTAATAGCATGTAGGAGACTACCTTCTACCTGGTGATCAATTCACTTTTGCTCTCAAACTATGACGCTTGCCTTTACACTGACTATGTCGCTAGTTGCTTTTTCTTCACACTGGTCACACAAAGTATTCCATATTTTCTTTATAACATGCAGTAGACCACCTAACTTAACAACGAGAGAGAAAACTATACTCATATGCTATACCATAATATAGCCATTTCTGTCTAATGTTATCCATCGCTAAACATCACATTAGTGGATTCTAACTGACCAGCCATGTTCCAATACAGTCAAATACAATGTCTAGTGATCACTTGAACTCCGGTCAACAAGTACATCAGAACCAACCATAAAGTGAGGTCAGAAGCCGGAAAGGGGCACTGAAATCACACAACAGTAAATCGCATAACGAATGCATTTCTGTACTCCTTTGTCTTTCATTAGTTTGCATAGACAAAGGTCAGGATGGTGTGTAGTCGCAATATAAGCTCTAAAATTTGAAGAAAAAAAGAAAACAAGACTCAGCGTTAATGGCAGGGAGGTTGTGACCACAGTAAGGAAGAAAAGTAGAAGTAAGGAATGCCATGTTGTAGTGTGAATAGGATCCAGGACACCTGCCTTTGAACGGTGTCCTACAGATCAGAGGCCACCAAGGCCAACACATTTTTCCAGGTTCATTTTCCATGTTGGGCCCCATTGCCCATGCATCCTCTTCCCCCACATATTTCAGGCCTGTTTCTTGTTGGAGAGGTTTATAGGGCAGACTCCCCATTGATTGTCATATTCGGCATTGTCTAATCCCCACTGAAGTTCTGATATTCAATAATGTCAGGTGCTTCGGTAGAGGGACATGTACCCAGCTAAAGCGCTTCAGTGCCCCACATGAATTTATTGAGCGCTATAAAAATGCCATAACACAATACACTACAATACTATGCAACTGGGGCACGTTAAGGATGGAGCCCTCCCCACTCAATGTGCCGCACAGTGTTACCGTCCCACCCCTTTCCATGTCAATTTCCTATGAGGAGATAACAGCAACACAAGCCTTGGTTACCAGATGACTTCAAGCCACCAAGGACCCAATGCTCTTTTCTTCATTGCAAAAAAGTGTAGTTAGTTTGATCGGAGTGGTTTCTATGATCACAATGAAGACTACACTTACACCTACACCTATGCACGAAGCTGTAAAATAAAGTGCCCGGATTGAAGCTTTCAGTTCTGGGTGACATGGAGGTATCTGGCAACGTTACCCTGGAGGAGAGACGGAGCCACAACAATGTAAACCTTCACCCTGCAATGGCAGCCTGCATTACCAACGGAAGGGTCGATACTGCCTGCAACACTCTGACGATGCACCCTGCAATGGCAGCCTGCATTACCAACGGAAGGGGCGATACTGCCTGCAACACTCTGACGATGCACCCTGCAATGGCAGCCTGCATTACACACGGAAGTGTTGAAACTGCCTGCAGCACTCTGACGATGCACCCTGCAATGGCAGCCTGCATTACCCACAGAAGGGTCGATACTGCCTGCAACACTCTAAAGATGCACCCTGCAATGGCAGCCTGCATTATCCACAGAAGGGGCGATACTGCCTGCAGCACTCTGACGATGCACCCTGCAATGGCAGCCTGCATTACCCACGGAAGGGTCGATACTGCCTGCAGCACTCTGACGATGCACCCTGCAATGGCAGCCTGCATTATCCACAGAAGGGTCGATACTGCCTGCAACACTCTGAAGATGCACCCTGCAATGACAGCCAGCATTACCCACAGAAGGGTCGATACTGCCTGCAGCACTCTGACGATGCACCCTGCAATGGCAGCCTGCATTACCCACAGAAGGGTCGAAACTGCCTGAAACACTCTAAAGATACAGCCTGCAATGACAGCCTGCATTACCCACAGAAGGGTCGATACTGCCTGAAACACTGTAAAGATACAGCCTGCAATGGCAGCCTGCATTACCCACAGAAGAGTCGATACTGCCTGCAACACTCTGAAGATGCACCCTGCAATGGCAGCCTGCATTACCCACAGAAGGGTCGATACTGCCTGCAACACTCTGACGATGCACCCTGCAATGACAGCCAGCATTACCCACAGAAGGGTCGATACCGCCTGCAGCACTCTGACGATGCACCCTGCAATGCCAGCCTGCATTACCCACAGAAGGGTCGATACTGCCTGCAACACTCTAAAGATGCACCCTGCAATGGCAGCCTGCATTATCCACAGAAGGGTCGATACTGCCTGCAACACTCTGAAGATGCACCCTGCAATGGCAGCCTGCATTACCCACGGAAGGGTCGATACTGCCTGCAGCACTCTGACGATGCACCCTGCAATGGCAGCCTGCATTATCCACAGAAGGGTCGATACTGCCTGCAACACTCTGAAGATGCACCCTGCAATGACAGCCAGCATTACCCACAGAAGGGTCGATACTGCCTGCAGCACTCTGACGATGCACCCTGCAATGGCAGCCTGCATTATCCACAGAAGGGTCGATACTGCCTGCAGCACTCTGACGATGCACCCTGCAATGGCAGCCTGCATTACCCACAGAAGGGTCGATACTGCCTGCAGCACTCTGACGATGCACCCTGCAATGGCAGCCTGCATTACCCACAGAAGGGTCGAAACTGCCTGAAACACTCTAAAGATACAGCCTGCAATGACAGCCTGCATTACCCACAGAAGGGTCGATACTGCCTGCAACACTCTGAAGATGCACCCTGCAATGACAGCCAGCATTACCCACAGAAGGGTCGATACTGCCTGCAGCACTCTGACGATGCACCCTGCAATGGCAGCCTGCATTATCCACAGAAGGGTCGATACTGCCTGCAACACTCTGAAGATGCACCCTGCAATGACAGCCTGCATTACCCACAGAAGGGTCGATACTGCCTGCAGCACTCTGACGATGCACCCTGCAATGGCAGCCTGCATTACCCACAGAAGGGTCGAAACTGCCTGAAACACTCTAAAGATACAGCCTGCAATGGCAGCCTGCATTACCCACAGAAGGGTCGATACTGCCTGCAACACTCTGAAGATGCACCCTGCAATGACAGCCAACATTACCCACAGAAGGGTCGATACTGCCTGCAGCACTCTGACGATGCACCCTGCAATGGCAGCCTGCATTACCCACAGAAGGGTCGATACTGCCTGCAACACTCTAAAGATGCACCCTGCAATGGCAGCCTGCATTATCCACAGAAGGGTCGATACTGCCTGCAGCACGCTGACGATGCACCCTGCAATGGCAGCCTGCATTATCCACAGAAGGGTCGATACTGCCTGCAACACTCTGAAGATGCACACTGCAATGGCAGCCTGCATTACCCACAGAAGGGTCGATACTGCCTGCAACACTCTGAAGATGCACCCTGCAATGACAGCCAGCATTACCCACAGAAGGGTCGATACTGCCTGCAACACTCTCAAGATGCACCCTGCAATGGCAGCCTGCATTACCCACGGAAATGTTGATACTGCCTGCAAGACTCTAAAGATGCACCCTGCAATTGCAGCGTGCATTACCCACAGAAGGGTCGATACTGTCTGCAGCACTCTGATGATGCATCTTGCAGTGGCAGCCTGCATTACCCCCAGAAGGGTCAAAACTGCCTGAAACACTCTAAAAATACACCCTGCATTACCCACAGAAGGGTCGAAACTGCCTGCAGCACTCTAAAGATGCACCCTGCAATGGCAGCCTGCATTACCCACAGAAGGGTCGATATTGCCTGCAGCACTCTGACGATTCACCCTGCAATGGCAGCCTGCATTACCCACAGAAGGGTCGAAACTGCCTGAAATACTCTAAAGATACAGCCTGCAATGGAAGCCTGCATTACCCACAGAAGGGTCGATACTGCCTGAAACACTGTAAAGATACAGCCTGCAATGGCAGCCTGCATTACCCACAGAAGAGTCGATACTGCCTGCAACACTCTGAAGATGCACCCTGCAATGGCAGCCTGCATTACCCACAGAAGGGTCGATACTGCCTGCAACACTCTGACGATGCACCCTGCAATGGCAGCCTGCATTACCCACGGAAGGGTCGATACTGCCTGAAACACTCTGAAGATGCACCCTGCAATGGCAGCCTGCATTACCCACAGAAGGGTCTATACTGCCTGCAGCACTCTAAAGATGCACACTGCAATGGCAGCCTGCATTACCCACGGAAGGGCCGATACTGCCTGCAACACTCTGACGATGCACCCTGCAATGGCAGCCTGCATTACCCACAGAAGGGTCGATACTGCCTGAAACACTCTGACGATGCGCCCTGCAGTGGCAGCCTGCATTACCCACAGAAGGGTAGATACTGCCTGCAACACTCTGACGATGCAACCTGCAATGGGAGCTTGCATTACCCACAGAAGGGTCGATACTGCCTGCAGCACTCTGATGATGCACCCTGCAATGGCAGCCTGCATTACCCACAGAAGGGTCGATACTGCGATACTCTAAAAATGCACTCTGCAATCCCAGCCCTGTATGAGCCTGCTGAGGGTGGGGTACCTGCTGAGGTACCGCTGAGGGTGAGGGACCAACTGAGGGCCTGCTGAGGGTGAGGGACCTGCTGAGGGTGAGGGCAATACTACAATATCTAAGCCTTGCCTATGCAATCACAGGCCCGCAAGGCCCAGGGGAAGGGCAATACTGAGATAATGTAAGCCTGGACGGTGCAATCACCGGCTGGTACCGCCAGGGAGTGGGGCAAATCTATAATAATTGAAGTATTTACTGTGCATTCACAAAGCAGCGTGGGCATGGGTCGGGTAATAGCACAATAATGGTAGCCTCGATGGCGCAGTCACAGAGTCACAGGTCAACTTGGCCTGGGGGAGGAGCCTACTACAATGATGTATTCACAGTGTAATCACAGGCCAGCATGGGTGGGGGGTGTAAGACTAAATTAATGTAATAATGTTAGCCTTGACAGTGCTCCCACAAGCTAGCAGGGCGTGGGACAATAGTGCAATACAGTAAGCCTTGAAGGTGCAAGCACAGACCAGCCAGGTGGGGGGGGGGCAGTGCTTCAATAATATAAAGCCTTGTCTATGCAGTCCTAGGCCAGCATGGGTGCAGAGTGGACACTGGTAAAACGTTGAGTGGACGGACGTAGGAACAGATGTGTGCAAACTTTGCAACAGGACAAGGTTGGCATAGGCCAACGTTCTGCCTTCACACAATTTCAAAACATCCAGCCTGGAGTGTTCGGGCTGGACTGTTCCCATGAGGCACAGGGTCAAGACTGATTTGCATATGGCCAAGTCTAAACTGGGGTGGCATGGTGAGCAAAAGAATGATGGATTTAACCTAGATCTCTTGACTGGCTGAAGAGGGGTGAAACCCTGAAACCGGTAATAGGATGCTTGTTTCCAGTCCAGGGAGGACCTGTTCTGGCAGTTCGGGCTGGACTGTTCCCATTGGGCACAGGGTCAAGGCTGATTTGCATATGGCTCGGTCCAAACTGGAATGGCATGGTGAGCAAAAAACCGATGGATTTAGGCCCAGATCTCTGTACTGGGGTGAATGTATGACATTGTTTTGCATTCTGTCCATCAATAGTTCTTTTTTCATTTGTCACCCCGAGTGGGACGGGTATGCTCAGTCGTGAGTCCCGTGCTCTACATTCCACTGGAATCAAGCTATCCTGGCTGAAGAGGGGTGAAACCCCGAAACCGGTCCTAGGATGCTTGTTTCCAGTCCAGGGAGGACCTGGCCTGGCAGTTCAGGCTGGACTGTTCCCATTGGGCACAGGGTCAAGGCTGATTTGCATATGGCTGGGTCCAAACTGGAATGGCATGGAGAGCAAAAAAACGATGGATTTAGGCCCAGATCCCTGTACTGGGGTGAAGGTATGACATTGTTCTGCATTCTGTCCATCAATAGTTCTTTTTGCATCTCCCACTACTAAGGCATAATGTGTCACTATCCAGACTTAGACCAAGCACCAATACACAGTACTGAGTCATGGAAGACTTGTGAGTGGCATCACAAACTGTTCTCCAGGCACTGGGAACATCCAGTGTTCTTGCAAAACTCTGATGTCTTGGCGCACAGTGTGTAACTGCACCAGAACAATGAGATTACAACAGAGCACATCAGGTTTAGTTTGCAATTCATCTTGATATCACAGTACTGAGCTCAATTCTGTACTCGTATAGCCCTAATCGTGCCACCTTTTTGTATTATGTAATCTTGAATGTATCTGTAATTTGTTAATCTGTTACTTTCACCGCAAGTACCTATACATAGCTTTACCTACGTCCACGCTACTCTTCATTCTTTATGTAATTTACTTTGTTCTATTGTAGAGCACTCTAACACCTCTGGGTAAAGTTCATGCTATACAAAAATGCATAACTACATAAATAAATAAATAACTCTTGGGGCCCCTCCTTGTATTCTGCAGGGAGGTCCCATCATTCTGCATTAGGCTACTGGGCCGTCATGGCCAGAGAGAGTCAACTAAAGATCTGTGCGGACTTTGATGGGAAGTAAATTACAGAGAGGGTCTTGCCCAGTGTTAAATGCTTAATTACTTTTTGTTTACAAGATGGTGATTCGATGAAATGAAAGTCTGCGTGGCACCGTAGGATTTCTAGTGCACCATGAGCGCCTTGAAAGCAGCATCTGGGTACATCATGGCCTTCGTTTAGGGCAAGGAGAGAGGTTCACGTGCATATGGTCACACACGCATTTACCACTGTGCATGGCCGTGGCACAGTCCATCCACGATCCATGGAGACAGTCGGGTGCCCAGGCCAGGATATTGTTTCTTTAAGAGACCAGGGCGAGCGAACAGTAACTTTTAAGTGACACAGCCCACGACCCCCACACCGCAGGGGCTGCGAGGCCTATATTACACTTTCCTGCACCCCACAAACATTTACTACCTGCTCACAGTAGGTGATACATGTGCGTATTTTATCCAAAGGGAAAGGGAATGCCTTGCAGAATACCACCGATAACTCCAGGTCCACAAAGTTATTCCTCATTTGCTGGGGTTTACCACATACTAGTTGCAAATATGTGTGAAAATACCAGTCAGAAACGTTTAATGCAGCCACCTGGAACCTTTGCATATGTTACTCCTGCCTTCTACTTTACTAGATTGCACTCGATCCATTAGTAATATTTGGGGTGCCTTACTGTTGAGGAAACGCCAAAAAGATATGAATAACCAGTTCACCACATGTTGAAGATACTTATGGAAGTGCTCATAACAGATTTTAGCTGAATCGTTCAAATCTGTACCACAAAACATCCCAAAAGGATTCTTCACATTCGAAGGCTGAGGGTAATTTGTTCAACTGGAGTCTTTCTTCTTTGAAGTTGAAGCAATCAGCTCTTGATGTGCTTAAATCAAGACATCAAAAGCAGTATATTTTCGGAGGAATAGCCAGTTAATGACGTTATCTGATGTGTTCCATAACCCATCTCCTGCCTCACAGACAGGGGCGTAGCTAGAGCTTGTGGCGCCCGGGGCTATCCCTCAGATTGCCGCCCCTGGCATCTGTAGCCCTGTGATTGTGTGAGCTTAAGTCTCGGAATCGAATTTTGAATCTCACCTCACTGTCAAATTTCGGGCACAACTGCTTCTCACATGTATCATTGGAATGCTAGTTTTACACTGCTCTATTAACTAGTGCAAGTAAGTGTTAACTATCTGAACTTGCAGTTGTAGAGGGCTGCGCACAGCACCCTGGGGCCACTCGCTTAATTATACTGGTGTGATTTTTTTAAATACTTTTAAACATATTTGTCATTCTGCCTGACTGTGACTACTATGGGTGTCTCACAGGTTCTACCGAGGCTTGCCCAGCAATCATGCTATCACACACATGCTCACTGTGGGGGACGGAGTCCGTGAGTGAGCTGACTAATGAATTTATGGTATAGGCCTGAGGCAATTGAGATTTGTGTTAGGGTCTCTCACACCCTGTTATAGTCTGGGCCCAGGTCTCCTGTGGGACAGAGAGAGCAGCATGGAGTTTAGCGATTCTTCTCGCCTGGTTTATTATTTGAGCTCTCTCTAAACAGCCGCAATGCCACATGTTCACAGACAGGTACTCTCATCAGCGTGCGTCGTGACTGTGACTCGAGACAGACTACTTTTGCACTTACCTGCTTTATCTGGATCTGAAGCTGGGGTGTTAGATTTAGGGGTCTTTCGACACCTGCAGTGCTGCAGGCTTTAAACAGCAATGCAGGGTGGACTAAATACCCGACTGAAGACCAAGCTGCTTCTCTGCCATGGGCAGAAAAAAAAATGCAATCTTTGCCTGAAGTGTCGTCTGGTGTATTTACACTTGGTGTGTAACTTGTCACTCGCTGTGTGTCACTAGAGATATTTATGCCAGGACATCAGGGCAGGCTCTGGTGATGCTCATGCCACTACAACTCTGAATGCCTCATGTGCACCCAGCAATGCCCCTTCTACATTGGTGGGGTCCAGTAAAGATCTGTGTTCTCTACTAAACTGTTGTCTTGTATTGTCAGTGGCTCTTATTGCACTGCTTCGCTCCAGTGGTTCTACAGCCTAACCGCAGGCCCTTGCTCTTTTTGGTGTTAATTCTTAGAGGAGCCATGTGACTTGCTTTCTAGATGTCCATAGCTGTCATTTTAATTATAGTCAGCTGAAGCAGGCGTTTGCAGCAGTTTTAGATCTTCTAAGTGTTTCTCGTTGCTCAAATGGGTCTAATTTCTGATATTTATGTTTCCTCATCTTCATTACTTTATTTTTACTCGCAAGAAAGTGTCAAATGTCACTCATAACCACACTGAAATTATTAACATGTCACACATAGCAATCTGAAACCTTGGCAGCTATGGATGGCACGTGTCATGATGTCATTTGCTGACTGCCTAACTTGGTTAGTCCCCCCTCTTCTTTTTATAGGACTTAAGCCCACTGCCCTGCCACTCACCAAGGATCCTTTCCTCCCCTCGTGACAACCGTTTATCTCTTACCGTCCTCAGGCTCCAGTATTCACAGTGGTGGCAGGGTCTCTCCCGTAGAGGTTGGTTCTACTGCAGCCTGCAGAAATCGCTCAGCAATGCCACTGCCCCAGACTTGACTCCTCAGGAGAGGCCAGCAGTGTTGCCAGATTTTGAGATCCGTCCCAAGCCCAAAGCTACCCGAGTACAAGCCCAAATTCAGCCCAACCAGAGCAGCATCAGCCCAAAAACCAGCCCAAAGATGAAACTCTGATTTTACAAAACTAGCCTTCAGAAAACATTTTTAAATTAATTCTAAAGTCCATTCAATATACATTTAGTAGGAGGAGGTACACTGGGCAACAATGGGCTTCAGCAATCATGCCTAAATTCTATTAATAACACTCATTTTGATGACCAGTTCCCACTGTGACCCTCTGTCACCACAAATACATAATGTAACTGATGGTAAATCAGTGCAAAAAAGCAGGAGCTTAAAAGAGCCCAAAGTAATCCCTGCCATTGCAGCCCTCCACCAGCCTATTTCTGTTCATGGTGAGGATTGCAGTTTTCTTTTAATTACAATCCAGAAGCTCGAGGTCAGAAATAGAAAACTAGGCTGGACAGGGGGTGGGTCTCAAGTTTTCCAGGATTTGCTGGGCCCTCTAAAAGTACTTGTAGATTAAGATAGTCTCCTCATCTGCATACCCAGGGCTTTAAGAGAGCCAGGTCCTGCCAGTGCCAAGCACCAGCAGTTCTGAAAAACAGATGCTGAGACGGGTCCCTATTGGACTCTTCATTTTTGCCATCACTCTGGGAGTGAAAAGAAATCTTCACTTGGTGGCACTACTAGCAATCATCAGCCTTTGATGTAAAACTAGACATAGCTGCTAAAGTTTCAGATTGCTATGTGTGACATTTTCATAATTTCAGTGAAATTATGAGGGACATTTTCTTGTGAGCAAAATCAAGCAATGAAGAGGGAACCTTATAAATATCAGAAATTACACCCATTTGAGCAATGAGAAACTATCTTAAAAGTGCTGCGAAGCACCAATATCTCAAAAAGACTTAACTCAGTCACTATTCCATAAAAATAATCATCAATAGCTGAGTGAGCGGTGCCCGCTGCCTGAGAGTTCACACGTCAGTAACAATTGCAATGCACCACAGTGGCTCTAAGTCTGGTGTCCCCTCTGTCCCATATACTAGCCATTGTTTTATGGCACAAAAACAGTAAAAAGAAGTAAAATTATTATTTCCATTAAAATCTCTACTGACAGATGTGTATTTACATTTCGGTACACTGTAATAGGAAATTGAGATTTGACATGGTGCAGTGGATGTAACTTTGCTGCCATTGAATTGAAACAGACGTGAATATGTTTCTCTGTGCAATCTGTAGAGCGGCAATGCACAGATAAGCACCTCGTGTGGGCTGCTTAGCACCTCATAATCAACATATTGGTATTAAAATCAGAAATGCACAATGATTCACACAGACCTAAGTGAGTCGGGCTGCCACGAGATTCCGGAGGACGCACTACTAGAGGCAGTCAGATCCAGTTGTATACTTACTTTACATGACGATCCTGCCTCTGAGATAAGAATGTGTGACCACCTCTCACCGGGCAATGATTGTGAATGCTGGCGTTGCGCTCCGCATGCTGAGGCACCAATTACTGGGGCACAGAGGGAAGCATCAAACTAAAAAGAAACAACTGCCACGACCTGCACTCAAAAGAGAGAGAATCAGTCTGCCATATGGACATACACTTTGCTGCAGTATGTGATGTGAAATCACATGGAGGCCGCAGCAGCCGGTCGGGACTGAGTCTTGCAGCAGCTGCAATAATGTTGCAGCCAGGCAGCCTGTCTGAGCCCCCAGGACAGTACATGAAAACTTTTCTGCACAGTGTGCAGTACCAGTGCTGGAGACGCACACTGTGCCAGACCAGCGCACAGTTGCTCATCATGAAGCGCTTGGGCGGTGCTCCATCCCGCTTGTGTCTGCATGTCAGCGCGGTGGTTTGAGAGGAGCTTTAGAGGCGTGAATTTGTGTTTTAGTGCGGTAATGCAGAACACCACACTAAAATGCGTTAGCCTCACCCCTGATGTGTGTGGAACTTGGCAGGGCTGCCTAGAGAGACTTTTTTGTTATGCAGGTGCCACGAAGGAGCTAATCAGAAGATACGATCACCTGCTAGTGATCTGAAAGTGCACGCCATGGGGATCCACAGCAGGGCAAGAGGTGTAAAGGACAGAGGGTAGGCTCTACATTTAAAATGTCTGCAGTGATTAATGCTGCTGCATGGGCAGCTGCTGCCAAGCATTACCAGCTTCTAGACATTTGTTCAAGCACATAACAAATAAAAGTAAGTATTTTACAAAAAGTTTTATTTAACATTTCTAATGGCATGGTATAGTAATTTCACAGTGTCCTAATTATAGAACTGCGGTATTTTCACTATTATTTACCACAAAGTCATTGTTGTCACATATTCATCTACTGTAGGTAACAACCATTGATAAAGCCAATAGTCTGGGCTTGTTTTAAGTGCATGCCAGTTCTATTACATATTTGGATGCAATTACATAAAGAAGCACCAAAATGCCATTCAGGCGGAACAGATTTTTAACTGTTTAAGCACACCCTTTATTACATAGGTAAAGCCTCTTTGAGAGACCCCCACTCCCCCACCTCCCCAAGTTTTCTCAACCCACTTAGAGCCCAGGGCGTACCCTTTACCCATTAAATTCACAACAAACTCCAGGTGTACTCTTTATTTTTTAGGAGTCTTTACTAACACATCCTTATGTATAATAATTATTAAACTGCTCACACGTGTTCTGATCAGTAGCAAAGTCTCTATAAACACCCCCTCCCTTTAGCATTATGTGAGTAGCCCCTGACAAAACATATGAAATAAGTGCTACCATCCTTGCATATTCAGTCAGTTCTCAACACATTTTTTTGTGCGCATGCTATAATAAAATTTGTACAAAGAAATGTTCTATTAGAAATACAAATAAGAGCTTGATCGTGAACAGCCAGTAAGAGGACTCAGGAGTATGCATGCACACTGTAAAAGTATCAGGAGTGAGCTTTTTTTTTTAACCCCTTCTTCCCTTAAAAGAACTGTACAGGTTCGAGAAGCACTGTGTCAAATCTTAAGTTACATTAACTACTAAGTTACACTGGATTCCCATTGCAGGAACTGAATCCAATAAAATAAAATACTAGGGCAGGTGACCTAACATCCAACACAGGGCATCTTGAACTCTGGGGCCACCTCTTACTAACCCTTAGAACAGGCTGATGGCTGCTGGCATGCGTGCCACAGGCAAAACATGTGCGCCCTGAGGCAAAGCAAGAAAGAAAATCCTCCATCACACAGGCCTTACCTCCTGTCACCTGACAGCAGAACTGTCCGCTCTCATCACCTTTCCACGATACATGGCATTACCCACTCCTCCTACAGCCAAGCCAGCGCACGCCGTAGCCCGCAGACCAAGGGCACTGTCACTGGGGAGGAGAGAGCCATATTTCTTTAAATATGGCGCTCTCCTGTTCTCTTCTTCTTTTGCTTTCTTGCCTGCTGTGCTGTGTTGCGCAAGATTTTAGTAAAACTGCCCCACAGTTAACCTACACGGCATCGCCGTAACATTACACTATCTGTAGCATCATGACTGCACAATGTATCAGTCACAGTATCATAACAGCACAGAATATCAGTGCATCCTCTTTGCCTAACAATAGCATAATATATCCGCGTCCTCTCATGGCATCATAATGGCACATATCTCAACGTACTATATTAGCACAAAACCTCAATGCACATCATAGCCAAATCATGACTGTTATTTATGTCAAATAGTCAGTACGCTTTTCTATCATCATAATTGAGCAATACATCGGAGTAACCTCGAGGCACACTATTTCGGTGTAACCACATAATATCACGATAGCATCTAAGTCAGGCACGCAACACCCATTGGACTCAAAGGGATTCAGCCCCCCCCCCCCTCGTGTGTGGCAGCCCGGGATGAGACAGCTACCCGGCGCACACACAGCCGCACCCGAGCACTTCACAGGTCTTTAAAAGACCATTTGCATGTTAATGAGGCCTCGCTGGTGTTTCACCCCTTCTAAGAGCCCCTGCAGCTCCACTCTGCCTATGGCTTAACAGATTCAGCCCCCCCCCCACGAAATTTTTTCTTAGCCCCCCCCCCCCCGAAATTTGGCTCTAGTTGCGCCTCTGATCTAAGTGCATCCTTATACAATCAAAACACCACACTTTCTCAATGTGCTCTCACGGCGGCATCAAAGTACAGTACCTGGATTTCTGCTCGTAGGATTGTGCTTCTTTCCAGGTGTCCAGGTCCAACTATTTGCGCAAGGCCTGCTCAGTTTCCAGGTCTCCCTGTCACAGCTTCCAAGTGCAGAGGGTCACATCAATTAGAAGGAGGCAGGCCAATGTGCCTCTGAAGATGTGTGATAATTAACTAGAAACCGAGAAGGATGGTTTCACCGTGCGCCTGCTGCATCGTAACTTAGCCTCGAACCTACCAGTACCCCAATGCGGAAGCGGCGGCGGCGGCCGAGACCACGTTATTTGGGCCGCGCAGCCTCGCACGTCTACCACGCAGCCTCGCACGTCCCCCACGCAGCAGGTGCTGGGACACCCGGCCACAGGCAGAGAAACACTCTTGGGGGCAGGACGGCACCATTTACAGGGCCGTCATTGGTAGCGCGCTTTTGCGCGCTACAAGATTGACGGCCCTGGAACGGGACCCACAAACGCGGTATGTCGTGCACCGCGGTGCGTGCACTGCAGGCAGCTTACAAGCATGTGTGGTTGCACTTCATACGGCGGCCATGCGTCACTGGTGGCCCGTGGTGGCGGCCTTTATAATTTATTTGGGAACACTGTAGTGACTGACAGTAGTGTCAGTGAGTGTCCCCAAATAAATTATAAAGGCCGCAGCCACGGACCACCAGTGACGCGTGGCCGCCGCCTCCAAAACAATGCCGCCTGGGGCGGACCGCCCCCACCGCCCCCCCCTAGCTACGCCACTGCTCACAGAAATGGTCTGTATAAGCATTATTCTCACTTGACAACTGAAACCACATCAAAATAATATGAATAAAAATGAAAAGAAACACCCATGTGAAAGCTGGCAATAAGTTACATTTCAAGATCACTGTATTATCTAGAGGATCGATCCGTTTGTGGACGTTAACAATTTGATTCATATGGAATTTTGAACAAGATCACACAGTTGATTTTCTCCAAATCAATCCAAGTTTAATACTCATGTCTAGGGGCAGCTCCTCCATGTGGGCAAAGGAGCATCACCACACTGCTTTCTCGCACCTCCCGCCCCCCAACCAAACCGTTCAGCTTTCTCGCGAGAAGCAGAAACATAAAATGGTATTATAAAAAACATTTTATGTTTCTGCTTCTCGCACCGCGAGAAAGCAAAAGGGTTTGGTTGAGGGCGGGCGGGTGGGCTGTCTTGCTCTAAGGCAGGGGAGGAGGGGGAGCGCTGAATGTTTGGGGGCGTCTGTGTGGTCGGCGTCCCAGCCAATCACAATGCTGCCAAAGCAGCATTGTGATTGGCTTAGTGGAGGGGAGGGGGGCTGCCTGCGGCTGCTTCCTGTTGCAGAGAGGACGACGCAGACCGACAACGCATTAGCGGGCCGGCAAAGGTAAGTTAAATTTTATTTATTTTTACTTTCTTAAATTAAACCACCCCCCTGCGCGACTCCCCCCCCCCCCCCCCGCCCCCACATCTACGAGTCATACCGGCCGTGACTGCTCATGTCTCATTCTTCCTCAGTATGCACCAAAGTCACAAGTCACATCCTGCACAGATCGCTTCACAAGAAAGGTCCCATCTTATTAAGACTGTTAGCCATCCATTACACCACTGGAAGGCTACTTAGAATATCCTCAGCACATCTACTGCAGGTCCATACGTTTAGCAGATCCCGTTGGGGTAGCCATTCTTTCTCCTCTCGAGCCCCCAACCTTTGGAACACTCTTCCTCTGCAACTACGTCTGCTTTCCAACGAACTTACATTCCATAAGGCCCTGAAATCATGGCTTTTTAGCAATCAGCCCTGCTGAGTGCTGACGAATACAGCCCTTTAGCTGCTGTCTGACTGTTCTAGTGCTGGGAGGCCTCCAGGTAGCTATAGGACCTGCAGAATAGAATAGAATCTTCTCCTGATACTATGAACTTTCCCAATTGCCTTAGAAATAGTTGATGTGAAGGACCATAGGCATCCTTCATTCTGCAAAAAATAAAGTGTGGGAAGACCCCAGATTAAAGTGTTTTTGCAGACTCTATGCTTACTAGTGGAGATCACATCCCACAAGCAGACATTTTACTTATCTGTAGAACAATAGGAAGCATCAACTTTTTAGACTTCAGACAACATCGCTGTGTCTCCTAAATCTTCGCTGTCTAAGTCATCCTAAACAGGTCTCCCACAGCGCATAGTATCAGATGGAGACAAACATTCTCTTGAGGAGACTTTAGATAATTAGGCTGTGAAAACTGAGAACTGCAATGTCCTCACCTGACTCCTTTGATTACACTTTGCAGCTCATCTAATCACCTCTTGTGAAACCAGATGTGGTCAGAAGGAGCAGGAGCTAGAAGAGAAAATGGGGTTCGTCTACTTGAGTGCGAGGGTTACTGCTCTGGGATAAAATATGGATTCTGGGGGTTGAAATCTAAACTGAGCATCTTGAAATTGTGTTTGTGCTGCGGAAGCTTTAGAATCACTTTGTCTGTCGGCAGCCAAACTTGTCAGCTTCATTTCAAAATCCACTATCAGCCACCGCTTTATGGTTGAGACCCCTAAGAAGAAAGACAAGACGAACCTGCGTGAACAGGGGAGGTTTAGAAAATGAATGCAGTGAGTGCCTGAGGAAATCCTGGCACTTTACATCTCAATGATGTCTCTCACCAGGATGTTCCCTTTAAGGATGCTCCCTAGGTAAACTGCATCATGCCATTGACACACCTCTCACTCAACGTAACATTCATCAAATATTTTAGTTGAATAGCAAAGGTCAATGTTACAAACAACATATTTTTTTTGTTTTAGTTAGGAAGTACCATTTCTAGATGGTTCATTGATCGAATCCATCGAACTAATAGTCTGTTACTGAAGTGAACTAGTTGTAAACTGGTTGTGTAGTGTTCCATATATGTCAATGTGATCCTCTAGTCATGTGTTGTATCGGTTAATCATCTCTTGTTTGCATCTAGTCTTTAGTCCACCGAGAACTAACTCCCCTTCCTCTCAGCAGTGGACAACCCAAATATGATTTTCCAGACTACTACAGCTGACACTTTTCTTTAAAACCTATTTCTTTTTGAGAATCAGTCATAAATAAACCAGCTGTGAAAATGAAATTATATATAGCCCCACAACCCCACAAAAGTATTATAAACACTGAATAATGACTGTGAATAATTGAGTAGAGAAACTGTTGAGGTGAAACTGAGAGCCTTATTGGCCCAGGCAAGGCAGAAGATCATTAAGAGACCACAAGCGAGTTTGAGTCGAAAGGTGGTGTCATAATTAAAGAAAATACACAAAGCATAATATTTAATATAACAGTGTAAATTTTTTGTTACTAACATTGGCACTCTATGCCACAGTTCTCTGACCTGGTGCCCCTTTAATGTACAACCTCAAAAAATTTTGAATTAACGCTGCAAATCACCAAATCCTGATTCATTGGTTTAGGATTACAGGACATTTGGAACCTTATATCAAACTCACAACTACAAAATAAGTGTCACTATGATGGATTTTATACAATAACAAGAATAGTGTTAGAAGTAGGAATTGGGATGGCCAGAGAGGAGGGGCAAGGGGTGTTTATTGGTAATTTGATGATACCCACAAATAAATGATTCTGTTCGTATTCATAAACATTCCGTGGGCCTTTTCAAACGCAATATTCACTCCTACATTTTGTGCGCAGATTGGGTGTGAAAGTGCCACAATAACACTCTATTTGTTGAGAAAAAAAAATTGTTGGCAAAAATACAAAAATTAAACTTTCTTTGTAATTAAATACTAACCCAGACCTGGGAGCAGTTCCCTCATGGGGCTGGAAAACCAGCCAATTTAAGGTTCGGCGTATGTGCACATGTTTGTACATTTCAAGGCACCAGGGAAGGTATTTCCATGAATCCCTACAAACGAGTAACTTTGTGAAAACTGTATGCATGAATCTAAAGGGCTGGTTCGGAGTCCTGTCCTGCACAACCCCCAGTGATGACAGTGCACCTCCCTGTGTGGAATTTATCAGGGCTGGATTAACAGCGCCATTCCCAGTTGTGGACATCGGAATGTGGCATAATGCAGTAATGGCTCGGAATGTGGGTTATGTGGCTCAGTAAGTGTCAGTTTTACAAGGCGCAAATCATGCGGAAAACCCCCACAGGGAGTATTACCGCATTAGTTATAATCCCGAGTCTAGCCCAAACGTCTGTTTGTGCGGCATCGGGATTAACACGGAAAATGGAACGAGGGCCTAAAAATCCTAATGTTGCTCATGTTTTCTGTGGCTCAGGAAATTGGAGTTTCAGTGATGAATGAACGACCGTCATGTTAAGGGAAATGCAAGAAATATATTCTTCTCTGTGAAGGAACCAACACAATTCATATGTTTATATTACACGTGAGATAAACAAAACCAAAAGTAAATAACATTATAAGGAAACAACAGGTGAAAATCACCAGACTTCAGCTACAGTGATTGAAGGACAACACTACAAACCCGCTGCTTGAAGCAGACCAAGAGGTATTGTGGATTAGAAGCCAGAACCATCTGTTTCTAATACAATGATGCCTTGGCAGGGAGTCTGGCTGAAGGCATCTGCTGCCAGCAGACATTTAACTGTCCGTCTAAAAAGTTAACGAGAGTTCAATCAAAATACCTGAAAAAACAGAGCTTGGTGTTTCGACGCTCTCCTCACTTAAAGTTCTCGGGGAAAGTGTTGGATTGACTGCAGGAGGAGCTAATACATGTTTATGGATCCAGAGATCAAACACAACCCCTGGCACTCACGGTGTCTCTCGCTGGCCATAGCATTTCGAATATCTGTAACCAATAAAGTGGTTCTGTTTTTAGCCACATCTGCTCATCTTTCCAAAGACCGGTCTGGGTTTGTTTTGCTGTCAGTCAGGTGTGTTGGGGTGTCAGGGCGGTGTGTTGGGGTGTCAGGGCGGTGTGTACTGTCCTCTGGGGAACAGATTAACCTTCACATGGGAAAGACCTCCAGTCACTACTAACTGCAGAAGGGTTTGGGTACCTATCATCAGTGCTTAATTTGTTAATAATGACGTGCCAGGGCCCCTCCCAGAAGGCCACTGCAGCCTGCACCACTCAATGCCCCAGCCAGAGCTGCCATTGACAGTATCAACATAACACCTAAACACCACAGTCCTACAAGAATGACAATTCAGACTACTCCAGGCCACACAAAGTTATAAGAATGTTGTGAGAGGCTGGTATTATTCATTTTCAATGCCATTTGACTTAATAAACACGGCTGTTGTGCTCATCTCAGACAGCGCCACCATGTGGTGGATTGTCACTAGAGCTGGTGATGACAATTTATTGCCGGTGCGAGCACCAGAAACCACTGGCTCAATTAAGCACTGTCTTCAGCACAAGACTGTGGTGTTGTCTGTCTCCCTCACCCAACGTGCTAAATATGAATTTGATTCTGTACATGAAATTATGACTGTATTCATTGTTACGTGACCAGGACACCTTGTACGGTGAATTGTAAACCGTGTACTTTTGTTAATTACCTTATTCTCCACTATTCTCTGAAATCTCTCACCTTACACATTCACTTCTTAGCACCCTTATCTTATACACGTTCCCTCTGGAGCAACCATGCGCCGAATTTTTATATAACCAAAATTGTTGTACATAAATAAATATCGTTTAATTAATCAGTGGATGTTGTATCGCTTCATGGTGAAGTATCAAAATTGAGTTTTTTGAGCTCTACGAAATGGTATTTAGCTCTTAGCTTAACAAATAATGAACTGGATGACATACTGCTGATTCGTAAAGTTTTGAGTCAGGACCATTGTCTGTTGTACTAAGTCTGTCTCCCAGAGCATAGAATTTCCTAAAATAGCTGTCAGATATCTAACTTATTAATTCACACAAGCGCACAGAGGTGGCAATGCCCACTTGCAAATGCGCATCTATTTACTAGGTGAACCGGAGCGTCGCATGGACATCTGTGTAATGCGATGTGGTGCTCTCCAGGCAATAAGTCTCCTGCCACCCAAGAAGAGACACACTCGAGAGAGAAACGTCTCTGTAGAGATACAAATATAGACACATATGCACAAAAGTCAGTCCATCCTGTTTCCAAGGAAGTGACCAAATCAGACAACACAGGAAGTCCGTTTCACGTCTTCTTTTCTCTTTATTTTCGTACTCCTTTCTTCTCAATCTCATATAAAAAGCACTGGCAGCCGACACGTGTTTCGTCCTATGGACTTTTTCAAGGCCGAAAAGGTATGAAAGAAAGACCGGCAAGCCTGGAAACAATACACAGGTAAATATCACGAGAAGGGAGATTCTGGATGTTCTTGCAGGACGTGGGATCATATGATCTGCCTGTGCGTAGCCCCAAAGAGCATGTGCTTTGGCACAGTATGCTCGAAACAGTAATGAGAGCCCAGAACAAGACCAGAATGTGGCCTGCAGTTCAAGTAACGGCTAAATGCGCCTGTACGTGCTCATAAGGCGCCGTGGAAGTCCATCAGGATATCAAGAGGGCGAGCACTATGTATTTGTGTCACCCAGTAAAACACTACACTTTTTTTTTAATTAGGGCACTTAATATGATGTTTTGCAAATTCAGCTTTTCAGAGTGGTTTTACAAGATTTCCCCCCCCTATTTGAGACTAATTGTATATGCGACAAGCATCGGCATAGCCAATAGGTCTCGCCTTTGGAACCTTATAAGTGTTTAACCATACAGCTTATTACCCTGGGTGCAGTAGCGGCCCGTGGTGGGAGTGCTGTTGGGCGCTGACGTGGGGCGGGGGAGGGGCAGGGTGGGGGGTAGTAAACTACGGATTATGGCTGATTAGAGGTAAGTGAACATTTAAATACATTAAACGAATTTCGTTGTGTGCGCTGCATCGCATTTGGCGATGCAGCGCGCGCAACGAAATTCGTTTTATTTATTTATATGTTTACTTACCTCTAATCAGCCATAATCCGTAGTTTACTACCCCCCACCCTGCCCCTCCCCCGCCCCACGTCAGCGCCCAGCAGCACTCCCACCACGGGCCGCTACTGCCTGGGTGCTGTGCTGTTACGGATTAAAGAGCTATACAATTACTAAACACTGGGTCATGCAGTCTGATTAAGGAATACAGGTGTTCCTCAGGAAACAGAATGAAATCTTGGCTAGTGCAGTGCAGAATAGTGACCTGTGTCTTTTTAGTGCTACGAGGTCAGAGCTGGTGTGTATATCTAAGTTATTTAAACCGTGCATTGCACACAGTATAATATAGATTGCTACAAAATGCACAAAAAGGTTTACGATAAAAGGGGGCTTCTAAAATACATATTTTTGTAATACACAGACTGTACATAATGCAATTTGTTTTATATACCTAAGCGCCGTGTTTTCCATCTAGTGACAGACTTGTTGTAGAAATAAAACAAAATAAGTCATAGAACTGTAAGAGGGTTTGAAAAAGTATCACAGCAAGGGGAAGGTAAACTTAAAGAATCTGTAACACCCTTGTGCTACTTTTAAAGGTATAATTTCAAAAATAAAAATCTGAAAAATACCCTGCAGAGACGATGAACTCATATTGCCTAATGATATGGATCTTGGTTATATTTTACTACATGTGACGCGGTATATATAAAAAGGACTGAAAGGGAAATGTGCAAGTAAAGCAATGATTTTATTTAAATTTGCTGATGTGTCAGGAAGGAGTGAAGGAGTCAAGGTGGGGGCTTGTAAAGGGCAGGGTGCCTCAAATGCTTTTCTGCACACACAGCCAACAAGAACATTGGGAAGGCACGTTCACAACAGAGTATAGAACGGATGTGGTCACAGACGGTTTCCTATAGGTGCTCAACATCCTGGGCCAACAGTTCGACAGAATGCCCCAAAATTAAATACAAGAGAAATGGGAGACGCACTCTACATAACAATCAAAGAATACATCTATACAACTGATATGTTATGTCTAAGCAGTGGCTTAGCCAGGGCCGGACTGGCCATAGCGGGCACCGGGCAATCCCCTGGTGCGCCGCACGGGTGGGGGCCAGTTTTGGCCCCCTGGGGGCGGTTTTTGTTACAGGGTCGTTTTTGCAGCATAGCTACAATCGGCCCTGTAACAAAATCGGCCGAAAACCGGCCCTGGCAAAGAGCTCGGCCGCACCCCCAACCCCCCACCGGGGGTGCGGCCGCGCACTTTGCCAGGGCCGGTTTTGGTTCCCAGTCCGGCCCTGGGCGTAGCGAGGGGTGGAGCGGACCACCCGGGCAGCCCAAGTTTTGTGGGTGGCATTCCCCATCCTCCCGCTCTTTCCTGCGGCTGTTGTGGAGTGCCATCGTAGGGATTGCCAGCACCCCTCACCCAGCTCTTACCTGCAGCCCTTGGGGTGGCAAAAGCAGGGATCACCACGGGTGGCCACAGGTCTTGCTACGCAACTGTGCTCAAGGGTTACAACTTCATGTAGATGCCATGAAACAAAATATTTGCCTAAACTCATACAGTTTGCAAACGTGGAGCCTGGGGTTAAACCAAGGATGTCTTGTTTCACTTTGTACAAAATCAACCAATTAATGGTAATTATTTATGTCTCCGTTTTACCACAAATGTTAGTGCTTGTTTTTAAACTTGCCATTCACAGCTCTTGCAGTCTGAGTCTGGCACTTAGTAGCACTATAATGCAGGTGGGACTGTTCCTCATGGCGCCAACCAGCATTCAATTGTGCAGCTATGTGGTCATGCATGCAGACATCTGCCGTGATCAACTTAATCAAATGAGGTGAGCTTTTATAACTTTAACAAGTTAATTTCCCTCTGATTCCTTTAAATTGCTTTTATGTTTAAATGCATGCGTATTTTATAGTTTTTATGTATTTACCTTAAAGTCGAAGGACAAACATAACAATTTCAGAATGCTTTTTAGCCACGTGTCTGGCCCCACTCTATCGAACGTAGGATCACAGTTTCATAATTTTGATATGCACTTTAACCACTGGCTATCACACGTCATAACCCACATCACAGTTTCTAGGTGGGTGTACTGTGGAGGCCCACCCCTTAAAATCCACCTCCTCTGCAGGGTTCAGTAGATCCACAGGTCTAGGCGCGAGCAGCTCTAGTATTCTTCTTCACATGCTAACACCTGGAGTTCCCCAAAAGGCACAAACAGAGCAATCAATGGCAGAAAGCAGATTAAAAAAAATATAAAAACTGGACTGGATAACTACTCACGCACAGGCCTGCAGGAAGCATGCAAGTTGTGTGTGTGTTTTTTAGAGATCCTGCTGTCTGTGTTATCAAGCTTAGGCTGCAATCACTCCTAAGTTTAGCTTCCTCACTTCCAACATAATGGCATTTCTCAATGATTGCCAAATAACAAGAGAGATACCCCACGTGCCAAAGGGACACACCGTAAAAGCATCAAACAAGAATATAAATTCCCTTCGGTAGCTATCAATAGTCACTCATTCATCTCAATTAGAAGATTGGAAAGTTGGGAGCTCCGTTGAAGACAATGGAGTGCTCCGTGCTTCTACGGGCCGCAGAGCAACACTCCAATGTCTTACAAAGGCCTCTTGGAGCTCGAGGGGATTTAAATCCTCTCCAGCTCCGAGAGGCCTTTGTTTTGTTCGTTAGAACATTCTGCCCTCCAGTGGCAGAATGTTCTAATAGCCTTATAGCCCTTCGTAGCAGGGCTATACCGGCTATTAAAGTCCCGCTACCTTGTTAAAGTCCCTCGCGTTCGGCTCGGGCCTTTAATAGCCGGTATAGCCCGCTGCGGTGAGCTATAAGGCGATATTGTACCATAACCCATTCATTTCAATCATCTACAGAACCAATAAGTCTATATTTGCAATGCCACAAGACCGTCACTAAGTAGGATGTCACCTATACTTTATTAAAAAACAATAAAACTGATAGGAAATGCTCATCTTACAAAGTCAATAAGTTAATATTGCATTAACCCGTTAACCGCGGCGTAAAATCTGCCGCGGTGCGGGTAAATTCTTGCACGGGTGGGGCCGCGTCGGCCAACGTACGGTTCTGCAGATGATTGAGATGAATGGCTTGTGGTACAATTGAAATGAATGACTGAATATTGATAGCTACCAAAGGGAATTTATATTCTTGTTTGATATTTCTCAATGATCGTCAGCGTAGAAGGTGGCTGAATGCTCTAAAATTACAAATACTGCAGAACTTTTGATCGGCGGGGTGCAGCATAGAGAGAGTTGGTGGGGAAAAGCTCCTAGACACATAGGTGTAAGGCAGCCCTGGCTTTCATTCCAATCACCAGTCCATGGCGCGTTATCCCGTTAAGGGCATGTGACGTGTATAATTGCTACTGCTGAAAGCATTAATCTTGACACTGTATAGTCAGACCTTCAAGAAACCCTTAATGAAATCCATACTTTACAATGAAAATTTAAATATTAACACATTCCTGAAGTTTCTTGGAAACGAGCACGGTTTCTAAACTTGATGATAGAATTTGAGATGGCGTGGCAATGCTGACTCTACTACTGCTAGGGCTTGGGCTGTACTGGTTTCTATGCCTGGGCAGTGGTAATGTGGTGTGGGTGGGGTCTCGGCATCGGCTCTCTTGTGTTTTTATTCTTTATCCAAATAAAGCTGTATGTGTTTGAAAAAAAATAATACTGTCACCAGTGCATGTTCGTGAAAGCAACCAGTGTGTTTCTCAATTAAAAAACACACCTGGTTGAAAGCATTCGCTGCACGCATAGCTGAAGCTAGCTAGTCAGAGAGCGCTGAAGGTTGAGCTTTAAGCATCCCATCACCGGTGGCGGTCACGAGAGGGGCTTAGAAGAAGGTTTGTGCTACAATCAATGTGGGTCATATAACAAGAGGAAACCAGGGGAGCCCGTGAGTGGGGAAGGAGAGCGAGGAGGCAGCAAACAGCAGAGGAAGCGCGGCTGCTGTGAATCCGGCTGTGCTATGTGAAGAGCTGTACATAGCTCCTGAGCAGAAAGTGAAATAAGCGTTCGCACATGTGAAGAGAAGCTGTTAAATAGAAAAAAAAGTCCCTAACCAGAAAGTAAAAAAGCGGAAGCAGACAAGTCCTGCGGCTATACTCCACAGCCTATAAAGTACACACAGCAGATCATCCTGGAGCGCAAGCGCTGTAGGCTCGACCTAAAAAGAACAGATGATGGATGGAATACTGAACAAATCAAACATTCACCCCCAGTCACAGATCTGGACTAAATACATTGTTTTTTGCTCGCCATTCCAGTGTGGATACAGCAATATTCAAATAAGTCTTGACCCTGCTGTCCATGGGAACAGTCCAGCCCGATCCGCCCAAGCAGGTGATCCCTGGACCAGAAACAAGCATCCTGAGACTGGTTTTGGGCAGCCGGCACAAGTGCAGTGGGGTAGGGGGAGGGGTGGAGTGGGAATGGGGGGCAAGTCGACAGACG
The DNA here is from genome assembly GCF_964204655.1 of Triturus cristatus. Classification (NCBI taxonomy): domain Eukaryota; kingdom Metazoa; phylum Chordata; class Amphibia; order Caudata; family Salamandridae; genus Triturus; species Triturus cristatus. The sequence goes on from NC_140581.1 coordinate 235,053,483, forward strand.
ACAGAATAGGTATAACTCTATAAACAAATAACACCTATTCCATCATTGGTCGGCTTCCCCCCTGCCACGCCCTGCCTGTCCAAATGCTCTTACCTGTGCCAGCCGCTGCTGGTTTCAGGGTAGCACCCATCATCATCCTGACTAGCTTGAATCTGGTGGCATAGCAAGCATGGGATCCATATCTGGGCATACCCTTCCCACTTAGGGTGACAAATGCAAAAAGAACAGATGATGGACGGAATGCTGAACAATTCAAACATTCGCCCCGGTCACAGATCCGGGTTAAATCCATTGTTTTTTGCTTGCCATTCCAATTTGGACCCAGCCATATGCAAATCAGCCTTGACCCTACTCCCTTGGGAACAGTTCAGCCCAAACTTCCAAGCCAGGTCCTCCCTGGACCAGTAACAAGCATCCTGGGACCAGTTTTGGGATATCACTCCTCAACAGCCAAGCTAGCTTGAATCCAGTGGCATAGCAAGCACAGGACTCACGCTTGGGTATATCCTTCCCGCTTAGGGCGACAAATGCAAAAAGAACAGATGATGGTCGAAATGCTGAACAAATTATACATTCATCCCCAGTCACAGATCTGAGTTAAGTCCATTGCTTTTTGCTTGCCATTCCAGTTTGGACCTAGCCATATGCAAATCAGCATTGACCCTGCTCCCCATGGGAACAGTCCAGCCTGTTCTGTCAAGCTAGGTCCTCCCTGGACCATAAAAAAAGCATCCTGAGACCGGTTTTGGGGTATCACTCCTCATCACCGAGGCTAGCTTGAATCCAGTGGCATAGCGAGGACAGGACCCACTTAGGGTGACAAATGCAAAAAGAACTGATGATAGAGTGAATGCTAAACAAATCAAATATTCACCCTTAGTCACAGATCTGGTTAAATCCATTCTTTTAATGCTTGTCATGCCATTCCACTTTGGACCCAACCATACGCAAATCAGCCTTGACTCTGCTCCCCATGAGAACAGTCCAGCCCAAACTGCCAAGTGTCCTCCTCTCTGGACCAGAAACAAGCATCCTGGGACTAGTTTCAGGGTGTCACTCCTCGTAAGCCAGGCTAGCTTGAATCCAGTGGCATAGCAAGCATGGCACCCATGTCTGGGCATACCCTTTCCACTTAGGGCTGCAAATGCAAAAAGGCGAGCGTTTGCCAGTGACTGAGATTAATTCAAGCATTACATCATCACCTTGTTATTTTTGTATTCGTCTGTATGCATAAGCATGTGTGTGTGAGTGAAAGTAAGTGTGAGTTAGCAACAGACTGTGAGTGAGATAGCATGATATTGATGCCCATATTTACTATTCTTCGATGCAAGGGAACACTGTACCAAAGTTGCTGCGCAGACTTGTGTCAAAGGGACAGAAATGATCTACTAAGGTGGTATAGCACACTTTTTTCTCCTTGTGCAATGGTGCACTTTTGGCAGCCATGCGCCAACACACACAGCATTGAACTATAGTGCCTGGGTGTCTGTGTTCTCTAAAGCAAAGGAGTTCCTTCCAGTAAGCAATTCTGTTTTAAGGATTTCCCACTTTGTATATGTAGTGTGCAATATAGCACACATGCAAATTTGGAAAAACAAGGAAATATTAAAACATTTCCCCTCATTACGTCTGCCTTGTGGAGGCATAACATTTTGGCACAAATTCCTGTCTATCAAAATTTGAAGATAGGGATTTGCGCCAAAATCCATGGGTGGTTTCATAGGAATGCTCATGCGCCATCCAGGGAATGCCCCCAGGTGCAAAGTTAAGCAAAGCAGCACATAGCACAACTTTGTGCTACTTTCAGATAGTTGCCAGCACAAACCCTGCTTTGCGTTGGATAACATAACGTATATTTGTAAAGCGCACGCTTACCCAGTTGTTTATTGTTGCCCGACTCAATGGTACTCATATACTCAGTTAGTATATCCCAACTTAACATTTTGCATTGGGTTTACTTTGCAAAAGTTACACAAATGCAGTGCAAAGCATTAGTAAACCTGGCCTTAGTTTCAGTAAATATGAGGGAGTGACATTAAGAGTGAATGCGAGTGAGTGAGAGTGAATAAGACTGAGTATAAGGGTGTGTGCTAGAGTGAGCGTGAGTGAGTGAATGTGGGTGTGAGCAAGAATCTGATGTGATGCTTGTGAGCTTTTCTTCGGGCCTTGCACACTCAAGATAATGATTCTCTTATAGAGACACCCAGGGCAAAATACTGGAGCTGGCATACTTGCAGCCATTTTTAGCATGGCAGACACCTGTGATAAAATACGGGCGCTGACACCCTGGGGTTAATTCTTGGCAGAAAGGGTACCAGTGGTGAAATAATGTTACTGGCATACTGAGGAAATTCTTGGAATTTGTCACCAGTGCCAAAGTGCTGGTACTGGCACAATGGAGGTAAATCTTGGCATAAAGGGGCACAGCCTGGCATATAGAAGGGTGAGAACCAGGAGAAAATGCTGGCCATGACCTACTGAGGTCTATTTTGACAAAAAAAATCACATCTGGTATATGGATGGCATAAACTGTAAAATACTGGCTAGGGAAAATTTGATGTCATTTTTGATATGAGGTAGAATATGTGGGCACCCATGGAAAAATGCTAGCCCTGAAACAACGGAGTTCATTTTTGACATATGGGAACACCTATACCACATTTTGAAAAAATTGGGTCAATGCTTGAGGAATATCAAGTTTCATTGGATTGGCATACCATGAAATGATTTGAATATTTAATAAGTGCCCTTTTAGCACCTATGGTATTTTAATAAATATATTTGAAAACTGTGCTTTGAAATGCACCATTTCACTCTATTCTTTAAAAAAATTCTCGGTGGTGGAGAAAAATCCTAGAGAAAGTCTGACTTACTCGCTTTGCTTGCTCATTACAATTCAGGGCACGCATTATGCTCCAGAACATCTAAAGATCAAGTCAGCACCATAATAAATTTGGTATCTAAAATAGACATTTGTCTGTGTTATACTAATCATGCATTTACTGTGGAACTTCCGCTATGTAAATTATTGTGATATTAGACATGCCTTCCTGGATCAAATTATGGTCAAGAGTCGTATGATGTCACTTCCTGTGATGTCAGTAAGGTGGATGAGTATGTAATGTTCCTTCTACAATCTCTGGCATTTTGATGAATCGACGCCCTTGGAAAATAGAACTCTTAGTTTACAGCAGGAATCATGGGCAGTGAGGCCAGCCTCACACTTGGAACTGTGATTGGTGTACCCATGAGGCATGTGGCAGATTGAAAACTTTGCAGGGTGTCAAAGTGGAAGATTATTGACTCTCCTCCTAACCTCTCAGCCTCTGAGACAAAACTGTTCTTTTTTTCTGCTTCTGATGCAAGAGCGTTTATTTTTAGGTAATGCAGATTAACAGTGTTTTACGCCCCAATTGTTCTTGCAAGGGTCTTTTTAAATCATGTTTTTCTGTGTGGCTTTAAGTAGTCATACCTCTCTTTACCCTAATTCATTCTTAATGATTTTTGTAATATTGTGTTTATTTCTTTTTTCTTGAGACTTCCCCATTTGTTTGATAATGTTATTGTGTTGTTTTCTTAGCTTTAATATTCCTTGGTACTTGCTCAACTTAACACACATTTCTTTGGTGAAATGTCGACAGACACAGATACCAGGATCAAGGAGAAATGCTCATTGAACTTCCTAGGGACCCAACCAGATTGCATTTTTACGTTCATAGACGTCCGCAGCAGGCTATACTAGTTAATAATAACAGGGACCATTGTTATTGTTTCTTACCTTTCACTTGGGCCAATAATGATGGAATCAACTTTTAATGGCTTGAATATCCCACGGTGGAAGGGGTTTATTCGGCTATTATAAACAGTGGAATGGTGCTAACTTCATTGAAGAAAATGGGTGACAAGGAGCTAATGATGGCTCCTTTAAACCTTCTGTTTCAACATTCAGATGTTGCTATTTTGGTCTATCCATTCTGCCCTTCTGTGCATGTGATATTCCATGCAATATTCCAATGGCATTAAAGCCCTTCTGCCTTTGGTTCTTCCAGCTATTAAATGCCCAAACCCTGTTAAAGGGCCCTGGGACATGGTCCAATAACTTGGGATAGGGCATTTAACAACTAATATGGCTTTCAGTAGCAGGATATGATGCTGCTACATCCCTACAGAGGGTGTTAAGCATCCTACACTTTTTTGCTTTGAGTTGAGGGACATGGCACATAATAAGAGGAAGAACAATTAAGAACTGCTAACACAATATCAAACTAGTTCACCCTAATTGCATGTGCCATATACAAATAAACATGCCTAACGCCTCCTCCACTGATACTAGAATGCAAGCAAACGTCAGATGCTGGTACCAGCATTATATGCATCCTGATTGTCTGGACCAATTTCAGTCAAGGCAGTGGCGGTCGGTGTTTGGTACGAGCGTCCGGGTGGGCAGGGGGGCTCAGGGGGCAGGGTGGATCGGGGGCCGGGGGTTTGGGGACACAGTGGTCGCGAATAGAGGGGGGGGGATAAAAATGTAAACTCACCTTCAGCCACTCTCCTCTGCTCCTTCCTCTTCTTCAGGCACAGGTTTCCAGCCTGCCCTGCGGCCAATCCTGAAACTGCTCTCACATGACAGCAGCTTCAGGATTGGCCTGAGCACTCTCGATTAGCGCTCCAGGACTTACTGAGAGCCGGTGCCTGCTCTCTCCAAGCCCAGCAATGCAGCTGGGGTTGGGTGACCGCCGGTCAGACCATCGTGCTCAGTGAAGGGAGTGCGCCACCACACCCTTCAGTGCCGTCACCCCCCAGAACCAACCCCTAAGACGACAGGCAAGGAGAAGTGAAACGAGTGTTGTTTTATTCTTCCATTCCGGGTGTTTTGGGAGGGGGGGGGTGGGGTGAGGCTCCTCCGTCATAGTGGAGGAGGGGCCACTGGGCTGAGCCAAGGTGCCAATGAAGTCTAAAATCGGAAGTTTGCCAAGCTGTGTAGACATCTTGACCATTTTACCTTACAGCGCTTCAAAACCTCGTCAGGGGTAGTGAGCACTAAATAAATGCAATTACAATTACAATTTCGCAGCATTTACTACACCGAGTTTTTCCTAGTTTTATGAGCACTATAACCCCAGTAGTGAGGCTCGGGCCCCTGCCTCATGGGGGAACGCGATGTTCATGCCACAGGTGTGCATTTCAATACAACCTCTCAATGCAATCAAAGGAATGCCATGAGGCTGGGTGATGCCATGTGAACTGTGAGCACGGGCACTCTTCTTTACAGCTCATGCATGACAGCCTACCACTGCTGGCCTTCATCGGCACACAGGCTGCTTTGAAAGTAAAGTTCTTCAGCGTTAGTGTTGTGACTCTAAAAAGCCCTAGAGAGGAATTCATAAATCAGCGACCCTTGGATCACTGAGGCAGTGCTGCGGGCAGCAGATCATTCATGTGATTTATGAATCTCCAGCCCAAGATAAAAATATAACTTCGTAAGTGTGAGCAGGGAGGATGGGCCGCATTCATGAGCATTATAACCCTGACCACCAAGCAGCTGTTCCTCGACATCAAGCTACATCGAGATGAAAGGCCGGGTGGAAAATTCAAGAGCGCTGTGATGCCTGCTGGGAGCATCGCTGAAAAGAGATGCTGAGGCAGGCACAGCTTTCCACCGGCCCCATGCCAGAGGGAGCCTCTCAACCAGTCCGGGTCTTCCAGCCAACAGCACTGCCAGCCTTCTGTATAGAATTATGTACAGAGAGTGTTTGGAACCTGAGATAGGGCGAGCGGGAGCAGGTCAGATCCTCCCATAACCACTGCAGTGATGTACTGGTGTACCCCTGCTGTCACTGGGGACCCTGCCATGCAGGCTTTTCAAACTCATGGGCTGCTCTGTCCTTTCCAGGTGTCTCCTTTCACCTTTCCAACGACAGTCCATCAGTGAGACATCAAACAACAAAAAAAGGCCATTAAATTCAAGTACTGTAGAACGTGCACTATGAACACTGCATGCTTGTGGAGTTAAATGTGAGTTAGTTTAATATTAGTTTGAAAATCCTTCTCACTTCTACCCCTCCACTATCCTTTTTCAATCCAAATAACAAACTCACATCTCCACCACTCAAATTAATTTCATATCTCCCTATACTAATTCACAAATTCCGGGTTCCAGTGTAGCGTGCTACTCGAAGAAAATCACTTTGAAGCCTCATCAGGGGTAGTAAGGGCTATATAAATACCATTACAATACATTTTTTGTAGCTTGCACAGTGTAGGGGGTTAGGGTCAACCACCCTCCTGCGCTTGAACTGTTTGTCTTCAATGAGGCTGTATATACGCATGTATTTATAGGATCTATATGTCAAGAAGCTAGCTACAAGGACACAAAACACTCTTTAAGAATTCAGTTTCCAAAGAAGGTTCAGGAGAAGAATAACAGGGTGCACTGAGGAAGGGAGAAGGGTGCCACATGATGAAGAAGAGGATGGTGTAAGGGAGTGTTTTGGAACAGAGATGGAGGAGGTCACAGTCGAATAGGGAGGGAAAAGAGTAGTATGGAAACTGAAAGAAGGGGTTCAGATGGAAATGTGCTAGTGAGGTGGTACAAGTACCGTAACCGGAGGAGTGATGGGTGATGAGAAGGAGGAGGATGGAAGCGTATATGGTCACGGGAGGAAGTGCGGCAGGAGTAGGATCTATTTGGATTGAAGCCTCTCTAAGCTGATTAAACCCAGATTATTCTTTGCGTTTGTACAGAGAAGAAGCCGGGTGTGTTAAGTTACTCAGGGTTGCCAGCTACCTAATTTCTTCAACATTTCTTTTCAACCATTCCTTTTTCTTTTCATTCAGTTGCACAGCTTGCATTTTCAGATGTACACCAAAGAAAACCAGATGCTTCTTGGCTTGGCTGGAAAGCACGGTGCCACAGTTTCCGCAATACATATTGGACGTCCAACAATGGATTCAGAGAGGGGGCTGTGTTTGATCAAAGTGAACACCACAAAGCTACAATTATGTTTGTCAGTGAGGATCTAGGGGACACTTGTTACAGCCAACAGAGCTGGACACCTCCCACAGAAGCAAAGGTGGTCAAAAAAGTATTAGTTAGACATGAAGGAAAAATTATCTCCAAGCTACCAGGTTTTTAAAGTGTCCACTTCCTATATTTCCAACTGAGGCTTCTCAGGAGCTAGGCCGACCCCTCCATGCCTCGCTGCTGCAGTGATGGCATTGGTCATTTCTAGATGGTGCTGTTGAAAAACACTCTTTTTGGGTTCCCAAAATAAATATTAGCTTCTGCTTCTCCTCCCGCTTGGGCTCTGCCTGGCTGCCCTCCCAGAGTAACCTCCAAGACTGTCCTCATTTTCCACCGGGCTCTTTCGGCTCTTCCTACAATTTCTGGGGAACAAGATCTCGCGCCGCTGCCCTGTTCGCTCTCTGTTTTCCTCCACTCCGTCCCTTCTACAGTCAGATCTTCGCCACCAGAGGCAAGGACCGGACGCCTGTTCTAGCTCCCCGCTGGCTCTTTAGCTTGGAATCAGTCCATTGTACTCTTGGTTCCATTGCAACCCAATGCAATCCACATACACATCATAGCCTTGCCCTTTGGGTACTTTGTTTACCCAAGAGATGCTCCTTGTATTTTTCCCTGCAGCGATTTCAAATGGTAGAAAATGCTATTTAAGGTGGAGTTTGAGTGTCAAATAGCCGCCGTGGTACAAATCCGGCCTGGAGTTAAATACAACTTGAAGTTGGAAAGCTTTAATCCAGAAATAAACCAGATCCCACTCAAGCTGCAATTACCGACACAATGGAGCACTAACGAAGCTTCCATCTGCCTTGCTTCTCTCCAGCCTGTAGGAGCAGGAGCATTAATTATGCCAGAGGAAGATGAACAGATGCTGAGGCCTTTCCCTAATGGAGTGTTAAACCTCCTTAACTGATTAGAGCGCATTTAGTGGGGAAAGAGTTTGAGTGAATACCAGTGAAAATTACCCATGAACCAAACACGGCCACAAAATCAACAGTAAATCACCTTGTTGCATGACCATAAAACAGCTTGCAACCATCTTTTTGTGCTTAACATATTCTCTACAGTGCCACAATTTACAATTGTCTACATTGATCTATAGTTCTTCCTATGCATCAATAGGTCTCGCCTATGTACGCGATATTGGCTTGGCCAATGTCTTTCAGCCATGTTGTACAGCAGCGTGGCTCCTGTTTAGCATGACTAAAAGTTAGTGGTGTGTGTCATACAGGAGAGTGATGTAGAGGACACTCGAGTAGGTGGCATAGAGGGGAGTGTCATAGATAGGTTAGAGTGGAGTGGCATAGAGTATAGTAGTGTACAGTGGTGTAGGGGAAGAGGTGTGACACCACGGCAAAGGCAACTGACGCTGGAATCTGGGGCTCGCGGTTCCGTAGGGGTTAGGGTCAAACACCCTCCTGTGCTTGAACTGTTTGTCTTCAATGAGGCTGTATATACACATGTATAGAGTAGAGGGTCTGGCATAGAGTAGAGTGGTGAAAGGGTGGTGTGGTGAAAGGGTGAAGTGGTGAAGAGTGGCATAGAGTGGCACTGTGGGGAATGGAGTGTTGTGGCATACAGTAGAGTGGCATAGAGAGGAGTAGAGTGGAATAGAGAGGAACAGAGTGGCATAGATTAAAGTTGGGTAGAGTGGAGTGGTGTAGAGTGGTGGAAAGTGAGTGGTGCAGAGTAGAGTAATGTAGAGTGGGGTGGAATAGAGTGGCTTGGAGTTGAGTGTCATAGTGTAGAGTAGCAGTGAGGGGATGGAGTGGAGTGGAGTGGTGTCCAGTGGTGTAGAGTAGAGTGGTGAAGAGTGCAGTGGAGTAGCATTTTTTTGCATGCAGCAGAGCACAGTAAAATTGCATATAGTATAGTGGAGCAGAGTAGAGTGGCATAGAGTGGAGTGCCTTAGAGTGGAGTGGCATGAAGTGGAGTAGCATAGAGTGGAGTGGAATGAGCATAGAGTAGACTGGAGTGTTGTAGAGTAGAGTGGAGTAAACTGGAGTGGTGTCAAGTACAGTGGCGTGGAGTGGAGTGGTGTAGAGTATAGTGGTGTGGAGTGGAGTGGTGAAGAGTAGTGTGGGATGGTGTAAAGTGGCTTAGAGTAGAATGGCTAGCATAGAGAAGAGTGGCAAGGAGTCGTGAAGAGTAGCATAGAGTAGCAATATGTGAAGTAGAATGGTGTGGCATTGAGTGACAGAGTGGAGTAGAGAGGAATACAGTGGCATAGATTAGATTGGTTTAGAGTGGATTGGTGTAGAGTGACATAGAGTAGAGTGACAGAGGAGAATGGCATAGAGTTGCATGGCATAGAGTGAGGTGGTGCACAGTGGCATAGAGTGCGTAAAGTGGAATGGCACAGAGTGGAGTGGCATAGATTTGAGTGGCATAGAGTGGTGTAGAGTAGAGTGACAGAAAAGAGTGGCGTAGAGTAGAGTGTCATTGAGTGGATTTGCATAGAGCAAAGTGCCATTTAATGGAGTGCCATACAGTGACATTGTGTGGAGTGGAGAGGCACAGAGTAGAGTTTAGTGGCATGAAGTGGAGTGGCATAGAGTAGAGTGGTGTAGATTAGAGTGGCACAGAGTGAGGTGGAGTAGAGTGGCGTGGGGTAGAGTGGAGTGGCATACAGTGGGGTGACATGGAGTGGCATAGAGCTGAGTGGCATAGAGTGCAGTGGCATAGAGTAGAAAGGCAGAGTAAAATGGCATGCATTTGCATGCCATAAGGTGCCATTGTGTGCAGTGGAGTGGCATCGAGTAGAGTTGCATAGCCTGGCGTACATTGGAGTAGAGTGGCATAGAGAGGAATGCAGTGGTATAGATTAGAGTTGAGTAGAGTGGAGTGGTGTAGAGGGTGGAAAGTGGAGTGGCACAAAGTAGAGTGACATAGCGTGACAAAGGGTGGGGTGGAGTAGAGTGGCATGGAGTAGGATGGCTTGAAGTCAAGAGGTGTAGAGTAGAGTGGTGTAGAGGGGAGTGAATAGGCTCGGAGTAGAGTGGAGAGGCATCCAGTGGTGTAGAGTAGAGTTGAATAGAGTGAAATGCTGTACAGTGCTGTGGAGTGGCATTGTGTGCAGTCCAGTGGCAAAGAGTAGAGTACAGTGGTGTAGAGTGGACTGGCAAAGAGTGGAGTGGTACAGAGTAGAGTGGAGTGGCATAGAATAGAGTGAAGTGGCATAGAGTAGAGTGGAGTAGCATAAAGTAGAGTGGAATGGCATAAAGTAGAGTGGAGTGGCAGAGAGTGGAGTGGCGTAGAGTAGATTGGAGCAGTATAGAGCAGAGTGGAGCTGCGTAGAGGGGAGAAGAAGGTGACACAGAATAAAGTGGAATGGCGTACAGTACAGTAGAGTGGATTGGTGTAGTTTGGCACAGAGTGGAGTAGTGTAGAGTATAGTGGCATAAAGTAGTACAGTTGTGGGTGTAAGTAACTAAAGTGTCAACATAGACATCAGATAGGGTGAAGTAACATGCCTGTGCTAAAAGTATGAAAGCGCATTTCAAGACTAGGAATAATACTGAACAACTTATAAAAAAAAACAATTGCAAGGTAGAACAAAGATGAGAACAAACACATGTACTTGATCCATGCTCCAGGGAGTTAAGCAATCAAAAGATTGCTAGGGAGAGTGGCAAAGAAAAAGTCTAATGGTATGCTGAGGGTGGGTTGTAAGCCCATTGAATTATAAAGAATATGCCTTGCAGTACAGCGCGTGCTTTGTGTAGGTGATATTAAAAGTGATCTGTAGCTTTAAACTTCATTCTGCACGTGAGTCAGATATTGACACTCATTTTTATTCTATTATTAACCGTGACAAACATTTTTTTTAAATGTATTCAGCTCTTGTTTTTCCTGGATTATGCAAAAAACGTGATGATATCTATTTAAAAATCCATTTTTGTGGATAGTAGCTTGCTTACTGGCTCCAACCATCTTCATTCATATTTTGGAGTACATCCCAAGCTAGATTCAAATTGTGGTCAATATTATTAGCGAAGAGAACAAAATATGTTAAGCTGTGCGGCGCTAAATGGCAGTATCAAATGCTACAACCATTCGGCCACACAGAACTGACGCTCTTGCATCATGAGACACAATGTCAGTCCACCATGGATGCAATCAGTCGTTTCAATGACAACATAAGGGGAGGTGACTGGATTGTGAGATTGGGCGAAGGGTCCTTCAAGTATCTCTCTCTTTCAGGAATCAAGGGGCTATATCCTGCAGTGGTAGGACCACATGGAGGTGTGGGGATTCTGTTACAGAGTCAAATAGAAGCCAGTGGGGTTGGGAGATATTGATTTAGCAGGAAAGTTGTTGAAAGAAGATTAAACCTTGCATATGGACTTCCTTGGGCTGTTTATGGGCAAGTTTGCTGTGACGAACCTGGGTGAGGCAGAGTAAAATGCAGCATCCTTCTAAGGATGGACAATATGACACAGATACTTTACACCAATTACCTATGGATTTTGATGGCGCTAGCAAAAACGTTTTCACATCAATATCTGCCCAGATTTCTGTAATGGCAAACATATTTCAGGCATATAAAGTCTGGTGGAGGACTGGAATTTTCAATACCTTTCAGATTCCAAGGAGGCGGTGCTGGAAGGGGCACTATCTTGATAATTAAAGGCCAAATTGATGTTTCTCTTTCCAGAGTCTGTAAATGTACCCAGTGGAGGCTTTCTTGTAGTTCCAAGATGAATTAAGTTTCACTCACAATTGTTAACATCTGCTAGCACATCTGCGGAAATAGCCGAGGAACAATGGTCAGTCTGGTGGCCAAGAAGGATTTTCATTCTGTTGAAGCACATCTAGTTCATGTCTTAATATTTTGTCAGAGTTATCAGAGCAAAGGTTAGCCTCCTCAGAATCGAACAGTCATTTCAATGGTATTCCTCTCTACTTGTGGAAGGTGGCACACCAGTACAGGAACACCAACTGGCCTGCACACTGTTGTTGGCCAACTTTTTGAAATAAATATGCGAGTGTCTCTTTGGGACATGGACCTGGTCCTGAGAGTTTTCTTTGGATGCCCAGAAAATAACAATATGTCAAGGAAGGGTGAGCTAAACCAGCCATGTTGTTGACCATGGCATTTTGTATGAAGGTATGAGGTGGCTGGGCCTTTCATTTGTCTGACATGAGGTTTAACCTGGACAGAGAAACCTTCACTATTGCCAGCAAGGCAAAGCTCAATACCCATTAAAAAATGTTCCCTCCTTTTCCAGATAACACTTGGTTATGTGTAATGAGATGCCTGAGTACGAATAAATAGGTTACAAGATAGCACAAGCAAAGAAACAGCTCATATGTTTTGCAAAGAGTCACAGGACCCGATATCAAGGCTATTAATAGTGATCTACTATACATATCATCACCCTCAACCTAACACTATGTTGTAAGTAAAGTGTATAGCTTATCATTCTTAATTCCACCCATCCTTATCTTGGGAGGTTAATATACACGTGCTAAAGTACGCCCTGCTATCCATTATAAGGATCTTCTAAGTCAATGAGGAGTTCTATGACCATATAGAGGAATGAGGCTGAAGTCTGATATGATACGTAGCATATAGATACAAAGATTGTGTGTAAATCTGCTGCATAAATGGCACATATCTGCAGCACAATTAAACCTTTGTCTTCTCTTCAGGGGCAACACCTCCTCAGGAGCAGAGGAGCGCCGCCCCGCCTGCTGCGAGCATTAAAATGCCATTTTGTTCATTTGCCACCGCACTGGCTCACGCTGCGTACAGCGCAAGGGTGGGGGCGGGATGCAGGATTACAGCACTAGTCTTCAGTGCACATGATGGATTGGTCGCCTGTCTACAGCCGTCCTATCGGACATGCACAGTATAGACTCATCATTCCAAAGGCTGTGAAACAGCCTGGGGATTGCTGGCACAGGTCCTCAGCTTCACAATGAAAGTTGGGTAAACCAGCTCCCACCAATCCTTGAGCTGCTTTCACAGCATGAGAGCAGCTCCAGGATTGGTTGGAGTTCCGTTCCATGAGCAGGCAGGAAGTCCTTCCTTTTCCTGGTCGTGGAAGGGAGAAGAGCAGCAGCTGTAGTGCTCCAGCTCTGAGTTAATGGTGAGGAGTGCCTTTGTGCAGCACCATTTTTTATTGAAGGCAGCCGCCACTGCTTATCTTCCACTTCTCTGAGGCAAGTAACTACCTCAGACAGCAGAAGAAGGCAGTAAAAGCTGATATACAGTTACATTTGTAAAATTCAGTTTTAAGCAAACCCGACTCACATGAAATATTTATGATTTGCTGAAATCCCCTTTTTTCTTACACATCAAATTGTCCGGGGGAAAAGAATGTTAACTGAGATCTCAGAACATTATCCTTACCACGGGCATGAGGCAATGAGCCAGGATTTTACATTTCAATGTGTAAGGGATGGTTTCCAATTGGAAAACAAAGATATGCTGCCTTAGGACTCTCAGCCAAGCATATAAATGCGAAGTTAAAAAAGAACAAGCAATTTCCTCAAAAATAATAAAATATCAAGTGTGCACCAAGCCTGTGAATTACAGCAATGAATCAGATTTGGGATCAGATCACTGCTGATTTTAATCCAGTTAGGGAATTATTATTATTGCAGCTGCCAAATATTTGGTATTTTTAGATACTGGAACCAGTTGTAAATTGAAAAGAAAATAGGACTTTCGACTAGAATATATTTTCTGTTATTCAAGATTGATTTTCTGCGATGCACGACCAGTATAACATTTTGTACAATATTCACCTTGCAATAACCAAAAGAACTAACGATGTTAGGATTTGTTTCAAGGCTATGGGTTCCACAGTAGCGTGCTACTCACTGAAAAAGTGCTTCAACACCCCATCAGGGGTAACAAGCGCTATATAAATATGCAAACCTTTGTCCCTCTTCTATCCCTCTGCTACCCTTCTCAATCCAAATTACTGACTAACATATCCACCTCTCAAATTACTTTCATATTTCACTACACTAATTCACCACTAATCCTAATGGGTTCCGGAGTAGCGTGCTACTCGCCAAAAAGTGCTTCAACACCCCATTAGGGGTAACAAGCACTATATAAATGAAAATCTTTTTCTCTCTTCTATGCCTCCACTATCCTTCTGAATCCAAATAACTGATTAATATCCACCACTCAAATTACTTTCATATTTTACCATACTAACTCACCACTGATCCTTTACGGGTTCTGGAGTAGAGTGCTACTCGCTGAAAAAAGCGCTTCAATACCCCATCTGGGGTAACAAGCACTATATAAATGCAAACCTTTTTCTCTCTTCTATGCCTCCACTATCCTTCTGAATCAAAATAACTGACTAACCTATCCACCACTCAAATTACTTTCATATCTCACTGCACTAATTCAACCCTACTCCTTTATGGGTTCCGGAGTAGAGTGCTACTCACCGAAAAAGCTCTTCGACTCCTCGTCAGAGGTAGTAAGCGCTATATAAATGCAATTACAATACAATTACAATAAGAAGACACATTATTGTCTGTAGCAAAAGCTGGTCGGAATCAAGGTGGCTCTGCAATGGCGCAATAATGCATAGTGCATACTGAAAAAATAAAGTGCATAAAGTTTGAGAAAGATCAGGCATGCACGTGCCAGTTGACATGGTTAATTATAATGAGAAATTCTCTTAACACTTGAACCTCCCCTCATTCAAATAACAGCGAAATCTGTACACATAATACTTAATGATGTAATGGTGCATCTACAAATCTGCTAGATAATGTCCTAATTTGGATTTTGAGCGGTGATACCATAACCTATAATGTTAGTTTATCCTGGGAAACAGTCTTTACCACAAAGCCAGAACCCTGCATGCCTTTACCATGCAGGCTTTACCACGCAAGTGACTGTATCACGCATGCCATTACCACGTATGTCTTTACAATGAATATGCCTCTACCATGCATGCAATTACAACGAATTTCATTGTAAAGACATGAATGGTAAAGGCATATTGGTTGTAAAAGTTTTAAAGGTAAGCAGAGGTAAGTATTAAATATTTTCCCCCTGCCCTCGTACATGACCCCAGAGACAGACCAGGCAATCGAATCAGCATAATAGTAAATAGTCTTTGATGTCAGACTACATTCACACACAGGGGCCAACATCCACACCCCCTCCCCAGTAACCGTGTGGCAGTCAGGTACACCCCACAGCTGTTTCCCCATGTAACACATCCACTAAGGGTTACTTTAAATCAGTCAACATGGCTGCCCAAGCTCTTAAATGATACATATATATACATATATTAGGGAAAGGCTGTTTTTAGGGTTTAGAGAGGGAAAGAGTATTTGGGTTTTTGGGTTGGAAGGGGTTTTTGGGTTTAGGGTGGGTATGAGTTTATAGGTGGAAAAGGGTTTTTAAGATGTAGGGTAGGGGTGGTAGTGTTGTGTTTGTCGCAATGACCGCAGGCTAAATGCATGCGTGGTTCCTTCATACAACCATCAATTGCATTGAATTCATGATTTAAAAAAAAAAAATGTAACATAACAAATATAACATTTATAAGTGGTATGTGTACATTGGCCTTCAGCCTCCATGTCTGGTGCTCAGTGGGTTAATGCATTTACTGCTGGAGCCTATGTTCGACCACATGGTCACAGGTTAAAATCCTGGCAGGTCCACTCAGCCTTTCATCCATCTGAGGTTCATAAAATGAGTACCATTGAGTTGGGTAACAATAAACATCTTCCCCAAGATACCAACGGGTGAGCGTGCACTTTACATGTTATGTTATGTTGGCCTTATAATATGATTTAGGGTGTAGATTACCTGTATAATTTGCAGTTAAGCATATGCAACATAGTGTATTGTATACATTTGAATACATCTATCTCTATAATACAGACATAATTAACAGAACAAACTTTGTTAAGGCTAAGTTATGGTGTCTTCTCCTCATACTTCGTTAACCTATGTGTAAAAAAACCCTCAGAAATTCCTGTAAAAACATAGTTAAAGTGGAGTTTTTGTTACTAAATAAAATCAAAACCCCATCAAATTAGTCAATTATTAACTTCACTAACCTTGACTCACACCTGCTCCATAAAACTTATAACTCACTCACCTAATGCCCTGCACACGACTTTACACATTCACCAGAGGTACAATATGATTTATTTTATTGGATTTGTGTTGTCACTTGATGGTATTAGGGTGTTAATTTCTGTTGTTTATTGGTGTAAATATTGTGACATGATAAGCAGTGCATGTGCTGAGCAAATACAAAATACACTGCCTAGGCGAAAGGCCAAATTCTATGTTATTTCAGCAGTACACTGAAAATGAGATAAAAAGCACTTGTTATTTCTCTTCAATGAAAATGTGTATCGGATATATTCCATTTCTCAAAATTCATGTAGAGCTTTCCATTCAAAAATACAACCATGATTTCTTAATTTTATCCCGTCTTGTCAAGACTAAATGCTTTTGTAAGAGTAGTCAACTGGAAGATGTCCAAAAATTAGTCTGCTAAACTTTACAGGAAGGTAAACCATACTGTTTCACTTTACAAAGAGCAGTAAAGATTTCTCTTTTGTGCTGCAAATGTATTTTATATAATTAAACTATTCACTCGCTTTGTATATTTGTGAAAGAATGTATATGACAGAATAGGTGACAGCAAATCTGTAGTCATTCTTACATGGAACTTTCCACAAGAACCGCATTTTTTGATCTTTAATAGCTTTGACACAGTTTGACCAAACTCTGAAAAGGTTTCCTAAACTTTGATTCATCAGGGTTGGCTCAATCTGGTCCAACCCCCAATCATTTTGATTCCATGAAAAATCGTTCAGTGTGTTTTTGCTAAGAGGCCAAGGGGTGAAATGAGCTCATAGCTTACAAGTTAGGCTATAGTCTTGAAGTAGTTAAAGATATCGATAATTTTGAAAAATTAAAGAATCTAAATACACAATCAACCTTGTTTTCTCTTGATCCAAAGTAAGAATTCCAGATTGGCAGAATCCATGGATTCTAAAATTCTGATTTGCTGGCTGGAATGAAAATGTCCCTCATCATTATGGGAGTTGAGGATCCCATGTATTTCTGGTTGTAAAACAAAATGTGGAGGATTATAGGTGAGCATCCCTTGAAGCCATGGTGCATGTGGAAGGGTTTGAAGGGGACAAATCATGCCCCTTGTTATGACAACAGTTCACTGTTTTCCCCATGGAATCTACAAATCCAGGCACCTATCCAGTTACCCAAGCACTGCCATTTTCTATGATAGTGGTCTGCAGATCTGAGTCTGGTTTCCAGATCCCCGAGAGGTTACTGCAGCATCATTTTTAATGACATGATCCAGATCCTAAAAAATGTAATAAAAGAAAACCACAGAGGCCAACTCTGTATGTCTAATTGCAGCTTGCGGTGCACTCTGTGGACATGTGGGTTGGTCATCATGCTACTTGCGGCAAAGAATGAATGAATGATCAAATGAATGAATGGATTAATGAATGAAGGGTTTCTAAAGTGCACAGCTACCTTGGTGGAGTTGTCCCGGCGCTAGCAGTTAGCCGACAAGAGGGAGAGTGGGAGGGTTGGCAGTCACTGCCTGAAGAGTCACATCTTTAAAGCTCTCCAGAATTCTGTTACTGTTTCCAACAGGCGTAGATGTAGTGGGAGGGAATTCCAAAGTTTAGAGGTCTGCACTGTGAAGGATCTGCCACCCAGTTGTACTTTCCAGTATCGCAGTCCATGACAGTGATTCTGTGGCCATTGTGTTTTCTGCATATTGATGATTTGCTGCATTTGCCTTATAATCCAGCGACTGCTGCATAATCTGCAGATTTGAACAAAAATAATTGTTTCGAGTTCAAACGAATCAACGATTACTAAAATCTGAGTGACCCATGTTGCCACTCAGTGGAGGGCCTTGTGCAAAGGTTGGCTGGTGATCTTTCCGTAGCTTATTACTGTATTTGGATTTTTAACTGGCCCTAATGAGGTGAAACCTTTGCCCAGACAGTGTTAACATTTGATAAAATAACATTATGAAGAAACACTATAAAAAATGTGCCACACCAGGTTGCATAATTTGCCTTTTCTTGTTGCATAATTTAGTCAACCCAGCTGCATAATGGTATCCTTCCATGTAGCATCATACTAGTGGCACTGGCTATATTTATATTAGGCCTAAGCAGAAGCCATTTCTATATATCAGACTCTTTGCCTAGAGCATACTCCAAATGACCACTGGTTCTAGTGAGACAGATGTCATATATTAATCTGCTAGTAGGCAGCACCAGCACCTGCATCCACAACCTCCTGTGCAAAGCTGAAGGCTAAATGTCCACATAAGGGTTAAGCTGAGTCATACCCAGTGGCCATACCCAAGTATGCACCGTCAAAGGCCAAGTGCAGCTGGCAATGCCCACACTGTGGCTGGGCACAGAGCAAATGTCCATGTACAACTAGTTCTTGTGGAAGAGAGGATGGGTGCACTGCATTCCCGTGGAAGATGTCCTCCTGAAACCTGCTGCAAAGGGGCAATACCTGTTTGAACAGGAATGTGTCTACCTGTGGGTTGGGTCCAACCAACCCCTGTAGTGCTTGGCTGAAGGTTCACACAAAGAGTGGGTGCAGAGCCTACGAAAGGCCAGCCTCTGTGCCCTACATTTCACATTTCTATATATACTGTATTCTGCCCCTTTTGAAGCATGGAGTAGAATCTTGCCAAAGATTTACTCCGGCCCCTCGTGACCTCAAGTAACCTTTTAGTGCTATTGGCTTCTAAGCACTGTGTTTGCATTTATTCCTTAAAGATTCATATCTCAACTTCTACTGATTGGATTTTTGTCGTTTTTGTCTTGTTTTACTCAGATAAATATTCTCTACCTTTGTAAACCTGTGTGGAGTCTTTTTGTGCTGTATTTAGTTTTTATATTGTTACTGTGTGTGTGTGTGTTGCACAAATACTTTACACATTGCTTCTTAAGTTAAGACTGGGTGCTCTTTGCCAAGCTGCCAAAGAGTGAGCACAGGTTCATTTAAACATGCGTTTGTGTAGAATGGGTCTGGAATGTGTGTTAGTTATATACATGTTGTCTATGCCACTGAATATTGCACTTCTTCTGTTGGTGCGGTACATGTTATTTGTGTGCTGACTGCTGTGTGGGAATGAAAGATGTTTCATTATGCTATCCATATGTTACCTGTATTCGTATCTTACTAAGGCTCAAGAACACATCTGGACTACTCAAGAGTCAAAACGACGGCCATTGTTAAATCTTGTGTCAATCAATCAAAAATGTGTCAATTCATTACGTTTGCAGACTTCAAGGGACAAAAGTTTATGACTGATTTGCTGCAGAAACCTCAACATTTTAACCCATTCCCACTGCTGACCTCTGCAGTCCTAATTTGTCTGGGTCCCTGGAAGGCAGGGTGGGCAATTCGCTTCAATGGAAGGGCAGTGGTGATCCTTCGCAAGGTATTGCTAAAAATTCTACATTTAACCACAGGTCTGCAGTGCCAACACAACTTCTCCTGTCATTGTCCCACTTTTTTTAATTCAGAAATTAAATCCAAGCTGAAATGGCCTTAATATCTTTGCTACCTAGTGCCTTAACCATAACATTCTTGGAGATTTCATGCACTCCCTCTAGTATTCCAATTTCCACGATCCCATCCGCACCACCATCCTCCTTTATGATATCCTTGCCTTTACCCCTCTTTGCAGGAGCCTATTTCCATTAGTGTTATAATGGGCCAACACTCTCTACGCAATTAATCCAACCGATGAGACTCGATTAATAATACCATTGCACAAACAGCTGTAACCCAGAGTGCTGCTTGTTGGAGGAAAATTGGAATGAGTGGGTAGTTGTAATACAGGATAAATTGGCTCTTTATAGCAGGCAATGAGACACTTTGGAAAATATTCACATTAAAGTGGCAGAGCGCGATTAGCCCCAAAATAGCTATGGCCGCGCTCCGTCACTTTGGAAACGCAGGGATGCGCCGTTTTTACAATAATACGGTGCACCACTGGGTTTCTCACTGTGCTGGCGCTACATTCATCTGCCTAGCGTCAACACAGGCACCCTTGCACCACTGGGAGGAAATGATTGTTTATGTGCAAGAAGGTGTCCCTTCCTGCACATAAACCATCCAGGAGGGCGATTTGTAACTTCTATGTGTGCTGCATTGTGCAGCTCACATAGAAGTTATAAATCGTCATTTTTTTAATGATTATTTATGTGCAAGAAAGGACACTTTCCTGCACACAAAAGAACATTCATCGCATTTTGCTGTTTCTATGTGTGCTGCACAATGCAGCACAAATCGAAACAGCTAAAACAAGGAGAAATGAAGCATTTTTCCTCGTTTTGCCATGTTAAGACCAGGTTTTCCCTGTTCTTAATTTTGTCACTGCCTCCTATTTACGCCACCCTTGTAATTGAGGGCAGTGTCAAAATCAATGGGTGTTGCGACGGAACACACACCGCAACACCCATTGCCCACCCCTTTCACACTAAGTATAGCGTGAAAGGGTGCCTTGTTTATAAGGCAGCATTAAGCCACGTTAAGTAGCTTAACGTTGCCTTGTAAATAGGACGATGCCCCTATCGACGCAGGAACGTCGTTCAAAGTGACGTTCCTGTGCTAATACGGGCTTGTAAATATGCCCCTTTGTTTCCTATATGGTCCCACATTGAACTAATGCATGATTTATGTATATAAGAATGCATTGTTAAGGACATATCCATTCTTTACGTCCCTTGGTCGGATCTAGGGCAGTATTACTTAACATATGCTTACCAGATTTTCATCCTCATCTTGTATTCTCCTAAAATATGTAAAAATAAACAGTTAAGTCCTCCCAGATGCTGAAAATCGAAACTGCCAACAAAGATGGCAAAAGAGAAAAAGTTTGAAATCCTGTCAAGTAGGATTATGGGCGTCAATAACAATGTTGCATCCATGCAGAAGTTCGGAACTTGGACCCAGGTCTCCCTATTGTTTATTTTAATTTTGAATAATTTAAAATTCATGTAGACACATCAAATAGAAAAGAAAAAAAAAAGGTAGCAAATGCGTGAATAAAGCTTATTTCTTCTCATCAAATAACATCTAACATTAAATCATCTTTGAATCAAAACATCTTTTCTGTGGTGAAAATGTTAGAGGAGCCACTGATGCTAGTAGGGAGCTTATTTGCATTTTAAATAATCTAATTGTCCCTCAACACATAGGGAATACATTTAGCACACTTACAAGGGAGCCAATCTCCGTTATCAGATCTTCAACCCTGAGGTCTGACCAGCCATGCAGCAGGGAAAAGTGCCCACCATAGAGACGAACCACAACAGGAGAAGTACGCATATGCTGTTGGGGCATCAATATATTTGATGAAATTGAGCTTCCCAAAGAGGAGGACATTATTGCCCTTCCAAAATAATTACTAGACATTAGTCCTGAATGGCTGCTAGTAGACGATTAAAAACGTCTGGCTGGGATCATGCGTGATATTCATATTTTCCCTTTAGGAAACCTCTATGATTCTCCTTTGAAAAAATGAAGATGATCACATCATTATTAACAAGCAATGACAGAGACACTAAAACATCAAATATGAAAAATAGTGGCACACTATATATTTTAAAATTGTGCTTTCACAGTGACTAAAGTCCTCAAAGCTGTTTGGGTAAGATTAAACTATTTTACTTAATATATTTATCTTTACTTGTTAAAGGCTAGTAAAATCATTCAAAGCTATTTCCCACCTTCGTTTTTAAAAACCCAATTAATAGGTGAAATCGGATAATTCTTTATAACGTACATTGGGCTGTCCGAGTCAGAATTGGATAAAAGCTCACCTCCAGAGGCCAATATACAGTCCTGATTGGAGTTAATGACTGCCTGAAGTAGGACAATTATATGAGCTTCAAACAGCTCATAACTCTATACTCGGGTTCTGAGGGATGCAGGGTAACCCCATTATATTTAATGGTGTCAAAGGACTTTGGCTTGGCTTCTGGTTCCCGGAGTACAAGGCTATTGTGGCAAACTGTCCACTTAACAAGATTTAGCCATCTTGTGAGGGGTTCAGGACAGCTGACAGAGCAAAGGACAGCCTTGACACTTTTATGACATATTAATCCTAATAGGAGCTGACGCAGTCTGCTCCTATTCATTCCCACATCTTTCCAGGGGCGTAACACAGGCCCCCGCATCCCCCGCAGTGTGGGGGAGGCGTCCAAGCTCCATGGGGCCCACTCAGCACTGCACTTCAGCCGGGGAGCTCCTGATAGAGTCCGGAGGGGGCCCATCCACTTACCTTGCAGGGGGGCCCCCCTCAATTATCATTATGCCATTGGATCTTTCCTCGACCTATTGGATCCAATGCCAGCTGATGGGCAAATAAGTTTTGGACACTGACTCAGGGGAGTCTGTCTGAAGGTCTTCCAGAGGGAAGAACATTTCAGCCATATTGATACCAGAGGATCTGGAAATGTTTCTAGTAAAGTAAAAAGGAAGTGTTACAAAAGGATGTGGGTACATGGCGAGAAAGTAGCTAGAATAGCCAAGACTGGGTAGGAGAAGTTCTCCAATCAATGACTAGTGCACAGGATAGGACAGGCACATGGACACCACCTTCTCAGATCATTCCTTGCCCTGTGAAGACTATATCAAAGAAGAAGACCCTGTTGGAAGAAAGAAGACCCCTGCCTCCTCCTGGAATAAGAGGACTGAATGACTGGCACCAAAGGACTGGAAGGGTCAGGTGGCTACCTCCTGTTTGACTGCTCCTGGGACACAAAAAACGGAATGTTTTAATGACTCCCGACACCAAGATGACCATAGAGGACTGAACCTCACAGGAACCCAGGATGGAGAGAGACCAGATGCCTCAAAGCCTGCCATGAGGAGCATGGGACGGCAGGAGTAGCCAGAAAGAACTTTTCCATCAGATGGAAAAAAGTGGGACTTACTATTTTTCCATATCTGAAAGACTGGAACAAGATGCTGAAGCTTGCCCTGGGAAGCTACACACAGATCGAGCAAGAACACCAGGTTTGTCTCACTCAGAGCTTTTTGCCACACTGAAAATGGGTTTAGCAGAAATTTGCTTAAAGGTATCTAGACTTCTGAAAAACTGCTTAGGTACAGCTTCCAGCCTGAGTATTTTGAAAATCAAAAAGTAAATAACTAATACCCTGGAATGAGACATGAATGAGTAACCATCCAGTGACGAAGAGACCTTGACAACTATAAAACATATCTTCATTCCACTCAGAGCCATTGATGCCAAAACCAATGGATTCAGTGGAAACTCGATGACAACATATCTGACTTTGAAAGACTAATTCTAGCTTCAGCCTTGGAGTATGTTAGTTATTACCATTTATGTTTCTGCCTTCTTGCACTGCGAGAAAGCAGGTGGGCGGCACCCTATTGAGGAGACGCCACTGGGCCCACTAAAGGTTTTTGCCTTGAATTTCTGTGACTAAGGGCCTGATCTAGAGTTCAACAGACTGCTTACTCTGTACAAACATGATGGATATCCCATTTGCTGTGTTACAAGTACATTGTCTCCAATGGTACTTGTAAAACGGAAGAAAGGATATTTGTCATGTTTGTCTCCGGAGTAACCCATCCGCCAAACTCTAAATCAGGTCTTAAGATGAAAACCTTGACCATAACACCTTTTTGATGTATTTAACATCCCCTTCATTGGGGTTGACTTAAATTATGCCGAGGCCTGGTTAACTGCAAACTCTTGTTTTTGAATAAGTCATTACTTTTCTCAGCATTTTGGGCCTTATCTCTTATCCAGTTGTAATGATGTTGGTGTCTTTTTTGCTCATTCATTTTTTCTCTATTTTCTTAATTGTTTTGAGAATTGTATTTTTATTAAATTGTTAGTGCTGCTTGGACTTAACAAGTATCTCTCTGGGGGATTCCTGATGTTTCAAAACTACAGCAATAGCCTTAGCTACCAGGGTTTGAGCAGGGTTTGCAAATGGTGTTGAGACCTATCCAGTGTGTGATTATTAAGGTTGGTAAAGATCCCCCTTCCCAAGTTAATAATCCACTTTCAGATATGAACTGCATCTACCACTCCACTTTTCAGGTCTAATGAATCAGATGCTGTGACAATGAAGCCCGAAACTGACTACAGGGTTGAAACCCACACTCTTCAACTTTTCTAATGCTGCAACCTGAAGTCTTGACATAGGACTTGGGGTTTCTTCTCTTTTTGTTATTTTAAAGGACCTAAAAGTAACATTGCTACATGCAACTTTACTTAAAGTAGTGATGTAATCTATTATGCAAAGGTGATTTTACAAATGATGTTGAATGTGATGTGTGGAACCCTGTGATGAAGTTTGACTCAAAACTTTGATTTGCTCCCCAAGTATTAGTGGCAATGAAATTGGCCACTTCCATCTAATATGTAACCCATGCTCGGACTCACATATAGAACAATATGAGCCCAAGCAATCGTATTCTCGATGCTTCTCTGCCACTCAAGAGTTAATTTGACTTTGTCAAGACCACAAAGGGTTCAACTGCAAGCTGTGCAGTGTAGGTCCACTAGAATTATAATTGGGTTGAGAAAACAAGATTATGTTTCCAATGAACACTTGGCATCCATGAGCTGAATGTTTTTCTGTGTTATTGATGCTCACCGGATTCTTTGTAAATATTTGCTCTACTTATTAAACAAACATTTAATTGTGTCATGCAGTATCTCAGACTTGCATTGCTCTACTTCCAGGGACCAAGGAAATATTTTTGGTTCTGGCATTTGTTGTGCAAAATAAATATAACAAATGGATGCAAAAATACATAAAACACAGTGGCGTCTCCTCCGCTAAAGCACAGCGTCACCACACTGCTTTTTTGTAGTAGAACAAAGGGAAAATAAAATGAGAATAATTCAAGTTATTAACATTTCATTTTCTTCTTCATTGGCAGCTTTGCGTGAGTGGGCGGGGCAGGGGAGGTGTGATAGCACCCTCCTAAGTGTGCAATAACAGCTTGGCCTCAGGCCACCCAAAACAGTTGTGTGTGCTTCGCATGTTCATCATGCAGGTTGCAATACAGCCTGCGTGGAGAACATGCCCAGCTCCCATTCAGCATCTGGGAGCCTTGTTTAGGCCCTCAGACCAATCACAATGCTGCTAAGGCATCATTGTTACTGGCTGACTGGTTGCCTGTGATTGGCTGACTGGTTGCCTGGGTGTGCTTCCTGTTGAGGCCAAGTGTGGGAGGACTGCGGAGAAGAGATGCAGTGCGGAAGCGGAGTAATGGTACGTTTTTTTTATTTTTATACCCGCTTCACCCTGTGCCCATCCCCCCTCCACTCCGTCCCCCTACCAGCGATCTGCGCCGGCTCCCACTGATAAAACGTGTATCAATGCAACAATATCTCAACCGGTATTCATTTAGTAGAAAAATACACAAAGAAAACAAGTCAATTGTAGCACAAGGGAAGAAAGGGAGACCACAATAATTAAGTCTGTATATAAGCAGTTGAAGGTATCAGCACTAGAATACATTGTATACAAGTGTAACCCAAACATTGGTGTACATAAAGGTGCTTGGGTAGAGGCTGAACGGCGCAAGTGACACGTGAGGAAAGGTGAAAAAATTGTGAAAAACGGCACAACAAATAATAATTCGAGGAATGGTTACAAAACAGTATATAGTTCATTTTTATAAGGTTTGACTGTTTTCAAGAAACCAAAAGTACGCCCAAGGATGCGCTGAATGGGCGACGGCGTTTCAACCCGTATAAAATCCAGGTCGTCAACAGGACTGGATTACAAAGAATCGGTCAGTGCTGTAGTGATGGTAGCTGGTAAAACTTGTAGACATAGTTAAATAGTCAAGGATTGCGGTAGTTGGCATCTGGGTCAAGTCACGTCCAAATCGTGGCAAGCGCATCAATGGAGGTGCATGCGGGTGCTGGTCTCAGCCTACGAAGGTTCCAGAGAGGAATCCTGGGGTAGGTGCAGTAATTGCCAAAGCACAGAAACTGTGTGAGACAGGACCGCGGCTTGTATCGGGAAGTCAACAAATATGTTGAAGTTCCAAGAAATGTTCCAGGGAGGAATCCAGGGATCTGTGTGGTAAATATCACAAAGCAGAAGCTGAGAAAAGCAGGATTGTGGCTTGTTTCGGAAGGTCCAATGGTAGTCTTGACGCTCCAAGAAAGGATCGGGCAAGCCTCGGATTGAAGCCTGAGGAGACGATTCCAGCGTAAGTCTGGAAAAAGAGCCTGAAGTGATCAGGTCTGTTCGAGGTCGGGGCAGGGATAAAATGTGACCAAGATTATGTAGTTTAGTGGAATATTGATGTTTCTTCTAAAACAATAGTTTTGGGTGTGAATGAACAGCTATGACTTCACCTTAAATATTTTCTGATGAATAATACTACCGAATGATGACCACCTGAAGATCACAAAGGTAAGCGGAAGAGAAGAGGAAAGACCCCGAGGAGCCCCTGCAGGTCAGAAGTGAAGGTGCTCTTAAAGTAAAAGAGGTACCTTTATGCACATGCGATTAATAGAAGTAAACTGGAATAGGTTCCTCCATTACAGCACGCTAAAACAGACTTGCAGTTCGCCACATTTGAAAAATGTCTGCCCTGTGCGCCTGGAAGGACAAGGTAATGCTAGGCGCTACTTGTTCACTAGTGCCCCTTGTGAGTGGACGTAGGTCAGTGGCATTTCTATTAGTATAAGGCACATTTAAAGTCTCCTAGTATATCTTACCGACTTTTTTCTACTTTTCCAATCAAATGCAGTTCAAAAAGCTAATGTAAAAGTCAATAAACCATCTTAAAAAAATTAAAAACAGATTCAATTTGGAGGCTTTAATGAGATTCTGAAACGTGAAGTTGGTGAAGATTCTACCCTAAAATCCAAGACTACAAGCTCAGTGGTAATGTGCCCGTTTATTTAACACAAGGAGCCAAAGTGGAGGTGTCTACTGTAGACGACTAGCAGAGAACAAAAGGCCTGAACTTGAGGACTCTTGAAGATGTTTGTGTTTTTGTTTTTTTGGATGGCAGTCAGAAATGTTCCATACCAAATGGGAAATGGTTCAGAAAGCTTTACTGCTGGGACTGAAGGGAAACATCGGTCTTGGCTTTGACCTGATCACTGTAGGAAGGGCAGTTTTCCAAGAGTCTGAGTATAAAAATTACATGATTCTTGTGTACCAAGTCTCAAGAAACAGTAGACAGCTCGCAGGAACATTGTAAGATCCCATGGAATTTAATGCTCTTGCCATGTGTCACTCTTGTCAGTTTAATTTATGATATACGTTTTATAAGTGAAATAAGGCAGAAAAGTCGTAAATCTTTTCTTTGCCTTGGCGCCCACATGCGCTGCAGCATCAAGCAAAGCACACATTCTAGAAACCTCAGGAACCTTTCCAAGACAAAAACAAAATCTCCTCTGGTCAGCTTTTGTTTCACCATGATCATGAGCAAATGAGAGGAAGGGTGCTCTGCAGTCACAGAAGATGCAGGCGAGAGGAAAAAGGTGAGCAAAAGGGGCTCATTTGTAAATAAAAATAGTCTTGTAGGTTAGCAAGGTCCTTCTTGCATGAGTGGAAAGCCCACTTAAATGACCTGCCGACTGAGGCTCAGCAAAGGAAATATGTGCTTGAATAAGTTACGACATTGTAAATAATATAAACTATTTGAAATAGCAAACCATGAAAGTACTCTTGTCCCACGCAATGCTCAGATTGACAACCATTGTCCACATGGTGCATGCTGATTGCTAGTTTATTGCTGCTAGGAGTCCTTTGAATTGTGGGGTGTCTTGTGTTATCAAGGAGACCCACACCTCTGCAAGGGGTAATCCACCCCTTGATTGTGCGGTCGGTTTCTGATGGCAGGGCTCCTGGTGGTGCTGACTGGGCCCAGCACTGCTAACTGTCTGGGAGAGCTCGCTGGCCACACTGACCGATAGTTTGCAGACCACAGTTACATATTACCTATTAGCACCGCTTTTGCTGCCTTACCCCCATATCCTCTCCCCATGCTCCTCAGTGTCATTGCAGCAGCCTTGCTCCAGCTTTCTCCTAATGACTAGTAAAACATTTTTTTAAAGGGGGTTGGTTAGTTTTTATGTCTTGCCTAAGACATTGTGGGGCATATTCACAAGGAGCTATCGCCGAATTAACGGCACTTTATCGCAGCCAAAGTCGTGATAAATTTACCTCCCCATTCACAAGCTGGTGTAAACAGCCCACAGCACCAGTTAACCCGCTATAGCAGCCGCAAAAACATCGCCACAGAGGACCCGCGCAACTATCGCTAATGAGATGCAGAGTGGGCGTTCCCATGCCAAAAGCCAAGACAACATCACACCACAACATTCTCAACGACCAGCCACATCGGCGATAAAAACACAAAACAGGAGATAAGGCGCGTTAGCATTAGGAAATCTACACCTCCTCTGACCTGGTGTAAAGTCAGATGGCAGCATGCACCACAAAAGGGAGACCAGCCCAGGGCCACATCGGAAGGGCAACAGATGCCATGGAGCCACTCATCATGCAGCCCACACACCCAAGAGGGCCACAACACCCACCAACACCACCCAGGACCCCAACCCACACCAGGAAAACACCCCCCCCCCCCCGGACCACCACAGACGTAGCGCAGACAAAGACAGCGGACCCCCAGGAAGCATACCAGCCGCACAGACCCAACATCTGACAATATCACCGTCCACCACAGGCTGAAAGGGACAACCATCCTACGCATCGCGACCATCATCGCCTAACAGGCCTACGGCACCAACACAGCGGACAACCAACATCCCACCCCACACCAAGCTGCTGGCTTGGCTGCACCTGTTGGCCCCTGGCACCCCCCTAACCAAAACCCATTAGAGTCGGAGGTGTCTCACAGCCAGCCACATCCAAGTCCCCCAAACCTGTCCTGGACATCACCATCACTCTGGTACCCCAGTCCCCATACGTCCAACACAATGCGCAGGTCACGATGGAGACCAAGCAAGAACCATACGCCCTAGCAGGATGCATGCACATGTTGGGTGAAAACCACAGCACACATGTCCTACCTGTGCCCCCTGGTGACACAGCACACAATCACTGCAACAGAAAGCACACATCCCACCCCGATGTGCAGGAAACAACAGAACACAGTGGAACCTCCAACAATATCGCCTTCAAATACACAGCCAGTGTGCATGATTCCTTCATCCTCCGACCGTCCATCATCAACCAGCGTACCCAGGATGGCAACAAGGGAAATGTACAGCCCCTTGACAAGTTCCACATGAACACCCCACCCACCTCAACTCCACAGCCATGCAAGTCACAACTCTGGCAATGCACACGTCACAAAATCACAACCAACATGCACAACACCATGCCCACCCACCAGACACGACAGAACAACTCACAATGGTCACCTTGCCAAGCCGTGAACATGTCCCATCAATGGCATGGCACCCCAGCCCCACAACAGCCGAATGTGGGGAGAAGTGGCAACCAGGCATGTGTGAAGGAGGCAGGAGAACCATGATTGGGAAAGTACACAATGCCAAGTGTGGCGGCGATGTGCTGGACAGACCGCAGTATGCAGCACACATCCATATCCATGGTGACATACAGCTCAGTGTAGTGGACAGTGGACGCAACCATGTCACCACAGCCAGTGGGGGACCTCGCAGAAATCTTGCCTGTTACGCCCCCCCAAGCGTGACCGGAGTGGGATGGCCCGACCTACGCCACACCAGCGTAGGGGTGTGAATAAAAAGCACGTAGCCCTGGGCGTGTTCCTCTTTCGGAAAGCCCAACGTCTCTGCCAGGGTGGCGCCTCTCACCCTGCCACGAGGTCGAAGCCGTCCATCTTGAGGGGAGATGCCTGCGACGCTGAGCGCCTGCTGGACCCCGGCATGCTGGACCACAAACCCGTCAGGGCCGCCCCTGCGCAGCCAGGCCTCACTGATCACCTGCTGACACCGGCGTGTATCAAGGAGGGCCCACCACGTGCCGGCGCCAGCTCCAAGCCCGAGGGCCACGACCTTGGCAGCCTCCTCAGACCATCACGGCCTCCGCGACACAGGCCCGCTTTAGTCCTTTTTCGTTGACGTACTCTACTGCCGCCTCAGGCCTACTCTTCGGCCCAGTAGGTCCCATATGTGAAACTGTGTACTGAGTCATGAATAGCAGTGACCCCAAATCCGGGCCAGCGGCAACAGCACCAGGCCCCACCCGATCAGTGAGGCATAGTTCCATATGGGCTACTTGCGACACGTGGTGCCACTAACCCTGTTCAATGCCAGCAGGCGACACGTGGTGCCACTAACCCTGTTCAATGCCAGCAGGCGACACGTGGTGCCACTAACCCTGTTCAACCCCAGCCAGCGATACATGCATGAGGGACCAGGATTACCCTGCCAACCAGTCGGCCCCACATCTAGCATCTAGGCGCAAATCACGAAGGGCAGTGTCCACACCAGTGGTCGCATGGAGAGGAGTAAAAGGAAGATGCGGCTCAGTCGTACGAAACCCGGGTCACATACATGGATGTGTCCGAACACGTGGTGACACTGAACCTGAACTACGTAGGCCGGTGGGGCCATCCAACCTATGCAGGCGACACTCGGTGAATGGCCCATGCTGACCGCTGCCTCAGACCTACACCACGGTCAGGTAGGTCACACATTCGGAACTGAGTCTTAATAACACCATGGGACTGAACACCATTTAAGGCATAGGACAAGTCACTATACTAACTTCGATGTGGTGCCAACAAGTCTGTGCATGGCATCACTACCACCCATGGATGTGGGCCTACACGGGCTACTGCCCTCAGCCCACGCTGCGCACAAGTGGGTCACAGATTTGGAACTGGACATCGGTTATTCAAAAGGCAGAATACATGTAATCGCATGCACGAAGAGGAGTAAGAGGATGACGCGTTGCAGTTCGGAGAGAACAAGATCATCGTTACGGAGGTGATCGAACACTACCGACAACTGCCCTTGTGTCACTAACTCTGTGCCTCGCCAGCCAACCACACGTGGCTGTGAGCCACTGCTGATTCTGCCTCAGGCCTACACTACGTTCCAATAGGTCACAGAGTCTTGATCTGGCAATTCTGGAGTTCATGTAAGTGTACCGGCATCATCGCTGACTGCATCCCCGCTCAGCACCTGTGCCACCAAGTCTGTTCCCCGACATTCATGGACACTCCATGGTTGTACATTGGTGGCGTTTGTGTCTATGGACTAGGTTCTAGTTTACATCCTCGTGTAGCTGATACTGAATTGTTGGTAAAAACGAGGGTTACGCTTTCCACTTCCCCATTTTCTGCTTCCAGATGACATCAAACCTCTGCATCATGCCGTGGAGGACACCTTCCACTGTTCTCCACAACACTCCGCAACATACACCTCGAACATTGATGGGGACATGCCCAAGTCGCATGGCCCATCTGCCTGCACCGCAAGTCACCGTCCCGTGGCGGGGTGCCTGTGCCGGCCGCAGTGCATCCGGAGCCACTAACTCTGTGCTGGTCAGGTCTGAGACCCCTTCTTCTGATATATTGGATGACCTCTGTGACGGTAATCTTGCGGTCATCAACGCCATGTGTCTGTGGCCCTACGCTGTCCGCAGCCTCCAGCCTCAACTGAGGGCCAACAGGGCCCACACATAGATTTGTGTCCTGACCGGCCCGGAAATCGCATCACCGCAGGAGGCACACGCCACCACCCCAAGGACCACCTCCAAACGCCATCTGCCAGAGTTGAACCGGTGGTCCTGACAGACCTACGGAGTTGCTCAGGCCTGGCGTGGATGCCATCATCGGCCTGATACCCTGCTCAGCACTCCAGGTGCCAGTTACTCAGTGCACTGCAAGCGATTGGCCGTTAGTGATTGAGTTTTGTGCTGTGGAGATATTGCGCAGCAATGTCACCTCATGCAGTGGGGAAGACCTGGGACTATGATGAGGAAGATTTATCAAGTGTGCGGACGGGAGGTGGCACAGACAATGGGAGGGCAGGAGGCAACATCCCCAAGGCACGAATGCAGACTGGAGGTGGAAGTCAAGCTACACACCCGGAACCATTACTGGGTATTGCGCTGTGGACTGAGGACGTAACTGTCACCTCAGGCAGTGTGGGAGACCTGGGACGTTGATGAGGAAGTTGATGCAGGTGTAACACACCCCACTGCATCTGCATCAGGACTAACCCGAAGGGACACAATCCTAGCAATTCCTACACATGCGCGTGCTCATCTCTGGTGCCCCTACCTCAGTGCACTGCAACTCACGGAACCTCCTGTCCTTACTCCAGTTCCCTCCATGTTGCTGTGCAGTTGACTATGTTATTCATGTGTTTGCTGTTTCCGTTGCACTGGTGTCCAATGTTCAAGTTGTTGCCAGCACCAAGCATTCCGTGCGGACTGGCTTACACTCACCCCACACACATCCAGCACAGGCGTCACTGTACATTTGGCCCTGCCAATGAAGGTGCCAGGCGCACGTGCCTGTAGCCAGTTCGACATGATTTCTACGTGTGTCCCTGTGGTCTTGTTGTATGCATGAGGGCCCTGGGCCCTAAGATATTACAGTGTGCTGTGTACATCGGATGCAGACATGTCACCGCAGGCAGCGGGTTGGAGCTTGGACATGTAGCTTTGTCGTCAACCACTCAATTGGTAAGGGGAGTGGCCAGGGTCATCGTACGCCACGCCAACGTGGGTGTGTAACTGCTATTTGCGCGCCACTGAACGTGGTTCTGTACTGTGAATGTGCATCTGCATGTGTCTCTATGGCAGTGTGGGTCTCCTTTGTGGGGTGTAGGTGGTTCATCAGGGTGATAGACACCAACGTGTGTGTTCTAGCTCGCCTTCCATGTGTTCGGCACCCACCCCCACCTGTTGGACAACCTCCTTTTGGCGTGCTGACACATGGCATTGGGGTGCCATGTGTGGGTGGGTGAAGTGTCGTGAGCCAGCTGTGCTTGCAGGTGCTTCCTGCTGTGTGGTCTGTTGCAGGGGCTGTGTTCTCCTCTGAGTAGCTTGGCTGGCCCGGTCCTGGTGGGGGGTTGTGTGGGATATCCATGTCCTGTTGTAGGGCGTCAGTGTCCACGGTGTGGTGGTCCTCTCCGGCATCACAGATGTGTTGTCTACTGTGCTCTGCTGGAGGCGTTGTGTGACCCTCTGCAATGTGAAGGAGAGTTGCATGTTGACATTGTGTTGCTAGTATGTTGGCGCATTGTTCTGGTTTGCATTCGGACTGTTTGGCAATGTACATTATGACTGTTTGTGAGGTGCTGAATTCTTCTGTGGGACAGTGTACATTTGGACAACATGGCGGATGTGAGGTCGTACGCGTACATTTCCATTTCACAGTTTCCAGCTCTGTCAGATGTAGTAGGCATGATTCTGTGCATGTGCGGAGCCAGTTGTGTCCTCTATTCTGCTGTGTCGGCTATGCGCATTGTACCACATTGTCGTCGATGTGGGTGCACTGTTCTTGATATATGTGTGTGCTGCAGTGTGCCAAGGGGATGAGGGACATGCTCCTGGGTGATTGTGGGTGAGCAGTGTGCTACGCCTCGTTGTGCATGTGTGTCATTGTGCCCATCTTCCCTCGTCCACCCAGTCCCTATCCATTACTTTCCCTGTTAATGTTGTCAGGTCCTCTCGAGCTGTGTCCGTACTCCCTACTCCTTGCACCGTCTCCACACTGATGACTGTGGCCTGCGTTTCCTCCGGCTCCTCCTGTGGCGCTGGACTGCCACTTGCTGCCTTCCTGTTTTCTGCGGGTTTGAAACTGGTTTAGGTTGTCACGTCATGCCGGCGCCTCTTGGCCTCCTCCGTTGGCCTCCTCGACACTCCGGCTGCACTCACGATGGTCTGCTTGTGGGTCAGTTGCAGGTAGTGTTCTGTCACCTCCGTGACGCTGGTCTTGTTTTCCTGCGGTCTGCAACCAGTCTTCCTCTCCCTTTTGTCCTTGGCCTTCCCCGAACCCGTTGTTCCTTACTGGTGGTCTGTGGGGGTTGTGGGGTTCGAGTTGACCTCTGCACTGGGTCAGGGTGCATCCATGTTGCAATGTGCTTTGGCTCGTTTCTGGTGTGTTGTTTCTGTGGTTTTTGTAGTGCATTTTCCCGCCAGACGCGTGGGATTTGCAGGCCTGTGGCTGGTTCTCGCTACTTTTTGTACCGCGATTGGCCTCATTGCATGAATTTTCGTGTTCGCGTATCGCATTTATGCAGCGTGGCGTTGATTTTCACCTGGATATTTGGTGCGTTATCTGGTGACAATCGCATGCTACTGCCTTGTTGTGAATTCCACATTGAAAAAGGGTTATTTTCTCGCAATAGGCTGCGATATTGAAAGTTGCGTTACGCTACTCTTGCGGTAGTTATCACACGTTCTTGTGAATATGCCCCTGCATGCGCTGCCTATCGTGAGATACATTACTATCCTAAAGTGGGCTTACAGCCTGCCCATTGCTGAGCATTGGTTGGCTTCATAGTCACTATTATTTGCTTGCTTCTTATTTGGTAGCTGGGAGGCCATTCCTTCCTCTTCTTGCGTTTTTCCCATCACTGGAGCATGGACATATTACTATGACTTTCCACTGCTTGCTTATTCAGACTCTACTTTTTTCTTTTTAAGCACTGAGATTGCATGTATTTTTACAATGACTCCCTTGTGAACTGCGTGTTCCTTTCTCTCTCTCTCTCTCTCCTATGTCTTTCTCATCCAATGTGTCCATGTTACCTTCTCATCCATGTGCTTTCTCCCCACCAGCTCGGCATTGTTGTGTTTTGCTGTTTGATCCGCCCACCCACACCCCAATTTTAGTTTTGGTTGTACAGGATCTCAAAACAGTGCATGTACAACTGAAGCACAATACAATGATAGTCCAAAGTCACAGTACAAAATAAATGCCAACCTTATCGGTTATAAAGAATTCCAAAAAAAGGGAAAAAAGAACCATCATGAGTGCCTAGACAGCCCTGACAAGGAGGAACACAATAGCATGTAAAATCAGCATCAGTACAGCCAGTATTGCAATCAACTTCATGTAAATAGTGCACTAAAGAAACAGAACTAAGCATTACATTTCTAACTTAACTCCCCCTCCGTCCCCCCAGGTCACGGACATAAGGTCTGTTCTTTTCCCACCATGTGTCAGAAATCTAGTACTGCATAACCAGATGATCTACACTGTAACAATACCAGGGCTATCCACCTCTCCTCCGACCCGTCTCTATCAGGTGAGGACTCCTCCGACTGTTGGGTGGTGGAGGTTTCCATCTCAGGGACCTCCGAAATCATTAGGTTCCCACCCACACCCCTGTTGTGCTTCTGCCCCTCATACCCATGTTACTTCCCGACCACCACCCGTACCCCTGTATTGCTTTCCCCCACTTGTGCCCCCACGTGTTTGCCCCCTCCCCACAACTTAAAAAAAAAGAAAGCTTTAATGTATTTTTTTAGGTCTTGCTTACGCAGCGCGCATGCGCTGCATAGGCAAAAAGACCTTTTGAAATCGATTCGGTTTTGCAGGCAAAAACGTGCACGCGTTGCATTGCTTTGAATGGCAACGTGTGCACGTTTGGCGATTCCCTTGCGGGAGCGAGCAGCAGCACCATATGTTAGCAATTATCGCGCTCGCTCCCGCAAGGTAAACGCCGCCTGCTCTCGGCCGCACTCCCCCTCCCTCCCCCTACTTGCGGGAGGCGCGCGTGCTTGTTTTGATTTCCTGTCCGCCCCTGATTGTTTTCCGTTTGGGATAATGGTTTGAGCCATCACTACAGTCGGTATCGCTGACTTTGCATTCAGGATGTGCATATTTAAAAGGACAGGTGTGCGAGAATGCAGCTTTTAGGATCAAGAGGCCTGTGTCCTTAGCGCTCAGTGTCTAGTCCAGAGCCGTGCACACAAAGAAGCGTCATCATGAATTATTCAGCTCCCCTCCTCGCACACAGACAGGAGACTACTGTGCTGTAACTCGAGTCGGCCTGCGTTGCTTTGTGTGTGTGTGTGTGTGTGCTTTTAACTCTTTTCCTAGGACCGGTTTGGAAATTCACTTCCTCTCTTGTCATTGCCTTGCAGTTTGCGAGCTGGGTGGATGCGGTGATCTTCGTGTTCAGTCTAGAAAACGAGGCGAGCTTCCAGGACATATTCCAGTACTTCTCCCTGCTAGCCAACTATAGCGCAGTGTTCAGAATCATCATCGCCCTGGTTGGGACCCAAGGTAAGGGCACGTTTACACTGATTTTAATGAAAGATTTCAATTTCCATGAGGGAGGACGTGTGGCCTTACAGTCAGGCTGCTTACTCTGGAACTGGAGAACTAGGCCTGAGTCTCGGCGCTCGGCTCAGCATCTTGTGATTCTGGGCAATTCATTTAATCTCCCTGTGCTTAACAGTAGGAAATCAATCTCGCTCTCATGTTAAGCGCTCCATTACCATTTGGCCAATTTCACGCTACATAAAACCGCAAAAAAAAAAAATACATCTGAGACTGGTTTTATCCATGCCACCCCTGCTGAAAGGTGCATCCAGCGCAGATTTCATACAAACCTATTCCATAGAGGATACATAGACTGAACGTAATGCTCACCCCTTTCGACTGCTGTTTGTTTTCAACCAGCCTTTTTCTGCCATTGGTGTGAGACTTTTTCATGTGGGTCTTTGCTCTGCCCAGTGGAAGGCCCTCATCTCTCACCTAATGCTATTGGTAGTGTCAGTGTATCTTTCACCTCCCCTCGAGTGCTTGCATTAAGCTGCATGAGAAACTACATTACAACTACAGTGCTCTGTCCACTCTTGGCGGTCAATTCACAAAGGTAAATTCATATGTGAGAAAATCTACAGATGTAAATTCATTCTTACTCTTTAGGGTCTCTAAAATGCTTTTTGGAATAGGCCCCAGGTCAACATTGAGGTGAAACCATGAGGGGTGGCACTGGATAAAAACAAAGAGCGTGCAGTACTGGGGCTGCACAGCCTGGTGGCAATGACACAACACCACTAAGGGAAGCACAGTGTGTTAACAATATGATGACAGCATTGAAGCATGGTGTATTAGCAATGACACAATACACAGGTGGCAATGTCCACAGTGGAGTTAATTAAGGGCATCCCAAGCTGTTCACGGTGAGATGGCACCATTGAGGGCAAGACAATGTGTGGAACGAGACAAAACTTTTAGGGGAAGAACGTGTTGATTAAAATGAGATGAAACCACTCATTGCAGCACTGTATGTTCACAAGGAGTTGAAATTCGATTTGATTCTTGAAAAAGAAATGATGCAATCGAACACAGCGCTATGTGATGCCAGTTGCATGACTCCATGCAGCGTATTAAGAAGAGTTAGGTTCAGCCGCGGCCCGTGGAGGGAGTTCCGTGGGGCGGAAAGGTGGGGCGGGGGAGTGGCAGGGTCGAGGGTACTAAAAACTGGAATATTGATAATTGGAGGTAAGTAAACAATTAAATAAATAAAACAAATTTCGTTGCGCGACCTGCATCACAAAATGCGATGCGGCGCGTGCTACGAAATTCGTTTTATTTATTTAATTGTTTACTTACCTCCAATTATCCATATTCCGGTTTTTAGTACCCCCCGCCCTGCCACTCCCCCGCCCCGCCTTTCCGCCCCACGGAACACCCTCCACAGGCCGCGGCTGCTTAGGTGACATCACTGAGGGTAGGACAGTGTGGTAACGGTGACACGACACAATGGACGTCTGCACAGGGCATTAAAAATGAGCTGGATACCTATCCCTGAGTGCAGCGGTAGATGGAGACCTAAAGTGCAGCAGAGCCCGTTAAGAAGGAGTTTCAGGTATTAGTGGGAGCACAGTATGATGACCACACTGAAGATACTAGTGAAGGCAGTTTAGGTGTTGCACTGAGGGCAGCACCGTGTGCTAATAGTTGGATGGCACCACTGATGGGTAGATTGGAAGTCAACATTCATGTGATCCTGATTTACCTCTATTTCACCATAAACAGTTGATGTTGACTACATGTGAGCTAGGCTTCAACAAATATAATAGCGTGCCAAGTGCCCACCCTTGGCATGGCTGCTACATTCAGCCAGTATTTGAACTGATGAGTGCTGCATGGCACACATGGTGCCGAGTACTTCCACGACTTGAACGGTTGAAACTGTGTGTCTCTCCCAAAAAAAAATCTAAGTCCTGGAGGTGCTAAAAAAATAGGAATACGGCCAGCAAATCAGTATTAGACTGGAGCAATCATTTAAATATTCAGAGAGAAAAATATGTGACTTTGAAATCATCTTATTACTGTGTCTGTGCATGTGGTCAAAATGAGCATTGAAGTAGCTTGAATTGTAAGTCAAGCTGATCTTTTTGAGCTTAAAAGCGAATTTGTTCTGTATTGTAGACAAAAACAACTCCAACAACAAGCGGGTGGTGGATGACGCGCTGGCCCGAGCCCTGTGTGCGGACATGAAGTGGTGTATGTACTACGAGATGTGTGCCACCTATGGGCTGAACGTGGGCCAGGTCTTCAACGAAGGTAGGACATGCAGGTGTCGCTTGGGCTGGGACACACTCAGGACCTGAGCAGTCAGTGGTGTTAGGTTTACATGCACGCAGCGGCAGCATCACACTGCAACACACCATTACTTACATTGGAATTGTTGCCTAGTTGTGTCTTTTTTTAGATTTGTTTGTGTGTCACTTCGCTTTGTCTCTCCTGGACCTTTCTTTTTCAGTTCACAGCAGGACATATTTACCTTCACAAAATGCCAGAACAAGACACGGGGGGCCACCATCTATTGAACTAGCCCTTTTAGGAAGGTGGAACTCCCTCTTCTGAGTGTTATGGTAGTGATAGTGTACACACAGCTGGCGGTTCACATTAACTACGTTACATCTACAGTAAAAGGCTGAGTCATTCTATGCTGAAGTACTTTTCCTCGCCGTAATACAATATACTGCTTCCAAAAACCTGAAACCAATCCCTATTAAAGAAGCAATATCCAGCTCAAAGAAGAGAATTTTAATATGTCGTCTGAGAAGCCTAAAAACGATTATTGGAAAGGGATGACGCCAGGCCAAGCATCTAAAAAAAAAGCACATTACTGCTAAATCTATCTTCAAAAAACTTTTTTCACAGATGCTGACGCTTGTTTTTCTTTATGGAACCAGTGATAATCAGACACATTAATAGAAGAACCTCTGGGAGATTGACCCTGGCCTACAACCACCACTTATGACGTGGCAGTGATTAACTGAACTGGATGACTAATTGAGCCACAGATCTGTAAAAGACAAGTTTCAGTGATAAAAAGTAGAAGTAAGGTTTTCTAAACCCAGCCGGGGGGAATTTTTTTGCATGTTGGGTTCTCTATTCACAAGCATTGGCATAGCCAATAGGTCTCGCCTTTGGGACCTTCTAAGTAAAATAAAAATAAAAATAAGTATGAGACTTCACGTTTACATTTACTTCGAATTTAGGATGCAGTAAATGTAAACGTGATGTCTTACACTTCAGGTTTTTTTTTTACTTACAAGGCCCTAGAGGCGAGACCTATTGGCTATGCCAATGCTTGTTCTTTTTAGTTACCGATCCAACTTGAAATGGTAACTTAAAAGAAATAAAAGCCATCCGTGCCGCTTTGTAGGCGCAAGCATGCATGGTGCGTGTGGCTACAAAATGTCAATAACTTTTTTTTTTTATTCTTTCGTCATGCTTCACAGCTGTTCCACATGGCTAAAAACATTGGCAAAACTAATAGGCCCCAAAGGCAAAACGTATTGGTTTTGCCAGGGCTTGTTTAATTCTACTTTACAATGGTTGTTAGGCCTTACATTCCTCCCAAGTGAAAGAGAAGGAGGGGCCAGCACAGCGCCACAGAAAAAGCAGCTGAATTCTCTGCTGGGTAAGTGTGTGGTGAAGGATGCCATTAGACTTATTGCCCTTGACGGCAGGGTTAACAGCTCTTAATTACCCTTTCCGCATTACGAGTCCTCACGTGAGGCTTAGTTTCATAATTACAAGGAGGGTGATTAGCAGTTATTACTGCCCGCAGGTGAAGGCGTTAATGATTCAATGGAGCTCTTAGCCTCCATACTTGCAGAAGACTGACTTACAAGCATGCACATTGAGGAGGCGAGGTGCTTAAAGAGGATTTAAGACAAACCAAGCTGATCTACTGCGTTTTATGCTCCCTCTTGTGTGACCGCGGCTCAAAGCGCTTTATTAGCAGACCATCCTGCAACGACTTTAGTTCCGAATACACAACCTCTGCTGCCGTGAAAGGCTACGGGTTACTTGTGCAAGTAGCAACACACTACCATCTGACATGGACCTCTGGATTGAAGGAAAGGAGAACATTCACATCAACAGAAGGTGTTTGTGATATTTGGAATCCACAACTGCAACAGGAGAATTTCCAGAGTGCAGCCAATCCACAGGCGCAGGGGGTGAATTATCCACGGGACTCATGGTTGATTACTTGTAAAGAATTTATTTTCCACAAATTAATTTATATCTTCGTTTCTTTATCTCTGGTATTCACGTTATGTTGCTTTCCAGCATTATTTCCTCAAAAACTGGATGAGTTTCTTAACATAAAATAAGGTAACCATTAAAGTC
Organism: Triturus cristatus; assembly: GCF_964204655.1. Taxonomy (NCBI): domain Eukaryota; kingdom Metazoa; phylum Chordata; class Amphibia; order Caudata; family Salamandridae; genus Triturus; species Triturus cristatus. The sequence continues at coordinate 235,094,135 of NC_140581.1, forward strand.
TCTCTCTAACTTCTCTAAGCAAAATAATCTCGCAGGGAATTTCCTTCCTCAGTCTATCATCCATTTAAACAACACAATTCAAGATTTTTACCTCAGTCTCTCATTTGTAATGAGTATCCATCCCTCTCTACGTTGTTTGGGTAGAGGACCCTATAAAGAACAATGAGAGATTATCACTAGGGACCTCGGTCTCCAGCCCACCTCCGTATCCCTGATCAGTCCCACTTGGTGTGAAGAACAATGAGGGATTATCACTAGGTACTTCGGTCTCCAGCCCACCTCCGTATCCCTGATCAGTCCCACTTGGTGTGAAGAACAATGAGGGATTATCACTAGGTACTTCGGTCTCCAGCCCACCTCCGTATCCCTGATCAGTCCCCCTTGGTTTGAAGAACAATGAGGGATTATCACTAGGTACTTCGGTCTCCAGCCCACCTCCGTATCCCTGATCAGTCCCACTTGGTTTGAAGAACAATGAGGGATTATCACTAGGTACTTCGGTCTCCAGCCCACCTCCGTATCCCTGATCAGTCCCACTTGGTTTGAAGAACAATGAGGGATTATCACTAGGGACCTCGGTCTCCAGCCCGCCTTTGTATCCCTGATCAGTCCCACTTGGTGTGAAGAACAATGAGGGATTATCACTAGGTACTTCGGTCTCCAGCCCACCTCCGTATCCCTGATCAGTCCCACTTGGTGTGAAGAACAATGAGGGATTATCACTAGGTACTTCGGTCTCCAGCCCACCTCTGTATCCCTGATCAGTCCCACTTGGTTTGAAGAACAATGAGGGATTATCACTAGGTACTTCGGTCTCCAGCCCACCTCCATATCCCTGATCAGTCCCACTTGGTGTGAAGAACAATGAGAGATTATCACTAGGGACCTCGGTCTCCAGCCCACCTCCGTATCCCTGATCAGTCCCACTTGGTGTGAAGAACAATGAGGGATTATCACTAGGTACTTCGGTCTCCAGCCCACCTCCGTATCCCTGATCAGTCCCACTTGGTTTGAAGAACAATGAGGGATTATCACTAGGGACCTCGGTCTCCAGCCCGCCTCTGTATCCCTGATCGGTCCCACTTGGTGTGAAGAACAATGAGGGATTAACATCATGTACTTCAACCTGCTGCCTTTCTGCCCTACCTCTACTGAAGCACATTTTAAATTGTGGCGGATAGCACCCCTTTTCCAAGGAACTCTGTGATTAGTTTGAATTAATAATCCATGTTTCCCATCATCCATTGCTGTTGGTCCAATGTCTATCTTGGCTTTGTCTCTAATAATAAGCATCCACAAACACAGTAGGTCTCGCCTATGCAAAATCTATTTGCTTTGCTTATACAAAAATGTTACCATGTTGTACAGCAGCATAGTTGCTATGCAGAAGGACTGAAAGTTAAAAAAAAGACGCTTGCCGCACCCTAGCACTATAAAAAACATTTTTTAACCATTCTTTACAGCAGCTGTGCTGTTTACAACATGGCTACAAAACAAATTGATAAAGCCAAATAGCTCTTTCATATTTCAGAGCCATTTGGCTTTGACAATGTTTTTTTTTGGTGGGAGGGTGAGGGCAGGGTGCATGGAAGCAACACTGGTTGGAAGGTATGGAGGTGGGAGGAGGCCAGGTGGGACGGAACAAGCAACAAGTGGGAAGGAGCGGTGGTGGATGTTACGGGACAAGCAACAGTGGCTGGGAGGTGGGTGGGCTTGGGAGTCACAGGGCAAGCAACAAGGGGTAGAAGGATGAGGGAAGAAACTAAAACAATGTAAGCAACAACGGCCAAGAAATGACGTGAAAGGGGTCACAGAGCATGGAGCAAGCAAAAATACCAGGCAGGCAACGACATGGGAGGGGGAAGAAACCATAACAGAGCAAGCAATGACGGGCAAGCAACGATGTGAGATGGGATAGTGGGGCAAGCAACAATGGGCAAGCAATGACACAGGAAGAGGACTGGGGAAAAATGACGACAGGGATAGCAAAAAAAAGTACCTTAAGCCAAGCGTGAGCAGCGGAAGGACACTAATCAAAAAGAAGCAATCACTACTTTGCCCCTGGCACCATGGAATCGAGAAACAAATGAAGAAAAAGTGAAACTGACACGTGCTGACCATTCAGAAGTCAACAAATAAGAGTGATAATGAAGCCAATGAATGGTAAGCAATGTGCGGGCTCCAAGCCCTCTCTCCACTTAACCTATTTTCTTGCAAGTGACAGCACATGCTCTATCTCAGCGCAACTTAAAAATCACAGTCCTGTAAGCGGTGCATTTGTGGCTGCATTTGCCTTGTGACTGACACAGAAAGTCTGAAGTTCCTATTTGCTCCGTTTTAGGAATTACATTCTCAGTTATTAACTTCAGCTTTGGCCGGGAGGGGTTTTGGTTTATATAATTCTATGAAGTATGTAGTGCTAATAGCAGGTTTCTTACATGAAGCTTTCCTCGCAAAACATGCTACCATTCTAACCATGGATGCCACCTGGTTTTCCTGTTTAGAATTAGGATACCGAATATGGGCATCTCTGTTATAATCTTAGTTCCAATGTAGGGTTTTTTGATGAGCTTACTTGTTTACACATAGTTAGGTGATAGAAGAGATTGCCAGGAAAGTAGCAAAGGCCTTAACATTGCCTACACAAGAGGTCTTTGAAATTCAGGTTTGGAGGAGTAAATATCAGCGTGAGCGAACTTTTTCATGAATTGTAAATCAGGAAAATTGGACAAATCTGCACAAATGTTAAGGTGTTGTGGTGGAAATATCCATTGGTAAACCAGAGAGAGTAATCCCTAAACAGGCTTTATTGGAAACACAAACAAACAAATTCAACAAAAAGGGGAGAAAGAGGTCAGGTTTGCTGTGGACTCCGCCTCCTGTCTTAAAGTAAATAACCAAAGTAAGTCCACCCATACTTCTGAAATAACTCTCCTTCGAGTAAATTTATTTAAGGAAAACAATAGGTTTTCTTAAAATAACCTTCACCCACCAAAAGGTCCCTTGGTGGCATGCTTCATCATCGTGTTCATTCTGCCCCGCTGTGGGACCGGGTGTGCTACGACTGACGAAGACGTGGCAGCACTTTATAGTGTGTCGGCTATATAGTGATGTGAGAGTTGAATGGTCAAAAAATTGTGAATTAAAAAAATACCTGGCTACATGGAACCTAACCTTTAATAAATCCTGTAGCTGGTATTGTTAAAAAGGGATAGAGGGAGAAATACAATATAATGGGTGTATGTCTTCTGGTCTCATGTTTCTAGCCTATCCCCTAAGATTTTTCTTCAGAACCAGACTAAATGATCTCTTTATCCACTCCTTAGAATGCCAAATCGGTCTTTTTTAATTATCCCTATAGTGAAGTATAGAATTTGTCATGCATATAGAATACCTAGTCAGTATATTTCTTTAACAAGATCTGGAAGGTAGGATTAGAAATATACAGACTAGGTATTGTATGTGCATTACAAATTCTATACTTCACTAATAAGTGTAATTAAAAAAGACTGATTATAAATAAAAAATCAATTTGCTGTGAACTTTGGTTTAACAAATTGCCGATAACTCTCTACATCTCTCCATGAACAAACATCATTAGCTGGGACCTAAGCAATGCAATTTATTTGCTTGGCTTTTTGTTGTTTTTTGTGAAGTTCATCTTAGATTGTAAGCATTTTTACTTTTTGAAGCAACAGAAGGTCTGAATCTTTCAAAATTAAAGGCTATGGAGTAGGAGATTCAACAACTGATCAACAACAGATATATCTTCATGCTGAAAGAGAACGTAACTGGGAGCTATGGCAGTCATTTACATGCAAGTGTTCAGATTCAAAACTAAACGGTAACATTTCAGTATAGAGACAGTGTGTGAGTGCAAAGGCCCTTTAAAGTCCGTCCATATCAATGTGCTCCCGGAGGTGACATTGGGGCAGGCACACCTACCATGCATTTGAAGGTGGGCCTTCCATTCACAAAATGTATTTTGTGAATGGTATGTGCCCATCTGACCTACGGAATGGTGAATATGATAGTAGAATTAAGAAGACAGCAAGCAGAGCAACAGAGAGAGTTTCATGCATCGGTAGTGTAATGCCAGGAGAGGAGTTCATGACTGCCTTGTCATTGCAATGCTACCCAGCACTTTCAACAACTTGGCACTTGCACAGAACCTACATGTAATTTTGTTTTCTGCTCTGTGCCAAAGCAAGGCCTGAGCTGGTTGCTATACCCTCATTTTTCTTCAAGTACCCTCCTCTCTCAAATGTTCTCATGCACAGTAAGTACTTTCTGTCCAAACCCTTACCAATGTTCTATTTCTTGCCTTCTTGGAGACACATCCTGAATATAAAATATGCATTTCCCTACAGGAATGTAAAAGATTGCTTTGAAAGAAGGATAATGACAATATTTCTACAAGGCCTTGCATGAAATGACACCATACCAAATGTATTAGTACCACCAGCGGCGGCTCGCCAAGGGAGTGCTGCGGTGCGGGGGAGGGGCAGGGTGGGGGGTAGTGGACTCGGACATACTACGGGCAGGAGTAAGGTAAGTAATTAAATAAATAAAACTATTTACCTTGCGCTCGCTGCATCGCCAACTCGCAGCACTCCATCGGCGAGCCGCCACTGAGGAGTACTTATGCTTCAATAAACCATGTCCTATTATTGGTATAGGCATGACCAACCAAATTCTGCTTTCAAATTATATGTGAACGGTGAATATTCAAGGTCAAGCCCGTTCAGTGAATTTGAAAATACACCATTGTGTAGTGCAACCTTCATGCATATTTGTTGCAAAATGAAATCATTTATTAAAGACCACCATTGTATTTTTCTGCTCTTGAAAGTATAGAAGTGAAAAAACCAAACTACATCACATGACTATTCCAGAAGCAGCATTTCCTAGAGCTATGCCTATTCTTGGACTTATAAACTTATACATTAAATAAAATAGTATTATTATATTTTCCCAGTGAATTAATACTGCTTGGTGACTTGGCATGGCTTTGTATGAGCAAGATCCACACACAAAGCGCCCTCAACCTCTACCACCTCAAACTACGAGAAGCAGGGAAAAAGGCCCTAACTAGCTTCCTGACTATGCTGACTGTATTTTTGTTAGGGCATCTCTTTTGTAATTGTGGCACGAATACTGCATTTAGAGCACAATAGTAGAAATAAGCATTTCAAACTTCCTTTGTGTCTCTGGTATATCTTATTGTGGACAAGTACGAGTGTGAGAGTAAAAGGGGGTGTCCTGTTACTGCGATCCCCGAGAGGGTCGGGAGTGTTGTGTTCTGGGGTGTCAATTCACTTGTCTCTCTGGATATGGTTAGGAGGACAAGTCAGACACTACAGCTAGGTGGACTCTGGCTCATGGTTACTGAGGTGGTATGGTGATTCAGTCCCTGCCTATTGATGCCCTATGGTCCGAAGCATAGTTATGTTCCTGAGCAGAATACCTGCAACACTCTCCATGAGCAGACATATCAACATCATCTATTCATGCTTCCATTTCCTGCAAATGCTACTCAAGATTTTCAAGTGGATTCCAATGATTACCAGACAAAAGGTCACATAGGGTCTTATCACAAGTACACCTTATCTGTGGACTCTAATGTTTGGCTTAGTTGCTGAATTTTTCATATGAGAGAGGACTAAAGTAGTTGGCCCTTCACCCTGAGCATATCTCTGACTACAGACGGCTTTATCTGTTTGGCAGACCTTATGTCACCAAACAACACGTATCATAGCCTACAGATCTGGATTTGTATTTGCACTCCCACACTTGCTGTACATATATTGCAACAATGGGTATTTTCCTTGCAGATTTAACCCATGATCAGGTAGGCGTCTCAACGGTTGGGGCTTGGTGTACGAATTGTAATGGGGTTTCTGAGGCATAGGACGTGCCAGGGCATATAATGTAATTTGAGAATTACTTTTACCATTGCTTCAGTAAGAGAGAGATATGCTATTAGGTTGCACCTTGATTCTTCCTTTCTCCGTGCTTTTAATCTGCCCTTAATATAAGTATGACAATTAAGCTCTGTTGGAAAGTGGATTATTGGCCGGTGCAAATGTATATCGGCCACTGGTAATAAGGCCACTAATGCAGTGTAGGGCTCAGAATAGGTCTTAGAAAATGATTCCTATGCTCAACCCTTGATACCTTGGCTGCGAGCAGGCAGGCTTAACTTCAAAGACAGGTATGTAAAGCATTTAAAAACACCAGTTCAGTAAATAATTAAGACACATTGCACAATAAAAATCCAACAATGATTTACAAAAATAGGAAATATTTGTATCTTTAAAATGACACCAAAACAACAAAAATCCTATGCAGGGAAACTGAGATATGAATTTTCAAAGTTTTAGCAATTTCTAGCACATAGAAACCTATAGTGCCTTATCGAGGCATCTGGTCGCAATAGGCCGGGTCAAAGTCAAAGTTTCAGGCCAACTGCGGTGGAGCCCTGCTCGGCTACCCTTCGCGGTAGGTCTCGGTCACAGTATTTATCTTCGGACTTATTAATGTTTCTGGAGCTTTTTCTCACGGGGTCCCTCGATGCTCTTCACCAGGTCGGATTCGGTGAGGATTCACCGGCCTCAAATTTCACCTACTCCCGGTCAAACTCTGGAAGTAGGATCTACGAAACTTTTTAGCAGGACGAACCTGGACAGCAGGTCGCTTCGCGGTTAAAGGCAGGCAGCTTGGCTAGCCATGTTGAGTCGGCCCCCTTATGGAGCTTTTTATCAAAGTGGCTCCAAAGTTCTCCAAACTCCTGGAACTTCTTCCTGAAGTTCCCCAAAGTGTCTCAAACTCACTCCAAGGGTCTGGAATCTACAAGATGGTCCTTGAAAGTTGAGGACTTCAGCTCCCACAATCCATTTGGACAAAACCCTTACAAATCCACTGGTAGTTCTCTAGGTTGAGGGTCCTTGGTGGTGAGGTTCCTGGTGAGCTCTGTTAACCTGTAGCTAGCAGGGAGTTCACTCTTTAGTCCTTTTACAGCAAGGTAATACACAGGCTGTAGTATCAGATGGTGCAGAAGGTGCAATCTTCAGAGTGCAGGCCTTAGGAAATGCACATCAAACTTCTCCGCATGGCCCATCTTGCTTTCATAGGTTTCAAGCAGCAGATCTGAGAAGCTCTGCCCTTCTCAGATACTTATTCCAATTTCTCTGGGTCAAGCAGGAGGTCACTCCTGTCCAATGGGCTGCAGAGTACCACCCAAAGGTCTGACCACTTCCTGCAGAGTGTGGCACTATATTTGTCCCAGAGTGCACCAATTCTTCCAAATTCATTATGGCTGATTTTCCAGCAGGGAGAGAAGAGCTGGCTAAACACATCCCTAGGATGGCTAATCTCCAAAGTCTCTCCCCCTTGCATCTTCTCATTCCTTCCTTAAGCCTAAAGTCTGGCTGGGTTCAAAAGAGTAGAGTTGTAAATGACACTGGTGTATTCGCCTCCCCTTGAAGTCCATTATTTACGACTCCTCCCCCTGCCCTGGCATTCCTGTATAACAGAACACTGCCCCACCATCAGAGCTGCTTAACCCCAGGGGCTCTTTATCACCTCTTCAAATGAGCCTGGCTAATCCACTTAACTCCGACCAATCAGGACAGACCACTGGAAGGCTGAATCAGGGCTTGCAAACAAGAAAGTCTTAATTCAACAATATCATATTGTCGGATTTATTAATACCATTCTGGGAAGTCTTTGAATGGTATTTTTAACCTTCTCCTATCAAGAGTTGGCAAATAATAACTTTTTGCCATGTCAACCTATGTGGCATGGGATTTGCAATGTGAAAAATGAATTGGGCCATTTTTCTTCAGGCACCAGGGCTTATAAAAACATATTTTATAAGTACTCTGCATATATCTACAGGACCCCACCCCTGGATCACCTAGGGGAGACTTTAGGGGTTCTGGATATGTAAACATATTGCAGATCCTCCCTCCACAGTGTTCCTAGCAACAAAGTCGACAGCACTTTATCACAATGTGGGGAGTGAAAGGTGCAATTTCACTTAAGCCAGGGAATATAAAACGCATTTTATAAGGGTCCTCCTTATAAATACCTGATCCCCCACCCCTGAGACACCTAGGGAAGGCCCTGGGGTACCTAATATGCCCAAACATTGTAGGATATCCATTTTTAAGTACCCCAAGCACCAAAGTCGAATTTGGGCACAATTTACTTTTTAAAAGCAGTCCTGCAGCACAGAGTCACTTTTAAACTAACCTCAGGCTTCAACAGTGCACACATGCAAGAGCAGAAAGGGCTGCTGGCCTCTAAACTGCCATGCCCTATTATATACTAGGGCCTTATAGGGTAGGTCATGCCAATCCCAAGGGTACCCCAACCTATAGTGTACCCTAGTATATGTAGGTGTTTTCACTGCATTCTAAATGTGTCTCTTTCAGCATAGCACTGGTTTTGGGCCTGGTTAGGCAGAGCCCAGGGTCAGTCAGAGTGTCAGTACCAGTCAGCAAAATGTTGGGGGGTGCCCAGGGAACAGGATGACTTTCCAACAAGCTCACATCATGGAATATAAAGCACTGGATAGCTAGCTGAAGAGAGATGATCGACCCCGTCAGTGACAAACTCCTGCCCAAGAGCAACTCACAGTGACAGCAACAGACATCGGCAACGACCCCGCTGCTGTGTCCCTTCATCCGTAACCTCTGCACCCATCGAGTTTTGGTCTCCTAGACTGCTCTAACTCCTAACTCCTAAACACAAGAGGGTTCTCTTAAACTCACCATGCAGCTAACGTTTTGCTAAGTGAGCTTTCCCCCATTTATTTCAATGGTGAACATTTGGCAGCTTTATTGCATTTATTGATTTATTCTTTGAAAATCTATAACTACGGTTATATGACATGTTTCAAGTGTGTTTTGGTGTCAGTATTTATATAAAAATACAGTCTATTTTTATAAATTGGTGTCAAGGTTTCATTCGAGTCGTATCACTTACTTATTGTCAATGCTGGTACTGTGGAAATGCTTAACACATGTTCCTTTAAGTACACCTGGCTGCTCTGTGCCACTCAACCAGGATTGAGCAAGGGCTGCTAAGGGTGAATCAGAGGTCCACTTGTGTGTACTGTGTTAGTATTACATGATAAGGCTCACCAGCCATATCACATAATACTTCCACCTTGCAACACATACCTACAAAATAAGGGCCCAAGTGCTAAAAGCAATTTTCCCCTGCATCAGTTACCCTATATGAGGGGTCTCCAACCTTTTCACTAATGAGAGATTTTGTTCAACTAAAATCATCCAGAGCTACCAACATTATCAGTGTTGTACGATTCAGGCAAGAGTACATTAGAGGCCACCCTATGCAAGATTACCAGCCGTGATCACCTCAGTGCAGGATTGCTAGCAATAATGTAAAAAAGGCTTAGTCAGTTTGGAATGCCTCTACAAAAGTAATACATAACAGCAACAGCTGCAATGCCCCCTGGTACAAAGGGAGTAATTTTAGTAAAAAGTCTTCCTAAGCTGAATGATGTATCATTCAAATATCAGCTTTAAATAAATATATTTTTGAAATTATGGGTTTTGAAAATACAACCATTTTCACCTCAAATACACACTTTTAAATTTTGGTGTACACATGTTCATTCAACCAAGCAAAAACTTCTAATTTGAATATGCTGGGCTGCACACAGGAGAGCTGCTCACAGCTAGTTGGAAAGTTACCAGTAGTTCACAAACTACTCATTGGAGAATTCTGCCCTATATACTGAACACACTGCTGTACGTAGGCCAAGATTTACTTAAAAAACACTCATGCATATTTAGGATGAAAGATCACTTCTATATTGGTAGTACCAGAAGTAACTTAAAGAGTTGTAAAAATTTACCTTTTAACCTGATCAGCCATATTAACATCTTCAACTGCATATTCTTCACCTTTTGTTCACTACATGTTGAGCTTTTCGTGCTCAACCAAAATCGCTTATTGTAACTGTTAGAAGGTAGTTCTGACCATCTGAGCCGCCCGGATTTTTCACTTCTTGAACACCTAATTGTTGATCTGTTACTGTGGGAGAGCCTCATCAGCTGGAACTCACCCACAGTGAACTCATGATGAAAGAGACTGCATGTGGTGACCCCTTAGTGAGACTAGGCCGCTGCGCTGCAGCTGGAGTAAGGGGCACTGGACTGCTAACATGCAGACACGTGTGTACATGCGTGTGCACAAGTGTAAGGGCTGCGCAGGGGAGATTCCTGGCGTGCGCAGCCCAGGAGCAGCAACAAAGTGAATGGTTTGGTAGGACTTATGCAGAGCTGGGTGGTGACATGGAATAGGCTTTCTACAATGGGAAGAAACATTTGAGGGAAAGTCAGTGTGCTTTACTGTTTTCACTCCATTATTCTCCTATGAGGATGGGGGAGCACATGGGCTAGTTTCACTTTCCTAGGGCCTACAAATGCCAGACACGCACTAAAGTCCACTGTAACTTAGGTGAGAAGTATTCCAAAGTCGTATTTGTACTGCTTTTGGGTCATCCAGAGATGTCATATTTTTCTGAGTCAGCTCATAACCAGAGCCTGGCTAGTGCTGACTCTGCCAGATTAATGACCTTCCTCCCCAAACTGTAGCGTCAGAGGTCTAGCCATTCACGCCAAGCATTCCAAAGGCAAAGGCCTCCTCTCCAAGAAGAGAAGATGGGTGGAGCGACAGGTTAATCCATCAGCAGCTTTCACCTGGTGCCAGGCACCAAGCTGCTCTGGAGAGAAGGCAGCGAAGGGGGAAGGGGCTTTCAGAGACCATGTGGCATGAGACCCCTGGACGACGCCATTTTGAACTAACCCAGAGGCCTGGGCAGGAAAGAGGGAGCAGGGGCAGAGAAGTGATGTGTCGCTGTTTGATAGGGCAAACAGAGACTTCCTGCCAGCCCCTCCATGTTCTTTAAAAGAGCTTGCACAGGAAGAGGCGCTCTCTCTGGGGTGGAGACTGTTGAGGACGGCTGGTGCTGGAGCCTGGCACCATGGGCAGGTGGAACGAAGAACCTCCAGACTGGCCCAGGACCCTGGCTTGCGCCACAATGGGAGACCAGGACATGTGACCAGGAGCCTGGGCCTCTGCACAAGGAGAAGAAAGGCCCAGGAAAAGAGCCAGGCCAAAGGCTGGTGCAGGGAGCCAGTGAAGACCGCTCCCTGCTGCATTCACCCTCCTGGAGATCAAGAGGGCAAATGAAAGTGCTCCCAGTGGCTGGGGAGTGCCCCCAGGAGCAGGAAGAGGCCAAGATCTGGAAGATCGGTCCCCTGGGGGATGATATATGCCCCCCAGAAGGTAGGTGACCTTTGGCCGACCGACGACGACGAAGAACGCAGGGCTCCGCCGCCAGTCCAGCAAATGCCCCTGGGGTGGGTCAGGTCCCGGGGGCTGCCCCCAGCAGTAGATAAGTTGGGGAGCGCCGTCACGCTCCCCCGTGAAAATGTCCAGTGGGGTGCTAGGAGCCCACCCTGACCCCGATGAAAAACGGAGACCGGGGACTGCCATCGTTGGGCCCGAATCGCGGAAGATAAGGCAGGGAGCGCCGTCGTGCTCACCGTCAACATGTCCCCGTGGGGTGCCAGGAGCCCACCCTGGCCCCCGGTGAAAGAGAAGCAAAGCTGAGAAGCGCCATTGAGGGAGACGGGGGAGTGCTGCTGCACTCCCCTGAGGCAGCGGGAAGGCGGGGGGAGTGCTATCGCACTCCCCCGAAGACCCGCTGGGGAGGAGATCGCCTCCGTGTCTGCCCACCGCAGACCAAAATAGTCGCTCCGGGTCCCACGGCCGTACCAGAGGGTGTGGGCCGAGCAGGGAGCCGGCGGGAGCCACCGGGGGTGGGCTCCCCAGGTTGTTCTCCAACAAAGGAGGAAAGGAGGTGCCAGGGGCCTGGGTGGGACCGGAGCCCCAAAAATAAGCCAGAGCTGCCGGGGGTGGGCTCCCCGAGCTGCATCATTTACCTGGGGGTCCGGGTGGGTCTGGACCCTCCATCGAAGCCCAGACGCGGCCGGAGGCCCACAGCGTGGCTCTCCCAGCACAGCGGGGAAGCCGCTGCTATGATATTCACGGGGCAAGAGGAAGTGCCCCATAATGCTTTGCAGGCCAGAGCCGGCCTGCAGGGAAATGCCTGTCTTTCTCCGAGTGGTGGCCCCAGGAGGACAAGGTCACCACGAGAGGTGTCCTAAGTCTCTGGGGACTTGCAAAGAATGACCCCTCAAGGGCTCAGCACAGGCGTCAACAGCATCCTGTGGCTGGAACTTTTGTTCTTCAGCTGGGGGTACGTTAAGGATTGTACCAAGGAGTGAAATGTAAAGGGCTGAGTTTGGGGATGTCTGGAAGAGGACATCCTCTGGAAGTGAAGAGGTTTAATTGCACCAAAAATGCATTTACCCATACTATTTCTTTTTGGAGGAACTTAAAGTCACATGTGTAATGCGAAGTACCTGTGTAAGGTGGAGTCATATGAGAAGTACCTGTGTAAGGTGGAGTCATAAGTAAAGTGGGGTTATGTTGCTTGACACTCCTGCTAGGGCGTCTGGCTGTATCTGCTTAATCCTGTTATTTTAACTGTGATGCCTTTTAGGGGCTTTAATTGCAATGCATTATAATTGTTATCAACTATGATGAGTACCTCATTTAAAGTGATGCCCAAACATGTATTCTTGCTACTGCATTAGGGGAAGAACAACCCAGACTGTTAGCCACTAAGATGTAGAGGTGTAAACTGTATTGACAGTATGAGATGCGCAGTCAGGGTTATGTGTCCTCAGGGCAGGCGTACCTATTTTTAATGCTTGTTGAGAAGATGGGGTGGGTCGCCACTGGGATGGTTCCAGTTGGTAAGGCACTCGCTCCGGTTGTGTCAACCCACTGCATTAAGAGACAAGATGATGTGCATACATGGGAGTGGTGGTACTAGACCCACGCCCTGCGGGAGGGGTGAAGATGTTATGTAAAGTCACAAAGTAATTCCAACAGCTTATGTATATTTGTAAATTGGTGGATAGTATTGAGTAGTGTGTGTGTTTAATAAATGTACTCTTACTTTTATAAAGCAAAGTACAGACTGATCAATCAATTATTGAGTGTTACTTCTGTGTACTTGTAATGGCGATTACTAGCCTACACCACCTCCCTTGAGTAAGCCTTAGACTGCTCTGCAACGCTACCCTCTGAGAGTCAAGCGCTACAATAGGGTGTTTGGTTCCCAGTGAAGGACAAATGTGACTTGTTATTTGTGCAGGCCTCAGAGATACTGCCTCGTTTTCCAACAGTAACATTCTTTGGGTTAGGAAAATAGCATGGAAAGTCTAAAAAGGGTTACATCTTGGACTCATTATGTGGTGTTCTGGGTCAACAAAACCTCAGAACATTTTACTGTGCAGCCTAGGGGAAACATGTTTGAAGCAGTGAATACTGAAGGCAAGACCATGGTGTCACCTTCATACATGCAGTTGATTGTGGAAATGTAGAGATCCGAACAACCTGCATGTCGCCATTCCAAATTATTCAAAATGGTAAAACTGAACACATGTTTTGTCTGTATTATGGTTAGGGGGCTATTGCAAGTAAATCCCTCTTCACAATACTTGTAGACTGAGTCTGATTCAATGTATCTCTTAGTAATTTCATCAATGGCAAAATCTCATGCCTGTGGCCAGCCAAGGTATGTATAGAGGTCTTAGTGGACGTTTAAGAAACAAATGGTTTTGTTAATCTTCACTCCCACTCTCACATTAAAATTCCTTTTTTAGTTATCTGTAACTAAGGCCATGGCTGAAATCCCCTGGCAAGTAAACTGTTATCACACCCAGAGATGATTGATGCAGATATTTCCTGAAATTAAAGAGATATACGTTTTATTATTATGGTCTTCTTGACCTGGCTTGATACAGTCCGCAAGAGTGGGCTTGCAAATGGTCTCAGGACCAGGACCTTCCAATAACAATACAAAAACTAATGTATACATTTAGGTAAATGACCTAGGTCCCAGTTCCTTACAAATAGCATCCATCGCTCTTTAATATCATCCTTAAAACAAGTGTACCACCTGTGAAGTTTGGGAGATTGAGAAGTGCTGAGAAGGCCCATGGCAGTCAAAGCCAATCTGATACATATGCTGTCAGCTTACCATGCATTACAACATAATTTGAAAGTTATTTTAGTAAAATTAGCAAAATATCAATAGACCAATTATATCAGACTCTTCTTCTGGGCCTTGAAGATTCTCAATCCGATACCTGTTATCAGGATCCTATGGAAATCTATTGAACTGAATGTACCCTAATTGTATAGGGTGCCAGAAAACAAAGTCTATGCTACACGGGGGTTCAGAGTGCATTCTTAATCTCTGGCAGAACCCATCCTACATCCTCAACAGTACAGTATAATATTATCTGGATTTGTTTTCCCGTTCAAAGAACTAACATTCTTTAAATGTGCAGAGTATTACCTGAAACGAAAAGAGAGACTGTGATAGAGGTATTATTTATATCACATTCACTCAACAAAAGTCTACAACTGAGACTGTAAATGATTTAGTTAAGTGAGACACTTAAATCCCTAAATTTATTTTGATTTCGAAGGAAATTAGCAAATGAATTAACACAAAAATCATGATCCCATGGAGCAAAATTAAAGTTATCTCAGAAATTTATAGAGAAATCGATAGATCACAACTTCCTGAGTTTGAATTAAATCAAAATCTGAATTGATGCTACTTGGTCCCAAGCAGCCTATAAAAAGATGCCATCCAACAGTCTAACATCAATCACTTCTTGTGATTTACATAGGATCAACTAACAAAGATAATTTCTAAAAATCCCTGTTAAGAACCCATTTCCTCAGATACGTATATAAACAATACAAAAAAAATAGTATGTTCTATTTATTTTCGGTACAAAACCCTGTATTTTCGATCTCCTGAAATTAAAATTTGGTAGCATCTTGAATATTTATTTAATAGAATGTAAACCTTTTACTGAATAAATCAGATTTTATCATCATGTGACTGATAATCCCTGCTCTGAAACAAATTCCATTGGCTCCTAGTATGAAGCATGAAATGAGTTGAATCGTATACAAATCCAATTATATTTAGGTCCCATAAAATGGTTGAAATAAGATAAGTCTTCTTGATTCAAAATGTAACATTAGTTTGTCAAACCTCTTTATCTTTTCCATCTCTACAAACTCGCTCACCTTTTGATATGGTCACCAATTCCCTACTTTTGACCCACCCATAGAAATGTTCTTGCAAAAATCCTAATAAGTTGCATAAAATCTAATTCTGCTACTATTCAGGAAACCAGCAACAAATTTGCTTTGGAACTGAAAATCATCATGAACCTCTGGTAGTTACACCCTGAATGGCGTAAATCTAAAATAACTTCTCACTGTATGCTCCATGAATTTCCTACATAAACACATGTATAAATGCGTCTTTTAACCTTTTTGTTTGTGTGTTGAACACAGGTATCTCAAAGTTCGATTAATGTTTTTTCTGTTCCATTCACTTCTGTTATTACTTTTCACAGTTATGTATGCCTTAGGTCCTCCTTTAACATCATTCCATAGGGCTGGCACTTCTGAATTTGGATCACCCTCTATATATGATGCATATTTTACTCAACATACTGGAATTAGAGGTACTGAGTTGCTAATGCAGTACCTTTACTTCCAGGATTTCGGTAAAGTTAACCCTCCTAGATTAATTAAACCTGTCTTCTGATGGTGCTAATGTTAGGGTTTTGATTTTAATGTATTTATCAGTGACATCTGACACCGTGAGCCACACACTTGTTTTACTTGAATTTCAAAAGGCAGGCACAGGCAGTACCGTTCCGTTGTGGTTCAGCTCTTTTCTCTCAAATCAGGTACAGAGTTTCTTATCCACCCACTTAACCTCAAATTCTTATGATTATTCAGATGATAGCCACATTTTGTTTCTACTTTCTAGTCACTCTCACAATAAACAATATCTTCACTTGTGAATGCGAATGCTTAAGGTTAAGGATGAAAAGCTGATCGGTGAAACCTAATACTGAAAGGACAGAAATATTAATGGTTGATGGCAACCTGGATCGCTGGAATGCTTCTGTTTGGCCACTGAGATTTCTACTGTTGTTTAAAGCACTGGGGTCATGTTCAACTCTAGTCTGCCATTATCCACTCAGGTGTCTGGTGTAGCTTCCAAATGTGCAAATTAGGCAAATGACACCCTACCATACATTGGATGGCAGACATCCCTCAGTAGCCATCCCGATAAACTCACATCCTGATTACTGCAACAGTGCCTATATTAGTATTACCATGTCTCCACTCAACTAATTAAAAGTGGTTCAAAACTAAGCCATGTTTTAGACTAGTTCTGTGCCTAAGTTTTCCAAAGCTACTTCACTCCTTCACCAACTTCACTGATTGTTTAGTCAGCCGGATTATCTTTGATCTAATGTATGTAGACCACCACACTTTCTCACAGTCCTCATTCATATTTATATTAGAACATCTTACTCTATTTTCTCACCGCTCCAATGCATTTGACCTGAGGCGCTATTAGAAAGTTGGCAGTTTCCTGCCTAAACCAAATGTGCATTTCCGCCAGTGTCCAGAGTCTCATGACTCTTAATGGGTCTCCTGTGGTGTGATGTGTATTCCGACCAGACAGTGGACAAAAAGTGCCTTGAGTGTTGGGAAAGGTGTTCCTCGCCTGAGCAGGATGGCCTGGAGGATGTGCCCTGCCCCTTCATGACTTCGGAAGATGCCTACTCTATCACTGGAAAATGCAGCTCACACCTGGGCCTACCTGACCTTTGTTTCACTAGACAGACTGGAGCCCATTCAAGGGGAAAGGAAAGAACAGAACAGAACCAGTTGTACGGTTAGGCAAATGGGTGTCCCACTCCCACAGGCTTGCACTGGTAATAAATGTTGCATCCCCAAAACCTGAAATCAGAACACTCCTGGACCTGTGGAGACTCAGAAGAAAGCCTGTCCTGCTTTCTGAAGCCTGAACAAGACTGGACCTGTTTGTCTTGACCAAGGGCCCCGGAAGTGAATCTAAGGGTCAGTTGTCTCACCTGTTTAACCTACAGGCACACTGGATGCAACACAGTGTGACACAGGGCATTGCAGAGCTCTGCAGCACTGTCATTACAGCAAAATCAGAAGGTTAAAGCTTCCAATGGAACAAATGTGGGGCCAATGTGTACAAATTTTAGGACTAGCCATCACCAAATTGCGAGATTCTGGGAATTGCAATTCGAAAATTGCTATTCTTAATGTATGAAACTCGCTGATTTTCATTTAGTGAGTCCTAATGGGGTTGTAAATAGACCTTTCTCATGAATATTAATGAGGTAGGTCAAACTTTGGGACCCATTAGGAGATGCAGCCATCACAGGAATGGTGCTCTGCTGGGGTCAGGAGACCACCATGTCTGTGATTGCTTTGGGAATTGTCAGAGAGTTCCAGGAATAATCCTGGGAAGCAGCGACTGTTGCAGCTTTCCAGGATACCAAAATAGATACACATACCCGGCCCTTTAGTTCCCATGAGCTGTTCCTGTGAGCATATTTGCTCTCAGGTAAAATTGCAACTAACTGATGTTGTTTTACACATGAATAAATCATTTCTGTTTACCGGTGCAAATACATGTTTTGTGAGTAACAGCTGAGTTTACCCTTGTCAAAGAATGATTTCCTCATCTTATTCAATTTAGGGTCCTGAACAGGTATATTTCTGAAAAACGTTGAATTAATGTAAGAGTGAGTATGTGATTTTAAACCTTTACGTAGCATAAATTATATGAAGGCAAGAATGTAAACATTGCCGGCTGTATCCATAGAAAACCATGTTACTTGCTAAACAACTATGAAATAAGAATGCCTGTGTTTGTATATCAAGCAGAGAAAAAGATTGCTGAAGATGTGTGTTGGAAAACAAGGCAGTATCTGTGAGGCCTGCACAAATAACATGACTACATTGGTCCTTCCCTGGTAACCAAACACCCCATTGTAGCGCTTGACTCTCAGAGGGTAGCGTTGCAGAGCAGTCTAAGGTTTACTCAAGGGAGGTGGTGTGGGCTAGTAATTGCCATTTACCAGTATGTAGAAATAACACTCAATAATTGATTGTCCAGTCTGTCCTTTGCTTATAAAAGGAAGAGCTCATTTATTAAACACACACAACTCAACACTATGCAACAATTTACAAATATACATAAGCTGTTGGAATGACTTTGTGATATTGCATAACATTCCCACCCCTCCCGCAGGGGGCATGGTGTCTAGTACCAACACTCCCCCATGTATGCTCATCATCTTGCCCCCAATGCAGTAGGTTGACCATACCTGGAGTGAGGGCCTTGCCCACTGGCACCATCCCAGTGGTGACCCACCCCCTTTATCTCAACAAGCATTTTAAATGGGCACACCTGCCATGGTGACACATAACCCAGACTCAGCATCTCATACTGACAACTCAGTATACACCTCTACATCTTAGGGGCTAACAGTGTGGGTTGTTCTTCACCTACCGCAGCAGCAAGAATACATGGTTAAGCATCACTTAAAATGACAGTACTTGTCATGGCTGATAACAGTTAAAATGCATTGCAATAAAAGCTCCTAAAAGGCATCACAGTTATAATCACAGGATTAAGTATATACAGCCAGACACCCTGGCAGGAATGTCCAGCAACATAACCCCACTTTGCTTATGACTTCACATTACACGTGTGACTTTTAGTCCTTCAACAGAAATAACATTAAATTATGCACTTCTTGTGCAACTACACATCTTCACCTCCAGACATCCCCAGTTCGGCCCATCACACCCTGGTGCAGTCCCCAAACTCACCCCTGGCTGAAGAATAAAAGTTCCAGGCACAGGTTGCTGTTTTCCGATGGCTGAGCCCTTGAGGGGTTATTTCCATTGTGTCCCCAGAGACTTAGGGGGGCACTTTCCTCTTTGTGCTGGGGCGTCTGCATTGCTCGAGCAGCTCCCCCTGTACCTTCTCCAGCAAATGGTGGTGAGCCCCTCCTCCAGGGGCCACCAGGCACCAAAACAAAGAGTTTTCCCCATGACTTGCAATGCTTTATGGGACGCTTCATGCACAGCCCCTGCATATTAGAGCAGCGGCTCTCCCGCTGCTCCGGGAAGAGCCGCGCTGCCCATGCCGGCGGCCTCACACCGCATCTGCCCATCATTGGTGGCCCGTTCCCACCCAGTGCCCCTGCATGCCAGGTGTATAGATCACACCCCCGGCCGCTTTGGCTGGCTCCCTGTCCGCTCCCCGACTTAACTTCTTGTGGGGACAGCCCCAGGGACCTGACCCACCCTGGCGGCCCAGTCAAGACTGGCGGCTGAGCCCCACACGCTTCATCGTCGGTCCAGCCAGAGGTCAAAGGCCGCCTACCTTTTGAGGGCATATCTCAGCCCCCAGGGGACCAATTCACGCCAGACTGGCCTCTTCTTGCTCAGGGTGGTGCACACCAACTACTCTCCTAGTACGTGCCCGCCTAAAAGATTACTGGTTGAGACGTTGTCTTTTGGTTACAAACTCCACCCGGGTCTCAGCTGGGTTTACTCCTGTTCTTCGACTCCGTCACTTCTGCTGCAGCGCAGCGGCCTACTCTCACCAGGGAGTCACTGGTAAAATCCACATACTGTCTCTTTCATCTTGAGTTCGCTGTGGGTGAGTCCCAATTTATGAGGCTCTCCCACAGTAAAAGCTCAACAATTAGGTGTTTAAAAAGCGAAAAATCCAGGCTGCTAAGATGGTCAGACCCACCTTCTAACAATGTGGTTCCAATTTCCAAATGCTTCACCTGGGGTTCTACAGCAAGATGAATTGTACAGATGCATAACACAGCAAGGTAAAGTACCAGTCATTGAGACCCAGGGGCCATTTAAAGCGTTCTGTATATCACCGGGCATTAGCTCTGCGGTCGAACACATTTGAATAAAGATATGTTACAGCCAAAGAAATGCGAGGGTATCATGTTAGAAGGCGTAAATGTTTAATTGGAGGCCTGCACCGCTTAAAGCAAATCAAGTCAGACTCTATTGAATTTGCTGCATGTTTAAGGAGATTGCCGTAACGTGCTCTACAAATCGTGGCCGAACAGAAGAGTAAACATTCGCTCGCCTTCAGCTATATGGAGCATGTGCTGGGCTGGGAATGAGTTTTTGGCCCGCATAGTATGAGCGCAGAGAGCGTCCTGAAGGCACGGTGTGTGCTGGGGTTAAGCAAACAGCAGCATTCGGACTCAAATTAAAATCAGGTGTGTTCAGCGTTTGTTTGGAGCACCAGCACACTATGGACACATGTCTCAAGGGCCAGCACAACTGCACTGAAACAACAGGCAGTGGCAAACCCCACTGCTTCACATAAAATTACTCATTTGCTAATTTTGAGATGCTCCCATTTTTATTGTCATTATTGACTGCTTTAATGTGTGCTCATGTGGGTCCAGGCATTGGAAAAGGCATTTCCAGGCATATGAAAAGCCTTTCTTGTGCAATTGAATTCATGTGGGGCTAGGCATGCGAAAAGACACTATCTGCAGGATGCGCGTGCTGGTAGTGGGTGTTACAAATCGATAATCAGAATGTCCACATTGTTAGGCCTTGCGAACCGTGAAAGGAGGCTGGAGATGGGCCTTCCCTTTATTGTGGACGTATAAAAGTGCTGTGTGACTGCTTATGCTGGCACACAAATGTAACAGTTTCCACCTGCTTAGTGCAGATGGTAACCATATGAAACACGGACGTGGTCCATGTTGGATCCCTTACAGCGTGCAAGCAGCAGCATCAGAGAGTGGTCCCTCATGCCTGCACCTCCAAGGCACACCAACATTGTGCAACTTTCCGGGGCACTGTGACACCTGCCCCCTTAAAAGGACATTTGTGTCAGTGGTGGCACATGTCATGCTTTATGTAACTGCTGTGCTCGGCTTTGCCCTCGCTTGAACCCAAACTCAAAGTAACAGAAAAGGTACAGAAAAAGTACATATGTCTTTAAAAATGTGAGTAAACCATTGCATAAAAAAAAAGAAAAAAAATTACCTGATTGCAGCAGCGTCCCGTCTCATCTCTCCTCCGTAGTCTCTTTAGGCCAGAACCGGGAAGCAGGAATCACCCTCTCGATAGCCAATCACAATGCTGCAATGCAGCATCTTGAGTGGTCTTAGCGCCGTGGTTCGGCACTCACTCAGGGACTGGGGGCCTTTGCATGTCTCTATGCAGGCTGCATTACAGCCTGGGTGGAGAACATGCCAAGTGTGCATGAATGTTTGGATGGCCCTAAAGTGGTGGGGTGGAAGAGCAATTAATAAAGTTTTGCGCACATGCGAGTGAGTATCTTGCAATTTTCTAAGATGGTTTGGGTGCAGTCTCCTTCCCCTCCCCCACTCCGAGAACATTTTTTAAAACTGATATAAAATGGTGCATTTTTCAGCACAAGTTCAACAACAAATTTACCAAAAACCACAGTTCTTATAGGCATTTTTAAAGGAAAACTCAAAAAATATTGCACAGAATTTCTAGTTTTCAAACCCCGATATTTTAGAGGTAGAAGTAGACGAGCCATTGAAAGCTTGGGCAGCAGCCTGGCTCTGACTCAGCGTGAGGTCCTCTTGGACTCGCAAGCCCAAAATGAGCCAAGCCTTCTTGTAACATCTGCCTGCTCACATGCTCTATCCAACCTCATGTGCCAAAAATTAAAGACAAAACCCTAGCCTTCATTGTAATATAGGTGTAATATAGGACAGGTAGAAAGATATCCATTGAGTGGCTTATTTGCACAATGGGAAAGCAGAAAACCTGGGATCCATCTGGCTTCCCCACATAACCAAATTGTGCAATCCTGGGCATCACCTCTGCCTTGTTGGGATGGTGGACTGACGACCAAGGCCTAAATTATACCACAAGTGCCAAGGTAACTTATTCCACTAGCATAATTTCCCATTTGAGGCAAACTGTGTATGCTCCATCTTTTTTAACCTAGAGATCCTCCTGTAAACCCTGTCAAGGGAATTTGTAATTTCAACACGGAAAGCTCCGGGTGGGATATATCTTGTGATTTATAGCCAATCCACAAGAATAAGCACAGATGCATGTTGTGCCAGTGCTTTGTCCTTGGGATGTGGTCTGCTTGTCAGTGTTATCAGCAGCGCTTTCTGATTGTACTCTCTCTTTGTTCCATGGTTTTGGGTTGGCTGCTACAACTTTCTTTGTGGTCTATTATAGGTTGTCCGCCAAGGGGTCAGATGTATACGTTACGCATTGGAAATGCTCGGCGATTTTATTTCCACTCCCTTCCACCACTCATCGACTTTGCTCAGACAGCATAAACTAAACAGTGAACCCCTGTGGCCCATTTGTAAACCCACTGGGTGATGGCACATGCGCAAGGGGTTAGAGAGAAAAAGGGAAAGCGAGCTCCAGCTGACGTGGGTCCAGTCCTGAACTATGCATGTCCTCCTAAACAATTCCACACTGCCAAGGCAGACTGTCTGTTCTGTAAGAAGCATGCGCAGTGCATAAGACCCGATGTCGCGACTGCTCATAGCCTCCCGTCTAACCTGTAAACCCACCCCTTCCCAATTTGTCACAGGGTAGGGTGGGGTCAGTGATGACTGTAGACCCCAACCCACCCTATCATGACTTGGGGTAGGGTGGGGGTCAGTTGCGAAGCAGCTTTGATAGGCATGCAGCCCCAGGCAGTATAGGGCTGATGCTCAAAGCTCAAGTGGCTGCTTTGAAAAAGTGATCTACTGAGTGCTATATGGGGGTGGCTTCTGAAAACCTGCTACGCCCATATGCCCAAAAAACATTTAGGCTGCCTGGCACATGTGCACTAGCTTATGTGCCCGTAAAAAGTGCCTGACAGCATAACCAGGCACTAGCTGTGTACTGTGCATCAACGCTTTTTATATAATAAATTAAGATGGATGGGTGGTACTTGAGATTAACATCTTCGTTGGTAGGATGCAGCTCCCACGCCCAAGCTCGGCAGCCGCCCCTGTTCTGAAAACTGTTCTAAACCTCTTCCTCAGGCTTCAATGAAGGTATGAATATTTTTTCATTGGACAGTATTACAAGCAAAGCTCTCCCCTCTCTCTGGAGGTCTTTGATCACTAATCAGCTCCCTAGCCATATTCCACTGCTTGTTTCCCTTTCTTAGGGATAAGCATCTGAGTTTTACATCCATGCCAAGAGTCATGAACATATCTTACCAAAGGTTCCAAGCATTCAAGAAATGAAGGAATATTTCTTACGCTACAGGACTGCATGTTTGGGGAACATCAAGCTCAGGGAACGATGGGCACTTGGGCGGTCCAGATCCATCGGGCACCGCAGCGCCTGCGGTCACTGGGAGGTTCTGCTCTAAACTGAAGAGCCAGGCTAGAGACACAACAGTCTGGAAATACCTAGATTAAAAAAACATCAGATCCTCTCTGATATTTCACAGGGATGCTTCAAAATCCGGAACTCCCTTCCCCCTGAGACTCAGAGGACCCTGTCTGTCTGCCTCTATCCTGCCAGAGTAATTATGGAAAATGGGCTCAGGATTGTTTTTTCAATTTACATAACGTTTCTTTTCCTTGCAAGTCATATTTTTGTAAGCTCATCACTGTAAAAGTGTAACAAAATTTACTCTGTAAGGAGCTCCAACACCTACAAGTTGTGGACCACACTGCATTAAACTGTTAACAAATAAAAATAAAAATGCATTAAAAATTAAATACAATGTAGGTAAAACTGCATATAACTGGGAATGCACAGCAGGTGACCTATGGGATAGCACTCTAAATTGTAATCTAATGTCAGGAGAAAGTTTACAAACGGTTGTGATTCAGTTACATACTTTTCTAAAACTTTCCTGAAGTATCATGTATTGGAGAATTTATGGAACCTGGAAAAATCAAAGTTGTGCCAGCAACCGAAACATATTATATGGTTTGATCTTTTCGCACAAGCAATGCAAGCTTAGATCATAGCTGTGCTGAGATGCAGATGTCAATCCAGTAGTTAGATTCCAATATAAAGGTTAATTAACTTTAATAGGTGTTGTGACTAAAGACATTGGAGAATGTTGATCTAAAAGCCCTGCCTTCTAATTCGGGATTAGTAATGCTCCCCACAGTTGCTTAACTTTCCTTTATTAGAGTTTTCAAAAAAGAAGCCAAACCAAAATTCCCTTTCTTAAGAATTCTAATAACAAACTCCATGCTGAGAGTCAATAATGTTCTTTTATTATCTGAAATTCTTTCCTTTGGATGTTGGAATGGCACGCTCAGTATAGAATACACCACAGGCGTGGGCTAGACTTACACAGCCCATTCAGTCTCACAGTGTGTTTGGAAGTTTGAAGTGATTGAAAATGTGGCAAGGGTGACACATGGCTCTCATCCACACACATGTGGACTTTATGAAGCATCATTCCCCAAATATGTTAATGCCTCTAGTATAATGTGTAGGCCCAGGAAAGATTTGCATTATGCTGATGTAATCAATTATAATTTCTCTTGCTACCAGAAATTCCTTAAATGACACTATTATGGCACGTGGCAAAATTTTAGCATGGGAGCACAGAAACATCACAAATGACTAGGGGTGGGCGGAATTTGCGTAATCGCGTTACGCAAATCTCCGCGAAACGGTAAAAAATCTCCGCGAACATGCAGAAATTCCGCGGACACGCGGAATTGCTTGTTCGCGATGCTTTTTTCCTGTTCACAGTTGCTGTTTGCGTGCTCGGGGAGAAAGATCTCGCAAACACGCATTTTGAGAACGCGAACAAGAAAAAATTTCGCGAAGTCGCGGAAACCAGAATTTTGGGCAATTTCGCGTTCTCCGCGGAACGCGAAATTACCGAAATTCCGCAAATTCCGCGAGCGGAACGGAATTTACCGCCCAGGCCTACAAATGACCAGAATGCGAGAAGCTGCTGTCTGTGACATTTGTGATGTTCTATTTTCTCCAATATGGCACAAAGGTGCCTTAGCAGCAAAATGCACTGCTAGAACCCGGCTATGCATTTCACCCAATTTCACATAATTGTTGGCAAAAGTAAGGTATGCAAATTTCACACACCTGTAATAATGTGTTGACATTTGATAAGAAAATCAAATGGTAATTCGGTGGTAGGTTAACTAAAAATTGCCTCGTTTTCTCCCTTGTGTTCTCCAGATATCTTTACACACTATCCTTTAGGTCTTGACACTTTCATCATGACACTTTGGGCTTTTAAACTCCACTCAAATGGCATAGTTATTCTAATTAATATTGTAAGTGCCCTCTATTTCTTAATCTGAGGTATATAATCTGGTTATTCTGCTCTCTCACAAAACTCCACATGCCATGCCAATTAAAACATCTACTAAAGAAGAAGGCCATTCGGTTTGTACTGTCTAATACATTTGAATGACACTGATCATTAGAGTGTATAATCCAGCTCACTTAAGGTTTAAAATAGATATGTTATATTGCCAATTCCTGACCGTAAGTGACTATTTAGGATACACGCGTACAATTCTTGGCCACTTCAAATTGTTTATTGACCTTATTATTCACCTTGTTTCGGCTTCCAACCCATCTGCCTCATAATTACCCCTTCTTTTTTGACAATTTATATAGTTCCCCAACTGCGAACACATCTTATAAATGTACCTCTTAACATTCACCATTCTTATGTCCATTTCAGAAGTGCCAATCGTTCCATCAAACTCTCCCTTTTTTCAAAATGTCAATATTTACATCCTCTCCACATGAATTTGGGCCACACCCTCCACTCCTCTTTGCTGTTCCAGTCTTTCTCTTAAAGATTCCTTGGCAGACTATTTCCTGTGTAGTCTCCTTTTCTTAGGGCACATCCATGCCATGATTTATGACAATATTTTATCAAAGGTTTCATGCATTCAAGAAATGAAGGAGTACTCCTTACGCTACAGACCAGCATGTTCTTGGAACATCGAGCTCAGTGATCGGGAACTTGTGCCATCCAGATCGCTCTTGCACCTCAGCACTTGTGGTCACTAGGGGTGGGCGAAGAATTCCGCTCCACCAGCAGGGCTCGCTGAGATTTGCCCCCTCCGTGTGGAGTGCAGAGTTCCAAAAAACTTCACAAAGCAGCGTGCAGATGAGTTTTCCCTTTCAGATGGCTCACCAACATTAAGTTGGCAAGTGAGAAAAATCATACGCTAGACCACCTACAGGCGAGATTTCTCAACGCAGGCAGTCACGGAAGGTCGCTACCGCTAGCAGTGAGGAAGCTGCCACTTCAGCTGCAGAAAGAAGCAGCGCCCTCTTGCACTGAGTGTGGGTCCGTTCACGCTGATTTTACAACACGGGACAAACTCCCGGTGCTAAAAATGAGTGCGACTTACCACACTCCGCCACTTGCGAAACTCTGCGGAGTACGGCAGAGTTTTTCGTCACTTCTCAGAGTTCTGCGCAAACTCTGCCCAAGAATAGCGATTACCTGGAGGGATGTTCTGCTAGTCAGCTGGAGAGTGAGACATAAAGGTTGTTGGGGTCGTAGAATACAGACTGGAATAAAGAATGTTATTCCTTGATCTCTGAACAAACTCTCTGGCTTTATAAAAAGGTGAATGGACAAGTGACTTTGAAACCATTCCTTCTCAAGATGGTGTATTGAGTATACAGCAAAATAAGAGAGTCCCGATCCAAGATGGAGCTTGAGTCTTACCATTATGTCCATTTCAGTTTAACCAGATATAAGGGAGACAGATCTTAGAGGAAGATGTGTTGCAACACATTTATTCCCATTTTCTTCTACCCTTTGTTGCAATTTGTGTCCCAGATTATTGCTTTTAGAAGATTGATATTTTCGTGTATTTCTTCACCCAGATTCTAGCTTGGCTCTTTTCTCTTTCCTGATGTCAGGAGGAGTTTGTTGCCTTGCTCTCTTCTTCAATTCTAATCCTCATCTTCACTCAAGAGCCATAAGATTGCTAAGGATATTTTTTATAAATTTCACAGTTTTTTTTATCTCTCTGGGACCTGTGTTAAGTATTCTCATGTGTGCTAATGCAGCACTATGTGACCAATCTACAGGGGTTATCTTATCAATGATCATTTTCAACAAACTTTTAGACTAGAGTTTTACAAAATAATTGCAATTTATATGTTTTACTGAAAGCGAGCAGGAAAATAATTTCACCGTTTTTTTTTATATTTCAGAGAAAGGTGCGTTGGGATCTGTGGTGTTGTTCATTAATTACAATATTGAAACGTTTAAATCACATTGCATCCACATTTTACACTGTGTGCTCAAATTAACACTTTGTGTATGCACTTGGTTTCACCATTACTTTGTAGGAAATGGGAAATGTGTGCAGAAGGGAGGGTTGTGGTAGCTTGGTTAAAGTGTTGCACACGACTGACTGCTTCTGCCAGTGTGTGCCAAGGGTTACAGTGATAATATTTTACTTGCGTTGCATTTCACCACCAAAGCAAGGGGTCTCGTTTGTGGGGGAGGAAGTGCTTTAACATTGCAAGATTGAAACACAACACCACTTTCTGCTGGATTTGTACAGCAGGCGCAATATTTCCTACATTTGTTAAAATCCCCTTTCCCAATCCCTTTTGGGAAGTGTTCCAATTAGTGGAATAGGGGGCGGGTGTTGGAATAGTTTTAAGAGTACAAAATCTCCTTCCTTAGAAGCCTGAAAGACAGAAATGAACCACAACAGCTTCACTGCAGACTGACTCCTAATACAATATCTCTTGACTCACCCTTGACACCGACATCACCTTCGAAGAACGCTTTGCTAAGAAGAACATGGACTACAAATCAACACCGTAAGCACCAGACTTTTCTCTGGCATTGACCTGCTCACAGCCCTCCACACCCCGACAATGGCATGCTGGAAAGGTATCCTACCTGCTGTGTCTTGACCAGTGCTTAATTTGAGCTGGTGGCTTCTGGATTTCACTTTTTTTGACAACACCAGGACTTATGATCAATCAATCAATCAATCAATGCATTTGTAGAGAGCACTACTCGCCCGTGAGGGTCTCAAGGCGCTGGGGAGGGGGTGCTGCTGCTGCTCGAACAGCCAGGTCTTGCGGAGTCTCCTGAAGGTCAGCAGGTCCTGGGCCTACCACTGGTGGATGGGAAGGGTGTTCCATGTCTTGTCGGTGAGGTGGGAGAATGATCTGCTGCCGGTGGTCACTCGTCGGACGCAGGAGACAGTTGCGAGGGCGAGGTCAGCGGAGCGAAGCTGGCGGTTCGGGTGTGGAAGGTGAATCGCTCGTTGAGGTATGCTGGTCCAGTCTTGTGGAGTGCTTTGTGAGCGTGGGTGAGGAGCTTGAAGGTGCTCCTTTTGTTGATGGGGAGCCAGTGCAGGTCTCTCA
Organism: Triturus cristatus; assembly: GCF_964204655.1. NCBI lineage: Eukaryota > Metazoa > Chordata > Amphibia > Caudata > Salamandridae > Triturus > Triturus cristatus. The sequence continues at coordinate 235,122,545 of NC_140581.1, forward strand.
GCTGGGGTGTGATGTGGCTGTTGCGGGGGACGCAGAAGCTTTCTGTGTGCGTTGTAGTCATTTCTGGAGTTTGGCCGAGGTTCCCGCGTAGAGGGTGTTGCCGTAGTCCAGTCTGCTGCTGACGAAGGCCTGGGTGACCGTCCTCCTTTTTTCGGGGGGATCCATCTGTAGATCTTGCGGAGCATGCAGAGGGTAATGAAGCAGGAGGAGGAGACGGCGTTGACTTGCCGGGTCATTGACAGCGATGAGTCCAGGATTAACCCCAGGTTGTGTGCGTGGTCGGTGGGCATCGGTGCAGCTCGCAGCGCGGCCGGCCACCAGGAGTTGTCCCAGGTGGAGGGGGTGAAGCCAAGGATGAGGACCTCTGTCTTGTCCGAGTTCAGTTTCAGGTGGCTGTTCTTCATCCATTCGGCGACGGCCTTTATTCCTTCATGGAGGTTGGTGTTGGCGGTGGTGGGGGCTTTGGTGAGAGAGAGGATCACCTGTGTGTCGTCGGCGTATGAGATGATGTTGAGGTTGTGAGATCAGACGATGTTGGCGAGCGGTGCCATGTAGATGTTGAAGAATGTTGGGCTGAGGGACGATCCTTGGGGTACGCTGCAGATGATCTTGGTGTCTTTAGATCAGAATGGAGGGAGGCAGACACTCTGGGTTCTGCCGGTGAGGAAGGAGGTGGTCCAGGGCTTCGTCACGGATCCCTGCGTTGTGGAGGCGTGTGCGAAGGGTGAGGTGGCAGACAGTGTCGAAGGTGGCCGAAAGGTCCAAGAGGATGAGGGCTGCTGTTTCTCCGTTGTCCTGCAGGGTCATGATGTCGTCAGTGGAGGCGATGAGGGCTGTTTCGGTGCTGTGGTTGATGCAGAATCAATGGGCCGGAAGTTCTTGAGGTCCTTAGGGTCTGCCTTGGGTTTCTTGAGTAAGGCGTTGATCTCAGTGTGCTTCCAGCTCTCCGGGTAGGTGGCGGTCTTGAAGGAGTTGTTGATGATCTTGCGGAGATGGGGTGCGATGGTGGAACTTGCTTTGTTGAAGATGTGGTGTGGGCAGGGGTCTGACTGTGAGCCGGGGTGGATGGTGTTCGTGATTTTGATGGTGTTGCCGCCGTTGACATGGGTCCAGGATAGCAGGGGATCGGTGTGGCTGGGGGCAGTAAGTTTGACGTGTCGATGTCTGTCGGGGGGCCTGGTTGTTGAAGCTGTCGTGGATGTCTGCGGTCTTGCGGTGGAAGAAGGTGGCTAGGGAGTTGCAGAGGTCTTGTGATGGCAGGATGTCGTTGGAGTTGGAACTGGGGTTGGAGAGTTCCTTCACGATGTTGAAGAGCTCTTTGCTGTTGTGTGCGTTGTTGTCGATGCGTTCCTTGAAGGAGGTCCTTTTGGCCGTGTGAATGAGTTGGTGGTGTCTGCGGATAGCGGTCTTGTGGGCTGCATTGCTGTCCAGCGTCTGTTCATGGTGCCACTTCTGCTCGAGCCTTCGTCAGGTCTGCTTGGGTGCCTATAGGTCGGCGGTGAACCAGATGGCTTTTCTGCCGTTGCGCCTGTTTGAGGGTTTCCTGATCGGGGCAAGAGTGTTGGTGCAGTCGTCGATCCATTGCCTGAGGTTGCGGGCTGCATTTCCGGTGTCGGCGGTGTCAATTGGTGGGTTTCTGGCGCGGGTGGTGATTAGCTGGTCTTCGGTGATTTTGCTCCAGCTGCGGCGGGGGGCCCGTTGTGTGTGGTGGTGCGTGGTGGGTTTCTCATAGGTGAAGTGGATGCAGCGGTGGTCGGACCAGTGGAGTTCGGTGGTGTGGCTGAAGGTGACGTGGTTGCTGGCGGAGAAGATGGGGTCAAGCGTGTGTCCGGCAGCGTGGGTGGGAGTCGTGACGAGCTGTTTAAGTCCAAGGTTGGCGAGGTTGGGGTGGTGGAGTTGCTGTCTTTGGCGTTCTCAAGCTGGAAGTTCAGGTCTCCGAGGAGGATGTAGTCCGTGGATGCAAGGGAGTGCATGCTGATGAAGTCGGTGATGGAGTCGCTGACCTGTGGCCGGAGTCCTGGGGGTCTGCAGATGAGGGTACCTCTAAGGGTGGTGTTGGGGTTGATGTGGATCTGGAAGTGCAGGTGTTCGGCGGCGTTGAGAGTGTCGTCTGTGCTCGTCGAGATTCTGACGGTGTTTCTCTGGACGATGGCAATTCCTCCTCCTGCGCCGTTGGTGCGATCTCTGCGGGTGATCTTGTAGCCGTCCAGGATGGCTATGGCGATGTCGGGTGCCAAGAAGGGGTTCATCCAGGTCTCCGTCAGGAAGGTGACGTCCGGGGAGGAAGAGTCGAGTAGGTCCTAGAGTTCGATGGCGTGCTTGCTGGCGGACAGCTACCACATAGTGGTGCTGTTTGTGTAATATGGGGAGGGTCACAACAACAGTTGCTTATTAAGCAAAGAGACATTAAAACACCTTATATTGCCTCCCAAACCATTCTTACAGCTTTGGGGTCCTCGAACACACTAAATTGTCACACTTGTAGCAATGTGATGGTTAGTAGTTTTGTAAGGACTGTCATTGGCTGCGCTGGCAGTGGCAATGGGTGGTGCAAGCTGGGGTGGCCTCCTGACGAGAGCCCTGGCACTTATTATTATTTTTTTTACAAATTAAGCACTGGTCTTACCTCATTAATTTAACCGCAACTCAGAAGCAGGTCCCTGGTAAACTCCAACAGACTGCCAGCTCCTTCAGGAATAGAAGTTTCCATGGAAGCCTGTGACTTGAGAAGATTTTCAAGTAAAACCCAGGGTGGGAGGGGGGGGCTATGTGAACTTGCAACACCAGAAAAACGTGCATTACATAGATTTCCACTTTGTAATAACCCGTTCAGTCATTGGGTCATTTTAATGGTGCAGTGAAGTTGATCACCCAATTAACTGTAGGCAGCAGGCCTAAGCTGCAGGGGCCGAGCATTCCCATTGGTGACTGCCATTCCATATTTTCTAGGCTCAGGGCAAGAACCATTCTGCATTCCCGTAGGTTTCCTGGCTGGAAGAATTCCTATAACACATTAGAGCTATTAGGCACCGTCGGATTTCATAACCACATTGTATTAACTCTCAGAGATGTGGTTAGTGACGATGCATGTTCTTCTTTAATATAGACTTAAAAAGTTCCCGTTGATTTCACGTCGATGAGAGGTGTGTGCAAAGCTGTTCGTGTTCTTTGCTGCCGAAAAAAACGCTGAAATTGCTTTTGTTTCTGCTAACATTTCTAATTAACCGAGGAAAAGCACAAAATAAAACGCGAGAGCGCTCATGGAAAGTGTTTTTATTTAGAACTCGGATAAATATACATGGTGGCGGAGTAAACTGAGGGGCTGTTTGTTTAACTGAAGGGGGGTCACGGAGCAACAGGTGGGACGCATAGCCGCAGGCAGCGAGGCTTTTTCTCAATTTGGCAGAGTTATCTTTGGACAGCTCAGAAGCTAAGACTCAGGCTGACCTTTGACACCTGCTTCCCCCAGTCCTGGGGCACTTCACCACACATACCTCTCAGACTTATCCGAGCAGCTCACTTATAACATCAAACACAAGATGACAGGCAGCGTGCGCGGTCGGCTTTAGCCATGTTTGCGCCCCGTGTTACAATATTTTTGGCGCCCCCTCCCCTCTTCTTCTCCATGAATTTCCTCACTACCGCCTTCCAACAGTACCCCTTATATCCCCTTAGCCCCTCCATCACATGCATGTCATTTTTTATCGCGCTACTAATTCACGCACACTCAGTTCTGTGATCTGCATGGTACACAATTAGTCACGCATTTGTAGTAGGCACATTAACCCTTTGCACTACTTGAGAATGGGTCAAAACTGCCCCTAGACAAAACTTCGATCCCTCTCTAGAAGGAAGATGAATCAGCTGAGGTTTCTCGACATTTTTATTGTTGCCTGAAGACTGCTGGACACACAAGGAAGGAACTGTGCAGCACGCGCTGACTGCTGGACACACAAGGAACTCTGCAGCACCCTCTTTTACACCCAACTTTATTTTTAATACAGCCACCCCCCTCCCCACGTCAGTGACAGGTGAAGCTGCACCGGTCGCACCGCCCTAAAGCCAGCCCTAAAGCCAGCCCTGGCAGCATGCCAGTTAGGTTCAGTAACTGGCGATCACTGGGTTGGCGACCAGCGCGTTTTTTAATGTTGTTATCCAGGCCAGAACAGTACAACCAAAACTACCATGCCAGGCCCCTGCAGGAGGGGAATACAAAAAAAACCCAGACCAAGCCTCAGCTGAAAGAGACATGCCACCCATCACCTTTTGCGTTTCACTTATACTACCAACACGCATTTCAAGTCCTCCTGTATCAGGCATAAGTTAAAAGAGAAAACTTAGGTTTAAAAAAAAAATATATTTGGAGTTGTAGTTCTGGGTTTATAGCTTTGAAAGACATACTACATTTCACAGATTGCAAAGATGAACATCTTTGCTACGAATACAACATTTTAATTGCTGATCTGTGGCTTTTTTTGTGCGGGAAGTGTGTGCTATTGTGATTCATTAGCCTGTTGTAAAGACACAGTGCTAATCACTAATCACCCGTCTGAGTTTAGTTGTTTACTTTACTGTCATGATAATATGTTGTTGGATTCACAGCTTTTTTTGTTCCCAAAGTCAATGCATAGCCACACATAGGCTTTCTTAAAGACTCAACAAATATACTGGTCATTTGTAAAAGTAACAATGCATTACTTCCACTGTATATGCATTTTAAGTTCACCATTTACAATGTAAGTGCCATCTTCTGACTCCTTTTCATTGCACCCTTCTTTGGGAGTACAGCCTAAATCTGTCAATGCATCTGTCCAGAAAAGGGGTCCTACTCCTATTGTTCACACTTTTATAAATCAAGATTGGATGTTCTTTCATAAATAGCTGGGGGCAAATCACACAAAGTCACCCAACCATTGCCAAAATCTTCACTGTCCCTAACAAAAGCCAGACTTATTGGCTTTGCCAATGCATGTTATTTATTGTAATGGATTGTAATGTACTTATTTGTTAGTGCTTTTGAATGTTAGTGATTTTAAAGTTCATTCAGTTTTGTAAACCTTTTAAAAACAAACCTTTTTATTAAAAAGTATGATTTAGAATCAGAAAAATCTTCTATTAATGAATCTGTAAGTAAAGGTTTGAAATTCGAGACCCCCTATCTATGTATTTGGGCTTGTAAATGTAATTTACAACCTCAAAATCCATTGTGAGTAAGGCCCATCAATAAAAAGATAAGCCAGTAATGCGGCTTCATTTTTATGGGGAAATATCAGACAGTATTTGAAAATTTGAAAACTCATCAGAATGGTGATGGGATCTGATTGTTTAGGATTAAATTCTAAAAAAGACAACTTTATTACAGATATGTAAATCACCCTTCAGATGATTGGCGAACTGCTGCCTGCTGTTCTTAATCAGGATAATATTAGAAAAGAAAGTAGTCCCATAGTCAAAAGCGGTGAGGTCATTGCACCACCCTCTGCCGGGGTAAGGGGGAAATGACGTTCGCAGTAGCCGCCTACGGAAGATGGCCGCTGTGCAGACATAGGCAAGACCTGCTTTAAGGGAGAATAGAAGGTGTATGAAGGTTTGGCATGGATGTGTGACCCTGCCCGGTAAAAGATACTAGGTTGCAGTCAGCGGAAGCAGAGCATATGACTTTGCAACTCCTTGGAGCCGGTCATGTTGCACTGCAAGGGAATGAGGGAAGATACCTCCATAGGGTGAAAATCCGATTTTTATCATTAAAAAAGTTTTAAAAAACTGGGCCACAGTGGATGCTTCTCGCAAATCTCCCAAGAGGCAGTACATTTACCTGGCGATTTCAATACATTTGCAGCGGCCATGGAATACCCAAAGAGTTCCAGGCAAATAAAAAAGTAGAATCAGGCACTGTCCCAGACCCCCAGGACTAGACACTTGTTTTGTGCATTTGGAAATGTAGCAAGTCCACATTTACACACACAATTATGAAAGTTACACAGCAGTGGTCCCCAGAACCTAGTTATAGATCTGCAGCACCTTCAATTGAAAATACTTTTTTGATTTGCCTATAACTTCTGAACTTATGGATGGAATTGCACAAAAATTGCCAGTCATGTAGATAGTCAGCTCAGGCCCAGCATTCCAATTTTCTTGAAGAACTGTTCAGGGTTCAAAGCGTTGTGCATTTCCATTTTACCTCCGGTAGAAAATGTTGATTGTGCCTACAGCAAAGTCACCAGAATAGATTTATGCCACTTTTGGCATTAAAGTAGAACTTTAGTCAGAAAGCATGCGTTCACTGGTTTATCAAATATGATTTGCAGATAAAGGGGTTCATTTTTTTTTTCTTTTTTAAATTGCAAAGTTGTTCAGGGGAAAAAACATTTTCTCAGCCATGGGGAGCACAGTCTTGTCATCAATGATCACGGTGCTGTGCTGTTGGCTAGTGTGTTCTTTTGGAATATTAAAAGCAGTGATGCTCTCTATACAACCCAAGAGGCTCGGTGTCTGTTTGGCATCAGATTCAGTGGGGAAAAAAAATATATATATATATTGTGAACAAGGCTACGTGTAGGTGCTGAAACGCGTGGATGCCATCACTGGAAAAATAAAACAATAGTTTGAAAACCCCCGGAGTGCTGGTTTATTGCGGCTGGAGAAAGGAGTTGTTGTTATATATATATTACCCCGTGGCTAGGCACTTTGAAAAGGTACATAACAGCAACCCTAAATGCCTTAAGTACTTTGCTATTGAATCTGTACCATTGAGAAAACGAGGTGGCAATAGGGAGGCAACACTCCGCCGTTTGGAAACTCAATACATACTAGAGTTTGATTCGAAATGGCCAGGTGGCCTCAATGCCACGGAGGACCTTTATACTTTTCTTTGACCTCCATATAGGCAACCACACAGATATTTCCTCATTCCTTAGCTCTATCACTAAGAATACAAGTAGAATGTATCTTGGGATCTTATGTGCTAATTTTATGATTGGTTTTTAGGATATTGTAGGGTAGGCAATAATATTCTTATATACCCATTTCCTTTTATTGATCATTTTAATTATGTCACTGATTTTTATCTTTCATATGTAATTTCTGCATTTCCTTGTCTGTTTTGACTCTGATGAATTTGATTGCAAAAAATGAATTGTTTATGGGAAATTTTCTTTATCCTTTTTTTTATATATTTATAAAATAGGATTTATTTGCATCTTTTAACTTTAGTCTCTATTAGTTGATTGCCTAGATGTGTTTTTTGCATTAGTAGCACTTGTCACTTTATGTCATTAAGTATTGTTGCATTATGCACTTTATCCGACATTGTACATAGAGTCTGACTAGCACTAATAGCATCTATCACTTTAGATTATGAAGTACTGTTGCATTATGCACTTTATTTGATTTTATATTACTGTCTACCTCATTCAGTTTCGATTAGCACTAGCCACTTTATGTCCTTTCAGTATTGTGGCATTGATGCACTTTAACACACTAGCTGTGGGAATTTTTATTTGGACTATTGTGGTTATTTTTTTCAAAGTTACCCAACATGTTGGGTTTCATTTTTTTTATTTTAAAACGGTGAGCACTTTATATAAATATCAATGTGACATATTATGACGCTTTTAAAAGGGACACATATGAAATATTTTTTACTGATATTAATATATGCATTTAGGCTTTTATTTTGTCAGTTGCAATGCAATACAATTTATGGAATTGTCAAAATTGAATTTCCATTTCGAAAGCATTGTCCTTACATCATATTTCCTGGTGTTCTTATGTTTTCTATGTCTATTGATGAAAAAGAGAAAAAAACTGTTTGCACTTGCACTTTAAATCCAGGGCTTGCACTGATGTGTGGTCAGGTGACCAAGGCTACTGTGACGGCCGAAACGCGTCCTGATATCCTTCATGGGGATTGCAAATAAATAAACTGTTGGCACGATAAGAGGTCTGCGCTCGTGATTTCCTTCCAGGAAGTTTCTTTTACGAGTGGTTAAGAAATATATATATATATATATATATATATATATATATATATATATATATACATACACACATACATATATCTATATATATATATATTCACTGAAAAAACCATAGGTTTCACACATGTTATAGTTAGCGGAAATTTTACTGATAAAAAAACAGTGAAATTGCCCCGTTATAGTTAGTGCTGGCAACTATAACTCACGCGACCGCAATCCTCTGCTGATGCTAATACTGTATTTAGACACTTATTTGCCCATGTCTTCTTCCATACATTTTTAGCTATACATATATTACAAATATTTTTTTTTCATAAAGACACATATGTCATCAGCAGAAGATTGCGGTCGCGTGAGTTATAGTTGCCAGCACTAACTATAACGGGGCAATTTCACTGGTTTTTTATCAGTAAAATTTCCGCTAACTATAACATGTGTGAAACCTATGGTTTTTTCAGTGAATTTGCAAGGTTTTTTAAATGCTAATTCCTAACTATAACGTGTGTGAAACCTATGGTTTTTTCAGTGAATTTGTACGGTTTTTTAAATGCTAAGTTACTTTACGCCATTCGAGGCGTGCGCGCCCACTTAACGCAGTTCGTTCCGTGCACGGTTTTTATCAACTTTAATAAGCCCTGTACATTTGGTGGCCTTCGGCCACCAAAAGCACAGGGGGTGGGGTCAATGTGGATAGTGTTTTTTTTATTTCGATTTTATAATTTCATGTTGCCAAAATTTAGTTTTTTTTACCTATTAATAAGCCCTGTACATTTGGTGGCCTACGGCCACCAAAAGCACAGGGGGTGGGGTAAGTGTGGATAGTGTTTTTTTTATTTTTATTTTTTTACCGTACGCTTACGGTAAGCGTACGGTAAGCGTACTCGGCGAAATTGCCGAAAAAAAAATAAAACCGTTTTTGCTCTTGGGGGATGTTTGGGGACTCCCTCAACATGACTATGTGGGAGGGAGTTGTCAAAACAGCCCCGTAACATGTTTTTGGCCATCTTGTTTGATAAACAACACTCAGTGCGAGAGACAAAATGGCGGCCGCCGCTTCCTGGTTTCGGCCGATTCGAATGTTTACTAAGATCTAAGAGCCAATCAGAATCGCGCTCGCGCACGCCACCGTACGCTTACGGTAAGCGTACGGTAAGCGTACCGTAAGCGGGCTCAGATATATATATTGATTTAAAGGCTATTTTCTCAGAATCTACTGAACAGATTTACACCAAACCTACAAAAGGCACTTCCTTGACCTAGGGACTACCTCTCTGCCAAATTTCTAGTAATTCTGTTCAGCCGTTCGGGCTGTAGCTCGTTCTAAAGGTCCTATGGAAAAATGCATGGGAAAAACGCGTTTTGGGACCCCCCTTTTATCTCAGCCCCCGCTTGACGAATCCCCCCGAGACTTTCAGGGTAGGAGCGGAGCGTAGCGCCCCACCTATTTTGAGAAATTCGCGAGGATTCATCGACCGGCGCCAAAGTTATTCAAAATAGAATGTTGAGGTTTTCCTATGGAAAAGGGGACCTAACTATAACTACCTACTGGCGACCGCCAGTAGGTAATATATATATAGATATATGTATGTATATATATATATATAATATAGTTATATATTTGTATACATATAGTGCCCATTCTCCCCATCTCATTAACAGCATTCCATATGGGGAGACGGGAAGATGTTACATATTAGACGTATCTGCAGTGATAAGAAGGACACTGTTGCTAAACAATCAGAGAGCCCGGCTCGTTTTCTAGCCAGGGGGTATAAAACAGAGATAGTGGACGCAGCCATTACCAGGTCAAGAAAGCGAGTCAGGGAGGATTTATTGCAATATAGTGTAAGCTCCAGTGGAATAGCAAACGGTACACTGGAAAGGGCTAATGAATCTACCATATTGATTTTATCGTACTGTAGAGAAGAAAAACAAGTCAAAGCCATCATTAGCCGTAATTGGCCCATAGTGTTGGATGGCCCCATAATAGGCAAACTTTTACCAACTAAGCCTGTTATTACATACAGAAAACCTGCAAGTATGGGTAATGAGCTGGTCAAAAGTAGCCCGGAGGACCAGGATATGGGGAGTGGGCTATCAGCTAGGAAAGGCTTTTTTAAGTGTTCTAGCTGTAAGCCTGTCAGCACGGCGTGAATAAAACTTCGTACCAAACTGCATTCAATAGTAAAATTCAGGTTATCAAACAGCACTTAACCTGTACATCAGATTTTGAAGTCTATGTATTAGAATGCAGTTGCAATTTAAAATACATAGGGAGTACGAAGTTAGCTGTTCATAAAAGATCCTCCAGCACATAAGGGCCATCATCAACAATGATGTTAGCTACCCGGTTGCGAGACATTTTAAGGAATGGCACAATAGTGATCTTAAACATTTTAAGTATTTTTGTCATAGACGCATTAGCACCGCAGAGAAGAGGTGGCAACCAGGAAGCAAAATTAAGATGTCTAGAGACTAGACACTAAGCAGCCAGGGGGCCTAAACACCAGTGAGGACCTGCACACATATTTATGAGAAACTAAGTCAACTTTGGTATAGATTATTTACAATATCTCTCTAGCTTAAGAGGCTAATAGGATCACTGGCCTTGAATGCTTTTATTGATCTTTAACCATCTCTTATGTATAAACTGAAAGATATTTGGCAGGTTTTGATGATCTTATCTATTTGATGTGTGAAATTTTAAGTCCAATGATTTTTATTCATGTGTATATTTATTCATTTCAATCAGTTGGTTTGAATTGATATTCATATTTATATGGATATTCATTTATTTATTTATTTATTCATATGAAGGGCAATCAATTATAAAATGTAATATTTATGAATAGAACCTTGAGCTTGTTTCCGCACTTTTTGCACTTTAGATTATGTCACCAGCCTCAGGACATTATGTCAATATGGATGCTATAGGTGATATGTATTAGTGATTTAAGCATCTCATTGGCACCTTGAAACTTATCACCGGGATGGCATATATAACATTATGTATATTATTGTAGGCCTCTGGAAGTAATGTGTTTTTAGCACTTAGCACATTTGGATCTTTTTTGCACTTTTTTCGGAGGACTTTGCACTTAGTCACTTTACCGGTATTGTTTATAAAAGGCATTGGAGTTATAAAAGGTTTAGGTATTATAGTAGTATTCATCCATACAACATGCAAACAGAGTAGTGAATGTTAATTTATAAACTGCAATCAGTACTCATATGTGTTTATTCTGGAAAAAACATTGATGCATGATTGAACATTAAGTGATAGCCTGTTGTTTATGCCTAAGATTTTGAATTTGTGGCACTGGCACTCTAAATAGGGTGTGTTGTGCTCTCAGTGTTATCATGTGATCAAGGCCGGTAATCGGCCGAAACCCGTCATGGCGGACCTTGCTGTGAGGAATAAATAATTATATGCACGAAATCTGGGTCTACGCTCATTTTTCTCCACGAAGGAGATTCAAACAGATGAGGATTCCTGATACTAATCGGATTGACTTCCTCCGGTGCAGTGGCCCCCTCCCTGAAAGTTGGTTCCAAGGCAGGCAAGTCATGCTGCCGGTAGTTCGTGGTCAGCGGTGTCGCGGGATCGCGGAGCTGCATGGGCTGCAAACACCGGAGGCATCAAGGAGTTCTCTGGATATATATGTATATCTATAGATTTGCAACAACTGTAAAGTTCGAATTGCCTAGGGATGTTCAATACACTATGTTAGTGCCCTGCCCTAGGAACTGGGGTATCAATTCGACAGGGGGTCCTTGTTATTTTTCACGTCACATCTCATGATATACATAAATATTTTTTCTTTAGTAACTCCAAAACTAATGAACAGATTTACACCAAATTACAAAAAGCACTCTTTCTGACCAAAGATCCAGCTTTCTGCCAAATTTAATTCTGTTTAGCAGTTTGGGCAGTAGTATTTTGTAAAATCCTTATGGGAAATTGCATGGGGATTCAGCAATTTTGGGACCCCCCCTTTTTCTCAACCCCACTTGATGAATCAGGCTGAAACTTTCCAGATAGCAGCTGATGCGACGGGCAAACTAGTTTTGAGAATGTTTGTGAAGATTTGTCAAATTTCAGCAAAGTTATTAGCAAAACAAAAATTGCTTTTCCTATGGAAACTAGGGGCTAACTATACCTACCTACTGGTAACTGCTAGTAGGTAATAAATAAATAAATAAATAAATAAATACACACACATATATATACATATATATACATATATATGTATTATATATATATATATATATATATATATATATATATATATATATATATATATATATATATATATATATATATATATATATATATATATATATATATATATATATATATATGCTACTACTTCTTTACATTTGTCAATTACTGCTGTCACTACTTCTCAATCAGATGGTCTCTTTGTTAGTGGCCGTTGTTACTTTGTGGAAAGGTACATGCATAAGAGTTTTTGTTCCTGGCTTCATCCATTCCACAACACAGGTCATACTATACTTTGAATGCAGCCTTGATTCTGATGATGATAGGGCTTCACTGCTACCACCTATAGATACGCATAGGTCTTCGTTTTGCTTCTTGTGAGCAAAGCTGTTTTAGATCTTGCGAAATATGACATTTCTTTGGCTAAAAAATAAATCCAACTACAAAGAAGTCCATTAATTATCTAAGTGGTTTGGGGGAAGCGGAGACATTGGAGACAAGGATATAATCCTCTGAGGAATAGCAATCTTTTTTGTCCTTGTTAAGTAACTGTGTAGTGAAAGCAGAGCCAATATGCTAAATGGGAAAAGGCTGACCTTTCATTCCAGAGATTATAAACAATGGCAACACTGAGCTTTAGTTCAGCCATATGCACAGTAAGCTGCCGACCAACAATACCACAAGCACAGTCCTTTAATACAGCTAGGAGGTGGATGCCTGAGCAGGCTGCAGCTTGTCAACTTCACTTTCAGAGTGAACTGGTCATCCAGGTCAATGAAGAGGGCATTGGGAAGCATGCATGCCAAAACCAGACACATGGACGCTGGAGAGAATGACAACTTGTAGTGACAAGCGTACCAATCATCTGACAAAACTACCAGATATCAAGGCGGCCCTATAGAAAGGAACAGCATTCCTTACCAGAGATAAAGCTGTATTTTAAGGCATATTTTAAGAAGAGGTTATAACCAGAGTAGTTTCTCTTCTGTTCCACATGTGACCATCGGGTTCTGCTGTGTGGAGGAGGTAAGCGTGTGTGATTGGCACCAGCAGGATTGTTTGCAGGTCCTGCTGGCCCCCTGCCACAGCAGCCCTGGTTCCCAGGCAGACATCGCTGTCAACCAAGTGTTGCACCGGATGATAAACAACGTACCTGCCCTCCACATGTGTTGGGGGTGGTGAGGGACATAATCTTATGTCTGGTGGCGAGCACTGCACTGATGGACTGAGCAGCCCCCTGAGTCAGAAGAAAGGCTCAGAGCCCGCCTACCAGTGCGACACCAGCAGGGCCAATGAAACCAGCACTGAGCAGCATTGACGTAAATGCAGTTTAGCAGAGCACCTCTGTCCACCACTGCTAGAGACCACCACAGCTTAGCCGTTATCCATCGTGACTACATGCTACTACATGCAAGCCAACTTCCAACCCGTCCCATTTTTTTAATGTCAGACTCTCGCATTTAATATTGAAATATCAAATAGCCAATCCAGCACGGGATGTTAATTTACTGCTCACCTGGTCCTAGAAATAGGTTCTTCCAGGAGTTCACTGCCCTGCTAGAATCTTGCCTACACTACCCAGTATCCTCTATTTTGGGGAATTTTTACTTCCATTTGGAGGCCTCATCAGAGAAAGACACTGAGTCACTAACGGAGAGGATGTCCTGCTGTGGCCTCACCCAAAGTGTCAATGGCTGCTTCCATTTGGCAGGCCACACACTTGACGGTATTTACACAGACAAGCTCTCCTTAACTATTCTTAACATGCTAGCGCTATTGTGGTCAGACCACAGCTCGATTCTTTTCAAAACAAATTCTGCACAAAAAAGCACTGGGCTAGAGGTCACCACACTCTTCAAGCATGCAGGACACGGCATAAAATTCAGACGGATCGATTTAACCAATTTATAGCTGAATCTCAGCCACCTAAAACTTTTGACTTAGAGCAGTTAATTGCGAGTTATTCTAAGTGGCGGCTCCTCCGCTAAGACGGAGGAGCGTCGCCCCGTGCTATTTCAGCAGTGCAAAAAAAAAAATGATAATAACAGGATGTTATTATCATTTTATTTTTCTATGCAGGACTCGGAGCCAGCTCGGGCGTGGCTGGGCTCTGTGATGCCAAAGCAGAGTGAGGAGTGGTTGCACTCATCTAAGTGTGCATGATAGTTTGGCTGGCCCTGTTGGGCAGGCCAAACAGTCATGGGCACTTAGCATGTTCTCCACAGCCCCATGCGGAACATGCCCAGGCTCCCACGCACTGCCTGAGTGGCCAAACAGGGTGCTCAGACCAATCACGATGCTGCACATGCAGCCTCATGATTGGCCGGGAGAGTACGGGAGCCTGGGTGCTTTCGGAGCGACCAGCAGATGAAGAGGACGCATGACAGGTGTGCAGTGGCGCGAGAGTACGTTTTCATTTTTTTTTCCATCCACCACCCCCGTTCTGAGGCAGCCACCACTGGTTATTCTAATTGGCTCAGCTCAACGGTCTACGCTCTGGCACCAGCAAAGATAGCTAAGCATCACAGAGGGAAACTGCCTGCACCATAGTTCTCAGACAGCCTTAGAATTCAGAAACAAAAATGTGATCTTAAATAAGTTCTCCTCCTACACGAAGTCTGAGTTAAAAGACAACACCTCAGCGTGCCCTCTATCAGAGACTGTAAAATTTACCACATTCTCTCCTCTCAAAAATAAACAGGTAGCCGAGTTTATTAATTCCTCTAAATCAGGCTCTCCGACTGGCCCTTGTCACCTGTCTGTTGTTAAAATGGCCACAGATATTATTGCACACCAACTGACAATAATTTTCAATGCTGGTTACTTCCCTAAACAATGGAAAAAAGTATCAATCCTTCCTTAAATAAAAAAAAAACATCTTGAACCCGCAGGACCCAAAGAGCAACCGCCCCATATCAAGGCTACCTCTCCCTGCTAAAATAGTAGAAAAATGTATGAATCAACGACTCCTAGATCCCACACAATTCGGGTTTAGAAGTGGTCACAGCACAGAAACTGCTCTGATCAGAGCCACTGAAGAGATTAGTGCAGCCACGATAAAGGGGAAAAGTAGCACTTCTCCTGCTTGATCTTTCAGCGGCATTCGATACGGTCAACCACAATTTGTTGATTGACCGCCACTCTGAGATCCGAATCAAATGGCAAGACTTAGCCCTCCTATGCTCCTTTTTTAGCCAGAGAGAACAAACAGTGTCATCCACCAATTTTGAATTAGACCCTTTCTCCTTGCCTTGTGAAATTCCGCAGGGCTTTTCACTGAGCCCTACGAAATTCAACGTATATGTTACATCATTGGCCAGTCTGATCAAATCCTTTGGTTTCTCTCTCACATCATATGTGGATGACAACCAGATTGTTGTCACCTTAGCCAGCAACACTGCTTTTAGATTAGATTTCGAACTGTATGTTGGCAGTCAGTGAATGGATGAGTTTGAACTGCCTTGAATTAAAATCATGAAAAACAGAAGTTATTGTCTTTGGCAAAGACACCTTCTGCTGGTCCCCTAGATGGTGGCCTCAAAAACAAGGAAATCTTCCAGTACTAGCAAAGAAAGTAAAGAATCTGTGATTTCAAGTAGAAAGTAATCTTACATATGGTGACCAAGTAAATGCCGTCATTTCCTCTACATTCTACACTATCAAAATAATGAAGAAAACTTACCAGCCCTAAGCTTGTCCAAACTAGCCTACTGTAATGGCCTATACTTGAACATTCAACAGTATTTCCTCAGTAAACTCCAGGTCCTCCAGAACACAGCAGCAAACTTGCTACTAGGTATTCCTATAACCAATCGGCCAGACAAGCATTACGCAAACTCCACTGTGTGCTTGTCAGCCAGAGAATTACTTTCAAGGCCTTGTTTATCACCCATAAGGCACTCCACAATACAGGCCTGGAATACCTGCAAAAAAAGTTTCCAGTGGTACCATCCTATGAGACAAAAGCACCCGCTCAGTGCCAAAAATATTGTTGTTCCCAACTTCAAACACACTTCTTGGGGCAGAAGAAGCTTTGTATTAAATGACTTTAGGTTGTGGAATACCACTCCAGTACATATCAAATTTATTTCGGACCACTTTATTTTCAGGAAAGTTCTAAAAACATGGCTTTTTAACACCTAAGAATTTTACAACCTAACTCTAATTAGTTGTCAGATCTCTGAAATTTGAAGCAGCGCCAAGACACCTCTGGGTCTACGTGCGCTTTACAAGTAATTTTTTTAACACAACATAACAGCTGAACTGCAGCATTCCCAGCAGTCGGAGAGTGGCCAGTCTAGGAGGGGCTGGCACTGGCTACAGAGTGATGTCTGCTTGGAGAGGTGTAATGCCGAGTATATATATGAAAGTTAAGAGTTTGGCTACATACACCTTTCCACAAGACTGATCATTAAATCCAAACATTGTCTGGCAATTTTATACTGGAGGTGACAAATGCAAAAACAACAGTTGATGGACAGAATGCAGAACAATGTCATACATTCATCCCAGTAAAGAGATCTGGGCCTAAATCCATCGTTTTTTTGCTCCCCATGTCATTCCAGTTTGAACCCAGCCATTTGCAAATCAGTCTTGACCCTGTGCCCAATGAGAACAGTTTACCCTTCATCAGCCAGGATAGCTTGACTCCAGTGGCATGGAGAGCAGGGGACCCACGTCTGGGCAAACCGGTTCCAGGGTGCTTGTTTCCAGTCCAGGGAGGACCTGGTCTGGCAGTTGGGGCTGGACTGTTCCCATCAGGCACAGGGTCAAGAATGATTTGCACATGGCTGGTTCTAAACTGGGGTGGCGAAGTGAGCTAAAGAATAATGATTGAGTCACACCAGATCTGTGACTGGGTGTGAGAGTCTGAAAAGTTTCAGCACTCCGTCCATCATCTTCTTGTGTTTGCTTTGTTTGCCCTAAGTTGGCAGGGTATGCCCAGAAGTGGGTCCCTTGATCACTTTGCCACTGGATTCAAGCTAGCCTAGTTGATGAGGGGTGTTACCCCGAAACCGGTCCCAGGATGCTTGTTTCCAGTCCAGGGAGGACCTGGTCTGGCAGTTGGGGCTGGACTGTTCCCATGAGGCACAGGGTCAAGACTGATTTGCATACAGCTGGGCCCAAACTGGGGTGGCAAAGTGAGCTAAAGAATGATGATGGAGTCAACCCAGATCTGTGACTAGGGGTTAGTGTCTGAAAAGTTTCACCGCTCCGTCCATCATCTCCTTGTGTTTGCTTAATTTTATACTGGAGACAGCAATGTGGCTTGTCTGTGGTGCTCTAAGCAGGTGTAGTGAAGCTGCTGTAAAATGTAAGATGTGAGGGGATTGTGCAAGCATATGGGAGCCTCTTGGAAAAAATGTTTTTGGATCCTGTTAGAAAGGGTCAGTAGATTAGTGATATTCTATTTCAGGTTGTTTGCAGCAGTTTCAAGCTCATTTTAGAACTTCTCATTGCTCAAGAGTGTTTCACTTCTGATATTTATCTCTTTCCATGCACTTCTTTGCTTAGTTTTACTCATGAGAAAGTGCTACTCTAAGTGTGACATTTTTGGTCAGTGAATGTCTCTAATAAGTACACTGAACCCATGGACATGTTAGATGTAACAAATCTCAATACTTGGCAGCTATGAAATAATACACTTATCTATCCAACCTTATCTGCTAGTACCTAAAAGGGCTTCACCTAAAGGTTCTCATTATTTCTGAATCAACAGGGACTTCTTTACTATGCCTGTGATGCTGTAACAGACAATATTAATACTACCACCACTGCCACCGCTTTTACAATGAAAAATACAGGTTATGACAAAAGCGTCAATGCAGCATGTCAGAGCAGTCTGGAATGCACATTGAAAGATAGGTGCCCGCCCTTCTTCTCCTAGTTGTCCCATCATACCAGTACCAAAGGGGCCATTAGCAATTGTAATGAGTCTCTCTGAGGATTCTGCGATCCACCAGTTTTCACTCACTGCTGTGGTGATTTCTCATGAATGATCAACACCTAAATAGCCTAGACATGAGGATTTTCATCTTCCATTCCCATTTCTCTTATGGCATAAGGAGGTAATGTTTACTTCTTATTGGCTGACCATAGAGACTGACTGTACTATACCCCCCGAATTCAATTTTTTGGCAATGGTTCTCTGCAAAGGTGCATAACCAAGAATAATCTCTTGATAGTATACAGCAGCAGTACGTACCCTCTGCTTTTCGAAAGCCACCACTCTAAAACTCTCCCCAGTGAGGTAGCTCCATCTTCTTCCAGGATCACACTGGTTACTAGAGATGCTGTTGTCAGTGGTGGACAGAGATGCAGGGCATGGAGCCACATCTCAAGATACAACATAAATATTTTTTCTTTAATACCTCCAAAACTACTGAACAGATTTACATCAAATTACAAAAAGCACTCTTTTTAAACCTTCCGTTCAGCGGTTAGGGCTGTAGTCGAATGGGTAATTGCATGGGGAAAACGCATTTTGGGACCCCCACCTTTTTCTCGGCCCCCCCACTTAAAGAATCATTTTGTGGGTGTAGATGTTGCTCTCCATCTACAGAACCACCACTTTCTCTAGGTACTAAGCTCTTTTCTGGTCATTTTCTTTCCTTGGCAGCTGACCGTCTCAGTGGTACTGTCAAATATCTTACTGCCAGAAAATGGAATACCCGCTGCAAGTTGTTTTGGCAGCTTGTGTTGGAGAATAACTGGCCAGGTGAATATCATCTTTTTTGTAAAAATGTTTATTGCAGAAGTAAAATTCATGTTGTAGAATGTTTCAAATGCCATGCAGGGCATTTCCCTCTGGATCTTACCTTCCCCAGCCCTGGGGCGCACGGGTTTATTTTCTTTCAACCTTTTGTTCACTACATCAGTCTTTTGCAGGATGATTGCTGATGCTTTCCTGGTGGTGTTTTATTAAATCCCGAGAGAACTCCTTCAATAGTACCCTTAATGTTATTCAATATGCATCTAATCTGATTAAAAATGATACATTGTGTAAATGTTTATATTGTTATTTTCATGTATTTCCCGTTAACCCCTTCCCTGCTCATGACGGAACCACTCCGTCATGAGCCACGGTCGCGCTGTGCTCATGACGGAGTGGTTCCGTCATGCTGCGGCCGTTGGCGGCCGCTCCGCCCATGCGGCGCCTTTTCCCCGCCTGTGCGGGCGTGTAACGTAAGTGGGCGGCGCCGTGACGGAACCACTCCGTCATGAGCACAGCTCGCCCGTGACTCATGACGGCGTGGTTCCGTCATGAGCACAGCGGCGCCGCGCTCACTGAAAACCCCCCCAGCTCCGCGGCGGAATTCGCGCCGCGGCGAAGGGGTTAATGCAAGGCAGGACCTGAGGAAAGAATGGGAGCCTTGTCTTCCCATGGGGTTGTTGGGTGAATGGTGCACTGTTCAAAGAGAAGACACAGTTCCATGGGCAGTATATCTGTGTGGGGCGAGGTTTGGGCAGCTTTGCCTAGTTACGTGAAATTTAAAAAACAATTACGTGCAATTACATGAAATGCAAAACCATCATTTTGTGCTAGATTTTAGCGTGAAAACCATCCATTTTTGCAGCTAAGACAAACTTTGCCCTAAAAAGTGTGCAATAAACCACAAGCTTTGCAAACAGCAGCCGCTCGCGTCCTGATCGATTGCGTTGCTCCCATGCGCTTCACTACATTTTTTCCACAAAGGTGCATGATTATGCGACGTGGCGTAATAGCGCAAATCCATGACATTTTGCATATTTAGCTCAATGCAAAGTTACCAAAATGACGCACTATTACGCTGATGTAATGGAAATTTCACCTATGACCACTTGTCACCCTCCGTTTCATTCTTCAATGTTACTTTGTTGGCTGTGTCTGCCATGACACATTCATGATGGGAATTTCCCTGGTCTTTATTCTGATGTATGAAACAACAAAACAAAGAACTGGGGGTCTAGTCAAATCCTGCTAACTGAGCGGAAATGTAGAAAATAACGGGCTAAAAAAGTCCCGAAGAACAAAAGAGAGAGTGAAAGAGTGAAAGAGCAGAAGCAAGAGAGACAACCAGATGCAATCGAGAGTGAACCTTGGAGCGGAATTATTGGATACCCATCAATTATCCGTGTGATCAATCTTATCATCAGGTTGTCCAATCCAAAATAAGATGCTTCTCTTGATCATAGAGAGCATCTGAATGGAAGTGATTTCACTCGTGGGTGGTCCGAGGTTGTCAAAGGATTGAAATGGAAAAACCAGCCATAGTTGGATGATAGGACAATTGACAGGAGTGCAGTGCTAACAAAAGACAGTGAGGTGGTGTGTTAAAATAGAATTGCGAGAGAACACTAACAATTTAATACGTGTCTCGCATCCTAAATAAAACAACAGTGCAGAAAAGCAGTATTAAACAAATGACTGCCGTGTATAAAGGTCGACATGTTTCAGCCAAATGAGATACATTCACCCCTGCGGCTTTCTTCAGGACCTATGTTGTTATATATCTAGCTACTGCAAAAAAGTGAAAACATGTATAGTGATGAAAAGAATAGATAAAGACAAACAAGTACATTTATCTCACTATCATGTGAAAATGGCACATTGTACCACCTTTTGCGTATCCTCCGTCTCAAAAGGATGCTGCGTGCATCTGCCAAGAAAACAAATGGGAATTGTCTCAAACAGAAGAAATGAAAGATAGAAGTACTCTTAATGTTCTAACCAAAAAGCTAACATTATGTTGGATGTTAGAGGGCTTACCCGTAATGATCGGGGAACGGACCTCACCTCGCCTGGATCCTGACTCAGGACTAAGAGGCCCCGCTCTGTATAAGACAATATCCTCCTAGGCTAGTGAAACGCTCATTCAAGCGGGCCACTAACAATCACCGTGAAGCACTCCTGGAACCTGCTTTTGAGAAACCCACCCTTGAACGCATGACTTTTGTTACCACATTCAGTACAATGGCTAATAAGATACAAAAAAGCGTCAGAAAACATTGGCGGATTCTGTCCTCATGCGATGGATCTTTGGCACCTCCTCTGTTCTCCTTCAAGAGGTCTAGTAACATACGAGACCGTTTGGTACATACCCGCCCTAAAACCCTGCCCCAGAGAGCAGTAGGCACACTTTGGGAGCTCCCGGCAGTGGCTGGCCACTTCCCCTGTGGGAACTGCTCCGTTTGCCCACAAACGATACACACCACCTCTATCGATATAGGCACGAATAGACCCTGGTTGCTGAAGAGGTTCACCAACTGTAACAGTGACAATCTAATTTATTTAATTACTTGTCCGTGCCAATGCAAGTATGTGGGTATGACAACCCGGAAAGTAAGGACTCGCATGGTAGAACATAAGAGTTCCTTCAGATGCAAGAGATCAACGACCAAACTAACCAGACATTTCGCTGATCAAAATCACAAAGCAGACGACTTTCTCTGGACAGTGCTTGAAAAACCACTGATACCATCACACATTGTTGACACCACTAAATACCTCTTTATGAAAGAACAGAAATGGGTGTTCAAATTACAGAGCGATGTGAGGGGGTTAAATGATGAAATTCCATGGACCACCCTATGAAATATGTTGTGTCCTTGTTCAGCATGCTTTATCATTTGGGTACCTGCATTTGGCCTTACATGCCACTATATAGCAACTGGTTTCTTGCAACAAGAGACCTTTTGTATATCTACTCTAAAAGAGGGGATTATGCGGTTTAGTTTGTACTTTTATACGACACTACCGGGTTTCTATATACCATATATCCGGAGATAGAACATATATTGAGTTACTCATAACAGAGGCTTTTTACATTGTAAATAATCACTATATCCGCATACTAGACAGTCTAGACCACATAGGACAATGTGATCTTCTAATGGTTTGGAGTTTTAGCTTATAGCGTAAGTTATATTTCTAGCGCGTTTATAGGACTACAGACGCCCCCATGGTGAGGTCCCCCTGCAGCCTTAGAACCTTCCATTATTGGTACGCTTTTAACATTCAACACTGCGATCTTCCCTTTTGATATATTTATAAGTCACAGTGCGAGTCATCTTTCTAGCGCGACTAATGGACTACATATGCCCACATTGTGACGTCATCCTGTAGTCATTGATACTTCCACTACCGGCATGTCCTAATACCCGACATCGCGTTTTTTTCCAATAGATGAGAGTTCTTATGGCCTCATAAAGGTGTCCATTTGTAATTTGAAGAGAGGCATGATTTGTATTTCAATAATATGCATGGTTGCTTTACCAATTGCATTGAGCACGCACGCATTAACAGCTTAGCAGTTTTTTCAAAAAAATGGAATAAACTACAC
Organism: Triturus cristatus; assembly: GCF_964204655.1. Lineage (NCBI taxonomy): Eukaryota > Metazoa > Chordata > Amphibia > Caudata > Salamandridae > Triturus > Triturus cristatus. Next base: position 235,145,068 of record NC_140581.1, read on the forward strand.
AAGCGGCCATTATGACATCACCCTGTAGTCCGGTTTGTAGTTCCGGAAACAGGGTTGACGTATTAGTGAGTATCACCTTGCGTTCTGCAACTGATGAACTTTGGCGGCTTTATTAGTACGCCGTTTTTGAAGTAACTGTTACCGATTGCATTGAGTACGCACGCATTAACATCTTAGCAGTTTTTCTCAACAAACTACACAAGCGGCCATTATGACGTCACCCTGTAGTCCGGTTTGTACTTCCGGTAACAGGGATGACGGACTAATCAACATCAACTCGCGCTCTGCCACTGACGAGCTTTGGCGGCTTTATTAGAACGCCGTTTTTGCAGTATCGGTTACCTCCCTCCTGATTCTGTGGCCACAACGAGGTAACGACGGAGAGGTGAGCACTGGTATTACTGCTTTGAACTCCATTCCTAGATAATATTGGGCATTTCTACTGAAGTATTTTTAAACAACGAAGTCATGAGACCCTTCTACACGTTTTTTTCTTTGATTAAGTTTTTTTCTTTGATTAAGTTTAACATGTAGTCTTCACACTAGCCTCTAACATCATAATGTAAACCCCTGCACAACTGCCATTGTTGAAGAGTTGCGGGCGGTTCAGTAGGCAAGAAAAGTCACGGTTGGTGCATTTTGGCATTCAGTCTCCCCTTTGAGCCTTTGACTTCTTGTTTGGTACGACACATTTTGTGGTTTTATTTTAACTTTCAGCCTACCAGTTCTTGCTGCTAGTAGTATATTACACTAGTACATACCCACCCTCTTTTCATGAGTTGGGGAATACGCATTGATTGCTTTTCAGATATTGGTAGTTTATTTTCTTTTTATACAGAGCGGGGCCTCTTAGTCCTGAGTCAGGATCCAGGCGAGGTGAGGTCCGTTCCCCGATCATTACGGGTAAGCCCTCTAACATCCAACATAATGTTAGCTTTTTGGTTAGAACATTAAGAGTACTTCTATCTTTCATTTCTTCTGTTTGAGACAATTCCCATTTGTTTTCTTGGCAGATGCACGCAGCATCCTTTTGAGACGGAGGATACGCAAAAGGTGGTACAATGTGCCATTTTCACATGATAGTGAGATAAATGTACTTGTTTGTCTTTATCTATTCTTTTCATCACTATACATGTTTTCACTTTTTTGCAGTAGCTAGATATATAACAACATAGGTCCTGAAGAAAGCCGCAGGGGTGAATGTATCTCATTTGGCTGAAACATGTCGACCTTTATACACGGCAGTCATTTGTTTAATACTGCTTTTCTGCACTGTTGTTTTATTTAGGATGCGAGACACGTATTAAATTGTTAGTGTTCTCTCGCAATTCTATTTTAACACACCACCTCACTGTCTTTTGTTAGCACTGCACTCCTGTCAATTGTCCTATCATCCAACTATGGCTGGTTTTTCCATTTCAATCCTTTGACAACCTCGGACCACCCACGAGTGAAATCACTTCCATTCAGATGCTCTCTATGATCAAGAGAAGCATCTTATTTTGGATTGGACAACCTGATGATAAGATTGATCACACGGATAATTGATGGGTATCCAATAATTCCGCTCCAAGGTTCACTCTCGATTGCATCTGGTTGTCTCTCTTGCTTCTGCTCTTTCACTCTTTCACTCTCTCTTTTGTTCTTCGGGACTTTTTTAGCCCGTTATTTTCTACATTTCCGCTCAGTTAGCAGGATTTGACTAGACCCCCAGTTCTTTGTTTTGTTGTTTCATACTATAGATTTAGGGGATTAGAACTGTGGCAGGTCATTAAACTTTCCCTTAGACCCTATCAAAAAATTTTCTAGTGCCTTTATTCTGATGTGACAGACTACTCATGGGAGTTGAATGTTGACATAAATGTCACATAGAAGTAGATGTTCAGTTTTACTTTTGGCTACTCAAATAGGGAGGACAAAGCAACAGTTGCCTTTCTTCCCAGTCTGAGCAGATCATATGTAGACTGTGGGGGGCCAATAGGTCCAGGAAGGTGAAGCACTGCACTGGTCCAGTGTAGAGGCTAGGCAGGAGATGAGGTACAAATGCGTTTATAAGACCATTATTATTTTAAATTTACTTTGTCTTAACTATATTATTCGGCTTGATTCTTTTGAGGGGACAAATTTCATTTTTTTTAATTTGTACAGTCATTTTGTTTGGCACTTCTGGTCATTTTATATGTTATTTGTTGTATTATGAGGTGGCGTGAGTGGATTTCATGATTTCTGGACAAATGAAGTGTCAGAGGCTTTAGATTCAATGATTTCTTTGAGATTCAATGATTTCTTTGAAGAGTGAAGCAAGTTACCAGCTGGCTGATAAATGACACACAGAGGTCAGGTAAGTCCCAGGCGCGTAACACAGGCCCCCCCCATCTCCCGCAGTGAGGAGGGGGGGCCCCGAGCTGCTGGTGGGCCCCTCAGCACAGTACTCAGGCAAGAGGGCTCCGGATTAAATCCGGAGCGGGGGCCCCTCCATGTACCTTGCAGGGGGGCCCTCTCAACTTTCGTTATGCCACTGCCATTACATACTGCTTGTGTCGGTGTTTTGCTGTAGCCTGCTCTGCATATAAACATCTTTACAAATGCTTGTAAATAAAAAGCTCAGTGAGTTCTATTTTAGTCCACCGTAGCCCTGCCCTTCCTTAGCAAAGTCAATAAAACGTAGCCTTTTGTCTATAAAAACGTGCAAACAAGCATTTACAACTCTCTATTCATTGCCAAGTCTAATGATTCAGCCGTTATTCCCCAAATAAAATTAACCAGACCTTTAAAGGGCAAGGCGACAAATTACTGATGCTGAGAAATGCAGTGTCCATTTCCTTGAGGTTACAAACGTATATGAAGACGCAGCAGCATTATTTCAGAAATGATTTGTTATGATGCACATACTAATTCGTTCCTAAAAATGATGCTGCATGGATTAAAAATAAAATAAAAAGGTCCTTCCTAAGACAGTTTCTTGTGAAAATAAAGAAATCTATAAATAACATGACAATGACAAATTCAAACTAAGGAATTGGTAATCATTCTGGCCCTTGGCAATATGTTGCTTGTAATGTAAAACACTCCAAAAATGTATTCCATAATTAGGAAAAGGCATGGCATTATTCCAAACACTGACCCTCTTCCATCAAAACGCTTACCCTAAGCACCCCAATTCTGAACTTACCACTGACTGTGAACCCATTATCTAAACTTAAAGCAAATCCAGTAGGTAACACTTTCTTTAACTAAACTCTAATTAACATTGCTTCGCCTTTTTATAAGGGTTCCCTTATTTTTAAAGGTTCCTTTTTAAAATGTTTTACCTAAATTACGTTTCTTAATTTTGGGTTCTTCCTTTTTATAGTGCTTTATTACTCTTAATCTTCCCAAAGCACATTCAGAAGGACCCTCTTTGGGTTATTCTTGACCCTCAAATTACCCATTGAAGGCAACTCATTGTATGAAAGAGGAAAGTGAGGCTATTCGATATTAAGGATGCCTTGGGCCTGCATTCACATCACCATCACCCCCTTGTGCAAGTGTTGCTCACTTTTCATAGGAAACACTGGACCTTCGGGCCCCTTTAGTAATCCAAAGACCAGGGAGCTGTGGATTGACAACTGAAGCGACAGCGTCAACTTGGCAGCTGAGTGGACTGATGACCACAACCTGCCAGTTCAAAGGCACAAAGATGCAGAGACAACATTTTAACACACATTTCTTCCAAAGTCAGAGGTGTGCAAAGCCAATGGAGGTGGATGCTCCCCAGCAGTTCACCCCATTTTCTTTTCCAAAATGGGTGGCGGCTGCCTATGTATGCCAATAATTACCTCCATTGTGTGCCAGTTCCAGCACTGTGTCGTCGGTATCTCCTCGCAATATGCCATGCAGGACCAATTTGTCCTATATACCAAGAATTACCAGTAGTATGCCAGCCCTGTTTCTCATGAATTACCGACAATAAGCCAGATTCAACATTTTGAAATGAGTACATCATATGCCAAGAATTACCTCCAGTATACCAACACCAGCATTTTGCCAAGGGCACTCTCGAATGCCAAGCTGAACAGTGGACTTGCAAGCGTAACACACTGACACACATCTACCGCACTGACATTCACTCCTTCACACTCCTCCTTGCTCATTTATTCTCACTCAAATTTGCACTCAATATTACTCTCATCTCACTCATAGTCTCACTCTCTCATTCTCACTTCGGTTCACTCCTACTTTCTTAGTCATTTTCACTCACTCCCTCACTTTCACTCACACTTTAACCCCATACACATGCTCTCTATCTCACACACACACACACACACACACAGAAAATCTCTCTCACACATGCATTAAACATTTGACAGGCTTTTTTTGCTTATCTTCTTACCTTGAGATGCCTGCATCGGTCCACCATTTTAGCTCTTCGGCTACTGCCACATAGTCACATGGGTAGGCACACAGCCCTCCCACCTCAGACACTGAAGAAAGAAGCTGAAGCTTGCACAGTGAATGTAGACTTCAGCTTTCCATCGCTTTCTTTTTCACTCTACCCTCTGCCATCTCATTGCAGAGTGGGGTGAGGGTAAACGAGGCTCCTAATCTCACACCAACCAATGACAAGATGAGGGTGAGGTGATGGTATGATTGACAGATATCCCCGAGCACTGCAGGGTTTAAGCCTGAAGCTCCTGGGCCTACCTGAATGGGTGACATGCCAGTGTGTTAGAGATGGGTGACTCTGAGCTGGGACTTTGCCAGTACTGGCAGATCTGCCGGGTGGCTGGTGAAGGTCCTCCTGTGCATGTTCATCAGCCATCAGTCAGACTCACTGCCTGCTTCAAGACAACTGCATGACCATAGTCAGAAGTGCAGGTTGGCATATTCCATCATACCACTTGTGAAGAATATATTATTATTCAATATTGGTATATTTATTTTATTTTAAAAAGGTTGACAATAAGGAAGGCATAGCCCCAACGTCCAGAAGGGCACACCACCACTAAAAACATACCAGAAACAAAAACGTGGGTGCTGCTGCCATTTCAAACAAGCATTTACAATGCAACGGTCTCGGCATTGTTAAAGTTAGAGCTATTGGCATTGCTCATGACAATGCCGTTTCTTTAAATGTTTTAAAAACAAAAACATAAACAAAAATAATGTCATGAGCAATGCCAATAGCTCTAACTTTACCAATGCCGAGACCATTGCATTGTAAATGCTTGTTAAAAACCGGCATGGCGCCCGGTAAACCAGACGAAGCAACGCAGCACCGTGACTGAGAGGCAAGGAAGGGAGATTAATTTCCTTTAGGTACGAGTCTAGTCACTAAGGGCCTGGCTTGGTCTCTAGGGTCTGTATTGTTTTAGGCTAGTGATGCAATTGTGTATTATTTATAGCCTTGAGAATAGCGTGATGCTGAAGAAGGCCTTTCTCTCGTGGAGACAATGCGGGTTCGCTAAGGTGAAAACTCAGTTTTCTCACCTACACACTTTTTGGGTGTGATGAAGTTGTAGTAAAGATTCAGGCACCCCTATTCATAAACCAACAGTGTGGCTTAGAGGATGCAAAGCATGGTACTTGCATGTAACATAGCAATAAGGCATACCTCTTGTTTTTAAACACTTTGGGCATTATATGATGCAGTGGTGACCACTAACATATGTGTTGTGAGGGTTAGGACACCACCAGAGTGCCACTTGAATGTATTTATGTATACATATTTAGTCCTAATGTAATTGAATTAGATATAGGTTTGGTTTTTGAAGGTGGATGTTATCAACTATGTAAATCCTTGTGCGTTTTCATGAAGAGGCCCGGAGTAAGAGGGCCGAAACAAAACAATATTTTACATTCATGGATTGTTTACGGAGCACCCTAAGGTCATACATAGGCTGTATTTTGTCCTTTTTTGAACTACTCTAATAGTGGACTCTGCTTGAAAAAATGATTTTGAGACACTCGGGTAAAGAAATACACAGGGATCACAATAATTAATTAAGAAGCATAATTGTCTTTGTTCATGTATGTATACAATGTCCTGTATTTGACTAATGTATGTTCAAAGTGTGGTTATACTATATTAAAGTAAAGCAATCTCAACTTGCACAATCATATGAAAAAATCTTTGGTCTCCAACAGTGAACCATGTCTATTCTAGAGTTACGAATGAGAGCAAGATTCCTCAAATGTTCCCAGCGTTCTGCAGCGTGTACGCGCAGGCCCCGCATACGCGGACACGTCACGTCACGTCACGTCACTACACTTAGATTTCTAGGTGTGTAGGTTGGGTGGGAAGGATGTCAAGGTGTTTATTTTATACGCAGTTCACACCAGTCCTAACAATGGACAGAGGCAGAAAGGTGTGTGCTAAACAGCTTGACACGACTGTTCAGTGGCTTGTTTGGAGGTTTATTTGGCACCGTAGTGGTCAGTCTCAGCAGAGGGGCCAAGGATTTATTGGAGACGCAGCCTGCTCGACACTCCTCAGTGAACAGGATTCACTAAAGTGGTTTCCTACAACTCTACCCAGATTGCCAGGGGCGTCACGATGCTCTTATATAGAGAGGGCATTATCAGAAATATGAATCGTGATGAGACATCAGTTTAAAGTCACTGAGTCTTTGGTTGGGCACACAACTGACTTCACGTCAGGATGGCGCAAGCACCCCTCTGCAGTAAAATACCATAAATGATCAGAAAAAATGTGTAAAAGAAAGGAGACAGGGTGGTTGTCCTGTGCTACAAGGCGACAGGTTTCATGTGAGCAGGACATGTCATAATGACAGGTGCAATAACTCAAATCTGTTGATTATTAAAACTTTCTTTTCTTTTGAGGTCAGCATAGCATTATACTTTTTCCGAATGAGCACTGGGAAAGGTCTGCCAGTCGCTGGCTAATAGTGAAGCATTGAAATTGAATGTTTTTTGGTGAAAATGCACAAACCCTTCGATGCCACCCCTCTGGACACATGAATGTGTACGGTACTATAAAGGCAACCCACAAAGTGCAATATGTTTGAAAGAGGAACGCCCACGACGCGGCTCAATAACTGCTGTCTGGAATCCCCACTGACGGTTCGTGCAGTGCGAACGCCCACTTAAATAACCACACTGGTCTGCACGTATACCCAGGCGTGCACGGAAGGCAATGGAACCATGCGCACCAGGTGAACAATGCTCTTTATCACAAAGGTGCTGCTTGCCACTAACACTCAGTTTGTTTGCACTGTACTGTACAGTGCCCAATGAAGTGGCGGTGTAGTGCAGGCACGAACAGCTAAGGGTTAACTGGCTCCAAGAGGAGCTGACGCGCTCCCTCTGGAGAACGGTTGTAATTGTCCAGGTTTATTGAAAGCTTCTTGTGTATTGTTTATGGAGACACTTGCTAGCTCGTACAGCACCAGGGTTCATACTTATTTACCTCCAGCTGAAACTTAGGAGTTTTCTTGTTCATTCGTTAACTGATGGTTCCAGATAGCATTTGGCCTGGTGTATGCATTTCCCAATTCATAGCTGTTACTACATGTTGACAAACGCACAAAACGGCATCTCAAAGGGGTCCATAGGATTTCTATTTTCAGTCACGGGAAACGTCATTTCACACAGGCTCTTGATTGTCAATAATTCTTGTGTGAAAGATGACTGCGGAGACTCTATTTCAACTATTATCAAGTCTTCATTGATATCAGTCAACTACTCCCACGTCATTCAATGTCTTCAAACACAAGTGCACCTTGCAGGTCACAAAAAAAACAAATAAAAGCTGCCTGCATTAACCATCAATCACTTGGAGGCAGATACAAAGATGCCTTTTTGTAACCAGGGGATAACTATGTAAGCACAAGGCTTCATTGCAACCTTCTGCCCAACGAGGAAACAATGAAGCACCCTGTACAATCAGTTGCACTATTTACTATTGACAACCACTCCACTATGTAGATAATTTCACCTGGTTACAATTATTCGCATGGGTTACCCTATAGTGGCTCTGGGAAAACTCTAGGAGTGCATGCCTAGGCCCTGACCCTGGTAGGTACTGTGTGTGGGAGCTCTTGTTACCGCACATATTGCAATTATGAAGTGTGTGACAGGCACTGCACCCCCTGCATTTTCACAGCTAGAGTTTAGCATGTCAGTCCCATCATATTGTGCTGCCGGAAAACCTCTGGTAGATAATGAGACTTGTGGTTCGAGTGCGTATTTGCTGAGGATTTTGGTGCGGTCGCATACTATATCTGGTGTGATAAACGTAACACACTTTCCACTTCGGCCACAGCCAGGGTCTCATAATTTGCATTACACATGAGTTGTGAACCATCTATTTGGGACGATCGTCTGTCTGCGATTGTATAGCATGACTTTAGCAAATATATGATAAACACACGTTTCATTTTCAACGAAACTAACACAGTTTAGTGTCAGAAAATCATAGCATCCGTGAACCGTTCTAAAAAGCTCTTTACTGGTGCGGAAGACATCTTCAAGTGCACACTTGTTCAAAAATGGCCTGTGGTCCAGAAACACCAACTTATGTCTGGTGTGATAAACGTAACACACTTTCCACTTCGGCTACAGCCAGGGTCTCATAATTTGCATTACACATGAGTTGTGAACCATCTATTTGGGACGATCGTCTGTCTGCGATTGTATAGCATGACTTTAGCAAATATATGATAAACACACGTTTCATTTTCAACGGAAACTAACACAGTTTAGTGTCAGAAAATCATAGCATCCGTGAACCGTTCTAAAAAGCTCTTTACTGGTGCGGAAGACATCTTCAAGTGCACACTTGTTCAAAAATGGCCTGTGGTCCAAAAACACCAACTTGTTAAGGGCACATATATTATTAATTTGCTTTCACTAAATTAATGGAAATCCGAGCTCTGACCCGGCCTGTAGCCCCCGCCCCCCCCCCCCCCCTCGACATTATTGATTTTTCGAAGAGCTCAGCTCTGAACAGCCTTTAACGAACTAAGCAAAGATTGACTACCCACGCCGATCACATTTGCTAATGTCCCATCATCAAATATTAAGAAAATCAGACATGGCTTACACCAAAGCTTGAAACATGCAAACACTCTATCGCTGCGAATAAGTGGGCCCACGCAACATGTTTAACATATCCGAGACCATAGTGGGAGCAAAGTCCTTATCTCATCTTTTTTTCACTTTTTTCATAGACATAAAGGCATCCTTTTACGTACTTGGGGATTAAGCACAGACATCTTCTGCGAGCGCTGTGAGGGGCGGTTCTAACACTCCCTCTTCATGGCCACACACATGCAATAGCCATGTGTGGAGAGCGCCACAAACTTTACCAGCATGATGAAAGACGCCCCGAGTCCCGTTTCACTGCAGACAGTCCAGCATCACTAGCAGGTTATATGTTACCTCTGCAGCAGGCAGCCGTCACAAGCAAGGGCTCCGGTGACACTTCACCCACAAGTCTGAAAAAAGCAACCCTGGTGGAGCCAGGGGAGGACGGTGCACTGCCGCGAGGGCTCCTCCTCACGAGCACCAAGGAAGCTCAAAAATCCACAGCCGCCTACGGCTCGAGAGACAGCGACAAGGAAACAGCCAACGTGGGGAGGAAATGTATTAAGGGGAAGAAGGCGGCAGCAACAGCCAGCGATCCTCGGCTACAGCCCGTCCAGCGATATTGATTGAGGATACCACGGCACAGTGGCTGCAGTCTTGGAGCCGAGCAGAATGGAGTTCAGCCAGGCACAAAGGTCTCCATGGAAACGGTGAATTTAGACCCCCACCGGCATTATTTATGCAACATTTCATCACAAAAGGACCCTCCCCCTAGCCGGGCCGGTGGAGTCTACAATTTTCCAATCTCTCCCGCTCCCTCTCTTATTTCCAGGGCTGCCTCTTGGCTGCTTCCATCGCGAGCTCGGATCACACAATGGACGCATCCTGCCTCGCGCTGCGTGGGTGCCATGTTTGCGCCGAAGGGGAGGGGCTGCGCGAGCGAGGATGGAGCGTGGAGGGGAAGCGCAAGACAGCAGAACCTGGAGAGGACAACCCGAGAGTCCTTCGGTGAGAGGAAGAAGTGAAAGTGAAGCTTGGCAGGAAGTGACATTGAATGGGAGGAAGCGGGCGAGAAATTGAACAAGTATTGGAAATTAACAAATGCGTCCGGACGCCGGGACACCACTGCCTTTCTCCGAGGCAAAGCAGAAATGCCTCGGAGAAACGCAGCCTCGGTTTCGGATTCGGGGGCGTGTTTCTTTTTCTCTCCTCTTGCCATTGGCTGGAGGAGAGAAAAACACGCCCTGCGAAAAGCAACGAAAAAACACGCCCCCCGATCCGAAAAGGACGGGGCTTCAACGGAGTGACTGGACCTCTTCTCCAGTGGCTGGCCAGCATTTAAGAGGCCAGCCAATGGAGAACAGGAGAGAAGAGGGGCGGGTGCAAGCCCCTCTTCTCAAAGACATTAAATCTCCGGACTTCTGGTCTGCCGACCGGATGGTCCCGAGACCTAAAAAGTGCATGTCATCACTTGTTTGACTCTTTTTAGAATCCTTAAGGTCTACTGCCCCTGCCAATTGACCATAATAACATATGTCTTTAGACTGATGCACAAACTAACCCTCACAAATGATAAACTAAGCAAAATGTTCCAAATGTCTCAGATTTGGATGGGGGCGTTGTCTGAGATTTTCTGACAATCATCAGGGAAGATTTAGCAGAGGGCAGAGATTTAGAGGCTGTATTGTGAGGGTAGAGGGTAAGGAATGGTAGGGATGCCAATGGGGGATGATGATATTTGAAAAGTAAACACACATTTTCAAGCGCTTCAAATCTATCGAAGCTTTGCAATCTTTATGTGGTGTGTAAATAAAGTATGAGAAAAATAGAAATAGATGAGTTACTTGAGACCAAAGCACAGAATATATTTGTTCGAACCTCCATTACAATTGTGATGCCTTAGGGGGTTGAGTGTCTGCTTCAGTGATGAGTGTAAAACTCGCAGACCACAGGTTTCAATGGCCATTAGACAGCTTTGTAGGTTGTGTGTCTTAGTGCGTGTATGTTTTAGTGTGTGTGTGTGTGTCTGTCTGTCTCTGAGGTAGACAACAGCAGTTATCCAATCCACATTGCTAAAACGGAAGTGAAATCACTGGGACCCTTTCTGAAATACTCACAGATCAATAGACTAGCATTGTGCTAGTGGGCTTGATTGAGTTTGCCCCGGTCACTGTATTATACATCGTAAACCTTAACATAAATGGCACCAGACAGGCTCTCCACACCATGATCACTGGTCTATAACTGGTATGTCACCGATAGCAAACAACTTGGAGTAATCCAGCACAGAGTCTAGAGCGATATTATTTCTATACAATAAGTAGCAACAGGTATACGTGTAAACTTGCAGAAGCCTATTAGTGAGTTCTGCCCAACCTTTAGTTAAGGTGGTTAAATGGCATGTGAGAATCAGGGAAGTAGTTACCATTGGTGCAGCAGGTGCAATGGCACTGCGGCACAGAGGTTTAAGACGCCCATTGAACTCAGATTATTGCTGTGCTTTACTACCCAGCTAGCAGTCAGGACGTCCATATTGTTTAATTTACTGGAGCTTATGTATTTGAACATTGTGGAGCTACACAGAAGTTTACCCAAGTGATTTCTAGGTGCCATGTTCAAACCAGAGTCTAAGCTTAGTTCGACGTTGGACATTTAAACAATAGCCAACCTTGATCAATACACATATGTGGTGGCATTCCGTGTCTTTCTGTCATATGCTGGTTATTGAATTCTTGAAATTTGTCAGAGAGTATGAGGTGAACTTGGACTGCCAGTGAAGACCATGTTCACTAGAAGGTTTCCTGTGGCTTCTGATTAATCTCTGGTCTCCTGGTACTCTTACATACTAAAGCCATAAGGTTGCAATCCACAGGCAGATCTCTGAAGCTCCTACTCACCCCTTGGTCCCACAGGCTCCTACCCGCTCTCAGTTTCCCAGGAAAGGTCCTGCTCAAAGTAGGTCCTTCCGTCTTCAGCTTACGCTCAGGTCTCAAAGCCTCTGGCCTCGCTCTTAGTTTCAGGAGGCTCTTTATCACCATCAATTCTCACTCTTAAGTTCCTGAAGCTTCTCTTCACCTTAGCCCCCTGAGGATCCTGCTCAACCCTCAGGTCACTAAAGCTCCTCCTCACTTCCCCTCCCTTAAGATCTTGTTCACCCTGCAGATCTCTTGAATTTCTTGGTCACACTCTGGTCCACAAACTCCATGCTGACTGTGTTTACAAAATGATTCTGCATAGTCTCCATGTTTACCTTTGCTCACTTACTATGTCTTGAATTAAATATCACGTCACTGAACAGGAATACATTCTGCTCATCCACAAGGACAGTGGTGCTGCAGGACCTCAAGCAGTCTATCCTGTCCTGTCTCAAGGGGCTATGCGATAAGCTGGCTTCCGTCATCTGGTACTTCTACTTAGCTCAGCTGCATGCAGTAGGATGCTTCCTTTACTCATAATCAGGTCAACAGAGCCACCAAGACTGGCCATCTTTCCTTTTGGATCTTCTTTCGCCCCATTATCTGCTCTAAAACAAGTGGCAGGGTACACTTCACAAGCAGCACAGAAATCCACTTCATACAAGTGGACACACTAGACTGCAAGACTCTCAAGCATGAGGAAAACAAGTGACCCGGGCCAGGTGGATTACATTACTGAACAAGCCTGCAAAATTGCTGAGTGTGTTAAGTGCCTGTTACAGACGTTTGTATACAAACTACAGGTCAGTTTAGACCAACTCAGTCCTGATCAGTGGCGGCTCGCAGAGGGAGTGCTGCAAGGCAGTGGGGCGGGCAGGAGAGGGGCAGGGTGGGGGGGTAGTGGAGCCGAGTTAGCAATGCAGTGAACGCAAGGTAAATAGTTTAATTTATTTATTTACTTACTTTACTCCTTGCCGTCGTATGTCTGACTCCACTAGCCCCCCACCCTGCCCCTCCCCTGCCCCGCCTCACTACCCCGCAGCACTCCCTTTGCGAGACGCCACTGGTCCTGACTGTCATAATCAGTACCATTGCTTTGAACAATGAAAAATATCCATTATTTACACTTCAAGAGGTATTTTAGTTAGTGGAGTGCATTATACAGAAAGCAACTCTTTGTGTCAGCTGTAGGAGCCCTGCATCCACAGTGCCCCAAGGTACAATGTTATCAGGAAAGCATGATTAAACCTGTGCTTCTTTCACCACTGCTCTCCAAGAAAGCTGTTGCTGTAACTGTGCTTCCAGTGCTTACTTTCAATAGTCTCCTCAAAATGACCCTTTAGAATTGTACGAAACGCAGAACAATGTACAGGTTTAGGGTATGTGCTTTCCTGTGTTTTCAAGCAGTAATGGGGGAACTGGTGAATAAAGAGGCGTCTCATGCTTTCAGCCTCTGTTTCTATGATTAAAGAGAAGACATGAATGTGTGTGGACATTATTAAAGGTGGAGGGTAAACTCTGGCTCTAGCTGAGGCCATATGTCGCCAGATTGCCTTATCCCCGCTCTGACTCCCATTTTTCCCACCGGTTTTAAGTTTGCTGGCTGGTGTTGCCTTAATCCAAGCGCATGCGATGTATAACTGGCTGTGACCTGGCTCCAGTCCCGTTCAGCAGAATGGCCTTCTTTAAGGGCCTGATTTGATCACGATCTTTGCGGATGGAATACTCCGTTGCAAATCCGGGCAAATTGCAAGTTCCCTTGGATATAATGGAATTGTAATTTCGCGGATGAGATATCAGTCACGTTTGTGACTGAGTAACCCTGTCCACCTGTATCATAACCAGCCCCTAAGTCTGCAGCTCCTGCACTTTCAACACAATGGGCAAGAGGTGTCTTGACTTCTTCCGCTTTTGGTTTTCATCAGCGGCTTCTGAAGACACTTATTGAACTCCGGCCCGCCTTCTGTTCAGTTACAGTTAAAAAGTCACAATTATCTGTGACAAAATAATTTCTCCTGCTAGAGGTCCATGACCGTTTAGAAACGTAAATATTACCAGCAGGGTAATAAAGAACATACACATAAAAAAGTTAAAGTTTTAAAATGCTCTGCAAATGTGATGGTAATTGAAATTGGAAACTAGAAATTAAGTTGGAATCCTTATCTTGATTTGTGGGAGCGGTGCAAGTGCAGCACATGGAATCCAGTGTGGACAATTGGTGGCCTCACTTGATGCTGAGCTGTGCTGATACAGAAGATGCATTAAGAGCAAAAAAGACAGCATGATATGCTGGAGTCTAGAACAGAGGTCTTCAATCTGTGGGGCGCGACCCTCAGGGGGCCCTGGAGTCATGGAAAGGGGGTCGCACATTTCCAGGCCTCACTTCTGCCTGGAATCCAAAATGTGCTTTTCCTTTTGGAAAAAGAGAACCGTCCCGGTGCTTCATTCTGATCAGTAAAAAGCTTCTGCTGGAGTTAATTTCTGAAGTTAATGGAGTCTCCTGTGCTGTGAAAAAAAGAGGCCGGGCAGACAGGTAAAAAATCCTTCATTTGTTTTTTTTCCCAGTGGTAGTAGGAAGAGTTATACCTGGGCTGTGAAGTTGTGCTTTTAATTGTAACTGTATTTACACGACGCTTAGTACCCCTGAGGAGGGTTGAAGGGACAGTTCTGCATTTAAAAAAAATTGCATTACTTATGTACTGGTATTACTAAAATTTACATTTTGGAAGCTCCATTTTATACTAAAATATTATTTTTTTAAATTACTTCCGCATTCACAGTGCTTTCTGTCACAGGCTGTGACCTCATAGCACAAACAATTACACAAATCACTATTCTCCACTGCACCAACCAAATGTAAATCTGTGGTTCTCTGGTTACAGATACAGACTCTTGCAGTGCATTACCTAATAGAGGTTTCATAATGTACTACAGTGCATTTCCCACTGAGTAACATCTTTTTAAAATGTATTTTCCATGTAAGCTACCCATTATTTGATATGTAACTACATAATTATGAAAGGTCTAGAAAACAAACAAAATATTTTGAGGCTTATTTATGAGACACTTGTGCCGCTGGAGCGCCACTTTTTGTGACCCTCCGGCAGCGCAAGAGTCTCAATCATATCTATGTGGCAACGCAAAGTCACCCTGCGTGGCTTTGCATGACCTCATAGATATGGAGTAAGATGAAGCAGTGCAAGTCGCTGCGTTGCCATACTCTGTGTCAGGAAGGTATTCCATGGGCATTGCGGTGTGTGTTTCCACGCAACGCCCATGGATTTTGATGCTGCCCCAGATTTATACAACAATGTAAACCTGGGGCAGCACAAAAACCTTACATCTCCACACAGCAATGTTTTCATTTCTCCTCGTTTTTTCCCCTTTCCATGTGTGCTGCATTCTGCAGCACACACAGAAAGAAGAAAACCCCTCACCGGATTGTTTTTGTGCACCAAGGTGCCCCTTCTTGCACAAAAACAATCCTGCCTATGTTGATGCAAGGCAATTTATGTGCCAACACAGGGGCAAAGATCAGGAATGTACCATATTCCATAAATAAGGTGCTTTCCTGCCCTTTCATATTGGCGTAGGACAGCACAGCAAGAAGACTTGAGGCACTGCCCTACGCCAATGCCTCATAAATAAGGCACTTTGTTTTTAGCCACACCTTCGACCACGCCCCCACGATCACTGACCTTTAGTTTGATAAACACGGTTTAATAATATTTTCCCACTGTAAAAATGATTTGCTGTGTGAATTGGGGGTGTTAATGGTTGTCGATAGTTGTCAAGTTCTAGAAATTTATGTCAGGAAGGGGTCCTTATGCTCAAAAGATTTTGACAGGGTGGTCTCGGCATCAAAAAGTTTGAAGACCTCTGGTCTAGAATATTGCTTCATCTTTTCGAAGTAAAACTACATTTTGAGAAGCTCCAACCTTCCTATTAAAATATAAAATGTCATTGTTCACATTTTTTGGTTTGTAAATTAATGATTTGTGTATTATACATGTTTCTGTGTTTTTGTGTATTTTCTTGAAGTTCAAATGGTAATCACTTATCTGGTAGTCCCGGGCTTCTAGTCGTGGTTCCGTCGGGGTCCACAGACCTCAAAAGGTTCAGAAAAGATCCCCTAGAAGAAATTCACGTCCTCTAAAAATGTGTGCCATAATTAAAACACTGGAGTGATGACTACATATGTTCAGTGTAATATTTAACAGCCTGCTTGCATTCTTGCATAGCTTCCAGTTAGCATTACATATTCTATTCTGGCTTAAGGGGTGATGTCTAGTAACAGCTACACCCTCCCTCTTCAATCCACCGGTGAATAGGGGAAGGCTAATGTACATATTCTGGATCTCATCACAACATAATAAATTGCCATGGTGTAGGTGGCTGGGTAGTGCTGAAAGATGGGCGATTTGATTTATTACTATTTAACTACTTCCAGTATAATTGGTTTCCCTATTCCCTGAACCACTTTGAAACAGGAACACCAGCATTGAAGGGATAACAAAACGAATACATTAAAAACACACTTCTTTCCAATTCTGTCTTGATAGGACTTTAATATATTCTTCAATAAACATTTTGCCTTTACAATGGCCACGAAGGCGATGTCTTTCCCAATGCTCGTCCCATTGTCAACTCTACAGTATATTTTACATACTAGCACTGGCGTAGCTGGGGGGGGCGGTCCGCCCCAGGCGGCACAATTTTGGGGGTGGCCGTGCGGCACTGATCGCCCGTTGCGGCCGCAGCGGCCTTTATAATTTATTTGGGTACACTGTATCCCCAAATAAATTATAACGGCTGCCGTGGCCGCAACCGGTCACCAGTGCCGCGCGCGCGGCCCAGTTTGAAAGTGTGCGCTGAGCGCACTTAGCACTGACCAGCCTCCAGGGCTGTCAATCAATCTTGTAGCGCGAGCGCTACCAATGACGGCCCTGGGCAACATTAAAAAAACATGATTTATTTTGGCCAGCTCTGCCCTCGCGATAAGAACGACGTAACAGTGATGCGTCATGCGCTTCACGCTACGCGCTCTCGCGCTCATTCTGGCCTGGGGGCAGTCAGTGGCAGTGCTGATATCTGGGTAATTTGATGGCTCTGGAGACAGGTCTGGCGGCTAATTG
Organism: Triturus cristatus; assembly: GCF_964204655.1. Taxonomy (NCBI): domain Eukaryota; kingdom Metazoa; phylum Chordata; class Amphibia; order Caudata; family Salamandridae; genus Triturus; species Triturus cristatus. The sequence goes on from NC_140581.1 coordinate 235,162,145, forward strand.
AAAGAAGTTTGAACCAACCTCGCCCCTGCCTGCCATAGAGACCCTGGAGCAAGTCACGAGTGAGGTAAGAGAAGAGTTTTCCAACAGGGCTTTAAGTGGGATGAAAAAACTAGGGGGGGGGTCTCTCAAAGGGGGGTGGCCGATTTAATTAAGGGCGTGGCTTTAAAACACTTACCCTAAAAATATCTGTTTAGCATAGTGTGCCGCCTGACTTGTATTTTGCTGTTTCTGTCATTGCATCCAGCTATGTGATACAAGAAGTAACATCATACCTACGACCAGACCCGGTTCTAGAGGGTGGGCCAGGCCCACCCAGGGATTCCCCTGGCCCACCCTAGGCCATTGTGAAGTGGAAAATGAGCGTTTTTCATGATCATCAGAACAGGGCCGGCTTTAGGGCAGTGCGACCGGTGCCACTGCACCGGGTGCTGGCTTCCTGGGGGCGCTGTGTTTGCAAGTTTATTATTTTTTTGAAGCACCTGCTGCAGCATTTCTTTCCTCCGGGCAATTGCCAGGCCTCACAAAAATGTCAAGATAACTCGTGTGATTAATTATCTTCCTGGAGAGACATCAGTGTTTTTTATAGTTGAGGTTTTGACCTCTGTGAAGTTAGTGCAGAGGGTTAATATGCCTGCTGCAAAGAACGTGTACCAAGTTGATTTCAGAGTGCATATAATGTGAACACATCAGCAGGTTACTGCTTTTAAAAGAGACATCCTTTTGTTACTTGCAATGTATAACTTAAAGTCCTAATATTCAACAGTGAGATATTAACTTTCATCCTAGAACTGCATACACACTGCAAAGTATACATTATTAGAACATTGATTAATGTTGCAAAAAGGGTTAATTTGACTAGAAATCGATTCTTATTATTAAAGAAAACTCCCAACTATGCTGTTTCTTTTTCGACTCTGAGTTTGTGCTTCTCCACACCAAGAACTCTTAAACTATACTGCCCACCAGTGTGGATGACACGTGACTCCTAACACTTTTAGTCCTTTGGCTTATGTAAACATTTCCTATACTCTGATTTAAAACACGTATGATTGATTGTCTCTGTGTAATGTGTGTGTGATGCAAAGTGCTCTGACACCATACACTGGTATGAGTGGCGCTATATAACTAATTCAATGTAACTGAGAGAGTGTGGTTATGGAGACTGTTAAAGGGTGCTAGTAAGAGAATCTGTGGTGGACATTGAGGGGAGCGCCAACAAACATTGTCGCACAGGGCGCTACCAGCGCTAAAGCCGGCCCTGCATCCGAATGTCTCAGTGTCTTGAAGCCCCATTGTGCCCTGCTGCTCTCTTTTTGAAATGCGAGCGCAGCAACATTGTGGTATTATCACCAGGGCTATAAGTGGAAGCTTTTTCAATATTATATGTAACAAGCCATAGTTACAGCTTAGTTATCTTATGCAACTAATAACCAGTGACAAAGCCAATAGCCCTGACTTGTTGTAGGCTAGAATAGTAGTATAGAATGTTAATATGCCTGCAAAGCACATCATGTAATATGCAGATGACAGATTTTTTTTAATGTAGCTAGGTAAGGTTACTGCTTTGAACACCGATCCGTTTGTTACTTGCAGTTCATACATAGTAAGCCTTTTAAGATAGCACAGTGAGCTATTTAGGATATGTGACTGCTACAACTTTTAACCCTCACTGACTCATGCAACACATCTTGTACACTGATTTACACGATTGCATGATTTGTTTTCAATCTGTATGTTATGTAAATCGCTCTGACACTGCATAGGGATGTGTAGCATTATAAAAGAAAGTAAAATAGTGCTATTTCAATTGTGTGTAAATACTGGGACCGACCAACACATCTGAGAAACTTACAGTTCATGCACTTACATAAAGGGGCCTAACAAAGTCAAAAGCATGCCTCTCTTAAGTACCTGTGAAGAGATAACCAGCTGTGTGCTTTTGTTTCCTTCCATTGTATTTACATTTAAATGTGAAGCTCCAAGCCACTCGATCAAAAGGAGGCCTAAAGGCCCCTTAACTTGCCCTTTATCGTTGCTCCAGCTGGAGATAAATATGAAAAAAAAAAAACTCGCTGCCTGCACATTGCTGCTGGGAATGAAAAGCAGACAATGTGCAGGTGCTGCTGAACGTGTCTAGGAGTCTGAAAATGACACCTGGACAAGTTCAGCATATTTCTGTGGGGCCAACTCCTTGGCAGGGTGGACGGCGTTCACCCTGTGAAAATAATGGGTGGACGCTGTGCACCCCGGAATTGTGCCCTGGTTGGTGTCTTTCAGTGGCTGCATGGTTGTTTCAGTCCGAGTCCTGGCGATTCACAAATAGAAACTTACCTAGACTTTTACTGGCACATCTACTAATGTAACAGACAAGCTAAAACCCTGAGTAGGAACCAAATGGCTATCTATACATCATCCTGAGCAGTAGTTATTGCAAAATTAATTCACGCAACCTTTTGGATTTTGGAGTGTATTTTTATCCAAGGCGAGGAGTTAGTCGACCGGTGGCTCTGACAATTTCTTTTGGTCATAGAAGTCAAGGTGTTTGAAAGAATGACAAGCTGGGACGTGTGCAAGCCTTGCAGTTCTTTACTTGACACTTTATTATCATATTACTGTTCCTGTAGACTTTTAACACTGTTGGTTAGCATGAAAGTAATGTGAAAACAAAATTGCAGAAAAATGTAATGTTTCTGGTTTCTTCTGAATATTCAAGAAGTGCCGCAGCGCAGGAGCAGTTTGTCCTGGGCCTTGGATAGAGTTGAACATGCTCCCATGGCCCCTACAGCTGTGTTTGAGGATTGTGATGATAATGTGTCGCCCCTCACTGTTTTTTAGCTTTGGGCCCCCGGGCAGGCTGTGCACCATGTGTGTTCTGAGGCTGCTATGAAGGAGAGATGCACTATTAAAAGCTGTTTTTGGGTCCCAGAAGCACACGTTTTTTCATTCCCAGGAGTTGGTTGCTAGTGCTTAGAAGTAATGACAGGGCGCGACCCCTGGTTGTTGCCTGTGGGCCACCAGAGTGGGCTTTGTATCTGGTCTGTGCTGGCAAGGTGCAGCTGACTGACCCCTTTGTGCTGTGTTTAGTTCTAAGGGCACACAGTGAGTCATTCCCTGTGAATAATTAATCTGCTGTTTTTGAAAGACAAAGAATCACAGGCTTTGACACTGTTACATTGGTTTTGGGTCCCCAGACCACATTACGTTTGTGCAGGTCCCCACTGCTTTAATGGGGGGACCATGATGTATGGTCATTTAATGTCAGCTGTAGATGATGGATCCCTGAACAGTGTCATGTATGTGCATGTTTGCATTGTGCTGACGGGATTACCACGTAATTGTTTACGCAGCTCTCTGAAGGATGGCACATGCGGTTTTTCTGAGTCCCCAGATGGATCATGCAGTCTGTGTGTTCTCTTTTGTACTGCCAGTCACCGGTCTATTCAACTGTGTAGCCTTGGACCGCGTCATGTATGTGCATGTAATTTGCATGATCGAGGTAACTATTAGCGGCAATACTATGTGTCTCTCGGACCTCTTTCAAGTGCTCGCCATCCTTTTTCCCCAGCATCCCCCCCCACTCTCCAGGGGCGGCAATCTGAGGGATAGCCCCGTGCGCCACAAGCTCTAGCTACGCCTCTGCATACTAGCCTAAAACAGCTAGCTATTCCTTCCAGTATATTTACACCCCTCCCTTCATTCTGTATCATATCTTTTATAAAATGTATTATTTTCATTCACTATAAACTGACAAACATTTTAGGCAGAGAACTTGCTTTTATTTCTTTTAATATATAATTTCGGTTCAAATGTTTTACAACTAAATAGAAAGGGATGGTGAGTGGGATGACGGAGAGAGATGATACCTAAGAAGAAGGCATGCACGATGGAAATGGGATACATTGTTTACATAACACAACTAAACCAGTCTAGAACAATCAATTTCACCAACAATTGATGCAAATTCCATTCAAACATAAGACACATTTTGTAATCTGCTCTTATTGGTTAACATTTTTATTGACCTTTCCATCGAGGATTCTGATCTGCTATGATACGTTCAATGCGGTTCCGTTGGCTCAGTAGAGTAATGCATCTTGTTTGACCCCATGGTCACAGGTTCAAACCGTGGCAAGTACACCGAGCCTTTCATCTTTCTGAGGTTGATAAAAAGGAGTGCCATTGAGTAGGGTAATAAGACACATCCACCATGGATGTTGGACGATGAAGCAGACGTTTTATACTTTTTGTGACGAAATTGTATTCCACTGTTGTCGACATCATACAATATCTTCGGTTGACCCCCAAAGTTTAACAAGTTCTACAGGATGTTTATTCTGGTCAAAACCTTCTATGTAATAGGGGTGGATTTATTTTGCTAAAATATACTTTCTCAATTTGTGCAACCCAATATCGCTCCCCCTTCCTCTGGTAAGAGTGCTGTGATCTTACTGTTGTGTTTTTCATCTTATAGTACTACAGAAGTCAATCCTTACAGATCACGAGTTCACCATCATTTCCTCAATGAACACGCATCACATGTTTTACAAGATTTCCATCCCCCAATTTAATGATTATAGTGAATGCTGATTAGGACTTAGACAGAATGATTCTTCTATAAAGCACATATTTTCTGATTGCTGCAGTTCATTTATTTGTCGTTACAGGCAATCAACTCAATTTAAGTCCATGACAAGACTTTGTATAATGTCGGCCAATCTCTCTCTAGACATATTGGATTCTGGAAGTAGACACCCATTCTCAAATTTCATGATAAGTTGGGTTGGTCTGCAGCAAATCTAAAAATCAAAGCCTGCCTTTTTCTATTTCGATGAAGTGTGGCGATCTTGCTGGCTTAAGCATTTCGTCAATATTCTATGCCATTTTTTGTCTTTGCCTACCAGACAGCTTTTAGCTGTCTATTTGTGAAAGGCGTCTTGTGCGCCACACCAAAAACTTAAGAGTGGTAGTGCAGTTTGCCCGCTGCTTACCGTTGTTTTTCTTCATTGTCACTCTCATTTGCTTGCTTCTTAATCTGTAGCTTGCTTTCCTCTTCTTGTGTTAGCAGAGCCTCTCTATATTCCTTTTGATTTGCTGACTTGTGTACTTCCACTGCTCATATTTTAAGAACTACCTTTTTTACTTTTCACTAAGCAGTCTATGAAGGTGCATGTGTTTTCTTGCTCTCTTACGTGCTGCTCCCCTCAAAAATATGCAGCCTCCTGTTACCTCCCCTTGCAAGTGCTCCCCCCGCCCACTCCGATTTTAGTCTCCTTTCCTTGCAGTCCTATAAGAAAATGCTTTCATTTTGAAGGTCCGGCCACTTGCCGTTTACTGCTGGGCTGCTGTGCAGTCCTAAAAGTGGTTTCAAGTGTCTCCACTGCTCCCTTGATGCCTGACCACTCCAGCTGGCGTCCGCGATCTTGGATCCGTAAATTAAAAAAAAAGACTAAGAAAATGGCGTCAGTGTCGTTCCGTTGGCATTGACAAAGCTAATGGGTCAAAAAGATGAGACCTGTTGGCTTTGCCAATGCATGTTTAATTGCAGTTGTTTTTAAGTAGACAGGGGAGCAGTCTCAGACTTGCCTTTCAGCCCATAGGGCCATAACGGCCAGTGCTGGTTTTATTTTGCAACTAGAGGTAGTTTTGTGGCCAAGTTGGGCCGGTTTCTTTAGAGGTGAGTACATTACTGCAGTAACGTGCTGGGGCTGTAGTGTCATGGCCATATATTTTCATGTACACATACAGAAGGAGGATCACAGACACAAATACACACTACAAATCTACCTAAGAGTTTGCTGCCTAGGTATCACTAAAAATGCATGTCCTAAAATATCTTGACTCACAATTTGTACATGTGAGTTACTTTCCAATTTCTTGCCCAGGACAGGTATTTTTAACCCAACATGACCCTACAGCAAAGCAAATACAAAATAGATAAAAAGCTATCATTGAGGTTGTATTTTTCACTGTACAATCCTCTGAGGTCATTTATATGGTTGTAGTATTTTCATTTGAAAAGTTTTCGTCCCAGATACCGGAAACGTTCTAGAAATGGTATATTTATATCTATATATTAATTTACTGGTTCATAAACATTTTGCCAGGTGTAACATGCATGATGAAAAATGTAGCACATACTTAATTTACAACTTATCCGAAAGAATGAAACGTGTAAATGAGGTCAGAGGAAATAAAACTATGTTACAGAAAAATTCTGTCAATTGAAAAATAAACAAACAAGTAAATCATGAATTGCTCAGGGTTCCTAAGCTCACACTTGCATGAGTTACACAATGCATGCATCAAGAACCCACAGAGTTAGGAATAGAAATGCAAGACAACTTTTTTAGAGCGCGCCATGCGCTTACGCCAGATAACTCCAACATGCCTAATTTATGCATATTGAGGTCTGAATGTTCATAAGTCAGCCAAACAGGTATGAATTATAAAAAATATGCAGATGCTACCCATGGGGCCCGTTCATTACAAATGTGTTTGCAAATAGAATCCAGACTATTACACAGACCCCTCAGTTTTTTCCCTAAATAGTTGTATAACCAAAGGGCCTAACAAATGAATCCATCAAATTTGGTACTGACGGAAAACTGCCTTGTAACTTATTTAGTCATGTTTTTAAATTGGGAAAAGCTGTGGATATTCGTCAGTGGCCAATTTAAATCCATCTTCCACTACCTTTGGAACAGAACAATGTAGAAATACATATATATTTAGTCTGTAAAACAGTGGACGTGGAAATATTGCCCCAGGGAAATCTTCGGGGGAAACTCCGGGGAGAATGAGGAATAACCAGATGAATCAGACCTGGAATTTCTTACTCACCAGGTAATTCCTGCAGGAGAGTAGGATCTGCACTTATGTTGCCCTCACTTTTTTTCTGATGTTAACACTGGTTTCTGGCTATAGTCTGGCTGGGTCCCTGCTAATCAGGGCCCCAGTCTCTCTGTTCTCTCTAAACAACATGGAGTGCATATTAGATGCACTAGTGATTGGATACTGTGGTACCTTATGAGCCCCTAGTATATGGTACCTTAGGTACCAAGGGCATAGGTACTTCACAGGCCTACCAGGGGCTGAAGCATGTATTATGCCACCCCTGGGAAGCAGACTAAATCTGACACCACAGGCCTGCTACTGCAGCCTGGGTGAGGTAGTGTTAGCACTCCTCACTGAGGTATAGGTTCCTATATCTCACCATACACACACATATACACCTATTAGTCACCCCTAAGGCAGACCCTATCAATCCTGAGGGCAGGGTGCTTGGTTTACAATGTGAGGGGGTGCCTTTGCATGAGCAGAACCCCTCTGCAGCTGGCAGAGTCTATTCTCTGTGGCTGTTTGTGGATGCAGTTAAACCATATACTCTTAAGTGCATTATAACCTCCCGGTAAATGCTAACTTTGGAATGACTGCATCAAAACATGTCGTGTTTGGTGTCAAACAACTTGGAATCATACCCCCACACCAGTAACTGGTGTGGGAGTATGATCCCACCCTTCTAGAGGGGACAACATGTACCCACTGTAGAAATCTGAAAGAGCCCTGGCATCACAAAATGGATGCCACCAGCACAGACACTGGGCTGCCCTCCTGCTGCTGACTGAAACTCTCAGTGGAGGAGGCCCAACAATAGGCATCCTGTCACAGGGAGGTGTCACCACCTTCCAGACAGGAATTAGTGTAGTCTAGTGAAGTCCTGCACTGGGGGACCAGTAGGCTCCTCTGTGCATATGCCAGCTCAAACCGGTTCAGGGGCTACCTGTCCCTGCTCTGGCGTGAAACTGGACAAAGGGAAGTGGGTGTAACCAGTCCCTACCCTGACCCTCCCAGAGGAGTGGTCAAAGAGCTAGTCCCTCCCTTTCTTTTAGTATAAGATAGGGAACCCTTGCCATTGCAAGTTAGATATCCCTGGACGACGCTCTACAAGAAGAATCCTGGCCCTTCGACGTTCCACTACCTTTGGAAGACAGAAGAATCTCCCTTGGAGTCAAGGAGTGACTCCCCTGCTTGGCAGGCACCAAAAACTTGAATCAACGGTCGCAAACTTTCCCGCTCCCGCTGGAGTCCGAAGTCCCTGCAGCCCCAGAAGTAGATTTTCTGACTTCTCAATGGCCACTGTGAGTCCCCAGCAAAGCTGAGGTGAGTGGACACCACGAGTGATGAGGAACAGCAATACCCGGGTACCATGCACTATTGTCAAGTGCAACCCCTTCATGATGTTCTACGAACTAGTGAATTGGACCACGTGTGATCCAAGCCTCCAGCAGGATTTCCCTTAAAAAATCAGAGGCCTACTTCGTCCCGAGTGACCGTGGGCTCCTGTGAAGTGAATCCTCACGAGGCGTCTTTGCAATCCCTTGCCCATTGGCTTGTGGGTCCCCTGAAGACTTTCTCATCAAACCAAAGTCCTCGTCTGGTTGCTCCAGGCATGCCCTCAGTTACCTTCACTGGGTGAGTCCCTCAGACCTTGCTGGTCTGCACCGCTGACTTTCTTCAATTTCCACAAGACTTGCTGTTGCCAAGGCTTGTTGGTGCCAATCTGTTTGCCGACACCTCATTAAGCTGTAGACTCTGTGGGACACTCTGAATCCAGCTCCTGGTTATCCTCGACGCCTCCTGGACCTCGTGGCTGAAGAGTCAAAACACCCTTGATCACCTGAAATCACCTGACTTCCGTGGGCATCCATCTTCCTGGCCCCGGGTCACTGGCAAGTGACTGTGAACACTGTCCCTACTGCTTTTAGGTCTTCTTCATCTTGAATCCAGCCTTGGATTCCACTGGACACTTCTTCGGTCTTCACAAGCAGCAAAACTTCTTCAGCTTCCATAGAAAACGACGACGCGACCCGACACCAAAAGACACCTGTGCACCCGGCTTCCCTGGGTGAGGTAACTCATGCACTCTGGTGCTCTTGTGGGTGTTGGCCCTCGAACTACTTACCTTGTAAGTGACTTGCTTGTAGACCTCCTAGAAGTACCCTTAAACTTTAAAAATCCAACCGCAACTTGCTCCATTGAAATCAATAGGGAACCCGCGGCTGTGTTCTCTCACTGCACACGTCTCCCGTGGGTCCTTTACATACCTACCTTGGGTGGATTAGTAAAGCCCCAGCGATTCTACAGGCCCTAGGCCTTGTCCCCTTGCAAGTCGACTTTCCTAAACCTTTTTTTTTAGTATATGGTCTGGTACGCCCCTAGGGCCCCAGCCATATTTGTGCTTAACTTATTGTGAAACGTTGATATTTGCATATGTTCCTGACTTCTAATCTCATAAAGGGATTAGTAGAGTGACTTAGCCTGAAGGCTGCTCTCCACAGCTACCACTAGGATAGCTTTCTTTAAAAGGTTGTCTTAAACCTATCTACCATAAGAGTCGAATTGGACTGGTGCAAGGTGGCCACCATAACTAGTGACCAGCATATGCCAGGCCAACTTCTCACAATTCCCCATTCCTCTATGTAGCCGCAGGGATCTACTTCCAATCCCGGGTAATGCTGCATCCACAAAAGGTAACAGTGCCCCTGGTATTGTCAACAAAGGAAATGCAGAATTAACTCCTCCAAGACCAGGCCACTCATAATAAGGGCCTTCATGCTCTAGCCACATACATGTAAAAAATAATACTAGAAAGTTCATTTCAGAACTTTCGTGTCATGTTTATCCATTCAACTCAGTTATCCAAGAATATTATTAACCCCTTCCCTGCTCATGACGGAACCACTCCGTCATGATCCACGGGCGCCGTGTGCCCATGACGGAGTGGTTCCGTCATGCTGCGGCCGTTGGCGGCCGCTCCGCCCACGCGGCACTGATTCCCCGCCTGTGCGGGCGATCAATGCAAGTGGGCGGAGTCGTGACGGAACCACTCCGTCATGAGCACAGCGCGCCCGTGGCTCATGACGGAGTGGTTCCGTCACGAGCATGGCGGCGCCGCAAACACCCCAAACCCCCCCAGCGCCGCGGCAAAGGGGTTAAAGCAAGCAATCCACAGAAGAAGAAACGAGTGAAGGTTCACATAACTGGTGTATGAAGAATCAGCCATCCATCCAGAGTGGCACACCACATTTATAACCACATGGAATAAAATCCACAAATATTTTGAGGATACGTCCATGCTGTAAAAAAAACTTAATAGGTAGCTAAGGTCCTCATATCTTCAAAGACACCTAGGCCTACGCTGGGTTTAACTAAACAATATCTGCAAAAGCAATGCCTAAGGGGACAAACATTCAGGCTTCGGCTTCCAATGCCTCATGGAGACCTCCACTACTAAATTGCTGATAATGTCCTACGTATTATTGACCAATGTGAGACTTTGCTGCTCATCCTCCTAGACTTATAAGTAAATTCGATACATTGAACCATTTGAGGGCTACTATTTCAGATAAAAAGGTCACACCTTGGTACAGATGGCACTACACCAAATGTGTTACTGCGGAACAATACATAGCTTGAAAAAGTTGAAAGCACATTGTGCCCTTAGATTAACAAACTGTCTGTGGCTCCCAAAAAGACTGGTTGTCCATCCAGTACTTAATTTGAGCCTGTGGTTTCTGGTGCTCAGCACCATGCCTTAATCATCAACACCAGCGCTTTTCATGACCACCAAATAGGACACATTATTTTACAGGGAGATTAAGTGATTTGCCCTGATTCACAAGATGTTGCACCAACGTCAGTACTCAAACCTGGCGCCCCAGCTCTGAAGTCAGCAGCTCTGGCTATTACGCCACATCCTCTACCAACTTTTATGGTTAGTATTTGGTTCTGTTTTAGGTAGCACAAACAGGAAAAATGGGCTGGTGCAAGCTGCCTCCTGATGAGAGCCCCAGCACTTATTTTTTTTACAAATTAACCACTGTGTCCATCCACCACTGAATAATATGTACAAGGTATTCATAGATCAGAGAAGAAGAGTCATGAATCTAAATATGACAATCCATAGGGGCATGATCCTTCTGACTCAAGATACTCACAGATTGTGATATCATCCACAAAGCAGTATATCGCAACCAAATACAGAGCTCAATTTCCAACATTGCTAAATCCCTGGGCTTTGTTTTGTACAGCAAGCTGTAATTGAACCATCCCATCAAACAAATGTGATCAAAAGCTACCCAATTTCAGCTGTGCTACTGAAGGATGGGCAACACTCATCCCATAACCAAACCTTCGATCAGTTGTCGCCATAGTAATATTCAGGCTTGCACAATATCCTTCTTGTGAGTCTGCCAAAAACAAACATGGTCAACTGAAAGAGGTGCAGCATGCAGCCACACCTTTGACTATTGGAGCTCACCATTGCTGCAGGTCACACTCCTTTGAAGCAAACTGTATGAGTATATATATATATATATATATATATATATATATATATATATATATATATATATATATTCACTGAAAAAATACATAGGTTTCAGGGGCGTTATAGTTAGGAATTGGCATTTAAAAAACCTTTGAAATTCACTGAAAAAACCATAGGTTTCAGGGGCGTTATAGTTAGCTGGACATTTCCCTCATACAAAACCCTTGAAATTCCCCCGTTATAGTTAGTTCAGCTAACTATAACTCGCGCCCCCGCAATGCACTGCTGATGACGTCACATATTACATCACTCATGACATTGTCAGTGACATCACTGATGACATCACTGATGACATCTGAAATGACATCACTGATGACATCACTAATGACGTCATCCAGTGAGTGTGTGTTTCCATACATTTTAAATATGTTTAACATATATATATATAGGGAAGAACCTATGGAAGAATGAGTGGGTGTATAAGTGTGTGAATGGATGATTTAGTAGGTGCGTGACTGACTCTATAAGTGAGTCATTAAACGTATCTTACTGCAGACTAGTGACTAAACTGTGTGAATGTCTGTATCTGTCTGTCTGTTGGTGTATAAGCAGCTGCATGGTTTTGTGAATAGCTATATGAGTGTCTCTATGGGTTATTGATTGGTTGTCTGAGTATCTGTTTGGGCGCCTGAGTGTTTGTGTGGGTGGGGTGTGTGTGACTCTGTGCATACATGTGTGAGTGGGTGATTCTATGGGTGCATGGTTTTAAGAGTGCATCTGTGATGGACTGTATGGTTGGGTGAGTGTATATATGGGTGTGTTAGTGATTGAATGTATATCTCAGTGGTACATGTGTGAGTAACTACATATGTGAAAGGCAGTATATATGTGTGTAAGAGTATATAAGTGGGTATATGTGAGAGTGTGTGATTGTGAGAGTGGCTGTATGGATGAGTGTGTGCTTGTATCAGTGATTGTATAAGAGCGTAAGAATGTGGTACTATTTTTATGAGTAAGTGAACTTGTGTGTGTATAACTGCATGGGTGAGTAAATGGGAGTGTGATTAATTATTTGCATGACTGACTAAGTGTGAGAGTACCTCTATGGATGATTGGTGGTGTGTGAGTGTCTATGTAGGTGTATAAATGCATATGATAGTCCTGTACTGAGTGACTGTAAGTATGAGTGACTGTACAGGTGAGTGAGTGGATGTGTGTGTAGATCTAAGAGTCAATGAGGGGGTATGTAGTTATTGGTATTGGAGTATCTATGGTTTTGAGAATGGACGTCTGAAATTTTGATTGAGTATATCAAAGGGTGTGAGAAGGTGCACTAATTTATCACATGGATGACGTCATCAGTGATGTCATCAGTGATGTCATTTCAGATGTCATCAGTGATATCATCAGTGATGTCACTGACCATGTCATGAGTGATGTAATATGTGACGTCATCAGCAGTGCATTGCGAGGGTGCGAGTTATAGTTAGCTGAACTAACTATAACGGGGGAATTTCAAGGGTTTTGTATGAGGGAAATGTCCAGCTAACTATAACGCCCCTGAAACCTATGGTTTTTTCAGTGAATTTCAAAGGTTTTTTAAATGCCAATTCCTAACTATAACGCCCCTGAAACCTATGGTTTTTCCAGTGAATTTCAAAGGTTTTTTAAATGCTAATTCCTAACTACATCAGGCCTGAAACCTATGGGTTTTTTTTCAGTGAATTTCAAAGGTTTTGTAAATGACAATTTTGAATGTATTAATTGTTATACTGATTTTTTTGACACTGATTTACTACATTTTTTAAACTATTTATTTTTAGATATATTTTTTTTAATTACATTATACATTACAATACAAAATATACTTTCTCAGAATGAATTACTTTAGTTTAAATACTTGGCAAATAGGCAACAGACTTTTAAGTACAGTAGTTACAGTTGTTGCAATGAGCAACGCAATTTCAAACACAAAGCAACATTGAGCTCAATGTGAATTTCTACTTAAATGCAATTAGTTACTTTATGGATTACTTTTCTAACCACAGGACTGGACCCTAGATTCAGTCCTTGGACATCTCCTGTAAACAGTTGAGTAAAAGCGCTTTGGTTACAGTAGTAATTTTTAAGGAATATTATTGTATTTTAAAAGTTGACACTTAGAAACTTTTTCCCATAGAATCACCAATGTTATCCTATGGTAGCAAATTCACTTAGCAGGTAAGTAGTGTTATCGTTACTTTTTCTTACTCAGTGGTGGATCCTGGATCCAGCACTGGCCAACCTCCTGTAAACAGTTGAAAGAATGTGTTTAAGTCATACAGACGATTTTTTAGGAATATTTTTAGTTTGTGAAAATAGACACTTAGAAACTTTTCTGGTGAAAACCACACAATGGATTCCTATGGAAGGAAATACAAGTTACTGGTAAGTACGCTTAAAATTACTTTTCAGGGTCAGTGCTGGGCTAAAAGATGCAACGCTGGGTTCTCTCCTGATTACAGGTGAGTAAATCGGAATTCGTAGTTTGGCTGATTTTAGACGAATATTTGTACGTTTCATAAATGGACACTCAGAAAATTTTCTGCTGAAAACCACACAATGGATTCCTATGGAAGGAAATACAAGTTACTGGAAAATACGCTTAAAATTGCTTTTCAGGGTCAGTGCTGGGCTAAAAGATGCAGCCCTGGGTTCTCTCCTGATAACAGGTGAGTAAATCGGAATTCGTAGTTCGGCTGATTTTAGAGGAATATTTGTACTTTTCAAAAATGGACACTTTGAAAATGTTCTGGTGAAAACCACACAATGGATTCCTATGGAAGGAAATACAAGTTACTGGTAAGTACGCTTAGAATTACTTTTCAGGGTCAGTGCTGGGCTAAAAGATGCAGCCCTGGGTTCTCTTCTAATAACAGGTGAGTAAATCGGAATTCGTAGTTCGGCTGATTTTAGAGGAATATTTGTACGTTTCAAAAATGGACACTTTGAAAATTTTCTGGTGAAAACCACACAATGGATTCCTATGGAAGGAAATACAAGTTACTGGTAAGTACGCTTAGAATTACTTTTCAGGGTCAGTGCTGGGCTAAAAGATGCAGCCCTGGATTCTCTCCTAATAACAGGTGAGTAAATCGGAATTCGTAGTTCGGCTGATTTTAGAGGAATATTTGTACAATGGTGAAGGAAGGGGGAGGGGCCTGAGGTGACCTGTGCAAACACGCCCTGTGGCGCGTTTTAAGTTGGGGAATTAATTCCTCTTCAATCCTGTGGTCCCCTGGGGGCCAACTAGCCCACCAGGTACCTCCAGTATGCGCCAGGGAGCTGCATTGCAGAGAGGTATTCAGAGGCCACGCCCCTTTTTACAACACTCTGCAACACAGCTCAGTGGCGCTTACTGGAGGTAACTGGTGGCCTAGTTGGTCCCCAGGGACCCTCAGGATTGAAGAGGAATTAATTCCCCAACTTAAAACGCGCCACAGTGCGTGTTTGCACAGATCTCACATCAGGCCCCGCCCCCTACCTTCACCACTGTGCAAACGCGCCCCGTGGGGTGTTTTAAGTTGGGGGATTAAGTCCCCTTGAATCCTGAGGTCCCCTGGCGGCCAACTAGCCCACCAGGTACCTCCAGTATGTGCCAGGGAGCTGTGTTGCAGAGAGGTGTTCAGAGGCCACACCCCTTTTTACAACACTCTGCAACGCAGCTCTGTGGCGCTTAGTGGAGGTACCTAATGGGCTAATTGTCCCCTAGGGGACCTCTGGATTGAAGAGGAATGAATTGCCCAACTTAAAACGCGCCACAGGGCGTGTTTGCACAGTATCAACTCAGGCCCCACCCCCTACCTTCACCACAGTGCAAACTCGCCCCGTGGTGGGTTTTAAGTTGGGAGATTAAGTCTCCTTGAATCCTGAGGTCCCCTGGCGGCCAACTAGCCCACCAGATACCTCCAGTAAGCGCCAGGTAGCTGCGTTGTAGAGAGGTGTAAAAAGGGACGTGGCCTCATTACACCTCTCTGCAATGCAGCCCCCTGGCGCATACTGGAGGTTCCTGGTGGGCAAGTTGGCCCCCAGGGACCCCCAGTATTGAAGGGGAATTCGTTCCCCCTCTGCAAACGCGCCAGGGGGCGCGTTTGCAGAGTGATGAAAGGAGGGGGCGTGGCCTCCTCCCGATCCCGTTTTTTTTGTTTTTCTCCTTTTTAAGAAGGGGGCTACGTAGCCCCCCTTCTTTTTCTTATTTTTGGGCCCTGGGGACTTCATCCCCCAGGGCCTGCCACCAATTTATTTAAAAAAAAAAAGAAAAAATCGGGAAGGGGGCCGCGTGGCCCCCCTCCCGAGGCCATAATTTGCCCCGGGGACCCCATCCCCCGGGGCATGGCCCTTTTTATTTATATTTTTTTTATGGAGGGGGGCTGCGTAGCCCCCCTCCTGTGGCCCATTTTGGCCCCGGGGACCCCATCCCCCGGGGCGGTTTAAAAATTTTTTTTTTTTATATATTTTGGGGAGGGGGGCCACTACTGGCCCCGGGGACCCCATCCCCCGGGGCCTGGCCTCTGTTGGGGGCTGTGGGGGGGTCCCCAATCCCCCCACAGCACCGCGGGCTCCACGCGTCCTGCGGGAGCCGGCATTGCTTTTCCACATGGGGAGCAGCTAACATGCTGCTCCCCGTGTGGAAAAGCAATCGTCTTTGGTATTTGGAAGAGAGAGCAGGTTTCCTGCTCCCTCTTCCAAATACCAAAGCAGTTCTACCCTGCCCCCTTGTCGCATTTTGCGTCTTTGTTTTTGTGCTTTCTTGTGCCTCGGTTCTACCGAGGCACAAGATGGCTGCCAACACTTCCTGATTCAGAGTGTTGGCAGCCAATTAGCATTCAGCACGTGCTCGTGAGGGTTCGGGGAGGGTGCGGGGAGGATCCGCGGATCCTCTCCGGCCATAGATATCACTAACTTTTAACTCTAATTTTCTCAGGAACTACTGAACGGATTTACACCATTTAAGCAAAAGGCACGAGTCCGAACTGAGGACTACCTCTTTGCCAAATTTGGTGTCATTCCGTTCAGCGGTTCGGGCTGTAGCTGCGACAACAGATCCTATGGGAAATTGCATGGGGAAAACGCGTTTTGGGACCCCCCTTTTTTCTTGGCCCCCGCTTGACGGATTACCGCGAAACTTTCAGGGTAGGAGCAGAGCAGAGCTGGCCAAAAGTTTGGAAAATTTCGCGAGGATTCGTCAACCAACCAGCACCAACGTTATTCCAAATAGAATGTTGCGGATTTCCTATGGAAAATAGGTCCTAACTATAACTATCTACTGGCGACTGCCAGTAGATAATATATATACACATGCATACATACATATATATATATATATATATATATATATATATATATACATACAATAACGAGACATGCAGTTGTGTTCCATTTCACAGTGGAAGGGAGTGTATATATATATATATATATATATATTCACTGAAAAAACCATAGGTTTCACACACGTTATAGTTAGGAATTAGCATTTAAAAAAACCTTGCAAATTCACTGAAAAAACCATAGGTTTCACACATGTTATAGTTAGCGGAAATTTTACTGATAAAAAAACAGTGAAATTCCCCCGTTATAGTTAGTGCAGGCAACTATAACTCACGCGACCGCAATCCTCTGCTGATGCTAATACTGTATTTAGACACTTATTTGCCCATGTCTTCTTCCATACATTTTTAGCTATACATATATTACAAATATTTTTTTTTCATAAAGACACATATGTCATCAGCAGAAGATTGCGGTCGCGTGAGTTATAGTTGCCTGCACTAACTATAACGGGGGAATTTCACTGGTTTTTTATCAGTAAAATTTCCGCTAACTATAACATGTGTGAAACCTATGGTTTTTTCAGTGAATTTGCAAGGTTTTTTAAATGCTAATTCCTAACTATAACGTGTGTGAAACCTATGGTTTTTTCAGTGAATTTTTACGGTTTTTTAAATGCTAAGTTACTTTACGCCATTCGTGGCGTGCGCGCCCACTTAACGCAGTTCGTTCCGTGCGCGCACGGTGCGCTTCGCGCACCGTGCGCGCACAGTAAGCACGCGGTGCTTACTGTGCTCACGGTGCTTATAAGCCATGCACAAATGGTGCCCTTCGGGCACCATTTGCACACGGGGTGGAGAGAGTGTGGATAATTTTTTCTTTTATTATTTTTGTTAAAAATATTGTGGTTTTTCACAAATATGATAAGCCTTGCACATTTGGTGGCCTGCAGCCACCAAAAGCACAGGGGGTGGGGAGAGTGTGGATAGTGGTTTTTTTTTTACATTTTTTACCGTACGCGTACGGTAAGCGTAATCGGCGAAATTAGCGAAAAAATAAAAATGGTATTTTTGGCCTTGGGGGGTCTTGGGGGACTCCCTCATCATGGCTATGTGTGTGTGAGCTGTCAAAACAGCTCCTTTACATGTGTATTGGTTTTATTTAACAACCTAACTCTCAGTGCGAGAGAGAAAATGGCGGCCGCCGCTTCCTGGTTTCGGCCGATTCGAATGTTTACTAAGATCTAAGAGCCAATCAGAATCGCGCTCGCGCACGCCACCGTACGCGTACGGTAAGCTTACGGTAAGCGTACCGTAAGCTGGCTCAGATATATATATTGATTTAAAGGCTATTTTCTAAGAATCTACTGAACAGATTTACACCAAACCTACAAAAGGCACTTCCTTGACCTGAGGACTACCTCTCTGCCAAATTTCAAGTAATTCTGTTCAGCCGTTCGGGCTGTAGCCCTGTCTAAAGGTCCTATGGAAAAATGCATGGGAAAAACGCGTTTTGGGACCCCCCTTTTATCTCAGCCCCCGCTTGACGAATCCTCCCGAGACTTTCAGGGTAGGAGCGGAGCGTAGCGCCCCACCTATTTTGAGAAATACGCGAGGATTCGTCGACCGGCGCCAAAGTTATTCAAAATAGAATGTTGCGGATTTCCTATGGAAAAGGGGTCCTAACTATAACTACCTACTGGCGACCGCCAGTAGGTAATATATATATATATATATATATATATATGTGTGTGTGTGTGCGAGTGACACACACACACACACCTAAAAAGGATCTTCACCAATAAATCTCTCTGTCTATAAAACTACATTTTTCAGGGTTGCCAAGATGTCTACAGAAAAGAGTTTTCACCTGGAGACCCCAAACTTTAAGAAGCTAGAAGCTACTAGAGATCTGGAACCCCCTCATGTCCATTGTGAAAGTGAACAGAACTGCATCTCTCGTTATTTCATGGAAAGAGTAAATTCTTCAGAAAAGTCTTCACATATGAGATTTACCCAAACAGTACAGCCACCACTAGGAATATTCATGAGAACATGTATACAATGATAAGTGGGTAACAGGGAATAACAGGGATGTTTTTCACAGGGGGCCTCTGAGTGACACCAAATAGACAATAATAGTGAAACCATCACTATAAAGCAGTCTCTGGATTAAGTATTTTTGTTGATGAGAATATTACATCTACTCCCTGGATTTGAGACATAGGAAGTATTTGTGTTTTCCAGTTTCATCTTTTGTGCATTCATTTGCCCTTCATTTCGCTACAGTACAATACTGTTACATTGTCAAGATCTGATTTTGAAAACAGAGCCTATAAACAAGGAACTCTTCTGACTTCAGAGTGTAAAATTGCACAGCATATTTAAGGCCAGATTCAGCAAATTAGAAGGTGTAGGCTAGAAAAAGATTTTTAAAAGTACTTTGTCCAAATTGAAAAATGTGTTTAGAAATGTTCCTCAATTTGTTAGTTGAAAGTGGTGTGCTTTGGGCATTCCTTCCAGATACTGTATCGCTACACTATGTGTCAGTGGATCGGGAGAAAAATTCTGGTCACAAACCATTGATAAGTTACTGACTTCAAACTTGGGGTGGTAACTCATTTACAAACTGATTCTCAAAAGTGAAGGGGTCCCCTTCTGCTTTGTGAATTGGCATGGCAGCTTCAGGGGGATTAGGCAGAGGTGCTGAGGGTCACTGCCAAATCTCAATGAAGTTTTTCAAAATTGCAAACTTAAAGAATTTGGCCCGCTTTAAAAAACATGTTTTCAGCGTTCAATGGCAAAGACAGACATGGTGGTTTGCTGTCTCTTTCAGGGAAGCATCACAGACTTTGTAGCCAGTCTGGAAGGGGGTCACAATTTGCGCCCTGCCTAATGAATATTCATTAGGCAGGTACTTTTGTAACCCCCTCTCTGAATCACTATTTTATGAACCCCCCATTAGTAAATGCTTCTTTGCCTTCCACATACTTTATATGATATTCAAATGGCCACTCCAGAGCTCAAGATGCGCGGTCACCCAGGCCCTCCTCTCCAGCTGACTGGACTATGGCAAAGCTCTCTACCCAGGGATCGCAGCTCACCTCCTTCGACGTCTACAGACCATACAGAACGCCGCAGCCAGACTTGTCCTGGATCTCCCTAGATGAACCCACATCAACCCCCACCTCAGGGAACTCTACAGATGCCAGTTCAAGGTCCTGACGCATGCATACAAGGCCCTAAACAACTGCTGACCCGCCTACTTGAACTACCGCCTGAACTTCCATCAGTCCATCAGACACCTCTGCTCCACGTCCCTTTCTCTAACCCTCACCCCTTCTGATCCAACATAGCAGATGCAGAGGTTGCTCCTTCTCCTACATAGCAACGAAGACATGGAGTGAGTTATTCTTTCATCTATGGACCTCCCCATCTCTTCCAGAGTGACAAAAAAGTCCCAGAAGACCTGACTATTTAGCTAATCAACTGGACCCTGCCAGCACCTGCACACCCTCAGGGTTAATAAGAAGCACTGATTGATGGATTGATTGATTGATTGATGGATTGATTGATTGATTTAGTACATAGGTCGGTTCACAAAACAGTTAGTTATTGCAAAACGTTGGTATTAAAATTGTGACCACTTTTTCGCGACCACAGTCTTAATAAATGTGGCCCCTATACTTCTCTAACTGAATAGAAATGTCACCGATCTACTAAACTAATAACTCTTTACAGGCTCTGATGATAAAAGGGTCAATTTTTTTCTATATTGTATTGCCGTCCACAACGCTGACCCTCCATTTTATCAGACTGGTTATATCATCACAGCCCAATCAGTCTCCTTTGTCACTTACCCAGATGACCAGGCACAGCCGGCACAGGTAACAGCGGTGAGGCAGGTTGGAGGCGGGTGGAAGCGGGGCGGGGCGGTGTGTGGGAAGTGGACAGATGACGGGATAGGGAAAGTAAAATGAGAAAAAATAAAAAATACTTCCCTCGTGCTTGCTGAATGGCCAAGCCTGTCGCGCCTGCAGATGACATTCTTATTGCTCTCTTACAGAAATTCAGTTTTCTCAGGTCAAATCTTTCCAGTTCTTGCAAATTTTTTCTCCAGGAGATTCTTGCTTTATTGCTAGATCTGTTGTGAAATTAAAACACATAAACCTACTCCTTATGCTCTTAGTCTATTCCTGCAGCGGTCAATAATGACTAATTTCTGCTTTCCTTGATGGTCTTTTTGGAGCAGCGATACTTACCCCAGGATAGCGGGGCAGACAATGAGAGATGTTGCTATTGACAGACTGGCGTGCACCTTTACGGGCAGATTTACAAGCCCCTTGCGCCACATTTGCGTCTTTTTTCCCATGTTAAAAGTGACGCAAAAGTTGCGCAAGGGCCTTGTAAATCTGCCCCTTACTTTTTGCCTCCTCAGACTTCAATGTGTGCATGTTATGTTGAACGGAGAATAAAGGCAGCCTTGCATATCAGAAAAGTGGAAGGATTCTGGACAGGACTGTGACGTGGATGCTGTTGTGTACAAGCCGCATATAAGAATTTTTTTAAATTATACCTCGCTTTTCATAATTGACCCCGGTGTTTAGGCAATTTTGGGTTGAAGGAAAACGCCTTTTTCTTCAGTAACAGTATTGGCATGTGTTTTACCTACTATGGTCAAGGCTGGCCTGGCCGTAGCGGGCATCGGGCGTTTCCCCGGGAGGCTGAAAGAGTGGAGGCTGGTCAGGCAGTATTGCAAGGGCTGCTTTGAGTTCCCAGTCCGGCCCTGACTATGCTAGAGTGCAGTGCTACTTACTGTGTTTACATTCAGGAGCGACTGCCTGGTAAGATTGGCAGCCCTACCCCTACGAAAGAGCATTACCTGGATTTAGGTTTGAAGTGTTACAAGAGAAAAAGAGCCCACACTTCCAGGCAGCTTCCGAACCATTGCGACGCTAATAGCGTTTCAGGGCCACCTACTGTTCACTTGGGGCGTGGGAAACCCAATAGAATGCTCAACTAAAAATCACAAAAGGAAAGAAATTTCAAGTTGTTTCTAAACGTTTAATAAAGTAGTCAAAAAATGCCCAGAAACATTTCCTACACTTAACTTTTTTAAACGAATATAGTTTTGGAAACTGTGCCGCAACCTCACAAAATTATAAGGATTGTAATTACAAATGTTATTGATACTTAATAAAAAAAAATTGCTGGCAAATTCAGTGTCATAAACCTGCCACTCATTTCTGTCTTTGCAGTCACTCCAGAGCGGCTACTCTACTTGCCAACCCTCGTCGTATACATTTAAGTCCAAAAGGAATCGCAACCTCAAAGTGTCCCGGATGACTAATAGCCAACAACCATAAAAACAAGCATTGGCATAGCCAATAGGTCTCGCCTTTGGGACCTTATAAGTATTTAGTTATGCAGATCAACTGTTGCATGGCTAAACACTTATAAGGTCCCAAAGGTGAGACCTATTGGCTATGCCAATGCTTGTTTCAGCTTCCGGGGCCGCCGTCACTGACGCCCTCGGTAGGAGAGTAATTCCAGGCCCTGCAATGAAAAGCAAGCCTTGCACAGCCTAACTTGGCTGCCTGAGAATGACAGCACTCGCATGCTTTGCAGCCAGTCAGCACAGCTCCCAGGGGATCAGAAATCTGAGGGCAGGGATTCTGTCTTGTACTGCTTCCTGGCTTCAAAGCGGGGCCTTGGACTGTCACCTTCACTAAAGTCGTGATGTAGGAAACAAACATTTGTAGAGCCGTCGGGTCAAATATGCAGGTAAACTGACAGTCCTTTATGATTTTTTTTTAAAAAATAAACGCGTTTGAAATGGACAGACTTGCAGGGTTGCCTCATTGGACAGCCGGACTCAGCGCTCTAAATTAGCAAACTATCCTATTAGGTAGACTCGAAAATCACGTGCTTTCCCTGGGCCCTATTGTCCGCTATAACAGGCAAGAGAAGGCATACTGTACTGAGAAGGCATGCTCTTTAAGCACAAATACAAACAAATCACTCCTTGGGTCACTTTAGGGCTGCTTGCTCTCCTCAAACATATAAAATACACCCAAATCGTCCATCCGCCCGGTACGTCTGCTGGCTTTCACGCTCCCAGCCCTTCCCCGCCATGAGACAGCCAATAACCCGAGGGTAACTTGTTTACAATGGCCTTCCACTGAAATGGGGATGAACATTTTTACAATTCAAAATGTGGCGCAAGAGTGTCGGAAACTGGTTGCAGCACCCAGCTCACCAGCTGCCAACAGATAGAGGTTATTCGGGGCTCAATTTTTCTAAAACATTTTTGCAGAAAAGTTAACAAAACAATGAAAAAAAATAAAAATACAGCATACTAATTTGAAATCAGAATTCATCTTCGTTAATCTCATTTACAATGTTAGTGTAGGTGCCAGAGTGGAAATGTTGGGTACATGAATTGGATTAGTGAGGCGTAGGAGCAGTGTGTAAGGCGAATGCCTTAGGTTTTTGTGGGGTATTGCTGCAAAACTGTTCTGTTAAAGTGGCCCTCTGCACTTAATTCATTCATGGGCTGAGTCTGACGTGGGCCACCTCGCCAGAACCACTATTCCAGGAGCTATTAAGACGACCTAATTACTTAGGATTGATTGCTGGAAGACTCCTGTTGAATCCTCGGCCAGGTTTTCGCTCTCGCTCCGCTGAAACATTGAACACTGCATCTGAGGAGAGGAGGTGGTGGCCGTCATGGCTCTTTGCTTGCTTGCCGGTTTACCGCCGCTTCATCTCATTGAGCCCCCTCTGAGGCACCCCACATCACCCGGCAGCCGTGAGTCACGCACTAAAAGAACCAGCACAAGCGTGCTCACTTGCGGGAGCTAGCGGCTGGCGCCGCGATAATTGATAACATATGGTGCCAGCCGCTCGCTCCCGCAAGTGAATCTCCAGACGTGCACGCGTTGACATTGAAGGCAATGGAACGCGTGCACGTTTTTGGCTGAAAAGCCGAAGCCATTCCAAAAGGTCTTTTTGCCTACGCTGCAAATGCGCGCTGCGTAGGCGAGACCTAAACAGTGTGTGCCACATCCCAATTTCTAAAAATAGAAAAAAAGGGAAAGAATGCTCTCTCAGAGCATATAGTCACTTCAGAGTAGTCACTTTCATGTGGCATAACACTATGCACTTTATACCTCTCGCGTGTGTGTTGTCTCTTATGCCTGGGACTCTAATCGTGTCAAATCAGGAGCAGGTATGTCTCACTTGTGCAGATAAAAGACCAGAATTTAATTTGTAAAAAAAAGAAGATATAAGGCCCTTCTCGGGAGGCTACTGCAGCTTGCATCACCCATTGCCCCTGCTAATCCTACCAATGACAGTACCATCACAACTACTAACCATCACACTCCTACAAGAGTGACAATTTAAACTACTCATGGCCTCCAAAGCTATGAGAATGGCTTGGCCAGCAGATATCAGTCCATTTAAACGTTTATTTAATTAATAAACCACTGTTGTGTGCTCATCTTTAACTTGAACACACAGTGCCACAAGATGGCAGACTGTCAAATCTACCGGTGTTGGCAATTAAGTGCCGGTACCCAGCACCGGAAACCACCGGCTCAAATTAAGCACTGTAAAGAGCAAACCCTTGTGGAGTGGGGAACAACCTGTTTTATTTAGAGATTAGAGGCTTAATTTCAAATAGCCTTATGATTCTTGGGGCTGATATTACTGAATTTGTATTTTTCAGGCTATCAACATGGAATGGATATCTTCCTCTTTAATTTCTATAATCGTCCAGGACAGGACACTCACCCAGTTTTCAATGATAGAATTATAGTGAACATGTCAAATAGAATATTTTACATTGTAAACAAGCATTCACGTTTCCAAAAATAGTCTAGTTAGCTTAGAAACAAATAGAAATCATTCATGACAAAAAATCCTTGAACAATGGGAGGAAAGCGTTTTTTATATGGTATGGTTCTGCGACTTTACCATGTAAAAAACTCACAAATTTGTCTTGGTGCCAGTCAGGCTCATTTGCGAAACCTTGCTACTGGGATCAGATGCAGACTTTTGGTCTTATAAATGGTGGCCAGCCCGCCTGGGCGAGTGCCCAATCCCAGTGGACAAAGCTAGAAATTTGGGAGTCATATTTGATAATAAATTGACCTTCAATGCCCTGATAAATAAACTGTCCTCAACTGTCTGGTACATGGTAAAAATTATCAGAAGAATACACCTATTTATCCCCCATGATTCACGTAAAACATTAGTTACGGCATTGGCCCTGTCCAGATTGGATTACGTCAATGCCCTGTACGCAGGGATACAAGCCAAACACCTAACCAAACTCCAGCGTCTGCAGAACGCAGCAGCAAGGTTGGTGCTGGATATTCCCAGATCAGAGCCAGTCGCTGACAGACTGAGGGCCCTCCACTGGTTACCGATCGAAAAGGGGATTATGTTTAAATCAGTTTGCTTCGCCTACAAGGCCCTTCGTGGTTCAGGACCGCAGTTTTTAAGAACACACCTGAAACGGTATGAGCCAGCAAGAAGCTTGAGGTCTGCTCACGCAAAACTTTTATAGGTACCTATGTTCAAGCAGGTCAGGTGGGGGGGAGAAGCTTTCTGTTGTGGACAGTCAAAACCTGGAACCTTCTCCCAATCATGATAAAAAGCAGCCCTTCGCTTCTGTCTTTTAGAAAATCCGTAAAAACTTGGCTCTTTACCTCTTAAGTCAGCTCATCACCTTTTCGGTAATCCATCACACATCAAACCCTAGCGCCAAGACGCCTCCGGGCAATCGCGCGCCCTGTAAATTTATAAATCAAATCAAATCAAACTGTGGATAGTTGTGAGTTTGAGACGTCAGGCTTCCATAAAGGAACAAGTGAAAAGCATTTAGAAAAAATGTCACAAAGTAAATCCAAAAACAATTTATAAAAATGTGTCTTATTTTATGAATCTTTAGACACCAAAGCAAACAAATCCCCCAGATTGTTCTAAAGTAATACATTATTAAGCAAATACTAAATCACTGCTTTTCACTCAAATCACAAAGAAGCATTTGCAGCTACCACAATGACTTTAAAAACTTTGGTAAAATTGTGTTCGGCTACTCCGGCTCGCATTGGGTGACCAACTCCAGTATGGAGTGAGTCACAGGGGCCAATAAGGCTTTGTATGACAGTTATCAGTCTCCAGTCCGGTTCCAGGTTCCGTGGGCGAATCGCCAATGACTTCAAGTGAGAGGCCCTGAAGCAGGATACAGGGTACAGAATTCTGAAGATGCTGAACCAGTGATGGGGGGGTCTTTGTGGGGCCACCCCTTAGCCCGCGAAAATAGTGGTGCAACTTTGACCACAGAGGGTGATGCCCCACGAAGACCTGGTGAAGTCCAGTTAAAAGCCATTTAGCGATGGTCTACCGGTCTCTTGTTACAGCAAAAACAGTGGTTCTTTTAAATGAGGCTAACGTCCGTCTTGGTGACCAAACTGCACTCCAATGACTCGTTCCAGCAGCCTCAGGCGCAACTTTTGAGTGCTGAGACTTGATCCCACAGGCTGCTCTGCTGCGGTCAGTGGTAATCAGACAATCTTGGCTACCAACTGGCCTAGGCGCTTTCTTCATCATTTGTGGACCTGTAGCTGTAACAGGAAGTCAGACATCTGACTCTTGAAGTCATTTCTTTTGTCTGAGGCTCTAGGATGAATTTTCCTTGAGCAGGTCACCACAGTCACAATCTTTTCTTTCCTAGTCCAAGGATCAGCAGGGGCAGTCCAGTCTTTGGTGCAGCCTCTCTTTGATGGTTACAATTTGTAAGGCTCATGTCTTGCAGTGCAGAAACCTCTTTTTCATTTCAGTTTGAAGCCATGTCCTATTGAACATGTAACAAGTGATGAATTGGTACATGATAATTTATAAACCTGGGATGGCCTGTAAATTGGATTTATGCTCCATGACAGACTCCGACAGCACCCTTTTTCAGATCTCAGTAATTAAAAACAACTCATTATCTGGCATTTTTATATATAAAACTCCTGGCCCCGTTAAAGCTTTCAGCGAAGCTCATATTAACCAGGTTAAGCCCTTAGGGCCACATGTATCAGCCAAATTTGCGTTTGCAAATGGGCGGATTCGCAGAATGGGACCGTTTGCTAAAACAAAATAGGCATTTTTCATGTTTCAAAACCCATTTTGTGATTCGGTATCCTGTTACCGAATCACAAAATAAGTTTAAGATATGGCATTTGGAAGGGGCGTGTTTAGGGCGTCCTTTCCAAATAGCGAATCCTAATGGTATATATGAATGTTTTGTGACTGTGAATGTGATTGCAAAACATTAACATTTTACCACCTGCTTCAATTCACAAATGGGAAGGGGTCCCCACAGACCCCTTCCCCTTTGGGAATGGTTGTTATAACTGTTTTTAAGAGTAGGCAGGGGTTCCATGGACCACTGCCTGCTCTTAAAAAATGAAAAGGAAATTTTTCATTTTTTCTTATTTAAACGCAACCTCTTTTCCTTTAAGAAAACTAGGTGCATTAAAAAAGAAGATTGCTTTATTTAGAAGCCAAAACGGACATGGTGGTCTGCTGAACCCAGCAGGCCACCATCCCCGTGATTTTAGCAATTCCTAGGAGGTAGCAAATTGCGATCTACCTCAGTAATATAAATGAGGTAGGTCAATTTGCGACCCCCTAGGAATCAGTATATGAAACTTCTGGAGTTTCATACATTGGAAATTCCGATTACCGAATTGCGATTCTCATAAAATCGCAATTTCAAATTATCATACATGTGGCCCTTAGTTCTCAAATCTGCATATTTTAGCATTTTATGTGATCTTTACCTGCACTTTGACCAGCCTAGCAATATTAGGGCCCACTAATTGTTGGATGATTTAGCTGCACTTCAGCTGGTTCAACTAGTTAGAGGTCCCACACACAAAGATGGGCATCTTCTAGATCCAGTTTTTACTAATCTTCCTAATTTAGAGGTTGAACTCCCCCGGCCTATGACCTGATCAGACCACGGTCTGATCCCTATGTCCTTAGCAATCCTGAACAACAGGAATACTTCCCCTAGTAATACCATTACGAAAAGGCCTTGGCACACATTGGATCTGGTGGAACTTAGTGCTACCTATCTGCCACCACCCCTGAGACAGATACCACGGTGGATCACACTAACTCCAAGGTCAAGGCCTGGGTCACCTAACCCCTTGACAAGTTTTTACCACCTTGCCAAGCTCGGGTCAGAAGCAAGCCCTCCGCCCCCGGTTCAACAAGGAGCTGGTGGCATAGAAAAAACAGTGCGAATTGTTTAAGTGAGCCTGGGGAAAGTTCTATGATGCAGTGGCCAAAACTACGTATATGACTAGTAATAAAGCATATCCCAAAGCAATAAAGAAAGTATGTGTGGAATTCCTGTCTACTAAGTTCTTAAGTAGCAAAAAACCCTCAAAAGAAGTCTTTTCTATTGTAAATAATCTCACGAAACGTGCAATGACAGGCCCAGTTGAGGCTTCTATTGACCACTGTAATAACATAGCAGATTTTTTCATAGAAAAGATCAACTTGATTTACTCAGATTTTCTATCTAAGGCTCCTTCTGATACTGAGGATTGTTTTACCCACTCAACTGATTTACAACTTGGGCCAGAACTCATTGAATTTGCGCTCCTTGTTCTGCCCTCCTTCTCGACGCTGTGCCTCACAGTGAAATCGGTCTCCCCGGATGACCCACTCAACCCTGATTTGGTCCCTAAACTTTCTGAGGCCATCCTTCCCATATCTCTTGAATTGGCCAATCTCTCTCTATATATGGCCACTGGCCCACAAGCAAAGAAGCAGGCAAAGGTGTTACCCTTGCTGAAGAGGTTCCCTCGACCCTACCAACTTATCAGAGTTTATTGAAACTAATCACATTCAAGTCCCAAAATGGCTTCAGGTCGAATCATAGATCTGAATCGGCCCTGTTGACAGTAGCAGAATTACTCCGAAGAGAAGCTGATGGGGTTGGCTCTGCAGCCCTTATTCTCTTTGACCCAAGTGCCTCTTTCAGTACTGTATCACATAAGCCACTCTGAGATATAGGTGTCAGGGGCAAGGCTCTTTACTGGATTACCTCTCTTCTGAGCAATTGCTCTTCTCAGGTTATTTCTTCTCCTTTTTCTTCCTCGCTGTGACCACACAGGGCTCTTCGTTAAGCCCTACTCTTTTCAACGTCTACACCAGGCTGTTGGTAGAGATTGTGAAGACCTTCGAGGTCTCTATAGTATCATATGCAGATGTCTCCTTCTCGAGGGGTGCCTCTCAAGACGCTGCTAGATTTAAGGAGTGTATGATGGTGGTGGCTATTTGGATGGATGACAACAGTCTAAAACTAAATTCTAACAAAACTGAGATTCTGTTGTTTGGTAAGCACACCAAGAGGTGGGGTGAACATTGGTGACTGGAGGATCTGTGACCCCCTCCTTCACCCAAATCATCTCTCACAAATCTAAGCCTACAGCTTGACAACTCCCTCTCCTTTGAATTGAGAACTCTTGCAGGTTCCTGTTTCAGTCTCTTTAGGAGCCTTGGACCCATCATAGGTTTTTTTCAATTTCATGTTCGACAGGTGATTGTTCAATCGCTTATTTTGTCGCGTCTTGACTATTGTAACATCTTATTTTTGGGTTGTAAAAAATCCATTTTGAGGAGGCTGCAATCAGTCCAGAATGCTGCAGCCCACCTTCTGTTTGGTCTTCCCAAGTTTTGTTCCTCATCAGGACTTCTTCCGAAGCTTCACTGGTTGTAGATTGAGAAGCGCATCCAGTTTAAGGTTCTCAGAACTGCACATAACTCATGCTGCCCTAATCTCCTACCCCAGCTTTTCACCCTGTAGAACTCATTTTGGCATTGATCTTCCGAATTGAAAGAAATTGGGTAGATGCTCCTTTCGGGTGTTGGCACCTGTCCTTTGGACCCGTATACCTCATGACCTGAAGACTATTCTGAATCATCTCTGTGTCAGAAAAAACTTTAAAACTTGGCTGTTTGCATCCCAGGTCTCTCATTAGCCTTTCTGTTCCTCCTGTTATTTTTCCGGTTAATAGAGTCTAGCGCTGGAAAGCCCCGTTGCTGGGGCAGCCATGCGCTCTACAAATCATATTAACATAACATAACATAACATTGCTATTCAATCAAATGCATGTTTCTGGAATGTGCTTTAATCTGCAAATGTATAATGAATATGTCTGACAAGCAGGATGAAAAAAAAACACATTCAGTAACAATTGAGTGACTATTTAGTTTACAAATAATTCTTACTACGGTTTCCCTCCAGAATTCTGTTATTTTATCTATTTTAAACACATGTTTTTATACTTTTTAATTTTAGTTTTAGATTCTTGAACTGCATTTTGTGCAGGTCGAGACTTCCATTTGTCATAGGCCCGTCTAGCAAATGGTGGTCTTAAACTTCCTAGGTGTAAAACATGGTGACCTTTTTCTCCCCGATGAACCGTAAATATGTTGAATTCTTTGGACCTCTAAATGTGTCATATCCTTCCATCAATGATGTAGACAAAACCCCCCAGTGCGACATCAGCCTGGGACAGGTGCCTTTTTCACGGTCAAATAACAACCACAACCCAAACAATCTAGTCAATATTGACATATTTTTACCTTTATGCATCCACTGATGTATATTATGTTGAACACTCGTATGGTGATATTGCAACTTCCATCTTAGATAAGATACAATATAAAAGCACTGACACTTGACCACTTGTCAGGAGAGACACTTCAACAAGTCACAGGTGCAGATTGTAGATCCAGATGAGCACAGCACCAGATTCCATCTCGACGGAAGAAGCCTCCAGCAAGACTCTCCGAGGCTTTGCGAAACGTTCCATTCTGCCTTCACGAATTAGTGGCAGAATTGTGTTCCCGCACATACGCAATCTCCTAGCTCCTGGCCTTGTGCTGGAAATAGCTGGCCAGCTATTCCAAACAGACAACAAACCCTGTTGTCCTGGTATGCACACCACCTCCGAAACTCAGACTTAATATTTATTCATCTGCTAGAACTAGTATGGAGCGTATAGACACTATAAATTGTGATGTTATGATTTTTCCCTGTTTTCACTGTGTTGAAAAGCTTAGCTGCTTTTTACTATCTTCTGTGATGTTACCAATATTATGTGTACTAGATCCCACCATTTTAAAATAAGAATTTTAAAATAAATATGTTTAAATACATATTCTGTTTCTATTGCTCTTGATTATGTAAATCATTATTGAACAATAATTCAATACTGCTTTAAAATCTATAAATAAATATTGCGGCATGTGTTTGGGACGCTGACAAAGCATATGGTCTGGGGAATAATACCCCTTTCCTCCAATGGTCCTGGTTAAGAAGTGTCCGTAGTACAACTAGCATACGCCATTATACTACTTCACATGGCTAAGCTGTGCTAACACTACCCAGAATGCCCGGCATTCTGAATTGAGGTACCTGTAAAATAACCTGTTTGCAAATCATTTACACATAGATTCTTATTTTATTCATTACTATACTGTAACCACTAGAATCCATTTTGGGATTTCCTCCACGTTTTACCTGTAATGTGTTCCCAATGAGAAACCTATATCAGAAACATGTTACAATGTTAGACAATGTTTCCTCTCATAATGGCCTTTGAATACTTTTAAGTTTGATATATGCTCCAGTTTTTCTTCAAATAATGATGACGTGGAAATCAAGTAAATGGTTGCAAATACATATAGGGGGATATTCACAAGGACTTATCTTCGATTTATCACCACCTTAACGCATCAAAAGTGGAGATTGATTTAACACCCCATTCACAAGCTGGTGTAAACTGCAGACAATGCCAGTATTCCCGCGATAACTGCCTCAAAATTTATCTCCACGTTGGACACCACCAACTAACCCTAATGAGATGCAGAGTAGGCGTTCCCGTGCAAAAACACACGAAAAAACCATAACACCACTTTCACAATGAACTGCCAGATCCGCGATGCGAACCATAAACTGAGTTAGCAGCAGGGAATTAACACCTGCCTTTTTCTGGTGTTAAGCAGGACGACTACCTGCAACATAAAAGGGAGCCCAGCTAAGAGCCACACCAGAAGGCCCACAGATGCCATGGAGACAATGATCATGCAACGCGGAAACCCATGAGGGCCTCAGGAGGTGTTGACGGTGCCCTTGCAATGTGAAGAGGAAATGGTGTATTACAATGTGTCCACATGTATGTAGCCTCTTGGTACATGTTGACATTCAGACAGCATGGCATTGTACATTGTGACAGTCTGTAGATCAGGGCCATGACCCAGAGTCACTGTGGGTGTGCACTGTGCTCTGCTTGGGTGTGCATGTGTGCCATTGTGGCCATCTCCACCTGTCCCCCAGTACCTGTTGCGGTTGTGTTGTGTCCTGTCGAGCAGTGTCCAGTCCCCCGACTCCGGCCTCAGTCTCCACACTGATGACTGTCGACACCAGGTCCTCCATGTCATCCAGCACAAGCTGTGGCGCTGGGCGCCCACCTCCAGTCTGCATTGCTGCCTTCTGGTTGGCTGCGAGTTTCTCCTTGGCCTTGCGCTTGATGTCAGTCCATTGCCTCTTGATCTCGTCTATTGACCACTTGTGCTCTCCGACGGCTTTCACCTTGTCCACGATGTCCCACCATATTCCATTTTTGGTGCCCAATGACACGTTGGAGGTGACAAACAGTTGTTGATGGTATTGCATCACCTCCGTGACTAGGATCCTGTTTTCCTGCGAACGGAACTTCGTCTTCCTCTTCTTCTTGTCCTTGCCTTTCCCTGTCCCCGAGGTCCCAGGCTCGCCCGTCCGGGGAGCTTGTGGGGTTGCGCTCGTCCACTGCGCATGCTCCGGCTGCCTCCGTGGTGCTTGGGTGTTGGTCAGTTTGTGTTTGAGTGTCTTTTCTACTTTTATAGTTATTTTTCCCACCTGCCATGTGTGTGTTGTAGGCCTGGTGCTGCTTATCGCTGATTTCCTCATCGCGCTTTGGCCCATCGCATGTTTTTTCGCGTTGAGGTTTGTGTTTTTATCTCTGTCGAGGTGGTTGTATCGCGGACATTGGTCGTGTTTTCAGTAGACTATCGCATGGTACCACCATGTTGTGAATTCCACGTTGACATGGGGTTATTTTCCCGCAATAGGCTGCGATGTGTAAAGTTGCGTTAGTATTTTTTGGTGATGTTTAGCACACGTTCTTGTGAATATACCCCTCAGAGTTTCTGAGAATGTATGGCCTCTATCAACTGCTAAAATCCAAAACAAATGATTGTGTGTCGTTCCTTTATCTACATAACAAGGCACAGTTTTTCTACACGTCCTTTGCCTTTCTGACCCCTTTCCATGCCATAAAATGGATGTCTTAATGTCTGCCTGGAGGTGTAATTCCATTGCTTATTTAGAACTTTCTTTAATTTGATAAATTGTAATTTACTGTTACTAAGAAAGGCTTTATCTCCATGGATACAGATTACCCGAAGGAGGTAATATTGTATACAATTTGTTTGCTAAGTATTGATTTCATCTTGTGCACAACTTTTCACGTCTACTTGTTATTTCCTCGCCTTTATGATAAAGTTTTATCAAAGCGTTGATTAACTCTCCAAATTACTTCCCACTTTAGATTGTAATCAAGTAGTTTCGCTCCGCGCAGCTCTAACTGTTACACATAGTTTATTGAAAATAAATGGCTCTTTTGATATGCATGGCAGCATGATTACCCCGTAGTGAATCATGGCTGCGCGTCGGCCATCTTGGACATGTACGACCACGTCCTTCTTTCTGAAGCAGATGCACCGCTTCTTTATCTCGGAGTGTGTCACGTACTCTTAACCGCTGAGATGGTCAAGGCGGATAGGTTATAGTTCATGTCCTTGTACCCAAGAGGTAAACACTTCCTGTGGACACACACACTCCTGCCCAAACACCATTGATGATTATATATTCAGTTCTCGCACGTGTGAACTTCGCAAACATTGCCGATTGTGACAAAACACCGCTTTCAGTGTGTAAGTTTAGCCTGTTTCACTGATCCTTGCGGCGATCATAAACTGCGCCTCCCAACGCCACTAATGTCTGTGCAGCCAAAACGAGCCCTCGCTTATTGTCACATGCCTCAGGAATCAGGTGTAGGGGCCTCAGCAGGTCAAAGGTCTTGATAAGGCAACACCTTAGAGCCATGGAAGTAATCTGGATAAACGGCCGCCCGTGCCCTTCAGGAAGCAGTAAATGTATACCTCTATCTTAGTTATTTAATGCTAACAACAGTCATTGTAAACCATGTGCCCAGTAAGAGCACTTTTACCCCAAAAAATTCATTCACAGGTTTTTTATTCATCAATACACAAGAAAATATATGTGTGTGTGTGTGTGTGTGTGTGTGTGTGTGTCAGTGTGTGTGTGTGTGTGTGTGTATGCGTGTGTGTGTGTGTGTGTGTGTGCGTGTGTGTGTGTGTGTATAAGAGCACGTTGTGTAATATTGTCTACTTTTGTTAACTATGGGGAGAGGCCATAAATCATGAGAGGCGAAGCCTGGAGTGATTCAGGACACACCTCCTCTCCCTCTATAACTGTATTAAATAACCAAATACCATATTGTAGTCTGCACACCTGTATAGATTGTTTATGTCATGGCTTTTTTTCCATTTGTATTAGTTTTAGCCAAAGCTTTCTATTCAACCAAGACCAGCACCAAGGGTAACATTTGGGCAGTGAGGTCAAATGGCTTCTCTCTGTCATGAGAGTTGTTTCCTGTATAAAGTAAATGTTAAATGCAGTCTGTGAGGCACTAAACCGTGTTTTTCTAATGTCAGTTCTGGGGTGCTGAGGTATTAAACTCGAATATTACCAAGCGTTCGCTGATGGTATCTTTTCAAATACCTGATCTATGTTCTCACTGATAAACTTTTCTTTTAGAATGGTATGTTCACTTCCTGAAGATAGAACGATAGCATTAGTGATGTCAGGGGGGCCGGGCCTACGAACAGACGAATCCCAATGCGCTCCCTATTTGGATCAGTATGGGCGATACGGTTAACACCCCCTAGCTCAGGCTGAGGGGATCACCACCACCACCACTGGAATCCCTCTCCAGCACCTCCCCCTCACTCACACAGCACTTCCTCCTACACATTAATGTCTTTATCTTACGAGATCTACACATCTTTTCTCATTAGCATATCTTTTCTAATTGTTACCCCCTCCATAGGGTCTTGGTGCGATGTTCGCACTGAGATCTGCATTGTGTGTTATGTTCTTGCTGATTGTGTTACTTTTTGTTACCTTTGCTGATATTCCTTTTTGCACATTGTTGATCCGGTTACAACTAATTCAATAAAGATTTAAAATACGAAAAAAAATTAATGATAGCAGGCAATCCAGTGAATCAATGTTTATATTGAATATGGTATGCAATATTCGTGATAAATGTCTTTCCACTGTCTGAATAGATCATTCCCTATTAAAGATGGTTGCACATGTGTATCTAACATTGATAAGCTTACAGTAACTGCAGTAGGGGTAAAAAGACATTTCTATTTTAAGCATACATTTGGGGCAGTGGCGGCTCCTCCGCAATGGCGGGGGAGCGTTGCCCCACTGCCTGGCTCAGAGCCAGCAAATGAAAAATAAAACAATGTTTTAGCATTACTTTATATTTCATTTGCCAGCTCTGAGCCAGCACTGTAGGGACCGGCGGGGCCAAGGCATGGGGGGAGGACGAGGAATGCTATATGCACTCCCTAAGTGTGCATATGTGTTTGGCTGGCTAAACACACATGTGCACTTAGGTTTCTCCAGCCCGGCTGCGTTGAACAGCCGGGCTGGAGAAACCCCACAGACTCCCTGGTCTGAGCAGAGCGTCTTTCCAGCCCACTCAGGCCAATCCGCGCGCTGGTCTGCAGCACGGGGATTGGATGGAAGTCTGTCCCAGGGGCTGCTGGGACCAGAAAGAGGACAGGAGGCGCAACGGAAGGCGGGAGGCAGCAGGCGGCTTCAGGTAAGTTCTTTAAAAAAATATATATATATATATTATTATTACCACCCCACCCGGCGTGACCCCCCACCCCGCGCTTTCCCTCCGGAGTTCCCTCCACCCGCCTCACTACCCTTTGTTTGTGGCGGCCGCTACTGATTTTGGGGCATGAATATAGTGCAACTCACAAAATAGCAGCTCATCTCTCATTACGTTTCTTCACTTGTCTTTAATTGGTAACTGTAGAGGGTATTCTATAAGTCTTCAGGGTGGGAGGCTGAGGGTAATAGTAGCAAATAAAGGTGTGATTGATATTAAATCATCTATTCATTTAACCATGGTCGCGACAGACCCCATCACATTGCTATGCTCCCTTTGATAATAATTGCCCATTTGCAGCATATCTGCGGCTTGAAGCTGGAGATCACCCATATACCCCAGCAACACCCCCAATTTATCACAGACTGTTCAGAAATGTTTCTCCAATAGTAACTATCTCAAATATTGTTTCATTTATAGCAAGCACCCTTGTGAAAGATGTCAGCTCAAAATCAGTTATCCCCTGATGATACCTTTCTAAATCATGTCTTTCTAAATCATGCATCACTGATGCTTGTGTCCGCTGACATTATCTGTGTCCAATATATATCCCATGACTGCATGTTTTGCAAAAATATTGTTTATTAATGATAACACTCACTTGTACATTGATATTATTTTGCAGAGTCGGCACGCATGTTTAAAATGTGTCCCCTATTTCCATATAATATTCTACAAACTCAACATACACATAAAACGTAATAAAAATGTATATTCTGTATATTACATACATTTGTCAGATCCCACTGGGGTCCAATTAAACATATTGGGAAATGTTTATTCACTGTTATAGTCTTCTCTATTGAGTTAGTGTCACAAACCTATGATTTTAGATCGAACTGTAGACAGATTACTTGATAGATGCCTTTTATATAGCACCCTCTACAACCACTGTTGACTCTAGGCGCTACCTTTAGTATAGTGTTACCTTTGAAACTGAAAAGGCAACAGATACATTTTGAGTTTAAGGATGATGCTCCACAGCGTAGTTCATTTAGAAGTGCATTTAAAGTCCAAAAAGAGCCTGTGCTCCAATCTTCCATAGTATGAAGGTGTTAGAGCCTCTGTAAGTGCATGTACACAGCTACCTGGGTTGTGGGTATATTCATGTCATCTGATCTTGAAGATACCTTGGACCAATCATGTGCCTGCGTTTGAAAAGAAGGCATAGACATATAAACTGCATCCTCCGCGCTGTCGGTGGCCAGTGGAGCATCCATTCGGCTTTAGAGATACGTTTCTTTTTTCACTTAACTAAATTCAACCTTGGTTGCCATCTCCCAGTTCTCCTTACCAGCCTTTTTGGGCAACTCGTCTATTTTCTATCACCCTTATATAACCACCTCAAAACAGAATATTTTCACTTCTACAAAGTAGCATTTCATACCTTTTGTCTCCTCAATAATTTCACAGTAGTGGAGACTGCAGGCTGGTCCTTGTGGTGCTCCTCTCAATCTCGTTTCTATGGTCATTGTCACCGAGTCCACCGGCCCATCAGTTTAATGAATCGATGAGTGATCTTCCACTGGAGCTGAGGATAGTGTGTGGCTTGGACAGATTCAAGAAGGGGCTAAAGGCTGCTCTCTTTTAGGATTGATGCTCAGGGTCCGTTTGCACTTGTTGTGGCTGACCGGATACAAATATCTGACGATCACCACCCACAAGGTACTTTGGGCATTTATGGACGAAAGCACCTTCGTGAAATATTGTAATAACAATATTTCTCTCCACCCAGTCTAAACGCGTCACACTTGAAAAGGCCCACTCTACGTATCTGAAATATGTGCATCTGTGGCACACTTCGTGACACAGATTGCACACATTCACAACTGTGGCAACACACAGGCTGCGACAATCTTCCTCCTGTATGGTGTCTCCACCTTACACAACATCCCCCAGGCTCTGTGCTTGCACCCACAGTGGTGTGGGAGGCATACATTGTTCCAGTAACTTTGTGTTTTGTGATCAGCCTGTAGTTGGGAGTCTCTTCTCTGTTTCCAATTTATAGGGAGGGGCTCAATCTGTCCCTCTGTGGCTGTTCAGAACCTTTCTTCCTTGATTGAATCGCCCTTTAGATGTGTTTCCATCAGCACTGCAAGTCCTTAGTCACCAGCCAGTGCAATACTCTTTCTCTGGGTCCTGGGCTACAGCCCACCGCTCTCCATTTGTTCTTCTGCATCTCACAGCTAAACAAATATATTGGCTCAATAACGCTATGCTATTCTGGTCTATCTTTTTAACTTATCGACACACAACATATTCGTGTTTTGCTAAAATACAT
This sequence comes from Triturus cristatus, assembly GCF_964204655.1. Classification (NCBI taxonomy): domain Eukaryota; kingdom Metazoa; phylum Chordata; class Amphibia; order Caudata; family Salamandridae; genus Triturus; species Triturus cristatus. Next base: position 235,200,179 of record NC_140581.1, read on the forward strand.
TAGAAATGTTTTTCCCTTTTCCCTAGGTTGTTTTCACATCTTAGTTTTTATTTCGGCATTTGTCATTACCCAGACACGTGTGTTGCAAAACCTTGATTTAAAAAATAAAAAATCACTATTTACTGGTTTGTTAGCTTCCTTTTCGTTAAAAATTCTGAAAGTGTCACACACTTCTGTCTCTTACCCAACCACCTGAAACGTCTACTAAATTGGTTCTAGTTACCAACCAAGGTGACCCTCACTCCTTAGGTCTCAAGAGGGCTTAATTTGCGCCAGTGTTTACAAGTGGGCCCGTCAGCGCTCATTTGTGGAAACCAGCTCATTTGTTGTCAAAAGACTTTCATCCAGAGACGAACAGAAGGCAAAATACATAAGTGAAACGAAGGAGTAAAGGAAAGACAGAAAAACCGTGACAAAAGAGGAAAATAGAAACCCACAAGGGTGAAATAAGGGACAGGGAGTGTCTGGGGCGGATTAAAGAGCAATGAGGTGGAATCAAGACTTAACATCCTTGGCATTCATCCTGCCGATATTCAGTATCTTCGGCCGCAAGCTTTTGAAGGAAACTTTGGGCCCCGGCATACATTCTTTTACAAATTAAGCACTGATCCTCATTAGTCTTTGGAAGATGTCTCTGGTGGAGTCCGACAGCTTTGGTTTATTATCTGCTGTCCCAAAAAGTGACCGAGTTTGACATAACATTCCGTGCCCCGGACGCACAGAATGTTAAGTGCCCCCCTCCCCCCCCCCCGCCCCCACTACTCCCTGCATCAACATCCGCAAACAGTGTCCTCGTATGTGAAGTGTGAATAATGTGTTAGGGGGTAACTGTGCGACTATAAATGATAATGTCTGGAACACGTAAACGTCGCATTATGGAACTATTAAGGCCCGTTTTAGACGTTATGGCATATCGGAATGCCCTGACTCAACCACCATCTGAGGGATACCAAAGGGTCGAGTTTGTCAACGCCCAGTCCTTGAATGAAACTGTGCTGATAAAGATGGGCCACAGATGTCTCCCCACGGAGAAATGTGTCATTTCAAAAGCACTAGGCTTGCGGGAAATAGTGCACATGAATGTAAGCAAAATTGAGCAATTGGCATCCTGCTAGCGGGACACGTATTTATAAAGCACATTCCATGCAAAACGTTTGGCAATATTTCATATCTGCATAACTTTAGAAATAATTGAGCCTGCTTCTCTCTCAAGGGCTGTCTGGAGAGGCCACTGACCGACATTGCGACAACCAGAATCCTGCAGGTGGGTTATCTGCATTCCTTAATGATACATGCTCAGGTTACTACTGCAGTGATTCATTTGTAAAAAAAAATATAAGTGCCTGGGCTCTCGTGAGGGGGCCACTGCAGCTTGCACTGCACATTGCCCCCCATGCTGCCAAAGATAGTAACAACACAACTACTAACCATCACACTCCTACAAGCGTGACAATTCACACTATTCCAGGCCCCCAAATCTATAAGAAAGGCTTGGGCAGCAGATATTAGTCATTTTTAATGTATATTAAATTAATACTTGACTGTTGTTGTGGTTACCTCAGACAGTGCCCCCTTGTGGCAAACTTTCACAAGTGCTGGCGTGAAAATTAAGTGCCAGTGCTGAGCACCGGAAACCACAGGCTCAAATTAAGTACTGCTACTGTGTGAAGATTACCTTTAAAAAGTGATCTCAGCTAATAGTTGCCAAAGAAAACAAGCATTAGCAAAGCCAGTGGGTCTTGCCTTGGGGACCTACTGGCTTTGAAAACAAGGTTTTAGCTACCCTGAATGTTATTTGTCTAAATGTTTGTCTCCCGATGGACTAGGTGCACAAACAAAGAGATCAGAGACATGTTTGACGATCATTAAAATACAGCTACAGGCTGGATTTGAGAGGTGTCTCAGATGGAGATGAGGGTTGGGCAGGAACGGGAGAGCAGAAAAGCAGGACAGTGGAGGTTTGAATCACTGAGGAATGCTGAGCCTCCCCTACAGCAGTGGGGTTGTCAAAAAGCAACAGAACAGGGGCAGGGGGGCAAGCAACATAACCAACTGGACAGAGGAAGGGTTGAAATGACGAGAGAGGGAATGCGTTACGTCCAGAGCCACCTAACTTGGTTATAGGGAACCAGATTCAAGTCTCTGCCGTGGCTCAAAATCGTGGGAAAATCGGACTGGGTAGATTCGTTTATCGCCCCATGCCTACACAATAAAGATGCCCTTGTGCAAGGCGACTGGTGTTCACGTAAAGCCCTCCGATACCTACATGCCTAAGATCTCACATCACTAGTACCAGATTAACAACCAAATATAGAATTAAACAACTGACAGATAACTAGATAGCCTTTTCGAAGGGCCCTCCATTGCGTGTGATCACATACTGCCACCCTCTTAGTAAGTTTTGATCTGTTTAAGCTAGAAAGATTTATTTTGTAAAATCTGCAGACTATGCAGCAGATGATGAATTATGTGGCAAATGCAGAAAATTCATAATTCCGTGAAAAAAGCCAGGTCAGCAGAACTGCATAATTCCGGTGGCCCTGACCATCGATTGTGCTCAACACAATTCCAATATTTTTTAACTAACTAGTTCAATTCAATTCAAAAAGCTTTATTCGGTATGTAAAATACAACCATATAAGCGAAACAACATTTAAAAATACATATAAGACAAAAATATTTTATACACAAAGACAAAACAGAAGACCATATTTACACATTATTAAAGTGCATAGTTCTTTCCTTAAACTTAATAATCTTCCATCAAAGAATCCACATTATAATCGAAATAAAATGTAAATTCCATGAAAGTTGTCCTGTAAGTGCAAATATACAAAAGTGCTAAATAAGGTAACAGTCCCGATACATAATTCATCAAAAGAGTTTTGCTTTGAAGTTACAATTTCATATCAAAATCAGGACAATGTCTCTATATACAAGTTACATGACTGGATAAAATTAATTGGTGCAGACTATGGACTTCCTGATATTCATGCATTTCAGCACATAGGATGCCACAAAAAAACAGGTGTCAGGACTCTCTAGAGTTATTAGGAACTTCATTGCTGATTTAGTGGAACGTATATTATTTTTTAAAAGGATAGGTTTTAAATAAAATTTCCTAAAATGGCTATAAAATTTACAAAACAATAAAAAGTGACAGCAGCTTTGTTTTGACATGTTATCACAGGGACACAGCATATTAGATTTAATCTTAGTATCTGGGAAGGAGACTAGATGGTGTACAATTCCAAGCCTTAAACGGGTTAAGACAAATCTGTGTGAGTTATGAGTCACGATGGCAAGGTATGTCTGAAAACCTGACCTTAAATTCAAGTCAAAGTAAGAAGCAACTGTAGTTAGATTTTTAGACTGATTTTCTCTAGCCAACTTCTTGAATGCTAGGAACTTAGACTTGATGTCTTTCTTTGGTATCAGTGCAGCAGCTTCGGGATTCAGGCGGATGTTACATTCAAACAAAAGATTAAACCAGTGATAAATATAACTCAACCAGGGAATGCGAGATAGATTATCAAGTTTCAAGCAATCCTTAATGATTGCTTGTGTGAATACAGTCTCAGATTTGGACCAGATAGAGCGCCAAAGAAGTAATGGGCGTAATGCGGCTAAATCCGCGATGAAGTCAATACCAGCCTCCATATGGGTTAGGATATTGGGGGCCGAGGACGGGGCGCATAACAGTTTCTTCAAAAACTTATTTTCATCAATCTGTAAGCCATTCACAGAATGATGCCCCCAGACTCCCGCCCCGTATAAAGCAGATGAAATACACCTAGCTTTGTAAATTGCTAGCATGTCTTTCACACTCCTTTGTCCCAGCTTAGCTGCAAATCTGAAAATACTATTTGTGTTTCTATACATCTTTAACCTTACGTTCTCGTCTTCATTTGTCCATTTCCCGTTGCCTGCGAATGTTATCCCAAGATAACAAAAACTATTAACCGATTGAATCTTTACTTTGTCAATAAAGAAAGAGGAATTGGATTTCGCCCTCTTTCCACAGGTCATGGCGAAAGTCTTACTTTTGTTAATGATCAATTTCCTTTCTTTGGTAAATAGCACAAATCTGTCTATGAGGCGTTGCAAACCATTCTGTGTCCGTGAGATGAGAACTGCGTCATCTGCGTATAATAAAATAGGGGTAACGCTACCGTTAATCAAGGGGGCGTCTGAGGTTAATTTACTTAAAATCGAATCAATTTCATTTATAAATAAAGAGAATAAAAACGGGGCCAAAACGCACCCTTGACGAATCCCTCTTGTGACTTTAAAAAAAGGTGTACATTCTCCCATAGGACCAAGGCGTACTTTGCATGAAAGGCCAGAATATAACCGAGCCAGAAAGAAAACACACTCTTTGGGGGCTCCGAGATCTAACAATGTGTCCCAGAGGATGTTGTGGTCTACAAGATCAAAGGCGCTACTTAGGTCTGCGAAACAAAGGAAGAGATTCCCCTCCTTTGCAACAGTATATTTGTGTATTAAAAGATCTAAATTAATACACTGTTCCTGCGTCCCCAGGCCTTTCCTAAATCCGTATTGCGCCTTTGAAATTATCTTGTTATCTTCGGCCCATGTCTCAAGTCTCTTTAAGATTATTCTGCTCAGTATTTTTATCGAAGCGTCTAAAAGAGAAATGGGACGATAATTACTTGCCTCAGACCTTGATCCCTTTTTGAAAAGGGGAATAATTATTGACTGGCCCCAAGAAATTGGCATCTGGCCCTCCGTTATAGCATTAAAAAACCTGGTCAGGATCGGTGCCCACAGATCTAATTCGGATTTATACAAATCCAGCGGGACTCCATCCGGGCCAGGTGCCTTGCCGCCCTTGCTATTGCGTAGTCCTTCATAAACCTCATCAAGACCAATGTCTAGAGGCAATCTGGGCCAAGTATACTCATTGTCCATATGGGAATCTAAAATTAGCCTATCCGGATTAAAAATATTTAAAAAGTGGTGCATCCATGATTGACAATCAACATGAGAGGTAATTTCGGGCACTGAGTCATCTTTTAAGAAGGGACTGTTTATGGTCTGCCAGTATAACTTGCTATCATTAGTTTCAGCCGCACAGCTGAGTTTATACCAAGCCTCCTCTTGGAGAGCTCTTTTCCTTTTGATAAGTGATGTTTTATAGGCAAAACGACAAGATTTAATTGCTGTACAATCGCGTGGTTTAATGCACATCGCCAATTTTAGGGCATGGAGAGCATCTGTACAACTTTTATCGAACCAACCATTGTTAATTGCTCTTTTCCCCTTATGCAGCTTTGTGAGTAAATTATCAATTGTTGCACTAATAGTACGTAGGTGGTTCAATATAACTTGCGAATGTACCACATCGCTAAGGCAATAGGTTATCTCCAAGGTACACTTTCTTAAAACCTCCTCCAACAGCTCATATGGAACGATCTTAGACCATTTAATCCTAAACCCATTGGGTCTTACAGCCTCCAGAGAGTTAATCCTTTTGTTTGCATCCAAATCTTTGGGACCCCAACAGTGCAGTGATACAGAGATGCTGTTATGATCACTTACAATTTGCTCATTAACGCACAAGTTGGAGTATGCACAATCGTTGGACAATAAAATATGGTCAATATATGAGTTAGCTCCTCTTCCAGTAAATGTTGGACAGTTAACATTGTTATTATTCTTCGTGCAACTTAACATATCCAAATCAAATTTTGCTAACATCATATTAAGGATAGTGCCATACGTACAATGTGGGAAGTGTAGGCCATCATTTCCCTCCATGTTACCGTTTTCCCTTGTGATTCCACATGAATTGCTCGAGGCATGAGGGCAGGGACTTATATTAAAGTCACCCAACCAAAGAACAATAGATTGGTGGCCAGTAACTGCCTGAGTCCTCTCAATTTCTTTTTCAAGCTCAATCAGGATATTACCTCTATCGACAGTAAAAACATTATTATAAAAATTTATCAACAACAAATCTTTCCCTTTGTCAAACTCTAGGCATAACACCTGGGAATGGGCACCCACTGAAACATAACTTTTAACTTTACAAGTTTTTAGTTTAATGGATATTAAAAGCAAAAGACCACCTTTGGCTCTTCCTGCAATTGAACTCACTGCATTCAGGCTGTATGCTAAATACCCCTCAATAAAGACAGGTTCCTCACACCAAGTCTCCTGAAGACAGATTATATCGTACCCAATATTAAGAAAATCCTTCCACCATGGGGAGTCTAACTTCCTCTTCAGACCGGCAATATTCCACGTAAGAACGCGGTAACCTGTATCAAGATCACACTTAGCCCTTGTGTGATCATTAGCTGGGTCTACCAGGGGAGGGTCAAAATTTAAAGAAGGATCAGCAAAGGTACGACTATTCTGTATCTTGTTAATTCCTATATTCTCCAGAGCAACTTCTGCCTTATTAGGTTCAGGCAAAGGTGAGGGGGGAGTAGTCACTACAGTATCAGTGCAAATACCACTAACTGATTTCTCCTCCATGTTTATAGAAAAATTGGACAGTCAATCGTTTTCCTCCAATGAGGACAGGGCAGAGTACCTGTTAAAAAGGGGAATGGTGTAATCCCTTTGCCTACCAAATTCCTCATTAAACTGTATATTCCCTCTATTATGATACTGCGGGGCTCTTGGTGGCAAAAAGGGAAAATAACTGTCCCCACTCCTGATTAGACCAGGTTCATACTGCCCAGTCTGTTGGGACCTTAACGAATGTGGGCCATCTAAATAGCTGTAAAAATATCCTAAAGGTCTAGCAGAAACCAGGTTAACTTGGTTGGGTAGGGATGCAGCTCTCAAGAGGACAGTTGCCACGTGTTGTGGGTATTTAAAATTAACAAGGATACAATCCCCTGTAGTAGTTTTCCTGCCTTCTCCTATCCAGCTGACTCGGCGGGTAGATAAGATGTCTTGTGAAAAAGCCAGCGGAAATCCACAATTTTTGTTAAGCCAGGCGAGTGATTTATTTTTTAAAGAATCATGAGATTCCTGGCTAGAGTTAGGCATACTAGAGTCTGCCTCCGGGACATTAATCAATACAACTGTATAAGGGGCACACTGTGGTGGAAGGTTAACAATATGATTTCTCTTATGTTTAATATGATCAACATCTCCCCTGACTACATGCTTTTTATTGTTACTTGAGCATGTAAGTGCAGAAGTTACTTCTCCTACTAAGGTGGCTATTGTAGGTGGAGCCAAAACTGGTGTAGCAGTGGATGATGCATCTATGGATCGACACAACTGAGTGCTGTCCCCCAGTCCCTGTGGAGCTCCCATATTGTGTATGCCAAGCAAATGCAAAGTAGGTTCCATAGCACCCTCTTTGGGCTTAGAGTGGGTGTGGGCTGAACCGGCAAACGCGGGGGTAAACGCAGGGGGAGAATGTCGTTTTTCATAAGAGTTCAGTAGGCCCTTTAAATTGTCTACTTCTGCCGAGATTATATCTAATTTTGCCATCAAAGGACTAATTATAGACTCTAATTTGGTCTCAAAAATTGAGACCAAATGTCCTATGGTGGTTGCATGCAGAGAGACCCCCTCTATATTAACGTTAGTCCCTGATATATCTTTGGTCAACTCCGGTAAAGCCCCCCTTCCTTGTTGAAAGGAGCCCTGTTTTTTTGGCTTGTGGGTCGCCACTCTCTTTGCTGGTGCTTTCCTACATGCCCGTGTTTTCCTCTGTATCGGGGAGGGGGTTAAAATTGTTTTACAACCAGATGCTGTAGTCGATGTGATAGAGGAGTTCAATTGGGAGGTGAGTTCATCAATGCTTCCAACTGTGTCTGAAACAAAAGGTGCAACATCAATCCCATCAACATTGTCTGTAGTAACCATACTACTTTCGACGGGTATTACAGTATTGGGAGCTAAGGTATCCGTTGGGGAAGTTTCTAAAGTAGATCTGCCCAATGAAAGTCTCCGATCATTATTAATCTTATTTACAACTTTTACCAAATAGTTGTCCATTGTCCTCTTGTCCCCAGCACCGGGGTGGTTGGATGATTTACTTTTCGACATGAGTATGGACATGTACAGTAACTTCAACACAGGACTCTTTTTAGGACTGTTCACTTACAAATTAATCGAAGATCTTGGATCCGTGGCCCTGCCCTGCCTTATCCTGCCTCTGACGGCCACAGACGGCCCGCCCTCTGCCCGGGCTCAGCCCGGCGACGCCCGCGCGCGTCCCGCGACGCGGGGGAAGCGCCGTTCCTTAAGAGCGCCTCCTGGCGCGTAATCGTCGTCAGCTGTTCCCCTGGCGCATGGAGTGCCGGGAAATGAAGTCCGTCCCCGCACGGCGGCCGCGGCTGGGAATGGCGGCAGCGGGGGACGGAGAGCAGCAGGACAGCGGGCCGAGAAGAACACAGGCACAGAGGTGAGTGGGTGCCCGGAGGGTCAAGCGCCAACACAAGGTCCGCAAGCAGGAGCCCACTCTGCCGAGGAAGCGCCGTTCCTTAAGAGCGCCTCCTGGCGCGTAATCGTCGTCAGCTGTTCCCCTGGCGCATGGAGTGCCGGGAAATGAAGTCCGTCCCCGCACGGCGGCCGCGGCTGGGAATGGCGGCAGCGGGGGACGGAGAGCAGCAGGACAGCGGGCCGAGAAGAACACAGGCACAGAGGTGAGTGGGTGCCCGGAGGGTCAAGCGCCAACACAAGGTCCGCAAGCAGGAGAAAAGCAGGACAGTGGAGGTTTGAATCACTGAGGAATGCTGAGCCTCCCCTACAGCAGTGGGGTTGTCAAAAAGCAACAGAACAGGGGCAGGGGGGCAAGCAACATAACCAACTGGACAGAGGAAGGGTTGAAATGACGAGAGAGGGAATGCGTTACGTCCAGAGCCACCTAACTTGGTTATAGGGAACCAGATTCAAGTCTCTGCCGTGGCTCAAAATCGTGGGAAAATCGGACTGGGTAGATTCGTTTATCGCCCCATGCCTACACAATAAAGATGCCCTTGTGCAAGGCGACTGGTGTTCACGTAAAGCCCTCCGATACCTACATGCCTAAGATCTCACATCACTAGTACCAGATTAACAACCAAATATAGAATTAAACAACTGACAGATAACTAGATAGCCTTTTCGAAGGGCCCTCCATTGCGTGTGATCACATACTGCCACCCTCTTAGTAAGTTTTGATCTGTTTAAGCTAGAAAGATTTATTTTGTAAAATCTGCAGACTATGCAGCAGATGATGAATTATGTGGCAAATGCAGAAAATTCATAATTCCGTGAAAAAAGCCAGGTCAGCAGAACTGCATAATTCCGGTGGCCCTGACCATCGATTGTGCTCAACACAATTCCAATATTTTTTAACTAACTAGTTATCCGATCATCTATTTTTCAAAAGGCCCTCCTTGGGACCGATTTGAAAGTACCGCTTTAGCCGTCAACAAAGGTTCTGCTTGAGATACTGTCCCATAACATGTGTGGCTGTAGGAGTTACCTCTGCGCCATCTACTTACCCAACCTTGACACAGGTCCTGGCTGGATCTGCCAGCCACAGAGCTTGAGTGGGATGGAGCGTGGTGCCATGTGGGTGTGTATGTGGTCATAATGAGCAGACAGAAACACTGAACTTGCAATGAGAACATATTACTTGAGCTGAAGTTGTAACTACAATTCATTTCAAACTGTATCAACAAAGCACATTGAAAGAAATATTACATTTGATCATTTACGAGCCTCTGTGATCCATGGAGGGGTCGAGGCCTGCATCCAGAAGCAGCCCAGATAATTTAACCTATTCTCTTCCACAGACGGTCTGGCCCGCCCCCATCAGAGCACTTGGTTTGACGTAGAATATTGAAATGCAGATCCCAGTTTGGATCCATGACAGCATACGGCCTCTTAGAGAAGCCTGGAAAGAGCACCTCGAAATCCAATGTGCGTTCCCGGGGCCATGTGGATACGAGAAAACATGCACCAACAGCGTAAAAATACTAATGAAAGGGGAAGATGCTCGAATCCGAACCCGTTAAGTATACTGCACTCTTACACTAAGCATTCGCCCCAGCGCTATCATTATAGATGAATAAGTAAACCATCGTAAATGCGTATTCCGGTTCCTTCCATATTATTGCATGGCAAATTGTTTCATGAATTTGTCATTGCTTTATATTAGAACACCGCTTGCACTAGAGCCACAGCATTCATGGCATCAGGATAACTGGCCTGTTTTCAGGCAGCATGGTCTTGGTTGATGTTCCAAGATTGCTTTGGGAAGTGAACAGCCGGTAAGGAGCAACAGCATGTGAACCTTACTAGCATTCTATTTCTTGATAATTATGGACACTCTTACACACTACGGAATTTTACTCCTACTCCATCTTTGAGGGGTACCACACAAGCTGACATCAAATGGTGTCCAAGGTGAACCACCCGGTCATTGCCTAAAAATTATATTTATGTTTTTCCCTCTACTTTGGTGTCTCACTTTATCAGCCGTCACGGCACGTGCTGCTTCCTTTTTCGGCTGCATGGATAGGCTGTCCCTAGTGCAACGGATACAAGAGGCGCAAACTGCAAAGAACAGGGCGACTATTCTGAATGAATGTTTGAGGCAGTGATGGGGAGAGCATTTCACAAAATCAAGTCTACACAATATTTAGTTTCTTCACTCATTTCACCACATTTCTCATTTTCAACGAAAAAATGTGCCCAGGTTTTGATTTAACATAGGCACAGCTGGCTGAGGCATAGTTGAGTTCTTCGCACTCAATATTGGTTACAGAGATGCACTGATCACAGAAAACTAAAGAAGTTCTGGTCACCGAGGAAGCCCCTGGGGAGAAGGAGCTACAGTGCACAAGGCAGGCATGAGTTCTCAGCTCCTACCAGCAGCACTAGGTTTTGTTGCTACAAATCAGGGCAGCACCTTCTCTGGAAGCCATCTTCAGTGATAGCTATAAGTGGCTTAAGAGGCCCATAGCATCAACGCGAAGTAGTAAAGATTACGTAACTTTTCCTAACAGACCATGATCAACAGACTACACTGAATTGTGTGAACAGGGATACCTGGGACCGCCCTAGACCCTTTGCAGACGAGGCCTGTTGTAGCTGAAGGGCAGGGTTTTCACTCAGAAGAGTCTGAAGGCATTCAGGGAGGAGATACATGAGTTATTTCATGTCAGGCCATTACTCCACATACACAGCCTGATAGCGAGTGCTATGGCTTCATCTTTCCTCCAACTGTAATCAACTCCCAGGCTTCACTGTCCTTCAAATAAAACAACATCATTGCAGGCGCACTAACTGAGTGGCAAATCCTGGGTTGAGGGCACCTAAAAGACAACAACACCTTCTGTATTGACAATTTTGAGACTGGATTATCCTGCATCCCAGGTTTTACTATCTGGCTACTGTGCTGGCCAGTTCACAGTAAAGCTGATAACATATTAGGTCCATATTAATATTTAACTGGTCTCAGTGACAGTCTGTTACCCTGACAGGCCACAATGGTGTGCGATAAACTAAGGGAAAAGTGGCACAATATATACACAACAAAGCATGAACCACATGAGAAAGGACACCATTTTCGAGTGGTGCAAATGCTGCTCTTGTTGTGCCTTCACTCAGAGAAGCATTCATCACCTCCCTGCACTCATTTCATTATTTTCCTAACTTTATTTTTGGGGTCTCTATTATAAACTATAAATTGACAAGAATTTTTTTAACTAAATCTCCAAACCACGTACTAACATAATATCAGTGAAAGGAACGCCAGTAAAACACATTAATGGCAGCATTTTTTCTGACATCGAGATAGAGGGCTCTCCCTGCAGTGGTTTCATAATTTGTGTAGTAAGTGGACTTACACATAATCACCTGTAATTGGAACCACTTAAACCAATAAATGTGAATACAGAATGTGCTCTCATGCCATTGGCATTTAGGGTCCCTGATTTAAATTGCAAGACAGACCTAAAGACCAGCTTGTTGTATATTTAGTAAATGCGATTGATTCAATCGCAAAGCCACATCAATGCATTTATTGAGCCAGGCAAGCAACCTCAAGTGCCCTATCAAGAGCAAGAATACCAGCTCAGAGAGTGCATTATCCAATTTTAGAAGTTTTTTTTCTGCTTATGGAAAAAAAGTCTGAATATAAAGGCAAAGTGCAAGTTACTGGATGACTGAAAAAGGGATTTAGGCCTATTTGTAAATCATACAATATGGACAGGCTTGTCAACCATTGAAGACTCTAATGCAAACAGCGCCCTCCAATGCTATGTCAGTACGGTTGACATTTTAGCAAATTTAGTTTCATGCTTCATATCTTTGTGCAATATTTAGATTACTAGCTTGTGCATGATTTTTCCACAGGATGTGCATAATATTTTTCATCGTAGTCCAGCATGAAACTTTCACTCCTGTAGCCTTGGTGTTTTTCAAATCCAGCCATTTTGATGAGCGCACAGTGGGTCTAGATCACAAAGCATTAAGGATGATCAGCCTTTGACCTCTATCCCCTTAATCTATGAATGCCGAAGGACCATCTGACCTTCCACAAAGTACTAAAGACTATTCCAAGATCTTGGAAATCCTGATTCTGAAAGAAACAGGAGTTATCCCCCTAATTGGGATTCTGAGATATGCAACAATGCCGTTTTCTTTAGGGTTTGCTACAGGTACATTTCACGCACGAGAGCCTGGTCAAATATGTCTTAAGAGAAAGTCCCAAATGTGGGAAATCTGTATGAAAAGCAGTGCAGAAACACCATTTCCCATAGTGATTTCCAGTTCTTCAGAGAAATTCGCATAATCACGTGGGAAATCTGTATCTCGGATTTACCAAACCCAGTGGTATCAGTAATATCGCGTGCGGAATTATCAATGCACATTTCCCGCATAAGTAATTTGGTTGTTTTGCTCTGACAAGCCTAGGTCACAGTTGCTTCCTCATCAGTTGTAGGGTTTTAGACCAGTTAAGCACCAACAAGTCCAGAGTAGTCGCACACATTATAAATAAATAAATGATATTGAATTCTATTGTTATTCATATAGCACTATCTATACTCTCCGCTAGGCATAAAGTGCTTTTGGGTTGCCAATATGTTGAGTACCAGTCCTTATGTGTGTGCTGCCTGGGTGACCTTTGGGTGCTTTGTTGGACGGGTGTTGGTTGCAGTCACAGCTATGTGGGATAATTTCAGGTAACTTTGAAGTGCTGAATGAGCTTCACAGCACCTGAGCGTAGGTGTTTGAGAATGGAGTAAGGAGAGCCACGCACGTGGGTACTTAGCAACTTTGTGTAGTGATTGTTGCAATAAGGCTTGCTGTTTACATTGTTTATTTTTCACAGGTAGACCAATTGATTGGGACATGCATGATTGCTTGGATAAGTGGCAAACACCAATAACTTTGGCCCATCCAGTGGTGCTTTTGGAGAAAGCTCTATGACATTGTGGGCCACACCCAGGGTCAGGAATGGCCCAGTCAGGCCCCACTAGCTCTGCTGCCTTTTCATGAGGAGTCCCATTAAATCACTTTATGCAAAGGGATGAGTTTGAGAGGTCTAGGCTTATTTTGAGAAGAACACAGGAGCGGCCCGTGCAAGTAAGAGCAGTGGGCGAAGTGGGGAAGGGAGGGACTCGACAGACGATGAGGGAATATTAAATATGTATTTAATTTTCCCTCGTTGTCGTCTGTTGAGTCCTCCCCCCACACCTCCCCACCAGTCTTACCTGAACGGGCCTCTCCTGGAAAAACATGGTGTTATTGCGTTTCCGAATACTAGATATATATTTATTGTCTTTATCTTATTACGGCTTGTAAAAATTATTATTTATATCTAAATTATGCTGTCCGTTGATTGTCCAACCTTGGAAACAATGTAGTACACTTTACATAGAGACTGTATCATTGCCATATTAATTATCGTTTGGCTATCATGTTTGAGTGTGTGCATTAATAATCAGAAAACCTAATTTATGTAGCAATTTTGCATTTTAAATCTAACTTTACACCTGTAAACATCTGAGCGTCGGTATCCTAAAGCAGTGGCGGTCTCTCTGGAGTTATTTTGACAGAATAGTCCCTGAAGCATGATATAATTCCAAAAAACAAAACACAGCAGCTAAGAAATCGAACATGAAGGTTTAAAATACTGCAGTGACAATGAATGACTTTTTCATTGCTGTAAAAATACTAACCAGTGGCAGTGGCGTAGGAAGGGGGGTGCGGTGGTTGCGGGCCGCCCCGGGTGTCATCACTGAGGGGGGTGACAAACTGGCAAAAATATGTGTTTTAAACACATATGTTTGCCATTTTGTCAAGCCGGGGGTGACAAGAAATGTTCCGCACTGGGTACCACCTGACCTTGCTATGCCACTGACCAGTGGGCCTTTTCTTTTGATCTGTCAAGTACTTTCCTTTTTCATGTCTAACATTATATGACTGAGATCAGTGCTTTAAATGGGGAAAAAATAGCGCAAGTACTCATTTAAATGTGGCGAGTGGGCGGGGCTAGGGGGCGAGGCTAAAGGCAAGACATGTGAAGTTAATTGGCTTATATACTAGTTGCAGCACACACCAGAAATGTCTTTCTATAAACAAATCAGGTTAATTAGTTATACAAAATGAAAGTCAAACAGTGATATTTTAACATTTCTTTATTTTGTAATATTTCTCTCACAAAAACACACACACACAAGCAGGCAAACAGACACACATAAGCAGACACTCACACAAAAGAAGCAGCTGGGATTAAAGCCCTTTTAACCTCCCATTGCTTTCCTCATTGTGCTGTCACTGGGCTGCCTCGATTCCTTGCAACACAGCATGACGGCTAACACTGGGATATCATGCAAATGAGCCCACGCTGAATAGTTCAGCGGGGGCTCAGCTCAGGGCTATAAAAGTGATTTGGCTCTCAAAGAGACAGGCTGCCACCACTAGACGCCAATGCGCCGACCCTCCATGAGTACCGGTACCCTCCACGGCCATAGAGAAGTGCCGGTACTCAGGGTGATAAAAATAAGAAGTGCTGGTACTCAGTACCGGTGAGTACCGGCCTATTTAAAGCACTGACTGAGATGAGTTAAGAGCAGTGCAGTTTTGCGTAATGTCTGTGTGCGTTTCGCCATTGAGGCGATACTGCCCCCGATACATATGTGGTTCCCTAAATGTCACAACTAGGAAAAGTCAGTTCTCTCCACCACATATTGAACGGTTTAGTTTCCATTTTACCAGAACGGGGTTTTGCCACCTTGCCAGCCCAAGAAGAAGTTCTTCCTGTTGTGGGAAGAGATATTTGTTAATTGATCGACAATGGTGGTGAGTACAACAATGGAATGGAACATTGTCTTTTGAGAACACCCCTGGGACCTATGCAGTCTCTTAAGTTTATGTATTTTTTTTAATTTTTGTCCTATTTTCTGTTGAAAATAATGGCTATGGCTGCCTACAACATACTATAAGTCCACCTGCACCAGTCTAAGATTTCATTAGTCCACTACGAAAACTGTTACAAATGTAAATAAGATTAAATAAATTGTGCTTCCAGTTGTTCTCCCAGTACTGTGGTTAGTACAAAGTTTCCATATTTAATTACAAAATGCATGTTTAACCCTAAAACAAATCGCACATATTTGTGCAAACCTAAATTAAACTTAGAAGCACAATAACTTATCAGGTGGCGTAAGTAGGTAGATTCTGATTCTCTAAAGGAGGCTCTACAGAGATTTAAACTTGCAGCTGGAATTTCTCACCGTCGAATTTCTCACCGGAGACTAGTAAAAAGGTATTTTTATCTCAGAAATTTAGAACTGGGGGCAATAAAGGAAAACATGTTGAATTAAAAGAAAACCAACAAAACTATAATGTTTAGAGCATTACCAAACATTTTGCAAGGTCTCCTTTACCCTGGCAAAGCATGCAATTGTAGTGAAAAACAATGGTTTGGTCAGGTGTGTTTTGGAGGTGAGAAAGCTATGGAATACCCAAAGCTCAACTCTTTCCCTCACCCTGTTCAACCTGCCAAAACTTCACCCAGGAAGTGTTGGCAGCCATCTTGACTTGGCTTCAGCCAAGTCCCACAGAAAAACTTTTTTAAAAAATGGGAAAGGGGCAGGGTAGAATTGGCCTCCTAGGCCTCTTGTGGTGGTCCTTCAAGGACCCCACCTGTGGCAAATAAAGCTTTTTTTGGGGCAGAAGTCAAGCTGGATCCGTGGCTCCCACCAAATGTTTTTTTAAAGTTGTGTGGGCTCGTGTGATCCTCTACAATTTAGCCCCCGGTGGGCCAGGTCCTAAGGGCATGCGCCTCAGAGAAAGTTTAAAGGTGGGGGGCACATGGGGTCCCCCTCCTGAGGCTTACTGAGCCCTGGAGAGCACCACCTCCCTGGGGTTAAAGAAAGACTAATGGGGGGCACACAGCCACTCGAACCCTGGGATCCAAAACCTCTCGAGGCTAAATAACGCCCACAATTAAGTCCACCACAGAGGGATTGCTCAGACCTCGTCAGAGGCCCCACCCCTTTTTCAACCACTCTGCAAAGGGGCCTCCTGGCACACTACTGGTTGGGGGATGAAGTCTCCTTGGCTGCTGAGGATCTTTTGAGGCAAGAACCCTTGTTGTTGCCATAAATAAGTCCCCCAAATTGGGATTGCTGAGACCTCGTTGGTGGTCCACTCCTTTCTCGAGCACTCTGCAAATGGGCCTCCCAGCGCACTACTGGTTGGGTGATGAAGTCCCCTTGGCTGCTTAGGGTTGTTGAGGGCCAAGAACCCTTATTGTTGCCACAAGTAAGTCGCCCACAGTGGAATGTCTGAGACCTCGTCAGAGGCCCCACCCCTTTCTCAACCACTCTGCAAAGGGGCCTCCTGGCACACTACTGTTTGGGGGATGAAGTCTCCTTGACTGCTGAGGATCATTTGAGGCAAGAACCCTTGTTGTTGCCATAAATAAGTCCCCCAAATTGGGATTGCTGAGACCTCGTTGGTGATCCACCCCTTTCTCAAGCACTCTGCAAATGGGCCTCCCGGCGCACTACTGGTTGGGGGATGAAGTCCCCGAGGCTGCTGTGGGTCGTTGGGGGCCATGAACCCCTATTGTTGCCACAAGTAAGTCCCCCACAGAAGAGTTGCCCTAACCCTTCTGTTGCCACAAGAAAGTCCCCCACAGTGGAGTTGCTCAGATCTCATCGAAGGCCATGCCCCCTTTCTCAACCACTCTGCAAAGGGGCCCCCGGTGCACTACTGGCTGCGGGATGAAGGCTAAGAATGAGTGTGCCGTTAAACTCTGCTCCGCCGCCCGTTATCAGAGTTTTTGCCAAACTCTGCATTCTAAGCAGAGTGGCAAAACTCTACAAACTCCGTCGGCAGTGTGGAGTGTACTACCCACCCCTTTCAGAGACTCACACAACCACTCAAAGGCACACTCATATACCCACTTACAGCCCCACTCATTCTCTCTCATACCTACTTACAAACCTACTTAGACACTCATACACCCACTGAGAAACACATGTACTCACTCACACACTTAATTTTAATAGTTAGTTGTTACAGTTAGGAAATAAAATGTAAAAAAACCTTACAAATCCGCATAAAAAACCAAAGGTTACAGGGATGTTATAGTTAGGAAATATAATTTTTTTAAACGTAAAATTTAACTAAAAAAAACAAAGGTTACAGGGACGTTTTATTTAGGAAATAGAATTTAAAAACCTTAGAAATTCACTGAATAATACCAAGGTTACAAGGACCTTATAGTTAGGCTCAGATTCCATTCATACAATACCAGTGAAATTCAGTAGTTATAGTTACCTGAGCTAACTATTGCTTACATTACCCACAATGCACTGCTTATGACCTCTCATACTGGCAGTTGGGTTTAAAATCTAAAAAGAGGGAAGTGAGTGACCCCTCAATCATGTTCTGCAATTCACTGTGATAGACTAAGACCCAGTATGCGTCCTAAAGTGTGGTCTTGGAAAAATAGGTCATGGAAGCTGTCAGGAATCAGTTAAGTGTGGTCACTGTTACTCCTAGGATAAAGATAAGAAGTCAGAGATTTAGTTGCAAGGTAATAGTTAAACCTTCAATGATCCATCATTGGAGGGATATGTAGAGTCTTAAAGAAGCGAGATAGTTCAAGATGGCCACTACGTTTTTAGAGCAGTTGTTATTATTGAGGGTTAGGAAAACTCAATTAAGAACTCTGAAGGGAGCAGAGAGTTTAACAGTCGCCCTCTTCATGCTTCCTAAGAAAAAAGGTTAACCGTTAATTTTGGTAATTAGTCAATCGAACGTTTTGCCTCTCGTGAGCACTTCGTTTCTGCCTAAGTCAGCAATCCAGTAGGCGAGAGCAGTGTCTCAATACTCCACTTGCTCGTGTTTGAGAAGTGTTTCGTTTCTGAAATATCTCCTGGAACTCAAGAACCACCTGGGAAGTAGTGTATTGCTTCCAAGAAGTCTCCTTGCAGTTTGTAACTCCGAGCACTGTGAAAGTGAGTAACGTCTCACTTTCAAGAAGAGTCTGTGTATCAAATCTCTTCAGCGCATAGACGTTGCAAAACGTTTTCCGTTTGAGAACTCAGTGGTAGAGGCTCTCTAGTTCCAGTGTGTAGTGTCAATCATAGGTGGTTCATTCTCAGCTCATCTTGACTTGTCTCAAGTTTCACTCCTAGACAGTGACAGCAAATACCTGAACATCTTGCCACTGGTTCCTGATGCCTCTTCATTTGTTAGTAACAGCGCTTACTGTTTCTTAAAAGTCCAATTGGTCGCACACTGCTCTACCTACCAGCGTGTTGCCCCAAAGAATTGTGGTCCCTGAAGTCAGCGTCGGCGGGTACACCTATGCCCGAGTCTTGAGTGCAAGTAAGTGTAGCGTTAGCCATCCCTGGACACGTGTTTCGAGGTAGTTAGCCATCCCTGGACACGTGTTTCGAGGTATCATGGACCACAATTCTTTGGGGCAACACGCTGATAGGACTAGCAGAGTGCGGCCAATCGGATTTTTGCTTACTGTTTCTTGTTTACAAGACAATTCCCTTGCCTCTCTTGAGCGATCTTTCCTCTCCTTTCTCACCTTTCTGACCTCTTATTCCTTCCCCCTATTCCTTTTTGCACGATTTAAGCTCTGCAAATATCAAGTTGTTATAGAGCAAGAAGATCCAAGGATTCAACAAATGTGAGCATCTTTCTTTCCAAGAAGGAAATAGACATTGACTTCAGATTAAAACGGTTAACTTCAAGTGTACTATGCAGTTGGTTGACCTATATTCCATTCAGGATTGTTATAAAAGCTACTCCTCCATACAAGAACAGAAGAGAAGCATTTAACGAATAATACTCTGGTAGGGGAATGCTGTGAGATACTACAAAAATATAGGTTCAATAGAAATATTATTGTAGTTGAGAGTTGATCTACATGCAGTCTTCTTTTTCTGTGCATTAGGTATTCTCCTCTTACTTATGGGAACTGCCACTGTTTCTATGTTCGCAGAAATAGTGGAGAAGCAAATCCAATCCAGAGAGTGTCAGAGCAGACAGGAGTTGTCTCTTCTTTAATCTGTATTCCCTTTCCCCCTTTGTGGTGTGGTCTTGCCCGAGAAATCTTTGGTGAGATACACCGGTGAGAGGGCATTGGGAAATCACGTCGCTTCTGCTTCTGTAGAAAATCAAGGTACCTGACAGAAGCCAAGGAAGACCAATAGTCGCCTATGCCAATTTGTACTAGCAACTTTTGGATGTAAACCACCCACTTGGATTTGGCACATCTATCCAATCAAACCACCTCCTTCAGGGCTCCACGATAATCCTCCAAATCTCCAGAGTACTTCAACTTTCTCCAATAGAGTAGAGTTCGCATTTGGACTTTGTCTATTATTGAATTGAGGCCCATATCTCATCTTAGCAGTATTAACCAGGTGTTAGTAGGAAGGTTAGTTAATGCTCTCAAAAATGTTCTCTCCGCTATTCCAAGTCTAGTCAAACTCGATTACATTTTATTACCCACAACGCTTTACAAACCTCAAATATTGACTAAAATCACAGATCTCTGAAAAGTTCCAGACTCTGCAGGGAAATACAAAAGACCCTTACCACTTGATGTTCCCACACTTCTCCAAATTAAAAATGCACCACACTTGTGTGGCTGGACCCAGTGCCCATGACAGGAATTGACCAAACTTGGGAAAAGGTAACACCATATTGAATCTGCATGGTGACAGTTTTCAACTATTCTTACCAGGCCCAGCCACACAAGTGGGGCAACGTGTTTATTGTAGTGTATCCCAAAACGCTAGGTGGTATGATTTTTGTGCCAAACCTTTTGAAACTCAATCTCACAAAAATATGAGGAAAAAATGTGTTTTTATCTACAGGTTGAGGGTTGCTAAGCATTGTGGGTATGAAACCATGGTGGAGATCTAAGCAAGTGAAACTAATCTGGACTCCCGTAGGAGTCCAGTTTTCAGAAATGTCTGGATTTGGTAGGGTTCCCTAGGTGGCAGTCGAACATAGCTGCAAATTCCTTAGTTATCCACATTGCCAAAAAAGGTCATTTTTCATGTGAAAAAAATTGATGGCTTAACATTGTGCTTTGGGGTGGCTGAGCCCGGGCCCAAATTCCACAGCTACCCACATCACCAAATATATTAATTTTAACATAAAGCTTTTTATGTCTTCATTTCACATTTTGGCACCTTTCCTGCTGCAGATGATACGGTTGCACACACAAGAGTGAGGTACCGTTTTTATTGCTAGAGGTGTGGGAGCACAGAATGGTAGCATAGTTGTTATTTTCAATTGGATTTCTCTCTGTTTTTGTTTTCCAAGTGTAAGCCAGTCTATTTTTCTCTACCAAAAAAACACATGCAAAAAGTACTTGCAATTTCCTGGCAGGCCCACCCTCAGGACAGTTGTTTCCCTGTCCGCATTAAAGCGTGCAAGGAAACATGTGTTTACTTCCAACTGGCAGGAGCTTTTTTAAGCCTCCTGCCAAACAGCAGCAAACACTAGGGGCCTGATTACGATGTCGGTCAGAAAACCTCCAACCGACAGTCGGATTCTCCTAGACTGTGTTGGAACCCATCATCCCGATTCGGTCAGAAACATTTCCAACCAACCGATTACGATGCTCGGGGTTAGAAGGGGAACCATTCGGTCATTCAGAATTGGTTCCAACTGGAATTCGGAGAATCCAAGTCGTCGGAGCCGATTCGTACAGCTCAATGGATAAAATTTCCAACCGACCGATTACGAAGTCGGATTCCAACAGCCTTTCCAACTCGGTCTGTCCAACACAAAAAGGCTGTCGGAAACTGACTTTAGGGGCCCCTAGCTGGCCCCCCTACATACTGAGGCCTCCACTTGAGGTTCGAGGGGGTAGCCCTCTTTAAAACCAGGCACAGTGTGGCTGGCACCATGGGGTGCCCGCCACAGGGTGCAAGGTTTTCCGCAGACACCCATTTTCCCCATAGGAGCTTGTGTTGTCGTTAACCGAGGGCGGAGAGCTCCACTCTGCCTGCGGAGTGTGCGGAGATTTGTCACAGAGAACGCGGAGTAGGCAAATCTCTGCACATTCCACGGCAGAGCAGAGTTGACCAGCCCCCGTCTCCCACCCGCACTACTAACAATTGATTACAACTTTTAAAAAACGTCTTTAAAGTAAATAAAAACACCTTACCTTAGCTGCGGCGTCCCCGGGCTGCCCTCCTCCTCTTCATCGCGTTCTCTGGGAAAATTGCGCATGCGCGCTCACCCGCACATGCGCAATTTTTCCAGAGAACGTGATGAAGAGGAGGAGGGCAGCCCGGGGACGCCGCAGCTAAGGTAAGGTGTTTTTATTTACTTTAAAGACGATTTTTAAAAGTTGAAATCAATTGTTAATATAGCGGGTGGCATAGCGGAGCTCCATGGAGTTCCACGGAGTTTGTTCTCAACTCCGTGGCCCTCCGCGTAGCCCCACTACGCCCACTACACCCAGGGTTAGTTGCCGGTCGGAACACAGGCTCCCGTTGGTGTCAATGGGAGCCCTTCCGAACGGTGTTCAGAAGCATTATAATCGGTCGGTTGGAACCGCCAACCGCGAGTCGTGTTTTAAAAATACGCACACTGGCTGGGAGCAGACTTGTGTTTTATTTCCTTGCCCGCACTGATGCAGGTGGGGAGACAGAACTCATATTGCTCCCACCCGGAAGAAGCAGCATAAATAGCTGCTCCCTCCCAGCAGGAGCAATGTCGGCTCCCGCACCATATGGGGAGCCGGCTGAAGTGGCAGGGGCCCTGGAGCTTCGCATGCAGTTGCTAATGTGCTATTTGTGGGTGCCCCGGTGGCCACCAGGGTACCCACCTATATTGGAGGAAGGCCCTAAGGGGTGGGGTCATCGGGCCTATTAAGGCTCAGGGAGGGGGGCCACACGACCCCACTCTCCTTTTAAAAAATGGACGGCCAAAGGGGATGGGTTCCCTGTGGCCAAAAGAGGCATGTTGCCCCCCCTTCCCTGTGATATTATATTTGGGCCCCGGAACCTCTTAGGGATTGGGGAGAAGGGCCACAAGGGTTGCATGCAGCCCCTTAGATTTTTTTAAGCCTTGGGGACGGTGACCACGCTGCACCCTCCCCTTTTTATTGGAAGTGCCCAGGGGGGATGGCATCCTTGGGGCCAATTAAGGCACAGGGAGGGGGACTGCACCCATCTCCCCATAATATATATGTTTTGGTCTCTGGGGATGAGGTCCTTGGGGACCTAAGGCCAACCATGTGCTGCGCACACGAAAGTCTGTGCACCATCTGGGATAGGAAGCCTGTTGGCATAAGGGCCCGGCGGCAGGCCAAGCCCTGTGGCCAACCCCCCACTGTGCATGGCCAAAGGCTGCACGCAACGTGGGGTTGGCTGTCTGTGGGGAGTTCACTGCAGGTCCTGCAGCCAACCCCCCAGCATGCTCAGCAGAGGGCATGCGCGGCAGGGGGTTGGCTTTACGTATGGTAATAAAATATTACTTTACATTTCAAAAAGTAGAAATTCACTGAAAACAACAAAGGTTAAAGTAACATTATAGATAGGTGGAATAAAAAGATCTGTTTTGTTAAACAAAACTCAGAAATTCCCTGAAATAAAAAAATGATAGTGACGTTATCGTTAAGTGAATATGTCAGTGACAACATTAACTAAAAAAAAACACAGAAATTCACCAGTTTTAGTCATCAGAGCTTACCATAACTTGTGCCCTTGACATGCACTACTTATGATCTCACATATTAGATCACTCATGATATGTTCTATGACATCATTGATGACATCACTGATGACATCATCCACTTTTTTTGCACACATTACTCTATAAACGAGCATGGCATTAAGTCTGAAAGTCCAAAACAGATGATAATAATATGAAGCAACATTAATGCCATCATAAATACAACCCCCTAAGGTGAACCAAGCATGTGTAATGTGCAACAATTACCCAATACCAAACACTTCATGGGTACACTGAACTATCTACACAAATGACAGCTTACTATTTGAAATGTGTCTCGTTTTCAGAAATGTATAACTTTATGGGTTCCCCCACAGTTTTAACACCTGTTTCCACCACAAACCTAAAGGAGGTTGAAACCACAAAAATAAGAAACACGGACAACCAGTTAGAAAAATCCTAAACCAGTGGTAAAAAATATGGTTTTCTTTGATAACGCTGCTTGTTTCTGAATGGCAATCATAGCACTGCAAAACTTTTGTTGATGCTATTTTTAGAAAACAATTATGCTTTCCTGAAGTGCCCCTTTTCCCCACTTTCCCCCCAAGAAAGTGTTGCTATATTTTGGCTATTTTCTCCGTTACCTCTAGGGGAATGCACAAACCCTGAGTATTTTTATAGTCTCCTAAATGTGGGGGGGAAAGGATGCACCTGTGTTCTGGATACCTTTTGTGGTAAATGAGTCATTAAGGCTTAAGGGCGAAGTGCCACAAACATCTACAAAAGATTTCAGGACTAGGGCAGAAAAAGCTTCGGCATCTAAAGTGTTAAATAGTTATGGAGCTGGAAATGTGTTGTTAGACAGTGGTAAATATTATTTTTTCACTAGAACTTTAACAGCATGTTGTTATGATCTAGGAAGTAATTGATGCATCCTCTCTGTTCCTGTCTTTGCCTTGCTGCTCAGTTTATGTGATGTCATCGGAATGTTGAGTGTGTTTGAGTGGAAGCAGAGATCAGTTGGTGTGGATGGGCTGAGCAGCAGGGAGGCTGCTCCTGGTGGGGCATTGCTGGACATTGATTAAGGCCTAACATGAACTTGTTGTGGATCCTGCTTAAAGAATAAAGCTGAGATCTTGAACCTCCCTGTTTTTATTAAACTTGTGTGAGGTGTCGGTTTGTGCGTTATGGGTGTGCACGTAAGAAGATCCTTATTTTGAGGCTTCTCAGACTTACCTGTCTGGTTTTACCCATGAGTTGTTGGTTACCTCGTGTGAGGTTTTGGTCTATGTGTTATGGGTGCGCACGTAAGAAGACTTTTGTTTTAAGGCTTCTCAGACTTACCTGTCTGGTTTTACCCATGAGTTGTTGGTTACCTCGTGTGAGGTGTTGGTATGTGTGTTATGGGTGCGCACGTAAGAAGACCTTTGTTTAAGGCTTCTCAGACTTGTCTGGTTTTACCTTAGAGTTGGTGGTTACCTCGTGTGAGGTGTTGGTCTGTGTGCTATAGTATGCACGTCAGAAGACTCCTTATTATGAGGCTTCTCAGACTTATATGTCTGGTGGTACCCTTGAATGGGTTACTTTGTGTGAAGTGTTGGTCTTTGCGTCACAGGAGCGCACGTGTGGTAACTTATTATCTTTTAGCTTTTTGATTGGCCTGTCTGGGGTTGTAAGATTACCCCTTTCAGGGTTATATTCTGAAGCTTCGTGTTATTCTTGAAGCTCAGTGATTTTTGGGTATGTGTGTCTTTCTATCATCGCACATTTCATTTAATTAGTCTTATTGCATGCAAGTACATTATTCTTGCATGTTCCTATTTTTACAAATTTGATGAGGGGGGGATGTGTTATGATCTAGGAAGTAATTGATGCATCCTCTCTGTTCCTGTCTTTGCCTTGCTGCTCAGTCTATGTGATGTCATCGGAATGTTGAGTGTGTTTGAGTGGG
This sequence comes from Triturus cristatus, assembly GCF_964204655.1. Lineage (NCBI taxonomy): Eukaryota > Metazoa > Chordata > Amphibia > Caudata > Salamandridae > Triturus > Triturus cristatus. Next base: position 235,225,296 of record NC_140581.1, read on the forward strand.
AGCAGAGATCAGTTGGTGTGGATGGGCTGAGCAGCAGGGAGGCTGCTCCTGGTGGGGCATTGCTGGACATTGATTAAGGCCTAACATGAACTTGTTGTGGATCCTGCTTAAAGAATAAAGCTGAGATCTTGAACCACATCTCTGGACTACCTAGCTTTCTTTCATTTGTAACACGTGTGTTGGTTTTGACAAAGAACTTGAGTGCTAAGGACTACATGGTCTCGTCTTGGGCTCTAATGGAGCTGGCGGCGCTGAGGACGAGACCATCTCATCCCTAGCACTTAAGTGGCTACTGCTTAACAGGGTGCACCACAACAAAACATTCAAAATAGAACAACCACCACCAAGTACTACAAAACAACATTACTTTGAAATAAAGCATCATAAAAAACACAGCAGCCCAAAAAAGAAAACAACACAATACATCATAAAACAACAAAATGCCACAGTACTAATATGTGCAAACATTATTGTCACACATTACAACCTTCAGAAAACTGCTTTCATAATACAGTGGTAAAAGGTGTTTGCACCACTCTCTATCTTAACTTGCCACCAAGGACATGAAATAGCACCAGTCAAAAATGTATTTGTGATCTGGCCTCAGAATACTTGATCCTGCAAGGCACACCCTCATTCCAGATGCTGGAGATGCTGGGAGTTGGGTTCTTGTTTATGACAATGCTACTCACTTGTAATCATTTGTTACAAGTGTTTTCTGATTAAATGTGCCCATGCTTTTGATGTTACATTTGAGAAGAAAACTGTTGCGAGCCATGCATTATCATATTAAAAAGGCCATACACTAAACACCATAATTGCTCTTTTGTGACTTCTGATGCAACCCTCGGACTTGCATGTCTGTTTCTCCTGTTCACAGCTCGAGTTCATGTTTTTAAACGTGATTGGAAGCAGGTTTACACTGTTCCCTTTTTTTTACTTTTTATATGCTGTTTTTCGGTATGCTTTAAATAACATGCACGCTAATGACCTAGCATCGGTCTCTGTGATTCGACTGCAGTTTCCTCTCACCACTGTTTATCTGTTTACCTTGGAACCAACAGGGATGCGCCCTCTGTCAGTGTCTAGAGCCATTAAACTATATATGTGTGACGAGAATGTGGTTTAGGTTTCATGACTGGTGTTAAATCTTCAAATGGAATTTAGGAATTTCGTGCATTTTGTTTGCCTACGGTAATTTAAAAATCCCAGGTTTATTCCATGGAGACTGCGCGTGCCCCCATACATCAGAGGCCTTGCCACCCATGAATGATTTAAAGGAATGCAAAATACCTCTACTCTCTCGGAGGACGGCTGCACATTTCCGGCTGCATTTCCTGCCTCTGTCAGAGAGCGACAGGGCACCTATGTGCTGAGCAGGGCGGATGAGGGCAGCGTTTGCCAGCCGCACCTGGCAGCGGTTATTAGATCTTTGATGCCCACAGGTATGGCGGCCCTGCCTGGGCCTTACTGACAGATCCGCCGCAGCTGGTCCCTCCCCGGGCTCCTCGCGCGCAGTCTGTTAATGTCTGTCAGGACCCCGCTAACAGGCATCGGCCAGGGACAGTCACAACCCGCCCCGCTGACCCCGGGCCATTCATCAAGCGTGGCTGCTTGACAGACAGATAAGGCCGCCTGTGTTCCTGTTTCTAGTTATTCCTGGAGGAAGGTGGGACGCCCAAGGTACTGGGAATTCATCTGCGCCCCTTAAAAAATACATAAATAATTGTAGCTTACTTCCCCACCATGATCTCAAATAAATGAAAACACCAGCAGTTCCTACTGAATAATGTAAAGCACTTCACGTATGCAATTAGCAATGAAGCAATAGTATTAATATACGTGTTTGTGTATTACTTTGCATCAAAAGAAATAATTAACCCATTTTCTTTCGATGGCCATCCCAGCAATTCGTTGTGTGCGGTCGGTAATTTATTTTGTTGGCAGTAAAAAATGTTGGCGGTACTTAACTGTGCAGTGTAAAATTTTATTTATTGAACTGCCACTGGCAAAGAAGAAAAATACATTCAATTGTGCAATACTGTGTTGACGTCAAGTACTTTGCAATTTAATGCTGACTAATTAAAATACGGACAGAGCTTTACCACCGACACAAAAGTGCTTACAAAACCCAACCACTAGCCTGGTACACAGCTGTAAAAAGGGATTTTCTGGCCAGCTACCCCAGTCAGTGGGAAACAATTGGAAATATAATCTGTCCTGTTATGCAAGAGTTGTGCAGAAGTTGTGAATGCCGCCAATCCAATAATTTTACATTGATTTTCTATTTATACTGCTAACACAGCAGACTAAGGAGCTTGTTTGCGAGCCACTTGTGCCGCCGGTGCGTCACTTTTAACATGGGGAAAAGGCGTCCAGGTAGTGCAAGGGGCTTGTAAATAGGTCCCTAAATGCCAACGTGAATACCCCCAAACTCCCCCATACACACACACACGCACATATCACATATTTAAATCCAAGCAGGACCTACTCGGCATTTCTTCAGTCTGAGGCCGATAACTGATTTAATACTGCCGTAGGCAATATTACAAATCTTAAGCGAGGTTGAAAGCTATTGCTGCTGGGGCTAACCCTTGAGGGGTTCGCTATGGGACTGTGTGAGAGTCAAGTGAGAAGGAGCTTAGTTTCAATAAATGGAATCACTTTGCCAGGACTGGGGTGAACCAAAGGAGACATGAGTCTGCCTCTGAAACATGTCCATGTACCTGATATGTAACATGCATTATGTTGCTTGCTGTGCATGATGGCACACATGGAAAAGACGGATATACAAACAGTGGCACTTCCTGTTTTCTCTATTTCATGACACACGAGAGCAGGCAATTTGTGGGATGCAGTGTAAAGGAAAAAGAGTGGGGCTTGATCATTTTGTCTAGTAAATTTCCAATACATCACAGAATAAGAACTATTTTGCACCCATTTCTTCAATAGAAGATCTTTATTGCAATGTGGATTGAGGTTACTGTGGTTTTAGGATTAATACAACTTAATTTTAGTTTGTAGAAATGTAACACATACTGTGGTCTACATTCACTGACTGATGTGAAAGGAGGCGCTAATTTTTGATCATCAACAACCTTCGTCCTTCACCTGTTCCCTCCCCACGTCCGATAGACCAATCCCTTAAATTGCAGAAAAAGCTTGTTGTAAGGCAAAGGGTGGGGGGTCTAGACCTCAGGGTCAGGCCTTACAGCGCCATTGTTTCAGGTGACATCATGAATATAGAAAACAACTCCAATTCAAATTTGATGAGTATCTTCCACATCATTATCCAAGATGTGGCACGTGAAATTATGCTTGGTCCTTTCAATTAATTAGGACATCAGCTCCCTGAGGTCAGTTGCTAAGTATGCCAGAAATGGGGCCAAACCATTTAAAAAACATGACCTTATATTCCAACGGGACTGTGATTTTCTCCATGAGGAGGAAATCCCATGCCCTAAGGATCCAATCATGCCAAGTAGGTACCCTTTCTTTTCCTCATAAACCAAGTATTGCATGGAGTGCTACACTCAGACTCATTCTCCTGGTAATTACTAATATCTAAGTGGGCTCTCTGGTGGCACTTTTAATTGCCAGGATTTTCCCCACTCTTGGCGTTACCAATACCTTTGATTCCCCAAGAGTGTATAAAATCTAGGTCATTGCGGGCGCGCAAGTTATAGTTAGCTGAACTAACTATAACGGGGGAATTTCAATGGTTCTGTACGAGTGAAAAGTCCAGCTAACTATAACGCCCCTGAAACCTATGTTTTTTCCGTGAATTTCTAAGGTTTTTTAAATGCTAATTCCTAACTATAACGTGTCTGAAACCTATGGTTTTTTCAGTGAATTTCAAAGGATTTTTAAATGCTAATTTCTAACTATGCCTACAGAGATAGGACATGTGAAGAAAGAAGAAAAAACGCACAGAAAGAAAAAAAAGAAATGCAGAAAGAAGCAACAGAAGTCCGCAAAGACGAAGAAAAGTGCAGGAAGAAGGATAACGTGCAGAAAGAACAAAGAGAAGAGCAGAAAGAAGCCTTGTTGCAAAATCATCCTGTACCCTCAACTTTTTCAGACGGATACTGGGGGTAACTGAGTCTGACTAACCAGTCCTAGAGCCAGTGCTATGTTAAAAGACACTCAGAATACAGTGAAAACACCTACATACACTAGGGAACACTATGGGTTGGGGTCCCCCTGTGATTAGCATGACCTCCTCTGTAAGCCCCTAGTATACAATAGGGCAGGGGATTAAAACTACCTCTTAAAACGCGCCACAGGGCGTGTTTGCACACGTCACCTCAGGCCCCGTCCCCTCCCTTCCCCACTGTGTAAACACGCCCTGTGGCCATTTTAAGTTGGGAGATTAAATCCCCTTGAATCCTGAGGGTCCCCAGGGTCCAACTAGACCAATAGGTACCTCAAGTAAGCGCCGCAGAGCTGCGTTGCAGAGAGATGTAAAAAGGGGCACGGCCTAGACCACCTCTCTGCAACGCAGCACAGTGGCGCTTACTGGAAGCACCTGGTGGGCTAGTTGACCCCCAAGGTCCCTCAGGATTGAAGGGGAATTATTTCCCCAACTTAAAACGCGCCACAGGGCGTGATTGCACACGTTAACTCAGGCCCCGTCCCCTCCCTTCACCACTGTGTAAACACGCCCTGTGGCCGTTTTTAGTTGGGAGATTAAGTTCATTTGAATCCTGAGGGTCCCTAGGGTCCAACTAGCCCACTAGGTACCTCCAGTAAGCGCCACAGAGCTGCGTTGCAGAGAGGTGCAAAAAGTGGCACGGCCTGGACCACCTCTCTGCAACGCAGCTCAGTGGCGCTTACTGGAAGCACCTGGTGGGCTAGTTAGCCCCCAGGGGCCCTCAGGATTGAAGGGGAATTATTTCCCCAACCTAAAACGCGCCTTAGGGCGTGTTTGCACACGTCACCTCAGGCCCCGTCCCCTCCCTTCCGCACTGTGTAAACACGCCCGGTGGCCGTTTTTTAAGTTGGGAGATTAAGTCCCCTTGAATCCTGAGGGTCCCTATGGGCAAAATAGCCCACTAGGTACGTCCAGTAAGCGCCATTGCAGAGAGGTGTAAAAAGGGGCACGGCCTGCACCACCTCTGTGCAATGCAGAGCAGTGGCGCTTACTGGAAGCACCTGGTGGGCTAGTTGGCCCACCGGGTCCCTCAAGATTGAAAGGGAATTATTTCCCCAACTTAAAACACGCCACAGGGCGTGTTTGCACACGTCACCTCTGGCCCCGTCCCCTCCCTTCACCACTGTGTAAACGCGCCCTGTGGCCGTTCTAAGTTGAAAGATTAAGTCCCCTTGAATCCTAAGGGTCCCTAGGGTCAAACTAGCCCACTAGGTACCTCCAGTAAGCGCCACAGAGCTGCGTTGCATAGAGGTGTAAAAAGGGGTGTGGCCTCAGAACACCTGTCTGCAACGCAGCTCCCTGGCGCATACTGGAGATACCTGTTGGGCTAGTTGGCCCTCAGGGACCCTCAGTATTGAAGGGGAATTAATTCTCAATCAATCAATCAATCAAAGACATTTATAGAGCGCACTACATACCCGTAGGGTCTCAAGGCGCTGGGGGTGGGGGGGGGGTGCCGCTACTGCTCGAACAGCCAGGTCTTCAGCTTCTTCCTGAAGGAGAGGTGGTCTTGGGTCAGGCGCAGGTCGGTCGGGAGGGAGTTCCAGGTCTCGGCGGCCAGGTAGGAGAAGGACCTTCCTCCTGTAGTCGCTCTTCGGATGCGGGGGACGGCGGCGAGGGCGTGGTTGGCTGATCGGAGGTGGCGTTTGGGAGCGTAGAAGTTGATTCGGCTGTTGAGGTAGCTCGGGCCTTGGTCGTGTAGTGCTTTGTGTGCGTGGGTGAGGAGGCGGAAGGTGATTCTTTTGTTGACGGGGAGCCAGTGTAGGTCTCTCAGATGTCCGGAGATGTGGCTGGTTCGTGGGATGTCGAGGATGAGTCTGGCTGAGGCGTTCTGGATCCGCTGGAGTCTCTTCTGGAGCTTGGCGGTGGTACCGGCGTAGAGGGCGTTGCCGTAGTCCAGTCGACTGGTGACGAGGGCCTGGGTGACGGTCTTCCTGGTCTCGGTGGGGATCCACCAGAAGATCTTCCGTAGCATGCGTAGGATGTTGAAGCACGCCGAGGAGACGTTGTTGACTTGCCTGGTCATGGAGAGGGAGGAGTCCAGGATGAAGCCCAGGTTGCGTGCATGGTCTGTCGGTTTGGGTGCGGTTCTCCAACTTACAACTGGCCAGGGGTCGTGTTTGCAGAGTGCTGCAAGGAGGGGGCATGGCCTCCGGCGCAATGCCGGTCTTTTATTTATTTTAATTTTTTAAGACAGAGGGCTGTGTGGCCCCCCTTCTTTTTCTAATTTATTGGCCCTGGGGACCCTATCCCCCAGGGCCTGCACCCTAATATTTTTTGTTGAAAAAAATACATTTGGCCCTCCCAAGGCCTTAATCAGCTCCGGGGACCCCAACCCCAGGGTCATGGCCTTTTTTTAAAAAAAAATTCTTTAGGAGGGGGGCTGAGTTGCCCCACGTCTCAGGCCACTTATGGTCCCGGGGACACCATCCCCCGGGGCCGGCCTTTGTTTTAAAAAAAATATATGTAGGAGAGTGGAATCTGACTAATGGTTGCCCCCAACTTTTTGCCTGGTATTTAAGTGGTTTTTGACTAGTCTGGCTGGGATCCTGCTATCCAGGACCCCAGCCTATCTGCTTTCTCCCTAAAACTGTTGTGAGTACTCTAGGTACAAACATAATTGGATGCTGGGCATGCCCTACCAGTCCCTTGTAGATGGTACCCTAGGTACCCAGGGCATGGGTCCCCCAGTAGGCCTACCAGGGCTGCAGCACTTATTGTGCCACCCTGGGACAGCCACCCAAACTGACACCACCAGACCACTACTGTAGTCTGGGTAAGGTGGTGCTAGCACCCCTTACAGGGATGTAGGTACCCTATATCCCACACCATTACAACACATATACTCTCATAGGTCACCCCTATGGCAGGCCCTGGTAATCCTACAGGGCTGGGTGCTGAGGTATGTGTGAGGGGGGACCCCTACATGAGTAGGACCTCCCTGCAACCTTCGTAAAACCGTTACTGGGTTGTTTGTAGTGTAGCCATACCATATACTCTAAACCGCATTATAAGTGAATCGCGTCATCGCGATAACTTGGGAATGGCTACACAGAACCATATCGTGTTTGGTGTCAAACATGAAGGAATCATACCCCCAGTCCAGCCATGGGCATGGGGGCACGATTCCCCCTTGCTAGGAGGGTGATATGGGAAAAGCGGTAGAATTTAGACACCAATTTAAAAGTGCACATGTACCACAAAATGGCTACTGTCCGCCACCTACACGACTCTGGCTGGCTGTTGCTGGGGAAAACCCCAGCCTCGCCAGCTGGACAATAGGGCTCCTGTGGCAGGGAGGTGCCAGCACCTCCCCAGACAGGATAATGTGGATTGGAACAGGGTGGGTGAAATGTCCTTTCAGAGTTGCACGTAGGCAGCTGCAGAGCCCCAATTCTGCATACACCGCCTGGAACCGGTTCAGGGGCATCCTGCCCCTCGCCCAGGCGGGAAACACACAAAGGGGAGTGGGTGTAGCCACCCTTTCCCGCCTCTACTCTGATTGGTAGGCTCTATTTTGGACCATCCCCTAATCTTGGGGATATATGGGAATAACTTTGCCCTAGAGCCTTAGATTCGTCCAGAACTTCACAGAACTGACCTTCGACGAGCTGCTGCCCAGCTGACTGAAGAAATCTCCCTTGGGATAAAGGAGTTATCTCCCTGCTTGGCAGGCACCTAAAAGACTACAAGATACCCGGTTGGAACTTCGTGGCTCTCACGACCTTCGACGCCTTCCAGCAACCTCGAGGTGGGTCTCAAGTGCATCCCAGCGTCCTGTGAGTGTGCCCAGCAAGTCTGAGCACCCTGGACCACGTGGGTGTCGAGATCCCCGCATACCCCGAGATACCGGCCACCTCTTGTCCAGCACACGACCCCGACCAGTGGGGAAGTTGTGCTTTGGCTCATTTCTGAGCCAACCATCCAGCAGCAATTGTGCCAACTCTCAGCTCCCTGGCCCGCTCCGGTGGCCCGTGGGAGCCCTTTTACGCACTCCATTTTGCTGCCTTCCACGGTCCCTTGTCTCTCGACTTGTGGGCCCTGACGGAGGACAATCTTCCTTTCCAAGAGTTCCCCTGGTTGCTCCAGGCCTGCTCTACGCTCCCTGCAAAGGAGAGCACCCTCAGACCTCGTGGGTCTGCACCAGCAGCTGCTTTGTTCATCTTGCATGGGTTGCGGTTGCCAATGCTTAGTGGATCCAATCGGGACACTAACACCGCAGCGACCCTCAGCCGACGTGGGACAGTCTCCCCCCAGAAGCTGGCCTTCCTTGAAGCCTCCCGGAGCCCGTGACTGCAGAGCCCAGCTGTACCTTCTACACCTGAAGCACCCGACTTCCACGAGCTCCTTGCTGTGAGCTCCCTGGTCACTTTGCTGTGACCCAGACTCTGTCCCCTCTGCTTTCAGGTTCATCTTTATCTTCTCTTCAACTTTAATCTTCACGACTTCAACGACGCTTTCAGCTAGCAGCAGTTTGGACTACTTTTCCATAGAAAATCAGCCCGCGACCCGACACCAGAATCGACCTATGCACCCGGCTTCCCTGCGGCAGGTAACAGTGGTACTTCGGTACTCCAGTGGTGGTGGGCTCTCCAAAGCCTTAAGCCTCAAGCCTTAACTTTGTACTGTTGCTAGAAGTGTCCTTAAGCTTCAAATATTCAACCGCGACATTCTCCATAGGCTAACATTGCGATCCCGATAGCAGCTCTTTGCACTGCACGCGTCTCCCGTGGGTCCCCTTCCTCTTAACTGTGGGTGGATTCTGAAGGGGAAAGCGATCCTGAATGCCCTAGGCATTGCCTGTAGAATTGTCGTGGTTCTTATACCACTATTTTAGTATATGGTTTGGTCCCCCCCTGGGGCCCATTGATTTCTGTGCTATTTATTGTGTTTATAAATGCTTGTTTGAATTATAACTTTGCCACTAGCCACATAAAATAACTGTGGGATTCTGTCTTGAATAAATACATATATTTTATATATATACCTGTGTGGGCTACTCTTTCATTTGGTTATTCAAGAGGTTATTATGGTAAAACAATAAGCTTAACACTCCTTCAAGACTTAGCCTGAAGGCTGCTCTCCACAGCTACCACTAGGATAGCTTTCTTTAAAGGTTGTCTTAAACCTATCATCAATAGGAGTCGAATTGGACTGGTGCAAGGTGTCCCTATAACTAGGAACAGCATATGCCAGGCCAACTTCTCACATTGGTGTGCAGCGGTGGGATTCAAGCTTGCCATTGTTTTACCAGATAACAAATTGAATTTCTAAAGTGAAAGCCACTAGGTACCAAAGGTACATATAAAATTCAAGCTAGAATACAATAAGTTCTACTGAACTTAGAGTTGTGTGTAGAGGGTTTAGCACACCTTGACTACAACTCAAGAGAGGGGTCAGTAGGCCACACTTAGTGTAGGTAGATACACCACTATCACTACACTAAACATGTCTTCAGGTAAAGGTGCCACTAAGGCTATGGAAGGACCCCAAAGGGTCCCAGTTGATAAGTATGATCATCTCTCCTTTGCAGAGCTCAGGGAGATGTGCACCCTTAGAAAACTGAAGACAAACAAAGGTGCCAACACCCAACGTCTCAGGGAAATCCTGCTCATAGCAGACTTTATGGAATCCATAGGGTCCAGAGGGACAGACAGAGTGGGTGGGCATCCATCAGAAGAGGACACTCCCAGAGTGGACTCTGATGAGGATCAGGAAGAGGATGAAAGTCCTGACCTGGAAGAAACAGACCACTCACAACATGGAGGTGATGGCCCAAGAGGCACTCCCTCCATCCCTAGTGGGAGAGTGGTGGGTCCAAGGAGGCACAGATCCCCCTCAGTGGGATCCAACCCTTCTCAGAGATCCAAAGGGTCCTCTGCCTCTTCTCAGAGAAGAGAATCCTCCCATGAGAGGAAATGCAGACTGATCAAATTTGAGCAGGCTAAGCTTCAGCTTAAAAGAGAACAGTTAGCATTGGACAGGGAAGCCCTGGAGCTTCAGAAAGCTTCAAAGAAGTGGGGTCTAGAGATCCCTGGTGGCAGTGATGAAACCCCTAGAGTTAGAGAGAAAGTCCCTGACAATAGGAACCTCCACAAGATTGTGCCCCCCTATCAGAATGGGGATGATATCCACAAATGGATATCCGCTCTTGAAAGGGCCTGTAGAGTACAGAGGGTCCCAGTAGAGCAGTGGGCAGCAATCCTGTGGCTCTCCTTTTCAGATAAAGGTAGAGACAAGCTCCTCTCTGTAAGAGAAGAGGATGCTGATGATTATTATATCTTGAAAGCTGCTTTAATAGATGGGTTTGGCTTAACCACTGATCAGTACAGACTTAAGTTCAGAGACACCCAGAAAGCACAGAATCAAGATTGGGTAGACTTTGTGGATTGTGCAACCAAGCCACATTATCATTTGGAACAGGGTGGGTGCACCAAATGTCCTTTCAGAGTTGCACGTAGGCAGCTGCAGAGCCCCAATTCTGCATACACCGCCTGGAACCGGTTCAGGGGCATCCTGCCCCTCGCCCAGGCGGGAAACACACAAAGGGGAGTGGGTGTAGCCACCCTTTCCCGCCTCTACTCTGATTGGTAGGCTCTATTTTGGACCATCCCCTAATCTTGGGGATATATGGGAATAACTTTGCCCTAGAGCCTTAGATTCGTCCAGAACTTCACAGAACTGACCTTCGACGAGCTGCTGCCCAGCTGACTGAAGAAATCTCCCTTGGGATAAAGGAGTTATCTCCCTGCTTGGCAGGCACCTAAAAGACTACAAGATACCCGGTTGGAACTTCGTGGCTCTCACGACCTTCGACGCCTTCCAGCAACCTCGAGGTGGGTCTCCAGTGCATCCCAGCGTCCTGTGAGTGTGCCCAGCAAGTCTGAGCACCCTGGACCACGTGGGTGTCGAGATCCCCGCATACCCCGAGACACCGGCCACCTCTTGTCCAGCACATGACCCCGACCAGTGGGGAAGTTGTGCTTTGGCCCATTTCTGAGCCAACCATCCAGCAGCAATTGTGCCAACTCTCAGCTCCCTGGCCCGCTCCGGTGGCCCGTGGGAGCCCTTTTACGCACTCCATTTTGCTGCCTTCTGCGGTCCCTTGTCTCTCGACTTGTGGGCCCTGACGGAGGACAATCTTCCTTTCCAAGAGTTCCCCTGGTTGCTCCAGGCCTGCTCTACGCTCCCTGCAAAGGAGAGCACCCTCAGACCTCGTGGGTCTGCACCAGCAGCTGCTTTGTTCATCTTGCGTGGGTTGCGGTTGCCAATGCTTAGTGGATCCAATCGGGACACTAACACCGCAGCGACCCTCAGCCGACGTGGGACAGTCGCCCTCCAGAAGCTGGCCTTCCTTGAAGCCTCCCGGAGCCCGTGACTGCAGAGCCCAGCTGTACCTTCTACACCTGAAGCACCCGACTTCCACGAGCTCCTTGCTGTGAGCTCCCTGGTCACTTTGCTGTGACCCAGACTCTGTCCCCTCTGCTTTCAGGTTCATCTTTATCTTCTCTTCAACTTTAATCTTCACGACTTCAACGACGCTTTCAGCTAGCAGCAGTTTGGACTACTTTTCCATAGAAAATCAGCCCGCGACCCGACACCAGAATCGACCTATGCACCCGGCTTCCCTGGGGCAGGTAACAGTGGTACTTCGGTACTCCAGTGGTGGTGGGCTCTCCAAAGCCTTAAGCCTCAAGCCTTAACTTTGTACTGTTGCTAGAAGTGTCCTTAAGCTTCAAATATTCAACCGCGACATTCTCCATAGGCTAACATTGCGATCCCGATAGCAGCTCTTTGCACTGCACGCGTCTCCCGTGGGTCCCCTTCCTCTTAACTGTGGGTGGATTCTGAAGGGGCAAGCGATCCTGAATGCCCTAGGCATTGCCTGTAGAATTGTCGTGGTTCTTATACCACTATTTTAGTATATGGTTTGGTCCCCCCCTGGGGCCCATTGATTTCTGTGCTATTTATTGTGTTTATAAATGCTTGTTTGAATTATAACTTTGCCACTAGCCACATAAAATGACTGTGGGATTCTGTCTAGAATAAATACATGTATTTTATATATATACCTGTGTGGGCTACTCTTTCATTTGGTTATTCAAGAGGTTATTATGGTAAAACAATAAGCTTAACACTCCTTCAAGACTTAGCCTGAAGGCTGCTCTCCACAGCTACCACTAGGATATCTTTCTTTAAAGGTTGTCTTAAACCTATCATCAATAGGAGTCGAATTGGACTGGTGCAAGGTGTCCCTATAACTAGGAACAGCATATGCCAGGCCAACTTCTCACAATATATTTATAGAAACACCTAGGACATGCTGGACAAACCGTATGTTCCTATCACCATGATGATTTGCGTGATATTCATTAAAAGGCGACTATGCATACAATGAATCCATGTGGAATGTATTTACACTGCTAGTGAAGCTCTGACGTGTCTGACGCCCTACCGTGCCTAATCCCGGCGCCCCTGCCGGTGGGTACTCTCCAAGTAGACACCCTTGTCATTTATTCATAGAAACATGGGTAGCTATTGACGGGCACATGTAATACACACGCACACCAAGCCATTCAAAGGGGATTCGACAAAAATCCGACCAAACTATGCAAGAAACCCCCCTCACGGTTAATAAAACACACATCCACCGCCGGATGTGTAATACTTTTTATTTTACTCTCTTGAGAGTCACAGCGTGCTCCTGGCTGATCCCAATGCTGTGTTACACCCACCAGTGCCCGCCGAGTGCCACACACCTCTGTGTTGTATTCCACCAGCTAATGCGTATGCTATAACACTCTCTAGCCCATGTGCACTGTAACACCACCCCGTGAATATGTCATGTCACACTTGCCTTCGCACGGGTTATATTGCCCCATCTAACGTGCCTTCCTCGATGCCTATGTTATAACGCACAGGGCTATGCCATACATATTACAATCTGGCATCCATATCTTTGTCACAGTGCATATGCAACGTTACACTCCCCAGCACATATTTTATATTACAACTTTAGAGACTAGTTAGGTTACAGAACACTGCCCTGTGCATATTACACTCCAAGGCGCATGTCGCATAGCACGCGCTAGTGCCTGTGCTATCTCACGCTCTCCAATGAATCTGTCATTGCGCACAATGTATTTTATATTATATTTCACGCCCCGGTTCATCTTATATCACACTTTTTGGTGCATAGTTTATACCATATACTATATCTAGTTTTCATTTTCAATCATGCTCTCAGGACTATGTTCTATATAACACTGCGTCCACCTACCCTTTTCACGGGCAGTACATTTTGCGATGGGGTTTGAGGGTCAGGGGGTGTTTCTGCCAAGTGAGCCCAGAGTCACAGTCACAAACGTCCTCTTCTTCCTGAATAAAAGTGAGATTATGCTGCATACTTGTTCATATTTTAAGTAGTTCGCATAGACACACATTTGAAAAACAATAAAGTTCCTCATACCCACCTTCTCTGAACAGTTAGCTTGCTGCCCCATCCACCTCCTCCCTATCGTCTGTTGTCTGAATCCATGGACTAGCCTCCTCCCTCCTGCCATGCATGGTCTGATGTGCTGCCACTGCCCTCCATTTAGCATGATGTACCAGTCCACTCCTCCTGCCCTCCATTGCCCAATTCTATGGGTTATCATTGACCTCCTGTTTAGCCTCTATGCTTAGCTTGCTGCCCCTATTCTCCTCCCCCCTGCCCTCTGATGTCTTTGTGCATGCCCCTGCTCCATCCTTTTTGCCCACCATGTTCCATGGACCTGCCACTCCTATCTACTCTGAGTGTTCTGTTGAGCTGCCACTCCCCTCCCACCTGCCTAGCATTGTCAGATGACTGTAACCTGTCCCTGCCACCTCCACCCTGCCTGTCCACATGCCATGCCCCTATCCCCTTCCTCCTGTCCACCATGGTCCATTTTACTGCCACACCCTTCTGCCCTCCCTGGTCTGTTGTGCTGCAATTGCTCCTCCTACCTGCCCCGCACAGTCTGTTGTAAGGCCCCTTCCCCTGAAATCTCTTGTCTGTGCCCAGGTCCTGACCCTCCCTTCTATCCTCCATGGTCCTTTGTGCATGCCCCTGCACCCTCCTTCTTGCCACTAACCCTCCCGCTTGCCATGCATGGTCTTCTGTGGTGTGGTCAGCTAGCTGCCCCTGACCCCCTCCCACCCTCCCTCCATGGTCTGTGTGTATGCCATCATAGTCTCACTGTTGCTCTCCATGGTGTGTCTTGTTTCTAGTACCCATCCTGCCTGACCTCCATGGTCATCTTGCTGCTCCTGCCCTGCCCCCTTGCCCCCAGCCCTCTGTTTCCATGTGCAGACCCCTATTCCCTCCCTCCTGGCTTGTCTGTTCCATTGTAATGCCCCTGATCCGTCCCTCCTGCCCTTTATGGTCTGTTATGCTGCAGCTTTCTCTCCTGTCTGTCCATTATGGTCAGCTGGCTACCATTGCCTCTTTCCCCTCTGTTCTCTGTTGCCCATGTGCATGGTCCTGTCCCCTCCCCATTGCTTTCTATGGATTGTTGTGCTGTACTCCCGTCCCGCATGCCCTGTGTGGTGTATTGTGCTGCTGCAAACCCTGATGCCTGCCCTGTAGGGTCAGTTTGGTGCACCTCTCCATGTCCCTCCTGTCCTCTGTTATCCGAGTCCATGTCCCTACCCCAATTCCTCCTGCCTACCATGATTCAATGTACCATACTTGTGAACATTTTGAACTTGGTAAGAGGGAGATTTTGAAAAAAAACTGGGGTATTGATTTTCCTCTTTGAGTTACATTGAAAAAGAGGAGATTGTAGACAGGAGACAGATCAAATAAAGCCCATTTGAACTTACACACATTGGACGTTTCCTGGCTGAAATGGGTCTGTTGGCATGTATGGTTCAAATTTTGGAGCATGATGATTGCTCACACTGTTACTGAACAGAGTACAGTTCTCATTTCTTTGTGATCTTATTGAATTATTAACATTGATTTATTAGTTTTAATTGCACATCTTACCAGCATAAATCTCGTCAGATTTCTTTCCCAAAATGAAATCATATAGATAGCTTATACAAACAGCAGCTACCATGTACATTAATGATGATTAGACCCTATCATACAGGTCTATAATAATGGTGATGCATACATACTTTTCAGCCATTTATTAGTATAAAGACATCCACCAACTATGGAGTTGCAAGTTTTAATCACTAGGAACTCATCACCTTGAAACGGGATCTGTGAGTGATTCGCTACTTATTTTCTATTTTATTGTTTCTGGATTATATAATGTTACAGGCCTTTACTATTTAATAGGCCTCTTTCATTAAACTTCATTTTTGAGCACTCAGATATAGCACCGTAAATAAATATAAAATCGTATGTGTGATACATAGGAAGACCGTCAGATTATGTATATAGATTGTTGCTATTGATACATATTGTGCTTTTTATGATAATTTAAAAAAAAGATATGTATTGTATAGATAGATGTTTTTCATGAGAATACATAACAAGATATGGACAACCACCGATGAAATCTGAGTATGTTTTTTCTTTTTTAGATAATTGTGTGGCTTTCCTGAAGAAGGCGTTATATACGCCGAAACGCGCGTCGAGTTAATAAAGATATTGCCACTTTTAAACTTTTTATTTATACATTATGATTAAATGTAATGTGTTAAATATTGTTTAATTTTTTTGCTGTTTTGAATAAATATAATTTGTTGAAATAATATGAGAAAAAATTATTAAAATAGTAACAAATTTGAAAATATTTTTTCCGTCTTCCTTGGTCTTCTTATTGTCATAGATATTGTGTAATTTGTTTACTTTATTGATATTGCCTAGGAGTTTTTGTCATTACTATGTATGGTTGTACTACCACTGCCTCTTCCTTCTGCCCACAATGGTCTATTATATTGCCACAGCCTCTCTTGCCAGTCCTGTATTGTTGGTTTGTTGCCCCTGCCCCCCTTTCCACTGCCCTCCATAGTCTGTTGTGCTGCCACTGCCCTTCCTGCCTGCCCAGTGTGGTCAAATTGTTGCCTCTGCACTCTCCTACCTGCCTTCAATTTTCAGAGTCCATGCCCCTGGCCTCTGCCTCTCAACAGTATCCCAATGAACAACTAGATTGCTAACATTCTATATTTATTACAAAAGTGTGGAACGCCTGACGTCATATTGATGTAATCAAAACTGTAATACCTAGAGCATTTCTTTTAGAAATTACAGATATTAGAGGGTCTTATTTGTCTCACAATTATGGTTAGTGCTCTAAAAAACTAAAAAGAGGACATATTTTCTGAGTTTTCAAATAGCGACAAAGAACTTTTAAATTATTTGTAATCGTTATGTTTTTTTATCCAGTTGACTACTTGGTTAAATGTTGCACCTAGGGGAGAGGATGTGGTGTTACTTCCAGAGCTGCAGACTTTGCAACTGGGGAACCAGGTTGGAGTTTCTGCTTCATCTCAACATTCTGTGATTCTGGTAAAATCACTTAATCTCCCCATGTCTACAACCAAAATGAATTTGATCTTGTGTGATGTAACCAATGCTCATGTAAAGCACTCCAATACCTGACAGGTCTGCACTATATAAAACTGCAAATACACAAAAAATAAGTGTTTGCACACTTCTGTCATTGGGCTACATGGGGGCTACATCTGGGTGATATTTGTGCTGCATTTGGGCTCTTTTGTCTCTGGTGGCCATCTTGGGAGATTTATTTGTTATGAAGTTTCCTAATTTCCTCATTTACTGCAGTTTACTCAGTAGGAAATGCTTTCAGTTTTTTACTTTGATTCCATCAAGAAGGTATTCAGATATGTCACACATTTGCCATACATTCTGAATGTTAGCACTCTAGTTGCTCATTAGATCACTGTAGTAAAGCTACTGCTCACCACAGAAGTCTGCTGCTGGTATTTAAAGTGTATGTTTCAGTCTGCATATCAGAATTTTTTTATGAAATAGAAAGGATTTGAGAAGTCAAAATGTGCCCTAATTTTTCTTTCTGCAACACTAATCATAATTTCTATGGCAAAATGAACCCCCTCATCTTGTTCCTTTCAATGGCAAAACGAACCCCCTCATTTTGTTCCTTTGTAAATTAAATGTTTTAAGTGTTACCACTTTATTCCAATCAAAATGGCTTCAGGTGTGCCATACTTTTGTCATAAGTAAGACTGTTAGCACTCTAGTTGTTCGTTAGAACACTCTGGGACATTCTGTCATTGGGCTATACTTGGGCTACATCTGGGTGATATTTGTGCTACATTTGGGCTCTTTTGTCTCTGGTGGCCATTTTGGGAGAATTATTTGTTATGAAGTTTCCTAATTTCCTCATTTACTACAGTCTCCTCAGTAGGAAATACTTTCAGTTTTTTATTTTGATTCCATCAAGAAGGCATTCAGATGTGTCACACATTTGCTATAAATTCAGAATGTTAGCACTCTAGTTGCTTATTAGATCACTGTAGTAAAGCTACTGCTCACCAGGGAAGTCTGCTGCTGGTATTGAATATGCATGTTTCAGTCTGCATGTCAGAATTTTTTAATGAAATAGAAGAGGATTTGAGAAGTCACTCAAAATGTGCCCTAATTTTTCTTTCTGCAGCACTAATCATACTTTCTATGGCAAAATTAACCCCCTCATTTTGTTCCTTTTTAAATAAAATGTTTTAAGAGTCACAACTTTATTCCAATCAAGATGGCTTCAGGTGTGCAATACGTTTGTCATAAGTAGGACTGTTAGCACTCTAGTTGTTCTTTAGAACACTCTGGGAAGCTACAGTAGAACACAAAGGAATCAACTGACAGTCTCTGCCCTTGTTGGATGTACATGTTTTACTGAGAATGTCAGACTTCATTCTCACATGACTGAGAAAGATAATGTGAATTTACAGAAAATATGCTCTCAGTTTAGCTTACAGATCACCTTCCAAACCTCTGTGGGAAAAGCATGAGAAAATAGTTTTCTCACAAACATGATTCATGATATCACAGCAGAAGGCTTTTTCACATGGTAAAATCACCTTAGAACACACCACAATTCCTAAAATGAGTATGGTACCATCAACAAATGATTTATAATGTAACTAAAGTCTTAAAACCTTCTTTTAACTGCAATGCTTTTTAATGAGGTGCTATCATATATATTGGTCCCAAGATGGCTGCCAACACTTCTTGGATGAAGTACTGACAGCCAATCAGATCTCACGATGAGATGTGTGGTTAGGCTCTGCCCAGAGATATCTATCTTTTTAACTCCAATTTTCTCAGGAACTACTGAACGGATTTACACCATTTAAGCAAAAGACATGAGTCTGAACTGAGGACTACCTCTTTGCTAAATTTGGTGTAATTTCGTACAGCAGTTCGGGCTGTAGCTGCGTCAACAGGTCCTATGGGAAAATGCATGGAGAAAACGCATTTTGGGATCCCCCTTTTTTCTCGGCCCCTGCTTGACGAATCACCGTGAAATTTTCAGGATAGGCACGGACCGGAGCTGGCCAAAAGTTTGGAAAATTTCGCGAAGATTCATCAATCGGCGCCAACGTTATTCCAAATAGAATGTTGCAGATTTCCTATGGAAAATAGGTCCTAACTATAACTACCCAGTGGCGACTGCCAGTGGGTAATATATATATATCTATCTATATATAGTTATAGATATAGATATATATATATAGATAAATTACAGTTCACCTCGCAGCCCGGTTTGTTTCTATTTGTAGGCTCGGGCGTAGGGGACTGGAGGGAGCACTTTTAACACTAATAATACGTCCTCACCTGCTGCTACACGGCCCCTCCTCTGCAAGGCAAACTTCACCTATTATTTTAAAAACATCAGATCCAGCTGCCACACTTACCCGATCAGATGTACATTGGGAACTATAGGCTCACATTTGACTGCAGGATCCTTTTGCAGCAGGGTCAGCTGATCTCCCACAAATGGGAGCGCCAGAGGAACTACAAAGACGGGAGGAGGTGATGATGTGGTAACAGCGGCATCTGAAGAAGGCTGACACGCCAAAATGCATTATGCCAAGCTGTACCAATGAATTAAAGAGTCTCCCGACATGTTCCCCGCTGTGTCCTGGTGACTTGCTTTCCTGTAAAGTGGTCTTTCCTTTGATGTTCGTCATGCTTGCCAGCAACGTGAAATGAGAACCCGTCCTGCAA
Source organism: Triturus cristatus (assembly GCF_964204655.1). Lineage (NCBI taxonomy): Eukaryota > Metazoa > Chordata > Amphibia > Caudata > Salamandridae > Triturus > Triturus cristatus. Next base: position 235,244,633 of record NC_140581.1, read on the forward strand.
GCGTCCTGGGAAAGTCTGGCAAATGGACTGTTTGTGTGTATCAAGTGATTGATAGCCCCAGGACCGCCTCGAGAGAAATTCACGCCAGTGGCTACTGCCAATGGCAGCCTGTGACTGCATGGGGAGGTGAGCATGATTACAGTTCACCTCGCAGTCTGGTTTGTTTCTATTTTTAGGCTCGGGCATAGGGGCCTGGAGGGAGCACTTTTAACACTAATAATACGTCCTCACCTGCTGCTACACGGCCCCTCCTCTGCAAGGCAAACTTCAGCTATTATTTTAAAAACATCAGATCCAGCTGCCGCATTTACCCGATCAGATGCACACTGGGAACTGTAGGCTCACATTTGACTGCAGGATCCTTTTGCAGCAGGGTCAGCTGATCTCCCACCAATGGGAGCGCCAGGGGAACTACAAAGGAGGGAGGAGGTGATGGTGTGGTAACAGCAGCGTCTGAAGAAGGCTGACACGCCGAAATGCATTATGCCAAGCTGTACCAATGAATTAACGAGTCTCCCGACATGTTCCCCGCTGTGTCCTGGTGACTTGCTTTCCTGTAAAGTGGTCTTTCCTTTGATGTTCGTCATGCTTGCCAGCAATGTGAAATGAGAACCTGTCCTGCAAGCGTCCTGGGAAAGTCTGGCAAATGGACTGTTTGTGTGTATCAAGTGATTGATAGCCCCAGGAACGCCTCGAGAGAAATTCACGCCAGTGGCTGCTGCCAATGGCATCCTGTGACTGCATGGGGAGGTGAGCATGATTACAGTTCACCTCGCAGCCCGGTTTGTTTCTATTTTTAGGCTCGGGCGTAGGGGCCTGGAGGGAGCACTTTTAACAGTAATAATACGTCCTCACCTGCTGCTACACGGCCCCTCCTCTGCAAGGCAAACTTCAGCTATTATTTTAAAAACATCAGATCCAGCTGCCGCACTTACCCGATCAGATGCACACTGGGAACTGTAGGCTCACATTTGACTGCAAGATCCTTTTGCAGCAGGGTCAGCTGATCTCCCACCAATGGGAGCGCCAGAGGAACTACAAAGGAGGGAGGAGGTGATGGTGTGGTAACAGCTGCGTCTGAAGAAGGCTGACACGCCGAAATGCATTATGCCAAGCTGTACCAATGAATTAAAGAGTCTCCCGAAATATTCCCCGCTGTGTCCTTGTGACTTGCTTTCCTGTAAAGTGGTCTTTCCTTTGATGTTCGTCGCGCTTGCCAGCAACGTGAAATGAGGACCCGTCCTGCAAGCATCCTGGGCAAGTCTGGCAAATGGACTGTTTGTGTATATCAAGTGATTGATAGCCCCAGGACTGCCTCAAGAGAAATTCACGCCAGTGGCTCCTGCCAATGGCAGCCTGTGACTGCATGGGGAGGTGAGCATGATTACAGTTCACCTCGCAGACCGGTTTGTTTCTATTTTTAGGCTCGGGCGTAGGGGATTGGAGGGAGCACTTTTAGCACTAATAATACGTCCTCACCTGCTGCTACACGGCCCCTCCTCTGCAAGGCAAACTTCAGCTATTATTTTAAAAACATCAGATCCAGTTGCCGCACTTACCCGATCAGATGCACACTGTGAACTGTAGGCTCACATTTTACTGCAGGATCCTTTTGCAGCAGGGTCAGCTGATCTCCCACCAATGGGAGCGCCAGAGGAACTACAAAGGAGGGAGGAGGTGATGGTGTGGTAAGAGCGGCATCTGAAGAAGGCTGACACGCCGAAATGCATTATGCCAAGCTGTACCAATGAATTAAAGAGTCTCCCAACATGTTCCCCGCTGTGTCCTGGTGACTTGCTTTCCAGTAAAGTGGTCTTTCCTTTGATATATATCTATCTATCTATTTCTATAGATAGATAGATAGATATATTACCTACTGGCAGTCGGCAGTAGGTAGTTATAGTTAGGACCTACTTTCCATAGGAAAAGCGTTTTTTGATTTGCCAGTATCTTTGGCGCCGTTTGACGAATCTTTGCGAAATTTTCTAAATTAATGGGGCGCTCCAGTCAGCTCCTGTCTTGACAGTTTTGGGGTGATTCGTCAAGCGGGGGCCGAGAAAAAAGGGGGGTCCCAAAATGCGTTTTCCCCATGTTTATTTCCATAGGAACTTTAGACAAAGCTACAGCTCGTACTGCTGAACGGAATTACACCAAATTTGGCAAGATGGTAGTTCTTGGTTCAGAAAGCGACTTTTTTTTAAATGGTGTAAATCCGTTCAGCAGTTGCTGAGAAATTCAAAAAATAAAAATATCGATATCTGAGCACCGAGGAGGGTTTGCAAACCCTCCTGAGCACGAGCTCAATTTTGATTGGCTGGCAACACTCCAAACCAGAATGTGTTGGCAGCCATCTTGTGACTCGGTCACCGAGTCACAAGAAATCAGTAAAGGTGAAAAGCAAGAAAAGGGGGCAGGGTAGAAAAACCCTGACCCCCTAAGCCTGCTCAGGGGGTCCCACAGGGAACCCCAGGGCCCATAAAAGCATTTTTTTTTAAACGGGCAAATTCGTGTTGGGTTCGTGAATCCGTCCGAAAAAATTAAAAAATAGGAAGCTTGGGCTCCCGTGCTTCCTTGTACTTAAGCTCCCGGTTGGGTCAGGTTCTGGGGGCAATGCTTAATTAATTTGCAGGGGCCACCGCAGCCCCGGGGACTGCCACCTGCCTGGGGCTTAGTTAATAGTGAGCGGGGGGCACGCACCCCCCCGCAGCCCCGGGGACCACCACCTCCGTGGGGCTTCAATAATAAATGCGTGGGGGGTCCCAACCCCCCCATGCTGCCCTGGGGACTACCACCTTCCTGGGGCTTTTATATAATAGGGGTGGGGGGCCTCAAGGGCCCCCCAAGCCCCGGGGACCACCACCTCCCTGGGGCTTCTGTTATTAATCGGGGGGGGCCTTGTGGGCCCCCCAAACCCCAGGGACCACCACCTCCCCGGGGCTTTGAAATGTAGGGAAGGGGGCCACGCAGCCCCCCTCCTGGAGCCCTTGATGGCCCTGGGGAATACCACCCTCCAGTGCCGGCTCCTGCAATGTTCTGGGGTGCACACCCCGAGGACAATGCTGTTTGCTGTGGCAAACTGTCATAACAAACTCTGCTTTGTTTTTTGGATGCGAGAGCAGGAAACCTGCTCTCGCTTCCAAAAACCAAAGCAGAATTACTTTTGCACAAGGGGAATTGCATGTCAGCAGCTCCCCTTTTGCAAAAGCAATGCCGGCTCCCGTAGGACGCGGGGAGCTGGCGGGACCATGGGGTTATGGGGGCTCCCCCCCAGGCCCCAGCAGTGAGGCCAGGCCCCAGGGGATGGGGTCCCCAGGGCCAGAAGTGGCCCGGGAGGGGGCTACACAACTCCCCTCCCCGACACAAAAATAATAATTAAAGAATAAAATAATAAAGAATGTAAAAAACGGAAAGGCCTGGGGGATGGGGTCCCCGGGGCCATAATTGGACGCGCCTTTGTCCACCTCTCAGCAATCTCACTGTGTGGGGCTTACTGGAGGTAAGAGGTAGTCTAGTTGGCCCCATAGGACCCCAAGCGGCGAAGGGGACTTCAATCCTCATCCAAGAGCGCACCAGGGAGCCCGTTTGCAGAGTGGTGGGCAAAGGGGGCTTGGCCTGCTATGAGAACTCAGCAATCCTGCTGTGTGGGACTTACTGGAGGTAATAGGAGGGGTAGTTCACCCCCAAGGATGTCCTTAGGATGTCCTTAGGGGCTAACGACCCCTCTTGTTACATCCAGTAAGTTCCACACAGTGGGATTGCTAAGACATCTTCGGAGGCAATGCCCCCCTTTCTCCACCACACTGCAAATGCACCTGCTGGCAGACTACGGGATGGGGGATGAAGTCCAATTTACTTCTGAGGGACTTTGGGGGCCAAGAAGCCCTCCTGGTACCTCTTAGAAGTCCTATGCAGCGGAATTCTTGAGTGCTGGTCGGCGGTCCAGCACCCTTTCTCCACCACTCTGACTACTACTTTAAGAAGCATGTTTCTGTACCTCTGACTTAGATGTAGTTTTAATCCTCCTGCCCTATTATGTACTAGGGCCTTACGGAGGAGGTCATGCCAATCACAAGGGTACCCAACCCATAGTGTACCCTAGTGTATGTAAGTATTTTCTTTGTATTCTAAGTGTCTTTTAGCATAGCACTGGCTCTCAGCCTGGTTAGTCAGAGTCAGTTACCACCAGTACCCGTCAGCAAAAAGTTGGGAGCACAGGATGACTTAGCAACAAGGCCTCTTTCTGCTCCTCTGTTGGTTCTTTGTGCATATCTCTTGCTTCTTTCTGCACCTATCGTATTCTTTCTGCACATGTCCTACCTCTGTAGCATAGTTAGAAAATTCACTGAAAAAACCATAGGATTCAGGGACATTATAGTTAGAAATTCACATTTAAAAAACCTTTGAAATTCACTGAAAAAACCATAGGTTTCTGGGACGTTATAGTTAGAAATTCACATTTAAAAAACCTTTGAAACTCACTGAAAAAAACACAGGTTTCAGGGACGTTATAGTTAGTTTGACATTTCACTCGTACAAAACCAGTGAAATTCGGCCGTTATAGTTAGTTCAGCTAATTATACCTCGAGCCCCTGCAATGCACTGCTGATGATGTCACATATTACATCACTCATGACATGTTCAGTGACATCACTGACGTCATGTGATCAAGGCTTATAGTGAGCTGAAACGCGTAATGGCAACCGTGCACCAATAAATCTTTGAAGCACATACCGTGGTCTGTATCCATTTATTTGGAGAATTTGGATGAGACGGAGTCTTGTGGATATATATATGTATATATATATATTTATTTTTTTCTCACTGAAAAAAACAAAGGTTATGGGGACATTATAGTTAGGCTCATATTTCACTTGTACAAAACCATTGCAATTCAGTGTTGAATGTGTAAGTGGGTGTGTGGGTGCTTGTGTGTGTCTGTGAGTGGCCCTGTGAGCTGTGAGTGCCTATGTGAATGTCAGAGTGTGTGTGTGAGTGCCTGTGTGGGTATCTGAGTGCCTGTGTGGGTGCCTGTTTATGTCTGTGAGTGGGTGTGTGAGTGGTGCTACGGATGTGGGGCATTTGCATACTTAGGGTATTTAAAAGGGAGAACCATGTACTCTGCTCTCCCCAGGAGGCAACAAGAAAGAAACCACTCATCACAGTCATTACACATCAGATTGTGCTCCAATAGATCAACAATAAATTCACCTCCATCAAGGATTTCATATAATTTTTCAACGTGGAATACAAGAGGAAACCCACTTGCTTTGCCTTATGAATTTATGATAGTTTCTGCTTTATTGAAGTGGAGCTTCAACTGGGCACCTGCTAGGTTTATTTTTGTAAGTGCTTCCTGGTGAGGTTTAATTTGTGTGAAATCAGCACCAAGCCCAGAATTAAACCAATTTTTTTCCAAGAAGAGTATCCAGTTTTGCCGAAAACGTCTGCCCAACTAGAGTACTTTCATTTGGTTAATTAGTAAGTGCTACCTCATTGGGTAAATGTCTCGTGCATATTCTGCACTCCAGCTGCACGAAGGACCACTAGGTGTGCATGTCATTTCGGCACTGTGATTATTCCTCAAGCGTCTTCATCCGCAAATCCGTGATAACTTGAATCCTCAAAAAGAGAAGAAGACAAGACTTCAAAGAGGTGAATCTCTACCAAACAGGGGTACTTCCCCTTAACTAAATGAAGTAAGTGCTTCTTTGTTTGGTGATGATGTCCTTATATTCCTCTGCATCAATAAGTAAGAAATCACAGTCACCCCTGATCAGATTGCGCTCCAATAGATCAATGATGGAGTCACCTCCATTAAGGATTTTAGATAGCTTTTCAATGTGGAATAAAAGAGTGAACCAATTTGCATTGCCATCATCAATGCCCAAAAGTTAGGATCGTAAGTTCTTTATTGACGTTGAGCTTTAACTCAAGCACCTGGGATGTTTATATATATATATTCACAAAAAAAACATAGGTTTCACACACGTTATAGTTAGGAATTAGCATTTAAAAAACCTTGCAAATTCCCTGAAAAAACCGTAGGTTTCACACATGTTATAGTTAGCTGGACATTTCACTCGTAAAAAACTATTGAAATTCCCCCGTTATAGTTAGTTCAGCTAACTGTAACTCGCGCGACCGCAATCCACTGCTGATGACGTCACATATTACATCACTGTATTCACTAAGATACTGTTAATAAGTCAGTTATACAATTAATTTTACAAAAAAAAACATCCATTTAGACACTTATTTACCCATTTATGCTTCCATTAACCTTTAGATATACATATATAAAAAATATTTATTTTTCAGAAAGACACATTCACTGGATGATGTCATCAGTGATGTCATCAGTGATGTCATTTGAGATGTCATCAGTGATGTCACTGAGCATGTCATAAGTGATGTAATATGTGACGTCATCAGCAGTGGATTGCGGTCGCGCGAGTTATAGTTAGCTGAACTAACTATAACGGGGGAATTTCAATGGTTTTTTTACGAGTGAAATGTCCAGCTAACTATAACATGTGTGAAACCTATGGTTTTTCCAGTGAATTTGCAAGGTTTTTTAAATGCTAATACCTAACTATAACGTGTGTGAAACCTATGGTTTTTTAACTGAATTTGTAAGGTTTCTTAAATGCTAATTTATGTATGTATTATTACATTTTTTATATATTTATTTTACAATAAACTACCTATGTATATAGTTATAGATTGACTGTATCCTTTAATATGGAATGGCTCAGCTCTTTTATTTTGAATTTGGATAAAGTTGAACAGCATAGTTAATATCTTCTATAAACTTATAAACAGTTTAAAATGTTTTTTTTTAAGGGTTTTTCACGGTGCGCGCACCGTGCGCGCACACCGCAATTTTTTGAAAAAAAATAAAATGTTTTTTTTACCCTTCGGGGTCCTTCAGGGACCCCCTGACAAAGGCTAGGGGGTCAGGAACTCTATACCCTGCCCCTTTTCACGTTCTCCACCTTTCTTTTTCACTGTCACACACAAAATGGCGTCCGACACTTCCTGATTTTGACCGATTCGAATGTTGACTGACATCTAACCACCAATCAGAATTACGCTCGCGGACATTTGGTGCGCGCCCCGTGCGAGCACCGTGCGCGCACGGTGCACGCATATAGATATTTATGTACGTTTAACTGCAATTTTCTCAGGAACTACTGAACAGATTGACACCATATATGCAAAAGGCACATGCCTGACCTGAGGACTACCTCTTTGCCAAATTTCAAGTAATTCTGTTCAGCCGTTCGGGCTGTACCTTCGACTAAAGGTCCTATGGAAAAATGCATGGGGAAAACACGTTTTGGGACCCCCCTTTTTTCTCAGCCCCCGCTGGACGAATCACCCCGAGAATTGCAGGGTAGGAGCTGAGTGGAGCCCCCCATTAGTTTTGAAAATTTCACCAAGATAAGTCAACCGGTGCCAAAGTTATTCAAAATAGAATTTTCAGATTTCCTATGGGAACTCGGTCCTAACTATAACTATCTACTGGCGACCGCCAGTAGATAATATATATGTATATGTGTATATATATATATATATATATATATATATATATATATATATATATATATATATATATATATATATATATATATATATATATATATATACATATACATATATATATATATATATATATATATTGAATAAACAAATGCCCAAGCATATCCAGATGCACTCGTCTTCTATTGATTTATTAGCAAGGCGGACAGCCGTTTCGCACCAGAAAGTTTGTGGAGCGCCCAACGCGTTTCAAAGTTCATTTAACTTCTTCATCAGGGGCATAGCATGGAAACATTAGGAGGAGCCAGCCTGCAATTATATATTGTCCCGCCCTGAGTGGGTGTGGCTTAGTGCCCAGGTGCACGCTGGATAGTGTAGTTACCCTCAGTGGGTTCCGTCTGTTTCATGGCAAGAGTAGAAATATACCTTGTTTAAGGCTCTGGATTAATCGCTGTCTTGTTAAAGCCACAACAGTAGCGCCGACACGAACGGGAAGGGTTTCCCTCGCAGCCTCTCTTTAGTTTGTCGAGATGGTACAATCTGGCGCGGCAGGGCTGCCGCGTAGTAATTGAATAAACAAATGCCCAAGCATATCCAGATGCACTCGTCTTCTGTTGATTTATTAGCAAGGCGGACAGCCGTTTCGCACCAGAAAGTTTGTGGAGCGCCCAACGCGTTTCAAAGTTCATTTAACTTCTTCATCAGGGGCATAGCATGGAAACATTAGGAGGAGCCAGCCTGCAATTATATATTGTCCCGCCCTGAGTGGGTGTGGCTTAGTGCCCAGGTGCACGCTGGATAGTGTAGTTACCCTCAGTGGGTTCCGTCTGTTTCATGGCAAGAGTAGAAATATACCTTGTTTAAGGCTCTGGATTAATCGCTGTCTTGTTAAAGCCACAACAGTAGCGCCGACACGAACGGGAAGGGTTTCCCTCGCAGCCTCTCTTTAGTTTGTCGAGAAGGTGCAATCTGGCGCGGCAGGGCTGCCGCGTAGTAATTGAATAAACAAATGCCCAAGCATATCCAGATGCACTCGTCTTCTGTTGATTTATTAGCAAGGCGGACAGCCGTTTCGCACCAGAAAGTTTGTGGAGCGCCCAACGCGTTTCAAAGTTCATTTAACTTCTTCATCAGGGGCATAGCATGGAAACATTAGGAGGAGCCAGCCTGCAATTATATATTGTCCCGCCCTGAGTGGGTGTGGCTTAGTGCCCAGGTGCCAGCTGGATAGTGTAGTTACCCTCAGTGGGTTCCGTCTGTTTCATGGCAAGAGTAGAAATATACCTTGTTTAAGGCTCTGGATTAATCGCTGTCTTGTTAAAGCCACAACAGTAGCGCCGACACGAACGGGAAGGGTTTCCCTCGCAGCCTCTCTTTAGTTTGTCGTTGCAGGCTGGCTCCTCCTAATGTTTCCATGCTATGCCCCTGATGAAGAAGTTAAATGAACTTTGAAACGCGTTGGGCGCTCCACAAACTTTCTGGTGCGAAACGGCTGTCCGCCTTGCTAATAAATCAACAGAAGACGAGTGCATCTGGATATGCTTGGGCATTTGTTTATTCAATTACTACGCGGCAGCCCTGCCGCGCCAGATTGCACCATCTCGACAAACTAAAGAGAGGCTGCGAGGGAAACCCTTCCCGTTCGTGTCGGCGCTACTGTTGTGGCTTTAACAAGACAGCGATTAATCCAGAGCCTTAAACAAGGTATATTTCTACTCTTGCCATGAAACAGACGGAACCCACTGAGGGTAACTACACTATCCAGCGTGCACCTGGGCACTAAGCCACACCCACTCAGGGCGGGACAATATATAATTGCAGGCTGGCTCCTCCTAATGTTTCCATGCTATGCCCCTGATGAAGAAGTTAAATGAACTTTGAAACGCGTTGGGCGCTCCACAAACTTTCTGGTGCGAAACGGCTGTCCGCCTTGCTAATAAATCAACAGAAGACGAGTGCATCTGGATATGCTTGGGCATTTGTTTATTCAATTACTACGCGGCAGCCCTGCCGCGCCAGATTGCACCATCTCGACAAACTAAAGAGAGGCTGCGAGGGAAACCCTTCCCGTTCGTGTCGGCGCTACTGTTGTGGCTTTAACAAGACAGCGATTAATCCAGAGCCTTAAACAAGGTATATTTCTACTCTTGCCATGAAACAGACGGAACCCACTGAGGGTAACTACACTATCCAGCGTGCACCTGGGCACTAAGCCACACCCACTCAGGGCGGGACAATATATAATTGCAGGCTGGCTCCTCCTAATGTTTCCATGCTATGCCCCTGATGAAGAAGTTAAATGAACTTTGAAACGCGTTGGGCGCTCCACAAACTTTCTGGTGCGAAACGGCTGTCCGCCTTGCTAATAAATCAACAGAAGACGAGTGCATCTGGATATGCTTGGGCATTTGTTTATTCAATTACTACGCGGCAGCCCTGCCGCGCCAGATTGCACCATCTCGACAAACTAAAGAGAGGCTGCGAGGGAAACCCTTCCCGTTCGTGTCGGCGCTACTGTTGTGGCTTTAACAAGACAGCGATTAATCCAGAGCCTTAAACAAGGTATATTTCTACTCTTGCCATGAAACAGACGGAACCCACTGAGGGTAACTACACTATCCAGCGTGCACCTGGGCACTAAGCCACACCCACTCAGGGCGGGACAATATATAATTGCAGGCTGGCTCCTCCTAATGTTTCCATGCTATGCCCCTGATGAAGAAGTTAAATGAACTTTGAAACGCGTTGGGCGCTCCACAAACTTTCTGGTGCGAAACGGCTGTCCGCCTTGCTAATAAATCAACAGAAGACGAGTGCATCTGGATATGCTTGGGCATTTGTTTATTCAATTACTACGCGGCAGCCCTGCCGCGCCAGATTGCACCATCTCGACAAACTAAAGAGAGGCTGCGAGGGAAACCCTTCCCGTTCGTGTCGGCGCTACTGTTGTGGCTTTAACAAGACAGCGATTAATCCAGAGCCTTAAACAAGGTATATTTCTACTCTTGCCATGAAACAGACGGAACCCACTGAGGGTAACTACACTATCCAGCGTGCACCTGGGCATTAAGCCACACCCACTCAGGGCGGGACAATATATAATTGCAGGCTGGCTCCTCCTAATGTTTCCATGCTATGCCCCTGATGAAGAAGTTAAATGAACTTTGAAACGCGTTGGGCGCTCCACAAACTTTCTGGTGCGAAACGGCTGTCCGCCTTGCTAATAAATCAACAGAAGACGAGTGCATCTGGATATGCTTGGGCATTTGTTTATTCAATTACTACGCGGCAGCCCTGCCGCGCCAGATTGCACCATCTCGACAAACTAAAGAGAGGCTGCGAGGGAAACCCTTCCCGTTCGTGTCGGCGCTACTGTTGTGGCTTTAACAAGACAGCGATTAATCCAGAGCCTTAAACAAGGTATATTTCTACTCTTGCCATGAAACAGACGGAACCCACTGAGGGTAACTACACTATCCAGCGTGCACCTGGGCACTAAGCCACACCCACTCAGGGCGGGACAATATATAATTGCAGGCTGGCTCCTCCTAATGTTTCCATGCTATGCCCCTGATGAAGAAGTTAAATGAACTTTGAAACGCGTTGGGCGCTCCACAAACTTTCTGGTGCGAAACGGCTGTCCGCCTTGCTAATAAATCAACAGAAGACGAGTGCATCTGGATATGCTTGGGCATTTGTTTATTCAATTACTACGCGGCAGCCCTGCCGCGCCAGATTGCACCATCTCGACAAACTAAAGAGAGGCTGCGAGGGAAACCCTTCCCGTTCGTGTCGGCGCTACTGTTGTGGCTTTAACAAGACAGCGATTAATCCAGAGCCTTAAACAAGGTATATTTCTACTCTTGCCATGAAACAGACGGAACCCACTGAGGGTAACTACACTATCCAGCGTGCACCTGGGCACTAAGCCACACCCACTCAGGGCGGGACAATATATAATTGCAGGCTGGCTCCTCCTAATGTTTCCATGCTATGCCCCTGATGAAGAAGTTAAATGAACTTTGAAACGCGTTGGGCGCTCCACAAACTTTCTGGTGCGAAACGGCTGTCCGCCTTGCTAATAAATCAACAGAAGACGAGTGCATCTGGATATGCTTGGGCATTTGTTTATTCAATTACTACGCGGCAGCCCTGCCGCGCCAGATTGCACCATCTCGACAAACTAAAGAGAGGCTGCGAGGGAAACCCTTCCCGTTCGTGTCGGCGATACTGTTGTGGCTTTAACAAGACAGCGATTAATCCAGAGCCTTAAACAAGGTATATTTCTACTCTTGCCATGAAACAGACGGAACCCACTGAGGGTAACTACACTATCCAGCGTGCACCTGGGCACTAAGCCACACCCACTCAGGGCGGGACAATATATAATTGCAGGCTGGCTCCTCCTAATGTTTCCATGCTATGCCCCTGATGAAGAAGTTAAATGAACTTTGAAACGCGTTGGGCGCTCCACAAACTTTCTGGTGCGAAACGGCTGTCCGCCTTGCTAATAAATCAACAGAAGACGAGTGCATCTGGATATGCTTGGGCATTTGTTTATTCAATTACTACGCGGCAGCCCTGCCGCGCCAGATTGCACCATCTCGACAAACTAAAGAGAGGCTGCGAGGGAAACCCTTCCCGTTCGTGTCGGCGCTACTGTTGTGGCTTTAACAAGACAGCGATTAATCCAGAGCCTTAAACAAGGTATATTTCTACTCTTGCCATGAAACAGACGGAACCCACTGAGGGTAACTACACTATCCAGCGTGCACCTGGGCACTAAGCCACACCCACTCATGGCGGGACAATATATAATTGCAGGCTGGCTCCTCCTAATGTTTCCATGCTATGCCCCTGATGAAGAAGTTAAATGAACTTTGAAACGCGTTGGGCGCTCCACAAACTTTCTGGTGCGAAACGGCTGTCCGCCTTGCTAATAAATCAACAGAAGACGAGTGCATCTGGATATGCTTGGGCATTTGTTTATTCAATTACTACGCGGCAGCCCTGCCGCGCCAGATTGCACCATCTCGACAAACTAAAGAGAGGCTGCGAGGGAAACCCTTCCCGTTCGTGTCGGCGCTACTGTTGTGGCTTTAACAAGACAGCGATTAATCCAGAGCCTTAAACAAGGTATATTTCTACTCTTGCCATGAAACAGACGGAACCCACTGAGGGTAACTACACTATCCAGCGTGCACCTGGGCACTAAGCCACACCCACTCAGGGCGGGACAATATATAATTGCAGGCTGGCTCCTCCTAATGTTTCCATGCTATGCCCCTGATGAAGAAGTTAAATGAACTTTGAAACGCGTTGGGCGCTCCACAAACTTTCTGGTGCGAAACGGCTGTCCGCCTTGCTAATAAATCAACAGAAGACGAGTGCATCTGGATATGCTTGGGCATTTGTTTATTCAATATATATATATATATATATATATATATATATATATATATATATATATATGTATATTATCTACTGGCGGTCGCCAGTAGATAGTTATAGTTAGGACCGTGTTTCCATAGGAAATCCGCAACATTCTATTTGGAATAACTTTGGCGCCGGTTGACGAATCCTCGCGAAATTTTCAAAATAGGTGGGGCGCTCCGCTCCTACCCTGAAAGTCTCGGGGGGATTCGTCAAGCGGGGGCTGAGATAAAAGGGGGGTCCAAAAACGCATTTTCCCCATGCAATTTTCCATAGGGACCTTTAGTCCAAGGTACAGCCCGAACGGCTGAACAGAATTACTTGAAATTTGGCAGAGAGGTAGTCCTCAGCTCAGGGATGTGCCTTTTGCATATATGGAGTCAATCTGTTCAGTAGTTCCTGAGAAAATTGCAGTTAAAAGCACATACATATCTATAGCCGCGCACCGTGCGCGCACCGTGCGAGCACCCTAACGTGCGCGAGCGTAATTCTGATTGGTGGTTACATGTTAGTCAACGTTCGAATCGGTCGAAATCAGGAAGTGTCGGCCGCCATTTTGTTTGTTTTCAGTGCGAGAGTGAAAAAGGAAGGTGGCGAACATGAAATGGGGGCAGGGTGGAGACTTCCTGACCCCCTTGCCATTGTCAGGGGGTCCCTGAAGGACCCCGAAGGCAGAAAAAAACATTTTAATTTTTTTTTAAAAAAATCGCGGGGGTGCAATACAATTTTTTATTTTTTTTAATATCTAGTTTATTGTAAAATAAATATATATAAAAAACTAATAATACATACATAACTTAGCATTTAAAAAAACGTACAAATTCACTCAAAAAACCATAGGTTTCACACACGTTATAGTTAGGAATTAGCATTTAAAAAACCTTGCAAATTCACTTAAAAAACCATAGTTTCACACATGTTATAGTTAGGTGGATATTTCACTCGTAAAAAACCAATGAAATTCCCCCGTTATAGTTAGTTCAGATAACTATAACTCGCGCGGCCGCCACTCTATCACAAGAATGATGTCATCACTGATGTCATGAGTGATGCCACTGACCATGTCATGAGTGATGTAATATGTGACGTCATCAGCAGTGGATTGCGGTCGCGCGAGTTATAGTTATCTGAACTAACTATAACGGGGGAATTTCATTGGTTTTTTACGAGTGAAATATCCACCTAACTATAACATTTGTGAAACCTATGGTTTTTTAAGTGAATAAATATATGTATACAAACAAGGTCTAGTGGGAAAAAAACCAGATGAACAAGTGTGTCAAAGCCAAGTTTCAGCCTCTTTTCATTGATTAAAAGAGAAGATTGGATCATGTTAGAGCTTGTCCTTTCCTAACCTATCGCTGTACTTAAACCCTAAACTCTCTCTTAACCTATCATGTGTGCCCTTATACTGTCTGCTGTTTGCTGCTCTTGCTAATACTTTGTCTTCCACATTCTAAACACCAACCTCCACTGTTAATACGTAGACACCACAGTAGGGATCGACTATGGCACAAGGAGAACATTTGTGAGGGCTGAAGTCATGGGAGGAAAGTGTTCGGGAGAATCATCTGCTGTTTCTTACAGTCCAATCAATTCCTTGGTTTCACTTAAAAAGGAAAACAGCAATTAAAAGCATTAAAAAATATGCAGTAGTTGGCAAGCAAATGCAGAATCTAAAACAAATATTCACCCATTATGCTATAATCATTTGATCAATTTAGGAGGGTCCAATTTAGACCATGAGTGATAAGGAATGTTGGATGAATCATTGCATTTTATTTTGGCCTCTCTTCTTGATTGACAAAAAAATCACTTTGTGGTCCATCTGTGTCAATTCTAAAGTAGAAAGAGTATTGACTAAAGCTTGGCAGGAATAGATCAAGCAAGAGCATAGCCTGCCAAGGGAGTTGGTCCTTGTACAAGTTACAGTAAATCAAAGGCCAAATAAAAGCAACTCTGTGGCTTCCTTGTCTGATTCCCTGTCCACATGGAGATTAAAATCTTAAAGCAAGATAAAATTATTAGTTTGTACACTAGTGAGATAGACTCCAGTACTGAAGTAATACTGTTCTTCACAGTGCCAGAGAGTCTGTAAACTAATATTGTTTTATTATATTCATTTTTATTAATTGAAATTTTGAATGAGAAATATTCTGTAAAGGAAAGTGACTTGATAGTTCATGATGAGACAAAAAATCTATTTTTGTAAATAATCACATAGGTCGATCGGCTAATTTGAAAACATAACCAGGAGGAATGTAAGATCTGAGGCTGAGTCTGCTTTAACCAGGTTTCTGTTATGAATGCAGAATCAAAATGAGTTTTCCAATCTTCTCCCCTCAGTCACAGGTTTAACCATCAAACAAACATTGATTTGAATGCATGTTATATTGGAATTTCGACAAGTATGATATGCAGTTTGATTAGAAATTCTAGAAGATAAGGGGGAGGGGTAAAGATGAAATGTGTGTGCTGTGCCTTAGATATTCAATTGCACTAGTGAGGAACTTCAAACTAATAGGTTCAATGCTACACAGGTGCAAATCAAGTAACAATAGTATTACGTCCTTGCTTACTGGCAGGGGAAAAAAACATTGAGCAGTGTCCCAGGCCCTGGACATGTTCTGGGCATAGAGGGACTCAGACAGGCTTGCCTTTAGAATGCTAGTGGCTCTTCTCTCTGCTGCCAGTCTAAAATAGGGTGTGAAAGGATGACATATCCCAACTAGCAAAGACTAGAGAGCGCACTTCCAATACGCACCTCTAAAATGGCACAATTGAGAGTGAAGAAAAATGGCAGATGCTCTTGCCGTAATACAAGAGGACCATCAAGTTAAATTAAAACAAGCTTTGGCAAAGCCAATCGGTTTCACCTACGCAAGAGATATTGCCTTTTCAAATGTGTTTTAGCCATGTTGTCTCCAATGCACTACCCCATATTTCATTCTGTACCTCTCTCAACATATCCTCTACCTCCACTCTCTGACTCATTCTACCTCATTCTCCTACTATAATCTTCAAAATAACCCTTTCTATACTTTATCCCTTCTTGGATCACCCCAAACTTCATTTTAATACTATGGTCTCCCAATCAACCCTTCCCTCACCTATCCCTTCTTTCACTCATCCCAAAACTCATTCTACTACTATGATCTCCTATATCCCCTTCTAGAGACTCTTTCCTACTCATCTGTCCTTTGACTCATCCCAAACCTCATCTTACTACTATGATCTCCCAATAGACACTTTCTAGACTCTTCCCTCTTCTATCCCACCACTATTCATTCGAGGGCTATTTCAAATGCAGCCTTGTGCGTCTGTGCAGCCAAGCAGACTATCACAGACAGTGTAGGCATATCAAGTGCAATTTCTTTTCCTTGTAGGAAGCGGCTGCTTTAGGCTCTCGCTTCCAGTTTGGAGTTGCCTATCTCCCGACATTGGGCGCCATATTGGAAAGGGTTTATTCTTTTATTAATTTTACTTACTCAACTCTTTAATTTCATTATTATTATGTTCCCAGTACCTACCCCTCACAGGTGAGCCTGTGTAGGGTTAGCGGGGTAGCTGTGACCCAGGTTTGCCACCTTTCATTTGCTCACCAGATTTAAGCATCTTCGTGCTCTGGTGCTGGTTCTGTAGCCATGCCCCCCTCATTTGAGGGCTATTTAAAGCACAGCCTGGCATGTCAAAGACGCACCTTAGGCAAGCCCATCTGCGCCTGGAACGCACCGATCGCCGGGAACCCTGCCAGTGCCATCCCAGAGCAGATCTTCTTTTCAGGTAATGAACTATGCTCACTTAACACCACAAATCAAGGCTGCATTTGTACTGACCCATTGCAGCTATGTCTAGGGCTTAATACTTCGTGGAACAATTGTGGGTATCTCACTCCCCTCCTAATGTCACCTCAAAACAGACCCAGAGCTTGCCTCACAAGAATACTCTGAGTGGCTAAACTCAGCCATCTCTAAACCTATCCACCTAAAAAGGTAAAAATCAGGCAGGAAGAAACCAGCCACTCAGAAATTAATCGAACACATTGAATAACTCTACTCAAATTAGCCTTACTGAGTTTACTTCCACCAGCTTCACTGAAGTGATTAAGCTTATCCAGTCTACTAAATCAGGAACTCCTTATAATCCCTGCCCTCCTTTCATTCTAAAGTGGATTCCTGAATCTGTAGCTCTATTTTTGACCAACATCTTTAATGC
Source organism: Triturus cristatus (assembly GCF_964204655.1). Taxonomy (NCBI): domain Eukaryota; kingdom Metazoa; phylum Chordata; class Amphibia; order Caudata; family Salamandridae; genus Triturus; species Triturus cristatus. Next base: position 235,261,823 of record NC_140581.1, read on the forward strand.
GATGTTTGCAACTGGCATCTTTCCTACTATGTAGAAGAAGGCCTCCATCTTTCCACTCCTCAAAAACCCAACTTGGACCCGGAAAACCCAGCTAACTATCACCCTATTTCCAGACTGCCCTTTCCTGGTAAGATGTCTGAGAAAATTAAGTATGCTCAACTGACCCCTTTCGTCCAACCCAACCACTTATTGGATCCTACTCAATTTCAATTTAGAGCTGGGCACAGCACAGAGACTGCACTGATCAAAGCCATTGATGAGTTAAGGACCGCCTTGGATGAGGGAGGCACGGCAGCCCTCATCCTTTTCGACTTATCAGCAGCTTTCGATGCGGTGGATCAGTCAACATTGATCCACCGCCTTGAACATCTGGGTATAAATAACTGAGCTGTTGCACTCCTGGGATCATTTCTGAGGGGTAGGGAACACTCGGTGATGATGGATAGTTTCAACTCCACCTCCAAACTGTTCTCCCTTTCATCGTGGGGTCCCGCAGGGGTCCTCACTCAGCCCCTTACTCTTCAACATATATGTCACTAAATTAATCTTTCTTATCAGGTCTTTGGATTTTCACCCACTTCCTACGCAGATGACACACAAATTGTGTTGCCAGCCTCCAACAACATTTACCACACAAGTTTTCAACTTCATAACTATATGAGAGCAATCGGTATCTGGATGGGCAGATATTGCCTTAAATAGAACTCAGAAAAAACTGAGGTCATCCTCTTTGGAAATAACCCACAATTCTGGACCCCTAACTCCTGGGCATAGGAAATGTCAACACTCCCATTACCAGTCCTAAAAGAAAAAAAACCTGGGTGTCACAATTGATGACAAGCTTCACTTCAGAAAACATATCAATTCAGCTATCTCTTCTTGTTTTCAGTAGCGGCCCGTGGTGGGAGTGCTGCTGGGCACTGACGTGGGGCGGGGGAGGGGCAGGGTGGGGGGTAGTAAACTACGGATTATGGCTGATTAGAGGTAAGTAAGCATATAAATAAATAAAACAAATTTCGTTGCGCGCGCTGCATCGCCAAATGCGATGTAGCGCACACAACGAACTTCGTTTTATTTATTTATATGTTTACTTACCTCTAATCAGCCATAATCCGTAGTTTACTACCCCCCACCCTGCCCCTCCCCCGCCCCACGTCAGCGCCCAGCAGCACTCCCACCACGGGCCGCTACTGCTTGTTTTAATACCCTTAGAATAATCAGGAAAATTCTTCTCTTCATTCTCCCCAACTCGAAGAAAACAGCAATTGCCTTGCTAGTAGTAACAAAGTTAGACTACTGCAATGGTTTGCAACTAAACCTTTAAAAGCAACATTTGAACAAAGTACAGTATTTACAGAATGCAGCGGCCAGACTTCTTCTAGACCTTCCTAAATTTCACTCTGTCTCCCAGGCCGTTAAAGGAATCCACAGGTTATCGGTAGGTAACCGAATCAACTTTAAGGCACTTTGCTTTACTTACAAAACCCTTCACAATTCTGGCCCAGAGTATTTTAAACAAACCCTAGCCTGGTATGAACCTAGAGGAGACCTTCAATCGAGAGAATCATTGAAGGTTATCCACCCCAGATTTAAAAGAGTGAAATGGGGCGGAAGTTGTTTGCTTCAGCTCAAGAATCTCTTACCCTTTAACTTCAGAGCCGCTACCTCTTTATTAGCATTCAGAAAGCTCCTGAAAACTTGGCTTTCAACAAATAACTTTCACTTCAGTCTCTGTACTCGTCATGCTGAGTCGGCACCAAGACACCTCGGGTATACGTGCACTTTTATAAATGTATTAACATAACATAACTATCCTTTTCAATCCAACTAACACACCCACATGTCCACCGCTCAAATTAACTCAAAATTCCCTATGCTAATCCACCACTAAACCTTTTTGGGTTCCGGAGTAGTGTGCCACTCGCCGAAAAGCGCTTTTGACGCCTCGTCAGGGTTAGCAAGCGCTATATAAACACAACTAAAATACAATTGCTATATATAAATATATATATATATTAGCAGGTGGGAATGCCAATGGTGGCTCCCACATAACAGTTTGCACCTCTAGTAAGCCCTGAGTCCTGTAGCCATCATACTCCCCACATACATTAGACAATGCAGTGGGATGTAGTTAACAAAAGGCAAGTCTACTATCTTTGTCAGGGTGTCACCACATTAATAAAAGCAGAAATGTGTCATATTTAGACTAATGCAGCACAATTAAATTGACTGAGGATGGGACTGCCTCACAATGACATTCGTTAGGGCATGTAATCACTCACTGACAACTTTGGGGATTGTCAACAGAGCATTTCATTGACCTTCACTAAGGTATTTCACTGGCCTTCATTCTCTGTTAACCTTCTTAATATCAATAGAGCATTCCCATAACATTCATGGAGACACATACTGAACCACTGTTATACTTGTCATTTGCAATAAAGCATTTCAACTTCAATAAGCTGTGGGGATAAATGTTTTTTCTAATTTTAATGTGCTTCAGGGCAGCCTTAGGACTCACCAAGAGGGGATCCCACACTTCAGAGCCTTTGTGCAAAAGCACACGCCCCACAGGTGTTATGTTATTTGTATTTGTAAAGTGCACTATCATCCACGAGAGCTGAGCAGGTGTGTGTGCCTAGCCCTGCCTTTGGTAGGTTGGTTAATTTAATGACAGGTCTTCAGCTTTTTATGGAATTCTAGAAAAGAGGAACAGGCTTTGATGTTGAGTGGGAGGCCATTCCATGCTTTAGGAGGAATTTAAACGAATGCCAGTGTGGTTCTTTGCTTGTGTGGGATGTGTGCGAGTAGGAGTCCTGTGGAGCGGAGGTGTCTGGGTGGTTGCTGGAAGGAGATGCGTCCGTTTAGGGAGATGGCATCTAAGTTTTGTAGTACATTGAATGTGTGTGTGAGGTGTTTGAAATTAGCATGTTTGTGTCTCAGGAGGCAGTGGAGCTCCCTGAGGTGTGGTGTGATGTGAGTTCTGTGTGGGAAGTTAAGGATGAGTCTGCCTGCTGAGTTCTTGATATTTTGTAGTCTTCTAGTGAGTTGCATAGTGATCCAGACATAGAGGGTGTTTCTGTAGTGAAACTTGGTGGTGACTGGGACATGAGTGACAGTTTTCTAGTGTTGCTTGGTAGCCATTTGAAGATCCTGCTCAGCATCTTCAGGGTGTGTAAGCAAGATGCACTGACAGCATTGACTTGTGCAGTCATGTCTAGTTTGCTGTTGATGATTATTCTGAGGTTCCTGGTGTGGGTGCTGTTTTTCCCTGTGGTTGGGCATGAATCTGAACTGTGTGATGTTGAGGAGCTGGTGGTTGCTGAGGTAGTTGGAGAGGCATCAGTTTATTTGTTCCCTGAGACATTTGCTGTGTATGGTGGGAGGGAGATGGATCTGTAGCTGGAAAGTATGGCTTGGTCACTGGATGGTTTCTTGAGTAGGAGCATTATGGTGTTGTGTTTCTAAGTGTCCAGGAATAAGTTGATGGAGGTGTTGAAGATGGTTGTCAGTGGTTCACTCATAGGTAGGAGTCCTTTGGTGAAAGCGTGGTGGGGGCAAAGGTCAGATGGGGTCCCCAAGTGAATAGTCTTTATGGAAGCAGCGATTTCGATGATGGTGGTGACAGGCCATGACGCCAGGGTTTGTTCTTTGACCGTGATGGGAAGTTGGGTTGCAACAGTGATGGGGTCTGGTTGAGGATAGAAGGTGCTGTATATGGAAAATATTTTGTTACAAAACAATTCTGAGAGTGCTTGCATGAAAAACAAACGATCCTTAGGTCATCAATGTAGCCCCCTGGCAGACTTAGGGCACACTCTGGTGGAACTCTACTGGCATCACCACTATCACTCTGCTCTACATTTGTGGTGCCTCTCTGGGGCACCATAAGAAAATAGGCACGTTTTTACATGACCTTGCATGGTGTTATGGGGTGTTCCATCGCCTCAAGCTTTGCATATTATATTAGTGGCTTCACACTGCAATTAGTCCTTCCTTTTGGGCCACGCAGCTTTGTATCAAGTCTTTTTAGTTATTTTTGGTATGTGCCCTTGTCTTTATTAAGGGACACCCATCTTCTCCTTTGTTGGGGACGTTTATCCGGCCATCCCCCAGAAGCCAAGATGGTTGGCTGTGAGCCTTATCAGACACACTCTGCTGCGTCAGAGCAGGAACCGACCACATGATCCCCACTCCCAACAGCTGTCCTTGGAAACAGGCACTGAGGGTTGTGGTAGCATCCAACACCTCACTGGTTATTCCTTGGGTTCCCTGGGAAAAGATGAGTTAAGAAGTATGGTGGCACTCATTTGGTTTTGCCTTTCTGATGTCATTGGTGCCAGCTCCCGAGGAGATGGGGGCCCATAGGGACGAATTCACTAGTGGAAGTGGGCTCCATCCATGTACCTTCCCAGTTCCACTTCTGGCCATTAGTTCCTGGAGGAATTGGGGTCCCGATGGACAGTTATAGAGGAAATAAATGGGACACAACTCACTGCTTCCAGGCTGATTCCCATAGAGTCCGTTCAGATAATATTGTTGACCTTTCGCTCAAGATCGCCAACTCTAGCCACAAGGACTGTTGATTTTTGGCAACTAGGCCTCTAAAACTTTGCCAACCTTGAGGAGCTTTATTTTTACTGTACTCCCTCATAGTGCAGGACCCACCTCCTGCTTGGGGGCTTGACACCTTATCTTGGCCTGAGGTCTTCTTTAGCAGTAGCTAAAGTTGCTGATTATAGAGAAATTCGAGACAGGAGTTTATACAGGGATTACAGAATGCCATGTATTGTAAAGTAATCACACACTCTCAGTTAAGCACTACAGACTTACATTATGAGTGTCTGCTTACATTATGAGGCTTAAACCAAGTCACCACCAATCACTGAAGGATGCTTTCTGTGACAGGCTACTTGTGCGCAGATACTGGGTCGAATTAGAAGATAGTCTCAGATGCTCAGCCTATATGTGTACCTACACGTGTAAGCGCATTTTCACGTTAGACGAGGGCCTCTTCCCCTAGCTACTCTTAAAAAACACCTGCAATTAGTACTCCTAATCTACTACAACAGAGCTTATTGCGACTAAGACTCAGGTAGTGAGACTTACAGCAAACGCTCAAAAACCAGAATGGCCCAAAAAGGAAAAAGTCTAAGGGTATTGAATGGGTGGAGCCCATTTCTCACAGTTGTCCTCTGGCCGCCATAACAAATCGCAAAGAGGACGATTACCAATAGGGATAATTTCCCAATTGCGAATCAGATGCCACCAGTGGTCGAAGTGGGGGAAAAAAAGTAGGGGAACTGTGGGCGGAGAGTCAGAGGGCGGGAATAACCCAAGAATTGGCTCAGTGGGCAGAGCCAAAGGTGTGGTCAGAATGCGCAAATATCCCAATTTTTAGTATTTGTTTGGCATTTCACGGCCCAGTTTAATCAACCAATGGATACACATGATTATATAAGGTTATAATGAGTTATTGACATTAAAACACATTCACAAAGTGGGATATGCTTCTAATCACAGAATGTCCCAAATACGATAAAATGTGGATGCACGAGCCATTATTCGCAGAGCCATGGAGTTTGTCATCAGCACTTCTCCCTTTTTCCACAACAGCACTTCAAACATGAATGGCAAAATATCCTAGTTTGCAAATGTTTTCTATATAACTCTGGCTCTGCCATATTTGCCTCCTAATGCAAGATCTGCTGCATGATCTGACCATTTAAACTAATAAATTGTTTATAGCTCAAATGTATCAAAAGTTAACAAAAAATGTGACTTGTTTTGCTGCAGAGTGGATGGCTTATTGCAAAGGTTGACTGATCATCTTTCTCACTGTTGCATTTGTATGTTACACTGGTGCTAATAAGGCAAAATCTTTCCAAAGACTGTTAGCATGTGTACACGTCAAAATAATAAAATATCAGAAAATATACTGCATTACGCTGCAGCCTTTTTTTAAATGCATAATTTAGTCAACACTGTGGCATAATTTTGTCCTCCTTTGCTGCATATTTAATTCCAGTGACCCCACAGCAAGCAGCACATATTAAAAGTGCTTGTGAATGAAGCAGAGAGACTGTGAAGTTTGCGAACTTAGTTTGGTGTGCATGCCAAATTCTGCATTGCCAATCCCTGGTGAGTTGCAGCTACTACTTCTGAAACAAGGCCAATGGAGCGAACTATGGTTGAGGCAGACTGGCCTCAAGGGCAGGGCCGGTCTTAGAACTGGTGGTGCCCTGTGCATTAATGTTTGTTATTACCCTCTAATGGCCACCTCTGTCATGGATTCCCTCACTACCACCCTTTAACAGTGCCCTTCAAGTCTCCATAACCACACTCTCTCTCAGATGCATTTAATTTGATTTACAGCGCCACTCATACCAGTGTAGGGTGTCAGAGCACTTTACATCACACACATTACTCAGAGACAATCAAGATGTGTGTAAATCACTGTATAGAAAATGTTACATAAGACTAAGGACTAGAAGGTGTAGGAGTCACATGACAACCATACTACTAGGCGGTATAGTTTAATAGTGATTGGTCTGGAGAAACAAACTCAGAATTTTAAAACGTAATACCATGGTTGGGGGTTCTCTTTAATAATCAGAATTGATTTCTGTCCAAAAGAACACTTTTTGCAACATTAGGATAATCAAAGACTGGGGGGAAAAACATAACACTCTAATTTATACCTTGCAGGTTGTATGCAGCTCCTAGATGAAAGTTAATAGCTCACTGTTGTATGTTAGGATTTTAACTTATAAACTGCAAGTAACAAAAGGATCTCTCTGACAAAAGCAGTAGCCAACTGACCTATTTACATTATGTGCACTTTGTGATCTGTGTAGGAAGGTGAAATCTGACTACATGGTTGCCCCCACTTTTTTCCTGGTGTTTTGCTGGTTTTCGACTTAGTCTGGCTGGGATCCTGCTATTCAGGACCCCAGCCTATCTGCTTTCTCCCTTAAATTGATTACAAGTACTATAGGTACACTCCAGATTGGATTCTGGGGTACCCTTATAAGTCCCTAGTATATGGTATACTATGTACCAAGGGCATAGGTACCCCAGAGGCCTACCAGGGGCTGCAGCATGTATTGTGTCACCCCTGGGAAGCCTTTCAAAATAAAACCAAAGGAAATGATGGACGGAGTGTTGAACATGGCAAGCACTCACCCCCAGTCAACTGATCTAGGTTTAATCCACCACCGTTCTTTAGCCCACTCTGCCACCCCAGTTCAGACATGGCCATATGCAAATCAGTCTGACCCTGTGCCTCATGGGAACAGTCCAGCCCGAACTGCCAAGCCATGTCTTCCCTGGACCGGAAACAAGCTTCCTAGAACCAGTTTCTGGCATTTCAGCCGTCTTCAGCCAGGCTTGCTTGAATCCAGTGGCAAAGTGAGCAAGGGACTCACGTCTGAGCATACCCTGCCAACTTATGGCGAACAAAGCAAAACCAAAGGAAGCTTGTTTCCGGTCCAGGGAAGACATGGCTTGGCAGTTCAGGCTGGACTGTTCCCATGAGGCATAGGGTCAGACTGATTTGCATATGGCCATGTCTGAACTGGGGTGGCAGAGTGGGCTAAAGAACGGTGATGGATTAAACCCAGATCAGTTGACTGGGGGTGAGTGCTTGCAATGTTCAACACTCCGTCCATCATTTCCTTTGGTTTTTGCTTTGTTCGCCATAAGGTGGCAGGGTATGCTCAGACGTGAGTCCCTTGCTCACTTTGCCACTGGATTCAAGCAAGCCTGGCTGAAGACGGCTGAAATGCCAGAAACCGGTCCTAGGAAGCTTGTTTCCGGTCCAGGGAAGACATGGCTTGGCAGTTCGGGCTGGACTGTTCCCATGAGGCATAGGGTCAGACTGATTTGCATATGGCCATGTCTGAACTGGGGTGGCAGAGTGGGCTAAAGAACGGTGATGGATTAAACCCAGATCAGTTGACTGGGGGTGAGTGCTTGCAATGTTCAACACTCCGTCCATCATTTCCTTTGGTTTTAGCCTTTCAAAATGACACCACAGGTCTGCTACTGCAGCCTGGGCAAGGTGGTGCATGCACCCCTTACTGAGATATAGGTTCACTATATCTCTCCATATCACTGTACATATAAACCTATCAGACACCCCTATGGTAGGCCTTACCAATCCTGAAGGCAGGGTGCTGGGTTTTATGTGAGAGGGTGCCCATGCATGAGCAGAGCCCCTCAGCAGCCTTCAGAACCTTTATTCTGGGGTTGTTTGTGATGCTGCCAAACCATACACTCTTAAGTGCATTATAACCAAACGGTAAATGCTAACTTTGGAATGGCTGCACGGAAACATGTTGTATTGGGTGTCAAACACTTTGGAATCATACCCCCACACCAGTAACTGGTGTGGGAGTATGATCCCACCCTTCTAGAGGGAGAGACATGACAGCACCGGTATACCCGGTACCAGCTAACAGAGCCCTGGCATCACAAAATGGATGCTGCCAGCCACAGACACGAGTCTGCCCTCCTGTTGCTGGACGATACTCCGGCAGGGGAGGCCTGGACAGTAGGTTTCCTGTCACAGGGAGGTGTCACCACCTCCCAGAAAGGCTTTAGTGTATTGGGGCTGGGTGGGTGCACTCAAAGAGTGCTTTGAAGCTCAGCACTGGGGGCACATTTGGTGTCCCTGTGCATAGTCCATCTCAAACCGGTTGCAGGGGCTACCAGCCCCTGCTCTGGCGTGAAACTGGACAAAGGAAATGGGTGTAGCCAACCCTCTTACCTGACCCTCCCATAGGTGGGCCCCTAGAGTTTGTCCCACCCCTTCCTTGGGTATAAGAAAGGAACCCCTGGCTACAGGACTTTAGATTACACCTGGACGAAACTCTGATACTGAATCCTGGAACTTCTACATTGAACTAGATAAGTAAAGAATCTCCCTTGGAGTAAAGGAGTTACTCCCCTGCAAGGCAGGCACCAAAGACAGATCTGACCAGTTTGCAGCTCCAAAGCTCCCGCCAGACTCCGAAGAATTTTGCAACACAGGAGGTCGAACAGTGCCCACAGCAAGTCTGAGGCCCGTATCCCTCGTGGCGACCGTGCAAACCGAACCCCTGGACACCACATCACTTTGCAGAAGCATCAGCTTTCCAACAACTCCTGCAGCTAAGCTTTGGATTACTTATAGCCCTTACCCCGAGCAGCATTTGCACTGAAGATTGCCCGCCTACACTCCAAGAGTGTTCCGTGAGCTGGCCCTTTGTGTTTTCTCTCGAGGTCCCTTTGCGATCCCTAGTCCGTCGACTGGTGGGTCCCTGTGAAGGCAACTTTACCTCTAATTAGGCTTACCTGATTGCTCCAGACGTGTCCTGACTCTCCATTGCTTGGGGAGTCCCCAGGACCTTGCTGGTCCGCACCAAAGCATCTTTTCTCTTCCTGCGTGGGTTGCTGTTGCCAAGGCTTGTTGTGTTCAATACGAGGACCGACACCCCAGCACTCGACAACCTTTGTGGGACAGCTCAAATCCAGCTTCTGGTTGTCGTCGACTCCTCCTGGTCCTCGTGGCTGCAGAGTCAAGCTTCGCCTCTTCGCACTTGAATCACCCAACATCGGTGGGGTTTCGTCTACCGTGCCCCTGGTCACTGGCAAGTGACCCAGACTCTGTACCCTCTGCTTTCAGGTTCTTCTGATCTTAGATCCAGGCTTGGATCACACTGGACACTTTTCTCCTTCCCGGCAGCAGCACTTTGCAGTAGATCGCCATTGAAATCAACGACGATCCCCGACACCATTTGACACCTATGCACCCGGCTTCCCTGGGTGAGGTAACTCAAGTACTCCGGTGCTCCCGTGGGTGCTGGCCCTAGAACCCCCTAAGTCTAAAGGGGTTTTCTCAAAGTCCTCTCCTAAGTGTCCATAACTTCTAAAATTCCAACCGTGACTTTCTCATAAAATAGTACGGGGCTCGCACCTGTGTTCTCACACTGCACACGTCCCCTGTGGGTCTCCTGTGTCACTACCTTGGGTGGTTCCTTGGGGTCCCAGCGATTCTACGTGCTTTAGGCACTGTGTCTAGTGAAGTCGTGGTTCTTATACCACTTTCTTAATATATGGTTTGGTCCGCCCCTAGGACCCATTGTATATTGTGCTATTTACTGTCGTTTTAGAACTGTATTATTGTGTATCTTGGACTCTAATCTCATAAAGAGATTAGTAGTGAGTGTTTAGAAATAAATACATATATTTTATATATACCTTGTGTGGATCTCCTTTCATTTAGTAATTCAAGAGGTTATAATCTGGTAAACCAAGTTGCTTTACACTCCTTCAAGACTTAGCCTGAAGGCTGCTCTCCATAGCTACCACTAGGATAGCTTTCAATAAAGGTATTCTTTAAACATATCATCAATAAGGGTTGTTTGGACTGGTACAAGGTAGCCACTATAACTAGTGGAGAGCATATACCAGGCCAACTTCTCACAATATGTATGGTACATGTTCTTTGCAGCAGGCACATTAACCCTCTGAGCTACCTTTCCATGAATCAGAACTTCCACTAGACAAAATGATCTCTCTCTAGGAAGAACATTAAACACCAGAGTCATCATGACATTTTTATTGTTGCCGAAAATTGCTGGAGGCCAGGAAGGAGGCAGCAAGCACTTTTAAAACCTTAATATACTTGCAAACATAATGCCTCCACCCAAAGTCAGCACCCGGTGCGGTCACACCAGTTGCACTGCTCTAGAGCTGGCCCTTCTCAAGTGTCCTGTGACCTCAGTGACAGAGTCACTGTCGCTCTAGGGTGTGCTGCTTCATAGGCCTGTCTGCAAGACTGGAGGTGAACTTCAATATGTATTGTGGTGGACAAACCTTGAAGGTTAACCCACACTTGCCACTGCTAGGGTCCACCTGCTGGTGCTCAGACACCAGGGCTTCTAAGGTCTTGCGCAGCCTTCTAAGGTCTAGCATGGGATTGTGCTCTCTCAGGCGAGTGGTCTGGTGGACTGGTTATTAAGGCTGAACCTGGTTCCCCAGTTCCAAATTCAGCAGCTCTGGCCATAGTGCCACATCCTCTCCCCCACTGAACACCATACTGCCCCACTGAGAAAAACTCACACTGCCTTCAACTACAACCCAATTGCTGCCGGGTATAAACACCTGGATGCGGCTCAATTTAAATGACGCAGAGCAATATGCAGTCTACAAAAAAAAAGTGACAACATCCTGCAAAAAGCAAACACTCATAGGGAATGCAAAATTTAGCAAACCATGTGAATTGTAAGCAGGAACAACATGGTTACCTTAATGCGTTTACACTCACTATTCAGAATTCAGTGAGTGCTCTTGCCTGAAAAGTTAAGGACATGACTACAGGGCCTTGAATGGACCCATTTCAATGCCCATTGCTTATATCCTTACAAAACGTAAGCAGTATGGTAAAAAGACCACATCCCTGTACGCATAGCCGCGGTACACATTTTGTTTTCCATTCCACACTTTGCAGTACCTCCAGGATTGGTGCACTAGTTGCAAGCCCAGGGAAAACAAAGACAAGAAAACAAAAATAGCACTTCACTGGCAAACTCTGTAAAAGTGGCGCTAATGTGTTTGGGTGTGAATAAAATCAATCTGGTCAGTTTGCTACCAGCAGGCGCGCAACACCCATTGGACTCACGTCGTGTGTGGCAGCCCGGGATGAGACAGCTTATCGGGTACAGACAGGTCTTTTAAAGACCATTTGCATGTTAATGAGGCCTTACGCTTGTGTCACCCCTTCTAAGAGCTCCTGCAGCTCCACTCTGCCTATTGCTTAAAGATTAAGCCCCCCCCGGAATTTTTTCTTTGCCCTCTGGCTACCAGTCTGTCTTACTTTACTTAGTTATTTTTCCTATTTTTAACCTTTTATTCCAGATGCTGCACTTTGGAATTATAATACGACATTTCCAGCAAAAATTATTTTCATTTTTGGATCCATTTCACAGGGGAGGAAATAAGAGAAAGGAGAGGAAAGAGAGTGAGAACCCCGTCTTGAAATCTCGGTTTTCTGTAAGAGAAGAGCTGCTAGACAGAAAGAGAGGGAAGAGTGAAAGAGTTGGGGGGAGGGGGGAAGGCAGCGGCAGAGCAGAAGCGGACACTGTATTTTTCTTCTCTGGGTAAGAAGAAAAAGACAGAGTCCTGTTACTTCTCTGCCGCCCATCCTCGAACGCCAGGAACGCCGAGCTTTATAGGCCATGCCGATTTCTTGCGTCCCGGGACGCATTTTCAAAATAAAAAAGTAGGGGAACGAAATCGCTGGAATTGAAGAGGTAGGGGCACGCCGTGCCCTGCCGTTCCCCCCCATTTCGACCACTGGATGCCACCAGCTTTGAGGTGGTGAAATCTGATCAATGTCTTACAACCAACAATTGTAGTCTCAAACCACAGATAAATCTGGAAAACTAGAATCATGAGTGCTTTGTTTATGTATCACAATATACCCTCCAAAGTCTTCAAACAAATTTCAATCACATGTTCCTGTTTTGATTGACTTGTATTGATAGCAAATGTATAAATATGAGGCAGAAATGTATAGATTTTAGTATTATATGCTCCAACTGGATTTTGAGAGAATGCTCTGGTCCACTGAAATGACTATTGTCACTTTTTATTTTGCTTACATATTGGCTATTGTATAGCACTACACGCATGTTAGTCTTGTGGGTGTCCCTAAGTGTTGTGTTTTATTTTACAATCCTTTTCCAAAGTGCAGAGAAGAGTGAATGTTCCTTTCATGACTCCTTCTATTTGCGGTTTTTGACTGGTTCGCAAAAGCCCTCTTGTGTGGTTTGAAAATATTTTTTTCCAGCTTGTTAAAGGGCTTTTGAAAATAATATAAATGTATTTAGTGGTTACAAACACTCAGATTTTGCCAGTAACAAGCTTTACAACAGTATAATGACTTCGTGAATTAGGCACCAGGTTTTAACTCAAAACATGGAGCAGTAATCATGGTGTTGCAATGGACTAATAAACTGGATTTTATGTAAAATAATTACCATAAGAAATATGAATTGAAGGACCTTCTGAAGGGTATTTGTTTCTCAATGTATGGTATTATTTAAATGCAAAATTATACCTCCATCCTATGAATGTTTTAGAAATTAACTTCACAGCCTCTCAAATCTGTGGAATGCTAGCCTGATATACCTAATCAGAAGTCACGTTTTTAATTTAAAACATATTTGGAGTCCTCTGTACACAAGTAATTGAATGATTTAATTTAGTCCCTAGAGCAACATAAACATGCCGTTCCATCCACCAGCCTTCTATAAAATAAGGAATACTGCTCAGCTCAGATGCTTTTGTAATGACATTGAGAGGAGTGAAAAAGAGCCATAAGAGTCCTAAAGAAGCCGTACTCACTCCCTTCAGGTAATAAAATGCTAACATGTACCTCCTCTCCACTTGGCCTAATTATAATGAAAATGAGGTGCCTTTAACCCGTTGGATAATGCTGGGCAGGGAAATTATTTGCTTATGTGGTAACAGCAAATATTTTTCTAGAGAGTTTAGAAATTATGACTTTGATTCCCCAGTTAATCAACGTCACTGGTAGAACTATCTCTTTGGAGATCAAACTACCAGCAGACGTGGTGTAGGAAAGACTGTCACAGGACTTCAAAATGGCAGCCTGAGTGGTGCCAGTGCACTCACCTACCTTGCACTCACACTCTGTCCATCACAAGTTTGTCAAACGATCAATTCTATTGAAAGGACACACACAACCCTCACAAACTAGGAGGAGCCAACAAATATTAGCAGATTAAGTCCTCAGTCAATAATTCTCGCACATTTCTGGGACTGCTCATACTTGGGGGCCCATTACGATATCGGTAGGTCGGTGTCTGTCCCACTGACTTCTCTAACCGCGGTCAGACCGCCACATTACGATGCGGTTCATCGGACCGCATTGCCACAGGGACTGACCAACAGCTTCCGACAAGCTCAAGGAAGCGGTCGGTCGGATTGTATTCCCCACAATCTCAGCGGTGCCTTCTCAGATACCACCGTGGGTATTCCAATCCACCTTTCCGCCAGCCATTTCACTTTGGTTCTTCTGATGTGAAAATGCTGGTGTAAAGGCCATAATAGGGCCACTGTCTGCCGTGGCCCTCCGTTGTGGGCCCTGGGGGCCGCTGTGATGCCCTCCTAAACATCCCTGAATCCTGTTGCAGGCCCTGCATGGTGCCTCCCACAGGGTGCAGGGATGTTAAAAACATGCCTCTTTGCTTTGGGGCATGTGCTGTGGCCCTTTTCCGGACTTCAGCACAAGCCTCATTGCATAGAAGCATGTTTCCAACTGCCTCCACGGCGGTCGGATCGTAATTTGGCAGGCGAGACCGCCAACTAATTGTCGGCTGGTCACGTTCCTGCAAGGATGGCGGTCGGACACTCATTTGACTGCCATCTTAATCAGCCCCTTAGTCTTTTAAAAGAGACGCTTGACAAAATTAACTTTTCGAAAAACCCATAATCTCCCTAATTCAGAATTCAGCATGTCGTATCTATGATGTACAAATATTATACTACCATGCTATAAATGCTGTCTTGTAAATTAATTTTTTAACAAAACCTAGAGCACTCTTTTAGTTAATAGTTGTTCACACCATCCAGTTCATACATGCCAGCCTTTGTAATACTAAATGCATGAATGGCCAATCAAAGCAAACAATTTCAATTAAATCTACCACAAATCCCTAAAATAATCTTTCTAGAGCATTAACAATGACTTGGAACTTAGCAGAATTTAAACGTTTCCCATTCGACAACTAAGATAATTAATCCACAAGAGTAACTTGAGAAATCTTCCATACTTAGACACATTTGTTATTTTAATACATTATTCAAAGTCTGAGAGAGGGGCAGGGGTGAATGTTTGCTTTCCACTTCCACAAAGAACACAGACAACAGTTCTTACCACTCTCTACCTAAGTAACATTCAACACTCTCTGCTGATCTCGCCATCAGTTCTTATGTTTCTCAATTCCAGTGTTTCTTAACCTGTGGCCCGGGGCCCACGATGCCTACTTAGGGGGTCCACTATGGCTTACAAAATCTAATATTAACAGGTTAATAAAGTGTATATGAATAAAGAAGCAAAATTTAAAATCTTAAAACATTCTGTAAATGTGAAGGAATTTGAAATTGGAGGCTAGAAATTAAATCGGTATCTTCAGATGGATTTGTGGGAGCAGTAGATTATTAAATCAATCCTCATGTCTAATTCTGCATAAAGTCCGAGATGCAACTTCCTCTCTTCTGAGAAAGGGAGGTATCCAAGCAACGGGAAGATCCTAAGGCATATGTTCTCATAATGTTATGCCAATTTTAAATCATGACTTGTCCTGATATTTATCTCTTAACAGATAATTAAACTCGAAAGAGAGTACACAAATGTTCATTGAGCTTTGTGGACTCGATTGAACAAAAAATTTGGAAATCTGTTCCACAGGTTTACAACCTCACATAGGTGCTTAGCTCTGTGTTTATGCAATTCATGACAATTTCAAAGAGTGCACCTGAAAACGTGCAACAGTCACAGCTTTTTAGGCATACTTCTAAGAAATGTTTGGACATGCCTAATTAAAGCAATGTGGATGCATTAAGGGCCAGATGTGTAAAGCCATTTTGAAGTCACAAATCCCTCACTTGCTTTTTTCTATAAACAAACCCCGTTTTGCCAGATGGAAAAGCCTTTCCCACTCGCAAAGCACGTTCGGCAATCCTTTCCGAATCGCAAGTAGAAGGGGGCACAAAAAGGACGCCCACTGTAAATTGCGAGATGCAATGGTATATATTAACGAGTTGCGACCACATCTGCGGTTGCAAACCATTTATCTGTTAACAAGGAGGAGGTAGCTTATTCTGAAAGGGGAAGATGTCCCCTTTAAAACACATAGTCTTTGTGAATTTGTTTCAGCAGCTTTGGGGGGAGAAGGCAGTGGTGCAGTGAACCTCTGCTTGCTCTCACTGACGTTTTCCCATTTGAGAATACCAAGGCGAGCATTAAAGGTCTGCTGTTTCTAGTATGCTGCCATTCCTTTGTTTGTAGCCAAACACAAAGGGGGTGTTGTAAAGAGCAACCTGCAAACGTTATATTCATGAGGCTGGTCATTCCTCTACCCCATGGAGCCTGAAAACTCAAGGTTAGTCATATTAAAACCCAGGTCGTTGTGCAAAATCAGAGACAGGCCAAATTATTTGCTTATGTTGAATATGTAACAGCACATATTTTCATGCAAAAGGTTGGTGCATAATTTGTTATCACTTTTTGCGACCTGTCTATTAGTACATCGGGCGTAGTTACATGTAATTGTACATAATATATACCTGTGCTTGGGGAAATGCTTTCCCATATATTGACTTCCACTATTTACTTTTTTCTTCCAAACAGAAAACTCTTTTCCAGTACTTCTGCTATCTGCTCCATTCCAATTCTCACCCAAGAAAAGGATGTACTTCAGCCCTTGACAAGAATATGTGGGAATGAGTTCGAAAAAGGTGTGTGAATTTCCACTAATTCTCAAGCTTAAAGCTGTGGGTGTTTTAGGGCATCCATCTAAATTAAGGAGAGAGTGAGCAAGTTATGGGGAAAGTCCCTATCCCCAGTTCAAAAGTATGCAAAACAACGTGGACGAACCCACTGTGAAAAGAATTTGGATCACGGGAGACCACACTAGGTTTCAACGGGCCACTCGTCTTGATGAAAGTGTGACTATAGACGGTACCCCTCCCAGACTCTGAATTTCTGCCTCACACAATAATTTTGTGTTTTTACAGTGGGTCTGTAAGTATACCGATACCACTGAGCACCACAACACACCTTAGCGCGTGTGTTGGATAATCACCTTTCACGTGGCATGCTTTTTGCCACTCACGCACCCATCACCCAGTCCTGACGAAAGCCCGTACGTTATTTATCCAGGGCTGAAACATGTAGACCATATTTGAGACAACTAAGAGTAAAAAATTCACTCCAGTAGTTACGCTTTTTGATTTTAACCGTATCCTGGGCCGCCACTAATAAACACATTAGGCAAGGATTCCCAGAGATATTTTTAAATCCTCACTACACTACTTCACACAAATATACCACACCAGCTCCGGTGTAATCAGGCGTCGTAGCACACCCGGGGGGCATGACACCTCATGGTTTCCTGTCACTGTTCATCATAACAGTGAGTCCTAATTCTTTTCACAGTGGGTTCGTCCACATTGTTTCGCATATGTTTTAGGGCACCCCCAAAACTACTTATTCCCCAGCCCTGCAGTGGGATTTACTAACTCACAACCTTACAGCATTATGACATTACACTGCACATGCGTAAATTGATTTTTTTAACGCGAGTTCACTTTTGTGAATAGCTTGCACTTGTAAATAAAATTTTGTGTCTTTAAGTTGGACTTACAAGTCTAAACGTCTTTCTTAATAGGGCTTTTCATCTTTGGTTTTAGGATACGTTAGTGTAGTATATATTCCCTGAAGTCTACTTTATGTCTTGCTGGATAAATAACTTGTTTTATATTGTAAATAGAGAAATTACTATAGCGCTCTTGATTGGATTCCTGAAAACCAATTAAAAAGCATTGCAAACCACATACAATTGTAGAAGGCTTTATGGAGTTCACAAAGTCTGAGATCTATACCAGACTCAATACATTAAAGCAGATGACAATTGGAATATAATGCACTACATGAAACATAAATATATACATTTAGATTTGGAGAATATTGGAGTTTTTTGGAGGCACTGTCCACACTAAAAAAAAATCATATTGAATACTACATAAAGTGGTGGGTGGATTGTTTGCATTAATCTACGCCACCTCAATTACTCTGTGCTACAATCTAGTCCATCATGCCTACTGTGCCAACTAGGAGAGTAACCAACCATATGCAAATCAGCCTTGTTTTCTGCTTCAGTAGGATAGGCTGCCCCGAACTGCCGGGACAAGTCACCTCCAAGCGGGAACACAAGCAACCGCAGACTGAGAGTGGTCTATTTAGACCTCTTCTGTAAGGTGCAGCTTTAGTCCTATGGCATAGTAATCATGAGACCCAAGTCTAGGCATGGATGGGGAAGGATTGGAATGCAGGGACTAAAATGCAGCTCAAGCGATTACCAGTGGCTGAGATTAAGTCAAGTAGTCCATCCGCCACTTTGTTAAGTTGTAGCCTAATTTTCACAGACACAACGCCAACAATAGCATCAGAGTGCTTCCATTTTCAAATGATTCTAGTAAAACACCAGGCAATAATCCAGGCAAACATTTTTTCTATCCCAAATCCACTATCTATATTAAAATAATGCTATATACACTGCACATCTAGCACATGAACACAAACTATTAGAGGTTCCCTGTGTCAAACTCCCTTCATGCGTGGTAACTGCAGCCTCTGTAACTTCAACATCTGAGTTGACAACTAAAAAGATTGAAAACATGTTGTAATGCGTATCAGTGACAAAAGCATGCTGACCCAGCTAGTTTAGAAGAGGCTCTGTTAATAATGAAATAAAAACAAGAATGAACCCATCTGGATCACATGTGATTCCAAGCTCAGCTCTGGTATCTCTTAACATTCTATGACATGTCTAGGAGCCCATAGAACCTCAAATAGAGAGGTATAGAAAATCTATCAAAAGGGAAAATACCAACTTTCAAGACCAAGGCTGTGAATAGCCATCGAAGAAGACACTAAGAGGCCACATTTCCAGATTTTGCTACTCAAATTAAATACTTAGATCAGAGAATTCATCACAAGAACTAGTGCAAGGCATTCATGTCCGGCAAATGTAATTACCAACATCATCATACCCCCCATAATCATATACTTCCTCAAGCAGCATGCAAAACTGCTTCTCCCACACACCTTGCATAAGAGGGATCCACACTAACTTTCAAGCGCCTTCCCCGAAGGCTGGAAACATGCAGAGATCAACCCCGTGCTGAAGAAACCCTCTGCCAAGCCGACGGACTTTAAGAACTACAAGCCCATCTCTCTACTCCCCTTCCCAGCCAAAGTCATCGAGAAGGCCATCAACACCCAACTCTCAGAGTTCATCGAAATGGACCACAAACTGGACCTTTATCAGTCGAGCTTCAGAAGAAACTACAGCACAGAGACTGCACTCCTTGCCGCTAGAGACGACATCCGCATCATCCTCGACCGAGGCGAAACTGCAGCCCTCATCATACTGGACCTCTCGACAGCCTTCGACATTGTCTCCCATCACACCCTCTGCGCAAGACTCCATGACGCCGGCATCCACGACAAAGCCCTAGAATAGATCCACTCCTTCCTCACCGGCCAAAAACAGAGAGTCAGCCTTCTACTGTTCTACTCAGAGCCCATAGAGAGCTGCTGCTGAGTCCCCCAGGGATCCTCCTTGAGCCCACCCTCTTTAACATCTACATGGTCCAACTTATGGCCATCGTCAGAAGCCACGGACTCAACATCATCTCCTATGCTGATGACATCCAGCTGATTCTCTCCCTTACAGACAAACCCACACTTGCCAAGGGCAACTTCCACAACGGGATGAAGGCAGTCACCGCCTGGATGAAGGACAGCTGCCTCAAGCTCAACTCAGACAAGTCCGAGGTCCTGAACCTGGGCACCACCCCCTCTGCTTGTAATTACACCTGGTGGCCTGCAGCACTCGGAACCCTCCTCGCTTTCTATGAGCCACCAAATCAATGCTGTCTCGTCCTCCTGCTTCCACACGCTCTATCAGCTTTGGAAGATTTATAAGTTGATCCCCACTGAGTCCAGGAAAACGGTCACCCATGCACTTGTCAACAGCAGACTGGACTACGTCACCACACTCTTCACCGGTACCACCAAAAAGCTCCTAAAGAAATTACTGAACATCCAGAACACCCCGCCAGACTCAACTTGAACATCTTCCATTGTAGCCACATCACTGGTTATCTGAGAGACCTCCACTGGCTCTGGATCAACAAAAGAAATATCTTCAAGATCCTCACGCACACCTACAAAGCCCTCCATAACGCCGGAGCTGCAAACCTCAACCGCCACCTCTCCTTCCTCACACCCACCAGACATCTCCGCTCTGCCCATCTGGCCATGGCCATCGTCCCACGGATCTGCAAGACCATGGCTGGAAGAAGATCCTTCTCCTACCTCACTGTGAAGACCTGGAACTTCCTGCCTCTACATCTCAGGCAATTACAGTCTCTGCCTCAATTCAGGAAGAACCTCAAGACCTGACTCTTCAACTGAACCGCAGATCCACCTTCCCCTAACAGGTGAGTAGTGGTGCTTTACAAGAACCCTGATTGATTGATAGACTGAAGCACACCCATTACAAGGGAATGCAGCAGAAGGTGCATCGGGCTGAAGTATCTTTCAACAGTGATCCAATCACAGCATTCTGAAATGGCGCCAATGAATGTAAAGGAAGAAAAATGTCATTTATATTAATCAGTGTGGGGGCATAAGGTTGTAAGCCAGGGTTGGTAATATTTAATGAGGCAACATTAAATTAGGACTTTTCTACATGTAAAGTAAGAAATAATTTTAAAATGGGCTGATGACTATATTCCCTCCCTAATATAGATTATACTTCCTGCCAGTAATGGGGGTTATTAATTTGGGAGCGGGTATCAATACCAACTTAACAAATCCACCTAGTTAGGTCAAAGCACAGTACTGAGAGAATTTCAGCTCAAAACATGTTGCCGTGACATAAGTAGCAGGTAATCCCCAGAGAATTGCATGATAAATTAGAACAGCAACAACATTTTTAAACTAAACAAATACAACACTAAAAAAATCCCAAATCAATTTAAAAAAAGGTAAAAGTTTAACAAGCATAAAGACAGCAAGATTATTGAAATAGGTTAAGAGGCTGTGTAGATCAGATTTTTTTAAATTGTAGGACAAAAAAGCATCAACAAAAAGTAGCAACATATCAAAAGTCACTGGTCCAGGTTGACTGATTCAATTGAACTGCTTAGATCATATTCATGTATGCTGTATTCAGGTGCATATTGATTTTTGCATAATTGATTTGACTGGAGATTGCAACTTTATTATTCTGTTAATAAACCTTTATGATTTTGCAATTTACTTCTCTTTGTCATTACTGTGGGGCGAAAATCTGATTCACTGTCATTGCAATGTTAATGAATTTGTGATTTCAGCCTCAGCTTGAGATAAAGGTCCACACAAGTGGACGTAGTGGAGTTACAGCTTTGCGCCAAGTTAGCTCGATGTTAAATTCTAACCTTATCTAATCTGCTACTAAGACCTAGGTGTGATTTCAGGGTGACCATGATAAAGCTTGACATTCCAATCAAGGTTTCTACCTTCACACTTAGGGCCTAATCAGGATGTCGGTCGGCGTTGCCTCCGCCAACATTCCTGCTGTTTTGGAACTGACCGACCTTGGGTTGGTGGTCCAAAAACGCTATTACGATGTGACGGCACAAGGTGTGGTCACAGACTCCCATTTCCATGTAGGAGCTTGTGTAGCAGTCAGAAACCAGTCGCAGCACAAGCTCCCATAGCGAAATGGGAGTCACTGTAAATCCCTGCACCGTGTGGCAGGCATCTCACGTTGCCAGCCACTCGGTGCAGGGATTTACAGGGGGGCACCATAGGTGCCCCCTTGGCCCCCAACCGGAGTCCATGGAAGAAGGGGGACCCTTCTACGGGCCACCCCAAAGTCCCTTTCCGACAGACTCTTTCCGGCGGAAATGCCATATGTAAGGGATTATGTTCGGTTTCCATATGGTCCGACTGACCAACGGGCTCAAGGAGCCCGTCAGAAGCCAGCCGAATTGACCAGCCGGTTTGAATTCTGACCGTCGTAATCATAATATGGCAGTCAGAATTCAAACCAAGGATGTCGGTCGATAAGCCTTCGATGAGCGGTCGGAGGTTTACCGACCAACATCCTAATTAGGGCCTTAGTCTCTGAAAATGTAAGTCAAAATCTTCCAGTTGTGCAAATTCCATGGCTGTGGCTGGCGAGGACCTCTCAAAGTCAGATACATCATCAAGCTCCCATTAAAGACATTAATTTTGGTGACAAAAGCTCAAAGTAGGACAAACCTGGATTGTGTAGCTGCTGAGGTAGTTTCATGGTTTTGCTTGATTTGCTGCCTTGCCCCAGCCCACGGTTTTACCTTCAGAGTTAGACACCTTTATGGAAGTCAAAATCATCCAGAGGGGAAAAGTTGAAAGCTGCAGCTGGCCAGGGATCCACAAGGCTGGATACTCCAAAGTTCCATTAAACCAATTTTTATTGTGGCGAAAAGCTCCATGTGAGGGAAACCTGGCTTTCTTGTCTGTCTTGGATGCGACCTCCCTGGTCAAGCCCAAGCACAATGTAATGTAACTCCGGAGGGAAACAGATATTTAAGTCCAACATATATAAAAATATTGAAAACGTTTTTTGTCAGTCCTGCAGGCCCTAGTTCCTTAGGGCAAGGTTCTATGAACCAGGTCTCTGCCCAACCAAGTCTCCTGCCTCGTTCAGCCCTCTGTAGCCATCTGGGTCTTCTTGGAACCCGGAGGTCTTTTGCTATTTGGTGTCCCTAAAGCAGACTGATGGCCAAGTACCTGACGCATGGAGGGTAGTACCAGCCCCTGGTGCCAGCAGGACTCATGAGTCGTAAAGTGATTCCTTTTCTTCCAGCAGAAGTGTTATTCCAGCAGGTCCTCATTTTGGTGAGGTTTGAGATGCTGGATTTACCATTTGCACTAGCCAGTGACTGGAGAAATTGTGTGACCCAATCCTACCTATCTTCCTACCCCCCCCCCCCCCCCCAGCTCAATACTTTCTCTTTTCCTTACTGTAAAATTACCAAAGAGCTCCTATTTTCAAGATGTCAGCATCAATCTGCTACCCGTTAGATCTGTTTTCAGCTTTTGAAACACTTCCCTATTACAGGAGTTCTCCTCCCAATTAACATGGTGAAAACAGGTTTCCTCCCCTATTGTTACTGGAGCCTTGCTGACTGGGAGGGTCCTCTGAATCAATAGAAGAAGCCCTCCCTTGCACCGCCAAGTCAAATGAGGTGGTGCTAAACCTGCCCATTGTTCTGCCAACTGTTCTTGTTCACTCCCAAATAGCTCATCCTTGTTAAGTGGTCAGTAGTTAATATCCATCGGCTCTTCCTGGGCTCAGAGGCATGTTATAGATCTTTGAGTCAGAGTTGTTAACTTTCCAGGCCAATCATGTCTATTCTAGGCCCAGAGGGGCAAAAATAGTTTAAGCCAGTTCTGGCTCAGGTAACAAAAAATAAATTGTTACAACGTTACTTTTCCAATTAAGGTATCACAAATCTGATAAAGTCATAAATAACTTTGAGGCATTTTTTTCTAGCATTTTCGCCAAACCTAGATATGAAATAAAGACTTGAATCCCACCTAGGCCTGTTCAGATAAAAGTATAGAAAGACTACACAGTGAAATAGCTTTTGGGTTTAATTTCACTACATTTGTAATGTCCCCTTTTTATATTAGGGTAATTTCCTCTGGGCTTGCAAGGCACACTTTAGGGCTAATGATTGCATATATAACAAGCATTGGCATAGCCAATAGGTCTCGCCTTTTGGACCTTATAAGTGTTTAGCCATGCAACAGTTGCATAACTAAACACTTATAAGGTCCCAAAAGCGAGACCTATTGGCTAGGCCAAGCGGCCGCGAAAGTGATCGCGATCGCGATCAAACATCAAAGGCCGTGCGGCCGCAAAAGTGAAAGTAATCGCGGTAAAAGTGGCGCGCGCGCCCGCGCACATGCACTGTAGGTCTAAGCTGGCCTGGTAGCACTTTTTGGAGCCCTCTCAATAAGTCTCGCCAGACCAGCGCATGCGCTGGGTCAGGCGAGACCTAAAAATAGGCTAATGAGCAAAGTAAATGTTCCCCACCATGTGTCACTGCAGGGCATTTACACTGAGCCTAGCTAGCACACAGCGGTGCTTCTAGAAGACATATATCTTTCCGGTACATGCAGATGGTATGTATACACACTGCAGCACTCAAATAAAATTTAACTCCCAAGCAATAGGTGCATTTTCTGCAGCATCTACAATGGAATTACAGGGTAGTTAAAAAAACACAAATTGAATGAAACCAATTTTACCACTGCCATTATAGGCTCAGATAACACAAACTGTGGCACAGATTACCAGTGCCACAGGGTACAGAGCCCTAATAGCGGCAAAAATAGGGTCTAGGAAAAGGTAAACAAATCTGGAGTGAACATGCAGAAATGGCTAATTTGCTATTCTAATCCATACTGGGATTGTTTTAGAGTTGCCCCTAAGCTTCAGCAAGGGAGAGGATAGCAAACGCCACACCTACAATTAAATATACATTGCAGGTCTATCTCCACTTCCTTCTTTCAAGATTACAAAAATGTAACAAAAAGGAAGTCCCGGTCTTGAGTAAATGCACATTCATCAATATTACCAAGGCGTACAACAAAGTCCATTATTTATTAAAAAAGGACTGGCACCGGTGAGCAAACTGTTCCATAGTGGTGCTCCCAGACGGGTTAATATCAGCATTCACACCTGGACAGCACAATCAATATCAGTGTACTACAGTTCACAATGTGCAGACAACGTCCAGATTTTCTTTAGCGAGGAGTCTGTAGTATTGGGGTTTCATACGTAGTATTATGTATTCACTTGTGTATTCACTCGTTATTCTTTACTAGAATTGTTCTGATTCTTAGAAGTTAAGAATCAGAACAATCAGTGTGTTCTCTGATTATATTTCCATTAGTTGGAATGTGAGTCATTCTTCTGCCTGACACTTTGCTTGCCTGAGCAATGCTGAGGGGTTGTCAGAATAAAGAAGATATCAACCTTTTGATTGTCTGCATTGATTACTTCATGAACCCTAAAACAACTGTTTGCACCTCTATACTTGTTGCATGTGCTATCCAGGAGCTTTAAGAGCTAATCATATAGGAATCTGTGCCCCTGATCATCAAGGACCCATGTGAAGCAGTGCAGTGACTTGCAAAGAATAGAAAACGTTTTCAGTTCGCAAAGACAAATCCACCGAAGTCTCTTTGATTTGGTAGTGCTCAGCACAACATGTAGTGGCAAAAGCACTGGTAATACAACAAGGTATGTTTGCCCCAAGCCTCCATTGGGTACCGTAAAATAGTACAGTGGGGTACCGCATCTGATGTAGACACCAACATACATCTTGCAGATAATAGGTTCAAATATTGTTGCAATTAACTTTTTATCCTTCTGAGTAAGCCTGGGCAAAGCACTACGCTACGCTCGCGTAGTTTGCGAAGTTTGCGCTACTTCGCACTACGCGAATTGCACGTAGCACAGTGCGAACACGCGTAGCGTAGTGTTGCGTAGTGCTGCGGTCATTTTTTGCTTGGTCGCGGTCCTCAACGTCAAGTTGGCGGCCACGAGCAAGCAAAATGACATCCCAGCGAGACTTTTTCCTTGTTTGCGATCAGCAAAATCAAGTTGGCGATCGCGAGCATGGAAAATAAACCTCCCGGCGAGATTCCCAACGCGAGGAGGTCAGGTTTCACATTGCGAGTGGTCGCGTATGCTCGCAACCGCTCGCGATGAGAAACTACCAGTTCGCGTTGAGAAAGCTGCCGCTCGAGTAAAACTCTACTCGAGCAGCAGAAAACTACAGCTCGCACTGTGCAAGATGCCATTTTCAATGATTGCACAGTGCCGGTTGCTTGTCCACACTATGCAATCATTGAAAACGACATCTGGCACAGTGCGAACAAGGTACTACGCAGTTCGCGAAGTGCTACGCGTAGCTCGCGTAGTGCGAAGTGCACTTTGCGTAGCTTCGCGAAGTGCTACTTCGCGAACTACGCCCAGGGTTACTTCTGAGGTTGTAAAAATAGTACTGTTGAGTTGAGTAAAAGTAAAATTGGTTATTTAGAACACCATAAAGATCCGGGGCAGTGGCAGAAAGTACTAGACGATATTATTATTATGTTTCTATCACCAAGTATTGAGACATTTTAAGCATTTTGGCACAGTGTGTGTTTAATTCCAAACTAGCAAAACATTGGCAGTGGTGCTGCTGCCCTATCACTTTCAGGAAATTGTTTCACGGATTCAGTGGCTTTAGACATCCAAACTGGACGATTTTAAGTTTCTTCTGCTTTGCCAAGAACGTTTCCTCTATTTAGCTTACAGTCTCTGAAGCTTAAAAGTGGATTTCCTCGCTGAAATATGCCTTCAGACAGCTACTGCCTCTTGACTTAGAATTGTATGTATGCAAGTATGTGGCATTTGTAAAACAGAACCCTAGCCAAAAAACAGTGGAATGCAGTAAAAGGTCAAAAGCAAGCATATGGTTACTGAATTGTCATGTAGTGTTTTTAAATAGATGCATTTCAGATTTTCTTAAATTGGCGCAGCATTGGCGTGGTCCTGAATACAACGTTGTATGATGGGTGCAAACACAGAAAACACCTCCTGCCTTTTTTCTTTTTAGCACTGCTTTCTAGAAGCAACAGTTTAATTTTCTTTAGAAGAGAGAGCTGGTATCAGGCTGTCTTTTTATTACAATGTGTTCTTTTTTGGAGTGTGACGTTGGGTTCCAGTGTGTATCAAGGTGACTTATCATTCGGTGAAAGTTAGGGCTAAAAGCCGTTAAGGTTCATATCATTGATCCAGGTTTCTACCATGTCTGCCTGTTCCTGTTCTTGGCACAAAATACAGGAATTTTTGGTGGGGTGGAGCCTTGGGTAACACTAGACATCCAGGTCTGGTTGAGGTTCGGACAGTGTTTGAGGTGCTGGACGTCTGGAGCAAAGGAGACATTCAAGTAGAGTTGTACATCATCTGTATATAGGTAAATTCTGATGATGCTATCTGTTGGCCTAGCCCTCAATACAGAGGTTAAAGATGACTGGGGACAGTATGGATCCCTGGAGGACTCCACAGGTGAAATAGATCTTTTGAGACCTGGGGGTGCACAAGTGGATAAATTGGTATCGGTTGCAAAGGTAGGAGAAGAACCAGTGAAGGACATTGCAGTGTGCTCTGTGTGGAAGAGGAGAGCGCTGGAGGGGAGATGGTTCAAAGGAAGATCCTGGTCATTGAACCTCTGAAGTGAGGTGTGAAGAGACGGCTTTGGCACCGGTAGTGTCATAGCCCATGTGCAAAAGGAAGTCGGTGACCCCGTATGCTAGGTGGGGATGCCATGAAGATTGTTGTTGTGCCAATCGGGCCGTAGCACAAGCGCAGAATGAAGTCAGCAACACTGTATGAGGGGGGAGTGGCTGTCGTAAAGACTGTTGCCATGCCAATCGTGCCGTATTCCATGTTTGAAGTGAGGACGGTAACTCTGTGTACCAGGTGGAGCCACAGTGCCAAATGGGCAGCAGCCACTATGCAAGCAAGGAGAGTGACCCTATATGCCAGGTGGGGCCACCAGGAGAAAGGCAAGGAGTGTGGTATGGTTGAGGCCCCCATGGTGACTTAGGTGGCCCTGAGCCCTGACTGAAGATCTGCAGCAAAAGCATCGAATTCTCCCCACCACAACCTGTTTGGAGGTTCCTAGAAAACTTACCAGCACCAGAGAAACATCGAAGACACCCGGCCAAACCACGAGTGAGGAACTCGAGGACACCCGCCTGCCCCCAAAGGCAGGCTCCGTGTGTGATACTCAACTGTTACAGTCGCTGCTGCCTCCACACCTGTGGGTGGGGTGAGTTCAGAGAGAGGGTTTAATGAGCTAGAAGGTCCATGACTTTTGACTTTAATAAGAGTGTGAGTGGGACTCCTGAGACTCGGACTGCGAGTAAGGCTTAATCTGAATATTGCATATAGTGAATGCGGAATGACTACTACCGCTATTGAGAGATAGAGGGACTCAGGAAGCTGCTTATAAAAACACAAGAGTCCTGACCTCGGGAGACTGTGTATTGTTTTTGAATACCATATTTAGCTTTGTGTTGGTATATAAAGACTCCTTTTTTCATAAAAGCAAGTATTTGATTGGACAATCTTTTGATGCTGCTACTGAACCTAATTTGAGTTTTGAGCCTTTGTTCACCCCCCCTTTGTCTACCTACCCTCTGAGAAGCCTTGAACTGCTCGACCCTCGCTACCACTTAGGGTCAAGTGTTGAAGGGGTACTTGGCACAATTGCTCAGGATCAATAGTAGGTCAGGCCCTGGAACATCAGGTATAAGAGGCCTCAACCCAATGGTTGGACACAGTAGCTTCTGCTTGTCCTGTGGCCCCCCTGTCGGGCTTCTGACAAGGGTGTTGAGTATGTTTGCAAGCTCTGCAGATAAAGCCCCAGATGAAAGCTGCAGGAGGATATGTAATGTGTAGACTCTCAAGAGAAACGATTTTTTTCAGTGTTACATACAAACACACTACACATTGGTACTATGCAACATATATGTATCATAACTCTCAAAACATTTCATAACTAGTGCCACTAAAAAGGATGTTTTGTATTGGACATTAGTGAACATCTTTATGGCAGAAATCCATGGTCAGTAACATTCTAAATGTTACTGGCAATGGATTTCAGCATTTTTAGGATATCTTCTACAAAGCATTAAGCTAAAAGTTGACTTTAGGGGGTTGTGTGTTGTATAGATCATAATAATGATGAATTCTAGAGATTCTTGTTTTTATCATTACACATTGACCATTGCACCACACAGAGGGAATTAAGAAAAACTGGTTATTAATCTTCTCATCGGTATAGAAGGCTAAATCATAACTGATCTAGATAACAGAAAAGGATGCAGAATTTTGTATGTGCAATGTTAGTGTTGAACAACTGTTAGCAAACACGGGAACATGACAAAAAGGAAAAAATGGGATGCTGTTGGATATGAGGATAGAGGTATCTTCATGTATAATTTACATACTGATCTGGCAGTAAAGGTGCCTGTGAGCCTAAATGGTGAAATGTCCCCTGAATTTAGTGTTAATCGCAGGGTACGCAAAGACTGCATTATGACCCCCTTACTTTTTATCATACATATTAACTGTCCTGGCTCGTATCTGACCTCTTCCCTGGGTGGAACTCCCAGAATTGTTGACACTTACTTACCAGCATTGCTGTATGCTGATGAAGCGGTCCTATTGACCCGGACCCCTAACTCTGTGGGTACTGGTGGACCATTTAATCCAATTTATGGGTAGTCTCGACCTGGTTACTAGCTATGGCAAATCTCAGATTACGGCAGAACTGGTATGCGTAGGCTTGTTGTTAAGGGCCAATCTTTTTGCAGCATGAAAGATTTTAGTTACTTGGGTGGAATTTTTAGCTCTTCGGGCTCATAACTATGTTGTAAAGTTCATGTCTCAAGTTTAGCAGGTCATCTGGAGCAATTTTTAATCTAATAATCGTATGTGGGGTATGCAGTTCCTAAAGAAGAATGCATGCAAATCGTGAAACACGTGTTTTTTATATGTACAGGTGACATACTTTGGCACAAAGCATGCAATTGATGCAAACAAATAAGCATTTGTTTGGTGTAACAAAATAAGCACTTGTTTCATGATTTGCGAATCAGAATCAACATTGGAAATATTGAATTGTATTTTTACTATGTGTCTTTGAACTACAGGTCATTGCTAAATAAATCACAAATCAATACAGAAACCAAGGTATGTGTGAGTGGAAATAAATCAATGAACCCATACCTTAAATCTCCAATTACTAAGTAGGTTAGGTTGATATTGGTCCTGATCAATAGCTACTAGATCATTGTTATGACTGCACAGAAGCTAGAAACACAAAGAATCAGATCGGATCACTCCTCGTTACGATTTTCCTATGCAGGATTTATCATACCTGAAAGTTCTTTGGTCTGTTCCAGCATATTACACTGGACCATAACGCACATTGTCTCCCTAAAAACTTGAGCCATGTCACTATTTTCTTAAAAGGTTCCCTCAAACCTTGTTCTTGAACTTGATATTCAATTTAAGAGTTCTCATATGATTCCGTCGCTTATGGAATCTACACATTTGCCTTTCACAACCTAACCTACATTCTCTTGGTCAACATATGGACGCCTATTGAATTTGAAAATATAATGTGGAGTACCTATGGTTCATTTCACACTTGCACTGGCCATTCTGAGTCGGCACATTCCAGCATTGATTTTCGTTGCCCTGATGAAGTTCCCAGTGTGGGAATGAAACGCTTTGGCTGAGTGTCTCAGTTTGCTGAATCTTAAAATTTGAAAATAAAGACCTTTTTTTTATACTACAATTGGACTTTATGACCTGCGCACCCCCATTTCTCTATCAACAACTCTTGAACTGGAGCACAGAAACACCACACAACGGCAGGCGTTGGGGTTGGCTGCGCAGAAACATTACTAATTGTAACTCGTGTGAGGTGCGGAACTAGAGGTCCGCCATTGTTTCTTTGGACATAGAAGCTAGAAACATGTTGACCTATAGCTATTTAAGATAATTAAAATCTAATAGATAGCACCACACATTTTTAATATAGGTAAGAGAACTTGTTCATTAAAGTTTTTCCTGAGAAGTACCTCTTGCCCTATTTTTAACCTCACATCTTCACACCTCAACACCAATCTACTCCTTAAGCCCTCATACCCACACTTCACCAAATGGCGGACAAGATGATCTCCAGCAAAGAGCCCCCATTGAGGGTGCCCGTCGGGCATTGCAGCGCCAGCCCTACAAGGAGTAAATGCCCTATGATGAAGCATGACACCTATCCAGGTGTTTGAGGGCATTTGCCTCTTGCAGGGGCACGCCCACTGCGCACCCTACAGAATAGTCATTGACCCTCATAGACACTCATTCTTCTTTAGAAACTGCAGTGCATACCCCACATACATTTATTAGATTATTTGGAGCACGCATGCTGGACCTTGTTGCACTCTAAGTCCCTCCCTTTGTTAGACGCAATTTTTATTCCTCCTAAGGCGAGGGAGAAAGGGACCATTTTTCCTCTTTTAAAATTACATAATGTGCAATGTGTCCCTGCCGGTACGTACTGGGCAGGGATTTGGGGGTTAATATAAGAACTCCCCTCTCCAGATTGAGGAAAACCGCATATGTTGGAGGCTTTGACAGCTCCTGCCGACTGCATCCAGTTATATTATCCACGCAGAGTTAAACTAGCATGAAATCAAAGACAGGGTCAACTTGCCCCACTTTCAATTTAAGTTAACGTGTGGGACAACTCCCAAACACAGCTTTGTAGGAATGTCATCTCGGACAGTCTTAGTCTGGATAGAGTGTGTGGTATCCCCTTGTTGAGTTATATCTCTAAAACATTCCAGACATTGGGGTTGGCCTCTCTGTTCACTGCACCCAAAAGTATAAAGAAAGACGACAAAGTTTGGGTAAAGAGCCTCTTTCCAGAATTTTTTACAGAGAGAAGGTTGCAAGCTGAATTGGCGAAAAGTACAGTGTTGGTTTATTATAGGCAACTCGCTAGTGCCGAGTCTGTAAAAGTACAATATTTATTTTTAACTGAACATATATATTACCGATTTTGACTATTGAAATGAACGTCACTGTAGTTAAACTTGCCAATCAGGAATGTTGCAGAATAGGCTAACTTACAATTTTCACAAAAGTGATTGCCCACTGAATGTATAATATAGCCTCAGAGCCCGCCGTAGCAGGCTCTACCTACCAGTAAAAACCTGCTCCTGCTTTGAAGGTCGGAGTCAATGGCGAGGGCCTTTAATGCTGGAGCGGGCCTTTCATGGTGGGTAGAGTGCACTACGGAGTGCTCTGAGAACATTCTGCCCCTAGAGGGCACTAGGTTTTAATTTGTAAAACAAAGGCCTCATGGATCCCAAGGGGGTGAAATCCCCTCGGGCTCTTTGAGGCCTTTGTTAAACATTGGAATGTTGTTGTTTCAGGCTTCTACCGGCCATTAGAAGCCCGGAGCACTCCATGTTTTCAATGGAGCTCCCAACATTCCAATGTTCTAATACCCAATAACACATATTGAAATGCACAATAACATGGCAGCTATTCTACCAGAGCAGAGGAGGACAGGTTTCCAAACAAAAAGCCCAGCCAAGATGCTTGGGCAGTCCCTTTCTAAACACAACACTGTGTTTCCTCCACATGCACCTGTATAGCCTGTAATATGGCCAGATGGTCAATTACAAACACAACAAGCATTGACAAAGCCAGTAAATCTGGCTTGAATTTTAGTTATGAGTGACACCCCTTGACGTAGCCAAAGAAGCCAGGCATACAGAATTTTTATTTTAGCAGCAGTCTGGCAGCGGGGGCATGGGAACTGCCAAGCTAGCTGAGTTTTATCAGCAGCCCATCGTTGAATGTGGTTGCTGATTACATCAAAGGTTTGTTCCTCTAATAATAATCCTTAGAGGAATGTACCTTTTGTGTCCTAGCAATTCATTTGTTTTGCCGAAACATGAACCAATGTGACATGCAGTTAAAAAAAGGATTGCTTTTAGTATGCAATGCATGTAAGAGGTAAAGAATTGAATGTGAAAAGTTAAGATGATTGGGTGTACTTTTCAGATAAAATGAGTCCCATTTCAATGGAAGCACTCCCTAGGAGGTGGAATGACACAGCAAAGAGACACTTTGATGGCAGGGAGGGCTCATGTCATTGGGAAGAGAGTAGGCTACATTGAGTTCGAGAGAATGTGCAATAAAACATTCAGACGTGCAGAAGGAGAACATTAATAAAACAATTCAAAGTAAAAAACACAAAGTCACGTCCACCACTAAGGTGCTCCCTCAATAACTGAAACAACACAATTGTTATATTTTGATCTGGAAAATGTCAAGGAGGAATCAAAGAATTGTGATGACTAAATATTATCTCCAAGGCCCTTTTTAGGTCTCGCCTAGCTATTGCGTAGCAATCGCTATGCGATACTCTAGTAAGGGGCTCCCAAAAGTGCTCCCAAAAGTGGATTGCATGGTGAGCACGCGCACAATCACGTGCATCGTGCCGCCATGCAATCCACTTTTGGGAAGCGCTTCAGCCCACTGGCGCGTGCACCTACTTCAAAGGGTCTGCTCCCCCGCCTGGAATGCGCTCCCCCGCCCCTTGCCTCTTCAAAGCCCGCGTTAGCGAGATTAAAGTGGCACTTCAATCTGGTCGCGAGACTGACGTACAGCAGCGCGCGGGGAGCTCGAGTCCACGGGAAGACACACGCTACTTTTGTCTTGTCCTGCCTCATGGCTGAGCCACTGTTGTGCTGAGTGGCTTTCCTTGCACCATTTTAGCATAATAAAAGTTGGTACTTTCATAGGTGCCTGCCTCCTCCGCAATCAAAAACTTTTACCTTATTACCCCAACTCAAAACTACTGTGCGTTCTCACCCTACCAGACTACATCACATTTTCGTCATACTGCGTAATGTACAAAACCGTCTGTGCAAACAAAAAAAAAAGTCAAGCAGACAAGCTCAGCAAGTTTGTCGGTCTCCGCACAATACACTGCACTTGAGATACTGAACGACCGAAAGAAAAGTTAAAAAAATTCACAAGCTTTTTGTTTTTGCCTCTACACTATTAAGCGACTTGTGTGGTCATCTCAGCTTATCACCATCAGTGCACCCTCTCATTGGCTCGTCCTCTTTTAATACTCGCCTTACAACTGATTCTTTCCCAAATGTTCCAGAAAGTATGTGTACCTCCGTGAGATCTATAATTGTTCTCGCAAGCACTCTGAACACAGCATAGGGGTATTCATCTAACACATGTGACTACAAATCCTGTGACCCTTTGAACATTTGGCTTGTGCCGCATAAATACCCAAAATAAACGGACAAAAATAAATTCCTACCTATAATGGTGGCGTGACTGTGATGAGCATTAACAAGAAATCCATAATTGTGGTGTTTTTTCTTGAACTCCTAGCTTGACAAGTAGCCTTTTGTCCATTGTCTGCACACTGACCCAGTCCAAGTGCTTTAATTTCTTGCTAACGGACAATAAATCCATAGCTAATTTCTGCCACGATGTAGCGCATTGTTCTTCGGTCATAGATTCTATTGGTCTGCAATGGTTAAGGAAGTGAAGGATGCTCTTCCTCGTCCTTACTGCAGTCCTTGCGAGTGCTTACAACTGGAGTGTGCTTGGGATCTGAGCACAGTCCAGAACCACTCTTTCACTTCATTTCCTTTCCCATACTGTTCCAGTTAATCCCCGTCCGAGGCTGGTTCTGGGTGCCCTGGTAGAGGGCTGTGCTTTCCCAGGGTACCGTACCACTGGGCATACCAGGGTGCCCAGATGGATGGCTGCACCGTCCCTGCTGCTACAGATGACAGAATTGGCACAGCCAATAGGTCTCGCATTTGGGACCTTATAAGTTTTTAGCTATGCAAATAGTTGATGTTATTGCTCCAAGGATATTGTGCTGCATAACTAAATACTTATAAGGTCCCAAAAGCGAGACCTATTGGCTATGCCAATGCTTGTTGTTCTGAGACACAATCCTCGCTGTACTGCAAAGACATTAAAATCAGCTCAGGTCCAAAACAAGGTATTCTGGCCAAGAGCTAACAAGGTGTCACCAGCAAAATCCAATATGGATTTCCACCAAACTTACTCTCAAAGGGGGTCTTCTGATGAATGATGCCATTTGAAAATCCAAGCAGACATCATCAAACTAAGCCACGCCCACTGTACGTGAGTGCCGACCTATTTAGAATTTACCCTACCCTTCATTGCTATCACCAACAATGGGCGTTCTAAACTTTTGCCATGTTTGCTGGGGTTTTAGGCTGTAGGAAAGCATTACTCTCTGACCCCCCTTAAAGGTTGATCTTCTATAACAGTAACTAAAACTATATAGAACAACAAACTGCAAATCTTTCTACAGTGAATGAATGACAGCTAGAACAGGAACCTTTACTGGTTCTACTGCTGCCAGGGTTGTCCAGTGATTTAGAGAGGTAAGTTAAATATATATTCTAACTTCTAATCTTGGGCTCCGGAGTATCGTGCTGCCCTCCATAAAGTGCTTCAAAGCCTCCTTAGAGATAGTAAGCACTATAGAAAGGCAATTACAATACAATATAAGCACTTTGACTGAATTGTGCTACTTTTATGAAACCAAAAGATTTTGGTATTACAAAGCAAAATGTGCTGCATTTTCTTAATACCAAATTGGAAGGTGGAGATTCTCCATTGGTGAATTAAAGATCCTTCGTATAAATAAGTGGAGAATTCCTACTTGTTCACAAATGCATATCCTTGTGGTGGACCAGCTCCTTCTCAAAGAGTGAATTGAAGATCTATTCCTTAATAGCCCACGGCAGGGTATCTAAGTGGGGTCCTTGAAAGTTAAGG
Source organism: Triturus cristatus (assembly GCF_964204655.1). Classification (NCBI taxonomy): domain Eukaryota; kingdom Metazoa; phylum Chordata; class Amphibia; order Caudata; family Salamandridae; genus Triturus; species Triturus cristatus. The sequence continues at coordinate 235,297,150 of NC_140581.1, forward strand.
AACTCGATGCTCTGATAAATTTCACTGCGAGTTCCATGCTGCCCTTCCAGGCAGTGTAGATGAAGCCATGCTGACAACATGCACATCTGCGCATATCTGCAACTGGGCACGGGGACATCATGTCCACATTCTAATCATGTGTCAGTACATAATGTGGCTCACGGCGCGAATACGCGGCAGCTGTAAATGACTATCCCTGTCCACATTCTCTCACAGAGAGACACACTAGTCTGGTCGACTGGAACACACTCTCAGGTTAAAGTGGCACAAGACGCAAGAAAAAAAAAAAAACATATGATGAAAAACAGCTTATGACAACAACAAAAAAAGTTAATGTGGCTCCTCCTCTGCCCCTTTTTTCCTTTTTTGTGCACAGCAGCTTTGCGAGGCGAGACGGGCTGGGCTGACAGAGCAGCCGAGGAGTGGTTTGCCCCCAGTCATAAGTGCACATGACTGTTTGGCCGGCCCTCTCAGGCCAACCATAACAGTCATGAGCACTTTCCAACATGCCCAGGCCCCCATTCCCCTTCTGAGCACCAAGCCAAGGTGCTCAGACCAATCACAATGCTGCATTGAAGCACTGTGATTGGCTTAGGGAAGCCTAGGTGCTTCCAGGTTGCTTCCTATTCCTGCCGGCGGAAGGAGGAGAGACGGGACCAGGAGGAGCAGCAAGGAGGACGCAGCAAGCAGGTAAGTTGAATTTAATTTTTACTTAACCTCATCCCCAGTCCCCCACCCCCGCCGCCCTCCACCCCCCAATTGGTGCCAGCCGCCACTGCCTGATACAAAAATGGATCATCGAGCTAGCAGCACTGCCCCAGCTGGAATGAAAATAGGGTGAACATTATTTGCACTAGATTAGGATAGATTCTAATGAAGTCTTAAAATATTCCTGTGTGTGTCCATTCATAGTGAAGGAAGTGTCAGAATTCACTAACAACAAGTAATAATCCTGTAAGTCTCACAGGACTTATTGCCCAGAACGCACCATTCCTAGGGAATGTGCAGTTAGTTCGTGGGTTACAGTCCACTAGGTTCCCTGTCTCAAGTTGGTAAGTTAGCATAATGAAGGAGTAGGAAGCCTAAAACTGGGCCTTATTTTGTATGGAATTACAAAAAGCATATCAGACAGTCCCCTCTAGCTCCTAGTGGCAGCTCTATTAGAGCAGAGCTGGACTCCAGCAACAGTCCTTGAATTGCCAGAAAAAGTCAGAGAAAAAGGCCTTCCTAGGGGGTGTTATTGGATGTCTTCCGACACTATGGAATCGTAGAGGCTGTTAAAATGATGAGATGTTTATTACCATCGGACGATTAGGTATCTGCCTTCGGGAATCAGGATCAGACTTCATCCAGGCACTTTTGGAGAGTCTGTTGTTTATGTTGGTGACACAATGTATCACAATGTGTATTATAATGATAAGGAAGTAAGCGTAACCTGACCTGTGACCAAGGAGCTGGTGGCTCCAATACGTGTTGATCAGTTTTTGCTGCACTTTTCCAAGGAAACACGCTTTATGCAAATAGAGCCGCGGCATGTTCCCTTTACTCAGCTGTCACAACGATGTGATGTAAAGGTGTACTGCTAAAGATCTAGATCTATAGATATATTTTTTATGCAAATTGAAAATGGTTGATTGGCATGATGGGTATATGTTAATGACATTGGATGGTACATCCCTTTATACTTGCATACACCATCAAGATGGCATCAAGGCGGTAGAGTATTATTTGGGAACCAGGCCTATTCAGTTTCACAATCATAACAAGTTGCTGGCATCCATGATCACGACCTGCCTCAATAACAATTTCTTTATGTTCTCTAGCCAGGTTTTCCAACAGATCAGGGGTGTTGCCATGGGGGCCTGTTTCTCCCCAAGTTATGCCTGTCTGCATATGGGGCTTTGGGAGGAGCAGGTCCTCCGTGGCCAACTATCAGAGGAGTTTGCCCAAAACGTGGCATACTGGTACAGATACATCAATTATGTTTTTTTTTTATCTGGAAGGGCTCTGAACAGCAGGCCCTTCACTTAATTGATGTTATCAACAATAACTCTATCAACGTACACTTTACTGGCCATATTAGTGACAACAGGGTGTGCTTTCTAGATGTAGAAGTCTTCATTCATAACAACAGATTGGAGACTAGACTATTTAGAAAATCCACTGCAGGCAACACTGTGCTGCAAGCCACCAGCCACCATCCAGGTCACCTCATACGCACCATTCCCTTCGGGGAAATGTTGCGCATCCGTCGTATTTGCAGCACACAAATAGAATGTGATGTAGCACAGAAGGCCAGTAGAGATAGGTTCTTGGCTAGAGGATATACTAATGAGTTCATTGACAAAGCCATAAGCAAGGATAATGGTATTTCTAGGGAAGTGGCTCTTACCAACAACAGCTCTAAGGTAGCCATTCAAGTCAATGAGGACAAGTCTGTCACAAGATTAGTATTGACTTATAACAGGGAACACCAGGCCCTGCGTAAAATCTTTAGAAAGAACTGGAGCCTGGTACGTAATGATCCTCTCATTAGTAGTCTTATGTCTGCTACCCCAGACATCACATTTCGAAAAGCAAGATCGATGAGTGATGCTCTGGTTAAGAGTAGCCCTGAACCGGTAGTTACCAAATCTTGGATCAACACCAGAAAGGGGTTCATCAAGTGCGCTCCCTGCAAAGCTTGCAGGCAGGCGGTGAGTAAAACATCTTACTCAGTTCCGTTCAAAGACACCCCTGTTTCCATTCCCAGATTGCTCACCTGCAAGACAGACTTTGCGGTCTATGTGCTGGAGTGTCCGTGTGGCCTGCAATATGTTTGTAGTACCAAGTTGCAGGTCCACAAGAGGATACTCCAGCACATTAGAGCAATCCGAGGTAGTGATGCCTCCTATCCCGTGGCACATCATTTTAAGGAGTTCCATAGCAATAACTCGTAACTTCTGAGATTCTTTGTAATTGACACTGTTATGTCACTTAGAAGAGGGGGCAATCGTGAAGCTCGCCTCCAAGCATTGGAAACTCGCTATATCTTGATATTAGACACTAAGGGGCATATGTATCAACATCACCATTTGTGATTCTCAAATAGCGATTTTTAAAGAATCGCTATTTGAGAATTGCAAAACGGGATGTATTTAAAAAATTGCAAACTTTTTGCGATTTCTTAAAATTCCTTAATTGCGATTAGCAAATTGCGAAATCGCAATTAAGGAATACCTGCCCATTCATTTCTATGGGCCAGGAGACCCATAGGAATGAATGGGAAGTAATTCTCAAATAGCGATTCGCAATTTGCTAATCGCTATTTGAGAATAATTTCAAAGGTGCAAGGGTGTCATGATGACACCCTGATGCACCCCTGAAATGAGCATGTGTGTGCATATGGCGCACATACATGCCCTAAGGGCATGTATGAGCGTCACGTGGCACTTTGCAAAATTCAAATAAGTGCATTTTGAAAGGAAATCGCAAATTACCACCAAGTGGAGATTGGTGGTAATTTGCGATTTCTTAAGGATAATTCGCACAACTTGGGTGCTTTTTACATATCATTTAAGAAATCGCAATTTGCGATTTCTTAAATGCTTACGCAAAATTAAGAAATCGCTAAATTACCAATTCCTTAATTTTGCGATGGGATTTGGCTCATACATCCCGATTACCGATTTTTTAATCGCAAACGCTGTTATTTTGCGAATCGCAGCGTTTGCGATTAAAAAATCGTTTGATACATATGCCCGACACCCAACGGTCTTAATGCCAGTGAGGATTTTTAAACATGCCTGTGATATGTCATTGCCCGATTCAAACTGTTTTCTGTATAGCGTTTTTCAGCTATGAATTCCTCTTATTACGCAGCCTCCTCTCATGCACATGCATTTTTATCTCATCTCTTAGGTGCTACAGCACATATTTTCTTTTCACCATTGCACTTTACTTGTGTCCATGTCATTAGAATATTGCTTCATTCTTTTTTGGACTGGATTTCCCTTGATTCTATGCTTATTTAGGCACTTTAGGCTATGCCTTAATATTTATTTGGTAATTTATTCATGAAAACTGTTTTGTATTTCAAATATGTTTTTTATGATGGTGATATTTATTCTTGTTTTAATCCTGATCAGTAATTCTTACAGTTTTTATTGATGATAAAAACAAGGATTTTTATCAAGTAATTTTGGCATAACCTATGTAATAACAGCCAATTGCTGGTATTTTGCTTATATCATTAACTCATACACCCACTGGGGTTATATCTTTGTATATTTTATGATTTTAAGCATTTAAGAATTTTTTAGGAATGTCTCCTTGACACAGTACGACACGGCCACACAATATCCTTATTCAGCGTGATTTATTCCAAAACCAATCCACTCTACGTGTGAGCAAGGAGCTACCAGCTCCGAAACGCGTAGAGTGGATTGGTATAGGATATTGTGTGGCCGTGTCGTATTGTGTCAAGGTGACGGAGTACGCTTTACTTTGTGGATTTAAAGGGGTTCGCGACCCCGGCACGGCCCTCCGCTGCAAAGTGGCTCAGGTTTGCACGCGGACTTTGTGTTTGGATATATATATATTTTTTTTTTAATTTATGTATACCAGCACAACAGGCAACCTTCACAGCACTATATGTATTACAGCACTATATGTATTACAGTGTATTTTTAATTGTTAACATTTAATACTTAATAAAAAGTGTAGAGAGTACCACGGAAATACCAAGAAATTACTGCACAAATTAAAAAAATGTTTTTTTAAAGTTACAGTTCTTTAAAAAATTGTAAGTACTCCATAAACTTTAAAAAAATATATAGGTAAATATAAATACATTTCCCTACCTATTAAGTCGCTGCCTTGATTTACTCTGCACAACATATTCTATATTCCTGATAAATTTTATGCACATCTATTTAGTTATTTTCACACTACGTCTCTGTACACTACACTCTATAACATAACACTCCACTCTACTACACACCACTCTACTCCACTCTATGGCAGTCCACTACACTCTATGACACTGTACACACTCTATACTATTCCACTCTATGCCACTCCACTCTACGGAAATCCACTCTATGCTATTTCACTGAATGGCACTCCACTGTATGCTACTCCAGTGCACGTCACTCTAGTGTATACCACTCCAGTGCACGCCACTCCACGCTGTGCTATTCCACTGTATGCCACTCTACTCTATGCCACTTCACTGTACGCTAATCCAGTGCACGCCACTGCACTTTACGCCTCTCCACTCTATGCCAGTCCACTATATGCTATTCCACTGTACGCCACTTTACTCTACACTATTCAACTCTACGGCACTCCACTCCACTCTATAACACACTACTCAACGCTACACTAATCCAGTCTAAACTAGTCCACTACACGCTACTCCACTCTACAACATACCACTCCACTCCAGGCCACTCCAGTCATCTGTAGTCCACTCTAGTCTATGCCACTCCACTATACGTTATTCAACTGTATGTCAATCCACTGTAGGCCACTATACTCTACAGTATTCCACTGTACTTCACTTCACTCTATACAACTCCACTCTACTGTATTAAACTGTATGCCACTTTACTCTACACTATTCCACTCTACGGCACTCCACTCCACTCTATTACACACTACTCAACGCTACACTACTCCAGTCTAAACTAGTCCACTACGCGCTACTCCACTCTACAACACACCACTCCAGGCCACTCCAGTCACCTGCAGTCCACTCCATTCTATGCCACTCCACTATACGTTATTCAACTGTATGTCAATCCACTGTGCGCCACTATACTCTACAGTATTCCACTGTACTTCACTTCACTCTATACAACTCCACTCTACTGTATTAAACTGTATGCCACTGCACTCTATGCCACATCACTCTAAGCTATTCCATTTTACACAACACCAGTGTATGCTACTCCATTCTGCACAATTCAACTGTACACCAGCCCACTCTGTGCCACTCCTTTCTATGCCACTCCTTTCTATACCAAGACTCAGTATGCCACAACATTGTGCACCACTCCAATGTATGCCATAACACACTGCCCCATGACACTCTACACTTGACACTGTACGACATGACACTGTATAACACTGCGCTCTACGCCAATTACTCTATGCCACTGCAGTCTACTCTGCTCTACTACATTATAATCCCCTTTATGACACTCTGCAACACACTACACCCCTTTAGTGTAACAAATTCTAGTCCACTCTATATCACTCCATTGACCAATACTATACTCCAGTCTATGGCACTGTGTAACACTCTAGTACACCCCATGCCACTCCATTCGCAATTCAACTGTATGCCAGCCCACTCTATGCCACTCCATTCTATGCCACTCCAATTTATGTCAAGACTCTGTATGCCACAACATTGTGCACCACTCTAATGTATGGAATAACACTCTTCCCCATGACACTTTACACTTTTATAATCTACCATATGACACTGTACAACATGATACTGAATGACACTGTGCTTTATGCCACTCCACTCTATGTCACTGCAGTCTACTCTGCTCTACTATATTATAATCCACTTTATGACACTCTGCAACACACTACACCCCTTTAGTGTAACAAATTCTAGTCACTCCATTGTACAACACTATACTCCAGTTTATTGCACTGTGTAACACTCTAGTACACTCTATGCCAATGTATGACACTGTATGACACTGTGCTCCATTCTACGCAACCCCCTCTACACCACTCCATCCCAATTTACTCCACTCTACTCTACAGCACAGTACTCTAGTGTACTCCACTCTACCCCACTAACCACTGTAAGGCACACCACTCTATGGCACTCCACTCTACCACACTCTAACACACATGGTAGTGTATTGTATGTCACTCCACTGTACGACCTCTACTCCACTGTATGACACTCCGCTTCACTGAACTATACAACAGTTTCTGACATTCTACAACATGCAACACCACTCCACTCTATCACAATTTACTACACACTGGGCTATGCCGCATCACTCTACTCCACGACACTCTACTGTACAACACAGTACTTCACTCTTTGGCACTTTACTCCACTCTATTCTACACCACTCACCTCCACTCCACTCTACCACAATTTACCCCACTGTTTCCCACTCTATGACACTCCACTATATGTCGCTCCACTCTATGACACTCTACTCTACTCTATATAATGCCACTCCACAACACTCTATGCCACTGTACGCCACTCTGCTACACTCTATGCCTTTACACTCCCATACCCTACTCCACTATATGACACTATACTCCATTGTATGTAATTCTATGACACTCTACTCCAGGACACACTACGCAACTTGCTCTACACCACTACACTCCACTTCACTCTATGACACACTACTCCAAGCTACTCTACTCTACTGTACTCCTCTCTACACCACTACACTCTATGCTACTCAGCTCTACTCTACTCTATGTCATTCCACTCTACCACACTGTATCACACTATACCCTACTCCACTATATAACACTCTTACCTAATATGTGGAACTCTACTCTATGACACTTTTCAAGACTGTACGGCACACCTGGTCACTCCACTGTCTGACACACCACTTCGCTCTATGACACTTTACTCCAATATATGCTATGCCAGGCCACTCTACTCTACAACATAACACTCCACTCCTTGAAACTTGACTCTACTCCACCATACAATGCTTTACTCCTTTCAACACTACTATTCCATACTCCACTTTAAACCTCTCCACTGTACGAACTCTATGCAACTCCACTCTACAAAACTATACTACACTCTATGCCACTCTATGAGACTCCACTCCACTCTATCCCTGTACACTCCACTGTACAACTTTGTACTCCACTCTATCCCACTTGACTCCACTGTACAACACTCTACTCCACTCTGCGAGACTTTTCAACACTTTACTACACAGCACTCCACTGTACTCTACTGGACTCCACTCCTATCTATTACACTTTAATCAACTCTACGCTTTGCCACTACACTCTACTGTACTCAACCCCACTCTACAATATGAGACACCACTGCACGTAACACCACTATGCTTTATGCCACTCCACTGTACTCCACACCACTTTATGACACTCCACTCTACAACACTCCACTCTGCAACTCTCTCCTCCACTGTACTGTACGACCCCCCCCCCCATACTGGCACTCCATGTGACAACACCAGACTATAAAATTTGAAATACATTTTTATTTAAAAAAAATATTTATTCTTCTTTCACAAACCCAAATTAAACTACAAAAACATTAGAAATTCTAGAGTTATAATTATACCGTACAGTTAAAGTTTATGCACCACTTTAATTTACTATTACTTCATTACTTTTTTCTACACAAACCAAGCTTAAACTACACAAACATTAGAACTTGTAAAGTTAGTTATTCCTTAAATTTAAATTTTTGAACAACCTTCACATTATTATTACTAGTGCGCCTCCATATGCACTGCTTTCAGCTTGCTAACCACACAACTATAACTTATCACTCTGCCATGCACTGTGTTCTCATGAATTATATGGTTTGAGTTGTTATATGTGTTGTAATAAATGGCACGATTTCATATGGTATAGCTGATGTAATATAAAAGGATATAAACAGTGCATGAAGAAGGAGCAAGTTAAAGTTATAGCCATGTTTTTAGTGAGCTGAAAACCAGTGTGTATGAAGGTGCACCAGTAATAATAATGTGAAGATTGTGTATAAAGTTATAATATTTGTGTAGTTTGGGCTTGGTTTGGTTCATATAGAAAGAATACATGTTTCTATGTAACTATAACTAAGTTGTAATCTTTGTTTTTCTATTGAATATATATTCAATTAAACAAATAAAACATTAAGATAAGAACAGTAGCCACTGTGTAGTTATACATGAGTCAGATTTCCATAGGAACAACTTTGGTGCCATTTGACTAATCTCTACAAAAATTTCCAAAGAAAGTGTATGTTATATTCTGACTTCATGGTTATGCATGCTCTGCCTGTAGGATCCTACAGTAATGACATGGTTTGGAATGTTGTCAGTCAAATGAGTCACAGTTGACTGGGCTGAGCTGCCTGCTGGCTGCTCCTGGTGGGGTCTTACTCTGATCTCTATCTCATCTACTTATGGACTCTCTGTGATCTTGTAACTATCTTCAATAAAACCTCTCTGAATCATCTCAACCAGCGTGGACTTATTCACTACAATTTTTGGCGACGAGGATGGGATACGAACCCACGCGTGCAAAGCACAATGGATTAGCAATCCATTGCCTTAACCACTCGGCCACCTCGTCACACAGGGTTCATGGTTTGATTAATATTTTGTCTCATAGTACATTATGTGTACATCCACTATGCACAATCGCTTGACCTCTCCGGAGGTGTGTTTGTTAGGTTTTTGCCTTTCATCCTGTACGTAACATATGACCTCCAGTCGAGGTACGTCCTAACTTAGACATTACATTACATGATGTATACATTCACTACAATGCATGTTCTTGTTTTACTTAGGGTGATGTTTTTTAAGCTCATCTTCGCAAAGTCCTCATGCATTTTTGTAATATTTTTTTTATAGTGAACTATGTTTTCCACTGTTTCTGCTCAAATGTTTATATGCGCCATATAGATACTGGGGTACGTTAGGCATGGTAATGTCTTGTCCCTTATGCTAGGGTGTCTTGTGTTTTCTAAAGCTCGGGTGAGTAGTCGCTCACCGGTGTGGGATCACTGGTCTGTCTTCATCATTTTTGTCCATGGACGTTAGGTATACACCAAGTTGGTAAACACTGTCAAGTGTCCATTTCACTATCCTGTTTGCACTTTCTATGTAAAGGTTCTCCATCAAGAGTTTTTTTTTGCATGCTTTTTGCTTCTCTACTCTAGCTCTGTATTGTGTTTCAGTTGTACAATGATTTTCTTGGTTTTACATTGTGAGTTCAAGGACCTGATGTTCTCACTTTTGGAGTCCATTGTTCATTAGTTATTTTCACATTACAGTCTGTTTTCGCCTTTTGGGTCTTAGTCCCTTTAGCACATTTGTGCATTATATTGGTATATTGTTGTTAACGTTTTTCACATGCTGTTCAAAGATTCTTTGGTCATGATCCATATACTGTCTTGACATTGACGAAGTTGTTTTTTTGTTATTGTAACTTGTTCTTTTGTTCTTCCTTTTCTTTGTAAAAGGGAGGATGGGTTGTGCCTATTTTCTTCGCTTCATTCTTCTCTTTACTTTGATATGTTCTATTCTCGCTCGCTCTCCCCTTTCCTTTTCTTTCCATTTATTTCTTCTGTTTTTCCTCTTTCTGGTTTCTTCTTCCTGTTTCTGTCATGCTTGTTCTTTCGTTTATTTGGGAGAAAAGGGGGTATGTTATATTCTGACTTCATGGTTATGCATGCTCTGCCTGTAGAATCCTACAGTAATGACATGGTTTGGAATGTTGTCAGTCAAATGAGTCACAGTTGACTGGGCTGAGCTGCCTGCTGGCTGCTCCTGGTGGGGTCTTACTCTGATCTCTATCTCATCTACTTATGGACTCTCTGTGATCTTGTAACTATCTTCAATAAAACCTCTCTGAATCATCTCAACCAGCGTGGACTTATTCACTACAATGTTCATCTCCCTTTGTCCTTTCCTGGAATAGTTTCAGTATGATACATCAAGCAAGGCCGAAAAAAGGGGGAGTACGGTCAGCACCTGTTTCTATATTTTAAAAACTCTTAGAAAGGTTCTGCCATATATTCCATCTGAACTGCATCAGTCTACTATCTTCACACTAGTCACCTCCCGGCTGGACTACTGCAATGCTTTGTACCTTAACATCAATGCAGTATCCCTGAACAAGCTCCTGATGGTACAGTACACAGCGGCAAGGCTGATTCTTAACATTCCGAAGCATCAGTCAGCCAGGGAAGGGATTTGAGCCTTGCACTAGCTCCCCATCAGGAAGCACATTTCCTTCAAGGTCCTGAATATGGTATATAAGGTTGTGCACAGTCAAGGTTTGCCACAGTTGGACTTTGAGATCCTCCACACAGAAAAAACTGGTCTCTCCAAAATTTCACAGGTCCAGATGGGGCGGCCGCTCCTTTTCTGTAGCAGCCACCAAGCTTTGGAATTCCTTGGCCCCTTTCATTTCCAATGCGGACTCTCTCCCGGTCCTCAGAACTTTTTTGAAAACATGGGTATTTGCTTCTTAGTTGGGTGCTAGCACATCTCTCTCCTCCTCCATCCGCCCAGCGCCTTGACACCTTTGGGTATAAGTGCTCTTTGCAAATATTATCCTATACTATCCTACCCTACAACAACACTTATTTCATCATGCAATTTCCATAGGAATAATTAGACAATGGTACAGAGAAAACGGCTAAACCGAATTACACCAAATTTAACAGAATGCTCGATCTTTACTCAGTAAGTGTGTTTTTTGGTGTAATTCTGCTCAGTAGTCCTTAAGAAACTAAGCTTTAAAAATTGAGTTATCCTGTTGGTGGGTTCCAGGGGACTCCCTTAAGACTGAAAATTAAAAAAATAAAGCATTCTGGTTGGCTGAGGGAGGATTTTTTTCCTGTCAGCCGTCTTGCTCCCACTGGACGAAACAGTTCTGTAGGAGCACAAGCTGTAATTGGCTGGCTGCTACCTGAACAAAAAAGTTGCGATGACCATTTCAAGACTCGGTGACTGCTAATTAAAAACAAATAAGCTATGAGGGGCAGGGTAGGGAACAGTGGGGGGATTCTGACCGACCCCTGGACTTTGTGGGGGGCTCCAAAGGGGTCAAAACAAAGTGGGGGGTGGCTGCAATCACATGTTGACTCCTGCGGGAGTCCCGCAGGATCGGGAAAACTATTTTTTTTATGAAAGAAAGACTGTGTGGTGGGTGTCCATGGGTGGTTACCCACTAATGGTGGCTTGACTACCTGTAGGGGGTTAGCTGCCTGAGGGGAATCGAGAGCCAACTGAATGAGGTTGTAGCACCCTTGGTGGCAAGTGACTGAGGTAGCTGTGGTCCTCTATGTAAATAAACTGGTATAACAATCCTGGCTTTTTAAAAATAAAGTTTTGTATCTCTGCCATAGGTTTGAGAGTCTCGAGTGTCTAATGTCATGCCTAATATTATAGTTGGCAATTATAACCTCTGGACCACATCTGTAACAACCTCCAGCTCCTGCTTCTGTCAGTTTCATTACCTCCAACCAGCACATTGGCGACTCATTAAACTAAAAATACAATGTCTTCTACAGTATTTGCTTTCTTTAATCTAAGCCTTTTCATGTTTATGAGATGATACAGAATATATTTAGGTTGCTAATATGTGTATGCCCTTGCAGAATAAATATGTTGTGCTCTTGGTATTAACTGAAAGATACTTGTGTTGATCCAGACAAATGTCAAAGGCACATCAGATAATCTTACAAATTTACAGACATTTCTGCTCACACTAATTGCACTCAAAACTTGAGTAATTGTTTTGACAGAGTCATTTTACTCCCTTTCATAGAAATTGCATGCTTCCTCACATGCAAACCCTGACCCTGGTTAAGACGGAGGTCCTACAAGCATTACATTACAAAACCATGTAGCGATGCCAAGGTCGTTTTCATGAGTAGCTGCTACCACAATCAGCAGAAGTTCGTGCACTGCTTGCTACCTCCATTAATCAAGTTGAAATAATATCCTCAGAAGATTTATTGTACATGGAATGTTTATTGAAGGTAGACATTTATCGAAGAATTTACTAACAATTAGGGCGACATTAGACATAAGCACTGAAGTATGTGAAAAATCTCATAACTGATTCACAACAAGAAATGCATAGCTGTGCACAATAAATGCATGCACAGAGAGATTTCATAGTACACTGTTGCATCAGACATTAGACAGTGGACGTGAAGTAGTAGCCTCAAAGAAAAGCCCATTTGTAAAGGTGTCTGGATTGAAACTGTGACAACTACGATTCCGCTTCGAACCCCCAAGCCTTTGAGGTCCAGCTGTTAGAAAATCCATCACCGGAGACTGTAGAATCTACGCAAGTGTATATACGGGCACCTTTGTGAAATACCACCTCCCACAGGAACCAGTAAATGTCTGATGTAAAGTGATTGCAACACAAAATAACCAGGCAGGTATGTGTAAGAAATTGGGTTGTTGGTTGACTGGGGTGTGAGCTCTGGTGATGGAGCAACCACAATCCTTGTGAGGGTGAGGCACAAGCCAATCCTAAATTAACCTGTGCTCAACCCCCTGCAGCCTGGCACAGAGCAGTCAGGCTTAACATAGAGGCAATGTGCAAAGTAATTGTGCAATACTTCAAACATTAATAAAGTGAAAGCAGCACACAAAGGGTCCCACACCAGATTGGAAACAAAGCATATTTTTGTAATAGATAAAACAAGACCAAAACAAAATATGCAGTCTTAAAGATTTAACAGAAAATAGCTTAAAAGCACAAAGCGCCAACTTTGGATATCTAGTCATGCCATACCGGGAAAAAGTCACAAGTTCAGGCCAACTGCGATGGAGAGCAGGCCAGCTACAGGGACCCAGTTAAGCCCGCTGAACAAAGTACCTTACATCCTGGTTTGTGTCTAGCGGTCAAAGATGCATCACGCTGCTGAAGTGATGCATCAGTTCCGAGTTGCAGCGAGGCTGCGATGCAAGCTCCTGCATCGTCAGAGGATCCTGTCAACGAGTGCTTGCGATGTGAAGTCCTGCATTGGGGATGTGTCGCGTAGTCGGGGGATGCGTCGGTCTGAGGAGCTGTGAGGCGGTGATGCAGAGTCCGTCGCCGAAGCTGCCGTCAACGAGGGATGTGAGGGCCTGTGCCAAGGATGCACCATATTTGCAGTGGTTTTGATCCACGCAGGAGCAGCGATGTGTCAGTTCTGCTCGCAGTTTAGCCACGCAGCAGAGGAGATGCAGAGGTTCTGCTGGTTCCACAGAGGCTGGCAGAGCACCTTAGGCCCACTTGCAAAGGTACAGGACTGGGGTGGCACGACTTGGAAGGGTAGATTCACAGATGGCAGAGTCCAGGTGCTTTGTTCAAGGGTGTTGCAATCTTCTGTCTCTGAGGCACAAGTCAGGAGGCTAGACAACTAGCCCTTGGAGTGGCTCTGGTGATTCTGGGTTCAACAGATCCAGGTCCAGTCCTTCTCACCCAGGCAAGAGGGCATGTGGGCAGTAGGTCAGCACAGCAGTACTGCAGCCCTTCATAGTAGCACTGCAGCAGAGTGGCAGCTCTTTTAGCAACACAGCGGTCCTTCTTCCTGGTAGGGTATACACAGGTCCAGAAGTGTACTGAAAAGTTGGTGTCTGAGCCTTACTTTTGTACCCTGGTGCTCTCCTTCTGGAAGGTGGGAGAAACTTCTAGACAGTGGCTTTGAAGTGTATGGAATTTACTGACTCCCCTGCCTTGGCTCAAAGCTGGCTGCGGTAATAATGTGGCGGTGATAGGTACTTTGTGTGAAGGCAGAGTACTCCCTAGTCAGTTGCAAGTGCGGCTGTGCTCAGCTCTGCCCCTCCCCCCATTCTGCCAGCAGCTGGCCCATTGAGGCACACATAATCCCTCTATTGTGTGACTGTCCGGGAGGAATTCACAAAGTATCAATGTTGGTTACACTAAGTCATGTCACCCAAGACAGACTGCAGGTACAAAAGGACTATGGGAAAAAAATTGCCATCTTTCTAAAATGTCATTTTCAAAATAGCAATCAAAATAGTAAACAAAAGCCCAACTTTAACATTAAATTGGTTTTTTTTAATTAGGAATCCAAATATACCAAATATAGCTTCCAGCTTCCAATTGGAAATTACAGCATATTAAAGGTAATAAGGAATCCCCAATGTTATGGTATGGAAGGGATAGGCCTAACAGTAGTGAAAAACTAATTTGGGCGTTTTTCACTTCCAGAACATGTAAAACTGAAATGTTTATGTCCAGCTTTCCAATTACAAACCACCCTGTCCTATAGGCTACCTAGGGTCTTCCATTGGGTTAACCTATATGCAATTAAAAGGGGAGTTTATGGCTTGACAAGGGGGTTTTAATGCCAAGTTGGCATGGCCATGTAAACATGTTTTAAGGTGCTACCTAAGTGGGTGGCACGGTCAATGCTGCAGGCCCACTGGTAGCATTTAGTTTACAGGCCCTGGGAATATATATATATATACCACCCTTCAAGGGATTTATAAGTACTTTAAATATGCCAATTGGCTACAAGCTAATTTAACCCCGTTTTGGGGGAGTGAGCACAAGCACTTTAGCGCTCTTTAGCAGTGGTGGAGTGCACAGAGTCCTAAGGTTAACAAAACCAAATTCAGCAAAAGGTGGAGGGTAAGGGCAAAACATTTGGGGGTCAAGTCAAGTCATCAACACTTCTATAGCGCAGACATACCACTCCGAAGAGTCTCATGGCGCTTGCAGCGGCTGGAAGCGGAGAGGAAAAAAACAGAACGAGATTATTGATCGAATAGCCAAGTTTTGAGTTTGTTTCGAAAACACCCTAATACGGGGATGGACCGCAGGTCGACCGGCAACTTGTTCCAAGAAGACGGAGCTAAGTGAGAAAAAGATCTACCACCCTGCCTGGTGGTATAAATTCTAAAAGGAATGAGCAGGGACTTGGTACTCAACCGCAATACCCTCCGGGGCTTGTACCAACAGAGTTTTCTGGACCAGTACTGTGGTTTGTTTCCATACAGGTATTTGTGAGTAAGGCATAAAACTTTAAGAGAATGCGCTTTCTCACTGGGAGCCAGTGCAGAGTTCTAAGACAGGGGGCGGAGGAGGTTCGTTGAGGGAGATTCAAAATCAACTTGGCCGCAATATTTTGTAACGTCTGGAGTTTATTTAAAAAGGATTCATTTATGGATAGCAGAAGTGCATTTCCGTAGTCCATTCGGTTGGTGATCAAGCCCTGAAGCAACGGTTTTCTTGCTTCGAGGGGGATCCACTTAAAGACTCTCCGCAGTGTACGCATAATTGCGAAACAAGAACTGACCACATGATTAACCTGGGCCCTCATGGACAATTGATTGTCCATGTAAAAACCCAGGTTGCGGACTACCTCCTTAGGAACAGGACAGGCACCAAGATCATAGGGCCACCATTCTGAAGACCAGTGTTCTAATGCTTTCCCAAAAAGCATGATCTCGGATTTTGCACCATTCAGTTGCAGATGGTTATCCACCTGTTAACATGGGACATACAGTTTTGGAAACGCGTCATGGTTTCCTTTGGATCAGGGCCCAGCGTGACTATGATCTGAGTGTCATCGGCATACGATATGACCTCAAATCCGTATGCTCTGATCACTGGAGCCAGAGGAGCCACATAAAGATTGAAAAGGGTGGGACTCAGGATGGAACCCTGCGGAACGCCCATAGTAACAGGTCTGGTGGAGGAGGTACTAGATCCCAGCTGAACAGTGGTGCTACGGTCCGAGAGATAGCTTCTGAACCAATTCAAAACCGTGCCGCTGACACCGATCTCCCCAAGCCGATGTATTAGAATGCTGTGGGAGATGGTGTCAAATGCGGCCGACAAATCAAGGAGTACGAGAATTACTGGTTGTTGTCTATCCAAAGCCCGCCTGATGTTATCAGTGACCTCGACCAATGCCGTCTCCGTGCTATGAGCCACTCTAAACCCTGATTGTGAAGGGTCTAATAACTCATAACTCTCCAAATAACCGACAAGTTGCTGATTAGCAAGAGATTCCAATACTTTCCCTAAATAAGGGAGTAGAGAGATCGGACGGTAGTTGGAGAGGAGGCTAGGATCGGCCGTGGGTTTTTTCAGAATAGGCTTCACGCAGGCAGTTTTCCAATTAGAGGGGAAAACAGCTTCTGATAGTGATTTATTACATAAGTCAGTAATGTTGCCAACCAATGCGGGAGCGATCATTGCAAGTAATTTAGGGGAAATCAGATCGGTGGTAGAACCAGATTTTATCCTCTGTAGAGTCTTAAGAACTGATCCTGGATCTACCTCAATGAACTCCTCAAAGCGGTGGGATGGAATCATAGAAGCAGAGGGCTCATTAACTAAGTCCAAACTATTAATATTGGACGTCAGAGAATGATGGATGGTTAAGATTTTATCTTCAAAAAATTTGGAGAGAGAGTCCACCCAGTGTGGTGAAACAGGGGCAGCCGGCAAGTTCCTAGGAGTAGTAAATTCTTTCAGGACCGTATAAAGCTCCTTGGTGGAATTGCCTGCCTTGTTTATCCTGTTAATGAGGAATGATTTTTTTGCGGTTTTGATTTCCAGCATATACCTTTGATGAACTTCTTTGTAACTGGCGCGGTCCTCAGGGTGTTTGTTCTTACGCCATTTACGCTCCACTGTACGACACATAGTCTTAGTGGCTCTGAGCTGGTCCGTAAACCAGGGAACATTTCTTATCTTGATCTTTACCAACGTCAGCGGGACTATATGGTCCAGCACATTTGACACTGCTTCCTCCAATTAACCTAGCGTCTGGGTTACATTTTGGTCAGATCTTATTAGGTCACAGGGGAAATGTTCTAGAAAGAGAGGTAAGGTTACTTTATGCCAGGATCTTCGCCACGAGGAATCAATTCCCAAAGACTTATTTTCCCTGGACATGTTGGGAATTAGAAATTTTAAGAAGCAGTGATCAGTCCATAGTAATGGGACGGGAGGTGACACAACTATTTCGGACTGATTAGTGAAAAGAAGGTCCAGAGTATGACCGGCCTTGTGAGTGGATTCATGCACCATTTGAGTAAGGCCTAGAATACTCATAGTGGAGATCAATTTTTCTGTGTCACGGTTGTCATATGCATCAATATGATAGTTAAAATCCCCGATCATAAGAAAATTGTCTGCTGCCAGGACGTGCGGTGCTAAGAGCTCCAGTAGTTTTCCTGTAAAATTACCTTTGGGACCAGGTGGACGGTACACCAGAGCCCCCCTCCATGATCCATATCGGCCGGCCTTGAGTTTAAAGATGCAAATTTCAAGGCAGCTTTCTACAAGGACTTCCAGAACAGTCAGATCTAGATCACCCGAAATGGCTATTAATAGACCCCGACCCTTTGTCTGAGTCCTATCCGCTCGTATTATTCTACACTGGGGAGGAAAAGCAACATGTATGTCAGGCAAGGCATGATCATGAAGCCAAGTCTCTGTAATCAGACAAATATCAGGGGTTTCTTGATCTAACAGGGCCCATAGTTCAATAGAATGCTTAGGAATGGAACGAGCATTCAAGTAAACGGCCCTGAGTTGCTGAAGCTTTTGTCCAACTGTAGTACATGATGAAGCCACCTTTTCGGGTCTTATTATATAGGGGATCCTTGAGGCTATCCCAGGGCTTACTATATGACAGTCAGAGTGGACCAGAGTCCAACAGCAAGGCATGATCATGAAGCCAGTGACCCTGAAGAGAGGACCAGGTCCAACAGCATGCAATTTCGAGGTCACCCTCATTGCAACTGGGGTCACTTTGCTCCCTGTTTTGTCTCCTATGAGTTTGTGTTATCTGCTAGTGCAACATTTTGAAAATAATTGTTCAGCAATATAGTTTCATACAATTACAGCATGTACGACAAGTGGCTTTGTGACAGTCGCAAATAGAAATCAGGGCTTGTGGGCCCATCCCTTAAATAATAAAGACTTAAAGAGCAATGATCTTTCACCAGCTGGGAGTGCACCTCCAATTTCAAATGTCATATTGTCTAAAGAAAGAAGTTCCATTAGTATGCCCCTTAGGAACCATTTCCGCCCTTCCCCATCAGCTAACCTTCTATCTTTAGTGCTTCAACCAATGCTCCCTGGTGTTGGTGAATTTGCAGGACAATCTTGCCCCTCATAAACCACTTTTTCGGACGCCATAGATCTATTAGCTTGTACTGCATCACCATAGTACTGTGGTAAATAAAATTCCTTTACCGGGACTTAATTTGATACGGAAACATAATAAAATAGCTCAGTAAAATGAGAGGCAGAATCCGTGGTATCAGAGGTTCGGAATGGGCTTTATTCCAATGAACGATTATAATCGGTTGCTCCAAGTTCCATCACCACGGAGGTTCAGGAAGTGAAGTACATACTTTATTGATAAGAAATGACTTTTATAGTACATACATTACAATGAAGCGAATGCAGTAGGCGTAACAATTGATAAGGAAAATGACGATTCATATGCGTAACCGAAAATGGGTGTAATAAGGAGTAAAAAGGAACATAATTGGTTATGATGTCATATATAGGTGGATCTATAAGATAATACTTGGCATAGATGCGCGCGCAGCAGCATGACGTGTGATTGACGTGCAACTAGGGGGTGAAGGGGACTTGACATTTAGCTCTACATGTGGAGACGAAAAGTCTGGGGGGTCAAGTCAACCTAATCCCAAATCATATCTAACATCCTAGGTTTAAAGAACTATGTTATCCACAAAAGAAGGACTCTCGGACAGAATCTATTCTATACTGACTGTGCGTGCGTGTACAAGCGTCTAAGTGTCTACACTAAATGCGAGGGGGTAGGAATATTCCATGGTAACAGGACTATGAATTACTTGCATGAGGACAGAGAAGCCGAGCCATTGCTCGGTAGCTGGAAGAATGTTTATTTAAACTACTAGACAGGAATGCATCGGCTAAGGGGTGAAGCAGATAACTCGAAGGTGAAATACAGTTCTTGGCAGAGAATAGGCTGATGTCAGGCTTCGTGAGCCGCGCAGAGAATGAGACAAAGTTCATGGTCACAGATGCAGGCTCAGACTGGAGCTTTCAGAGGCAGAAGGCAAGAAAAGTTTGACGACAGAATCAGGGCCTACTTGCCTGGACTGTAAAATGGCATAGGTGAACCATATAAAGCCGGTGGCTTTTCATACTTAGGAATGGAATATCCGGCCTATTCATGGCGGATCTGACAGAGGACATGTTGATGGTGGACGCACATGTGTTTGCGTCTTCATAACTGGAACTGGAGGGAACATACATGTACTTGTAACATGCACATAGAACCGTTGGGGTCCAAGATAGGGGACATAACTGACCAGAAAAATCCATATTTCCACATTCCCTCCTTGTCCCCTACTTGCCCGTCAAGAGATATCAATCTTCATTAATCCATTGATCTGTTCATATAGCATCATTTGTTCTTCTTTCTTCTTCCGGGATCTTGAATGAAAATCTTGATGTGGAATGCACGATGTGGCACACAGACCACAGATCGCTGGTCCACATTGTAGACATAGACAGCAACTGAATAGTATGAGAAGGCCAATACCTAGGAAGGATAGAACTCTCCATCCCCAGGCTGATATCACACTCCAAAACCAACCGGACCAAGTCCAAGTGCCTGGGTTCTGGTGTATCTGGCTTACAATCTTATGAAGGCGAGTTATAGCTTTATATACAGATGGCGAATTTTCTGGTATGAATACGCAGCAGCTTGATCCGATGACCCTACAAGCTCCGCCCCTATCAGCCAGGATGACGTCAAGGACAAGACGATTTTGAAGCACAACAATCCGCATAGCAGACTGCTCTTCTGTTAAATTGCCTAAGGCGGAAATAGTTTCATTCGCTACCGCTTCAAGGGTTCTAGTTAATCTACGTATCAGCTTACTATTAGTAACAGTACCTATATAGGGAAAGATGCCTTTATTGAAATCTGTGTATTTTTCCCATGCTGTTTCAGTGTAATCGACAATTGGGAGATCTCTCCGCTCTCTGTTGTGTACTAAATGAATATTTCTATAATAATCAGGAGGAGCTAGGAAAACAGGTGGCAAAAGGAATGCAATGTAGCAGGTACCATCCCAATCTAGAGGTAGACGCATATATGCAGTCTGACCACATATAAAGTAGGAGTGGCGATAAGCTCTAAATGAAGATTTGCCTTGATCACTGAATTCTACTATAGTAGTGCATTTACTATGGCCCATATGTATGGAACCAACTTTTCTTACACACAATTCACCTTTCGCTGGGAATACTGACATGGTTGGTAAAACTAGTTCAACTTCGGATTCGACATTTAGAACCATGAGATTAGGTGTAAAGTTACCTAATCCATATACTTCATTTTCTAGATCAGTTCCTGTTCCTTTGGGGCGACCCTCCTTGTCAGGGTAACAGACTTTGAATAAAACTAGGTTCAGATTTCCCCATACCCACTGGTCTTGGTAAACGGCTGTATCTGAGTCTATGGAATTGATTAAACTAAACCATGCTCCACAGGAGCCATTATGTGTAAACGGATGTGGAAAGAAAGGCAGGACTCCTTCATAATTCTGATAGGGAGGGATCCGGCCACACACCCAACAATTAGTTGCATTACTAGTCTGATGGGAATGATGTAACATACTAATGAAAGTGTTATTGCGCAGCGCAAGTCTATAAGACAATTCATGCGGGGGTAAGTCACTAAAAGAATGTTCAGCAGTAACATTGTAAACGTTTCTGGCAATAGGGTAATATATGTGCAACAATATACTTGCAGTAATTATTAAAAGACTTAAGAAAAACAAGATTAATAATGTCACTATGCAATGGCTACGCAGTGATTTACAATACGCCTGTCGTTTCATCATTTTTCGCGACTGTCCATGATTCAGGTCTAGGCGATACATGTCGGAGACAGATTCAACCGCTTCACCTAGGAGAGGACTTAAACAATCAAATCGTCCGACGGCCTAGGCCTTAATTTTAGTCTATAAAGTTCTTTACTGTCGGCCTCAGCCAGAGGTAGTTTTGAGTCAATTGGTGAGGACACACGAGGTGGGCTGTTTACATCTGAAGGAAGTCCATGAAATTTCTTGATATGACTTGAATGAATCCATCCTTTCCTGCCTTCAATCTTCACGGCTGTCCTTGTGGTCAGCAAGACCAACTTGGGTGTCTTCCACCTGGGCTCCAGCTGAGTCTTTCGGTCGAAATTCCTCACAAGGACGAGGTCCCCCGGAATTACGTCATGGGGTTTCACCTCAGTGTTGTCGGGAAAGGCTGCAGCTACCTGTGAACGACAAGATTGTAGTGCAGACATCAAGGAAGCCAAGTAATCTGTCAGCATATTACAGTCAATATCAGTAATTTTGCGTGGTATGGGCGTCCCCCACATATTTGGTGGTCTGCCGAAGATCACCTCATACGGGGATAGCCCTGTTCGAGAGTGTGCTACCATTCTTGTGTAAAAGAGTGCAACTGGTAGTGCTACTACCCAGTCGACACCTTTCTCCCTGCATATTTTGGACAATCTAATTTTCAGGGTCTGATTATGTCTTTCTACGAGACCTGCTGCCTCAGGGTGTCGGACACAGTGGAATTTCCACTGATAACCTAACAAAAGTGAAACATGTTTCATTAATTCGGATGAGAACGGCTGGCCGTTATCTGAGTGAACAACACGTGGTAAACCGTATCGTGGGAAGAATTCTCGAACTAACTGTTTGGCAGTAGTCGGGGCAGTGTAATCTGAAACCGGGTATGCCTCCGTCCAGCGGGACAGAGCGCAGACAACTACGAGAACATATTTGAATCCTCGACATCGTTCCATCTGGATATAATCCATCTGGAGTACTTCAAAAGGGTGATTAGGAGGATGAAATCCACCTTGTTCTACGGGAACACTTTTTCCTGGGTTGAACTGGCAACAGATCATACAGGTACGGACCTTTTGTTTGGCTGCTGCTCGTAAATGTTTATTGAACCAAATGTGTTGAATGCTGTCTAGCATAGCTTTTTCTCCTAGATGTGCTGGACTATGTATAGTGTTAACTATAACTTGGACCATTGAATCAGGAAGGAACCACACAGACTTTTCCTTCATCATCCATCCTTGGTCCGTTTGGATCCCTCCTAATTCAGTCCATTTCTTTATTTCGTCTGGTGTAGCATGTGTCTGTATGTCAATTACGTCAAGGGTAGGATCTTTAACTGTCATACAATGTGTCGGCATCGGGACTATTGTCTTTGTCATGTCGGATGTTTGGGCTTGAGCAGTCTGTTTAGCTGTTCTGTCGGCTAGATCATTGCCTTGAGAAATGATATCAGTAACCTTCGTATGAGCCTTACATTTCATAATTGATATTGCAGTAGGTAGATGTATCGCATCTAATAAGGCATGAATGAGGGGTCCGTGCTGAATGTGGGCACCGTGGGAAGTTAAATAACCTCTCTCTCGCCACAGCACGCCGAAGTCATGTACAACTCCGAATGCATAACGTGAATCAGTGTATATGTTGACTTTTTTATTTGTGGCTTGAATACAGGCTTGTGTCAGAGCAATAAGCTCTGCGGCTTGAGCTGACAAAGTATTTATACGATTAGTTTCAATGACTTCAGTATCTGTTGTGACTGCGTAAGCAGCCACCAACTCTCCTGTATTTGTTCTCATACATGAACCATCTACATACAATGTCAGGTCTGGATCTGACAATGGGACATCGGTTAAGTCTTGTCTAGGTTTCGTCGTTATTGTAATAACTTCAATACAGTCATGGGCTAGTGGGTCTGTTCCGGTTACTGGCAAAAGTGTGGCAGGATTCAATGTGTTACAGCGTCTGATTTCTATATGTGGCTGAAACAATGTAAGTTCGTACCCTGTAAGTCGCGCTATAGTCAAGTGTTGTGTTTGCGTTCTATTTACAAGAACCTCTACTGCATGTGGTACTTGAACTGTCAATGGATGTCCTAACACTATGGCATCGCTTTGTCTGATTGCTAAAGCTGTTGCTGCCACTGATTTCAGGCACGCAGGCAAAGCCTGAGCTACGGGATCTAATGTACTAGAAAAGTAAGCACATGGTTTGTGTGCTCCTGCTTGTTCCTGTGTGAGTACTGACAAGGCAGTACCTTCGCGTTCTGTAACAAAGAGTGTAAACTGTTTTCTGTAACATGGCGTTGCTAAAACAGGTGCTTGACATAAAGCTTTCTTTAGGCTTTCAAAAGCTTGTGTATGTTCCTGAGTCCAAGGGAGAACAGTCGATGTGGCTGCCTCCTGTGTTGTCAACTGAATGAGCGATTTTGCTAGAAATGCGTATTGAGGGATCCACTGTCTACAGTATGAAGTGAGGCCTATGAAAGCCCGCACCTCCTTTTGTGTCTTGGGTATTGGCATGTTAGCTATTAACTGAATGCGGTCGGGTGTAAGCTGCCTTCCCTCCTTGGACAGCGAGTGTCCAAGATAAATAACTCGCTGGACACAGAATTGCAGCTTAGAAGGGGACACCTTGTGCCCCTTTTCGGCTAGAAATTGTAAAACTGTCAGTGATGCTTTCTCACATTCGGGTTCGCTTCTAGCGGTGATCAACAGATCATCGACATATTGAAGCAAGGCAGTGTTAACTGGCATGTGGATACTGTCAAGTTCTCGTTTCAGTGCTTGACTATAGATGCTGGGGCTTTCTGTAAATCCTTGAGGTGCGCGTGAGAATTTAAAGCTACGTCCATTTAAACTAAATCCGAACAAATATTGGCTTTCCGGATCTATTGGGACGCTGAAAAAGGCGTTTTTAAGATCAATTACAGTAAAGAATGTTGCTTCGGAATCAATGGCTGTCAATAATGACGAGATATCAGGGACCACAGGGAATTGTGGCACAATGCACTTGTTTAATTCGCGCAGATCAATAACCAATCGATATACTGGCGGGGCCTTTGGATCTGTTCGTTTAAGAATCGGAATTATCGGTGAATTACATACATTGGAGTCTGTTTCTACAACTACTCCTTGGGTAATGAGCTCGTCAATGATTTGTAGTAAAGCCACTACAGCATCTGGTGGTAACTTGTATTGTCGCATTCGTGGTAGCACCACTCCTGCCTTTAATGTGACTCGATATGGTGTAATATTCATGCATCCAACATCAGTAGGGCCTTGTGCCCATAGATGTGTAGGTAAAGTCTGCAGTCGGGGATCCATGTCTCTAGACACATAATGACCTTTAAAATCACGTAAAAACAACCTTACTCCTTCCGGAGAACAACATATTATAGCTCCTAGAGCTTTCAGTGTTTTTATTCCTAACAGATTTTCTGGACATGATTTAGTAAGCAATAAATCGGTAGTTCGGGTCAAAGGTCCTATCGTAAGTGGGAGAGGCTGTGACACTTCATTAACAATAGGTTTTCCTGAAAAACCAAGGGAAATATTCTGTGAGCCTGAGAGGGGTGCCCCTGGAACTTCACTACGTTTTATGGTTGTTCGACTTGCCCCTGTATCGAGTAAAAATTTTCTGTCCTGGCCTAATAATTCACTATGTACATAAGGTCCTTCTTGATCTACAGGGATCTCGATAAGGGGTAAGTCAACTTCCCTCTCTAGGCTTGTTCATGCGTATCGCTGATAATCAGGATAGTCGTACTGTGCGGTCTGGTACAGTTGTCGTGTCGTGGTTTGTGTGGCAGCAACAGGCAGCGCTGGTGCAGCTGGCACAAACTGTATAGACTGTTGTGAAGCTGGCATGGACTGTGCATGCTGCGGAGCTCCTTGTTCATTCTGGTCCTGTCTAGGTGGCCGTGGTCTTTCTTGTGTTTTACCTATGGCGATATTATGTTTCAAAACTGGACAATCGTGTACGTAATGACCTGGCTTTTTACAATAATTGCACGTCCCTTTTACAGGTCCGGCTGAATCACCGGAATGTGTCATACCCTTTTTATGTCCTTCAGCTGGGACTGTCTGAGAAACTAGCATTTTCATTTTTGTGTCTTTCATGCGTCTGTGTTCATGTTCTTGTTCCTCTCTAATTCTATTGTGATGGTACTGTAACATTTGTAACATTTGTGATGGAGTGTTACCTTGCCAGGTACTCTCGAATTTTAATACTCTATTCTTTACTTGGGGCAGGGCATTTTCTACTAATTTTGTTACAAACAGATGTGGGTATGATTCGCTACTTGCTTTTAGGCCACTATTTATACCAAAACATTTTTCAAATCGGGCATAGTAATCACTAGTGTCTTCATCTTGCTTCTGTTTACAGGCTGAAATTGTACCCCAATCTTCCTTTTTTTGTAGTTAGTAAACGTGGCAGTACCTGTACCAATAAACCTGGTAGTGCTTTAGTTTTATCCCCGAGTCCTGCTCCTGCAGTTCGGGCCTTTTCTTCTGCTTCTAATACTGACCATTCTATCTTTTGGTCTCCTACCTCCCACTCTTTTTCCCTGAGTTTCTCATAAATGCCAGCAGGCATCAATACCTTTAATATTGTCATAATGTCGGGATAGGTATACTCTCCCATGAGTAACATGTCTTTAATTTCTCGGTGAAAACCCGCTGGATCTTTGTCATGACTGGGTACCACTTTCTTCATTTCTAACAATTCTATTTTTGATATGGGCGTATATACAAATACGCGCTTAAACTCGTTGTCCTCGCCCTTTATTGGGTGCACTTCTCGTAAGGGATTCTGTCTATCCATGTAATACGTGGTTCTTTCCTTGATGGGCAATGAGACACGGTCTGAACATACAAAAAGAATATACTGCTTTCTTGATTCTAGAATTTCTTTAATTAATTTAGTACCTGAACCTCTCCATCTATTCATAAGCAATTCAGTCAATATGTCAGGTAAGGGACCAGGGTCCGAATGCTGACTCTGATATAGTATAATGAGTTGTTGAATCATATAAATCCCAGCTAACCGCTGTTCATCTGGGGTGAGATTCAAAAATGTGCGTGCTACTGTATCATCACTATATTTTCCGGGACTGTCAACCCAATGGACAGCTGCCCTAGCTAAATCTTGTTCATCCATAGAATCGAGGAAATGATAACCCCTTCGTTCTCGGAGTAGTTTGTCGGCGGCTTGGAACGAATGCTCGTTAGACCTGATGTTAATTATAGGTATTTGGAAATTCCTGTTATTGTCTGGACATATCGGACGTATCGGGTCAATAGGACATCTATTACTATTACAAGATCTTCCTTTACCTACATAGGCTATGGTGTCTGACTGTCCTGCGGGCAGTCCTGACCCTTCCTCCTCGTTTTGTTCGAACTCGTCTACCGCTAATCTTTCTTCGTGTAGGCGTTCTATTTCTTTACGGATCTTTCGGCACATGGCTATTATACAATTTTGTTTATCATGTCTACCTTCTGATATATTCTGGCTCCATCTGGTAAGAATTTGCATTGCTTCCGGGTCTACCCCCGGTCGGTCTTCATTTCTGATCACACAATTTATGAGGAAACGTAACAGTTCCCCCTGTATCTCCACTTTCTGGTATTCCATAGCTCTGTTAATACATTCTGGATCTCGCCCTGTTTGGACAAAATGGTATGTTTTATCTAGATGCGCAGTCATTCCTGGTAACTTCCCTAAGTACACTGCGGCTCGTCTGATACGCAATGATGCCAGGGTCATTTCGTCCTCTTTGCCGGGCACAGGGTCATATCTACAATCTACAAGAAGTTCCTTAAGCGTACGGGCATTTATGAGTTTGGGGGTACGTGAGTGTGCTGACTCTTGAAAAGTAAGTTTATTTATTCTGGGTGGCGTAGAAAAAATGTTGCTAGCACCTCCCGCAGCCCCATCTGGGGTGTCGGGTGTGAAAGGATTCGTTGAACGTGACACAGCAACTATAGGTGTGGACA
Organism: Triturus cristatus; assembly: GCF_964204655.1. Lineage (NCBI taxonomy): Eukaryota > Metazoa > Chordata > Amphibia > Caudata > Salamandridae > Triturus > Triturus cristatus. Next base: position 235,324,745 of record NC_140581.1, read on the forward strand.
CAGCTATAGAAGCAGCTGTAGGAACAGATGTAGAAACAGATGTGCTTGTCGGAACTTGTGACACGATCTGTTGCTGTAGGGATACGGGTACTGGGTCTTGGCGTTGAACCTCCCTGATAGGCGGTCTATGTGGAGCGGAATTAGCATACTCGGGAGCTGCGTCATCTAAATATGAGGAAAGAAAAACATCTTCTGCGGTTCTAGGATGCCCCTTAGGATGTACCTTTATTGGGAATAATGGGGGCGGCAAGTCTTTCGGTATTTCTGGAGTAGCTTTAGGTAATCCTTCGGCTAGAAGGGGATACATACCATTCATAAGGGCATTTCTTTGTCTGTCTACTTGTTCTGATTTCACTCGGATACCTTCCTCAATTAATAGATTTTCTCGAACTTTATTGGAATTCTCTTTACTCTTCTCCTCCTGTCTACGTGCTTTTTCTGTACGTCTATGAGATTCTTTACGCCATAACTCAACGGCATCTTTCTGTGACTGTCTGACTTTCCTTTTCCATAACTCTTCCTCTACTTTCATGATGCACTCTGCATCCCAGGTTCCCGCTGTGGGCCACCTCTGACTTTCTGGTAATTCCTTGGTGTAGTCTACCCATAAATCAAGAAATAATATAGCGTCTAAGCCATGTTTATGATACATGAAGTACCCTGGAGTGTCCCTAGGAGGAATAGGAACGGCTTCTTCGAGTACCCCTTTTCTTGTAGTGATCTGTCTTAGTTTCGAAAAGAGCGGCATATTGAGAACTGATCTGATACTTAATCTTGAACACACTTAGTACAAAAGCACAATAATGAACAACCATTCATACCACAATATGCAGGACGTTTAACACATTAAACATTAAACATTAAACATTTTTTTAACCTTTAAAATAACCAACAATGATGATCGTCTGCATAACTAATCACCAAGCATAATTCTTTGACAATAACTAGATACTTCGGAATACTTGATATGCTGCTAAACAGTACATATACACTGCTAAAACAGTGCAGACCGGATTTGTGTACCCAAACCCGTCTTGACCGGCACAACCTATGTGCACGTCAGAAATGCCTCCCCAGTAATGGTACTCACCGGGTAGCTTCGGAAACGGAAGGCCTCGGAAACTGAACTTGAACCGGACTGGACTCGACTCGACTCTTCGGAAACTGGACTCGACTTCGAACTGGTGGGCCTCTGTATACCTCGGATCTTGCTCTCTCAGCTAGGCTCTGGTCGGGATACTTCGCACTTCTCACCGCCTCGTCTGGGTGTTGATCGCAGCCTCAGTCGCCCCCGCTTGACCGGAGGGAGATACAGGAAATCCTGCTGGTACGCGTTATTGTCCGTCCAGCTGTGGCAGGAGACCGGGCCTGCAACTCACCGCCGGCGCGTGAGATGAGAAAGTGTCCCTGTTCGGGCGCCATTCATGTGGTAAATAAAATTCCTTTACCGGGACTTAATTTGATACGGAAACATAATAAAATAGCTCAGTAAAATGAGAGGCAGAATCCGTGGTATCAGAGGTTCGGAATGGGCTTTATTCCAATGAACGATTATAATCGGTTGCTCCAAGTTCCATCACCACGGAGGTTCAGGAAGTGAAGTACATACTTTATTGATAAGAAATGACTTTTATAGTACATACATTACAATGAAGCGAATGCAGTAGGCGTAACAATTGATAAGGAAAATGACGATTCATATGCGTAACCGAAAATGGGTGTAATAAGGAGTAAAAAGGAACATAATTGGTTATGATGTCATATATAGGTGGATCTATAAGATAATACTTGGCATAGATGCGCGCGCAGCAGCATGACGTGTGATTGACGTGCAACTAGGGGGTGAAGGGGACTTGACATTTAGCTCTACATGTGGAGACGAAAAGTCTGGGGGGTCAAGTCAACCTAATCCCAAATCATATCTAACATCCTATGTTTAAAGAACTATGTTATCCACAAAAGAAGGACTCTCGGACAGAATCTATTCTATACTGACTGTGCGTGCGTGTACAAGCGTCTAAGTGTCTACACTAAATGCGAGGGGGTAGGAATATTCCATGGTAACAGGACTATGAATTACTTGCATGAGGACAGAGAAGCCGAGCCATTGCTCGGTAGCTGGAAGAATGTTTATTTAAACTACTAGACAGGAATGCATCGGCTAAGGGGTGAAGCAGATAACTCGAAGGTGAAATACAGTTCTTGGCAGAGAATAGGCTGATGTCAGGCTTCGTGAGCCGCGCAGAGAATGAGACAAAGTTCATGGTCACAGATGCAGGCTCAGACTGGAGCTTTCAGAGGCAGAAGGCAAGAAAAGTTTGACGACAGAATCAGGGCCTACTTGCCTGGACTGTAAAATGGCATAGGTGAACCATATAAAGCCGGTGGCTTTTCATACTTAGGAATGGAATATCCGGCCTATTCATGGCGGATCTGACAGAGGACATGTTGATGGTGGACGCACATGTGTTTGCGTCTTCATAACTGGAACTGGAGGGAACATACATGTACTTGTAACATGCACATAGAACCGTTGGGGTCCAAGATAGGGGACATAACTGACCAGAAAAATCCATATTTCCACAGTACGGCTGGATGAAATCGGCTGCTCCTGTGCAAAATCTCTCTTGGTAATCATGAAGCCAATGAAGTAGAGAATCAACCTATGTCTTGCCAAGTCAAGGTTATCCAGACTACACAGATGAGCAATCTGTAGTGTCCAAGTGATTCTGGCTTGCAGAATAGAAGACAACTCACTGCTTATATCATTTCAGAAAATCTGGATCTCCCAACTCACAACAATATGCCATCGTTCACACTACTTGATTGACGCATGTGATTGTAACAAGCTATATGCACAATACTTAGCTGGATCAGACAAAGATTTGCATTAACTACCATATTCCCCATGTCTATTAGCGCTGCTTCCCAATCGAAGCCATCAATGACACAAAGGTCATTCTCCCATTTTCACCTCAGTCATCCCTGACAATGAGGCATATTAGTAGTGAGCATTACATACTTGAAGGATGTCGCCCCTTTGGCCAGTTTCTCCAAAGGCACTCTAGTTTCTGTTGGAATAAGATCAGGGATTTTTCTTCATTCAATTGTGTAGTCAGCAACAGCTGGACAGACTGGCAAATATTGATTCAATTCTTAAATGTATAGATCATTTTGAACTGAAAATGTCTTTAAAGGATTCCACCAAGCAAAGTCTGTGAGACTGAGAATTCTGTGCTAATTTCTTCAGTGACTTAACCATCCGCAAGGGAGTTTCTTAGACAGTCTACCTTTCCAAAGAACTGCCCCAGAGGTAGTTTCCCATTTCATAATTATCGAGCCAGTAGTCTATATATGTTTTGTCCTTTGGTGTCGGCAATAGCCATACTGGGTCGTATTACCCATGGCTAATCTATCCAATCTGATGGAGGAGTCCTCCACCAGGGCAAAAGCTGTTATTAGCAATTACCTACTGTGATGGTCAAAACAATAATGTTAAAGTAAGAGAAACTGCGTACATTGGGGAACACATATGCGCCCTCTTAGGCCAACCATCCCACAATAGAGGCTGGATTGCTCTAAAGCTTCTGAAAAACACATTTCCAGAGCATAATATGAGGTGTCACGAACAGTGTCCAAAAGTTTGAAAGCACGTTTTAAAGAACGCAGAATGTTGCACATCCCTTAGCAAAGTGATGAATCCCATATCAAGGTTAGGTTCAAAGTACAGTGGGTGGGGCAATAATGAAACTCATCCTCTGCCTATTGGAGATCGACCTCCACAAGGAAATAAATGCAAACTTGGAACAGATAATATTTTCTCCTGTTATTCTGAAATAGAGTATTTTACACATTTCTGGAAAATGTGCATGGGCGTGCTCAGCCATGATACAATCCGCACATAACAATATCTTGTCTTAAATTCAGGAGTAAGAAATATTTTATATAATATTTTCACAGAAAGCATCTGAGAGGACCTTAAAAAGTCCATCACTTTAGGCAAAAAATCCCAGAAACTGGCCACCATGATCCATGTAGGAATATAACACCCTCGACCAACATTGAAATTCGGACAAGATGCCAAGATTATGAAAAAAATATTTTTTAACTCTCTCTTGCATGAAACCCTGCTCTGAGAATGAAGTGCAAAACTCAGGAACCCTGTTTTTTGATTTAGCCTTTCAACTATAATAAGACTTGAGTATGCTATGGACAGTCAACTTTGCCTCCTGCTGCTTCAGGAAGGGCCCTTATATCCAGAAACTAAGTGGGCTTGTTCCAACTGTGTGGAGACATATGGTCAAAGTAGACTGATGGGTCATGCCGCTGAAGGTAATTTCTGTGATCTTAACAATTTAGTAGGTAATGGGGTACTGCAGCACAGAGGCCTGCAGACCAAGGAAGTGAATATCAATGTATGTGGTTAGCTGCTAGGTCAGATATTTACTTGATCCAAATAATGGAAGCTCCTAAACACCATCCATCAACAAGGCTGTACTTACTGAAACCTGTCTGATCATCTAACAATATTTATTCTACCTCCAAAAGCCTTGTTTTGTAAGGACATTTGCCTTCTTTGTGGGACAATAACTCCATATTTCTAGGCTCCTAGAGGACCCAAAGTGAACCAGGATGACAACTGCAGTCTGTCCATTTGAAATCTCTAAAGGATACTGTAGGACCATGAAGAGCCCTTTTCCAGTTGCCACTTTTGGTTTCCTCCCACTGGACTGTTTCTAGTGTCACAGACATTTGAGTAACCGGCATCCTCAGACCAGCCACAAACACTTGTGGGATTTCCTTGATCATGGACTTGTCATGCTTAAACCTTTGCATACCACAGCCTCACCTGTGACAGAAGGCTCCCTTGGAGCCCAATCCAGATACATCCTCCAGGTTGGTTACAATTATCATTTTTAAGAATAAACCCATGGAAGTTCCAACTAGGAGGTGCCACCAACTTCAGGCCCACTGTGTGCACCTATGGATCAGTCTGACTTTGTGACCTTGTCAAACTTTTTCCACCAAATGCCCCAGGCTGCACCATGGACTCTCACACCTTGTCTAACCTCCCGAAATTCTGTATTGATAGGGGCACCATTGGTTCTTTCAAGTACAGAAGTAGATGGCTTCATCAGGCTGCAATGCTTGCTTAGGCATTGGTAAGCTCCACGAAGACCACTTACTAATAACCTTTTCATTATTTAAATTGATTTCTAATTCACATCTTTCCTTTTGTTATTCATTAGCAATGACATTTTCCCATGCCCTTTTGACCCTTTATCTGTTTGTCTTCATTTCTGTGACTTTTCAGGTTGAATTTTAGTTTTGTTCTACTTGAACTTGGTGTTAATATTTAAGATTTATATTTATTTTACTGGATTTTAGTTTTATTGTTTTTCCCTCTATAAGACCTCTCACAGTTTTCTATGAGAATTGTCTTGCTTCTCAAGGCAACATCACCAAGGTGAGCCAAGACCCTTGAAACCCACTTAGATCAGTGGGAACGAGGCACATTTCATAGCAAGACTGGGCCTCTCTCCTATGTCTGGGGGCAGAATCAGTGTCTTGCACGTGGATCCATAGAATCAGTGAATTTCTCCCATATACACACTTGCTTGAGCAGTAAGGGAAGAAAAGCAGGAGGCATTGGCACTGATGGCAGCTGTATGTTTTATAGTATTATACTGCACAAGTTTGACCCTTGGACATTGAAGCACTTTACAAGAGAACCAAATTATGTCATGCATTTTCAAGACACAGGGAGATTAAGTGATTTACACAGAATCACAGGATGTTGTGCCAAGGCTAGGATTCCACCGCAAAAAGTTCTTTCAGGCTGACTTTAATGCTACTTTTTGTGCACACTTTTCTCCTCCTCCCGCTAATACTCTGTCTCTCCAAATTCTTTTCGCAGAGCATTCTTGAAAATTATGAGTTTGTGTAGGTGCAGGCACCTCTCGGCTGCAAACTGAGCTGGAGACACAACGTTCATAAAATGGCAGCTAAGGGATGACGCCAGGTTGCATCCAATGTCGCTCTCTATGCCGGTTGTGCATTGTCATTGCGAACAGTAGAGAGTGGTACTCTCAAGTCCAATAGGAACATTCTATAGTTTTAACGTATCATCAATGCCTAGGAGGGATGATGTACTAAGTGTTACTTTTTAATTTACTTATATAACGTTGCACTGTGATTCTTTTTTTCTCCTCCCAGATATATTATGACTACTTTCAATGTGACTATTACATGTCTTGTAAAGCGCTCTGATACCTTCGTTCTAGATAACGCTATATCAACCTCTCAAATAAATAAATAAAAACGACCTGTGGCTTGTCACCTGGGTCATGCACCATTTCAAGTGGACACAGGCTCATTTGGAAAACTGAGACATGATTGTGTCTCCTGCTTTGCAGGAGAGCCGCAAAACATTTCTTCTGTAGCTCTCACATGGCCTAGAGACACAAATATATATGTGCCCCAGCACAATGAAAGAGCAGGGTCACAGTGTTGTTGAGCACCAGTTTCATTCAGGCTGCGTTACTGCCTCTGCATGTGCTCACCGTCAATGAGCCGGTGGAATGCAGGAACCCTAAAGTACTCAGGTTCACAGCTGTCGACTGCAGTTACTTCCGGGTTTGATAAAATAGGCGCCCCTGCAGGTGCCCTGTGGGACTGCACCAGGTTACTTTGCAGCATTATCATGAATATAGACATCATTCCTCAGCTACTGGAAGAACAGTAAAAACAGACCCAAACTGTATCACTTTTGCAATATGCACAAGGCATGTCTTCGGTTGTAACAGTTATGGATCAGGTTTGACGGTGCAATACCCTGTGAAAATGTCCTGGTGGGTCTCCTGTATCCAAGAGCTACAAACATTGGTGGTACATCAAACTCAGTGGAAGGGCTGAGAAACTTTGCTTGTGTGGCTCTTCTTCGCCCAGAACTGATCGCCTTGTGAAATAAGATAAAGTAAGGCTGGATCATTTTTGAGACGCAAAATAATACATGATACACCAAGTGGCACGGATGCAAAGGAACAATGCGCACAAGCGTCTGTTATTCGCACCTATTGGTTTTTTCTGCTTATTTATCATGAAGGATGCAATCAGCCTTAAAATATAAAGCTAAACACCAGTTTTGCATTTCACATAATTTTAATGGAATTTTCTTTAATTATGCAAAAACAAATTATGCAAATTTCACACACCTTTACCGAGAAGGTTGACATTTCAACAAATGCATTTATAAAGTTGACAAAGTTAACAATTATAATTTGCATTGCTAAAATACTACTCTCTTTAAAGCCACAGCCCTGTTACCTGACTGAGAACTCCAAACACTGGGGTAGCAGTGCTAGGCTCCTCCCTCACTTCCATAATCCAATGAGAATTAAGATATAAGGGGCAATACAGTTTTTAGAAGTTTCCTAAAATAGCTGCAGACCTGGTCTCATATTCATTCAACACTTAACCAGGCATACTTTTGAATTTCAAGCACAAAGGATATATGTTTATGTAGTTATTCATTTCATTGTTAAATTGAACCACTCTTCATATTGAATCACCATTCTTGACACATCGATGTCTTTTATGTTTGATGTCCTTCCATAGGATAATTGACAGAACAATATAGTTGTTTTTTTTGTCTCAACCTCCTCTTATCTGTGATTATTTAGACTACCAACTCTCCTTTATCAAATCCCACAAAGGTTTATATCATGTTGCATGGTTCTTCAACCATTCTGATACTCTGGTGTAGGTGCACCACGACCACAGGAGCCGGAATGGAGTCCAGACCTCAAACAGCTAAAGTGGTGAACTGCAGAAGCACGTCACATCAGCCCTGTGCACTTTGGAGGTGGATATATATATATATATATATATATTCACAGAAAAAACCATAGGTTTCAGGCACGTTATAGTTAGGAATTAGCATTTAAAAAACCTCAGAAATTCACTGAAAAAACCATAGGTTTCAGGGGTGTTATAGTTAGCTGGACTTTTCACTTGTACAAAACCATTGAAATTCCCCCGTTATAGTTAGTTCAGCTAACTATAACTCGCGCGCCCGCAATGCACTGCTGATGACGTCACATATTACATCACTCATGACATGGTCAGTGACATCACTCATGACATCACTGATGACATCTCAAATGACATCACTGATGAAATCACTGATGACATCATCCAGTGAATGTGTGTTTTTCTGAAAATTAAATATGTTTTATATATGTATATCTCAAGGTCGATGGAAGAATAAATGGGTATATAAGTGTCTAAATGGATGATTTGTTTTTGAAAAATTGATTGTGTAACTGACTGATTAAGTGTATCATAGTGAATACATGGCTTAGTGAGTAATGTTTAAATATGTAAATATCTGTATCAGTCTCTCACTTTGTGTATAAGTGGCTGCATGGGTTGGTGAGTAGCTACATGGGTGTCTATATAGGTTATTAGTTGGTTTTTTGAGTATCAGTCTGAGTGTCTGCATGGTTCGGTGGGGGGTATTACGTAGTGCATAGGTGCATGAATGAGTGACTCACTGTTTGTATGTGTTGAACACAGCATGTGTGCAGGACTGTATGGGTGGATGAGTGTGTGTATGGGTGTGTTAGTGAGTGAATGACTGTCTCAATAGTGTCTTTATGAGTAACTACATATGTTTTAAACTAGTATATGTGACTATTGGTGTATATATGTGAGTATATGTGAGAGTGAGAGATTGAAAGAGTTCCTGTATGAATAAGTATGTGTTTCTATAAGTGATTGTTTAAAAGACTAAGTATGTGTAAGTTTCCGTAGAAGTAAGTGTGGTGGTGTGTGTATAACTGTATATGCAAGTAAATGTATGTTTGATTCTTTATTAGCATGAGTGACTATGTGTGTGAGTAACTCTATGGATGAGTGGCATTGTGTAACAGGATGTATAGGTGCATGAGTACATATGATGAGTGAGTACATGTATGAGTGACTGTATAGGACTGTTGGTGAATGAGTGGATGTGTATGTGGATCTTAGAATTACTGAAGAGGTTGTTGTAACTGGTATTGGTATGTCCATTGTTTTGAAAATTTTAGTCTCTATTTTTGAATGTGTGTATCAAAGGTTATATTAGGGTGAGAGGAGGTCTGCCACTCTATCACAAGGATGATGTCATCAGTGATGTCATCAGTGATGTCATTTGAGATGTCATCAGTGATGTCATGAGTGATGTCACTGACCATGTCATGAGTGATGTAATATGTGACGTCATCAGCAGTGCATTGCGGGCGCACGAGTTATAGTTAGCTGAACTAACTATAACGAGGGAATTTCAATGGTTTTGTACAAGTGAAAAGTCCAGCTAACTATAACACCCCTGAAACCTATGGTTTTTTCAGTGAATTTCTGAGGTTTTTTAAATGCTAATTCCTAACTATAACGTGCCTGAAACCTATGGTTTTTTCTGTGAATTTCAAAGGTTTTTTAAATGCTAATTTCTAACTATGCCTACAGAGATAGGACATGTGAAGAAAGAAGAAAAAATGCACAGAAAGAAACAAAAGAAGTGCAGAAAGGACCAACAGAAGTCCTCAAATACGAAGATAAGTGCAGGAAGAAGGATAACGTGCAGAAAGAACAAAAAGAAGAGCAGAAAGAAGCCTTGTTGCAAAATCATCCTGTACCCTCAACTTTTTCAGACGGATACTGGTGGTAACTGAGTCTGACTAGCCAGTCCTAGAGCCAGTGCTATGTTAAAAGACACTTAGAATACAGTGAAAACACCTACATACACTAGGGAACATTATGCGTTGGGGTCCCCCTGTGATTAGCATGACCTCCTCTGTAAGCCCCTAGTACATAATAGGGCATGGGGATTAAAACTACCTCTTAAAACAGGCCACAGGGCGTTTTTGCACACGTTAACTCAGGCCCCGTCCCCTCCCTTCACCACTGTGTAAACACGCCCTGTGTCCATTTTTAGATGGGAGATTAAGTTCATTTGAATCCTGAGGGTCCCTAGGGTCCAACTAGCCCACTAGGTACCTCCAGTAAATGCCACAGAGCTGTGTTGCAGAGAGGTGTAAAAAGTGGCACGGCCTGGACCACCTCCTTGCAATGCAGCTCAGTGGCGCTTACTGGAAGCACTTGGTGGGCTAGTTAGCCCCCAGGGGCCCTCAGTATTGAAGGGAAATTATATCCCCAATTTAAAACGTGCCATAGTGCGTGTTTGCACACGTCAACTCAGGCCCCGTCCCCTCCCTTCACCACTGTGTAAACGCGCCCTGTGGCTGTTCTAAGTTGAGAAATTAAGTCCCCTTGAATCCTAAGGGTCCCTAGGGTCAAACTAGACCACTAGGTACCTCCAGTAAGCGCCACAGAGCTGCGTTGCAGAGAGGTGTAAAAAGGGGCTTGGCCTCAGAACACCTGTCTGCAGCGCAGCTCCCTGGCGCATACTGGAGATGCCTGTTGGGGGCGCGTTTGCAGAGTGCTGCACGGAGGGGGCATGGCCTCCGGCACGATGCCAGTCTTTTATTTATTTTAATTTTTTAAGAAGGGGGGCTGTGTGGTTCCCCTTCTTATTCTAATTTATTGGCCCTGATGACCCCATCCCCCAGGGCCTGTCTCCTAATTATATTTTTTTGACCCCAATCCCTAGGGCCGGCCACTGTTTTTTATTATTTTAAAAAAATATTTATTTATAGACACACCTAGGACATGCTGGACAAACCGTACGTACCTATCACCATGACGATTTGCGGGATATTCATTAAAAGGCGACTATGCATGCAATGAATCCACGTGGAATGTATTTACACTACTAGTGAAGCTCTGACATGTCTGATGCCCTACCGTGCCTAATCCCGGTAGACACCCTTGTCGTTTATTTATACAAACATGGGTAGCTATTGACGGGCACATTTAATACACATGCACACCAAGCCATTCAAAGGGGATTCGACAAAAATTCGACCAAAACTATGCAAGAAACCCCCCTCACGGTTAATAAAACACACATCCACTGCCGGATGTGTAATACTTTTTATTTTACTCTCTGGAAAGGGGACGAACATCACTTGAGAGTCACAGCGCGCTCCTGACAGAGCCCAATGCTGTGTTACACCCACCATTGCCTGCCGAGTGCCACACACCTCTGTGTTGTATTCCACTAGCTAGTGCATATGCTATGACACTCTCTAGCCCATGTGCACTGTAACACCACCCCGTGAATATGTCATGCCACACTTGTCTTCACACGGGTTATATTGCCCCATCTAACGTGCCTTCCTCGATGCCTATGTTATAACGCACAGTGCTATGCCATACATATTACAATCTGCGATCCATATCTGTGTCACAGTGCATATGCAACGTTACACTCCCCAGCACATATTTTATATTACAACTTTAGAGACTAGTTAGGTTACACAACACTGCCCTGTGCATATTACACTCCAAGGCGCATATCGCATAGCACGCGCTAGTGCCTGTGCTATCTCGCGCTCTCCAATGAATCTGTCATTGCGCACAATGTATTGCATATTATATTTCACGCCCGGTTCATCTTATATCACACTTTTTGGTGCATAGTTTATACCATACACTATATCTAGTTTTCATTTTCAATCGTGCTCTCAGGACTATGTTCTATATAACACTGTGTTCACCTACCCTTTTCACGGGCATTACATTTTGCGATAGGGGGTGGAGGGTCAGGGGGTGTTTCTGCCAAGTGAGCCCGGAGTCACAGTCACAAACGTCCTCTTCTTCCTGAATAAAAGTGAGATTATGCTGCATACTTGTTCATATTTTAAGTAGTTCGCACAGACTCAATGTTTTAAAAACAATAAAGTTCCTAATACCCGCCTTCTCTGAACAGTTAGCTTGCTGCCCCATCCCCCTCCTCCCTATCCTCTGTTGTGTGAATCCATGGAATAGCCTCCTCCCTCCTGCCATGCATGGTCTGATGTGCTGCCACTGCCCTCAATTTAGTATGATGTACCAGTCCACTCCTCCTGCCCTCCATTGCCCAATTCTATGCCCCATCATTGACCTCCTGCTTAAACTCTGTGCTTAGCTTGCTGCCCCTATTCTCCTTCCCCCTGCCCTCCGATGTCTTTGTGCATGCCCCTGCTCCATCCTTTTTGCCCACCATGTCCCATGGACCTGCCACTCCTATCTACTCTGAGTGTTCTGTTGAGCTGCCACTCCCCTCCCACCTGCCTAGCATTGTCAGATGACTGTAACCTGTCCCTGCCACCTCCACCCTGCCTGTCCACATGCCATGCCCCTATCCTCTTCCTCCTGTCCTACATGGTCCATTGTACTGCCACACCCTTCTGCCCTCCCTGGTCTGTTGTGCTGCAACTGCTCCTCCTGCCTGCCCCGTGTGGTCTGTTGTGAGGTCCCTTCCCCTGAACTTTCTTGTCTGTGCACAGGTCCTGACCCTCCCTTCTATCCTCCATCGTCCTTTGTGCATGCCCCTGCACCCTCCTTCTTGCCCATCATAGCCATTGGTCTTCTGTGCTGCCATGGCCCCTCCCACCTTCCCTGTGTGGTCAGTTAGCTGCCCCTGACCCCCTCCCACCTTCCCTCCATGGTCTGTGTGTATGCCATCACAGTCTCACTGTTGCTCTTCATGGTGTGTCTTGCTTCTAGTGCCCATCCTGCCTGACCTCCATGGCTATCTTGCTGCTCCTGCCCTGCCCCCTTGCCCCCAGCCCTCTGTTTACATGTGAAGACCCCTACTCCCTCCCTCCTGGCTTGTCTGTTCCATTGTAATGCCCCTGATCCGTCCCTACTGCCCTTTATGGTCTGTAATGCTGCAGCTTTCTCTCCTGTCTGTCCATTATGGTCAGCTAGCTACCATTGCCTCTTGCCCCTCTGTTCTCTGTTGTCCATGTGCATGGTCCTGTCCCCTCCCTCTTGCTTTCTATGGATTGTTGTGCTGCACTCCCGTCCTGCATGCCCTGTGTGGTGTATTGTGCTGCTGCAAACCCTGATGCCTGCCCTGCAGGGTCAGTTTGGTGCACCTCTCCATGTCCCTCTTGTCCTCTGTTATCCAAGTCCATGTCCCTATCCCATTTCCTTCCATGATCCAATGTACCATACTTGCGAACATTTTGAACTTGGTAAGAGGGAGATTTTGAAAAAAAACTGGGGTATTGATTTTCCCCTTTGAGTTACATTGAAAAAGAGGATATTGTTGACAGGAGACAGATCAAATAAAGCCCATTTGAGCTTAAAAACATTGGACGTTTCCTGGCTGAATCGGGTCTGTTGGCATGTATGGTTGTACTACCATTGCCTCTTCCTTCTGCCCACAATGGTCTATTACATTGCCACAGCCTGGAAGGAGGGTAGATTTTGTATCACAGGGGGCCCCTGGCCCGTTCTGTCCACACCTGAAGTATGAGACCCTTGTCCTTGCCCTGCCAGCCGCATTTGTAGGCCGTATTAAATTGACCAGCGGGTCCTGTGTTGCTATATAATTATCCTGAGACATCCTTACCACTCAGCCAGCATAAAACCCCTGTGTAGGCCCTTCTGTTCAATATGTAGGCCTCTTTGTTAAATTGACCATAGCTCTGCAATTTTAGTGTATAGCAGTCTGAAGGCAGGTCTGCGAGGCCTTCTGCTCCAAACTAGTAGCCCCCACCCTACCCGAGTGCTCCGTGCTCGGTATCAAAGTTCAACATCCCACTGAAGCTGTCGACATACAGTAGGCTGCATCCTGGACTGGTACTTGCTTCCTGGGCAGGTTTCCCGCTTTTAAGGAAGTGGCAACCGCAGAGCGTCAAGTTAGGAGAACTGAGGAGATTTTGTACATGAATATATTGAATTCCCGTACAATACCCATTATTTTCTGCTTGCTCTATGGAACTTACGATAAGCGATTGGCCTGAGAGACTGACCTTTTCACCCAGTCCATTGTCCGCATTAAGTGGGTAAATGACGAAATGTCTGGTAAAATCTGCAGACGAAGCTTTTGGGTAGCATACGTAGGTAGATGTAGCGTGCAAAGGAGCCCACAAAATGATATAAAAAGGGAGCACCCACAGATATCGACGGACTACCTCGCCGTCTGTATGTAGGTTAACAGGCTGTGCAGGTTTTCCCCAAGAGCTGGGAGCTCTTGTCTTCCTTTGCTTAAAATGTCTTGCTCTGCTTTGCTTGAAGTATCTTATTCTATTTTACCTATATGAAATGTCATGTTATGTTTAACCATTGTTCTCTTTACTTTTGCATTTAAAAGATTTTGTATTGTAATTGCAGGAATGCTTTCTCTAAGAGTAAACGTGAGTGTTCCTAGGTAACATTTTCCTTGGTGTAACTTGTTTCTCATGATGCATTTATAGATGTGTTTTCTCTCTCTCTCTGTCAGTACATTAATTGAGATACAGAGAATATCATGACAGCTGTATGATTATCTGGATTCTGTATTTTGTACTTTATGTCTCTATTCTGCGGTTTCTTTGAAGTTGTATCTTCTCATTAAACTGCCATTGTATTCTGCCACCAATTCCATGTCTCATATGTCTGTTTTCTTCATTTTTGGAGCAAGCGTTCCTAGGCACCCCGGCTCAAATTAAGGTGCCCCTTTTGTCCCTGACTCACTCTCCTGCTTAGTTCTGTGGTGGCTCCCGGGGCTCTGGGGACCGCCTCTAGCTTCCTTGACCCGTAATAGATCTTCCCTCCAACAGCCTCTCTTGCAAGTCCTGTATTGTTGGTTTGTTGCCCCTGCCCCCCTTTCCACTGCCCTCCATAGTCTGTTGTGCTTCCACGGCCCTTCCTGCCTGCTCAGTGTGGTTAAATTGTTGCCTTTGCACTCTCCTACCTGCCTTCAATTTTCAGAGTCCGTGCCCCTGGCCTTTGCCTCTCAACAGTATCCCAATGAACAACTAGATTGCTAACATTCTATATTTATTACAAAAGTGTGGAACGCCTGACATCATCTTGATGTAATCAAAACTGTAATACCTAGAGCATTTCCTTTAGAAATTACATATACGAGAGGGTCTTATTGGCATCAAAATTATGGTTAGTGCTCTAAAAGACTAAAATAAGGACATTTTGTCTGAGTTTTCAAATAGCGACAAAGCACTTTTAAATTATTTGTTATCTTTATGTTTTTTTATCCAGTTGACCACTTGATTAAATGTTGCACTTAGGGGAGAGGATGTGGTGTTACTTCCAGAACTGCAGACTTTGCAACTGGGGAACCAGGTTGAAGTTTCTGCTTCAGCTCGACATTCTGTGATTCTGGTCAAATCACTTAGTCTCCCCATGTCTACAACCAAAATGAATATGTGCTTGTGTGATGTAACCAATGCTCATGTAAAGCACTCCAATACCTGACAAGTCTGCACTATATAACACTGCAAAAACACTAAATAATAAGTGTTTTGCACACTTCTGTCATTGGGCTATATTTGGGCTACATCTGGGTGATTTTGGGCTACATTTGGGCTCTTTTGTCTCCGGTGGCCATCTTGGGAGATTTATTTGTTATGAAGTTTCCTAATTTCCTCATGTACTGCAATCTCCTCAGTAGGAAATGCTTTCAGTTTTTTTACGTTGATTCCATCATGAAGGTATTCAGATATGTCACACATTTGCCATAAATTCTGAATGTTAGCACTCTAGTTGCTCATTAGATCACTGTAGTAAAACTACTGTTCACCATGGAAGTCTGCTCCTGGTATTAAAAGTGCATGTTTCAGTCTGCATGTCAGAATTTTTTAATGAAATAGAAGAGGATTTGAGAAGTCACTCAAAATGTGCCCTCATTTTCTTTCTTCAGCATTAATGATAATTTCTATGGCAAAATGAACCCCCTCATTGTGTTCCTTTTTAAATTAAATGTTTTAAGTCTTACCAGTTTATTCCAATCAAGATGGCTTCAGGTGTGCCATACGTTTGTCATAATGAAGACAGTAAGCGCTCTAGTTGTTTTTAAGAACATTCTGGGACATTCTGTCATTGGGCTATACTTGGGCTACATCTGGGTGATATTTGGGCTACATTTGGGCTCTTTTGTCTCTGGTGGCCATCTTGGGAGACTTATTTGTTATGAAGTTTCCTAATTTCCTCATTTACTGCAGTCTCCTCAGTAGGAAATACTTTCAGTTTTTTACTTTGATTCCATCAAGAAGGCATTCAGATGTGTCACACATTTGCCATAAATTCAGAATGTTAGCACTCTTTTTGCTCATTAGATCACTGTAGTAAAGCTACTGCTCACCAGGGAAAACTGCTGCTGGTATTGAAAGTTCATGTTTCAGTCTGCATGTCAGACTTTTTTAATGAAATAGAAGAGGATTTGAGAAGTCACTCAAAATGTGCCCTAATTTTTCTTTCTGCAGCACTAATCATACTTTTTATGGAAAAATGAACCCCCTCATTTTGTTCCTTTTGAAATTAAATGTTTTAAGAGTTACCACTTTATTCCAAGCAAGATGGCTTCAGGTGTGCCATACGTTTATCATAGGTAGGACTGTTAGCGCTCTAGTAGTTCTTTGGAACACTCTGGGAAGCTGCAGTAGAACACAAAGGAATCAACTGACAGTCTCTGCCCTTGTTGGATGTACATGTTTTACTGAGAATGTCAGACTTCATTCTCACATGACTGAGAAAGATAATGTGAATTTACAGAAAATAAGCTCTCAGTTTAGCTTATAGATCACCTTCCAAACCTCTGTGGTAAAAGCATGAGAAAATATTTTTCTCTCAATCATGATATCCCAGCAGAAGGCTTTTTCACATGGTGAAATCACCTTAGAACATACCACAATTCCTAAAATGAGTATGGTACCATCAACAAATGATTTATAATGTAACTAAAGTCTTAAAACCTTCTATTAACTGCAATGCTTTTTAATGAGGTGCTAGCATGTATATTGGTCCCAAGATGGATGCCAACACTTCTTGGATGAAGTGCTGACAGCCAATCAGATCTCAGGATGAGATGTGTGGTTAGGCTCCGCCCACATATATATATGCTTTTAAATGCTATTTTCTCAGGAAATACTGAACAGATTTACACCAAACCTACAAAAGGCACTTCCTTGACCTGAGGACTACCTCTCTGCCAAATTTCAAGTAAATCTGTTCAGCCGTTCGGGCTGTAGCCCTGTCTAAAGGTCCTATGGAAAAATGCATGGGAAAAACGCGTTTTGGGACCCCCCTTTTATCTCAGCCCCCGCTTGACGAATCCCCCCGAGACTTTCAGGGTAGGAGCGGAGCGTAGCGCCCCACCTATTTTGAAAAATTCGCGAGGATTCGTCGACCGGCGCCAAAGTTATTCAAAATAGAATGTTGCGGATTTCCTATGGAAAAGGGGTCCTAACTATAACTACCTACTGGCGACCGCCAGTAGGTAATATATATATATATATATATATATATATATACACACAAAAAAGTGCCCTGAGGCGGGAAGACGCTCACAATGGGATGACCAAAATCATTTAATTTAGAAAACCAGCATCACAGTTCAGAGTAACATTCAGTCCTTGCGCGTTTCAGAGCGCTACGGCTCCTTCGTCAGAGGGAGTGGCGGTTAAACAGCTACTACGGCTCTTGCAGGTATTTATCGCATGCGCTTGTTCAAGTACTCGCAGGTGAGCGTTCATAACGGCATGCTGGTACCTGTAGTTCATCTAATAATCGAGCCAGGTATTTCCCCAGTGGGTGCTGTGCAAACATCACCATTAAAACAAAGTTCATACCCCAGTGGGCCTCCGGGCCGTTTCAGCTGGTCAAATTAATCCATGCCCATTGTACCCCAAACAACGTGAACAATTTTGATGTCGGGGTCCCACATGCGTGTGGTGGCATCAATTCCCTGCGGCCGGGCTGCCGCAAGCAAATCCATCCAAAAAAGTCCCCTGAGGCGGAAAAAGCTCACAATGGGATGACCAAAATCATTTAATTTAGAAAACCAGCATCACAGTTCAGAGTAACATTCAGTCCCTACGCGTTTAATTTTTTGTGCACCTTTGACCGTGGCCTGCTTGCTGATATATATCAGCACAAAAATTATAATAAGCCATGTGCGTACACAGTTGATATGGTAAAAACCCTCATTGATCTATGGACTGAGAAGCATTCTCCATCGCTCACCTCCTCCCAAGTATTCTCTCCTGTCTTTAATCAACTTTCACCATTCACCATCAGCCATCCATGGAACCGCACTGTGCTCCGCTGTTTCTCTACAGTAAGGCCCATGACAGTGATGTTTCTGGGCAGTGGAGTAGCCAGAAAGCACAAGCCCTCTCCCACAGATGCTGCACTTATGGCGCTTCTCTCAACAAGTATTGGTGTAAAAATGGTCTGAAGAAGATGCCTTAATGCGCCCGACAAGATGTGACATTGGAATGGGATTTGCGGAATGTGTTGCTCTAGTCCATTGTTTTTGTAACTGTCGGTGAGACCTGAGTCTCGGTGAAGAGATTTTAGCAAGGGTCATTTGGAGGGAGGGTACACGGGTATTACACCCCTTGATGTGTTTAGAAAGGGGTTCATGAAGGCAGTGTAGCCTGGTGGGTAACACAAGTCTATGAAGCCTCAACATGTGAAATGGTGTCAACTAGCCAGACACACAAACTGGTAGTAAAAAAACTTGTATTGATGAATTCGCAATAATTTCTTGTGAGTCAGACCTGCTCTTCAACTATTCTCTTGAAACTTAACTGATTATATTATTTTGAGGCAATACAAGAGCAGTTGTGTCATTCAAGGAGATGTAATGCAGTGTGTGTCCCTTTTGCGGGCTTTAAGTAGAGTGTCTATTTCATTTAGGGTCTGAAGTTTAATTATTTTGTTCAATGTGTATGTATTTTCGGTATTTTAGATTTCACACTTTATCATTTGTTCCATGACGGGCCTTCCCATAACAGTGCGTCTGCAATCACGAGTCATGTGCTGTCTCAATGGCTGATGTTCTACTAAGCATCAAATAGGGAAAGCATTTCTTTCACTCACCTCTGTAGGAGTTTTAGGCCTGGGCTAAATTTCCGTTCCGCTCGCGGAAATTGCGATAATTTGACATTTTCACGTTCCGCGGAGAGCGCGAAAATGTCAAAATTTCCGCATTCCGCAGCTTAGCGATAATTGGTTTCTTGCTCGCGCTGTAAAATAATACATTCTCACGCGCGCTCGATCGCCTTACCTGAATCCCCACGTTCGCCGTCAAGTTTTCCCGATCCGGTCGCGTTCTCCACGAGATGTTGGATTGTTGGTAGCCATTTGCGCTGTCTCGCGACAGTTCGCGCCCGCAGTAATGTCATTGGTCGCGCGATCACGTCTTTCTTCTCGCGATCATGCACCGCGAGAAGAGTGAAAACAAGATGGACGTGCCCGCGAGCAACCGCATGGGTAAGTTGGCGAGCCGCGACCACGCAGAAAATACCGCGAACGGGCGGGGAAAAAACTTCCGCATCTTTGCGATATTTCCGCGTGTTTGCGGAGATTTTTAACATTTTCGCGATCATTTGCGAAAGTCACTTCGCAAATTCCACCCACCCCTAAGGAGTTTACCACTGAACTTCATTATTAATAGGTTCACCCCCAAATTTCCAACATTTTAAGCAAGGACAGGTCTGCATACCTGAGCCTCTGAGGAGACTGACATGGCAGCACATACTTATCTACATCCATCTGATTCTCTGACTAGCCTGGGCTACGATGAAACATAATCCATCGAGATACACTGTAAATAAAGAGGTTCTAGCACACAATGTTACAAAGGTCCGACCCCATTATAACTAGATGTTCATTTAGTAGTCCATGTGACACCAGTACTTAAACTTTACATATCATGTTAATGTTTTATACATATGCCTACCTGCTCACTTCAGACACTAGTCTGGTTATAAAACCACTGATGTACCTTTTTACATGTGTATGCACTGTAGAGGTTGCCATGCCTACCAATGTTGTGTTAATGTATAAATTGCTGACACTCCTCAGGCCCAATTATTCTTTACAAAATGTGTAGAAAAGTTTCAAAATGATGCAAAATATTTCATCTAATTCCAAATGGTCCTCTATTAACTGCCCCTGTCAAGGGCTGCACGTTTCACCAGTGCACATGTTAGAGCAAATAGGACATATTGCATTCTTTATAATGTAGAGTGACAGTCGAATCTGTACTGTGAAATTAACACGTTAGTGTGCGACTTACAATTTCTTGCAGACACACTTGTAAGCCGTTTATGTGATTCTTTCAAAATGAGTACTGTGCTCTAAAATGTGTGATAACACACAACACGACTCCTGCTCATCCGTATTTAACTCCAGGAGGACTGAATTGCACTTGTGCACCAAGGGCCGCATTACAGAAAGTGCTCTGGGGGCACAACCAGTGTGCGTAAGTGCTTTCTAAACCCTTGACACACTTGAATATTACAAAAGGGCTGCAGACACTTGTGCAATCTCTTCTGTATTTCAGGTAGCGCTGACACACAAGTAGCGTCGGCGCAGTCTCAAGGGGTCCTGCCCTCATTTGAACTGGGCTGTGGTCTCATGCAGATGAGGAAACACTTTGCATCTGCACCTGCATCATTTTATAGACGTGGGTACAGACGCAAAGGAGGTGGCGCACCGCCTGAATGGCACCCATTGAATGGGAGCAAAGCTGGTCCCAGAGCTCCTCCCGGCATCCGCCTGCAGACCGGTGCACTCACTCACTGCATGTGCCTGCAGGACCCCTTGCTTTCCAAAGCAGGCCGTGTGGTCGCCTGCACTGTGCATGACAGATCCCCTGCATCAAACAGCCGCTCTGCCTTTCATCCACGCACTGCACTCAGGGCAGGAGCGATCTTGCGGCTGTCCTAGGGCCGGTGCATTATCTGTAATAAGGTGCATTGACCAGGTCTGCACCAAGGTACACCCTGCTGAAGGTGCTCCATGGCGTGGAACACCCTCGTCCGCCTTCGACAAAATATAGCCCTACGAGTGCAGCAAGCATTTGTGACTGCTTGTTGTACTCTGGGGCACTCTGATTACAGAAAGGACTGCCGACTCTAGGCCGGACCCTTGATGAATCACCTTTGCAAATGTACACGTTTCATGCATGTGCAATGAGAAAGGGAAGTTCCTTAATTGCATGGGTTGTGGGCGCATGTACTGCAGGAGCCCTTTTGCCTGTGCCTTTATACCAACAAGAGCACACGGGCTTAGAGTATCTCAATAAGTGAACTAAATGTGTGCCACATAGGAAAGACAACAGCCCGAGGCCCCCTGCTGAGGGGTACCTGCACCCCTCCAAAGGCAGGTCAGATCCTCCTGCAGCAGGATCTGAGGGTTGAACCACTGGTCCATCTTTCACTGCTCTGCTCTCTGTTGCCTCTGCTACCCTTGAGAGTTAGCACAAGCGCTGTAGACAGCACTTGTTTGTGCAATAGAGCACTCAGTCCTGGTCTGCGTTGGATTACTTGATGTGGGCGCTCACTGGTACAAACCAGAGCTGTGGATTCAATCTGTAGCCGGGCACCACATGTGCAATATAGAGACTTCCAATCACAAACCCCTTAAGCTAATCACTTCAGATGTTCAGTATAAGAAGCAAATAAGGAACGGAAATTTAAAAAGATATCATCTTCCTGTACAATTTACGGGTGATGTTTTGATCGGCGTTTAATACACTGTTGGCTCTGGCAGCAGGACTTAAGACATCACAAGTTCACTAAGAAGTCATGACTTTATAGTAAACATGTCAATTTCTTTTTTCTTGGCAAGGTCATTGATAAAATTAGAAAAATAGGCAAAGGCTACATACAGGAACTGCCTGCCTCCATGTATCATTAGAATGTCTGTTTCACTCCAGGTCATTATGGAAATTTTTTCCAGTCCTGAACTTTTCAGTGGCAAATCATTTATTTCAGGGGTGTTAGTCTAATTAGTTCAATGGAAGCAAAACAAGATTATAATACACAGTAGGCATTAGGTACTCACATGTGGGTCTAGGACAGGAAGTGTCTGTTGAACCTGGCCCTCTCTGCAGGGCCAACCTTTTTGTCTTCCTCCTCCTAATTTTTACTGAATTCATTTTTGTTGTACCTTGGACTTGGACCTCTACCCAGTGCTAAATCGCATGTGCTCTCTCCCTAGAAACACGGTAGAATTGACTTATACCCAATTGGTATATGTAATTTACATTTTAGTTGCTAGTAAGTTGGCACTGCATATACCCAGGGCCTGTAAATTAAATTCTACTAGTGGACCTGCAGCACTGGTCGTGCCACCCACTTAAGTAGTCTGGTAAATATGTCTCAGGCCTGCCATTGCAGCATGCGTGTGCAGTGTTGAATTGCCATTTCGACCTGGCAAAGTAAACCTTTTACAAGGCCCAGACCTTCCTTTTTAATACATATAAGTCACCCTAAGGTAGGTCCCTCGACAGCCCAGAGGGCAGGGTGCAATGTATTTAAAAAGCAGGACGTGTACATTTATACTTTACGGGCCCGATTCACAGAACTAACTTAAGACAAAATCCTAAACTTACTACCATTTTGGTATTCACAGAAGGCACTTACTCATTTTGGTATCCACAGAAGGCACTTACTCATTTCGGTATTCACAGAAGTTAGGAGTCCTAACTTTAGGACTCCTAAATGCCTTCTGTGAATACCGAAAGTCTTAAAATTAGGATTTTTCGCAGTTTAGTAGTAGTATAGTTAGGACTCCTAACTTTAGGACTCCTAAATGCCTTCTGTGAATACCGAAAGTCTTAAAATTAGGATTTTTCTCAATTTAGTAGTCCTAAATTTAGATTTAGGACTACTAAATTGAGAAAAATCCTAATTTTAAGACTTTCGGTATTCACAGAAGGCATTTAGGAGTCCTAAAGTTAGGAGTCCTAACTATACTACTACTAAACTGAGAAAAATCCTAATTTTAAGGCTTTTGGTAGTCACAGAAGGCATTTAGGAGTCCTAAAGTTAGGTGTCCTAAATTTAGGACTACTAAATTGAGAAAAATCCTAATTTTAAGAATTTCGGTATTCACAGAAGGCATTTAGGAGTCCTAAAGTTAGGAGTCCTAACTATACTACTACTAAACTGAGAAAAATCCTTTTTTTTAGTCTTTCGGTATTCACAGAAGGCATTTAGGAGTCCTAAAGTTAGGACTCCTAACTTCTGTGAATACCGAAATGAGTAAGTGCCTTCTGTGAATACCAAAATGAGTAAGTGTCTTCTGTGAATACCAAAATGGTAGTAAGTTTAGGATTTTGTCTTAAGTTAGTTCTGTCCTGGTAGTGAAAAACTTTTACATTCATTTTTCACTACTGCAAGGCCTAACTCTCCCATAGGATAACATTAGAGTTGCCATATTACATTTCATAAGCTGTAATTCCCAATTAGGAGCTGGCGCCTATGTCATGTTTGGTGTCTTTGAAATTGTGGTGAAGAGCGATATTTAATGGTGAAGATGGGGTTTTGATCACAATTTTAAAAATTCCACTTTTAGAAAGTGGGCATTATTCTGCTCTTAGCCCTTGTGTGCCTATAGCCTGGCCTGGGTCAAATGACTGGGTGTATCTGACAGTTAAACTTTATAAATTCCTCCCAGACAGCCATGCAATAGAGGGATTAGATGTGTCTGAGTGCGCCATCTGCTGGCAGGATGAGGGGGAGGAGCTGAGCACAGACACACTTGCAAGTGAATAGCCTGTATTCTGCCTTCACTCAAAGGGCCTAACGACACTGCAATGTTACTTCAACCAGCAAGGAGCCAGGGCAGGCAGCAAATTCCATGCCCATCAAAGTCACTGTCTGTAAGCTCCTTCCACCTTACAGAACAAGGGCACCAGGGTGTAAAAGTAGGACCTCAGACACCAACTTTTCAGTACACTTCTGGATATGTGGATTATCTGTCAAGAAGAAGGACTGCTATGCTGCTACAAGGACTGCCACTCTGCTGGGCTGCTGCTCTAAATGAACTGCTGCTGTGCTACTGTGCTCTGCTGGCATGCTGCCCTCCAGCCTAGGGAAGAAGAACTGGACCTGCAATTTCATCTTCAACCCAGGCCCCAGAGTGACTCCAAGGTCTAGCCTGCAGGCCTCCTAATCTAAGTCTCTGGGATACAAAATGCTCTCTAAACAGCTCCTGGACCCAGCTGCTCCAAGATCCTGGCGCCAATGTTGTCCCTCTCAGGTCCTGAACCTTGGTGTGGCTTCAGAGCACTTAAAATCAAGCTTTTGACCAGGGCTCACATCCCAGTCAACCACAGTGTTTCTTAAGACTTGCATGGTATGTGATCCCCCTATGTACTATGTGTATACCTCTGTCAAACCAAAACTACTCAATGCATCACACTGACTCTTTTTATTGGACTGCTACTGCTGAAAGGGCCCACCCCCTTCCTACGCACCCAAAACAGAGCACATATCCTCCATCAAAGTAAAGCATCCCTACTCAATTGGTTTGACAGCACTGGAGGAAATATCCCATCAGCATCACTCACACATCTGGTTTTTGACTGCATATACGTGACTCCAACATAGGATAGAAAATCCGGCGCACTCTAGATGGAATTCATTTTGCTGCAAAACATATGACGAATATTAATTTGGAATGTCAATAACTTCTTTGTGGTGTTTAGCCGTCCACCCACTTGGTGCTCATTTATACTACTACTTTCGTCGTGTTGTTTGGATATCTATATTTGATTAATTTGCACATATGGCTCACATATTAGACATGGGTGTTAGGCAAGCCTTGATATATACATGTTTCACTGAATGCTATTCATTTCAAAAAAAGGTTTAAAGAACTCCAATGCTTGCTTGGGGCCAGATTGACCAAAAATATTTTAAATGTACAAATGCAGACAGAGGTTTGAAAAAGACACAATCTGCTTATTCCCTAGTTCACAACTGCATTTTTGAACACATGTAAATCGTACTAGGTATACATGAATAAACCAGCATCCACACACGTGGAAAGTGTAAAATTCTAGATCTAAACCCTGATTACAGCAGGAACTCAGATCCTGGGTTGTGTTAACATTCAGATTTTCTCCTGTAGCAGGGTCACAAGTCAGTAAAAAATGGCATTAGATGCAGGTGTTTGCCCCCCAGAGTCAAGTGTGGAAGGACATGCACTTGGCCAGTTCCCACGGCCATGGTAGGATGGGCCCCAGGACATCAGTGACAAATGACCTCAACCCCTAGGGTTGGGTCCAGTAGCCCCTATCAGCCACATTGTCGCTGAACTACTAAATATCACACTCTACAAGTGTAACACTTCAGACTATTCGAGGCCCCCATAGCTATAAGAATGGTTTGGCTGAAAAGCATTAGTCAATTTTAATGCATATTGAATATATAAACAACTGTTGTTGTATTCATATCTAATTTAGGCAAATAGTGCCACCATGTGGCAGACTGTCATAAGTGCCGGTGTTAACAATTAAGTGCCGGTGCTGAGCACCTGAAACCACAGGCTCAAATTAAGCACTGAGGGGAATATCATGAACAAAGACTGCTTACACACATTATTCTACACTGTAAAAGAAAACCCACTACCAGTAATTCCCCGGGTTCTTATTACACCAGATTTTAAAATGGCACTTGAATAATGGCATAGGTAATTATTTGCCCCCCGTTGTGCTCTAACAATGCTAGCCATCTGATAACAGTTTTACACAAAAAATATACTACCATTGCATAAATGGTTTATTGAGTTTAAACTTAAATTCAAGACTATTTGTCTCTACTGATTATGTCAGCAGACTTCACCTTCACTATTCAAGTGTTTCCTGCATCTGTTGGGTCATGGTTACTGAGTACCACCATACACAAAGAGTTCAACAATCATCATCCTATTGCACAGGCGAAAACATAAGGTCTCGGCATTTAATATTAGTTTTAACAAATCGCCTGGAAATTAAATGAATATTGCAACGTAAAATATGGAAACATTTGAACCGTAGATATAGAAACTGATTTCCAGAAACAATGTGATTTTTCTAAGTAATTTTTTCTAGTGCTTTGTTTAAACTTGCAGGAAACAAATGGTTGCATGGGTCTCAATCATGATTGCCCATGAAGTTTTAATACACACCAAGTTTGATCGTCTACATTGATCACAATTTATTATTCTTCCAATAGGTGATAAGTGAATCAAAAAAGTAGAGATGGCGCAGTACTCACAAGAGCTGTGGCGAAACAATAAAGTGATACATACATACATTAGGGGTATCCACAATTTCAATACTACTCAGTTCATTACAAATACTTATTCAGGGTTGGAATCTATTCCTATTGGATAATCCCCACTTCAGTGTCGATGTTTCAACCCTCAAACTACTTTCAGGGGGACCTCCTCAGGAGAAACATTAGTCTGACATAACACCTCTTAGCTGTGCCTATCCTTCACATGTCAAGGTCTCACGATGGGCTCAACAAGGATCCCCACTCACGAGTTATGGCTACACCACAAAGCACCAATTGAATTGGTGAAAGTAACAGAGCAGCTTCCACTCATGCAGCTGTTTGTCTAAATCGTCTCAGTCCAATCATGATTGAGACCTGCGGAGCCATTTGTTCCATGTTTCCAGTATACCCAGGTTCCCATCTCAGGCAGATTGGCATTTGGTTCTGTGTATTTTTCTATATTTTAACTTAAAAACACCAATGATTGAGGTTTACTAGCATTCATTTGGAGTGCCTTCTCAATAGCATAAAGAGTTGCAGAACACACAAAATGACTTCTTTCTCCAATTGAGTTTGGGCCGAAAAGGCAATTTTGCATCAGCGGGCTCAGTGATACGTTATGCATTTTATGTGAAAGATTTCACTTCATACAGAAACTTGAGGAGATTCCACACATAAACACTACGTGAAGTAGGTACTAGAATACAGCTCCTACTTCAGCCCAATCAGGAGCAAGACACCTTAATTTACAGACTCCTGTGGAAGATCTTCCAAATGAGTACCAGATTCATCTTGTAATTGTTCAATATACGCAAGCGCCCCATCAACACCGCAGGCTCTACACTGGCTCGCAAGAGCCTAAAGAATCCTGTTTAAAGTCCCCATGAGTGGTGCTCCAGCAGCCCACTAAAGAGCTTTCTTTCTGGTAGAGAGATTCTTCCAGATTCAAAACACAAGCACAGGTGCACCACACATCGATTTTGAAACAGAAAGAACAATTATATAGTCCATATCCAATAATGGTGTTCTTCAAAAGTTCTCTTTTTATTCCATTTTCAGTAGATTAAAAGCGAAGTCAAGATCATAACTTTTCACAACGGTACAGCCGACGCGTCTCGTCCTAGTACAGGACTTCTTCAGGGCACTAGGTATTAAGTGGATCAATCTCATCCAGAGGCCAGAGGATAGCAAGCTTCGTGGCTTGTAAATCGTTCCCCGTCAAATGTTATACGATATCAAATGTGTACACCATCTATATCAAGACCATGAAGAGATGAAAGGATATGCCACTGAGGGCTAGTAGGAGGATCCCAACACTCAGATGTCGATCACCGCAGTAATATATTACACATGGGCTCACATCCCAAATTTACGATTTATAGTTAAATATCATCCAAGAGTACAAATTCCTAGTCCTAGAACAAATACACCAAGTGTATGCAAAAGCTCCCACTGGATGGACAAGCAGCAACACCAGGCTATTACGAGCCTAAATGATATCAATCTCCGGGATTACCCAAGGTCACGACAAGGAGGAGAATGCGTCCCAAATTCTGTCTCGTCAAGTAAATATTATACTGAGTGAGCAAAACGACCAGCAGCCTAAATAAGGCTGCCGTAGTCTTTTAAAGTAACAAGAATTGTGGCAGCGATGATGTGAAAAAGATTCTACCAGATTACATGCTGCTTTCTTTCTTCAAAGGGACACTGGATGTTCAACCAATAGGAAAACAGGCGGCATGATCTGACAGCGCCTCTAGACCGCAGCCCTGCTCTACAAATACTGATTGATTGATTGATTGACTTGCTTATCGTTTCGTGAACAAAGAAGGCGAGAAGGAGGGCAGTTATGGCACCACCAGGGTGGATTTCTCACTGCTAGCTATTAAAAAAATATCCTAACATCATGTGTTTATGAAGAGGGTATAAAGTTTCTTTTCAACAAAGTGATCCATCCAGTGCTTCAAATGGAGATATAGAAGTGCGGGTACTCACTATTCAGAGTACCTGTTTGCACCCCAGAAGTGCTGATACTCTCCAATTAAATGTTTTGCAGCAGTGCTGAGAAGGGCAGGTGCTCTTCCTTTCAAATGAAAGAAGTAAAGGTACTCGCTACCGGACAGTACCTGCCCATTTACAGCACTGAATCCATCAGCATTGTCACAACACCTTGTAAACATCTGGTTCTCAAACCCAAAATTACTCCATTGAGTGAACAATACATTCTACAAAAAAATACATAACAAAATCATGTAACATAATTTGCATATGAAGAGATTCATCTAATTATCCATCCATTTTCAATGTCAACACCAGTACAAACAATGCGCCTTGTCCAATCCACATGAAGTCTCATGGCGCTACTGTGCTTCCTCATTCGATTTTTTCCAACTGATGTATGCCTGTCAATCACAGACAGGGTACACGCCCCTCCCCACCATCTGCTTCCTCCATGTAACAGCAACCACACCTAAGCCATCTTCCAACAAATCTCTGTCATTGAGTGAAAGCAGTAAATGTTTGTTGCTGATTACACTGTAGTAAAAGCCACTGCTCTCCATTCAGCACTTGGCAGGAGCCCTCAATAAGGCAGTTGACACGCGTGCCATTAGCCCAGCCGTGCTATAGTCCAAAGGTCTCCAGTCATTGAAATGCACAACTGGCAGGGTAAGGAATCAGCTTATTTGTGGTAACAAGATATATCGAAGGCCTAGAAAATGTCCTCCTTTATAAGAGTACAGAGAGCACCCCAGCAGGCAAAATGACATTTTGCTGAAAGCAACTAAAATCCTACTGCCCTTCTTGCTTAATGCCACCAGCTTTCAGGATCCCTATTCTGCCTCTATTTATATTCTTCATGGACACACACCTTGAAACTACAGAATAAATTGAGCATGGGAAATAGGAGACATTTAGGTTTTTTAGGGCCTGCCTGACTCCCACTGGGAAATAGACTAAGATCGTCGAACCACCGCTCAGCATGCCAGTAAAATGTGTGTAATTCATTTATAATCTTTAACTGCACTATTAGAAAGGAACGTGTTGCAGATGCGAGTGCAACTTGAGGAAGGTGTAAAGATCATCTACTGAAGTGGCAATGCAGGAGGCAACAAGGAAGAGACACAGCAGGGTAGAGAGGGGCTCCCTCCACCGAGCAGCCCATGCACTCCGGATGGAAAAGAACTTTTAGAAAAGTGCACAGGCGCAGCGGGGGAGGGAAACGGTGATCAGCAGTGCTTCCTTTGTAAAGGATAGGATAGGATGGCACTTGTAAAGCGCTCTAGCACCGGGAGGGTTCAAGGCGCTATAGCAGACCAGTGCAACACCAGCTGAGAGGCCTCCTTCTTCAGCATCCTACACTTTCTGTCTCTTGCTTTCAGCCTTGTATGTTCTTTTCATCACCGATGTCTCCCTCCGTTGCTGTTTCCCTTTCCTTACATCTTCCTTCTCCCATTTCTGCCTTCGTGTCTCTTCCTCTGGGCCAACGTCTGATGATGGGAAAATAAGTCCTGGTGACTCTGGAAGAGTGAGTGTGGGATGGAGGAGGGTGGCCAAGTCTTCAGCTACAACAACAGAACAAATTAATAGCTGGAGTAATTGGAAAGGGTGGAGTCCTCCCCGACCCCCCCATAGGAGCAGTTAAATTCACACTACTATGCATCACTAACGCAGCCTGCACTTTCATAACCTGCCCACTCACTGTATCGGAGCCGCCGATCTCAGATCAGCTCACTCGGACATGCTCCAACAAAAACGACTGAAACATGGAGGAGGGTTTCTGGGAATAATAAAACCCAAACTTTGGAACCATCCGATCCCCAGCTTCGGGGCAGAGCCACAAAATCAGCATGTGAATATAATAGCGAGGCCCGGAGTTTTCAGGATGCCTTTTAACTCATCTAACTCAGAGAAGTGAATGTCAAAAGCATACCAGATAGCGCTCTATGATGTTTCATCAGTCAGGGACAGGGGAAAGCGCTCACCATGTGAAAACTATACCCTCTTTGGCACGAAAATATCATTAAATTATGTGAGAGCAATGAAGTTGAGCTCAGAATAAAACCCTGATGTTTTTTAGGTCTCGCCTGTGTTGTAGCGCATGCGCTGCTCGCCTTGGCGAGACCTATTGTCGTTGGTTTGGTGCCCGAAGGGGGACAGGCGATGTGTATGCACACGGCGTCTCTATCATTTTTCCCCCGGACAGCACATTTGCACGTGCACGGCGTCTCTTCACCTTCGAGCACTCCCACCGCAGACAGCACATTGGCACGCACATGGCGTCTATTCACTTTCGAGCGTCGTGGGCCAGAAATGCACGAGTCGCTGTTGTGCCGCACACTTCCTGTGAATATGCACTTCCAGAGACTGTCCCCGCGAGCTCTCTCGGGGACCCCCGAGGGCCGTTTGACAGAGTAAGAGGGTCCACCACTGTGTTCGGAGGTCACCAGACGTTTCCTGTACGTTCTTTTATTTTTCACAGTACCAGCATGTCAACTTTTCTTCCACTTAGGAGCCTCTTGAGGCTTCAGCCCACATAACTAATCACAGTGACAGCAAAATAAAATACAAAACACCACGAGTACAGCAGTGTGGAGTACGTCAGGAGCGTGGGGCAGGGCAGTGTGTGTCAGGAGCGTGGGGCAGGGCAGTGTGCACCAGGAGCGTGGGGCAGGACAGTGTGCGTCAGGTGCATGGGGCAAGGCAGTGTGCTTCTGGATTGTAGCGTGGGGCAGAGCAGTGCGCGTCAGGAGCGTGGGACAGGGCAGTGTGTTTATAAACCGTGGGACAGAGCATTAAGCATGAGGGTCCTGAGCATAATGATGTAGTTTTGTGAAATTATCATTTCTAACCCTGTTAGTGTCTACTGCCAACTTCAAATTCCAACACTATGAGCAGCTAAAACATGTTTTTAGGATGCCTTTAGTATATATTTCGTACTTACAATATAATTAAAATTCCATGTTATTTTGCCTGGTCAATTCCTCCTCCACCTTCAATTGATTTAGGAACACGCCAGGTCCTTGCAGTGCCTAATTTGTATAAAAGGAAAAAAAGATGCCAGGGCAGCCAACCTAATTTAGTGGCACTGCGCACCCCTAATTCACCCCCCGTTCACATTCTCCCCACGCGTTACAGCCCACCAGCATTGCCGAGACTGCCAACTTCCTCCAGTGGTGCTGCTCACCACCAGTGACAAGGTCTCTTTCTTCTCCCCTGTGGCACCGCCAACTTATTTAGACCCTTGATGAGAACAAGAAGGGTTTGAGATGGTCACGTATAGGCAGGGCCAGTGGAATTATGCGGCAGGAGAGAGCCCAATGATGCGTTCGGGTAAATTATGTAGCAGAAAAGGCAAATTATGCGGAACATTTTGTAATAGTATTACTTCATTATATCATCATTTTTAAACTTGGTAACACTACCTGGGCATTGGTTACGTTTCACTAGCACCAGTTTAACACCCAAACATAGTAATAAGCAACAGAAAGGTGACCATTCCAGTTTTGCAAAGAGCCTTAAACTGCACGGAAACACGTTGCTGCATTTTTAGTAACTTTTGAACGTTTGAGCTAAAAACATTTTTTTTGTTAAAACAGCAGATTATGGATTATGTTCCAAATGCAGCAAATCTATAATAATGCAAACATTGCAGCGGCCGCACAATCGCAAAATTCCAGTGGTTCTGCATGTAGGCTTTGGGTGAGTTGAACAGCAGAGGACAATGGAGTGGAAAGCCTGGGGTCCATGAGGCGTGCGGGCTTTACTAGGTCCACATACTATATAGCTACCCAATCCTACCTCCTTCCCACAGAGTTTTTAAAATGGACACATATTTGTTTATGCGTTTTATAAGGTGTGGACAGTATCCAGATGTGCTAGAACAGTTTACAGTAGACATATGTTGTTAAACGGGTAGTTACAGAGGGTTCACAATTACCAGATATTACCAAAAATAGTTGCCTACAGTCAAGAATTACAAAATGGTAAATCATTATAGAAAAATTGTACAATAAGTATATACATCAGTGAAAAAGTTGTAAGCGCCTGATGAGCACGAATTTCAAATAGTGTGCGATAGTCCCACAATTGTATGAGCGCATAAAAAATGCTTGAGGGATGAATCTGTTTAGCAATCTAAGTATCAGAAGCAGTGAGGCTTATTATGTGTACTGTAAATAAAGTATAAATGTTTTTGCCTGTCTGCACAAACTTGTCTGCTTCTACACGGTGGTGGCTGGCCCACAGAAGCAGGTGAAGGAGTCCATTCTTCCTTGCCGCAGTGCCGGGTCCCTTATGAGTCTGACCGGAGAGTGCATGCAGGAGAACTGGGAGAGGGCCACCCATGGCCCTATGTGACACCGCGCCCAATCGGCCCAGGTAGTGACTGTTTGCAGTGAGTTGGGTTTATTTGGGGGAGGGGGGTGGGGAGTTTTGTATAGCGGAAACTCGTCCTGAAGGTAACTGAGCACTTTACATGAGCACCAGTTGCTTTACAGACGGACACATTTCATTTTTTTATGCACGGGTAGATTAAGTGATTTGCCTGGAATCACAGGATGCT
The DNA here is from genome assembly GCF_964204655.1 of Triturus cristatus. Lineage (NCBI taxonomy): Eukaryota > Metazoa > Chordata > Amphibia > Caudata > Salamandridae > Triturus > Triturus cristatus. Next base: position 235,357,463 of record NC_140581.1, read on the forward strand.
GAGCGTCCCATCTGAGACTCAAACCTAGTTCCCCAGCTTCGAGGTTGATCGCTCTAGCCATTAGTTATTGATGGTCATGCCTTGTGAGTGCCCCCAGTAACAATCAAAGCTCCCGACTGCTCCACTGCCAGGTGGTCTCCTGTGCCAGGCCAGGATAGGATACTCAGGTTTTCAAGATCAGGCTCTCAGGTGTCTGGGATAGTCTTGGTTTTTAGGGCTCAAAAAATGCTATCATGGCCAGCCTAGAGCTAAAGTGCAATGCGCGCGGGCGCGCGCTTAGGAGCAGAGGCTGGCAAACCTCGTCATGCTCATTAAGCGCCCGCGATCACTTTCACTTTCGCCCGCGATCACTTTAGCGGCGCCCCTTTGATGTTCTTGTTCAAAGAACATCAAACATCAAAGAACATGTTGTTGTGTTAATGCTTTGCTGCGCCCGTTTGACTTACAATGTGCTTTCTCTTTCCACAAACTCGATGTTTGTGTTCCTTTATTTTGAGATGCTTTTAGTATTACCCTTTATTCTGAGATGCTTTCAGTATTACTGTTTTGTGACTTAAAAAACAATAAGGAAATGTTACTGTGAAACTGGACAACGTTCACAGTGTTTATTTCTGATCGCAGCGGCTACTTCATGTCCGTTGCACCATTCAGGGAGTCCTTTCGTTGGCGCTTTCATGAGGACATGATTAGGAAGCTGGAAACTTTTGGCACATTCTCTTTAAAAGCACAGCATGTTGGCGAATGGTTAATCGATTAGACCTATGTAGCGCTTTAGATCTCAAAGTGCTATGGTGGGTGCAGCAGTTACAACTCATGAAATATGTGGTGCAACTCACAAGGAGGGGGCAGGTTTGACTGCACATTGGCTGCAATCGAACTCTTAAGATGATGAGCTGTGTGTATCCATTATCAGCACTCAGTCTTCGCTAAGTGATCTTGTTTGTTTTTTTGTTGTGTTAATGCTTTGCTTCGCCCGTTTGACTTACAACGTGCTTTCTCTTTCTACAAACTCGATGTTTGTGTTCCTTTATTTTGAGATGCTTTTAGTATTACTGTCACACACACAACCACAACCACACACACAACCACAACCACACGCACAACCACACAACCACACACACAACCACAACCACATGCACACAACCACACACAACCACACATACAACCACACACACACACAACCACACACACACACAACCATACACATACACACAACCACATACACACACACACAACCACACCCACAACCACACACACACAACCACACACACAACCACACACACAACCACACACACAACCACACACAACCACACACACACAACCCCACAAACAACCCCACACACACACACACAACTACAACCACACACACAACCACACACACAACCACACGAACAACCACACAACCACACCCACAACCACACACACACAACCACACACAACCACACAACCACACCCAAACACACAACCACACACACAACCACATACACACAACCACACACACAACCACACACAACTGCACCCAACCACACCCAACCACACACAACCACACACACAACCACACACACAACCACAACCACACACACAACCACACAAACAACCAAACACACACAACCACACACACAACCACACACACACAACCAACCCGAACCACACCCACAACCACACACACACACACAACCACATCCACACACACACACACAACCACACACACAACCACAACTACACACAAACCACATACACAACCACAACCACAGCCACACACACAACCACACACAACACACACAACCACACACACCCACAACAGTACACACAACCACACACACACACAACCACACACACAACCACACACACAACCACACCCACAACCACACACACAACCACACACACAACCACACACACACAACCACACACACAACACACAACCACACACAACCACACACACAACCACACACAACCACACACAACCACACAACCACACACAAGACCACACACATACAACCACACACACAAAACCACACCCAACCACACACCACCACACACACAACCACACCCACAACCACACACACAACCACACCCACACCCAACCACACAACCACACCCACAACCGCACACACACAACCACACACATAACCACAACCACACACAACCACACACACAACCACACACAACCACACACACACAAGCACACACACAAGCAAACACACAACCACACACAACCACAACCATACACACAACCACACACACACACACAACCACACCCAAACACACACACACAACCACACACACAACACACACACAACCATAACCACACACACACAACCACACACACACAACCACAACCACACACACAACCACACACACAACCACACACAACTACAACCACGCACACAACCACACACACAAAACCACACACACAACCACACACAACCACACACACAACCACACCCACACTCACACAACCACACACACAACCACACACACACAACCACAACCACACACACAACCACACACACACACAACCACACACACACAACCACACAAACCACACACAACCACAACCACACACACAACCACACACACACACAACCACAACCACACATACAACCACACACACAACCACACACACAACCACACACACATGCACAACCACACACACAACCACAACCACACATACAACCACACACACAACCACACACACAACCACACACACATGCACAACCACACACACAACCACAACCACACACACAACCACACACACAACCACACCTACAACCACACACACAACCACACACAACCACACATACACACAACCACACACACATAACCACACACACACAAACACACACACACCCACACACACCCACACACACAACCACACACAACCACACATCCACACCCACAACCACAACCACACACAACCACAACCACACACAACCACCCACACAACCACAACCACCCACACAACCACAACCACACACACAAGCACTCAAAACCACACACACAACCACACACACACACACACACAACCACACGCAACCACAACCATACACACAACCACAACCATACACACAACCACACACACACACAACCACACACAACCTCACACACCCAACCACACACACAACCACACACACAACACACACAACCACAACCACACCCAACCACACCCAACCACACACACACACAACCACACACACAACCACACACAACCACACATCCACACCCACACCCACACCCACAACCACACCCACAATTGCAACTGCACCCACACCCACAACCACATGCACAACCACACACACAACCACACACACACAACCACACACACACAACCACACACACACAACCACACACACACACAACCACACACACACAATCACACACACACAACCACACCAAGCATTGGCATAGCCAATAGGTCTTGCCTTTGGGACCTTATAAGTGTTTAGCCACACAACAGTTGATGTGTTTGCACCAAGAATATTGTGCTGCATAACTAAATACTTAGAAGGTCCCAAAAGCGAGACCTATTGGCTCTGCCAATGCTTGTTCAACATCTGTCCCAGCAAATTTCAGTAAATTTAGCATGCGTCCAAGTTTTTAGAAATAGTTGGCTGAACACAAAGGCAAATTTTCATTTGTTCAACCCGAGCAGCCACTTGGCCCATCCATAGGGGCCACTTGTGCAGTTACTGCTTGTTTTGTTGTGAGCATGCTCATATTCACGTTTGTGCACATATAAATTTTACGTGCAGATGGAGAGCAAAGAAAGAGATGACTTTCCAATTTGAAGGCTTTCTTTCAGCCTATCTCACTAGCTCTAAATGTAACAACTCTTGGCAAAGCCAGTAGCTCTGGGTTTAAGTCCCTCATACATGCAGTGTTAGCACACTAGAACGAGGCACTGAATAGGGAGCCAGCAGCAGTTGCCAGAAAGGACTTTAGTTGTAAAGTAATTCCTCATGCATTTCAGTGCAATCCCTATAATGAGGTGGATGTATACAACGAAACAAACCATGAGCATTTGGTGAGAAATTAATGTCCTATTGGGCCCAGCCAAGACGTTATTGACAAAGTGGCTAAAAGAGGCTGTCGATGACTGCCAATGGTTGGAAGGGGCTGACCCAAACCTCATTCTATGTATATTGTCAGTAATATGTCTGATTGACAGCTGCACTATCAAAACTCAGACCTAAAAATGATAACGATATAGCTGAAGAAGACGCTAAATATATTTGTACAGATTTATAAAGAGCCGACATGTCGCCTTCTGGCAGCCTGTAAGTGGTGGAATCTAGCAGTTTTTGTACTTTGGCTTACAGGTTGCAAGTGGTTGTAATCTCAGTCCAGCTATCGGCCAGTACCATGAAACTTCAGTTTGAGGGATGCCCAGGAGAGGCAAGTAGTAAGATGATGGAGTGATATACACTGCAGGCAGTTAAGAGCTCTGCCTGAAGCTAAGGCAGGGATCCTCGCTGTGTGTGTGGTGATGCAGTCACTCCTTTGCTCCTACCTACCTAGCAGATGGAGCAAGCATTGCTCATGCTCATTTCACTGTCATTCTCTCATGGCGGCTTCTTTTAGAGATCAGTGGTTCACTTGAACCCTTTAACAATTTATTCCATTGGGCTTCCTATTCATTATTGTTTCTAGCATCAGCTTTTGCTTTGCTCTGCCCTTGTTCAATTGCTGTTGAGGCTGAGTGAGGGCTCAATCCACTGAAAGCTTGGCACACAATAGCCAATGTGTACATGCATCACATATTGTGTTGAGGCATTGTGATGGGCGTGTATGTCTAGTCTGAATGTACACACAATTAATTTTAACTATGGACTTGTGCAGATAAAGTACATGCATGCACGCGTTCCAAGCGCAGACATTCCCTTTTTACCATATTACAAAGTAGATCAAGTTCATCTCACACTTGACTGATGGACCAGTGACGGAGCTTTATCTGTGCAGCAATGTCTGTCCAATCCCAGAGTGCTTGAATATCCAAATTAAAGTCATCCCCTGTGTCTTGTGTTCACGTCAGTAAATCCCAGTGCTGCGTTTTCTCTATATAGGGATGGTAGGAGTCTTAGACTGCTAAGGTCTCTTAAATACACCAAACAATTGTTAATTTTCCACGTCAATGTGATGCATTTTTGACTGAGATTTTACTAAATCACCTTTAAACCGCTATCCTTTTCAAAAGCTATATATTCCTCGCACCTCACATTGGTTGGCACCATAAGACGCTGATTTCTGCAAAGTTGTCAGATCTTAAAAATCTTCGGTTTCTGTCAGTTTCTAGGTCTGGCATTAGCCAAGACCCTTTGACTTTATTGAAGTTATGCATATAATTTTTACAAAGGGTTTTCACCCAGCCCTCTTCATCCCTTGGTCTGTTTTGTCGTTTATGTTTTTTCGTCTTCCCACTAGTTTATCACATGGGGTTAGAGTGTCAGCCAACTTCAGACATTGATTAACTTCATTGTGAGTTGTGGCATTCTGCTCTTTCACAAGGTGCACATCTGCGCACAAAAAAGTTCTCTTCAGTGCCTGGGGCTACTATGACAATGGGTGTCTTTTGAGACCAAAGCATTGTTTTGCTTAATGGCATTTTTTTAATATATATATTTGTATGGCCCTGGGTGCTTCCCCACCACAAAGATTTTACAGAAACCATGACAAAGCCAAAGCAAGAATAAACAAGGCCAAAAGGCTAGCAGCCTAGGCCATAACTAGTGGCTTTGCCAATGCTTGTGAAGTATAGGCCATGTATTAAAAGTGCATGCGCCTAGTAAATGTAAATTGATACTTGTATAGCGCACTACTCACCCGCAAGGGTCTCAAGGTGCTTGTACGAATACCGCTGTGGAACCCATCCTGGCTTTCCCTGTGAGGCGTCCACTCCTGGGCACCCCCAAGGTGGAGTAAACGCTTTGACTCACAAAATGTGCACACAGACCTGTGAGGTATTATGATGAGGCAGACGTGTGACTCCAGGTGTCCATCCTGCTGCATAAGAAGTATTTTCAACCATCCCTGGTCGATGGTATGCAGGTACCGATTAAAACAAGCATTTGCAATGCAATAGGTCTCGAATTTGCGAGAGTTTAAGCTATTGGCATTATAAATGACAATGCCTTTTATTTGAGTTTTCAAAAGCAACACATATATAAAAGGCAGTCATTTACAATGCCAATAGCTCAAACTCGCATAAATGCGAGACCTATTGCATTGCAAATGTTGGTTGATTGTGTCGACGCTGTTTCGAAGTTCTAGCTCAAAGGCAGATAAGGAGACAGGAGCATAGGGAAAAGACGAGTTGCCCAGTATCAAGCAAGATTTCAATTAGGAGATCTGAGATTACCAGTTAGGTCTGAGTGCTTCAGTACTCCTAACTTTACCACTTGATGTACACAGAGTGCGAGACTAGGCACCGGCTCCCCCTGCCTTGCCCTGAGTGGCATCCAATGGGTTTCAGGCAAGGTGTCTATCTCACTCTTACAACCAGTGTTCAGCCTTATTCTGCAAACTCTAAATCTCAGCAAAATCAGGAGCAGAGGGATAAATTCATGAAGTGATTCCTCAACAGCACATAATTTAGTTACATAAGGAGAAAAAATAAAAGACAGTTGGGATAGGAGTGGTTTTCAAGGTAAAGCTTAAGGACTTCCCTGCTCATAAAATGCCACACTGTGAAAGGGCAAGCCCAGATATACGATGCAGTGCTCACTAAGAGCATGTTTTAGGAAAGTGGTCAAGGAGGGATTAGATATTAAAGTTTTTTGCTAAAAGGCACCCACTGAACTGCATCTACGGTGGGATTTTTGCCCCCCACCCCAGTAAAAGGTCCGCCTTGTTGGGTGTCCAGGGCAGATGTAATTACCTGAATTGAGCCCGCGTCTAATTGCTGCCAATGTTTGCAGAAAAGGAAATAGAGATAGAAGGAGTTGTGAGGCCTGGTCTCTGGGTCCTGGCAGGGGGTGGGTACTACATGGAATCCATCTTGGATACTCTTGTTTACTATTGGTGTCCTGGGGTCTAAGATACTATTTCATTCCAACTGGAGAGTCAAGTTACTTTCTTTCCCTACTCAATGCTCTAAGAGTAGTGGCAGGGAGCCGTCAAGGCTAACCGCAGGAGGAGGTAGCGGGAATAGAACTCAGATACAGTATGGAGCATTAATAAGGGCAAATTCGATATCTGCTGGTCAGAACGATATCTTTCAAACAGAACTGGGGCCTGATTTAGAGGAGTGCAGCCTTTTATTTGCTTATTTTCTTTAATGTGGGGACATTTTAGAGAGTGCAACATATACCCTGACATGGGTCTCTTGCAACTTTAGGTAAAAACAGAACGCAAACAGCGGAGGGGGGTGCCTCAAAGTGTGAAAAGCGAAATCTTCAAAAGTTTGTAGAACTTGAAAAGTCAAAGGTCTCCATGGATATTTAGTGGTAGACAATTTAATGTAAGAGCATCTCGCACCTGAAAAGCTCAGCCACCCCATCCCTGGAATTGGAACTTCGGAACACAAATAAAGATGATTCACAGATCTAAATGTTTAGTATGGAATGAAACCTCACAAATGAGCTTCATGACGCAGAGTCTGCCCTCTTCGTCGCTACATTAAGGACATCTGACGCCTCTGCATACAAAGCGTCCTGTGAGGTGATAATAGACGGCTGGCCACCCTATTTTCTACTGTAACTATGGACCAACAGAATCTCAGTATGCCATGTTTTGATGTTAATTACATAGGTGGGCAACTACTTGGCAATTAGAACTGTGCACCCACAACCTTATCATTCATAATACCTGTTCTGCTACACAGGCTTTCCCTTGAACAATGCAAGACACACAAAACAAGGGAAGGGGCTTTTATCAAAAATCGGCAAAGGCGCTGACACATGAATTCAGCACAATCCTTGTGGAGCAGAGTTGCTCAATTTCAGAAGCACGCTTTCATCTTACTTTCTTAAACTGAAAGCACTTTGCCTGATGACATTTTTGACCCCCTACTACAATAATAAGAGCCAGATAACAAGCTCCAGAATGCACCATGTTGTTGGCTAAAAATCCAGGACTTGCTGAAGGGGTCACATGTGACATGATGCTACTTGGCAGCTATGATTGAGAGCAAACTCGGCAACTGCGACACCAAAAGCCCTTTGAAGCATTCTTTTGGCGTGACCGAGAGCACGCAAGTGTGTAGTGCTTTCACTGGTCCATGGTTGACTGCACTAAAACAGCAAAGCAACCTGCCATTCCCAAAAACAGGTATAAAATGGGGAAACTGAGCCATAGATACAGATGTGTACAAACTCCTCACTCACACTTTCAAAGCATTACAGAACATTGGCCCAGCACACCTCAACACTCGCGTCAGCTTTGACAAACCTTCAAGACACCTCTGTCCATCCACACTACTGCTTGCACAAATCCCACACATACGGAAACCTGATCCGGAGGTCGAGCCTTCTCCTACATCCCTCCTAAAATGTGGAATGACCGAGCCCCTATCAGTGGCGTAACATAGGTCTTCGCAGTCCCGGCAGTCCCCGCGGTGTGGAGAGACCCCCAAGCTCCAGGGGCCTCCTCAGCACAATTCCCTGGCTGGAGAACTCCTGAATTGAGTCCAGAGGGGGTCCCTCCATATACCTTGCAGGGGGGCCCGTTTAAGTTGTGTTACACCAATCGCCCCTACACATAAGCTGCCTCCTCCTCACTTCTTCTATTTGATAAGCGGAGGAGCGTCACCCCACTAACCAAAATGCCCCCAAGCCCTAGAAATGAAAAATAAAGTGGTAATGAAGGTAATTTATTACCATCTAATTTTTCATCCGCCCATCCCGAACCAAGAGTCAAGTCGGGGTGGGTCTTACTGAGAGCAGCACCAGGGAGTTAATTTCCAGGCACTTAATTTCATCTTGCGATGGCCAGCTAGACATGCGCACTTTGAAACCTCTAACCAAGCAGTATTAAGACAGCTGGGTTAGAGCAAGTGCAGGCCTCCAGTGCCCTCAGGAGTGCTGAGAGCAGTCGCTCCCTCCAATCCTGGTGCTGCTCTCATGCTGCATGAGAACAGTGCAAGGATTGGTTAAGGCACTGCATTGAAGCCCGCGCTGCACACCAGAGTGCATGAGGAGGACGTGCAGTGAGGCGGAGGACGTGTCGCAGGTAAATGGACTTTATTTTATTCTTTACCCACCATCCATTTGCCTGCCCGCCACTCCCCATAGATACCAGCCGCCACTTCAAGAAGCTGAAGACCTGACTTTCCGAGTAGTCCCACTAGGCCCTAGGTGTGCCTAGACTCACACCTGCTCAACGCCAGGATCCCCTCCCGGGTGATCGTAGGCTCTACAAATCTGCCTACCACAACAGCCTAACATCTTTAGTTGCCCATTCAGCAGGCCAGCATTCCTAAACAAAAGTACTGGTGGGTTTCTGTTTAAAAAAAAGCAAGAAAAAAAGCAGAAATCTCTAAAAGAATATTTCAGATGTTCAACAGTTAAAGTATTCCTCTCCACACGTGAGTCTGGACATCCAGGTTCTGATCAGCTATCCCGGCATTTCCTGCTCAGCAGAAGCCGCATCAAATATGTTCCAGGAATGCAGCTTTCAAGAGCAGTCCGGTGCGCTGCCAAATATCCAGAAGGCCAGCCCTCCAGCAGGCCACAGATACCGAGCAACAAAGGCAAACAACCGCCGACACTGCCAGCCAAACACTGCAAATTGTCTCTGCTTGTAATTTGCTCTACTCTTTTTTTCTGTAAACAACAAGCAAACAGTTTAAAAACGGGTCCCCTGCCAACACAAAAGACACAAGTGTTCACTTTGAAATAATATACAATACACATATGGAAATGGAGTTTACCCTCCAGGAAACACAATTCACACGCAAAAGGGCCATTAACAGCAGAACGAATAGGTGAAATGTGTGTATTCAACTAACAGTTGTGATTTGCCAAGAGGATGTCAATCGGCCAGTCCTGCTCTTTCAGTCTACAGCGCTAAGCATGCTGGGGCTTGTGGTTTTACACCGTAGGCCGACAAGTAATACCATTCATAGTGCTATTTTAGCATCGACCCTCTCAATCTCCTCCCCAAAAATAATAAATGTTACAATGATGAATCCAAGGAACTCCAGACGTAGTCATGAGGCATAACAAAAGTAAGAGGTTTGTTAGCATGGATGGAGGATGGTGGTAACAAGATGGTAGTTCAGGCCCCACCAGGAGCAGCATCCTTGCTGCCCAGCCCACACTCTCCAACTGTCTCTCTATCCACACAACCAGGCCCTCCAACATTCCACTCTCTCATCAGCATTCTAACATTCCACATACACATCACAATCATACTGGCTGAGCAGCAGGGAAAGGAAATCAAGGTGCAACACATCCCCTTCACTTGGGAACACAATAAATGAAGATGATTGCAACATTGCACAATAATAGTACAATACGAGAGAAATATGCAATGTACAAAGGGTGATAACTAATTAAAGATCATAAAGATAGAAGTACAGCATGAAGGAGAAACAAACAAAATGCAAATGATAACTGCAAATATAAGAGAACGAATGATAGGAGGATGAAAGAGAAATATGCAATAAACAAATGATAACTGCAAGTTTAAAAGAACAGAGAATGGGAGGATTAGCCACTTCCCAACAATATTGACTAAAATAGAAATCCCACAGTGGTAACATAGTGCAGGACTGGGAGAATGGAGGACACCAAAGAGATGTAAATCCCTCACCACTCACCCCGTCTACATGCCACACATACCTGCGAAAACAATATCAGGTTAAAACGCAGCAAGGGGTACGCTCACCCATAGATAGATCAAAAGTGTGGGGTGAACTACCCCTCAATGCACTCCTGGGTAAAACTCATGTATATGGTACACGATCCTACTCACAATCCAGGTACACAAATGTATAGCACAAAATTCCATAAAGGCACAAAAGTATAGGGTACACGACCCATCGCACAAAATTCCATAAAGGCACAAATGTATAGGGTACACGACACATCGCACAAAATTCCATAAAGGCACAAAAGTATAGGGTACACGACCCATCGCACAAAATTCCATAAAGGCACAAATGTATAGGGTACACGACCCATCGCACAAAATTCCATAAAGGCGCAAATTATAGGGTACACGACCCATCGCACAAAATTCCATAAAGGCACAAAGGTATAGGTACACGTCCCATCGCACAAAATTCCACTCTCTTATCAGCATTCTAACATTCCACATACACATCACATTCATACTGGCAGAGCAGCAGGGAAAGGAAATCAAGGTATAACAATAAACAACAGGCTTATGTTGTGAGTTGACAGCTATGTCGCCGCAAGGTCAACTCCCAACTCCCTGTAACCAACCTGTAAGACCATATTTATAAAGGAAATCTACAGTACAAGTCCCAGAATGCAAAGCGTCGGGCCGATGTCTGTGAAAGGCTAGCAGTTTGGTGTGAGGCTACCTGACAGGATTGCCGAAAGGTGTAGGATTCGGGGTCTTACTAATAGACAATTGAATTCACACACAAACACTGTCTGTGGGCTTGAAAAGGGTCGCAAACAATCAAAAGTGCAGGATAATGGATTTGACCTTCAGAAAACCCGCTCTGCCCACTTTTTCCTGCTGCGCTCTACTCCTGGCGGTACCGCCAGCCTGGACTCACTTGCCCTTATTTCCGGCGAAAAGCAATGTTTCCAGTTTTTTTCAGAAATTGTTCATGGAGAAAATATAGTTGTTTTTTCTCCCGTGCTTTTTAAATGAAACGTTGAAAGTGTCCTACCTGAAACACGTGGTCAGCTCCCCGGTGGTTTTCAAACAGGGGTACTTGGTTGTCGCTACCTTATTTTCTGAACACATCTCCCTAAAAGGAAATATATATAAAATCTTTTTTAATCAAACTAGTTTTAGAACCATCAAACTGGCAACTTTCTTCGAATGTTCTAGAATGTGTGAAACAAGAACGCTTTACTGTTCGTTTTGTGCCTTCATTGTTTGCAGTCCTGCAACATGGTTATGTAAAGTCTTTTCAGTTTCTCGACTGCTATTCGGGGAGGGCGCTGTACGGACATCTAAAAATACACGAGAGAGAGCAGGAACACATCTAAAAGGACCCCTCAAATGATGATTAAGTGCGGCTTATGCTCCGCAAAGGTCGCATGCCAAGACCTGGCAGGATTTGGACTTCTCGCCTTTCCCTGGACACCGAGAAGCTCTGGTCAGCAGCAGCGCGTGTCTGCCCGACGTTTGTAATCACCTTCACTATAACCAATCATATATAAAAAATACCATGCATGTATGGCATTGAAAGTCAAACCAAGCATGTGAAAGCAAATAAAAAATTACTTATATTCATAAAGGTTAAGGTTAGCTAGGTGTGTACGGCTGCCAAGGTAACTATCCATCTATCTATCTATCTATCTATCTATCTATCTATCTATCTATCTATCTATCTATCTATCTATCTATCTATCTATCTATGTTATCTAGATAGGTTTCTATTTATATCTATCTACATAGACAGACAGACAGACAGACAGACAGACAGACAGACAGACAGACAGACAGACAGATAGATAGATAGATAGATAGATAGATAGATAGATAGATAGATAGATAGATAGATAGATTACAGAATGAGATGAATAATGACCTCTTTCCCTTGCAGTTCACTTCTCCGCCACGACACACACATTTTAAACACTATTCACGGGTGTGAGGTTTCCGCCAGGGCAGCACCGCAGCAGGCTGCCGCTAGGGGGCGCTATAGTCTCCCATGCGAGCCTGGGCCCATTCACCCACCTGTCTGAGTCTTCCGCCTCCTCTCGGTAGGTCCAGGCCAGTCCCAGGGCCAGAAGCAGCCAGAGGCAGCCCAGACTGCGGCAGACCCCGCGGCTGAGGGCGCCCCGCTCGCTCATTGGCCCGGGTGAAGGACGGCAGTGTCTGTCCCAGCGGTCGCCTCAGTACACTCCGAAGCGCAGGACCCGGACGCTAGGGGGCGCTGTTAGAGCAGGATCAAGACGGGTGGCAGAGAGGAAAGCTCTCGGTGCCTGGGTGCCACAGGCAGCGGCAGGACCACGGGCAGCCCTCCAGTCGTCCACGAGGAGCCGCGCTTTCATCCAGAGAGATCAAAGCCTTCTACGAAGTTTATTATCGAAACTCCCGCCTCAGTCAGCGCACCTTTCACTCTTTGCCTATCCTTTCTGTTTTCCTCCTCTTTCCACATTTTGGTCCATTTCTTCCCCCTTCATCTATTATTGTTTTTACTTCTCTAATGTGCTTTTCTTTTCTCCCTTTTCTTCTTTATCTTTTTCTTAATTCACACCCCTCTTTTTTGTCGTTCTTTTTCCCGTCTTTGCTACTCTATTCACTTCCTCTCCTTTGGCTATGGTTCGCCAGTTGCTTCACTCTCCCCCTCCTCCTCCTGTGACAGGCTGCCCTCTCCTGGATGCTCCCTCGCCTCTCCTCTGCAGGGGGTATGCCTCTCGTCTGACGGGGCACATGGCCATGCGATGCTTGCACTGGGCTGTGTTTGTTTTGGCGGTGACCTGGGGGTAGAGCTGTTCCGAGGGAGGGAGGGAGGACTCCTCCCTCCTTCTATCCACCTCTCACCGGTGCCAGGGTAAGGGGGGGGGGGAGGCAGGGAGTTGGGACTGGAAACCCTTGTTGCGAGCATCTCTATAGCGCGTCTTCCAGTGTATACGTTGTCCCTTGGGTGGTAAATTTAAATAAAAAGGTGCATGACGCCATTTACTGTGCTATACTGGGCACCCACCTTGAACCTTAACATTTTTAATTTTCGAGAATTTGTAAACTTTTTAAAATTGATGTGGTTACTTTGGAACAGCTAAACTGGGGGCCACAGACTTGTAAAACGTGTTTGTGCCTTATAGATGGGCAAGGAACACAGTAAATAATTGTGGGCTAGTAATTAACCCTTAGTGCAGTGAGTGCACGCACGGGGGCACCACCCCTCGTGCTCTGTCAGTCCTGGGCAGCCAGACCTTCCCGGGAGCGGCGCTGTCACAGGCACTTAACTGTGACCCCCCCCCCCCCCCCCCCTTCAAAGGGATACCGCGCCCCCTCCCCTCGGAAGGACGCCATCCGAAAACAAACATGCGTTTTAAATGTGCACAGTGAAGACCCAATGCCGTACACATGTACTTTTAATGTCCCGGCACTTCGTGTCTCTTGTCGCCATGGTACCCAGACATGCAGTATATCACACGGCTCACACCGGTGTTGTAGATGGGGAACATCACAAAGAGACAGGACAGTAATAGGAGTCAGACCCTGGCTGGCTGATCTCTAATGCACCACAGACCCCCTTCCCTCGTTTCTTCCTCACACTGCGCGCCATAATGACCGGGCACAGAGTGTACCTCAGCCAGCCAGAGAGCAACAATCCGGTTAGATGTAGCGCCAAAATACAGCACCTCTGCCGTTTCTGAGCGCTGTAAAAGGGGTTGTTGTACTTAAATTTAACGGCATCGAAAGGATGAATCTGGCTAGTAGTTAGGGTTCAAACTCGACTCCTAAGGCACCACGTTTGATCGGGAGCGGTTGGTCTTCAGCTCGCTGAGCCATCCTGACAGCTAGATGCATTGTTAACCCGCCACCTTCCCCAGGTACTCTGAAAGCTCCCCCTCCCCCAGCTGTTTGCAATTTACTTCCACCCACTATCTGTAGTATGGAAACTCTTTTTGGTGAATTGCAAGCGATTTATTCTGGTTCTAGTTGCCTGGAAAGAGCTGGAACCCAAAACACTGTTTTCTGCCTGTTCTTCACGATGTAAATACGGGAAATGTAAATAGGAAGCCAGCCATCCGCCCAGGTCGTTTTATAGCGGTATTTCTTTCAGTTTCACACAGATTTCCTTAAACCAGTCTTTAACTGGTCAACACACTGTTCTCTCTGCAGGACCTTCTGGTTGAGACTAGAATATGGTATATTAGGAGATCTGTGTCCTTGTTAGACCTGGTTATTGGTTAAGATTGGTGTTTTTATTTAACTAACACGTGTCTTCTGTTCTTTCTTATATACAGTCAATTCCTTCAAAAAGCCAAACTCTTCTAAGGGATTCTGTAGAAACCATTGTAACTGGTAATGTGGAATTTACAGCAGAGTGACACACTTGTGATTTTATTTACTGTGCCTAAACTTTTAATTTTATTTACTATGCCTACACATTTTCTTTGCATCGTGGCAGAGCGCATCTGACAGGGACATATTGAGGAAGATACAAGAAAAAATGAGTTGTTCTTGTGTAATGCTAGTGTAAAGCGAGAGTTGTGGCCTTACGGCCAGAGATGCCCACTCAGGAGCTAGGGTACCAGATTCGAGCCTCCATGCAAAGCTTCCTGTGATTCTGGACACATCATGTAATCTCCCGGTGTCTACCAAAAAATGAATGTGTCCTTGTGTAACGTAACTGGTGCTCATGTAAAGCGCTCCAGTACCTTCGCGTTGAGTTAGCGCTATATAAATCTGTCCCCCAAAAAAGCGCTCCAATCCCTTTGGGTCGAGTTAGCGCTATATAAAACTGCTTCAAACAAGAAGGGTTGGGAGGAGAATTAAAACCAACTCTGCTCTAGAGTATCTTGTTAATGTTGACGACACCGAGCTTTGTCCCGAGAATGTTTTGCCTCGTTGCCCCTTTCATCAGGTTTAAGAGTCTCTCCCTGCCGTCTCCACTTGCCCCGGAAGAGCAATTACCTTCCGTGGCAGGGCGTCATTCACTGCTACTTAGACGTGTCAGCTCGAGACCAAACCGGGCTCTCTTTGCTGGCACGCGGCGGCATTCCTGAAGTGTTTTCGCGCAGTCACGCCGCGTGTGTCCTCTGCACCGTTAAGTCAGTGCAGTTTTACTGCTTTCCGCCCACGTGCCTTTGTAAATACTAAAAATCCAGACCAAACCCAGGGGATATTTGTAGCACAGCAAATAAACTTTGGAAAGTGCATGGGCTGGGGAACCTCTAAAAAAATTGCACCCCAAAATAATATCTCAACTGTACATCCATAGGTTGATGAATCAGTTACAGTATTAACCCTCAATTTCATGAGAAAAAGGCCCCCGCGACATAGCAAAATGCAATCAAGCTACTAAGGGCAGACTCAATAATTAAGTTCTAGGGCAAGAATAACAAGCATTGGCATAGCCAATAGGTCTCGCCTTTGGGACCTTGTAAGTGTTTAGCCATGCAACAGTTTCATAACTAAATACTTATAAGGCCCCAAAAGCGAGACCTATTGGCTATGCCAAGCGGCCGTGCGGCCGCAAAAGTGATTGCAATCAAACATCAAAGCGGCCGTGTGGCCGCGAAAGTGAAAGTAATCGCGGTAAAAGCGGCGGCGCGCGCCTGCGCACATACACTGTACCTCTAGGCTGGCCTGGAAGCACTTTTTGGAGCCCTCTCAATAAGTCTCGCCAGACCAGCGCATGCGCTGGGTCAGGTGAGACCTAAAAATGTTGATGATTTTTTTGAAAATTTTAAAGTTGTGGTTCAGAAATTATGCGGCAGATGCATAAATAAGGCCACACACTCTCCAAATAGGGAAATAGAGATTACGGTGGAAAATAGGAAATATTGGACATCCTAAGTGAGCAGCAAAATCCCCAAGAAAACGGAGAGTATCCATAGATCCCTAGTAGCATTGGAAAGTCTTCTGGCTCACACTGAAAATCCTGGGTTTTTATACAGCTTTCTTGCATAGGAACTCATCAAATTTTGCTAAATCATCATGGTTTGAGCAAAATAATTATACTCTCAGCAAATTAGACCAAAGTTTTATGAAACATCATATTGCCTTAGCACAGGGGTCTTCCAACTGGGGGCAGGCCCCCTTTTAGGGGGCCTCAAGTGAACCCAGAGGGCACCAGGCTCTGGTCAAAAGAAGCATTATGCTGATATTGCTTTGTTTCAAGCTGGAAAAAATGAGGGGCAGTAAGCCACTTTGTAATGGGCCATCACTAACATATTTTGTCATTTATATCCCGGCTGGGAGAAGGTGTCTTAAAGGGAAGGGGCTCCAAATATTTTTCAAAACAACCACCCCCATTTCAAATATTCACACTGTGGATACATTTGCACGTTAGTGAGGTCTGGCTCACCAGAATAGTATTTTTGGGTAATCATGTATTTGATAGCATTTTTGAAACAGCAAAAGAATTTAAGTGCAATGTTTAAATACGTCTAAACATATTTAAACATTTGCAACTTAATAGAATAGTCGTGAAAAATTATGAGGGGGCCCAATGATTTTTTTTTTCCACTGGGGGGGGGAGCAGCATTGCATAGTTTGAAGACCACTGCCTTAGCATTGAAACAGTATCACACTACATAAATATTGATTTTGCCCACTCAAAATTAATGTTATTCAGAGATGGCAGGACAAACTAATTTCAAGAATAACAGTTTGTTATAGAGGATGAATGATATACAGGGAGCTAGTGGAAGGACCACGGGAAATGCAACATTTTGTTTCCTGTGTTTGAAAGTTTTCTTCGAGAGCAGTACAATCAACGTCAATGGAAATAAACAAACATGTTGTGCTTGACTGTGCTGTTGAAATGATGAACAGTGAACATGCAGGAGGAAGCATCCATTTAGAACAAGGTGGCGTCTAGGCCTAAATTTCAGGCATGGTAACATAAGCCTGAAAAACATACTTCTTTAAACCGTAGCAAATTCAATAGTCCTATTTCAATGTGCATATGTACATTTTGGAGAACATTCAAATTCTACACTTTCTTTATAACGCGCAAAAACATAAAATGTACAGAAACTTCAACAACCTCTTCCCTCTGATTAATTCTTAATCACCAAAACCACAATGAATCTAACAGTTATAACATAGACTGCATCGTTTTCTGCTTCTTGCGATTTGATTCAATTCTTCCAACAGCTTCAGTTTATTATAGACGCGATCTTCAGCATGTACCATTTCAATATCATCTTATTTCCTCTTGGAGGATCCTCTTTCCTCTTAACACCAGTATTTTAGAAACATTAGCTCAGAAAACTTGAACAAAAGAAACAGTACAATTGCACAAATCAACACAATATTTACAGGGGTTAGTATTAACCTAAACATACCCCCTCCTAAACTATCAATCAATTTACTGACCTTACTAAACCGTTTTACTATCTCACTAACCCAAGATTCTACTGCTTCCCATAAATCATTCTCTTCTACAGCTTGGACTTCACGAGAAATAATACTAACATAAGCATAAATAAGGCTACTGTTATCGGGAATGAAAGTACTGCACTCTCTCACCTTCAAAACTTTGCAAACTCTGCCTTCCTTTCACGAGAAGGATATCTAACACTAAGAGGTTTTCCATCATCGTTGTGCACATAGCATTTAGTGAAAGATTAAGGTTTTGAGGCTTTTGCCGTCCGATCACAGTGTGTAATAAATTGCAACCATGAGTGTGAGTCACACACACTTACCTAGTCATTAATTACATTTATTGGCTTTTGATAAAGATACAGCCGTATACTTCCTTGTGGCATGTGAGCCCAGATGGTTAAGCGCTGGCTGCAAACATTTCTGTTCAAAGAGCTTATTATGATTATTATTAATTACATTTGTAAGGCGCAACAGCTACCCAAAAAGGGTTTCCTGGCACCGGCCAGTCCAAGGACTAGGTAGCAGCTTCATGATTATTGGTTGAAAAGCCAGGTTTTTAAGGATTTGCGGAACTGGACAAACACCGTTTCATTCCGAATTGAGGTGGGAAGTGAGTTCCATAGGGAAGGATCGAGGTATGCAACCGATCGTCCAACCATCTGAGATAGTTTGACTCTAGGCACAGTAAATTTCTCTTGAGTAGATGAGCGAAGGCAGCGAGAAGGCATATAGGAGCATACCAGAGACTGCAGATACTGAGGGGCCGTTTTAAGTTGGGAGATTAAGTCCCCTTGAATCCTGAGGGTCCCTAGGGGCAAAATAGCCCACTAGGTACGTTCAGTAAGCGCCATTCCAGAGAGGTGTAAAAAGGGGCCTGGCCTGCACCACCTCTCTACAACGCAGAGCAGTGGCGCTTACTGGAAGCACCTGGTGGGCTAGTTGGCCCCCAGGGTCCCTCAGGATTGAAAGGGAATTATTTCTCCAACTTAAAACGCGCCACAGGGCGTGTTTGCACACGGCACCTCAGGCCCCGTCCCCTCCCTTCACCACTGTGTAAACGCGCCCTGTGGCCGTTCTAAGTTGAGAGATTAAGTCCCCTTGAATCCTAAGGGTCCCTAGGGTCAAACTAGCCCACTAGGTACCTCCAGTAAGCACCACAGAGCTGCGTTGCAGAGAAGTGTAAAAAGGAGCGTGGCCTCAGAACACCTGTCTGCAACGCAGCTCCCTGGCGCATACTGGAGATACCTGTTGGGCTAGTTGGCCCTCAGGGACCCTCAGTATTGAAGGGGAATTAATTCCCCAACTTACAACTGGCCAGGGGGCGCGTTTGCAGAGTGCTGAAAGGAGGGAGCATGGCCTCCGGCGCGATGCCGGCCTTTTCTTTATTTCTCTATTTAATTTTTTTACGGAGGAGGGCTGTGTGGCCCCCCCTTCTTTTTCTAATTTATTGCCCCTGGGGACCTCATCCCCCAGGGCCTGCCTCCTAATTTCCCAAGGCCTTAATCGGCCCCGGGGACCCCAACCCCCCAGGGCATGGCCTTTTTTTAAAAATTCTTTAGGAAGGGGGCTGCGTTGCCCCCCTCCTTAGGCCACTTATGGCCCGGGGACCCCATCCCCCGGGGCCGGCCTTTGTTTTTTATTATTTAAGAAATATATATATTTATAGAAACACCTAGGACATGCTGGACAAACCGTATGTACCTATCACCATGACGATTTGCGTGATATTCATTAAAAGGCGACTATGCATACAATGAATCCACATGGAATGTATTTACACCGCTAGTGAAGCTCTGACGTGTCTGACGCCCTACCGTACCTAATCCCGTCGCCCCCCCCCGGTGGGTTCTCTCCAAGTAGACACCCTTGTCGTTTATTTATACAAACATGGGTAGCTATTGACGGGCACATTTAATACACACGCACACCAAGCCATTCAAAGGGGACTCGACAAAAATTCTACCAAAACTATGCAAGAAACCCCACTCACAGTTAATAAAACACACATCCACCGCCGGATGTGTAATACTTTTTATTTTACTCTCTGGAAAGGAGACAAACCTCACTTGAGAGTCACAGCGCGCTCCTGGCGTTGCCCAATGCTGTGTTACACCCACCAGTGCCCGCCGAGTGCCACACACCTCTGTGTTGTATTCCACCAGCTAGTGTGTATGCTATGACACTCTCTAGCCCATGTGCACTGTAACACCACCCCGTGAATATGTCATGCCACACTTGCCTTTGCACGGGTTATATTGCCCCTTCTAACGTGCCTTCCTCGATGCCTATGTTATAACGCACAGCGCTATGCCATACATATTACAATCTGGGATCCATATCTTTGTCACAGTGCATATGCAACGTTACACTCCCCAGCACATATTTTATATTATAACTTTAGAGACTAGTTAGGTTACACAACACTGCCCTGTGCATATTACACTACAAGGCGCATATCGCATAGCACGTGCCTGTGCTATCTCGCACTCTCCAATGAATCTGTCATTGCGCACAATGCATTGCATATTATATTTCACGCCCTGGTTCATCTTATATCACACTTTTTGGTGCATAGTTTATACCATACACTATATCTAGTTTTCATTTTCAATTGTGCTCTCAGGACTATGTTCTATATAACACTGCATTCACCTACCCTTTTCACGGGCATTACATTTTGCGATTGGGGGGTGGAGGGTCGGGAGGGGGTTTCTGCCAAGTGAGCCCGGAGTCAAAGTCACAAACGTCCTCTTCTTCCTGAATAAAAGTGAGATTATGCTGCATACTTGTTCATATTTTAAGTAGTTCGCACAGACACACATTTTAAAAACAATAAAGTACCTAATACCCACCTTCTCAGAACAGTAAGCTTGCTGCCCCATCCACCTCCTCCCTATCCTCTGTTGTCTGAATCCATGGACTAGCCTCCTCCCTCCTGCCATGCATGGTCTGATGTGCTGCCACTGCCCTCCATTTAGCATGATGTACCAGTCCACTCCTCCTGCTCTCCATTGCCCAATTCTATGCCCCATCATTGACCTCCTGCTTAGCCTCTGTGCTTAGGTTGCTGCCCCTATTCTCCTTCCCCCTGCCCTCCGATGTCTTTGTGCATGCCCCTGCTCCATCCTTTTTGCCCACAATGTTCCATGGACCTGCCACTCCTATCTAATCTGAGAGTTCTGTTGAGCTGCCACACCCCTCCCACCTGCCTAGCATTGTCAGATGACTGTAACCTGTCCCTGCCACCTCCACCCTGCCTGTCCACATACCATGCCCCTAACCCCTTCCTCCTGTCCTCCATGGTCCATTTTACTGCCACACCCTTCTGTCCTCCATGGTCTGTTGTGCTGCAACTGCTCCTCCTGCCTTCCCCACGTGGTCTGTTGTGAGGCCCCTTCCCCTGAACTCTCTTGTCTGTGCCCAGGTCCTGACCCTCCCTTCTATCCTCCATGGTCCTTTGTGCATGCCCCTGCACCCTCCTTCTTGCCCATCATAGCCATTGTGCTGCCACTAACCCTCCCGCTTGCCATGCATGGTCTTCTGTGCTGCCATGGCCCCTCCCACCTTCCCTGTGTGGTCAGCTAGCTGCCCCTGACCCCCTCCCACCTTCCCTCCATGGTCTGTGTGTATGCCATCATATTCTCACTGTTGCTCTCCATGTTGTGTCTTGTTTCTAGTGCCCATCCTGCCTGACCTCCATGGTCATCTTGCTGCTCCTACCCCCTTGCCCCCAGCCCTCTGTTTCCATGTGGAGACCCCTATTCCCTCCCTCCTGGCTTGTCTGTTCCATTGTAATGCTCCTGATCCGTACCTCCTGCCCTTTATGGTCTGTTATGCTGCAGCTTTCTCTCCTGTCTGTCGATTATGGTCAGCTAGCTACCATTGCCTCTTTCCCCTCTGTTCTCTGTTGTCAATGTGCATGGTCCTGTCTCCTCCCTGTTGCTTTCTATGGATTGTTGTGCTGCACTCCCATCCCGCATACCCTGTGTGGTGTATTGTGCTGCTGCAAACCCTGATGCCTGCCCTGTAGGGTCAGTTTGGTGCACCTCTCCATATCCTTCCTGTCCTCTGTTATCCGAGTCCATGTCCCTACCCCAATTCCTCCTGCCTTCCATGATCCGATGTACCATACTTGCGAGCATTTTGAACTTGGTAAGAGAGAGATTTTGAAAAAAAATGGGGTATTGATTTTCCCCTTTGAGTTACATTGAAAAAGAGGAGATTGTAGACAGGAGACAGATCAAATAAAGCCCATTTGAGCTTAAAAACATTGGACGTTTCCTGGCTGAATCAGGTCTGTTGGCATGTATGGTTGTACTACTACTGCCTCTTCCTTCTGCCAACAATGGTCTATTGTTGGTTTGTTGCCCCTGCCCTCCTTTCCACTGCCCTCCATAGTCTGTTGTGCTGCCACTGCCCTTCCTGCCTGCCCAGTGTGGTCAAATTGTTGCCTCTGCACCCTCTGACCTGCCTTCAATTTTCAGAGTCCGTGCCCCTGACCTCTGCCTCTCAACAGTATCCCAATGAACAACTAGATTGCTAACATTCTATATTTATTACAAAAGTGTGGAACGCCTGACGTCATCTTGATGTAATCAAAACTGTAATACCTAGAGCATTTCCTTTAGAAATTACGTATATGAGAGGGTCTTATTTGCATCAAAATTATGGTTAGTGCTCTAAAAAACTAAAATGAGGACATATTTTCTGAGTTTTCAAATAGCGACAAAGCACTTTTAAATTATTTGTTATCTTTATGTTTTTTATCCAGTTGACCACTTGATTAAATGTTGCACTTAGGGGAGAGGATGTGGTGTTACTTCCAGAGCTGCAGACTTTGCAACTGGGGAACCAGGTTGGAGTTTCTGCTTCAGCTCAACATTCTGTGATTCTGGTCAAATCACTTAATCTCCCCATGTCTACAACCAAAATGAATTTGATCTTGTATGATGTAACCAATGCTCATGTAAAGCACTCAAATACCTGACAAGTCTGCACTATATAAAACTGCAAAAACACAAAAAATAAGTGTTTTGCACACTTCTGTCATTGGGCTACATGTGGGCTACATCTAGGTGATATTTGTGCTGCATTTAGGCTCTTTTGTCTCTGGTGGCCATCTTGGGAGATTTATTTGTTTTGAAGTTTCCTAATTTGCTCATTTACTGCAGTCTCCTCAGTAGGAAATGCTTTCAGTTTTTTTACTTTGATTCCATCAAGAAGGTATTCAGATATGTCACACATTTGCCATAAATTCTGAATGTTAGCACT
Source organism: Triturus cristatus (assembly GCF_964204655.1). Taxonomy (NCBI): domain Eukaryota; kingdom Metazoa; phylum Chordata; class Amphibia; order Caudata; family Salamandridae; genus Triturus; species Triturus cristatus. Next base: position 235,380,890 of record NC_140581.1, read on the forward strand.
CTAGTTGCTCATTAGATCACTGTAGTAAAGCTACTGCTCACCACGGCGGAAGTCCGTTGCTGGTATTAAAAGTGCATGTTTCAGTCTGCATGTCAGAATTTGTTAATGAAATAGAAGAGGATTTGAGAAGTCACTCAAAATGTGCCCTGATTTTTCTTTCTTCAGCACTAATCATAATTTCTATGGCAAAATGAACCCCCTCATTGTGTTCCTTTTTAAATTAAATGTTTTAAGTGTTACCAGTTTATTCCAATCAAGATGGCTGCAGGTGTGCCATACTTTTGTCATAAGTAAGACAGTAAGCGCTCTAGTTGTTCTTAAGAACACTCTGGTACCTTCTGTCATTGGGCTATACTTGGGCTACATCTGGGTGATATTTGGGCTACATTTGGGCTCTTTCGTCTTTGGTGGCCATCTTGGGAGACTTATTTGTTATGAAGTTTCCTAATTTTCTCATTTACTACAGCCTCCTTGTAAGTGCATGTTTCAGTCTGCATGTCAGAATTTTTTAATGAAATAGAAGAGAATTTGAAAAGTCAATCAAAATGTGCCCTAATTTTTCTTTCTGCTGCACTAATCATACTTTCTATGGCAAAATGAACCCCCTCATTTTGTTCCTTTTTAAATTAAATGTTTTAAGAGTTACCACTTTATTCCAATCAAGATGGCTTCAGGTGTGCCATACGCTTGTCATAAGTAGGACTGTTAGCGCTCTAGTTGTTCTTTGGAACACTCTGGGAAGCTGCAGTAGAACACAAAGGAATCAACCCGGGGGAACGCTGGGTGGTAGGAAATTTGTGTCAGCCCGGTGATGCCACAACTTTCCCACACAAAAATGTGTGAAAAAGGTGATTTTTTCAGCTAAATTTGAGGTTTGCAGGGCATTCTGGGTAAGGAAACGTTGGGGATCCACGCAAGCCATACCTCCCTGGAATCCCCCAGGTGTCTAGTTTTCAGAAATGTGTGGGTATGGTAGGTTTCCCTAGGTGGCCGCCGAGCACCGGGCCAAAAACCCAATCGACCCCCCTTGCAAAACCAGGTCGTTTTGAGATAGGCAATTTTCATGTCGCCTCACTTTCTTTTGGGCCCTTGCCTGTCGCGGGTACTTGGGCCTCCCACATGAGTGAGGCACCGTTTTTATCGGGAGACCCGGGGGAACGCTGGGTGGTAGGAAATTTGTGTCAGCCCGGTGATGCCACAACTTTCCCACACAAAAATGTGTGAAAAAGGTGATTTTTTCTGCTACATTTGAGGTTTGCAGGGCATTCTGGGTAAGGAAACGTTGGGGGATCCACGCAAGCCATACCTCCCTGGAATCCCCCGGGTGTCTAGTTTTCAGAAATGTGTGGGTTTGGTAGGTTTCCCTAGGTGGCCGCCGAGCACCGGGCCAAAAACCCAAGTGACCCCCTTGCAAAACCAGGTCGTTTTGAGATAGGCAATTTTCATGTCGCCTCACTACGTTTTGGGTCCTTGCCTGTCGCGGGTACTTGGGCCTCCCACACAAGTGAGGCACCATTTTTACCGGGAGACCCAGGGGAACGCTGGGAGGTGGGAAATTTGAGTGAGCCCGGTGATGCCACAACTTTCCCACACAAAAATGTGTGAAAAAAGTGATTTTTCCAGCTAAAATTGAGGTTTGCAGGGGATTCTGGGTAAGAAAACTTTGGGGGATCCACGCAAGCCATACATCCCTGGAAGCCCCCGGGTGTCTAGTTTTCAGAAATGTATGGGTTTGGTAGGTTTCCCTAGATGGCCGCCGAGCACAGGGCCAAAAACCCAGGTGACCCCCCTTGCAAAACCAGGTGGTTTTGAGATAGGCAATTTTGATGTCACCTCACAATGTTTTGGGCCCTTGCCTGTCGTGGGTACTTGGGCCTCCCACACAAGTGAGGCACCATTTTCACCGGGAGACCCAGGGGAACGCTGGGAGGTGGGAAATTTGAGGCAGCTCGGTGATGCCACAACTTTCCCACACAAAAATGTATAAAAAAGTGATTTTGTCAGCTAAAATTGAGGTTTGCAGGGGATTCTGGGTAAGGAAACGTTGGGGGATCCACGCAAGCCATACCTCCCTGGAACCCCCCGGGTGTCTAGTTTTCAGAAATGTATGGGTTTGGTAGGTTTCCCTAGATGGCCGCCGAGCACCGGGCCAAAAACCCAGGTGACCTCCCTTGCAAAACCAGGTGGTTTTGAGATAGGCAATTTTGATGTCACCTCACTACGTTTTGGGCCCTTGCCTGTCGTGGGTACTTGGGCCTCCCACACAAGTGAGGCACCATTTTTACCGGGAGACCCAGGGGAACGCTGGGAGGTGGGAAATTTGAGGGAGCCCGGTGATGCCACAACTTTCCCACACAAAAATGTATAAAAAAGTGATTTGGTCAGCTAAAATTGAGGTTTGCAGGGGATTCTGGGTAAGGAAACGTTGGGGGATCCACGCAAGCCATACCTCCCTGGAAGACCCCAGGTGTCTAGTTTTCAGAAATGTATGGGTTTGGTAGGTTTCCCTAGATGGCCGCCGAGCACCGGGCCAAAAACCCAGGTGACCCCCCTTGCAAAACCAGGTGGTTTTGAGATAAGCAATTTTGATGTCGCCTCACTACGTTTTGGGCCCTTGCCTGTCGCGGGTACTTGGGCCTCCCACACAAGTGAGGCACCATTTTTACCGGGAGACCCAGGGAAATGCTGGGAGGTGGGAAATTTGAGGGAGCCCGGTGATGCCACAAGATTCCCACACAAAAATGTATGAAAAAAGTGATTTTTTTCAGCTAAAATTGAGGTTTGCAGGGGATTCTGGGTAAGGAAACGTTGGGGGATCCACGCAAGCCATACCTTTCTGGAAGCCCCCGGGTGTCTAGTTTTCAGAAATGTATGGGTTTGGTAGGTTTCCCTAGATGGCCGCCAAGTACCGGGCCAAAAACCCAGGGGTCCCCCCTTGCAAAACCAGGTGGTTTTGAGATAGGCAATTTTGATGTCACCTCACTATGTTTTGGGCCCTTGTCTGTCGCGGGTACTTGGGCCTCCCACACAAGTGAGGCACCATTTTTACCGGGAGACCCAGGGGAACGCTGGGAGGTGGGAAATTTGAGATGAACTTCAGTATGGATTGTGGTGGACAGGCCTTCAAGGTTAACCCACAATTGACACCACTAGGGTACACCTGCTTGTGCTAAGACATCAAGCCTTCTAAGGTCTAGTGGGGCATTCTACGGTCTAGCATGGGAATGTGCTCCCTCAGTACAGTGGTGTGGTGGACTGGTCATGAATGCGGAACCCGGTTCCCCAGTTCCAAATTCCACAGCTCTGGCCATAGTGCCACATCCCCACTGAACACCATACTTGCCCACTGAAACTCGCACTGCCTTCAGCTGTAACCTAATTGTGCCCACTATAAACACTTGGATGTGGCTCAATTCAAATTATGCACTTGATAAGAGTAATATGCTGCCTAAAAAAAACAACCACTCATAGGGAAGGCAAAGCATGTGAAATGTAAGCAGAAACAACATGGTTACCTAAACGATCTCTCACTATCTATTCAGAAATCAGCGAGTGGTTTCACCTGAAAAGTTATGGACATGACTAGAGGGCCCTGAAGGGAACCGTTTCACTGTCCATTGCTTACATCCTTACAAAACATAAGCAGTATGGTAGACCACATCCATAAACACAGAGCCATGGTGCACATTGTGTTTTCCAATTAGCCCATCAACCAGGTATTGCAGTACCTCCAGGAATGGTACACTCTCCCACCCTGGAAACAACAATGCTGTTCAAAGGAAGGCGAGAAAACGAAAGTAGCACTTCACTGGCAAACTCTGTGATGCTGGTGTATTTGGATGCAAATAAAATCAATCTGGGCACTTTGCAACCCCTCTGTCTCACTTTATTTCGCCCCCCACGCTAGCAGCACCCACCGATCGCTAAAATCCCCCCTCCCCAGCCCCAAAACTCATGTTTACTCTCCGACGCGCAGGAAGCAAATGGCTTTCTGCGCCTCGGAGAGCAAAGGGGACACCTCCAATGACGTCAGCGCGCCTCGCGCGCTGACGTCATTGATGACGCGGGGTAGGGGGGCGGGGGGAGGCAGGGGATGGTCTTCCCCTGCCTTCCCAGTTAAAAAAAAAAAGATCGACCACTCACGGGGGGAGCGCCAGCGCTTCCCCCGTGGGTGGGTGTCATGACGAGATGGTCTCGTCATGGGCACAGCGCGACTGTGCTCCATGACGAGACCATCTCGTCATGGGCACAGAAGGGGTTAAAACCTTCTATTAACTGCAATGCTTTTTAATGAGGTGCTATCATGTATATTGGTCCCAAGATGGCTGCCAACACTTCTTGGATAAAGTACTGACAGCCAATCAGATCTCACGATGAGATGTGTGGTTAGGGTCTGCCCAAATATATATGTGATTTTGATTTTGATTTTCTCAGGAACTACTGAACATATTTACACCATTTAAGCAAAAGGCAGGACTCTGAACCAAGGTCTACCTTTCTGCCAAATTTGGTGTAATTCCGTTCAGCAGTTCGGGCTGTAGCTGCGGCTAAATGTCCTATGGGAAATTGCATGGGGAAAACACGTTTTGGGACCCCCCCTTTTTTCTCAGCCCCCGCATCCCGAGACTTTCAGGATAGGAGCGGACTGGAGCTGGACAAAAGTTTTGAAAATGTCGCGAAGATTCATCAACGGGCGCCAAAGTTATTCCAAATAGAATGTTGCGGATTTCCTATGGAAAATAGATCCTAACTATAACTACCTACTGGCGACCACCAGTAGGTAATATCTATATGTATATATATAACGTAATCACGCAATGCACTGCTTATGACCTCACATATCACATCACTCAGAACATGGTCAGTGACATCACTCATGACATCATTGATGACATCTCAAATGACATCACTAATGACATCGCTGATGACATCATCCAGTGACTGAGTGTTTAAAAAAAGTTTAGGAGTGTTAAATATATATACCAAGGTGTATTGGTGAATCAGTGGGTGTATGAGTGCCTGTATGGATGATACAGTGGGTGTGTGACTGACTGTATATGTGAGGGATTGGGTGTCTCAGTGAATGTATGGGTGAGTGACTGGTTGTGTGAATGTCTGTATCAGTCCGTCAGTTGGTGTCTAAGTGGCTGTATGGGTGTGTGAATGGGTATGTAACTGGCTGCATGGGTGAGTGATTGGTTTTCTGAGTACCTGAATGGTTGTCTGAGTGTCTGTATGGGTGGGTGAGGGGGTGTGTGACTGCTTGTTTGGATGAGTGAGTGGGTGAATCAGTGGCTGTATGGGTTAGTGAGTGCATATGATAGGGGCTATATGGGTGAGTGAGTGTGTGTATGGCTGTGTGGTTGAGTGAGTAGAGGTGTCAGTGGTATGTGGGTGAGTAACTAGTTATGAGAAAGCCAGTATAGGTGACTGATGGGGTATATGAGTGACTGTATGGGCGAGTGAATGACTGTGAGAGTGGCTGTATGGGTGGGTGTGTGCTTGTGTCAGTAACTGTACAGGTGAGTAAGTATGTGTTAGTATCTGTATGAGTAAGAAGTGTGTGTGTGTGTGTATTTGCATCAGTGAGTAAGTGGCTGTGTGATTGACTGTATGGGTGAGTGACTAGGTGTGTGGGTAGCTCTATGGGTGACTGACTCAGTGTGTGAGTGGCTGTATGTGTGTATGAGTGGATTTGTCAGTGGCTGTATTAGTGAGTGAGTGGGTGTATGAGTGGCTGTAGGGGTCAGTGAGTGGATGTGTGTGTAGATCTATGAACCAGTGAGAGGGTGTGTAAGTACTGGTATTGGCCTGTGAATGGTTGTATGAAAGTGGTATGAAAGGTACTATGGAGGTGTCATTGAGTGTTTCAGAGATGCTGTGGATGATGTCACTGACCATGTCATGAGTGATGTAATATGTGACAGTGTCCCAAGGTAAGAGTTAGGAGATGAGACTGAGGCGTTAGAGGGCAGGAGTAGGGGATCGATACAGAGACTTAGAATGATGCTGTAGCATTGGTTATCGACCCATGCAAAGTGAGTGTACGTCTTAGGAAGTCTTCACGAGCTGACACCTTTTCTTGATCTTGCCTTGGGAGATGCTAAGCAGGGATGTCACTATAGTGGTAGAGTAGGGACAGACTAATCAATTTCTTGTAGGTATCCATGAAGACTGATTTGGATATTGGAGCAGTTATCTTTTGTTTGATATTTATTGGAGTTCATTATTCTCTTTATGCTTCATCGAGTTAGATTGCTGCGTAGATTACATTTTGTATTAGTTCCAATGTATTTTTTTAACCTCGTCATGAGGTGCTTGTATGTCCAGTTATTTTTGGCTTTGTAATAAACCTCCCTAAACTTAACTCGGAGTTAGTGATTCTTCAGAATCGGAATTGATTGGTTATCTGAATGAATTAGTTATTTCCCCTTTACACTTCACAACAGGTAAAAAGATCCAGTCGGCCGAGGATTCTTAAGAGATGGTAAGATAAGATAAGAATCCGGCGTTATCAGAAGCAATGTAATACTCCAAATTGATCTTCCTCCTCCTCTAATCAGAACGACCCCATATTGACTGTTCATACTATATGTTAAAATCACAGGCCGCTATTAGGGTGCATGTGGGGAGTGGGAAGTCTTGGTCCTTCCAGTCAGTCAGCAATGTATTCGTGATTCACCTGTTGCTCAAGTTAGACTAAGGGTACTATTATAACCATTGAATGTTGGGAAACATTGTACAGGGGGCAGAAATCTGTCTGCTGTAGGTCCTCTGAGTGTGTTGGGATAATATCTTTGGTACCTTTAAAGCTACCCTCACCTAAATTACCAACCCTCCATAGGTGCAGCCTTTCTGAATTTGTACAGCGGGTCAACTCACATTGGAATAACTTTACATGAAAATTGGGAACACAGACACTGCAATTTCCTGGATGTGATTGTCTCTTTTCTGTGCAAGGCTTACAATGATCCATGACATTACACTTAAGTATAAAAAAAATATTTAGCCACCTATCTTCAGTTTATTGATATATTGGCTTATTGACCACTGGTTCATTAATCAAGGGATAGGTGGAACTGCCTAGTTCATGTGCGCCTGGCCAATCTAAACTCTTCCATGTCTACCCCAGATTACAGTCAATCAACCTGGTCGACCGTCAATGAGGAGTCTATGCCTGTTAATGGTGGTCTTCTTTCTCATTGTTCTGATGCTAAAGATGTTTTCTCATCGAGGAACTCATGTACATTTTCCTTGAGAGAAAACCTGGGGTTAACTGTGACCAATGTATTGCACACATTGTCATGGACAGAATGCACAGGATTAAGAGTAACAGAGTTAAATCCTATTGTTGCTCAATTCCCAGAGTGACAGCATCGTAGTGAGATGGAGGTTGATATGAGGGAGACTTGTCTATAATCTATGGTATGCAAACCATCAGCAAGGTCTGTAATTTCCATTAAAGGGTGAATAAAACCAGTTCTCAACCTCAAATCTGCGTCTTTTAGCCCACCCAATGTCACTAAGTATGATATCATAACAGTGCCTTATATTCCTTGTCCACTGTATACATTTGTTAATCAAAGTCTTCTGATCTGCTCAGCAAGCCCTCACTTTTGATACGTCCATCATGAAGAATGAGGAAGAATTTCTGGGTGCCTTAGGAGATCATCCCTGCTATATTTAATACTGAGGGGAGATCTCTTCATGCCTCCACATTACCAGTTCTACTTTGGAGTCATTGGATGGAGAATTAATAACTCTTTCCAGTGTCTTACCATAATTTCCCATAGTTCTTTCACATGATACTTTGCTTGGAGGTGGATGATTCTTGGTGTTGTAGTTAATCATCTAGTTAGTCTCAGCACATCTTTCCTTTGGTGTGATGTTATATTTCTGCTGAGGTTTTGAGCTGTGCCACAGCACTGATTCTGGTCCGGTCGAAATGATATTTATTGAGCTCTATGTTGAGAATACTGGATACTTTTTAAAGTTGGTTATCTGTGCTCAGGTGTGCTTTTTAGGCCGAGCCTGGCAGCGTGCATGAGCTGTCTGCAAGGCATGCTGTATTCACTAAAAGCATCGTGATCAAACATGCTGCTTACTATAGGTTGACTCCTGCATTGCTCTTCTTTGCTGCCTCCTAATTGGTTCGGGACCTGAATCATCACTTCTGTTTTTTTGCTGAGTAGTACCACTCAACTACAGATTAATTTTATCTTGATTAGTGGCCGTCCACTCTGATACAGGTAATATTTCTCCTACCCCCCTCCATTCCCCTGCCCTCTTTGATTAGTTTCTATTCAGGAACTTTTTTGTTTTAAATGGAACAAGCCTTTCCATGGCTCAGAACGCCACCCGCGAGCATGCGTTACTCCAGGCATGCAAGCACAGCTTAGAGGAAACATGGTAAACTTTAAAGCGTGTGGGGAGGAGTCAAATGTATCTGAGAGGGGCGAGCTGTGCGACAATGGTGCCTGTCATCTTGATTTTGGAATGCACATTGACCGCTGATATATACACACATTCAAAAACACTTTTGGAAAGATTCTTCCAGCGGATGGCACTTCTGTGAGAGATCCTATTTCCGAACTACAGCACAGCACCACAGCAGCATTTCTAGGGCAGTGTAGTAGCAAGAAGCCGCTACACTTTTGGTACATCTGGTATGAGTCTCAAAATGAACCTCAGTCCCATGAGTTTCACTGCCAAGCTCCCCTTTGGATCTGCACTAAAAAATGCTAAAGGTTGCCAAACAGGAAGTGGTAGAAGGGTGCTCTACTCCAGCCTGCTAAGGTAGAGTTAAGGAGCAGTGTGGGGGCACACTGCTGCTTCTGACAGACACCCTCTGCTCTGCTGTGTGAGGCGGGTGCGGGGCGAGTGCAGGGCAAGTGCGGGGCAAGTGCTGGTCACTTGGGCGCACTTCATTTGGCAGAAGTGTGCAGTTAATGTGAGAGGCAATACCCAAGTAAACTTTCCACTAAGCTGTTGGGGAAACTTGAGCAGGCTCTGTTGTTTGCTGGGCGTGGGGATCCTACCTTCATAAACTCATCTGTACACTCAGGGTGACAGTGTGCACAAGGGAACTCCTCCAGCTGTGCACATCACCGCTAATGCTTCTCTCTCTGGTCACTCCCGAACTGCTGTGTGCACGAGTCCCATGGCCACCCCTCGGCTTCACTCATGTCTCATGGTCCCACCGAAGATCCTTTGGGGACTAAAAGGCTGCATTTTGCACCCCTCCATTTGTGCACATAGCTTCACTATAGCTCCTCCATACTCTGTTGAGTTGCAGTGTACAAAGCTTCACTCATGGCCCCACTGAATATCCTCTGGCCAGTACCCGTGCTGCAGTGTGTACAGCCCCATGCTGCACACATGGTCCCTCCAAGGATTATTTGGATACTCCAGGGTTGCAGTATCTCAGGGCGCCGGAGGTAAGGCCAACTTCCGGGAAATTCTTGGTTGATTTGAAAGGATTGTCACATTTGTGTGATCCGCAAAGAAACTAAATATGTTTACTCTTTTGCCCACTCAACCACTGCCCTTCCAAGCACTTCCTTTATGCTTTCTGGCTGTAACTTAGTCATTTCCACCCCTTTGCAGTGCTGTCATTTGCCACCTACTCCCAGGCCTCTGCCCCCATACTGTTTGGGTTTCTGCTCTGCACCCCTCTCCTGTCATTCTTTCTGTCTCTCTTGACCTCCCTCTGGATTGCGTTGCCTTGAGCCCCAACTTTTTTTTACCCTTTGTGGTCAGAGACTGGCCCAGTTATAAATACCAATTGCCACCTTGCCCCCCACGCCATGTATTTGCCATGACTACATTCACATTGAAGACTGCATCAGAACCACCCCATGCAGCCAACTCAGCCCCACCCAGTACAGAGATTTACACAATTTCTATTCTGCTTTGCTGGTGAACACGGCTCAATATCACCAGAGACTTGCTTCTGAAAGTTGTGTACTCAGAACGTCCCTGTGAAATATCCAAGATCTAACTCATTATTTAAGGCTGCTTGTCACCAGTTGCCCACTTTGTAATTCACCAAAAAGTATGTTTTAAACGATACCTTTTATGCATCAGATGGGGTACTTAAAATTCACATGTCCACCCTTTGCTGGAATTAGCAGGCAGAGGCCAGGCTGGGAACTCACTATTGGTTAGAAGGGGAGAGCCAGCTGCAGGGCTCATACTCACTGTGATAGGAAAATAATTGACTCTTTACATGAAATGTACTTCCTAAATCCAATATGTCGCTTCTACATTCGTACTGTGACAGCTACTCAACTGTCTCCCGTACGCTCAGTGGAGTAGTACCACCACTTTTCAGCAGGACCACTGTACACGTAATGTCCACTGCAGCCCCTTTGAGAAGTGTTGCTGTCCTTGTGATGGGCAGCTGTAGCCCTTCCCAGTATTGCTCCTATCTTCATAATAATATTGTGGTTCAATATTGAACAATATATCATCATCTTTGCTGTCATAAAGTGCTGTAAACAACAGGTACTAATGTAATGGTCCTCATGGGACGGATGAAAGGCTGGGTTGGTTTGCTGAAAATGAAACTTGGGACTTGCAATGCTGCCCACACTGCAGCAGCTGGTGGCTAACTTGCTGAGCTGTTTTTTGTGGCTGTGTATCAGCACTTCCCCACAGGGCTGCCATCATTTCACTGGGACGGTACCTGAAGGTCTGCTGCACTGCCGTATATATAGTGGGCAGTTATAACACTAGTCTGCAGTACTGTTGTATTTTAAATGCGATAGTACCGGTACTTTTCTGCAGTAAGCAGCTGTTTATTGGCTTTGTAATTACATATGCTCCCTATTTTTACACGTAGAATGGTCAGACACAAAGTAGACAAACCTCAAAATATTGCTTATCACAAATCATTGTATGTGAGCAGAAGACACGAACTGTAGAAAATACCTTTGTATTTATTAATACTTTATACTGCGCCGATGACATGTTAAAATACAGGAACATCCAGTCCAGCCCTATATTTCCTTCACCCTCACTCACTCAGTGACCTTTGATGGAATATTGTGTCTCGTTTTATATAGCACTGTCCGTTTTTCAGGTGTCTTCATCACCCAGCAGGTGCACGACGGCGAACATCCCACCTTCTTACTCCTCGCACATAAAGGTGTCAAGAACCCTTATTAAAGAGCTCCTGAGACACATAAATTGGCCGGGGAGTCTTGGGATGCTGCTTTTCCGACCCTGCACACTGTGAACATGAGGTGTAGGGATACCAGTGTGGTTGTTGGTATTTGTGGCTGCATGAAATATGTGGAAAGATGGCCAGTGGCGTAGCTAGCCCTTTGGCCACCCACAGCCGCATTGAAGTGCAGGGAGGGGGGAGTGCTGGTGAGATTCCGCTAATTGCCACCCCGCAATGGCCTCATTGTAGAGTGGGGTGTGTGCTGGCGATTCCCTCCCCAAGAGATGACAGGTAAGTGCGGTAAGAGGCCGCCGCCCTAAAACTCATGCTGCCCGGGGCGGATCTCCCCGCCCCTTGCCTTGCTGCGCCACTGAGTATGGCCATAACACGCAAAATGAGGTTACCGAGCACATAGTATATTAGTGTGTACTCTGAAACCTTTCTGTCTCTGGTGATCATTTTTCGTGTGATTTTCGCGTTTGATCCTGCATCCTTTAAAACATTTTTTTAAACTTTGCTACCAATTCCTATTTTGTTCTCCTTTTAATCATCTTCTCTTCCATCTTGCTTTCTTGTTCTTCAAGTTCGATGTTGTTTACTTTAGTGCACACCCCAATGTCAATGTCAACGCACTAGCCAATAACCAATAAACAACGACAATGCCAATCGCTATCACGTTGCTGAGACCTAGTGGGATATATGGGACACGCATTTGGTTTTCTGGGGCATGTTATCGTCCTTCAGGGGCCCGCTGTTTCAGTCGGAGTTCCCGTGTTTCATCTGTAAATTCGTTTCGCTTTGCCACATGTCTGTTAACCTCGGGGCATGGTTAACACACTGTAAGTAAGTAAGTAAATATTTTATTTGTACATGATTAATTAAAATCTTTACAAGTCGAATAAAAAACATTTAAAAGGACAATTAAAAATTGCAAAGAGAATTAACCAAAGGGTATTTAAAAGTTCTCTCTGTCCTGTGCGTTTGCCAAGTTGATTCAGATTAAAGTGTTGCATTGTTAAAATCAACAGTCCTCAAGCTCTCATGTATCTGACTCCGGCCAGTTCAAAGAATTTTACGACCTGACAGTTTAGTTTTGTTTTGCTGGGATTGAAGCAAAGTTTGACTGCCTGTCTGCATGTCCGTATACCATAGGTTTTGAATGAGTCTCGCAGGAATTTGCATCTCAGATCTTTCAGTTTGGGGCAGATGCACACTGCGTGGACAAGGTCTTCCTTTCCTGCTTTACACAGACGGCATTGTGGATCAAGATTTTTCCTTATCCAGGGCGGTAGGTGAGGATATACCGGGATTACGCCCAGACGCATTTTTAAAAATTTCTCTTTCATTCTTAGGTTCATGCCCACATTGAGGTAAGCCTGTGGTTGCATTGGACCATAATCATTAAGGATTACCCAACCATGTGCTTTTTTTGTCAGGGCCTCCTTGTCTTCAGTTTTAGAGATGAGTCTAACTACTTTTTTGGCTGTTTTTTTAAACGTCACATGGTCTGTTGGAATGTCCCATAAGTTGGATAGGCCCAGCACTTCAAGAGAGTCAATTAAATACTTCCTCGCTGATGATTTTTGATGCTGAAGAGTCTCATCCCAGATGTTAGAATTTAGGGAATCATTGTTGGCGTTACGTATCTTGTGCCAGGCAGTGACGTATGCACACCGTCTTTCTAAGGTTTGTTTCGCGATGCCAAATTCCAGTCGTATTTGTGCTGAGGAGACTTGTTTTGGCAAGTTAAAGATGAGCCTGTAAGAGTTTGAGATGATTGTGTCCAGAAGAGTGGCGTCTTTTCCTTGAAGGGGTTCGCTCCCGTAGGTGAGTGTTGGTTGCAGTTTTGCGCGAAGTACTTGGAGAAGTGGATAGAAGGTCAGATCTGGGAGTTTAGTTTTTAAGGATTTTAGGGCAAGGGAGGTTGCCATTCCCTTGCCTCGCAGGGAGTCCAGCTGGGGTTTAAAAGTGATCTTCGAGTCCAGTATTATGCCCAAGTATTTGTAAGTTGTTACGTTTTCCAATCGTTCTCCATTTATATGCCAATTATGTTCCCTTTTCTTTTTGTAGTTTACTGCCATAACCTTAGATTTATTGAAATTTATCTGCAGTGCATTTTTATTTGAAAAATCGTAGATGGTGTTTAGAAGGTGCTGAAGACCAATGGGTGTCTGGCTGATGAGCACCAGGTCGTCTGCATACAGCAGGTTGGATAGTGTGGTCTTCCCTAGCTTTGGTGCATGGCAGTATTTTTTGTCTAGTTCGCCGGGCAGGTCGGCTAGGAAGAGGTTGAATAGCATTGGGGCTAGGACACAGCCTTGTTTGAGGCCCTTTGTTGTTTTTATTGGTTTTGAAAGATGTGTGCCTGCACCAAGTTTCACTTTAATCCAGGTGTCAGAGTGTAGTGCTATCAGTACGTTTAAGAGATGAACAGGTATGCCCCATTTGGTCAGTTTTTGCCGTAACATGTTGCGGTCTACATGATCGAACGCTGCAGTATAGTCGATGAAGGAGAGATATAAAGATTTATTGTTATCTCTTGCTGATTCCATCAGTAGAGTCAGGGCCGTGATGTTTGTAATTGTTCCTTGGCCCTGACGGAATCCGGTTTGGGTGTTCGGGATTACCGAGTTTGCGGCGGCCCATGAGGTTAATTCCTCTAGTATGTTCCCTGCAAAGTATTTAGCTTCTACGTCAATTAGTGCTATCAGACGGTAATTTTTTGGGTCTTTTTTGCTCGAATGTTTATGGATTGGACTGATTATTGAACCATGCCATGACTCTGGTAGAAACTGATTAGTTTTTGCGTAGTTGAATAAAGATGTTAACGCGACGCTCCAGAACTCTACGTCGTTTTTGTAAAGCATTGATGGTAAGCCATTGGGTCCAGGGGCTCCTGTTGGTCTTCCTTTCGCTATTTGTCTTCTGATGTCTTCAGTCCCAATCGTCGATGGCTGTGGATCTGAGACTGTTGAGGTGTCGGCGGCATTCTTTAAATCGTTCGCTTTCAAGATGAAAGTGCTGCGTTTGTTGTTTGCTTCTCTTTGGTGGTATCCTGGTACTACCTCCACGTCATCCGTGCTCAACCTCCTTAGCACTTCCTCTTTAGTTGTAGCCTCGCTATTAAAGTGACTGGCTAGATGGTTTATCCATGCTTCTTCTGTGATGTTAGAATCTATGCCACCATGGTCAGGATTTTTTATTTCCTTGATCATTCTCCAGAATTTAGAGCTGTTTTTTTGTTTCGCTTCGTGGAATAGTTTTGCCCACAGTTGATCGTTTTTATTTTTCTGTTTCTCCCATTTCTTCTGTTTTAGTGTTTTTTTAGCTTCCCTCAAGGTTGCCTGCATATCTTTATTGTCCGGGTCTTGCCGTATCTTTCTCAGCGTGTGGTTTATTATTCGTTTTTGGATCTTCATGCCTGGAGAGAGTGATGTTTTATTTAGGTGTCCCTTGCCATACGGAGGCTTCTTTACTGGACCCTTAGATAATTTGTCTGCAACTTTTTGGGTGAAGTTTTGCCATTCTTTTGATGGTGTGTTCAGGCGCTTTACTGTTTGAATGTATAAAGATTTTACGTCGAGACTTATTGTAGTGATGTTGTTGGAGTTACATCGAAGTCGCCTTAGGTTTGATGTTGTGTCTATCTTTGGGCCGGTGTATGGTTCTGTGTTTAATAGTGCTCTTGCTTTTATACAGATTTCTTGGGGGAGGTGGTCACTAAGGTCGTTGACCCCTATCCTAAATGTTGTTATCATTGGGAACATGTTTAAGGATGTAAAGGTGTAGTCGAGATGGGAGGTGTGATTATTGGAATGAAATGTTGGGGCCGGTGGATTGTCGCCAGCAAGTCGCCCGTTAAGTGCCCTTAGGTTGAGGTCTTCTAGCTGTCTCAATAGTTTTTTTGAGTTGGTTGTTGATTTATCTGTTTTAGCCATGCTTTGTCTTGGCACGCCCCACGCGGAGCTGAGTTCTTGCTGAATGTTATTATCGTGGTCTGTGTTGATGAGGAACATATTGAAGTCACCACCGACTATGATCTGGTCGGACTGGTCTTCTTCGGAGATTTTTTGCAGTACTTTTATCAGTTCATTTGCTGCTTTTCGTTTTTGTGTAGGATGAATATAAGTATTTATTATTATAACCTCTTGAGTATGTTGTTGTAGTGTTAGCTGGGTTTTAACCGTCAGGATTCCGCTGGGGGGGGATATGTAAAACTCTGTGGGTCTTATTGTTCCTATTGTGGCTATGGATGCCAAGATGGCAAGACCTCCTGATCTGCGTCCAAAGATAGAATTTTTGCTGGCAGGGAGAAAGCATGATGTAAACCCTTGAATTTCGAATGGTTCTTCCTCCCAAGTTTCTTGGAGGAGCAGGAGGTCGAATTGGTTTAGGTACTGCAGGAATTCAGGGTCGTGTCTTTTGCTTGCCAGGCCGTTGATATTCCAAATACAAATTTTTATTTGTTTGACTTTTTCTGTAGTGCTCTCAGTGTTCAGAACCCTTTGTCAATTTGGAATAGCTGTATTAATGGTTCGCTGGATCAATGGCAGCTTTTGGGTGAAGAATAGCTGTATTAATGGTTCGCTGGATCAATGGCAGCTTTTGGGTGAAGGTTAACACACTGGCACTTACATTAGTACTTTTTTCCTTTTTCAGATACTTACATCCACAACACAAAATACCATTCCACATAATTACACTCCGACACACAATCCCCCTCCACATAATTCTAGTTCACTCAATGCCACATAATTCCACTCCACAAATCCACTCCACACAATTCCACCACACACAATTGCACAACTAACAATTCCAATCCAACCCACATAATTCCACTTACACCACATACATCCACTCCACTCCCATTAAAAACACATGGGTAAAAGACATTGTCATTTACAACACCAGTACCTCTAACTCTCACAAATGCTTGTTTCTTTTTACTCTCCTCACCATCAATGGCTACATTTTCCATTTGCCCATCTTTAAGTACACCGGAATCATAAGAGTAGATATAAAATGACAATAATAAAATGTCAGTAAAAATCATTAATTTTAAAATGATTTCCTTAAAATATACTGAGGTGAACCAAATATAAGTGTCCATAAAAGTAATACCTAGGGGGGCTTAGCCTGACTGTCTAAGATGGCAGTTGTGAGTTAAATGAGCTCATGAGCTCCGAGCTGCATTCCGGACAGTGGCCCAACACGCCTAAACACAGGGAAGTAGCTGCTGTGCTCCTACCAGCAGTGAACTGGGCCGGACTGCCCACCGTCCTGTGAGTCTGTGCTGGTTGGCATCCCCAGCAGTCACAGCCTTGACCACAGCTGAGGCAGGGTGGGAGGCACTTTTATGTGGCAGGCCCGAGCTGCAGACTTCCCAACTTGGTGGGGCACGAGAGACTTGCTTCTTGCGCCTGCCTTGACTGCATTGTCTGTGAAGTAATGTTGGTTCTGTTGGGTACACAATTGCTTTACCACCTAATGAATAATGAAGAGTAGAGAGAAATTCAATTACTCCAACACTTAATCAATGAAGAATTCAATGAAGAAGAGAAGAACAGAAGAACACACCAATCATAAATACATCAAAAGAATGTATTGAAAGATTAATCAATTTTTTCTTTTTTACATTTTTTGTGGTATAGAAATGACACAGGAAGGCTGTCAGAAGCAATAAACAAAGCTATTTTTAGAAAGGTGCAAGCGTGATTAAGTGACAAAAGTGCAAAAAAGTGCTGGATGTGAGTAAAATATATACAGTGCTGTATTAATGGTTTAAAAGAGTCATTCAAACGTCATCCGTCCCTAAATTCATGAATCTCCAATCCGACTGGGACTTAGTTTGCCTTTCCCGTGGAGTGGAGAGAATAGGGTCCGGATTTAGACAAGCACGTCGACGTTTCGATCTAGAAGATTGCGTGAATTGATGGTAGTCATGGCAGGTCTTCCTCAGGACGAAGGAAACACAGGGACTGTTGCAGGGATTCTGCTTATGCACAGAACTATGCGCAGGAACCCAGGACCTCAGAGAATTGTGGTGTACCAAAAACTCCCCTCAGAACCCAGAACCCCTTATCCGACTAGCTTAGTGTCCCATTCGTTATCCGAGATCTAGCTTGGCGGTCCCAATGTATAGACAACCCAGAACAAGCGACTTAGAATATTCTCAGGAATGGTGGGAATCAGAAATACCTTTTCGTTATTATTCTCATATCAGTCCACAACAGAATAAACAGAGACACAGTTAAAGTTTAAAGAGTTTAATTCATAAACCTCGCGTCCTAAGATGCAGTATTTTGGCTAACATAAGCAGACAAATGGTTAAGATCAGAACCATCAGCATTGTTACAATACCATAGAAAATGAAAGGAGCAATCATAATAAAATGACAGTGGAAAGCAGCCACCCTCCTTTCGCTAGTAAACTAATAGTATTATTATTAGACTATTAGAAGCTCTCTAGGCTTGTATGGGGAACCCCATACCGTATAGGTCAGCTTAGTGGAATCACATCACAGGATCAGCTATGCTCTCTCCTGGGAACACTCTTCTGCCGGCTGACTCTAAAACATGCTGCTCTGCAATAGTAAAAAGCACTCGTCTTTCAGGTATCTGCAGCTGCGTGCATGTTATGGCTAAATAGTGGTACGATCAACCTGAACACAACAACATGCACCGTCTAGTGACCCAGACTCGTTCTTTACACGGGGTAGAGACCAAGGTCACTGCTCACTGTTAAGGATGTTAAACAACAGACAGCTCTCATGTGAAGCAAAGTCGAGTAAGCATTTCTTAATTAATAACATGTGACTACAGTGTCGCGTGCAAAAGCAGCAGAAGCGGCAAGATGGCTTTCTAACATCTAACGCAGTTGTGCTAACTTAGCAGTGTACATAGGGAGATAGGTATCATCACTACACCCCCCTTTGATCGGACCACTAACCACTAGGGGCGCACTTTCAAGAACGCAGAGTTCAAGTTCGATAGAACGGAACCAAGGGCATGAACTATAAGTCCATATAAGGTGAGTGAAAAAATTCGAAGAAAAAAATAAAAATAAAAACGATGTTGTTAGGAAAAAAACTAATTAAAAGGGAAAAAAAGCAAAACATCGATGGCCGTACCATGAAATGACGAGGGCACAATGTCAATCCATCAGGGTGTAGGCACAATAAGTTGCAACAGCTTCCAAGAGAAAATCATTGGAACGGTCCGCAAAAATATCTGCCATCCAGTTAAGCAAGGGAAAGGAAGACACGTGTTCCTCGACTAAAGGAGCCTCAAGTACCAAACTTGGACAACAGGCGGGTTCTTCAAGATAACTCAGTTCCAAGAAGTCAGCAGCCGCCTTTCCGATGTCCCAATTCCCAAGGACTCCATGCGCAGCCGCACAGGCCATAATCCCGATGCCAGAACAGTCCAACTCATGAACCACTAAGGGGGTCATCAGCTGACCATAATCCGGAGCAGGAGACACCGATGACGACAAGCACAAATCCAGAGCCCACTGGAATGGACAATCTAGGCAATGAAAAACAGGTTGCACACAAGTAAAGAAGGGAAACCGGAACGACAATCCATAGGCGCTGCTTAAGGTCGCTAACGGTAAAGCGCCATAGTTATCAAGCATCCGGTTACGCAGATGGCTCAGCCTGGGCATGCTGCCTTGGTACGCAAGTTGTGCATCTATTGCGCAGCACGCAAATCAGTAGAAGCACCCCATCTACAAGGGCGAGAAGCAAAGGAAGACCTCCGAAGACGCTGGAAAAAATAGAATGAAAAAATGTGGGGATCACACCAAAAATAGTTTGAAAGGAGGTCACGAGGCCAGAGCCCACAATTTAAAAAAAATGAACCAAGCCACTTGTTGACGAGGCATTAAAGATAGTTTGAATCAAGGTTCCAAAATGTAGTGGGAGATCAGTATTCAAAAGAGCCTGCACCTCCGTGCGTGTGTTAGCTACGTGAAGGACAAATGTTTCACGGGATGAAGTCAACGCGACTTCTTTCTGAGACAAAAGAGCCCTTATTCTGCTCATCTTGTTGAACTCTGCTTTCAAGGTTGGAATAGAAGGCCAGATGGAGACATCGAGCCGGCCATGCGGGGGCGGGAAAAGGACGTTATTGCAGCAAACTACTCGCTGTGATACAGTCACTATGTAAGGAATTCCCACTAACATCCCACAGCAAGCTTCATTATTTAATATCAAATAACTACCATTAGCAAGCAGCGTAAAAGACGGTGTTATAACTGGCACCGGAATCCCTTTCAGGATGCACGCTAAATTAGGGGCTTGTACATTACAAGCACCATGTAACTGGATATGTTACACTTCACGGTATTAGGAGACTTTAACCATCACGTCGATTTAAGTGGCTGCAGCCGCTCCACCCATCTCCTAGACTCCATGCAAAGTATGAATTTAACACAAGGGGTTAAGGGCCCCACACATGTTGCGGGACATACCCTTGATTTAATTTTTTCCAATTGCACGAAACTTAAAATTCTTCCTTCCACACCTCTGACATGGTCTGATCATTTCTTGATTCCGTTCGAGGTGTTTTCACTCCAATCTCTTAAGAAGGAATCGGCCGTTAGAGCTCAAGGCAGAAAATGGCACAAGATCTCAAGTACTGCCCTAGAGCAATTATACAATAATAGCTTACATCCTCTCCCCGACGATCTCAATGAAGCGGTCCTCACATTTAATAAAGATCTCATGACCGCCATTGAGAAAGTCGCGGCCTTACAGACCTTCACCTCCCGCAGATCAAAACCGTCGGCCCCCTGGTTTACCCTGGAACTAAGGGAAAACAGAAGCAGATGTAAAAACCTGGAGCGCCTATGGCGTCCGACCTATGACCCTGCTTCTAAATCTCTTTACAGACAGGCCCTTAAAAAATTTCATAAACTTAAACGCAATACTATGAGCGTATACTTTGCAGAAACTATTGCTAACGCAAAAAACTCCTCTAAGGCCCTCTTTAACATTGTTAAAGATTTTACTAATCCCACTGCTCTGTCTGTTCCCGTCACCCCCTCTCAAACACTTAGTGAAGGCTTATCTGATTTTTTTGCGGAAAAAATTGCCAATATTACGGCCACTATCCTTCAGAATCGAACAGAAATCATCTTAGATTTTGACTCCACTTGCCCCAAGACATTTACTACCTTTAATCCACTCACCAAGGAGTACGCCCTGAATCTATTTTTAAAATGTAGATCAGGCTCACCACTGGATCCAGCCCCGGCTCTGATCCTGAATGAGATTGCCCCGCTAGTTATTAACCCTCTGCTTGAAATCTGGAATTCCTCCCTATACTCAGGAATTGTCCCTTCTGAATGTAAACACGCGTTGCTAATCCCCATTCAAAAAAAAGCCGGTGTCGATCCATCATGCCTGAGCAACTACCGACCGATTTCACTCTTACCCAAGCCAGCCAAAGTGCTTGAGAAGGCGGTACAGGAACAGCTGTCCAACTACCTTGAGTCAAATTCGCTGTTTCACGATTCTCAGTCAGGATTCAGGCCGGACTTCAGCACCGAATCAGCTCTACTAGAAGTGTCAGAGTCGATTCGTGAGTGCACGGACAGAGGAGAGGAGGCCATGCTGGTCCTCCTCGACCTATCCGCAGCATTCGACACCATCTCCCATGAAATACTATTCACTCGTTTGCAAGAGGTGGGAGTTGGCGGGACCCCTCTTGCTTAGGTCAAATCATTTCTCACGGACAGATTCCAACAAGTGATGTTGGGCTCCTTTCTCTCCTCCAAGAAACCATTGACATGGGGGGTACCACAGGGATCTGCCCTTAGCACGCTCCTGTTTAATGTATACTTGAAGCCTCTCGCAAAGGTGGTTGAATAATGGGGCCTCAGGGTGATCTTTTACGCTGATGACACTCAGCTGGTGTTCTCTTTCAAAGATCACTCTGAAAGCTCCCTGCTTAACTTCCGACATTGCATCGTGAATATCGCCACCTGGATGTCCTCTAACAATCTAAAACTGAATACAGATAAGACGGAAGTCTTATTCTTCAACCAGAAATCACCCATCTCTCCCAGGCTCTGGTGGCCGGCTAAATTAGATCCCCCCCCTGTACCTGTTCAAGCTGCCCGTAATCTGGGCTTCCAATTTGACACCGCCCTCTCCTGTAAAACCCAAATTAACAAAGTCACTGCGTCTTGTTTTGGAAAGCTACGTATGATTAAAAAAATCATCCCTTTCCAGCCTTTACCCTCATGCAAGACAGTAGTCCACTCCCTTATAAACTCTCATTTGGACTACGCAAACAGTTTGTACGTTGGAGCTCCGGCGTACCTCATAAATCGATTACAGACAGTACAGAATTCTGCGGCCAGACTGATCTGTAATGTACCCTACCGCCATTCTATCTCACCTCATCTGATCAAACTCCATTGGCTCCCAGTGAGATTACGTATTCAGTTTAAATCCCTGACCCTTGCTTTTAGAGCTCTTAATGGTCGAGGCCCCACTTATCTGAGACACAGACTGAAGATCTCACAAGCATCACGAAATCTCAGATCTAACCATCTTCATTTTATGATCTGCCCCCGTTTTCGTCTTCAGCGAACGGGAGGAAGAGCCTTCGCTGTAGTCACTTCCAGACTGTGGAATCTCCTTCCAACAGAACTGAGATTCCTGACTTCTGAGCCTCTGTTTCGGAAGAAACTCAAGACCTGGCTCTTTTCTTTTATCTAGCCCTTCTTTTCTTCCTGAACTCCTCTGAACCTCATGAGATATGTTCTTCAGCGCCGGGACACCTCCGTCGGAGGTAGCTGCCGCTCTACAAACCTCTAAATAAATAAATATGTCTACAAACTACAGAGTGATCCGGAGTGGAAGTACACTCCTCCCCTTTCAAGTAAACCTCTGTATTGTCTCTCACACATCTATACGTGAATGGGAGTGACCAAACTTCGTGCAGGAAGGCAGTACCATTTGACCATGATACAGTACAGACAAATTATCCTGCACAATGTCTAACACAGATGACACAATATTATCTAAGGTATAAATTCTGGAAGATAGTGTGTTAATGCTATTATCTATTACAGCCAATACTTTCTCCATATTGGCTTGGTCAATAGCTCGTAACCTGTACGCAGCCTCGATCTGTGACAGCTTCCAAACTTCGTTGTAAATAGCATATACCCATCTTTTGGAACTGCCAGTAGCAGGACCCTTAACAAAATCATTCAAATCTATTTTGTCGTTTAATTTTGATAAATGAAGTTTAACAGATGCTAAAGTAGAATGTTGCAGCCATGATTGGCATAACTTCCCCAGAGTAGGTAGTTACACTATGAGAGGATTCAAAACGTGGGTCCACACGAACTTGTGTATACCCCTGTTTCAAACCTAGAAATCGATGTTGACAGACACCTGAACTCGTCTGCCACACCAACCACCCTTCCGGATTCAAATCAGTAATGTTGAAGGATGTGTTGGACACGGATGCCTGCAAGTTAGAAAGGGGAAGATCTGTATGATTACCCCAACCAGGGTAAGCACCCAGATCCGGAATCGAGGGTGAATTTAATTTTTTTGTAGTACCCAATCCAAAACAGGTGGTCCGAAAAATGTAAGAATTTAAAAATAACATATGATTTGGGATAAGACATGCACGATGCAAAGCTTCTGTTCCCTGTACCTGCCACGGCTTAGAACCCCAAACCGATTTAAGATCGATTGTAGCCTTCCACAGATCATATCCTCCAATTGCCAATTCGTCCATAAAGGACTTGGAATACAACAATTTGGTGTGTGTCAGTCTAACTTTAGAAGCAGACTCAGGCGCTACCTTAAAATAAAAGGAGGCCGGATCTGATACACTGAAATCAGAAAAATAAGTGTATTTCTGCACTAACGTGGCTGAGCTGCCCAGCCTAGGTGTGGGACAGTGTTCCCATTGAGTGTAATTTACAAAATTCCTAAACGTATTTGCTTTGTGCAGGAAGTGTGTGCCATAATGTTGATAGCAGAATTGCTCATCATAATTAGCAGTATCTAAATACAAATCTTCAGCATCAAATGCAGCATAATATTTCAAATCAGAAAACAGTGCTTCAATGGCTTTGACATCCCAATCATCCGAGTGGATATTCTGTTTAACTACATCACCCATAGAAACACGAAATACATTTGGCACATTAATTACTTCAGTAGGGCCATGAATTTGAAATTTAACAGCATCCCAAGCAATCCCATCACGGACAGGCCAGGCGGTAATGTTCACAAATGTCTGGTCTCTCTTCATGATATGTGATGAGGAGTGGGGGGCCAAAGTTCCATCAATTAGACGAATTGTAGATCTTTCTTTCAGGTAGTGTCCATTGATAAGTCTAAAAAACACTACCACAATGCCAATGGACATAAACAAAAAAATACTTATGAGCACCAGCCAAAATGTAAGTCCAAAGGGGAATCAAAAAATGTCTTTTGAACCAGGCAACAAAAATGGAAACCTTCGACGGGGCAATGGAAGTCATGGAATTATTGTCAAAGGAAGAATGTGACTGGGCAATTGCGGTTGAATGCAAAAGAGGCACCGGGACTTCTGTAGGATAAGTATACTCAGGATCTTCAGGCAGACCACCAGCCGTCGGTGGTAGGAAAGGACCAGTGACTGCATGCATCTCGATGGCAATATCAGGCAAGGTGTTAGAAGCAGGGGCTACAACAGAATTTCTAAGCATCGAAGGGCAAGAAACTGCTGGTGTCATACTAAGAAGTATCGGCCACTCGCTGTAGCTTTACATTGTCAATAGAGATGTACCTGTTATCCTTGCGACCAGGAAGTGGAGGTAAAATGACTGTACGAGTACCCTGTACTCCAAGCACCGGAACTGACGCACGATAAGAGGGGCCGAACTCCTTCTTGTTCTCCACCTTCTCATGGACCAGGTCACCAACTCGAGGTAGCCAGCTGACTACCGGAATCTGAAGTGCAGCATCAGATGTGGAGGGTACGTGTTCCTTCGCTAGAGTGTCTCTGGCTTCTTGAAGATTCTGCAATACAGCACATTGATCAGCTAGGTCAAAGGGTGCGGCCGACGCCGCCATGTCTAGACCATCAAGGTCTGGGACAAACATTCGTATGCCAAAGAGCATCATGTATGGGGTCCGCCCACCCAGAGACCTTCAAGGGAGATTATTAAGTGCACGTTGGACGTCATACAAGTGGGTTAGCCAGTTCCGGCCAGTACCTAAAACCCTGGCTGTCAAAGATTGCTTTAAGTCACGGTTCATCCTCTCCACCACACTATTGCCCTCAGGCCGATATGGAGACGAAAATTTGACTTGGACCCCCAAATTTCTCATAGCTTCTTTGTACGCCTTAGAGGCGAACGCAGGGCCGTGATCAGAATGAAAGGTACCACACGCAAAACTTCCAACAAAGACACGCAAATCCTTGATCACAGTACGGGCATCAGCACTCCTTTGTGGCCACACCCACAGAAAACGTGTGCACGAATCCACTGCAACCAAGATGTACTTGTACGCAGTATAAGAGGTAAAAGGACCGCAATGATCTAAATAAACACAAGCCAGTGGTTTATTAGAAATATACAACTGCGTGTGTGGTGGACGCGCCACAGATGAAGGTTTGATCTGCTGACAAATGTCGCAATCAAGAACATAGGCGCGTGCTTGTTTGTATAAGCCGAACCACCAGTAACGTTGCTGTAATAAAGATACCGTAGCCGCAACGCCGGCATGCGCGGATGCCATGCCCTCGTGGGCTGCTGATATCAAAGATGGTCTGCAGTCCGCGTTGGGAATCAATCTGTCACCAGCGTCGTTAATCCTCACTAACGGGACGTTATCAGGACTTAAGTGATAATGGTAACGAGAAGGGAAACATTTTGGAAAGCCCTTCCCCGTCTCTGTAGCAGCAATAGCCGCCAAGATGTCATCATCGATCTTACTTTTGGATCTTGTAACTGCTGCTACCAAGAATGTCGCCGCTGCGGTTTTTGCTGCCTCGTCAGCCAAATTGTTACCGACAGCATGGACGCCAACACGTTGGTGACCAAGAGTGTGAATTACATTCACGAGAGGCAGACGTTCTTTAAGATCTGCCACTCGAACCCAAAGCAGTTTATGCTTAATCGTGCTACCTTCAGAATCATGGTAGTCATTTTGAGACCAAAAATGGAGATTGTCGTTGTAGGCTTGGACACAATAAAACGAGTCACTCACTATAAAAGTAGTGATTCGAGGATCAGCAAACTCCAGTGGAAGCACCAGAGCACGAAGCTCCGCCAACTGCGCGGTAAAATCACCCAATGACTGTGTATGTACAACATCGGATTGGAACTCGCCATGTACGAATGTACCAACCACAATTGCGCAAGCCGCTGAATAAGCGTGCTTTGATCCAGTTGCGGGCTGCGCAGACCCATCAGTGTAAATGACACAATGGTAATCCTCGAGCGGGCGCAAAGACAGAGGAGACGGATGAACGAATTCATACTGCAAGAACTCCTGTGTCTGTAATGCCGCGTCAAAGATATATGTGACATCCGGTGAAGTCAAGGAAGTGGCCCATTGTATCCACCTTGGATGCAAAGCCTTAGAATTTGGTACACTAGCTTTCGTCACTGCCTCGAGGGCAGGATATGGTGTCACCACCAGCATACGTTTCCCTTGTGATAGCGCACGTTCTTTCAGGATTGCCATCTGAACTGCTGTCAGTACTTTTTTGACAGCGGAAAATCGCAGCTCAGCTGAAGTGTACAGGTGTGAGTTGTATGCAATGGGGACGGTGTCGCCCTCATTGAACGTTAAGTATGTGAAGCCCACTGCACCCGGTAGAATTCTAATGACCAGGTTAGTGTGGTTAGCACGCGTTTGTAAGTATTTCGAAGCAAGAAGGTCAGCCTGCAATAACTGTAATGCAGCTGAATGCTCCGGCAGTCAGCATGATTTGGAAAAAGTAGGTTGTACCAAGGCATAAAGCGGTTTGATACGCTGGGCATAGTCAGGAATGTACGTGCGACCGAAATTCAGAAAGCCCAGCAGGGATTGTAATTTTTTCAGTGTAGTAGGAGCACGGAGGCGTGCGCACTTCTCAAGGAAGTACGGAGCCAATCCTCGACCTTCAGTGTTGAGTTCGTACCCCAAGAACAACACCGTATACTCGGCAATGTGGGACTTCGCAAAGTTGAACTTGTAACCAAAGTCAGCAAACATAGTAATTATGTTATCCACGCGAGCAAGGTGTGGAAGCAACTCGTCGTCCGTTAGATATATATCGTCGACATACGAGTACGCCTCCGGGTCTACCATCTCTAAGAGAGAGACCACTCGAGCAGCAAAGACCCCAGGGCTGTTCTTATAGCCCATCGGGAGCCTTTTGAACTGTGTTTGTATGCCACCCGAGGTGAACGCTGTCCACTCATAACTGAGAGGGGCCAGGTTATGACTATAAAAGCCATTGGAAATGTCAAGTGTGGTTTTAAACCGTTTTCTCACGAGACTATCGACGAGAGCCGAACCGTGGGTATTTTGCACCACGCACGTCCGGCAGTGTGAGTTCAAGTGCCGGTAATCCAAAACTAGGCAGTACAATCCGTCAGGCTTCATCACAGTGAATAAAGGGTTATTCATAGGTGACACACATGTTTCAATTACTCCCTGATATTCCAATTGTTCAAGGATGGAAGCGACATGAGGTCGTGCCTCACGACGCATGGGATATTGGGGTTGTGGCTGGGGTGTGGACCGCAACGGAATCTCATGGTTGGGAGAAAATTTATCCCAGCCGACCTGATTACGATACAACGCAGGCGCAAGCACCTGCGCCCACTCCCCGGCCAACCTCGTAGAATGTTCCGTCGGCACTGTGTGCCCAAAGGACGGGAGGATCGCGTCCTCCCCTCGAGGAGCATCTAAAATGAAAGCCGGGGGCCAATCACCCTCCGCCAAAAGAATATCATAGGTGGAGGTCAGATTATCCCAAAAAACCACTGTAATTTAGCGTTGTATGTCACCCTCAATCAAAAGGACAATTTCAAACAGTCTTTCAGGGGGAGCCACGCGGGTATCAGCAGTTTCAACACTTACAAATGTATCAGTTGCTGTCACCTCCAGATATGGACGCAGTGCTTGCCGCACTACTGTAACTTCCGCCGCGCTGTCTAGCAGCGTTAGCGCCCATGTCAGGTTCAGAAGCTGTGTCCGTACCATCTGAGGCATACCTCGCCGTTAGAGCAGCAACTTTCTTTTTCTGAAACGGGGGCCATTGACGTGCAGACTCGTCCTGTTTGCCTTTACCGTCGGTCTGGCGAGGTTGCTCACGACCTTGAGCACCTCTTCCTTTCCCACGGTCTCCGCCACCGGATTGCGAAGCCGATGTTTCCTGTGAAGAACGAGGAGAGCGTTGTTCAGAAACCTGAAATCTATCAGGTGACTTAATACGAGAACGATCGCGCAGATCATACATGTGGTCACTGGACGACCGGTCGGGTGAGGCAGAACGAGAACCCTGTTTCTGTTGCTGTTTCCACTGTTTCTTTGCTCTCAAACTCTGCTTTGGAAAGTTGGGTTTTTCGTCTTTAGTAGACAAACTCACCTTAGTTTGTTGTACTACATCAGGAATGATCACGGTGGGTTTTACACCCAAGGCACTACGACTCACCATTCTGTAGGCTTTCGCAATAATTTTTGCGAATTCCCTGGGCCTGTCGTTCACATCCACAAGTTCCAGCATATTACCAACTTGGAACTGCATGGCATCTCCTTTGAGGTTGCCCATCACCATGGGACAAATCACATCGAAGCTGTCGACAAGCCTCATTCCCAATTCAATAGCCGCCTCCGCCCCATGGTTCTCTTGAACCTTTTTGATGACGGAGGGTAGTACAGACATAGACGGAGTGCCATAGCACTTCGAATAGGTCGCCGCAAAGACCTTCCCCCAGTTGTCACAATAGGCAATGTCCGGGACCAGGTCTTTAGACAAAGTAATGGTGAGTATCCTGTGTTTATCCACAGGAGTAGTATTTGGAAAAACTGCTTCTAGTTGATCAAATTTCTCAGCAAGCCAATAAGGAAATTCATCCTTACACGTGGGGCGCTTGCCGACCACTGAATTAACCATAACAGGACTAATAACCACCGCGTGGTGGTCCGTAGGTTGTCCCGCAACAGCAGGTGCCCCCGCCTGTACGGTGCGTGACACGTACTGCACTAAACAACAGGAGTCCCTAGGCATGAGTTGAGTAAAAAGGGAGTAAATAAGGACCCAATCAGTTCTTATTTTCAGAGACTTGTCCAGCCGGACAGTGGTCATAAATTTTTACTAATAAGGTAATGTAAACAACAAAATACAAAAGAATTCTCAAAGTAGGACACAAGCCTGTGTACCGTACAACAGATAAGGAAGAAAGCTTTTTACAGAAGAAGTTGTTCAGACGAAAAAATGTTTGTAGCAATGAGAAAAAGGTTGGAGAATAAAATTAACAAACATTACATAGAAACCCTTATGTACATAGTATGATGTCAATAGGAACATATAGGGTATATGCAATTGTCGACGACGTTTCGATCCTCACACATAATACTGGGATCATCATCAGGACAACATAATCAAAGCCTGTGCATATGACCTGAATAATTAAATGAGCATTTGGAGAGAATTTAAGGGGGAGAGAGAAAAAAAGAAAAGGAAAAATTTTTCATAATTAGTAAGAGAAAAACAATGAAGTAAAGGTCTGACTGACCACTATGCGATTCTGCTTACGTGAAGGGATAATAGTCTTGTATTTTAATCCTCGTGAGGCCAAGGTCCCAAAGGCAAGACCTATTGGCTATGCCAATGCTTGTTTGAAAGCTTATGGATCGAGGCACTTCCTAGGTGAAGCAGCAAGGGGAGGCAGCGATCTACCTCTAGTCCCATAGCCTCGACGTACGTTTCCAACCAGTCTATCCATGTGGCCCATTAGTTGCTTGCGAAGGTGCGAGCGCCAGACGCCACAAAAGGTTCCAGGGCTGTGATTGATGCCATCTTGTAGTGTAAGCATGTAAAGTGCAGTGTGCCTCGAGACTTTGAAGGTTTTAGGTGGCAGGGTGGGGGCCCGCTGGTAATGGTAGAGTGTGTCACATGTCAGGTCTGTGGCTCTCAAAGGCTGGAAGGGCTGGGGTAGAGTCTGTCACATCAGATCTGTGGCTCTCAAAGGCTGGAATGGCTCGGGCTGAGTGTCACATGTCAGGTCTGTGGCTCTCAATGGTTGGAAGGGCTGGGGTAGAGTCTGTCACATGTCAGGTCTGTGCGTGGCCCACGCTGGGTAGAAATGGAGTTGTGAACGGAAGGAGGGCCTGGGGTGAGCTTCGAACTCAGGACCAGTGTGGGCATGTCCTCTGCCACCCCAAAGCAGTGGGCTCCAAAGGCACCAAGTTCAGCGCTCCCGGAAGAAGTCCTGTATCCCGTTGAATACTGCAGTCTATTCTCTAACTTATAAACTTTATACATAAGGAATACTTTTATGCGTTCTGGTAGGTATTTTGAATTTCATACCTTACTATGCGGCCACTGCACTGTACCGGTGGTATGCGTTAAACTTGTTGCATATTTGAGAGGATTAAGTATGCATCTGCAGCCTAGGCAGTGTACATTTTGGTATGTAACGGGTATTTTAAAAACACACTGTGTTCCGTTGAACACTGCAGTGTATTTTCTAAGTTATAAACTTTATATGTATGGAATACTTTTATGCGTTCTGGTGGGTATTTAGCATTCTTATACCTTATTATGTGGCCACTGTACTATAACGGTGGTGTGCATGGCTTAAAGCATGTAAACCGTTTCACTCAAATCTACTGTTATTCAAAATGCAGAAAAACGCTGATATATGTTTTGATGGGATATATATTATGTATACATTTAGTTTCTAAGTAATGTCAACTTACAGAAAACAGAATACTAAAAGTCTGGGGTCTACTATTTATATCTCCTCCAGCAGAAGCTGTGCAGACAAAACTGAGCTACAATTTAAAACAAGGCGGCACGCAAGCGACGAGCGGAGGTGAGCAAGCGCGGCAGGAAAGTGAACGCGCGATAATTATAAACACATGGTGATGATAAGAAACAGATGCCGCTGCTGCGGGTAACCGACACCAATAGGCCATGGGCGGTGACATTTGTTGAGAAAGGTGGGACATGCACCCGCCTTTGACCAATTGCGTTCTGGCTTTGTTAAAAAGACGCACGCAAAAGCCAATAGCCTGAAACAATAACAAAAGCACACGCACGAGCGTGTGGTCAGCTTTCTGAAGCCCTTACATAAAGTGTCGCAGAGTAGCGCATGCGCGCTGCGCTAGGCTCGACCTAAAAAGGCGGTTATTTTAACGAGTCTTCAAAGATTGATTCACCATAGGCAGGATTCTAGAAAGGGATTGGGTGGAGGTGATTAAAAGCAGCTGATACAGTGACTCCTGGTGGTAATAAGTTAATGCAAAAAGAGATTTACCAGGCCAATGATCATGAATCACATCAGGGGACGGTAACAGGACTGTTACATTTCTGCCAAAAGAAAGGACTGAGTATCAGCTGTGAATGAGGCCATAATCTGCAGTATGGCAAAAAGTTCTTCTCGGGGTGCCTAGACATAAATGATTCATGCAAGACACAAATGTGGACTGAGCGTTTCAAACTCCAGATGCTCAGGAGTGAAGGTACTTAACCTGTGTGGGGAAGGCTGACGGGCAAGACCGCAAAGAAAGGGTGTGTGAATTCCATGCATATTGAAATTACGCGTGGTGAACCTCTGATTACTACAAGGTGTGTGAATTCCATACATGTTTAAATTTATATTATATATTTTAATAAGCATACTGAAGCTCCGATTACTTGAAGGTAAACAAGGGAGCAGGTAAGCATGTACCCCAGGTGGGCGACTAACAATTGATGTGGTTAGGAAATACACGCAGCACAGCACGTGGCTAGCGCGTCTTACCTCTCTCGGTGCGGCTCAAAGAATGAAAGCGCCCGAGGAGAAAGCCCATGCGTACAAGTAAGCCCCCCAAAAAAGGTGAGTGAATTCCATGCATGTTTTAATTCAGCGTAGTGAATCTCCAATTGCTCGAAGGTGTGTGAATAACATGCCAATTTAAAGTAAGCGTAGTGAACCATCCGATTGATTGAGATAACCAAGTTAACGTAAGCCCATGAGCAGGCATCTCCGCCGTGTGGCCGCCTGACAAACAAAGTGTTTCAGAAAAATAGAAACACAGCACAGCACGTAGCAAGCGCGTCTTACCTCTACCGGTGCGCCTCAAGGAATAGAAGGTGAGCGCCCGAGGAGGAAGCCCAAGAAAATAGGTTGCACTTGGAGAGTAATGTGCACCTGTGGGCTGTTTGTGGATCAAGGATGGCAATCAGCCACTTAATGATTAATTGGGAGAAAAGGCCACAATCAATGATTAGCTTGTGTTAGGTCATGGAAGGATTGAAATAAAAATTGACAGCTGAATCAACGAGGTAAAAAACGCTTACTATGAGCTTGGAGATGATGGGCAAATTCTTAACATGGAAATGGATGACGTGAATCATTTAAATGAAACCTGCTCAACTACAATTGTTCAAGATGACTTGCTCAAAATAAATTACATAAACACCTGCTAACATGCAAATGAGACAAAATCAAATATATGACATTGGTGCATCACGTGTACACGAGTCCTGACTTACATTTAGTAAACTGCATTGTCGACCGGCGCGAGGGACATTGGGGAGGTTGAGAAGCGCCAGGGCTCGGCTGAGCTGGCCTGCAGATGCTGGGCCTTGAGACTCGCCTTGGAATATGGGGAGACTGCCATGTAACTGCAGCCTCCGGACCCCTGAGATGCAAACGCCTCACTTGGGGCGCTAGCCGGCTCGCAGACATTTTATCTGACTGCAGTGATCCTACAATCTGACTCACCAGGCAGCAGGTCTGGCGCCTCGCAATTGGATGACAGGTCTATTAATCATCTACTAACTGCCATGGAAAAGACAACATGCCTTCTCGTACCAAGCAGGGCACAATATATTAATTCACCCAGGCTTCTAAGTCGAGCACAGACAATACATCCGGTGATTAGAATAACCTTGACCATACAGGCCCTGCCACCTCTAAAATCCTAGCAGCCATCACTGAATGCTGTGATGTGCTGGAAGCAACAATTGAGACAGTTGGCTCTGTTATAATACTACTGAGGCAAGATCTGCGCCGAACAGTAGAAAGAATGGCTGATGCTGAAGTTTGAGTCTCAGACATAAAAGACTCAATGATGGATGTGCAAAAAAACCATCACAAGACAAACTTCGACAACCAAGGAACTCGCGGCACAAGTAGAGGATGTAGGAGGAAGAGCCTGTAGGAATAACATTTGATTTGTGGGGTTCCCGGAAGGCTGTGAAGGGTCCTCTCAAAAAGCTTTTTTGGATTAATAGTTAATATTTTGTTATTGAGTTCGGCTCACCAAGCTTTGGCACAAAAATCGACTCTGGAGGAACGCCCCCACCCCATGATCACATGAATTTTGATCTATGCCGACAGAGGCTCGATCCTTCGCCGCGCAAGACTAAAGGCAAACACTCATTTTCAATCACATAAAATGATAATATTTCCATGCTACACAAAATTAGTCCAAAAACAAAAGAAATCCTTTATCGCCGCAAAAAACTGTGATACCTGAAAATCAAATACACATTACTGTGCCCTGCTAAACTTAAGATTACCTACAGAGACAAAGCCCTGTTTTTCAACTTCCCGGAGGAAGACTTTCAATGGATAAATGAGACAGTCCATCCTCGCCCACATACGTCTCCTCCACGGGAATTTAGCCTCACTCAGCAACACCCTGAGCGGTAACTGCTGTGGCACCAATGTCCTCTTGCAAATCCAAAAGAACACTACGGGGAATGCCCAAATGACCCTCCCATACCTGGGCATAGAAACATCTAAAATATATAAACAAATGGTATAGAGGGATCGATCTTTCTTTTGTTTAGGCACCAGAGTTTATTAATTACCTTGACGGCACGCTATTTCTTATAACAAATTCGATAAATCTTTTTTATGGCACAAATATCTATCAGTGAGCATCAAGACGAATAAAACACAAAACTAAACACATACATTACAAAAATAAATTGTACATCCAAAATATTTCCCCCTAAAACTGTTTCCTGACAGTAAATCGATACGAGAGGAGGATATGCCAGACGGTTGCAGAGCTCGTTGGTAAAAAGAAATCGACCAGAGTACACGAAGAGTTAAACGAAGAAGGCCAGGCCATCCCGAGACGATACAAGGATATTGAGGATCTCGATACAGAGGAAGGGGGCCATAGTAGAAGCCTTTCTGTCCGAAGTAAGACTAGCTTGGAATATCATACAGATTTTATCCCCGTCCTGAGGAAGCCAATAAGAAAGTGGAGGCTGAAACGCGAACGCGTCGACACATAGACAAAGGAGGAGTCCACCTATTGTTTGATTTATACATTAGTTATTTGGCATAACGAAATAAGATAGAGGGCTTTACCCCCTTTTTTGCCAATAGGACTACCTTCGAATGTATCACTAGGATTGAGAAATGTACATTTTTAGGGGGAAGTATTTTGGATGTACAATTTATTTTTGTAATGTATGTGTTTAGTTTTGTGTTTTATTCGTCTTGATGCTCACTGATAGATATTTGTGCCATACATTTTTTTAATCTAATTTGTTATAAGAAATAGCGTGCCGCCAAGGTAATTAATAAACTCTGGTGCGTAAACAAAAGACAGATCGATCCCTCTATACCATTTGTTTATATATTTTACCAATGTCCTCTTGAGCGCGGTGGGAATTGTACCCATCCATCGTGGTGCAACAAACATGATAAAACCAACACCGTGAACGAGGCTGAGTTGGCAACAGCTCTGGAGAGTGCTCTGGGAGGCTCTGGCGACACCTCGCCCTCATGACTACGCCCTCTGTTTCAACTTCATAACTATTCAAATAGGGTATTTGGTCAATTCACCTTCATTAAGGCGTCAAGGATGCATTGCAGAGATATATTTCATCAAGCGCCACATAACCACTGATTTACTTCAGCTACAAGGGAGAGCGGCGATGAGAGAACACCTTTCCACTACGCCCCCCCATCTCAACCGGTGACCTGCAGGAGTTTCTCTATCCAAGACGCTGGATCACAGGCACTTGTACTTGTTTCCGTTATAAAGGGTCACACTGGGGCATGATGCTGGCGTTGCCCTGTAGTTGGCACAAGCCACTTTGGGCCACGACAGATACTTCACTGTTTAGAAGTAAGGGGGGGGGGGAGTTAGGGTTTTTATTGAATGTTCAATAATTTTACAGTTGGCGCTATAAATTACTATGCAGTATCCTGGTGCATCCCCCTCCTGTTTGTGCTCTCCCCCTGGATGTCCACTAACACCAATGCAGCCCTGCCCACGCAGATCACTCTCATGTCCTGAAATGTAAATGGTATGCTAGACAAAATTAAAAGAACTGCTGTCCTCCGCAATGCTAAGTGGCTTAAAGCGGACATCCTATTTCCCCAAGAGACTCACCTATTAGGGAACAAGACCCTCTTCCTGGCCACTATGGCTGTATGCAAGTCCATCATGCAGGATTTATGAGAGCCTTCAGAGGAGTGGCCACATTGGTAAGAGGCCATCTCCGGTATGAGACTCAGAGGGTGTGGCAGTTCAGGGGTACTACATACCTAGCCACTGTGGTTCATCTCAATGGAGACCCATTATCTCTGATTAACATGTATGCTCTGCTCCCCCAGCTTCCTCCTTCTTAGATATGGTAACAAAAATGATAGGGGATCTTCTGATAGGCCCTCTGGTATTGGAATGGGGTGATTGAGGAGTCTCTAGACAGACTTTAAACCCGGGGCAGTGGAGCGGAAACGTTCCTTGCGGCAACCCTTCGTAGAGGCCCTTGCCTGGCAGACATATGGCAAGTGTTCCATCAGGACGAGGAGCTGTACTACCTTCGATTCAGGGGTGCCCAATACTCTTTCGCACCCAATTATGTTTTCATCCCTAAGATGGAAACAAACAGGCTCCAGGATGCAAAAATTCTTCCCCTGAATCACTCTGACCACTCCTCAGTGATGATTATCCTGAACACCAATCACAATAGGTTCCCTCTGTGGTGGAGATGATCAGTGTAGTCCCTTCGCGATAGGACACTTACTTCTCAGGTAGGTTATGAGATTGACAAACAACTGGAGAACTGTTGTCTCCCCAGGCACCCTATGAAGGGAAATTATCCGGGTAGATATTATCAGCTTTCTGATCTCAAAAAAGTGCAAGAAAGGGATGACAATTTGAGATTTAGAAAGGCAAATTCATCACTTTGAACAGCAGTATAGTGACCCTCACTCACAAAAGTTGCGCAACGATCTCGACTTAGCCCAAACACAACTGCGACAAATGCAACTCAACGAGGCCAAAACCATATGGTTGGCCTCACAATCTTGTATTTATCAATGGGGGTACAAGGGAAGTAAACTACTTCATTACCTTTGATCATGTATCACACAACAGGTCTTTCTTTCTTACACCTACCAGAAAAGCCCATAGCCAGCCACTTTGCACAGTACTACGTGGCGACATATGCCGGTAAAGATTTGCATCAGTGACTCTGATTTGTGACTTTGTTTCAGACCTACCCCTACGATCTCTCTTAGACCCAAAAGGAACGCATTGGAAGCAGACCTCAAAGGTGGAGAACTCGCCATGGCACTGACTCAGCTCCAGTCTGGGAAAACGCTGGGTCCTAATGGTATCCTTATCTAATCCTTTAGACATTTCTGCCTAGGATAAGTGAACCCCTCAATGATGTTCTGAAAGAGGATGTTACTAACGCCTGCCTAACCCCATAACTCAAGCTGGACGAGTAGTGATCCCCAAACCAGGGAAATCCCCAAACATATGCCCCTCCTTTTGCCCCATTTACCTCTTAGACACCGAAGCAAAAATCATCGCCAAAGCACTGGCAGATAGATTAGTCAGGGTGAATCCTTTCCTGATCCACCTGGAGTAAGCGGGCTTTATGCTTAAATGTGCTACACAACATACAATACATCAGTTGCATACCCCTCACACAGAAACTGGACAGCCCAGCAATTATATTGCTAGCAGATATAGAAAAAGTGAGACTCTTTTTGGTCTAAAGAGTGTGACGTTTTGCATATAGCAATTGTATGTATATTAATTGTATGTATCAATGTGAATATTTTTAAATGTTGTATTTGTTATATTATACACGTGAGGGCAGATTTATGTTCCCTGGCGCATCCCTGCAAATCAGCAGGGATGCGCCCGGGAAGATGCGTCATGCAAGTTTGCCCTTGCACCACCGCAGATGCGCCGCATTTACAATGCGGTGCATCGTGGCGCAAGGACAAGCAGATGCGTGACGCATCTGCCGGCGTAAGGTTGGCGCAGTGCTGAAGTTGTGTCGCAAGCGTGACGCAACTCCAGCACTGTTCCAACCTACCCTATCCCTAACATGGTGCGTCACGCCTTACGCCTGCTTCAAGCAGGCGTAAGGATTAGACGCACCAGCGTCGGGAAAGTCACTGCGTGAAATCTTGTTGATTTCACTGCGTCACTTTTCCGAGGCTTTTTCTGACATAACGCCCACCCGGCATACATTAAACCTGACGCAGGTTTAATGTGGTGCAGGGCTTTACAACGTGACGCATCTCCCTAGATGCGTCACGTTGTAAATCTGGCGCAGCATGCCGCTTGCTTTGCGCCGCCGCTGCATCACAAAAGTGACGCAACGGCGGCGCAAAAGTGGCGCACGAGGCTTGTAAATCTGCCCCTATATGTTTTGTATGTTTCGCAGCCCTGAGGAAGACCACGGAAGTTGGACGAAATGTGTTGGCTGTTTGATTGTTTTAACAACTTTTAAATACGAAGAATAAATGAATTTTGGAATCGCAACAATTAGATGGACATAATCATTTTGGAACTCGAAGTTGGTGCTGCACTCCACATTTGTATTTGATTCAGTATTGGTCTTGGTGACTGCTCTCTGGAAACAGGGGGAGTGATGGATGTGCACACCCCACGATCTTAACATCTTGAACATTGGACTTACTGTGGGGGGATTCTTTCGGGGAGGTGCGTTTCATACACATTCTTATGTGTATGTTTGGCTTGCTGTTTCGTCTTGGTAGATATAGAAAAAGCCTTTGATTGTGTGAGCTGGATGTATCTCTTTCCCCTTCTCCAGCACCTCAACTTTGGCCTCAAATTCATAGCATACGTTAATGACTTGACAGCATAAGTAAGAGTGGGATCCCAAACATCCTCTCCATTCCCCACCAGAAGAGGCACATGTCAGGGATACCCGCTGGCCCCTCTGTTGTACGCCATTGCTATGGACCCCTTGATGGCATGACTCTGAATTGACACTCAATTATTAGGCTTTGAATGGGCTCAGGGGCTCTCAAACAGAATTTCACTGTATGCAGAACACACACATATCTTTCTTACTGATCCCGACACCTCAGGCCAGAGAGCACTACAAATTCTTTGAATATTTGGCGAAATATCAGGTGTCACCATAATCTTAGATAGATCAGTGATCCTCCCAATA
This sequence comes from Triturus cristatus, assembly GCF_964204655.1. Taxonomy (NCBI): domain Eukaryota; kingdom Metazoa; phylum Chordata; class Amphibia; order Caudata; family Salamandridae; genus Triturus; species Triturus cristatus. Next base: position 235,418,705 of record NC_140581.1, read on the forward strand.
CATCCATCCCCCACTCTGGAATGGGCGAAAGGCATATCAATTGCCTCCAATTATGTTAAATACTTGGGGGTATGTATTGCCATTGACGAAGTTACAGTCTGGACACTGAATGTCCATACATTGCTGGACAGCCTGATGTAAAAAATAACTGCCTGGTCCACACACCCATTGAAGCTCATGGAGTGCTCAGATATTTCCAAAATGGTCTCCCTTCTCAGTTTTTTATATCACCTACAGAACTCCCTGCATCCTTCTTTCGCAGAGTCCACTCTATGTTCCACAGCCTTCCATGGAACAACGCCTGCTCCCGGATAGCTCTTCTTAAGTGGTTTTTTTCCACTTATGATGGGGGTATTGCAGCAGCAAATGTCAAGGCCTATTATAATGCATCCCAACTGATGGCCATTAACAAATAGGACACCCAAAGCAACTCTGCTTATATGGTACAAAAGTGGGCGCTCCCAGGGACCTGATAGAGGGCACTATATTAAAAACATATCATGCACTGCAGACAGAGTACACCCTACATCACAGTCACTTTTATTGCTACCTACAACTACGCCATGCTCTTCACCATGCATTACACGGCTAGAGAACCTCCTGGAGTATAACCCCCTGGAGGCCAAACTGCTAATGGGGGGGTTGGGGGCTCCACAAAATATATCAAATTTAGTGCACCACACCATTGACACCTTACCAGCCCTACGCACAGCCTGGGTGGAAGACATAGGACCACTTGAGGATGAAGGCTGGGAAGAGTTTAGGACTTCTCCAAGGTAATTAGCGGTGGTCACACAACTTCGCCTTATTCAGTTAAATTACTTTCATAGACCAGTGGTTCCCAAACTTTTGACTCCTGAGGACCCCCATTGAGTCGCCACTGGAAGCCGGGGACCCCCAAGCAATTTGTAGGATTTAAATTTCAAACATTAAAACAGTAATTCGAAAAAAATAAACAAACGTGTGCACATAAAACAAATACTCAAATTACTAAGGATTTTAGGGGCATATTTACAAGTCTCTATCGCCATGGGAACGTCACTTTTTAGGTCTCGCCTTGCTATCGCGTAAGCGATCGCGAGGCGAGACTATAGTAGGGGCATTTAAAAGTGCTCCGAAAAGCGGATTGCATGGCAAGCACGTGCACAATCACGCGCATCGTGCCGCCATGCAATCCGTTTGGCATCGCACTTCAAAGGGTCCACTCCCCCGCCTGGAATGCGCTCCCCCGCCCCCGCCAAGCGTGCGTGCCACGCTCCGCCGGGCTTGTCTTGTTACCTTTTGTTGTCAGATCCAAAAGGCTCATATACCCACTGATGTGTTTTGACTCAGACGTTGAAGTAAGTACACACATGGAAAAATGGACAGGGATGTATGGCAGCGAGCAATCCGCACCGCCTTGCATCTTTATTTATTTTCTAAATGGTGACGCTTTGACTTTAAGCGCGCCTTTCATTGTCTAAGAACAGAGTCACTTTCACTATAAATTGGCATTTCTTTATTTCACACTGGCAACCCAATTGATTTGCTTTTCTGAAAGTTCCGGGCCAACAGCTCGTTGTCCTCCTGTACCCAGATCACCCCCCTCCCGCTGTTCACTGTTAACCCAACTTGCTCTCCTGTCACAGCATCTCATCTCTCCACCCCTCCTCCACGCTGAACCACTTTCCTTCATGCTGTCTCCTGAGCGCTGATCGCTTGATTTACAGCCTCAATAGCTTTAACTCTAATTTACAAAAAAAACCTCCACTGTAAACAAAATAACATACGTGAAAACATTACCACTACTTCATTACTGTCTCTACGCTCTCCTTGTCACACTGTCCTTCCTTTCACCTTGTTACAAAGTCCCTCCTTTCACATTTTCACATTATTCCTCCTTTCACCAGAGGCTCTCAGCTTCTTAGTGGACTCCTCCCTTCACCTCAGCCTTTCACTGTGATCTAGTGGCACTCCCATCCAGTACTTCACGGGCTATCTCTCCACTCGTCATTCTGTCCCTCCTTTCACCAGAGGCTTTCTTTTTTTCACCCAGTCACTTATTTCATCACAATCTTTCAGTCTCTCAGTGCGCACTCCCCTCTGGCACTTCATGGACTCTACCTTTTCATCCTGCCCCTTCCCTCACCAGAGTCTCTGCTTCATACCGGACTCCTCCTTTCACCTCAGCTTTTCATCTCTCCTAATGGCACTCCCCATTGGCTGTCTCTCCGCTCTCCGTGTCAATCTGCCCCTCCTTTTACCAGAGGCTCTCTGTTTTTCAGCCAGTCCCTCTTTTCATCCCAGCCTTTAAGTCTCTCCTTCATCTCATCCATTCTGTCTCTTTTTACGGCTCTCCCACCAGTACATCATGGCAGTCTCTCCGCTCGTCTTGTCACACTGTCCCTCCTTTCATCTTGTTACACTGTCCCTCCTTTCACCAGAAACTCGGGGCTGCTTAGTATGCTCCTCCTTTCACCTCAGCCTTTCACTGTCTTCTAATGGCACTCCCCTCTGAAACTTCACGGGCTATCTCTCCCCACGGCATCCTGTCCCTCCTTTCACCAGAGGTTCTCCATTTCTCACCCAGTCACTTATTTTATCACAATCTTTCAGTCTCTCATTATGGCACTCCCCACCGGCACTTCATGGGCTCTCCTTGTCATCCTGCCCCTTCCTTTACCAGAGTCTCCGCTTCATTCCGGACTCCTCCTTTCAACTAAGCCTTTCATCTCTCCTAATGGCATCCCCCCACCAGTACCTCACGGTCTGTCCCTCCCCTCTCCTTGTCCTCCTGTCCCCCCGCTCTCCTCGTTACGCTGTTCCTCCCTTCGTCAGAGGCTCTCTCTTTTTATTTCCCATTAACTCGTTCTCCAGCGCCGCAAGGTCATTCCAATGGCAATAGCACTATGTAAATATAATTACTTTACTGCAAATAAAAAAGCAAAAGTAAAAAACATTGCCATTTTCAATGACAGTAGCTCCAACTTTAACAAATGCGAGACCTATTGCATTGTAAATGCTTGTTGCAATGTTCCTGTGGCAATAGGGGCTTTGCCTTATTTACAAGGCAGTGTTAAGCCACTTATTGTGGCTTAACGCTGCCTTGTAAATTAGGGCCCCTTTCACGCAATGCTTAGCGTGAAAAAGGTGGGCGGTGGGAGTTGCAGTGGGCGTTTCACTCCAACACCCATTGATTTTGACGCTGCCCTCTATTTATAAGGTCAGCATAAATAGGAGACAGCACCAGAATTAAGACCATGAAAAACCTGGTCTTAACTTGGCAAAATGAAGAGAAATGCCTTATTTCTCCTCGTTTTGGTTTTTTCCAACGGAAAAAGCAAAACACCTTTGATTGTTTAAGTTCAGGATGGTGACCCATCTGCACATAAACAATCTTTAATAAAAATGACGTTTTGTAACTTCCATGTGTGCTGCATTAGGCAGCACACATAGAAGTGACAAAAAGGCATTACGAAATTGTTCATGTGCAGGAAGTGGGAACATAGCAGCATCAGGATAAGGATAGACTGGGAATAAACATATGTTGCTAACTTTTACTGTGCAGTTTGCAGGCAGTTCTTTGACAGTTTATAGGGCACTGTGCTAGATTACGATTGTCCCTTATGAATTGCACAGTGACAAAAGAATCTCTGTGACAAAATCAGTAGCTAACTGACCTATGCACATAAAATACTGTTTTTTAAAATGCATTGTACACGTTCTTTGCAGTAGGCATATTAACCCTCTGTGTCACATTAGAAAAGTCAAAGCTGCCACTAGACAAAACTCTCATCTCTCTCCAGCAGGTACATTAATCACTGGCATTTTCTTGACTCTTTTATAGTTGCTCGAAAACTGCTAATTTTACAAGAAACTTTGCAGTGCTTTTAAAACTGCTGCCTGCGGACCCCCTGGGAATGTGCCACGGACCCCTAGGGGTCCTCGGACCCCAGTTTGGGAAACACTGTCATAGACCATACATTATGACTACAAAGCGCAGACTTCACCAGATGGGATTGATCCACTCCCCTCATTGCTTGCAATGTAGCATACACAACAGACACTTCCTCCACAACACCTGGAGATGCCCAAAACTACGCTCATACTGGGAACGGGCGTTACCCTGCCTAGAACATATCCTGGATCATCCCCTTCCCCAAGACCCCACACTGACTGTTCTTCACATTACCATTGACCTCTCTCTGAATCGTTGTGGCTTGATATAACTTTGGTTGGGGCTTGTGGTGGTTAAGAGGAACATTGCAAGGCAATGTAAACTGGACACTCCACCTTCGATTTCAGCATGGAAGAGGGGAATACGCTGGCACATAAATAGATAACACCCGATTGACAAGGCTCGAGGATGCCCCCATAAACACCATAAAGATATGGAGTGCATTGGCAGCCTATAGAGGCATCGCCATTAACAGAACTAACCTTTCAGAGCCACTACACAATAACGAAATCCAGACATACAATAGACCAGGGCTGCAAACACCTACTATTGAGCACATCTAAATGTATTGCTGGGGAGAGGAGAATACAGGATCTACGGAACACAGCACCATTATCCCATTAAAAGGTCGTAGTTTGTTATATCTGCTGCAAAAATTAATAAAATGTGCTATATAAAAAAGTAAGACCTACTTATTCAGCAAAGAGTAGGTGACAAAATAAAGAGCGGCTAGGGAAGGGGGTGAAAACAAGCCTATCCGGCTTGCATAGCCTGAGGCCACGTTCCGGCAGAGACCCTTGATTTTGGATCCCTTGCTCTGTACTCCATTATCAATTAGAACGAACCACTAACCATCCCCAGGCTGAATTTAGGGGGTGTAGGTCTCAACTGGAGTCTTTTCTGGTGACCCCAGGGACTTGAAGCCCCTCCTTGATCTTTCTTTCCTTGCAGTAGAAGCACATGGAGCTGGTGGGTCGCAGTAAGAGGGAGAGGGAATCAAGTCAGTTTTGGTCCTGCTCCAACAGGAAAAGTCCAGCCCAAACTATCAGGCCTCTCACTCCTACACAAGCGACCCCTGGCTAATGTCAGCCTTGTTGGGCCTCATAAATGAAATGCAGTTTGTATCCTTTGGAATAGTGAGCAGAGAGCTCATGCTAGGCACTCCATACAGTGATATTATAGTCACATTAAAATAAGAAGTGAGGGGTGGAATTCTTGCAAAAGTCACAGAGACAGGAAATTACTTGGGTCACATTCCAGTACATCTTTTTTGGCCATTGAACCACTCCAGAAAAGTAGAAACCAAATGCAACAGGAAGTAGTATTGAATGTCAATTTACAGCTCAACACACAGGCCTGGCTCACAGAATCTCGTATACTAGGTTTTACCCAATATATGAGTTGTGAAAAGCCTCGCTTCACCTTACATGTGGAGTATCGGACTACTCCCCAGCCTGTACTCGTTGTGCTATATGTGGCAGACAAATTATTAAATTAACATGCCAAAAGAGTTAACAAGGTTGAGGTTTAAGGAAAGGCACAAGCAATGAGACATAGTTTAGCAGTCCCTCACTGCACAATGGTCCAAAACAAAAGCTTTCCAGGCCTGTGAAGATAAAAAACAATTTTTATCACATATGAAAAAGATAGCTCTCCTACACATTGACCCAGCCATTACCAGCCTTTCGTCCTCACCTGCAGCTATTTAAATGCCAGATACCTCTGTATTACAGCTCTTCTATCTGCAGGCTATCATACCAACCCCACCTTCCCTGCTCTCTTATCTAAATCAAAATGAATATTCACCCTCATTTTCCCATTACAACTCGCTGTCAACCCTCTCTCCTCTGTTATTTCCCTGAAGTGTAGTTGAATGTGTCACTTTGGATTCTATGCATTGTTAAATCCAACTTTTCCTTCCCTATCCAACTTCAAAATCTGACTTTTTAAAAAGTATCCCTTAGGCCCAGATTATACACAGACAGATGAGCGTCAGCACATTGGACCCACCGTCAGTGTGCCAAAAGCAAACCGTATACGCCCATCCGCGTACACATGATGCCCACTGTGTGTAATACTGCCACTGAAACCATCGACACTTGTCCCAAAGAGCAATGTAACTCTGTTTTTTATACAACCTCTTAAGTTTGTTTGAAATGACTCTGGTTTTAGCCTAAATGAAGTGGCAGCCGATATCAGTTAAAAGTGGGGGGACAGGTGGAGGGGGCACATGGGAACGTGGGGGGAGCGCAGAGTGGATTAATAAATTAAAACATACCTCATGATGACTGCAGCCTCACCTCTCGCTTTTTCTCTGCTCTGCTGCTCCCAGCAGTCCCTGGGGCAGCATCACAAACTGCCGGTGCGATCCCCATGCTGTTCTAATGCTATGAGAGCAGCACGGGGATTGGCCAGAGCAGGCTGAAAAGACGCTCGCCCAGGCACAGGGACTCTGTGCTGTTTCTCTAACCCGACTGCACAATATACCTGGGTTGGAGGAAGCAAAGTGTGCATGTCAGTTTGGGCGGCCTAAGACGGCTGGCCAAACTGACATGCGCACTTACAAGTGCACATACCACTCCTCCTCCCACCTTCGCATGGCCCAGCCCCGCCCCTCCCTGCACACGCTGGCTCAGAGCCAGCATCTAAAAAATAAAACAATAGTAAGATATTTTATTTTTCAGATGCAGGCTCTGAGCCAGCGGGGTGAATCTCCTCCGCCATTGCGGAGGAGCTTCTAGTGAAGCAAGGATTCGAGATAAAAAAACTTGCTCGGACCAACCTCTCGTTAACAGACACTAATAAGGAGAAATCATAGATAAATGGAAATTAACATACATACGACATTCATACACGGGAAAAAGGCTTTTTGCTTGCTTAAATAACAAAGAATAAATCACTACGTAATTAAAATCCCGCTTGAAACTGAAAACCGCTTTGCACATGTGCGAACCCATCCTGTGCAAGTAACCACGTGATTAACCATGTGAGAGGAAAACTCTTACACATGCGCAAAGAGTTGCTAACTGTAGGTCTCGAAGTACCGCATGTCTGGCATATGCTTGCCGAATCTTAAAAGAAGTTTTTCGCTGCTAACGCTTTGCTTAACTAAGAAGAAATAACACGTGATAGAGTAGAAGGGGGAGGTAAACAGTGATAATAACATATTTGAGAAATTAACATCTGTTTATGATTCTTTCGTTAATAGTGAGCGTTTTGGGCCTGATATGCTAAGCCGAAAGAAGATGGTGGGTGAAGCGTAATGAAAATTGAGTCTGAGCATTCAAGACCCGGAGTGACCCGCTGACTGGGACATTGATCGCCTGCCAAAACCCAAGGACGAGAGCTTGAGAAAAGATCCTCAACTGCAGATATTATATACATTTTGAATCTATCTATTGTGTGAGATGTACGGGAACAGAAAGAGTCATGAGAAGTGAATAAATTAAGTGGGAAGGGTTAACTAAACAAAGAATTAGTTAAAGATTTTAGGATGACCGCATAAGGTGATGACAACTCCCCTGCCCTGGCCCAATCATAGTTCAGAATTCACAAACATTTGCAACCTTTGAGGGTGGGACATGCAAAATTAAAGGGAATAATTCGAGTGACTTAAGGTTAAGTATAGAGAGAGATGATGAGAGCTGCTGCTGCTAAGGAGAGTCGTGGGTGCTACTGAGAAGAACAGACTGGGAAGATTCAATACTGAGAGACAGCCTGATTAGATTGAAGATTTGCGGAAGAATATCGAGGAGGGAGAGAGTGTAAGAGAGGGATGCGCTCTGGTGTGTCGGGTTTTTAGAAAAGTATAGTAAGTATAATGTAGATTTTCAGCAGCTTTGATGGACCGAAAATCTGGATTTTATTAAAGACACGGAGGCTAATATCATTGCAATCTTCCTTTATTGCACCACCCACAGCAGCACCTTTAAAGAACAAGAACATTGAGTAAAGTTCTAAGAATCAACAAAGGACCAGAGCCTCCAGTCATCTTCCTTATTTTTTTGTGTGCACTGTATAGAAACATAAATCCATAAAAACGACTGCTTGATAAGATCAGGCGAAGGTTAATCAGCTTTAACCGGAAGCCAACTTCTTCCCTCATTGTAGACCTCGTCCTGCGAAAGAAAAAATAACAATTACCAAACAAGGGTTGGGTAAAAGGGTGGGATAATATTAGCCTCCATGTCTTAAATAAAATCCAGATTTTCTGTCCATCAAAGCTGATGAAAATCTACATTTTATGACAAGACCGGAGGCTAAGATTATTGCAAGTTCAAAGCTACTCTAACAAACAAGAAGCTGCATTAATCACAGGTTTAAAATAAAACTTCTGGAAGACAGAGTCATTAGACCAATCGGCACATCTCAAAATATCAGTCAAAGCACCACCCAACATAAAGGCTTTCAAGGCAGAAGCACCTCTCACCGAGTGTGCACCAAACCTGCTCACATCAACACCAGCATTCTTCATCACTTCTTTAACCCATCTTGCAAGAGTAGGGCTAGACACGGCCTTGTGTGGTTTCCTATAGGATATTAGAAGCTGCTTCACATTTGAAGAACGAATACTAGATGTTCTTCTTTCATACTCTTTCAAACAATGTACAACACACAAACATTCATGTTCATCAAAATAAGGGTAGAAAATGGTTTCTGAATTTGTTTTAGTTCTTCTGCACAGTTAGAGACATACACCTTCTGGGTTAAAAAATCCTAGCACAGACATCCAATGCTTTCACGTCAGAAACTCTTCTAAAAGACAGTAAACATAACAACATTGTCAACTTTTCACTTCAAATTCTTAAATCCAAGCTACAGTTGTTTCCTAAATTCTCCAAATATGAGAACACTTTCGACACATCCCAAATAGACGAATATCTGACCACAGGGGATTTAGAAACTCTCACACTTCTCATCAGTCTTTTCACCAAGACATTTTGTCCCAAAGATACTCCGTTAACCAGTTCATGACCGGCAGCAATGGCTGATCTATGTAGATTGATAGTACGGTAAGCCAAACCAGAAGCAAACAAGGTTGCTAAATAATTGACTACACTGACTACATCCACCGAAACGGGGTCAAAATCCCTCTCAACACACCAGCGTAACCATTTCTCCCATGCCAGTCTATACATTTTCCTAGGTTCCTGGAGCCCAGGATTCTCTAATAAGATTTTAAGCTTCCTGCGAAAGTCCAGGCACTTCCCATACTTGCCTAAAATTCTCCATGCCATCAGTCTCAACTGATCCGATAACACCAGATCGTGACGTTCCCCAAATGGACCCGTCAAGATGTCTTGGAACGATGGAAGCAAGATTGAAAAATCTATCGACATTTCTAGGAGGATTGGGTACCAGACCTGAGACTTCCAAAGTGGAGTTATCAAGACTATCGTTTCCCTCCATTTCCGAACCAACAAGGTTACTTGCGTTATCATTACAAAATGAGGGAAAGCATAGGGATGAAGACCCCTCCAATCCTGCCTGAAAGCATCTATCCTGGACGAATCCGGGTCCGGACGCCAACTGAAAAATTTCTCCAATTGGGTATTCCTCCTGTTGGCAAACAGATCCACATAACAAGGTCCCCAAATTTCCATCAACCTCAAAAACACTGACCTGTGGAGGCTCCAATCGCTGGAGTCCTTGTAATTCCTCGAGCACCAATCTGCTTCCACATTCCTAAAACCTGGGATATGTTCTGCCTGAACTAGGGTGTCCTGACTCAAACAATAATCCCCAAAACTCTTGCTTGATCTGACAGATCCTTTGACCTCGGTCCCCCTAATTTGTTCACATATCTCACAGCAGTTACATTGTCCATTCTCAAGAGGACCGAACACCTTCCCCTTTGTGAAGCTCTTTATCGCAAAAAACCCTGCAAGTAATTCCAGGCAATTTATATGCATTTCCCTTTCTTCCATAGTCCATATTCCCCCTGTTGAAGTTGCACCACATCGAGCTCCCCAGCCAGTTAAACTCGCATCTGATTCTATAATCAATTCCGGATTTACTCCGAAAATAGCTTTCCCATTCCATGCCTCCATATTTCTTAGCCACCAATGCAGTTCTAACTTCGCTTCCTCTGAAAGTGTAATTTCCTCTGAATACTTCAAACCACACCTTAAGTGACTGCTCTTCAATCTCTGAAGAGCATGATAATTCAAAGGTCCTGGAAAAATAGATTGAATAGTTGAAGACAACACACCTACAACCCTTGATAGCACTCTCAAGGAGATCACATCCTACAACAAAATCCTTCGAATTTCCTTCCTTATCTTCTTTATTTTGTCCATAGGCAATCTCAATTGACCCTGAATGGTGTTTATCAAGAACCCCAAGAACTGAGTCTGTTGACTCGGAATCAAGCAGGACTTTTCCCTGTTTACTACAAAACCAAGACTCTCCAAAAGGTCTATTGACAACCTCGTATGGTCTTCCACTCTTGATTTCTCTTGATCCATAATTAAAATATCGTCCAGATAGATGATTACTTGGATTCCTCTCTCTCTCAGAAAGGCAACAACTGGACGGAGCATTTTGCTGAAACACCACAGGGCGGAGTATAACCCGAAGGGGAGATAGACAAACTTCCACAACCTTCCTCCCCATCTGAACCTTAGAAATCTCTGATGTTCTTTGCAAATTGTGATAGTTAAATAAGCATCTTTCAAGTCCAGATGAGTCATGCAGTCTCTTAACTGCAACACGTCTCATCATACGCATTCCTTCCAACATAAAATGGTGGTATTCCACCCAATTGTTTAACTTCCTCAGATTTATGACAGGTCTCATACCTTTCTCTTTCTTTTCTACCAGAAAGATATTGCTCACAAAATCCACAGTCACGTCCAACTCTTCCACAATCGCACCTTTGGCTAGTAGCTCTTTTTCCTCTGTATCCACTAGTTCTGTTAACTTTGAGTAGAACCTTATCATAATTGGGTGTTTTTGTTGGACTGGTTCCTCTATGAAATCTATATGATACCCCACAACTGTCTGAAGAACCCACGGGTCCTTTGAAATCGTACAACAATTGTGATAAAATTGAGCAAGTCTGCCGCCCAACTTTATACGGATAACAGAAGGGTCTTGACTTACCTGTACCTCTTGACCTCCTATTTCCTCTCGTGTTGCCCCTGCCTTCGAGGGTAGAAAATTCCGGGTTGATAGTCACTCTGCGTCTGGTATTGATAGCCTCTAAACCCTCTTGAAAAAGAGGCCCTTGTGATTCCTTGTCCTCGGCCGGGAAACAACCTCTATTTCGCCCGGCCTCACCAAAAACACAATGGTCAAAGACCTTCTTAATTTCTCTCTGTGACTTCTTCAAAGAGCTAAAAGCCCCAACATATTTGGACATTTCTTTAATAAATGTCTCACCAAACAGCATCCCATTGGCCTCCAAGCCACCTTCATTATTGGCCAGTTCAGCCAACTTCGGGTCAATCTTGAGAAGGATACTCTTCCTTCTTTCTACCAAGAGGGCAGTATTTGCATTGCCCAGCAAACAAATTCCTCTTTGTATCCACTGTCTCAGTTCTTCTACATCCAGATCCTTCTTTTCCACATAGGCCTCCTCGGCCATATCAGATATTTGTGTGAGCGGACCTATGAGGTCCAAGAGTCTATCCTGGCACATTCGTAAACCTTTATCTAAAACTGTCCTAGGATCTTTTCCTCCTTTCCCAATAAATGCTATAATTTTAGCATCCAGGTCTGGTGTCATTCCAATCTTTTTTGCCAGGATGGGTCGTGGACACTCAGACCGTAATCTCAATCTCACATCCTTCGGGATCTATTTTCTCAACCACAGTTCCACGTACTGTGCCACATGCGGAGCCGGGCTCCACCCAGGATAGGGTGTTTTAGCATCATAGGGTCAAACATTGAGTCACCTAGTGGGTCCACAACTCCACTAAGGCCATCCGCCTTGACAGTAACCAATGTGTCCACATCCTTATCCTTTTCCACAATTTCCACATCCGAGTCAAATTCAGAGGAGCAGCATAGCTCTATTTCTGCGCTGCCAGAAGACTCATCACAGAGGACTGTAGTATGTCTTCTACTTCTTTTATTCTTATAACCTGTAACTATTTGACCTCTCTCTAGGTCCCCATGTGTGTCCTCAACACTACCTTGTTTCGTACATTTACTAAAACCCACATATGCGATATTTTACTCTTAAATCCAGTCTCATCTAAATTCTTCCTTTTCCTAGAAACCTTTCCTCCCTTGCTCAGCACCTGCGCAAGATCTTCACCTATGGACCAAAAACGCCCTTCTTGTGAAGAACCAGATTTACTTCTTAATAAATTCCTCAAATTTCTTTTCCATCTTCCTATCTAGATCAGATGCAAATTTAGCTAGCATGTCACTTATTTTATTTTCAAGACTCATTTCAACACTTGGCACAGACATTGTTCTCTAAAATATTCTTTTCTTTCCAAGCAACCACAATTTAAATCCACCTAATAAGATCTGTTCACAAACACCAACTAATACTGCCAAAATGCTTATAGTGTTATCTGTCACTAAATATAAGTATGTAAGCTGAAAAGAGAACTGCTACCTATTAAGGCGGTAATTTACCTTAAACCACCGACCGTTATGAGAGCCCTTTCTAAACACTTATTCGAACGAGAGAAAAACTTGCCAAACTCCGCCTTCAACCAAAACCAAGCCCCTCAGAAAAACAATTGATAAAACTGCCTCGAGTGCTAGTGCACGGCTGTTCTACGTGAGCGTGTGCGTCAGCTCGAGGACAGAAGGGCATGCTTTGTCACTGTGCAGTGCTCTAGGCAGGACATGCAGCATTGTGACGGTCAGCTCGCACTTGGCAACGGTGAGTACTCACGCTTAGACGCGCACCATTGCATTTTTAAAAGTGTACATTGCTAAAACGACAATTTGTCTAAGTTCACCAGAATCGTCCGATTCGCTGTGCGGCCACCAAATAAAACATGCCTTTCTTAAGTTGCCAGTACATGAGAGCCAGTAAGCTAGTTACACAGCGGGATCCTCGCAGAAAGCAGGCGCATTAATGGGCACAATAACGGGGGTATGAACGAGGATGAAGCCCTACCTCGGACATAAATCATACGTTAAACGCTCACAAGGAAAGCCATTTAAGTTTAAAAGGCATTTCATGTTTAAATAAAGGCCGTTCGAACTGTATAAAAACAAGAGCATGCAAAGCATAAATTAAGCATTTAGAATTGACCCGCACAAGTGTCTCCAATCGTTCTGGGTATATTCTTAATTAAGTTACTAGATATAGATTATTTCTAAACATAATTCACCAAATCATTCATACAAACATAGGAGTGACAGCAGACAAGACTTATCTGTTGGGCAGCAGCAAAAAAGAAGGAAGATGACTGGAGGTTCTGGTCCTTTGTTGATTCTTAGAACTTTACTCAATGTTCTTGTTCTTTAAATGTGCTGCTGTGGGTGGCACAGTAAAGGAAGTTTGCAATAATCTTAGCCTCCGGTCTTGTCATAAAATCCTATCCTGCACCTGTCCTAAAGTCTTTGTCGCCTGACTCTTAATCAGGTGACCTCCATCAATCCTTTTGGCCAGGGGTTGTGTTTCTTGTTTTATTTTGGTAATTATCACTCTTCCTTAAATTTTGAATATTTGCTGCAACGTACAGATTATTGTGTCTTTTGTCTCTTCAACTATCACTCTTAATGTATTTGAGGTTGTTGAAAGAGTCTGAATTTTGAATGAAATTTTATTAAATGATTTTTTCTCTCCCATGAAAGTTGATGGAGTTTGCACTGTGAATCTGTACAAATGAGCATTCATTTTGATTGAATTATTAGATACAAATTATTGAATCTTACCTGGAGTCTGTGATTATTTAATGCAAAGTTATTCAAAAATCTAATGAATTTTGTTAATTATCGCCATCAACTACTCGACTAATGGTCCATTGACCAAAGGAAGAGTATTGATCTGTGAAGATTAGTTAGACATAGACTAAATTCAGATCGAAGGAAATAAAACTTGACAACCAGCGAAAAAGTCAGGAAATCCAAATGCGCATATGGGCCCATTGTACGTGATATTTTGATGTGTGAAAAGTTTCTCCTGGCCTTTTGATGGATCAGTTTTTCTGGTAGCAGAATGATGGTTATTATCGATTAGTTTGGTGATTATTGATCATTGACTATTGTTATGACAATTAGACTATATGAGTACAGGTACCTGGGAATCCCGGGAATGGAATTCGGAAGAGTGCACTGCAGAAGGTTACTCGTCTGTTGTCGTAATACTGAGAAGCTACAGAGGGCTGGCATTATTACAGTAGGGACTATATTGTATAAAAGTAGAGTGTGATTGACAGCAGAGGGCCTGCCTGTGAAACTTTGGCCTTACCCAAAGGAGGAGTATCCCTAGAGGAGTAACAGGTCCTCTCCGATCTAGAGTGAAGAGTAAACAGGGGTTTTTATTTGCAGTGACAGGAAGGAATTTTTCTTTTGTGGTGCCTGAAGAAATTATCTTTGGTTTAGTGGAGCAGACAGAGTAGCGCTGTTTTTACGTTACTAACAATAATTTTTATAACGAAAAGACGAAAACAGACATTGTTGTATTACCTTGTGAAGGGAGGGTCAGTAGCAGGAGCTGTACTGATGTCACAGAAAGCCGTGCTGGTGTTGGTCAAAGCAGCGGGCATGAGGACACTGCAGATTGTAAAGGAAGGGTCAGTACAGGGAGTAATACTGACGTCACAAAAGCCGCGCTGTCATTGGTCAGAAAAGAGGGTGTGTTGAAAAGGTCTGATTGTTAGTGTGCTGGTATTGGGTGAAGACGAAAATAAGTAGTAAACTCTGATTGGTTTATTGGTGTGAGTCGCGCAGGCATTGGACGAGAGCTGAATAATACATTTAGTGAAAATGAGGAAGAGTTTTGATTTATCGAGTGAGCTAAATAAGAGAACAAAGAAAAATTAAGTTGATTAATAAGATCAAGAATTTCTTTAAGAAGGATAAGCATGTAATAACTAGGGAGGGAATTCTTATGCCACCTCCTAATACACCGGCTTCCTATATGATGATGGAAAGTGGATATCATACGTGTGTATGGTTTGAAAATTGGGTAAGGTATACAAAGGATGATGGTATTTTGGCTTTTCTAGAACATGGTACTTTCAATGTAAGAGTTCTTCATAATTTGAGAAACAGGATGAATTCCTTGGAACCAAATCCTAGTTTAACATAGTATGAGGCTTTGGAAGAATGGGAAGTTGAGACATTTGAGCGCGAGAAATATAGAGGCGGTATGAGAAACAATAGAGGATTTTTACCCAGATACCCATTTGACACTCGAGGAGATCAGATGAAAAGATGGAGAAGGGCTGTAGTAACTGAGGGTTTATATCCAGTATTAGTAGCTGATGATCAAGGAGGGAGTAAATGTACGGCGATAACTAAACATATGGGTACGACAGGGATAGGGTGTAATGAATCTGATGATGAGTTATTAGAGGATATTTTGATAAAGAGACCTCCGCCTTATCAGCTAGAGATACCACTCCAAGTGCCCCGATGATGGGAACTCCATTGGTTACAAAAGTCCTATATGATCCAACAGTAATTCGAGCATCGCAGGAAAAAGAAAGAGAGGCATTAAATAAAACCAAAGCAGGGATAATTCAGAAGATAAATCAGTTAGGCTTACATGCAGATGCACTGACAGTACCCGTAACAATTGGTCCTGTGATTCCATTGTATGGAGACAAACGAGGTACACCAAAATCCCAAACTGTAGCATTTTCGCAGAATAGGGTCAGAAAGGAGATAGTTATGATAGATGATCAAATTAGTGAATGTGAGTTGAAGGTTTCATTAATGGATCTACCAAATATTGAGGCTGTGACAGAAACCACAAAAAGAATTTCGCCCACAATTGTGAACAGAAAATTACCAACTGTCACTCCAGTGGCAAGGGGTTCCGCTGGATTTTCTCCTGAAGATCTAGAGGAATGGGCAAAAGGATTAGAAAAGATGAGACCCAAAAATATAGATGTAAGTAAATTAAGGGTGGATTTGGAAGAAATGGTTATCGGTACAATAGGTCTTGATAGATTAGGTTCATATGAAGATGAAGAGTTGTTGTTTCTATGTAAGAGTATAACCTGGAGGGCAAAGAATTTGCAAGAAACAATCGCGGAAGTAGCCTTAGAATTTGGAATAGATATAGAAAAATCTAAAGTACTGCAGAAGTACTAAAGAGCAGAATTTACTGAAAAGGACTTAGAAACCTTGAATGCGTCAGGAAGGAGATTGCAAATAAATGAACTGATACACCTTTTAAAGAAATGGGGAGATGTAGATCGATGGAGAAGCAGATGGACTAAGAAAAGAGAGGAGGCGATTGCTAAAGAGTTATCTGCATTTCCAATGAGAGAAGTAGAACAAGTTGAAAAGATGTGTCCGATAAGAGTAGTTCCAGGTGGTGGATATGTTCATGTTCCATGGAGCAGACAGGATATTTTTTCTTTTACAAATGACTTCCCAAGGTTGAGAGAGAAACCAGTTGAATGGTATAAACAGGTGGTGAGATTTGTTAAAGTATCAAAGGTTTTGTTAAAAGATTTGGATGGTTTGTTTAATATAGTGGTACCAACAGATTTATGGATGGAATGTAAGATTACAGTTGATTGGCCCGCCGACGAATATCCTAGAGATGCGAGAACAGGAGCACCTTCAGAGGAAGTAATGAGAAAGTACAATCAGGTGATTACTTTTCTGAAAGGGAAAATTCCCCCTAAGGAAATAGATTGGGTTAAAATAGACAGAACAATGCAAGAACCTAAAGAGTCAGTGCATGCCTATTATGAAAGGTGACTGCAGGTGTTTAAACAGTATAGTGGATTTGAGAATATCGGTGATAAAGATATGGGGCATTTTGTATATAGATGTGTATATGGATTAAGACCAGAAATAAGTCAGATGATTCAGCAGCATAGCTTTGTTGGCAAAGCAAGCCGATCGATGACATTCTGAAGTATGCCATATACTGCAGTGATTACATTGATGCAAAGCATAAAAAGTTAAAAGAGAAAATGATGTGGGCTCAAGTGAAGATGGCAGAACATCAAGAAACAAATTCAAATTCCCAGATTGACAATCAGATGAATGGACAGAATCAGAGTGGTCAAGTTTTGAATGAGAAAAAAGGAAAAGGAAGAATGAGTAGAGAGAAAGAAATATCCTTTTCATGGGTGTGGAAAGCTTGGATATTGGAAAAATGAGAGTAGAAACCTTCAACAGAATAATGGGGAAAAGGACATTTTAAATCGACAGATGCAGAATGGGGTGGTTGTGAATCAACAGCAACAGCAGCAGATAGTTACTCCTCAGTTACCGGTGCTTCAAGCCCCTTTGCCCAACAATGTGAATGTTCAGGTGCAGAGATACAGTGTCAACACCGGATTCCGCAGAGAAAGTGGTAAGAATACACAGGCTGTTCGACAATTTTGGATGCAGAGTGATGCGGATGAATTGGAAATGGCGCAATGATGGTGCCTGAGGGGGAGAGGAGTGCTTGCTTGGCGCATGCTTGGCGGTATATCAGTCAGGTCCATTTATTGATGGGAAAGTCGAAGGCAATGATATTAGTTTCTTAGTGGATACTGGTGCTACTCGTTCTACTGTGAGAACAGCTGAAATCCCAAACCTGCCCCTCTCGGGAGAAACTATCCAAGTTGTAGGAGTATCAATTAAGCAGATTAGGACCCCGATCACGAAACCAATAGAAGTTAATATTGGAAATTTCAGAGACATGCATCGATTTGTGGTATGTGATTCAAGTCCAGTAAACCTATTAGGTAGGGACTTATTGTGCAAAATGAATTGCACAATAAGTCCCTACCTGTGCACCCGATGATGTAGCTTTTCAAACACCGGATGAGGATGTAGCATTCAAAATGATGCTAGCTAAGCAAGGAACAGAAGTGGATGAGATGTTTTCCCTTCTCACTGAAAGAGACTTGCCTGATGAGCTAAGAGATACAGTCAGATCAGATGTATGGGATTTTACAGGAAAATAAATTGGTCTAATGGCTGAAGTAGACCCTGTCAAAGTTATGGAAAATGAAGGTGTAGTATATCCAAACACCCCACAATATAAAATGAGCCTTGAAGTGAAGGCAGGAGTAGCCCAAGTAATTGATCAGATGATTGAACAAGGAATATTAAAAGAAATATTTGGCAGTCCTTGTAATTCGGTAATCATGGGACTCAAGAAGCCTAGTGGAAAATATAGAAAAGTACAAGATTTGAGGAAAATTAATAAAATAGTGATTCCTTGCTGTCCCGTAGTACCAAACCCAGCAGTGATTCTTTATCAGATACCATGGGATGGTCATTGGTATACTGTGATTGATTTGTGCCACGCCTTCTTTTCAATTCCATTGCACCCGGATAGCCAGTATCCTTTTGCTTTCCGGTTTGAGGATCGTTTTTTTGCATGGTGCAGAGTTCCTCAAGGGTACACAGAAAGTCCATCGATATTCAATCAAATTTTGAAAAAGTGGTTAGAGACATTGGTGATGCCAGGAAATTCAGTTTTGGTTCAGTATATTAATGACCTATTGGTGGCATCAAAGACAAGGGAAGCTTGTGTCACTGACACAATAGCTTTACTGAACCATTTGGCAGAAGGAGGACACAAGGTATCCCCAGATAAATTACAATTTTGCAAACAAGAAGTTCAATATCTTGGACATAAGATAGAGAAGGGAGTCAGGAAAGTGAGACCAGAAAGAATAAAAGTGATTCGACAAATGAGTATGCCTGAAACTAAGAAAGAAGTACGAATGTTTTTGGGAATGGTTGGATATTGTCGCCAATGGATAAGTGGATTTTCATTACTGGCCAAACCCTTAATAAGGTTGACACGAAAACAGATGACAGATCTGGTTGAGTGGGATGATGAAAGTGAAGAGGCATTCATAAAACTGAAAAGTTGTTTGTGTCAGGCCCCAGCTTTAGGAATGCCAGATTACACAAAATAATTTGCACTATTTTGCTGTGAAACAGAAGGGTGTGCACTCTCAGTGTTAACCCAGAGACATGGATTGTCTCAACGTCCTGTAGCATACTTTTCTGCTACCCTTGACCCAGTGGCTGCAGCATTGCCTGGCTGTTTAAAAGCAGTAGTTGTTACTTGTGTGAGCTTGGAGCAAAGTGAATCGATTGTGATGGGACATCCCGTCAAAGTGTATGTGCCACATTCAGTTGAGATCCTTTTAACAAGGACTCAAAATCAACATTTGACCCCAAGTCGGCTGACCGGGTATGAAAGAGTAATTTTGGGTGCTGAGAATGTGAGTGTGATAAGATGTACCATGGTGAATCCAGCAACCTTGTTGCCTGATTTTTATTGTGAAGAAGTGAAGGAAGAAGTGGATCATGATTGTCTGGATGTGACAGAGATGGGTACTAAGCCCAGGCTTGACCTCCTTGACGTTCCTTTAGAAGAATCAGATTTTGTGCTATTTTGTTGATGGGTCATGTTTGAGGAGAGAAAATGGAGAACTGATGTCTGCCTATGCTGTATGCACTGTGTCAGGAATTATAGAACTTCCTGTCTAAAAGGAGTCAAGTCCGCCCAAACTGCTGAGTTGTTTGCATTCGCGAGGGCATGCAAAATTGGGAAGAAATTGAGAGTAACCATATTTACAGACGTTCAATATGGTTTTGGGGTTGTACATGACTTTGGCCAATTGTGGCTACAAAGGGGATTTCTGACTTCTTCAGGATCTCCAATACAAAATGGCAAAGATGTTAAAGAACTATTGAAAGCATTACAATTGCGAAAAGAAATTGCAGTGGTCAAATGTGCCACACATAAGTCAGGAAATGACTATGTGACACTGGGTAATCGGTACGCAGACCAAGTAGCACAATTTTGTGCAAGGAATACAATGTCATTGAACAGAGAGATGGAAAAAGACGTTACTAATTGCCAACAAATGTTTTCCTCTGCTTTTGAAACATGGGATGAAGTTAGACAATTACAGGATGAGGCAGACATGAAAGAGAAAGAACGATGGATCAAAACAAGTTGCACAAGAAGGGCTGATGATGAAGTATGGATGTGTCCAGATGGTAGACCAATAATGCCAGGCAGCTTGTTGTCACAAATGGCTAGGGTGTATCATGGGGTTGCACACGTCAGGAGGGATGCCATGATCAGACAGTTCAGACAAATGTGGTTTAATTCCAAATTCAGGTTAGTTGTAAAAGGTGTTTAACTTGCCAGGTGCAAATCCCAGGAAGGAAAACTGTGATTAGTTGGCGACAAATTGGGAAAGCAGAGGGACCATTCACAAGATTGCAATTAGACTTCATTGAGTTGCCACCTTGCAACGGGTTGTAGTATGTCCTTGTCATTGTTTGTCTGTTTTCTCGATGGGTGGAAGCCCATCCAACGAGAAGGAATGACAGCCTAACAGTTGCTAAACTGCTGTTAAGAGAACTTATACCGAGGTTCGGATTTCCAGTCACTTTAGAATCAGACAGAGGACCTCATTTTAATAATGAGATCATTAAACTAATTTGCGAAGCTTTCAAAATTGAGCAGAAGTTACATTGTGCCTACCGATCAGAAGCCTCTGGAGTGGTTGAACAGCTGAAAGGCACAATAAAATCCCGGTTAGGAAAAGTGAGTGCATCCACTTCACTGAAATGGCCTGATGCTTTGCTTATTGTATTGATGAGCCTTAGATGTATTCCTGATCAGAACAGAATTGAGCCCAGATGAAATCCTCATGGGAAGAGCAATGAGACAAGCATTTATACCTGGAAACAAACTGATGACTTAATATTGGACTATTGCAAAAGGCTGCCTGGTCTGGTACGTTCCGTGTCTCACCAGGTTGGAGGAGATCCAAACGCTGCACACCCATATCAAGCTCATGATTTGTGTCCTTGAGACTGGGTCGTGATAAAGAAGCATACGGGGAAATCGTGCTTGGAACCCAGGTGGAAAGGACCTCATCAAGTCATATTGGTCACGACAACAGCAGTAAAGTTTGCTGGGATTTTGAATTGGATCCACGCAAGCCATATTCAAAGAGTCCCAAGTCCACCTGATCGACCAAAGCAGCAACTGGTGGAACAAAGAAAAGAACCAGAAGCAGAGAGTTGTGAAGTCGAAGAGATCAGAGAATCAGACTCTGAAGAACGAATTGACGATGAGCAACTAAGTACAAGTCAAATAGTGGGCACCAGTTACTGAGACTGAAGAGACTGCTGTAGTGACCAGAAAAGAGCTTGAACTTGAAACACCAGAACGAAGGGAGAAAAATCCAGAAGAATCCATTGCAGAAATCACAGATTCAGCCCAGCCAGAAATAGAAGAAGAACACATCGCAGAAGACTTATATCAGGTTCAATTACAAGAAGAAAAAGTAGGGAAGATTATTGCTGAACATTCAAATGTATCTAAGTTAGAAAAAGGGAAGAAATTCGCTGGAGAAACATTAGATCAGAGTCAGTCAGAAGAAGAAGAAGAAAGGAGAGTAGAGAGTCAAGAAAAAGAACAAACAAAAGAAGAAGAAGAGGTAGGGAATTCAGAACAAGCCAAGAGAAAATAAAAGGACACTTGATATAGGTGAAAAAGGTGAAAGGGCAGTACAGACAAAGAGAGTTAGAAAAGAAGATTGCTGGCCAAGTTAAGTGAAAAGACTGAGATACATTTTAAGAAGACCAGAGAAGAGATTATAACAAGTAGATGAGGTATCAAGTCAGGTAGAACAAGAACAAACAAGAAGAAAATCATTAAGGTCATCAAAAAGAGTAACGATTCCAAATAGAAAGTATAAAGCTCCAGAGTGGACCTACATCATTCTTGAAGATTTTGAAAATCTTGACCTAAATGAAGATCCAACAAGTGGTAGTTTTGAAGAAGGGACTGATGAAAGGGAATTAAGACCACCTTAAAGACTTTTTCCTTTTTACAAAAGTGGATTCTATTAAAGACATTAAACAAGGACCCTGAAAGAAAGGCAAAGGCGGAAAAGCTTTGAAGTGTGGGATCACACGAAGGATTTATGTGCTTATTAGAAAGAATATAAATTTAGGATTAACTTTAGAAATTTAAAATGGCAGAAGTAAAAGTGACTGAACATCCAAAATATAACCTAATACAACGATGTGTTAAATGTTGTCTATGAAGTACTACAATATTAATATAGATGTGGTTGTTATTAACACTTGTAATACCTGTTCTAATGATAACTAATAATAAGAATAACACAAATATAAGTGAGAAAGTGAATGTAATTAATAAGAAGACTACTATTACAGAATTAACCCAAGTGGATAAACGCATGTATTATCATGATAAATCAAATAGTGATTCGTCAATAACTGTATTTGCTAAACTTCTCTACCACTACGTGGAAACAATGGATGTGAGTGATTGTTAGTTTGCATGAAACTACCTACGTTTTTCTCGGAGGATGTGACCTATCATCACGTTCCCTTAACTTACGGTGTGTCTTGTAGTGTTGTAACTACTTTGTTCTATGTTACTGGTAAGTTACAATATTTTTATAGTAATATGGATTTGGTCTTTTCTGAAGTTACCATTAGAAGAAATATGAATCCAGTACGTAGTGCTAGAAATGCAGAGTTTATGGGGGAATTCTTTCTAACCACGAACCCCATAGACATAACATATACGCATAGAAATAATTTAACGTGCCTTCTGCGGGATGAAGAAAAAGATTTTTTGAATTTAGTGGAAGAAAGAAGGCAGGATTTTCAAAGGAAAGAGATTGAGCAAAAGCCGCATATACCTCCATGGGTTGCTCTATAAGGGGAATATAAGAAAGGCAAGGCTCATGCTGAAATGTCCCTGGACTTGGCAAAAATGGGTAAATTCTGTCTTCATAGTATACAAACTGAGTATAACAGAGTACTCATTGGTAAAAATGAATGTGAACATACCTTCCTAATAATGGGGGGATGGGGACTAAAAGGAGGAACGGAACCTATATTTCCAGGAATTTATTATGTATGCGGGAAGAATGCCAATTACAGGTTACCTGCAAGATGGTATGGCAGTTGTTATATTGCCATCGTATTCCCGAAGGTGTATCATATTACTAAGAACAATGACATGAGTGACATAAACAAAGGACTAACAAGAAATGGAAGAGCAAGTCTTTCTGAAATAGTAGGTGATATATTTGGTGCATTGATACCATCAGTTGGAGTCACATTAAGTTCTCATAAGATACGTCTATTGTCCACTGTAGTTGACTGTTGTCAACTGATAATGCTGGAGGATTCCTAATGATTAAGACTGAAATGGTAGTGATCACATCTATGGTTTTGCAAAATAGACTTGCTCTTGATATTCTTTTGGCAAAAGAGGGTGGAGTCTGTGGCATGTTGAAAGTTCAACACTGCTGTACATATATTCCAGATAAAAGTATTCAGGGATATATCAAGAATATTTCAAAGATTCATAATGATTTGACCCAACTGGAAGTTGACGGTGCATGGGAAAGATTTAGTAAAGGGCTGTCAAAATTAAGTAACTGGTTTTCCACTTTTGGAAATAGTTTATTTGGGAAAATAGTAATCCCTATGATTTCAATAGCATTAGTTATATCAATGATAGTAATGACCTATAAATGTTGTAAGGGAAAATTGAAAACAAAGTCAATGATTGACATGAAGAACAAAAGAATGGGAAGAAAGAGAAAATGGGACGAAATCGAACTGAAAGAAATGAAAGACAATCTGTATGGTAGAATGAAAGGGATGAATATAAAGGAAAGAAATAAAGAATATATAAAATCAAATGCAGATACTAAGATTTAATGTTAATCTTGGCATTTGGTAATGATGGGTATTTTATGATGCCTCTAAAATGCCATCAGAGGGGGGATCGATGGAGCAAAGATTCGAGAAAAAGAAATTTGCTCGGATCAACCTCTCGTTAACAGACACTAACAAGTAGAAATCATAGATAAATGAAAATTAACATACATACGACATTCATACATGGGAAAAAGGCTTTTTGCTTGCTTAAATAACAAAGAATAATTTGCTACGTAATTAAAATCCCGCTTGAAACCGAAAATCGATTTGCGCATGTGCGAACCTGTCCTCTGCAAGTAACCATGTGATTAACCATGTGAGAGGAAACCTCTCCCACATGCGCAAAGAGTTGCTAACTGTAGGTCTCGAAGTACCGCATGTCTGGCATATGCTTGCCCGAATCTTAAAAGAAGTTTTTCGCTGTTAATGCTTTGCTTAATAAAGAATAAATAACAGTTGATAGAGTAGAAGGGGGAGGTAAACAGTGATAATTACATATTTGAGAAATTAACATCTGTTTATGATCCTTTCATTAATAGTGAGTGTTTTGGGCCTGATATGCTAAGCCGGAAGAAAGATGGTGGGTGAAACATAATGAAAGTTGAGTCTGCGCATTAAAGACTCAGAGTGACCCGCTGAACGGTATATTGATCGCCTGCCAATACCCAAGGACGAGAGCTTGAGAAAAGATCCTCAACTAAAGAAATTATATAAAATTTGTATCTATCTGAGGTGTATGGGAACAGGAAGAGTCATGAGAAGTGAATAAATTAAGTGGGGAGGGTTTACTAAACAAATAATTAGTTAAAGATTTTAGGATGACCACATGAGGTGATAACAACTCCCCTGCCCTGGCACAATCATATTTCAGAATTTGCAGACATTTGCAACCTTTGAGGGTGGGACATGCAAAATTAAAGGGTATAATTCGAGTGACTTAAGGTTAAGTATAGAGAGAGATGATGAGAGCTGCTGCTGCTAAGGAGAGTCGTGGATGCTACGGAGAAGAACAGTTGGGAAGATTAAATATTGAGAGACAGCCTGATTAGATTGAATATTTGCGGAAGAATATCAAGGAGAGAGAGAGTGTAAGAGAGGTATGCACTCCGGTGCGTCAGGTTTCTAGAAAAGTATAGTAAGTATAATCCTTTCCTGCACATGTCCTAAAGTCTTTGTCTCCTGACTCTTAATCAGGTGACCTCCATCAATCCTTTTGGCCAGGGGTTGTGTTTCCTCTTTCATTTTGGTAACTATCACTCGTCCTTAAGTTTTCAATATTTGCTGCAACATACAGATTATTGTGTCTTTTGTCTATTCATCTATCGCCCTTAATGCATTTGAGGTTGTTGAAAGAGTCTGTATTTTGAATGAAATTTGATAAATGAATTTTTCTCTCTCATGAAAGTTGATGGAGTTTGCACTGTGAATCTGTGCAAATGAGCGTTCATTTTGATTGAATTATTAGATAAAAATTATTGAATCTTACCTGGAGTCTGTGATTATTTGCTGCAAAATTATAATGAATTTTGTTAATTATCACCATCAACTACTCGACTAATGGTCCATTGACAAAAGGAAGGGTATTGATCTGTGAAGATTAGTTAGACATAGACTAAATTCAGATCGAAGGAAATAAAACGTGACCCCCCATGAAATAGTCAGGAAATCCAAATGCTTATATGGGCCCATTATAAGTGATATTTTGATGAGTGAAAAATGTATCCTGGCCTTTTACTGGATCACTGCCACTGCCTAAATCCTTCCACCCAAAGCATATTAAAGGGTAATTTCCTTTTTTTTAAATTATGGAAGAGCAATAACTCCTCTCCTTCCTCCTCCCCCAAGGATGACTAATTTACTAAACCCTCAAATTCAGACTCACAAATCAGAGATTAAAGCAATGCCATGTAATGTACACTCTGCACCCACCTGCTGGTCAGTTATCTATTCGCTATCATAATAATTTCATCTTGATCGATTGTTCATAACTTAAACCTGACTATCTCCAAACTGTAACTTGGTACTTTATGAACTACCTTCTCCAGGTATTAGGATATTTCAGATGACTTCCAACAGGGTGGAGGAGTCGCACTTATCTTTAGTGTTTCATTCCAACACAGAAACGTTAATCTTTGCCCTGCCAACAAGTAGGCAACATAGTAGTTACTCTTAATTTCAATAGTATTTTTATTCTGATTTATAAGCCTCTACAATTGGAAGCAGTTTCTACAAATTCATTCCTAGACAAACATAGCATCTTAAGCCTTCAGCAGGAGAATTTTGTGGTCGTAGGCAACTTTCACACGTGGTTTGAGACCTCTTTGGCCATGTCAAAATAATTAACAGACTCACTTAATACCTTCAATCTAAAGCTCATCTCCTTATGCCTCACATATAATGCTGGACATCTGCTTGACTATTCACCTTATTCCTCACTAGCGCGTTCGTCTATTTGGTCAGACTGCACCCTTACTGCTTTTTAACCTTGACACCTAGAGATATTTAATAAACATATTTTTCTCTTGGTAGCCAATTTTAATATGCACTTTATTGACACTGCACCATATTTTCACCACATCTTCTCGAGCTTCATCGATCTTTAGGAGATCAAGTCCTCTATTTACATCTTTAAACATCCTTGAGCTCCTCCGTTGACATTTCCAAGGAGGAGTAGCTCCTTAACTGCACTAGGTTGCAGTTAAGATGAGATCCCATATGATGAAGCATGCCACTTCGGTGGTTGATGGGATTCTGTCCTCTTTAAGAGGACTTCTCTTATAGTTGGATGTCCTGTTGAATAGTATCAGTCTGTGTTTACACATTTCTTTATTAGACCCACGGACTCTGTGTTATTATATTCACAAATGGGAACTATTTAAAGTTTAAAATCCAATCTCTATGAGGTAGACTTGCTACCTTGCCATACCATTTAGTCTTACTATACTTGAGGAGAATCTCTCTAAAAGAAACCTCTGTAGCTCATTCATGGAAAAATGCCTGTCCTTATTCCATTAATCAGGTGGGTTATTTCTGCTCAAAATATGAAAATGCAAATCCACTAGAAAAACTTGAAATTCTTCCTGAGGACACTAGATAGATATGGCCTAGAAGAAGTTGTCTGTATGACAAACATAAACACAACTTTGAGTAAGAAATCTAACTCTTGGTTTACCAAAGAGCTCATCAAAAGTAATCTTGATGTTAGGAAAACTGCAAGTTTCTGGCAGAGGTCTTATTAACTTCTATCACTAAATGATTTACACCTGGTAGAGAAAGAACTCACAAAAAAGTAACAGGGCCAAAAATCTCATTACTCACACTGCATATCAACCGCATCAAATATCACCAAAGAATTGTCTGAAATTGTACAAGAGCTTTGATGGCCTTCTGCTACACAAACTGAGGTCGCTTCATCTCCATTGCTATATGAACAATTAACCTTTTTCGTTCTTATAAAACCCTGAAATTCAGAGCAGACATTTAAGGTAAATGCTTACAATGACCCTCATGTTTGGTATTGATATAATCGCCTAGTGCTCAGTCTAGTTCATCTTCAATAAAACTTCTAAGGGGAACTCCAGGTTTGCAAATTTATGAATCAGAACTTGACATTTTATTTCATAAGGCTCATCCATAAGGTTCACCTCTATATCTATGACTTGCTAAATATATCCAATTGTAAGCCCCCTTCTTGAGTTCTATTTTTACATCATCCCTTACATCCAGACAATTATCATTTTGCTGGAAGGTCGCTGTGGCCAAACCTTTATTGAAAATTCCTCTTTGACTTGAGATTTGAGAATTTATTGACCTATCTCTCTTGTCTTTTTTGTCCAAGATTTTTGAGAACATTGCATTAGAAGAATTTGATGAATCTAGCACCCTCTGAGAGTGCCAACTGGTGGGGTTTCACCTTGGCTGAATCACTCAATTTGTGGTTGTCTCGCTCTTGGATAATCTATGCAGGATGATGGATTAGAGAAACCCAGGGCTTTGGTTCTGCATGAGCACTTGGCAACGTTCGACACGATAGATCATTCCGTCCTCCTCTCAATAATGTCAGAAATAGCGATGGGGTTCGGCATTGGCCTGGATTGAATCTTTCTTGATCGATAGGAAACAGATATTTTCCAGCTCCTTTTTTCTCCACTCCTAAATATTTTAGGAGCGGCATTCCTCTGCAAAGAATCCTATCCCAACTTCTTTTTTACATCTAAATGTACCATGTGGCACATTTTTTACATCATAGAAGGAACCCAGGTTTTCATGTATGCTAACGACACCCAATTTGTTTTAGGAATACCTACTAACCAGGGTCCCAGATATGTTTAGTCTTCCGGAACTCTCTGATAATTTATCAGTCACTTGGTAGCAATTTGTGTGTGGATGTGCTATTTGTGGAAAAGCAGAATGATGTCACACATAGTGAAGTTAGCCTATGGCTGGAGGGGCTGACCTCTTGCCCTGTATTGTGTGCTATAGTAGGTGGAAGAAAAATGTGAAAGACATAACAAAAAACCAATGGATACAACGGGTTGGTTGAAACTCCTAACAGGAGTGCATATATATCTTTATATACGCAATTTTACTAAAACCAAAAAGTATTGGCTAACACCAGACCTAAAAAAGGTGGTCCACAAAAAGAGATGCTCTTTCCTAAATGCCCCCACTCCAGATGAAGGTCATATGTGTTCTCATCATCAAAGTCGAAAATTCGGGAAATACCATTATGCATTGGCATGTTCAGAATCAGTACATTATTCCACTGTGCATAGTGATAAAACTCCTCAGCATGTTGGGAGTCTCCCACACATCTGCATTAGACATCAAAGTGGTCTGTAGTCTGTCTGAGTCCAGAAATGAATTCTAAGCAAATATGGCCTCAATTACTTCAGAGACTACACAACTGCAAATGCTTTTCTTTCATTAATACTCAACGACTCTTCCCTATGTAGCAGACAAACACTAATGAATGTTACGGGCCTTTCATCACTCAGCTGAGAAAGTGCTGCTCCTGTGTCCATCCCAACTCCTCCTAATTGCATTCCCACCAGTGGCGGTAGAATAAGGAAGGAGCCTTAAGCTGGCCACCAGACTTTCCACTGGCCTAGCAAGTCAAGTCCATCAGGAGTGACAGAAGTTCTTCACCCTGTCACTCATCTGTAGCCAATGGTGGTGGCTATCCAGCCAGTTGTGGGGCTTAGTCACAACAATTTGCCAAACCAATTGGTTTGGTTCCTCGGCTCCAAGGGAGTGGACTTACACCTCTAAGGTCGCCGTAGGTGCTATTCTGCTTTAACTTTACATTGGCTCCCTTCCAAGTTCGATATGCACCAGTTCTGTCTTATTCTCCTTTGACCACCTTTTGTACGTGACTGTTCTGTTTGGTATTCTTATTTGATGCTGGTACTGCATTTATTACCTTTCCTCCAATTGTAAAGCTCTCTGATATCCTTCGGGATCCTGTTTGCTCTATATAAAACTTCATAAATAAATAAATAAAAGGGACACTGTGTGTTAATTCAAGCAAGAAGGCTCTGAATCTCTTGGATGCCACTAATCTCCCTGCGGACCCAGGTTCAGGGTCTTTTTCCTTACTATGGAGGACATCATTTTCTGAGTAGTCTTTAAACAACTGAACAATTCAATGCTCGTTTCTTTTAGTTGTGCTTCAGTTACATGCCGCAGGCATTGGAGAGTGTGGCGCTTGTAGAAGTCAAACTGGGTTGCACCTACAGTGAGTTGCAACTCCGCAAACTTAAAAGGGCAGTCTTGTGCACACATCTTTTCCCTTTGGTTCAGTATGCTCCCCCTGAGGGATAGATACTTTCTCAACTTCTAACCACTGGTGACCCTCTGAAACTAGCAGAAGTCCTCTATAATGTCCTATCTGCAACAGTCAAAACAGGACCCCTTCATGGAGGACCTCTTTCCTTGGTGCCCACTCCTTCCTTTTCTTTAGCACTGCATGTGCTGGAGCGGGTAGTACACAATTTTGTATACCCCCCCATTCTGCATGTTTATATTAATCCGAATAATCTAATTATTGTAATATTATTAATCTGTTTGAAGTGATAACTCACCAATTATATTAACAAAAGAATTACACGTGGGATTTGCATTTTGCATGGCTAAACTAATTGTATACTAATATATGTATGCATACTAATGGTAGAAAATTAGAATATTGCATGATATATGTTGCTTTTGTGACGTAATTGTAAATTGCACCAGATGACATCACTGGGTGAATATAAACGCTTTAAATGTTGCTATTATGCTAGGTAATTACATACACATAGGGGAATTAGTGAGGGTTTAACATTTTATTAGCCATTTCTATGTTTTAATTATGTTTTGTGTTTGTTTGCACTTGACCTAATCAGAAAATCTTATAGAAATGTGATTACATAGACTTTTCTGTATCACAGCTACCATAATGCACTAAGGGAAAACTATTGCAAGTTAACCAACTAGGGCGCAATCCTTCTGTTGAAACACGTCCACCCTCGCTGGAGGTGGTTGTCTGAACCAGTAGCCTGCCCCTAAGAGCTCCCATAGAAATTAGAGCAGCAAGTCATATACCTCGACAGAGACGGCTCCGGTGGACTTCTAAAGTACAAAACATATTCGAGCACATGGATAATTAACACTGGCTGTCCTTGCACTGATCAACAAATAACACGAAACCACATTTACTTTGATGCACTCAGAAAAGTTTGTAGAAGGCTTTCCAATCACTGTGCTACCCTTCTCTAGATACTTCCAACTATAGGCTTTAACTGAAAATGAATAAGACTCTTTAATACATTCTACTCAGCAGCTCAGTCATCATGCCCCGCCCACCTCCTGTCACCAACCGAGTCCTACACGCTGCCCTTTATCTCAGTGCCTTGAGACAACCTGTCAATGCCAGATCCCAATGGATCACTGCAGTCCCACAACTACAGAACCACCTCTCACCTCAGTGCCACGTTGGCATTAGAGTTGGCTCCGCAGAATTGGGTTATGAATTCAAGAAGGGCAGTCCTAGAATGTCCCCTGCAATAGCATACCTCACTCACATTTTAAAGCTCCATCCACCATAGTTAACAAGCATTGAAAATGCAATAGGTCTCGCCTTTGATTAAGTTAAAGCCATTTGTTTTGCTAATGTTATTGTATAGCAAAGCAAATGGCTTTAACTTAATAAAAGGCAAGACCTATTGCATTTTTAATAAACTAAGGAGCAGCAACATTGTTGTGGTGTCACCAGGGCTTTAAGTGGAACCTTCTTCAATATCATGTACAAGCCCTAGTTGCTGCTTATTTATCTTATGCAACTAATAACCATTGACAAAGCCAATAGTCCTGATTCACTGTAGGTATGATCAGGGGCGGCTGGCGACATCTGAAAGTGGCGAGGCGTAAAAGTTTGGGATGAGCAGCATGTTGCGATCGAATGCAGCGAGCGCCCCCGTCTGTCATAATGGGGGTATATTGGGACGGGGGGTGGGCGGGAGTTCTCCCCGTACGAAAATTTGTAATAAGAGTGGGCAAATGCTGCACTTTTAAGTACATTTGAGAAAGCAAGAAGGTTAATAAGGCAACTAACAGTGAAACTGTAGTTACAACATCAATAAAGAGATTTCATATGATAATGATGTAGGTAGCTACTTACTCAGTATAACCACAACACTTCATAACAGACTTTGAGATAATAATGCAATGCCTACTGCTGTGTGTCAGCTCATTGTAAGAGGCGCCGGCGACTGTATCCATGGTTTAAACAGGATTGTGGTCACCGAGCGGAATCTCCGTGAAAAACCTACTCGCTCGAGGACGAAGAACTGAGGTTAAAAAAAAGGCGCTAACTACATAACAAAGGAAAATAAAATGAACTATGGGTGGAGGCAAATACAAAATGACGAGAAATGTGCCCACTTTTACAAAAAAGATGATGTATAAAATGGGGGGGAAGAAATTAAACTCAGTCTGTTTGGTTTTGAAAAAAAAACATGCATCTGTTTTTGAATTACACACTTCGGGGGTTTGAATCGAAGCAATTGCTGCAATACACCACCTAATGTTGGCACTACTAGGTGTTCAGACTAGACGTCTTCCATGAAAACTACAACATTTGGTGGTGTATTATGGAGAAATACTTCAACAAATGACTTCGTTTTTCATGCACACACTCAGAGTAAAGCACGACTGGCAACAATGGCACACTTCATAATCTATCTTCCCTCTGGAATCGTTTTGATTACCTCATCCCCCAGTTAGCCACTCGGATTATGCATGTAGAGTTAATCTGCTAACCTTCCAGCTAACACCGCGCAGTATTGTGTATTTACCCAAGCACGGGCTTCAATACTGCCGTTTCGAACCAATTCCAGAGGCTTTGAGACAGGCTCTGTGCGTGAAATCCTAAAGCAGCCTTTGACTGATGTAATATACTGTAAGCATTTGTAGCCGCAAACTGTGCCCATAAATTGTTAATGTGCCGCAGTTAAATGTATCATACACACATTACGCAGTCCTTCGTTCTCCATCAATTTTTACATTGTTTGGCATTCATGTGAAAGATAGAGTGCATCTTTGCTATGATGTCAAGCATTATTTAAACTCATAATGCCGATGAATTTCCTTTTCTGTGTTGTGTCATAGTTTGTGTCTTCAGGGATGTAAAGCAGGCCCTTGCGGCCTCTGCTCTGACGAGGTGTGTAGCCTAGTAGAGGGCGTGCATGAAAAACTAATACATTTGGTGCTGGTGTATGGCCAGGCCTCGGCTTCTACTGACTGTACCCTTGGTCACATTTGACTGGTGTCATGCGGTCAGCACAGCAGCCCGTGGTAAAACACTAAATTAAGGCCTAATGCAGAATCTTCCCGCGCGCCTGACATCTCGACAGAAATGGAGCCCTGAGCCCCTAGAGGACCTGTGTGGAGGCAGAGCTACTCCGGAGTGTCCTTCAAGAAGAGTCCCTGGTCTGTCGTTCGGAAATAAAAAGAGCAGTTTAATTTTAGTCTCCACAGGACACAAAAGCCAGAGTACCTCCTTAAACTAACAGCTAGTATGTTAAGAGCACCATGCGGAGGGGAATCCATCGCGACGCTGATTCTCAAAATGTCTCCGAGAACGATTATTCTGTTTAGCACGCCGTAGGTGCCCACAAATAAATATCTGTTTGTTTTCAATTAACTGTGGTTGAACTGATAGCGAGGAAAAAAACAGACCGTTTTATTTAAGCAGTACCGAATAAAGCTGACACAACAAAAGCCCAATGAACACTCGACCGGAAGAGTATATTATGTTCCACATTATAGTTAATCACTTACTTCGAAAGCTTGAACCTGGTTAGGTTCCATCTCGTCTGGTCGGTGTCCCTCCTGCATAATAAACCGCCAACACGATACACGACGCACACCTGCTGCATTCTGATTATCCCGACCCCAAAATGAAATCGGAGCTGCCTAGACGAACTGTTCCACAGCCCACTCCCCCAGCTTCCAACATCCAATCAGGATGTTTAAACGGCAGTACAAACATGAAGTGCGTCCTTCAGTTGTTGCCACCCGCTTCACTACCTTGATGTAGGCCAGCCCTGCCTCTAACAATTTATTTCAACGGCACTCTGCTGAAAACGCCTGGGCCACAGCATAAGCGCCCCATATACAAGTTAACCATTCCGCTTCTACCGGCCACTCCTACCATGCTGACAACACTCTCTCCTCGTGTGTGCCTCAAAGGCGAGCGATAGCCGTCGCCCCAGCCAGCACATGCGCAGGAGGACATGTCTCGGCTCGCTCCCCACTCAGTACTTTCATTATTAAAGCAAGTAAGCAACAGAATCTGTGTTACAGTTAACACGAAGCAGAGAGCACTTTATTTAAAGCTGCTTCGTGTTGTACATTAATCCTCTCTTTTCTCTCGGATGCTAGGCAGGGCAATGCCCCTTTCACCCGTTATAACCAGCCGCCACTGGGTATGATGTTACTTGTTGTAGCATATATCTAGATGCAATGACAGAAACAGCAAAATACAAGTCGGGCGGCACACTATGCTAAGCACAGATTTTTACCTTACGTGTTTAGGCCACGCCCTTAATTACATTGGCCACGCCCCCTTGAGTGACCCTCCAGTTTTTTCATCCCACTTAAATCCCTGCCTATAGCCTCTGTTACTTCTATCCCTTGACCATCCTCCCCTGGCCCAGTTTTCTCTCTGTCCTCGGTTACCTCTAACCCTTGACTATCTTCCTCTGTCCCACCCTATTGGTTCTCTACCATCCAATGTTTCCTTTGTTGCCTCTATCCCTTCTGTCACCGTGTTCCTGTCTTTCTTCTCGTTTTGATATTCCACTTCACTCTTTTACTTTAACTTCCTTTGTTACTTTAACTTACACTGCCTTCTAGTGCAGATGTTCACTCCTCAGCCATTTCACTGCTCCTGTCGCCCCTCTACGTTTGTCACTGTTCTTCTGTAGTTCTTCTCATTCTGTCATCGCCATGGCTCCAGTGTCCGCATCACATATGCCCCCCGCCCCCTTTTCCAGAAGAACCTAAAGCAGGTTATTCTGCGGTGCCCTCTGTGCTGCATGGTGCTCTGTGTGCAGGCAGATTCACCCCTGCGTTCCTCTTGGTCTCTCCCAAAGGTGCAGGTGCCGCTCCTCGCCGGGTGCTTTCTGGGCAGTGTGGTGCTGCCAATGTAAAGAGATGGCGAGTGGTCAGGCCGCAGGCCGCCCCTCACAATTCTCCGTCTCCTCCATGAGTGCCTTGTGCCGCGCACCATGCAGCACTAGAGTGCAATGTGGTGGTGTCTGTGCAGTGAAGTGCTCTATGCCTGGGGGGAGGGGCGAGAGATGTGATGGTCAGGGCCCCCACTGATCTTTGCCTTTTCCAGAAGTACCTGTTGCCACTCATAATGGGGCTGGGGGGGGGCTGGATATGACGCATGGTGCTGTTTGTGGAGTGAGGAATTGTGTGCCAGTTGTGCCACTTATCATGGGGTGTTCTGTGTGCAGTCAGTGTGCTGCTTTGTGTGCACGGAGGTGCTGTGCACCCAGGGAGGGTGATGGGAGGCGGGGTTTACACCTCTCGGCACCCCTCACTCTCTCCCTCTCTTCCAGATGTACCTGGTACCACTCATCACGGGGAGCCGCGCGGACTGGGAGCAGCTGCAGCGGATCGAGTCCAGTATCTCAGAGAAGGCTGTCAGCGTGACTCAGACAGGTAGAGATTAACGACTCTATCACCTCACCATCCCCTCCCCCCGGGCCGTCTCTCTCTAATGCGATGACTTCATTTATCTCTGCACAGAATCTGTTCACATTTGCAAATGAAGACGCTGTTATTTCGGTTTCATTTGAAATTGCTTGGTTACTGTCGCTGCGGCCTCAATTAATTATGTTTTCAGGGAAAGGCTCCCAACCCCAGAATATTAATCAAGGGTCTGCGATGACAGGCTCGCAAAGGCCGGAAAGTTCACTTCTCATTTCTGCCGAGACGAGGTTTCCAGCGTTGCCGTTTTCAGTGCTTTTTCGCATTTCTGCCACTGAGGCGGTCAAGAGAGCCCACTTCACTCTTTTACTTTAACTTCCTCTGTTACAGGCATCTGCTGTTTATTTTTGCATCGCGCTTTCAAAAGTGAAAGCGAGAACCAAAAATAAACACGCGGTGCCCTGTCTGCTTTTTTGTCCGGCCCAATCAAAGAGCCGGACTGGCGCGTGCAAGGCAGCGTGACGAAGCCTCTGATAAGAAACTTCGTCATGCCAGCCGTAATGCAGGCGAGTCCAGGTGGGCCAGGCAAAAAAGCGAAAAGGAGGCACCCTGGAAACCTCATTTCCAATGGCAGCGCACCGTTTTACCTAAACGGTGACGCAAGCCAATGGGAATAAGGGGCGGGGCTTAAAGCCCTTTGCAGAAAGTACTCATCAGCATTAAATCTCGCCAAGCGACTGCGCATGTGCGCAGCAACACTAGGCGAGACCTAAAAAAGGAAAGCACAGGAACAACCAGCTATTCGACAAGAAACACATACTTTGATTAATTGAGATACCACATTACTCAAAATCTTGATAGACATACTTGTAAAGACAAGTAAAATTCACAAAAAAATAATAGAATTTGCTTTCACTGTTTGCATCAGCTCAAAGTATCTAAACTTGAATACATCCTTGTGACTCACTGCCTCCATAGCAGATAGCATTTCTTGGATTTTGCAAGGGATACTTGCATGTACTTTCAATCGAAGGACCTTGGCTTCAAATCTCTGACAAGCCACAGATGTTTGTATTTTTGCAAGTACATTTTTGTGCATATTTTTCTTATTTTCCCATGTTTTTCTTTTTATTAACAATGAAAATGTATCAAATAGTTTTTGCCGGAACTAGTCAGATTTCTTAGGAAATGTTTAAATTGACAATTTCTAAAAACGTTCTTGTTACACATTGTTAGTTGTTTTTAAAACCATTGCCCGATGCTTGTAAAGATAAACAAGAGAGGTATTTTGACTAAGCACTTGCGCTTTGATGACACCTTACGATGCATCATTCACCAGTTGATGATGAGCAGTGGAGTACAATATATTTCCAATTTAAGAAACAGTTTGTATTCTACTTTTTTTTATAGCATAGGAAGTACGGAGCATAGTTGGACTAAATCCCATACATACATGCATTTTCAAGAGCATGAAAAACGTCCTTATTTAAAGAAAGCCGTGTCTGGTCATAGTGATCGCTTTTCATGGACGCGTGCTGAATTT
Organism: Triturus cristatus; assembly: GCF_964204655.1. NCBI lineage: Eukaryota > Metazoa > Chordata > Amphibia > Caudata > Salamandridae > Triturus > Triturus cristatus. Next base: position 235,455,238 of record NC_140581.1, read on the forward strand.
CACAAAAGAAGTAACCTATGTTTTTTTAATGGAACAAAGGTAAATTTAATGGTGTAGTATATTGTTGGCGGTGGTGTGTATGTGTCATTATTGCTTGTTATACTATGTGTCATGAGATTCACCCAAGCTAAATGTAGGGTAAAAACTAGCTGTGAGTGTAACTCTGTGTGCCATAATCACATATAATTGCCCAGAAATCCCACTAAATTACCCAGAATTTCCACAACATTACGCAGAATTAAGCGAGAAAAGTAATTCTGCATGTAGCGCTATTTTCTTAGTGCAAAAATGCATCTTTGTGTCCAAAATGGATGCGAGGGTGCATTTTGCACTCAGAAATAGTGCTAAACTAAACAGAACATGAATAGCGAGGGGTGCTTAATTTGAGCTGGTGGTTTCCGGTGCTCAGCACTGGCACTTAATTGTCAACACCAGCACTTAGTCAAACAGCTCCACCATGTGGCAGACTGCCCTAATTTATGACGTAATTTAGAGATCATCACAACACAGCATTGGTTTATTAATTCAATATGCATTAATAATTTATAAAACCAGTGGCACAGCCCATTCTTATAGCTATTGGGGCCTAGAATAGTCTGAATTTTTACACTGTTAGGTGTATGGTGGTTAGTAGTTGCGGTGGTCCTGACATTGGCAGTGCTGGTAGGAGCAATGGATGGTGCAAACAGCAGTAATCTCCTGAGAGGGCCGCTTATTATTTTACAAATTTGGGGAGGATTTTTATCATCAAAATTACTCTTAGACACATGATCTGCTGAAATTACTCTTAACTACATGATCGGCTGTAATAGCATCATTAACGGCAAATCTGCTCAAAAAGTAACGCAGAATAAAAAATTAGCTAGCATTCGCGCCAAGAATTTTCAATTCTATTAAGGACACGGAGGCGAGGATTATGCTTCTCTTTCTCATTTATTGCTACTCACAGCAGCTAATGAAAACTTATATTATGTAAAACAAACTACATTTCCCATGATGCATGCACCACATCACTTCCTGCAGAGCCCCATAAGAGCCAGTAATACCGGAACCTGTCCTCTTTCTTTACTTCGAACATTAAAGTCCAATAATATAAACAAAAAGTCCAACAACAGCTTCCAACGTGGAAGAACCAGACCAGCTGGGAGGAACGTCAACTTCAAGCAGGATTACGACTAATCCATCTTCTTTTCGGATCCTGAAAAAAGCAGAGATAGAACAACCCGTAACTTCTGTATAACCAGAGTATATATGCAAACGGGTGAGCAAGAATTACAAAACTGTAATTTAACCGGGTGGGATAATCCTTCCCTCCGTGTCCTTAATAGAATTGAAAATTCTTGGCGCGAATGCTAGCTAATTTTTTATTCTATTACAGGACCGGAGGCTTCGTATTATGCTAGTTTAACGCTGATTAAAAACTACCGAGGATATGTCACCCACCGGTTTATAATAAAACTGTTTAAATGTTGACTCAGAAGACCAATCCGCAGAATGCATGATATCTTGAACAGTAGAACCCAACATGAAGGTCTTAGAGGCCATAGCGCCTCGAACAGAATGTGCACCAAAGACCTGAGTATCAATATCTGCTTCCTGCATAACATTTTTTAACCATCTGTCTATAGTAGCTGCAGTAACAGGTTTGTACGGTTCTGCAAAGCAATCAATAATTGTACCACACCATCAGGCCTGGTAGGCCTGGTACATTCTTCATAAGCCTTAAGACATTGAACCACACAAAGTTTAGCATTGTCAGGAAACGCATGATAATCTACGCTGCGTGACATGGTTTTAGTTCTAGACGTAATATTAAACGAATCTCCCTCCGGAGTAAATACTCTACCTGTAATATCTAGAGCCTTAACATCCGAAGACCGTCTACAAGCCGCCAGACATAGCAACATGGCCAGTTTGGCCGATAATTGTTTCCTGGACAACATATTGTTGTTGGGCCATCTGTTAAACAGGCAAAGAACCAGTGAGACATTCCACAAGGAAGAATATTTTGGTTTGGGTGGATTAGCTACTCTGATACCCTTTAAGAGTTTGCATATTAAGGGATGCATCCCGACAGGTTTGCCCTCAATCTGAGAGCGGCCCGACGAGATGGCTGAACGGAAATTATTAACAGAACGATACGCTAAACCTTCAGACGCTTTTTCGGACAGGACATTTACAATAAAGGGTAATTCTGCCCCCACGGGATCCACATGTTGTCCCATGCACCAACGAACCGAGCACCCCCAGGCTGAAGAATATCGCTTCCTTGTAGAGGGGGCCCACGCTTGATAGATGAAGCCTGAAGCTTGCTCCGAAAAACCTGGCATCTGCCAACGCTGCCGGAAAGTCTCCAGTCCATCAGAGACAGCTGCCCCGATAGTACCATCGGGTGCATCTCTCCATGAGGGTCCTGGACCATTGTCGAGGACCAAGGGATCCTCCTGGGGAAGTCGCAACTCGCCTCCAACAGTAACGTGAACCAAGGCTGCGACTTCCACAAGGGAGTTACCAATATCACTTCCGATCTCAGGCGCATCACATGTGTGAACACGCGAGGAATGAGAAGGAAGGGTGGAAACGCATAATTCAAAGTCGGGGTCCAATCCTGTGCAAAGGCATCCGTCGCTAGAGCCAACGGATCCGGCCTCCAGCTGAAAAACTTCGTCATTTGATGATTCAGTCTGGAGGCAAACAGGTCGATCTCGCAAAGACCCCATATCTCCTGCAACCACTGAACTACCCGTGGGAGAAGTTGCCAGTAGCTGTAGTCCTTGAAATGGCGTGAGTTCCAATCCACTACTACATTCGACTGACCCGGAATGTATTCGGCTATGACCGAAATCTGATGACTCAGGCAATAATGCCAAAAGTCCTTCGCTATCTCTACCAGCATTGAGGACCTCGTGTCCCCCAGTTTGTTGAAGTACTGTACCGCCGATATGTTGTCCATCCGAAGAAGGATGCAACATGAGACCTGTCTGGGAGATAGGATCCTGATCGCAAATGACCCTGCCAGGAGTTCTATACAATTTATGTGTAGATTTAACTCTTCTAGGGACCAACGTCCCCCTGTGGAAATATTTCCGCAGCGCCCTCCCCAACCCCAACGACTGGCGTCGGATTCTATGACCACTTCCGGTAGGGAGCCGAAAATTGCTCTGCCGTTCCCGCTTCCACGTGGGCAAGCCACCACTGTATCTCCTACCACACTTCCGGGGAAAGAGGGACTAAGTCTGTGTAGGAAAGACCCTTTTGCAAGTGTTGAATTTTGAGTCGTTGAAGGGCCCTGTAGTGTAGGGGTCCCAGAAATATTGCTTGAATGGACGACTCAAGAAGTCCCACTATCCGGGCAATCACCCTGAGAGAAACCATTTGTTTGGTTAAGAGGGAGCGAATCTCCTTTTTGATATCCTGAAGTTTGGAACGTGGAAGACTGAGCTGGGCCGTCTGAGAGTTTATGACGAACCCCAGAAAATCTATCGTCTGCGTGGGGCACAGAACCGACTTCGGTTAGTTGATCACAAACCCCAGGTTCTGCAAGATACGAATGGTAATGCTCAAATGCTGAACCGCCAACATCTGAGACTGCGCCATGATGAGCATGTTGTCTAGATAGACAATCATGCGAACCCCTTGTTCCCTGAGGTAAGCTACTTCAGGTTTCAGAACCTTGGTGAAGCACCACGGTGCTGAGGAAAGTCCGAAAGGAAGGACCAAATATTTGTACCACCGGTTCCGCTTTTGAAATTGAAGGAATCGACGATGTGGGCGAAATATGGGGATGGACAGATAGGCGTCCTTCAGGTCCAGACGGACCAACCAGTCCCCCTGCTTCAGTAGGTCTGCCAACAGATGGATGCCCTCCATCTTGAAGTGCTTGTAAGTCATGTACTGGTTGAAATCCTTCAAATTGAGTACCAACTTGTAACCACCTCCTTTCTTCTGTACCAGAAAAATATTGCTGCAGAAACCGCGAGGGCCCTCGTCGCAAGGTGCTATTGCGTGTTTCTGAATCTATGAAATCGCACTCTAGTCGGGAAAAAGAAAGCTGTCTGGGCCGATGAACCTGATAAGGAGTCTGGAAGAAATCTAGATGAAACCCCTGAACTGTCTGCAAAACCCAGGCATCCTGCGATAGTTGAACCCAATTGTGATAAAACTGCTGAATACGTCCCCCCAATGGAAGAAGGAATAAGTCTGGAGCACTCACCTGAAGACTCGGTGTTCTGGAATCCTCCCCGATAGGAGCCTTTATTAAAGCGTCGCTTGTTGAAGCGCTGCCTGGTGGGGTAGAAGGTGCCGCCGTGGGTAGAATCCCACTCTCCCCTGCCGCGACCGAAGTCTCCTCGCTGAGGACCTTGGGAGAACTGACGGCCAAACGAGCGTCCCGGGCCTCGTCCGGCCCTGTTGAAAACCCCAGCTTGAAACACACGTTTGATTCCTGCCTGTGCTTTATCCAGGGTCGTGAAAGTGCCCACGTATTTCGCCACATCTTTGACGAAACGGTCGCCAAAGAGGTTTCCGTCCGCCAATGGCCCAGGCTCTGCCGCCGCCAACTCCGTTAGATTAGAGTCCATGTGCATAAGAATGGACTTTCGGCGCTCCATGGAAATTGCGCAGTTGGTATTACCAAAGAGGCAGATGGCCCGCTGGGTCCAGCCTGCCAACACATGGGAATCAATGGTGGTTCCCGATTCCTGCGCCTCCAGAGCCATCTCCAAGATCTTGGCCAAAGGACCGACCACATCCAGAAGCTTGTCCTGACACCCTCGCCATGCGCGCTCTATACCCTTCTTAGGGTCCTTAGCAAACTTTTTAAGGAAAGTTAATAGGCTGGGATCAATTTCAGGCGTTTCGGCCACCTTGTCCGAGAGATCCGGCCGGGGACATTCAGACCGCAGTCTGTTGCGCACCTCCTTGTCAAAACTTTTGCGCAAATTTTCGTGCAGGTACACCGCCACCTCTGGGGCGGGTAGCCGATCAGAGGACCTAGGATGAACAATGTCCGAGGGGTTAAAGGTAAAGGGAGTAGGGGTCGTCTGTGGAGTTTCCACATTCTTGGCCTTCCTAGTTTTCTCCTTAGGAGGGGAATCATCTGGGGTGTCAGATTTGTGGAACCAGGTTCTGAATCGGTATCTTGAACCCTCTCTTTTTCCGTATCCGAACGCGGAAGTGAAGAGTAAGAGGTAGAATGAGGCCAGGGTTTAGGCTGTGTGCCCTCTGACGGAACCCCTGCTGGGGTAGTGAAGCCATGATGCTTCGCAAGCCTCTCCAACTGCCTGGTAATAGGCTTCAACGCAGTCGCCAATGCCTGCTGCACAGTTCCCGGAACTGCCTTCTTCAGGGCCTTGTTGACCGACTCCTGCACGGAAGCGTCCAGGGCCTCAACAATATTTTCCTCGATGGAAGGTGTACCTACTTCCTCCTCATATAAGGTGTCATCCTCCTCATAGTGCACCCAATTTTCCATGGTGGAGCCAAATTTATAGACGTACTTGCTCATAAGGCAACAGTAAGGAGGAGTAAAAAGGGGGGAGCCAACCCACAGCACAACAGCACAGGTACCTAGCTCCTCAGCAAAAGCTGTGTCCCAATTATTACAGCCCACAGGGCGTAGTGAAGCCAAAAGAGCAAGGAAATCCAAGGAGGTGTGCTTCCTCCAGGCCCAGATCGTTTTTGCAGCCAGCCAGGCGTCAATCAATGCTCTCTGAAGAAATCTCAGGCTGTTATGGCAAAAACTAAAGAAAAACGACAGAAAACCGGGCAGTTATGACGTGCGTAGCCCAAATCCTACCAAAATAGCCCAATTGGGCTACGCACGTGGAAACATAAACCAAAAGGAAAAGTGACTGGCTCCAAGCGCACCAGCATACAAGGGGAGCCTTTGCGCTAGCTCACACGTTAATTTTCACCCGCCTAAGGAGGGGCGGTACCGTGCACTCTCCGCTAATTAAGCGCTACACGTGCTGGGAATTCCCGAGGCAAAGCGGCAGAGCGCCGCGTCTTGCACCCAAAACGGCGCGATGCACACTGGCATCGACCGCCGTAAGCTAAGGTCTCTGACAAAGTCAGCTAACACCTTACCGCTCCCAGAGGGAGCCCCGTAGCGCCAAGGGCGCGAAATCCGACCCGCCTTCACGGCGTGTACGGTCCAAACACTATTCACATTTCTTGTGCAAAGCGGCTTTTTAAGTGTTAAGATGAGGTTAACAAAGCGCCGCTTGCAGTAATAAATCACGAAACATTATATATCATCAATTATGCATCATTAACAAAAACGATCTCAGGAACTTATCTGTCTGCATGAGCAACAAAGAAAGAGGACAGGTTCCGGTATTACTGGCTCTTATGGGGCTCTGCAGGAAGTGATGTGGTGCATGCATCATGGGAAATGTAGTTAGTTTTACATAATATAAGTTTTCATTGGCTGCTGTGAGTAGCAATAAAAGAGAAAGAGAAGCATAATACGAAGCCTCCGGTCCTGTAATAGAATTACTAAAATTACTTCCATTACTCTGGTGTGATTGATAGTCAGCACAAGGCCTAGTAAAAACATTGACATACTTTTGGCACTCCATGGGTGACTTGTCATAGAACATAGAAGTAGGGTAAACTACTGTCACGCTTTATGCACATTCATAGCTGCAGAAAAAAAACATATTATAGTATACTGCAGCAGTGGATTTAATCTGCCATAAGTGACCCAAAGTTATTTATGGCTTTTACAAAAATTGCTCATGGCTATGGAATCAAGAATGTTTTTCGCTGAAATGTTCAAACATCACCTTTCGCACAATAACTCACGATCCACCAATTCTTTATTAGCAAAAAAGGCCACTTTATTAAGACAGGTGCCAAATTATATTTTTCTCTAAACACAATTTTTCCATTATCTGAGAAGCAAAACCCCAAATTTTCCTTGACATCTATAAAACATAACCCCCAATGTAGACCCCAAGCAAAAACAACTAAATGACTCCTGTTGATAGATCCCCCTCATTCTCATTTCCCGTCCCCGTGACTGCGTCCCCCACCTCCCCCGTTGGAGGATGGGCAATCCCGCTCAAGGCTGCCCACCACCCCCAAGCAAAAAAACCCGCCTACAAAAGCCTGGCTAACCGAAAAACCTGTCTTATCGTGGCAAAAAGAAAAACCCAGGCCTGGCAGTAGCCAAACCTATAGAAGAAACCAATAGAGGTAAAGGGAAAAAACAAAAAGAAACAAGAAAAAAGGGGAAGGGTGGGTGGGACAAATTCGAAATCTCTTCCTCCCCGCTCCCTGGGGCACAATGATTTTCCCGCCCCACAGCGCCTCTAATTAAAACCTCGCCTCTCGCCTCGCGCCTCCCGCCTCCCTAATTACCCCTTCCCCGCACCTGGGTGGCCGCTCCATTGTGCGAAACCACCCAGGGGGAGTCTGGCTGGCGCTCAGTGCCCCCTGGGTCCCCCCTCGCACAATAACTCACGATCCACCACTTCTTTATTAGCAAAAAAGGCCACTTTATTAAGACAGGTGCCAAATTATAATTTTCTCCAAACACCATTTTTCCATTATCTGATAAGCAAAACCCCAAATTTTCCTTGACATCTATAAAACATAACCCCCAATGTAGACCCCAAGCAAAAACAACTAAATGACTCCTGTTGATAGATCCCCTCATTCTCATATCCCGTCCCCGTGACTGTGTCCCCCACCTCCCCCGTTGGAGGATGGGCAATCCCACTCAAGGCTGCCCACCCCCCAGCAAAAAACCCGCCAACCAGGAAAACCTAAAAGAGTTTTCCTGCCCCACCCAACAGAAAATTGTTACCATCTGGCAGATGCGCACCAAATACTCTCTTTCCAAATTTGAGCATCATGTCCCTCAACTCCAGTAAATAAAAAGCTTGCCCCATGGTAGACAAATGTACCCCATCTTCCCTGAAAAGATGTCCTTCAGTGCCCCGTATATGAGAATGAGAGAGAACCTGTATTCTCATGCCCTCACAAAACAGTCTCATGGCTCTATTAAGCTTCCGTCGCGCTTTCTCTATAGCTGCATGGCTTCGTGCTCCTTTCCAGTGCATCCTCGTTATGAACTCAGTCCAAACTACCGTGGTGCCTGTCCAATTAGACTTGATGCTTGCTAGATCCTGCTTCATCAATTTTATTAGTGTCAGCCCAGATAAGGCCACGAGATCATTCTCACCCAAATGAATAATCAGCAGGTCTGGCGGGCCCTTGTTGAAACACATCATGGCCAACAAGGAAATTAAATCCCCCCAACGCATTCCCCCTTTACCCTTCCAAACCACTTCATGGCTAGCACTTTGGAGTCCAAGCAATCTCCCACAAATCTGTTGCTCAGCATAAACAGCGGCCCACTTTACGAAGGAGTGTCCTACTATCCATGTTGTCTTTTTCAAATTTACAAGCCCCGAAGTCTTACCTAGGCAGAAAAACAAACGTTAACAAAAAAACACAGTAAAACTGAAAATCTTATTTCCTAACATATTTCTCGCAACATTTGGATTTCCATCTCCCAATCCGACGTATGTCAGCCCATGACCATCCCAATCTAGCCGCCTCTGTTGCAGCCCCAATACAAAACAAATGTGTTCCAAAAATTAAAGGGTTCTCCCCAAAAGAACGAGCACTTTCCTCATCACAGCCAACAACTGTGCGACTGAAATCTGACTCCCTTGTGCATGGCAAAATATGGCCCCAGGAGAAAAGAATCTAGATGCCTTAAAAACCTCCCATGCCCTCACTGGACAGCATTGACCCACCCCACACCTGTTTAAGAAAACCCATTTACCCTTGCCCAGCTGATCCGTTTTAGATACCCTCAACCAAAGCCGCAACCTGTGTTCTTCCAAAAAAACCTCCTCGCTGTTAATCCCCGCCCTAAGTCGCAAACCTAGCAGCTCGGATGCCCTAAACACCCCAAAAAACAACCAAACAAAACAGAGCCTAAACAGGCCGCATTCAGCCTCATTATAACAGCAAAGTGGCAGCTGCACCAGCATCCTTTGTAACAAATCAAACGTCACCGGTCGGCGTAACTGCTTGCTCCCAGCCTGTACCCTACTTAAAGCTTTGAGAACTCTCTTCACCAGCACCCCCCCTACCGGGTCCCTCCCCCACCTCAATTGTCCGTAAAAAGAAATCCCAGCCAATTTACCGGAAATGGTATTGTGGGAAAAACCTTTATCTATCAGGTGTAAAACAAAACCCAATAATAACTGTTCATCATCCATCCTTACCCTCCTTTCAGCACACGTGTTACCATAACAGAGGAACTCGCTCCATGCTTGCTGATAGCTCCGTCTCGTAGAGTCCGCTACAGAGTGCTCTACCAAGTCGACAATTCTTAGTCCCCCCACTCTCAGACACACAGTGGGACTTGAGTCTTGTGAGGTGCGGCCCCAAGAGCCAGCCTGCGAAATCTCTCCCACTGCAAACGAGACTGAGAGTCTGCTATACGGTTGTTGACACCTGAAATATGTTGCGCCTTGAAAACAATGTTAATCTGTAAACATTTTAACATGAAAGCACGCAGCAAACGTGAAACTCTCAAATCCCTGGCCTTCTGGTGATTGATCAGCTCTACCACCGCTATATTTTCGACATTAAACAACACTGAACGATTCTGAAACTCCTCACCCCAGACATACAATGCCACTAGTAGAGGAAAGAATTCTAGGAAAGCGATACTGCGCCCATGCCTTAACCAACGCTCTGGCCAGCTCTCGGCGCATCAACGCCCTTCCCAAAATATGCCAAAACCTTTTGCTCCGCCGCATCCCAGTAAACCTGTACTTGCCAGACCATATCTTCGTCCGCAAAAAACAAAGACACTCCGTTGAAGTCTGCCAGAAAAGTCAACCAAACTCTCAGATCCACCCTAGTGGCTGCAGACAGACGTACTCTGTGGTGCGGAAGAAAAACCGCAGAAAAAGACATAGCCAGCCCCAACCTCCTGCAGAAAGTTCTCCCAGCCCTCACCACCCTACATGCAAAATTGAGGTATCCCAACAACTTCTGCACTTTCCTGAGCTCCAATTTGCGCTCCTCCACCACGGATGACAAAAATAAAGAAATCTCCTGCACCTTTGCCTCCGGTATCCGTGCCACCATATTCACTGTGTCAATTTCAATACCCAAGAAAACGATGGTAGTGCTGGGACCCTCCATTTTATCCCGGGCCAACGGCACACCGAGCTCCTGCGCCATACTCTGAAAAGCAGACAAAGCAGCTTGACACTGCCCAGAGTTCTGAGCACCAATGAACAAAAAATCATCCAAATAATGGCAGATGAGGGCATGACCAGTAATGTGCATAAAACGCCACTGTAGAAAAGTGCTGAATGTTTCGAATAGTGCACACGAGATAGAACACCCCATGGGCAGCATCTTATCTACATAAAACGCCCCTTGAAAATGCATGCCTAAAAGTTGAAAATCACAAGGATGGATGGGAGTAGATGAAAAGCAGACTGCATGTCACTTTTAGCCAATTGCGCGTGTCGCCCTGCAGAGCGTACCAAACCCAGTGCGTCATCCACTGAAGCGTAAGACACGCAAGAATCCGCTGGCGATATGAAATCATTAATTGAGGCACCCTCAGGCCACGGCAGATGGTGTATCAGACAGAAATCCACAGCTTTCTTTTTGGGCACCACCCCCAGTGGAGAGACAATCAAATTGTGAATGGGACATTGATCGAAAGCTCCAGCCACCCGACCCGCTTCTACTTCGGACTTTAACTTCTGTTGGACCACCTGTGGGAACTCCTTAGCAGATTTCAGGTTATCCGACCACCTACCCTGACGTGGGCCCTGGTAGCTTATCCGGAAACCCTCCTTGAAACCCCACCATAATCTGTTAGCTGCTGCGGAGTCCGGGTACCCCTTTAACCACTGTCCCAAAACCTCCAACCTAATTGGGGTAGGCGCCTTTTGATACAAACTGGAAAGCCTGCCCTCTACCCCGCTGTCCCCTTCCTTGATCCCCAAACCGTTGGCCAGCAAAGCATTGTGTGAGGGGATGCTTGCCACCGCATTGCGAGCACTCGTGTTTGTACCTGCAAAACTGCCGGCTGCAAAACCCCCTGTTGAAATTCCAACAGGCCCCAAACATGATTGTCTGACCCCTGCCACCCAACCCCGCCCCAGGCTGGGCGGGACGAGATGGAAAGGGCCGATAAGAGACTGGTAACCCACTTGCCGTATGAGTGGTGGCAGGAGGCTGAGAAGACGCCATCCATTGTAACCACAGCTCAGAATCCACATCTCCCCATGGCCTATCATTGGAAACACTCAAACGAGCCCGAAATTCCTCGTCATATGACAACCATGCATATCCCCCAAAATAACTCTGAGCCTTCCGGATAATATCCATATACTTAAACAATGCTACCGCTCTATCCTGGTATTTCTCACAGTATATGCTGGCATAAATAAGAAATGCCGAAGTCCAGTTTTCAATTGTTTTGGGGACCCTAGGGCGCCTGGCCAACTCTAATTCTTCCTCCTTAGACCCTTCTTTGGCCTGAATATCCCGATGCAACAACTTAAAAACATCGACAAATTCATGTTTCCAAATTCTGCTTTTGGTCCTATCCGATAAATGTGATCCTAAAGGCATACCAATCCCCATATACGGCAATTTTTTGTGTATATTCTTATCTTCCTCTACTGAATCCTTGACTTCCTTACCCTTCTCGATGACAGTTGCATCGCCAGCATTAGAGACGCCCCCCACCCTTGCAGCATCTTGCAAATTACCGGGGCGCACATCCCCAGCATGAGCCTTAACCCCCACCAACTCCTCCCCCACACCAATGGACCTTTTTGCTTTATACGGTTTACCCCCTTGTTGCCAAGCCGACCACCATCCTGCCGTACCTGTTGGCAACGGAGCCGCTCTGAGTTGTATATCCCGACGTTCCTCCATGTAGGTGGGTGACAGTGGCATGTTCCCGCAGCTTTGCTTGGTCCGCTCATGACGTCTGCAAAAAACTAAGCATACTGTGTTGCCCCGACACCCCCCTCTTACCCCTCCATGATGTCACATACTGTTTCTGTTCATCCCCACCATTTCCCTCACGCAGTTCCCCTTCCTCCAGTTCATCGCTGTCAGTATCCAATACCCCTTCATCACCATTATCACCACACAATGACCCACTTCCCCCTTGCATGACCAGAACTCCCCTTTCGCCAGAAACCAAATTCCATGTAACATTCGTCTTAACAGATGGGGTGCCTGTGCTAGAAGGGAAATCCACTCCAGATCTCCCTCCCTCTACATGCCCCCCAGACAGAGCCACAGCGTGCTCTTTCTGTAGTGTGCGCCTGCCAGACGTCTTCCGTGTGGACAAAACTGGCAGTGTGGTACACAAGCCGCTCTCACTAGTCTCTTCCGGAACTCCTAAGGTGCCCCCGGGGACCCCTAACTCACCACCCACGCCTTGCCAGGTGTGCCACCCCTGCTCACCCAGACCCACTGGCCCTCCGTGTGCTCTTGCTCCACTTTCCTGGCTGTACCCTGCAAGCGTCCTCTATGCTGCCGCAGTCCTGCCGGTTGACTGTAAAAATGCCGAGCTACCTGCTTGCCACCAACCTCTGGTGATCCTAACAGTCCCGCAACCTGTAGCTGTGAGGACCAAGCTGCCAACTGCGCCTCCTCTGCATCACCCAGAGACCCGGTTTGCCGTGAAAATTCTGCCTCCCTGGGTGTTGGACCTGACAACAAGGCGTCCTGAAACCGGCTAACGCTCTTGTGTGGCACCAAACCAGACGGCCCAGCCTGAGTGGGCTCCAAAGACAAAGGGGGAGGGCATACGCATGATACCGGCGTGGCAGGGCTAATAACATACTGCCGCCCATTCAAATTCAGTAACTGGACACTTCCCTGCCACACTACACCGGTATGCTCTGGGGCACGAGACTGTGCATGTTCAATGAATTCGCCCTGAAATGTGAGTCCCTCTGCACTCTTTGCCTGTTTTGCCGGCCTGCAACTCAACACTCTAGAGGCTGCCCGGCTGCCAACGCCTCTCCCCCGCCTCCCAGCTGAGCTCAAGGGCCGCCCCCCACTGCCTCCCCGTGTAGCGCACCACCCGCCTACAATGCTACGGGCGGCCGCACATACCTGGAATTCTTGAGCCAGCTCTCCGAGGGACACGACCGGTGCCTCCATAACCACAGCCCCGACCTCCATGGCCCCCACCTGCCCTGTCGCTGTGCACTCACCACCTTCTTCGTGCTGGGGCGTCAGACACGCCGCCACCTCCAGCGTGACGCCTCCCGCAGCCTTCCTGGGCCGTCGCTCCAGCCCCAACCACGCCTGCTCTGGGACGCCCGGTTTCAGTAAGTCATCCCTGCCGGCCACGCAGAGCACCCGTACAGCAGCGCGCACTTCCTCCTGCGACGCCATCGACCGCCCACATGTACGGTGCCAGAATTGAGACAATTGGCAAATTCGCAAATTCGAAATCCCTTCCTCCCCGCTCCCTGGGGCACAATTATTTTCCCACCCCACAGTGCCTCTAATTAAAACCTCGCCTCTCGCCTCGCACCTACCGCCTGCCGCCTCCCTAATTACCCCTACCCCGCACCTGGGTGGCCGCTCCATTGTGCGAAACCACTCAGGGGGAGACTGGCTCGGGCTCAGCGCCCCCTGGGTCCCCCCTCATGGCGTCTTGAGTCTTAGGTGCCACGTTGAGACCTTCAAGTCTTCCCTCGAAAATAATGAGAGGGAAACAAAAAGATAGGCACTTCTATCTAAAATATTTTTTAAATTGTGCCAACCTATTCTCCATGTTGAATAAGAATTGAGTTATATTCATGTTGATTACGCACGTATCTGGTCATGAAAACAAAAGTTGTGTACACTTTAACAGCTGTATAGAAATCTATCTCTTAAGTGACATCGCGTTCAATGTTCACAACGCACCAGCTCCTGTTTCGTAAGAACTGCTTGAGGAGAAGTTCAAATGTTGGAAACTTTGGGGCACGAGAGGTATGCCAATAACAACGCAGATAAACCAAAACGTGTGCTTCTTGTTTTAGTCTTCAGGAGTCCAAAGGCACGAGAGACAAATTCCACACTGCATTACTACCATGTGGCAACTGGTTTACATTTTGTTTTAATCAGCAGGAAAAGGCGTCCTGGGCAGAAATTAAGCCACATAACATCCGTATCGTTACTTTCCTGTTAATGTACAGGCTTCTGTCGCGGCATGAAGCGGAAAACTTCACAATAATAGAACTTCACCAATTCTCAAAATAGTCCTCGTGGCGACGCAGGCAGTGCGCAGCCAGGCCGCAGAGCACGGTCCTTCTGAGGAGGTTCCTGCCTGGCGCGCGGTGAACTCACGAGCTGCGCAGCCAATCCAATCTGAAGAAATCCCTCCTGGCTTTTACGCCCACATTTATTAAAGTAAGCAGAGGAATTTGCGTGACGCAGAGCAGTTTAGTGCTGAGCATGCAGCATATGGGCCATAAAAGCAGAAATATTAAAAGTACAAAACACTTATTAAATACCTAGCAATCAAGGTTAAAACCATTCCGAATCATAACTAAACAAAAAAAAAAGCATTGGATCCCCCAAGATTCAAGAAAGATGCCCAAATAATTAAACCTCAGAAATTCACAAAATTACACAATAACTGATATCCCATTATAACACCAGCCACATAAGTTAAAACAGCAAACAATTTCGAAGGCTTATGGCAAATTTAAAACAAGCATTGGCAAAGCCAATAGGTTTCGCATAATCTACTGGCTTTTTAAACACAAGGGGGGAGGGAGCCCACTGCCTCTCATCCCAGCACAGTTCACCCCCATTGCATCCTGGTAAATGCAGTATGCTTACTTTCAAAGTTGCTGTAGTCTTTCACCAAAGTTGGTGCAAGTAGTACTCTTATCCCTACACACGTGTTTCTGGGTTTAGCCCTTCATCACTAGAGAGCAAAAGTAGGAAGGAGTCGAGGAAAATCATCAGGGGTTGCTGAAATGGTCCCCTAGTCTTCACAGGTCACAGTACCTTTCCACAGGCACACAAGTGCATCCCAGGAGAGCTTGTCAGCTTGTTGGCTCAAGAGAGCCTTTTAAATACAAGGGGGGGCCCTAGGGAGCACACTGCCTCTCATCCCAGCACAGTTCACTCCATTGCATCCTGGTAACTTCAGTATGCTTATTTTCAAAGTTGCTGTAGTCTTTCACCAAAGTTGGTGCAGGTAGTGCTGATATCTCTAGACACGTGTTTCTGGGTTGAGCCCTTCATCAATAGAGAGCAAAAGTAGTGAGGAGCAGAGAAAAGTCATCAGGGGTTGCTGTGTGGGACTTTGACCCGAGAGGAACTTGGCAGCATTTCCAGCAACCCCTGATGATTTTTCTTTGCTCTCTAATACTGCTGCTCTCTACTGATGAAGGGCTCAACCCAGAAACACGTATCTAGAGATATACAACAATGTCTGCACCAACGTTAGTGAAAAACTCCAGCTAATTTTGAAGTAAGCATGAACTGTGTACTACATTTTCCAGGACGCAAAGGGGTGAACTGTGCTGGCATGTGAGGCAGTGTGCTCCTAACCCCATTCTATTTAAAAGTCTCCCTAGAGCCAGCAAGCTGACAAGCTTTGGAGATGCACCTGTGTGCCTGTGAGTGGTACTGTGGCCTGAAAGGAACTTGGCAGCATTTCCAGCAACCCCAGATGATTTTTCTTTGCTTTCTACTGATGATGGGCTCGACCCAGAAACATGTGTCTAGAGATATACAGCAATGTCTGCACCAACTTTGGTGAAAAACTCCAGTTTTAAAGTGAGCATGAACTGTGTACTGGATTAACCAGAATGCAAATGGGTGAACTGTGTTGGGATGTGAGGCAGCATTCTAATCTACTGGCTTTATCAAAGTTTTTTATAACATGTTGCACAGCAGCACCGGCTGCTGTGTAATGACGTAAAAATAAAAGTGCTAAGACGAACTTAGAGTCGACCATGTCAGTGCTTTTTTCCCCTTTAATCCATGTTGCACAGCAGCCCGTGCTGCTGTGTAATTTGTAAAAAAAGCAGTGCGGAGTCGGGGAAGGCAAGCAACATGGGGGATTGACGGGGGCCGAGGGAAGCAAACCATGGACAGCGGGAAGAGGGAGGGGGGGTTCAGTAGTTAGCTTCACTATCAGTTAGCTCAGTGGGATAATGCAGACAGGGGAGTATTGGGAACAGCAACTAGCCCTGACAGATTGCTGCCCATGAGGCACAGGGACAAGACTGATTTGCATATAGCTGGATGTGAACTGAGGTGGCGAAGTGAGCTAAAGAATGATGATGGATTCAACCCAGATCTGTGACTGGAGGTGAGTGTCTGAAAAGTTTCAGTGCTCGTCCATCATCTCCTTGTGTCTGCTTTGTTCGCCCTAAGTTGGCAGTGTATGCCCCGACGTGGGTCCCTTGCTCACTTTGCCACTGGATTCAAGCTAGCCTGGCTGATGAAGGGTGTTACCCAGAAACCGGTAGAAGGATGCTTGTTTCCGGTTAGATGAAGACCTGGCTTGGCAGTTCCGGCTGGACTGTTCCCATGAGACACAGGGTCAAGACTGATTTGCATATAGCTGGGTCTGAACTGAGGTGGCAAGGTGAGCTAAAGAATGATGATAGATTCAACCCAGATCTGTGACTGGGGGTCAGTGTCTGAAAAGTTTCAGCGCTCCGTCCATCATCTCCTTGTGTTTGCTTTGTTCGCCCTAAGTTGGCAGGGTATGCCCAGACGTGGGTCCCTTGCTCACTTTGCCACTGGATTCAAACTAGCCTGGCTGGTGAAGGTTGTTACCCAGAAACCAGTCGAAGGATGCTTGTTTCCAGTTCAGGGAAGACCTGGCTTGGCAGTTCGGGCTGGACTGTTCCCATGAGGCACAGGGTCAAGACTGATTTGCAGATAGCTGAATGTGAACTGAGGTGGCGAAGTGAGCTAAAGAATGATGATGGATTCAACCCAGACCTGTGACTGGGGGTGAGTGTCTGAAAAGTTTCAGCGCTCTGTCCATCATCTCATTGTGTTTGCTTTGTTCGCCCTAAGTTAGCAAGGTATGCCCAGACATTCGTCCCTTGCTCACTTTGCCACTGGATTCAAGCTAGCCTGGCTGATGAAGGGTGTTAGCCAGAAACCGGTCCCCGGATGCTGATTTTCATATAGCTGGGTCTGAACTGAGGTGGCAAAGTAAGCTAAAGAATAATGATGGATTCAACCCAGATATGTGACTGGGGGTGAGTGTGTGAAAAGTTTCAGCGCTCCATCCATCATCTCCTTGAGTTTTGTTTGTTCTCCCTAATTTGGCAGGGTATGCCCAGACATGGGTCCCTTGCTCACTTTGCCACTGGATTCAAGCTAGCCTGGCTGATGAAGGGTGTTACCCAGAAACCAGTCGCAGGATGTTTGTTTCAGGTTCAGGGAAGACATGGCTTGGTAGTTCGGGCTGGACTGTATCCATGAGGCAAAGGGTCAAGACCGATTTGAATATAGCTGGGTCTGAACTGAGGTGGCGAAGTGAGCTAAAGAATGATGATGGATTAAACCCAGATCTGTGACTGGGGGTGAGTGTCTGAAAAGTTTTGGTGCTCCATCCATCATCTCCTTGTGTCTGCTTTGTTTGCCCTAAGTTGGCAGGGTATGCCCAGATATGGGTCCCTTGCTCACTTTGCCACTGGATTCAAGCTAGCCTGGCTGATGAAGGGTGTTACCCAGAAACCAGTCCCAGGATGTTTGTTTGAGGTTCAGGGAAGACCTGGCTTGGTAGTTCGGGCTGGACTGTATCCATGAGGCAAAGGGTCAAGACTGATTTGCATATAGCTGGGTCTGAACTGAGGTGGCGAAGTGAGCTAAAGAATGATGATGGATTAAACCCAGATCTGTGACTGGGGGTGAGTGTCTGAAAAGCTTCAGCGCTCCGTCCATCATCTCCTTGTGTTTGCAAAGAAGGGCAAGTGTCATCACAGTAAATGTAAAAGCAGTGCTGGCAGGACTGAATGAGCTCATAAGATGGCGTCAAGTAGACATTGAACAGGTTGGGGGGCTGGGATGCTCGAGGAGAAGGAGAAGCCCTAAAAATGCTGCACGCAGCAGGTGTGGAGAGTGAAGAGAAATGGTCCAAATAAGGGAAGAAATTAAACGAGTACACAGGTATTCTCCATCCCAATATTCATGATTCCAGCTTAGCTTTGATATTGGCCCAAGGCCTAAGATCCCCTCATAGTGCCAAGTTCTGTCACTACGTCAGAGGCGCCGCCTTCTACAGACTGCCTTGGATTGACAGGAGCCTGTAGGTCCTTTCGCTTTTCATGCGTACGGAATCTCATTTCTGCATCGCATGAGCCAGGTCGTGGGAAAACCGCAACAGAGCACAAGAAAGTGGAAATTGTGCATTTAAGATTGCTCATCAAGAAAAATAACTGTCTGTAGTGATATTAACAAAAAAGCTTGCATGAGTTAGATTCAAAGAAGCATATAACTTCTATATTTTTGTAAGATTTGGTACAGCAACAATCTGAAGAGTAGTAGTCTTAGAAAACATCAGCCTCCTGCTTAACTTTTTTCACTTCTCCATCTCTTAAACACAATTAGAACAGACATTTTATCAAACACAGTTTTTTAACTAGGAGACTCCAATAAGCAGGTAATGACAATTACTGACAAATGCTCTTGGTGAAGATGTCCAACGTTGTGTCCAAAGTATGCTTGGGCTCCACAAAAGAACATTCTGGTAAGTCCAGATGGCCTGTTCACATATTCAGAAGCATCATCAAAGAATAGCTTAGTCAGAAACTGCAAAAGAAAGAACTACGGATATGGCCACCCAAACTGAGTCCGTACAAACAGCAGCACACTATTCATTCCAACACAGACAAGAGAAAATAGAAAACTCAGATAGGATAAAACATACATCTCAACACTTTTGATGAAAACTCAAGCAAACGCACAGTAAAATATTCTATATATACTCCACCTTTAAAGGACATTTCGACAGAGCACATAGTACATACTTTATAGCAGGAAATAACCACAATCCACCTTTGAGGGAAACAAACACCAGCCTCACTCCACAAGGAAGACAATTGTGAATACAAAGTAGGTACTGCATCTAAGGAAGACCATTGTGAATACAAAGTAGGTACTGCACACCCATAAAGCAGTTTCCTCCTGCTCTCAGGAAGCCAGGAGCACTCCACCTATAAGCATGGAGTGAGGAAATGATCTGGCTTTGTGCTATGTTATTTAGAACCTATAACTGTTTATCGCTAGGTAGGTCAGCAGACAGTAGAATCTGAAATGTTGGAACAGGTACAATGCAATATAAAGAAAGCTGATACATACTGGAACGTCAGCATACAGCATATCACACACAATTACACAGTAAATACTTTATACAAAACCATCCTTTGATGGTGTCTGGAGTAAACACATTTAAAGCATTAGTGCTTATTCAATTAAACAGCACATGGGAACTGTAAAGATTGTTTGCAACCTCTGTAAAGGTTGATGTACCATCCACAAAGCTTGCTAGGACAATGTACCTAGTCTACTACTCCTTATCACCACCATGACACCACCATTTCTACACACGCTATTCATTTCTAACCTGGAAACATCGGTGCTGGTCTTGCTGACATGGTGTGACTGCGGCACAGGTGTGAGATAGGAAACACAACAGGTAAACAAAGGTGTGCATGTCAGAAACAAGGCTCTAGTCTACAGACTTCAGCGGCCTCCTGACGAAATTAGTCTAGGAATGCAAGTGTCACCTCCCTGTCCTTTGTGAGGCCTTGGAGCGTGCTGCAACGCCACCAGCTTAGAACAAAGTCAATGTAAGTTATTCAAGAGAATCTGGACTTCCCAAGGGGGTGGCGGGGGGGACACTCACATTCTAGAACACGCAAAAGCAATTGTGAGCAGGAGGTTAAAAAAGACAACAACGTGTATATTGTTTGGGGATTCAGGGCATATCTCTAAACGGAGGCAAATAATAATTGTGTACATCCCGGGGGCACAGTGGGTGTCAATTAGGGGTTGTGAGGGAGAAGCTGCACCTACCACTGGCTTACCCTCTTGGAGCTGCCCTTGATACCCCTAAATACACGAGTAATGAAGGCAGAGGCAGGCAAAGAAGGCACATGTGGCTGAGAGCCCCTTGTACTTTCTGTCGTATTCACCGTTTCCCTTTTCTGTAGACCGTCAGCAGCAAATAGAAGGCTGTTGAGACACTAAAGATGTATAATAGGTTGAAGCTGGTGATTTCATCTGGTGTCAACCAGTGTGTGATGTCACTTCCTCAACCAGTGGCTCTTTGGTAAATCGAAGCCCACTCCCACTGTTCATCCAGTTTTTACTTTGGCAGAAACATATTATAAGAACGAGTATTACGGGAGTGTAGAGGATGTGGTGCAGAGGCCAGAGCTGCTGACTCGAGAGCTGGGGATCCTGGTTCAAGTATAGGCGCCATCAACATCATGTGATTCTGGGCAAATCACATAATCACTCTTGGTGATAAACTGCGCTATATGATTCTGCTGCATGACAAAAAAGCAGAAAGAGGCAAAGCTTTATGAAAAAATTGTCTCACCAAAGTGGATGTTAACAGTATTTTGGCTACAGGAAACTGATAAGAGAGCCAGACTAGGAACAAGCGCTGTGCAGGCGAAACCTAAAAATGGGCAACCCTAGTACATATTTCCTCAGTCTAAAAGGACTGCAGATAAATCAGGGCTGCTTTGCATTTTTTAATCTGTAACTTCTGCAAAATTGGACTCAGAAAGCCCCTTCATCAGGTGTTTGTAATAATTACAAAACAATACAAAATGCAGCAAGGTTTGATCATAGGTTTCATCACAAAGACAAAAAACACTGGCAGCATCGTACTGACAAAGAGCAAAACATGTTTTCCATCTGATTGAACCCAAATGAAACCTGGTAAGTAACAATCTTTCCAAGGGTGGCCTACCCACTCCAGATATGGCTTCATCCTGGAACATATTTGAATAAGCACATATTCCTTAATGGTCCCCAATGTGGAACCACCAAATTCCTATCCCTGGGCCGAGTCCTCATAAAGTTTTCCCTGATCCATAATTTGTCCTCCTTTCCGATGTAGCTGGGATCAGAAAAGAGATTGGGTCTGCCCAAATTCAGAAAGTGTAACTGAATATACTTTAACCACGGTACTGTGGGCGTTAGAGCACATGCAAAACAATCCTCCGTTATATCTCTGTTGAGAGTTGCCTGGTCGTTACTCCAGATAGAACACCACAGGAACAAGGCGGCAATTTAATGTGATCCTCCACATAGTCCAGGCCAAGCTCTTAATGCACCATAAAATTATGACTGCTAGGTGGGGCCCCAAAATTCTTCTAAGCACCCTGTTTTCTTGAAGCTGTAATTTCTTTGTATTGCAAGATCCCCATACCCCTGCTCCATATATGAGAACGGGAATACATCTGCATTTATAGATCTCAACAAGCAGGCGAATGGGCTTATTCCCTACACTAGCAGAGACACAGGGAGCCCTAGCTAGTAAAACTGCATTGTCAGCGTAAATAAGCGCTGGCAGCAATCTATTCTTGACTACTGGCATGTCTTTCCTGACACCTAAGAGTACAATCTCTAGCTTACTGATGTATAGTAGAAAAAGACTAGGAGCCAGAACACATTCCTGGCGGACTCCACGTGTAAGACTAAAGAAGTCTTGATATTCTCCATTATTTCCAAAGCTAACCGATGGAGAAAGATTGAAGTGCAACCAGTGGCGGCTGCCATCGATCAAAACTGGTAGGGCGGCCTGGGGGTGTGGGGAGGTGGGTAGGGGTTTTGAAATAAAAAAAAATCACTTACCTGCCTCTCCGCTTCGCTCCCACTGCTGAACGCCTCGTTGCTCCTGCTTTTCCTCCGGAAGTGGATGGGTCTGAAGACACAGGCTCCCCACCCAATCCAGACAAGGCTCTCTAGCATGAGAACAGCTTCTGGATTAGTCTGAACGGCTTGGTTTGCCACTTAGATGGTACTTGGGAGCCTACGGGGTTTCTCATGGAGACATAAGTGCACAAAACTGACATGCACACTTATAAGTGCACAGTACTCCTCCCTGCCATGGCCCGGCCCCGCCTGTCGGATGTAAGTAGCTCAAAAAGAGATAAATTAAATGATAATAATGTTTTATTATCCTTTTATTTATCGTCTGCTGGCAGTGGGGCGATGCTCCTCTACAATTATGGAGGAGCCACTCCTGAGTGCAGTGCCCGCAGGAACTGCACCAACCTCTCCTCAACCCCCATGGAAGTCAACATGTCCCAAAGCTTTGCTCTATTTATGCTGTCGAACACACTTATATGGGAAAGTCAATCAACACTATTTTTGCACCCAGGGCAAACCATTTTGGCATTTCTGTTGCGCAGCCTCTGCACTGCGCTGTTTTATAGGTGTAAAGGAAATATTTCGTTTTTATTTGATGACCCAGCTGGATAAATGAGCTGAAAGAGTTTAGGGAGACCACCTCCCTCCAGGTTATTACAGACACTGTGTCCAGTCATGGACTTTTGAGTGATATCCTACTGTATTCTGGGTTTTACCTCCATTGAAGCTAACTAAACTAACACACTTGACATCAATGATTTGTGGGTGATAAGTCCAGGACTGGAGGCAGTGCTCACATTGGTCTGGAGGGTGGTGGTCAAGTGTTCACTGTAAAATTGGTACTCTTAAATAAGCATTGGCAAAGCCAATAGGTCGTACCTATACAAAAGCTATTGGCTTTGTCAAAGTCTGTTGGCTATGTTGTACAGCAGCACGTCTGCTGTGCAGCATGGCTGAAAGAAAAAAAATGCTATGATGCGGCTTGAGCTCACAACGAAGGACAGTGATCTGTTTTCTTAGTATGGTATTATTCTTTGCCTTCTCAAAAAAGGTTTTCACTAACAAATGACAATAACACCACGTCAGCAAGCATAAATCAACAAGAAATTAAAATAGACATTTATGTAGCAGTCTTTTTTAATGGGTGCAGGAAATGTGTTCAAGAGGCAGAGGGTTCTGGGCAAAATACAAATTAAGCAATAATAACAAAAATAAACGATGACCGCCATTCATAAATGGGTGCATGGGATGCAATCGACTAAAGGTACTGAAGCTGTCAAAAGCGACAAAGGCTCAAAACATGGCTATGATGTCTGAACCTCACAAATACATAAGTAGCACTAAAGGATAAAAACTCATATGTTTAATTATCTTACCTCTAAGTTGACATTGTCAGTGTTGGCCCTGCATGTGGACAGTGCTAAAAAGGCCAATGCAGATCAGGGAGCACTGTCTCATCTGAATCTTTGTAGCATCTTGATACCTATGGCATGACTTTTGGGCACTTTTTTTCTGGATGGATGTGAAGGACCGCAATGGGGGAGGAGACAGGCGGCGGAGGCAGACAGGGCAAGCAACAATTGGGGAGAGGGCGGGCAGGGGCGTAGCTTCAGGGGGTGGGGGTTGGGGTGTTACACCCCCCTAATAAATGTGTTTTCTGATAAATAGCTGGGTACAGATGCTTTCAGTCGGGTTTTGAAAGTCCTCCAAATATTGGATATTTTTATAAAATATTGTGTTTTCTCCCCTAGTAGTCATACTAATCCGCATTCCTCTCCCTTTCCATAGCCCCTTAGGCCCCTTTCATGCACCCTGCTTGTCCTATAATGTGTTGCAACATTATATGCAAGCTTGATTGCCAGAAAATCTGTTCACAATCCCCTCAATCTTACGGACCAAGCTACACCTCTGGGGACGGGGCAGACTGTCTAAACAACAATGTAGGAGGGGAGTGGCGCAGTGGGACAGGCAACTATGCGGGCGGGGGACAGAAGAAAGGGGTAGAGTTAAAAGGAAATAAGGTACTTCTGAAAAACGGTCAGCGTGGTAATTGCACTGGACAAGGGAAGTAGTACTTGGGCCATGCTCCCAGAAAGAGACAAACACACAACGAGGAAGTGAAGTCGACACTTTCTAACCAAAGAGAAGTAAGGAAATGAGAGTGATGATAAAGCCAACCAATGGGAAGCAGCGGACAGACTCTAAGCTCCCTATAAATAAACAAAATGTCTCACAAGCAACAGTGCATGCTCTGTCTCAGGTGAGACCTAACGTATAGGGTATGGGGGAATGGACAATTTGTCAAAGAGGCGAAGGTGTCCATCAAACATACCAAAGGGCATAAAACAACCAACAGTAGCCCCAAAGCATTAAGTGGAGCGGGAGTGTACGCAGGAGAGTGTTGAAGTAGGGGGCGGGGTGTGTCCTGCTTGAGGGAGAAAGAGCCTTTACCACACAATACCTTTACCATGATATCTTTAACAAACAGGTAAGTAATTGTCACTTTAGCACACAGTACTTTACCAGTCCGTTACTTTTTTTTTTGTTAAATAACATGTTTTATGTTAGTTTAAAAAAAGTGACATTGGGGTTTAGGGATGGGTAGAGCTAAAGGGAGGAAAGGGTGATTTTAGAGTTTAGGGGTGGATAGAGGTAAAGGGAGATAAGGATGATTTTACAGTTTCAGGGTGGGTAGAGGTAAAGGGAGGTAAGATAGATTTTAGGGTTTAGGGGTTGGATGACGTAAAGGGAGGAAAGTTGAAACATAAACTTTCTGAAAACACTGTTGTTTGATGATGAATAAAACATGGTAACCAACAAATAAGTTAATTTGACACATTGCAAACATTAATTTTAAAAACATACACTGTCTGGCAACAGTCTTAAAGGAAGTATATTTATAGCATCATAATTAGTATTAGTAAAAGACGGGCACACTGGTTGTTTGTGGATTATGTGTTTATTACTTTTAATTTTGAGGGTGTTTTATTCATCATGAACATGCAGTGTTTTCAATAGTTTTATGTTTTCAGACTTACAGCTCAGACAACACTGAAGCATGAAAATTACTTTATATTGTGAAGTGATTTATTACTTGCTTGCACGCTTTGCAAAAATATCTTTACAATAAAAAGTCATTTGCATGTTATAAAGTTCTCACAAACCAGTAATATAGTTGTTTTGCAAGAAACAACAAATGTACCACAATTACAGCGCAAGCAGCATAAAAAAATAACTAATGAAAAAACCAATCAGTACTTGGTCCATGCTCCAGGGAGGAGACAAACACATGTAGACAAACCGAAGCTGACATGCACTCGCACATGCTCACCAATGAGAAGCAAGAACATAAGAGTGACAATGCAGCCAAACAATGGTGACTAATGGGCGGCCTAAAGCCCTTTTTAGTGTTCTTTTTTAAAATAACAAAAGATATTTGGAGACAACAGCGCTTGCACTGTCTAAGGTGAGATCTAAAAAATAATGTGACATATGCTAAATAAAGTATGTTAGTTGAAAAAGTATTAACGAAAGGCCTCTATTTCATAAAGCATACTCCTACTATTGCATAAATCAGGGTATATACTGACCCACTCATGCATGAAGAGCTGTACAAGGTTTATGTCTTGCCACATACCACATGCACTTCTGTACACAGTGCTTTTAAAAAGGTTCCATCTTAGTCCTGCTTCATTTACATGTATATGTTGTCAATCCCCTATGTCTCTTTACCACAGTAATTAACAAACACAGATGCCACAGTCCTTTAGGGACAGACGTACACCAGTTGCAATGGCAAACTAGCACAACTGCCATTATAATGACTGTTAATTGTAATTGCCATAATGACAGCCATAAATGACAGCTTGAGAAGTTCTTTGTGCCACTCCTCACTCAATAAGTCCCAATTCTTACTCAGTGAGAGCGATTCTACCTCTACATACCGGCAACTCCTTTGTTAGCGCCATTTGCTATTTTAACTCTATTTTAAGGCTTGATAAGGACACTTATCCCCTCCCACATCCTGTTTTGCCGGTTTCCATCCAGAGACAGGTTGCTACCTCCCCTTGCTATCAGTTTGCAGCATTGTTTGTCAGGTAAATGTTTGCTCCTCCTGTTGTCACTCAGGTTATGCTACTGGTCCTCTGGCAGGGATGGTTGTGTTCCAGGGTTTCCAGGGGTTGAAGGTCTATGGTGCTTTGACTGTATTACACATTATAGACTCACTCTGCACTCAAGTACAGTTTCACCCACTTAGGTCTACAAGTTCCAGGGAGTATCAATGTAGTGGTAAACATGCACCGAGTGTATATTTCCATTCCCTAACTTCCTTTTCATATATCTCTTGCTTACCTCATTAGCAGATTCCAGGCCTTTGTTCCTCTTTCTGTGCAAAGTTCATTACTCTGCTCCCCAGTGGGATGTCCAGAGGCCTCCTCACACAATAAAGCCATTAACAGTGCTGAACTTATTTCTCGAGAAAGGAAAGGGTGGGGAGAAAATCTGCATCTGTTAATTAGCTTGTCACATTGCACATGGACTGGTGCAGCCTAAGGCCACAGACACAATGGAGGAGGTCCAGACCTCTGTAGTCAACACAGGAGGGGGTGTGCCTTTGAAGTATTAGTTAGAAGGGGTCAGTCAGTAGTGTCAGCTAGGGGCGAAGCTGAGGCTCTTAAGGAAGCGGTACAAAAGGGGGTGGTGATGGACGGAGCATCAAAACCAATCAAACACTCACACCCAGTCAACAGATCTGGGTTTGATCCATCACCGTTCTTTGGCCCACTCTGCCACCCCAGTTCAGACATGGCCATATGCAAATCAGTCTGACCCTGTGCCTCATGGGATCAGTCCAGCCCAAACTGCCAAGCCATGCCTTCCCTGGACCGGAAACAAGCTTCCTAAGACCGGTTTCTGGCATTTCAGCCGTCTTCAGCCAGGCTTGCTTGAATCCAGTGGCAAAGTGAGCAAGGGACTCACGTCTGAGCATACCCTGCCAACTTATGGCGAACAAAGCGGTACAAAAGGGGGTGGTGATGGACGGAGCATCAAAACCAATCAAAAGGAAGCACTTTCTTCAGACAGCATGAAGATGCCACATTGGATTGTTACAGAATGTTGTGCAGTAAGGTTTGGACAGGAGTGGAGTGATGATGTTGTACCCAAGAATTTGGCTTAGGGGTGTCTGGCCTCAAGAACTTTCCATCCCTACTTAAAAAATGTCTGCACAAGGGAGAGAAAAGATACTGAAACTAGAGCAATGACGGCGAAAGAATGACTCCACTGCTGGCACATAGGTGCCCTACAGGTTGACCAGGAGGCAATGGGGCGAGTGCGGGAGGGGGAGAGTTCTGCTTGCTGGCTGTAAAGGGACTGTGAAAGATGCCACCATGCAGAGGGGTCCTCAGGAGTGCAGGCAGAGGGCAAGTCAGTAAGTCAGTCAGTCAGTCAGTCAGTCAGTCAAATTTGTTTATTTTGAGAGCTAGCCCATAAAACATGCATTAAAAAGATGAAAACATTCTTAAAAAGTACCAATAAAAATCATAACTCGCATTAAAATAAATTGCAAACAGAGCACAAGCTCTAAATCCATGCGGCACAGCACTAGCAGGACATTAGAGCACTAGGAGAGAGACACGCCTTTGTATATAAACAAAACTTGGGACCTACAAGGAGAGCAAATGCATAGTAACAGTGAAGGTCAATTATAATTCATACAGCATAAACTGGAGGGACATATCAATCAGCCAAAGAGAGGAAACTTACAATCATGTTAGAAAGACTTGAATCATGATACTAATAGGTTTACAATATACATGCAAAAGTTGCAGTTAATACCTTTCCAGAATCACATTAGCATTGATTGTTAATAGCAGTCTGCCATAAAGTAAATTAACCTTCTGTGCCAAATGTGCGTAGATCTAGGGGGCATAGCGGGATGCTACAATGGGAGTCCTAAGGGCCTGGCTGCTAACAGAAAGCAGCTGAGGCTCAAAGCCCTTGATGTGCTGCATTCAGATGCCAATATTCAATAGGCATCACTGTAATGTCTTCTACTCAATGTAGTGAAATTCGGTCTAATTCAGGACCTCCTGGGTCTGGTGTATAATTGGCAAAAACAACAAAATATGTTCTATGTCCTTAGTACTATTGGTGCTGGACAAACAATCCTGTGAAGTTGGACCAATGTTACGTGAATTTGTTTACCAGCAGGGTACCAATGTTAAATTTGATTAACAAAGTACAGTCTGGCAGTAGAACAGAAGCGTCCATGTATGGCTCTAGTGACTTATGGTACAGCCTTAAAAGCCCAAAAACCTATCAGTCAGCCCACCTGTCTTCACATTGAATCAAACATGTGGGTCCTGAATTTCTCCTTAAAAGTTAGCTTGGATTTAGAGTTAATTTGGGATGGGTTAGACCTGTACATGCCCAAACCCAGGAGATTCAAATGGGACTTAATGCAACTGAACCATGGGATGGTAGTACTATTTACCATACTTAGGGCCCCATTAGTATGGCGGGCGGACTTTGTCCGCCTGCCATACCCTCGGGAAACGGGAACGCCCCCCTGAGGGTGCGGCGGTCCCGCACTCCCAATTAGGATGCGCCTGCCACACTGGCAGGCGCATGGCGCATCTGCAACATTGCGGCGGGCGATGCTGAGGGCACCGCCCGCCGCAATGCCACAAAGGCAGGTTTTGCATTTCAATGCACATCGTTTCAGGCACCACGCGGTGCCTGCCCCGTTGTTCATTGAAAGGCAGGGGGGTACCATAGGTACCCCCATATGCACCCCGCTACGGGCCCCCAATGGCAAAAACTGCCTGCCTTTCCGTGGCGGCAACAAAGGCAACACCCCGCCTGCATACTAATATGGATGGTGGTGTCTACCAGACACCGACACCATATTAGCTGCTTTTCCGCCCGGTAGGCAATCGGGCGGATTGCCTACAGGTGGAAAACCCGCAGACGTTCTTCCCGTCTGCCAGGGTCCACCCCGCCATGGTAATGCGGGCGGTGGTTTTCTGCGGGCGGATCGCCACCGCCATACGGGCAGTGGCGATCCACCCGATATCTGAATGAGCCCCTTAGTATCTCCTGGAGTGCTGATCTGTAAGTTGCCAACTCTGGGAAGGACCACAGTCTCACCCAGAAAAGTAATGGTCTTAGCTATGCTAAATCTCCTGTCCATTTGAGTGCAGTATCAAAGAACAGTGAGAGAGTAGGTGCACTTCTCGGTAAAGGGAACAGAAATTTTAAAAAACAAATTTCTTTAGTGGTCAGCCCATTGAGATTCTCCATCCCCATACTTCAGTTCTGTATAGGGCTGCAGACTGCACATTGGCCATATACATTTTTATGACTGGGGATACTGATTGTGGTGTGGTGGCTAGGTAACGCTTCGTGACAGATGTTGAACATGAATCAGGGAAAGTTCTGAATTTAGAATTTGGGCTTTCCATTTGGTGCATCTATTAAATCTCAACCCAGATAATCAAATTGGTCTACCTGCTGAAATTTAGTCCCATACATATAGAACCCTCTGTTGTGTGATTTGTTTGGGGGGGTTTAGAGACATGATATTGGTTTTGGAAGTATTAAGCTCCAAGCTTCTAGAATCACAATGCACTACAAAACTGTTCAGCAGATTTTGGCAGCCCCACAGGAGTGCGGGAGAGCTACACGGTATCATTTTTGAATAGTAATGCAGGTGTTGACAGACCCCTCCACCCAACCTGGGGCAATCATCTATGCAGCTTGATAGATGATCCACCAAATCATTGATGTAAAGCAAAAAGAGGGTCGGGGCAAGATCGCACTCCTGGTGCACGCCACGTGCAATAGGTATGCGCTCAGTAAGCTCCCATGACTCCCTACCTCACCTTAGCATAGATCCTTTCATGTAGTCTGTAGAATTTCCAGCAAGCAAGGTTCAATGCCCAATTTAGACAAGGTAAGTAACAGTTGACATCTCTTGACCAGGGCAAAGGCGGCCCTCAGGTCAACAAAGGCAATATAAAAATGGTCTTTAGAAAGGGCCAGATATTTCCATCCTGGTCAATAGTGGTCACTTTGTTTATGAAATCCTCATTGGAAGGGAGACAGAATCACCCTCTCGTCCAACCAGTCCAGGAGCTCGGATAGAATCTGGTGGCAGAAAACCTTTTGCATGTTGTCAATCAGACTGATTGGTCTGTAAAAAATAGGATTATTTCTGCAGCTAACCATGAGGGTGGGAAACTATCGC
Organism: Triturus cristatus; assembly: GCF_964204655.1. Lineage (NCBI taxonomy): Eukaryota > Metazoa > Chordata > Amphibia > Caudata > Salamandridae > Triturus > Triturus cristatus. Next base: position 235,485,377 of record NC_140581.1, read on the forward strand.
GTTCCAATATTTTGAAAGGGCATTAATGAAGGGACCTTATATGCTAAGTTCCGATCAACATAAGTCTCCTGGGACCTTGTCGGAACCCGGCCCCTTACCAGGGCGCAGAGAGTTCATGGCCAAAATTGTCTCCTCCAAAGAAAATGTAAGACATTTCTCTTAGCTTACACCAGCTGAATTATAGAGATCTATTTTGTGTTCACCCCTTGAAGGGGCCATGGGGGGTGGTGTGTGCTGTGTATAAGCCTGTAAAGTGTTAGACCCAGTGCTAAGTTTGGACCGAACATTCAGTAGAGCTGAGGGTTACTGCATTGCCATGTATGAAAATCTGCCAGAATAGTCTTTGATCCTTAGATGTTTCAGCTTCAGTCAGGGCCAGCCAACCTGAATATATCCAGGCCTGTTTAGATGTAATATTAATGGACTGGTAAGTTGCTCGATATTGCCTAATTAATTTGCGGTTGTCTGAATTAATGACTCTCATCAGTGATTCCTTAGCTCTACGACACTCACTCTTATACCACGGAGGGGCCTGAGATTCCGTTCACTTGTGTGCCTTCAAAGTTTGGTGTATGGAGTATATCAGGTACTAAACAGGGCAGTATGTATACTGCCCATGGGTATATCTTCAAGGGCCCAATATTTATTAAATGTGGTGTATACTTGTGTGACTGTGTCTATATTATAACTAATCTTAGACCATTTAACTGCCTTCCTATTGTTGGCAAGTGTCAGCAGTGAATCAGAGCGGGATACTGTAGTAGCCTTTGCTTTAAACAGTTGATCATCCATTGTCAACACAAGGGCGTGGTGATCACTATCTTTCCGTGTGATTACTTTGAAGTCTATTGCTAGATGCCAAAGTTCAACATCTAATAAGACACATTCAATTTGGCTCTGGTTAGTTCCTCTTTTAAAGTATATGCAGGGGGTTTGTCGGTGTCAAATCTACCATTGCAGGCCCATAAACCGTTGGCCAGGGTGAGTGACCATAGCTGGAAACTCAGAGAGGACTAGAATCTGAGTGGATTAGCCTCCAATTTCAGGACTCTCGTAGCTTCATCTTTTCCCTTCGGTGATCATAGATAAACCTTTCAACGGCTCAAAGGTGATGTTGATATCTCTGTAAGATGGTGGGCCAATATCTTCAGAGTTGGTGATTCTTTATTCCTACCTATGGGGCAATTGTAGATGTTATATACATTAAGCCTAAGCCCATTCAAACCGCATATATGTAGGCCAAAAATGTCATTGCTATTAATGTATAGCCTTGTAACAGTAACCCTTGAATGTTTCTAATCCATGTTATTAAACCACCGGATGGGCGACCTGCCCTAGAAAGAACAGTTTCTATACTGTAATTCATATACCCATGCCAATTTCTTTTATCCAAAGCCCAGGTTTCTTGAAGTATCACAATGTAGAATCCATTAATAAATCCCCCACCATTCCAGATCTAACAGTTCCCCTTTTACACCAGCTACGTTCCAGGATAATATTTTAAAATGTCCAATTCCATTGGCGATATTTCTGCTAGGGCGGCAGGGCCATTTTCCATGCCTGCTAGGACCGGCTCGCTGTTGGTTGTGCCGGATACTGGGTACAGAGTTAAAGAATCACAATGAACACTAGATATGTGGACCAGGGTGGGCTCAGTGCATTGGCTGGGGGGGAGGAATTGCAGCATTAGAATCCAGACAAACATTATTCGCAATGACAGGAGCAGTGAATGATGAGCGGACAGTACCATGACCATCTGATGGATACTTGGCCAAGAACCCTTCCCTTGGTCAATCAATTTCATTCAAATTAGACTTCCCTAGATGTAGAAAGATGGTAGGTCCGTAGAATGCTTGCACTTCTTCTCCCAATAGGAGTTTGGGCAGGTGGAAGATTCAAAGGAGGCATTGGGAGCTTATGCGTCGAATGGAATCTGCAGCGCTCCTGAATTGGATTGAGGAGCATGGCGGTGGATATGAGCGTGTCTCCAAAGCGAGTAAGCCATTAACCAGGATAGCATCCTTAAGGGTTAGTCTTATTGCATCCCAACTCCCTGAGAAGTTCGTTGGACAGAAATGATGTCTGATTGAATAATTGAAAGACACTTTCTTGTATATCTTATCCAACGGGATACTTTCTTCACCAGTGATTCATTAGACTCTTTTTCACCAGATTTAAGTTTGTGGACATTTGACATATAAATCGTGCGATGACAACTTTGAGTGTTTGTAGATAAAGAAATGGCAGTGACAGTCTGGTAAGCAATTCTGGTCCTTTATCAGTGGTTGAATAGGAGGATCAGAGACTTCAGTAATAAAATCACACCGTTTGACCGGTCCGCGAATGGGGGGCTTCTTGCAGTAAACTCCCTGGTAAGAAACATATCCTCTGGGTGCTCTAGATATCATAGAGGCTGTGGGGTTGGCTGGTCCCACTCCCACGTTCTGGTTAGCAGACCGAGCAGGTTGAAGCAGATCATTAGGTGGTTTAGGAAGTGGCCACGCCTGCATCTTATCTACCCCATTTGGTCATGTTTATTGGCTAGATTGGGGGAGTCCAAGCCCCTGCCTTTTCTGACCCCAGATGAATAGGATTTTGACCGCAATTGTAAGAGCATTGCCGTGCTACACTATGTTCTGCTGTATTTGTCCTAAGTGCTTCAATAATATTTGCGTTCATATCTTTAAGGTCCTGCACCATTTGGTTTTTGATAGCTGAGCAGCCTTCATATCGACTATATTATCCTTAAGCAAATCAGCCAACAAAACAACATCTCCACAGTTGGTAGTTGGTTGGCATCCTAATGATTACTGGTGGTTCTGGTTTGGTAGTTTGTAGGATTGGTTCAGGAAGTAAATCAGACAACGGGGCAAACTAATAAGAGCATGTGATATTGGGGATAGAAGCTAGTTGTTGGTCCTGTGGTTCAACCATGGGGGGGTGACCTGATGCTAACGGTTGGCTGGATTGTGTAGGTAGAGGCGCTAAACTAGCAGAATCAGGACCAATTGGGGCTGATAGCCCCATGAATCGTGCATGAAGTACAACTCCAGGCTTGAGTGCATCTTTTTTAAAAGGTACGCTATGCTAGACTTTGCACCCTTTGCCTCTATACGTGCTTTGCCATGGGTCACCTTGACCTCAACCTCCTCTATTAAGTTATCAATTTCGGCCAGGGTGCTGTTTTCTGCAGCATGTGATTTGACAGATTTCGTTTTTTCCCAGGGCCCCTGATAAAGCTCCGTAGCCTTCCTTTTCTTCATAGTGCTTGAGTTACAATATACTTGTTTAGCCATGGGGATTGCCGGCCGTCGCTTCTTGCAGTACGCATATGGAGTTTGGATCGTGGTGCCAGGGGGGTGGCCAAACCCAGCCTCGACCGGATGAGCAAGAACAGGCCCTCCCTTGGCCCAGGCGTGTACCGCATGCGCCCTGCACTGCGGGAGAGCATGATTGCGATTTTCAGCACATTGGACTTGGTGGCCCCGCCAGGTCTGTAATGTCGCAGCACCTTCAGGCTATGTTCCTACTGGGCGTTGGAGTCCCCGTCCAAGGGGTCAGGCAGTGCTCCACGAAGGCTTGCCCCCCCCCCTCCCATGTTACCGTTCATCAGTCCTGCACTATGAGAGAGCCTGATTGTGCTTTTCAGCAAGTTGGTCTTGGTGGCCCTGACCCCTTCCGTGATGTCGCAGCCCCTCCAGGCGCTTTTACTGCTGGGCATTGAAGTCCCCTTCCAGCGGGTCAGGCAGCACTCCATGAGGATCTGGCTTTCCCCAATGTTGTAATGATCAGTCCAGCAGAGGACAAGTCTGACATAGGGAGCCAGAAAACGTAGTTCTCCTCAAACATTACTCTTTAAAGACTAGGAGGACTGATGAAAATGCTATTGGGTGCTAGGGCTCACCACCAAGGGCAGAAGGAGTGCTGAATGATTGTGATGGGAGTGAGAAATTAGAATTTAAAGCTGGGTTTCGTAGGGGACTGAACGAAGAACCAAATGCGTAGCGTTTTGCTACATGCCCCTAAGGATACCACAGTGGTGGGCCAGAGCTCTGGGGGTCAATGCAACCTTGATTAATATTTTTATGGAGAGGGGGCATGTGTGGAGCACCCTCCCTTAGTCAATATTTGATGCTGAGAACCCCATTCCTCAGGGTCTTAAATCTGCATTCTAAGATCCTAGGGACCCCATCTCCTGGGAACAAAGGAGCCCTGACTTGACAGGGAACATTGCCGTCACCTGTGCCTGTGTCAGGGAGGTGGCAAGCTGGCCTGTTGCCTCCCTGCCTGAGCTCCTCATGGGCAAGGGAAGTGCACCGTCCGCACACATGGGCAGTATCAAAAGAGAAACAGCTCCCACCCAGCGGGAGCAGAACAACAGATATGCTGGCTCCCAAACACTGTAGGGGAGGAGCGCGTGCACAGGGAGCTGGCATGAGTTACAGAGGTCTTGGGACTCCCCTGCAGACCCCAACGAACACCACAAGGTAGGTAACCGATTCGACTTGGGCATCCAGCATCAAAAGAAAAGCTAGGGGGTGCGAAGCTGCTTGAAATAGCAGAGAAGCTTTTGCTGCTCTTTACATATTGACCCCTCTGGTGATAGGAGCACTCCATAATCCCCTGCGAGGGGGCTACATTTGGCATAGCCTTCTGTTGAAGTGCTCTAAGTGGGGGCAGGGCACACTCAATCTTTCAGTGGTGGATGTTGGGGGGTGGATTTCTTGGAGGGCAGCAATCCCCTAGAATGTTCTTCTAAAAATGACTCTAAATCTCCCAGGGGATGTATGGATGATCCCAGGGAGAAGCTTTTCGCATTTTCAAAACTCTCTTCGAGTTTGTGCTTTTTTACAGGGACTCAGGAGGGCAATGGCCTTTAGTGACTGGTCCTAAAGCTTCAGTAGCTTGCCCATGCCCTTACCACATCCTCAACCTAGACAGAATCAGTCATGAAGCCACCACCTTGTTCAACACCTCCCTCGGTTGTCACGGCCACCTTCCCCAAGGACTCGAAATATGCAGAAGTCAACTCCCTACTAAAAGAACCATTGGCAGACCCCAGCAAACTCAACAACTACCGATCGATCTCCCTGCTCATGGCCAAAGTGTTGGAAAAAGCCACCAACCAACAACTCTTCTCACGTCTGAAGTGGTACCTCCTACTCAACTCACGGCTACCGACGACATCCAAGCCCTACTCAACCAACTCATCATCACATCCTACGCTGACAACACACAGCTCATCCTCTCCCTCTGTAGAAACACCACCAATACCAACTTCCACAACTTCCACAACTGCATGACAGACATCACTAACTGGATGAAGGAAAACTGCCTGAAGCTCAACATGGACAAGACAGAGAAACTGATTTTCTGAAGCAAAAGCTCCCCATGGGATGCATCCTGGTGGCCCTCAGAACTCTGACCTGCTCCTACCCCACTGACTACCCTTAGAACCTAGACATCATTCTGGACAAGTATAACCATGATGACTCCGGTCCACCATATGCTTCATAAGATATTAAAATGGCTTCCCCTAAGCTCAAGACACACTATCTCCTAGACCCTCATCACCAGCCGACTGGACTACGTCATCACCCTCTACACAATCGCAATGGAGCGCACACCGCTAGCCCCTCCTCCGGGTCACCCCAAGGGAAGCTGGTACATGAAGTTCCCGAGTGGTTCACCCCAGTGGGTGCAAGTAAGTACTTGTTTGATCTCTAGACCTGATACATGTCCCGGGTTTTAAAATATCGCCCGAGACATGGCTCGGGTTTCGGGATAACTTCCCTCCTTAGTAGAGAAAATAGTTAGGGGTGGAAGAGAGGGCCGCCAAGCAACCGTCAAAGGCCTCAGTGCCCGCACAGGCATGCAGGTGCGTCGTCCAGGAGCTCGTCAGCTCAAAGCTCGAGGGAGCCATTTTTATAAACAATCGCAATGGAGCGCACACCGCTAGCCCCTCCTCCGGGTCACCCCAAGGGAAGCTGGTACATGAAGTTCCCGAGTGGTTCACCCCAGTGGGTGCAAGTAAGTACTTGTTTGATCTCTAGACCCGATACATGTCCCGGGTTTTAAAATATCGCCCGAGACATGGCTCGGGTTTCGGGATAACTTCCCTCCTCAGTAGAGAAAATAGTTAGGGGTGGAAGAGAGGGCCGCCAAGCAACCGTCAAAGGCCTCAGTGCCCGCACAGGCACGCAGGTGCGTCGTCCAGGAGCTCGTCAGCTCAAAGCCCGAGGGAGCCATTTTTATAAACAATCGCAATGGAGCGCACACCGCTAGCCCCTCCTCCGGGTCACCCCAAGGGAAGCTGGTACATGAAGTTCCCGTGTGGTTCACCCCAGTGGGTGCAAGTAAGTACTTGTTTGATCTCTAGACCCGATACATGTCCCGGGTTTTAAAATATCGCCCGAGACATGGCTCGGGTTTCGGGATAACTTCCCTCCTCAGTAGAGAAAATAGTTAGGGGTGGAAGAGAGGGCCGCCAAGCAACCGTCAAAGGCCTCAGTGCCCGCACAGGCACGCAGGTGCGTCGTCCAGGAGCTCGTCAGCTCAAAGCTCGAGGGAGCCATTTTTATAAACAATCGCAATGGAGCGCACACCGCTAGCCCCTCCTCCGGGTCACCCCAAGGGAAGCTGGTAGATGAAGTTCCTGAGTGGTTCACCCCAGTGGGTGCAAGTAAGTACTTGTTTGATCTCTAGACCCGATACATGTCCCGGGTTTTAAAATATCGCCCGAGACATGGCTCGGGTTTCGGGATAACTTCCCTCCTCAGTAGAGAAAATAGTTAGGGGTGGAAGAGAGGGCCGCCAAGCAACCGTCAAAGGCCTCATTGCCCGCACAGGCACGCAGGTGCGTCGTCCAGGAGCTCGTCAGCTCAAAGCTCGAGGGAGCCATTTTTATAAACAATCGCAATGGAGCGCACACCGCATCACCCTCTACGCAGGGATCGCAGCTCACCTCCGACGATGACTACAGGCCATTCAGAACACCACAGCCAGACTCGTCCTGGATCTCCCTAGACGAACCCACATCACCCCCTACCTCAGGGAACTCCACTGCCTCCCTGCGTTGAAATAGATGCCAGTTCAGGCACCTGACCCATGCATACTAGGCCCTACACAACTGCAGGCCAGCCTACTTGAACAACCGCCTGAACGTCCATCAGTCCACTAGACACCTCCGCTCCGCGTCCCTTTCTCTAACCCTCGCCCCACATTTGACGTTGCAGATGCTGAGGTCACTCCTTCTCCTACCTAGCAACAAAGACATGGAACAAGCTACCCTTTCCTTTACGGACCTCCCCGTCTCTTCCAGAGTTACTAAAGTCCCTGAAGACCTGGCTAATTGGCTAATTAACAGGAACCTGCCAGCGCCTGGATACCCTCATGGGTGACAAGTAGTGCTCTACAATTCTATTGATTGATTGATTGAGTAGTGGCATAGTAAAAGTAGAAAGAAAGACTTTAGGACACATGTTTTTAAACATAAGGGGCATATCAGCAAGGGCCTGTGATAATTATCGCTCAGCGCTTTTAGTGTGAGGATAATTATCGCAGGCTAACGCTGGATTCTATCACGGAGATAGCGTGCTATCAGCAACGCTTCTCTCCCAAGCGATAGGAATCCATGCGTTAGCTGGAAACCAGTGTGATTATCGCTGGAAATCCAGCGATAATCGCACTGCGACCAGTGATACCTTGCTGATAGGGCAGGGTGGTCTTGGCCATGTAATCAACCTCCCATTGGATTACATGGCTAAGTCAGATTACAAGCAGGCATAAGGAAAGTCGCGCTAACTGTGGTTAGCGCTACTTTTCTTATCGCTCTGCGTGCAGCTTGATAATTGGAGAAATGTCGGTTAGCGACATTTCTCCAGTTATTTTGGCACGGAATGCCCACTTTTCATCTCATTAGAGATGCAAAGCTGGGCGTTGTTGTAAGGGGCGCTAAATCAGCAAAACATGCGATAGCGTATCTTTGCTGATAAGGCGATGAAATTATCGCTGCTTTTCGCCCGAAAACAGACGCAAAACGGCGATATTTTCATAGTGCCACCTTGCTGATATGCCCCAAAGGCTTTATTTACAATGTTGGTGTTAACAATGCAAGTGTTTCTATTACAATAGAGGCATTTGAATACTGCTACTTCCACTGACTTCAAAGGAAGGTGACAAAATGTAAGGTACACTGGTCCTGTGCCCGTTGATTTCAGTGGTGTTGCATTGGTGAATTTTAATATTTAGCTGTTTTTACTGATGTGGTGACATCCTTACAAAGCCTGTAGGTCCCCATTATTGATAATGACACCCTCTTACATTGTAATGATACATCTAGTATAGGTGGGAGGTATTGTGGTTATAGGGTTCAGGACCCACTTGGGGCGTAAAATGATATGAAGGTGTTTCCATCAACCTAATAGTTCATATTTATAATTTGATACAACGTATTTAGCAATGTGTGTGTAATAAAAGTACTTTTTTAATAAGGAAAAGCCCTGACTGGACAATAAGTTATTGAGTGTTGTTGCATACAGCGAGCTGGAGTTATTAGCACACACCATTTCCCTAGAGGAAGCCTTGACTCTGCTCTGCTTTGCTACCCTGGTAGAGACCCTGGTAGAGTCAACTGCTACAATGGGGTACATGGTTACCAGTAGAAAGACAACTGGAGACTTTTGTCTGTGAAGTACTCATATCCTTCGCAACTAATAACCCAATTTCTTACAACATTCCGTCCATCAAATGGAAATCATCTATATGCCTTAGCTCAAGCATGCATAAAACAAAGCAATGTAAAAGTCACTTAACTGTAAAATATAGCTCATCTATCGATTCAGTACAGTAGTCATACCTAACTAGGGGAGCAGGCCCCAGGCCAAGCTCTCCCCGTGCTGCTGCATCGCTCTTGCTCCTGTCTTCCCCTTGTTTTTTCCCTTTTTTTTTTTAGTTCCTTCTACTTGCTTTTCCCTCGTTTTCACTGCTTTCTCTTTCAACTTTTTTTGAGTGCCTTCTCTTTGCTTTTCCTCCATTTTCACTGCCTTTTCCTTGCTTTTCCCCCTGTTTTTTAGTATTTACTCCTGGCTTTCCCCTCGTTTTCATTGCTTTCTCCTTATTTTTTCATCTCGTTTTTCCTTTTCCCTCATTTTCACTGCTTTCTCCATTCTTTTTGAATGCCTTCTCCTTGCTTTCCCTTCATTTTCATTGCTTTTTCCTTTTTTTCTCAGTTCTTGAGTACTTTCTCCATGCTTACCCTCTTTTTCATTGCGGTATGCTGTCACCACCACACTCATGCTACTTAATTCCTGGTAAAGGCAGTAGCCTTTTAGAGCTATGAGGGTAGCACTTTGGTCCAACAAGGCAGCAATCCGTGAGGCGGCCTATGTCATGGCATACACATAAACTCGTTGCTCCCTTCTTCTCTCTTTTGCTCCTTTCCACCCTATTTCACTTGATTCTTCTTCTCTTCCTCACTTAACGGACCCAATCTCTCCCTCTCCCCCTTTCCTAATTTGAGCGGTGCTGCATGTTTCGGTCAATGTACATCTGATCAGCCCTATCCCATTTAACTGCATAAACGAAAGCCTTGTCCCGGGTAAACTACCCTCCTTTAGCTCCCTTGCCTTTTTTATTGTTTCTGTGTTAATTGACTGCAGTGACATTTCCGTTCTACTCATGGCCATATCTGTTAGTTTATTTTGCTTATTTAAGAAGTGTTTTTATTAAATGTGCAATGTCTGTATACTTTCTGCGATCCAGCTGAATCTACTATACCGACCAGAATCATAATGGTCATGTAAAGCGCTCTGCTACCCCCGGGTCTTGAAGCGCTATATAAAACTTTTCAAATAAATAAATAAAATACACACATGATCAATGTTTTCCTATGATCCCTAAGGCCCTTTCTACGAACGGAACTGCTTCTTCACCTGTATCACCAAGGATACCACCTATGCCACTCCCATAAGCTACAACGCAAAACACCCACCCACCAACAAGGCTGATTCCAACACCTCCAGGAAGATCAACTGCTTGCTGATTAATGCACGCTCACTCAGAAAACACAGCACAGAAATCTGGGGCATCATCACAACCCATGCCCTAGATGTCATCTTCATCACAGAGACTTAGCTGAACCCCACATCTACTCGGGACATCACCACAGCCACCCCTGACAGATACAAGATCGCACACTGGGACCAATCCAACAGAAACAGCAGTGGAATTGGCATGATTTACAATGAGAACCTCAAATGCTCAACCACCACAGATGACACCACCCCACATTCATGGAGCACCTCAACTTCCAACTCAGAACAAACAGAAAAAACACCATCAGAGGCACCCTCCCCTACAGACCTCTGGTACTTTGCCCTGCCGTTTGCAATACCATCTCCGACTTCATCGCCCCTATTGCCATTGACTCAAATCTATACATCTTCTTAGGAGACCTCAACTTTCACCTTGAGATTACTGACAATGCTAACACGCCGACCTCCTAGAAAGTATGGCCACCGAACCCACCTACATCGCAGGACACACTCTCATCCCCATCTTCTTCGCCAGCAACAGAGTAAAATACACACACACACCGAGGAGCTCATCTGGACTGACCACCACTGAGTCTACTTTGTCATCTCGGAACCCCCCAGCACCCTGCCTTCACTGCCAGCAAGACAGTGCGCAGCTGGTCAAAGGTATCAGAGCAACAATGGACCTACATCCTCAGCTCCCACCTCCTCACCACCACTGGAGACACAGTACAAGCAGCTGACAACTTTGCAAACTGGTTCACAGCAAGTGCTGATGAAGTCGCCCAGATGAAACCTACCAACCAAAAGAAACTAATGTGACACCCCAAGTTGTTCACGGCAGAACTGAAAACCCAGAAAAGCGACTACAGACAGAAGGTAAGAAGATGCCATGTCAGTAAGCCCTCACGGACCGAAAACGCTTCAACCAATAACACCACCAACAAAAAAACAACAAGACCACCCCCACCCACATCAATGACAGCTTCAACAACAGCAAGGAACTTTTCAACACAGTCAAGGAGTTCTCCAGCCCTTCAGCAACCCAAAAAAACATCACCCCCTGGCACGCTCTCTGCAACTCCCTTCGAAGACTTTTTCCACAACAAAACCAACACCAACTACCGAGACCTCACACACCAAACCCACCAAGGAGACCATTTACCTCCTCGTGCCAACCGATGCCCACTCACACCAGCTCACCTCACGGAACACCCTCACTGAGAAGGAAATGGTGTCCATCATGAGATCCATCCACTCCGGAGCCCCAGCAGACCCTTACCCCAACCACAATTTCAACCTTGGCAACCAACCCATCAGCAAAGAACTCATCAAGGTCCTCAACCGCTCAATCACCACGGCCCACTTCCCCCAGAAATAAAGACATGTTGATCTGAAGCCTTTGCTGAAGAAGACCCAGGAGAACCTAAAAAGTATAGACCCTGCTCCCCGTCTCAGTCAAGATCATCAAGAAAGGTATTAACATCAGGGAGAACCACAACCTTCTGGACCTCTCCCAATCCGGCTTCAGAGCAAACCACAGCACTTAGACAGCTCTAGTCACAGCCACGGATGACATCAGAATGCTGCTAGGCCATGGAGAAACAGCAGTCCTCATCCTCCTGGACATCTCAGCAGCTTTCGACACCGTATCCCACCACACACTGAGCAACAGAGTTCACCAAATCAGAGTCCAAGGAGCAGCCTCAAGGGGATTGCATCCTACCTCACAGGAAGAACGCAGAAGATCATCCTCCCTCCCTAGTCCTTGCTCCCTAAAAACATCACCTGCGGTGTACCTCAAGACTCTTCCCTCAGCCCAACCCTCTTTAACGTATACATGACACCTCTGGAAAACATCATCAAGAGTCATGGACTCAACATTATCTCCCACTCCGACACCCAACTCATCCTCTCAAACGACCCAACGACCATCAAAGACAAGTTCCAAAGTTGCATGAAAGATGTGGCCATGTGGATGAACAACAACTGTCTCAAACTCAACTCCGACAAGACAGAAGGGCTCATCTTCATTAAAGGCAAGGGCACCCTCTGGAACAACAAATGGGTGCCCCCTGAGCTCGGCCCATCCCCCAAACCCACCGGACACACCAACAACCTCTGCATCTCCCCAACTCATGAGGAAACTCCAGACTATCTGGAACATAGCAGCCAAACTCATCCTCGACTTCCCCAGGCAGACACACATCACCCGATACCTCAGGAAACTCCATTGGCTACCAGTCAGGAAGAGATGCCAGTTCAAGCTGCTCACCCACACATACAAGGCACTACACAATAAAGGACTGGTATACCGCAATAAGCGAGTGAATTTCTACCAACCTAGCGGAAAACTCTGTTCCGGATCCCTCTCCCTAGCACCCACCGACGCATCCGCTGGACAAACAGCAGAGGCCGCTCCTTCTCCCACCTGACGGCTAAGGCCTGGAACAACCTTCCCCTGCACCTCAGAGTCTCATCATCTCTCCAGAAGTTCAGTTCAGGAAGGACCTCAAAACCTGAATGTTCAACCAATAGGAGAACAGGCAGCATGATCCCACAGCGCCTCGAGACCCTCACGATTGATGCAGCCGGCCTCTACAAATCCTGATTGATTGATAACAAAAGTCAGCATTAGGGATCCAGACAGCAGTACAGTTGGGGCACTCAGGGCAGGCGATCCAAGTCCATTACGATGCGGAGGACTTTGCATAAAACCACTTTAATAACTTACATAAATAAGCTAAACAAATTAATACATTTTATTTTGTCACTTAACTTATAATCAGACCCTAATTCCTTTGTATGATGTTACAGCTGCTTGGTCAAGTATTTAATTTACTGGCCACTGACAACTACACTTCCTAGTTACACATTGTTTCTACTCAATAAAAAAGGATTTAGAAAAGTCATGACATCTAAAGAGAAAGGTATCGGATACAAATATTTTAGAAAGTGTCCAAAACGCCTTGTTAAATATTTCTCTTAAACAAAGTTCGTATTTTATCTTTGGCTAAGTGCACCTTTCTGAGATGAGGCTTGTTTAAAACACGGTGGAATTTTATTTCGTTTCAAAAATGAAATACAACGCTATGTTCGAGGCTTTGCATGTCGGAATGATACATACAACGTCTGGTGTAAAGTGTCTGGCTTACAACCTTAATGAACAACAGAAAGCTATAAATGTCCACTGGGTAGACACACGTGCTCTTGCTGTCAGTGAAATTACGTGGCCACAGGAATTTAGGGCAAAAGCAATAAAAGTGTGAAATAATCGCATGTGAAGCCTTGGATTGACAGCAGGGATTCAGAAGATGGACACTGGGGAAGAAGGAAGCGTGATTGCGTCACATCTCCACGTCAGAGAGACCATCTTTTAGTACAATAATCCTAGGCTCTGTGAAAGTCAGAACCTGAACTAATTGGAAACTCATTGCAAGGTCGTTCATAAGGGGGGGCTGTTTATCTTGCTGTTTTGCCGATTTGAAACGAAAGCCAAAACCTTGTCAGGGAGGCCACGACTGACGATAAACACATCCACGCTTGCACACCTCAGAGGCATGGGCGTCCGCAGAAATTTTTCCAGGGGGGGGCGAACCTGGCAAATGAAGGGGCGTGGCTAATGTTAATGGGGGCGGGGCTAAAATGGCAGACAATCCGGATCGGGTAATGTTCAGGCCAACCTGAGAAAAACAAGGATTGGCATAGCCAATAGGTCTCGCCTTTGGCCTTTGGGACCTTATGACTGACTCACTGACTGAAGAACTTATATAGCGCACTTCTGCCAAGGCGTCTTGGCGCTGGGTAAGTATGATGCCGGCAGTATAAGTATTTAGTTCTGCAGCAGGTCCCAAAGGCGAGACCAATTGGCTATGCCAATGCTTGTTGTTATATCTGGGCATGTTGAGAGGCTAGGGGACTGGGTCTCGATGTCAGGTTGGGAGCACTGCAATGACCTACTCAATTTGAATGCGTAGATAATACAACCGGAGGGGTGAAATGAAAGGTTCACTACCAGGAATAACAGGAAAGTAGAAAGTTAGGCTGGTTAGAAAGGTAAGGAGGAGTAGAGGCAGGCATGGTGGTGAGGGGAGAAACAGATGCATGCTAGGAGAGCGCTGTGAGGGAAGGAGGTGAAATGGGAAGAGGCACTGAAGGTGGGTCGGGTAAAGACCGTAGTGAGGCAAACAGAAGGGTAGCGAGGGGTGAAGGGTAGACAAAGAAGTGAGGTGTAGGAGTAAAAGATTCAGGAGCAGAGACAGGTAAATCAAAGCTGGAGAGGGGAGAATAACGCAGTCGTAGAACCAGAGAGGGCCAGGTAGAGAGAGGGAGAGGTGTGTCAGAGACAGGTAGAGACAGCTGAGGAAGAGGGAATAATAAAGACTGAGGTAGACTGGTGAGGTAGAGGGGTGCGTTGATATAAAGGAAGTGCAGAGATGTGTCACAGATGTTACTGAAGAGGAAAAGAAGTAGAGATATTGAGAAAGAAGTAAGGCACAAAAAGAAGTAAGGGGTGAACAGAGGTAGAACGAGTGGAAGGGGAGAGAACACGTAGAAGATGAATGGCAGGGTAAAATGAGCGATCAGGCAGTGAGTGTGAGGAGTGGGATACAGAGGCATGTGTGGCAGTGAGCGCGAAGTGCGGGGTACAGAGGGATATGTTGTGGCAGTTAGCGCAAGGTGTGGGGTACAGAGGGATATGTCGTGGCAGTTAGCGCGAGGTGTGGGGTACAGAGGGATATAAGGCAGTGAGCGTGGGCAGGGCCGACTTTAGCACTCGTGGGGCCCAGTGCGATAATGCTTTTTGGCACCCCCAATGACCACCTCCACTACAGGTTCTTCATAACCATCCTTTCACAGCGCCCCTCAAGCCTCCGTAACCATTCAGTCTCAGGTGCATTTAATTCATTTTATAGCGACGCTCCTATCAGTGTAAGGTGTCACAACACTTTACATCACACAGATTACATAGAGACAATCAATCATATGTGTGTAAATCAGTGCATAGGAAATGTTACATAAGAGAGAGGACAAGAAGGTGTAGGAGTCACATGTCATCCGTACAGGTAGGCAGGATAGTTTAAGAGTGCTTGGTCAGGAGAATCAGAAACCTAGAATTTAAAACCTAGCACCATGGATGGGGGGGTTCTCTTTATTAATAAGAATTGATTTCTACCCAAATTAACCCATTTTGCCACATTAGGATAATGAAAAACTGGGGGGAAATCATAACGCCCTAGCCCAGTTTGCATGCATCTTTGCTAACAGTTACTTGCTCACTGTTCCACATTAGGATTTTAACTCATAAAGAGTTATCAACAATATGGTCTCTCTGACAAAAGTGTGACCCACTGACCTATTTACATTACATTATACGCACTTTGTGAGCTGCACATTCTTTGCAGCAAGCATAGTAACCCTCTGCGCTACCTTAGGATGAGTAGAAACTTCCACTACACAAAACTTTGATCTCTCCCTCTCTCTAAGGAAGTGCATTAATCACTGCAGTCATTTAAACATTTTTATAGGTGGCTGAAAGTTTCTAGGAGTCCAGGAAAGAAGCAGGTGCTTTTAAAATCATCATATTAGGGCCCCCTACACGAAGTCAGCAGCCGGTGCGGTGGCACCGGTCGCACCGCCCTAGAGCCGGCCCTGAGCACGGGGAGTGGGATACAGGGGGATATGAGGCAGTGAGCGTGGGGAGTGGGGTGCAGGGGGATATGAGGTAGTGAAACACAGGGTCGGGACGTCCTGCCAGACATGATAGGGTGCATACTGGCAGATAGATATGTTATTGACACAAGTCTGTGTATGTTTTAGTGGGATCTGAAATCCGGGCTATGCTGCAACCTCAGTTTTTGACTTGGGAGAATAATGCATCGACTCCCCCTCCCCCCAAACTTCATTCAGAAGACCCCTTGCTCTCAGGCTACAGAGTGTTCAGGGCCGGCTTTAGCGCTGGTGGCGCCCTGTGCGACAAAGTTTGTTGGTGCCCCCCACGGGCGCTGCCCACAGACTCCCACACTACTACCCTTTAACAGTACAGTACCCCCTCAAGTCTCCATAACCACTCTCTCTCAGATGTATTTAATAGTGCCACCTGTACCAGTTTAGGGTGTCAGAGCACTTTACATCGCAAACACTACTCAGATGCAATCAATCATAGGTGTGTAAATCAGTGTATAGGAAATGTTACATAATACAGAGGACTACAAGGTGTAGGAGTTGCATGTCATCCATACTGGTAGGCAATATAGTTTAAGAGTGCTTGGTCTGGAGAAGCACAGACTCAGAAAGTAAATCAGAACCCGATGGTTGGAGGTTACATTTCATAATGATGATTTTTTTTTACCGAAAGGATCTCTCTGACAAAAGCACTGACCTATTTAAACTATATGCATTTTGTGATCTGCATGGTACACATTCTTTGCAGCACACACATTAACCCTCTGTGATACATAAAATGAGTTAAAACTTCCACTTCACAAAACTCCTTTTCTCTCCAGGAAGAACATTAATCACCAAGTTATCTTGACATTTTTATTTTTGAATGACAATTTCGGAGGCCGGCAGTGCAGCAGGTGCTTTTAAAACCATAAAATACTTCCAAATTGGCGCCCCCTCGAAGAGTCAGCACCCAGTGCGGTGGCACCAGTTGCACCGCCCTAAAGCCGGCCCTGAGAGTGTTAAAAGGAGGTCTTTGTGTCCAGACCTAACCACTCGTGCTTGTGGCGCGCAGCTCAATCCGGCCATTGTCATTCTGTTTGTGGCAATCAGCCGCAGACAGAATGACAATGGGCGGGAGGGGCAGCGAGGAGGAGTGCAAGGAGCCCCATCAGGGAGTTGAGGCCTCTGGCAGGGAACACCTCTGCTCCTTGCAGGGCCCGTAATCCCGGACAAAAGGCGTCCGTAAAAGCATAAGTGGCCACAGGGGGGGCAAGGAGGAGCAGTCCAGGGGGGGGGGCAAGCGCCCCTCCTTGCCCCCCCTGCGGACGCCCATGCTCAGAGGCCTGTGGGACTATATAAGCATTCTGCTGATCTCGGACAACGTGAGATCTCAAAATTCTTCAGCTTTGAGCTGGAACAAGAAAATCAGGGCCAACCACAAATTTTAACACTGAGTCAGCTTTGTTTACCTAATTCGATATCCATATGTATATTTTAAAGGTGGATTAGCACACAAGTTTACATTTCCATATCTGGCATAGGAATGTCCCCCCCCCCCTCCTCTTTTCCTACACATGTGTTTTCCTTGTAGCCTCAGAGGAGCTGTCAATTTAAGTGTAAAAGGAAGTAAACTATCCTTGTTTTTTTCCTATTTTTCTAATTTTACCAATTCTTATTTTTTTTGTTTTTTTGCGCATGATCTGCGCTTGTAAACCACGCGATGTGAAATAGTGGCCACAGCGAACGGCACACACACCCCTTAGTAGGGTCACATGGCAGCAACAGTTTCTGCAGAAAGAACGTGTTGAGAACACACTGTCCCTGTCAGCATTTCAAAGTAATTTACTAATTAAATACATGTTTTACAGCGTAACTACACTGTTATAAATGGTCAACCTTATCCATAACCTTCTAGATGATAAAAATCTGGAATTCCAGCCTAGGACACTGGGTTCAGCATCGTAGTTGTCTCCCGCCTCAATGGCTCATGTTTGAAATAGAAAGAATTGGCATTATGTTTATTGAAATTGTGCCTTTTTTCCATTTGGACAGAAACTACTGGAATTTTGGAAGTCCTGAAAACAAAAAAGACCCAATATTAACAAAATAAATCCATTGCCTGGTAGCAGGCTGTCTGGAATGAAACTGAAAGTTGTAACATCTGGAAATGGCCACTTTTTCTGTGTTTGTTAGGGAGGATAAATAAAGTGGTAGGTAAGAGAGGAGCTACTTGACGGTTCTCTACTTAAGTGGGAATATTATAATGATCGACCCACAAATTTGTAGGAATTTCCCAGGGAGATTTGCGGTGACCTACACTATGATTCTTTAACATCCATCTTCAAAACATCTCTAAAGGGAGGAGTGGTGGCAAGCAGTGAGGTGAATACCTCGCTCCCTGTCTTCGGAGCACACTATTTCTCCATCTTGCTTTTGATGTGAGAACTTGTTGTGTTCTGGTAGTTGTTGCCTTGGTGTGATTCTGTTAAGCCAACAGGAACAACACATCTGCTAACAAACATTTGTAATAAAAATGTCCCAGAGTGAAAAAAAAGAGTGTCAGCTCTAGCAAGCAGACCAAGAGAGGGTGGGATGAAGGAATTGGCTTGGCACTGAGAATGGAAGCGGGTGAGCAAAATGTCAAGGGACAGATGAGAAAAAGCAGAAAATTAAACTATGCATTAAGGTGGCTCAGCGTGTTGATGCTCTCCTGAGGAGAGTTATGTGAGGATCTGCAAACGATAGGTTTTAATGCAGGCAAAAAAAGAGTGGTAATTCCATACCCCTGTGGTACACCTTGGGCTATGCGTCACAATATATTGACAGTCCTTCAATTTAAAGGACTCGGTTTATGTGTGAAAATGCAATCATGTGTTCCTATGTATTACAATCATATATTCCTATGTATTACAGTACTATTGTTTTGCATTTATATAATGAAAAGTATATCAATATTTTAAAAGGAACTATGTACATGGTTTCACATTGGTTTGAAGCACCCTATTGCTCTAAATATGTGTACTAAATGTCACGCTTCTAGTAGGAGCAGAAATCCTGTTATTTAAGGTGTTCATATGCACATTTCTGCAAAAGCTGAACTCGCTTTCAAAACTGCCAACTTAAGTGGTATTTTGTGAGAATAATAAGCTCAATATTAAATTTATTAATGATATTTTGTCCGCAAGGACATTCCATCCTGTGATTTATTGAGGTGAAGATCCTGCCAGCAGCTCATTAGATACGTTTTTGCTGAAAGTAACTGTAAAGATGCCAGGAGCGCAGGTAATACTTAAATAAAGTATTTATTCAAGAGCATCGTCAAGTGCAGACTGACAGGGAAGCATTCTCAGGTAAAGTGCTTCTCCCTATTCAAGTGTATACATTCCAGTCTCACGCATGATAATGCATTATACATTCCACATTCCACCAACCCAGCAAGATAAAGATCCCAACACATCTTCCCCTTACACAATAATAATAAACAAACTATATTTACTGTAAATACAAAATACAAAACATACTGATAATGGAAACTAACATTTCACCTAATTAATAAGAACTAAGCAACTACATTTTATGATTACAAATTAATATGATATTTCTTTTGAAAACAATAGATATGAAGGGATACGAAAATAAGATAATAAGTTGCTTATCAATGATACATATAAATATGTATCTAATTAATGCAGAGCATCTTCTCTTAGCATAAAACAAAGTCCTGCAGCTTTAGAGGCAGGTTGGGACTCCTGCTTGATCTCCTTAAGACAACATCAGGAATCACCTCTTGCTTCTGGTCCAAAGCTCCAGGAACCCACCTTCTGTGGACCACAGATAACTTGCCTTTGATCTAACACTTTCCATTCTTCAATATTACTAAATATTTACTAACCCGAACCACCCTCTTCAGTGGTAAAAATTGGGTAATTCTCTTTGCAACCTTAAATGGTATTTTCACCTGTACATAACCTCCTTCAACCACATCAAGTGCCTTGCATACAGAAGTGGTATACTTGCTCTGAGCCTTCCTTCACCTCTCCTTCACCCCATGCAAAACCTCTGCAGAGGCCATCTTTTTCTTCATCCACAATCTATTCAATTGCAATCCAGGTAATCTCCCTTTGTGGAACACAAAATGAGAAACCTTGGTTTCTGCATTGGGTGTAGTGTGAAGAGCCCAAATAAATTCCTTACTTCTTGCATTCAGTCCAAACCACTCGCAACAGACAATGATATGTTCTCTTTATTCTGTTGCAGAACTCGACCAAAGCAGTGCTTCTTGGGTGATACAATGAGGTTGTAATGTGTTTGAGACCAAAACTAGACAGAAAGGCATCAAAATCCTGAGAAATGAACGGCGGGCCAGCCATTGTATGTAACAATCTCATCTGTAGCTCCTTTGCAGAAGAATAGTTTTCTCAACACGTCCTCCACCACATCAGACGTGATGTTATTAACGGAAGCTACTTCCAACCTCCTAGTGTAATAATCCACTATCACAATACCATATTTAACATGACCATGGCTTACACTCACCTGGTCAATTATGGCCATGGCCAGTTGTGACCATGCAATTTCTGAAACAGGGACAGCAACAGTTCGACTAGGAACAGTGACTTGCGTCTTGTCACTCGTAAAACAAGATCTACATTCTCTCACAGACAGTTCAACTTCTCTGTCCACACCTGGCCACCAAAATAATTTTCTCACCCTTGTTTTCATCGCTCTCATGAACCTCATGCCTGATATGGACCTCATGCACTTTACTCCTCAGAGTACGCGGTTCAGCTTATAAGTCAGATCTTCTCAGTAAACCTCCCGCAACTGATAATTCTGATTCAATTTCATAAAAGCATCAATCGGATTGTCCTGGAGTTTGCTTCTAGCAAGTCTTCATTGATATAGTTCTTGACTTTTGTTATAGTAGTGTCACTCCTCAAAACATCCAACATTCAGGTTCTGAAATTGAACTCTGGGTGATACACATTAGCTCACTTATTACCATGTAATCCTCCTCTAAAGTTCCATGATCCTCCTCACCAATATTCACTGGAAGCCTTGATAGACAGTCATCCATTGCATTCTGGATACCAGGAATGTACTCCATCCTGTAACGGTACTCCTGCATTCTATATTCCCATTTTGCAATTCTTGGAGTTGCCCTACCAGCACCCTTTGTAGTAAACATGCCAATTAAGGGTTTATGATCAACTCTGACAACAAACTCTGTGCCCCACAGATATGGTCGGAAATGGTTCACACCCCACCAACAAGCTAGGGCCTCATGTTCCACCACAGAGTACAATGTCTCTGCACCCTTGAGGCTACGACTGGCAAACGGAGCAACATCTTCTCTCTCCTTTCTCCTTTGTAGTAATACCGCTCCTAAGCCATATTGACTAGCATCTGTAATGATTATACTGCAATCTCTAGTGACAAAAGGTTTGAGAGGAATAGAATTGGCTATTTCTCTTTTCACATCAATGAATTCTTGCTCACACAAATCATTCCACACAGATTTCTCATTCTTCTTTAACAGTTGACGCATTGCATGTGTTCAACCCCATAAATGATCGCAATTCATCTTTTCCTTAAATGATGGCCAATGATGGCCTTAACTAAACTATCCTTGGATTCAACGCCCGCAGCAGATAACTTATGACCCAACAAAGTAACCTCAATTACACCACATTTACACTTGTCAGCTCTAAGAGTGACATCTTTCTGTTTCAGAACACTCAAAACCTGAGTCAAACACCTGTCATGGTTAATTTTGGTATCACCAAACTCCAACACATCAGCCTGAAAACACAAGAGGCCCTCTACGTCTTTAAACAATAACTCCATGAGTCGTTGAAAAATGGCAGACGGAGAGGCCAGCCTAAAAGGCATCCTCTTGTAGTAACTTGGTTCAGACAGATTGTAGTGTTACAAGAGTATTTATTATGGTAGTTAAAATTCCAGTAGTTCAGCCCCACCAGGAGCAGCCAGCATGCTGTCAGCCCTTCTCATCTGTAGCCTCACACTCCCAACATTCCATTTTACATCATTCAGGGAGAATTCCACTAGCATAGCATTAACCACATTAGAACCAGGATACTACACCTCTTAAAACAGAAAGTCTCTTCTGGCATTAAAAATGGTGTTAAATGTCAAGAGTCTTCATGCAGAGCTATTTCATGGTAGGTAGAAGTCATGTCTAGAGTCAAAAAACAGATAGCACCCTTAATTTATGACAACATCCCTGTTATGTTGAGTAGAGGGTGATGATCTACCCAGATTTTAGCATTTCAATAACTGAGATCTACACATATTCTTAAACATCCGCTGGATATCCTTGCTCGGACAATAGGTGACAACCACTATCAGCTTTCTATGGATTCAATGATGTACTGGTCTTGCAACTTGTTCAATTCTTTTCATAATTCTGCCCTGATGGCAAGAAGAATTCTCCCCACATAATGCACCACCTGGTCTACTGCAGACCTCAGCTGAATCCTGTGTTTGAATCCCTCCAATTTCTCAAGGATCTCAGTAAAAACTTCCGGAAACTTTAACACCCACTCAGAAAGGTGCACTTCACACACACCTGAAAATTCCTTCTTTAGCAGCACTTGATCTGGGCTGTTGGGGTCTAGAATGGTTCCCAAATTCTGCTGTTCTAACCACCCCAGCAATGATGAGCTATGCTTAGTGTCATAAACAATGGCAGACTTGGTATTGCCTATAAAAGAAAGAATTACAACAAACAAATGATGGACGGAATGCTGACAATGCAGACATTCTCACCCAGTCAAGAGTCAAACACCTGTCATGGTTAATTTTGGTATCACCAAACTCCAACACATCAGCCTGAAAACACAAGAGGCCCTCTACGTCTTTAAACAATAACTCCATGAGTCGTTGAAAAATGGCAGACGGAGAGGCCAGCCTAAAAGGCATCCTCTTGTAGTAACTTGGTCCAGACAGATTGTAGTGTTACAAGAGTATTTATTATGGTAGTTACAATTCCAGTAGTTCAGCCCCACCAGGAGCAGCCAGCATGCTGTCAGCCCTTCTCAACTGTAGCCTCACACTCCCAACATTCCATTTTACATCATTCAGGGAGAATTCCACTAGCATAGCATTAACCACATTAGAACCAGGATACTACACCTCTTAAAACAGAAAGTCTCTTCTGGCATTAAAAATGGTGTTAAATGTCAAGAGTCTTCATGCAGAGCTATTTCATGGTAGGTAGAAGTCATGTCTAGAGTCAAAAAACAGATAGCACCCTTAATTTATGACAACATTCCTGTTATGTTGAGTAGAGGGTGATGATCTACCCAGATTTTAGCATTTCAATAACTGAGATCTACACATATTCTTAAACATCCGCTGGATATCCTTGCTCGGACAATAGGTGACAACCACTATCAGCTTTCTATGGATTCAATGATGTACTGGTCTTGCAACTTGTTCAATTCTTTTCATAATTCTGCCCTGATGGCAAGAAGAATTCTCCCCACATAATGCACCACCTGGTCTACTGCAGACCTCAGCTGAATCCTGTGTTTGAATCCCTCCAATTTCTCAAGGATCTCAGTAAAAACTTCCGGAAACTTTAACACCCACTCAGAAAGGTGCACTTCACACACACCTGAAAATTCCTTCTTTAGCAGCACTTGATCTGGGCTGTTGGGGT
Organism: Triturus cristatus; assembly: GCF_964204655.1. Classification (NCBI taxonomy): domain Eukaryota; kingdom Metazoa; phylum Chordata; class Amphibia; order Caudata; family Salamandridae; genus Triturus; species Triturus cristatus. The sequence continues at coordinate 235,508,762 of NC_140581.1, forward strand.
CTAGAATGGTTCCCAAATTCTGCTGTTCTAACCACCCCAGCAATGATGAGCTATGCTTAGTGTCATAAACAATGGCAGACTTGGTATTGCCTATAAAAGAAAGAATTACAACAAACAAATGATGGACGGAATGCTGACAATGCAGACATTCTCCCCCAGTCAAGAGATCTGGGTTAAATCCATCGTTCTTTTGCCCACTACGCCACCCCAGTTTAGACATGGCCATATGCAAATCAGTCTTGACCCTGTGCCTCATGGGAACAGTCCAGCCCGAACTGCCAAGCCATGTCTTCCCTGGACCGGAATCAAGCATCCTAGGACCAGTTTCTGACTATCAGCCGTCATCAGCCAGGATAGTTTGACTCCAGTGGCGTAGTGAGCACGGGTCCCACGTCTGGGAATACCCATCCCACTTAGGGCGAAAAGCGTTACAACAAACAAATGATGGACGGAATGCTGACTATGCAGACATTCTCCCCCAGTCAAGAGATCTGGGTTAAATCCATCGTTCTTTTGCCCACTACGCCACCCCAGTTTAGACATGGCCATATGCAAATCAGTCTTGACCCTGTGCCTCATGGGAACAGTCCAGCCCGAACTGCCAAGCCATGTCTTCCCTGGACCGGAATCAAGCATCCTAGGACCAGTTTCTGGCTATCAGCCGTCATCAGCCAGGATAGCTTGACTCCAGTGGCGTAGTGAGCACGGGTCCCACATCTGGGAATACCCATCCCACTTAGGGCGAAAAGCGTAACAACAAACAAATGATGGACGGAATGCTGACAATGCAGACATTCTCCCCCAGTCAAGAGATCTGGGTTAAATCCATCGTTCTTTTGCCCACTACGCCACCCCAGTTTAGACATGGCCATATGCAAATCAGTCTTGACCCTGTGCCTCATGGGAACAGTCCAGCCCGAACTGCCAAGCCATGTCTTCCCTGGACCGGAATCAAGCATCCTAGGACCAGTTTCTGGCTATCAGCCGTCATCAGCCAGGATAGCTTGACTCCAGTGGCGTAGTGAGCACGGGTCCCACGTCTGGGAATACCCATCCCACTTAGGGCGAAAAGCGTTACAACAAACAAATGATGGACGGAATGCTGACAATGCAGACATTCTCCCCCAGTCAAGAGATCTGGGTTAAATCCATCGTTCTTTTGCCTACTACGCCACCCCAGTTTAGACATGGCCATATGCAAATCAGTCTTGACCCTGTGCCTCATGGGAACAGTCCAGCCCGAACTGCCAAGCCATGTCTTCCCTGGACCGGAATCAAGCATCCTAGGACCAGTTTCTGGCTATCAGCCGTCATCAGCCAGGATAGCTTGACTCCAGTGGCGTAGTGAGCACGATTCCGGTCCAGGGAAGACATGGCTTGGCAGTTCGGGCTGGACTGTTCCCATGAGGCACAGGGTCAAGACTGATTTGCATATGGCCATGTCTAAACTGGGGTGGCGTAGTGGGCAAAAGAACGATGGATTTAACCCAGATCTCTTGACTGGGGGAGAATGTCTGCATTGTCAGCATTCCGTCCATCATTTGTTTGTTGTAACGCTTTTCGCCCTAAGTGGGATGGGTATTCCCAGACGTGGGACCCGTGCTCACTACGCCACTGGAGTCAAGCTATCCTGGCTGATGACGGCTGATAGCCAGAAACTGGTCCTAGGATGCTTGATTCCGGTCCAGGGAAGACATGGCTTGGCAGTTCGGGCTGGACTGTTCCCATGAGGCACAGGGTCAAGACTGATTTGCATATGGCCATGTCTAAACTGGGGTGGCGTAGTGGGCAAAAGAACGATGGATTTAACCCAGATCTCTTGACTGGGGAGAATGTTTGCATTGTCAGCATTCCGTCCATCATTTGTTTGTTGTAACGCTTTTCGCCCTAAGTGGGATGGGTATTCCCAGACGTGGGACCCGTGCTCACTACGCCACTGGAGTCAAGCTATCCTGGCTGATGACGGCTGATAGCCAGAAACCGGTCCTAAGATGCTTGATTCCGGTCCAGGGAAGACATGGCTTGGCAGTTCGGGCTGGACTGTTCCCATGAGGCACAGGGTCAAGACTGATTTGCATATGGCCATGTCTAAACTGGGGTGGTGTAGTGGGCAAAAGAACGATGGATTTAACCCAGATCTCTTGACTGGGGGAGAATGTTTGCATTGTAAGCATTCCGTCCATCATTTGTTTGTTGTAACGCTTTCCGCCCTAAGTGGGATGGGTATTCCCAGACGTGGGACCCGTGCTCACTACGCCACTGGAGTCAAGCTATCCTGGCTGATGACGGCTGATAGCCAGAAACCGGTCCTAGGATGCTTGATTCCGGTCCAGGGAAGACATGGCTTGGCAGTTCGGGCTGGACTGTTCCCATGAGGCACAGGGTCAAGACTGATTTGCATATGGCCATGTCTAAACTGGGGTGGTGTAGTGGGCAAAAGAACAATGGATTTAACCCAGATCTCTTGACTGGGGGAGAATGTTTGCATTGTCAGCATTCCGTCCATCATTTGTTTGTTATAACGCTTTTCGCCCTAAGTGGGATGGGTATTCCCAGACGTGGGACCCGTGCTCACTACGCCACTGGAGTCAAGCTATCCTGGCTGATGACGGCTGATAGCCAAAAACCGGTCCTAGGATGCTTGATTCCGGTCCAGGGAAGACATGGCTTGGCAGTTCGGGCTGGACTGTTCCCATGAGGCACAGGGTCAAGACTGATTTGCATATGGCCATGTCTAAACTGGGGTGGTGTAGTGGGCAAAAGAACGATGGATTTAACCCAGATCTCTTGACTGGGGGAGAATGTTTGGATTGTCAGCATTCCGTCCATCATTTGTTTGTTGTAACGCTTTTCGCCCTAAGTGGGATGGGTATTCCCAGACGTGGGACCCGTGCTCACTACGCCACTGGAGTCAAGCTATCCTGGCTGATGACGGCTGATAGCCAGAAACCGGTCCTAGGATGCTTGATTCCGGTCCAGGGAAGACATGGCTTGGCAGTTCGGGCTGGACTGTTCCCATGAGGCACAGGGTCAAGACTGATTTGCTTATGGCCATGTCTAAACTGGGGTGGTGTAGTGGGCAAAAGAACGATGGATTTAACCCAGATCTCTTGACTGGGGGAGAATGTTTGCATTGTCAGCATTCCGTCCATCATTTGTTTGTTGTAACGCTTTTCGCCCTAAGTGGGATGGGTATTCCCAGACGTGGGACCCGTGCTCACTACGCCATTGGAGTCAAGCTATCCTGGCTGATGACGGCTGATAGCCAGAAACCGGTCCTTGGATGCTTGATTCCGGTCCAGGGAAGACATGGCTTGGCAGTTCGGGCTGGACTGTTCCCATGAGGCACAGGGTCAAGACTGATTTGCATACGGCCATGTCTAAACTGGGGTGGTGTAGTGGGCAAAAGAACGATGGATTTAACCCAGATCTCTTGACTGGGGGAGAATGTTTGCATTGTCAGCATTCCGTCCATCATTTGTTTGTTGTAACGCTTTTCGCCCTAAGTGGGATGGGTATTCCCAGACGTGGGACCCGTGCTCACTACGCCACTGGAGTCAAGCTATCCTGGCTGATGACGGCTGATAGCCAGAAACCGGTCCTAGGATGCTTGATTCCGGTCCAGGGAAGACATGGCTTGGCAGTTCGGGCTGGACTGTTCCCATGAGGCACAGGGTCAAGACTGATTTGCATATGGCCATGTCTAAACTGGGGTGGTGTAGTGGGCAAAAGAACGATGGATTTAACCCAGATCTCTTGACTGGGGGAGAATGTTTGCATTGTCAGCATTCCGTCTATCATTTGTTTTTTGTAACGCTTTTCGCCCTAAGTGGGATGGGTATTCCCAGACGTGGGACCCATGCTCACTACGCCACTGGAGTCAAGCTATCCTGGCTGATGACGGCTGATAGCCAGAAACCGGTCCTAGGATGCTTGATTCCGGTCCAGGGAAGACATGGCTTGGCAGTTTGGGCTGGACTGTTCCCATGAGGCACAGGGTCAAGACTGATTTGCATATGGCCATGTCTAAACTGGGGTGGTGTAGTGGGCAAAAGAACGATGGATTTAACCCAGATCTCTTGACTGGGGGAGAATGTTTGCATTGTCAGCATTCCGTCCATCATTTGTTTGTTGTAACGTATAAAAGAAAGAATGGCATTAAACTCTCCCATTACCTCGATAGGTTTTCCACCATATGCCAAAGGTCTAATGGAAGATTTTGCAAGTTCCACCTTACTAAACATTTTCCAATCATCTATACTTATTAGCATAGATGGGGATCCAGAATCTGCCATCATGTTAACCCCAAGATTGTTGATCAAAAGTTGACAGTAAGGTCTTTTAATCATGTTAATATCCACTTGCATACTTTCAACCTTGTCCTGTGGTTGACTGTGAGTAATATCAATAAATAACACCAAACCTTTGTTGCCTGAATCAGAAGATTTGTGCTCCCTTTCATTTTCCCACACATTACCCACCAGTTTGGGTTTGGACACTTTAGGCTTCATCCTAGATCTGCATACTTGTGCAAAATGACCTTTCTTTTTACAACCTGAACATACGCTGTCACAAGCAGGACATGATAAACACTCCCTAAAGGATTGGCATTACCACATATATAGCATAGTAAAAATGGTCTTTTCTTTTTTGTTTCTTTCCTTTTATCACAAACAACTGCCATCATATCCCTGGATGATTCACCCACAAGGGACATTTCGCCCACAAGGGTCAGCAGCTCAAAATCCAGCAGCAGAAACCAGGACAATAGAAATGCCACATACTGCAAAACACAATATTGCCGAGAATAACACATGGGACCCTGCTAATCCACTCGTTGCCAGTATAAAGATGCCAGGAGCACAAGTAATACTTAAAAAAAGTATTTATTTAGGAGCATTTTGAAGTGCAGATTCACAGGGAAACAGGGAAACCGGGTCACATAAACGGCTACTCCCTATTCAAGTGTATGCATTCCAATCTCAAGCACGATAATGCATTATCCACATTCCCACATTCCACCAACCCAGCAAGATAAAGATCCCAAATGTAACAAGTTTCTGTCACATGATTAGGTTCCATAGGTTTATATTGAGAAAAAAACCTATATAAACTTTTCTAAATGTAATATATTGCCTTCAATAACTTTGCCGTGCTGCTTGTTATTTTGCATTAAGCAAAAGTTGGTCTTTATCTTCCCCATGCGATGTGTTATATTTTTAACAGGTAGGGGATGTGGTGTTGGGAATCACATTAAGAGAGAGAAAGCAGGGCAGTTCTGGCCTGGACTGAGCTTCACACAAGGACTCCAGGCACACATAGGTAAAGGACATGTTTGTCCAGGGGAACTGGGGTAGAGACAGCTCAGTGTTGGACCTTGTGAATTGGCTAAAAGTATGAGCCTGAATTTAATAGAAACTTTAGGTAAGGCTTAACCGTGCTTACAGTTTGTTGTCAACTTGTCACACTTATCTTGTTTGGTAGCTTATGTATTGGTAAAAAGTGTGTCAACTAATGTTGCCAGGGTTGGAGACCATGATAAAATATAAAAGGAAAAGTGGTTCAGAATGTAGGACTGGAAGGAGTCTAGAAAAAATATGTACGGGTAAGTACCAATTATATAGAGAGAGTGAGCTCTAGAAATAGTGTAGCAATGATAAAGATCGATAGGAGTGCTGAGATCCAAAGCACAGACCCTTGTAAGATGAATGTGTCGGAGAAAAAGACCCTCTGATTTAGCCGCCTGACCCCTTCTTGAGAGCCTCTAGGCGTTACGCAAGGTGATATTTGGATAGGAGTGTGCAATTCCTTTTCTACTTCACTCCACACTATCAGTTGGAAGAAAGAATAACCGAAGGAAGCCATATCCCTCTTTCCATTTCCTTCCTTACCTCCTTCCTTGGGAAGGTCTGTGGACACACGGCCTGCAGTCCCTTTCCCCATTAGCCAGGTGTGAGTGAATTGTAAGAAACTGTGATGGAGGTCAAACAATCAAACCATACTGATCCCCAACCAAATGGGACTCCTGCCTATACTATGTATCAAAAATATGGTCAACATGTACACATATTTACAAGATTCGGTGGGATTCAGTAAGGATGGTAAAAAGTCCTTTCTGGAATATGGTGGGAGTCACTAATGTGGATGGGAAGGTACCTTCAATATAGAAATATTAGCTAATAATAGAGAGAAAACTGAAGGATTGCGAAAATAGAATAGATGTTGAATGATGGTCACTCTCCATACAATGGTGGCATAAGGAGTCACACAAATGTAAACATGAATTTCATGTCCTGGATATGAGAGCCACTCAGGAGAAGTTGGAAGATCAAATTAGCCAACTTAGGGACAGAGCTAAGTCTTGTGCTCCAATGCTCTGCCTCCTCCATATCTAATTTTCCAGATCACTGAAATACAGGAGGAGTAAGAAAGTGAGGACACAAGGGAGGAGAATTTATTGGATATGTTCCCTATACCAGCTGATGAGGTTGGTGGTGCAGGTGGTAATGTACCCGGAAATGTACCTGTGGAACAGCAGGTGACAGGAGCACAAGAAGGTAATGCAAAAGTAAGTGCTGGGATGTGTTTGGATGGCAGGACATCAACCAGGTTGGAGGCTAATTCCACTACTGTGGATCAGTCTAGAGTGGAAGAACATATAGCCCAATGTCAACGATAATCCACTATCACCTTACAAAGTTTGAGGCAGGCTGAAATACACCTGTCCGGAAACCATCCTTCTTCTCCAAATCAAAGTGACACTGAAAGTGAGGGCCTTTCCTCTTCCACTCTTTTCCCCTTTCGGTACTACCCCACACCAAGAGGTAGTATTATGGTTCATGTCTCATGGGCTAGCTCAGATTGAATGAGTACTTATTAAGTAACAATTCCTCAGTATTATCCTACACAGTTCCGGCAAGAATTGCAAAGCCTGCCTAATAGCGTGGAGGGAGCAAACACAATTATCAGAGAATATTTTCCGCAATTTGACATAATTGAAGACTCGAAAGTCAATTGCTATTTCTATTGGGATTTTATTATCAGGAAAAACATCTGCAGATACAAGCACCTTAGCACAAGACTCAACAGGTAAATGAGTACTAATACAAATGCCACTCTACGAAGAATCCGCATACGGCTGAATATGAACAAAAGTACAGCTTCTAAAAGCATGAGGTAGATAACTACCAAGCTAATGTCGATATTAGGAATCATTAAACCAAAGCATTTCTGTCCCTACTCTATGCTGGATGACATCCCTGCTTACCATTCCCTTAAGACCCAAGAAATCGTGAAAAGGTGTCAGAAGTGAACTTCCTAAGAAGTCTTCACTTGGAGAGCTTGATCTAAAACGCTCCTTCTAGCTCCTCGCCTACCTCTTCTCCTCTCAACCCTCGGGGCGCTGTCCCTAATACGAAACCCCAAAACACAGAACACGCCCTCCGACACACCTCCTCAACCAGGTCTTCTTCCAGTAATTTTCCATTCAGCTCCATCCATCTTCCATCGTCCATCAGCTTGGCCTTGAGTCCCAGACACCGTCGGCACTAGGAGTTGCGATTGGCACATTCCAATGCACTCCCATGTCTGGCTTCCTCCATAATTCAACTGTTAGACAAAGAACTTTTTACTAACGAACCAACTGTCCTTGCACCTGCGGTGAGATCACAGAGTGAAGAAATACTTCGCATCTTTTAACTCTACAATTTACTGCGGCCCAAAACCTCTACTAGGATAAATCAGTTGCGGCCTACCGCATTCAGCTAACATAAGAAATACCAGGCCTTTCTCCTCGACGATATATGTGACTTCGGGCCTCTACTAGGTTAAACACACTATTAAATTACATTCTAACATTAGTGCTTTTACTTTCACATACGTGAATAAACGACATACATGAATTAATTCGATCAAGTTACACGTTTAGTCTGATACATTGCATTAAACAGAAACTTATCGTTATGCATTTTACCGACTATACTCACAATGTGGTTTCGCATTTCTAACGCTTCTATGTTACAATATAACTGATACATTTGCTTAATACATTGTTTTCGATACATCTAAATATACATTGATTATGTGCGGGTGCCAACTAACAGTGAATATGATGCACCCCTACAAATTTCAAACTCTTTAGGCGCTACATCAGTTCCCCCCTTTGATGACAACTGTCATCACACCATCATTCTCATTTCTCCTGGAATAAAGCTGATCTAAACTGCAGTTGCTACCATCCCACCATGTCGGATCCCTTCCATTCTTTTAAGATTCTGATACTGACGATCCTGTAATCTCTCCATTCTCTGCTCATTTGCTCTGAGGGCTCTTTCGGCCCTATTCCCTCTATACCACTTCCAGGCTCTTAAGAGTCCCCACAAACAGATCACACATACCACTGCAATTATGATTGGCTTCAACACAGAACCCAGGAATCCCATTCCCAAGTTCGCAAACCAAGTCCCCACTCGACCAAATCCTTGGCTAATCTTTTCCCACACATTCTCTTCCGTTAAATCTTCTATTTCCTTATGGATCGTGGTAATGTTGACGATCTACTTCGCCAGGTCCTTACTGTTATCTGGAATATACGTGCAACATTCTTGGACCTTCAGCAATTTACAGACTCCGCCCTCTTTTGCCAATAATACGTCTAATGCAAGTCGGTTCTGCAAAACCATATTCCGTATCGACAACATTTCTCCATTCACCAACAGCAAGGACCTCGCCGAATTCATTGACAATTCATCCACCACAGTCGCCAACCTTCTTATCTTCACATCATTCAGAACCACTCCCAAGCTAGGTATTGTCACTCCGTATATATCCCCAATCACCATTCCTACATTCGCAGCTCTACGCACTTTAGAATGACGTCCCGTCTCTAATAGCTTCAAATCTTCTGTATGATAAATCTTTGGGAAGATAATCGCCAAGTAACACGTACCATACCAATTCGCAGGCAATATCACATATGCATTTCTCCCACACACATAGTACACAGTCGGAATCACCTGTATCGAATTCTGCAAGAAATTCTTAGCAGAGTCCTCCATGGTAAAGGTATGTTCACACGTACTATGCCCCACTAGAACCTTCTCCTTGGGAGTTTGAGGCCGGGCAACACACAATTTCCCCTTCTGTACCTCATCTAATGCAATCGGTCCATAACTTCCCTTAGATTTATGCCATCTCTCCTCATCCATCCAATCCACTGGACTATCTCCTGTATTCCGTGTCTGGGTCAATTTTCTATACCTATCCTCTATCTGACCTATGAACTTCTTTTCCGTTTCGGACAACCAGCATGTCAAATTATGTCTATGAGCATAAGCTGTATCTAGCTTCACAGTCGGTCTAAAATACTTCCGAAGCCTATCCTCTGACTTGTAATTGTCGTACTTATTCAAATGCTTATATGCCGGAACTTCGGAAAGTACTGTGTCATAATTTGAGAAAAAGTACTCAAACTGTTTCCTTTCATAAAACAAACTAAGCAATAGGCTGCAAGAGATCCCATATGTCAGTGGGAGATGACGGTACCTAATACCCTCATCTACCGAAGCAGGCAACTGCATACACACATAACAATCTTCCGCGTCCATCGCATCCACGTATTCATACAACAACTTCGCATAAGCATTGAGTTTAAAATCGGCTCTGGACAAATCTATGTGAAACATACGATTCTCCTCGAGCGTCTGAGCTCTCTGATCTCTAATAGTGACCCCTCCCTGTCCTAGAGTGGTAGGTGTGGGTGCTCCCTGTACCCCCCCTCCTGTCTATGGGCCACCATGTATGAAGTCACTACTACTGCAAATATAATTGCTATCACTACTCCTACCAGTGTGCCTATCACTATTTTGGCTCTACGATGCATATTCCCAGGTTCCGCCATCTCTGAAATGTTCTCGATGTTTAGTACAGTCTCTGCGGACACAAGTCTCTTTCTTATCCAGTAAGTTCAATCCAGCTACTCTCTTGAACCGGGGAAACCTTTAGCAAAGTCCAATTTCTCGTTTCTTCTGATCGGGAAGACTTCCCTAACTCTTCTTCGTCTCTTCACCGGAAAATCCCTAAATGTATTCTTCTTCCTCTCGGGCCTAGGTTATCTTCTTATCAAACTTTTATGTACAACAACTTTACAATCAATCCAGAATCACTGCCGGTCCTAACAGCTCTAGGACCGCCTGCAGTATTTCAAGCTTAAGGGTTGTCAGTTCTTGGGGTGCGGGTATGACTGCAAAGGTTGGGAAGTCTAGCGTTTCCAAAATCAGACCACGGATGATACTCAAGAATGGTGGATTCGGAATATTGATGATCAATACTCCTTCGATCTCCAAGCCTGGGATCTTCAACAACACTTCCACTCTCGGAAACGGGAGACTGTTGACCAGTGTGATCGATCTCAATCTTCCCGTGTTCAGTAAACTTGGCATCAGTCACTGTGTATGCCCACTCTGGTGAGGCGTACTTTTGGCACGGCACTCTTGTTCTCTTCGACCTTCTCAGAGCACCTTGGGGTCGATCTACGTCCTCTTGCTCTGCTTCAGATTTTTCAGAAACTGGGGCAAGATCTGTTCTTGGTGCCGATTTCGAGTTTCCCCACCTCTGACTCACGGGCCAAACTCTTTCTGCTTCTGTGGCACCTCCGCGCTCCCTACTGGTACCCTGTGCACTGCTTTCTTCTTCAGCAGAATCCGACTCGGTACTGCCCCCTGCAGCTCTTTCTTCTTCTTCCGAGTCTCTTTCAGTGTTATCTTCACGTTCTTGGTTCAGTGCACAACCAGCTGCGTCAGCAACCCCTACAGCTTGACTTGCTCTCTCAGATGGCTCTGCCACCTCAACTGGGTTTTCGTTCTCAAAAGGGGCTGTTTCTTCCAAGGGTGCTGGAACTCTACGGGTATGGGAAGCATGTACCCAGTTCGGCAGTCCCCCACACTTCACTGCTGTATTCGTTATCAGGATTATCTGGTACGGCCCGCGCCAGCGAGCATCCAGGCAACTCTTCCTCACGTGTTTGCGCACCAATACCCAGTCGCCTGGGCACAGGTCGTGGCACAGGTCGCTTGCGGCGGGAACCGTTGCTGTCTGCACCTGCTGAGACACAGAACGGACCACGTCAGCTAGGCCTTTACAATAGTCCAAAATCATGTCATCAGTGATGTTAATCAAGGCAGTAGCAGGTATTGCTGGCAAGTGCATCGCCCTCCCCATTATTATCTCGTGGGGTGACAATCCAGTCTTCCTATCAGGGACACTCCGGAGACTCATGAGAACTAAAGGTAATGCATCTGGCCATTTCAAAGATTTCGAAGAGCATACTTTCGCCATTCGGGCTTTCAAAGTTCCATTAACTTGCTCCACGATCCCAGAAGCCTCTGGTCGGTAGCTGCAGTGCAATCTTTGGTCTACATTTAAGGCAGCACAAAGCAGCTTCATAATTTCACTGTGGAAATGAGTTCCTCTATCTGATTCAAAAGAGGTCGGGAAACCGTACCTCGGGATTAGTTCCCTCAATAACAACTTAGCTACGGTGAGTGTGTCACACCTACGTGTTGGGTAAGCCTCCACCCACCTGGAAAAGACACATACTATAACTAATATATACCTCAACCCATTACACTTCGGCATTTCAATAAAATCCAGCTGCATCCTATTAAAAGGCCCACCTGACCTACCTATGTGACTCAACGTCACAGCGGTTCTTTTTCCTACATTCATCTGTTGACAGGTAACACACCTCTGACACACAGCCTCAGCTACCGTCCGAAACTTCGGATTGTACCACGTTTGGCGAAACACTCGCATCATTGCATCCCTGCCAAGATGCACAGCCCCATGTATCAGTCTCGCCATGGGACTCAACAAACATTCCAGTAACACAGCGCGTCCATCATTCGAAACCCATATATCTACCTCTCCTTTTTCACATCCCGCTCGTATCCAACTGTCCCGCTCTTGGTCGGTGACCCCATCTTGCAACTGCTTCAGTTCCTCCCATGAGTCTGCCATAGCTAACATCACAGTATAATCTGTTTTCTCTTCACTTTCCACAACATGATTTTCAGTATAATTACATCCCTGCTCTGCACAAAATCGAGCAACTTTGTCTGCGTAATTATTACCAAATGACACAAAATCGGTTCCCTTAATGTGTGCAGAACATTTAACAACAGCAATTTCATCTGGGCTTTGTAGGGCTTCCAACAATTGTCGTACATAATCCCCATTTCGGATAGGTGAACCGGAAGATGTCATGAACCCTCTCTGGGACCATAGCTGTCCGAAATCGTGAACTACACCAAACCCATATTGGCTATCTGTGTAAATCGTTACACGGATCTTATCAGCGGCCAAACAGGCACGGGTCAGCGCAATAAGCTCAGCCACCTGTGCGGAGTGTACTCCTTCAAGACAAGCGGCTTCAACCACCCCTGTGATGGTACACACAGCAAACGCTGCTCTCAGTCGACCGACACTGTCTCTTAAGCATGAACCGTCCACAAAGAAAATCTCATCTGAAACTGGGAGCAGTTCATCGACAATGTCAGGTCTCGGTTTGGTGCATAGTTCCGTCACATCGAGACAATCATGGTCCTCACAATCTTCCTCATCGTCTACCTTTGGAATAGGCAACAGTGTAGCAGGATTTAAAACAGAACACCTCTTCAGCGTTACATTGTCTGCAGCAAGGATGACTTGCTCATAACGAGTCAACCTATTATTTGTGAGGTGCTGTGTTTTAGTCCTAGTCATCAACAACTCAACAGAATGTGGCACATGAACAGTAAGCGGATGACCCATCACAATGCTCTCACATCTTTCGATACTGACACCTGTTGCAGCAACGGATCTGAGACATCCGGGCAACGCAGAAGCTACTGGATCTAGAGTAGCTGAAAAATAGGCAACTGGTCTACGGACTCCTCCGTGACTCTGAGTCAACACTGCTAACGCGCAACCTTCCTTTTCACAACAGAATAAGGCAAATGCCTTGTTATAGTCTGGCATCCCCAAAGCTGGAGCGCTGCATAAAGCTTCTCTCAGCCTCAAGAATGACCTTAAACATTCGTCATCCCATGGTACCGGATCACTCACATCCTTTCGTGTCAGCCGCTGTAAAGGCTTCGCTTCAAAGGAGAAGTTTGGGATTCACTGGCGGCAATAGCCCACCATTCCCAAAAACATTCTGACCTCCCTCTGAGTCGAGGGAACTGGCATTCTCAGAATCGCATCAATGCGATCCGGAGACACCTTTCTCTTTCCCTTCTCAATTCGGTGCCCCAAATACTGTACTTCACTCAAACAGTATTGCAGCTTGTTTGGAGACACCTTATGACCATTCTCTCCCAAGTAATTCAACAGGGCAACTGTGTCGATTCTGCAGGCGTCTTCTGTCTCTGACGCGACCAGCAGATCATCAATGTATTGCACTAAAAAGGAGTTTTGTGGCAACACAAGACCTTCGAGATTCTTCTTCAAAATCTGATTAAAAATAGATGGGCTCTCCGTGTACCCCTGTGGGATACGACACCACTTTAACACACGATTTTCCAGCCTAAATGCAAAAAGAAATCGGCTGTCCTCATGTAAAGGAATCGAGAAAAATGCTTGACACAAGTCAATCACTGTGAACCATTCAGCTTTGCATGGGATCCGAAATAGGATCACAGATGGATTCGGCACCACTGGACAACATGGGACAACTATTTTGTTTATCTTTCGCAAGTCTTGCACAATCCTAAATTTCCCGCTTGGCTTCTGCAGTCCCATAATGGGCGAATTACATGGGCTACCCATAATCTCCATCAGTATTCCCTGCCTAATCATAGACTCAATCACAGGTTTAATCCCTGCGATAGTTTCAGGGGACAACTTATACTGGGGTGTCCTCGGAAATTCTACATTTGGTTTAATCTGGATTTTTACTGGATCTACTCCCTTGACTAAACCAATCTCCTCACCACTAAGGTCCCATACATCAATAGACACTGAGTCCCTCAGATCGAGTGGAAGTTCCTCCACCGTTAATGCTGGGTACCTTTCCACGCACACACGCTGATTTGCAACCTTAAAGGTCGCATCATCGTCTCTCGTCTGTACCTCCACTCCTTTCGGGGTACAGTAAATCGTGCAGTTGAGCTTGCACAATAGGTCTCTTCCTAACAGGCAAACTGGACTAGAGTCGCACACCACGAACTGGTGTCGGTCACTGAAATTTCCTATCCTGATTGGAATTGGCTCCGTCAATGGACTAACCAGATTCTTATTTGCCACTCCAACGACCTGGATACTTTGTCCAGAAAGAGCCAACCGTGGAACCACTGCCGACCTTATAGTCGATCTAGTAGCCCCCGTATCAACCAAAAAGGTCGTAGGATGACCGTCAAGATCTGCTTCCACAAAGGGTCCTGCTTGATCTACTTCTAAAATGGCCCTAAGCATACAATCCGCGTCTCTGTTAGACCCTAATCGGGCCAACAAGCTTATATCATTTCCCTCACTCACTTCAAACATTGGCATCTGCAAATAAGTGCGAGCTCCCTGCTGTACAGTCTGTATTCTGGGTGGCTGGGGAACCTGCATCTGCGGGACACCAGTCCCCCCTTTCATCGTCCTAGGTCTGGTTACTGTCTGTACCGCCTCCGTCCCAGGGATCTGAACTACCTCCCCTTCCGGCTGCGTCTGATTCCATGGGTTCTGGGGACACTCGCGTCTCCAGTGTCCAATCTGGTGACACTGGTGACATGCTGTAGTCTTTTTCAATATCGCCACATCCATCCCTGTCCTAGGGTCTATTGGTCTTGGCCTTCCTTGCCCCTGAACATTCTGATTTCCTGCCTGATAATTCCCCTGTCTCCTTGCCAATGCTCCCCCACTAGGCTGTCCCTGAGCGGTTTGCATCTGAACAAGCATCAAGTTATCCTTCAATTTCCTATGCTTGGATTCAATATCATCAGCACAGTACCTAGCGTACCGCAAAATCTCGTCAACCGGTTTGTTCTGCCAGCAGATCAAATGTTGCTGTATCATAAGGCTAACCTCTGGCCTCAATCCCAACACGAACTTTGAAACAAACTGTCCCATATCCTTTGTGTCCAACGCATCTAAACCACTGTACTGCTTAAAAGCCTGCAAGAGTCTCTCATAAAATTCATGCACCGTCTCCTTAGGTTCCTGCACTGTCCTGTCTATCTTTACCCAATCGATGTCTTGAGGTGAAACCTTCTCCTTTAGCCAGGCAATCACTCGATCATACATCCTCATTACTGCCGGTGATGGACCATTCGTGTATGCATTTGTCTCAGGCTCTTGAGTTGGCCAATCAATGGCAGTCTTACATGCCGCCCACAAATCTCCCGGGACCACGATGTCGAACAAAGTATTCAGATCGGTCCACAATACCTTTGAGATCTGAACAAAACGATCAACTTGCTTATACCACTCTACTGGCTTCTCCCTAAGCCGGGGAAAATCATTGGTAAACGCCGCCAAATCGCCCCTGCTCCAGGGTACGTACACGTATCCTCCATTCTGCACTTCCCTTAAAGGGAAATTCCCTATCTTTACCTGCCCTCCACCCGGAGGTGGGGTCCCTCCTATCATTCCTCTGGAGCTTTTCTTCCTGGGCCATTTTTCTTCCCATTTATCAAGCGTCATCCATATACGCATGGCTAGGATCAGATCTCTGCTATGGGCCCTCAATCCGACGACCCTTTTCTCCTCCAATTCCTGGTCACTGTACTGCTACCTATGGCTTCCTTGCAATGCTTTAGTTTTAGACAAATCTACCTCGTATCGCCTAGCCAATTCTGACAATTTCTCATGTGCAACTCGTGCCTTCCGAGTCACATCCTTCGCCACAAAGAGTATTTCATCCGGTCCATATGTTACCAATCTTTCAAGGGATAAGCTTCCGCTTATTATCTCATCCACTTCTGCTTTTAACCTTACTACATCTATCATCCCGGCTCCCAGGGCTCCTTTCAGCACCTCTCGGCAGACCATCCTTCCTCTACCGTCTTCCTCACATTCCTGGTCCTGCGACCTCCCTTCTCGGAACATTTCCCTTGGAGCGGACCGATCCCCGAAGCCGACCTGCTCTCTCTCTGCCATTCCTTGGGTCCTGGCCTCTCAGGGGCGGTACCCATGATCGTAAATCTGATCTCGACTCCATCAGGGACCTCGACCTCTCTGGTCTCTGCTCTCTTTGTTCCCCTGAGGAATCTGACATGGCTGGCAAGGGTGTACTCCATTCTATAGGGTTCGGATTCCGGGTCATTGCACCCGCCAGGCCGCTTTCTGTGACCTCTCTCCTAACCCCCTCGGCTGTCTGCTCTGGGTTTTCGCCCTCCTCTGTATCTGGGTGGTAAATCGAAACAATGGGTCCAATGGTAACCGGTACCTTAAAAGCATCCGGTAACCTCCCCTCTCTCTCAACCTTTACGCTTGCCTCAGACGGGCTCCTCGTACTCTCTGTTCCTATTGAGAGTCTTCCTTCTACTCTCCCTTCTGGGTGAATTGTTACTCCTCTAGTATCTTCTATTTGAACCAATGTCCCTTCTGGGACCTCTGGGTTATATGGAGGTGGTCTCTCTGACAATAATCTTTCCAATAAGTCATCGTCTATCTCACTCTCATCCTCTTCTTCTGACTTTACATTCCTTACCCCCTCTGATGTGATCAATAAGGGATAAAGTCTCTCTCCCTCTATCGCCTGCACTCTCCATCTTTTCTCCGCTGCGTCCCATCTAGCATCCTGATAAGCCCTGATCGACTTTTTCACTCTTTCCTGATTCCTCCCTCTATCCCTATCATGCGCTGCTCTAATCCACGCATGTAGTGCTTCGAACTGTGTTGGCCTTGGCAAAGGTCGTAACCCCGCCATTACAGATTTCAACTGGTACAACACTGCTAGCCTGAACGAGCCATACCTCGGGAATGCTAATTCCCCTTCACTTTGGGTCATTTTATGCCAATTCTCAAGCCAAATGATCGTATGCAAACCCACATTCTTTGCCATATAATGTGCTGGAGTATCCTCGGGAGGGGCTTCTTCTCCCTCTCGAGTAACCACATGCTTATCGCCTCTACACATTTCTCGAAAAACCTTAAAACACTTCATGATTGACAAATTCGATCTCACACACTGTTTACCTCTTGATGTCAAACCCTCCAATAACAGCACGACTAACACCAACCAGCCTATCACAGCGCGACCTCTCTGACGTCACCTTCCTTCGTTCGCAGCAGTTCCCTTTCCTTATGCATACGTCTCACGCCTGCATTCGTCCCATTCATACACTGAAATAACCGTTTGTCCCAAACAAGTTACTTCTCTGGCTGTCCGTCCACAGCCTCTGACTGTTCGTCCACAGTCTCTCGAAATTGTTGACCTCGGTTGGCAACTGTCTGTCGCCTCTGATAGGTTACAAATACTCAAATCCACGTACAGCAACTCACGACCAGCGTCGAGTTGTCATGCACTCACACATTCACTCCCCCTATCTCGGTCCAGGTGATCGATGGTACCTCACGATCTCCTTTGGGTGGTCAACAAAATCTACCACGGGTGTCTTCTACACCATAATTCCCGGGCTGCGCGCGCTCACAGCCTGATCTCACAAGTACTCCACATTCACTCTAACTCCGCAAGACATCACACAACGAATCAACACCGCAATCTACAACATCTCATCCTGTTCATACTCACTCCACGAACTGCTGCTTCCTGCCGCACTGCTACTCGCCATCTATGTTCATCATCCGCCGTCGTCCGCTGCTCACCATCTGATGATTCACCATTACTTATCGTCTATGGGTCTCAAGGATCACTTATCTTATCTATTCAACGTTCGCTATCGGAAGTAACCATCCGACCCTGCTACCAACTGCTGGGGCCCAATTTTCTTGTATCCATTTATCTCAAGAACCCACTCTGGTCGACTGGACCTTTTTACCTGCCTAATAGCGTGGAGGGAGCAAACACAATTATCAGAGAATATTTTCCGCAATTTGACATAATTGAAGACTCGAAAGTCAATTGCTATTTCTATCGGGATTTTATTATCAGGAAAAACATCTGCAGATACAAGCACCTTAGCACAAGACTCAACAGGTAAATGGGTACTAATACAAATGCCACTCTACGAAGAATCCGCATACGGCTGAATATGAACAAAAGTACAGCTTCTAAAAGCATGAGGTAGATAACTACCAAGCTAATGTCGATATTAGGAATCATTAAACCAAAGCATTTCTGTCCCTACTCTATGCTGGATGACATCCCTGCTTACCATTCCCTTAAGACCCAAGAAATCGTGAAAAGGTGTCAGAAGTGAACTTCCTAAGAAGTGTTCACTTGGAGAGCTTGATCTAAAACGCTCCTTCTAGCTCCTCGCCTACCTCTTCTCCTCTCAACCCTCGGGGTGCTGTCCCTAATACGAAACCCCAAAACACAGAACACGCCCTCCGACACACCTCCTCAACCAGGTTTTCTTCCAGTAATTTTCCATTCAGCTCCTTCCATCTTCCATCGTCCATCAGCTTGGCCTTGAGTCCCAGACACCGTCGGCACTAGGAGTTGCGATTGGCACATTCCAATGCACTCCCATGTCTGGCTTCCTCCATAATTCAACTGTTAGACAAAGAACTTTTTACTAACGAACCAACTGTCCTTGCACCTGCGCTGAGATCACAGAGTGAAGAAATACTTCGCATCTTTTAACTCTACAATTTACTGCGGCCCAAAACCTCTACTAGGATAAATCAGTTGCGGCCTACCGCATTCAGCTAACATAAGAAATACCAGGCCTTTCTCCTCGGCGATATATGTGACTTCGGGCCTCTACTAGGTTAAACACACTATTAAATTACATTCTAACATTAGTGCTTTTACTTTCACATACGTGAATAAACGACATACATGAATTAATTCGATCAAGTTACACGTTTAGTCTGATACATTGCATTAAACAGAAACTTATCGTTATGCATTTTACCGACTATACTCACAATGTGGTTTCGCATTTCTAACACTTCTATGTTACAATATAACTGATACATTTGCTTAATACATTGTATACGATACATCTAAATATGCATTGATTATGTGCGGGTGCCAACTAACAGTGAATATGATGCACCCCTACAAATTTCAAACTCTTTAGGCGCTACATCAATGTCAAATTGTAAACAAAAAAGGGAGAGGCACTAGCTGATTATTTGCACAGACATTGGCCTGTGTTTGAAAAGTATTCAAGCATGATGCAGAAGGTTCAGGAATTATTTCTAAATGTTAGAAGTCAGTTAACAACAATTCATGTTGGATTGCGTACTAAGAAGTTAGCTGAACTGGTGATAGTCACTAGCCACTGTGTCGCCTTACAAAAGAAAAAAAATGCGAAATCTAAATTAATGTTTATGAAATTGAAGAATATGTAAAGAGCAATTAAGGGGATTGGACAAGAAATCCCTCAAAGCTGGGTGACAAGGGAGGGCTGGTAGATGGGAGAATTGGGAGAGCGACTGAAAGAGGCAGGGGCAAAGCCCTGGAAAAAGGAGGGCCTTATTCTCATGTGGCTATCTGTGGTACTGGAACCAAGATTATCCCAATATTGCATCTAATGCACCAGATCTCTCTGACAAGTTTGGTTATCATCAACCTTAGGGGTATTAATAATATGGTTATCCTAAGTTTCCCGGTGGTCCACAACCATGCTATTATCCTTTTTTTATCCCTGGAAAAGCCCAACGGTTCATATTGGTTTATCTTTGCTCTGCTTTCTTCTCCATCCCAAACCCAATTCATGAGGAGAGTTACTATCTCTTCCTGTTTACAATCCAAGGGTCCCAAATTTCGTGGACTCAACTCCCTCAAGGATTGCAGTCTTTTCCAAGGTACCGAAGAAAGATATAGACATAGTGGTATTCCCCCGTGGTTCTGCTTTAGTCCAATATGTAGATGATTTATTGTTAGCATCTAGATCAGTTCAGGGAGGTATTTCTCCTCACACTATTCACTAATGAAGGGCACAAGACTTTGAAGGAAAAGTTTCAGTTCTGCCTTCCCTGAGTACGATACCTTGGTAATTATTTTCTTTATTTCATTTTTTACAGAAGGAAGGATAAAAATCATGGGAATGCTGTTATTTTAATGTCCGCTGACTCTACCCATCTGTCGACAAGCACCTGGTGGTCAATGGTATAAAAAATATCAGTGAGGTCCAGTAGAATCAAAGCATGGATGCCTTAAGTACAGCTATACTGAGAAGTTATACCTAGGCATTTATATGACCCAGTTCCTGAGGCGGAAGCCGGGAACTGGAGGTACTCTGTTCTTTTAAAATTTCTCTGTGTGGTGTCACAATTTGATCACTTGTATTTTAAAGACCTAAGCCTCATACCTCACTCAGCGCTCACGCACAGCTGATGGAAATAGCTGCTTCGCGCCCTTCCTGGCTCTTCTAGCCTGCCGCCGCCATCACCACCGGCGTGCACGCTGACTCCGCCCCTTTCTGAGGCCACGCCCCCCGCTCAGTGTATATAAACAGCCGATTCTCGAGCTGCAACCGGAAACCTTTTGACCCAGTTCCTGAGGCGGAAGCCGGGAACTGGAGGTACTCTGTTCTTTTAAAATTTCTCTGTGTGGTGTCACAATTTGATCACTTGTATTTTAAAGACCTAAGCCTCATACCTCACTCAGCGCTCACGCACAGCTGATGGAAATAGCTGCTTCGCGCCCTTCCTGGCTCTTCTAGCCTGCCGCCGCCATCACCACCGGCGTGCACGCTGACTCCGCCCCTTTCTGAGGCCACGCCCCCCGCTCAGTGTATATAAACAGCCGATTCTCGAGCTGCAACCGGAAACCTTTTGACCCAGTTCCTGAGGCGGAAGCCGGGAACTGGAGGTACTCTGTTCTTTTAAAATTTCTCTGTGTGGTGTCACAATTTGATCACTTGTATTTTAAAGACCTAAGCCTCATACCTCACTCAGCGCTCACGCACAGCTGATGGAAATAGCTGCTTCGCGCCCTTCCTGGCTCTTCTAGCCTGCCGCCGCCATCACCACCGGCGTGCACGCTGACTCCGCCCCTTTCTGAGGCCACACCCCCCTTGGTCTCCCATAAATGTGCCTATACAAGACGCGCAGCGGACGAGCGCAGCGGGAGCGCCGTTTGCGCGCCGAAGGCGCGCCTAAGGCAAGCCCGTCTGCGCCCGTCCGCGACAAGACCGCGACAGGCGCAGGAAACTCTGCCCATTTCACCTCCCACATCTCCTACCATTCTAACGACCTCCTTCAACTACAGGTCACTAAGCAGTGTCCATGTATACTCGACCCAGCCGCACTTTCAGGCCCAGTCAGTTGCAAACACTGCCACTGGTCCACCGGGCTCTATTTAGCAGTTCCACCGGCCAATATGCCTCAGGCCCCTCGGCCCCCCTTCAAAGGCGGCCTGATCAACGCGCGCTCCATGTGCAAACACAACCAAGATATACACGATCTTATCTTGGAGTCCGACCTCGACTGCCTCATGATAACTGAGACATGGCTAACAGCAGACAGTAACCCTGATATTGCTGTCGCTCTTCCCCTGGGCTACTCACTCTTCAGGGAAGACAGAGCCAAGGGCCGTGGCGGAGGTGTTGCAATCATTCTCAAAGACACCTTCTCCTGCCACACCTTTAGTCTAGAGTCCCTAAAAAAGACTGAAGGACTAGGCTTCTCCATTAAACTAAACGACCATACTTCGTTCTCAGGCGGACTCATTTATCGCCCACCCGGCAACGCATCTGAGTTCCTCGACTCACTGCACGACTCTTTAGGACAACTTTCACTCAGATACCCTTTCTTCACCCTCCTTGGTGATTTTAACCTCCATCTAGAATCGACAACAGACATTCATACCATCAATTTCGTTCAAACCCTCGATATATTCAATTTTAAGCAATTTGTCACCTCACCCACCCACTCCCTAGGTCATACCCTCGATGGAGTCTGCACAAACTTCTCTCTCTTGACCACACTATCGCCCTTGCCCCAGATCTGGTCTGATCACTTCTTGATCCCATTTCACATCCTGAACGAAAACCTATCCAACCGCAACAAATCTGTTTCCCTCCCCGCCAATCACATCAATTGGAAAAAGGTCCAGGATAACATTACTCTCAATCCGTCAATACAAACTCAAGCACCCACCCTCTCCGGTAATATTGATACCGACGCCGATCTTTTTCACAACTGGATCACCCAAGAAATAAAATCCAGAATCCCGCCCTCACGCCCCCGCACCTCCCGGGGCAAAACTAAACCCAATGCCCCCTGGTTTACACCAGAACTCGCTAATGCACATCTGCTTTGTAAAAAGGCAGAAAGAAAATGGCGGAAGGCCTACGAGGTTACTTATCGTACCTCTTATATCGCAACTAGGAAAAACTACCTTTCGGAAATCAAACTGGCAAAGAAAAACTACTACATCAACGCCATAAAAAACGCAGGCCAAAAACAAAAGGCGCTGTTTGCGATAGTCAAATCATTTACGCAACCCAAGGCTCTTTTGCCTGAAATCCCCCCCTCCCAGAAATTCTGCGATCAAATTTCTGACTTCTTCGAGGAAAAAATTGCCTCAATCCAGATCAACTTTCCCCCCCCGCCACTCTCCCAGTGCCCCCCCCACTGGTCCCCCAAAGCTGTACGCTAAGTCGCTTCTCCCCTATCACTCTTGAGCAGTCGAAAAAAGCCATCCTGGCCTGTAAATCGGGCTCCCCGTCTGATCCTTGTCCTCCCAAGATACTTCACCAACTAATCGACGAGGTTAACCCGACCATCAACAACCTAATCAACTCCTCGCTTAGCTCAGGCACAGTTCCTAGCCGCTGGAAAAAAGGAATCGTCAAACCCCTTATGAAGAAGGCGAATAAACCCCCGACGGATCTCACCAACCTCCGCCCAATCTCGTTACTCCCGGCCTTGGGAAAAATCACGGAACATCTAGTCCACAATGAACTGAAACACTATCTAGATGAAAACAACCTTCTCCATCCTCAACAATCCGGATTCCGCCCCAAGCACTCGACAGAAACCGCTCTCATTGAACTGTCTGACACTATAAAAACCCTGCAAGATCAGAGAAAAAACTCCATCCTCATCCTTCTCGACCTTACGGCGGCGTTTGATACCGTCTCCCACACCATCCTTATCAGCAGACTCTGGGACATCGGCATCTCTCACTCTGCCCTATCCTGGATCTCGTCTTTTCTCTCCGACCGTTCCCAAACCGTTTCTTTGGGTTCATTTCACTCCAAAGACAAACTTGTCTCCTCAGGTGTCCCGCAAGGCTCCATCCTGAGCCCTCTCCTTTTTAACGTTTACCTCATTCCCCTCCTTAATCTAATAGAATCATTCGGCATACCTGTTACCTCCTATGCCGATGACACTCAGCTCATTGTGCCATTGGACAAACTATCTACCAAAGCTGAACTCAACCTAAAACACTGCCTGACTGAAGTATTTCGATGGATGGACAATAACCACCTGAAATGCAATTCGAGCAAAACGGAGATCCTTCCGATCGGTACAAATATCTCCTTTTGTCCAGCACTTTGGTGGCCGGACAATTCTGTTGCCCCCCCCAGACAGTTTCGTCGGCCAGGAACCTCGGCGTTACCTTTGACTCCGACCTCTCCTTCGATCAGCATGCCAGAACCGTCGCAGGCAAATGCTTTGGAATGATCAGATCCATGAGAAAGTTCTTTGACTTTCTTCCCATCGATGCCAGAAAGACGGTGACAGTAGCACTCATAATCTCGCGACTGGACTACTGCAACGGCTTGCTCGCAGGAGCCAAAAAGAACACCATCCAAAAACTGCAGAGCGTACTACACACAGCCGCCCGTCTTGTCCTGGGCCTTCCCCGCAGATCCTCTATTTCTGCAGCACTTCGTTCACTTCACTGGCTCCCCCTTCACAAAAGGATTCTCTTCAAGATCCTGATTATAGCCTTTCGTGCCTACAACAAAACAGGCCCTAAATACCTCACCAAACGCTTCCCCCACTACCTGCCCAGCCGTCACCTTCGCTCAACCAACGACAACCTCATTCTTCTCCCCAAATACAATCTGAAAACGAAGGGTGAGAAGACCCTCAGCTTCCTTGCAACCAAAGCCTGGAACAAACTACCCAAAACCCTCAGACAACAAACCCAGGAAAAACCTTTTCGAAAACTGCTAAAGACCTGGATCTTTAATCTCCCGGACGATCACTCCAAAGCTTCCATCTAATCTTCTTGGACTGGCTCACTTAGGTTCCCTAGCGCCAAGATGCTCCCTCCGGAGCGAACGTCGCGCTCTATAAATACCCCACAAAATACAAAATACAAAAAATGGTCAGCGCTGTCTCCAGATAACACAGAGGTCTAAAGCCAAACAGGAAAATGTTTAGCAACCATTTTATCGAAGGTGAGAGTAAGTTGACATGTGAAATCATTTTCTAGTGCTTTTGAAACACAAGGTATTTCAGAGATAGTACTATAACTGGAAAAATTGTCAGGAATTAAAGAGGAGATAGAACAGTAAGCATAAGGGACTGAGGGATGATTCCAGAGGGGAGAGATATTAATTTGCTTGGATAGGTGAAAGAGTTGTATGTCTATGGTTGATAGCTTTGGTGAATAAAGGTGAGATGTTTTACAGGAGGTCAAGATTTTAAACCTATTTCATTGACCCTGAAAAATCACTAAGTGTGATTCGCAGGTAGGAAAATTTGCACTGTCTCCGTACTCTGTGAGGAAACTAGAGGAATGTTCATGCCGAACGCATCAATTTTATTATCGAAGAAAGACAAGTTTAGATGTGGGGATGGTAACTGCCTTTTCTTTGTAGATTTATAATGGGTATTTATTTTTGTTGAATTCTTATCCTCTAAACATAGTTTTGGAAGTATTCCTATTTAAACCTGACACAAGGTAGGTCATATTAAAGTATACAAAAAAGTGATGGATGGAAGGAGGACCTGGCCTGGCAATTCCAGCTGGACTGTTTTCATTGGAGTAGGGTCAAGACTCATTTGCATACAGCTGGAACCAAACTGAGGTGCCATGGGGTGCAAAATAACAATGGACTGGGATGTGGCCCAATGACAAGTGGCTGAGATAAATTCAAGCATTCAATCCATCACTTTTTTGTATACTTCAACGCGTCGCCCTAAGTGGGACAGGTATGCTCAGACCTGGGTCCCGTGCACACCATGTCACTGAAAGCAAGCTATACTTGGCTGATTAACCCTAATCAGGGTGAACCTGGCCCAAAGTTTCTTGTGGTCTGGTTCAGAGGAGATGACCTGTCCTGGCAGGTTGCGCTGGACTGTCTCCATTGGAACAGGGTCAAGATGAATTTTCATTTGGTTTCGCCCAAACTTAGGTGGCATTGTGTGCAAAATAACGATGGACTGGGATGCAGCCTGAGTTATTACCGGTGGCTAAGATTAATTCAAGCATTCCTTCATCACTTTTTGTACATTAGCTAGTTCATATCCTTTGGAGTGTTCATGGCTTGTTGTGTTTCCATTCAATTTATTCCAACATTCTAATTTCAAGTACATACCCTTGCATTTCAATGTCTCTGAGATCCATTTGTAGATCTTTTGGGGATAGTAATAGAAACCTTTGTCCTGTTAACTCTTGGCAGTGCCTTCTATCTGTTCCAAGCGTGAGATGCTATCAGAAGGAGATTCTTGGCAAGTATCCAGCAAATTAAGGTGAAATAGTGTGAATCCTTCAGGAAGATGTTTGTTAAGGTTTCTCCATGAGGTGTGGAGGCCAAGTTCCAAAGAATGCATGATAAAACTACAGAGCTTGTTTTCAACATAGAAAGTGATTGAAGAGTGATCAGTTCAGTTCAAGAAGGCTGTTGGTAGCTGCTGCTGCAGTTCAGATAGAAGGTGGACAGAAGTTCGAGGTTGTGTCCTCCTGATTGAGTTGATTTATTACCCAATTGATAGACGCCCAGAATTCTTATTTCTTAATTATATTTTGGTTTTGTACATTAGAAAACCCCGTCTGCCCTGATTTTCATGTCTCAAAGAATAAAGGAGATAGTTAATATGTGTTCAAGGTCAGAGTGGAAAGGGTGTGGCATAGTTCGGAGAATGGTAGACTAAGAGCTATTCAGATGAGTTGTATGAAGGGCAGTGCACCCCTTTGAAAACAAATGAGTTTTGTTAGGCTAAGGAAATCCTTTTTCCCTGAGGTAGTTCACTATTACTAGGGTGTTATAATTAGATGGGTAGTACTGATTTGGAGGAGTCAGGAAACCATGTTCATTGATAGCCAGAATGTGGAAGGATATCATTGAGATTTTGACCACAGATCTAAGCAGAGCAGCATATTTCCCCGACTTCCCCCCTTTTTTGCTTGTTAGGCAGCTCATTGACTTTCTTTGACGAATGCTGGTGAAACATTCAAATGCCATTGAGAAACTTTTAGTGTGATACATTGCCTGCTGCAGATATCTACTTCTAACCTACGAGTGTAAAAAACAGAAGTCCTAGGATTTCTTGGAAAGGTATACCACCTTGTCCCTGCTTATCTTTTGCTTACTTTTCTAACATTCTCAGCAGAGCACCCACCATTTCTGGCTAGGGGGGTTGCAATTTAAACCCTACCCTTGGACGAAGGTTGCTAGTGCCTTTTCAATATAGATGATTGGGAGAATGAAGATTACTGGAACCTAGATGCAGATATAAAGGGGAGCAGGCTTTTTTACATGTTCTACCAACAAGAAAGCGGCCTGCTAACCTTACCTGAAATAACTGGGTCAGTCTGCCAGAACTGTATTCCTTACTCCCCCATGTGTGTATTGCATTTCACGCATGTAGTTTGTTTATGAAACCGTCAATGGCAATGGTGGTCCATGGAGAAAACCAGGAATGTGTCACAATGTTGAACTTTATTCTCAGGTTGTTTTTTGTTATGGTCATGGTAATCTTTATCCTGCCGTGGGTGTCAGGACTTTGTATATGTCTTTACAGCCTGACAAATATATTTTTACTGACTTCTATGATGATACCTCTAACCAGCAACAGGCGCTGACATTGCTCTAGGCCCTGTGTTGTGTTGGGTATTGTGTAGAAATTGAGAAACCTGGTCTGTTGTACCCAGTGTGTCTATTTGTGGAATTCACAAACCTGCCATTTGTTCACAGTCTCTGGTGGCTCCTGCTTTGGAAAACCCTAGGAAGAATGCCTACAAAGAAACATTCAATCGGCGGTGGCTGTTATTTAAAACATCAAATATAGTTTGGACTTGGTTGACCGTGATTTTCTACCAGATCACCTAAAATTGGGTAATTCTGGCCTCTTTAGTCAGTAATTTGTATTTCAAGGGAACTTCAAGAAGGAACTCTGAGCATAAGTACAGAGGGAAGTTTGCCACAAAAAGAACTGTCCATGTGGCTGTTTGCCTCAAGGCTAGGACCAACCTTAGAGCTGTCTGAAGCCTTGTATGGGTAATTTCAGGGATATGTGCTACTGAGGAACCACAAGCACTTTTCAGACTACCTGGCCACTGGAGATCTCTTTCTCAATAAATTATTGAAGAACTCCAGAGAGTATTCGAAGTTTGTGAGGCTGGTGAACTGTAATTGTCCCCACGGCTACCTTCTCTGGCTTTCAGAGAAGATGTATCACTCCCTTTCCATGTGAAAGATTCAGAGATTTTTCCAGTTCACTTTGGGTCTTAGGGCAGTGCTACTCCCCTAAACCACTGGAACCATTTGAGTCCTCCTGTAGCTTGATAGTTTTTGAGATATTGTGGTATGAAGTTATGGTTAGACCCTAACCCTAAAGTCTAATTGCCTAGTGGCAATTAAGACAGTTGCTATCAAATGTCCTGTGGTTGTCTTTGCCATTGGAAAATGGGCCAGTAACCTATTCAGCCACCACTGCTCAAACCTAGTGAGTTTCCAACTTCCAGGATTCCAAGCAGACAGACAAATAGCAGACATATCATAGTAAGCTTGATACATTGCAGCATTCTGTGTAGTGCCCCAATGCCCCATTGACTATCTGTTGTAAATCGATTTATGGACAAAGACCCGAGACCTGCAATTTCCCCAATAGAGAATGTCCAATCCTTTCACTGTAAAACAGCAATAGCACCAAGTTATAGGAAGTATTTCACCTTACTCCATAGGAGTTATAATTATAGTTGGGATAATATCTCAGCTGAAGAAGATGGTTGGACCTTTTGTTTTTATGGTGTTTCTTACTTTAAGTGTCTTTTCTCAAAATGTAAAGAAAATGCCTACTCTTATACAAACATAAAGCTCAAACTAGATATTGATTCTGAGTGTAATTATTTGTGCCATGAAATATTTGAGATCCAAATTCTGCAGTAATTATTATCTGCACCTCTTTGGTACAGTTAGAGTGTGCAGAGCAAAAAGGTAGTAACATTGTTATCCAATTAGAGTGTCCATGAATAGCCCATGACACCGACAGACACCTGTGGTAAACTATATACCTCAACGCAGACAGACCCCAATAATTCCAGACTAACTGAGGACTGAGGGGGTGACAGATTCCAATCCCTGCAAGATAGCTTGGTATGTTAAAGTAGAGTACGTCTGTTATGCATCATGGCGGCATCACATGCTACTCACTTCAATCAATCAATCAATCAATCAATCAAACATTTGTAAAGTGCGCTACTCACCCGTGAGGGTCTCAAGGCGCTAAAGGCGATGGGGGATGGCGCAGCTACTGATCGAACAGCCAGTTCTTGAGAAGTCTCCTGAAGGTCAGCAGGTCCTGGGTCTGTCACAGGTGGATGGGGAGGGTGTTCCATGTCTTGGCGGCGAGGTGGGAGAAAGACCTGCTGCCGGTGGCAGTTCGGCGGATGCGTGGGACGGTGGCGAGGGCGAGGTTAGTGGAGCGAAGCTGTCGGTTCGGGGTGTAGAAGGTGAGTCGTTCGTTGAGGTAGGCTGGTCCGGTGTTGTGGAGAGCTTTGTGAGCATGGGTGAGGAGCTTGAAGGTGATCCTCTTGTTGACCGGGAGCCAGCGCAGGTCTCTCAGGTGGATGGTGATGTGGCTGTGGTGAGGGATTCCGAGGATGAGATGTGCGGAGGCATTTTGTATGCTTTGGAGTCGTTTCTGGAGTTTGGCCGTGGTTCCCGCGTAGAGGGTGTTGCCATAGTCCAGCCTGTTGCTGACAAGGGCTTGGGTGACCATCCTTCTGGTTTTGGTGGGGATCCATCTGTAGATCTTGCGGAGCATGCGGAGGGTGTTGAAGCAGGAGGAGGAAACAGCTCTGACTTGCTGGGTCATAGAGAGCGTTGAGTCCAAGATGAACCCCAGGTTGCGTGCGTGGTTGGTGGGTGTCGGTGTAGCTCCCAACCTGGTCCACCACCAGGAGTCGACCCATGCGCATGGGGTGGAGCTGAGGATGAGGACCTCCGTTTTTTCAGAGTTCAGTTTCAGACGGCTGGTCTTCATCCACTCTGCGACGGGCTTCATTCCCTTGTGAAGGTTGGATTTGGCGGTGGCTGGGTCCTTGGTGAGGGAGAGGATCAGCTGGGTGTCGTCGGAGTAAGAGATGATGTTGAGGTGGTGCGCTCGGACAATATCAGCGAGCGGTGCCATGTAGATTTTGAAGAGGGTCGGGCTGATGGATGAGCCTTGGGGTACGCCGCAGGTGATCGTGGTGACTTCGGATCGGAATGGGGGAGGCAGACTCTCTGGGTTCGGCCGGTGAGGAAGGAGGTGATCCAGTTCAGGATTTTGTCATGGATCCGTGTTTGTACGGTGTGGTGGCAGAAGGTGTCGAAGGTGGCCGAGAGGTCTAGGAGGATGAGGGCCGCTGTTTCGCCGTTGTCCAGCAGGGTCCTAATGTCGTTGGTGGCGGTGATGAGGGCGGTTTCAGTGCTGTGATTGCTGCGGAAACCAGATTGGGAGGGGTCCAGGATGTTGTTCTCCTCCAGGAAGTGGGTCAGTTGTTGGTTTGCGGTCTTCTCAATGACTTTCGCCTGGAACTGGAGCAGGGAGAGGGGTCGAAAGTTCTTGAGGTCCTTTGGGTCCGCTTTGGGCTTTTTGAGTAGGGCGTTGATTTCGGCGTGTTTCCAGCTCTCCGGGAAGGTGGCGGTTTCGAAGGAGCTGTTGATGATCTTTCGGAGTTGGGGTGTGATGATGGAGCTTGCTTTGTTGAAGATGAAGTGGGGGTAGGGGTCGGAGGGTGAGCCGGAGAGGATGGTGTTCATGATTTTGATGGTGTCTTCGTCGTTGACGTTGTTCCAGGAGAGCAGGAGGTCGGTGTGTTTGGAGGGCATTGAGGGGGTGTTGGCGACTGTCGTCGGTATCTGGGTATTGAAGCTGTCGTGGATGTCTGCAAGCTTGCTGTGGAAGAAGGTGGCCAGGTAGATGCAGAGTTCTTGCGACGGCGGGATGTCTTTGGAGTTGGGGGAGGCGAGTTCTTTCACGATGCTGAAGAGCTCTTTGCTGTTGTGTGCGTTGTTGACTTTTACCATAATACGACAGACTCTACTAAGAGTATTTTCCATTCCATCAAGCGCAGAATGGTAGCGTGTCTCAAACCAGATTACACTGTGGTGCACCCAATACCCTTGAGATGAAACGACAGTGGGCATGTTGCCATTTGTCATCAACATGGAATGACTGGGTTCAATTTAAAAAGGCATGTAAGAGCAGTTTAAAAAGTATTTCTGTAG
Organism: Triturus cristatus; assembly: GCF_964204655.1. Taxonomy (NCBI): domain Eukaryota; kingdom Metazoa; phylum Chordata; class Amphibia; order Caudata; family Salamandridae; genus Triturus; species Triturus cristatus. Next base: position 235,539,481 of record NC_140581.1, read on the forward strand.
TTCTCTTTTACTTGCTGTTACATGTCTTTGTGAATTAGCCCAAAACAAATGAAATGGGAATAAATAAGATAGGAAGATTCATATACATTTAATAAAAATTGAAACAACTTTGCTCTCTTTGCACTTTTACTAATTGGGAGTTGGACGTTTCAGGCCTGATTCAAAAAGGTATATAATGTACATAAAATAATATTCCTATAAAACTATTTCACCTCCATCTAAATGCTTTTATGAATATGTTTTGCTTGCCTACCTGCCAAATCTTATTAATTTGTTGGATTTAAAATGCATCACTGACAGAATATCGAGGAGCAAAATATCGACCTGACAAAATATCGATGACAAAATATAGAATGACAGAATATCAACTTCCTATCTACAAACAGGTAAGTACAAAAATATTGAATCCAAAATATCGTTGTAAATAATATAGTTTGTTAAAATATATATTTTTTTAAATGTCTTAAAAGTAATCTAAAATAATGAAATAATAAATATAATTAAGTAAAACATACTTAAAAATACTTAATATGCATTTTTATTTTTTAATACATATATATGTTAACTTAATATTATTAAAAAATATTCAATATTTTTAGTGTTGGATAGCGGGAGGGTAAAATTTACTATTCCCACTCGAGTGAGTGCAACAGTAGGGAAAGCGTTGAATAGCGGGAGGGTAAAAATTACTATTCCCACTCCAGTGAGCGCAACAGTAGGGAAACGTTTGGATAGCGGGAGGGTAAAAATTACTATACCCACTCCAGTGAGTGCAACAGTAAGGAAAGCGTTGGATAACGGGAGGGTAAAAATTACTATTCCCATTCCAGTGAGTGCAACAGTAGGGAAAGTGTTGGATAGCGTAGGGGTAAAAATTACAATTCCCACTCCAGTGAGTGCAACAGTAGGGAAAGCGTTGGATAGCGTAGGGGTAAAAATTACTATTCCCACTCCAGTGAGTACAACAGTAGGGAAAGCGTTGGATAGCGTAGTGGTAAAAATTACTATTCTCACTCCAGTGAGTGCAACAGTAGGGAAAGTGTTGGATAGCGTAGGGGTACAAATTACTATTCCCACTCCAGAGAGTGCAACAGTAGGGAAAGCATTGGATAGTGTAGGGGTAAAAATTACTATTCCCACTCCAGAGAGTGCAACAGTCGGGAAAGTGTAGGATAATGGGAGGGTAAAAATTACTATTCCCCCTTCAGTGAGTGCAACAGTAGGCAAAGTAATGATTTAATAATTAAATATATATAAAATAATTATCACTAACAGTAAAAAAAACAATTTCTAATTATTTAATAATTAATTAATTTTAAATGCCAATTATTATTCATTATTAAAAATTAATTAGCTATTAATAATTCATTAACAACAAATTATTTTTCAATACCAAGAATTAATAAGTAATACAAAATGTTTACCAGTTAATAATTAATTAACAATAAATTAATTATCAATACCAATAAATAAATAAAAAATAATTACGTAATTGCAATTAAATTACTTCCCACCCTATTCCCCTATAAACCCACAACCCACTACAGAACTAAAACACAAAATTAAATTAAAAATAATTAATAATTCCTAAAAATTAATATAATAATTTACTATAATTAAATTATTTCCCACCCTATTCCCCTATAAACCCACAACCGGCTACGGAATTAAATTACGCAAAAATTAAATAACATAAAATTCATTACTTCAAAAAAATTCAAACATACATTACAAAAATAATACATACTTTTAACACATATACTAATACTTAAAACACTATACAAAAATTCGATATTTTTAACAACTATGACTGTCGATATTACTAACTTCAATATTATGAAAATCGATATTTCTTACCTGAATTTTCTATATTCTGCACCACTATTTTTTGCAATTCGATATTCTGTCCATCCTATATTAAAAACTCGATATTCTGTCCAGTCGATATTTTTTGCTGTCGATATTGTGACTAGTTACCCATGTGAATATGGGAACTTACCCACAGAATGTTATGCTGTGTGAGGTATGTGCTTGTCGGATCTTTAAAATTTATAGGTTTCTATGTCTACATCCTGATATATAAACAATGTTGAAAATACAATCCAAGCAGAATTTGAAGATGGAAAATGTACAGCTGAAAAGGACATTGAAGAACTGTTAAAGTAATATCTGCGGAAAATGTAGATCAAAAAGTAAAGGCGACCTTGGAACTGTTTTGCAAATTAATAAAGCTTGAAAAAACCAAACATGAATATAGTGGGAAAAAAGATTTATTGTTCACACGTACCATTTGGTAGGCAAAAAAATGTTTTTGCAGAACGTTCAAAGACAACTAGTGTACAAGAGTCGATGCAAACTAAGTTACAGTGACATTTAGAAAGATTTAGCTAGAAGTAAGTTTTTTTGACCCTCTTGCTTACAGGACCTGATCACAAATGAACAAAAAATTGCTGTAATCCCTGAGCAAACACCTGTTTGTGCATGGATTGCAATTATAAGTATTCCGATGTGTACTGCTCCCAGTAGTCATCAAGTGTAATAAAGTTTGCACACTCCATTAAATAGTACTGAACTTCAGAGTAGGTGGAATTTGTCACACCCCATACAACACTGAGGGCATATGTACAATGAACTGGTGGAGCACGGTATAGCTCCAAAATTGATAACGCCGGGCTCAATCTGTTAAAAAACGCAGGGATGCGCCATATTTACAATGACGCAGCGCACCCCTGTGTTTCCCCTAGCGCTAAATTGAGCTGCCTAGCACCAATGCAGGCACCCTTGCACCGTAGTGCAAGGGTGCCTGTGTTGAGGGAATGATTGTTTATGTTTAGGAAGGTCTCCCTTCCTGTACATAAACAATCCAGAATGGTGATTTGTAACTTCTATGTGTGCTGCATTGTGCAGCACACATAGGGGCCGATTCCGATCCAGGTCGGGAAGCACTCCGACCAAACCGGATCCGGAGGGTTTTCCGACCGAGCCAGAGTCCTGCAGTCCAACCCAGCGAGTACGAAGCGGCCGTATGCTGCCGGACTCGGTTCGGTCGGACTACCATAGAAGTCAATGGGAGCCAGTCGTATGACGCGTACATGGGCTCCCATTGACTGAATGGGTACGTCGCGGATAAGTGCGCCCCCTTCAGTGGGTGCGCGTCGATGCCATCCGCACCGTACATGCATGGGTCTCCCCCTGTGTCCGAGTCGTAGGGCTGCGGGTGACAGGGGTCCGACGATGACCCCCAAAGGCAACCAACCGGACAGTTTGCGAGCCGGACAATCCGGCTCGCACAGACCGTCTGACACGTGCATCGTACTGGCTCGGTCATGTATCACATCCATTGCACGCCACGGTTAGCTTACTACTGAGACGTATAGAGCGGTTCGGACCCGGAAACGACTCGGTCGGTGAATTTCAGGTAGCTCGCATTGTACTTGCTCGCTCGCACAGCTGTATGAGTCGGCCGGAAAACACGCGTACGGCTCGTAGTTTTTCCAGCCGGATCGCGTTCGGTGCCCTTCCAGCCCGGATCGGAATCGGCCCCAAAGTAGCACAGGAAACATTCCAACGCAACTCAAGATTTGCGTTGGAAAGTAAATCCAACCACAACACTTTGAACTGAGTTTGCATCAAATTTGTAATAAAAACCCGGCATGAAGTGTTACTAAATTCTCCCCTATGTTTGTTAGTCTCGCTTGGACCACAGTGGTGCTAAGAGTTTATATTGCCACTCACTGCCTTTGGGCAGGAGAGTTTCTTTCAAACTGCTCATAAATGATAAATTAAGTCTCTTTAGTAACAGGGCATTGTCACAGGAAATGTGTAGTATCTGAACTTTTTCTGCACCTTCTCGCCTTTTGAATTTGTTTTCTCCTATAGGTGTTAATTATTTTCTTTCTCCTTCACTGCTCCAGGTCCCTTCTCCTCCCCATGTTTATCTTTTTGTAGTTTCCATAGATGCAATATTGGCCATCATATCTGCATCTCTGCCACTGGCGTCCAGCCACACTCATGTGCATGCATTTACAGGCTGCAGAGTGCAGGCTCTAAGATGGCTGCCACAGTCGGGTATTTCCCTCGCCTCTTCCCCTGATGTGTTTGCCGCTTCTCTGGCTTTCTCGGGTGATATGTCTCACACCTGCCAAGCTTGTGAGCTAGTCGCTCAAAGTTTGTGTTCTGGAAATCGTTGCTTAAATGACCATAAAGCGGGATGTTAAAGGGAGCTCCTGGCTGGGGCATATACATTTCTCCAGCATTGGCCATGCTTGCCATCCATAATGGCAGAATGCCAGTATCTTTTAGGTATGCAGTATCACAACAGCAGATCTGCTGAGGAGTGTTTGTAGAGAAAGGAGCTAGAAAAGCAAAGATAAGTACATGAGAAATTGCAAACCCTATTAAGCAAGGATTCAGATTTATTTTAGTGGTAAGATGAAACTCAAAGCTCAGTTGGTAAGAAATTATACACACATGTACACAAAGTGCACCAATATTGTCTTTGACTTTTCAAAACAAAAGAGACAGAACATATAAACTACATGAGGTAAGTAGTTGCTTGCTTCTATACAAAATAAAGAGTCCTGCTGGATCAGATAAACGTGTACGTAGGCATTCCAATAGGTCCAGACTATATATATATAAACACTGGGCAGTGAACCGCAAGTACCAGCATGCAATATGTTGACCAATCAGGGCGTCCACTAGGGGCGAACATTATAAACAGATGCAATCATATTGTTGGTTCCTACTCAGCGATAATGGTGTCAAGGTGTACCTTTGAGAAAGGTCAAGTGTGACCGAAACATGTCAGGTCTGCCGATGCTGTGCATCAATAAATCATAGATTGTCATCGTTGTGAGTGCAGCTATTTCTCTTCAAAGGGGGAGAGTTTTTTTGATGTCTAGCAGCCTGGTTCTGCCGCAAGCGACGGACCACCAGCAACAGCGCCGTGTTTGCTAGAGTAGAACCATTTGTGTGTGCTTGTGAAGGTGATAATGGGCAACGGGCAGCCGCATAAGACTGACTTTGGTATGGTTCTCAGCAGCCTCGAAAATAAGACTGCTAAGGAACAACGATGAAACCGCAACTGCAAATTGAACATTTTGGCATCACCCACTGGAGGGATTAAAAACACTGGGTAGTGAACCGCAAGTACCAGCATGCAATATGTTGACCCATCAGGGCGTCCACTAGGGGGAGAACATTATAAACATATGCAATCGTCTTGTTGGTTCCTACTCAGCGATAATGGTGTCAAGGTGTACCTTTGAGAAAGGTCAAGTGTGACCGAAACATGTCAGGACTGCCGATGCCAGATATGCGATGCCCGGAAGCATCCCACAGCAGCCTTGATCGTTCAGCATCAAGTAACTCCCATTCGAAAGCATAAAAAAACAAAGAAAATATTCAAACTAAATGATGTCTGAAGAAACTAATGAAGAAAAATGTTTACAGCTAAACTAAATACAGTGAAATTAACACATGATACAGTCCCTTGCTTTTAATTAGGTTTTTGATTAAATCAAGGTGACATTCATCTCCTCCATCATCACCATTACCATATTCACTTGCTTTGCTCTAAAGCTCTGATTCTATGTAGTACCCTAGAGGAGGAGCACCAGGTGACTGTCTTAGAATTCTGGCCTCAGCCTACTCCTTCTGCCACAGCTTCCCTTATTCTGTACTGGAAGAAGCCATAGATGCTCCTTGTCATGATCTCTCTTAGAAGGTTAGTAGGTATTAAGGGTCTAACACGTGTCCTTCAGCAAGGACATACAGGAAGAGTGAGCCACTGGAACTTCTTTCTGTGCTTAGTTCAACAATTTGGTGACAGAAGGGAGTACATGACCTAAGGTGCTCAGTTCAGTGCTTTTTAGTGACTAATACATTTCTGCCTCAGTGAAATTGTGGTCTGCATTATGTAATTTGTGCTACATTTCAATGAAATTGTGGAGATTTACAGCAGCGGTCAAAGCCGTGTTGGGGTATCCGGGAATTCTTTTCCCTACACTTTGTCATGTATTGAGTGCTTGCTTACATGCAAGAGATCTCTAGGGGCACAAATCAACAAGTCCAAATATTTTGCCTGCAGCATGCCCCAGCAATTGCACCATTCCAAAACACTTTACCACCAGATAAAAAGTGCAACCCTAAACCGAACCAATAACCATGTTTGCACCATCCAGTGCATGTAATTATTGGATCTCTACCCATTTTATTTCTCCTTGTGCTGTTTTTTTCCTCCTTCATTTTATTGCATAGTTGTGCCTTGATCATTTCCTGGTTCTTTGTTGTTTTTGTCTTCTTGTAGCTAGCCATCTTTTAAGTAGTTCTGACCTTCATACTTCACAAACTGATTAGTTCATGCTAGTGGGTTAAAATGCTTTGAATTTATTTTCCTAGTGCCTCATGCTATGTGTCTTATTTTCCTAGTGCCTGGTGGTATTATTATGAAATGTGATATTTAGTGGTTAGATGATATGGAGAATTTGAGTGTTCTTTGTTTCAGTTACTCACCACTGAACTTGTCTGGGAAGAATTCACAGAGTTTATGGATAGGATAGAAGTTCTTAGCCGAACACGATGATTGATTACTGGGGTGCTGGGTTTCCAGGTTCATCTTTTCACCTGGCAACAGCAATCCAAATAATGCAGAAGCTGCAGTGAAAGGGAAATGATCTCACAAATATAACGTCCACCAGTGTCCCAAAAACTGTCCCATCGCCACAACTCTTCCTACCCTTTCATTTTCTAACATTCCTCCTCGAAATAGTCCATGTCTCCTCATCCGAAATACTCACTGTGTGCCATTGCCAGTGCCGGACCACTCGTAAGTGAAGTTGTTGCTGATGAAAAGGATGAGAGCATTCTTTCAGAAAAGATACTGGATTTCCACTAGCACGCTGCTGTCACCCTATTCACAGTGGGATTCTGCGTGCAAGTAACCCAACCTCATGCCCTGTAAAGAAAGGGGTAATGAGTTTGATAGTGTGATACTTGTCCATGTTAAGCTACACAAACAGCCTAGAACCATAACCCTAGCACTGAACAAAACAAGGATGTATTCTGATGATCTGGGTCCTTCAGAGCTGTCAGAAACACATTGTAGATGCAAAAGGGCTGAAGGTGTTGTGTGCTACAAATGCTCAGGTGGGTTTGATGTTGGCCATGGGGGCTGATGATTATTTTCACGGGTGTGTGAATACTGCGTTCGGTGCATGCACCTATAGTAGATGATACACGACTATGGAATCACCGACACTGTCAATGATAGTCATCATTCTATTGCTGGTAACTGTTGGAGATGGAGCATTAGTTGGTGCCTGAGCTGGTATTGCTTGACTAATGTAGGGGGACTGTAAGGGATATTGGAGATACAGTAGGTTGCAGGAAAAGTCATTAGTGGCCCTCGTAGTTGTTAGCTGCAGAGTTGCTGCTATTGCCTACAATCTTTCTTCCAAGAAATAATTTGGCTTCTCTGAGCATGCTCACTGAGTCATCATGGACCGCGGACATACCATTTTGCTAAACACCACCCCCCCCCCCCGCTCCCTTAAATGCATATCATCCTCCAGTGTCTCTGAATGCAAAAAAAAAGACCTTCAACTATTTCTATGAGTTTGCACAGCTTATGATCATTCCTATTCATGTTTTTACTACTGTATTACAAAACAACCAATATACACACCTTGAGTAGGGTGGGAGGCTGACTTGTCCTTGGTGCGATTCACCCTCATGACCAGATGATCAGCACTGGAAGGGATGCATGGTTGGATTTCACGTGATCCCATTTAAAATCTTGCCTTAGTTGGTGAAATTAGCATCTTGCTGTTCACAAAAAATGTTTGATGAATACACAAAATCATTCCCTCTCCTCACCAGCTGAGTAACGATAGCTGTCAATCATTTTGCCCTCTATGAAATTGGGTTACTGTATCTAAAGTTTGTTTTTTAGGAACAGTAATTTTGGACAAAATGTGCAGTTTAACCCAACCATTTGAGATCTTCTTTTCTGGAGGACAGCTTGGAGCCAACCTCAAAGTAAACATCATTAGCAGGTATCTCTCCAAAGGTATATTCACAGGATTTTCTCAGCATTTTTATTTGTGATGGAGTAACCTGTCAGCCAGAACTCTACATCAAGCCCTAAGTCTCTGGAACGGAAGTGAAAAATCCACAGCGGGGCAAGGCAGCAGGCTGTGGCCAAAGAGCTCTCCACATCGTCATATAGCAACTGGACAAGGTCTCAGTAAATTAATTGACTTTTGGCAGAAAGCACAGAGCGGGAGGAATCTGATTTTCATGCCCAGAGCCAGATGAAGATTTCTGCCTTTCATCTAAACGAAAATTTTAATGATTAGTTTTATTGGATAATGCTGTTAGTCTAAACAATTTTAAATTAAAATTGTAATCCATAAATTGTTTTTGAAATTTTGTGCATGGCTCTGAAACTGAAGTTTAAAAAGATTTTAATTGCCCGTGGTAATTGGGTAAAATCCCAATATCAAATCAATTATTCGCTTAGTGTGGGCCTGTTTTAACTGGGAGAAATAATTCTTTCATATCAATTTGATAGAATGCTGCTAGATGGAAGATACTGCACAAGTGCACTTTAACAATTGCTGTTAGATGTAAGACATTGCACAGGTATGCTTTAACTATTGCACTTTAATTATGGTATTTTTAAGTCTGAACCTTAAATTTGGGGTAAGTGCAGGAAGGTAGTTGTCATCAAAAGATGCAATATTAGACAGATCGGATTGGTATTATCAAGTGCACTATAACTATTGCTGCTAGATGAAAAACACTGTAAAGTGCACTTTAACTGTTGCACTTTATTTATGGTATTTTTAAGTATGAATTTTAAAATGTGGGGAATAGTAGATTGTTTCATTGAGAATATTTTATCATCAATTTGAAGGGATGTCTTATGTGACTGCTGTGAAATACAATGTACCTTGATATTATTCTCAACCCAATGTATAATATGTGTTTTGACATTTAAAGATGTGATATCAGACAGATCAAATTGGTATTATTAAGTTCCGGACACAACCGAAAGAACTTTTGTTTCTGTTTGTAATGATTTTTATTAATCAATAATAAATAATTTCTTCTTCACTAAGACTTAGTCAGCGGACATGGGCTCCACAAGGCAGAATTCCTTCTCTGCAAGGTCCCACTGAATCAGATTTTCTGTTGCAGAGAAGAATGTAGTGGGACCAAATTAAATGTTTGGCCCAGTGGCAATAAACCTTTGTTGGATTAGCTTGGCAGGTTTGTCCCGGTCCCCCATCGGTTCTGAGAGCAAAAAGTTGGTAAAAGTTTCTAAGTCTAAGGTTTCAGGAAACTTTGGGAAGAGTGCACGTTGACACCAGCCAAGGGCATAGGACCTTGGGGACAGCACTCGAGTGCAAGACTTACTCCAGCATAGGCCAGTAACAGGATCCAGGGTAGGTCCAGTTGGAAATGGTCAGCTGGGAATACAGAAAAAGGCCTCTTGATTCGCTGTAGCCCGAAGAGGAGGCCAGACTTATGACTTCTTTGGCCTGGGTACAGCAGCAGGAGCAGGTTAAGTCTTCTGGGCTCTTCTCAGGTAACAGACAGCAGGTCAAGACATCTTTTCCCCTTCCACAGGTCCAGATGTGATCTGAGAAGGGTACTGTGGGTGCCACTATTATGCCCAGTGCCAGCCTGTGGGTGGGATAAACTCCTAGCCACCCATTACCCAATGGTGTAAAGGTTCACAGGAGTGACCCTACCCACATTTGTAGTGCTTCCTGTGTATTTTACTGTATACAATCCAACAGTGCCCCTCTCTGCCCAAAGCCAACATAGCAGAAACGTTCTTGCTGTTGTGCAGTGCTTCTGTGCTCACTCCAGAGGTGTGGTCTGGGAAACTAGGACATATCCGCCTCTTTCTACCCAATGCAGCCCACCTCCTGCCAGTCTTCTGGAAGGGACTCCTTCCAACCAAGGTAAAAACTTGTACTGAGGGGACCAATCAAGGTATGCACATGCCCCGGCCTCTGGCAGCCTTCACCACATTCCCTCATGGTTCCCACGGAATGCCTTGGGTGGCGACTGAGATACTCAGGGACCTATTCTAAAGGAAATAGGTTAAAGGTGACTGTTAGAGTTATTTCAGCACCCTCCACTGTTCGACTTTAGAATTAATTCTCAGCATGTGCTTCAGAGCTTTGACAGACATGATGGGTAACCGCTTGTGTGGAGGGAGAGTGGATGAGTTACTACAGCTCCAGCAGCTCCTCCCCCCAAATCTTCATGCAAGAAGTGGTAAGAATACCTAGGCATGATAACGTTGTTGTTGGATATGGGCCCATTTTTTGGAGGAACAGAACAATCAAGTATTGGGTAATTCTGGAGGGTGGACAGGACAATCACAAACGGGTCTGCCTTTCGTGGGTGGGATGGGGTAGAACAACCCAGTATGTGTTTGTTCTTAGCTAGAGGACAGCTGGTATTTTGTGGGGGTTGGCGATATTTGTTTGGAGGAGCAGTAATCCAGATACTTTGTTATGTTTAGTGGTTCAGAAAGGCTCAGTACAACCAGGTATGTGGATAAGTTTTGGCGGTAGGACAACCAGATACACTGTAGTCTTTCTGTAGTGTTTGTGGGAGGACAACTAGCTAATTGGGTGCGTTAGGAGAGTGTTATAGAGGGAATTAACGGGGCAAGGAAACTACATATGCAGCTGTGTTTGGGAAAGGGTTAGTACAACCAAGTATGGACATTACATTTGACAATGCAACAACTAATTATGCCATTGTGGTTGGGGATTTTGGGAGAAATGAAACCAGGTATGTAGGGGGATTTGTAAAACCAAGATAACCAGTTTTGCAGATTTACTTTTGAGTTAGGAAGGGGACAAGGAAACCAAATGTGGAGATGGGTTTGAGGAGCAGGCAACCTGTCATACTCTGATATTTGGTGAATGGAAGGACAACAAAGTATGCAGTTGCGGTTGGGGAGTTTGGGGCAGGGCAGTCTGCTATGTGGTATTATTTTAGTGGAACCTGTTATTTTTAAATTTATTTGGTGAAGGTGTGTGTTGAAAGATTTCCTACTATAAACTTATTCATTTCGAAGTAGATTTTTAAAATCACTTTCTCCATCTTAATGTTTACTCTTGATTTTACATACGTTTTAAATTGTGTTTGCTTTATTTCTTTGGTACATGAAAACCACCGACTAGCCTTAACCTTTCAGAGATAGTGCATATTGCCTATCCGATCTAACCACTGTGCTATCCCACCGCAAACCTGTCTGGAGACACCGAGCAATAACACTGCAGAACAACAGAATGATTGCTGTAACCTAGATATTTGACCAGACCGGACCACAGGGTACAGAGATTTGATGCATGCTGATGGGGGATTCATATAGTGCACTGCATGGAGTGCAGCTGCACCTATGTATAAAAATACACAACCACTGTGCATGCGTGACCCTAAAAGCACGTGGAGTACCTCCCTGAGACCCACAGAATACATCCGTGAATGGCACCCGACTTTAGCAATATCTGGTGTAATTCTTGGTTTGATTCTGTGTTGAACAGCCACAAGGACCGTCACTTGTGTGCCGGATTTGTTGAATCGCAGATGAATGAAAGAATCACATTTGCCAAAATTCAGAAAAGGCCTGAAAACTTGACTATTCAATCAGCAGTCCAGCTCTCACTGTCCTTGACAATTCCAGCTGTTTCTCAGAAGGTAGCGCCTAGACACGCCCAGGGTATCAACAGCGCTTTATAAATCTTCACTTCATTTCAAGCAAAACACGTCCTGATTTCTTGGAAACCATCAAAGCATTTCAGAGCTGTGAGACCAAAAACGACATCAAAGTTCAAAAGTAGATAGGGGCTGACACTAGTTTAACATATCCCTTTTGATGTATCTTTTCTTGTCAGACACTAGTGACTTTGAAAGTGCACGATTACTCGAGGACCTTCCTATGAACTCCACAAATAACACAGTCCTCAGGCAGGAAACGTTGCAACCTTTTCTGGGCACGATGTTGGGGCGAAACTAACTTTGCCTCTGGCACAAATCAACAAACTGAAAATGCCCTAGATAGGAGGGCAAAGTGCATTGGTGATGTCATTGAAGGAGTCGAATTCCTCATAGTTTTTCTGTCACAGTTGTCTTCTGTGCATAAAAATGTGTGTCAGGTTTTGCTGATGTAGAATGGACTAATAGCATCTATAAAATGAGTTTGTCAGCTAAGCGTGGCTCACACAGAGCAGTCCATCCCTGGCTGACGTTTTATTGTACCATGGCCAGCAGAAGAGTGCTAGACTGTGTTCAGGCTACTCCAAGGAGTTTACAAAACACTGTCAAGATGAGGACATGGAAGCAGAAGTTCATTACAAAATGGCTTGGCATAAACAGAAGGTACCACAGAATTAAACAGTTTCTGCAGAATCAGTTTTTTTTTTATTTTGGGATGAATGCTGTGCTAAATTAATAACTAGGAAGAAAATAAGAGATGCAAAAATGCCATGAAAATGCAATGGCGTGCCCACAATATTTTCGTTGTTAGTGTGTTGTGAAATTTGCTTATCCATGCACCAAAATGATGAACATTTATTTTCTACTTCTACGCCCACTGTTTGTTCCCTGGATGTGTTTTCTTTTGGTTCATGGCTTTCTCGTCCTTTATTCCAGATTAGTCTTGAACATTGTGAGTATTTTCCCACAAAGTCGCTTTTATTTTTGCTTTTGTGGTTGTGCCCCAGTGGATTTCTTTGGTTTGTTGTTTATTCGTGCTTGTCATATAATTTGATTTTCTTCAATAGTCTTTTGATTGCTCAGGAATTGCAGTCATTTTCAATCCAACCTTTCAGTATTCAGACCAAAGAAACTCATCATTTTTGTAATTGTGTTTAATGCTTTAACTCTTTACACAAGATCGACCAAGAAATGAACTTTCCTACATCAGTAACAAATTATATTATTATGTTATGTTTTGCATTTTTTTATTGAGTGCAGGCTGCACTGGGTCTTATTGTTGCTGTAGGATAAGCGTTACAAGAGTGGAATAAAATTAGAAATATGAAAGTACTTCTCAAGAGGATAAACAGACATTATTAAACATGTTGACACAGATATCTACTTACTTATATTTGAACTGAGTGGGAATTTCAGGTTAGGGACCCAACACATGAAAGGAGCTTGTTACCAAATCGCATATACTTATCTTGAGGCATTAGAAGGAGGGCACGACTGGTGGATCACAGGCAATAGCTTATGTAATTTAGAGGCAATGAATTTGAGCAAGTCTTGATACCTAACTTTATAGTTTACAGTCGAGGCTTTGAAGATGACATGCTCTTAGATGGAAAACCAGTCAAGGGAGTGATGGATGGTTGGTAGAGATAAGGTCCATCCGATAAACCCGGCTATCAGATGAGCGACTGTGTTTAGCACCAATTTTAAGCAACGCTGTCTTCCTTCAGATCCATCAAGATAAAAAGAATAATCATAATCCAGGCATAACTGGTGTTAAGATGGTGAGTAGGATTCTCATCAGGACTTGGATGTGAAAATACCATGCTCACCACTATGACTATTTCTAGATTTGAAGTTGTGATCAATACAAGGGCCCACATTGCACATTTTCTTGGCCATTGTGGGGCAGTGGCATTAACATTTGACCAGATGTTCTTGTCCAGGTAGCTAAGGTCCTTAATGTCAGCAGGACCTCAGTATTTCAGGGGTTCAGCTGTGAAAAGATGTTAGCCATCCGCCATCTGATGAAGGTGAGGGTGTTAGACAGAGAGTGATGTTGAGCCTCGTGACCAGCCCATTGAAATCTTGAGAGAGGCTAACGATCAGCTGATGCCATTGGTGGACACATAAAAGAAAGGCCCTATGTGGGAGAACATTTTACAAGGGGCAACATGTAAATGTTAGATAAGAAAGGCAATTAAAACAAGCATCATGTTGACATCACCACTGAGCTCTTGGGTGTGGCAGGCTGACTGACTGAGTTCTAGTGGTCAAAAAAGATTGAATGGGATGCAGAAATTTGTGTAATTTGATTTCATGTAATGATGCAAAACTTCAGGATAATTACATTAAATTACGCGTAATTAAGCAAAATACAAATCCATGATTTTTCTCTATATTTTACTATGAAATGCGTCCTCATATCAACCATTGATATAAGGACGCATTTCATGTTGTAAAGTAGCATGAGAAAAAACAATTACAGCAACAATGCAACTGGCAAGTTGCATTGTTTCCACACACCCATGCAATATGTGTTCAGTGAACTATGGTGCAATTACATGATGTGGCATTATAGTATAATTTTATACATTTTGTAATATAAGCGTAACTCTAAATTCCCACAATTTAGGCGAATTACACTGCCATAATTAAAATTTCACCCAGCCCCACAAGACTGACTCTGCTTACATGGCTTATAAGAGATGCCAGTGGTTTTGAAGGCATCTGAAAGATCCAAAAGAAACAACACCATCACCAAATTTGAAAATAAATGTTGAAAATTTTGTCAACAAAGAAAACAGGTCTCTAGTTAGTGTAGTATCTCTAGAAATAGGCAAAGAATAGTAATCAATTGTTAGCTTCTTTAGGACATTATAACTCACAAGTTAACCTGGTTATAGAATTTAGAGTTAATTAAATAGACATTCCTCCAGCATATCTCACAACCACTGCTGTTGGTATCTTGTGATATGCATGGGATTACCATTAAGTTGTAGAAGACACAAAGATGGTCTACAATTCTAAGTACCTCAGTAATACTTGTTTTGAGCCAAACACTTCAATCACCTAAAAGAGAAATGTATTTTGGAGCCAGAAGCATTAAATAATCTATAACTTACACCATAACGTACAGTATCTATGATGCGCCTCTTACAACAGAATGAGAAAAACCTTAATGGACAGATTCGTAAAACACTTTGTCCACCTAAACTGGCCAAAGGTGCACAAAGAATGTTATAAACAAGGGCAGAATCCCATTCTTGAAAGAATCAGGGAATGGATCCAGAGGTGTGTTTATGGATGTTTTTGGGTGTCCACCTGTGAATGTCGGTAAACAGCCACAAATCCATGTGTTTGAGTATATTCACCATTAATTTTGCAGGTACTAATAAACTCTGATAATTCTTGCAAATTCTGGGGAAATTCACATTTCATGTGGTCTTCCAAGAAATGACTGACTGGCTGGCATAGTTGGGCTTCTGGGTAATGGGATGTAAAGGAGGTTTGGTTCATTTATGATTCACTGTTGGGAAATACTGCATGACCTACTAGGCTGTCAGAAATCTATGTGCAGATTTTAGTTGGAACCACATGAATTTGTTGTCTTGCTTCCAAAGTGAGGGACTAACTTGACACTTAGATCGAACCAGGCCTAGGCCTACACCATGCTGGCAATCTACTTACTTTACAGCTCTGGGACCTGAAGGAACGCTTTACTGTCATGTTTCAAGGAACCACAGACTTAATCATTACAATTTTTCAAAATTAATCACATACGTTCTGTAGTGCATCTGATGTCAGAAATCTGTTACATGGAAATACATTTAAAAGTCAATTCACAACTGAAAACAAAAGCCATTTAAAAAGTTATGGATTTTTAATATAAGCTAATTTGTATGCTAAATAACTTGTTCAGTATATTTCAGCTTGAAAGTGGTATCATAAAAAAGTCTGTGGTGCACAGCAATGGTGAAGTTCTTCCCATCGCACACACGAGTAGCTTTGAAAGCCACAAAATCCAAGCTTTTCTCATTAAAGGTCACTGTTATTCTTACTACATCCTGATGACGTAAAGACCATAAGGTTCAACTCCATTTTGAGCAGGCAGAGACACCATTTTCTCTATTTTTCGCAGAATCATCAACATGTGCTATGACGCAGATGTTGTCTTTCCTAATCTTTCCAAGAACCTGTGAGAGTGTCAAGAACTCAGACAATGTCAGTAAGAAATCAGTAGGGAATTGATTATTAACTGTATTGTCACATAACAGATTTGTGAAATCAGGTTTCTTGTTTATTTGAAACATATATATGGTGTCTCCATGCTCTTTAAGTGTGCCAATTCCAGCTAAGCTAAGGGAGTGGAAGGGTAGGAGGACAAGATTGAGTAGCATTTCCACAATTCTCAGTGGGAGATAGCTCATCTTAATAGACCAGCCTTTCACAGGCATAAACGGCCTATCCACTTGAAAAGGTAGTATATCTTCATGCAAAATTCATAGAACAATACTTTATGGAAATGTTGAAGCCATAAGTGACAAATGCCTGACAAAGTAAGAGTGTGTACTGTGCAAATCCGTTGCAGCCAGTGCTGAGTTAACACCATGTACTGGTGCTCCCACCATCTGAAACTCACTAGTAGACTTAAAGAATACAGGAAGAAAGAAAATGAAGCTTGTTGATGTCTGCCTGAGAGAAGGCTGATGTCTTTGACCATATTATGTTGTGTTGGACAGGTGGAAGGTTCAGGGAATCTGACATCCAATAGTTTGCTTTGTAAGAAGAAATCAGCAAACCTCAAAAGACTGGACTACTGCTGTGACCCTAGGAAAATAGGGGTCGATTAGTCCGTTTCACAATTGAATCTGGGGTATGATTCTTCAACATAGTTCCTAAATGCCTGGGAGACTTGGGAATATTCAGGTGGACCACCTATGCCGTCTTCTGACAAAGCTTGAACTGAGAAATTTGTGCAGAGGAATGGTACGAAGTGCTGAAGCTACTCGAGAAAGGTGCAACCCAGGTTAGCAAGATATCCTGGTCTATCCCACTTTGCATATTTTTCCAGAGGGAGCAAAGGTAGAAAGTGTTAAACCATGTGTAGCATTGCCCAGCAGCTCAACTGAAGACACGGAGTTGTCAGACATGCTCTATGTTTGTTCACCCACTTGCCAAATTATTTTTTGTTTTCAAACAATAAAATCTCAAAGAGGGAGTTTTTTTTCCATAAAAACAAAAAGAAAATGGGATACACAGGGAGTTTGTTTGCTGTATGCCAGGGTCATTGATTAATGTGCATGCCTGGAACCGCCATACCTAACATAGTAGTTTATGGGCCTGGAAAGCTAATGATCCCCACCCACCCTAAAATAAAGAAACCCAGTGACAAGGGCCCTTAGGTCAATAGTTTACACTGGTGGAGCCAACTGAAGATTCACACTATACACCTAGAGATTTACCCACATTTAAATGAGGTTGGCAAGCCATAAATATGGTGTAGTAGGAGCCCTACAGGAATACAGCAGGGTTCCCAATCTGCAAACTTAAATGATGATTATTAATAAATAATCAAAGTGGGGTAGTTCAATTCCTAGTTCAATTAATAATGGGATGACCTGTTTAAATCCTTCTTCAAATCTTGTGTTTGAATGTTACCTTTGAGTATGATTGTACATGGAAAATTGTGTGGTACTGTATAGTCTAATTTCCCTACTGTGTCTTGTACTGTGTATGGTGTAGTAGGAGCCCTACAGGAATACAGCAGGGTTCCCAATCTGCAAACTTAAATGATGATTATTAATAAATAATCAAAGTGGGGTAGTTCAATTCCTAGTTCAATTAATAATGGGATGACCTGTTTAAATCCTTCTTCAAATCTTGTGTTTGAATGTTACCTTTGAGTATGATTGTACATGGAAAATTGTGTGGTACTGTATAGTCTAATTTCCCTACTGTGTCTTGTACTGTGTTTTAGTGCACTATCTATAATATTGATTAACAGCTTTCACTAGGCTCATTACTGATTTTGAAAATATCCATGCAAAGATTATATTCAAGGTGGCTAAAACAAATTCAGGGTTACACATAATCCCTACTATATATGTGTACAGCAAGAATTAACTTGGGGAGAGGATGTGGCCTAACAGCTAGAGCGGTCGACCTTGGAGCTGGGGAACTGGGTTCGAGTCTCGGCAGGAATGCTCAACATTCTGTGATTCTGGGCAAATCACTTACTCTCCCCATGCCTAACACAAATGATGAATTTGTCTGTAACGCAACTGGTGTGCACGCAAAGCGCTCTGATACCTATAGGTCTAGTCACGCTAAATAAAACTAAAATTTATTTTTTTATTCAATATCAAGTCTAGTGAAATATACTTTAGTTCGGCATGCCTGCCATGAAAGTTTCCCCATTTACTGTTTAAGAACCAATTATCAATATATACAACCGCGATATTTGACTTTAAATGAGTAGCGACAATAAATTAATATAAAATCAGAGCATCTATGAATGGTAAAAAGAAACAATAAAAAATATAAAATGCATATATACATCAATATTACAATTATGGTAATAAATTAATCTTATTAGGGTCTCCTTGGTTCGTGCAATTTCTATATTAGAAACCAGCCACACAAAAAGATGTTCTAATTGAGTCAGTGCTACCTAATGCTCATAAATCACTTACAAATGTGGCCTAACTCTGTTATTTGTACAGGAAACCAGATTATAACAACAATACTTGTCATATGTATTTAATAGATATCAAGCAACTCTTACAGGTTCTCTTTAATTTAACTTTTAATTTTATTTTTTCAAAGGAATTAGGTTCTCCCCGACAGAACCATTGTAACAGATTCAATGGGAGCGCTGCACCCAGGACAGTTTGTCGATGTTAATGCATTGCTGCGCCATCTACGTTGAAAGTCGTTCAGGGCGATCTCAGAATTAAAAGTGGGAAATGGATTTTTCACTTTATGCTCAGTTTATGGATCTAATACTGATGAAGCTGAGGTTTTGGAAAAATTGAATACAGAACTTGCGAAATGGCGATCTCCCTAATTATTTGTGGCCACCTTAATATCAATTTAAGTAATGTGGAACTTACTGCTGGTTTAGAAAATTATAGAGGTCGTAAGCCACGAGTTTTCAAAGCTTTATACGACTTGGTTACCGATCATGGATTGCTGGATATATGGAGCAAAAAACACCCGATGTCCCCAGGGTATACCCACTACTCTGCTCCACATAAGAAATTTGTCCGCTTGGACTACGTTTTTATGTCTACATCTATTCATAGCGGGACCAAGATTCAGATATTTCCAAGAGTCACTTCTGATCACTCCCCTATATTAATTGAGGTCTCAATCTCGAAAGAGATATATAGAGTAAGAAATTTCTCATATGACAGAAAACTGTGTTTGGATGAACAATATAAAACTTATATGAATAAGTGGATATTAGACTTCTTTAATATCAATATTGGGTCTGCTAATATTCTAAGTGTATGGGATACTTTCAAGGCCTGTTTCAGAGGGGAGACGATAAGCTATGGTTTATATAATCAAAATAAAATACGATCTGACATGCAAGAACAATATAATAAGTTAAGGATCGCGGAGGTGGAGCTAATTAATGAAATAGGGAAGGAGAATAATTTACCTAGTATACTTGAGGCAGAAGCCAAAATTGCACGGTGTCGCATGAGCATAACCGAAATTTAGACCCAAGAGATTGCAAAAAAATATTTAGTTCATAAACGTCATATCTATGAATATGGAGAAACTATAGGCCGGTCTTTGGCTTTACGCCTAAAAATGAATTCTACCTCTCGTTCAATCCCTAAATTACAAGATCAGAAAGGGGTGATTCATGAAGAACCGGGGGAAATATTAAATATATTTCAACAATTTTATACTGATTTATATACTCATCAACCTAATTTGGTTGAAAATCATGATTGGGAAGAGGGGATGTTTAACAAGTTAAGTAATATTGACTCGCAATTTTTGGATACCCCATTCTCTATGGAAGAATTAGAGGAAGCTGTCAAATGTATACCTTCTGGAAAAGCGGCAGGCCCTGATTTTATTCCAGGAGAAGTGTACAAATGTTTTTTTAAATTATTAAAGACAGTTATGTTAGATATCTTTAGAATGGCGCAAAAAGGAACAGCTCCAAATACATGGAATGATGCCTTAATTGTGGTATTTAGTAAGAAAGGAAAACCATCAGAGCTACCCGGGTCGTATCGCCCAATATCGTTACTTAATTGTGACAGTAAGATCTATTCAAAGATGATTGCAAATCGTATATCTAAGATTATAACCCCGCTTGTATCAATAAACCAACATGGGTTTATTCCGAAAAGAGGCACAGCTACTCATATAAATAGGGTCATCACTCTATTTGATATTGCAGAGGGGGAGAACAGGGACTTAGCGCTAGTATTACTTGACGCTGAGAAAGCGTTTGACCGGGTGGAGTGGTCATACTTATGGCAAATTATGTCAAGGATGGGTTTTGGAAAAGCTATTTTAACTTCAATTCAAGCTCTATACAAAACACCAAATGCTAGAATAACTGCAATGGGTTTAAAATCTGAAAAGATTATTATAACAAGAGGGACACGGCAAGGATGTCCGTGTTCTCCTCTGCTTTTTGCGTTGTTTATAAATCCTTTCATCATTAGTCTTCAGAAATCGTCCCATATTAAACCATTTATAGTAAAGGAGCTAGCTTATTCAGTTTTTGCGTATGCGGATGATATCGCAGTAGTAACAACTCACCCAGGAGAGGCTATTACCGAGATTGAACATTTAGCCAGAGATTTTGGTGGAAAGTCTGGGTATAAATTAGATTCGGAAAAAACTCAAATATTATGTACACAAAATATTCAGTTTAAGGATCCACGAGTTATTAATGTAGTTACATATTTAGGTATAAAAATTACACCCCATATGCAAGAGATAGTAGATATTAACTGGCAAGAGACAATATCACAAATTAAGCAATCGCTGGCTAGATGGAGACGACTCCAAATATCAATAATTGGTAAAGGAAATATTATCAAGATGAAGGTTCTTGCCAAAATATTGTATATATTTCAGAGTATTCCACTGCAGTTTTCTCCCAAAAATATATCGCAACTTCAGATTGTTTGTGGAGAATTTTTCTGGGCTCCAGGAAAAGTACGTCGAGCTATGAAATGGCTGACGTTACCTGAAGAAAAGGGTGGACGTGGGCTACCGGATTTTTTACTTTATTATTATGTATGTTTTTTACAAAGAATGAGATATATGTTGACAGGTGAACCTACGGAGGATGAAGCGGAAGCTCCTTCGATATTTTTTCTGTTATTGGGTGAGCAAGCAAAAGGATGCTTATTAAAAGAACTGGAGGGTAATTATTACAAGCATACTCGATTTAAGGTTTTGATTTCAGCTTATCAAGTTTGGAGAAGTGTTAGGCATTTAATACATTTTGGCAAAATCACCTTTTATACTCCCTTCACTGCGGATAAAATTCTCCCTTCCGTATTTTGGGATAATGTTGCTAAGAGTTGGATAAGAAAGGGTTTATTTAGAATTGGAGATTTATATAATGGAAGCGGTATATTTGCTACATTTATAGAATTAGCAGCTAAATATCAATTACTTCAACATTCCTTTTTTAAATATCTCCAAGTTAGAAATTTTTGTTTAAAAAAAAAAAAACAATTTGTGCCCTTGTCTAATAATTTAGTGGAGGGAATTCGGAGGAGATCAAGGATTGGCTCACTTTATTTGATTTTGATGCAGTCCAGAGAGGATGATATGAAAAAATATAATACCTATTGGCAAAACTTGCTTGAAGTCCCGGAAGTGGATATTCAGGATACTTTATCCATTTCTAAAGAGATATGTTTAGCTGCAAACTTGAAAACTCAAGTGTATAAAACAGTTTTTCGATTATATTATACCCCTAAAAGGATGGCAAGTTGGGGTAGTAAATATGATGGGAAATGTTTTAGATGCGGGGATTCCGATGCTGATATGCTGCATATATTTTTTCAATGCAATAAATTATCACCTTTCTTGACCAATATTGAAAAATTTATGTCAGCGGTACTAAATTATCCGTTTAGGATATCTTCGGTGCTGCTGCTATTGGGAGTGGAACCAAATTTAAATGGTTTTCCTGTCTCAAGTGAGCATAAATATTTTATCTTTTTAGCTATGACTGTGGTCCGTTTATGTATCGCAACTGATTGGCTTTCCCCTGACACTCCGAAATTTGAACTCTGGAGAAACAAACTTTATAGTATTTATGAGTTAGAATGGAGTCTGTATGCATTGAAGGGGGTCAGAAAAAAACGTATTGGATTATTAACTTGGGGTGTTTTGTCAGATTACCTTTCATCATGAAACATTGTATGGATTTCTTATTAATGTATTAATATGTCACAAATCTAAACTGTTAGAGTCTGATTATAATATTTTGTATAATATGCAGGCACGTCATGTACATAAATTGTAATCTCGCCAGAATTACTGTGGAAATAAAGAAAAAAAAAAAAAAGAAAGTCGTTCAGAGGGCGGTAGCTGAACCTAAACTGAATGTACAGCTTTCTGTTGTGTGGTATATGCTTTGCAAAAGACTCTTCTTTTATATCAATTTAAGCTTAAGTCAATATTTTTTACAAGTAATCAGAAGGCTTGCAATACAAGAAATACTGAAAATGGTGACATGTGGTACGGTGACATTAAATGCTCGGTGATAGTGGTGCAGTGCATATATGCAGAAGTTTTTGAATTGATTTAAAAGTAACTGTAACCCCCGAGGTTTTAGATACCAGCAGGTGTCGTCTGGGAATGAGAGGGCCACAATCTTGTCTCCACCTAGAGTTGGACCGTCGGTGGTATTTTGGGAAAGAAATTGCACCACATCATTCATAAATAGGGAAATAGGGATGTGTATTGGGCGCCAATACACATCCTTGCCGTACTCCCCTGTTGACTGGAATAGGATCTGTGAGTTGTCCCTGCAAACCGCACCTCACCCGGGCAAAATTGTCTTCATGAAACCTTATTAATAAATTAAGGAATTCTGTTGGGATTTCCATTTCTCCAAGAACTTGCCACAGCTTCTGTCTGGGAACTAAATCGAAAGCCAACTTTCGGTCTATAAAGGCAATGTATAAACTACCCTTACCAAAGACCTCAACTTTGTAGAATAGAAGAAGGTGGTACACCTGGTCTATTGTACCCGTGTTTTCTCTGCAGCCCACTTGGTACAGTGTTAGAATCGCTTTTTCCTCAGCCCAAGCCTGTATCTTTTGTAGAAGAGCTTGGCAAAATACTTTTTGTATTGCATCTATTAGATTGATAGGCCAGTAGTTACAAGGTAGTTCTTTTTATATTAGGGTACCACCTCTGCCCCTTGCCAGGACCCTGGGATAGGGGCACCTCTTGCTATGGCATTTGAAAGTAATAAGGTATAACAAGACCTGCTGAAATTGTCATATAAAAAGAGGTCCCCAAGTATACCATCGGGACCTGGGGTTTTTGCCTGAACTATTAAGTTAATAGAGGCCTCAATGTCACCCAGAAAGAAGAGATCGCTACGATGGACCTAAGATATTTCCTTGACAACTCCCAATGAGGGCGATGTATTAGAATCTAGGTAAAGTTTTTGGTAATGATCGTACCAGGTTAATGCCAAAATGTGATTTTGGGGGAGGTGGAACTCCTGCTTCATTGCCCCTGCAATCAGTGACCAAAACCTCTTTGGGTCTCTGACAGCACAAGCTTCTTTGATTGACTGCCAGCAAGATTCATCCCACTCTCTTTTTGCTTTTTGTAAGGCTAACTTGTAATTCTTCCTTGTCATTCTAACTTGTCCACTATTTTTTGATTTTATTGCCATGGCTAACTGGATATGAGAGGTTCTGCACTCTTTAGTGAACCATATTTCTGGCTCCTTTTTGTGTTCTTGAATTTTGTGTGATACCAACTATAGTGAAATGGGAGCCCAGTTGTTCGAAAAGGTGAGTATGATTGTTGCCTACTTCTGCTAGTACTCCTGTTTTTTGGAGCAGGACCTGCAGTTTTTCCGTGCCTGCCAACCAGTCCCGATGTAACCCAGCAAGTTTGTCATCACATATAATTATCTTTTGCCACTTCAGTTGGCGATTATTGTTGGATGGTAGAACTTCCTTTGTTAACTGTTGGGCAATAGTTTGTGTACATTGTCCTCCCCAAACTGGTAGCATACTTAAAATAAGCAGATTATGGTCGCTGCCAGTGGTTTCACCCACAACCCTGTCAATAAGGCTCCGCCAGAGCTTCAAGTCTAACATAATATAATCTATGTGGCTTGGGCTGCTTGCCCTGTTGTAGGTGTTTGCTCCAGTTCTATCTGATTTTGATCTGCAACTTACTGCTTTTACTTGGAGCACTACTTGGGACCATTTCTTGACCGGAGGACGATCTAGTGGGGGGACAGATCACTTGGCATCTTCCTCACTAGTCTCTGTCACATCATTTGTGTCAAGGGGTTCAAATGTGACGTTAAAATTGCCTGCTATCAATAGCGGTGATTGTACTGTTCTCTCACCCAGCAACTCTTTGAGAAGATGGAATATGTCTGATGGTTTGCCCCCCTTTGTTCCTCGAGCATACGTGTTGTAAACGTTGATGGATTTACCTATGCAGCCCTTCAGTCAAATCCCAAAAATATCCGGGCTTTCTGAACGAAGGAGTGTGATCTTACAACCTAGGGCTACTTTGACCCATATTATCTGTCCCCATGCTGGGGAGCCTTTTCCCTTTGTGACTGCAGCACGGCAATAGTCTACATACCGCACCTTATGTCTGGGAGATACACACCAGATTTTCAGTAGAAGGTAAATTTCAAAACCCTCTATAAAGCTGTTCCAGTGAGTGAGGGACAGTTTGCTACTTAGCCCTGCCACATTCCAGGCGTAAAATAAGAAGCATATGCTAAGCTGGCCTGCACAGTGTTAGGCGGGATTACAGAATCACTGGTAATAGGGCCAATTGTTACATTCTTACACGTTGAACTGTTGACTATTTGGGTACCCTCGGTCCTTATATGTCCCATGCTGTTGCTTACTAGAAGGCCCCTGTTAGCCCTGCTGTCACTGCTACACGATACAAACCTATTCTCCCTTAGTACACAATGGATAGACTTTCGTGATCCAGAGTGAGTATGGCTGTCTATAACGGGGTACACATTGAATATCTCAAATCTGTTGAAGCTGGTCACATTGAACATCAATGGCATTATCATCAAAGAAAAACATTTGAAAACTGCTGGAAAAACGTTTAGTATAGAATCAATTTCTTAACTGATAAAAACACTCCTCACGAAATTTTACAATGTTAAATTGGATACGATTGCCATATCTGATCATACACCTTTAGCTTTTTCTACCTTTAGTGTGCTTAAAGATAGGAAATCTAATATTTCATGATTACACTGCCATATACCAGAATATAAAACACTTCAGCAGATATTTTTACAGACATTATAATTTTATATTCAATAAGGTAATTGTGTGAATGTTGTATCTTCTATATAGGAATTCCTAAAATGCACTTATAAACCATTTGTTGTTCCAGAAATGGCAAGAATCAAGTAAGATAAGATTTGAAATGGTAGTCCTTAAACAGACATTTATCATACGTTGAGGCTGAGATAAAAAGAAGGTTTCAATGATTAGCTAAAAAGAGGATTGGATATTCTTGTAAAATGTGAATTAAACACATCAGGTTCTATAAAAGACTGAACTTGCTATGCTATGAAACTAAACAACAGCATTGGAAAGGAGGAGATGGTAGTGGAAATTTAGTGATCTAATTGACCAAATGAAAAAAATTACAAAATAATTTCATCAATATTGGGACCAAGGATACTACCAAGATTTAGCAAATTCTCATGACTATCTCTGTAAAAAGTAAAACCTGCAACTTAGTTGACAGTTGTCTTCTTCTGTTCCAGGTTTGGATGATTCCGCTACTATTTGTTTGTGTCTGCTACTTTATTCCTAAAGACACCCCAACTAATGTGATAAATTGTGAAGGTATTTTCGTACTGAAATTGTGCTGTCTAATTTATTGGGCACTGCCCACAGCCTTTCTTCATTCTTGGAAACAACACTTTGGCAGACTGAAGAATCCAAATATCAATTGTTTTGCCTCACTCATTTTACAATTCTGGTGCATAATCTTGGTAAAATTTGGACTGCAGCAAGTTGGAACATAGCAGGGCTTGCTATTAAGTTATCACTGATCATCGGCACGTCCATATAGGTGCATGGGTAGAATCAAAGCTTTAAAGTCCAGAAATTAGAAAAGAAAATACCAAATTCATCAGTGATAAGGAAAGCAAGAAAGATGAGAATCAATTACCAAAAGCTGATACACTGGTGTCCAGTATCCTAAGCTTATTTCCTCCATAGCTGCAACATCTACAAGAAAAGATACTTCCAGTATTGCGACTGTTTCTAATAAAAGGCCTAAATACATCTGATCTCGCCTACAAAATCACCACCCTTACTGACACTGGTAGATTCAATGGAGGAAACTAAAAACCTGAAACCATTTGTCATTAACACTAACGCAACATTGGAGGATAGATGATCAACTTTAGCTTGAAGTATTTCTAAGGTTGACCAAAGGATCAGTGACACTCAATCTGCTATAACTAAATTGGATAAAATAGCCAAGGAGATTGTTGCCATATAGAAACAAACTGAAGAGCTGCGAAACAATGTGAACATTTATGGCATACCAGAGGGCACCAAATGGTCCGACAAGTTTTCTTTCCTAAAAAACAATTTACGTACCTAGTAGGATTGTCTGATTTTAGTTGTTTTAATATATAAAGAAACTACAGAAGTGGAACATGGGTCCCGTCATCGACTAGGCACTCTAAACCTAGAGACATAATTGCCGTCTTTATGCAAATATATGGATTTAATGAAAGTTCTTGAAACTGCAAAACAGATAAAACATATGTTGTGGTCCAGGCGAAAGATGTTTTTTCCTCAGAATGTATTAATTGCTACAGAAAATAGATAGAACTGCACCCAACATTAAGGAGTACAAATTCTAAATTTGGTCTGATTCGTCCATGTTTTTCCATGGTCACACTGAAGAGCAAGATTACTACATATGATTGCCCAGATAAGCTGGGTGAATATATTAATTTACAGAAAGGGGAAGCCACAGAAACTAATAAGCCAGACCACTTCTCAAATTATAGATTATAAACTGTTGTTGTTTTGTATAATAATGTATCTTTTATATAATATTGATTTTTTTTGTTTATCTGTTTTTTGTTGAGCAATTTGTTGTAGTTTTGTAACATTTCTTTTTTCCCCCTTCACTGTCCTTTTTTAGGCTGTGTTCTTCTGCGTAATTGAGATGGCCTGTATTTTTATCCTATGTTATTTGTCTGGATTTTGATCCATCATGTGTTCCCTGACTTGTTGTCTACTCTCTGTTCTCTGCTAATTGGGTAAGCGTATTAGATATTAAAAAATAGTTATTGTGTTGCATCCTGCCCTGATGTTTTGTTGTTGTTTGTTCGTTTTCTTCTAAGTTTGTATGTTTCTTAGTCATCCTTGTGGTCAAATCTTGCCTGTGACAATCAACCACTCCTTAATCTCACTGTCTTTTCTTGAATACAATTCTATGGTTGAGGACAGTATGTTCTCTTACCATATCTTTTTCTTTCTGTTGTTGGGTTTTTTAGTACCTACACTACTTATTCTGTTTTTTTCTTTGTTTTGCTCCTGGTATTTTTGTACAGTATTTCTTCCTTTTGTTTTTTGGGAGAGTTCCAATTAAACTGCCTTTTTCTAACAGTTACTACTGTGATTCAATCTCCAATACTAAATATTATTGATTTTCTATGCCGCTGAATGTACACCATTATCTTTGTGTTAGCACTTAGAATGTTAATGATCTACGAAGCGCTGCTGGGAGACAACAAGTTTTTTCTCATTTATCATAATTAAAATGTCAGATATGTATACTTTCAGGACATGTTGGGTTGGATAAGTATACTATTCCTCTGAAATAATCACAGAAATTGGGTTATTATATTATTCTTTAAAACACTTAGGTCATTGCCAAAGATTGGTTGCTTATCGATATTAAAATTAATGGCATTTCATTTTCTATTTTGAATTTGAATGAGACAACTGGAACTCATACATTATTTCAAAACGTTATGTCTGAGAAGTTAATGTCTTGTTCAGCTGAAAATTTACTTTTGGGTGGTGAATACAATCTACTCCTGGACCCCTTTTTGGATAGGAAATCTTATGTGAAATACATTGATAATAAAATGCAAAAGACGTTTTTCCTATCAATTATCTGATAGGGGTTGATAGATGCCTGGAGAATATTCAATCCTGATATTTTAGAACATACTTTTTACTCCCCTGTGCATCACTCTTCTTCCAAGATTGACCATGTTTTCCTTAGCTGTAGTTTGGCCAGGTCTGTATTGAATGCTCTGATTGGAGTTATTCTGATGTCTAATCGTGTTCCAATTACTGTAGCTATATATTTGTTTTGCAATATCCAGCGTTAAACATATAGAGATTTAATAATACTTTGCTACATGATAAAACATTTACAGATGAATTTCAAAAATTTGCCATTGAACTCTTTAATATGAATATGACCAAAGACTCAATCATACATACAATTTAGGATTCATTTAAAGCAACTGCAATAGATGTTATAATTAATTATATTCCTATTAAAAAAAGCTGTCTAAAACAAATCAAAATACTAGAGCACAGATATTACTTTCCCAAGGATAAGAACTCGTTGAAAAGTCCAACAAATTCAAAAATGGAAATAAAAGAAAATATGTCAAGTCTGCCTGTTGCTCTTCATTAGAGATTAATGCAAAATATTATGGAGGAAACAACAACTCAGGTAAAACATTAGCCTATTATATAGTCCTGAAATTATTAAATCTAATAATTCATTGAATAATGTTTTTTATTCTTTACATAAACATCTTGATCTATCTTTGTTGGAATGCGCGCTTGAATTACGAAAAATCATACAACTGATAGCCTCACTAAGGGAAAAGCCCAATGTGCTGTCGGTTTCTTCATAG
This sequence comes from Triturus cristatus, assembly GCF_964204655.1. Lineage (NCBI taxonomy): Eukaryota > Metazoa > Chordata > Amphibia > Caudata > Salamandridae > Triturus > Triturus cristatus. The sequence continues at coordinate 235,568,384 of NC_140581.1, forward strand.
AATTCTACTTATAACTCTCACAAATATTATTCCCTAAATTGTTCTTATTTCTTCTACACTTTTATTCTTCAAAGTCACAAAACTTTTATTTCTAGATGCAATGTTACGTCAAAATCCTAAGAAGTATTGTGATTTATCCTCGTGTAAAATGTATAGGCCTATTTTGCATATAAATAACGATTGTAAGATCTTTGCAATCATTTTAGCAATCTATTTAAATAAGTATATACAGCAATTAATAGAAATGTAACAATCTAGCTTTCTTAAAGGATTTACATTACTGACAATTCTAGACCACTATTAAACAATATTCATTCCAGGTGTTAATTAAATAAACCTGCAGGGGCTATCTCACTTGATGCTGAATAGAATTTCTTATCGAGTTAATTGGGATTTTATGATTAAAGCTTTACAATGGCACAGGTTTGGTCCTAAAATACTACAGTATACAGCTTTCTTATATTCTTCTACTTAAACATCAGTTTTTCTATATGTCATGCAATCTCCATTTTGTTACTTTAAAGGATAAACAAGACAAGGTTGCCCCCTAATCCCATTATTATTCATTTTATCTTTGGAACCTTTTTTAGAAACAATCCGTAGAGCCCACTACACTCCTGAAGGAGTACAACCTTCTACATATCCTAATAATGTAATATTATATGTCTCTAATCCAGAGTATTCATTTTCTATCTTTTTTTAAGATTTACAATTGTTCTCAACTGTCTCAGATTTTAAATAAAAAAATATTGATTTGGAGACTATGCAACGAAATAACTGTTGCTGCAAGGATATGTTTAAAGGCACTTTAAGTGGAAAGCTACTAAGATAAAATGCTTAGGGATTTGGTATTCTAATGCTGTTAAACAACTCATATTAAAATGGAAAGGGGGTAAAGTGAAATATTTCTTGGGATGCATGGTAGTCCACCACAAAAAATAATGTCATTATTCTTGTTAGGTACAGTAAAAGTTTCACTAATTTAAACCTGAGCTCAACCCCTGGTAGCTATGGCACAGAACAGACATGCTTAATTTAAGAAAATGTTTTAAGCATTTAGAATCGCAAAAACAACAACATAATAAAAATCCCACTCTAATTTATACAGAGAGAATAATTAAATTAATTAAATGACACCAAAATGACAAGAATCCAATAAGGGGAACCAGCTATATGAATGTTTTAATTTTAAATAGAAATAAAGCTAAAAATCATTAAGTGACAAATGAAGTTATCTGGTTGTTCTTGACAGGTATCTAGGCATGATTTAAGACCGACCACAATGGCGATCAGGTTCCACCCTGTCAGGCGTTTTACTCTCTGACTAATGGGAAGATTTAGACATCGCCGAATGGGATAGTCCGATCTACCTTATTACAAGTGCAATATATCCTTTGGCACTTGTAATGCGACAAACAGGATAGCCATCACATTTGTGACAGAGTATCCCATCCGCCAAACTCTAAATCAGTTCTTAGTCTCTGAAATTGAAGCAAAAAATCCTTAGTGGGTCAAGGCAGCAGGCTGTGGATGAGAAGGGCTTCATGTGGCTGGTTAGTGGTCAGATGAGGTCCCTGTGAAGCTGTTGACTCATGGTGAGAAAGCTCTGAGCAGGAGAACTTCATCATTCATGCTCAAGGAAGGTCCATACTTTTGGCTCCTTTGCTCAGTGCCGATTTCTACTTTCGGACTTATTCACTTTTTTGATGCTCAGATTTCTTCACCTGGGCAACACTCTGAGCTGTATCCAAACAGGGCTCCAAGAGGCTGCATACCCTCTCCACTGCATCCTACTAAAAGAGATTTGCTGCTGCCGAAAAACTTTAACTTCAATCTTTGGCCCAGCTGCAACTCACCTTCATGGGTTTGACTTGACAGGTTTATCTCGCTCCTCAAGAGGTCTTTGGATCAAAACGTTTCTAACCTCCAGATTTATCTGAATGTTAGGATACGTACACTTTGACAAAGTCATGGGTTCAAGGAACTCAGGAACAGAACTTGGTGGTCAAAACTCACTCCAGCAGAAGCCACCAGCAAAGTTCAGGGCAGGTCAAGTTGGAACTGGTCAACTAGACTTGTTTGAAAAAAGGCTACTAGCAGCTTGTTGTCTCTCTGTAGCATAACAAGGGGTCATCCAACTGAACCTTAGATTCTACTACTTTTTACTGGGTGTAAGTGGGAGCAGTTCCAGCCTCTCAGGTCTCCTCGCAGATCTCAACAGCAGCTGCAGTCCTTCTTCTGTCTTGTTTAACCACAAAAGAGCTGATCCTAAAGTGATAACCACTATAATGTTTGAGTTATATTGTGAGTGGGGACAATTAGGGAAAAGCTCTGAGTTGCAATCCTGCCCACCTTGCAGCAGTTCCTCTGTGCCCTAATGCAAACAATCCTCCAGTGGCCCTCTCTACCTAAAATTAAGGTGGCAGACCCCTTCTTCTCCTGTGCTCACCATGGAGATGTGGGCAGGGAAATTAACAACTCCTTCTCTGTGGTCACTCACAACTGGTTGTGGGGGCAGCTCCCCTCCTACTGAAATTGGTACCTGGCTGATTAAAGGGACAAAGGAGAGGGCAGGCCAGGGTGTAAGCTACATCTGCTTGCTACAGGGTAGTCCACTTTGATTTTCATTAAATTCCTGGCCAGAACCCAGATGGTCATTCTGCCAAAGGGACAGAACACCTCCCCACACCAAAGGCCTTTGTTTTTTGCTCTGACAGCAAGTTCACAGTTCATCTAGTGAGCTACTCAGTTGATGGGTGACAGTCAAAGACTCATGCAAATTAGCTTCTAGAGGTTTTAGGCAGGAAAAGGGTAATTTTCTAAAAGTACCTCTTCTAAAATATGTATTACAAATCAGACTGTACCAATGAATTGGACTTGTAATAAATATTTAAAAAGTCATAGAAGAAACTTTGAAGTGTTTCCTAGGTGTAGATAACATTACTAAAATGCATATTGTCCTAAGTGCTTTGCTATGTAACTGCTAATCCAATCCTGCCACAATGAAAACAGCTTTTGGGGCCTTGTAACTGTAAAGAGATGTTTAACATGGTATATTACATGCCCTACCTTTAAATACTATTCACCCTGCCTTTTGGGAATTCATGACTACTTAAAAGGAGGGTTTAGGCCTGTCAAAAGGGGTTATATTGACAAGTCAAATTTTCAGTTTTGAGACTGCACAGACATGCTACATTGGTAGGTCATTGTAGTGGGTGGCACAATGGCACTGCCGTCTAGTAATGTCAATTAAGATACAGGCCCTGGGTATACATTTTGCTGTATACCGTGGACTTATAGATATGTTGAATATGCCAATAAAAAATATAGTCAATTTTGACATGTTATAGTAGTCAAAGTGCATTCACTGGGTCCTGGCTAGCAGACGTCCAGTGCACAGAGTCAAAAAACTGGAAGCGTCAGTCCAAAACAATTGGAGTGAGCGTGCAAAAAGAGGCATTTTCATACTTAGATAATCTTAAAATTAACTCTGCAGTCTCACAGACAAATGGTCTTTCCCCTCTTGTTAACAGAGTGGAGCAGATAAGATTCAATAAAATGTTGTATTTGCATCTTATTAATTTTTATTTGATTATGCATTCAGTGAAGTTAACCAAGAACGTTTTTTGACCATTGGATATTTTGTTGTCAAATGTTTTAGTGGAAATAGCATGTTTTCTTTAGCAGACTCAAACAGGCTACAATGTTAGTAGTAGTTAACTTTCCTGATTTAACAAAATATATTTCTACTTTTATTCTCAGCATGTGGCCTCTTCTACCAAATGATCCTAATGCCCCTAAAAACACTTGGCGACAATTAGAATGCTCTTTATTATGTCTCTTTACTTTTAAGGACAATGCTTATATGTTTTAATAAATCACTCCTGTTGGTTAGCCACTTCCTTGAGCCTCAAAATAGACTCTGAAACAAATACATTATGCTTTCTCCTGCAGAACTTCAGTTGAATAGTAAAGTGGTACATTGGTCCAAATGGATTATTAATAGAATCATAAATGTTAATCAATTATTTATAAACGTTCAACTTTTACCTTTTCAAGAATTACAACATAGATATTATGTCTAGATATGAATCTGACTTGCTAGTCAATGCTGTTATGCCTACCCTCAGGGACTTGTTGAATTCTAATTCCCAGAATCTGGTTCATACATCTCCCTTACCTGATTTTAGAACTTATGTTTGGGCCTCCTTTTAATATCACACATTATTGGCCAACCTACAACTAGGTCTAAAACTAAAATCAAATCACTATGGCAACAATATTTGACCTTCAACATGGAGGAAATATGGTCTAAAGTTCATTCAACATCCAGATGTGCACACAGTGGTTGGTTTCTGATCTGTTCTTTTCTGGGGGTCATTGTGTTCTAAATTCTGTATTCCATGTTGGAATCTGTTATGATTAGAAGAGAGACAGGTAGGACTGGAAGCTGTGGATGGAGGTTGGAGTCCAGACTGATGGAATAAACATAACTTTTGTTTACCTACTTGCTGGAGTCTTGGATTACTGTCATCTTGGATTACACAAACAGATCACTACATTCATATTCTTTTGGACTCTTACTACAACTCACCTTATTCTGAGGATAACATTAAGATAGTGTGATTCCCATTGGATTGCTTGTTACCGTTAATTTTTTCAATTGTGAAAATGCACCACTACAAAAAAGTTTCCAAAAAAGAAGACGTAGACCATCGATTAAGTTTCATGTCCACAAATTCCTTTAATGTTCACGAATTCCCTTTTAAAATCAGCCAACGCGTTTCATCCACCTCTGTGGACTTCGTCAGGGCTGTAGAACATACAAAAGATAAAATGTATAGTACATACATAAAACAAACAGTAGACAAACAACAATACATTTATAAATACTTAGACAGTACAATATTAAAAAGTCTCATTTCAAACAAAGTCAGAGAACAAAAACATCAGTGTTTGCATCAGGGACAGAGTCTGTGCATGAAGGATAATCTTCAATGAATTTAATTTAATCTGAGCCCTATCAGATTTTTGGCTCTGAAGCATGAGAGAGTCACATGATTTACATATCAACCACAGGTCTCAAACTTAATATGGTAGTCCATCATTCTTATTTCGATGGGTAAATGTGATCCCTATTATTCACTCCTTGAGGTCATGATTTTCATTTTATTTTCCTTTTATTTTATTTTATTCTATTTGTTCTGAACTCTACTATTTTATTCCTGGCACAGCAGGACTGATCAAACCCTCATTTAATTCGACATGGGGAGGGCAGAAGGGGAAAGAGAAAAGGAAAAGGGAGGGGAGGGGGGAAGGGGAAAGGGGGAGGGTTGCGAGGGAAGGAGACAAGCACAAAAATACAGTTTGTAGACACACAGATAATAACGCAAATGGTTCCTAAGAGGACCAATGAATGCGTTCAAAAATGTAAATATTGCATACCGTGGTCAGTGTCGAAATTCTTCAGTATTCCTGATCGTAATTTCGAAAGTGGTGAGATTTTACAACCCAGCCATATTTATATTTATAAGTCCACATTAATTTCCTCCGGCCATTCCAAGGTAATAAGCGGATGGGTCCTGTAGCCGAGCCTACAAATAACGACCATCCCTGAAGGTTAGAGTAAATATAAAATCCCAGTCCTCATTCCTGAACATGGGTATTAGACATTTAAGCACGTACAAAATCACATGTACTGCTGCAGTGCGTTATTAAACCACATACAATTTGTTATTAAAACAGCACACAACTGCTACTCGGCCCACTAAGTGAAAGCCCATTGTAATAGTAGTTTTAAATTAATAGAGGAACTCCTCTTCGACAGTCAGATACCAGAAGGCAGAATTTTTTTAATTTAAAGTACTTCTCCCCATGTGCAACAACATCAAACCTGTCTGGTGTGTGCCAAATCATTAGCATACTTAAACACCAAACTATTATCGACTATGGTTCATAACCTTCAATTTAACAAGGAGTGGGGGGGGTGCATGCGCCTCCACAACAAAATTATAATAAAATAAAATAAAAAATTAGGGGTATGCAAAATAGTGCAACTTCACAGAGTCAAACCAATAGCACACATGTAGCTAGTCACACGAAATTAATCCCACTTACATTGGACACGGCAAAAAAACAAAGACAAAAGCACATCATATTATATTCACATTCCTACCTTAGCGGTCTTTGTAATTTTCACAGTCGCCTTTAATAACGTTTTTTTTGTTTCAAATCCCGGCTCGAGGTCAAATTTGCTTATGGGCAATAAACCTACGAGCAGGAATATACCATGATATAAGCACATTTAAAAATAGTGAAAACCAATTAGTAACAATCCAAGAACCTCCAACAAGAAAAAGAAAAAAGTTGGGGAAAGAAGGTTAACAATTAGTGCAGTATTACAATTAAAAAGCCATACGTCCACCTTGATATATGTTTAGGACGGGCTTGTAATCCAGTGGGAAGAACCCTTGCCAGTCTTTGGTTCAAATTGACCCCGTGGCTCGGCTATACTTTTGTTAGTATGACGTAATTAGCTCGTACTATCGCCACATCTGTTGTGCCATTTAAGCCGTACTGCAAGTATAGGTGGCTTCCTAAGATTATTTTGATTTTACTTATAAGAAGCTCTCCCCCTCTCTGCCGCAGTGGATGTGATTTTGTACGTGCTTAAATTTCTGATACCCATGTTCGGGATTGAGGACTGGGATTTTATATTTACCCTAACCTTCAGGGATGGTTGTTATTTGTAGGCTCGGCTACAAGACCCATCCACTTATTACCTTGGAATGGACGGAGGAAATGAATGTGGAGATATAAATATAAATATGGCTGGGTTGTAAAATCTCACCACGTTCGAAATTACGATCAGAAGTACTGAAGAATTTCGACACTGACCATGGTATGCAATATTTAAATTTTTTAACGCATTCATTGGTCCTCTTAGGAACCATTTGCGTTATCTGTGTGTCTTCAAACTGTATTTTTGTGCTTGTCTACTTCCCTCCCAACCCTCCCCCTTTCCCCTCCCCCTTCCCCCTCCACTACCATTCCTTTTCCTTTTCTCTTTGCCCTCCCCCCTCCCCTTGTCCAATTAGATGAGGGTTTGATCAGTTCCGCTGTGCCAGGAATAAAATAGTAGAGTTTAGAACAAACAGAAGAAAATAAAACAAAAAGAAAATGAAAATGAAAGGAAAATCATGACCTCAAGGAGTGAATAATAAGGATCTCATTTATCCATTGAAAATAAGAATGATGGACTACCATATTAAGTTTGAGACCTGTTTGAGACCTGTGGTTGATATGTAAATCATGTAACTCTCTCATGCTTCAGAGCCAAAAATCTGACATAGTTTAGATTAAATTAAATTATTTGAAGATTATCCTTCATGCACAGACTCTGTCCCTGATGTAAACACTGATGTTTGTGTTCTCTGACTTTCTTTGTGATGAGACTTTTTAATATTGTACTGTGTAAGTATTTATAAATGTGATGTTGTTTGTCTACGTTTCGTTTTATGTGTCAACTATACATTTTATCTTTTGTATGTTTTACAGCCCTGACAAAGTCCACAGAGGTGGACGAAACGCGATGGATAATTTGAAAAGGACATTTTTTTACAAGAATAAAGGAATTTGTGGACATGAAACTTAATTGATGGACTACGTCTTCTTTTTCACAAACCTTTTTAAGGTGGTGCATTTACACAATTTAAAAAATTAACTTTGATCAGTTTGATCGCTCTCTGGGAAAGGTGGGAGCAGTGGATGTGCACACCAACAGGATGAATTTGGTTAGATATGGACATTGAATGGGTAACCTTTGAGGGAGGTGCGGATGTATTATAGGCTTGCTGTTTCAATAATTTTGGGAGATTTTTAACCCCCCCATCATTTTTTCTCCTGATTGTTAAACTGTGTGCTCGTGCTTTCTCTCAGTGACAATCCCTCTTTCAATCCCATTGTAGGATATCTGCACAAGCCATTTCGCTTGCGCTGCTTTGCAAAAGCAATTTCAGACTTTGCCCATGTGGTGACTCTGTCACTGCCTTATGCACTAAGGGCCTCTAACAACACACAGATTACTTTACACAGGCGACTGCTGGCCCCTTGGAAATACCTTGAATAAAAGGATGAACGGTGCTCCTGAAACTGTGTGACATCCCACCACGTCTCCTTCTGGCATATCTTGATAATCTTCTTAAGTGATCACAGCTCCAGTCCTCCAACTTCTTTGTTTTCCTCATTTGAATTGGTACATCCCTGTTTGTGAGTGTCTGCATCTTTTCTGGCATCATTTCTTATGTTCTGTTTTGTCACACTGCCACCTTGTGGATTTTGAATGCCACACACTATGCAATAGTACAGAACAGTGTTGTGGTGAATTAGATTTTTACCTGCTGTAGTCTGAATTCTAACTATAAGTTCTTGTTGTTTTGTTGTATATTTTGTTACAGATGTATAAGGATTGTGAGTATCAGACTGGATACAGGGGGTCTCTTATTATTTTTTTGTTGAAGGGTCAATCTGTCTTCTTATTGTGATTCTTTTTGTATACTACCAATGTGCAAAGTATTTCTCTTCCACCATTCTTTCTGCCAACACCTTGTGAACCACTTTTGAAGTGGTCAAAATGGAGGACAGTTCTTAATAATTATTTAAAAGTATGTGGTTCTAATTTCTCTGCTGAGAAAAAGGCTTCCTTAATACTTCATTGCTTCGGTATCAGAAGAAGAGGAAGTTTTTGGAAACTTACCTGATTTGGTTGATGATGAAGGAGAGGAGGCACATCTAGTCCTAATGAATATGAAGTGTGTTTGAAAATATGCATTATGTGCCTACAATGTCTATTGTTTTGGAACCGCAACATTCAGATGAGTCTGTTGAAAATTATGTCACAGCTCTAAGGCAGTTGGTGGCCAGATGTGAATTGGGTAGTAATGTTGAAGAGCAGTTTATGTTGAAATGTGAAAATGATAGAGTGAGGGAGGAAGTATGGTTAAAAGGTGATCCTAAACTCAGTGAAGTGTTGATATTTGCCAAACAAATTGAATGTTCCTAAGCATGTGTCGCTAAGTTGCAACAAGGGAACTGTGAAGTACAGTCCGTTCATGCCATCAATGGTAAGTCCAGTCCTTTTGCCAAGAACAGGTTAATCCAAAAGGGTAAGGTTTCATGTTTCAGATATGGGAGTGTAGGGCACTGAACCAGTAATAGTAAGGAGCACTCTGCCATCAGATGTGTTTGTACTGTGTGTGGGAAAAAGAGCACTTTGCGAAGTGTTGTAAGAGTAATCCTAAGGAATCTAAAACCAGTGAAAGAGTCAAAGAAAAGATTGATGAAAAAGTTAATGAAGTTAACTCCTTGACTGAACCTTATCTTTTACAAGTTAAAGGACCCATTATGGAAGTTGATGAGGTTGGGGTATTTGTTAATGACACAGGTGTAGAGATGTTGATGGATCCTGGGGCATGTTTAACCTTAATTTCTAATTTTGTTTTTGACAAATATTTTAAGGGGAAGGTTAAGTTACTTTATCCTGATGCCAGGCCATATGCCTATGGAGGTAGGGCAATTTAATTAAATGCCTCTTTTGAAGCATTTCAGGGAAAATTAGTCCGAAGGTAAAGTCCATGTGCCTGTGGTTGGTGACACTGTACTAAGTTGGCCACATCAAAAACTACTAGGTATTATCTTGAACCCAAATGGAAATTCCCATGTCCAAGTTAAATGTGTCAACTGAGTTCCAGAAGATTTGGTTGCAGAGATTCCCATTGTGTTTTCAGGTAGGATTGGTTGCTTAAAGAATCATAAACACCAGATAAAACACAAGGAGGATGTTGTACCCCTTTCTCGCAAGGTAAGGAATATTTCTTAGAATATTAGAGAAGCAGTCAAAAAGGAGCAGAGTTCCGTAGGTATCATTGAGCAGGTGGAGGCTACCAAATGGTTGGTGACTATTGTAGTAGCGTTAAAACCCAATAATGAGATCAGGATTTGCATTGATTTGAGGGAACTTAAGGAAAGTTGTGGAGGACAGGTTTCTACTTCCTAATTTTTCGGAAATCGTGGTAGCCCTTTCGGGTACATGTTAGTTCACCACGTTGGATCTTACATCAGCCTACCATCAAGTTGGACTCACTGAGTGATCCTAGGATCGCACCTCTTCCATAACACCATTTGGTACCTACAGATTTAATCGCATGCCATTTGGTCTGAGTTCAACTGCCTCTGCTTTTCCAAGCCGCATTACTAGGATGTTCGGAGATATAGATGGAGTCTTGTATTTTCAAGATGACATCTTGATTTTTGGATGTGGTGTGAAGCAGCACATGGAAAGAGTTAGAAAAGTGCCCAGTATTTTGAATGAGTATGGAGTCACACTTCATGCCAAGAAGTGTAAATTTGATCTTGAAGCGAAAGATTATTTTGGGCATGTGATTTGTGTGGAAGGTGTTAAACCAAAGAATGACTTGGTTAGTACTATACAAAGATGTTCAGGGCCTTAAAAAGGATTTCCAAACATCTAGGAGTGGCAGAGTTCTATTCTCATTTTGTTCTGAATTTTGCTAGCAGGACATGTAGTTTGCGTGAACTATTAAAAAAAGGAGAGGAGCTTAATTGGAGCGTGCAATGCGAGGATGAGTTCATGGATATTAAAGAAAGTTTGGGAAAGGCACAAAGTCTTGACAATTTTGTCCCAGGACTTCCTTGTTCGGTCTCCACTGATGCCAGCGATAAGGGTATTGAAGCAATCTTGAGACAGGTCCAAGATGATACCATAACATATGATTTTAGAGCACTGAGTGTGTCTGAATCCAAGTATTTGACAATTGAAAAAGAAGAGCTGGCCTTTATTTACTGGGCTATAAAAAGATTCAAGAAGTTTTTTATGGTGAACAAAGATTTGATGTACATTCATATTAGAAGACAGGAAATTAGTACTGGAAGCCGTGGCTGGAGGTTGGAGTCCTTACTGATGGACTAAACTTCACTTTTGTTTACCTACTTGCTGGAGTCTTGGATTACTGTCATCTTGGATTATACCACATGTACCTATATTTTTTTTAATTAATATATTGTTTTTTGATATGTGTATCTTTACACAAATTGAAATTAGTGAATGAGGACCAATGTTGGTCATGCGGCAACTCAAACAGTGATTTGTTACATATGTTTTGGTTGCCCTAAGAATATTAATTTTTTGGGTACAGACTTGGGAGAAAATAATTGGATATTTGTACAGTCAGCCTCCCATTTAATAGACTGTATATTTTTTTAGAATCTTCAACTGATGTTGTGTCAACAAATGGCCTGAAAGGTAGATTTGTAGATCTTATTGCTTTGCAGATTATAACATCTATTTGGAAAATATCAAATACAGTTTCTTTTCAAGCATGGTGGAACATGATATGTCACAACCATAGAATGGATACAGCTTATCTTCCATCAATACAATTAGCAATTAAAAGAGATATTGTATGGATGCCCTTTTTGTCGAATTCAGTGAATAATGAACGTAGGTAAAATTAGGTATTTGAATCTCCTTAAACACCTATTATTGCATTCACAGTTCTTATTTTGAATCATTATTATTGTTATGCTGATGTATATTCATTGTTAATAATTTTTTTTCAAATATAAATGTATCTTCAGGATTTAGTTCTTTTTATAGGAAGCTCATCACAAGGTTCTTAATATTTTCCTTTTTCTTTCACTCCATTTTTAGAAATATTGAAAAAAATTGTTTTTCCTCATAGAATAGTCTCTAATAGTAGACTACAAGTATTACCTTGATTGTTATAATATTTGTTGATATGCTTATGATATACAAATAGCTTTTCTATTTATCAAATCTGTATTGCATTTTCTGTTGAGCAATTGATGATATGACTATCGGCTATTTATAGTCTAATAAAGGATTTTTAAGCTAAACAATGGTTGAGCATTTAGACTCCCACTCATTTAATGGCCAGAAATCGAACATGTGACCTGAAGATCACACCAAAATCCAGGAATGTATGCTGCTGTGATTTACTGGTGTTTTGATACAAATATCCGTCTGCAATACACTATTTAAAATTGTGGATATACTTATACCCATGTGGCACATCCTCTTCCCTAGACGCTACTACACGTAATAAATAAATACAAGGACTTTCTATCATAGGCTCCATGACATTAATTGCACAGGCCCCATTATTAACATGTCTCTCAGAAACCCCTTAGTCTACTTCACATTACAAAGGATTTACCTACTTCAGCATGTAGCAGGTATGTGATGCATATCCCAGATGTGTGCCTGGTGCCTGGCAGGTTGTAGCCATTGTTATGACAGTATAACCATTATATAAATTAACAGATGCAGATACATGAACTGTGTCTCATTTACTTGTGCATAACACCATGCCTCCTCATGCTTATGCAACAAACAGTCTCGACTCAACTCTTCCATCACAGATGACAGTGGCTACCATATGAACATCTAGAAAAACATTGATTGACCCACTGGAGAGTAAACTAATGATTCACATGCTTGAATCCAAAAAAATGGAGGAGGCAAGCCTACCCACAAAATGCAAGAGAACCTGCCTCATGTGCAGAAATACATATGTGAAGAAATTACTAATAATCCTGGAAGACCCTGAACAATCCCGAAGTCACAACTGCAAGGGAACCGGTGGTCAGGCAACCACTACACCAGGTCATGAACAATACATCCATATGTGCCTGCAGTTTGTTTGGGGTTGATGTTCTGTGTACCGTTGATGTTATAATTATTGTTATTATTTTTATTATTATTTTACTTGCTGGTTTTGACAAATGTGTTAATTTAATGCTTTCATTGCCTTTGCTGCTTCCTCATGTATGGGATGCAAATGGCATCTTGCATTATGATTGTCTGTTCTTTTGGCGTGGTCATGTTGGAGTGGGTGCCACTTGGATGAGAGTTCATCCTATCCCAGTGTACTGGTGCACCTTTTGGTGTCAATTCTTTTGATAAACAATGTTATCAACATAACTCTTCATCACATTTTGTTCTTCGTAGACAACTTTTAAGTGCAATAAAAGAAAAAGAAACATATGACAGTAATAATCATCTCAATCGGCATCCGTTCACCAATCACATGTCTCACATATTTCAGGACAGCCATCTTCTTATTTTTGCTGTGTTATATCCATCTCCCAGATCTCAACGATGTAGCTATTTTATTTCGTCCTCAGTCGGCCCTGATTTGGGAGTTCCTACTAACAGGTAGGCAGAGCATTCCCCTACTTTCGTTCCATCCCCCCAAATCTTCGTCCATTTTGTGGGCAACCTCTTCCCTCGTAAACCACCCTCTCCGCCTGCATGCACCAATTCATTGCTCTTCGCAGATTATTGATTGGGCTAAATACATTGCAATTGTTTATGGCTTTGTTGGTGCATTAATGTCCATGCAGGGTGGGGCTGGATATGAATTCTTGCAAGTATTGTACTTTTAGAAGTCTGTTTCTGTGTGTCTCTTTATGCCATAATGTATTTTTTGCAATCTTCATGTGGATAACGAGAGTTTGCCCACAAGCCTGCTTTTAGATTTGTATTTAAAGATAATAAGGTCTGTTTTTCTCAGTCGGACCATAGGGTTTTTGCAACCAAATATGAGCAGTGACGACAGCGTTGCATTTAACTGTTTAGGGATTGTCTATAAAAGCAAAAGCTGCATTTACCTTGACTCAGTTATTGCTCTCTTGGTAAATAGTTATAAACAGCTGGATCATGTGAGGAGGTGAGATGGGAGGACAACAGCTTAAAGGAATCCAGTCCGCATAACTGATCCCAGGGTTTTAGGAACGTGTTGCTTTTTAGAGATAAACCTAGTAATTTATTATGTAGAACTGTTAAAAGGCCAAGGCTTGAATTGGTGAATCTTGTCACATGATTACATTGCTCATAATTATTACTCCAATTATAAAAATCGAGGGGCAGATTTACAAGCCCCTTGTGCTTCATTTACGCCGCCGTTACGTCACTTTTGTGACGCAGCGGCGGGGCAAATCCTGTGGCATGGTGCGGGGTACTTACAACGTGACGCATCTGGGAGATGCGTCACGTTGTAAAGCCCTACGCCACATGTCGGCGTTCCTGCGCAGGGGGGCGTTCCGGCGCAGGAACGCCTCCTAAAAGTGGCTGAGTGAAATCTACAAGATTTCACTCAGTCACTCTTAGGCACATGCTGCGTCAAAACCCTGCGCCTGCCTGAAGCAGGCGGAAGGATTGACGCAGCATTAACAAGATAGAGCCCCCCAAAGCATTGCTGGAGCTGCGTCGCGCTTGCGACGCAACTCCAGCAATGCGCCACTTTTACGGCACAGATGCGTCAAGCATCTCTGCCGTTTTTGCCCCATGGTGCGCCACATTGTAAATGCGGCGCATCCATGGTGGCGGAGCTGTGGCGCACAATAACTGGTGCTTCCCTGCTGATATGCAGGGATGCGCCAGTTATTGTAAATATGCCCCCTAGTTTCTTCAAGTCATGTAGTAGACATACATGATAAAAACATCCATTAAACAAACAGGTCTGCATGCACAGCTGGCTATTCGATATATACCGTCTAATTTTATGTCTTCATATATTATGGAGTCCCTCTCCAGCAACACAGGTGTCAAGATTTCACTTAATTTCAAATTCACATATCCACACGCACACACACAAATCTCAATATTAGCTACTGCCTTTCACAACATAGTAGTAGGGTTGTAGGTTGTGCTGCTCTGTGATAATATCAGAGGATCGTGAAGGAACAGTGTTAAGCAGGAGATCCTAGTGCAGAGTGAAATGTGCTATCATAGTATTGTGTTCATGTGCACATACGTATGCATGTGTGTGCACGTGTGTGAATACCAATGCTTAAGAGTCTAAAATCAACACAAAAGGGCTCAGACATAGTTTTTAATCAGTGTATATCAAGGCATGACATATGATAGCTTTCAATGGGCCATGACCACCTTACAACTGAGGTGTTATTCCCCAACATTATTACTCTTGCTTCAAAACCATTTTAATAAGGCAGATTCCTCTAACTGATCACACACTGCATGGCTCCTATCTCTCCCTAAGTGTGCACATGCAAGCCCACGCATAGGCGACCATCTTTTCATTCTAAGATGACCACCCAGGCATGTACATGGGTGGCCATCTTTGAATGTTTCTTTAAATCTTTATTACTGAAACATTAAAAGCCAGCTACTCATGATGAAGATTTACAAAAACATTAAAAAAACAATGGCAAAGTTAGTACTGTGGCAGTCAATCGCAAGCCTACTGGCTTTGCTAATAGTTGTTTTTATGTAGGTTTGTGGAACATACAATGCTTTCATTCTGGATTATGTTCCTTGCTTTCAACTCAGCTCAAATAGATAGCACACAGGTATAACATTCCAATTTGACCTTTGAACAATCGAAAGAGGAAGCAACTAGTCACTGGATATTGGACCTTACACGACGCTCATAACAACCTTAGTAAAATGGCGGGCTATTCTGTATGGGGAGTGTGAGGAGAAATTAAGAATGTAGGGGAAAGGCAGTTAGTCTATTTTTGAGATTTCTTGGCATTCACAGGATGCGTTAGGTTAGTCAGGTGGTTAATTTGTAAACACCTGGAACAACTTTTATCAACCATGCCATTTCACTGGTGCAAGAAAAGAATTTCAAGCCCCATGATGCAGCAACCAGAACTGACATTCCTTCTGCAGCACCCAATATAGCATTGGGGAGCATCAACTGGGCTTAAGTTACTTCCTGAATTTGGCTAATGTTGTTTTCTAGCCTTACTTAGAAGACCTTGTAAAATTGGGGCGGGGGACCTTCATCACTAAACATTGAGCATAGCACAAGATTCCCTTCGATTCATGTGAAAGAGTTGTCTGTGGGGCTCCCCTCCTTTTTTAAACATTTCTTTATTGTGCTTAATATAAAACAAAAAAAACAACTTTAATACTGGTCAAAGTACCCCACAATGAACCTCACTTCAACATAAACACTAATATAAATCAGATCCCAATAAGGAATATTAAGATCATAAGATAGAAAGAAGAGAGAGAGATGAATAATGCAAAACAGAGGAGTCATCACGTTTAACCAGCACAGTTTGATCAACAGCTAGGGTAACCCTCCCCCATATGAGACATACTCTCCACAAGCAAACATATAACAACACAAGCCGCAAGAATATCATCCCAAGGCTCTAATCCTAAAATGAAAGCACTCCAAACACCATCCTAGTTTAATGGATAAAAGAAGTACTCACATACCAAAAGGAAACAGTCAATTATCACAAAGCCTCAAATAAGGACCCCAAACCTCATCAAAAACATGTATTTGATCCTCTCCCCTGTAGATTCGGCATTCCTACATAGCCAACTTTTAAAGCTCAGCTATTCACTCTTGATGCATGGGCACCAGTGCAGTACACCAATGGTGTACTGCACTGGTGCCCATGCATCAAGAGTGAATAGCTGAGCTTTAAAAGTCATTTCACCTGCAACCCAGGACTGGCCACACACACAAAAATCCTTGCCACACCCATCCAAGAAACAACGGACACTTGAGAAGCGCTCCAGTGCATTCTCCTAGGTGCCTGATCCCTCTGCAGACACGCCACGGAAATCTGGGACACCATCACTTCCCTAACCCTAACATGATCTTCATCACCGAGATGGGGCAGAACCCCTTCTCAACCCAGACATCGCCGTCACAGCACCCGACTGCTACAAGATGATATACCAAGACCACGCCAACAAACACGGAGGAGGCATCGCCATCATCCACAAGGAAACCATCATATGCATCCCCATCAACAACTGCACCACACCAATCAGGGAACACCCCAATTTCCAGCTCCAAACTGATGCCAAGACAACTTACAGAGGCACCCTCACCTCAAAATGCAGATCTTGGCCACCATAAGAGCTGTTGACATCCATTTACGCCAATGGGAAGTCATATTCTCTAAATTGACAAACTCATGTAACAGATCCATTTTGTCTGATTCCACAAAAGTAATAAAGCTCGTTTAACTTAGCATCTTCCACATTCATTGCCAATTTGCATTTAATGCAGGGCATGACCAAAGTATGTGGTACAAATCACAACCTGCACTAGAGCACCTCCCACATGCCTCATTGGGAAATAGACGAGCTTTGTACAATTTGAAAGGAGACCAAAACCAATTGTGCATAATTTTAAAATAACAAAACTTTAAGCGCGCTTTATGAATGAGCGATCATGATACTCTAAGATTTTCTTCCAGTCGCACTCCGATTATTCCACTTCTGGCCGCTCATGCCAATAGGAATTTAGATGCAAAACAATCTTCACATGAGCATAAATTGTCAACAGGTATTTGTAAATATTAAAAACACCAGCCTTAGAAAGGCCCAACAGGCTAAGATAGCCCATGACCGGCGAGGCTAAGAGATGAATTGGATCTCACCCTAATTTACCTCTCAAGCAATGCCACACTTGCCAATACTTCCAAAGCTGCGACAATGGGAAGAGAAAATTCTGATAAAGGAACAAAGTGAGTTCCCATCAAGGAGGTCTTGATGGGAGGTCTTAATTCTCCATTCTTCCCAGAGTCAATTTAAACAGCTTTTGAGCTACAATAATTCCCTCAATGTTCGAAAGTGGTGCATCCATATGAACTGCACTACCCACTCTCAAGAGTAGGTGCAAATCTCTCCAAGTGGCCCACATAGACCTTATGGTGGGACTACAGAGTGGTGCTGCCAAGACACGAGAATTGTACAAGATACCTAAACCCCCAGGAGGCCTAATAATATTGTCCCATGTCACCGAATTTGGCTGATAAGTAACAGCAACCAACAGATAAGCCAGTTGCGATAAATGTTGATCCAAATAATAAAGGCGCATGTCAGGGAGCCGAAGACCACCTCACCTGGAATCTACATTTAACTTTGATCATTTAAGTTGTTGTTTCCTGCCTTCTCAGATAAACCTCTTAATACTCTGAATATAGCGTGAAGGGTATGCACAGGAATAATCAAGGACAGCATACCAGAAATTTGACTCCCCTCATATCTTCCAAGCCACAAATTGAATCTTTGTTTCCTCCAGTGGATTACTCATCCTCAAACTGTAACAAGGTCACTTACACAAGCACATTTATGCTCTCCAAACACACACTAACCATCTCTCACCATCACATAAAAACTGTTCCATTGACCCCTATCTCATTCTCTCCCTAACACACCCACCACTGACCCCACTCGTACACACTCCTCTCTTAATTCCTTAGATCATCCGCCCTCACGGATTAGTGCTCCAAACTCTGCAATACTATCCTAGTTCAACCAAACCCTTTCAAATCAAACTTCTCTCCTTATCTGTTCCTCACAATTTCATGAACTAGACAACCAAAGCAAAATCTGTTATCCATCTGCCCTCAAAAATATCACACTGTCTCATACTAGCGAACCAAACACACAGAACACATAAATGCTGCTCTCATAAACTGTAGGTCTGCAGATTTAATGCCACATCCATATCTGCCCTCGTCCTGGATTAGGACATTGATACTGTAGTTCTGATCTATAGGTAAGTTAACAGTTAACTTGTAGACCCGTAGGATCCAGGGGTAAATACTTCTTTTGGCTGGCCCTTTCACTGTGTATATACACATCATACTTAGTTGTCTATATTGTATCACTAACTGGGCACTTGCACATGAATCATTTAATTAAATTTTATACTATATTGATTTTTTCAAATTTTGAATAATATATTGTTTGTGAACAAAATATATTTTTGCATGTCTTACTATATTACTTAATTTGTTATTGGATATTTTGTTACAATTAATACATAACAGAGGGTGTATAGAATGACTAATATGATTATCTATTCATGGACAACAGTGAACCACTGATGCTAAAACACTAGTTTTGATGGAGACATGTTTCGGTCTACCTTCACACCATTATTTGATGTCTTAGTGGTACCTTGTGCCTCCTTTTTTCACCTTGACAGAACTGGCAATGTAGAGGGTAGGTGCCAAACTCATACATGAGGAATTCCTCAAATGCAATGTAGCTACCTCACTAAACTCACTTTTCCAGTGCCTCATGATTGAGCCAAAGGCAAGCCCGTCTGTGCCAGTCCACTCCTGGACTGCACTAGGAAACCTGGCCCTCCGACCACCCACAGCTACTCCTCCGTAGAGCTCCGGGAACTGGACCCCAGACTCCTCAACACCTGCTGCATCACCTCCCCCAGATCAATGAAGGCCCTTTCACACGCTGCCATTTCACCTACAACCCAGCAGGTGTGTGGCCACACACACAAAAATCCTTGCCACACCCATCCAAGAAACAACGGACACTTCAGAAGCGCTCCAGTGCATTCTCCTAGGTGCCTGATCCCTCTGCAGACACGCCACGGAAATCTGGGACACCATCACTGCCCTAACCCTAACATGATCTTCATCACCGAGATGTGGCCGAACCCCTTCTCAACCCAGACATCGCCACCACAGCACCCGACGGCTACAAGATGATATACCAAGACCACGCCAACAAACACGGAGGAGGCATCGCCATCACCCACAAGGAAACCATCATATGCATCCCCATCAACAACTGAACCACACCAATCATGGAACACCCCAATTTCCAGCTCCAAACTGACGCCAAGACAACTTACAGAGGCACCCACACCTACAGACCCCTGGGACCATAATCTACATTATTAGCCGCCATCACGGAATTCATCACCTCTCTAGTGATCGACTCCAGACACTACATCCTACTCGGCGACCTCAACTTCCAACTCGACGACCCCATCAACGTCAACTCCATCAACCTCCTGGAAAGATTAAGGACCATCAGCCTCGCCCAACTGGTCATCAACCCCAGACACAACGCAGGACACATGCTGGACTCAATCTTCACATCCAGTGACAGAATCAAGTGCAGCCACGTCACCAAACTCCCCTGGGCTGATCATGCTATCGTCCATTTCACCATCAAAGGGTCCCCGCATACCACCACCCAGCCCCCGAGCTCCTCCCATTGCAGCTGGAACAAAGTGACCAGGACCCCTTGGACAAAGTATATGTACAATCTTACAAAACATTGTATTACTAGTAGTTCTACTGTAATCAAATCAAAAGTATATATACAACTGCAATACAAACTGTTTACAAACTGTATTATTACTGCAAAGTACTTATCACTTCCCTGTGCCAGGCTTGCTTGGTTCTAGGAAATAAAATAACTAATAGAATATGTTTATTCAAACAACATTGGTCTGAGTTCAGTCTTTGAGTGTGTGACAAGCATTTGCTAATTGAGTTTGTACAACAAATGCTTAACATTACCCTCTAATACAGCCTTATTGCTCAACCACACTACCACAAATAGAGAGTAAGGTGCTATCTACTTTTACCTCTGCCTACCTTTGGGGTTCCACTGGACTCTGTGCACACTATACCTCACTTTGGTATAGAATATACAGAGCCAACTTCCTACAGATCACAGCACTGAAACTTTATTTTTTTTAATTGTGGATTAATTTACCCTTGCTACACTCTAAACCCAATGACAGACAGGAGCAGTTCTCACAAATGCCTTGAGACTTGTAACCTCCTCATTGTGACAGGTGATTTTAACCTTGTCCCTGACATGGTATTAGACAGGTTGGCTCAACAGGTGGGACACACCTGGGCCTTTACACTGGGGGCCTGCAGTGGCTACAAGATGCGGGTCTTACTGATGTGTGGGGGGCCAATACCCCCTTGTACGAGACTGCTTGTTCTTCTCAGCTGCACACCAAAGCTATGCCCGCATAGACTACTTCTTAGTCTCCCCACGTGATTTGACAGCCACCACACCCTCTGAGACTGGAGTACTGGTACTCTCCGACCACTCCCTAGTGTCCCTCTCCCTCCACATCCCTTGTCTGACCTTCCCACGACCACGTGCAACTCAATAACTCCCTCTTAAATCACGATTCCACCCTACAGAAGGTTCGTGAAACCATCTGGTACTTTCCATAGATTATCGATGCACAGTCCCATCTCCTTGTTGTGGGAGACCTTAAAGGAGGTCATTAAAGGGGCATTAACAGCAATCTCCACTAGACTGAATGGCCTTAGGAAAGCCATACACTTGCCACTAGAGGAACAGGTGAGAAACCTTAAACATTGCCTACTTCCATTAGGCTGGAGGCTGACTACATGCGGTTCAGGAAATCTCTAAAAACCTGGCTGTTCTCCCTGGCCTACAATTAGCTCTATCTGTTTTCCCTTGCTTTTTCTGCTCGGACTCATCAGCGCCAAGAGACCTGTAGGTGAACTTGCGCTTACATAAATTCCCACATAACATAACATAAACAGTCAGGCTCCTAAAGGGTGCTGGGACAGTTGACAATGACCTTCAAACAACTTAAGGCCCTACACATGTGTTAGGCGGGATACACTCTTCTCTCGTTAAAACAAAAATATAATGTGAGGGAATAAGGCAGGGCAACTACTTGCATAAAAAACTTCAACGCTACACACACAGGAATAGAATCACTGGAATCCACCTGCTGCAGGGACAGGAGCTCCACAGCAATGTGGAGATTGCTCATGCATTTGAAGGTTTCTACACAGACCTCTATACCATCAAGGTTGTGGACCTCCAAAATATCAGCAAGTACCTCACTGGCACCCATGTCACACGTCTACCGTAAATGGACGTGCAATCCCTGGAGGCAGATATCCGCCTTGGGTTCTCCTTTGTATTGCCCGGCTTCAACCCAGGAAAGCCCCAGGGCTAGAAGGCTTTACCCCAAGCTTCTAGAATGTATTTCCTGTTCTGGTAAGTCACTTCCTGACATGCCTATACAACTCCTTTGCTGAGACAGGCTCCCTCACGGCCACCATTACTGAGGCTGTATTTACTTTGATTCTCAATCCCAGGAAAGATCGCAAACGCTGCTCCTCCTACCGCCCCTCTTATCTCCTAAATGTAGATACCAAACTGTTTAAGGGCATCCTTGCTGCTCGCCTCAACCCACTTATGCAGGGTCTGATTGACCCAGACCCTGCATAAGTGGTAGGCTGCAGCGACAACACAAAACGTCTGCTGCAGCTCATGGAGAGGGCCCATCAAAGCCCGGACTCCGGCACAACTCATATCGTTGGACTCTGATGATCATTTGATCCTGTGCATTGAAGTTTCTTATGGTGGGTCCTAGAAGAGATAGTCCTAGGCCCGTGCATAAGTGGTAGGCTGCAGCGACAACACAAAATATCTGCTGCAGCTCATGGATAGGGCCCACCGAAGCCCGGACCCCGGCGCAACTAATTTTGTTGGACTCTGAAATGCATTTGATCCTGTGCATTGACGTTTCTTATGGAGGGTCCTAGAAGAGATAGTCCTAGGCCCGTGCTTTCACGCATGGGTGAAATACGACTACGTTTGCCCCTTGGCTCAGGTTAGAATCAACACCTCAGTCTCAAACACCTTTCCCATCACTAGAGTATGTGACAGGGACGCCCGCTCTCTCCACTCCTTTTTGCGCTCGTCATGGAGCAACTTGCAGACAGAATCTGGTCAGTCCTGCGGATTACAGGTCTTGCTTTGGGACACTTGGAATATATCCCTGATGGAGAGCTTTGGCACTGTGGCTGGCTTTAAAATAAACTTTTAAAAATCACAGGCTCTCAGTAGTTTGACAGTTGCACAGCAGGAAAAGATTCACTTAGAACACCAAGACACTTGTCCATGGATGAACTCCTGGGTCAATAACTTAGGGCTTTGGATCTGCTCTTCATTAGCTGCCACGGCTAAACGCAACTACACAGACCTCCTGACCATGATGCAGTCCCACTTACAATCATGTGGGGGCAAGGGGCTCTATGGGCTGGGCCATATTGCAGCTGTAAAAATGAATGTTCTCCCAACGATTTTGTATATTATGCAGGCTTTCCCACTCACCCTGCCTCCATAATATCTCAGCAGGCTGTAACAAATGCTGGAGCCTTAAATTGGGGCGGGGGACAAGAGGTAATGCATGTATTGCAAGAGGGTATATCTACCCCTAGCATTGGAAGGACTGGAGATTCCCCACCTTACTCACTACTATCATGCAGCACAACTGAGCAATATGGTGGCATTCCACAGACATTTCTTGCAGAAGCACAGGTGCTTCATGGACCAGAGTGTTGCTGGGATACACATCTGCAAGGTCCCTTAGTTCCTTGAAAACATACTCCCCGAGAAGTAAACACCTCCCCGGACATTAGGAGCCTGGGACAGGGTTATGATCCCCAAAGGTCTGTCATCCCCCATATCTTCCTTCAGACTCATTATTGGGAACCAGGAATTCCCACCCGCAGCACGGGGCAAGCCTTCGAACCGTGGCAAGATGCAAACTACAAAAGGGTGAGCGATATCTTCAACCACGCAGGCCCTATAGATTACCCACAACTTTAATAGGGCTATGACTTACCCATAACAGAAATATGGCGCTATGGTGCCATTCAGTACTGGGTCACTCAGACCAGCATCAGGCCGCATGCAGGCAGACTCATAATCCCCTTTGCGAAATGGCTTCTCGCCAAACAAGACAACAAGAGCCTCCGCATGGACAGTTACACCTTGCTAAATAAAGTGACCAATCCTACAAAGCCTCCATCCCAAAAACAATGGGAAAGAGAACAAGAATGTTCCTTGAGAGCTATGGAATGGTGTGACATTCTACACAGTGCACAATTGCTGTCACAGTGCCACAGGATAGGAAGCACTACCCAAGGGCTCACACTATTGGCCCCATACCCCTGCAATCCCCTCCAGAGCCACTGAACCCGGCTCACCTTGATTGTCACAGGGATACAGTGGTCTTACCTTCCTATTAGAACTGTCCCAGTTTCTTCCTTGCTTGATCACTACTCTCCCAGCTCCCCCCTTTTACCTTCCCTCCCCTTCCCAGGTTTTACCTCACCAGCATCTGGTTGTAGGTGCGTGTATGTGTTACCTCCTGAAAACAATAAAGTAGATTTGAACCATAAAATTGTGGATATTGCTCTATGTCTCTTTGATGAACTAAATTCCTTCATGGACATTCCCTTGACCTATCTGCAGTCTTTGATACTGTTTTTATTGATATCCAACTCGAAAGACTAAAAACAGATTGGGAATTGATGGATCAATGGTAAAATGTCCCAGATCCCATCCTTTTGACAGAGGCCAACTCATCAAATTCCAGGAAGCTTGGTATCATCACCGACTGCAAACTAAGTCAACGCCATCACCACCTCATGCTGAGACACCCTAAAGAAGCTGAGGAAGATTTTCAAGTGGCACCCTATCAGCATCTGAAAAACATAACCCGCATTCACATCACTAGAAAGCTGTACTACGGGAACATCCTCATTGCTGGAATCAACAAGCAGGTCATCAGGTGGCTGCAGAACATTCAGAACTCTGTGCTAGAATCCCTCTCAGCCTTCTTTGGTGTAGCCACATCACACCCCACCTCCAGGAGCTACACTGACCATCAATACACAAATGAGCATTATTCAAACTCCTGACCTTCACCTTGAAGGCACTACTTAACTCAGACCCTACATACCTCAACAATCAGATAAGGTTTCACAAACCTTACAGCCCCTCTGCTCAGCCGGATGTCTAGTGGCACATCTTCCACACATACGGAAAATCAGATCCAGCGGTCATACCTTCTCAAACATCATTCCTAAAGCATGGAATGACCTGCTATTGCACATCTGAGCCTCCTCCTCCATTCTTGAGTTCCGCAAAACGTTAAAAGTCTGGCTCTTCGAATATCCTCTCCACTTGCCTTAGGTTTACACATCAACAGAACATAACATATAACATAAAGCGTAACAATACAGCTAACATAAAGCATAACATAACATAAAAGATAACATAACAAAAGCCTAACATAACCCTTGCAGAGTACCTCGGAGCTCCATTCTTGGCATCAGCTATTCAACCTCTATATGGAAACACAAGGCTACGTGGTAACAGAAAATGGCATGTGCTCTAAAGTATGGGTCAAACAAACCTATTGCTACCAGCATACATAGAGTGAATTGTGGTTGTTCTCATGTAAACCACTGGCTTTCTTTGACCAACCTCTTTAAGTGGTACCATGCATGGGCGGTGGGCCCCTGGCCTGAGAGCTCCTAACTGGGTCCTGGGCAGGACCTCGAGGTACTGTGCAGGAGGGCCCCTCAGGTTTTGTCACACCACTGAATCCACTTATTCCAGTGAGTTGAAGAGGGAGAATGATGATTGCTATATTTAAAGAAAGATGCCAAGAAAAGCTAAAGATTATTTTTTATCTCTGATTTAATTGTAATGATCGGTTTCCAAGTGTGACAGAAACTGCAGCATCACTGTGTTTTCTAATGTCTTACTGATGCACAGGAGAGAAGAGATGGGTCGATAGTTGAGCCGAATCATGATGTCTGCACCTCATTTTATAAAGGGAGCAATAGTTATATGCTTGAGTATCTGCCAGACATACTATGTAGTGAGAAATGTGTAAAACCTTCATTGGGAACTCTCAGTCTGGGTTCTCCCAAGCGCCTGGTTACAGGGACTTCTGAGCTCTGCGTAAGAGGATGGAGGAGGGGTGTCTTAGGGCTCCTCTTCCCCAGCGCTCCAGATACCTGGGGCCTGATTGTGTAAATTAATGTTTGTTTTGAAATTCGTAAACTCCAATTTAGTAGTATGTTTTTGACTGCAGAGACTCCATAATTGAGGCAGAGAACTCTGCACATTAAAAGTTACAATATGCCTGTTGTGGTATCCTGCCATTGGACGACAGAGACAGAAGGTAGGCGGCTGTTGTGGATGAGACGTTTCCCATGTACTAAGATACTTCAATAAACCTTATGTTCTTGCTCCATACTTGGGTGTCCTGCTTCTTCACACCTGTCTTTTTATGAGAGAAGTTCTCCAACCCTACTGCGAGGCCTCTGCAGCTGTAAACCTACTATTAAATAAGAGTTTGTGAATTCCAAAACAAACGTAAACATAAGCAAAAGTGTAAGTTTACTTTTATGAATCAAGCACCCAGTCTCTCAAACACATTTGGTTCCACTCTGGGGAGACGTGGATGAGCAGTCCAATGCTAAACCCAAGGGAGCGGCAGAGGACTAGTCTAAAACCAGCGCAACACAACCATTAACATTACAATAGTTGCAAAGTATGTCCTGTCAATGGATGTACCAAAGGTTGTGTGATCACCACACTCTTAACAATAACTCATATATGTGTATAAAATATTTATTTACAGAATAGCATCAGTAAAAAGAACAAAGCATAAAACAGTTTGGTGTTGTAATTGTATATGTAGCACCTACTACCCCTGGCGAGGTGTTGAAGCGCTTTTCGGCGAGCTACCAAATTACACATCGATGATACAAGGAGCCAGTGCCATCGCTATGTGAATGGTAATCTCAAGTGTGGACACTGGACTCTATCATGCTCAATTAAACACAATATGTCATTAAAACCTTGGGTCTGGCTAAACGCACTGTACTGTGAAAGCAACGTTCTAATGTGTGCAAAGCTCTAAAGATGACACACCTTACCTAGCACAGCCTGCAAGCAGAAACGACAAAGCAGCAATGCGAATCAATGCAGATACAACAGGCTGGTTTACAACGATACTGTTCACTGTTTTCTATGGATGAAGACACTGTGCCTACAAAAGCAAATTATGCAAATTTCGCACACCCCTATTATTAACTACCCGAATCTAACGTCCACATATGCCCAGTTGAGACTTTGCACTTTAATATTTCTAAGTCAGGTTGTTTCGCTTAAGCATGGGCCGAGGAAAGATAAAAGTATTTTCTGACAAGAGATCTGTGTTGCATTAAGTTCTGTTGCACGTGAAAAATGTAGATCCCTTTTCCTTTCATGTACTAATGTAATAATAAAGTATATCTTCTGTGGAGCGAAAACCTGTTTTTCCACATATCTATTTGACATTTTTCGTAAATGGGACTGCACAGCTCAAGACACAAGCACTTTCCCCTCCAATCCCCTCATCTAGTTTGGTGCTTCAGGTCTTGTTTCCGCACATTGAGAGTGAGACATATATTTAGAAATCTGGGACTACTTGTTAAGCAAAAAAAACTCTTGCCGCTTCAATGACCGTCAAAACAGCTTAAGAATTCTAATTTGTTAAGAAAAGAAACATCTACTTTTCAAAGCCAATCACCTCTCATCCTTTCCTGGACGTTCTCGGTGACTCCGATTTGAAAGAAGAACAAACATCTCTGAAATGAGGTTGCCCCTCGCCCTCACGGGACAAACCAAGCCAGCCCTTCAAAGGGCTGCTCCCCGCCCTGACAGCCTCCTCTGCCCTGGCTTATTTACTCTTCACTGCCTGCGAAAACAGTATCAATGTTCAATCTGATTCCCTCAGCAGGAGGTCGGGAGGGCAGATGATTTAAAGTAACAAAACTAAACAGCGTTTTACGTGAAAGTTTCTCATTAAGCCACTGAAAAAGATAGCGGTGCTATGGAAGAAAATAAAATGATAAAAAAGAAGAAAAACATATACTAGTGTTCTTATCACTAAGGATTGATTAAACAAATATCTAAAACTGTGCCGATCACAGTGGTTTAAATCCTTGCGCCTACTACTCAGAAAGCACATTGTGGGAAGTGCACGTTTCTTTACAGGAACGTTTTTGCATATTTTTCTCTCGCTCTCAGCGAAGGCGCAGTTGTGAGCCAAATGTTTTTGTATTTTTGGGGCTGATGTCTTATTTTTGGCCAGGGCTGAAGGACCCAGCTCTTTTTTGGCTTCGGCTCCCTGAAATGCATATAACAGCATTTTGGGAGATTTATAAAAGCAGAAATGGTGTTTATGTGTGATTTACAGCTCCCCTTTTCACACAGGAACATGGTCTCCAACAATACACAGGGAGTGCACCGTGAAACCGAGCCAGGCATGAACCCTATCAGATTTTTCAAGAATGTTTTTTCTCATGAGAACAGTTTCGATAAAATGTGATAAAGACAGTGTTTGAAAATCCATTTGCTGAAAGTGATGTTTGCCGAGCTTTAGTCCTTAAGTGCTTATGTGTCAGATTGGCAGAGACCAAGGCGCGTTCTCTTAACATATGTCAAACATCTGTAAGTGTACTCCAAGAGGGACAGCTTTCTGAGCTCTCATATAGTTATCAGTTTAGGTCGGGGGGCTCAGATCTTGTAACACAGGATTACAGTGACTGCAAAGCTAAATCCCCCAGAAAGGCTTGGGATAAGTCAGAAAGGTGGCAACCCTACTTCTCATGCATGAGACGAAATGTCTTCAGTGTGGGGACTTCATATAATAGTGTCAGGATGCATTGTCTAACAACAAACTTTGCCAACTTATAAAGTAATTATTGCCACATTTGTATTTAAAGCTCGACAGTTCTGGGATCGGATACAAATATCTAACCCATGAATTACCTGCAACCCTCTGATCTGCATTAAGGCTCAAAGAATCCATCCACATGGGAATGTGCCTGACATGGCTTTTTCTCTGGTTCTTGCAGTCGCTGGGGCAACCAACTATTAGCAAATTTAGGAGTACTGGTGTTTCCTACTTACCAGAAGACTGGACACTTCATTACAGCGGAGATTTGGGCACCCATGCCTCGTTGACTGTGCAGATAAACATGGACTGGCAGCCTGCCAAGGAGCAAAAGAAAGGAGTGGGTGTGATGTTGAGTCAAAGTACAGTGCAAAGTACCAAGACAGTTGCCAAACAAATGGGAATCTACAGTGAGAACTGGAGCTTTCGTAAAGACAAACATGGTAATAAAAGTTATTACACTGTCGCAGTTGCCACTGTGTAGTTATTTTTCAGTTGCACTCCCATTGAAATGTTAGTTTTTGATTTGCCTATGATTTTTGACTCTGCGGATAGACCGGTAGGAAAATGCGCATGGCGCTGCGCATGGTCAGCAAAGATCGGGCGTACCGTGTTTCGTGAAAATACAGAAATACATTCAGTAGTTTGTGATGTATAAGCGTTTAAAAAAGTTGCTAGATGGGCTTGAAAGGGTTAATACTTTTGAATATCTTTGCTGTTGAAAATCCTTATCCAGAAAATCACAAAGTCTGTCAATTATATTTGAATTTATTTTCCCATATGTGGTTAGCTGATGAAGGGGATTTAATTATTTCTTGAAAATCTCAGTTCCTGTAAAAAAAAAAAATAAGATTTTCATGATGTCGAAAAAATAATCCACAGGCTGGGGGGTCACCATGAAAAGTGTCTGACCCCAGTGTAGTGCTAGGGACCTAGGGCACCAAATTGTGTGAAAAAGATACAAACCAAAACTGGTTTAGCTCAGATATAATCATTACCTTAAAGAAAATCGCAATCTCATGACCGGCTTATTGTAAGCAGCAAGAAAGGCGTCATTTGGTAATTTTCCCTTTAAAAAAGGGAGAAAAATGCTGTTAACAGGACATGTATAGCAGGGGATGGTTGCCTGAGTTGGCAACTAGTGGCAGGTTGGCATTCTGCATGGGTTCATCACAGAGCCTGGCCATAGGCCCCGCTATGAGGCCAAGCACCCACTGCGCACAGTCGAACACCAGGCACAGCAGGGGTTGTGCTCTCATGGTGGGTTGGGTGTTGGGCCACAGGCAATGCACAGCAGGTGGCGGCTGCTCATGCCTGGCTGGTCACTGGGTCTAATCGTAAGCCAAGCCCTGCAACCAACGTCTGCACCTCATTGCCATAGGCCATGTGCAATGGGGTCGACCACTCACGGTGGGTTGGGCGCTGGGTAACGAAACCCTGATGCGCACACGCCCAAAGTGCATGCAAAGCAGGGGTTGGCAACCTGTGCCATATTAGGTGTAGGGCCTGGGCATAGGCCAAGCACTGCTACCAACCTCTACTGCATACAGTTGAAGGCCATGCACACTGCAGGTTGGCCATAAAGTGATTTATTTAAAAAGAAATTCCTAGAAATTCACAGAAAATAATACATTTAAAAAGTGAGTTATGTTTTTGGCTCAAACATACAAAACAACTGAAATTCGCTAGTTATGGTTAGAAATGCACTCAACACACACCATAACGTATGCTGCACGCCATGCTGAGCTCACCACTTTGCCAGTGGCACAGGAACAATAGACAGACTATTTAGAGCAAAACATGGTGGGTGGCAGCCGCGGCCCGTATAGGGCGTGTTACCGGGGCGGTGACGTGGGGCAGAGGAGGGGCAGGGTGGGGGGTTGCAAAATGCGGCATACGGCCAATTGCAGGTAAGTTACGAAAAAAAAAAAACGAATTTCGTTGCGCGCGCAGCATCGCCAAATGCGATGCAGCGCGCGCAACAAAATTAGTTTTCTTTCTTTTTTTTGTAACTTACTTGCAATCGGCCGTGTGCTGAATTTTGCAACCCCCCACCCTGCCCCTCCTCTGCCCCACGTCACCGCCCTGGTAACACGCCCTATACGGGCCGTCGCTGCTGGGTGGTGTCCGTTGTGCCGGGCGTTGAAAATGAAGCTGGCATTTTCAAAAGGTCAAAAAGGACATAATCTGCAAGCACACAGGCCAAATGGCTTCTACTGAACCTCTCAAGCCATTCTGAATGTGACTGCCACAAACGCCATGTGAGGGTCTGGACTGCTCCCAAAAAGATAGGTCAGAAGAAGAGCAAAACAATAAAGGACAGTGTAGGTGGGAAGTTGTGCTTACTTTTATTTTATTTAGCTATAGAGTTTTATATAGCGCGAACGTGACCCAAGTGTATCAGAGCGCTTCACAGTTCCATGAGGTACAGTTTAGAGTACAACGGGTATAGCAGCATTAATATATATAAGATTCCGGTACATGTCTTCCTTAATAGCTTCAACAATAACAATTTTAGGCTCTGTTTAGTGTACAAATGTGTAACAACATTACTATACAAATGGTTCCGATGTGTACTTGTCATCACTCAGTTCACCTTGCACTAGGAGTCATTTCTGGAGGCAGCCCACATCTGGTCTATGTTGAAGAGTGGACAGGGCTTCTGGGCTCAGCTTTTGCAGATGCGAACTTCTTCGCCTTGTTTTGTTCCTCCACAGAGGCAGGATCAGCAGGCCAGGCCAACAGAGCTTAAGCAGGGCTTTCAGCCTTCATAGAAAAATGAACAGGCTTGAGAAATACTTCAGGGTAATACAGCCATCTTTGGACACTCTTTTTCGCGTATGTCATCATTGATGTAGGTCTAACATGGATACCACTTCCGCACACCTTTTTATAGTAGGACATTTAATACAAATAATCTACTGGATAATGTGCAATTCAAAACCATTTTATGAGCAAACCGTGATTAATGAAGGTGAGAGGTGTAGGTGGGTGGATGGCCACAATTCCTCCCTTCTTTATGCTTACCTCTCTCACTGGGATGAGTAGAGTATCTGTGCCACCCAGAGGAGGCTGCAGGTGCTGCGATCACCGGTGTCCCCTTACCGCCTTCCACATTGTGCTCTTTATGCTCCATTATATGTATTTCAACGATGCTTCTTCTGCATGGGAATGTATTCTGTTGCAATATTTGCAAGAGTCTCTAAAAAAACAGAAACAGAATTGCTCTTCAATACATTTACATACGGAATTGTGATAAAATGTGATAACAAAAAATGTACTTCAAGCAGCTAAAAACCCTGAAATCTATGGATGAGCTGATCAGACATTAGAGGGTCATTGACATCTTAAAGTCGCCACCCCTCGCTCAAATTTGAGTTGCTCCAGAAATCTCAGAAGTAGTGTCAACTACAAAAATACATTTCTGAAAACCAATGGCTGATCTATGCCTACTAATTATGGAAAATAATAATTTTCAATTGGCAAGAGCAAAAAAGCCAACCTTGTTTAGTTCAATGAAAACGTTCAAGAATTTCCATTTTTTTATCAATAAACCGGCAGGTCATGATCTTGATTGCAACATGTCCCTCTCCCAAGTCTCATTAAAAAAAACATGCAATTCTAAACATGGACTATTCTTATTCATGATGACTATAGGAGGTTATAACCTTCAATAAACCAGACCTTCTTATTTGAATCTGCAGAGCCAATTTGTGGAACAAATCAATGAAGCATTCTTAAATAAATGCAATCCCAATACCACCACCACTCCCTGGCCTTACTATCCGAGCACAAGGCTGCTCATGTAGATTTGGGCCGTACACACTAATGCTAATGCATTTGTGGATTGCTAATTACTATGATAAGTATAACAGGAAAAAACAGCCGAATCATTCCAAAATAGGCACTAAACTTGGAATAGCCAATGTTGTTTTCAGCATTTTCGAAAGCTTGTGTCCCTTCAGCAGGAAATTGTAAAGCAGGTAAGTCCTACTCTATTATTAATCTGCAAAACAGAAGTTCAATCACAAGTTTAATTTGTTTACTACTTAAAATATAACTATAATGGGAATTCCAGATTTCCACAAACTATTATCAAAATCCACTTTGCTAAAAATAGCTATGAAAGTAACACGTCAATGAGAATAGAGCTTTAGTGTACCTTGCACTAGCTTTATTAATGTATACAGTTAAATCATACAGTTACAGTGATATTAATAATTTAAACATACAACACTTTATGTTTTGTTTTGCTCCCACATAGCTCTTTAATACTGTTTACATTAATCAATATATAAATTATAAATATCGGAAAGGCATTCACTGACATATTTAATCCTCATATATTGGCATGCTCTGGTCATTCATAATACTAAAAAAAATGAAAATGTTAGTGTCAGTGAGACGAATTTACTAGTACCGAAGGGACCCATTTCAGATGGGGCTTAACATGGCACAAGATGGAACATGAACGCAGCTTCCCCAGACAGTGGAAGGGTATATCTAGACACAGCACTCGGAGTGCACCTGATCATTGTATGCAAGAGACAGCTGAATCGTTTTTCCTGGGCACTGCCCTTTCATAGATGATGTGAAGAGGGATAGAACTGCAGATTCTGTTGTTCAAGGAGAGAATTTCCTAGTCAGCGCCTACCCTTTTATCTGTCCCTGATTTCTCCTCCAATAGGCCTATGGAAAAAGGTGCAGGATTGCTACTGCTGTAAGAGCCATCGTATTACACAAAGTGTGTGTGTGTGTGCGTGCGTGCGTGCGTGTGTGTGTGTGTGTGACAGTCAAAAAATGACATTTGAATAAGAACCAACCTGAACTGATTCTGAAACCTTAGACAGCAGATCCACATACCTATCTAGCAAGAAAGCACAGCATTAAAACTCAAATCACCTTACTTTGTTACAGTTTCAGGTTCTTCTTGACCACAGAAGGGAGTGCTTTGCAGAATATTAGTAAGAATCCTTTGTATCCAGGGCTGATGTCTGCATGACATGTCTGCAGCAAAAGGGGACATCCCCTGAAGTCTGCATTTGCTCGAGAAGCTGACAGTCTGCTGCCCACGCACCTAGAAGCCTACCTGCCCCATCATGTCCAGGGAGAAGCCCAGTGTGTTCCAGCGTGTGGAACACCCAGTATTATTTCGTTGCAGCTTGGGAGGGAATCTGAGGGTGATCTAAAGTGTGAAAGCTCCCTGGTCTCCAGATTTCCTGTCATGATCTGCGTGAACGTTTTTGCACCAAATCATCAACATGAAGCCCAGTATTTCCACCACCGACCCTGATGGCCTGGTGCTTCTACAAGAGCAGGCCATCCATGTGGAGCTGCTGCATCAGATTGGAGCTCACAACTGCCTAAGACCAATGTAAGGAAGGTGGTGAAACAGGAAGAGGGGGTGGACAAAATTCATTCCTGGCAGGCTCCAAGAGACTAAAGTAACCAATCCTAGCACTGCTCTCATGCTGCATGAGAGCAGTGCCAGAATTAGAGAGAGTGGCCTCCCTTGCTGCTACCGAGGGCACTGGAGCCCTATGCTGTCTTTAACCTAGCTGTCTTAAGACTACACATCTCTGGCTGGCCATCGCAAGACAGCCGGCCCAAAAAACTTGCAAACTTTAAACCTAAGTGCCCTGCCTACCACTGGTTTCTGCTGCTGCTGCAGCAGCAAAAATAATAAAGCCCTGGCCCCACTTTCCTGACGCTCGGGACAGGGTTATAAAAAATAAAACATTTTGAATGGACTTTATTACCATTTTATTTTTCTATCTTTGGGGGCATTTTTTTAGTGGGGCGACGGTCCTCCGCCTCAATAGAGGAGCCGCCCCTGCCTAAGACAAGTGTCCACCGGCTTTGGGATAGAGTCTGCAATTGCTGAACATGACCACCCACCTGTATCAGCCCAAGGGCCATATTGTCGCAGAATAGCATAAGTCAGAGGTCACAGCTGCTGAAGACATATGCTCACCTGCACTGGCCCAGAACCAGTAACTTCCCACAACCAAGGTGAGAATGCTGTTCAATCTTAATAGTACGAGGCGACACAAGACCGCCATCCCAGTGACGGCGAGCACGGATAGGGGGTGTTGGGGCAGGAGGAGGAGGAAGGGGAATGTAAAACATTTTAAAAACAAATAACACCTACCTAATCGTCGCATCCCGCGTCCCCCGTCTCTGATCTGTCTCTCCTCTGTCAGACTCGGGGGCCAGAAACAAGAGCCAGGAAGCACACCCAGGTTCCCCTGACCAATCACAATGCAGCAATGTAATGTTGTGATTGGTAAACACCCAGGCTCCCCTGACCAGTCATAACAAAGCAATGCAACATTGTGATTGGGTGAACACCATGGTTCGGTGCTCAGACGTGGACTGGGGGTCTGGGCATGTTCTCCACGTAGGCTTTATTGCATCCTATGTGGAGAACAAGTAAAATGCGCATGACAGTTTGGCACATTCATGTGCACTTGGAGTGGACAAACCACTCCTCCCCTGCTGTGAGAGGAGAGCAGCCCTGTCTGCCCGCAAAGCAGCTGGAAACAATAAAATGATAACAACATTGAGTGATTATCATTTTATTTTTCCTTTAGTCTCTTTCCTTAAAAGTAGTGGGCAATGCTCCTCCACCTTAGCTGAGGAGCCGCCACTGCGCCATCCGCAGTCTCCAACACTGAAGATCAAGGATACAAAGCCACTGACCACAACGGCCTGTACTGCTGCTTTACCACATCATTTCAGGAGGTTGCACAGGGCTGTGTCACCACAAACTGTGATTCTTCATCTAATGCGGGCAAAAAGGATGGTTGCTGCTAAAACACTGAGGGCCTCATTGCAAGTTTGGCAGTTTTCCAATGGGACCGACAACGTGGCGGTCCCAGGAAGACCGCCAAGCCCATGGTGAGCTCTCCTGCCGGATTACGACTTGAATGCAGGGCGGGCAGGTGGTGCAGCAGCGGTGTCACAGTGGCAGTCTGTTAGGCTCATAGGAGATTCTAACAAGGTGACCACCACCATGAAAGTGCCTACTGCACATTCCTGCTTGGTGTGGTATGCATCTTGTTGTGCATGTCATACTGCGCAGGAACGAGGGGGCACTATATGTGCCCTGCCGCACACACCCCTACGCCCAGATTCAGCAAGTGACCCTGTTAGGGCCCCCTTACCACATGGCCACCACCCTTTTCATGGCCATGAAAAGGGCGGTGGATATGCAGGTCGTAATATTTTCGGTGGTGCCGGCTTCAGCGCGGCCAGCATATTCAGGCCATCCTTGATCCCGGCAGAGGCGGCAGTCTTATGGCGGCCCCAAACTCAAAATATGGTAGGCAGACTCACCGTGGTGGCGGTGGTCGGACTGCCACCGGGAGTGTGGCGGTCCCAGGGCTGCCGTACTCGCAATAAGCAGCTTAGCCTTTAGCCAAAATAAACTTTGGCCTAAAGACTGAGCTTTGCGCTAGAATATGGAGCAATTGATAGTGATCTGCAACTGTGCCTAATCTACTCCAATACTTGTATTTTTGCCCAAGTTACCCAAGGCAGAGGAACCCTGCAGCAATAGAGAGAAGGAAGCAGGCACAATGGAGGCTATCAGCATTTCACTAAACCTCGTAGGGAGTTTGCAACCCTGTACTGGAACCCCCTTCAGAGTGTGGAGTATTTTATGTTACTGTATGATTAAAGTACTTTCTTGAACTAAAAGATAAGCACTTGAGTGGACATTATATTATTGCCTTTTGAACTGAGAGTTCTCCCCACCTTTACACTAACTCCCAAGAAGCCTTTGACGCTTCGGTACTGCTACCCAGAGAGTCAAGTACGGTAAAAGTGTACTTGACCCAATTCGTAAAGCAAAAGTAGGACGGATCCCAGGACTCCAGTGGCAAACAGCTTCAATATTCATGGTTTGTAGCTCCTGTCTTCACTGTGACCTCCCTTCACCAAACCGGGTCTGGCAATGACTTAAGCCTGTTCTTGAATTTTCCTAATTAAGGTGTAACATGCAATCATAAATTCCTCCTACTTTCAGGCGTCATTTGGACAAAAATTTAGTTTTTCATAACAGGTGGCAGAAATATAGGGAAAAAATATTACGACACAAAAATATTGTGATGCAGAAATATCATTTTCAAGATTATCGTTTTTTTAGTAATATTGTTTTGTATATCGTTTTCAATAATATAGTTGTTAAAAATATCGGTTTTTTGATGATTGTAACATGTGTAAGTGCATATATTAATTTCCATGTGTTATTATTGTTTGTATAATTGTTATACATTTTTTAAAATATAGTTTATAATGTTAAGTGACTTTGATTTTTTTATATAATTACTAATAGTAATTTATAGTGTTGTAGCAGGTTATTAGGTTTGTAGGGGGATAGGATGGTAAGTTAATTGCGTAATAATTTATTATTATTTAAATATTAATTTTTAAGTAAGATTGATATGGATTATGTCATATTGATTTATTTTAATTTTATTTTAGGTGCGGGTTTCTAGGTTTGCAAGGGTATAAGGTGGGTAGATAATTAAGTAATAATTTAATAGAATGAATTAATATTTTTATTCATATTTTATATGATTAATATTATGTATTGTGCATCAATTACATATTTTAGGTGTGGGCTGCTGGGTTTGTAGGGGTATAGAATCAGAAGTTTATTAACAATTATTTCTAAATTTTTAATTAGTTACTTGATTATTAATGATGTAAATTGTGTTATTCTTATTTGTTTTAGTTATATTTTAGGTGTGGGCTGCTAGGTTTGTAGGGGTATAGGGTGTGAAGTTAATTAGGTAATAATAATTTTATTGTTTTATTAATTATGTAAATTGCT
This sequence comes from Triturus cristatus, assembly GCF_964204655.1. Classification (NCBI taxonomy): domain Eukaryota; kingdom Metazoa; phylum Chordata; class Amphibia; order Caudata; family Salamandridae; genus Triturus; species Triturus cristatus. The sequence goes on from NC_140581.1 coordinate 235,605,620, forward strand.
TAATTGTTTTTATTTTTTAATATATATGTTTAGGTAAATTAATGTTGTTTATATTAAGAGATTTATGTGTTTTTATAAAAATGTATTGGTGTTACTCAAATATGGAAAGGGTTTGAAGTGAAGTACTTTCCCTACTGTTGAACAGACTGGAGTGGAAATAGTAAATCTTACCTCTCAAAAGTCCAACGCTTTTGCTACTGTTGAACAAAGTAGAGTGGGAATGCTAAATTTAACCCCTCTGATGTTCAACGCCTTTCCTACTGCTCCACAGACTGGATTGGCAATAGTAGATCTTACCCCTCTTAAATCCACTGCTTTTCCTACTGTTGCATAGACTAGAGTGAGAATAGTAAATTTTACCTGTCCGAAGTCCAACACTTTCCCTATTCTTAAAGTATTTTTAATATTTAATTTATTGTATAACTTAATTAATATATTTTTGTTATTGCATTGGTTATAAGGTTATGGTTTTATTGTGTATTCATTTTAAATATCATATGTTTTATTTTCATAGTGATACATTAAGAATATTATAAAAGATTAATATAATGTAAAATAAATAATTGTATTAATTATGTTACACTATATATAAGTAATATACATGTATTTATTATGTTCATAGGTATATCAACACAAATGTACATATATTGTATACATTTGTGTTTGTGTGTTTATATAATTATTTATTTATATGTAGTATTAAATATTAGTGGAATGTATTTAATTTATACTATATAATATTTATATATTAAAAAATGTAACATTTACTACTTTAAACTCTATCTTTTGATGCTATTAGTGTCAAATAATTTTTCGCCCCAATATTTTTGATACAATATTTTCATATGATATTGTTTACCTCGATATTGTGTCATTGATCACTGACAGACGTAAGTCAATCTTATGTCAGAAATTCTAGGCCCAGAGTCATCAAGGTTTAGCACCACACTTGTGCCACGCAAGGTGACATAGGGCGATGCAAAATCTTGAATGAGATTTACCATACCTTGCAGAGGCATCCTGTATGTTTTGGTAAATCTGGTTTAACGTAAGGCAGCGCAAGTTGCTGCCTAGCATTACACTGTGCTGGGAAGGCAGTACACAGGAGCATGAGTGTTACCATGTATCTTCCCATGTATTCTGAAGCATTCCCAGATTTACCAATACTGGTAGACCTGGGAATGCTTCAGAGTTCCCTTCCCAACAGAGTTGCTTGTTTCCTCCTTGTAAGTGTATTGCAAACTAGAGCACACTTAAAAAGAGGAAAATGCTTCTAAGAATTGTTTTCATGCAGGAAGGTGTCCCTTCCTACATGAAAACAATCCTAACTGTAACACAAGCACCCTTGCACCATGGCACAAGGGCGCCTGCGTTGGCGCTAGGCGTCAGTGAGTGCACCAGCACAAGGTGAGGACAGGAATGTGCCATAACTTTATAGATAAGGGGCATTGTTGCCCTCCGCCTGCCTTACCTTGCTGTGTTGTGTGACATAAATCAGGGCCTTAATTTCTAAATATGGTGATTTCATATAGTAGGTGTTGTGATATGGCCTCATTTAAAACTGTGTCAAAAATGGTATTTGTTCCATATTATACCCTGGGCAATTTAGTGTTGCAGGACATACTCCTCTGAGATAATGAAGCATTCGAAAACATTAATTACTCCTTGCTATTATCTGCAAAGATTTAAAGAATTAAGCACATTTTGTGTCACCCCTAAAGCAAATGTTCATTCCTCTGGATAGCTCTGATATTGTTCACAAAATCAGTCCGGGCAGCAGTCACATATGGTCCAGTTGGGCAGGTCAACACATGATTTGCAATGTTTTCTTTAGCCGAACCCAATGTCTGCATCCAAGGTCAATCCGAGGTCAATTAGCCAACATTAATTAAAATCACAAGAAGTCATATTTGCTCCATGGCTTCGGGTTGCATATTGGATATCCTCATAGACATGTATAACAAACGTGCCCGTACTATAGTGAGCAGGTTTTGAATCAGCAAAGAGGTCAAGGTGAAATTGAAAAGATCTGTGCTTAACTATTAACTTCTGTCCAAGGTTAAAGTAGGTTATTCTTTCAGACGCATTTTTCTATACTTCCAACGGGTCATAATCTACCCGGAAGGATGTCAACATTCTTGTTTCAGCCTATTTCCAGATTCAGCTGTTCAAGGAGACCTCTGATGCGGCGCCTGTTTTGGAAAATACAAAATTAATGCTTGTTCTGCACGGAGCTATGGAGCAGTCCTAGTTGAAAGACTGGTAACAGTATACAGTGCTCGAAGACGACTGTCCCGACGAATCAGAGGCAGTGTGGTTTGCATACATTAAACAGGGTATTGAGTGGTGCGTTGCTTAATTTGAGACAGTGGTTTCCTGTGCTCAGCACCGGCTCTTAATTTTCAGCACCGGCACTTATGACAGTCTGCTGCATGGTGGTGCCCTTTGTCTCATTTAGAGATGAACATAACAGTTGTTTATTAATTGAATGCACCTTAAAAATGACTAATGCCTGCTGCCAAAGCCATTCTTATAGCTTTGTGTGCCCGGAATAGTCAGAATTGTCACACTTGTAGGTGGGTGATGGTTAGTAGTTGTGTTGTTTCTGTTATTGGCAGCGCTGGCAGCAGCAATGGGCGGTGCAAGTGGAAACGGCCTCCTGAAGAGAGCCCGGCACTTCTATTTATACAAATGAAGCACTGTTGGCCGGCGCTGGTGAAAGGCAAATGACAGTCTTCAGCCTGACCTCCAAGTGTGGTCTAAACAGGGTTAAAAACTAACCTGTAAACCCCTGTATTAGCCAATTTATGTTGAAAAATGTGCAAGACTGTTGATTTACAGGTATGAAACTTATGTACTAATGTAAGTAACAGCGATCTAAACTCAGTTGGCTAGGGCAGTGTACACCTCTGAACCAATATTTGTTCCAAGGTATATATAATGTCATGTTAAATCTGTCTGGAAACAAAACTAGGAAGCCAAAAACCCAGAAATTACGCACTTCCAAACCCTTTCCACTGCAGCCATGCGATCCAACTGTAATTCATGTCATCGTTGTGCTGCCAACATGTTGGGCATCTGACGTTAGTGATCACTGACCCTTTGAGTGAAATGGGACTCCAATCACATTAGAAGGGATCTGCTCAGCAGTGCAGCTGGTGGAGGCCTTTCTGCATTTATCGCATGCTAAGGTGGTCCACCAAGGGGGACACATACTAGTCCACAGTTTTCATCACAATTCTGGTCCTCTTGGGGATTGATAACAACCTAGCATCTAGTTATCATCTTTACAGGGTCCCCATTAGCGTGTCGCATACAGCAAGTTTGGCAAGAACAAGATGACAGGTTTAGTTGTCAGCTGACTGCTTGTAACAATGCACCAATGTGCAGTGACAGGAGTTCTGTGCCTTCACCGCCACTAAGGATAGGCTACCGAACACCGGACTCATCTCCAGCATCTTTCCTCACCAGTAGCTAGGCTACTAGTTTAGCTAGATTAGCTAAACTATTGTAACACACACAGTATACATTCTCTCTACTTGACAAAATCACCAATTTTGCAACAGGAATGCTACAAAACCTACTTCCAAACATATGTTGTTGTACAGCTACTAAAGATTAGAGGGCTATGAACTTGCAATGTCGTGAGACTCGCAACTTTGCGTTTTTTTATCGCTTTTTGGTTTTTTCAAAGCAGGAACCTTCAGATGTTTCTTTTTTTTTTAATGGGAGATCTAGTGGCCTGTCACTGCAGCAGGGTATCATTCCCAGCATATCATGTCCCCCTTCCCTATTGGTCCTGATGAAGACCCTACTGGAAAGACTCCAATTGCTTACATCCTCCCAGGGTCGAAACGTTGACGGCTTCATTATTTGTGCACCTTTGTGGACAATAGTGATTGATTCACCGTGTCCCTTCAATCTGTTTTTAACATTATGGTGTTGCAACTAGACTAAGCCTTTGATAAGGCTGGATTGGCTTCTTCCATGATTTAGATATGTGTATTGTTCACTGCCCTCCTTCCTTCACTTACCCCCACAATTGCACATTGCTGCACTCACCCCTCCTTCCCTTTTGGAGCACCGCTTTACAATTGTGTTTAACGAATGTCACGTTTTGTGAACATGAGATTCCACGTTCCATATGAATAAAATATGGATAAGATGAAGAATATTGTGTGCAATTACTTTAACAGGTGTTGTTGATGTGTACATTTTTTTCTTTTGTTTCAAATTTGTATCCACTGGGGCCATTTCTTTCCTGTACCGTTCCTTACCCAGGTTATTCTGACGTGTCCGGGATAACCCCTTTATCTTGTAACTGTGTTCGTTTTTAAAGCATAGTAAATGATGACCTTACAGTGCACCAGGATACGGAAATCTTTATTGGGGCTCTTCAATGATTGTCTCACTATTATAGCACCTCTCTTACAAGCATAGGGTGTTGAAGCATTTTACATCACAAACGCATAGAGACAATGAATCATACATGTGTAAATCAGTGTATAGAAAATGTTACATAAAATAGAGGGGACTACAAGGTGTAGAACTCTCATTTAATCCATTCTAGTAGGCATTTTTCTTAGTCTGGGGATGCACAATCTCAGGATTTAGAATGTAACACAGTGGTTAGGGTTGACTTTACCAATAAGAATTTATTTCTACCCAAACAAACCCTTTTTTTTTAGCAAAATTAGGATAATGAAAGACTGGGACAAAAAAAAGACTAACTTTCTAACCTACATTACGATTGAAATGTATGCCTGCACAGTAACAAAATTATCTATGTGACAAAAGCAGTAACCCACTAGCTATGCACATAAAATACTGTTCTGTGATCTGCATAGTACACGCTCTGTGCAGCAGGAAAATTAACTCTCTGCGCTACCTTAGATGAGTCAAAACTACCACTAGATAAAACTCTGATCTCTCTCCAGCAGGCACATTAATCACTAGAGTTATCTTGACCCTTTAATTGAAAACTGTTGGATATACATGGAACTCTACGGTGCTTTAAAAACAGCTGTACTGCTACAAAACCGGCCCCAGTAACAAAACCGCCCCCCACCCTTCCATCCTTCCGGGGAAATGCCCGATGCCCGGCACTGCCAGTCCGGCCTTGATCCTTCCCACTGATGTGAATGACTGGATTCAAGCAAGCCTGGCTGAAGACGGCTGAAATGCCAGAAACCGGTCCTAGGAAGCTTGTTTCCGGTCCAGGGAAGGCATGGCTTGGCAGTTCGGGCTGGACTGTTCCCATGAGTCACAGAGTCAGACTGATTTGCATATGGCCATGTCTGAACTGGGGTGGCAGAGTGGGCTAAAGAACGGTGATGGATCAAACCCAGATCTGTTGACTGGGTGTGAGTGTTTGATTGGTTCTGATGCTCCGCCCATCACCACCCCCTTTTGTACCGTGAATGACTGTGCAGGCCAGTGGATGAGCTGATATTGTGCAGTGGCTGTCCCTTGTCTTCTGTTCTAAACTCCAGCATTGCACAAAATTCTGAGGGCCCACATCATTCCTGCTGTCCTTTACTGATACCCCAAACAAAACCCACTTATACCTGAGCTGTCTCCCACTGCTCTGTGACACCCCTGCTCCACCTACACTTTAGCTATTCCCTGCAAACTCTGCAGCCTGATAACTGCATGCAGAGGCATGTCACCAGTCACAATAGATTAACTGGAGTATGTCCTCCCCAGGGGGAATCCTGCACGAGGAAGTCCGGCCTGCAGTAGGGCCAAGTGACGTTTAATTCATTATAGACAGAGTTGGTAAACTTTTCATCCTCCTTTGCTGAGTTGAAGTTTTCCTCTTAAAGATAGTTTTCAAATCCATGCAGAGCACAACAAATTCTTATCTCCCTTAATGTGTTTCTTGCCTACCCCCTACCAGGTGCGGCCCGTTCAGGTTTTAGCGGTGGGGAGGGGTGTGGGGAAGTCGACAGATGACGATGAGGTAAACTTAAATTGAAAAATCAAAAACCACTTACCTTATGCTCGCCGCATCGCCGAGTCGGCGATGCATCGAGCAGAAGGTAAGTGATTTTTTTTTTTTAAGTTTACCTTGTCACAGTCTGTCGACTACCCCCTCACCCCAACCCCCCGCTCTTACCTGAATGGGCCACACCTGCCTCTTCGCATCCTCAAAGTTTATGTCCTTAAAGCAGTTTGAACAACCGCTAAGTGTATTGTAATCACTTGCAAGTTTTGACCGATCCTGAAAACGCTCAAATAACTATGCACATGCCCTTTAGGAACTTAACTGCCCCCTTTTGTACGGTGGGGCTAGTACAACTAGGCATTGTTGTTGTTTTATTAATTCTTCTGCTACTATTTGAATAAATTTGCCTATGCACTTTAGTAATTTATCTTGATGATGGGCTAGTGTTATTGGGCCTGGTTCTTCATCGGTTTATTTATGGTGATATTATTTTATTCATTTCACGCAAGCACTTTGGGCTTCATTTACAAAAGTATTACAAGCCATCTTGATTTTATAGAGGAGACAGCAAAATATACTTGTTTCTGCTGGTGTTAATAGCTCTTATGTATTATCTAATTTGTATGTATTATCTAATTTTGTGATTTATGTGTATATAGTAAGAGTTTTGAGAGTTTTAATAGTTCAAGCAATTCATTCACTGTTAAGGAACCCTCACCTAAACCAACTTGAAGCAACCACCACAGATAGCCTTATAACCCATTTCTTGAACTTCAGGACCCAGACACCTGACAAGCCCTATCCCTTTTTGAACCTCTGCACCTTTAACTTCTCTCTAACTGTTGTAAATCTATGTAAATATAGGTGATGCATTATTACTGGTCTCACCATTGCTTCGCAATTCAAAGATCAAATGCCATCCTGTCTTCTGCATGTCACCAACCCATCTGCAATACTGTTCTTATGTACTTTTTTGATGGTTTAAAGATCAGGTTTGTTAAGAGGACTACCTAATCTCAATGAATTCAAATAACCAAACAATACAAACCCAAAACTTACTAAATGATATGGCAGACACTGCTGCATTTCCATCTGCCCCTGTGTTAGTCTGCTGTGTATCAAATCTTCAAAAGTAGGACTCCAAAGTACTACAAGCAATTCACACAAAACTGTCAACAAGCATGGGAGTTCAAGTTCTTGTAAGAATTCCAGGTCTCTCTTCTGGACTTGCCTTGTTCATAAATTGCATCCGGACCTAAGCACACGCCTTTGTAATCTGTTCAGTGCCAGCAGCAGGCGTAGATACAGTTGTAGGTACTTGTAATTTACAAACGTAACCCTACTGTGCTCAGTTACCTTTGGATCGTGGAGCAAGAGCTCAACAATCATCAACTATCCCATACCCTTGTGGTATGTTGATCGGCAGGCAGTGAGTATTTACTTTTATTCAAACTGTGTAAGGAGATCAATTGAACTATCGCTGACTCACAGTGTTCACAAAACAGAGAAGACAGTCCTTGAGAGGGTCTTGGATTGGCACCTCCTTGCTTGGTGGCATGCAATACACTTTTGCCCAGCTTAGTCATTTCCAACCTGCAATCCAATGGAAATCTCGTGGCTCAACCTGATGTGGCCCACATGTCTCATTTTAAAACCCTCCTTACCCCCTCCAAACAGAGGCCAAATCCTTTTTAAGTCCCTCTCCGCTAGGTTTTACCACCCACCCTGGCGTGTGGGTATTTTATATTAAAGAGCCCCTCGGTTACAGGGAGTAATGAAGATACAACTCCTCAAGAAATATCTAATCCGTTAGGAGAGAATAATTTCACCCAGTTAATAAGCAAAAAAGTTAATAGACAATACATACATACACACCAACTGATAAGGGTGGTTACTTTATGATGGATATCTGGAAAAATGTGTATAAAGAGACTATTGAGACATTCTGGAGTGTAATTAAAAAATACAAGCTAGATTGGTCTATTGGTCTACATGTTAAACCCTTGCGGCGAATATCTGATTTGATTTGCACGTTAAGCGTTTGAGGTCTGGCAAAGCCCAACTCAGCAGTAAATTTGTTTGTAGGTTGGTGAATTTGGGATCATTGTTTTGGGTAATAGGAACATCTGCCTTTTATAGTGCTCAAAAATGTAGCTGTGGCGCACAACATAAACAAAAGTATTTTGTACTCCTATGGACCAGTTTCCCTCTAGTCGAAGGAACCATTACACTTTATTAAAATTTCACGTCACGTTGGTGAGAGTAGGGCAGAATTTTACTTCACAAGTGATTTCTTCAACAGATAAGGTAATGCCAAGTGTGTGTATGTGCTCTCACTACAGATATATTGAATTGAGAAATGGGGAAAAAATCTAGCCATGTGTTTCTGCTTCTTAAAAGGTTTATATAGTTTCGTTCTCTTGGTGATGATGTACATGACATAGGGAGTTTGTAAAAATGTCTGCTACCTGGGCACGCGGAGCCTATTCATTCAGCAATAAGATTAAAAAAATAATATAAGAAAACAGTGCAACAGGATGCTTCTAAATTGGAGGTGAAAGGTAAATTAAGTCTGGCTAATGAAAATGAATCAGCTTTAAAGCTTGCACAAACACACACCAAAGCCGTTGTCAGCCAGAAGTAATCTTGTGGCTGGGTGGCTAATCCCCGTCCAATGAGCACTGCCTGCCCAGGAACAGGTCTGTAACTCGAGCCCTGTTTCTCACCTTTTGAGCTGAATAATTGCATCTTCATTCATGCTGCACTGGGTGTCTAAATCCCAGGTCTGACCAACACCGGAAAACACTTCGACTAATAATTGATGCTTTTACAAACTGTAACGTTTTCGACACAATGCAGCCTGGTCGTAATTCCAATTGACCTGTAAGACATCATTTTTACGTTATCCAGGTGGTAGCATGTAGTTTTTAGGTCTCGCCTGACCCAGCGCATGCGCTGGTCTGGCGAGACATTTTGTGAGGGCTCCAAAAAGTGCTACCAGGCCAGCCTAGACCTACAGTGCATGTGCGCCGGCGCGCGCGTCGCGCTTTACCGTGATTACTTTCACTTTTGCGGCCACTTTCATGCTTGTTCGCGATCACTTTCGCGGCCGCACGCCGCTTTGATGTTTGATCGCGATCGCGATCACTTTCGCGGCCGCACGGCTGCTTTGATGTTCTCCGTGAGGCTTCAATAGATTGCAGCAGTTAAAACAAGCATTGGCATAGCCAATAGGTCTCGCTTTTTGGACCTTATAAGTGTTTAGTTATACAACTGTTGCATGGCGAAACACTCATAAGGTCCCAAAGGCGAGACCTATTGGCTATGCCAATGCTTGTTTTTAATGAACCCATAAAAGCAAAATTTTTAGTTACAATTTGGAAATTATAATTGAAGCCCTCGGGTGTCTTCAGTGAGCATTCAACTCGTTGGAGTAGAATATGTGTTGTTTTTTCAGCGCAATGTATCCACACCATAGGCCCACTCCACAAAGCTATTTGCATGCGCAGCTTGTTTTACAAGTGGAAACAAACTTGTGCACTGCTAAAAAGCCAATTTTGCCTTTGTAAAACGATTTACACACATAGACACTCTTTTGGGAGTAAATCTCCTCCTGTGAGAGGGGTGGGAAGGACCCGCAAATCTGCAAACAACTAAAAACTTACCTGTCTGTGGATATTAACGTTTTCCTCTGCAGGGGATCAATGGAGTAAATGCTTTACCAGGGCAGGGTAATGGGGTACCCTCAAAATTATTGAAACGCGCTAATAGTGGGGGTTCCCCGTGGGCAAAAATGTTTCCTCTATGGAGAAAAAAACACAAACGTTAGTAAGGGCAGGGCTTGAAGTGGGATGAAAAAACTGGGGGGGGTCTCTTAAAGGGGCGTGGCCAATGTAATTAAGGGCGTGGCTTAAAAACACCTAAGCTAAATATCTGTGCTTAGCATAGTATGCCTCCAGACTTATTTTTGCTGTTTCTGTCATTGCATCCAGATATATGATGCAACAAGTAACATTACACCTACAACAAGTCCGGACTATTTACTTTGTCAATGGTTGTTAGTTGCATAACCTAAATAAGCAGCAACTATGGCTTGTGTATAATATTGAAAAAGCTTCCACTTAAAGCCCTGGTGACACCACGACAATGTTGCTGCTCCTGAGTTCCAAAAAGAGAAGGGAAATCCTGAGAGAAAATGACTCTCTTTAAAGGGTTTCCCTTCCCCTACAGCACTCACATGGCATGACGTCATGCTGTCACCTCCACTAGCGAGAAGTGAGCAGTGTGAGCACGTGCACGTCGGTGTGCCTGCTGTCACTGCAGTTGTTGTTGCATATTTATATAGCACGAACTCGACCCGAAGGTATTGGAGCGCTTTACATGAGCACCGTATTTACATTACACATTCAGGTACGGGGAGATTAAGTGATTTGCCCAGAATCACAGGATGTGGACTCGGCCCCGAGGCTCGAACCCTGGTTTCCAGCACCAAAGTCGGCAGTCTAGCCGACGGACCACATCCTCTCCCCTGTCTGGAAAAAAACGGAACGCCTGTGCCAGGGCACAAAACAGAGCCTGATAAGGACCCGTTTCGAGGCCCCCAGTAAAAAACTGCCGGCGGTGCTCAGCACCGGTGAGACCTGGCCCACTTAAAGCCCTGAGTAAGGGCATTTGCAGTCGCTTGTGTTTCTTTCATTTGAACACAAATGTATGTATAATTTCTCTGTAGAAAATGAAATTCTCAAAGATATTCCAGGATTAAGCAGAGAAAGCTGCAAACGTTCCAGGTATTTAGAATTCCTGATGGAGGTGCCCGGGTACACATTGGAGGAGGCAGTGATGGTGCAGCCTGGTGATAGAGCGTCATAAGATTCCGAAATTTGTAGGGGTGCATCATATTCACCGTTAGTCAGCACCCGCATATTAATCAATGTATGTTTAGAAGTGTCATAGAAATGTATTGATGCAATCATTTAAACTTAGAGGTGATTCGAAATGTAGTAATGCTTTTGTGAGGATCAACTTTGCAAGTTATTGCGAATGTATTCAACAAAACTAATAATCATTAGTTTTCGTACAATGCAATGTATTAGGCTAAACGTGTGCCATGTTAAAGTTTTACGCGTAGGTTGCTTATTCACGAATTTGAAAATAATGAACTAATGCTTAGAGTGTGTTTTAATAGTGTGTTTAATTTTGTAAAGACTTGATCACATATATGTCAAAGAGAAGGCCTGTTCCTTCCTTATGTTAGCTAATGTTGTAGGCCGAAAATGATTCCCTTGGTAAAGGCTTTGAGTTGCAGGGAAATGTAAAATCTTAAAGATGTGAAATGGCTTTTCTCGTTCCCATGTTTCTGTTGCAGGTGCAAGGACATTTAGCTCGTTTAGAGACTACATCTTTGTTTTAGGAGTTAGGATGCTGTGAGAAGCCAACAGGGGAGTGCATTGGAATGCAATATAGATACTTTTGCTGCGCAAGGTGCCTGGGACCCAAGGTCAAGCTAACCGTCGTTGGATGCAAAACAACTTTGTGGAAAACTACCGAGAGTAGACCTGGCAGAAGAGGTGTGCCGAAGGGCGTGTTCTATGATTCTGGGGTTTTGTATTAGGGACAGTGCCCCGTGGGTTGGGCAGATGAGGTTTAGATGGGAAGCTAGAAGGAGCATCTTAGAACGAGCTCTGACTAAGTGAAGGTACTTCTTAAAGGAGTCTTCACTTCTGACACCTTTTTCTTGATTCTCTTGCCTGGGATGAGAATGCTAAGTAGGGATGTCACCTTAGGATTAGTGTAGGGACAGACTAACATTTTTCTTCTTGACTAATGATTCCCAATTTAGACATTGGGCTTACAATCGCCTGTTTGATGATTTTGGAATCTGTAATTCTTTTCGTTCTGAGTCGGATGAGAATCTTACGTAGGCTTGCATTTGTATTAGTGCCCATTTACCTGTTACACCTTGTTTTGAGGTGTTTGTATGTTCAGTTAATTTTGGTTGCAATAAAATCTTACAAATTCTAGATTCGGAGTCAGTGGTCCTTTCCAAATGAAGTTCAATTGTGGTAGATATATTTTGATAATTGTGTTCATCCCCTCCACGCTATCTGGCAAATAAAAAGATCCTGGCAACCTGTGAGGATTCTTGGAGATAATTAGGTAGGCAAGAATCCGGCCTTATCAGTGGCTAAGGATTGAATGCCTGCATACACAAGCGGGCCCCTCTCATTGTTCTCCTGGAGGACTCTAGATTTAAGGTTCTTAGCTGAACATCCCATGACTGCCAGAGTTTTGGACCCTGAAAATCCCATGAGCACCAGAGTTCTGACCCTGAACATCCCATGACTGCCAGAGTTCTGGACCCTTCACCACAACACCTTTACCCGATGTTCCCTTTTGAGAAAGTAGTCTGGCTCCAGTTTCTACAGGAGTCATTAGTGTCCTCTACCAATGCTGTTATCTGCTGATAGTGCCAGGCTGGGATTAGATGATACGTATTCTTTTGTTTGTTTTATATAGCCCAATCTTGACCCGAAGGAATCAGAGCGCTTTACATAGCACCAGTTACGTTACATGAGGACACATTCATTTTTGTTAGACACGGGGAGATTAAGTGATTTGCCCAGAATCACAGGATGTTGAGCTTCCTTGCTGAGACTTGAAACCGGTATCCCAGCTTCGAGGTTGCCCGCTCTAGCCATTAGGCCACACCCTCTCGCCAATCTGAATCAGTTGTGCTCATTCATCCTACACCTTGTTCTTCTCATGTAGGTTTCACACAGGATTTTAATCCCAAGCAATTACTGTTTTTGCTCCATATGAGTTTTCCACCTGGCATAAAATGAAGGTATATGGGTATGTGTCCTGTACGGGAACAAACTGCTCATTGTTTCAAAACTGAAAACAACAGGTTGTCGCCTGAGCTGACGGATGTGGCTCTGTGCAGCACATAGTCTTAGATGACCATTCCCAAGAAGAGGCAATGCGCTAATTTAGTATTCCAAAGGTTGCTGGTCTGAGAATTGCAGTTAGATGACATCTCATCCACAACATTGTAGCTAATTTCGCCAAGAAAACTGCAATTAACTGTTTATTGGAACCCGGCTCTTTCACTCTGTGAGAAGGAACATAGCCTCCGCTGACACCATACTTTCTATTTACACGGCGCTGAGTCAGGTGTTTTTCCTTTTATATTTACATAACAGGAGTATCGCCCTAATGATTTCTGGACACTATTGACAGATACAAGATATTTTTTTTACCCCAACTCAGTTGTATTGATTTTATCAAACTGAAAAAAACGTCAGAGTTGGTGCCACTGTTATTTGTTTCACATACTGTAATCACAGACCTATATCTTAACACAATTCACGCACAGAAGCGTCTTGTTTCTTGAGAATTAGAGATGCCTTTTTAATACCTCTGTGTCGTCTTCCCCAGCCCTGGTGTATGCAGGCTAAATATGCCACACAGGAGCTGTGATTGAACCTTACTTTATTCTTCAGCATTCACTGGCACATTGTATCATGCTTTCCAATTAACCACACTCTGACCCCTCCCAGCATATTAATCTGTTCCTGTCTAGAGTTCGGACAGAACTACAAGGGTTCTAGTGCGTACAGAATCAATATACTACATCTGCCCCCTTTGTTAAATGAAAAAGTTGCAGACATCATTAAAATCACATCTCCTCAATTAGTCGGCAAGGCGCTCGCACTTCTCTGCCAGCTTGGGGGGGTCCAAGGTGATTGAGGTCCACCTTCGTCGGTCAATTGCAGCACATGCTCAGGCGATCAAGCTAGACCAGCAGGCGGGATTGTCTCACGTGGTTTCAGGAGTCGACACATGTTGATGTAGGTGTCCGAATGATGGTCTTTGCAGGACGATGTGCTGTCCCCATATGTGCCTTGCGTGCCTTCACCTGTAGAGGCTCAGCTGCAAAAGGAGTGTCTATTTTTCGTTTCTGTCTCTGTTTAACCAGTACCCATCCTCCTTCATCAAAGACTGTTTCCTGGGCATGGAGACGATGGTCGACATAAATTTTCATTTTCCTTTTTCGAGTTGCATTGGTATCTCTCAATTGTTCGGGTGACTGATCGATCCAAGGTCAATGGGGGCAGTTTTATTCTGATCAGTCTCACAAATAGCAAGGTGGCTGGACACCCATCAGTTGTAGAGTGAGGAGTTGATTGATAGGCCCGGAGGGACTGGCACAGGGCTTGGTTCAAATCGATTCCTTCAATGGCTCTTTTGAAGGTGTCCATGACATTTTCAACTACACCATTGCCTTGGGGCCAGAGAGGTGTACTTTTTTGGTGCTTGATGTTGAGTCGGACAAGAAATCCTTTGAACTCTTTGCTATTAAAGGGTGGTATTGTTAGATTTGAGGATTTCAGCGATGCCCCAGGACGCAAAGATGTCATCAAGTAGTTCTATGACTTTGACATGGGTTGTCAAAGACAGGTCTTCCACCAAAGGAAACAGCGAATATTCATCGATAACTACAGTAAGATTGTGTCCATTTTCTAAAGATCTTAAGAAGTCAAAGGCAACCCTCTCCTAGGCATGGGCAGGAAGGTCAGCTATTGTCACTGGGAGACAAACTATTGCAAATGTGACACGCCTTCAACTCCTTCTCAACTTGGTCATCTAGCCGAGGGAATCACACTCTATCTTGTAAGGCCCTTTTGGTGGCTATAATACCACTGTGTCCTTCATGAGTCATCTCGATGACCCTCTGTCTTAGGCATTTAGGTATGACCACTCTTGCGCCCCTTTCGTATTATACCTTTTTGGGTGACTGACAGCTCATCCTGTACAGTTTTGAATTTATGAAACTCAGCATTATCGGCAATGGCTCAGGCATTTCTCCTCAATGATTGCATGACAATAATTTCTTTGATGACGATCATGTCCTTATCAGTATTGATGGCAGTAATTATTTGTTACACCAACAAAGCCACTGGTGTGCTGGATCTCCTGATAAAGTTGAGATATACTTCAGGTGTTTTTGCATGTCGAACTCTGACGATGTAGCGGCAAGTCTTAACCCCCACCTGTCAATGCGAGGGGGCTTCTTGGCTTTTGGGTTTCCAAAAATTGCGAGTAAAGCTTGGTCATCTGTGACCACAGTTAACCATTTTCCATAAAGGAATACATGAAAATGCTTGAAGCCCCACACCACAGCCAGACTTTCCTTCTCCAGCTGAGAATAGGCACGTTCCCTCTCAGAAATGCACTGACAAGCACAGGCCACAATATGTCTCTGAGCATTCAGATGACCATTGTACTGAGCAAAGGATGCCCCCAGCTCGATTGGGCTTGCATCAACTGTTATCACGGTAGGTAACTTGAGGTAAAAATTGGTCATTTCAATTGCATTCTCAATCACATGTTTATTGTCTCTGAAGCTCCAGTTGCATTCTTGAGACCAATGAAACAGTACATTTTGCTTTGTCAAGTCTCTTATAGGGGCACTTACTGTGGCAAAGTTGCAAATGTCTCTTGAGCAATAACTGGCCATGCTTAGATAGGATTGCAGCATGCGGACATATCTTGGGGGAGGGTGCTAAGTGGATGGCAGTGCTTGCACGTTGTCCAGGTCTGGAGTCATTCTCCCATCGGAGAACATTTACCTAAAAAGCTTGGGATTGGTTTTGTGAAACTCACACTTTGCCACATTCAAAGTGAGATCTGCATCAGCAAGTAACTGGCATACTTGGTTAAGGGCTTTGTCGTGTTCTTTTTGTGTTCTCCTAAAAACCAGTACATCATCACTGTAATTGAAAGCATGGATGACAGGTTGAATACTCTTCAAATAACATCCTGATATATCTCAGCAGTCGAAGATACTCCAAAACTAAGGGGTATATTCACAAGGAAATGGTGCAGCGCTACGCCATTTAAAAAAATGTAGTAATGTGCCATATTCATAAGGGTACAGCACTCCCCTGTGTGGACTGGCGCTAAAAATAAATGCCTAGCACCAACACAGACACACTTACGCTATAGTGCAAGGGTGCCTGCATTGCAGGGATGATTTCCTGCAACACAGGCACCCCTGCACCATAGCACAAGGGGGCCTGTGCAGCAGATAAACATCCCTGAAAACACACGCACCTTTGCACCATGCTGCAAGGGTGTCTGTGTTGCAAGGAATGATCATTTATCTATAGGAAGGGACACCTTCCTACACAAAAACAATCTTTAAAGGTGATTTGCTTTTTCCATGTGTGCTGCAAGAATTCAGCTCACATAGAAAGAGCAAAAAGGAGGAGAAACTCACCTGACAAAAAGCACTAACTGTAACAAGAGAAAGAAAAGTAAACACCATTTTCAAGAAACAGATAAGCAACAATTAGTAAAGATAAGTTGACATTTGACATCTGTCCTTGAACAGACAGCAAATGTGTCAAGACAAAATCAAGATTTAAAGGTATCTTCATTGTTCATTCACTTTCTGAATGAACAGAACACCTCTTCCTTTCACTATAAATTAATGCACGAGCAGGGACAAGTAAATGCTAAAAAATAGCTCATTTTTGGAGGTCTGAAAAGAAGTATTTCTCCTTGTTGCATAAATCTAATGCCTGCCTTTGCATGGCATTAGTTTTTGGCGCTGCCTCAGATTTACAGATCCTTGTAAATCTGGGGCTGCGTCAAAAAGCAATGGGTGTTGGGGTGCGTGAAAGGGTACCATATTCACAAAGCCGCGTTAAGCCACGCAAAGTGGCTTAACCTGGCTTTGTAAATATGGTGCAGGGTACAATCCCATTGTATACATTCCCCTAAGTCTCTTATAGCTGAACAAACTAACATGAGTTGGAAAGGTAGTACTGCACCTGCAGTTCTCCTCCATCAAGTTGATGGTATCCTTTATTCAGGTCAAGACGGGAAAACACTTTGGCTCTGTTCGGTTTCATGATCATGTTCGCTATGTGTGGACCAGGGTGTCAATCACTCTCAATGGCTTTGTTCGCTTGGCGCATATCAAAACAAATGTGCCATGTTAAGATAATATTATTTTCTTATTTATCAAGGGTTTCAATGGTAAACTTAAAATTCAATATTTATCTTTTGTAACTACTAAAAAAGCAATGCATGTTTTCATGACATAAATGTGTATGATGTCAAGTGTGAATAATGTGTAAAAAATAATTTGCTATAATAACATTGATGAAACTCACTACTACTCCTTAGAAAGAAAAGCGCAATGCAAGTCCATATCCTGCCCTACCCTTATGATTCTTTGCCTGATGCACCGAGAAGCTGAGGTTATTTTATAATCGCTGACGAGGCGTGTAGCCGTGACTTTTTGTGAACAGAGATTACTGATAGAGCATGTGCGAACGGGAAAGCATCAAGGTGAATAGGATAAGGGCGGCGGAAGGAGCAGAGATATTTGTCAGAGTGGTTTCTATCTTTGAGCCGTAGAAGAGAGAACGTTTGGTGATGCTGAAACAAAGTAATGAGGTGAGATGGAGAGGATAGTCCTTACACCCCACCGCAAAGCCACATGTGTCCACTGTCTCGAGATGTATATTCATTACCCACCCCACTCTCCTACCCAGAGACCCATCTCACCCTCCCCTTTTGGCTGTGTGGATGTACAGGCGCCACCATCGAGGCAAGAGATATCAATCCAGTATGAAAAATGCAGAATAAATTATCATGGGTTTCTACACAGCACCACTGCATCCCTAAGCATGTCTTCAGAAGATGGCAGGGCCCACAGAAAACAACTCTAAAACAGTCTATGCAGAAATTGTGTTACAGTTTGGAGTTTTCAACACAGTTTTTTCAACCCTAAGGGCAAAACACAGTCTGTCTTTGTCCATGTTCGAGCTACAGATACATTGGAGATGCCATTTTAGTTCTGTTGGCCATTAGATCTCTGTGGTCCAAGATTCAAAGACATGCAGAATGATCAAGTTATAATTATTGGGCTAACAGGGGCCACCCTTTTCACAACCAGGATCTTCCTCTGGCTGTAGCTTTGTTGTATATCATAAGATATGTTTTATTCTTTATCCTTTCCTCCATATATTTGACCAGTTTCCTTCGCTTATACATCCCAAGCCCCTCCATTTGATGGGTTACCTCCAACTACTCAGCATGATATCTTGCTCCTTCTCACTTTCGCATATATACTCCCACCCACAACGCTCCATGTACATTCATATTCCTAGACAACACATATTTCTAGACAGACTACCATGTATAACTTTCCTCTATATAATGTGTCCAACTCGCCAACTGTGTCTGCCAGTTCCTACCAGGTGTGTGTCCTACCTGACATGCTTGCATTTTCTTTTGCACCATGCAAGATTCTCCTAAACAAGCTCAAGGGTAAGATTGCTCAGAACAACAACAGGAATTCAGTTCTGCCCTCTTTGCTGTACTCACTCATTCTGTCAAGCACAACGCATAGGTTATAATCAACAAAGAGCTGATCCCCAAGTGATAAGCAACAATGGTCACTGAGGGAGATGGTGCTATGGGATTCGCCTATGAGTTTGTTAATTTGAGATTTGAAACACCCGAGGGGCTCTCTGTGGCTACCTTTGATAATGGTGCCTGAGGTGCCCTGATGTTATGGGCTATGACTGCCTGAATCATGGGTCATTGACCTTTTAAGTAGATGCTGAGGTGTCTCTGCCATGGCTCACTCAAAGGAACATATTGCATGCTCTTTTTAAGCTGCCTGATGTATCTCTTTGGCTTGGATAACAATATAAATCTGTTGTCAGAAACTTTTTCTTTTTTTTTAAATGCTGAATAACCGCAATCAAAACTGCACAAACACTGTTGTGTAAATATCTATAGTCAGTTTAGAACACATTGTGGCAAACTGCAAAACAAGCCTTGGTCTTTTCCCACCTGGAGGAGGCAATGCACACAACACCCCTATCCCAACACAACATTGGAACTTTTGAGGGAAACCAATAAGCTTCAGCATGCTTCATCAAGTATCAAGTTTACCTACATCACTTCAACACTGAAGGGCCTACTCTTGCTCACCTTCCAGTCTTAAATCATCTACAAGACAAACTACAATGCAATCAGAAACAACTATGCTGGTTACTTTGTTGAAAAATAAACCTCCTCAGTAGGCGACCCCACATCAGCGTCCACGTTTTGCCAGACTGGAGATCCAAGAAGCAAAAGACAAGAGGGAAGCAGGTTTCTATGTGTGTGAGGAAGCTTTTGTTCATTAATCAAAAATAGTGCATTATTAACAATGTGCAGAAAGGTAATTTACACTCGTATTCATAAGTGTACATTGATTTGGAGCTACTGTATTTGAAGCAATCTTGATATGACTTATTAAAATGTGTTTTTTTGGCTTATGCTAACTAGGCCTCAGCTAGGCCTCATAGCCATCTTGTTAAAAATGGATGTACATTCATTGCTAATGTTTCTGTTGCTCGTAACCAAGCTAATCATGTTTGCTAATTGCTGAATGACACTGTTCTTGAAAATAGCTCTCTAGCATGGACTCACTAATGTAATATTTATCCCAGGATCCATGAGGCATTACGTTAATTCACCATGGTCCACTGTTATTTATGTAACTTGTCTGTTCTACCCCTTCGGGCGACATCAGGTCAGAAGCTCTGAATCAATATTCTTGTAGTGCGTTTGGGTCAAGGTGGTAGGGCTGTATGACACTGTTCAAGTTTGGATCCAGATTTCTTGATTTTTTTTTTTTTGCTCAGACCACAATGACTTTGTACTGGCCATATTTCTCTATGCTAAAATGTGTTATATAAACGCTCGAATTGGGGGTCAGCCGGAAGAGCTTGCCTATGCTACTTGGGATACTGTCTGACTTTGCTGCACTTTTGGGACTTAGCATTTTTTAAACTTTTGTCACTTTTCTGTATAATTCTGAACTGATGGCCCCCTTCATGGCAATTGATTTCTATGTAACCCAGCCACATCTGAATTTAATTATCATGCATTGTACCTTTTAACATTTTTCTAATCAACCTTTATGTATTTTCTAATTCTGCTCTAGAACCCACTTATTGATCAGGTCCTTTCTTTTACTGAATTTTTGATATGCTGATATTGTAACTTATCTTAGGACATCGTGCCTCGTGAAATTAAGGGTAACACTGCCCCTAGTCCACCCAACCCATGGACGTACCTTTGAAGTGTAAGATTGTAAGAGAATACCACACCGACATATGCACCACTGTATTATTTGACCCAGGGTCAGCTGACACCCAGGGTGAACCACCAACCCTAGACTTTTTTGAATACTAGGCACCCAAAGAAGTTTAGAGTGGTGTAGCTTCAGAATCCACACAAACATCAGATCTTTATCAAAAATTGCAGATTTTCCTCACATCTGAGAGGAAAAGTTCAGAAATCTGCATGGATCAACAAAAGTGCTACCACCCAGCATTTTCAAATTTCTCTTGTTAAAACTGGCACCCCACTTATGTGGATATGCCTATTGCCTGTGAAAGAAAATACTTGTTCTGGTGTTGTGGGTAGCAGTGGTATTAGGGCCTAGTCTCAGCATGCACAAATGGCAACCTACTAATGCCAGACATTACTGAGAACTAGATGAATAGTGGAGACTAGGAATTTGTGTCGTGCATGGATCCCACTACAATTCCTAACCAAAAATGCAGTGTCACATTTTGGTTAAACTCACAGATGTTCTTCAGATTTCTGTGAGGGAAAATTCTAGAATCTGAAGGGGGTGACAAAATCCATGCCACCGACCATTCACACATTCCTCCTGATAAAAAACACAACATAGAAATATAAATTATTCATTCATTCTGGGGATGTGGGTTGATGCAAAATGTGTGCCTAAGGTAAGGCAACCCCCAAGGAAACTTATTCAAACATTTCTGAAAACTGCACACCCAGAGAAGTCCTTTGTGTTTTGATTTGAATGGATGCCACTACTTTTTCTAAACCAGAATGCATCAAACTTCAGCTAAAATCATGGATTTTCTACACATTTCGGTGAGGAAAGGTCCAGAATCTGTCGGTATCAACAAATGTCATACCACCCAGTCAGCCCCCAAATTTCCAAACAAAAATTGTACCCACTTGTGTGGGTGGGTGCATCACCCTCAACAGGAACAAGTCAACACTTGGACCACGTGTAGTCAATGTGGTGTCACGAGGTCTTAACATGGTTACAGTTTTGGTCTGTAATGTGCGTTAGGGCCACCCACAGAGGGGTGGGGGGCAGTGTTTAATTTTGGTAAAACGTAGGACTTTGGCCATTCACTGCCTGAGTTTCTTGTCACATAATTATGGGAAAATATTTTTTGACTCATACTTTAACGTTTGTAAGGCATATTTAATAAAAAATAAACTGTTGGAATCCATTCAAGGCACATCACCCTGGATTCCCAAGAGTTTCTAGGTTTCAGAAATGACCAAAGGTCTACTGATACTGTGCTGAAATGTTAAGTCGTCACTGAGGAAAGAGACAGCAAATTGTGTGTTTTAGGAATATCTTTAACATTTGCAGGGCATTCTGTATGAAAAATCTTAGTGGGTCCATGCAAGCCACATCATCCTTGATTTCTCCTATTCAAATGACCAAAAATGACAAGTAAAAGGAAACTGGGATTTCTCTTGAAGTAGTTTTGACACCACATTATGCCTCTCCCTCAGGGCAGGATAACTGTCTGGTGCCTGTGGGGGCCCGATGCCAGGATGATCCAGAGTGATCCAGAGTCCTAGCCCATTCCCTGGCTTACTCTTTACCTTGCTAGTCTGGTGAGCTTCCAGCACCACTTGTGGTGACTGAAGCATGTATCCCCTATCTATTCACAGCTGTGCAGGTAACATCGGTGGGGCGGTGGAGCCATGTAAGGGGGGCTTTCGAGGGACAATGCAGAGGGAAAATTTATTATTTGATTAATTTTCCCTCAGCATCGTCCCTCGAATTCCCCCTTTACATGACCCCACCGCCCCACCTCTGTTACCTGCATGGACCACAGCTGTCTGTCTATCCCAGGGGGTTAAGTTAGCAAATGAGAAACAGATATACTGAATAGGCTGCAGGGCTTGCCCATCAACTAGACTACACCCTGGGTAAGAGGCATATCTGCTCCTCTGGGTGACGATTGGTGGGCTCCCTTTGTACATCACCCTGCTCCATTTAAATGTGTTGAGTTTGTGTATTCACATAAAACTCCATCTACACATGTAAAAGTAGAGCTGTAATAATCATTAGGGACATTATTTTTATTATTTAACGAGATGATCAAAACATCTTCCCACATTGTAAGCGCTACTCCATTACTCTGTTGGGCAGTTCACTCATGGCTCTTTTTATTAAACACAAAGCTTAATTTGTTAAAAACAAATACGTGCAGAGGCCCTAGCTCTGTGTTACGGACACACTGCTTGATTTGCAGAAATCCAGGCTTGCTTAATACCAATTGCCAAACACCAAGATTGCCTAGTTATGAACTCACCTCTTGCCTTCCACCAAACTAAACTTTCTGTATCTTTGCCTCACTCTTGCAGGGTTATTTTCATCTTTTTGTCACTGCTGTCTTACTGACATGCCTTTTCTGCCTCTCTTTGTCTGTCTAAAAGGTTGCTGAAAATGACCCACCACCTCAAAACCTGGCACAAATTAAGCACTGACACCTGTATAAACAAACTAAATGCTCCCAGTCATTGTGAACACATGGGTAACCGTGATGATTCCAATAAATATTTGCTCCAATGAAAGATGGAAAATCCACATGTGCATGTACAATAGGTAGCATGCTTATTCTCAGTTGCAGATTACATATAAAATCAGTTATTACAAGGCATCAGGAGATAAGGATGTTGCTGGCTCAGCCTCCAGGCCTGCACTGACTGGAGCAACAGACACTGGTGGAAACAAAGAATAAGGAATATTCAATACACATCATCACACCGTCATGTATGAAATCGGGACATACAGGCAACCACACACATCCATTCTTTCTCCAAAACAACCAACAAAGAATACCACAACGAACAACAATGAAAAGAACTAGAAGTGCCCCTAAAGTTAGAATTTATGCATGGAAAGAAAATTTAAAGGAAGTCTCGCTATACCTTGCTCTGAACAGGTTGCATAAAATAATACACACAAATTCTCTCCAAAGCAGCCCAAACCACTCTTCATCACTATCATGCACGCCAAAGCAGTCCCAGACAGTACTTTTTCTCAGCGGCTCAACCGTTGAACGGCCCTAATGTTCCCTTGCCTCATAACTGAACATATATATAACACAACCAGAAATAGGTTACAAATAGCGGTACTTAGAATGCTTTCATTACTATATGAGATTACAAAAAAAAGCTAATCAGAGTTCTAAGGAAGAACTTGCTGTTATCCAACACTACAAAATGACCCTCAAACACTGCTGGCATTTGCCCTCAGAGCCACATCCACCCCCTTCTTCTCAACGATGGCTTGCGCTCCTTTGTGGCCATGTAGGATTGAATTTTCTTCTTCTGCAGCCATGTCCTTGTTTCATCTCTACTCCTCTCTTTGTGGTTTAAGATAATTCTAACACAAATAAGCTTCGGCCAGTTATGTCCACACTGCGCAGATCCTATAATTCCTCGTTACGGGATACGCAACATTCCTTCGGTCGAGTTCATCTTTTTGGCGTAAATTGTTATCACGTCTGCTCTATGGGTCTTCGCCTTGTCTGGCTGGTACAAAACGCTTGATTTTAATTCATCTATGTTCATTGAATTTGCTTCAACTTCATCTGTATTCTCTGTTTTGAGTTCTGATTTCCCTGGGTATGGGGTGTAATTAGGACTTGTATTTGGTTCTGAATCATTGTCTATTCTGGACAGCATCCAGGGTCGCGGTGTTTCTCCTGCTGTAAGCAGATAGTTGCAGGGATTACTGATTCGTAATCCCGCGACTTTGCATTTCAAATTTCCAGAATTCCGCCATCACTCATGGTTGGGGGGGGCTCCTCTCTTGGTTTATGGAAGGGCTTTGCAGGCCAGTGCATCACACTGTGTGGCTTCACCTTTCGCGCCTTCCAGCAGACTCCCCAGGGCTGCCTGGTATGCAGTCAGCCCCCAGGGTGATAAGAAGCAGACAGGGAGGGGGACTTCCTCAGCCGGTGCGTTCAATGTCGGCAGGAGGCTGCGCTAGGTGTGAGCTCCCGGCAAGTGCAAACAATGTAAATACAATTAGTTATTGGAAATCCAGCAGCCTGCAAATGTCAAGGAGCAAGAGGCATGAGCACTTATGCTGAGGAAAAATTGTATCCGCTTGTTCTTGTTTTGTTTTACTAAAAAGAATCTCCTAAAATGAAATCCTGTACATTTCGGAAAAGTAACAATATACATAGAAGCTGAAAGCTAGCGCACAAGTTAGATTTAGAATGAAAACATCTGAACATATCAAACGAAGGAAAAAGCGAAACAAACCAGTGTGTTAAAAACATCAGCCTGCTCAAGCAATCCGACGAGGACCAGTCCAATCCGTATTTCACTGTCGAATCCGCACAATTTAGCAACAGCATTGCTGAACGTTGCAAGCTGAGATAGGTTTTATTGTTAGCTCTTTCCACACATCAAGCAATGACCCCCTCCCTTATCAGAGACTAAGGGGTTTGTTTACGTTTTGGTGGACAGGGTGCTCTATGACAAAGTGGGGGATGGCCCAGCTGCCCTAGGACAAATGCGTTGTGTTAAATGATGTTGGTAAAAGTGCGGGAGGATCGTGATGGCCTCCCTGCTCACCAAACTCGAAATAAGGCCAAAACATCATGTTCAGGAAACTGCTGTTCTTATCCCCGGCCTGACAATCCTTCTTCTTTAACATATCCGTTCTCCTCGCCTGTGTTTCCTTTCTGAGACAGCATAATGTCAATTATTCATAATAATAAAATCAAGAGCTACCGATTTATTTAATCTTGGTTTCCATGGACATAAAGCTCATGAACTCTACATCGATGGGGGTGGGGGAGCAGTGGCGGCTCCTCCGCTAAGGCGGAGGTGCGTCACCCCACTGCTTTTAAGCAGTGTCACTAAAGGAAAAATAAAATGATGATACCCGAATATTATTATCATTTTATTTGTTCCTGCTGCTTTGCGGCCAGGGCGGGCGGGGCTGTACTGCTCTCAGAGCAGGTCAGGGGAGGAGTGGTTTGCCCACTCCAAGTGCGCATGATTGCCCGGCCGGCCTCACAGACATGCACACTTTGCATGTTCTCCACGCAGGCTGCATTACAGCCTGCGTGGAGAACATGTCCAGGCCCCCATATCCTGGCAGAGCGCCAAGCTACGGAGCAAAGACCAATCATAAAGATGCATTGTGATTGGTCAGGGGAGTCTGAGTGCTTCCTGGTTCGTGTTCCAGATCCTGATGCGGAGGAGAGACTGGAGAGATGCGCGGCAATAAGGTAAGTTTTATTTTTATTTACACCTGCCCCCGCCACCCCTGATCCGTGCCTGCTGCCACTGCGGAAGAGGAGATGAGGGGGTGAGTCTTGGCAGCCAAAGACTTATTTTACAAGCCAAAATTACCAGGCAGTAATATCACATCTGGTGTCTAATACCCAGGAAGACCAGGTGGGAACACTGCGTCAGTTGTGACCAGGTGGGATGAAAATCCATATGATAATTCTGCTCCATCATACTAAGAACACAAAATTAAGACAAGCAATAGCTTGGCCTCCAGGTTATCAAGAATGAGTTTATTGAAACAATAATTTATTAATATCTGATATTGCTGCTCAGCATAGCTAATGCGTTAAAAAATAAAACTATACAAATCAAAAACAACCACAAGATACAAATCTAAAACATAATTTAAGTGCCATAAATTTAAAAAAAAAACACACAAAACTATTTCTTTATGGTTCTGTAATATATAATAGTAGATCTCCGGCATTTCAGCATTTTAAAATTGGTAATTTAAACTGACTCGGAATAAAAACTAGAAGGAAATGCAAGGTTAAGCATACTGACACAAATGAGTGCTATTTGTTTTGTCTGCATTCCAAACCCAAGACACTCCTAACAACATATGGGATTGTTGCATGCTCTTAACTGTCACAATTCAGTGGTGGGCCTCCATGCTTGACAGAAGTTTCTGCATGACCTAGGAAGAAATATGTGGGTACTATCATTTATGCCATGTGCCATTTGATTCAAAGTATTAAATAAGCAATGGAAAAATCAATAGGTCTGTGTAAGAAAACAGGGCTCTTTCCAGAAGCCCCCCACTTTTTGTCCCCATTTAGACTACTAGATGCTGGTTTATGACTCTGACAGTGCCTGTGCTTTCTACCAAAATTGTTATGCGTGAATTGGAAATCCCAATTCACAAGGGCTTTACCCCCCCCTTATAAGCACCTAGTATATGTTACCAGTGGTACCCAGGGCATAGGTGGTAAATGGGTCCCCAAGGCTGCAGCACAGTTTTGTGCCACCCTGATTGATCCAAGTAAACTACTGACAGCAGGCCTGCCATTGCTGACTGTACGAGAAGCGCCAACTGCTCGAACTTGACTGTGTCCTCACCATGTGTTGCACTGTCAATACGCAATTTTTAATATATGTCAGCAACCCCTAAGGAAGGCCTCCTGAGCCCAGGAGGTAGAATGCATTATGTTAAAGGTAAGGACATATAAGTGCAAGCCCAAATGTCCTTATAGTGGTGTTCCGCACTAGAAACCATTAGGGGCCTAATTGCGAGTCTGGCAGTCCATGGACCGGCAGACTCATGGGTGCGCAGCAGTGGCGGTCTCCCGACTGCCCTATAACAATTAGGGCAGTCAGACTCCATTGCCCTACGGCAATGGCAGCTCCCTGGTAGTGTTGCAGTGATCAAGAGGCCGCAATATGCTTGTTTCCTCTCTGCCACGGTTTTAACAGTGGTGGAAAGGAAACAAAGGGGGCCCTACAGGGCGGCCTGACCACTTGTTTGGTGGTGCAGTGGCAGGGCAGACACAGCACCGCCAAACTCGTAATCAGGCCCTATAAGTGTTAGCGGTCCATATGATGACATGGAATGCCACCTGGCATTCTTGAGGTTGGCAGCTCCATTATGTTATAGCTAAACAATATGGACAAACCCACTGAAAGAAAAACTTATGAAACTCACTGTTGTGGTAAGCTATTTCAGGGAACCATTAGGTTTTCTTAAAAGACCCCTCACACACCAACCTAGTTGGTGTCATGCTTCATCATTGGGGTCCCAACCGGGTGGCCGAATGCCCCCCGGTTGTGCTACAACGCCTGATTACAGCAGAGTGGGTGTGGTGTATTTGTGTGAAACAATGTTGGTTAAAAATATCTCTGGGAATCCTTGCCTGATATGTTTATTAAAGACGGCCCAGGATATCATTATCAAAAATCACGCACATTTGCACCTGGGGAATTAGTTATTCAAGGAGGTGTAATCACCCAGAGGACTAGCCACACCTCCAGGGTGAGCAGCCTGGTCTGTACACTAAAAGTAGTTTCTGCCATCTGTAGGAGTGGTAGAATAGAAGGTCCTGGGTAGAAACAGTGTCCCACACCCCTGGATGTGGTCACCACAGGGGCAGACTGGCTGCAGGGACTAGCTGCCCATTGGTTACTAGCTCCCACACCCCTAACTCCCCAAATCTAAGATTTAAGGGACCCCCCTGACACCAGAGCCTCAGTTCTGAACAACTTGCATTAAGGAAGGACCAAGAGGAGACCCATCTCGACGACAACAGAATTTTGTCCACAGCACTAAAGCAAAAGAGGGATACTTTGCCCCTGTGGCAACAGACTTGGAAATGAGTGAATGAGCCGCACCCTTGGCTAAAACTCAGCACTCCCTGGCAAAGGGACCCCTGCAGAAGCCTGAAGCACCCTCAAACTCCACATGACTAGTGGCACTAGTCCCCTGTAAACTGCAGATAAATCAACGCTCCAGATCTGAGGAATCGCTGGCCATCGGGCCCTCCGTGAGATCATCCAAATGTGATGGTCTAGTGCATTGGGGGAACTGTAATCCTGCCTTCCACAAAGTTAGAAGGAGCTACTGCGTTCCTCTGGGATACCGGACGTTGAAGTTACTTTCGGCACTGCTTACCACTGCCAAAGCTTGTTGGTCACCAGTCTGGCGACTGACCCCTTTGGTCAATGCTGCATTAGGATCCATTTCACCATCAACCAGCTAAATAAACACACCATTGTCTTTTTGCATTTTTTCCCCAGCAGGACCGTCTCAGTTGTAAACGCAGCTCCCCTGCGGCTTCTGTTCAGCACCAAGGACAGCCAGGACAACTCTGCACCCGGGCTCCATGGGCCAAGCAAAATTAAACTGACTGTCAATGGCTTGGGCCTGGGACTTGCACCACCTTTATCTTGCAAGGGTTCAACATAACTCGACCTGTGTCAATTACTTATCATCCATGTTGATACCAAGTGTTCCTCTAGCAAAGCCTGATTGTTCTTTTCAACATTACCAGGGCTGAGCTAAGGATTTATGGGTGTGAAACCAAGGACCAAGTGCTATTGGATATCTATTTTTGGTAAGTTCTGGTGGGGCTTTTTCAGTTTTTTCAATTTCTTTAAAAAACAGTGACTATCAGTGGATACACATTTTCGTGCCATTAAAAACAACAGAAACAGTGTTTTTTCTGTGTCTATGGAATGTTTTGCTTTTAGTTATTGCTTGCTTTCTGCACTGATAGTGCATGTGTATAGATAGGGTGTGTACAGGGTATATGAGGAAAGATTCTTATAAAACCAGTCATTTCACCTAGCAGTGAAATCAAATGTAGCCAAAATATCAAATATGATTTTGATATTTCCTGATTCTCTACAGTTTTAAAATAACTAAATAAGACCTAAAACATGCTTCAAAACACTGCATCTTCAGACCAAAGACCACAAATCTGAAGAAAGCAGAAGGAAGAAGAGACAATATTGTAGTGACATCCCTAAACAACAAACTCACGCAGCTTAATGTTAGCCCAGTCTTTCCTGCTGCTGCCTTGTATAACAAAGTTGCATTGTATTGGCCCCTTCGGGAAGAAATAAAAATGACTCTTTCACTCGTCTTTTCCCTTTATTGAATGGCCTTAGTTTGTGGTTGCAAAGGTGTTTTTTCAGTGTTTATATGTTTACATTGGTGATGGCTGTTTTCCTTTTGGTGTGGTTTCTATCAGTTATTTTAGGTTTAAACCTAAAACCAGGCAGCCTGTATTATTCTTGAAATAGAGCAGGCACGATATCCATCATGTTTGTCACAGAGTAACCCATCCGCCGAACTCAAAATCAGGACCATATTTAAACACATATATTACCTACTAGCGGTCAAGAGTAGGTATTTATAGTTAGGACCTTGTTTCTATTCAAAAATAGTTTTTTTTCCCGCCGAAAGTTTAAAAAAAACAAAGCTCAGGCTTCCGCGCTTCATGTTCTTTATGATCTCGGGTGGGCTGTGTCCTGGGGGCAATGACCTAAATATATGCAGGGGCCCCCGCAGCCTCAGGGACCACCACCTCCCTGGGTCTATGCTCATCAAATGGGCGGCCACGCAGGCCCCCCTGCAGCTCCAGGGACTACCACATCCCCGGGGCTTTGTTTAAAAAAAAAGTTTGGGGGGCTTCTGCCCTACCATGCAGCCCCGGCAACTGCCACCTCCCTGGGGCTATATTCATTAAATGCAGTGGGCCATGTGGGTCACCCCAGCCCTAGGGACCGCCACCTCCCTGGAGCTTTATTTTTAAAGAAAGGCATGGGGCAGCTACTACCCCCTACGCAGCCCCGGTGGCCATCAACCCCGGGCCTACCTTAAAAAATAAAGTGTGGGGGGCTCAAATCCCCCCATAGTGCCCTGGGGACCACCAACTTCCCTGGGGCACAAATTAATTAAATGCGGGGTCCATTACGGACCACCACCACCCCAGGAGCCCCCCCTCCAGGAGCCCTCCATGGCCTTGGTGAAGGAAGTGGCCCATTTGGGGTCACCCGGGTCACTCACGATAACCCCTCAACTTTCCATACCAAATGAGGTGTCGGTCAGACAGTAGAGAATACAAACCGATATATGTTTATTCAGATACACTTGAGTGGAGCCCGGTCTGTCCAGACTCTTAGGAGTGCTGCAGAGGGACTGACATCAGCAAACATAGAGATACATTTTGTACATTTCAGAACCAATAAAGGCACGCCCATAATGGAATTTTCCAAGCAGATGCAGCTAAACAAAGAAGCACAGTAGGATGAGTTTCGACTCTGAGGCTGGGCACACACTATCTCCTACCCAAGGTCACTCTGTCCATGCCCGTCTCTAGACTGGTGGGAGAAGGCCTCTATCTAGTGGGAAAGGTATGCGTTAATAAGAACAGTGTATTTTTTAGCAGAGCAAAGCCTTGGAGAAATGAACATCACCAGGAACCTTTTTTCAGAGAGACAGACATTAGTTTCGATTGTGGTTCAAAATGCAGCCAAACATAAAATGGTGCTGCGAATGCTAACTTAGATAGAGTAATGCACAAGCAAAGGTAACAAAAACATTTTCATTCTAACATTGGAGACCGCCAAGCCCCAGGGCTAGCTCCATCAAAATCCCGGGGTGCCCACCCCCGGGATATTGTAGTTTGCTATGACATGGCAGGAGCACTGCTCCCGCCATAGCATGCATGTTAGCAGCTCCCTCTGCCCAAAAGCTATGCCAGCTCCCGCAGGAGGAGGGGAGTAGGCAGGGACTGCGGGGGCCTTGGGGCTTCCCGTGGTCCCTAACGAGCGGTCAAGCCCCAGGGGATGTGGTCAATGGGGCCGAAATCAGCCTGGGCAGGGGGGCACACGGCCCCCTCCCCTTTAAAAAAAATGCATAGAAAGGCCCAGGGATGGGGTCCCTGGGGCTTTTATCGGCCTCAGAAGGGGGGCCACACACCACCCCTCCCTTTTATGATTTTTTTTTTTTTAAATGGGTTGGGCCCCGGGGGATGGGGTCCCCGTGGGCCCAAAAGCACCAAAGGAAGGGAGGGCCACACAGCCCCCATTCCTAAATTAAAAATATATATAGGAACCGGCAACTCGCCAGAGGTCCTGCCCCTTTTCTCCACTACTCTCCAAGTGCGCCTGCTAGTGCGCTCTTGGTTGAGGGATGAAGTCCCCGTCGCTGCTGAGGGTCCTTAGGGGACAACTAGCTGACCAGGTACCTCCAGTAAACCCCACACAGTGGGATTGCTGAGAACTGGTTGAAGGGCACACCCCTTTTTTACAACACACTGCAAACGCACCTCTTCGCACACTGCTGGTGGCGGGATGAGATCCCCCAAGAAGCAATCCACCAGGAGGCGCGTTTGCAGAGTGGTGGAGAAAGGGGGCGCGGCCTTAACCTCCACCAACTTGCCGAACTCTCCCTTGCTAACCTCAAGTCCCCGCTGATATCCACCCCCCCATGTCACAAGCACCCACTACTGCTACCCTTGAGACACCTTCGCCCGCGCAAGCAACCATGCCACCTTTCAGAGGAGGAAACCCAAGCTCTCGCCCTCTCCTACAACTCTACCACTGCCACCCCAATTCCATTAGACCTCACTGAAAACAAAATCCTGGCCATCCTACAAGACTACAACTCTGTCCAAGTCATCTCTTGTCCACTAGATGCGGGTTCCGAACATGCCATCAGCACGGTCACCATCAACCCCAACAGGTCAGCTACCCACCGCAACAGAAGAGTGGTCAAAAGCAACCTTGCGCCTGTACATCTGTCCGCCCAGACTCCTGACACTTCCCCCAACCCCCCCATCTGGTCTCTTAATCAACTGCCGATCAGCAGTTAAGCACGCCGCCGATATTGCTGATCTCATCCTGAATAAAAATTTCAACCTAGCAATACTAACTGAATCATGGCTCAACGAATACTCATCTCCTTGCCAGGACCTCTTAGTCCCTCTCAACTACAACATCGCAAGACTGGACAGACAATCCAGCAGGGAAGGAGGAGGCATCGCCTGCATCTACCGATCTAACCTCCTTGTCACGGATACCACTGACTCCTGCGAATACCTTGCCCTCTCCATTTCAACACAACTGTGCAACTTGCACATCTTTTACCACCCTCCAGGCTTGAACGACTCCTTCACCGATCACCTCTTGGAAATCATTACAACTAAGATTTCCTCCAACGCTAAAGAGATTTTCCTTGGTGATTTCAACCTGCACTTGAACGATCCCAAGTATCCTCACGTCAACACCATCAAAGACCTCCTAGCCGATCACGCCCTGACTCATGCCTGCTCACTGCCAACTCACTCATAAGAGCCCACCCTGGACTGGATCATCTCTAAGAAATCATCAGTCAAGCTTATCTCCATAGAAACCATGTGACTGGTCTAACCACCACGCCATTGCCTTCCTTTTACTCGGGACCCACAAGACAAAGGCACCGCAACCGGTGATTCCCAAACGCTGGGTCAGAGACACCAAGAACCTTGACCACAGGAAACTGGAGGCTCGCTGTAAATCTGACCTCCCCCCCTCGTATATAACAACGGTCAGTGACCTCAATGATCACTACTCAGCGACTATATTGAACATTCTGGATGACCTAGCCCCACTAAAACTAAAAGAACACAAATCAAAGACAGAAACCCCTGGTTCACTGGATCCCTCAACATGGAGAGGAGATCCCTGCTGCAATCTGAAAGAATATGGAGGCAGCACCCCTCTGCCGCTCATCTAAAACTTCTCTGCCAGGCGAGAAACGCCTACAACAAGAACATCCTTAATTCAAAAAAATTATTCTTCAGATCGAAACTGAGGAATGCCAAGAATAGACCCCACAAGCTCTTTGAACTGGTCAAACACCAATCCAATAAACTGTCTAAAACACCGAAAGGAACTCCCAAGACTCTAATATCATCCGAGGAATTCTCTTCTTTCTTCACTGATAAAATCACAGCCTTAGGAAAGGAACTCAGTGCCGCTACATACTCTCAACCCCTTCCTGACCTGCCCCCTCTTTCCATGCTGCCCCCACTGGCTTCATATTAAAATCAAGCATGCTGGAGCGACTTCAAGTACTACGATGAAGACTCCGTCTCTAAAATTCTCTCTACCTTAAACCCAAATAATCACTTTAATGACCTGCTCCCATCCAACTGCCTCGCTGCTGCCACCCAATCCATTGTTCCTAGCTGGACTGCAATAATCAATATCTCTCTCCGGCAGGGATCGATTCCTGACTCTCTGAAAGCCGGCCAAGTCCTCCCCATTTTAAAAAAACGTCGCTGGATCCAGCCTCCCCTGACAACTTCAGACCTATCTCCAACATCCCTCTGTTAGCCAAAGTGTTAGAGAAGTATGTGCAACAGCAACTAAGTCAACACATCAATAACTTCCTCCTATTCGATGACTTCCAGACCTGGGCACAGCACTGAAACTACCATGCTCCACATTGTGGACGATGCCCTCCAAGCCCTTGACCAAGGCAAAACCTGCCTTCTAATCCTCATAGATCTATCCTCGGCCTCTGACACGGTCAACCATGAAAAACTACTTGAACGCCTCAAACTCAGGATGGGTTTGGATGGCTCTGTTTTAGAATGATTTAGGTCCTTCCTCCACAACCGATCACAGAGATTACTAATTAAGGGCAACCTTTCTGCTCCCTCCCCGGTCACGGTTGGAGTACCTCAAGGATCAACCCTGTCCCCCACCCTCTTCAACCTTTACTTATAGCCACTTACTGAAGTACTTCGCACCGCTAACATCTCCTACCATATGTACGCAGACGACACCCAAATATACATCAAAATTTCATCACTCGAGGAGATTCTCTCCCTGAACGAGGCCCTGAAACTGACTGTCCAATGGCTTGCCTCCAACCAACTCAAACACAATGGAAAGAAAACCAAATTACTACTAATTTCCCCTACAAAAACCAACCCGGAGATTCAGATGTGGATCAAGGCTATCACAGCCTTAAATTGCCCACCAACCATCATGGACTCGGCCAAATCTCTGGGAATAATCCTCGACTGCAACCTGAACATGCGGGACCACATCAACTCGATGGCTAAATCAGCCAGGTTCCACCTGAGCTACCTAAGGAAACTGAAACCCTTCATCGATGCCCCCGACCTAAAAATGGCAGTCCAAGCACTAGTCATCTCTAGACTGAATATGGCTGTTCCACCCTCTCAGGTTTACCCAAGATCTCCCTGGCACCTTTAAAAGCCTACCTCAACGCGGCCGCCAGACTACTTACCAGCACAAGGAAATTCGACCACATCTCTCCACATCTGAAAGCTTTGAACTGGCTTCCCCTTGAGGCCAGAATACAGCTGAAACTGGCATGCATCACACACAAGGCTCTATACGCAAACTCCCCTGCTTATCTAGCACAGAAACTAGTGGTATCTGGAGGAAGCAGGAACTTCCGGTCCGCCAGAGACCTCTTGCTCCAACCTGCCCATTTTCGGGGGAAAAAAACTACAAACGGGCTTTCTCCGGGGCCGCACCAAGAATTTGGAACTCTTTCCCACCCGCCATCAGAAGAATCCCTTCTCCTGCACGCTTCAAAAAGGATGCCAAAACTTTCCACATGGGTAAATTCCTCGCCACATCTCTGCCTTCAACCACCACAGAGAGTCAGATTAATTTACGACTATCGCCTTTCCCTCAGAACACCTACTCACTCCACCAAAAAACTGTGGGGCCTTGTACTGATTAACTGTAATTGTAAGCCGTACTCACGTGTCCCTCTATCCCCTATGTACCCAGCACCCCTGCCCCTCTCCAATCGTTTGTATACTTCTGTATTTCAAAGCCTTTTTGTTCACTTCTGTAAACCTTGTCAAGCGCTCTGATACCCTTACGGGTCAAGTTCGTGCTCTATAAAACACTGAAATAAAATAAATAAATAATAACTGAAGTCAGCTGGCGTTGTGACCTACACTCCCGGGGTGGGTGTATCATCTGTTCATTATAGGCCCAAGCCCTTTACCCGCACCTAAGAGTAATTTAAATAAAATATAAAGGTACTTCCCAATTTGCTTCAGAAACTGATAAGACATTCTAAAACCTTACTAGGAAAAGTTGTTTAAAAAGGGAGCAACATGGTGTATTTTTGACTCAGGCCTCCAAAACGCCAAATATGCTCATCAGTGGAAATCATCTTGAATGCTATAGCTTTAAAAAAAGTATAATATATAATTTGTTTCATTGTCCTAGCCGGCCTATCTGTTACAAATATGATGGATAATTAACTAGAAGGGTGAAGGAATTGAAAATGTTTGTGTATCTTGAAGAAATTCTCATTATACCTAGCATAGGAAAATCACAATTTCTGCATGGTCACCCTAAAGTTTTCATCTTTCATATGGACCTTTGATGCTGGTAGATGGCTTGGCCTCTGGGCCTATGAAGGGCAGGCATCCTGTCAACAACTGGCCACTTAACAAGGTTAGACATCTGGAAGGGTGACAGGAACACTTTCCAGAGCACAGGATAGCCTTAACAATTCTTTTGACTTTATGATGCTAAATGGGTTGGCAGGGACTCCTCCCCTTCTAGCCCACTACCACCCTAAACTTTCTAGCTCCAACCGTAGGAGGAGGTAATGTCAGTTTTGCTTTTGCTCTGACATCTGAATAGGGGAGGCATTAAAGGAGAGCCCCTCAAGATAGAAAAAGGAGTTAGCCATCTTGGATTTAAGACTTCTATGAGTTTTTTATCAAACTAGAAACCATATTATATATTGTGCCCTGAAGGGCGCATCAGGCCTGTGCGCCCACTTGGTGCACCCTCAACGCACAATGGTATTATCGAAAGGGCCGCAGACGCTTGTACGTCCCCTTCTATAATACTTATAGCGCTGGGGCACATGGAGCGCCTGCGCTATTATGAGAAGGTATTCCCTCTTTTGAATGGGGACCAGTGGCGGCTGGTGACATTTCAAAGTGGTGAGCGTAACATTTAGGGTTGAGTTTTAAGTAGTAAGCAAGTAAGTCCGACTGACATAAGGAGGGTTCAAGGGGGTGCTCTCCTGAGAAAAGTTTGAAAAAAAGATTAGAAAATTGTTTCTTATAAAGCAAATTTTGATAAAGAATTTAGTGAGAAAGCAAGAAGGTTTATGAAGCAATTGAGAATACGGGGCTTGACATATGTAAAAACATGAAAAACTGCCCATACATTACTGCATTAAACATGATGAACGTGCTACTGCAGTGTGCAAATTGTACACTGCGACAAGGTTTTTAATTATCCTACCTGCACACACGGTTGTCTCTGCACTGCAACTGGTTTGTAAAACTGAAACTTCTTCATGCCACTTTGATTGATGATCTCATAAGAAGCATGGTCATTGCACAATTAAAAGGTACATGTAAGTTATGTT
Source organism: Triturus cristatus (assembly GCF_964204655.1). NCBI lineage: Eukaryota > Metazoa > Chordata > Amphibia > Caudata > Salamandridae > Triturus > Triturus cristatus. The sequence continues at coordinate 235,641,901 of NC_140581.1, forward strand.
CTGACAACCTCTCCATGTTTCTATTTCCCTATGCTTTTCTCAAATATTGTCTGTCTCTCCCTATATTTGAACCCTTCTGGGTCATGCATTTTCTCTCTCCCTATCCTTTTCTCGTCCTGACTCTCTTCATGTGGCTTCTGCTTGCCTCTACTCCAACCTCATGGACCAAGAATTAAAGAAGGAGCATTACCTTTAATGTAAAATGGGAGAAAGGGATACCCATCTAGTGACTGTTGTGCACAATGTGATCCAGAAAACCTTGGGTTAATCCTAGATTATGCATGTGACCAAAATTGTGTGATCCTAGGCAAATATTTTATTTCATCAACTCTTGTTTTTCTTCCTTATCTCATACGAAAGTTCCTTCAAAGACGTGAGGTCAGGATGTGAAGTGTAAAAACAAATCTGCAGTAGCTGCTTAACCTACAGATCTAATATTCCCCATTTCTATTGCCTTTAAAAGAAAGAACTAATGGGTAGCACATTCAGCGTTTAAGATGGACTGTAGGTCCAACTTCACAGCTTTGGTTGCAAACTGCAGGCCCCATATCTAGATATCTGAGTGGACAACTTTGCCTTCCATCATTCAAAAGTGGATAAAACATTGTAGACTCTTCTGAATTAAGTAGTGATCATTGAAGTTCTAAGAGAAACTTCTTTTTAAAGAATGACAATGAAGGGTCACAATGAAGGATGGTAGGAGTACTATATGCTCCGTAAGCCAACATGCTACACATATAAAACCGAACATAAGAGAACAAGCAATTTGTAAACAGTAAAAGCATAATAACCATATTGTTGACCCTAGAAAGATGAACGCTGAAAGCCACCCGACCTCATCGCCACTCCCAGAATTCATCTGCATAATGTTGTAAATGTGATAACCTACTGTACCTTTAAAAAAATCTGATTGCTTTATTTGTCTTCACCTATGCCTCATTTCTATTAAAGTACCTATTTTCTGTGTAAGGCGATCTATCACTGAGCGATGGGTTTCTTTAGTGCTATATAAAAAGCAATACAATAATTACCAAACATCTGAGTTTGAAAAACAAATAAGTAAAAATGCATTTTAAACATGCAGTTTTTAAATTTCTGCATGCGATTCAATGAGCTTTACCTCAAAGTACTTGTGTTTTAATCAGCTGTGACTTATTTGTGGTTTTCTATATCTAAGAAACACTTATGGAAAAAGTGCTTTGTTTAGTTCTGCACAACATTGCAAACCAGAGCCTATGGGGCCTACGAACGCATTACCACACTTAATTGCACAGATCTCAGGGGACCCGGGCTGGAAATGTATACAGTACAGGGCAAGTACACATGGAAAGCGACGATAAAAAGGCACCAGGCCAGGGGCGGCTGGTGTTAATGGGCAAAATGGGCGTCGCCCTGCCCCTACCACTCTGAGAGGAGAGGCAAAAATAGAATTTAAAAATCGTCACGCAGCTGAAAATAAAATACTACTTGCTGCTCTTATTAGTTTTTATGGGCAGCTGTGATGAACTTTGCAGATGTCCTGCTCCTGCTGTGCATGTGCCTGCTGGGCGAGGTATTCATCGACCTGCAGGCACAAGCTGCAGCTGTGACATCACGGCAGAGGGCGTGCCGATTTTCAATGCCCTGAATAAGGTTGTATTTTGGGCGCTTTCACAATGGCCCGGGGAGGAGTTCAGGGAACTCCATTCATTTCAATGGCAGGGGTTGGGGCAGGCTGAGAAGGAGAACGAGGTAATGGGTGGTTACAATTTAAACTCATCACGAGAGGGGGGGGCGGGCTGTAGGAGGGGTGCAGCCAGATTCTGTCCTCATTCCTCCTTTGTTTTCACTTTTGGAAACGTTACTCATGAAGCGGAAGCTGTGCCTGAGCCCTTTCTCTGTGGACACGTCTCTCGTCGTGTTCGACGCAACACAGGCCCAAAAGAATACAGGTTGGCCCCTATGTTCCCATTAACTGCTATTACATGAGCCCCCTGGCTACATTCGAGAGTTCAGCTATTTTCAGGCACCAGGTTAAGCGATTTGCCCAGAATCACATCACAGGATATAAAGTCGGCGCCAAGACTCGAGCAGCACGTTGTCCTTTTTTTTCTCTCTCTAACCTCTGTTTCACCTCGTGCACAGCCTGGGTTTTTCTCTTTCGGCAGTGCACATCCTATGCATTTGTCTTGTAGTGTTTACCCCATGTCTGTCTCTGTCTCTTCAGAGCACATTGCGCACCTTTCTGTAGCGTGGCAGCCGGTAGCTGTCTCTTGTTACTTGTATTATCAGAAGGGGCTTAAAAATCCCAGGCTGCAAAGTGACGATATAAGATAAAACCGAGGGGAGGAATCACACGTGGGCCTCTGTGGACATCCGGCGCGCACAAACACTGAGCGTGGCAAACATTCACCCCAGGGCAGCACAATCAACAGGATAAAACCGAGGGGAGGAATCACACGTGGGCCTCTGTGGACATCCGGCGCGCACAAACACTGAGCGTGGCAAACATTCACCTCAGGGCAGCACAATCAGCAGGACATCTCCAACCTCCCGCCTTTGAAAACATCCTGCGTCAGTCAGTAGTAGGACCTAAAAACACACAGATGGGAATATGAAAGTACACTTCACCTTGGTGACACTGTCCGCCAAAACTATTTGTTGAATTTAAAAAAAGCATACAGTATCAGTCATGAAATAACTACTCTTAAGTTATATCTCGTCTGTGCAAGTGTCACAATACCATAAACAAATATTTTAAAAGGAAAGTTGTAGCTCCTCTTTTCGTGTCAAAAGAAGGACGCAAATATATTGGACGGCCGTTGTGCAGCTCAAGTCACACAGTGATAATTAATTGATGATAAATATCGGAAAATGTTCACAAATTTGGTGTCATCCTTGCGCAGGGACCATGCTAATGTCTGTATGGTTCCAATAAAGTCTAATTTTCAAACAATTCCATACTAAGAGTGTCTAAATGAAAGTAAAAACTGGGGGTATTACGCTTGTGGTACTTTCCTAACAAAATAAACTAAGATTCTTTAAAAGAAAAAAAATGTGGATGTAGAAAAAAAGCTGCTTTACATCAATTGCATTGCAGGTGCACTATGGGTATGCAAGTTTTAAAAATGACATCCCTGCCCAGGCGGGTCGTACTGCTCAGCTGGCAAAACACGTGTGACTGCAAGACCTATAGAAAGAACTATGGAGGAGATGAACCTCCGTTTCATTGTCATGGTGATGTTGAATACATTCTCAGGGAACCAGTTGGAAGTGTCTCACTGAACTGGTTAATGTCTCATTCAGCTGGTGAATTGTACCTCATGAATCTGGTTAATAGTGTCTCAGGGAACTGGTTAATAGATACTACTGCTTAATAGTGATTCTCAAGAAACTGGTTAATAGTGTCTCAGAGAACTGGTTAATAGATACTACTGCTTAATAGTGATTCTCAAGAAACTGGTTAATAGTGTCTCAGAGAACTGGTTAATAGATACTACTGCTTAATAGTGATTCTCAAGAAACTGGTTAATAGTGTCTCAGAGAACTGGTTAATAGATACTACTGTTTAATAGTGATTCTCAAGAAACTGGTTAATAGTGTCTCAGAGAACTGGTTAATAGATACTACTGCTTAATAGTGATTCTCAAGAATCTGGTTAATAGTGTCTCCGGGAGCTGGTTAATAGATACTACTGCTTAATAGTGATTCTCAAGAATCTGGTTAATAGTGTCTCAGGGAACTGGTTAATAGATACTACTGCTTAACAGTGATTCTCAAGAATCTGGTTAATAGTGTCTCAGGGAACTGGTTAATAGATACTACTGCTTAATAGTGATTCTCAAGAAACTGGTTAATAGTGCCTCAAGAAATTGGTTATTGGTGACTCAATTAACTGGTTAATAGATTCTAATAGAACTGGTTACAAGTACAACTAAGTGTCTCAAGAAACTGGGTGATAGTGTCTGAGAAATCTAACTAATAGTTTCTCACAGAATATGCTAAGTCCTGCAGAACTGGTTATTAGAATATCGTGCAATTAGTTAATAGTGTCACAGGGAATAGTTTAATAGTGTGTCATGGTTACTCTCGCGACGTTACACTTATTATCAACTTTTATGCACTCACCACTTTCAAATGTCACCAGCCGCCACTGCACCAGACCTATCATTTAGGCTTTGGCCCAGTGTAGCCCGTATTAGGTCTCAACTTCCACCCCCAACCTCGTGTGCCCCTTTGTGTGCTTATGCAATCAAAATGCCACAACATGGCAAAGACTCACTGGCCAGTAAAGGAAAGCAACAGGTTTTTGTTTTGTTTTTTACAGTTTTATATGGCACGATTTCGACCTGAAAGTATTGTCGCTTTACATCAACACCAGCTATTACAGAACGACACATTAATTTTTTTAGGCACGGGGAGATTAAGTAATGTGCCCAGGCACACGATCTTGATATGAAGCCTACAATAAACGCGTGAAATGCAGGTCTACTGTATGGGATTACAGCTCCAAATGTGTGAAAATGACCCCCATTCAAGCCACATCAAATATGTCCTGCAGATAAATCTCCTCTTTTCTGAAACTCAAGCAGGCAAGGGCACTTGGAACACTTGTGAGGTCCTGTGCCCTCGCCAACCCTGCAACAACTGGGGCAATGGGTGAACCTCAACCCACGAACCAGAGTTAAAACTCGACTCGTTGAGCATTGCTGTGAAGTGCAGCCCCCACGCCTTCTGCCAGTAAAACTGGAGCTTTGTAAACCTCAAGCGGCACTGCGCTGGGCCTGCTTCCCACCTTTCCGGAGGCATGGGGTCCGACAGCGAGGCTCAGAAATGCAGCATGTTTATTAACAGCGGGCGCTGAAATAAGCGAAAGAGAGCAAGAAGGGAGTGTTGATGAAAGAACACACATCGAGGGACACAGGAAAAGAGGAGAGGATTAAAAGATGGTTTACGAAGATGTCCCGGGCCAAGAGAGGTGCAGGAGGAGGGACCGATATACATTTGCATTTAGTTAAGGTATGTTTGTGCAGGCATGAGTTAACCCCCTTGGCCAGCCTACCCAGGCCTTTAAGTGGAAAACTGGGGGGTGGGGTTGGGTCTCAAAGGGGCGTGGCCAATGTAATTAAGGGTGTGGCTTAAAACCACGCAAGCTAAAAGTTTGTGCTTAGCAGAGTGTGCCGCCCGACTTGTATTTTGCTGTTTCTGTCATTGCATCCAGATATATGATACAAGTAACATCATACCTACAACAAGACAGGACTATTGGCTTTGTCAATAGTTGTTAGTTGCATAACCTAAATAAGCAGCAACTATGGGTTGTATTTAATATTGCAAAAGCTTCCACTTAAAGCCCTGGTGACACCACAACAATGTTGCTGCTCCTGAGTTTCAAAAAGAGAAGGGAAATCCAGAGACAAAAGGACCCTCTTTAAAGGATTTCCCTTCCCCTGGAACGCTCACCTGGCATGACTGTGAGAAGTTGGCCTGGCATATGCTGTCCACTAGTTATAGTGGGCACCTTGCACCAGTCTAAACAACCCTTATTGATGATAGGTTTAAAGACAACCTTTATTGAAAGCTATCCTAGTGGTAGCTATGGAGAGCAGCCTTCAGGCTAAGTCTTGAAGGAGTGTAAAGCAGCTTTATTTACCAGATTATAACCTCTTGAATTACTAAATGAAAGGAGAACCACACAAGGTATATATAAAATATATGTATTTATTTCTAAACACTCACTATTAATCTCTTTATGAGATTAGAGTCCAAGATACATAATAATACAGTTCTAAAACGACAGGAAATAGCACAATATTCAATGGGCCCTAGGTGCGGACCAAACCATATATTAAGAAAGTGGTATAAGACCCATGACTTGACTAGACACAGTGCCTAAAGCACATAGAATCGCTGAGACCCCAAGGAACCACCCAAGGTAGTGACACAGGAGACCCATGGGGGACGTGTGCAGTGTGAGAACACAGCCGCGAGCCCTGTAATATTCTATGGGAAAGTCACGGTTGAAATTTTTAGAATTTAAGGACACTTAGGAGAGGACTTTCAGCAAACCCCTTTAGATTTAGGGGGTTCTAGGGCCAGCACCCACGGGAGCACCGGAGTACTTGAGTTACCTCACCCAGGGAAACCAGGTGCATAGGTGTCAAATGGTGTCGGGAATCGTCGTTTATTTCAATGGCGATCTGCTGCAAAGTGCTGCTGCCGGTAAGAAGAAAAGTGTCCGGTGTAATCCAAGCCTGGATCGAAGATCAGAAGAACCTAAAAGCAGATGGGACAGAGTCTGGGTCACTTGCCAGTGACCAGGGGCACGATAGACGAATGCCCACCTATGTCAGGTGTTTCAGGTGCAAAGAGGTGAGGCTTGACTCTGCAGCCACGAGGACCAGGAGGTGTCGACGACAACCAGGAGCTGGATTCGAGCTGTCCCACAAAGGATGTCAAGTGCTGCGATGTCGGGCCCAGATTGGAACCAACAATCCTTGGCAACAGCAACCCACGCAGGAAGAGAAAAGATGCTTTGGTGCGGACCAGCAAGGTCCTGGGGACTCCCCTTTCAATGGAGAGTCAGGGCACGTCTGGAGCAACTAGGTAAGCCCAATTAGAAGTAACTTTGCCGTCACAGGGACCCACCAGTTGACGGACTAGGGATCGCAAAGGGAAATCAAGAGAAAACACAAAGGGCCAGCTCACGGAACTCTCGTGGGGTGTAAGCGGGCAATCTTCGGTGCAAATGCTGCTCAGGGTCAGGGCTACAAGTAACCCAAAGCTCAGCTGCAGGAGTTGTTGGAAAGCTGATGCTTTTTCAAAGTGACGCGGTGTCCAGGGGTTCAGGTTGCACGGTCACCACAAGGGATACGGGCCTCAGACTTGCTGTGGGCACTGATCAACCTCTAAGACCACAGAAAACCACCTCCTGTTTTGCAAGATTCTTCATAGTCCGGCAGGAGCTTCAGAGATGCAAACCGGTCAGATGCGTCTTGGTGCCTGCCTTGCAGGGGAGTAACTTCTTTACTCCAAGGGAGATTCTTCAGTCATCTAGCTCAATTTAGATCGTTGAAGTGCCAGGATTCAGTATCAGAGTTTCGTCCAGGTGTAATCTAAAGTCCTGTTGCCAGGGGTTCCTATCTTATACCCAAGGAAGGGGTTGGACAAACTCTAGGGACCCACCTATGGGAGGGTCAAGGAAGAGGGGTGGCTGGTAGCCCCTGAAACCGGTTTGAGCTGGACTATGCACAGGGACACCAAATGTGCCCCCAGTGCTGACTTCAAAGCACTCTTGGAGTGCACCCACCCAGCCCCAATACACTAAAGCCTGTCTGGGAGGTGGTGACACCTCCCTGTGAAAGGACACCTATTGTCCAGGCCTCCCCTGCTGGAGTTTCATCCAGCAGCAGAAGGACAGACTCATGTCTGTGGCTGGCAGCATCCATTTTGTGATGCCAGGGCTCTGTTAGCTGGTACCGGGTATACCGGTGCTGTCATGTCTCTCCCTCTAGAAGGGTGGGATCATACACCGGCACCAGTTACTGGTGTGGGGGGGTATGATTCCAAGGTGTTTGACACCAAACACGACCTGTTTCCGTGCAGCCATCCAAAAGTTAGCATTTACTGTTGGGTTATGGTTTGGCTGCATCACAAAGAACCCCGGAATAAAGGTTTCGAAGGCTGCAGAGGGGCTCTGCTCATGACTGGGCACCCTCTAACATAAAACCCAGCACCCTGCCTTCAGGATTGGTAAGGCCTGCCATAGGGGTGACTGATAGGTTTATATGGGCAGTGATATGGAGATATATAGTGAACCTATATCTCAGTAAGGGGTGCATGCACCACCTTACCCAGGCAGCAGTAGCAGTCCTGTGGTGTCATTTTGGAAGGCTTCCCAGGGGTGGCATAATACATGCTGCAGCCCCTGGTAGGCCTCTGGGGTACCTATGCCCTGGGTATATAGTATACCATATACTAGGGACTTGTAAGGGTACCCCAGAATCCAATCTGGAGTGTACCTAAAGTACTGGTAATCAGTTTAAAGGGGAAAACAGATAGGCTGGTGTCCTGAATAGCAGGATCCCAACCAAGTCAAAAACCAGCAAAACACCAGGAAAAAGTGGGGGCAACCATGAAGTCAGATTCCACCTTCCTACATAGACGTCATGCCGTAACTTCTCCACTAGTAAAAAGTGAGCAGTGTGAGCACGTGCACATCGATGTGCCTGCTGTCACTGCAGTCCGGAAAAAAACTGACGGCCTGTGCCAGGGCACAAAACAGAGCCCGATAGAGACCGTTTCGAGGCCCCCTTTAAAAAACTGAAGGTGCTCATCACCGGTGAGACCTGGCCCACTTAAAGCCCTGTGCCTACCTATTGTTCCTGCAGCCCAACAGTAAGGGTGACGTTGGCCCGGAGGAAGGCATGTGGAGGCTCCGAGTCCGAGGGTAAAGTAATCCGACCCTTTCCCAACTCGTCATAGGGTGGGATCTGTGTCCGTGATGCTTAGTGGTCTCACCCCATCCTATGATGACTTGGGAAATGGGAGCCAGTTCTACCTAGCATGAGGCCACTCCCCGAGATGATGTACCTGCCGCCCGGGGCTGCTTCAAAAAGCGACGCTGCTATGCGTCATTTAGGGGTGGAAACCAAGGCCCCAGATAATGGTAAGCCAGGGCTGAAGTAATTTAAGCCCTTTGGCAGCCACAGCGTGTGACACATGCGCACTAGGGCACATGTTAGTGAAAGTGCTTGCCTGACCCACAAGCGTGACAGTATGACTTCAAGTCATGCATCATAGGCGATTTGAAAGGTGCGTTTTGTTTTTTTGTTTTATGTGCCTTCCAAAGAGTTAATTTGCAGATTTTAATTATGTGATTATGTATTTAGTGATGACATATAAAGCAGGAAAATTGGAGGAGGGGAGCATCCCCTCCGCCCATTGAAAGCAGCTGCTCCTGTCCTCTTTGAGTTTAACACGAAGGTTCAGTTTAGTCCCCATTCTGGTTCTCTCAGCAAGGCTGTAATGGGAACCCAGAGCAGCCCTGGCAATTTTGCAGGACCAACTCCCCTTCCCTCCTCCCTCCTCCCTCCTCCCTCCTCCTCTGGGGGTGAAAGTGTGAAGCACTGCTGCTTTTGTAACTGGGGGCTGATATTGCTGCACTGCTGCAAAACCGGCATCCAGTAACAAAAAAACGGCTCCTACTGCTGCAAATCCGGCCACACCCTTCCAGCCAATGCCCGCTACACCCATTTTGCACCTGTCTCTCATTCTCCGAGTCTCGGAAGAAAACTGCAGACTCTACTATACTCCAACGTGGCTGGTTTATTTTCAAAGCCAATTTTCCCATTGCGCCTGCGTCTCCTGAGCCAATCCAGAAGCTGCTTTTCTGCTTTTTATGTATCAAACAGCATGGAAGCAGTGCCAAGATTGGCCGGGACAGGCAAACCAAGCGCTCCTCAGGAGACCAAGGGGTTGCAGCTGCAAACCCCCCAGGCGCCCGATGTACATTGGAGAAATCTCGAGTGCTCATGTCGGGTTGGACGCAAAAAGGCACCCATCCAACCTGACGTGCGCACTTGACTTCAAACTAAGCGTCCTGTACAGCCCCATCCATGTCTGCCCGCCTTGCCTCTCACTCAGTGACACTGCCTATAAATGAAAGAATCATGGTCCCCGGCCGGGAGAAACCAACATAAACTAAACAAATCTTCGATTGATTTACCGCTGGAGCCAAGGGGGCAAAAAATGAAGTGGCGACTCTCCAGCGCCCTAAAAGGGCAGCCGCCCATGCTTTTTCAAATCTTTATATTCACTGGACACCGCAAGCTTTCGTAAAAGACCTACATAACTAGACGCAGACTCTCCTGACAGTTGTACCCTCTTGTAAAATGTTTATCTTTCTAAAGTAACATTCTTAAACGCTTTAAAAAAATACATCCAAGGACTTAATGGCTGAATCATATTCATCTTCCGCTCCATCACCTTCACCGTCCACCGGGAGTACCACTTTTTGGGGAATGTGCTTTAAGATTTTGCAGCCCTCTGTGCTGAGACAATGTTTTACAATGGTAAATGCATTCCTGAGCGTGAACAAATGTCCTACGAAGGCATCTAGATATGCCTCAAATATGAGCAATTTTTTGGTCCGCACACAACAGCCAAGGAGTCCGTTCACAAAATAAATTAGTTCACAAAGGTCTTTATTCCTTGAATATTTATTTTATTTGTAATTCTTCCCAGTAGCCAATGCATTTCGTCCTATTAAAGGACTTCTTCCGGGCTACAAAACATAGATAACATACAAAAATTATTTTAAAGTTCTTCTAAAAACATATTTACGACAATATTTTCCATTTAACTCATCTAATTACATATTTACATTGTTCACACGGAGCCAAATATTCAACTAATTACTAGGCCATACTCATTCTTCAAATACAACAATAAAGCTTGTCTGTATACTCCAAGTCGGTGTTATAACAGTCAATTTCTATAAATTCAAAATCTTACATGCCCAGTAGATGACAGAAAGACAGTATGGGAAACTTATTATATACGTACTGTCTTATACTACTGACATGATCTATCTGTCCATTCATGTTTAAAATTCATTTTCATTGAGAGAAAATATTGAATAATTCATACTTTAGATACTCAATCATTCCCCATGGAATTCATAATAAGAAGACCTATCACATCAGCTATGTCTTGTATTGATGGTAACTTTTTGCCTTTATCATATAAGCCCATAACCCAACATATTTGATATTGGGTGTCTGATAAAGCCAGAGTGACTTCTACATTATTAATGATAATGTCAAGAATAAAGTTATGATGAGCCAAGCATGTTAGAACCTTGGAATCTTTCGCCATCTAACAATGCAGCTAATTATGTTCTACCATTATTAGGTCATCACATCAACATTAGAACAATTTCATCAAGTTATGATGTCAAAAGCATGTCATTCCAGGTCTCCTTGACCCTCTAAGTAGGCAGCTAATTATGTTCTAACCTCATTGCATCACCAGCTAGTAGTCATACCCAGTATTTTATCCAAGTTGTAATTATGACAATTAACGCCTTCAGCGCGGCGCGGATTACCGCGCTGTGCTGAAGGGTTCGTGCGCGGGCGGGGCCATGACGGAGCGGTTACGTCATCCGCACAGCGCAACCGATGCGCATGACGGAACCGCTCCGTCATGCGCATCGAAGGGGTTAAGACACCGCAATCCGTAATTACCTCATTAATCCATATATATTTTCCTATGAGTGTCCCCTCCTCTTCAGTTCAAGCAGACCACTCAGTCCTTTTTCTAGGAGACAATAAAATCATGTCACCACATAGCTAGCACCTTATTTATTAATGCCCTCAAACTTTCACCTTCATGGACATGCGTATTTACATATACCATCATATATCAATCACCCTGTAAGCCAAGTAGTTATTATCTGGACACGCATACCTTTATTTTCTCAGTCTTGATTATTCCTCATCTTGGAGTATTGGCACAAAAAAGTATTATAAAGGAAGTTTCTAAAACAGTATGTGGCCAATGTTGACCCGTTCCTTCAATAAAATAGAATAGATATATTCGTAATTACACCTCACATTATAATTTCTCTTTATTTAATCACGTATACATATTTACTAGTCAAATAATTTTTAGCCCTAACGAGCACTGTGTACATGCTCCGCACTCGTTATTCTTGTAACTAGGCTTCACTGTTGGTCATCATTCTATTTTGATGCACCCCATATATTATGGCAAGATTTTAAACATATATGGCGACAGTGGTCTTGTAACTATCGACCACTTGTCAATTAATTTGACCATATATATTGAGTTGCAATGAACAAGATACATAGTTACGTCTTTTACGAGCCAAATTTGTGTTTATTAAGACAAAAGGTGCTGTGCCTTTTCTTTACATTTAACATCATCGCACTACGTATTCCCTATAGTGACACTAGCTCTCTCCAACATTACCCTAAGCATGGATTCCGCATGTGCCTAATGTCAGCAGGCAAACAAAATATCACATAATTGCCCGTGTCATCTATCCCTCTGGCTTAGCCTGGAAGGCTCCACACCGGTGAATCTCTGCATAACCATGCCTGGATTATTAAGATACACTTATCCAGGGTTTCCCCGTTCCCGCATCACCCAATTGCCAAACAATGGCACGGTCGTGTGTGGCAAGCATTTCGGTTTTATCAAAGGTGCTCGCTGATAAAAGGGTGCCCTCACTGATGTATGATAATATATCTCCCAGTTCCAACTCACCTTGAATTATGTCAAGACGTCCTTCTTTCGAGACGACTCACCGCCAAGCCGAGCCATAATCACGACCGGCTTTTAAATTCTTCCAACATATCTGTACATGTGCAGAGGCAAGATGGACTAAGTTAACTGGCGGCCATCTTGTAGTGTCAAATTCATATGCCGACATAATCGGTTCTGCTTCTAGGGCTCCTAGTTACAAACCCAATCTCCTGCTAGGCGTAATCTAGAGTCACTGCTAGATTATGCATTAGACTCCCGTATCATAACATCGGAATATAGGGTGGATACAGATATACGTTCTTCCTTGTCCCGCGCATGCCTAGAGAAGCACGTACAAAAATCTGAGCGCGGCGGCCATCTTACAATGTCAAGTGCACCAGTCCATCTGGCCTCATTCTAAAATCTTACAGGGCGATTAACTTACTGAATATTACAAGTTGCCTAAGACATAGTTCCCAGCACTTGGCAGTGAGGACAGAATGTAGTCAACCATATGTCCTGTGAATTATACATCTTTCATCATTCATGGTCCCGCGCATGTATTAGTCTACCCATGGCAACTTAAATCGTCGGCCATATTGTCACGTATATATGTAAACAGAAAGTAAATAAGGTACCCCATTCGTAAATTCCAGTGTGGCAGATAGTCAAAAAGCCCAAATTGCTGTAAACTCCCCCCCAATTTTTTTATTACCAATTTCCTATCTACAGCTGCCATTCATAGGAACCTGACTCTTTTCACAGTATTTAATAATCTATACCATCACCATCATACTACATCATTATAGATGTTCGAGACTGCATATAAAGATGCCACACCACCTGCCATGTTGGCCATTGGTTGCAATCAGCCAATTATCGTTATCTTCACATGAGAACCCCAAACTGAGCTAAGCGAATTACGTTGAACTTAGATCAGACTTAACTGATTCAAGCAACATGAATATGAATTAAACTTGAGTCAGACTTAACAAGGTCAGCCAGCAAAGTTATGACCAAAGAAATATCAACAAGTTATAAAAGACAACTGGTTTCAGAATTTCGGAATGGCCTGTCCTCAAACCTATTACATAATCACAGTACATGATGTCCATTCTTTTTCACCAAACATAGGACCCATTATATGTGCACGTGGAGATTTTCAAAACTGGGCAGGGTACCATAACTTCATGTGTTCATATAATCTCAATTTATAAAAAGTAGTGCATCTCTAAATTGCTCTTCAAACCATGTTGCACACTGCGTAACTTACATATTCATTTTGCTTCTCTATGGCGTAATGAGAGTTCCCTATTTCCCCCTCTCTCACCATTGGTCAGATGTCAGATGTCAGAGCAAAATCTTTAAGAAACCCACCGCATGTAATAGTGTGTTACATGCTTCGATATCCATCCCCAAAGTTCCATCAATGCCATACATGGCGAGATGGTACGGGCTCAAAGGAACTGCAGCGAAGAGGAACAGTTCAATAAAACTATTGAGGGAATTAAGAGTAACTTTAAAGATCGTGGTTATAAAAAGGCCTGCCTTGACAAGGCGGAGGCAAGAGCGAAAACTTTGAACAGAAAACAGACCTTGACAACCAATCTGGATAAGTCTAAGATGAAATACAAGAAAGACACTGATCCAATAAATGGTGTTCTGTTTATTACACAGTACAACCAACACAGTAATCACATCTATAATGTGTTGAGGAAAAATTGGTCCATACTTAATGATGACACTAATCTGTCGGATATTATTTAAAAAAAAACTAAGGTTGTGTATCGCAAGGGTTATGCCATAAAACAAAACCTGTGTCCAAGTTAGGTAAAGAGGAACGACACTGAGCAAAGAGTTACCACATGGTTGCCAGTTAAACCTAATGGTTTTTATGTCTGTGGCAACTGCTCAGTGTGGAAAGAAGAAAACCACTGAATTCATGTACAATATAGACAAAACTCATGAAATCATGTTTTTTATCAATTGTAATATTACATACACAGTGTATGTAATTGGTTGTGCATGTGGTAAAATGTATGTGGGCAGCAGCATACGCTGTCTTAAGATATGGATTCAAGAACATGTCCGTGCAATAAGAAATTTAGATGAGAAATACCCTATTGCAATGCATATAAAGGAGAAACACCCAGGAAATGGTGATATCTGGTTTCATGCAATTGAACATCTGACCAATGGTGAGAGAGGGGGAAATAGGGAACTCTCATTACGCCAAAGAGAAGCAAAATGGATATCTAAGTTACGCAGGGAGCAACATGGTTTGAACAGCAATTCAGAAATGTACTACTTTTTATAAATTGAGATTATACGAACACATGAAGTTATGGTACCCTGCCCAGTTTTGAAAATCTCCACGTGCACACATACCGGGTTCTATGTTTGGTGAAAAAGAATTGACATCATGTACTGTGATTATGTAATAAGTTTGAGGACAGGCCATTCCGAAATTCAGAAACCAGTTGTCTTTTATAACTTGTTTATATTTCTTTGGTTATAACTTTGCTGGCTGACCTTGTTAAGTCTGACTCAAGTCTAATTCATATTTATGTTGCCTGAATCAGTTAAGTCTGATCTAAGTTCAACGTAATTCGCTTAGCTCAGTTTGGGGTTCTCATGTGAAGATGACGATAATTGGCTGATTGCAACCAATGGCCAACATGGCAGGTGGTGTGACATCTTTATATGCGGTCTCGAACATCTATAATGATGTAGTATGATGGTGATGGTATAGATTATTTAAAACTGTGAAAGAGTCAGATTCCTATGAATGGTAGCTGTAGATAGGAAACTGGGGGGAAAAAAAACAAATAATACTTTTTTTGGAGTTCACAGCAATTTGGGCTTTTTGACTATTCTGCCAAACTGGAAATTACGAATGGGGTACCTTATTTACTTTCTGTTTACATAGATAGGACATATATACATGACAATATGGCCGACGATTTAAGTGTCCAAGGGTAGACTAATACATGCGCGGGACCATGAATGATGAAAGATGTATAATTCACAGGACATATGGTTGACAACATTCTGTCCTCACTGCCAAGTGCTAGTAACTATGTCTTAGGCAACTTGTAATATTCAGTAAGTTAATCGCCCTGTAAGATTTTAGAATGAGGCCAGATGGACTGGTGCACTTGACATTGTAAGATGGCCGCCGCGCTCAGATTTCTTTACGTGCTTCTCTAGGCATGCGCGGGACAAGGAAGAACGTATATCTGTAACCACCCTATATTCCTATGTTAGGATACGAGGTCTAATGCATAATCTGGCAGTGACTGTAGATTACGCCTAGCAGGAGATTGGGTTTGTAATTAGGAGCCCTAGAAGCAGAACCGATTATATCGGCATATGAATTTGACACTACTAGATGGCCGCCAGTTAACTTAGTCCATCTTGCCTCTGCGCATGTACAGATATGGCGGGAGAATTTAAAAGCCGGTCGTGATTATGGCTCGGCTTGGCGTTGTGTCGTCTCGAAAGAAGGATGTCTTGACATAATTCAAGGTGAGCTGGAACTGGGAGATATATTATCATACATAAGTGAGGGCACCCTTTTATCAGCGAGCACCTTTGATAAAACCGAAATGCTTGCCACACACGACCGTGCCATTGTTTGGCAATTGGGTGATGCAGGAACGGGGTAACCCTGGATAAGTGTATCTTAATAAACCAGGCATGGGTATGCAGAGATTCACAGGTGTGGTGCCTTACAGGCTAAGCCAGAGGGATAGATGACACGGGCAATTATGTGATATTTTGTTTGCCTGCTGACATTAGACACATGCGGAATCCATGCTTAGGATAATGGTGGAGAGGACTAGTGTCACTATAGGGAATACGTAGTGCGATGATGTAAAATGTAAAGAAAAGGCACAGCATCTTTTGTCTTAATAAACACAAATTCGGCTCGTAAAAGACGTAACTATGTATCTTATTAATTGCAAGTCAATATATATGGTCAAATTGATTGACAAGTGGTCGATAGTTACAAGACCACTGTCGCCATATAGGTTTAAAATCTTGGCATACTATATGGGGTGCGTCAAAAAAAAATGATGACCAACAGTGAAGCCTAGTTACAAGAATAATGAGTGCGGAGCATGTACACAGTGCTCGTTAGGGCTAAAAATTATTTGACTAGTACATATGAATACGTGATTAAATAAGGAGAAATTATAATGTGGGTTCTCATTACGAATATATCTTTTCTATTTTATTGAAGGAACACTGGGGTGAGCCACTTAAGAACTTCATGCACCAGCTTCCCATGAGGCGACCCGGAGGAGGAGCTAGCGGTGTGCGCTCCATTGCGGTTGTTTATAAAAATGGCTCCCTCGAGCTTTGAGCTGACGAGCTCCTGGACGATGCACCTGCGTGCCTGTGTGGGCACTGAGGCCCTTGACGGTTGCTTGGCGGCCCTCTCTTCCACCCCTAACTACTTCTCTACTGAGGAAGAAAGTTATCCCGAAACCCGAGCCATGTCTCGGGCGATATTTTAAAACTCGGGACATGTATCGGGTCTAGAGATTATCACCAAGTACGTACTTGCACCCACTGGGGTGAGCCACTTAAGAACTTCATGCACCAGCTTCCCATGGGGCGACCCGGAGGAGGAGCTAGCGGTGTGCGCTCCATTGCGGTTGTTTATAAAAATGGCTCCCTCGAGCTTTGAGCTGACGAGCTCCTGGACGACGCACCTGCGTGCCTGTGTGGGCACTGAGGCCCTTGACGGTTGCTTGGCGGCCCTCTCTTCCACCCCTAACTATTTCTCTACTGAGGAGGGAAGATATCCCGAAACCCGAGCCATGTCTCGGGCGATATTTTAAAACCCGGGACATGTATCGGGTCTAGAGATTATCAACAAGTACTTACTTGCACCCACTGGAGTGAGCCACTTAAGAACTTCATGCACCAGCTTCCCATGGGGCGACCCGGAGGAGGAGCTAGCGGTGTGCGCTCCATTGCGGTTGTTTATAAAAATGGCTCCCTCGAGCTTTGAGCTGACGAGCTCCTGGACGACGCACCTGCGTGCCTGTGTGGGCACTGAGGCCCTTGACGGTTGCTTGGCGGCCCTCTCTTCCACCCTTAACTATTTCTCTACTGAGGAGGGAAGTTATCCCGAAACCCGAGCCATGTCTCGGGCGATATTTTAAAACCCGGGACATGTATCGGGTCTAGAGATTATCAACCAGTACTTACTTGCACCCACTGGGGTGAGCCACTTAAGAACTTCATGCACCAGCTTCCCATGGGGCGACCCGGAGGAGGAGCTAGCGGTGTGCGCTCCATTGCGGTTGTTTATAAAAACGGCTCCCTCGAGCTTTGAGCTGACGAGCTCCTGGACGACGCACCTGCGTGCCTGTGTGGGCACTGAGGCCCTTGACGGTTGCTTGGCGGCCCTCTCTTCCACCCCTAACTATTTCTCTACTGAGGAGGGAAGTTATCCCGAAACCCGAGCCATGTCTCGGGCGATATTTTAAAACCCGGGACATGTATCGGGTCTAGAGATTATCAACAAGTACTTACTTGCACCCACTGGGGTGAGCCACTTAAGAACTTCATGCACCAGCTTCCCATGGGGCGACCCGGAGGAGGAGCTAGCGGTGTGCGCTCCATTGCGGTTGTTTATAAAAATGGCTCCCTCGAGCTTTGAGCTGACGAGCTCCTGGACGACGCACCTGCGTGCCTGTGTGGGCACTGAGGCCCTTGAGGGTTGCTTGGCGGCCCTCTCTTCCACCCTTAACTATTTCTCTACTGAGGAGGGAAGTTATCCCGAAACCCGAGCCATGTCTCGGGCGATATTTTAAAACCCGGGACATGTATCGGGTCTAGAGATTATCAACAAGTACTTACTTGCACCCACTGGGGTGAGCCACTTAAGAACTTCATGCACCAGCTTCCCATGGGGCGACCCGGAGGAGGAGCTAGCGGTGTGCGCTCCATTGCGGTTATTTATAAAAATGGCTCCCTCGAGCTTTGAGCTGACAAGCTCCTGGACGACGCACCTGCGTGCCTGTGTGGGCACTGAGGCCCTTGACGGTTGCTTGGCGGCCCTCTCTTCCACCCCTAACTATTTCTCTACTGAGGAGGGAAGTTATCCCGAAACCCGAGCCATGTCTCGGGCGATATTTTAAAACCCGGGACATGTATCGGGTCTAGAGATTATCAACAAGTACTTACTTGCACCCACTGGGGTGAGCCACTTAAGAACTTCATGCACCAGCTTCCCATGGGGCGACCCGGAGGAGGAGCTAGCGGTGTGCGCTCCATTGCGGTTGTTTATAAAAATGGCTCCCTCGAGCTTTGAGCTGACGAGCTCCTGGACGATGCACCTGCGTGCCTGTGTGGGCACTGAGGCCCTTGACGGTTGCTTGGCGGCCCTCTCTTCCACCCCTAACTATTTCTCTACTGAGGAGGGAAGTTATCCCGAAACCCGAGCCATGTCTCGGGCGATATTTTAAAACCCGGGACATGTATCGGGTCTAGAGATTATCAACAAGTACTTACTTGCACCCACTGGGGTGAGCCACTTAAGAACTTCATGCACCAGCTTCCCATGGGGCGACCCGGAGGAGGAGCTAGCGGTGTGCGCTCCATTGCGGTTGTTTATTAAAATGACTCCCTCGAGCTTTGAGCTGACGAGCTCCTGGACGACGCACCTGCGTGCCTGTGTGGGCACTGAGGCCCTTGACGGTTGCTTGGCGGCCCTCTCTTCCACCCCTAACTATTTCTCTACTGAGGAGGGAAGTTATCCCGAAACCCGAGCCATGTCTCGGGCGATATTTTAAAACCCGGGACATGTATCGGGTCTAGAGATTATCAACAAGTACTTACTTGCACCCACTGGGGTGAGCCACTTAAGAACTTCATGCACCAGCTTCCCATGGGGCGACCCGGAGGAGGAGCTAGCGGTGTGCGCTCCATTGCGGTTGTTTATTAAAATGACTCCCTCGAGCTTTGAGCTGACGAGCTCCTGGACGACGCACCTGCGTGCCTGTGTGGGCACTGAGGCCCTTGACGGTTGCTTGGCGGCCCTCTCTTCCACCCCTAACTATTTCTCTACTGAGGAGGGAAGTTATCCCGAAACCCGAGCCATGTCTCGGGCGATATTTTAAATCCCGGGACATGTATCGGGTCTAGAGATTATCAACAAGTACTTACTTGCACCCACTGGGGTGAGCCACTTAAGAACTTCATGCACCAGCTTCCCATGGGGCGACCCGGAGGAGGAGCTAGTGGTGTGCGCTCCATTGCGGTTGTTTATAAAAATGGCTCCCTCGAGCTTTGAGCTGACGAGCTCCTGGACGACGCACCTGCGTGCCTGTGTGGGCACTGAGGCCCTTGACGGTTGCTTGGCGGCCCTCTCTTCCACCCCTAACTATTTCTCTACTGAGGAGGGAAGTTATCCCGAAACCCGAGCCATGTCTCGGGCGATATTTTAAAACCCGGGACATGTATCGGGTCTAGAGATTATCAACAAGTACTTACTTGCACCCACTGGGGTGAGCCACTTAAGAACTTCATGCACCAGCTTCCCATGGGGCGACCCGGAGGAGGAGCTAGCGGTGTGCGCTCCATTGCGGTTGTTTATAAAAATGGCTCCCTCGAGCTTTGAGCTGACGAGCTCCTGGACGACGCACCTGCGTGCCTGTGTGTCCACTGAGGCCCTTGACGGTTGCTTGGCGGCCCTCTCTTCCACCCCTAACTATTTCTCCACTGAGGAGGGAAGTTATCCCGAAACCCGAGCCATGTCTCGGGCGATATTTTAAAACCCGGGACATGTATCGGGTCTAGAGATTATCAACAAGTACTTACTTGCACCCACTGGGGTGAGCCACTTAAGAACTTCATGCACCAGCTTCCCATGGGGCGACCCGGAGGAGGAGCTAGCGGTGTGCGCTCCATTGCGGTTGTTTATAAAAATGGCTCCCTCGAGCTTTGAGCTGACGAGCTCCTGGACGACGCACCTGCGTGCCTGTGTGGGCACTGAGGCCCTTGACGGTTGCTTGGCGGCCCTCTCTTCCACCCCTAACTATCTCTCTACTGAGGAGGGAAGTTATCCCGAAACCCGAGCCATGTCTCGGGCGATATTTTAAAACCCGGGACATGTATCGGGTCTAGAGATTATCAACAAGTACTTACTTGCACCCACTGGGGTGAGCCACTTAAGAACTTCATGCACCAGCTTCCCATGGGGCGACCCGGAGGAGGAGCTAGCGGTGTGCGCTCCATTGCGGTTGTTTATAAAAATGGCTCCCTCGAGCTTTGAGCTGACGAGCTCCTGGACGACGCACCTGCGTGCCTGTGTGGGCACTGAGGCCCTTGACGGTTGCTTGGCGGCCCTCTCTTCCACCCCTAACTATTTCTCTACTGAGGAGGGAAGTTATCCCGAAACCCGAGCCATGTCTCGGGCGATATTTTAAAACCCGGGACATGTATCGGGTCTAGAGATTATCAACAAGTAGTTACTTGCACCCACTGGGGTGAGCCACTTAAGAACTTCATGCACCAGCTTCCCATGGGGCGACCCGGAGGAGGAGCTAGCGGTGTGCGCTCCATTGCGGTTGTTTACAAAAAGGGCTCCCTCGAGCTTTGAGCTGACGAGCTCCTGGACGACGCACCTGCGTGCCTGTGTGGGCACTGAGGCCCTTGACGGTTGCTTGGCGGCCCTCTCTTCCACCCCTAACTATTTCTCTACTGAGGAGGGAAGTTATCCCGAAACCCGAGCCATGTCTCGGGCGATATTTTAAAACCCGGGACATGTATCGGGTCTAGAGATTATAAACAAGTACTTACTTGCACCCACTGGGGTGAGCCACTTAAGAACTTCATGCACCAGCTTCCCATGGGGCGACCCGGAGGAGGAGCTAGCGGTGTGCGCTCCATTGCGGTTGTTTATAAAAATTGGCCATATACTGTTTGAGGAACTTCCTTTATAATACTTTTTTGTGCCAATACTCCAAGATGAGGAATAATCAAGACTGAGAGAATAAAGGTATGCGTATCCAGATAATAACTACTTGGCTTATTGGGTGATTGATATATGATGGTACATGTAAATACGCATGTCCATGAAGGTGAAAGTTTGAGGGCATTAATAAATAAGGTGCTAGCTATGTGGTGACATGATTTTATTGTCTCCTAGAAAAAGGACTGAGTGGTCTGCTTGAACTGAAGAGGAGGGGACACTCATAGGAAAATATATATGGATTAATGAGGTAATTACGGATTGCGGTGTCTTAATTGTCATAATTACAACTTGGATAAGATAATGGGTATGACTACAAGCTGATGATGCAATGAGGTTAGAACATAATTAGCTGCCTACTTAGAGGGTCAAGGAGACCTGGAATGACATGCTTTTGACATCATAATTTGACTAAATTGTTCTAATGATGATGTGATGACCTAATGAAGGTAGAACATAATTAGCTGCATTGTAAGATGGCGTAAGATTCCAAGGTACTAACGTGCTTGGCTCATCATAACTTTATTCTTGACATTATGCTTAATAGTGTAGAAGTCACTCTGGCTTTATCAGACACCCAATATCGAATATGTTGGTTTTTGGGCTTATATGATAAAGGCAAAAAGTTACCATCAATACAAGACATGGCTGATGTAATAGGTGTTTCCCTGTCTTCTTATTATGAATTCCATGGGGAATGATTCAGTATCTAAAGTATGAATCATTGAATAATTTCTCTCAATGAAAATGAATTTTAAACATGAGTGGACAGATGCCTAGTATAAGGCAGTACGTATATAATACGTTTCCCATACTGTCTTTCTGTCATCTACTGGGCGTGTAAGATTTTGAATTAATGGAGATTGACTGTTATAACACCGATATGGAGTGTACCGACTAGCTTTATTGTTGTATTTGAAGAATGAATATGGCCTCGTACTTAGTTATATATGTGGCTCTGTGAACAATGTAAATATGTAATTAGATTAGTTAAATGGAAAATATTGTTGAAATATGTTTTTAGAAGAACTTTAAAAGACTTTTGGTATGTTATCTATGCTTTGTAGCCCTGAAGAAGTCCTTTAATAGGACGAAACGCGTTGGCTACTACGAAGAATTAAAAAGAAAATAAAGATTCAAGGAATAAAGACTTTGTGAACTAATTTATTTTGTGAACGGACTCCTTGGCTGTTGTGTGCGGACCAAAAAATTGCTCATATTTGTCTGTTGTGGAAGGTTTCACAGCATAGGAAGCCAAAAGGGTCTGGTTTCCTTTGGTCAACGCACCAGATGATTATAAAACTTCCCACTATATAAATAAGTGCGGTACTGTCTCCTAGATCCTTTTGCTTGCAAATCATTTAGATATGCCTCAAAACCTTCCTTCCATTGTTCCAAATCTGTTTCAGGTGCCAATGGATTCGGCACACAAGCAGGAGGGGGTGCAATTAACTGCAGCATAATGAATGCAGAGATGTCACACCACAGAACAGATGCTAAAACACCTTCTAAAATGTACAGGATAAACAGTACAATCTAATTTCACTGTTTCTAAATAGTGAGTGACAATAACTAGTAGAAACCCCCCAGAAGCATTGCAAAGCCCTGCACAGAAATTAGATGTCCAAGAGCGCACCAATTGCTGAAGATCAATTGACACGCTTTCAAAAGCATGCCATTTGCTGTTTAATGATTTGTGCCTAGTGCCACTAAGTCAGGACTGAGACTTTCTTAAAAGCGTGTCAATCGTTTGCAGTGAAGAACTGACTGACCCTTTCTCAAAAGCGGGCCAGTCACTGTTTGCAGTAAATAAATCACCAACAGCGCCGGGCAACTGACTCCAATGTTTGATCTTTACTTTACATTTAATTGTCATGCATGCCGGTAGCTGCTTTGCTCCCCTGACTAGCAACAAACAGCGTGCCAATCGCTGACAAGAAACACAACTGGCAATGAACAGGGTGCCAATCGCTGACGAGAAGCACAAAAACACCCAATATAAGATGGTGCAATGACCAATCAGCAAAGAAAAGCGTGCCGATTGTTGATGTCAAACGCATAGCCGACCAATACCAAATTCAACACACCCAACGGCAGGGTGATGTGGTGTACACGCAATGCCTTTTTTGCCTGGAGTCGACTCAATTGAAAATGGCTGCCGTCTGCATGTAGTATGTGTGTGTGCAATGTCTCTTGGGTTCGACGGGAAGCACACGACCAAAAGCAGTAAGGCTTGCACTGGTAAAACCGCGAATGAGGCTTGCGCCAAAGAAATGGCAATGTGCCTGCACCAACCAAAATATACAGTACCTTTAGTACAGACACAGCACACAAACCTCCAGGGCACAAGTATTGCGACGACATCGTAATGCTTCACATTGCGCCCTGCACCAGTTCACAATGCCAGCCCCAACTGTCATCCATCACAGCCTCATTCCAGAATACTTTCCCCCTTAACATTATACATGTTCGTGGTACAACTGCAAACATTATACGTAAACTGTGTACAAAGGTGGCATTAGACCCAACACGAGGTGTAGGGGAGGCACAACATGGAGAAATAACATTATTTCTCTTAGTTTTTTCCTCTTTCCATGTGTGCTGCATTCAGCGCAGCACAGCACGAAGGCTTACGGCACTGGCCTACGGCAAAATATTATAAATGAGGTCATTCATTCTTTGGGTTTTTTTGCAGTTTTATATAGTGCAGGCTTGACCCAAAGGTAATGGAGTGCTTCACATGAGCATCAGTTACATTACAAAAGGACACATTCATTTTGGTTTTAGGCATGAGGAGATTAAGTGATTTGTCCAGAATCACAGGATGTCGAGCTGATGCCGAAACTCGAACCTTGCTCCCCAGTTGCAAAGTCTGCAGCTCTGGCCTTAACGCCACATCCTCTCCCTTAAGTGTAACATATAATTAAGTGATCAACTGGATAAAAAACAAAAAGATAACAAATTATTTAAAAGTGCTTCATCGATATTTGAGAACATAGAAAATATGTCCTCATTTTAGTTGATTACAGCTCTAACCATAATTTCTATGGGAATAAGACCCTCTCATGGTGAAGGGTGAACAGACAACAAATTAACTATACTTGCAAGGCAGGAGGGGCAGTGGCAGCACAAAGGACTATATGGAGGACAGAGGGAAGGAAGGCAGGCGCAACACACCAAGCATACAGTACAGGCAAGAGAGGTTGTGGCTATATAAAAGATCATTGAGGGCAGAAGGAAGAGGGAGTGGCAGTACAACCATACATGCCAACAGATCAAATTCAGGCAGGAGACTCCCGATGTTTTTAAGCCCAAAAGTGCTTTATTTTCTCTGTCTCCTGCCTAAAATCTCCTCCTTTTCAATGTAAGTCAATGGGGAAAATCAATTCCACAGGTTTTTTTTTTTCAAAATCTCACTCTTACCAAGTTCAAAATGTTGTCAAGTAAGATATATTGGATCACGGAGGGCAGGAGGAATGGGGTAGGGACATGGACTTGGATAACAGAGGGCAGGAGGGAGTAGGACAGGGGCACCAAACTAAACTTACAGGGCAGGCATCAAGGGTTGCAGCAGCAATACACCGCACAGGGCAAGCGGGTCGTCAGTGCAGCACAACGGACCATGGAAAGGAAAAGGGAGGTGACAGGGCCATGGCCATGGACACCAGAGAGCAGAGGGGAAGAGGCAAGGTCTGTGTTGTAAGTAGATCAGGACACTTTCATTTAAATTACAAGTAGTTTTATTTAAGAGCACAGGTGAGCGCACACCACACCAGCTGACAAGACCATCTGCTGACCAGAGTGGAACTTCTAGTACAAGTTAGAACACTCACAGGTACTCTGAGATGCTGGGGAGGTGGGTACACAAAGGAAGGCCTAATGACCGCAGGTGGCCATGTTGAGAGAAGCACAAATATACAACACATCTTCCTCCTTTACAGAGAAAAAATAAATAAAGAAACAAAACACAAAATGAAGCTTAATGCATGGAAGACAATAACAATAATCAATAAGACAGGTAGATGGTCTATGACGTCTGGAACTTTTTAGTTCACAAAGGCAAAGGAGCGTTTCGGGGTCAAGGGTGAAGTGAGGGACATCACCAAAACAACCGACAGGCATCACCACCACCTACTCCCCTTAGACTGAAGAAAAAAAACAGAAAGAGACAGTCTACTTTCTCCAATCTGTCCTTGTCTAGCAAAAACAGGAAGAGACGGTGTACTTCCTGCAATCTGTCACTGTCCACCACCGTTTTCCGCTCCAAGTTGAAGATGAACAGTTCAATACATGCCTCAATGCTTTAGGTACAAATTTCTTTAATGTTAAGTTGTGAGGTCCGTTGAACTCCAACGGCAGATACCACAGTCCTGGGTACTCTTCGAGATTTCCAAGTGCAGTACCACATGAGATGCTTGCAGTTTTTATTCTTGCTTGAAGAGCTTAGGATTAGAACTGTCATATGCTCACAACGTCTTTTATAATAAAAAAATGTTTTATTAGGTACTCACTAGTTTATAAATTCATTTCTGCGCTTAAATACTGAGTGACATTTCAAGCTTGAGTTCTCCTGTCGATTTGATTTGTGTGCGTTCTGGGTGACTTTTGACTCTATTCCGTCAGAAACCAGTCAGTTCCTTTTGTTTTAAATTTAGGGAGCCTGTATTTTCCACCATTTTTCGCCGTTTCTGGCTCTCCCTTGTAGGTTCTGAGACCTGTGTCCCGTTTCTGGATGGTTTTCTTTGTCCGAGTTTGGAGTCTCTGTCCTAGTTTTGGACTATCTGTCCCGGTTCGCGATCGTGGTTCTGGGACCTTTGCCCCCTCTTGGTACTGGTTCTGGGACCTTTGTCCCCTCTTGGTACTGAACATCTAGGGTTGATTGTGAGCACTTTATATTTTTGTTTTTTTTATTCTTTCATTGCCTCCCTCGTGCACCTTCCCTTGGCAGATGAACCGCCTCTGTATTACTTTCAAATATTGCTCGAGCGCACACAGAGCCTGCGCGCGCTCTTACCTTCATCCTGCAGCCTGCCTTTCATTTCTTCTGTGATGTCTGACATTGTTGCTTCATTGCTGTTGGATGTGTGCCTCATGCACGGTGATGCCAGGAGCGAGTAGCAAAATGTGCATACCATAGAGACACGCTCAGTGACGGAGACGCGTTCTGTGTTGCGTAGGTGGGCTCGTGAGCACTAAGGGGCATATGTATCAAGCCCTTTTCCTGTTCGCAAACGGGCCGATTCTCAGAATCGGCCCGTTTGAGAACGGGAAAAGGCCTTTTGGGATGTATCATCCCAAAAGGGCATCGCAAATTAGAGAATCGCAAATTTGCGATTCTCTATTTTGCGATTGCATTTAAGGAATTGCAAATTGCGATTCCTTAAATGCAATGTAACAAGCACCCAAGTTGTGCGATTTCTCCTTAAGAAATCGCAAATTACCACCAACTTCAAGTTGGTGGTAATTTGCGATTTCTTTGAAAGAAGCACTTTTTGGTATCTTTCAAAGTGCCATGTGGCACACATACATGCCCTTAGGGCATGTATGTGCGCCACATGCGCACACATGCTCATTTCAGGGGTGAATCAGGGTGTCCTTATGACACCCTTGCACCCTTGAAATTATTCTCAATTTGCGATTCTCTAATTGCGATTCGCTAATTGAGAATGTCTTCTCATTCATTCCTATGGGCCTCCTGGCCCATAGGAATGAATGGGAAGGTATTCCTTAATTGCGATTAGCAATTTGCTAATCGCAATTAAGGAATGCTAAGAAATCCCAAAACATTTGCAAATTTTTTATTACATCCCGTTTTGCAATTCTCAAATAGCGATTCCCTAAAAATCGCTATTTGAGAATTGCAAAAACGGAACTTGATACATATGCCCCTAAATGCCTGGCAGTGCGCTCGAGCGCCAACAAGAATAACAGCCCAACATCAATGGCGCATAACATTCGCACAGTTACCATAAGTTTGTGAAGGTTGAAGTACTGCAGTAATGTATCCAGTATCGCCACGATGTCTGCTCCCCGAAATGAACCGTTTCGTATAACCGCATTGACTGAGATACAAATGTCTTACTCAGAATAGCCAATTACAACAATTAACACCGGGGCCCATCTTTACCCCCGATAAACGCATTTCATGGTGTCAACCAACACTGCCAAACAGCATTAATTAGCAACGGGGTCCGATCTTTGCCCTCGCTCGGCATTTCCAAAGTATAAATAGACATGCAATTGACTCCCGGTTGGAGCGAGTGACGTATGAGGTACCTTCTTCTCCTTTTCTTTTCTTGGTTTCGTTTTGTTTTTAGTTTTCTCTCATTTCTCAGGTTTCTTGTTTCTTTTGCTCACGCTACTGGCAGCAGGTGGGTGGACCGCCATGGGTTCTTGCTGCAAGGTGTTGCTCGAAGCTATGATGACTTCCTCTCTGGTCTGGTCAGCCAAATCGTCGCCAAATTGTTGTAAGTAGATCAGGACACTTCCATTTAAATTACAAGTAGTTTTATTTAAGAGCACAGCTGAGCGCACACCTCGCCAGCTGACCAGACAATCAACAGACCAGAGTGGAACTTCTAGTACAAGATAGAACACTCACATGTATTCTGAGATGCTGGGGAGGTGGAACACAAAGGAAAGCCTAATGACCGCAGGTGGCCATGTTGAGAGAAGCACAAATATACAACAGTCTGCAAGCTAACCATACTGTGCAGACAGGAGGGACAGTTGCACATAACAGACCATGAAAGGCAGAAGGGAGGGGGCAGTGGCAAGACAATGGAGCAGACAAGGCACGAGCGAAGGGATAGGCGTCTACACATGGAAAATGGAGAACAGGGGACAATGGAGCAATGAGGAGCAGGACGTTGATCATGGGGGACAGGCAAGATGGGCACTGGAAGCAAAACATACCATGAAGGGCAACAGTGAAACTATAATGGCGTACACACACAGAACAGGATGAATTTGGGAGGGGGTCAGGGGCAGCGATTTGACAACACTGGGCAGATAGGAGAGGCTGTGGCAGCACAGAAGACCATGCATGGCAAGCAGGAGGGTTAATGGCAGCACAACGACCATGGTGGGCAAGAGGCAGGACACAAACAAAAAAGGGAAGGGGCTTCAAACCGACCACGCAGGGCAGGCAGGCGGAGAAGTTGCAGCACAACAGAGCTTGGAGGGCAGAAGGGAGAGGCAGCAAAGTGGACCATGGAGGACAGGAGGGAGGGGGTAAGGGCATGGAACTTAGACAGGCAGGGTAGAAGTGGCAGGGAATGGCAGCAGCCATCAGACCATGCAAGGCAGGCGGAAGGGGCAGTTCTAGTTCAAAATAACTCTCATATTAGATAGGAGGGGCTGTGGAAGGTCCATGGAATTTGGTGGACAAAAAAACGACATCGAAACGACATCGGAGGGCAGGGGGAAGGAGAGTAGGGGCTGTAAGCTAAGCACAGAGGCTAAGCAGGCGGGTAATGAAGGTCATAGAATTGGGCATTGGAGGGCAGGGACATCAAGCTAAACGAAGGGCATTGGCGGCACATCTGACCATGCAGGGCAGGATGGAGGGGCTGTTGCATGGACTCTGGCAACAGAGGGTAGGGAGAAGGTGTATGGGGCAGCAAGCTAACTGTTTAGGGCAGGCGGGAAAGGCAGTCAGTACAATGGCCACACATGGCTGTAATGAGGGAGCAGGGTCATGGACTTGGGCAATTGATGGCAAGGAGGGGGGCAGGAACAGCAAGCTTGGATGGAGGTAGCATAATGCCAGGTCAGACCCAGCATTCAATATGTATATGAGAAAGAAGTGACTCAGATGGATGAACTCACCAAAGAGCAAAAATATATTTCCACTACAATGTTTCAGCTTCCACCTTCCTCAGGTAGAACAAGATGGTTCCCGTGCCCAGTAAAGCCGGGTACAGGAACAATGGTTCACTCATGATGGAGTGAAGCAAAATTCCATAAGGGAATTCCACTCTGTTCTACTCATAATCAGGACCTGACAGTGGAGGTTCTTCGGATTGCAGAGAGTCCTTGCTATGCAATTATGATACATTGTTGTTGCTACTGGGACCTTGTCCTTAGAGTTTTGGAAACTTGGCAGACCATTATTTTCTTCAGAAGTAGATGAAAGACGGAACATGATACAGAGAGGTATAGGACTATACTTGCGCTTAAAGATTTAAACATGGCATTGAGCAGACATCCATTCAAGATTACAGACTCTTATATTTGCACAAGAGGAGCAAAAAGGATCCTCATTTTTGCACAGACTTTGATAAACTTTTTTAAAGAATCATGTGTGTGATAAAGTTTATGAGCATGTCGCGTTGATAGTAATTCAAACCTCAGAACATATTCATATAATACTAAATGTATTTGCCTGTAGCAAGATATGCATAATGCTTCTGGCATATCTTGCAAAGCTTTAATTTAGTCTTTCAGCTATAAGAAGAGACAGGGACCACCACGTTTGCTAAACTAGATAACTGTGTATCTGTGTATCCACTGTGAACACTGGATGAAAAGTGGACGAATAAATCTAGGCTGCAATAAAGACACTTTCTTCAAATGTACATTTTTATTAAGTATTCACATACTTACTAAACTTACTACTTACTAAAAATGTACATTTGAAGAAAGTGGCTTAATTGCAACCTACATTTATTTGTACACTCTTCATTGAACAAATTGTGAACCCTGTGAAAGTATTATTAAACTTGCCCCAACTATGAAAATGAATCCTGTGTTTCATGTGGCCTTGTTAAAACCATGCCCTGCAAAGATGTCTCACTTCAAATCCTGCACCAGGACAGGTGAACGATGAAAAAGAATATGAATTTTAAAGGATTCTGAATGCACAAGTAAACAACTGTAATATTGAGTGGATTGGAAGGGAGTTCTGACCTCCAATCTTCATGCCCCTAGTCTGCTGCATGAGCTCTATATCACTAAACCGGATAAACCAGAACCTCAGACGCTGAGACAGCTGTTTATGTCAGGGGTGCACGACCTATGCTTACCTCTTCGCACATGAGCAAAAGGGCTGCAAGGGTGGAATTGTCCAGTTGGGGCTCAAAGTTCTCTTAGATGCTGGTGATCTTGTTGCTGAAGAATAGCGACAACTGGGTTAAGAGGACATGAGAGAGGGTTACGCTGGTGGAGGTCGCTGCCGGAGAAGTTAAGTTTTTCATTATGGTTGTCTGGTAGAATATCAAATCTAAAAATATTATGTGGGCAGAAATAGGACCAAATATAGAGACAATAAGTGCAAATAGGTAAGTATAAATTTACTCTTCTTAACGCCACATCTTCGTATATTAAAGATCTATATATTGTCAAGGTACATATGTGTGGAGTATAGCAAAACATTTCTTACCTACAGAAACTTACCATCATGATACTTTTGTCCTTGATATTCTTGACAAGATATTTTGTCCACATGATATTTTTACTCACTATTTTGTCCAAACACCGTTCATCATTGCAAAGATTTGCTTGGCCCTGTTGGACCAACTTGTGATGTGGTCAGCGAGCGCAAAGCATTTGGAGGCTCTGATTTGCTGATGGTGGTGTCCAAGGATGCATTTGTAAGTGCTCTTGTCAGTGTCCTTCTGATTTAAGCTCCATCTGCGTTCAATTTGTTAACAGTGCCATTTGGCGCGCCTGAGCCTTTCATGTACCAGCTGGCTTTTCCATCTGTTTTTTTGGCCTTGTTGGCTTGGAGAAGAACCAGTGCAAAAGTGCTCTCTCTCCTAAATATGGTGAAATTGGATCCTCCCTAATTTGCATATTAAACTTACCTATAAGTTCCCTTAGCAAAGGGTACTATAGGTGCTCAGGGCCGAAAATTAAATGCTACTAGTGGGCCTGCAGCAAAATCTTAAAGCCAGCTAATACGTGATGCGCAATCCTCTCAGGATCGATTGCTGCTAGTAATGTTTCTCCTGTATCGAGGAACATACTCCCGATTTTGCAATAAAAAAATTTGAAAATCTAATTGTCTTTATTGAATTAGAAAGGAGCAGCTATCTGCGCTTTCATTAAACAGCAGTATAGGAAATCTCCTTCTGCATTTTTCCAGGGAGGAATTTGTGTTGCCCTGAAGAAAGTCCAGGACATAACGAGGCCCATATAGGACCGAAACATGTTGGCTATAGGGTCAAAGAACCACAAATACTCCCATTGACCCCCCCGTTTACTTATTTTTAATAACCCTAGCAGATCCAAGAATAAAGGGATACTGGGATCTGTCTAAGGTTTTTTAACCTTTATCTCCCCCTGGTCATTTTCTCACTAAGAGCTCCCTGAAATATGGTTGAGCCCACCCTGACTTCTAGGCGTGTGAGGGTAATTAAAAGAAAAGGAATTGTTTCCTTCCCCCATCCCTGGTGGGTCTCTTCACAATAGGACTTCCCTCTAGTACCTCATTAGGGTCTACTGTCAAAAACACGTGGTTCTCATCCATGCACTCAAGGAGTACTTTTTTGGGATTTAGTGTTTTGTACACGGGAGGGTGTACTCCCTTGTGAGAATACCTCTTTGCCCTTATGGCATATTTGCCTTAGTTGTGCAAAGGGTGGAGTGAGCTAATCAATATAAATAACTTGGTTTAATATTTAGGAGAAATCTGAATTGGGGTGCGCATTGGGATGCCACCAAGCAGAAGGCCCCATTGCAGGCCAGCTGTCTGTCAAGATTCAATGGTAGGTTTGGAGAGCTATCTCATATCCCATTATTAAAGGCTTATGAAGCAAAGACACATCTGCTAGGCCTGTATGGGGGACAGTTTTTTTCCCTTGATCCAACCTATAAATGGGATAGATTGAAAGGGGTAGAGCTTAAAAGACTTCTATCACTCCCCCAAGGTACGATGGTTCAGGCCATAAGGAGAGAGTGCAATCTGGTCTCTTGGAACATTTTGGCCTCTACCCGGGCTCTAAGATACTTTAAGACATTGTTGAAGGATGATGAGGTGGTTTAAATTCTCCAAATTTTGTTGGGAAGCGATCCAAAGCAGTGGGCAAAGGTCGTAAGAACCAGAATAATTGCACTTAGGAACCTCCATTTAAATAGTGGTACAGTTACATCTTGGCTCCCCTTCCCACGCAAATGAGCACTGAGAGAATCTGCTACTACGGCGTCTGAATCGATCGACCTACTGTATCGTAAGAAGAGATCTTCCATTAGTCTCTCGATTGCTACATTGGGCCAGGATAGTCTTTGCTCTTATTTATCACGGTTACCAGACCCAGGATTGAGAAATGAAATATTGAGGGCTAGGGTGGGATGCACCCCATCCCACCCAAACAGGATTAGGGTGCAGAATAATAGTGGTCTCTGCCCCTGCCCCTTGAAAGCTAGATGTACCCTTATGCATATTCTTATGGACTGCTTCTTTTATTTTGCAAATTGAATCAAGTTTTTAAGACCTCAGTTTTTAAAATATGATGCTCTCCATAGGAATAAAGCTGTGGAGCTATTGTCTGAAATGCGTTACCTCGATGTGGCAGTTGGAATTGCTCTGTTTTTACGATCTGTTAAACAGAATTTTAATTATGAAATGTAGTGGGTAGGGGGGTCAGGTAGCCAGGCGGGGGGTCCTGTTAAATGTTTTAATTGTTAAGTGTGCTTTTTTTTAGAATGTTTTATGGACAAATGTCTAAATAAAGTTGTTTCAGAACCTTTATCTAGGCAGGCAACTTTGTTGATGCTTTTAATCAAATTGAGACGATGTCTCAGACTTCCACTGGGGGTGGGTCGCTTGGTGAAGATTTTTATTGTCATGATGATTCTATAATGTTATAGACCAGTTATGCAAAATTAAGGGAGGTATACCCTATAATAGGATTATACTACATTTAAAAAGCATGGTCTTTGAAAATTTCTTTTTTTTTCCTTAGGAACATGCCCATGTGTGGTGACAAGTAGGCAAGTATTGCCAGCACTATTCATCCCTTCAACTGGGAAATTCCTATTGATAGGGATAGTATGTATGAAAATAGAGGGATCTCTCAATTGCTACATTAGGCCAGGATAGTGTTTGCTCTTATTTATCACAGTTACCAGACCCAGGATTGAGAAATGAAATATTAAGGGCTAGGGCGGGATGCAATCCAATCTACTCATCCCACCCAAACAGGATTAGGGTGCAGAATAATAGTGGTCTCTGCCCCTTCCCCTTGAAAGCTAAATGTACCCTTATGCATATTCTTATGGACTGCGTCTTTTATTTTGCAAATTGAATCAAGATTTTAAGACCTCTGTTTTTAAAATATGATGCTTTCCACAGGAATAAAGCTGTGGAGCTATTGTCCGAAATGCGTTATCTCGATGTGGCAGTTGGAATTGCTCTGTTTTTACAATCTGTTAAAAAGCTTTTTTTAGAATGTTTTATGGACAAATATCTAAATAAACTTGTTTCTGAAACTTTATCTAGGCAGGCAACTTTGTTGATGCTGTTAATCACATTGAGACGATGTCTCAGACTTCCACTGGGGGAGGGTTGCATTGTGAAGATTTTTAATGTCACGATGATTCTATAAGGTTATAGACCAGTTATGCAAAATTAAGGGAGGTATACCCTATAATAGGATTATACTAGATTTAAAAAGCATGCTCTTTGAAAATTTATTTTTGTTTCCTTAGGAACATGCCCATGTGTGTTGACAAGTAGGCAAGAATTGCCAGCACTATTCATCCCTTCAACTGGGAAATTCCTATTGAGAGTGATAGTATGTATGAAATTAGAGGGATCTGTATCCTGAAAAAGACCTATGACCCATAGAGGCAGTGTGTAGAGGCTGAAACATGTTCATACTGGCAGTGAGGGAAATAGGGATATAAACTCTCCAATATACCCTCCTTTACTTTTTAACCCTGTCAATGGTGGCCCAGAATACATTTAGGTAGGGCACTCCACTTAGACAGTTTTCATACTTTCTATTTCTTTGGATTTGAGATCCCTTTCTAAGAGAAAAATGTTCCCTCTAAAACAAAAAAATATGCGCTCCACCCTGAGCATTGGTCTGCGCCAGGATGTGTCAGCGGCCCAATGATGAAGCTTGCCACTATCTAGAGGGTGAGGGCAGTATTTACAACCTTTTGGGTTTCCTTCCCTAAGTGAGTAATCCCAAGACCAGGATTTTAGTTCTGAACGTCTAAATGGAATGCTCAGAGCTCTAAGTTTGTTTCTTAGCTCTTCTCATTTGGTGAGCTTTTGAGCGTAGCCTCTGGGGAGCAATGGAAGGCTTAATCTCTAGTCCTCAGTGATGTGTGTTGGAAAATAAACCTCTTGCCAGGACTAAACCTTCCCTTTATATACATATAAGTCACCCCTATGGTAGGCCCTGGGTAACCCAGAAGGCAGGGTATAATGCATTTAAAATGCAGGACATGTACCTTTAAGTTTTACATTTCCTGGTAGTGAAAGAGTCCCAAATTCGTTTTCCACTACTGCAAGGCCTATCTCTCCCATAGGATAACATTGGGATTACCTTATTACACCTTTTAAGAGTAATCTCCAACTGTGAAGAAATAGACTTTTCATGTTTGGTGTCTCTGGGCCCACAATTTAAAAATACAACGAATGGTGAAGTCGGATTTTAAATTGCAAGTCTGAATATGGCACTTTTAGAAAAATGGCATTTCCTTACTTTAACCATCCTGTGCCTACTTCCTGACTCTGAATACATATCTGGGGTCGGTGCCAGCTGGCTTTGTGCATTCCCTCTAGACAGCCACACACAAAGGGAGCTTAAGTGTGACTGATGAACCATCCTAGGCAGGATTGGAGGAAGGTGCTGGGCACAGCCTCACACTTACAGCTCTCCCCACACAAAAGACTGCTTAACCCCCAGTAGTGAGTCTGGAGTGAACAGGGCAGAAAGGGAGGACCCATGTGCATTTTAAAGACCTTTTATTGAAGTCTCCCTCACTTCAAAGGCACAACTGGGTATAAGTACTGGACCTCTAACACCACCACTTCAGTACACTTCTGGACCTTCGATGACTCTGCCAGGAAGAAACACTGCTGTAATGCTGAAGGACTGCTGCTATGCTGGACTGCCACTCTGCTGGCTGGCTACTTGCTGGACACCGGCCTTGCTGTGCTGCCCTCCTACCTACTATTCCCTAGCTTGCATGAGAACTGGACCTGCATCACTTGAACCCCAAATGGCTCTTAGGGCTTGCAGGTTTGCCTCCTGGTTGATGTCTCTGGGACATAAAAGGCTTCCAACCACCCTGCAACAGCACCTGGATGCTGTCATCTGGGAGTCTTGTCATGCCAAGTGGTGCCAAGCCAGTCCTGGAACCTTGGATGTGGGTATAAAGTGCTGCTCCTGCCAACATTTACACATCAATGCCATTGTGTCATACAGAACCAGCGCATCTCTATCGACAATGCTGCATCACCGCTGCTGCTAGGATCAGGTGCATTTCATCGCCGACTGCACAGCACATCGCCTCCATTTCTGATGCATGTTCGACTTCGTGCGGCTCGGAGCCAACGCATCGCCTTCATCCTAAGGATCGTCGACGACGCATCACCTCCTCTGCTTCCCGCATCTCGTCTTCATCGTCGACGCAAACAAGGTACTTTGCAGTGTGCCAAGGCTGGTTCCTGTATCCGACCCGTGCTCCATCGCAGTCGGCAATAACTTTCGAATTTGCCCCGGTCAAGTGGGACCAGAAAGCCCTGGTCGGCGTTTTATGCTTTTAAGCACTGCATTTCAGTTTATTCTTTAAAAATTCATAACTCCAGTTCTTCTTATTGGATTTCTGTTGTTTTGGTCTTGTTATGTTTATTATATTAAATTAAGCTCTATTGTTCTAACCAGGTGTGGTATCTTTTTGTGTGGTGTTTCCACTGTTTTACCGTTTGAAGTGTTGCACAAATACTTTACACAGAATATAGCATGTTACTAAGCATCCTATTACATCGTGTTCTATTACAACGCGGTCGTTACAACGACCGCGTTGTTGGATAACGACCGCGTTGTTGGAATGCAATACCTCTACATTGCAAGTCATTAGATCGGCTTGCTGTAGGGGGCTCGCTGGACTTAGGAATAGTATAATTTACTATTCCAACTCCAGCATTTGCAACAGTAGGGAAGGTGTTGGAAAAGTAAATAATACTATTCCTTAGTTTAGAGCGCCCCTTACAGCAAATCGATCTAATGACTTGCGATGTAAAGGTATTGTGTACTAACAACGCAGTCATTGTAACGACCCCGTTGTAAAAGCACTGTGATGTAATGACAGCGTTGTAAACGCTGTTTCCCCTTTACACATTGCCTCTTAAATTAAGCCTAACTGCTCTCTGCCAAGCTACCAGAGGGTGAGCACAGGTTAATTTAGGGTAGGTTTGTGGCTTACCGTGACTAGGATTTTGGTTCCTGCTTGGACAGGGTGCATAACTTTGCCAACCAGAAATACAATATCTCGTAGTGTTCCTGCAGTGTAGGATGGGTATGCTGAAGTAGATTGGGGTGGGCTTGTCTACTATGACGTTGATGAAGCTGGTCAAGATGGGGCCCAGTAG
This sequence comes from Triturus cristatus, assembly GCF_964204655.1. Classification (NCBI taxonomy): domain Eukaryota; kingdom Metazoa; phylum Chordata; class Amphibia; order Caudata; family Salamandridae; genus Triturus; species Triturus cristatus. The sequence goes on from NC_140581.1 coordinate 235,678,692, forward strand.
GTGTCTGATGACATATGTGGGGCCTTCTACTCACTGGGTGAATCTGAAGTTGGACAGGTTCTCAAGGAAGTTAGTCATGTTGGGATGGAGGACGTCCTCCAGGTGGTAGTTGACACCACTGAGGAGGATGAATGTGCTGTAGTCGAGGATCGGGGGCGACAAAGTCCATGATGGTGCTGTCGAAGTTGGCTGTGATGAAGGTTAAGTGTGTGTTGGGTGAGTGAGGAGGGTGAAGGGAGTGAGGTGTTTGCAGGAGAGTGCATGTGAAATTGAAGGTAGCGCAGGAGCACCCACCTTTAGTGTTGGTCAGTGAGGCCTAGAAGCAATGCTGGGAAATGCAACTATGGTTCAGGGCATTGGTGGGGACCAGGGGTCCTAGCACTGGGTGTAGGTGTGGCATAGATGGGCTTGCCTTCAGCGCGCTAGTGGCACACCGACTGCGTGCATCCGCTGCACATCCACACTGCAGCTTCCATTAAGTGAAGACAGTCTTGGCAGACAACTGGTGATGTCCCTTCCTGTGCAGATGGATTATGGAAAATCCAGTCACTTTCTATCTTATACTCTTCCACTCCAAGTCTACCTAAAACCAACATGTTATTAGTGTATGGTTGGCGGTGGGTAAGATAAGTTTGGAGGTACGCCCTGCTCCCATTGGATCTGGATTGTAAAGTTAAAGCATTCTGACATGATGTCATTTCCAAGTTTCTAAGGTAGAGCAGGGTTAAAAAGCATCTGGACAGGACATTCAAACCCAACGCTGAAGGAAATACGTTTTAGGCCCCCAGCCTTAGATTTCACGCATTTCCCACCAAAACTTTACTGGTAGAAAAATGACCTCCACCGATAAGAACTTCCCAGTATCGCCATTACCACCACCCACCCACCCCTATTAAGACAGATCCACCTTTTTCAGCATCAGCTTGCTCAACTCCAACTATAAATCTCATAAGCAGGATCCAGTAGGTTAATCACTTCTCTTGTCAGGAATTCCTGTTCCATGGAACCATTATAAGTGGTCTTTTCCAGGTGAAACACCCTCTCCCTCATTTCTTGAATAACTTTCTCTACCTCCTGAAGATCATTTCACAGCTCTGTTCATGAGTTCCTCCATTTTTCTTTTTGTAAACAAACTTTATTGAGTTTTCAGGTTCAGTGCAAAGTTACAGTGTGCCAAAATCAGTTCCTATAGTCCTGTCTCAATAACAATTCCTAGCATATAGTGCCAGGTCACATAAATTGCAATCTACAATACATATTAATATTCCGTCATCACGCGGACTGAGGGACAATTGAAGCAGAAACAAAGAGCAAGAAAAACTGTCTGCTCTACTTAGCATCATCTCTGAAAGTAATTGCATTAGCACTCTTCAACAATACTATACTAATTAAACTCCTTAATCGCCCCCACCCATCCCTCCCTCCCAGGCATGTCACTTCCATCTCAACACAGTACTGTCAATAGTCATTAATAATATATAGCTACCTCCAACCCATTTAATCTTATAATGAGTGCGGTTGCACTCCTCCCCTATGTGCTCCTTATACTATGTCATTTTTAGGGATACTGCACCGGTGGTCGTGGGAGTCAGCGCCTCAGTGTCCCGTTGCTGGTTCGTCACCCTCACTTTAAATCCCCGCTATCCGCTCCTGGGTCTTTTAACAATCCCACCAGGCTCTCCCAGGCCCTGGCAACTTCTAGTGTCCTTTCGCTATTCGTTCTCTTCGCCAATTGCAATCGTACTATGCCATCACACTCCGCCCACTTAACAAATTCCTTCTTCCACCTGGCTACAGTGGGGGCCTTTTGCACTTTACAATGTATTGTGATTTCCCTTTTTACCAACAGCAAACCCATGTCTAAGAATTTACTAGTGATCTTGTTTTTAGCCGTATCTGGGAACCAATGCAGCACACACCGGCCCACTGCCAATTCCAAATGAGTCCCTCCATATAGTTTTTTATGACTATTGACGATTCTTCTTGCATGACTGTGGAACTCTCTCTTTAGGCCCATGCATTCCCTTAGGGAGTAGTTGTATCAGGATGTGTACGTCTATAGCTATCAAATGCGCCTCATGGATCCCACCTGAATCAATGTTTTGTTGGAACTTGCCCTTGGACATACATTTCCACCATGAAGCACTATGGATTTTCAATTACTTTATATCTTATAAATCGCAAGAAGTGCCTAGCAATTGGATTCTTTTGACGTGCACGCAACGATTCATGGGTTTTCCTCACATACATGAACAAAGACAATTGCCCTCAAAGGAAAGGATCTTGTAGACAGTAATTGAAATGTACTGAAATGTATTTTACATCCGCATTTTCTGACCCTTAAAAACTACTGAAAGCTGAGAGCGAGTCAAATTATCTCCACGGTAGAACTACAAACACTTAAGTATGTCTAAAATGCTAAAACCCCGTCCAACTCATTAACTGTCCACTTAAATAGAATATACAAAAAAATGCAACAGATGCTTGCAGTCAAAAACTTTCTGAACACTGTGTTCTTGCAACAGAAATGCATGCCAAATGAGACACAATAAATGTGCAAATGTTTCAGGTGACAAAGAGGTACACTACATTCTGCACAGTCAGTAAATAAAAACAATAAAACTGCAGGAAGCTCGTACAAGCACTCTTAAGTATGAATAAATTACCAATTGTCACCATGAATAGCTCTGGCAATAAAATAATAAATACTAATATAATATTAAAGGTTCACTTCACCACAAATCTTTATTCAAAGCTCAGCAGGGCTCCTCCGCTGAGGCAGAGGAGCGCCGCCCCCCTGCTTTCAGAGCAGTGCAGAGGAAAAATAAAAGGATAAAAATGAAACGTTATTATCATTTTATTTTTCCGTTCCTGGGTGCGGGGAGGGTCAGGGCTGGCCAAAGCAGGAGCCAGGGGAGGAGTGGTGAGCACACTTAAAGTGTGCATGAATGTTTGACCGGCCGTCTTGGGCCGGCCAGACATTCATGGCACTTTGCATGTTCCCCACCAGGCTGCATTACACCGCTTGGTGGGGAACATGCACAGGCTCTTTGTCCGCATCTGAGCGCCAAACCATGGGGCTCAGACCAATCACAATGCTGCAATGCAGAGTTGTGATTGGCTCTGGGAAACCAATGACAGCGCTGCATTGCAGCATTGTCATTGGCTTAGGGAGTCTGGGAGCCCAAGTGCTTCCTGCGAGGAGGAAAGCAGGCCCAGCAGGTATATTTTCTTTATTCTTTCTTCATTTTTTTATTTTATACTACCCCACCACCGTTCCCTACCAGCCGCCTCTGGCTTTATGTTTCTTTTTCTTTTACTTATTTTTAGACATTTGTATTAGAAATGAACATTTCCTAATGTCAGACCTAGAGTTCCTAAGTTAAATGCATGTTATTCATTAAAGTGTACAAAAAGTCCAAAAGAAAAATCTTGTTATGCTACATACCAATAACTTTAAATGAGTTTTTAACATATTTAAAGTGACATATGAAGTGGTAAACACATTTGACTATGGCTATCTACCTGCTACCTAGACTCATGCCTTCCACACACAGTCCTCCGTCAAGAAATAAATTAAGATTCAAGCAGAATCTTTCGATATGCATCTTCTGAATGTTACGTTATGTTATCAAAACTTAATATAGCGCAGGGGTATCTCCACTCTGAAGCATAGTCCCAGAGGAGAGAAGAAGAGAAGAAATCCGGTCAAAAGAGCTATGCTTTAAGTAGCTTTTTTTATGTCATATTATCAAAACGTAACATAGCGCAGCGAATCACCCCCACAGGGGTATTTCTATTGTAGAACACTCTCTCCTCCTAATTTCTCATGTCTTGCCATTTGTATAGCTATTATTACTCCCATGCTGGATGCTGAACCCACTTGTCCACCCGGATAGCTAGTTACATCATTTAGGATGTGTGTTCAGAAGAATGTTGTTTTTGTTTTTGAACCAGTGTGGGGAGTGTTTTAATGTCGTGCCTGATGACCGCCGAAGTGCTTTGTTATGCGATGCAGAGTCTGGCAAAGGGATGGGTGAGGATATGTGAGATATAGATGCAAAAATTATAACAAGGGATAAAAAATATAGGTAACTGCACAGCACCAGCCTAGTTAGTTAAATTCAGACAATACCTGGTCACATAGCATTCCATTGTGCTGTTTTGCAACCTCCTCAGTTCTCTTTTTAGGTCTCGCCTAGCAGCGCGCATGTGCTGCTCTGCAAGACTTATTGTAAGGGGGCTTCAAAAAGCTGACCACACGCTCGTGCGTTTGTGGCCTATTGCTTGCGGTTACCCACACAGGCACCATCTGTTTTGAATTATCGTGCCCAGACGTGTGTGCGATAATTCAAAACAGATGTCTCGCTGTGGCACTGGCTTTCTGTCCATATTAACAGGCCTGCGCCCCACTGTACAGCTGGCGCACGCTAAAGGATGAGGCCCACCGCGACCCCGTCGGTACCTGCTAACTCGCCATGAATAACTTCACCACCTTCATTGAGTACTCTCCCTGCCGATCAGGTACGTCTGCTGACTTCCCACTCCTGACTTTCTGTACCGATGCAGGCACTCGTTATATATGGGCAATTCAATTCCTGTACTAAAGCAGCACAAAAGCAAGTTTCATCTCGACTCTTTAACTTAGTTTGTGCTTTCGTTCTCTTGCGACGGCCTCCGTGGGGCCTAGCGGGTGGCTCAGAGACGGTTCTCTTTCGAGGTTTACCCGCTCCGCGGTCGTGAGGCGAGCGTCGCCATTGGTAGATTCACACACCACACAAAGAGCACATTGACCGAGATTGAGTGAAGCCAGTTGGGGTTGTTTATTCTTTAACATTCACCATCCGACAGCGGTTACACAAAGCTTCCTGTGATTAAGTCTGAGAGGAGGTGAGTGCTGCCAGGAAGATATGTCGACATAATAGCTCTGACTTCGGAAGCGGCGTATTGCGTTGCATTGTACGGGAGACTGACCTTTCATGCGTGGGACACAACTCGACTCGTGAAAGTGAACTTCGCGTGAGAGGTACCGAGACTGCATTTTTCAATCGGATTGCTTGCTGAAGATTCAGGGAGGTTGAAAGTAAATAAATACAGTGAACTTAGTTTATTTTTGTTACCTTGTAATCAGACTGAGAGATCTGTATTTTCACTGCAGTTTCTACAAAAGTTTTAGTTTTTCTCCACAGATTTGACAGCCAGCAGCCAATATTCCTGGAAGTGCGCGTTACCATGACAACAGTGGACGCCCAGAGATGTATGTTTGCGCGTCCGTGTGTGTGGGTGCGATTCTGTGTGTTCCCTCCTATGTGCCCTGTGTGTGTGTGGGCATGTGGCTGTGCCTCTGTGCCAGCACGCGGATGTCTGCTTGTGTACGTGTTCATGTATGTGTATGGGAATGCCATGTGCGTGTGCAAGTACACGCATGCTAGGCTGCAGTGGGTGCTATTTCATGTAAATACAGTAAGCTAGGCTCTGTCTGGAAGGTGGGCGGTCCCTCATATTTACTTTGCTCTGTTCGATATCTTCGCTTATATTCAAGTTCTTTCCTGACCACCATTCCGACCTGAGCACTATTTGGCCTTATTGATGTTATACACCGCTATATTTCCCTATGTTTATTGCCTCTTGTTTTTCCAACTTCATACTTCGCCTTTTACTTCCCACCTTACATCCCCACCGTTGTATGCGTCTCTGCATGTGTGTCTGCCTGTGTGTGTTTGCGTGTAGAGGAGGCTGTGTAACTGCCAAATGGTCCTTTCAGAGCACGGCCGCGGGACCTTCCTTTGTTGTTCCAAATGTGGAGCACACAGCACCCGGGGCTGCCAACGCCGACGCCAACGCCGACCTCCTTGTGCAATAAGTTGTAATAATTTAATCAAAAAGCCTGGGCAGCTGTTTGATTTATGTTCAGCCCATGGTGCCTTGTTTACCATTCCCCCGTCCCCCCCATAGCTCAAGCAAAACACTTAAAAGGTCTCAAAGGCGAGATCTATTGGCTATGCCAATGCTTGTTTCCACTGGTTGTTAGGCATTAGATCCTGCCTCTAATTCATGCAGATATTTTCCTGGAATTTCCTATTATGTTTTCTTTGTCACTCCTCCTTGGCTTAGTTTGGGTATATACAAAGGAGCACATGCAGTTTGACCCACACACACTGGAAGTAGGGGTTGGGGGACGGGGGATGATGCAGCACCCCCCGTAACCACCCCACACCCCCCTCGAATAACCAGGCTGGAGATCAGAAAGCGAATGAGCAATAAAGATGCCTTTAAATTTTGTTTTTATCATGTCATATTTGCTGTTCGTTCAAAGACAATTGTGAGGCTATTTGTCTTTTAGCAAATGTAATGCTCATTCTTTTAATATGAACATTGGATTTATTTTTCTTTCTCTGATTACAAAGTGAGAGGATTTTGTAAAGTGAATAATCGGACAATTTTGTTGCAGTGCAGGCCTTGCCAAAGGAAAGTTTGTATGATTTCCATTTTTTTCTGGCACAATACATTTTAAATTCTTGTTTCCAAAAATGTTTCAAATAACATCAGCAGTTATGAAAGCATAAATGAAACACATTTTTGGGGAATTCTGAAGTTAGATGGAAAAAAGATGTTAATAGGATCAAAACAAACCAAGACAATTTTCTTGCCTTTTACAAATATTTGCTGAAGCCCCATTTGCACACATTATCGTTTGTGCAATAGGTATCAGAAAACTGCATGGCAGTGTAAATGTCAAGCCCATGTCAATGGAAAATAACAGTGCACCACATACCATGCTTTAGTAATATATTTGTGACACTGTGCTCCAAAATGCACCACCGGCTTCATACTACACTCTTCCTACTCTCCTACTAAATCATTAGCCATACTTTTTTTGTGTAACACTTAGGGGCCCATTAGGATGGTGGGCGGATCGCCCCCGCTGGGCCTGCATTAGCCACCGCTGGTCCAGCGGGGGCGATCTGCCCGCCATCCATGCCTGAATGACCCCCCGCCATATTAGTATGGCTGAGGAGTACGCAGCAGACGGAAAGACCGTCAGCCGCTTTTCCGCCGGTTGACTTGTCGACCAGTCGGAAAAGGGGCATAATATGGTGACGGTGTCTGCAAGACACCGCCATCCATATTATGATGCAGGCGGAGATATGCCTTCTGCCATGGAAAGGCATGTGGTCTTTTGTATTGAGGGCCCGTTGCGGGCCCCTGGGGTGTTTGGGGGGATGGGGAGTGCACTTGGGGGTACCCATGGTACCCCCCTACATTTAGATGCACAAGGTGGCAGGCACAACATGCATTTTTTACATTGTGCGGGTGCTGCTTACAGCACCGCCCGCCGCAATGTAAACAATGCGGGATGTGACTGCCATGGTGGCGGTCGCATCCTGATTGGCATGGGAGACCGCCGCACCTATGGCGGGCGGTCCCTTTTGATGTTGCAGTGTCCGCCCACCATCGTAATGATGCCCTTAGGGTCTTATTATAAGTTTTGCAGTCTGATGGACTGTCAACCCCACGGTGGCTGACCACCCTATTTCAAGTTGGGAGGTAGGACCACCATGGGACCGCTGCTGCTGCCAGCGATCAGCGATACCTGGCAGTCTTGCACTGGTCTTAGGCCCCTGATATGCTGGTGGTGCAGGTGAGGCACTGCCGAGCATATTAGGAGTTTCCTCACTGCCACAGTTTTCATGGCTGTGAGCCTGCCATGAAAAGTGTGTTGGTGAGGAAACAAAGGGGCCGTACAGGGTCACCTGTTGCCTCTGCTCCAGGGAATGCAAGCAGGGTGGCACATAGTGTGCCCCCTGTGTGCAGGCACCAACAATTCCTGCAGTCTCATTATGGCGGGTGGTCTCATTTTGACTTTGGCGGTGTGGCAGCAGGGCGCTGGTGTGGTTTGACCTGAGTAAATTTGGAACAACTATATAGTGCATGGTTGTGCTCTGAGTGCGACTAGCAAAATGAAGTCTTAAAATTGTTTGCACGAATAGCAAAAAAGACTCTCTATCGCAAGAGATATACAATATTATTTTTTAAGAAGTGGAGACAAGTGGTAAGCAGATCATGCATCATGTATGTTATCTATCAGCACTTCAGTAAATAATATCCCATGTAGAAATCAGCCCTACTCGCATATGAAGTTCTTGATAGCAATATTTGCTAATTGAAAAAAATAAGATTGCATCATCACCTTCCTGTCTGTATATGGTAGTTTACTCCAGGAATATCCAGTTGTCTATGTCAAGGGAGTGGGGATTCACTATATCACACCCTTGGAAGCCTGCAGCTTTTTTTGTTTTTTGCAGACAAATGCCATCATCAGGTTAAGTCCAACTCATCATCTGGGCATGGCGCCCTAATGTCAGCCATCAGCACTAGTTCATCTCTCCTTCTGGGAATGGTGACACCAGTTCATAATGCTAAGAGCTCAATAAATCCTCACTCTCTGTTGAAGGTTCTTTAGTCCCAAGACTAAAACTGTTCTGGTACCTCTGGGGATGTGAACCTAGAAGAAGAGCCAGTCTTCTGTGACCATTTTCGAAACTCTAGAAAATGCGAGACCTATTGCATTGCAAATGGTTGTTTGAAAAAGCACCCTATGCTGTGCTTTCAGTTTATTGGCGGCCATGCCCCTTTCCTTAGACATGGCTCGCTAACGAAAGGGGCGCGGCTGCCATTAACGTGAAAGTGTGGCATGTGGCGTTTTTACAAACAAAAGTATAATAAAAAATTGGGAGAAAAAAACATGCAGCCACGTTTGGTGTCACAAAGTGGCTGGAAATAAACCAAAGGCGCGGCCGCCACTGTGGTGTGCTATGCTATGAGAAAACAAATAAAGCCTTATGAGAGAGCGTGTTGATAAGCATCTAACTAAATGCTGCTCGGAGGCTATAATTAAATACTACCGAGCACCAACACACGTAACAGGGGATGTCCTTATGGGAGGTCACAAATGAAAACAAGGCGGTACTAAGGAGGGACTAACAAGCCTTTTCATGAATTAGAAGCCAGCATTCACTAAGGACAATGGCAGAAGCCAATGAAAAATATGGACGGAGAGTGGGTGGAGCTTCAAGTCCATGCCTGAATACAACATGCCTCGCAGAGCAGTGCGTGCTGGCCAGGCTCGACCTAGAAATGTACCTGTCCCCAAAAGAATCAGGCACAGGCTGGCGAAGCGGTGACTGGGCTGCATGAGTCCAGACCGCCACAGGTAAGAATTCGGCCATGTACCGAATGTGGTAAACTCCAACCCAAGCTCACAAATGTGTTTTTTTGCAGGGGCTGGAAAACTCTAGCATACTCATAAACGAGGCCTAACAAACACCAAGGTCTAAACAAAAGTGCAAGGAATAAAAACAAGTCAATGTACAATCTACTGCTTAAAAAAGGAGTCGTCAGATCAAGAGCCACATGGCTTAGCTAAATAAAGTATCTTAGCAGGATGTTCTGCTCTATACAATTTCACTCATAACTATTACAGTAAATGTACACTCCGATTTAATTGAAAATCCGCATTTTTATTTAAATTACACCTTTACTGTTACAAGAGCACCCATTACAGGTCAGAGCTTCCCCAATGTGACATCGATGGTGTCCACCAGCTAAGAATTTAGAAGATCTATCCTCAAGACAGACATAATTACAGGAAACCAGATCAAATTACAGAACTACTAGTGACCAATAGTCAGGGTCCTTACTTTTAAAATGTGTATTCCTCTTCCTCTGGGGTATACAATGCACCTCTTTGCCTCAAGCATCATATGGACTGATATCACCTCTCACGATGCACACTCTGAGCTACTGATAGAAATGACTCCAAGGCTTGCAACTATAAAAGGGTGAACAGATTAAAAGGATTGACTAATATATGAATATTTTTAACATTTTTCCTCTTGTTCAATCTATTTTCTTTTAGTTATTTCTTTTTTGTTTCTTTACTCCCAAACTGATCATGAGTAGGTGAATGCTCGAACACAGGGGTGAACAACCATGCTGTAAGAGGGTAGAATGCACACCAGGTTTACAGGCAATCCAAATGGGAAAGTGTGCATACAATTAGTCTGAAAGGGAATTATCAACATAGTCAGTTTTTATCCTGAAAATCCGGTAAGGTTGCAGCCTTCCTGTACACATATTGGGCCACATAGAGTTATCCTCGGTGCAATCCAAAAAAGCGAAAGTGCTTGTTGGTAGAAACTGCTTACTACCGTCTAGTCACATCTGCATCGTTAAGAAGTTTGACTTCTGCTAAGGTCATATAATGCACCTGATTTACTCGAGGCATAGTACCAGCCCTTCGTGGGGATGGACTAGTTCTCAAGAGGAGTCCCTGAAGTAGGTCTTCGTGTAGAGCATCCATCATTTGAGCACTTAGGACAGCCTTCGACAAATCAGACTGGCCTCAAACATTGCTCTCTCTTTGAACTATGGATGTCTGGGCGCACATGTGGCGCAGACAATTCCCACCAGACACCCATCCCTGTAATAGACATCAGTTGCTTCATGAAAGTATTTCATGAAATATGTGCACTTTTGTGCTGCATGAACGAAAATGGGCCTTTTAGGACATTAATTTGATAATGATGACTTTGTGCTAAATGTTTTCAATAACCTCTCCTTGTGGGGACCCCGTGGAGAATATTAGTCTCGGATTCGGAGATGTAATGTATTGATCTAATAACATATGTCTTAAGTACCCCTGACAGGTCTTTGATCTGTTACCCCCCTGCTGACTTAAAAAGAATAACACATGTGCTCGGTGGAGTTATGAAATATGTTCTGTGCTGCCATCAGTCCATTTCTTGAAACTGAAAGGGTGTTTTCATTGGTTCATAATTCAAAGAGCCTCAGTCCCAGGTGCATGTTTACTTCTTGCAAGGTGTCAGCAGGTCCTCTTCTTGTGCGCCCGGTAATATTCTCACCTGACTGACCAAACACATAAGGTTTAGGTGCCATTATAGTTATGAATTGATATTATATTTCACTTTACATTTTTAAAAAACGTACGTCATTCACTGAAAAAACCCAAAGGTAACAGTGAAGTTATTGTTAGGAATGGTTAATATATTTTACGTTACATTGAAAAAACCTTGAAATTCACAGAAAAATCAAAGTGACGTTATAGTTAGGTGAATATATCATTGTCAACATAACGCTTTGAACTCAAAAAGTCAGCAGAGCTAAATATAAATTGCACCCAACCATGCACTGCCTATGACCTCACTTATTACATCACTCATGACATGGTCTTTGGCACCATTTATGACATCACTGATGGCATCTCAAGTGTCATAATTAGCCCAGGGTCAAAAAAATATTGGGTATCCCAGGTTTGACCCGGACACCCAGAAAAATAAAAAAAGCTGTGCAAAAGAGAATACTAAATGAGCGGCCGCAGTTGCTCATTTAATAGTCACTGCTCCTTCAAGGAGCTCCCGATAATTCACTGTAAGCGTTATTTACATTTTTTGTGATGTCTCCAGTACGGGCAGGGCACCACAAAAATGTGTTTTAATGTTGTGGGGGGCTGCAGGGAGTTCTGCACACCGTCTGATAAAGCCAATAGGCTCACTTTAAAAAACAATATTTTGGTGTTGCAGAAGGCTGTGTGTGGCATAGCATTGTCTGCTCAGAAGACAGGACCTGTGGCCAACCCCACCATCTGCACAGGGTATTTGATGCCTGTGGCCAAACACCTGGGTGCACAGCCAAAGGTTGTGAGCTGCGAGGGGTTGTTTGGCAGCAGTTAGTTTATGACCTTACATATTACATCACTCATGACATGCCCTATAACATCATTTATTACATCACTGATGACATCATCGAATGAGTGTATTAATTTGTTTTAATAAGCGTAGAATTCTACATTTTTACAAGTCCTTTAGAGTTGTGTGACTACAAACTCTAATAGGTTTTGAAAGATGTCAGAACTTTTAAACTATCTATTCAGTGTCTTAAATGCTGCTTCAACTGATTCTATATTAAAAAACAACCTTACGGATGTGTTAAGTAGCTAAGCTAACAAACAAAGTCAATGATTTTTAACTAACTACAATGTCTTAAAACCTGTACACAAAGCAAACTCTTAGAATATGTGGGATTTGAGAGAGGAACCCAGATGCTAATCCGCCAATTCGCTATAATGTTAGATCCACACAAAACAGAAAATGTCACCACTGGCCTGTGCAATTCCTCCAGGGTAAAATGGGGGAGAGAGTAGGAAGGGGAGCTTGATCCTCTCAGCCTTTAGTGCTAATGACTTCCCAGTAATGTCCACAGGTTTTGTAAGGAAGTATTGACAATGAATCCACCAAGCACCAGATGAGACAGTTTTGAAGATGATGGTTTGGAGCAGTGACAAATGGTGGTTGAGAATGTGGTTTGGAGGACATTGACTGTTACATACATGAACAACTGTTATTAATAAGAAAACGTGAAGAGAAGTAAAGCATATCAGGAAAAATCAAGCTTACAATATCAAGAAATCTCACCAACTCTCCACAGCTGCTGTGGTCATGTATTCCACAATGTACCAGGAACCAGGGAAAGTAGAGAAAACATCAACTATTCCAAATAGTCAATAAAAACAGGAGCAGGAAGTGAATGAAATCTATCGGGATCAGGATCCATACAGCCAATAACATTTTGGAAGCTGGCTATACTTCAGCATCCTCAGGTGTGCTAAGCTCTCTCTTGTTTGACTGTTCCTTATCAAATCCCAGTGAAATCTGTTTCCTGGAAGTTTTGCCTCTGCCTAGATGCCCCAGCCACCACAGACCAGACTGCAACACCTCCAACCCTACCCGTCTCTGTCTCCCTGTTCTCCTTGTTCTTGCATGAATCCTTAGAGTATGTGCTCCGCTCCCCTCTAATAGTTCCCCTGTACTGTGTATGTGCAGATTTTCTTGAACACTGGAAGGAGATGCCTCTAACTAGACATGGTGCATGTTACCAAAATGTTACAAGTGTATCGTACTCCTTTCATTCAGTAAGATACTGCAAAACCCTTTCCTGATTCTCGAGTCAAGAATGCCTTCTACCTCAGTAATCACCCTGGACATATAGAAGACTAGCTGACTCCTCCAGTGAAGTGGTAATTCTAAATGCAAGGCTCAAACTCAAACTAACAGGACTACGCAGATGCAAAGTTGTTACCCACATGTTATCATTCACTTTATACTTAGGTGTGGGGAGTCTCTTTCTATCTGCAGATATATTATATGCCGCTTTGGGTATTAAGATGTTATGGAGGGTTGACTCTTGAACCTTGTTCTCGACAAAAGAGCACCTAAAGCAAAGGCTGGTGTGTCAATTTCAACCACCAAATATCCAGAACAATCAGGACATCTTAAGATAGGAGCTGTGGTGAAAGCCTTTTCAAGGAAGATGAATGCCTTTACCTGCTCCAGTCCCCTACAAAAAGGTTGATTGTTTTTGCTCAATACTGTAATAGGGTGCCCTTGTCCATGAGAAATGGTTCTTGATATGTCTATATAACTTAGTAAATCTAAGATACTTCTTGTTAGACCTGAAAGCCTTGGGGAGGTCTTCCTCCCAACTTTATACCTTTCTATTTCACTTTTCTGACCTTGTTTTTGCTGGTATTAAGACTCAGAGCATTTTACCACTGCTCACCAGTGCGAAAGTGCTTGTGCTGTCTTCCCTAAACATGGTAATATTGGTTCATCCCCAATTAACATATTTAATTTATTTATAAGTCCCTAGTAAAGTGGCACTCCCTGCACCCAGGGCCTGTAAATTAAATGTCACCCGTGGGGCTTCAGCACTGATTGTGCCACCCACTTAATCAGCCCTTTAACCAAGTCTCAGGCCTGCCATTGCAGAGTCTGTGCGTGCCTGCCATGTCGACCTGCCAAAATAAAACTTTTCCCAGGCCCAACATTCCCTTTTTATACATATACATCACCCCTAAGGTAGGCCTTGGACAAACTAGAGGGCAGGGTGCACTGTATTTAAAAGGAAGAACACCTACTTTTAAGTTTTACATGCCCTAGTAGTGAAAAACACTCAAATTCCTTTTTCACTGCTGCAGGGCCCATCTCTCCCATAGGATAACATTGGAATTATCTTATCCCATTTTATACACATAATTTCCAATTGGGAAGAGATAAACCCTCCATGTATGGAGTCTCTGGAATCCTAATTTAAAATTCTGATTTATGGTGAAGTCGGATTATAAATTACAGTTCTAAAAGTGCCACTTTTAGAAAGTTGAAATTTTTGACATTTTTGTACTTTAGCCATTTGGTGCCTGTACCCTGTCTCTTATCACATGACTGAGTGTAGCTGGCAGTTGGGCTTTGTGTATTCCTCCTAGATAGTCACACACAATGGGAGCTGAGGGGTGACTTGATGAAACATCCTGGCAGGATGGGAGAAGGGGCTGGGTACAGCCTCCCTTACACCTGAATATGCTGTGTCCTGTCCACACACAAAGGGCTGCATACCCCCTGAAGTTATTCTGGAGAAAGGGCAAGAAGGGAGGACCTCTGTGCACTTCAAAGGCATTTCTTTGAAGTCTCCTCCACTTCAAAGGCGCCACTGGGTATAAGTACTGAACCTCAGACATCACCACTTCAGTACACTTCTTGGCCTGTGGCTTTTCTGCCAGGAGGAAGGACTGTTGTGCTGCTGAAGGACTGCCATTCTACTGGACTGCTTTCCGTTGGACTCTTGCTTTGCTGGGCTGATCTGCTCATGCTGCCCTCTTACCAGGGTGAGAAGGACTGGGCCTGCATCACTTGCCCCCAGAACCCAGAGTTACTCCAAGGGCTAACTGGCTGGCCTTCTGATCTGACGTCTCAGGGACATAACAGGCTTCCACCCCTGCACCTGGACCCTGCCATCTCTGAGTCAGTATTCAGTATTCAAAATGTTTATTTCGGGAACTAGCCCATAAAAGACATCATGCAAGTAGAAACAAATAAATGTGCACTCATAGATACATAAATAAGTCGTAAAAGCAGCTTAACATAAGTGCATTCAGCAGAAAGATTAGTTATATTACACTGAAAGTCTAACGATAAAAATTGCAAGAATTCATAGGGTTACTCTCTTAAAAACAGTGTATAACAAAGCAACGATTAAAAAGAGCATTATATTAAGCTACAATTAGTTTGAGAATGCTATAACCGGCTACCCAATGTTTTTCTAATTCATCAAACTGCATATAGGTATCTAACAAAACTAAGAATAATAGGAGGACTGTCTGTCTGAAAAATTTGGTATGCTGCTTTAAAGTGTCTCACGCCCAAAGAAATGCAGATTGTCTTAATCCAGGACCATCTTGGTACTGAATATACTGGGCAAGAAAATAGTATGTGTTCCGCATCGTGTGTTACATAGTTACAAAGTGTACAGTTTGACGTTTTAGAAAGATTACATTTCCATTTAGTGGTACATTTATTTACAAGCAGTGTGCCTAGCCTAAGCAGGGTGTGGCCAATGGTGGTGAGTACTCATCCGTATACGGTTCCAACATAGGTGCAGGTTTGTTGGATAGAATCTTATCAACCAACCCTCCTCATTTAGCATTACGATGGTATGAATGTCACTTTAACAACTGCTTTGGTGTTTACATTTTTTAAGCAGGGGTTGCTCCAATACATGCCCAAACATAAGTTGCTGAAATGAAATTTGATGTGTGAACGCCATGGGATGTGTTCATTACCTCGTCCATGCGCACCTATAAGTGGACAGTTATGGGGTTGACCACAATCTTACCCAGAAGGAAAGCGCTTTTAACATAGGTAAGTCGCCAATCCTTTTGAGCCTTGTGTCAAGAATAAGGGAACGATTGGGGTGCTTTTGGGAAGGCTAAATAGGGATTTTATAAAGCTATTTTCTTTGGATGTCAGGCCGCCCGTAAATTCCTGTCCCTCAAATTTCTGCACTATACAGGGCTGCAGTCTGTACCTTTGCCCTGTATACCTCGATGACTGGACAGCAGAATTTTGGGGTGGTGGCCTTGTGCCTCTTGATGACTGCAGAGGCACTGTAGAGTAAGGACATTTCTGATTTTAATACTGGAGACTTTGAGTTAACTAATTTGTCTATCCTGACTCCTAGACAGTCAAAATTGTTTACCATTGCAATTTTATCCCCATCAGATGGAAGCCTCCTTTAAATGATCTGTCAGCATACCCTGCTAAGTGGTGCCCTCCTAGTCCTGAACCCTTTGAAGCGGGCATAAGTTGATTCCTAGTGGAACCGACACACATTCTCTGTTGAGTGATGCAGAACAGATGCATCGCTGCTGCTGCATGGATTAGACTTGTCACAAAAGACTTGCATTGTCGCCACCTCCCGCATCTTGGGACCAATGTATCGCCTTTGGAACTGCCACTGCCGATGCTTCTTCCAGCGCACGCTCCTCGCATCCCTCGTCAATGGCAGCTTTGACGAAGATGATGAAACTCCGCATCGTGGCTTCACCGCTCATCAGAACTGATGCATCACTTCTGCTGCGCCTCACATCCTCGACACTGGACTTCACATCGCAAGCCCTGTTGACAGCGTCCTCGAAATCGACGCAACAGGACCTTGCACCTCAACCTCATCGCATCTCGGAACCAATGCATTGCTTCAGCTGCGCGACGCATCTTCGATGCAGATCCACACAATGCTCCACAACCATGATTTAAGGTACTTTGTTCACAGGGTCTAACTGGGTCCATGTAGCCAGCCCACCATCCATCATGGTCATCCTGAACTTGTGACTTTGTCCCGGTCTGGTGTGACCAGATATCCCCAATAGGGTTTTGTGCTTCTTGCCACTATTTTTCACTTTGAACTTTAAAAATCAATATCTTCGATTCTACTTATTGGATTTATGGTCATTTTGGTCTTGTTTTATTTATTAAATCAAAGCTATTTTTCTAAACTTGTGTGGAATCATTTTGTGTGGTGTTTTCACTGTGTCACTATTTGAATTTTACACAATAAAATTACACATGGCATTCAAGTAAAGCCTGACTGCTCTGTGCCGAGCTACCAGAGGGTGAGCACAGATTAATTTAGGGTTTGCTTGCTCCTTACCCTGACTAGGATTGTGGTCATTGCTTGACCAGGGCTTATACCCCAGTCAACCAGTAGCCCAATTTCTAACACTTCTCAGTTACTGTCTTGAAATTATTAGGGTTCATCTGTATTCCAATCCTGGAAATAATTAATCCTAGGCGAGACATTCCAAAATCAACCTTTCCTGCTTGAGGATAAATGGAGTTTGCTATTAATCTAGTGAGCACCTTCAATATTTTTACTGTTGTTGTATGGTGTAAGAAAAAAACAGGATGTTGTCTAAATGTACTACTTAGATATGTTTAGAAAATCTGTAATGATCTCGATAACTATATTCTGAAATTACAGTACATAAGCCGAATGGCATAATCAGGTATTCATAATGCCCACATTTTGTATTAACTGCTGTTTCCAATCATAAGCTCCTTATAGATCTTTAAGTTCCCTGATATCCACAGAGGGGCAGTAACTGACATCCGGTTTTGGGATAAAAAAAAATGGGAGTGTTTTCTTGGGGCACACCTCGTCTTTTCAATCTATCTAGGGGATTCTAAACCAAATGGTTCCTAATAGCACAGGGTACAAAGAGGTATTTATGACATCAAATACTAGGGTCTCTCATGTCCACTGCCCAGTGTCATCCAAACAGGCTGGGTCTCTGAGGATGTATCCACAGAAATCAAAGGCTGTCTATCAGTCGCCAGGATTGCCTCAGCCGAAGTCTTTTTCTGCAATTCCACACAAATGGCGGAATCAATAAAGCTTTTGATGCTCTACAATCAAAAGAAACAGGTAATTACAGAAGACCTGTATGGGAATGTTGAAATCTTGGTTGCAAACTAATTTTTTAGGAATAAGGCTTCTCTGTGGTTCGCCTGCAGAGAGTGGCCTGTTGGTTTGCCTGCTGTAAAGCACATTTTCAAATCAGAGCCCTTCCCTGCCATAATAGAAACTTATTCCCTCTTTGTATCTTCTTTTTTCGCTCTGGTGTGGGGATTTACACCAACTTCTATATCCCCAAGTTTTCTCAGACCATCAAAACTTTTACTGGGCCTCTATTTGTTGTGTAAAGTCAATCAAAGCATTACAGGTAGTAGGTTGGCTGACTACCAAAGATAAATAAACATTTCTTTACATAACCCATAAGACAATGTGGTATCAGCGGATTCTTTGTCCCCCTGCCTGACTTCCATGTCTAAGAAAAAGTAATTCCAAATGTGCTGATTGGTTGGTTTGATATCTCTCAAATACTTTAGAGAATACACCTAAGAAAGTTTGCCAATTGTTCAATAATGCACAGTGGCTATTGATCAACTGTATATACGAAGTGGTTCTTTGGTCAGGTTGTAAATACAATAGCTATCATAAGAGTACAATTAGAAAATACGTCAAATGTAGCCTACTTTGTGCCAAAAGAGGGTATGGCTGGCAAGATGGCTGACTGGTAGCACTACACGGCGGCTTCCAGCCCGCAAAGCGAATCCAACAGCATCCTCACACCCTAAAAGGCCCCCAACTCCTGCGCTGTTTTTAACACCATGGGGAATGATTAGTAGAGTGAGCCCGTCAGCTCCACAGACTTTGTACGAGCTGGGCCACTGAAGACTTGAGAAGTGGCCCGGTGTGAGGCCTACTCCATGACTGTGGCCTAGGAAACTGGGGAGCTTTCTGCCAGGCTGGAGCTCCCATCAGAGCAGGGCGGCAACATCGGCGGCAGAGCCGACGGAGTGCGGCGGTCTGGAACTTCGCACCCTGGGCACGTACCCACAGGGTTGATCACACGGGCTGCTGCCGTGGCCTGCAACGCCAGGGAAACCGGGCACAGAACATCAAAAGGCGGAGTGAAAAGCTAACGAGAGAGGTGCGGCCTGATGTTTTTCCCCCGAACTGATGCGGGCACGGCACAGAGACCAAAGAGGGCACACCCGTAGCCTGCTGGGCCTTAAAAAGCCGCAGCTGTGAGGCCCATTGTGCTGAATCTAGGATTCACAGAGCAGAACCCTGAAGAGAGGCTGCTGAGTACTGTGGAAGGGGAGGTCCTGTGGAGAGGCCTGGGCCTGCATTTGTCCCCTCCCTCACCTCTGGAGGACTGGATGGCGCAGAGAGCGCTGGGCTCCCAGCAGGATTTTAAGACTTGGGCTTGGCAATGGTGGCCTCCCCTGGGTAAATCCCAGCTCTTTGTCCCCCCATGGGTAGGCGACCTTGGTTGGAGCTGGGCAGCGTTGCTGACTGCTGAAAGCCACACCAGATGTGGAGGGCTATGTGTGAACTGGCAGCCATTGCCCCCACCCAACATGCCACAGCTGGATGCCACCATCCTTAGCGGCAGGGAGAGGTACCACCTATGCGGGCAAGAAATCAGCCAAGACTGGCCATGGAACTGACTACTGGGCACAGGGGGCACGTACTGCCTACTGACCACCTGCATGGCCATTTGGACTGCAGGGCACAGGTGGGTCTCCACAACACAAGACCATGGATAAGGACAGAGTGCTTATGGGAGCCCAGCAGAATAATATAGTTTACAGTTTACTGCCTCTGGAGTGGGGAGGGGCCTGCCGATCGAAGGAGGTGGAGGATTACATGATTCTTAGGCCCCAAGGGGTGCACAGATCCTGGTAGCAATCGAGGCCTCCGGTGCAAACATACAGGTGAAGTTTGAGTGTATCACCCTTGATGTCAACCTGCTGCGCGGTGATGTCCTTAAGGTAGAGGAAACATCCGTGGTAACGAAGCAGCAGGTGTCAAAACTACAGGAGGAGATATTGAATCTCAGGGGCACGGTGGCTGACCTCATGGCCCAGGTGCATAGGCTGGAGATGCGGGCAGAGGACGTAGAGGGCCCCTCCCAATGATGTAATCTGTGCTTTATGGGGTTCCCCAAGAAGGCGGAGGGGACTATGCCAGAGCTGTTCCCGGAGGGGTGTATCATACAGACATTCCCTGATGCCATCTTCTTGCCTGCTTTTGTGGTATAATGAGCTCACATGTCCCTGTCACGGCCACAACCGCCAGGCAGACCCCCAAGGACCATTATTGCAAAGATCCTTTATTATAGGGACAGGGATGCCACATTGCAGACGTTTCATCAAAAGGGAGAAACAGTTTTGAGAATCATGTCATCTGCATATTCCCAGACTGTACACAACACGCCCAGCACCAGTGGCAGATATTTGGTCAAGTAAAAACTGAAAAGCTATGGGCCTTTAATATATGTGCCCTATGCTGCAAAATTGAAGGTACTGCATGAGGGGCGTTCACACTTCTTTACTAAGCCAGAAGAAGTATGGAACTGGCTACAGGTTATGAGGGATGGCTATGTCCATCCCCTGGCCTCTCGATGCAGCCTGAAAATGGTCCCAAAGGAGACATGGAGCAGGATCAGCTGCAAAGAGTAGGAGCAGACATGGGGAAAGATAAGCATTGGACCCTAGAGTGGTGGTACAACGCAATGGAACATTGGATATTGTACAACAAAGACAGGAAGGGAGGAGGCCAGGGCCCTGTTTGAGACGATCACCTCCGCAACAACCGCCGAGATCGACTCTGACTTGCAACCACATAGGACACTGACTGCCAGCTTGGACCCGATTTTTGTCTCTTGCCCTGCGGTGGAATGGCGAACTGATTTGGGGCACAAGAGGAGCCAGCTTCGGAGTTGGTCATGCAGCTGTGGTGAAATTGAACATTTATCTACTGCTGCTCCGGGGATCAGGAGAGTAGGTCAGAAAAGGGGTACGGGTCACCTCATGACTGGACTGTGCACTTGAACATCATGTCATGGTCTGATTGGGGTGGGGACTACTGAGCGGGAGCGGCATGTAGCTGGAACCCTTTTCTTTCTTCTTTACTTACTCTCCTTTCCTATCATATTTCCTCTCTCCTTATTGCCTCTTTCTTCACCTCTACTGGTGAACTCCTTGTGTTCCCCTTTCAGTTCTCTCTATTTCGTGGTTGGGAGTGTGTGGAGTGTGATAGACACCAGATCGCGGTGTGGATGTGAATGGAGGTTAGTGACTGTCTAGTGTGAGTTGTGTGTTGGGACTCTTAGGAACAAATACAGGGGTTGGAGTGTGGCCCAGGACACTCGATCATAGTTGCCCTCAGGTCATGCCCCACCCCCACAATACACAGAAACTGCAGAAATAGTGGAGGGGACAACTCTATTACTCAACATATTCAACCTATTCTAGAGGGATCTCCATCTGGGTGGTGCCCTGGGTCACGTTTCAGATGTGCATCCTATGTGGGGATGCCAATCATCCAGGCACGGGATTTCAGTTGTATGCTGGATGGCCGTCTAGATAGGTACCCTCCCAGAGAGGGAATGAAGCTGAACATGACAGCTGGGTCACGGGAGACAATGTCCAGATTGCATTGTGTAGACATATGGAGAGAACTTCACCTGAATTTTAGAGAGTTCTCCTGTTATAAACCTACCCACAAAGCACATAGCAATTGGATTGTTTCCTAATTTCAGGTGATGGTGCCCTGAATGTACAAGGGGCATAGCACCTGGTGCGATTCCTGTCGAACCGTGCCCCGATGTTATCAGAGTGCAGTTTAGGAGGATGCCGGCCTGAAGTCCCTCTGTGGCTTCTCCAGCCTGAGGCCCTGGGTGACCCTGAGTGCCAAGAAGGCGTTTAGTTAGTCCCGCAGGGATACTTTGACACTAACTGGAATAGCACTGAGAGTCATGGAACGGAATGTGGTGCCTTAAAAATGGTGGTAAGGGGGCAGAGCCTCAGTAGGACATTTGGCACTGGCGGAAACTGGAACAGAATCTCCAGGAGGGAGAGGATCTGCTGGTCCGCCTGCAGGGGCAAGCGGAGCGATTGGTGACAGAGAAGGTAACACTAATTGAGGTACACCAAACAGTTGCACACTTGTGGGACAGACTAGACTGCCACTTGCGTTGAGACTACCGACAGTGGCTTCATAGGCCACTGGGAAGGTCTGGGCACCTATTTGCCTGGGTGCTTAAATGGGGGAGACCCCCTCGATGATTCTCTGCCTGGCTTAGGCCAATGTCAGGATGGTGGTGGGACAGACCGCGATAAATCTGGTGCTGCAAGACCACCTAGCGAGAGTGTATGTAGCTCCCTTGGGAGATGTGGGGAATGGTGTAGAAGCATTCCTGAATAGGGTGAAGGTCCCTAGGCTGGAGGAGGATCAAAGGGATAGACTAGAGGAGGAGATACACCTAGAGGAGCTCCATGAAGCCCTCTGTGACATGGCTCATGGGAAAAGTTGCAGACCAGATGTACTGCCGGTGGAATACTAGCCGCTCTAATCTGCTGAATTACTACCTAAGATCCTGGAGACCTTCTGGGAGGCGAAATTGGGAGGTATACTGCTGATACACATGCAGGAGGGCTTAATTATTATGCTCCCAAAGTCCAGCATGGACCCAAGAGATCTGGGATTCTACTGGCTGCCGTCCATGCTGAATGCTAGCTAAAGTGCTCATGATGCGACACACTTGGTAGACGACTGCCAATGTAGCTTTATTCCAGGACGGGGTACCCATATGAACCTCCGATGCCTCTCACATGTAATGCACATTCTCCAGGGAACAGACGAGGAGGTGGCGCTGGTGGCAACAGACATTGAAAAGGCTTTTGATACCCTGGCATGAGGGTACCTATGGGACGTGTTGCAGAGAATGGGATTGGGACACAGATTTTGTGTCCTGGGTGGGACTACTCTATATGGAGCCCCTGGCGAGAGTGCAGACTAGGCAGGTAGTGCGGATGTACCACCTATAGGATAGGGAATGAGACAGGGTTGCCGCCGTCCCTTTTTTGCTTTGGCCATGGAGACATTGGCATTGTACTTGGGGGGAGAGTTCCGAAACTGGGGGGTGCGAGTGGGCGACACTACCCATATTGTGTCCATGTATGCGGACAAGACCATATTACATGTGAATAAACCAGAATGTTTGGTGCAGCTCCTCCTGCAACTGCTGGTGAACTTTGGGAAGGTGTCTGGCTTTCATGTCAATAGAAAAAAGACAGTACTTATCCCCCTGGCGGCATTGGCAACGCAACAGGAGTCCGATCTCTCTGATGTGAGACTGCCCTGGTAGACAGGGCAGTTTCACTATCCGGGGATACAGGTAATGCATAGCCCATGGCAACAATACAATCTCAGTATGGGCCAGGTGATAGACAGTTTGACCGCCTCCGTCAGGTTCTGGAAAACTCTGCCGCTGTCGGTTATGAGCTAGGTGGCCTTAGGTTAAATGGTGTTGCTGCCCAGGTGTCTCTACACTCTGCAGAATTTGCTCTGCATTCTGCCGAGCTCCCTATTCCGGCAGCTTTATAGACTGTTGGTATGATTGGCCTGGGCAGGCGGGCAAGCAGTTCGGTTGGACATGTTACAATTAGATATGGTACATGGTGGACTAGGGCTCCCGTACCTGCAGTTGTATTATCTAGCAGAGCTCCTGAAGTATGCAGCGATATGGTGCAATGTTGGTCCAAACTGGGAAATAAAGCTCCTAGGAGGGCTGGTGATGGAATGACATCTCCCCAAGATCCTCATGGGTGGCCACAGGGTACCAGAGGATACTCCTTTCATAGTGCATCAAGTAGCACAGGCATGGGAACAAGTGGTGTCCTGAGTCTTGAGTCATGCACCTTATGGCAGGCTTCTCCCAATCTGGAGGCTGCGACCATTCCTGCACATACCCTTCTTGATCGATGTCTCTCAATAGATGGGGGTGGTTGTCAAAGGGCGGGAGACCTGTTCCTGATTCTTTTGTGAAGCTGGCTGAGGCAAAGACACTCTTTAGAGTGGGACCAAGGCAGTTTTTACAGTTTGCAGGCATATCGCGTACAACCGGGGAAATATGGACAACTTTCCCTGACGAGTGCAGCGAATCCCGTGTCCTATCAATTATATTAGACCCAGAATTGAGCAGGGAGCTTATTTCGCGGCTTTACACTGCTCTGAAAGACGATAGTCACACTGACATGGCGCCTTTCCACAATAATTGGAATAGGGACCTTGAGGACACAGTCAGGGATGGGGAATGGAAGCCGACTAGGGGCCAGGTGAAGGAAACGGACAGTAATGCCTGGTTTAAATAAGCGTAACTTTATTACATTCATAGGGCCTATCTAACACCACAGCTGTTGTTGTTGTTTACCTGTGAAAGAGGAGAGGAAATTGGAGATTGGAGGAGAGTCAATTAAAGCCTGTCTTTCTTCTGTTTTTCATTGGATGCCAATACATCAATTAAAATGCAAGGCAGAAAAGACAGAGATTCTATTCTTTGGCCCTAATCCCCTAGACTGGCAGATGATATGGCCAAAGGATGCCCCACCCCTGGGACCTCAGGGGGAGTAATTACCAATTTCGGCATTAAATTTGATTCTGCTTTGTCTTTCCAGCCACAGATTATGTCAGTGGTCGGATTTTGTTTTGGTCTCTTGCAGACTCTGAAAAAATGTTTACACTTTCTCTCCTTGTAAGCAAGAAAGGTAGTGATCCAGGCACTTATAACATCAAGATTGGACAATGGAAATGGCTTATACTTAGGACTACCAGATTATCTGGTTAACAAGCTGCAAGTGGTCCAAAACATGGCAGCATGTGTTCTAGTTAACCTGCTCCCAAGAACACACGTCTTTACATTTATGTGCACTTCATTGGCTGCCGATAAAGAAGAGAATTCTCTTCAAAACATTAGTCCTGATCCATAGAGCAGTGCATCATTCTAGGGCAGGCTATCTCAGAACTAGATTTAGCTTCTATGCCCCTTCGAAAAAACCCCAGTCAGCTCATGGCCACTTGGCAAAGATCCTTAAGGTATGGCATACTAGAAATAGAATGGGTGAAAGTACCCTTTCCTATGTGTGATCAGTGGCCTGGAATAAACTACCTTTGGAACTACCTTCAGTAACATTCCTCGACCAGTTTAAGAAAAGACTGAAGACATGGTTCTTTCATCAAGTATAGTTGTGGTGGGTGCAGTTGTGCTTACTGTAAGCATAGCGCCGGGACACTCCTGGGAGAAGCCGTGCGCTTTAGAAGTCACATTTCATTAATTTATTTACAGTGACTGCATAGGATCTTCTAGGCCTGGCTGGCAGGTTGTGTGAGATGCAACGGGATCCCGGTTGCATTCATGTCAGATGGGGGGCCTCAGGCTGCAGTCCTACTGGTCTGGAGTGGTGCAGGGTATGACAGGCGACTGGGGTCACCTTAGAACAGATGGAGCACCATTGTACCATGGGCCTTTTTCTGCTCCCCAGGGAGGATTGGAAGGTGGGATACAAATTCGCCCTGTTGGGCCTGGTGTTGGCCAGACACCGCATAGCTAGTCACTATGCTACTCCAGAGCCACCCCCACTATGTAAGTGGGCAGCAGATTTCTGTGAATGGACAGTGGCCGAAGAGTGCAGACTCAAAAAAGTACAAAGCGATGATTATACGAAAGGAATATGAAGCTGTGCGGATTGATAGTGGACTGTATGAGGAAAGGCGACGGAGTGAGGGGATGGAAGACCCAGACCTGATCTTGCCAGTGACTGGTATTGAAACAGGAGCATTTGTTGGATGGACAGCCCCAGCTCCCTTCTCCCTCCCGCGGGAAATCTATTCGATAGTGTGCTACATTATGGACTCACACACTACCCCCCCCCCGCATCAGATCAGAGATGGGCCACACGTGGTCTCTGGGGGATGCCTCAAGGGATGGGGAGAGACATTGCTGCAGAATTGTTTTGTTGTTCTCTTGTATGATTTACTTTTTGAAGTGTTTACCACACAAAAAAAGGTAACAAAGAAAAAAAAACTTTGTGCCAAGAACTACTGGAACTGAGGTGGGTCTCCTCCATACTGCTCGGGAAGAAATGTACCTGCTTGCAAGGAGATGTCTGGGGGGTCCATGGCACCCTCTTTAGCCCCTCAAGAGGACTGGCCACAGGGGGCACACTGGCAGGAAGGCACTTTTTTTTGGAACACTTTCAGTGCGTCTCCTAACAGTAACATGGCGTGGGCACAGAGTCAAAGTGATTCCTTCATTTGCATGTGGCCACACCCCCATGTAAATGAGAGAACGCCCTGTCCCAATAGCACTGGTGCTACATGTGCGCCAGCGCTATCAGTATTACAGAATATGTGGGGCACAAACGTCTGCAGCCCCTTCTGTAATACCAAAGTGCACTTTCTGTAATACGGCTCCTGGTGTCTAGTGCCTTTCTACCCCCCAAGGACAGATTGATAGCAAAACTCCCAATCTCCCCCCTGGGAGACAGAAGCACTGTGGGACCCTTTAAAGGTGGGCCATGGCCTGATGCCTAGGTGGGCCACCAACAACCCTTCTGTTTT
Organism: Triturus cristatus; assembly: GCF_964204655.1. NCBI lineage: Eukaryota > Metazoa > Chordata > Amphibia > Caudata > Salamandridae > Triturus > Triturus cristatus. The sequence goes on from NC_140581.1 coordinate 235,705,074, forward strand.
TTTACCCATTTTCCCTTGGGGATCAGTGGACCTTCAGCCCCACGAGTAATCAGAAAGACTATTGCACCCATTCTGGGGGTAAGTGCTTCACCCATTGCCTGGGTGGCTGCCCTCACTCCATTTTAGGTCTTTCCTGTTGTAAGACAGTGATCTTACAGTGGGCTTAGAGCTAGCCCATTACTTTCCATTCTTTGGCTTCATTGTTGCTCTAGTTTGCTTGCTAGTAGTTCATCAGCTTCCACAGGCTTTTCGTCTTTTTCTTGTGTTTGCGCCTCTCCTAGAGCATGAACGCACTACTGTGTTCTTCCACTGCTCGCTTTTCCAGACACCACTATGTTTCTTTTTGTTTAAGCACCCCATGAGAATGTGGAGTTTTTCAGCCATCTCCCTTGTGTACTTTTCCCCCTTCTGTGTTCCTCCCCAGGTCCCTACTGCTCTCTCTTAGTTGTCCATATACTTCCCCTAGCCACTCCCTCATGCCCTCCATTGCCCGCATGCTTCTTCATTGGCTTACCCGCCCATTCTTTATTGTCTGTGTTATTGCCCCAGCAACTACCTCTCACTCTCCTTTGTCAGGCCCACCCTCCATTGTCTGTGTGCTTGTCCCTGCCCCCCACCCATCCTCTGTTGCCCAAGTTCTTGCCCCAGACCCTCCTGACTACCTTATGTTGTCTGTGAGCTTGCCCCAGGCTCTCCTGCTCACCCTCTGTTGCCTGTGTGCTTGTCCTAACCCCTTCTGCCATCCTTCGCTGTCAATGTTCTCCTAATGTCAGTAGTCTATGTGCTCCCCCAGCGCATGCTGCCCATCCTCGGTTGTCCGTGTCTTTGCCCCAGCCCCCACCCAATCACCCTCCGTTGATCGTGTGTGCTCACTCCCGGCCACCCTCCATTGTCTGTGTGCTTACTCTAGTCCCTCCCACCTACCTTCCATTGTCCTTATACTTGTCCCATCCACGCTTGTTTGTGTGCTCACCCTAGCCCCTCCTGCATACCCTTCCAGGTGCCTACCATTCCCTCTCGACTGTCCTCTTCCACCACCCACATCCTTCTCTTGCACCCTCACTCCATTTTGCCTAGCATCCAGCCCACTCCCCAAAAATGAGATGTGGGTTGGGGGAACCAGATGTCTAAAATAATACATTAAAAAAAAAGCCCTCCTGCTTGCCTGCTGTGGGCCCTGTGACTCCCTCTTCACAGTGAGAGTGACTGTGAGGCTGGGACCGGAAGGAAGCCAGCTCTAGATTTGGTTTTAGTTAGCACAAAATCAGAGAACAGACATTGAATTAATATGATAACTAGCCTGAACATATTAGTTTAGCAACAGGCCTTTAACTACTACAAACAGCAGCTGAAAAAGGGCCCTTAAGAAAATCCAGGAACTGAGAAACATATAGTAGTGGAAGGAATATAGACGAGTTCCTATTACCATGGAAAGCTAAGTGGTTGCAACTCACTTCTTGGGTGACCAGCAGATCACGAATTCAAATCCTGGCAAAAGCAAATCAGCCATTCATCCTTCAGAGTATGGCAACTTGTGTGACATACTATCAATCTAGGTAATAGCAACGTGAATTAATAAGCAAAGGCACCAATTATGATACGAAGAACTATTAAAACATAATTGAAAACTATTTCACTTTACTGATTTATTATGCCATCTTATGTCTTTGGTCGGCTGATACCAAGTATGTTCAGCAATCACATGTCACTATAAAAGAGAGACATAAGTTGCCTTAATTTAAGAGATAATATTAGGCTGCCATTAACAATGACAATGAAGCCTTGTCCTAAAACACATAAGGATTGGACGTATTAATGCATTCTTATTTTTCAGATAGCACTTCAAACCGCACTTCTGCCTTGTGACGTAAAAGTAGGTGTTAGGATCACCCACTTAAACGTTTCTCCATTTACCGACCTCGGATGGAAGGCCGCGTCAGCCTGGCCGTCACTCAAACTTGTGGCTTCTGGATCGTCACATGATTGAACAATGAGAAATCAATGGACTGAGAGACTTCATGCCAACTTGGTCCGATTCCCCCCATCAAATTTGTCAGTGGGAAAACCGCTTTATCTCCAATTACAAAGGGCCTAAGGGCCTTATTACAAGTTCGGCGGTTAGTGGACCACTGTCCTAGTGGTGGTGATCCAATAACAATGAACCGTCTGCCATATTACGAGTTGGACAGATTGGCTTTGCAAAGACCGGCAGCACCCCCTCTCCCCCGAGGTCGTGAGAAGGCATCCTCCATTTCGTGGTGCAGAGGTGCAACACTGCCGTCCGTATTACGAGTTGACTTCCCAACGAGCTGACCGTGGCGATCTCACTGCTGCCTAAAGGACAGCTGAAACAAAGGATTTGGGGTGCATTCTCACCCCTTTCCAGTTCTTCCAAGCAGATCGCTTTCTCCATGTCTCCATACACAGTAGCTTTTTCACCCTGAGGAATATGACCCCGGCTTCGGCGAGATACAGGTAAATGCTTTTGTACCCATTACCTGGACTGCCCACATATGCGTCGGACTCCGGCAATGGGTAGGTGGTATTTTTCCACATATATCATGCACATGTGTGCATTCGACAGATATGCAATTGGAATGTACACCACACAGGCATCGATATATATATAGAAATACATTGCCGACTGCTGCAAAACTGCCAGCCCCTCGGGAAACTCATAATACGGCGGTCGGAAAGTCACTGGCGCAGTGGTCCCCTAATGGTCATGGACAAGGTCCTTAGGTGGTCAGAACTTTAAACTTGTAATAAAGCCCAAAGTCTCAGTCAGCTCTCCAGCTGAAAGTACCTACCTGGTGCCCAATATCCAGAAAACCATTAGGGCCAATGCCCTGGCAAGCCCACCTTATGTACTAGCGTCTTGTATAGGCAGGCTAATCATGCTGTTTCTTTCTCTCTACCACTGCCATGCAATACATGATGCTTTCTGAGAAGAACAACAATAACCCCCAACCATAAAAAAGGTTTCAGTGTCAAAAAGGCTTTTCTCTTTTATTTCAGAAACATCCCCCACAATAGTGTTTACTTTTAAAAACAAAAAAGCAACTTGGTAGTCATGAAATGGTGGACTGACCGGTATTGCATAGTTTCACCAAATGTTTTCCCATTATGTCAGCAGAAGCACTTTTGGCAAATATTCCCCACCATTTCGCGGAGAACTCTAAATTGGGTGTTGTAGCTTGGCACTGGAAGCTGGCTTGTCTAGGCCAAAAGGAGGCCATTATTCCATGATGAGCTGATGGCACAAAACTCTAGACTCTAGTCTAACAGCGTAAGTTCAACACACATCTTCATATCTCTCACCTTCAACCATATACCTTTCATGCAGGGATGGCGCTTCCAGTGCTAAAGTCGTTAGGCAGTGTCTGCATGATGTGGCATCTGAAAATTGACTACAAAATATTGTTTGACCATAACCTCATGATCAAAATATTGTCAGTGACCAACTATCATGGAACAGAATATCGAGGTTGGTATATCATTTTTTATCTCTAGTAATAATATTGATGTTTAAAATAGTGTATATAAAATATCATGGAATTTAATGACGGTTAACTATACCGTTATAATCGTTTAGTTTATATTACATACTAGTTTTAAGTATTTGCTAAATTATTGTTAGTTACATTTTAAATTGGTTTACAATTTTAGTTTTGCCTTGAGTTGTTTGATTTACTGGGGGATGGGGTAGGTAGTGTTCCATTTTTAAATAACAAAAACATATTAGTTATTCATTTATTTCAAATATATAAAGTTGCAGATATTGTTTGTGTTGTGGGCTTTTTTGGGGGTTAGACTTAGTAGTATCCTATATTTATTATTTGTTAATCTAACATGAATTCTTAAGAGATTTTATTTAATTTCAATAGATCATATTTTATTTTGCGATCAAAAAGTTACAAATGTATTTAAAATCCGGGTTTCTGGTTATTACATTTAAATTTTTTAAATGAGTGGGTTTCTAAATATGTAATGGGTTATTGATTTTGTACTTTCATTTCATTATTGATACAAATGTACATTAACATTAGGGGATGCTAGTGAGTTTTTTTATTCTAGCATTTAGTAGGATTTAAATATTTTTTAATTGTCAATAAAATATTCAGTCACAGTTTTTAAGTAAAGCTGTAAATGTAAGAGGATTATCATTCATTGTTTACTCAATAATAATTATTAAGGACCTGATTTGGATGTCAGAGAGGTTTAAATTCCGACTGCCTCATTTCAAAGACGACGGTCACACATAATGCCTAATGGATGGCATTTCCGCCGTCAGGATTATGATATCGATTTCCGACAGCCTTTCCATGTCGGGCTTTACGACATGGAAATGCTGTCAGAAAGAGACATGGGGGGGGCCCTAGCAGAGCCCCCATTCCTCCAGGGCCTACGGTTGTGGGCCTTGGGGGTACCTATGGTGCCTGCCAAATAGTGCAGGGATTTACACAAACTTCAATTTCTCTATGGGAGCTTGTGCTGCAGGCGTTTTCCATAGAGAAATTGGGAGTTATGGTGCCGCATCGTAATACGGTGCTCTGAACCAGCGACCAAGATGGTGTCGGTTGGAGGCAACTCCGAATTACATCGTAATCGGGACCTTAATGTATTTGACCAATCATTGTTCTTAATACATTTGATATTTTGAAAACTAATTAAATTATTTACATTTATATAATGGTATGATATTTATTGACATGTACCCAAACTATATTTAACCAATTATTTATACTTACAGTTAAAATGTTGAAACTTAACCCTACTGAAACCAAACAAACTGTTATTTCCTCAATCTTTGTGTGCCTGGAGTTAGAATGGTAATTTTGACCCTCTCCCCCAATAGATACACTTTCTCCTATGTAAATGGGATTGGAGTTTGAATACTAAATCTGGCCCTCCCAATATATGCATGTTTCCCAATGTTTGTGATCCTGGCGTTAAAATAGGTAAACTGCAATCCTCCCCATCTCCAGTATATGCATCTTCCACACTATGGGGTCCATTACGATGGCGGGCGGACAAAGTCTGCCCTCCATCGCAACAGAGCCACAGCCCGCAACACTGGCGGGTGCATCCTGGTCATTTTACATTGCGGGTGGATCTGCTGGCTGCAGACCCGCTCGCAATGTAAAAGGACTGTGCCCAGAATTGCCATGCACTACATGGCAGGCACCACGTGGTGCCTGCCACGTAGTGCATTGCAATGATGGGGGTACCATAGGTACCCCCATGTGCAACCCCCACCCCGACATCCTGGGGGCCCGCAACGGGCCCCCTACAGCAAGAACCACATGCCGTTCCATGGAGGCAACACCGCTATGGAAAGGCGAATCTCTGCCTGAATCCTAATATGGATGGTGGTGTCTTGCAGACACTGCCACCATATTATGCCCCTTTTCCACCCGGTCGACGAGTCGACCGTCGGAAAAGCGGCGGACGGTCTTTCCGTCCGCCGCGGATCCCTCAGCCATACTAATATGGCGGGGGTTCATTCAGGCAGGGATGGCGGGCGGATCGCCCCCGCCGGGCCAACGGTGGCTACCGCCGGCGGGGGCGATCCGCCCGCCATCCTATTTGTGGGCCTGGATTTAGAATATTAAATGTGCTCCTCCTCTAATTTACATACTTTGCATAATGCAAGTGGGACTTGAGTTAGAATTGTAAATGTGACTCACCAGAATGTATGGAATTTTGCCCAGGATCTAACTGGGCTATAGGTCAATTAGGCAAAGCCAGATGGGTTGGTCTGAAAGGTCAGCGAATGGACCGTTTTTGTCTGTTTGTGGGCCTGTTTTATGCTCTGGTGGGCCGGTTTTTACTGTTGATTTTCCTATTATTTAAACAAACATCGCCTGAAACAAGCTCAAATCTATGCAGTCCTCCATACTTTGCAAAACATTAATATACTGTGTCTTTACAAGTTTCTAAACTGCCATGATTTGCAAACATGGGCCTCTTTTTTAGCTATCTGTTTCACTAATGAGGGCCATTTTTATGTCGGTGCCAAGGCCTATTTTCAGTCCAGAATAGTCAGTATATCCTTTCCCCACTATTTATATTCACTTTCCATAGGGCCTTATTACAAATATGGCAGTCCTAGGACCGCCGTTCTCACAGTGGCGGTACAACCACTGCCACCACTGTAAGTTTGCCCACTGTATTTCGAGTGCCTCGGTGAGACCTCCACAGGACTGCCGCCACCGCCAGGATCCAGGATCCTGCGGCGGTGGCACAGCAGAAAGGGTCATGAATATGCTGGCGGTGCCGCTGTGCACTGCCGATCATTTTCTGAGTGGCATTTCCACCGCCCATGTCATGGCAGTGATCCTGCATGAAAAGGGTGTCGGAGATACAACTAAGGGGTTCTACAGGACCCCTGCCGGTTTTTGGGCCTGGGTTGCATGCAGAGGCACATGTTGTCCCCCCCTGGAATCGCACCCCCATTCCTGCACTGTGTGGCATGCACGACATGGTGCATGCCACTCCGTGCAGGAAAGTGCTGCAGGTTCTGTCACAGCAGCGGGCTGCCATGAGACTGCTGCTGCACAGTCTACCCACCATGGTTTCAACTCAGAATCCGGCTGGCAGGAGTACCACCGGCTTGGCATCCTCCTGCAAGTGCAGTGGTGGCAGTGCTGCAGGAGGACCACCAAACTCGTAATGAGGCCCATAATGTTGTTGGGTTAGAGTTAGAATAGTAAAATCTGTTCCTTACCCCTCCCAGCGTATGCCCTTTCACAATGCATGTGGGACTGAAGTTATAATAGTAAATTTGGCACCCGCTGCACATAAGCATTTTCCCCACTGTGAGTCAGACTGGAGTTAAAATAGCAAAAGTGAACACCCCTCCCTCAAAATATATACTTTTCGCAATATAAATTGAACTGGAGTTAGAATAGTAAACGTAAACCCCCCATCAAAAAATAAAAAATGCACTTTTCAATGTATATTTGTGTGAAGTTAGAGTAGTAATTTACAACTACCTCAATGTAACCACATTCTCCAATGTAAATGGGAATTGAGTTATAATACTAATTCTGAACCCCCCCAAAATGGATGCACTTCCCCTATTTATGTTAGACTGAAGTTAGTAAATATCCCCCGCATTTTTTTCACTTCAGTACTCATAGTAAATATGAACATACATTTTATTATTCTGTTTTACTTAATTTGTTTCGTTTTTTTATTGCACTTTTTTAATTGTTAAATATTTGCACATACTTTTAATACCACATTTAAAAAAAAGTTTGCTATTCAATAAAGCATTTTAAATATTTTAGCAGTTCAATAAATTAATATACCCACCTATGTGTATACGTTTTATAATGTAGAAGTTCATTGTATTGCAAAAGTTGCATATGATTTTTTATTTTTCATTTATGCATTTTCATGACTATTATGTAAATTCGTTCATTTCGTATAAGCATTTTTTAAGTTACTTTTGAAAATCCACAGTGTATGTCATTTTTATTTTAAAAAACTATATTTTTGTTCTAACGTGTTTTGTGGTCGATATTCTGGCATACCTGCCTGCAGTGGGTGGCTTCTGAGGTGGAAGTGGGTGCTGTCAGCAGTGGCGAAGGATGGTTGTGTGCAGCAGCCTTCTTAGATAACATTTGGGTCCTGGCACTCATTATAGTTATTACAATTATTTAACAATTCATCCAGTACGTCCTTTAACAGATTCCAGACTCTACCACTTGTGCGCTGTGGATTGAGATACCCGGGAGACAGGCTGATGGTTCATTTGTCAGCAGTGATCTTTGATTTAAGCCGGGAAATGTGAGGAAAAGAGAACTAAGGCAGGGGTGCTTCAGAATGAAACGCCGTTGATCTGCAAATTAGCATGTCAACATCACAGAATAAAACATACTGTGATGCTTAGTGAAGGCTCTGACTTCAAAACGTCTTTCACCCAGTGAATAAGAATGTATTTTGGAAGTGTTGCCCTTCATATCTGCCTGTCTCACGCAAGCTGAGGGTCTTGCATCTGCTGCATGCAGAGAAAACTAGAAAACACTTAGCGGGAGATATACTATGATTTTACGCCGCGTTTGAGTCACTAAATTTTTCCTTCCTTTTCCGACTTTGTATGGGTGCTGCACTTTACAGCACACATACAAGAGGGAAAATAGTTAAAGTCAGTCTGTGCATAGTATTTTGTACTGGGAGGGTACCCTTCCAGTACAAAACCTATGCTTGGCTCACGGAGACACCCTTGCACTATGTTATGTTATGTTAATTACATTTTTAAAGCGCGTCGATTACCCGGAGGTGTCCTGGTGCTAGCTAGATCTCCTAATGGCTGAGAGCGGAAGAACGGATTCATTGGGAACAGATTATTGGAAAAAGAGCCAAGTTTTAAAGCCCTTCCTGAAGGACAAAAGTTCCGTGGCATTTCTCAGGTTGAACAGCAAATCATTCCAAGCTTTTGCCGCGCAATGAACAAAGCTTCTGCCACCCCATCGGGCTTTTTTTGTAGGTGGCACTAGGACCAACTTGACCCCAATTGATTGCAGTGTTCTTTCCGGGGTATATACCATTGGAATCGCCGTTTTAGATAGTCTGGCTCTGTGCCTTTGAGTGCTTTAAAACCATGCACAGAGCCTTGAAACGTACTCGACTCATTACGGGGAGCCAATGCAATTTTTTAATTTCCTTAGAAATCGAGGAGAATCTCGATGTACCAGTGAGCAGTCTGGCTGCTGCGTTCTGCAACACTTGTAATTTGTTCAAAAACTTTGTTGAAGGTTTAGGGAAAAGACTGTTATGGTAGTCCAGTCTCTCCATTACTAGAGCCATGACCACTGTTTCCCTGCTCCCCAGGGGCAGGAACGGCAATATTTTCCTGAGCATTGTCATAACAAACATTGTTTTCGATGCCACTGAATTTACTTGGAGCCCAAAGGTAAGACTCTCGTCAACTATTAGGCCCAGGTTTTTAACCTTTTTAGTGGGGACACGGAGAGTACCCATCGAGTCCGGCCACCAGTTTGGTGTCCAAAAGTTGGTATTGTTGCAGAACAATATAACCTCAGTTTTACCTGTGTTAAGTTTTAGGCAATTCTCCACTGCCAACAAGCAATCCTGGAAACGTCCCTCTATTCCCACCTCTTTGCCTGGTGTCAGAAACACCACAATTTGGTATCATCCGCATAAGAGGTGAGACCAAATCTAAATGCACTTATAATGGGGGCCAGAGCGCAGACGTACACATTAAAAAGCGTCGGACAGAGAGGAACACCTGTGGAACCACACAGGGCAGTGCAAAAGGATTAGACTGGTAGTCTCCCAATGCAACAATTTGTCCTCTATCAGCAAGAAAAGATCTTAAAAGATCCCTGGCTTTCCCACGGATTCCACATGCTTTTAGACGGTCCATTAATATATCATGATGGACCATATCAAAGGCGGCGGACAGTTCTAATAGAATCAGTGCTGCCCTGCCACCCCGATCAACAGCTTCCCTGATCTCCTCAGTGGCTTTAATGAGTACTGTGTCCCTCTCTAAAGACATATTGAGAAGGATCCAGAGCTTGTGTCTCCGCTAAAAAGGTGCTTAGTTGTCTGTTCATGATTTTTTCGTTCAGTTTGCTGGGAGTAGGAATCTAGAGATAGGGCAAAAATTATTCGGATCCTTAGGGTCCAAGCTAGGCTTTTTCAAAAGGGGCAAAATGGAGGCCAATTTCCAGCGAGTGGGAAAGTGACCTGTTACAAACATGGTGTTAAATATGGATGATAATGTTACCACAATCGGGCCCGGGGCCAGTTTGACCACCGCAACCGGACATGGGTCATAAGGTGACTCTGAATTTACATCCCTAAGGATCTTTTGAATATAATCAAGGAACACTAGCGAGAAATTCTCAAAAGTGTGGGTTAGAGCCCTCACAACTTTGGATTCCTCCCTAGCCAAATTCGTCCCATCTGTGCTTGTCCCACTGAAGGCAAGGAAGATAGATTCCACTTTGGACAGAAAAAAATTGGGCAAAGTTGTCTCCATGGTGCTTGGCATCGATTTCAGTGTCAGCGCTAGGGAAATGGGAGGAGAGTGCCATATTTCTGTAAATATGGCTCTCTCCTCCTCTCTCCTTTTAACAAAGGGCAGCATTTGCGGCTGCTGCACTGTGATGCGTGAGTATGTGGTAAATCTGGCCCTTAGAATTACAGTGTATGTGCCTATTACCATCATTTCTATTACATGTCGTAATGTCCTTCATCCTGCTTAATTCTGAACCTAGTATGATTTCATATATCAAGCAAAGTTCAACTTGTGCTGATATAATATTGCACATAATATGATGAAATTCAAGCATCTGAAGGAAGTGGTATTCATAAACTGTTGTCCTTTCATTGACAATCATGCAGTGGGATATAATTTAGGTTCTCTGCAATTTTGCTGTGGAATAGCTGGCGTGATGCCCTAAATTTGAACACTCCCCTTCTTTAGCACATGCTGCAATCTGACCCAGTTGTAGTCATTTTAGGATTAGGGGCTGAGGATTTAGGGCCTGATTACGAGTTTAGCGGTCACTCGGACTGCCGAACCCATGGTGGAGGTGCTGTGGTGGTTGAGGACCGCCGCACCAGTGGTCCTACTGCCGTATTACAAGTATGCCATTTGGACCCTTTTGGGACCGCTGCAACTGCCAGAGGACCGTGATCTCTAAAAGTGGTGCAGCAATCAGAGGCAGCAATATGCTTGGCGGTGCGGCTGCAACACAGCCAAGCACATTCGGAGTTTCCCCACCGCCAACCTTTTTAGGGAGGTGAGCCCACCATGAAAAGGCTTACCATGGGGGAAACAAAGGCAGCCCCCTGTTGCGCCTGTACACTGAGATGCATGCAGGGAGGCACATGGTGTGCCCCCCTGTGTGCATGCATGTCCAGTTCCTGCACGGCATGAACTAAACCGTCCATGTTTTATAGGAACTTGCTTTGTCTTTCCCATTGCGGTGCCTTTTTCAAAGGCCCTGTCATTGGAACGCCAAAGGACCGCCCACCAGACCAGGAGAAAACCCCTAATCTGGCAGGTGGGGGGCAGGCGACTTTGGTAAGTGTGGGACCAGGGCGGTAGCATGCCATCCCGCTTCTGCACCGCCAAAGTCATAATCAGCCCCTTCGTGCTTTTCCAATGCATCGTATTGAGTGTCAAGTTGTAGGGATCAAGCTTTGAAGGAGACCACTAAGGTTTTCAGTATGAATCTTTATTTATAAGGTCAAATTATACATGTATTATTCACGAGCTTCACACATTATTTAGACAACCTCTAGTCAATACAATCTTTTCCCTTCTAGCCTCTGGTTTCTTTACTCTGTTACACATACACACAAAAATGTCTCTCGTCACCACAAATCATAAATGTAACATCCCACATCATTGCTTTCACATACCCCAAACATTAAAGTACGTAGCAATGTTTCAATATTGGTGCCTTCCCTGCCCATTCCAAGAGCACCATTGACATCTGCCCAGTAGGAACAAGGTCAGACTGGGATAGAAAATAGGTCTGGGCAAAAAAAAAAATTGGCCCCCTAGTTAGTGAATTAGAAAGCTAAAACAATTAGGCACTGCCTGATTCCCCTTTAAGCCAGTCTGACCCTAACTAGAAACATTACTAACTTTACCTTCAATAAAGCTACTACTTCATTGTTCAACCTTCTTTCATTCATGGTTATGACAGTGGAAACACACAGCTACCTGGCTTGAACTATTTCAGCAAAAGAGACAATCTTGATTAGTTTGAACTCCATCATAGCACTTGCTTTACCATAGCCAGGCCACACATGCTGCCTACCCTTCTTCCCAACTAGTTAATCCTTTTTCATACCTTACTCTCTTTCCTTTTCCTTTAGTGCATTGTCACTGTTCTCTACTGACACTCAAACCTGCCTACCTCATGAAAAATCTACTACCTTTGAGACACAATTAACTGTCATAAAGGAAAAGTCACTTAATAAATACTCTTGGGTCTCTGAGGTATGGCAGTCAAATACCAAAAACTGCTGTAAGGGGAGTTGCAGTTATAGTACAAAAAAACTGCAGGTTGGATTATTGAGAATGAATAATGCATTCTACAAAAGACACGGTTATTAACCTTCAAGAAGGATTTGATCAGAATCACCGTTGGGTCCCATTACGGACCAGTAAAAGACGATACAAAACCATTTGATGAGACTGTATTGAAACGTGCCATTTTCCCAACCATTGATTATTGGGTGACTTTGCTATTGAATTTAAACAAATTGATAGGATATCAAAAAAGATTTATCACCAGGACACCCTTTGGGACAGCTATTTGCATTTTAAAAATCAGTTTATTCATTCATTCAAGATCATCAGGAAAACACAGGGCCGGGACTGAGACCCCTGTATGTGAGAAGTTCTACAAGTATTACATAATAATTATAAACCAGTGGATAGCGACAGAAATTACATTCAAATTAACCTGGCTCTACTTATTCCAGCAAAAAATGTAGGATTCGGGCCAGAATAGATTAATTTTGACTATTGAATCGGCTACATAACATCGGGATTGGCGGCCTGGCTCTAAAGTGGCTGACTTCCTTCTTGGACACTAGAAGCCAAGAAGTATGTATCCCCCCCTTTTGCATCCCTTATACAGAACTTGAAGGTGGGTTTCCCTCATGGTCCAGCACTGAGCCCCACGCTATTCAAGGTTTATCTTGCTCCCCTTGCCGTTCTTGCTGCAACATGTGGAGCCAAAGTGATATTATATGCTGACGACACTAAGCTTTTTTTTTACCTGTGATAAGGGTGCAGAATTTGAGGGTGAAATCATTAAAACTTGCCTGTCTAAGATGTTCAACTGGCTACCCATCAACCAAATAAAATGCAATCCGGACAAATCGGGGATTGTCTTTTCGGCACAACTCCATCAGAAATCTGGAGAACATGGTGGCCTCAAGACGTCCCTCCTCCAGCCACACTTCAGAGCTCGGTAAAAAATCTAGGGATTAAAATTGACAATGCTCCGTCGCTGCAATCTCAAATTCAAGCTCTGGTGGGCACCTGTTTTGGGCTACTACATACCCTGAAAAAATTCCTACCACTTCTTTCAGATGATACTAGGAAAACAGTAGTCCAGGCCCTGATTATATCCAGACTCAATAATGGAAATGTTTTCTATCTGGATCTGCCTGAATAGTTCTTGAGCTGGTTGCAAATTGTTCAGAATGCGCCAGTCAGACTAGTTCTCAATCCCGCCCGTAGAATCCATTTGTCCCCACATTTATATTCACTTCACTGGCTTCCCTTAAAAAAGAGGGTTGCTTTAAGACACTGGTCCTGGCGCATGAAGCACTACGGTCGACTTCTGGGCACATGGCCACCATCCAAGAAATCCACAGGACCAGAATTGGTGGAAGATTGTTTTGTATTTCGGTGCTAAAGCCTGGAATCAACTAACGCTGGCACTTCGTGCCATCCCTGAACTTTCAATTTTCTGGAAGAAACTAAAACTTGGCTGGTCAGCAAATTAGGTAATTGGCATAGCTTCTAGTGTGCAAATAACTTCCTCCAGTGCCTGGACACTCCTTGAAGTAGGTGTGCGCACTTCAAATACCGATTTTTTCATTCATTCATTCATTTAGTCTCACCAATCGTGGAGTGTACCAAGGCAGAAATAATTCACCCTAGGCTGTCTGATTATGCAATAAGTGTGTCTATTGTTTTACCTGTAATCAGACCTCAACACCTACACTGTATTCCTGTTGGACTGACATATCTCTTGTTGTCAGCATAACATGAGACTTTGGCTTTGGTTTTTACCCTTTGTTGCTGTCCCTGAAACGCTACCGGAGTAGCGCACCGATCCTTGTGACCATTGGAGGAGCTGCTGGGACGCCGGCCCCAATTGCACAGCAGCCGCGGAGGGTGAGGCGCAGGCCCCGGGACTGCGAGGACCAGCATTCCAGAGCTCCAGCTGGTCCTCTTCCCGCGTGAGCCGCGCCCCCTCACAGCGCCACGCCCCCAGCCAAGCCCTATAACAACTCGTGGCACCCGCTTCGCGGGTGCCACTCGCTTTGGTTTTTACCCTTTGTTGCTGTCCCTGAAACGCTACCGGAGTAGCGCACCGATCCTTGTGACCATTGGAGGAGCTGCTGGGACGCCGGCCCCAATTGCACAGCAGCCGCGGAGGGTGAGGCGCAGGCCCCGGGACTGCGAGGACCAGCATTCCAGAGCTCCAGCTGGTCCTCTTCCCGCGTGAGCCGCGCCCCCTCACAGCGCCACGCCCCCAGCCAAGCCCTATAACAACTCGTGGCACCCGCTTCGCGGGTGCCACTCGCTTTGGTTTTTACCCTTTGTTGCTGTCCCTGAAACGCTACCGGAGTAGCGCACCGATCCTTGTGACCATTGGAGGAGCTGCTGGGACGCCGGCCCCAATTGCACAGCAGCCGCGGAGGGTGAGGCGCAGGCCCCGGGACTGCGAGGACCAGCATTCCAGAGCTCCAGCTGGTCCTCTTCCCGCGTGAGCCGCGCCCCCTCACAGCGCCACGCCCCCAGCCAAGCCCTATAACAACTCGTGGCACCCGCTTCGCGGGTGCCACTCGCTTTGGTTTTTACCCTTTGTTGCTGTCCCTGAAACGCTACCGGAGTAGCGCACCGATCCTTGTGACCATTGGAGGAGCTGCTGGGACGCCGGCCCCAATTGCACAGCAGCCGCGGAGGGTGAGGCGCAGGCCCCGGGACTGCGAGGACCAGCATTCCAGAGCTCCAGCTGGTCCTCTTCCCGCGTGAGCCGCGCCCCCTCACAGCGCCACGCCCCCAGCCAAGCCCTATAACAACTCGAGGCACCCGCTTCGCGGGTGCCACTCGCTTTGGTTTTTACCCTTTGTTGCTGTCCCTGAAACGCTACCGGAGTAGCGCACCGATCCTTGTGACCATTGGAGGAGCTGCTGGGACGCCGGCCCCAATTGCACAGCAGCCGCGGAGGGTGAGGCGCAGGCCCCGGGACTGCGAGGACCAGCATTCCAGAGCTCCAGCTGGTCCTCTTCCCGCGTGAGCCGCGCCCCCTCACAGCGCCACGCCCCTACAACTTACTTCGTTTTAAAGAGCACGCTGTGGACCGCGTATCGCGGGACGCGCGCGGGACGCAGCCCGGGGCGAAGACCGGGCAAAGAGCGGGCCGTTTAAGGCCGTTCAAGGACGGCAGAGGACGGCCCTGGCCCTGAACCCCTGACCTATTGCCCACACCTTTCAATTAAAGACTAAGGTAGGCGGAACTGCGCCCCGTCTCTTCGCATATTCTCATTAACGGCCACCACCTTCTACATCATTTATTGCTGACTGTGTGCTCAGATGTCGGCCATGCGTAACAGAACTAGAAGCAGTGCGAAAAAAGCTGCGGCGGTCACACAGGTGACAGGACCAATAGACCTTTTCATTTCCCGTGTAAACGAGACTATTGACCAAAGTATTGTTGTATTGGAAAAAAGAGTCTCCATGGATCTTGCAAATGCTAAACGTTCATCCCTGGGTTCTCTTGCCAATGTCAAATCACCCGCATTGCAGCCTTCACATGTCCGCTCCCTACCCTCAACTACACTCACCAATAGTGCTCCGATTGTGCCAAATGTTGTTGATTTATCGGTTGCCATATCAGACATGGATGCGTCTTTTGCGGATCTAGAGGTTACTCCAGACCTAGAGGCCTGTCAGACTCCCGCCGTAGCGGCCTCATGTCTGAGTGGGTCTAATGAGGTGGTAACAGCTCCTGTACCTACAGCTCCTTGGGGAAGGGCTACCAGTCTCCCAAAGGCTATACCTAAGAGAAAAGGTAAAGTTAAAGTTACAGTTAGGAATCATAATTTGATTTCCCCTACCCCCCAAATGACTTCAGGTATTCCTTGTTGGGTACAAAACTTGGTAATAGATTTAAAATTAGACCTTGAAGCTACAATAGCAGCACAAGTTAAACCTCTAATTTCCAAACTGGATAGGCTTACATCTTTAATACAGTCGAAATGGCCACAAAAAACGAACGGGCAAGGGCTTGATCAGCCACATGGGAGTACAGAAGCAGTCCCCAAATGTTCACCATGTATCCAGCCCCCCAAAGATGTATTAACTAACGTTCAAGTAACTGTAGCCCCCGGGGATCCAGTTATATCTAATTTGATGCAAACCGGGAGTAATTCTGCTCAATCTACATCTATACCCACTCCGAGGGTGGAGGGACCGACTTCGACTTCTCAACACTTTGTTTTGGGCAACAATACCACCACTACACAAGTAAAAGATGTGGCAGGGAAATCTAATACCCCTTTAGTACCTCCCCTTTCCACGATTAGACCTGAAGGTTCTAAACCAAAGCAGGCACGTTTTAGGTCAATCACTTTACCACCAGAGGTTTCTCCTTTTGTGGTTGTGTTGACAGCAGTCCCCCCACTGAGGGAGGGAGTAAAAGAAAGTCATGTCGAACTTAGAAACAAATGTGCCCAATGGTTTCACTTACATAAACCTCTACCCAACGGTATGAATGGGGAAATTCTTACTGTACGCAGAGGGGATTGGGTGGGCAAAAGCAAGAAAACAATAGTGGGGGATGTAATTACAGTTAATTTTAGAGATACAGGGACAGTTAGTTATATATGTAATGTTCCTAACAGTGGTCCTGCGACTCAAATTAACTTACTCCCCTTATCTTACTTTTTACCGATGCCTACAAGATCAAACCTTCCCTGTTCCACTTTACAAGGTAACAAAGGATTCGTGTATCCCCCGCAACATTTTACCAAACCATGGCAGCATCAACCACTTTATCCCTCTTTATCTTTTTCTCCACAGTTTGTTAATTTTCATCAGCAGCCACCACATGTTTCATCTTTTCCCCAGCACCATGTTAATCCCCACTGGCCACATCCTCCCCATTTTCCATCACCTTCATTTCAGTCTGCCCATCAGTGGCAGCAACCCTTACAGCCACTACAATCTGTTAAACCTCAGTGGCAGCAAGCATGGCAGAACCTGCCCCCCTCCCAAGATTTATCGTATTCACAATTTGCTCACCCCAATAGATATGCTGCACTGGATGAGGTAGATTGACTGAGCTCTACCGAAACTTCGGATTTATGCATCTCTTTGTCCTTCTCAGACACGGCGAGTGCTTCCCCTGTTACACCTTTAAGCGCACCCCCCGAATCTCCAAGGGAGTCATCAGTAATACCTTACTGGTGTTTAGAAAATAGGGATAGTCACGATGTAGGTATTGATACTGTCATTCCCAGATTGAGTTCAGATATCATCTCCCGGGAAGATGGTTCTAATCTATTACGAGCTATCCAGCCAGAGCAACCTGTAGTTGGTGAGTCCGGCAAACCAACAGGTCTCTCCCTTGTTTCCTGGAACATAGCTGGCCTTGCCAGTAAATTGGGCACACCCTTCTGGACCAGTTTTCTGGGGGAGGGATTTGACCTAATTTTGTTGCAGGAAACCTGGTGTTTAGATCCTATTAACATTGAAGGGTACATATCCTACTGCCTTAGAGCCACCAAATCGAGTTCGGGTAGGGCTAAGGGGGGCCTTCTGTTGCTTATATCAACCAAGCTGTGCGATTGTACAGTTAAATATAGCACGACAGTTGGGGCTCATAGCCAAGTTATAAGGTTGGAGTGTAAAAAGAATATCGATTTAGTAGTGACAAACTTTTATAACAACCTCTTTGATGCTACTAGAGGGGATATTCTACCACCTCTAGAAAGGGAAATAACCAAAGCCCTTGGTATCTCGAAAAGAACGGCAGAGGTTGTCTGGGCAGGGGATTTTAACTTGCAGCCCTGTCATTTGTCCAACGGGAACATCTGTGGCTTTGGTGCAGCAATGAGTAGTCATTGGGGGGGTCTGGGTGTGGGGGAGGATTCCCCTCATTTTCAACATTGCAGTTATGGTTCCACATTAAATAATATGCTAGTAGCTTTAGACATGAACCTGTTAAATTGCAATACAAACAAGCAGGCGAAAATATGCCCTACTTTTACAGGTAGAGATGCAGGATCATTTATAGATCATATCCTGTTGTCTAGCAGTGGAGGCTTTACTGATTTGTATGTAAATGAAGAAAGCCTTAGTGACCATAATAGCCTTCGTGTTACCCTTTTGAGGCATGGTACCTCGACTGTTTCAGGCGGGAAATGCTCTACCGACTTAGTACCTATTAGACCGAAGGGTCTAAGGATCAAATGGACTGGTCTAAATTCCAAGGTTAAGCAGAAGGAGGTCATCACTAGATGCAAGAACTATATCAGTTTCTGCCTGGAGGATGATTGTGACCTAGGCTGTTTACTAGTCCCCTTTATCGCCATGAATAGCATTATTGATGGCATTTTTACTAAAGCCTCGTCATCAAATAGCGGCCCGAAGCAGGGGTGGTTCGATAAGACTTGTATAGCCGCCCTCCATGATTTAAAGAAGGCTTTAGGCACTAATCCACGTGTTAAGACGGACATACAACTTTTTAGGGCAAGATATAAAATTGCAATTAAAACCAGGAAAAGGGTATTACAGTCCGATGCATGGGATAAGTTGAAGGAAGCGGCCGAGACCAAAAATTGCAAATTGTACTGGGAAACTATTAACAGCCCGTTTCTCAATAAGGAAGTTGCTACAGAATTAACATCTTATGTGGCCTGTAGCGATTGGGTCAGTCACTTTTCCAAAATCTTTAACCCAGACGGGTTACCTCTTGAGCTAATGTTACCCGAGTCTATCTCATGGCTACCCCTCCCGTTGGGAATCACTTTAGAAGAAAGTTACGAAGCAATTTCCTTAAGCAAAGGAGGTAAGGCCCCTGGCCCTGATGGGGTCCCGCTGGATTTATATAAAGATGAACCAGAACTTTGGGCTCCAATCCTGGCGAGGTTATTTAACTGTGCGGCAGAAATTAACCCCCCGCCCACTTGGGGTCAATCAGTTATTATTCCTCTACACAAGAAAGGTGATAAATCAGAGGCTTCCAACTATCGTCCAATTTCACTATTGGACGCCTCTGTGAAGGTGATGAGTAGGATATTACTCAAGAGGTTGGAAGATTGGGCAGCTGATTTTAACATTTTAACTAGAGTCCAATACGGCTTTCGGAAAGGCCTGGGCACATTGGAGCAATGTGTAAACTTGGACCTTTTAATTAATAAATATACTGTGGCAAAAAATGGCAACCTTTTTTTATGTTTTGCTGATTTGAGCAGCGCATTTGATTTGGTTAACCACCATATCCTTTGGGAGGTTTTGCTAGATGCAGGGGCTCCGAGGGAAATAGTCCACTTTTTAGCTAGACTTTACGAAAAACTTTCCTGCAAAGTCCGCTATGGCACCCATGGCGAATGTACCCCGTTTTTCAAAGTGTCTCGGGGCATACGCCAGGGATGCGTTTTGGCCCCGTTGCTATTTTCCCTTTTTATCAATGACGTCGACCGTTCATTGGTTGACATCCTAGCAGATGCCCCCCTGATTGGTGGTAAACCTGTTCCGCTGTTACTCTACGCGGACGACGCTGTTCTCATATCCCGTACCCAGTTGGGACTTCAGCGCCTAATTGACAATTTTACTCATTTTATTCAAGTTAGGCGGCTACGCGTGAATAAAACCAAGACGCATGTTATGTCATGCGGTCGGGCAGCTAGGCAGGTAAAGCATACCTTTTTTCTGGATAAGGAAAAGTTGACTCCTGTTAAGTCTTTTTGTTATCTAGGAATCACTTTTAATAATATTGGGTCTTGGACCTCGGAATTTGATTCTATAAGATTAAAAATGCTGCGATCTACTGGCAGTATTTTTCGCTTTGCCTCTAAACTCGGCTCACGTAGCATTTTAGACATGATGAATATATATAATGTTCGTTGTGTCTCATCTGCACTGTATGGGGCAGGTGTATGGGGCCATAGCGTGGGCACATCTATGCAAAAGGAGGAAAACAAGTTTTTAAGAAGGTTGTTATGTGTTCCCCCTTCTGCTTCCACTCTGTTGATTCACGAAGAAGTTGGGATCGAGTTTATCTCTGATTTAGCAGCAGTCCGTCCACTCTTATTGTGGCGTTCTATTTGGGCTAAACCAGAGACTCGATTCACTCAGGATATTATTCTTGACTGTATAGGCCTGGACCACTCCTCACGCATACAGTGGTTGAGATACATCCACCACTGGTATCTTCTTCTTTTTAATATAGATGCACTCCGTGAGCCAGAGGAGGTTGTCTCCATTTCAAAGAAAGAAATTAAGACAACATTTTTAAACTTTCGAAAGGCAGAGCGAGATAAAATTTCTGGCAATCTTGTCACCGTTAAATTTTATAAAGATCTAAATTTAACTTCGGGGTTCCAACCCTATCTTGCGTATGTGACCCGTCCTTCCCATCAGTATGTTTTAACACGCGTTAGACTGGGTATTGCTCACCATCTGGTTGCATTTCCAAACACAAGAACCAGTTCAGATATACCCTGTCCATGCGATAGTATTTCCCGACAGAATAGTCGCCACTTTTTACTTTTTTGTAAATTTTATCATTATCTTAGGTTAAAATACCTTAAGCCAATTTTTATCAAATATAATACTCGTACGACAGAAACAGCACTGATACTTTTATCCTCATTAGAGAACGAAGAGATTTGTTTTTTCTTGGCTACTTTTATCTTGAAATGTACAGCTGCCAGGGAAAGTATTGTACCATAAGATTTTTTATACTTACCTGTCTGTACTTATGTATACAGCTGCCAGATATCGTGTTGCTATTACTGATTACATTTTTATTCGTATATATAAATTTTAAGTTTTATATCTTCTTTGTAATCATGGTATTATTTTTGTTTTTTTTTTTGACCACAGTATTTTTATGACTATTTTATGATTATTTATTAACTTTGATGTACAGCTGCCAGGGTAAGCCCACTAAGGAATTCTCACTGATTACCTGTTTGTATTTCCGTCCATAACAGCATGTTGTTTCAAACTGGCATGATTACCTAACTGTTGCATTTTAGTCTTTTTGTATATTGTCTCTTTACTGTTTTTATAAATGGCCATATGGTGATTTTTCACATTTTTAATCATGTATTTTTCTGCTTGTATGATTTGTATGTACAAATCGAATAAAAGCTTTAAATTGAATTGAATTGAGACCAAAGATATACGAAAATAATGAAATATTTATTTTGACTTGAATGCAGATACTGCTTGCATATTACAGGTTTGGGAGTGCTTTAAGGTATACATTAGAGGTATTTTTGTGTAGCAAACAATGCTGGCTGTAAAAGGCAAACAGAAAGGATACTGCAGCACAGATAGACTTAAAGGAAGTATATGCACCGATGGCCAGAAGCCACACTACAAAGCATATTAATAATTTTCAACCGAAGCTCATGAAATTTTGATTAAAAGAAATGTTTTAAACAGCCATAATCTGATTAAAAAAACATTTAAAGATGAATATAAGATAGGGTTGTTTCAACAAAATCCACAGACTTAAAATGTTTTAGACAAGTAACATACAGATCAAACCAGAAGGACCATCCAATTTTTCAAATTTTTTTATCAAGAATTATATAGAGAAGCGAACCCTTGACACCGCTAAAACAGTGGATTTTCTTAATCACACAGGGTTGGATAGATTGTCCCCCTAGGAAAAAGAATATTTAAATCAACCTATTTCAGAAACCAAGATTCAGATAGACATAACATCTCTTAATCTTGCAAAAGCAAGGGGAGAGGATAGGCTACCGAACAAGTTGTGCAAAATCATTTTGGAGGTATTACTCCCTAATCTGGGAAGTGTTTATGAAATAATTAGGCAAAATAGCACATCCTCTCCTTCATTTTGAAAAGCAAAACCAATAGTCTTTCTGTAGCCTGGTAAAGACCCCTAGGAATGTGGCTCATACAGCCCAATAACGATATTACCTAGCCTCCAAGATTGATAATTTCCTAAAATAATAATCCAAATGTAATCTGTTGTAAAAAACTAATCACAGTGTATGCAAATAAACTGGGCACAATGTTTTTTAATTTTTTTGTATAGTTTTATGTGAACTAAGGTATTAGAGCACTTTACATGAGCACCAGTTACGTTACAGATGGACGCGTTCAATTTTGTTAGGCACGGGAAGATTGAGTGATTTGCCCAGAATCACAGAATGTTGAGCGTCCCTGCCGAGGTTCGAACCCAGTTCTGAGGTCGACCACCCTAACCCTTAGGCCACACTCTCTCCTATCTTATTGCTTTAAATCAAACAGGTTTCTTACAAAAGTAACTTTTAGCCACCAATGTCCACTATATATGGGAGTTGGTATACTACACAGAGATAGAGCAACATCCCCTTGCAATGGGTTTTCTGGATGCAAAGAAGGCATTTCACACGGGGAACCGGCAATAATTATTACAAGCAGTGGAAAGGATGAGATTTACTAGCCATTCCAATAGGTTTCTCGCCTACTATGCCAGGGCTCATCAGCAGACCAGAAGGGATGGCAGACAAACAGCTAGAAGTAGAAATGGGAACTTGCCAGGGGTGCAACTCTCCTGAATCCTGTTTCAATTTTTTTTATTGAAGTCTTATCCATACATTTTACCCAAGATACATCCATTATAGCTAGTCCAAATATCCTGCGGACCATTTAACTGTATGCCGAGACTTGGTGTTCAATCAGAAAATTAGAAAAATGCCCTCAGTGCAATAAAACCTTTCTAGGATATCTGAGGATATAACATACATTTAAAAAAATTAGAAGGAATATTATTAAAATATTTAAAATAAGAGCTTCCTGTAAGCATATGGAGAATAGCAAGGGAAGCTCGATACCACAGGATAATGGTAAAAGGGAAGATATCAGCCATGTATAATATAAATTATGATTTCTTATTATCAAAGATTAAAAGGACTTTCAAACGCAGTAGAATATACCACTATTCTTTGTGGGAAAAATACGTATACTAAATATCACAACTCTTCCCCGCTGCCTGTTTCTCTTCTGATATCTGCCATGCAGTTTAGATAAAGCTTTCTTCAATAGATTAAAACCTACATTTATCTGGGCAAGCATAACACCCTGAGTAGCCCAACTGAAACCATGTGCCTTTTCACCTCGATGGGGGGTTGGGCGGAGCCTTCCAGAACTTGAGTTATATTATATTGCCACAGTCCCTAAAATATTATTTTGGTCAATTTTTATAATAATATCCCAAGTCCCCGCTATGAATCGGTTCTCAATGGTTTAAAGGCCGACTTAATAAAAATTGAGAACCAGCTCAAAACTGATATGTTGCTTATCTGGGTGGGGGACTTTAATTGTCCCCTGTGCACACAGAGTAATAAAGGCACCTGTGGTCTGGATACTGTTAGTAATGATTCCTCTACCCATTTTTCGCACACTAAATTAGGAGACCTTTTAAACGGTCTAACATCTCATTTCAACTTATCATATGTGAGTGAGTTGTGCTTCCCACCAAAGTGTTTCAAACCAACTTATAATGGGAGAGGTTGTCATTCTACAATTGATTACACCTTATTATCCTCCAGGTACTCAGGGATTATATTTAACTGGGAGACACTTGATACTGCTATTAGTGATCATTACCCTATTGTGGTGACCTTAAAATTAACCCTACAAGTTAATTCTAACGTAAGGAAGAATCCTGTCCATACCCCGCCACATAAGTTGGGAACTACAACTGGGCTTTGTTTAAAATGGGACAAAGTAGTCCCCTCTGCCTTCCTTAACTCACTGGTCAAAAACACCTACGAGCACATACAGATATGCTTGTCAACAACAGAAAATCCCCAGGCAATCAGCCATTCTTTTTCTATAATTACGTTGGAGATCAAAAGATTACTTGCACAAGCTCCAAGGAAAACCTCATCATGCAGCCAAGGCTGGTTCAATAGGACTTGCTCTAAAGCTCTGAAACTTTTAAAAACTGTCCTAAAATCTAATCCAAGAAATCAGACAGAATTACGGCAAGCCAGACAAAATTATCGTGCAGTTCGACTGGCCAGGAAAAACCAGCTGAAATCAGAGGCCTGGCTAGCTCTACAGGAAGCTTCCAGTAAAAGGGATAATACCGCCTTTTGGAAGGCAGTTAACACACCTTTCTTTCAGTGCACCCAGCCCCCAAAGATTGACCTAGCTATAACCGCTGAAACCTGGGTTAGTCACTTTGGCACTTTATATAATATATCAGACCCTAAAGAACAGGTGGGCGCCTTGGAAAGTCACCCTAACCCCCAGCCAGAGCCAAACATTTCTAGTCCTTTTCCTCTGGACATCTTTTTCGACTGTGGTGAGGTACTTGTGGCATTGAAAGAAAGCCCTTCTGGGAAGGCTCCCGGCCCGGATTGCGTACCAATTGATGTTTTTAAATCACAGCCGGATTTGTGGGCTCCCTTGCTCACCAATGTTCTAAATTCTCTGAATGCCACAGGCTTTATTTCTACCTGTCCAGAGGCGGTTGTAGTGCCGATTTTTAAAAAAGGCGACAGAAACAATCCTTCCAACTATCGCCCAATTTCGCTGCTCGACTCCTTAATGAAAGTCGCAGGGCGAATCATTTTAAACAGAATTCATGACTGGATAAGTGAGCAAGACATAATTTCCAACTTACAATATGGCTTTAGACAGGGTAAAGGCACTATTGAGCAAGGCTTGAATTTGACCCTTATAATTGCCAAATATACCCAGGCAAAAAAGGGAAACCTTTTTGTGACCTTCGTAGATCTCAGTTCCGCATTTGACTGCGTTGATCATGAGCTCCTCTGGGAATCTCTCGTTGAGATTGGACTAGAGCCCCTCATTCTTGCATTTATTAAAGAGCTTTATAGGGGAGCCTCAGCCCGTGTTTGATATGGTAGACGTGGAGAATGTTCTGATAGGTTTTATATCAGGAGAGGTGTAAGACAGGGATGCATACTAGCCCCTTTACTTTTTACCCTCTATATAAACTCTGTCGGTCACCATCTCAACAGAACTTACCATGACTACCCCACTATAAATGGGAAACCAATACCCATACTTCTTTACGCGGACGACGCAGCAATAATGTCACAGACTCGCATGGGGCTACAAAGGGCAGTAGGTGAATGTACCGATTTCATGTCACAGAGAGGTTTAAATGTTAATGCCTCCAAAACCTTTACCATGTCTTTTGGTCTAGGGATTGGAAAGAAACAATGCTCCATCCTTTTAAATGGTAGAAAGTTGGAAAGCACTGATAGGTTCCCATACCTGGGCATTATTTTTGATAAGAGGGGCACTTGGCGGGCTGCCGCTCAAGCTAGGGGTACTGCGTTTTCCAAAGATATAGGTGCATTGATTAACTTCTCAAAAAAGTTGGGGTACGCCCGATCAACCCCTTATTACAGATCTACAGGGCCAAGTGCATCTCGACTGGCACTTATGGATCTGGGATCTGGGGAATTGAGCACGCTGACCATATCCAACGCTCAGAGAACTTATTTTTGCGCTACCTCCTGGCTGTCCCACGTGGTACAGCAACATATGTGATGCATAATGAACTTGGCCTCACGCATATTACGGACACTATAAACTCTTCCCCCATTATTCTATGGCACAAAGTCTGGAACAACCAAGAGACATATTTTAACAGGGAAATCATCACAGATTGCCTCAGTTTGCACGAGGTTGACAACATTAAGTGGCTGAAATATGTAAGAAACCTGTCATTCGACCTAGGGCATCCAGAATTTTTCTCTGACCCCTCAACTCTGAATAAAATATCGAGAGTCACTTTAAAACGACTAGTCTTAAGCCACCTGACTAGCCGACGTTGGTCATCTGAAAAACTTAAGAGCACGGTAGTTGATCACCAACATTCTACTATAACTAAAAGGATTCAGCAATACTTATTTTTAATACCATCCCCTTTTATTCGCATGCTCGTGACTCGTTTCCGTACTGACACCTTTTTCAGACTACTAACATTTCCCAATCAAAACTGTTGGTCCAGTAACTTGGAGAAATGCCCTTGTGATGGTCTGTCAACACAATCTAATATTCATTGCATCCTGTTTTGTAGGTTTTACCAACTGCCGAGGGCTACCTTTTTGAAACCATTGCTCAAATCATGGGACTACAATCCTGTAGAGCGGCCTATTACAAACTAAAAACACTGGACAATCCCTTAGCCATTGCTGTTGTTTCCTCTTATTTAAAAGTGATTGTGAGAGAAAGGGCATCAATGCAGCCTTAGATGATACAAGATTTAACGCTTGTTGTGTATCTCTTACTCAAATGAGTTCATGACGGCCGCTATATCATTGTAATTATGCCTAGTGTACTCTTTTTAACGTTTTTATGACCCTCTGTGGTATTTTATTATTGAATTCTATTGATTCTTTTTAAATACATATATGTGTACTTTTTATGACATTGTTTTTACATATCGAATAAAGTTTATAATTGATTGATTGATTGATATTAAAATATTTAAAATAAGAGCTTCCTGTAAACATGTGGAGAACAGCAAGGGCAGCTCGATACCACAGGATAATGGTAAAAGAGAAGATATCAGCCATGTATAATATAAATTATGATTTCTTATTATCAAAGATTAAAAGGACTTTCAAACGCAGTAGAATATACCACTATTCTTTGTGGGAAAAATACGTATACTAAATATCACAACTCTTCCCCGCTGCCTGTTTCTCTTCTGATATCTGCCATGCAGTTTAGATAAAGCTTTCTTCAATAGATTAAAACCTACATTTATCTGGGCAAGCATAACACCCTGAGTAGCTCAACTGAAACCATGTGCCTTTTCACCTCGATGGGGGGTTGGGCGGAGCCTCCCAGAACTTGAGTTATATTATATTGCCACAGTCCCTAAATCCCATGTGAAATTATATTACCTAGCCCCCAAGGTCAATATTTCCTAATATAATAATCCAAATATAGTCGAAAATGGTATCCAAGAGTATGTATCACCATCTGATTGTCTAAAACATTAGAAAAAGATTCAGTTTAAGACACTAAGTGCACCATGTCACTGCTATTCAAAATAGGTCCAAAGGATAAGAACCAGGAAGAAGCGAGGATTATTACACTACAAGATAACCCAATCCTTCAGGAAGAATTAACTTGCGCCCATAGTGAATGGTGCAGGTAAGGAATTTGGGAACTAGATCAAATGCTTGATCCTGATGGGCTTATCCTGGCTATGGAAATCAAGCAGAGATATGGTATTGAATAGGGAGATTTGTTCAATACCGGCAAATATGTAATTATTTTGCCATCAATAATAAAAAAGAACAGACTGTTTAATGCCATACTTTATGTCCCACCTAGCATGGGTTCATTGGCCATCTAGCAATGCCTGTTGGAAACTATAAAGCCACACTATACAAATGTTTGAGAATTGTTGTCGGAAGACTTGATCTTGTTACTAAGGAGAAAAAAAGATTTGATTTTCAGTAATCCATTCATGGCAGTGATTTCACCATAACTAGGATTGCCTCTGAAATCATATCTCAGTGGGCATTCTAGTTCTTTATGTATAAAATCCCACAAGGATTGCAATTTAGGGCATTCCAATATTAAAAGTTTCCAACTTCAAACAGGATTTAAACACCTTGTACAGAGACTACTGTGCATTTGGTTCACTTCATTTTACTTTTCAGTTGTGTTTATAGTATATGTTTACAAAATACTGCATACTGCATAGATTTGAGCTTACTTGGAGTTGTTGCATTGTGCAATTTATCTCCTGAAAACTTCATTTGTTAAATTGGTGGCTAATTGTTGGTTAAAGAGGGAGAGACAAGGAACTTTCTCCCATCAGGGAATCAGTCATGAAGGAAACATAGTATTTGCAAATTCAGCAACCATTGAAATGCCAGAGGATATTGGGATACATTAAAATCTTGGCTAAAACTCCCCAAAAAAATATCAAGGACTTTCACACTTCACTACTAATACAAAAAAAGTTAAAACCAAATCACAAAGATGAGATGTTCAAACAAAAAATGAACAACTGGAAATTTGACTGATCATATTTAATATGTCAATTGATGCAATGTATACAGTTTTCTTTTACCTAATTATTCATTTCTCTCTTATGATTACATTCTAATTAACTTTAGCTGCACTTCCCCAATTTCATAAACACAAATCCACCATTGGCACCGCATAGTTGCTGCTCTGTGCCCCTTTAAAAGATTACAGCAAGACGTGCTTGAAGTGATGTTAGAAGTTATTCTATAAGATCTCACAGAATCTCCGACCAGAACAGAAAACACAACATAAACTGCTAACTACTATGTTTTGCTGTTCTCTTCCCTTGATTGTTGCCCAGCAGTTGACAAACCTATTTTTAATATTATTTCACACCTTGTACAATGAGTATGGCATCACAATTCAAATAAATTGCATACCATTAGCACTCAAAATACACTCTAAGTTGCCATCATGATTGGCGTCTTGTACAAAGAAATCAAAAATATGTTAGTGTTTACTTTTAGTACTTGGTGTAGTTACAAAATGCACATCTGTCCAATTTCTGTAACAATCACTTATTACTACTGTAAACACACAGTTCAGTGACAAAACATTAATGGGGCCTTGAGAAGTCAATAGTTAATGTGGCCCTTTACACCCAGCAAAACAACTCTTTTCATAATTGATGTCCATGTATTTATTTTACATTATAGTCATTGTAATATTATCTCTTCACCCGTCGTATTT
The DNA here is from genome assembly GCF_964204655.1 of Triturus cristatus. Taxonomy (NCBI): domain Eukaryota; kingdom Metazoa; phylum Chordata; class Amphibia; order Caudata; family Salamandridae; genus Triturus; species Triturus cristatus. The sequence goes on from NC_140581.1 coordinate 235,733,791, forward strand.
ATCCCTAAGCGCTAGAAAAGCTCCCTCCCGAGTCCTTTGTCAAAGTCATTGCAACCCTTGTGCAACACTTATTACAATCATTTGTATTATTCTGATCCATGATATCAATTCATCAACATAAAACTAGCTGAATTACCCCCTTACTGCTCCATCTGCTCATGTGACCTTACAGATGTCCAATTCCTGTACTTTCACACTAGGTCAAAACTTTTTAAAGTGTAGATTGATTAGCATTTATTCCACATATCTACCCATTTCCTCTTCCGGTTTACTTTCTCTCTACAATACAATTTGGACCAGTGCTCCCATATAGTGAGAAAAAGAAGTCTCATGGCACCACTGCTCGGTGCCACCGAGTAACAAGGTAAGTTCCCTTTTCTTTTCCCACTTAACACACTCCAGCAGCAAAATACTCTTTTGCTTGAACGCCCCATTACCAAACAAAACCACCCTAAGCTGCTATTACTTCTCCAAAAGTAGCCAGCTTCATATCTTCCTCATCTGCCGATAATTCACCAACTCAGTGGCAAACAATAATTATTATTGGTAGTGACCTTCTATCAACCAAGCACATCCCCAGTATTTACCTTTAACTGCCCTTCAACCTTGTGAATCTATCATTGTCTCAGCATTATTTTATGACAAATTTGTAACAACTGGTTTATGGTCAGTACGCAGTGTAAAATTCATGCCACATATGTGGGTTTTTAAATTATTTTCCCACTATTCCAAATTTCAGCCTGCGCAATTCTCATCAAATAATATGAGCTCTGCTGACCCAAATGCAAGCAGACTACCCTTCCCATCATGCCTTTGTCCTTGGATGCTATAAACCCCCTATGTTCTTGCACCCACAGTTATTATACTGTAGCTCGCTGTGTTAAACATCATCAAGGAAGATGCATTACTTTTACTGCATCACAGTCACTAAGGGCCCGATTCCGACCTTCCAGACAGGATTTAGTGTATTGAGGCTGGGTGGGTGCACTCTTAGAGTGCTTTGAAGTCCTGCACTGGGGGAGCAGTAGGCTCCTCTGTGCATATGCCAGCTCAAACCGGTTCAGGGGCTACCTTCCCCTGCTCTGGCGTGAAACTGGACAAAGGGAAGTGGGTGTAACCACCCACTCCCCTGACCCTCCCATAGGAGTGGTCATAGAGCTAGTCCCTCCCTTTCCTTTAGTATAAGATAGGGAAACCTTGCCATTGCAAACTAGATATCCCTGGACGACGCTCTACAAGAAGAATCCTGGACCTTCGACGTTCCACTATCTTTGGAAGACTGAAGAATCTCCCTTGGAGTCAAGGAGTGACTCCCCTGCTTGGCAGGCACCAAAACTTTGAATCAACGGTTGCAAACTTTCCCGCTCCCGCCGGAGTCCGAAGTCCCTGCAGCCCCAGAAGTGGATTTCCTGACTTTTCAATGGCCATTGTGAGTCCCCAGCAAACCTGAGGTGAGTGGACCCCACGAGTGACGAGGAACAGCAATACCCGGGGTACTATGCACTATTGTCGAGTGCAACCACTTCACGACATTCTACAAACTTGTGCATTGGACCACGTGTGATCCAAGCCTCCAGCAGGTTTTCCCTTAAAAATCAGAGGCCTACCTTGTCCCGAGTGACCGTGGGCTCCTGTGAAGTGAATCCTCATGAGGCATCTTCGCGATCACTTGCCGGTTGGCTTGTGGATCCCCTGAAGACTTTTTCATCAAACCAAAGGACTCCACTGGTTGCTCCAGGCCTGCCCTGACTTACCCTTGCTGAGTGAGTCTCTCAGACCTTGCTGGTCTGCACCGCTGACTTTCTTCACATTCCACGAGACTTGCTGTTGCCAAGGCTTGTTGGCTCCAATCCCGTTGCCAACACCTCCGTAAACTGCAGACTTTGTGGGATACTCCGAATCCAGCTCCTGGTCATCGTCACCTGAAATCACCCGACTATCGTGGGCCTCCATCTTCCTGGCCCCGGGTCACTTGCAAGTGACTGTGAACACTGTCCTTTCTGCTTTCAGGTCTTCCTTCTTCTGAATCCAGCCTTGTATTCCACCGGACACTTCTCCAGTCTTCACAAGCAGCAAATCTTCTTCGCTTCCATTGAAAACGACGTCGCGACCCGATACCAAAAGACACCTATGCACCCGGCTTCCCTGGATGAGGTAACTTGTGCACTCCGGAGCGCCTGTGGGTGTTGGCCCTCGAAGTACTTACCTTATAAGTGGCTTGCTTGTAGACTCTCCCAAAGTACCCTAAAACTTTAAAAATCCAACCATGACTTGCTCCATTGAAAACAATAGGGAACCCGCGGCTGTGTTCTCACACCGCACGCGTGTCCCGTGGGTCGTTGACTTACCTGCCTTGGGTGGATTAGTGAGGCCCCAGCGATTCTAAAGGCCCTAGGTCTTGTCCCCTTGCAAGTCGATATTCCTAAACCTCTTTTTTAGTATATGGTCTGGTACGCCCCTAGGGCCCCAGCCATATAAGTGCTTAATTGTTTGTGAATATGTTTCTGACTTCTAATCTCATAAAGAGATTAGTAGAGTGTGTCTAGAAATAAATACATATATATTTTATATATATACCTGTGTGGTGTCCTTTCATTTGGTAATTCAAGAGATTATAAGGAAAAACAAGCTGCTTTACATTCCTCTGAGACTTAGCCTGAAGGCTGCTCTCCACAGCTACCACTAGGATAGCTTTCTTTAAAAGGTTGCCTTAAACCTATCTACCATAAGAGTCGAATTGGACTGGTGCAAGGTGGCCACTTTAACTAGTGACCAGCATATGCCAGGCCAACTTCTCACATTGGTGGAAGGGGTGGGATTCCAGCTTGCCATTGTTTTACCAGAAAATCTCTATTTGAATTACTAACTGAAAACCACTAAAGGTACTCAAGGTACAAATAAAAGTCAAGCTTAGTATCAACAAGTTCTACTGAACTTAGAGCTGGTTGTGAAGGGATAGCACACCCTTGCTACAGCTCAAGCTAGGTTCAGTAGGCCACAAACTAGTGTAGGTAGTACAACACTGCACAACACTAGAATGCCCTCAAGGGATGGAGCCAGTGGCTCCACCCAGCTTCAGTATAAGGACATGACCTTCTTTGACTTGAAGGTCATGTGTGTTGCAAGGCACCTGAAGCTAGGACAGAGTCCCTCCACACTACACCTGATAGATCTGCAGACAGCAGATGATCTTAGATTAGCTCTAGGAGCTAATGGATCTGGATCAGGGGGTGGGTCAGCTATAGTCTCTGGGTCAGATGATGAAAATCAAGATGACCTGGACTCTGTAATTGAAGGGCCAGACTCACATGGGTTTGAAAAGGACAGAGGAATTCTCCCTAAGAGAACTGACAGAGTGGAGGAGAGGCCTAGATCCCTTTCTAGGGAATCTGAGCACTCATATCACTCTGGCAGGGAATCTGTCCAGCAGAGCAACTCATACTTTAATAGAAGAGAGACCTCCTCTGAAAGAATGTACAAACTGCTACAGTATGAGGAAGCAAGAGTTGCCCTTAAGGCCAAGCAGTCGGCATTAGACAAAGAAGCCTTTGAGCTCCAGAGAGCTTCTAGAAGAGAGGGGTTAGAAACCCCTGGTGGCAGCAACAGTGTCCCTAGAGTCAGAGATTACATTCCAGACCATAGGAACCTGTCCAAGGTTGTTCCTTCCTACCAGAGTGGGGATGATATCCACAAGTTGATAACTGCTATGGAGAGGGCCTGTAAAGTACAACAGGTCCCCCAGAAACAGTGGGCAGCAATCTTGTGGCTCTCCTTTTCTGTTAAAGGTAGAGACAAGCTCCTCCCTGTTAGAGAAGAGGATGCTGATGATTATGAAGTCCTGAAGAGTGCACTAATAGATGAGTTTGGCTTAACCACTGAACAGTACAGGTTAAAGTTCAGAGATACCCAGAAAGCACAGACTCAGGACTGGACTGACTTTGTTGATTGTGCAACCAAGGCTCTAGAGGGTTGGCTGGTTGGTAGTAGAGTTACTGATTTTAAGGGATTGTATTATCCTATGATGAGAGAACAGATCCTTAATAATTCCCAAAACGAGTTGTTGCATCAGTACCTGGTGGACTCTGATCTGACCTCTCCCCAAGAATTGGGAAAGAAGGCAGACAAATGGGTCAGAACCAGGGTGAGGCAGAAAACCCAGAACCAAGGGGGTGACACTAAGAAGCAGGATCCTAAAGGCTCTGAGAAAGGTGGGGATAAGTCAAAAGACCAGAAGTCTTCACAAGGGCCCCAAAAATCTGCATCTGGTGGGGATTCACAGTCTAACAAAGGGAAAGGCCAAAAGAAGCCCTGGTGCAAGTTCTGTAAAAAGAAAGGGCACTGGACTTCTGACTGTAACAAGTCCAAAGACCAAACCACCACTACTCCTGCCCCTAAGGCAACTGTTCCCCCTAGTACAGCTACTGGTGGAGGTGGTAATCAGAATAAGGGTGTAGTAGGGTTGACCCTGGGTTCTGAAGTGGACTCTGGCCTAGTCAGAGTACCCACTCAGGCATTGCTGGTTTGTGAGGGAGACATTGATATGTCCTTCCTAGTGAGCCCCAGTAATCTGGGCAAATACAAACAGCAGCCTGTAATAAATGGCAAACAGGCTTTGGCATTCAGGGACAGAGGTGCTAGTGTCACCATAGTGGCAGAGGATCTGGTGGACCCTGAGCAGATCATCCTGGGTGAAATGTACCAGGTTACCAATGCAAGCAATGTCAGGACCAACCATAGTCTGGCAGTTGTGAATTTCTCCTGGTGAGGGGTAACTGGCCTCAAGAAGGTAGTAGTCAGTGCAGACCTCCCTGTCGAATGTCTATTGGGCAATGATCTAGAGACTTCAGCCTGGTCTGCAGTAGAGTTATGGACTCATGCTGAGATGTTGGGCATACCTGCAGAGGTATTTGCTATGACCAGGTCACAGGCCAAAATGCATAAAGCTGAACCAGCTCTGGATCCTGAAACTATGGACCAGATGCTTCCCAAGAGGAGGAACAGTAGGGTTAAGGCAGTGCCTTCCCCTCTGTCTCAGATCACAGATTCCCCTCCTGAGGGAGGAGAAGCAGATGCTGAAAAAGGAACTGCCCAGGGGGACTTGAGCCTGATCAGGTTGAGTTCTTGAGGGCAGAGGGCCCTTCTAGGGAAAATCTGAGCAAAGAGCAACAGTGCTGCCCCTCTCTTGAACCCCTCAGACAGCAGGCTGCTGCTGAGGCTGCTGGGAGTGCTAGTGGGTCCCATAAAGTTTATTGGGATGAGGGACTCCTATATTCTGATGCAAGAGATCCTACCCCTGGAGCCACCAGGAGGTTGGTAATACCTCAGACGTTTAGGGGGTTCCTCTTGACCCTAGCACATGACATCCCTTTAGCAGGACATTTGGGCCAAAACAAGACCTGGGATAGGCTTGTTCCACATTTTCATTGGCCACATTTGTCAGAGGACACCAAGGAGTTTTGTCACTCCTGTGTCACTTGCCAAGCCAGTGGCAAGTCAGGTGGCACAACAAAGGCCCCCCCTGATACCACTACCTGTGGTGGGGGTTCCCTTTGAAAGGGTAGGGATTGACATTGTTGGTCCCCTTGACCCTCCAACAGCATCTGGGCACAGGTTTATCCTGGTGGTAGTGGATCATGCCACCAGGTACCCAGAAGCAATTCCCCTAAGGACCACCACAGCCCCTGTGGTGGCAAGAGCCCTCATTGGAGTTTTCTCCAGAGTGGGGTTCCCTAAGGAGGTTCTATCTGACAGAGATACCAACTTCATGTCAGGGTATCTAAAAGCAATGTGGAAGGAGTGTGGTGTCAATTATAAATTCACTACTCCCTATCACCCTCAATGCAATGGGTTAGTTGAAAGGTTCAACAAAACCCTAAAGGGAATGATTAAAGGCCTCCCAGAAAAGCTTAGGCGAAAATGGGACCTTTTACTTCCCTGCCTTCTGTTTGCATACAGGGAGGTTCCACAGAAGGGGGTTAGCTTCAGCCCTTTTGAACTTCTGTTTGGGCATCCTGTAAGAGGTCCATTATGTTTGGTGAAGGAGGGTTGGGAGTTACCTCTCAAACCTACCAAACAGGATGTGATGGACTATGTACTTGGTCTCCGCTCCAGGATGGCCGAATACATGAAGAAGGCAACTAAAAACCTGGAGGCTAGCCAAGAACTACAACAAACTTGGCATGACCAAAAGTTTGTGCTGACTGTATACCAGCCAGGGCAGAAAGTGTGGGTGTTGGAGCCTGTGGTCCCAGCAGCTCTCCAAGACAAGTGGAGTGGCCCCCATACAATTGTTGAGAAAAAGGAAGAAGTCACCTATCTGGTGGATCTTGGAACTCCAAGGAGCCCCCTTAGGGTGCTCCATGTCAACAGATTGAAACCATATGTTGACAGGGCTGACATGGGCTTGCTCATGGCAACTGATGAGGAACAGGAGGAGGAGAGTGACCCTCTCCCTGACCCGCTCTCACAGAACCCTGATGATGGGTCAGTAGATGGTGTTGCTTTGGCAAGCAGCCTCACTGATCATCAGCAAACTGAGTGCAGACAAGTTTTGCAACAGTTTAGATATATGTTTAGCCTGACCCTAGTCAGACTTCCTGGTGCACCCATGAGGTGGACACTGGAGACAGTCTGCCTGTCAAGAGTAAAATCTACAGGCAACCTGACCATGTCAGGGACTGTATCAGGACTGAAGTCCAGAAAATGTTGAAACTAGGTGTGATTGAGCCTTCAGATAGCCCTTGGGCTAGTCCAGTAGTCCTTGTGCCTAAACCTCATACCCAGGGTGGTAAGAAAGAAATTAGGTTTTGTGTAGACTACAGAGGCCTCAATGCAGTCACCCGGACTGATGCCTATCCAATTCCCAGGGCAGATGAACTGATAGATACTTTGGCCTCAGCCAAGTATCTTAGTACATTTGACCTAACAGTGGGCTACTGGCAAATCAAGTTAGCTGATGATGCCAAGGTCAAAACAGCATTTTCAACCCCTGGTGGGCATTACCACTTTGTGGTGATGCCCTTTGGTTTGAAAAATGTACCTGCCACTTTTCAGAGGTTGGTGAACAAAGTTCTGACAGGTATGGAAACTTATTGCTCAACTTATCTAGATGATATTGCTGTCTTTAGTTCCTCCTGGCAGGATCACCTGGCCACTAAGTGCCAGATAGGGCAGAGTCAGGTTGTGTACCTGGGACACCTTGTAGGTGGAGGCCAGGTTCAACCATTGCAGAGCAAAATCCAGACCATAATGGAATGGGTAGCTCCAACCACCCAGACACAGGCGAGGGCCTTTTTAGGCCTGACTGGGTACTATAGGAGGTTTGTTAAGGGATATGGATCTATAGTGACCCCCTTAAATGATCTTACCTCAAAGAAAATGCCAAAAAAGGTTCAGTGGACAGCTAGCTGTCAAAAGGCATTTGAAGACCTGAAGCAGGCCATGTGCACTGCCCCCATCTTACAGAGTCCAGACTACACCAAAAAGTTCATTGTCCAAACAGATACTTCTGAGCTGGGTGTGGAAGCTGTACTGTCTCAACTGAATGATGAAGGTCAAGACCAGCCAGTAGCTTTTATAAGCAGAAGTCTGACCCCTAGAGAGAAACGTTGGTCAGCTATAGAGAGGGAGGCCTTTGCTGTGGTGTGGGCCCTTAAGAAGCTGAGGCCATACTTTTTTGACACTCACTTCATAGTTCAGACTGGCCACAAGCCCCTACTATGGCTTAAACAGATGAAAGGTGAAAACCCAAAACTGCTAAGGTAGTCCATTTCCCTACATGGGATGGACTATACAGTGGAACATAGACCTGGGACCCAACATGCCAATGCAGATGGACTCTCAAGGTATTTCCACTAAGAACACGAAGACTCAACTGGTCAAGGTTAGTTTAGTGTCCCTGCGTTTGGGGGGGGGGGGTTGTGTAGGAGAGTAGGATCTGCACTTATGTTGCCCCACTTTTTTTCTGATGTTAACAGTGGTTTCTGGCTATAGTCTGGCTGGGTCCCTGCTAATCAGGGTCCCAGTCTCTCTGTTCTCTCTAAAAGACTTGGAGTGCATATTAGATGCACTAGTGATTGGATACTGTGGTACCTTATGAGCTACTAGTATATGGTACCTTAGGTACCAAGGGCATAGGTACTTCACAGTCCTACCAGGGGCTGAAGCATGTATTATGCCACCCCTGGGAAGCAGACTAAATCTGACACCACAGGTCTGCTACTGCAGCCTGGGTGAGGTAGTGTTAGCACTCCTCACTGAGGTATAGGTTCCCTATATCTCACCTTACACACACATATAAACCTATCAGTCACCCCTAAGGCAGACCCTAACAATCCTGAGGGTAGGGTGCTCGGTTTTCCATGTGAGGGGGGCCTCTGCCTGAGCAGGGCCCCTCTGCAGCTCTCAGAGTCTATTCTCTGTAGCTGTTTGTTGATGCGGCTAAACCATATACTCTTAAGTGCATTATAACCTAGCGGTAAATGCTAATTTTGGGATGGCTGCATCAAAACATGTTGTGTTTGGTGTCAAACGCCTTGGAATCATACCCCCACACCAGTAACTGGTGTGGGAGTATGATCCCACCCTTCTAGAGGGGAAGACGTATCTACTGTGGAAACACGGCATAAATCTGAAAGAGCCTGGCATCACAAAATGGATGCCACCAGCACAGACAATGGGCTGCCTTCTTGCTGCTGACTGAAACTCGCAGTGGAGGAGGCCCAACAATAGGCATCCTGCCACAGAGAGGTGTAACCACCTTCCAGACAGGATTTAGTGTATTGGGGCTGGGTGGGTGCACTCTTAGAGTGCTTTGAAGATCTGCACTGGGGGAGCAGTAGGCTCCTCTGTGCATATGCCAGCTCAAACCGGTTCAGGGGCTAACTTCCCCTGCTCTGGCGCGGAACTGGACAAAGGGAAGTGGGTGTAACCACCCACTCCCCTGACCCTCCCATAGGGGTGGTCATAGAGCTAGTCCCTCCCTTTCCTTTAGTATAAGATAGGGAAACCTTGCCATTGCAAACTAGATATCCCTGGACGACGCTCTACAAGAAGAATCCTGGACCTTCGACGTTCCACTACCTTTGGAAGACTGAAGAATCTCCCTTGGAGTCAAGGAGTGACTCCCCTGCTTGGCAGGCACCAAAACTTTGAATCAACGGTCGCAAACTTTCGCGCTCCCGCCAGAGTCCGAAGTCCCTGCAGCCCCAGAAGTGGATTTCCTGACTTCTCGATGGCCATTGTGAGTCCCCAGCAAACCTGAGGTGAGTGGACCCCATGAGTGACGAGGTACAGCAATACCCGGGTACCATGCACTACTGTCGAGTGCAAGCCCTTCACGACATTCTGCGAACTTGTGCATTAGACCACGTGTGGTCCAAGCCTCCAGCAGGATTTCCCTTGAAAATCAGAGGCCTACCTCGTCCCGAGTGACCGTGGGCTCCTGTGAAGTGAATCCTCACGAGGCGTCTTTGCGATCCCTTGCCAGTTAGCTTGTGGGTCCCCTGAAGACTTTTTCATCAAACCAAAGGACTCCCCTGGTTGCTCCAGGCCTGCCCGGACTTACCCTTGCTGGGTGAGTCTCTCAGTCCTTGCTGATCTGCACTGCTGACTTTCTTCACATTCTACGAGACTAGCTGCTGCCGAGGCTTGTTGGCTCCAATCCGGTTACCGACACCTCAGTATGCTGCAGACTTCGTGGGATACTCCGAATCCAGCTCCTGGTTGTCGTCGACGCCTCCTGGACTTCCTGGCTGAACAGTCAAGACACCCGTGAATCACCTGAAATCACCCGACTATTGTGGGCCTCCCTTCTGCTTTCAGGTCTTCCTTCTTCTGAATCCAGCCTTGGATTCCACCGGACACTTCTCCAGTCTTCACAAGTAGCAAATCTTCTTCGGCTTCCATTGAAAACGACGCCGCGACCCGACACCAAAAGACACCTATGCACCCGGCTTCCCTGGGTGAGGTAACTTGTGCACTCCGGTGCTCCTGTGGGTGTTGGCCCTCGAAGTACTTACCTTATAAGTGGCTTGATTGTAGACTCTCCCAAAGTACCCTAAAAGTTTAAAAATCCAAACGCGACTTGCTCCATTGAAATCAATAGAGAACCCGCGGCTGTGTTCTCACACTGCACGCGTCTCCCATGGGTTCTTTACTTACCTGCCTTGGGTGGATTAGTGAGGCCCCAGCGATTCTAAAGTCCCTAGGCTTGTCCCCTTGCAAGTCGATATTCCTAAACCTCTTTTTTAGTATATGGTCTGGTACGCCCCTAGGGCCCCAGCCTTATAAGTGCTTAATTTGTTGTGAAACATTGATTTGTGCATATGTTCCTGACTTCTAATCTCAGAAAGAGATTAGTAGAGATTAGTAGAGTGTGTCTAGAAATAAATACATATATATTTTATATATATATAGCTGTGTGGTGTCCTTTCATTTGGTAATTCAAGAGATTATAAGGAAAAACAAGCTGCTTTACATTTCTCTGAGACTTAGGCTGCAGGCTGCTCTCCACAGCTACCACTAGGATAGCTTTCTTTAAAAGGTTGTCTTAAACCTATCTACCATAAGAGTCGAATTGGACTGGTGCAAGGTGGCCACTTTAACTAGTGACCAGCATATGCCAGGCCAACTTCTCACACTGTGCGTTTTACAAGTTTCCTGAATTTAATTAAATGGAATGTTTTTTCCAGAAGGACACTTCTTCAGCAGTGTGCCTAAGTCTGACTATTTTAAAATGATTTTACAAACTTTCAGTAACACTTGGAATATCCCAAGATGAATATAGACCCTTCATTGTTCTATTGGTGCAGTAAGGTCACAATACGTTTTACAAAACTGCATTTTGGTGTTTTTGTTATACTGTGATGGTGTTCCCTACCAAACATGCAACATTTCCCTAAAAAAAACACAACCTTCTCTGCGTTCTGCATGTGCTCCTGCACCATGATGAGGTAGTTGGCAGTCTACATGGATACTTGGAAGCTGGTCCATGGTCTCTGGTGAGATACATTAGGTGAATTGAAGAGACACTAGGGGCAATAATACCTTATGATATCTAGAGCATAGATGTTAAATATACACTGTGACAATATCTTCCAGGAGTGCAATTTCATTAATATCACAAGACTGTCAACCTAAATCTTGCCAAACAACACTTAAAAATTCCTCTCCTTAGTTACCAACTTAAGAGGAGGAAGAGGTTTTAGTTGGTCAATGACAATCTGTTTCCATATGGAATCCACATCTCATGCACCTAACGCCTGATCTGGAAGAGCACACACCTTAACTTGTTCCTACATCATATTCTCTTTGAAAACCCACCGATAATATGAATTTTTCTTAGAAAAGCAAAGGAACTGTACATGTACAAGATTACAGGACAATCTGAAACACTCTGGGGCATATTCTCAAGAACGTGTGACAATCATCGCAAAAGTTACTTAACGCAACTCCCACAAGTCTCAGTCCATCACGGGAAAATTACCCGGTGTCAACGTGGTATTCCCAAGCCCGCGGCACCATGCGATAGTCACCAGACATTGCGTCAAATGGCTGCGTTAAAAACAACGCCACGCCGCAAACATGCGAAACACGAACGCAAAAAAAGCTGCGATGAGGCCAAGCGCGATACAAAAAGCTGCAAAATCCAGTGGCAGACCTGCACATCCCACGCGTCTGGTGGGAAAATGCACTATAAAAGCGAAAAAAATAGCACACCAGAAACAATCTAAAGTGCGCAGCAACATGGATGCACCATGACCTAGCGCAGAGGCCAACGCGAACCCCACAAGACCCACAGACCACCAGCAAGGAACAACGGGCTTGGGGAAGGCCAAGGAGAAAAGGGAGAGGAAGACGGGGTGCAGTACGCAGGTAAACAAGACCAGCGTCACAGAGGTGACAGAACACAACCAGCAACTGAGCCACAATCAGACTACCTTGAATGCAGCCGGAGTGTCGAGGAGGCAAATGGAGGAGGTGAAGAGGCGCTGGCATGACATGAAAATCTTAACATGCACAAAGCAGGAAGGTAACAACGGCAACAGAAGGTGGGAGTCCTGCGCCACAGGAGGTGCTGGAGGAAACGGAAACCACAGTCAACAGTGCGGAGACGGTGCAATGAGTCGGGAGTGCGGACACAGCTCGGGAGGACCTCACACAACATCAACAGGGTGAGTAAAGACCAGGGACTGGGGAGACGGGGGGAGATGGGCACAATGGCACACAGCAACAAGTAGCACACTGCACACCCACAATTAGCCAGGGCCATGTCCCCCATCCCCGTGGCACACTGCAGCACACACACATATCAATCACAGCACATCCCATGACAATGTGGCACATTGTGCAACACTGACACAGCAGAACAGGGGACACACCTGTGTCCGACCATGCGCAGAAACAGGCCAATCACATGTGACAGAGCAGGGAACTGTGAGATGCATAGGTACGTGTACAACCTCACATCAGTCATGTCGTCCAAATGTCCACTGTCGCCCCTCAAATTGCCAGCACCACCCAACAGTCACAATGTACATTGTCACACAGTCTGAATGTCTATGAGAACAATGTGCAAAGATAAATGCCAACACAATTTCAACATGCATCTCCCCTTCACATTGCAGAGGAAAAACAACACCTCCAGCAGGTCAGACCAGACAACCCATCAGTGATGCCAGAGACGACCACCACACCTTCGACACCGACGCCCTACAACAGCACATGGAAATCCCATTCAACCCACCACTAGAACCAGGGCAGACAAGCTTCTTAGAGGAGAACCCAGGCCCTGCAACACCACAACATGAAGCACCCGCAAGCACGACAGGCTCACAACACCTCACCGAACCACACATGGCACACCAATACCAGGTGTCAGAATGACAAAAGGAGGTGGCTGAACAGAAGCAGGTGTGGTTCGAAATCATGGAAGGTGAGCTGGATCACATATGTGGGTGGCCATTACCCTTCAGGGGCCACCAACACCCCACAAAGGAGACCCACACTGCCATAGAGACACATGCAGATGCACATTCCCAGTACAGAACCACGCCCAGGGGCACGCACATATCAGTCAAACACCCATGTTGGCTCTGCGTACGACAGCCCATGTCCACTCCCCTTATGAATTAAGTGGGTGACGACGAAGCTACATGTCCGAGCTTTAACCTGCTGCCTGCAGTGACATGTCTGCACCTCTTTATTGGCGGGCCACATGTACAGTGACTCCTGTGCTGGATGGGTGTGGGGTGAGTATGAGTCAGCCTGCACGGAGTGCTTGGTGCTGGCAACAACGTGAACAATGGACACCAGTGCATTGGAAACAGAAAACACCTACATAACAGTGTCAACTGCTGAGCAACATGGAGGGAGCCGGAGCAAGTACAGAGGTCACCCAACATACAAACAGAAGGACCCCAGAGTGGAACGCGCTCATGTGAGGGAAAATGTCTAGGATTGTGTCACTTCTGGACATACCAGATGCAGCTGCAGTGGGGGGGTGTCACACCTGCATCATCCTCCTCATCGCCGTCCCAGGTCTCCCACACTGCCTGAGGTGACATTGCTGCGTGAGCTCTTCCCAGCACATAACCAAAACAGTAATGGACAATGATTCATGATGTACTGAGCTAGTGGCACCTGGAGTGCTGAGCAGGGGATCAGGCAGAAGATGGCATCCACAAAAGGTGCGAGCAACTCCGTCAGTCTGCCAGTATGACCGTTCGACACTGACAGTTGGCGGTTGGACTTGGTCCTGGTGATGGTGGCGTGTGCCTCCTGCGGTGATGCAACGTCCGGGCCGGTCAGGACTCGATGTGATGTGACAGCCATGGTGGGCCGCAGTTGAGGCCGGACAGCGGACAGCGCAGGGCCACAGACACATGGCGTTGATGACCCCAAGGCCATCGCCTCAGAGCCCATCCAATATCTTAGAAGAAGGGGTCCCGGACCTGACCAGCATAGAGTTAGTGGCCCCGGATGCACTGCGGCCGGCACAGGCACCCCACCACGGGACGGTGACTTGCGGTGCAGTTAGATGGGCCACGCGAGCTGAGCAGGTCCTCATCAATGCCCGAGGTGCATGTGGTGGAGGTTTGTGGGGGACAGTGAAAGGTGTCATCCAGGGCATGATGCAGAGGGTGGAAGCTGTCCGGAAGCAGCAAATGGAGGAGTGGAATGCCACGGCATCGTTTTAGCCACGAGGTCAGTATCACCGACATGATGGCGACGACAACCCCAAGTCCATGGACTCAGACGCCACCAAAGTTCAACCAGAAAGTGTCCATGGGTCTCGGGGAACAGACTTAGTGGCACCGGGGCTGAAAGGGGATGCAGTCTTCGTTGAGGCCAGTCCAATGACATCAAGTCTGCCATAAATAAATCAAGGCTGAATTCAAATTGTGTGTGGCAAACTCGACCGCTGTGTAGGCCTCAGGCAGCGGTTCAGCGAGATCCTCCTGTAACTCTAACACCAGCGTTGACATTACATTTGGGGGTGACTTGTGGTTGACGGAGGCAAAAGCACCAGAGCCGGGCGGGTGTTCAGAAACCGACGATGACGTGTCCTGCCTGGTACGGACTGGATTGGAGTGGCGTGAGGCCTGCTGGACAGCAGTGTAGGCCGACGACGTAGTCATCAAGGGCCCACAGACACGTATGGTTGGGAGGCCAGGCACAGTCTTGGTATCGTAGGGAGTACAGAGAAGTAAACTCTTCATTATTGTGCGTACTTGGACAATGTATGATCAAGACTCAGTTCCAAATGTATGACCTACTTGACCTTAGTGAAGGGCGGAGACGGCAGTAGAGTACGTCAATGAGAAATTACTAAAGCGTGCCTGTGTCGTGGCCGTGATGGTCTGAGGAGGCTGCCTGGGTCGAGGGCCTCGGGCTTGGATCTTGCGCCGGCACGTGGTGGGCCCTCCTTGACACACACTGGTGTCAGCAGGTGATCAGTGTGGCCGGGCTTCGCGGGGCGGGCCTGAAGGGTTCGGGGTCCAGCTGGCCGTGGTACGGCAGGCGCACAGGATCGCAGGCAACTACGCTCATGAGAATGGCGTCGGCCTCGTGGCGGGGTGAGAGGCGCTGCCCTGGCAAAGACGTTGGGCATTCCGGAAGAGGATCACGCCCAGGGCTACGTTCTTTTTATTCACACCACTACACTGGCCTGGCGTATGCCGGGCCATCCCACTCCGCTCACACTTACGGGGGGGACGTGACTGGCAACATTTCCGCGAACTCCCCCACTGGCTGGGGTGACGTGGTTGCGTCCACTGTTCAGTACACTCCATACACCAGGGGTGTATGTCGCCATGGATATGGGTGTGTTATGCATACTGCAATCTGTCCAGCACATCACCGCCACTCTTGGCATTGTGTACTTTCCCAATCATGGTTCTCCTGCCTCCTTCACACATGCCTGGTTCCCACCTCTCCACACATTCTGCTATTCACAGCTTGCCCAGGTTACCTCTGTAAATTGTTCTGTTGTGTCAGGTGGGTGGGCATGTTGTTTTGAATGTTGTATGTGTTTTGTGACATGTGCATTGCCAGAGTTGTGTAGTTGAGGTGTGTGGGGAGTTCATTTGGTACTTGTCAACGGGCAGTGCATTCTCACTGGTGCCATCCTGGAAGCGCTGGTTGATGATGGACTGTCGGAGGATGAAGGAATCAGGCACACTGGCTGCGTATTTGGCGACAATGTGAGTGGAGATTCCACGGTGTTCGGATGTTGCCTGCACATTGATGTGAGACGTGTGCTTTCTGTTGGGGTGATTGTGTGGTGTGTCACCAGGGGGCACAGGTAGGACATGTGTGCTGTGGATTGCCCCCAACACGTGCATGCTTCCGGATATGGCGTATGGTCCTTGCTTGGTCTCCAGCTGTTCCTGGGCATTGTGGTGGACGTATGGATACTGGGGTACCAGGCTGATGGTGGCATCCAGGACAGGTGTGAGGGACTTGGATGCAGCTGGCTGTGTGACTCCTCCGACTCTGGCGGTTGTTGGTTGGGGGTACCAGAGGGCAACAGGTGCATCACAGCCAGCAGCTTTGTCTGCAGAGGGATGTTGGTTGTCCGCTGTGTTGGTGCTGTGGGCCTGTTGGGTGATGATGGTCAGGATGCGTAGGATGGTTGTCCTTTTGAGCCTGTTGTGGGCAATGGGATCCTCTGGTTTTGAGTCTGTGAGGCTGGTGAGTTTCCTGTGGGTCCGCTGTCTTCGTCCGTGCTACCTCTGTGGTGGTCGGGGGGACAGGGGGTCCAGGGGGGGGTGGGTTGTGGTCCTGGGTGTGGTGGCAGTGTGTGTTGTTGCCCTATTGAGGCTCCAGGCTGCATGTTCAGTTGCTCACAGGCATCTGTTGTTCTACATGTTTGAGTTTGGGCTGTGCTCCCTTGGCTGGTGCCGGTTGTTGTCCGACTTTGCACCAGGTCAGAGCAGGTGTTAGCTTCCTGCTGCTAAAGCGCCTTACCGCATGTTTTGTGATCTTATCACCAATCTGGCTGGTCGATGTGAATGTTGAGGAGTGGGGTTGTCGCGGCTTTTTGCACGGGAACGCCTACTCTGCATCTCATTAGCGATAGTTGCCGGGGTCATCTGTGGCGATGTTTTTTGCGGATGCTATTGCGGGAAAAGTGGTGCTATGGGCTGTTAGCACCAGCTTGTGACTGGGGAGATAAATGTATCGCAACTTTGGCTGCGCTAAAGTGCCGTTAACTCGGAGATAGCTCCTTGAGAATATGGCCCTCTCTAGAATAAACACCACTTTGTTGGGTAGATTGACTTATGCTTTTACCCTTTAGTTCTTCTACGCTACCTCTGTGATAAAATAATAATGTCATATATGTGTAAATAACCGTCTGCAGTGAGAGTGATGCTTGTCTCATAGAACAGAACTGGCTGGGTACTTAGAGCCTCATTGCGAGTTTGGCAGTATCTCAGGGCCCCGCTGCAAGACTGCCAAACCCGTAGTCAGACCGCCTGCCGGAATATGAGTTTAATCTTGGCGGGCGGTCCTGCTGTGGCAGTCCCACAGTTGTGCCTCTCTAAGGCTCAAAGAAGAGCAATAGAAAGGCAGGGCCATGGGGGCGCTGCAGCATGTTCCTGCACAGGAAGAAATGCACCATGTTGTGCATTTCTTCCTGTGCAGAAACGGGTGGTGCAAACAATCAGGGGGGCACAACATGTGCCGTCTTGTATGCACACCCCTGCACACAGGTGACTGGGGACCCTGTAAGCGCTCCCTGTTTCCTCACTGCCACACATTCCATGGAGGGCTCAGCCCCGTGGATAAGGTTGCAGGGAGGCAACTCGTA
Organism: Triturus cristatus; assembly: GCF_964204655.1. Taxonomy (NCBI): domain Eukaryota; kingdom Metazoa; phylum Chordata; class Amphibia; order Caudata; family Salamandridae; genus Triturus; species Triturus cristatus. The sequence continues at coordinate 235,751,105 of NC_140581.1, forward strand.
ATATGATTGGTGGTGCCGCATTGGCACCGCCAGCATATTGCGGCCTCTGACTGCTGCACCACCGCTGTGGGATCCATGATTCCCAGTGGTTGCGGCGGTCTTGTGTTGGTCCAACCGCTAAACTCACAATTAGGCGGTCGGACTGCCGGTGAGTCAGTGGTCACACTGCCACCACAGGTTCAGCAGTACGATGGACCGCTGAACTTATAACTAGGCCCTTAGTCTAATTTATGGGTTATAGACTCTACAAGTCGGTTATTTAATTATAATATATATGCCTCAGCAGAATAGAGAAAGAAGTGGATGGGCGAAAGGCTTGTGAAGAAGAAAACAGTACAGTGTAGGAAGAGAATAGATTCAAAATGCCAGTGTCAAATAATGCAGATTTGTAATTAAAATTACAATTTCCAATGCAATTGCATTTAGATAGCCCTTTAAACCCATGATAATGTCCCAAGGCGCTATTAGTGGACTTTGATTAGGACCCCAGATGCATAAAAACGCCACTGCAGGCCCCTCATTGCCCAGTGACTTGGGGATTCAGAGTTACTTTGGCTCCTGGTCATGTGTTCATAACTGGTGCCCCAGCGTTACCCTTGACATAAAACCTCAGTTTACTTTAATATCTTATGTTGTGGAGCTTGTATTTCGATTGTCAGCAGCAGTATGCTTGGGGAAAGGCTGGTCTGGGAAGCTCTCACTGTGGTTCTCAGGGAGAATGGCATACATTTAACTAGTTATTGCCTACTTAGAGCCAAGGTCAACAGAACTGACATTAAGAGCCGTTTATGTCCACTGGACCGAGAAAAACCCCTGCTGTGAGTATTGATTGATTTCTTAAATGTACTCCAAGAGCGTAAATGTCAGTAAATAGGTAACAATGACAGACGCAGTGGGTGGATTTCCACAGTTCATAACTTCAAGCAGATATGACAACAAACAACTGAGTGGTGTGTATGTACAAAAATCACTAGTGTCCATTTGATAGACGTTAGATTATTTACAAAAGTGAAAAAGACAAGGGTGTGTGGGGGCGCAGACTGCACGACTTCCAATAATAATATAGGGTTGAAGTCAGGGTTTTTTGGCTCGCATATATGCTGCCATCAGTTCGAAACGAATCCAAAAATATTCAGCGAGGTTCCCACAGATCTTGAAATATATAAGCATCTGTTGTAGTTCAGAGGAGCTCGTGCGCCGATGGTGTGTTGCAAGAGAGGAGCCAGTGAGTGAATGGGCCCGCATTCACCACTCACCACTCATGCGCACTCACTGGGAAATGCTGTGCGAATATATTAATAACTGCCCGAGCCAAAGCAAGCATAAACATGCAGGAATATTGCCTCTTTCGCGTGCTCCTCCATCAGCGGACTAGTAAAAATAGAGCGTGTTATTGTTGTAATCATTTGCAGTTATTGGACCTCACGGTTATTTCAGTGGCAGGGCTCTGACCCTCAGAATATTTTCCATTTAAATTCCCATTTATCTGTAACAGTAAATATGCAGCAGCCTTCTGGCAGGAGCCCCCGGGGAGCCCTTTGCGCTGCTTCATTTGACTTCATGTTTGTACTGTACATTGAATCATAGGTGGTAATGCCTTGGGGGCTCATAGCTGAGGCCTGAGGATTTCTGGAGTTAGGGAGGTGGGGTCAAGGTGGAATTACATATAACATGCTGTGGCTCGAGCTCCAAGGAACAGCAGAACGCCTTCTCGGGGTTTTCTAGGGTAGCGAGTGCACCTACACCCTGCAGTACTGTACATAGAACAGTACGGTGTGTGAGAATGTGCGCCTACTCCTTGCAGTGTGGTACATAGAACAGTACGGTGCGTGAGAATGTGCGCCTACTCCTTGCAGTGTGGTACACAGAACAGTACGGTGAGTGAGAATGTGCGCCTACTCCTTGCAGTGTGGTACATAGAACAGTACGGTGCGTGAGAATGTGCGCCTACTCCTTGCAGTGTGGTACATAGAACAGTACGGTGTGTGAGAATGTGCGCCTACTCCTTGCAGTGTGGTACATAGAACAGTACGGTGTGTGAGAATGTGCGCCTACTCCTTGCAGTGTGGTACATAGAACAGTACGGTGCGTGAGAATGTGTGCCTACTCCTTGCAGTGTGGTACATAGAACAGTACGGTGCGTGAGAATGTGTGCCTACTCCTTGCAGTGTGGTACATAGAACAGTACGGTGCGTGAGAATGTGCGCCTACTCCTTGCAGTGTGGTACATAGAACAGTACGGTGCGTGAGAATGTGCGCCTACTCCTTGCAGTGTGGTACATAGAACAGTACTGTGCATGAGAATGTGCGTCTACCCCTTGCAGTGTGGTACATAGAACAGTACGGTGCGTGAGAATGTGCGCCTTCTCCTTGCAGTGTGGTACATAGAACAGTACGGTGCGTGAGAATGTGCGCCTACTCCTTGCAGTGTGGTACATAGAACAGTACGGTGTGTGAGAATGTGCGCCTACTCCTTGCAGTGTGGTACATAGAAGAGTACGGTGCGTGAGAATGTGCGCCTACCCCTTGCAGTGTGGTACATAGAACAGTACGGTGTGTGAGAATGTGCGCCTACTCCTTGCAGTGTGGTACATAGAACAGTACGGTGTGTGAGAATGTGCGCCTACTCCTTGCAGTGTGGTACATAGAACAGTACGGTGTGTGAGAATGTGTGCCTACTCCTTGCAGTGTGGTACATAGAACAGTACGGTGCGTGAGAATGTGCGCCTACTCCTTGCAGTGTGGTACATAGAACAGTACGGTGCGTGAGAATGTGCGCCTACTCCTTGCAGTGTGGTACATAGAACAGTACGGTGCGTGAGAATGTGCGCCTACTCCTTGCGTTGTGGTACATAGAACAGTACGGTGCGTGAGAATGTGCGCCTACTCCTTGCAGTGTGGTACATAGAACAGTACGGTGCGTGAGAATGTGCGCCTACTCCTTGCAGTGTGGTACATAGAACAGTACTGTGCGTGAGAATGTGCGTCTACCCCTTGCAGTGTGGTACATAGAACAGTACGGTGTGTGAGAATGTGCGCCTTCTCCTTGCAGTGTGGTACATAGAACAGTACGGTGCGTGAGAATGTGCGCCTACTCCTTGCAGTGTGGTACATAGAACAGTACGGTGCGTGAGAATGTGTGCCTACTTCTTGCAGTGTGGTACATAGAACAGTACGGGGCGTGAGAATGTGTGCCTACTCCTTGCGGTGTGGTACATAGAATGGTACGGTGCGTGAGAATGTGTGCCTACTCCTTGCAGTGTGGTACATAGAACGGTACAGTGCGTGAGAATGTGTACCTACTCCTTGCAGTGTGGTACATAGAACAGTACGGTGCGTGAGAATGTGCGCCTACTCCTTGCAGTGTGGTACATAGAACGGTACGGTGTATGAGAATGTGCGCCTACTCCTTGCAGTGTGGTACATAGAACGGTACGGTGCGTGAGAATGTGCGCCTACTCCTTGCAGTGTGGTATATAGAACGGTACGGTGTGTGAGAATGTGCTCCTACTCCTTGCAGTGTGGTACATAGAACGGTACAGTGTGTGAGAATGGACACCTACACCTTGCTGTCCCTTAGAGAAGACACATAAGGACCTCAACGAGCTTTACACTTCCAAAGCGGCTGAGAGGTCGCCGCTATGAGCAAGGCGAGAAGGTGGGCCGACTGACAGTTGCACAGTTGAGGCAGAAGGAGACTGTGCGGGTTATCCCGGCCATCCACTCCGCTACCAGTCGCATTCCCAGCTGGCTGCAGGGCATAGAGAAGATGGTTGCGGCCTTCTATCTGGACCTTTACACCTCTGAGGAGGCTGTGGACCCTGCCCAGGAGATCGCCTTCTTCGATGGCGTACAGCTGCCTTGCCTTAATGAGTCGGAAAGGGGCATGCTCCAGGGGGAGAGCACCAAGGCATAGATGGCATAAGGCATTACCAACCTTCCATATGATAAGGCCCCTGGGGAAGATGGCTTCCAGGCTGAATTCTACAAGTGGACAAGGGAGGAGGCAGTGGACTCTCTTCATGAGGCCATGCAGGAGGTTGACCACCTGGGGTCCCTTGGCACCATCTCAGATAAGGCCCTTATCGCGGTCCTCCCCAAACCTGGTAAGGATCTCCTCCTCTGCGACAGCTTTCGGCCCATCTCTCTGCTTAATGGGGTCAGCAAGATTCTGACCCAGGATCTGGTGGCTCGTCTTTGGACCATGATCTCGACCCTGATCCATCAAACCCAGGTGGGGTTTGTCCCCGGGTTTTCATCTCGGAACCACCTCCGTAATGTTGCCCATGCCCTATGGTGCACTAAGGACCTGTGGGAGGATGCCCTGACCCTCTCACTTGATGCTGAGAAGGCATTTAAAAGAAATTAATGGCGCTTGTGGCGCTCCAACGCTTTAGTCTCGAGGACGATTTCATCGCCAAGGTACAGTGGCTCTATGATTCTCCCACGGCTCAAGTCAATTGTGGTGGCTTCCTCTTTGACCCCTTGCCGGTCCACAGGGGAATGCGCCAAGGTTGACTGTTGTCGCTGCTACTCTTCCTCCTATTGATGGAACTCCTGGTGGCGTCCATTCACCAGTTCCTACGGATTGCAGGTATCCCTATCCCTGGGGCTCCCTTGACTCTTTATCTTTCCACGGATTACATTTCACTTATACTCTCCACCCTCCCCAACTCACTCCCGGCCCTTCTGGAAAGCATTTCTGCCTTTGTGGCGTTCTCCAGATACAAAATAATTGGGGTAAGAGCAAAGTCCATGGTTGGCCACGAGGGCGGCCGTGTCCAGCTACCTCTTCCATGGGAAGCCCTCGCTTCTTAGGTACCTAGGGATCTACATCAATAAAGGTTTGGAACGCTCTGGTGACAGACAATCTTGACCTGTTGCTGGAACACATGCGCCTTGACTATGACAAGTGGTCTCACCTGAACCTCTCGCTGTGGCGTAGGTCGCAGGCTATCTAAATGGTGACCCGTCCATGATTTACCTATGTTTTGGTGATGCTCACACTGATCAAACCCCTCAAGCTTTTGTGGGCAGTGGACAGGGGTATCAGGCCCTTCATTTGGAGAACTACGAAGTGCTGCTTACCTCAGGGCAAGCTTATAAGCTATAGCTCACCGTTCGTGCAGTGGTCTGGGGCTCCCCTTGGTCAAGCACTGCTCTATGGCCTTGCACCTGGCATCCTGATACAGTTTGCCTATATGTTTCTACATGCCTCTGTTGTGAGTCATGATTGACCGCACCATCTTGAATTGTCCGAGGGGGATGCATGCGCTTTACAAGTTTGATGTCTCTGCACCTGAGTCCACAGCCCTGGGGTCTCCCATCCTACCTTGTGGTCACCTGTATCAATGTGTAGGGTTGCTTCAGCCTCTTGTCCCTGCATCTGTACTCCCTGCCCCTTTGGAGAGCCTGCAGGCCAAGTGGCAGACTCAACTACAATTGGAATACGAGGCGGAAGACTGGGCAGCCCTGTTGGACACACTCAGCTGCGGCGCTTGAGAGGCTTGCATGAAGTTCTTCCTCTTTAAAATATTGCATGGCTGGCAGTGGACCCCGGTAAAGTTGTGGGCGGTGGGACTACTACCCCACTCCAACTGCTAGCATTGTGATGACGTGCACTGTGACCTGGTGCAGTTTCTGTGTGATTGGCTGGCAGTCAGTCCCTTTTGGGGTGCCATCGGCTCCATGTTGTGCAAGACGTTGGTGATTCTCTGACTAGCCATGAATTTTGGCTGCTCCACACAGCACTTTCGATGACAAAGAACTGTGTCCTCCAGCATTGGCGCTCCCCACTTCCACCCCCACACTAGGAGTTACTCACAGAAATGTTTAAGATGACCTTGTATGAGTGGATCATTTGCAACCTGCAAGATAAGGCAAAGACTTTTCTTCACACTTGGGCTTCCATCTTGCAAAACGATGGTGGCTGATCACTGTTTGGACTCCCGGCTGAGCCCCTTGGAATCCAGGGTCTCCTGACCTCCAGTTCTGGCTCCACATGTTGTGATGAGGAAGGCCATCGCCACTTGGTCGGTCCTACTTGGCCCTCCTGATCCAGCGGCGTACGAACAATAGATACTCTACTACCATATACTCACCTGGGCCCATAAACACATACACAATGGAGTAAACCGCTGGAGTCAAAGTTTATATGTGTGATGACAATATCAGGATTAGTTATTTATTATTCTTAACTAACCTTTCACTGATCAAAAAGTTCTTTCCTCTGGTCGATGGACCATTAGTTGATCTAATTGATGGTGATAATGAACATAACTCTAACTTTTCTATACTTTGAAGTAAATAATCACAGACTCAGGAAAGTTTTAAGTCTTTATCTAAATTAAATGCATGTGAACCACTTTAAAAACACAGTACAGACACCATCACTCATAGGAGAGAAAATTCAATTAATTAATCAACACATACTTCGAACTCATGCAATGACATGCTCAGAAAGGGAGAGGACAGAGAGAAAAGAATATCTGCAAATACACAAAATTATGTTTACCAAGAATGGTGTGAAGACCAACCCCCTGGCCAAAGAGCTGGTAAGGGTCCTCCAGGATAGTTCAGGAGACAAAGACTTCAAGACAGGATTCAGGACAGGATAGTTGACCTCTCAAGAACCGACGGTTGCGCCGCACCCCTCTCTGACACTCTTTTCCTCCTCGAGATTCTTCCGCAATCTTCTGAATTAGGATAGAAAGTTCTGCTTTCAGGCTCTGCATTCAATTCTTCATCAGCATCTCTCCCAGCATCAGCATCATCCGCTACACCGACAGCATCCCAAGCTCTTACTAAAGCTATCTCAATTATACCTTTCGTTCTTCATGTACCACCCACTAAAGTTTCAATATCGTAAAAATACAAAATCTAATTGGTCAGGCAAGGGGGGAAGATCATCACACCATGCTTACATGTCACTTTATTCAGTTAAACCATTGTTCGCAAACCCATCCCCTTAATTTTTACTCATAACTTTTATTTCCCACCCGCATTCACATTTCATCTGCAACATTTGTTAAAAATCTAACATGTAGGTCCACTCGGTTGAACTTGTCACCGTCTGTTCTCAGGCTGAAACACTTTACGACCTTGACTTTTATTCAAACTCTGTGTCATACTTCCAGGTTCACTTTCAGTAGTCATGCACAGTCATCACATGGCTTATCTTACTTCAGTTATACCCAAGAGGCCCAAATGCGCACTAGTGTTAAAGTCAGAAAAGACAAATGTTACTTTCACAAATAAATGGTTTCACTGAATACCACCCATCTCTACTCTATTCCACTTTACTTATTAATACTTTCTCCGCATTAGCATAAGTAAAATAGCTAATTTTCGCTTCAGCTAAGCAGGTGCCATGTACCATTTTACTCCATTTTAGTGCCTTCTGCTCTTGCGCAAGAATTTCCCTCCAAGCATTAGCTCGTCATACTGCGTAGATGCAGTTGACGCATGCGCACTAAATATTTTCCCTTTTCAAGCAGTTCTAGCTCTTCGTTCATGTTATGCTTGTTAATAAACACATAAGCAAGTTTCACTAACCCACGTGTTCGTGTGGTGCGCATTAGTTTTACACAAAACAGATTTAATAACTTGTTAGTAAGTTAAAGGAGTGGATTGCTTACGAGCAAGTCTCTTTGCTACGAGTTCTTGCTCCATCAATCCCCTCTCTGATGGCATTTTTGAGCCATCACACAATTACCCATCCTAAACCAGATGCCAACTTTCAGTATTTCTCATTTTCATTCTCTTCTTTTGCCTTCTCATCTTCATCTTTGTTCTCTAAGTCTCTCATCTTGCTGTATATTCTCACTTTCATTTCCTCCATCTGTATCTCATCGTATTCCCTCTTTCTTTTCTTTCCTTTCCCATTAACTTCATATTTCCTTCCCTTTCCTTTGTTTCTGCAACACATACACCAAATCATTATTGTTCAAACTATTATCATTATTCCAACTACTGGAAGAATTATTTGACCTAAAATACTTTTACCTAAATCAGAAAACCAAGTCCCTATTGAAGAAATACTTTTTGATAGTCTTTCCCATACACTGTCAACCTCCAGTGGTTTAAAATCTTCATGAAGTTTTGTAATATTCTTAATATACCCTCTGATTTCCTTACTTTTATCAGGTAGGTAAGTGCAACAATGTTGCACTTTCAGCTTTTTACAGACTCCGCCCTCTTTTGCTAATAAGATATCAAGTGCAAGTCGATTTTGTAAAACCCTAGACCTAATCACAATTATCTCCGTATTAATCATCAAGAAACCCCCAGCAGTATCAGTCAAGAGACGATCAACTACTGTCGACAATTTACAAATTCTATGTGAATTCAGAATGACTCCCACTGAAGGCATCAATGCACCAAATATGTCACCTACTATTTCTGAAAAACTAGCTCTCTTTTTCCGTGTTAGTCTGTCAATGTCTTCATTGCTTCCAGTGATTCTTTTTACATGATAAATGTTCAGAAATACAATCCCAAAATAACAGCTTCCGTACCACCGTGCAGGCAACTTATAGTAAGCATTATTCCCACACACGTGGTAAACCCCAGGAAATACTGGATCTGTTCCCCCTTTTTGTCCCCAACCTCCCAAAATTAGGAAGTTATGCTCACATTCACTTGAACCAATAAATACGTTATTATAGTCTGTCTTTAATCTATGAAGGCAGGTTTTCCCTTTCTTCATAAAATCTAGGGACATCGCAGCATGAGCTTGCCAGCTGTATTAATTCCCTCTTTCTCAGCCCATGGAGGTACATGGGTTTTCTGTTCAGCAGCTTTCTTTCTTAAAATCCTGTCACCTTTCTTCAACTAAATTCAAAAACACTTTCTCTTCTTCACATAATGTACATGTTAAGTTAATCTTGTGTTCCTTTACTATATCTATTGACTTCATTGTGAGGAAAAATTCACCCATAAATTGTATGTCTGGGCTACTAGGTACTGGATTCATATTCTTTTGAATAGGAAGTTCTGAAAATACTACATGTAAGTTTGAATAATAATACTGAAGTTTTCCTGTTTTATAAAACAGTCTTGCTAGTACTCTACATGAAGTACCATATGTTAAATTGAAGCTGGTAATTTCATACAAACGTAACAATAACTAATCTCCATTGTATCTACATACTGAAACAACAATTTCGTGAAAACGTTTAAAGACGTATCATTATCTAATACTGTGTGATGTAAATCTGTCTAATCTGCTGCTTCTAATTCTACTCTATCTCCTTTCATGGTAGCTGTTTTCTCATTAGTATCTGTATCATTCTTGTCTATTATCATGAAATAAGGGACTGCTACTGTTAGAAATAGCCATACTGAGATCACTAACAAAATGCTACATATGCAAGCTCTACAGCATCTTCGTTTAAAACTTCGTTTTGATCACTCAGTGACTTCGTTTTTAGCCATTTTTAGTCTAAGGAGATTTCTCTTCTTTTCCTTGCTTCCCTTGTAAGTTCAAACTCATGTTTCAAGGTGGCCTCACTTTCCCTTCATCAATCTGTGCAGCATCTACTTCTTCTGACTCTTCATTTAAGTCTACATTTTCAAACTCTAATACTACATAGGTCCACTCAGGGCCCTTGTATTTGTTGTTCAAAATTCTCAATCTTGGGCTTCTTCGAGTGTTTCTCACAATCGACTGTTTAGACTGAGTTTGACTAGTAACCTCATTCACTTGCTCCGGTTTTTCTCTTGTTTTTCTCAGATAGTATCTCAATCTTTTCTCTCCACCTGGCCAGTTGTCACCTTTTCTGACCCCTTTAATCTGAACTGCACTTTCACCCTCTCCGTCTTTTTCTAAAGTTCTTTTAATTTCAGAGTGTCTAGGCACAATCCGTTCTTCTTCTTCTGAATCACTCTCTACCTGTTCCCGTTTAGGTCTTATTTCATCCACCTGAACTTCTTCTTCTTCCTCTATCTGACTCTGTTCGGGTCTTATTTCAAATGTATCTTCTTCTTCTGCCCAAATTTGTTGTTCTTCTTCTAACTGGTCCTGTTCAGGTTTTACTTCAATTTGTTCTACTGCTGCCTGAAAGCGTGCTTCGTTTTCTGTCTGTCCCTGCTCAGGTCTTTGAATAGTTCTGTTTCCCTGAGTATGTTTTTCTTTCCCTGTCTAGTCCTGCTCAGGGTTTCGAGTAGCTCTGTTCACTTCTTCCTGAGTGTGTTCTTCTACACCTATCTCCTCACTACTTTCCTGTCTCTCTAATCTTGTTCTTCTTCTTGTTTGAAAAACAACATCAGGTATGTCAATCACTGGTATCCATTCCCCCTGACTTGTGCTCGGTTGTTCGTCATCTATCACTTCAGAATCTATCACTCTAGATTTTTCGACTTCACAACCTTCAGCTGTTTCAACTAGTTCAATCAGTTGCTGTTCTTCTTAAGTGGGGCCTGTAACTCTTTTGGTATGGCTTGCATGAATCCAATTGGGTAAACCTGCACACTTCACTGCTGTAGTAGTGACCAGTATGACTTGATGTAGTTTATCCCACCTGGGTGCTTAGCACTACTTTCTGGCGTGTTTCTTCACTACCACCCAGTCTCCAGGATTCAAATCATGCGCTATATTCACCAATTTATGTCCAGGAATAAATGCTTGTCTCATTGCCCTTCCCTTGAGAATTTCATGTGGACTCAATCCTGTTTTTCTGTCAGGAATACTTGGAGTCCCATCAACACAAGAGGCAATGCATCTGGCCATTTCAGTGATGTGGATGCACACACTTTCCCTAACCTTGACTTGATTGTGCCATTTAATTGCTCCCCCACTCCAGAAGCCTCTGGGCGGTATGCACAGTGCAGTTTTTGTTCAATATTGAATGCTTCACAGATTAGACAAATTATTTAATTAGTAAAATGAGGTCCTCTATCTGATTCCAAAGTGACTGGAAAACCAAAACGAGGTATCAACTCACTCAACAGTAGTTTAGCAACTTTAAGGCTATCATTTCTTCTTGTGGGGTATGTTCCACCTATCGTGAAGACAAGCACACTATGACAAGGACATACTTCATTCCGTTGCTTGGAGGCAACTCTATGAAATCAAGCTGCAATCACGTGAATGGTCCTTCTGCCTTTCCAATTTTTCCCCAACTGACCACTGTTTTCCTGCCTGGATTTTGCTGCTGACAAATTAAGGATCTTTGGCAAAGGCTCTCTGCAACTACCCTAAACTTTGGATTGTACAAATTCTGTCTGAATAGTGGGTTTTCTGTTCAGCAGCTTTCTTTCTAAAATCCTGTCACCTTTCTTCAACTAAATTCAAAAACACTTTCTCTTCTTCACATAATGTACATGTTAAGTTATTCTTGTGTTCCTTTACTATATCTATTGACTTCATTGTGAGGAAAAATTCACCCATAAATTGTATGTCTGGGCTACTAGGTACTGGATTCATATTCGTTTGAATAGGAAGTTCTGAAAATACTACATGTAAGTTTGAATAATAATCCTGAAGTTTTCCTGTTTTATAAAACAGTCTTGCTAGTACACTACATGAAGTACCATATGTTAAATTGAAATGATGGTATGCAACTCCTTCTTACACTGAAGCTGGTAATTTCATACAAACGTAACAATAACTAATCTCCATTGTATCTACATACTGAAACAACAATTTCGTGAAAACGTTTAAAGACGTATCATTATCTAATACTGTGTGATGTAAATCTGTCTAATCTGCTGCTTCTAATTCTACTCTATCTCCTTTCATGGTAGCTGTTTTCTCATTAGTATCTGTATCATTCTTGTCTATTATCATGAAATAAGGAACTGCTACTGTTAGAAATAGCCATACTGAGATCACTAACAAAATGCTACATATGCAAGCTCTACAGCATCTTCGTTTAAAACTTCGTTTTGATCACTCAGTGACTTCGTTTTTAGCCATTTTTAGTCTAAGGAGATTTCACTTCTTTTCCTTGCTTCCCTTGTAAGTTCAAACTCATGTTTCAAGGTGGCCTCACTTTCCCTTCATCAATCTGTGCAGCATCTACTTCTTCTGAAACTTCATTTAAGTCTACATTTTCAAACTCTAATACTACATAGGTCCACTCAGGGCCCTTGTATTTGTTGTTCAAAATTCTCAATCTTGGGCTTCTTCGAGTGTTTCTCACAATCGACTGTTTGGACTGAGTTTGACTAGTAACCTCATTCACTTGCTCCGGTTTTTCTCTTGTTTTTCTCAGATAGTATCTCAATCTTTTCTCTCCACCTGGCCAGTTGTCACCTTTTCTGACCCCTTTAATCTGAACTGCACTTTCACCCTCTCCGTCTTTTTCTAAAGTTCTTTTAATTTCAGAGTGTCTAGGCACAATCCGTTCTTCTTCTGAATCACTCTCTACCTGTTCCCGTTTAGGTCTTATTTCATCCACCTGAACTTCTTCTTCTTCCTCTATCTGACTCTGTTCGGGTCTTATTTCAAATGTATCTTCTTCTTCTGCCCAAATTTGTTGTTCTTCTTCTAACTGGTCCTGTTCAGGTTTTACTTCAATTTGTTCTACTGCTGCCTGAAAGCGTGCTTCGTTTTCTGTCTGTCCCTGCTCAGGACTTTGAATAGTTCTGTTTTCCTGAGTATGTTTTTCTTTCCCTGTCTGGTCCTGCTCAGGGTTTCGAGTAGCTCTGTTCACTTCTTCCTGAGTGTGTTCTTCTACACCTATCTCCTCACTACTTTCCTGTCTCTCTAATCTTGTTCTTCTTCTTGTTTGCATAACAACATCAGGTATGTCAATCACTGGTATCCATTCCCCCTGACTTGTGCTCAGTTGTTCATCATCTATCACTTCAGAATCTATCACTCTAGATTTTTCGACTTCACAACCTTCAGCTGTTTCAACTAGTTCAATCAGTTGCTGTTCTTCTTAAGTGGGGCCTGTAACTCTTTTGGTATGGCTTGCATGAATCCAATTGGGTAAACCTGCACACTTCACTGCTGTAGTAGTGACCAGTAAGACTTGATGTGGTTTATCCCACCTGGGTGCTAAGCACTACTTTCTGGCGTGTTTCTTCACTACCACCCAGTCTCCAGGATTCAAATCATGCGCTATATTCACCAATTTATGTCCAGGAATAAATGCTTGTCTCCTTGCTGACAAATTAAGGATCTTTGGCAAAGGCTCTCTGCAACTACCCTAAACTTTGGATTGTACCAATTCTGTCTGAATAGTGGGTTTTCTGTTCAGCAGCTTTCTTTCTAAAATCCTGTCACCTTTCTTCAACTAAATTCAAAAACACTTTCTCTTCTTCACATAATGTACATGTTAAGTTATTCTTGTGTTCCTTTACTATATCTATTGACTTCATTGTGAGGAAAAATTCACCCATAAATTGTATGTCTGGGCTACTAGGTACTGGATTCATATTCTTTTGAATAGGAAGTTCTGAAAATACTACATGTAAGTTTGAATAATAATCCTGAAGTTTTCCTGTTTTATAAAACAGTCTTGCTAGTACACTACATGAAGTACCATATGTTAAATTGAAATGATGGTATGCAACTCCTTCTTAAACTGAAGCTGGTAATTTCATACAAACGTAACAATAACTAATCTCCATTGTATCTACATACTGAAACAACAATTTCGTGAAAACGTTTAAAGACGTATCATTATCTAATACTGTGTGATGTAAATCTGTCTAATCTGCTGCTTCTAATTCTACTCTGTCTCCTTTCATGGTAGCTGTTTTCTCATTAGTATCTGTATCATTCTTGTCTATTATCATGAAATAAGGAACTGCTACTGTTAGAAATAGCCATACTGAGATCACTAACAAAATGCTACATATGCAAGCTCTACAGCATCTTCGTTTAAAACTTCGTTTTGATCACTCAGTGACTTCGTTTTTAGCCATTTTTAGTCTAAGGAGATTTCTCTTCTTTTCCTTGCTTCCCTTGTAAGTTCAAACTCATGTTTCAAGGTGGCCTCACTTTCCCTTCATCAATCTGTGCAGCATCTACTTCTTCTGACTCTTCATTTAAGTCTACATTTTCAAACTCTAATACTACATATGTCCACTCAGGGCCCTTGTATTTGTTGTTCAAAATTCTCAATCTTGGGCTTCTTTGAGTGTTTCTCACAATCGACTGTTTAGACTGAGTTTGACTAGTAACCTCATTCACTTGCTCCAGTTTTTCTCTTGTTTTTCTCAGATAGTATCTCAATCTTTTCTCTCCACCTGGCCAGTTGTCACCTTTTCTGACCCCTTTAATCTGAACTGCACTTTCACCCTCTCCGTCTTTTTCTAAAGTTCTTTTAATTTCAGAGTGTCTAGGCACAATCCGTACTTCTTCTTCTGAATCACTCTCTACCTGTTCCCGTTTAGGTCTTATTTCATCCACCTGAACTTCTTCTTCTTCCTCTATCTGACTCTGTTCGGGGGTCTTATTTCAAATGTATCTTCTTCTTCTGCCCAAATTTGTTGTTCTTCTTCTAACTGGTCCTGTTCAGGTTTTACTTCAATTTGTTCTACTGCTGCCTGAAAGCGTGCTTCGTTTTCTGTCTGTCCCTGCTCAGGTCTTTGAATAGTTCTGTTTTCCTGAGTATGTTTTTCTTTCCCTGTCTGGTCCTGCTCAGGGTTTCGAGTAGCTCTGTTCACTTCTTCCTGAGTGTGTTCTTCTACACCTATCTCCTCACTACTTTCCTGTCTCTCTAATCTTGTTCTTCTTCTTGTTTGAATAACAACATCAGGTATGTCAATCACTGGTATCCATTCCCCCTGACTTGTGCTCGGTTGTTCGTCATCTATCACTTCAGAATCTATCACTCTAGATTTTTCGACTTCACAACCTTCAGCTGTTTCAACTAGTTCAATCAGTTGCTGTTCTTCTTAAGTGGGGCCTGTAACTCTTTGGGTATGGCTTGCATGAATCCAATTGGGTAAACCTGCACACTTCACTGCTGTAGTAGTGACCAGTATGACTTGATGTGGTTTATCCCACCTGGGTGCTAAGCACTACTTTCTGGGGTGTTTCTTCACTACCACCCAGTCTCCAGGATTCAAATCATGCGCTATATTCACCAATTTATGTCCAGGAATAAATGCTTGTCTCATTGCCCTTCCCTTGAGAATTTCATGTGGACTCAATCCTGTTTTTCTGTCAGGAATACTTGGAGTCCCATCAACACAAGAGGCAATGCATCTGGCCATTTCAGTGATGTGGATGCACATACTTTCCCTAACCTTGACTTGATTGTGCCATTTAATTGCTCCCCCACTCCAGAAGCCTCTGGGCGGTATGCACAGTGCAGTTTTTGTTCAATATTGAATGCTTCACAGATTAGACAAATTATTTAATTAGTAAAATGAGGTCCTCTATCTGATTCCAAAGTGACTGGAAAACCAAAACGAGGTATCAACTCACTCAACAGTAGTTTAGCAACTTTAAGGCTATCATTTCTTCTTGTGGGGTATGTTCCACCTATCGTGAAGACAAGCACACTATGACAAGGACATACTTCATTCCGTTGCTTGGAGGCAACTCTATGAAATCAAGCTGCAATCACGTGAATGGTCCTTCTGCCTTTCCAATTTTTCCCCAACTGACCACTGTTTTCCTGCCTGGATTTTGCTGCTGACAAATTAAGGATCTTTGGCAAAGGCTCTCTGCAACTACCCTAAACTTTGGATTGTACCAATTCTGTCTGAATAGTCTGATCATGGCATCCCTACCAACATGTGTGTTCCCATGATACATTCTTGCCATTTGAGAAAGTAGGCATAACTGGTCTGCCATCACTGTACACCCATACATCATCCTCTGTCCTTCTTTCACAACCTGATTTTATAAAGATTTCCTTTTCGCTTACCTCAACTTCATCCTGCAATTGTCTAGCCTCATTCCATGTCTCTAGAGCTGAGAAAAACATAAGTTGGCAGCTAATTTCACTTGTTTCAATTCTCCTGTTTAGTGCCAGGTTATTTCTTGCACAATATTGAGCAATTTGGTCAGCAAATCTGTTACCTGCCACCACATATGCATTTCCTGGTGGGCAGCACACTTAACCACTGCTATTTCTTTTGGCAATTGTATTGCTTCCAACAATTCTTTCAAATTCTTACCATTTCTGATAGGAGATCCTGAAGAAGTCAGGAATCCCCTCTGCATCCAGAGCTGGCTGAAGTCATACACAACCCCGAAACCATATTGACTATCAGTAAATATGGTTATTCTCCAATTTTTCCCAATTTTGCATGCCTTTTGTTAAGGCCACCAATTCGGCTACTTGTGCAGACTTGACAAACAGGATGCTTCAATAACCCCGATACCTTACATACAGCGTACGCTGCACTGAGTCCTCCTCCCTCTATTCTCAAGCATGAGCCATCTACAAATAGTTCATGATCTGGCTCTTTCAGGGGCTCTTCCTTTACGTCCGGACGGGGCTTGGTGCACATCTCAGTCACATCTAAGCAATCGTGATCCACTTCATCTTTCACTTCTTCACAACATGGGTCTGGCAATAATGTGGCAGGATTCACCATTGTCCATTTTATTACTGTTACATTTTCTGCTCCCAGAATCGCTCTTTCATACTTAGTAATCCGACTATGGGTAAGGTGCTGTGTTCGAGTTCTTGTTGAAAGAAACTCGACTGACTGTGGGACGTTAACCTTGACTGGATGTCCCATCACAATTGACTCACTTTGCTCCAGACTCATACAAGTAGCAGCTACTGCTTTTAAGCAGCCAGGTAAAGCTGAAGCCATAGGATCCAAGGTAGCAGAAAAATATGCTTAATCCATGCCATTGAGTCAACTGAAAGTGCACAACTTTCTCTCTCACAAGAAAACAGTGCAAATTCTTTTGTATAATCAGGCATGCCTAAGGCAGGGGCCCCACACAGACAATTTCGCAATTTTACAAATGCTTCCATGCACTCATCATTCCAGACAATTGGGTCCTTTGCTCTTTTTCGAGTTAACTGAATCAATGGTTTTGCCAGCAGGGAAAACCCAACAATCCACTGCCTACAGTACCCAACTACTCCTAGAAACATTCTTATCTCCCTTTGTGTCTACGGTAAATGCATTTGCTTGATTATCTTTATTCTCTCTGGGATCACTTTCCTAACTCCTCTTTCTATTTGTGGCCTAAATATCTACCTTCTTGTTGACAAAACTGCAATTTTTCTGGAGACACCTTGTGTCCTCCTTCGGCCAAATGGTTCAGTAATGCAATTGAGTCAGCGACACAATCTTCCCGTAATTTTGATGCCACTAGTAGGTCATCAATGTACTGTACCAGAACTGAATTTCTGGGCATGGCTAATTTCTCCAGAGACATTTTCAGGATTTGATTAAAAATCAAGGGGCTCTCTGTATACCCTTGAGGAACTCGGCACCATGGCAAGATACGGTCTTCGAACTTAAATGTGAATAAATACTGGCTGTCTGGGTACAAAGGAATAGAGAAAAAGGCTTGGCACAAATCAATTACTGTAAACCAACCTGCATTCCAGGGTATCTGATAAAAAATCACTGCTGAATTGGGCACTACAGGGCAACAAGGCACTACAATTTTGTTGATCTTTCTGAGATCCTGCACTATTCTGTATTTTCCGCTAGGCTTTTTAAGTCCTATTATTGGTGAATTACAAGTACTACTCATTATTTTCTTTAAAATGCCTTGTTTTATCATTCGGTCAATTTCTGAAGCAACTCCTGCTTTCACTTCTGGGCTCATTTTGTATTGTCGTGTGTTTGGATAAACCGCACCTTCTTTCGGTGTCACTTTCACTGGATCTATGTTTGACATCAGCCCAATTTATTTTCCTGTAAAGTCCCACACTTCTGGGTTCACTGTGGTTCTTAATTCTTCTAGCAATTCATTTTCAGTCATTAATGAATACATCTCATCTACTTGTTTAGCAAGCATTAATTTATATACAATATCTTCATCAGGGGTTTAGAAAGCAACACCATCCGGTTGCAGTAGATTGTGCAATTCATTTTGCACAGCAGATCCTTCCTAATAGATTTACTGGACTAGAATTGCAAACTACAAATCGGTGCATGTCTTTAAAATTTCCAATATGCACATCTATTGGCTTTGTGATTGGGGTTCTGATTTGTTGATTCGAAACTCCTACAACTTGGATGGAATCTCCCAAGAGGGGTAGGTTTGGGATGTTTGCTATTCTCACAGTAGAACCGGTAGCACCAGTATCCAATAGAAAAGTGACATCACTACCTTCCACTTTCCCATCTATAAATGGACCTGACTGATCTACCGGTAAGGATGCGCCAAGCACGCACTCCTCTTCCTCCCCCCTCAGGCACCGTCATTGCAAATAATTCATCTTGTCATCATTATTCTGTAAAAGATATTGTGAAACCACCTAATTTTTCTTACCACTTCCTTCTTGAAATCCGGCGTCCGCACTGTATTTTTGTTGGTTCACAAAGTTTGGCATAGGAGCCTGTGGCACCAGATACTGTGGATTAACTACCTGCTGCGGCTGATTCATAATCACTTCATTCTGCATCTGTGGATTAAAATTTGGTTTGGCCCATTATTATTCTGTATACTCTTACACTCGTTATTCCAATGTCCAAGCTTTCTGCACGCATGACAAGGAAACTACTTCTTCACTTCCTCTCTATTCATTTGTCCTCTTAATTAACCACCATTCACCACTTGATCATTCTGATTCTGCTCTTTTACTTGACTATCAATTTGGGTATTTAATTTATTTTCCTGCTGTTCTGCCAATTTCACTTGCGCCCACATCATTTTCTCTTTTAGCTTACTATGCCTCGCCTCAATGTCATCCCCGCAATATTTTACATATTTCAAAATTTCGCCGATCGACATGCTCTGCCAGCACAACATGCGCTGCTGAATCATCTGACTAATCTCCGGTTTCAAACTATACACAAACCAATACACAAAATGTCCAATATCCTTATCACCAATGTTCTCAAAACCACTGTACTGCTTAAACACCTGTAGTAACCGCTCATAATATGAATGTACAGACTGATTTGGTTCTTGAGTTGTTCTCTCTATCTTTACCCAATCTGTTTCTTTAGGAAGGATTTTCCCTTTCAGAAAAGTAATTACTTGGTGATATTTCTTCATCACCTCATCTGAGGGTACTCCTGTTTTTGAGTCTCTTGGATACTCCTCACTTGGCCAATCAACTGTAATCTTACACTCTGTCCATAAATCAGCAGGTACCACTATTTCAAACAAACCATCTAGATCCTTCAGCAAAACCTTGTAAACTTTTACAAATCTTTCAACCTGCTCATACCATTCAACTGGTTTCTCTCTCAACCTAGGGAAATGACAAAATATCCTGTCTGCTCCATGGAACATGAACATATCCACCACCAGGAACCTCTCTCATGGAACGCAATCTTTCTGCCTTTTCTGATTCTTTTAACGAGAATGCAGATGACACTTCTTTTGCCTAGCTTCCTCCTTCTTTCTTGTCCACCTAGTTCTCCACTCTCCAATGTCTCCCCATTTCTGCAAAATGTTCATTAACTCTTTAATCTGTAGTTTTCTTCCAGACACATTCATATCTCCAAATCCTTAACCATAAACTCCACTCTGTATGGTTTCTGTAACAATTGTGATCTCCCTATATCCACTCCAATTTCTGAAGCAAGCTCTGTCAATTTCTCATAAAATAATTTTTCATTTCTGGTTATGCTCCTACATATAAACAACAACTCCTCCTCATTGTAAAGATTCAACCTATCTATTCCTACATTTCCGGCTATCATTTCTTCCAACTCCACTTTCAATTTGTAAATATCTAAAATCTTTGGTGGTGAGCTTTGTTTTTCTATTCCCTGTGCCCATCTCTTCAAGGGGCATATTCTCAAGGAGTCATCGCCGAGTTATCGGCACTTTATCACAGCCAAAGTCGCGATAAATTTATCACCCCATTCACATGCCGGTGCTAACAGCCCATAGCACCAGTTTACCTGCGATAGCAGCCACAAAAAACATCGCCACGGATGACGCCGACAACTATCGCTAATAAGATGCAGAGTAGGCGTTCCCATGCAAAAAGCCACGAAAACACCACTCTGCAACATTCTCAACGACCAGCCAGATCGGCGAAAAGACTACAAAACATGCGATAATGCTTGTTAGCAGCAGGAAATTAACACCTGCTCTGACCTGGTGTAAAGTCGGACAGCAGCCTGCACCACAAAAGGGAGCCCAGCCCAGACCCACACCTGAAGAACAACAGATGCCATGGAGCCACTGAACATGTGGGCCGGACACCCAAGAGGGCCCCAACACCCACCGCCACCACCCCCAGGACCACCCCCAGCCTCCCAGACAATCACCGCCCCCCTGGACCAACACTGAGGCAGCGCAGACAAAGACAGCGACCCTCAAAAAATGCACCAACCTCACAGACCCAACACCAGAGAATGTAATTGCCCACTGCATGCTCAAAGGGACAACCCTCCTCCTCATCCTGACCACCATTGCCCACAGGCTGACGGTACCAACACAGCGGACAACCAACATCTCACCTCAGACAAAGCTGCTGGCCATGCTGCACCTGTTGGCCTCTAATATCCTCCAACCAACATCTGCCTGAGACAGAGGAGTCACACAGACAGGCCAATCCAAGTCGCTCACAACGGTCATGGATGACACCATCAGGTTTGTACCCCACTATCTATACTTCCCACACACTGCGCAGTAACAGCCGAAGACCAAGCAAGGCGTGTATGCCACAGCTGGCTTCTCGCACGTGTCGGGGGGCAATTGACTGCACACATGTCCTACTAGTGGCCCCTGGAAACACTGCATACAATAAGAGCAACAGAAAGTGCACATATCCCACCAATGTGCAGGCAATAGTGGACCACAGTGGAATCTCCGCCAACACCGCCGCTAACGACCCAGGCAGTGTGCATGATTCCTACACCTTCCGACAGTCAATCATCAACTGGCGCCACCAGGATGGCACCCACGGAAATGCACTGCTCATTGGCCAATACCAAATGCACACACCATACACCTCGACTCCACAATCATGCAACACACAACACAGGAAATGCACACGTCACAAGCTCACATACAACATGCACACCCACCAGACACGACAGCACAACTCACTGTGGGAACCTGGGCCAGCCATGTTCATTAGCCAATAACGGCATGGCACCTCGGCCACACCATAGCAGAATGTCGGAAGAGGTGGGGACCAGACATGTGCGAAGGAGGCAAGGGACCAATGAATGAGAATGTGCACAATGCCAAGTGTGGCGTGGATGTGCTGGCCAGACTGCAGTATACAGACCACACACATATCCATGTCGACACACACCGCTGGTGTCTGGAGTGTAGTGGACAGTGGACACAACCATGTCACCCCAGCCAGTAGGGAAGATCGCGGAGATGTAGAATGTTACGTCCCCCCCGTAAGCGTGAGCAGAGTGGGCTGGCCCGGCGTATGCCAGGCCAGCATAGGGGTTTGAATAAAATGCACATAACTCTGGGCATGGTCCTCTTCCAGAACACCCAACGTCTCTGCCAGGGCAGTGCCTTTCACCCTGCCACGAGGCCGACGCCGTGAGCGGTGTTGCCAGTGATCCTGGGTGCCTGCTGCACCCTGGGACGCTGGTCCCCGAACCAGTCCTGCCCGCCCCTATGCACCCAGGCCTCAATGCCCACCTGCCGACACCGGCGTGTGTTGAAGAGGGCCCACCACGTGCCAGTGCAATCTCCAAGCCCGAGGCCTGCAACCTTGGCAGCCTCCTCAGACCATCACGGCCTCTGCAACACAGGCCTGCAGTACTCCTTTCTCATTGACGTACTCCACCAGCATGCACAGCAGACAAGTAGGTCAAACATTTGGAACTGAGTCTTGATTACACCATGGCAGAGCACATTAATCATGGCTGAGTGTAAATCACTATACACCCTTCGAAGTGGGGCCAACAGGTCTTAGTAGTACATCACAACCGCAAGATTCTGTGGGCCCACGCGGACTACTGCTCTTGGCCTATGCTTCGCTCGAGTAGGTCACAGAATTGGAACTGAACATCAATTATTCAAAGGCAGAGTACATATCATTGCACACAAGACGAGGCGTAAGAGGATGACGCATTGCATTTGGGAGGAAAAAAGGATCATCGTTACGGAGGTGATCGAACACTACAGACAACTGCCCTGATGTCACTAACTCTGTGCATTGCAAGCCTACGACATGTGGCTGTGGCTCATTGCTGACTGCTGCCTCCGGCCTACACTGCGGTCCAGTAGGTCACAGAGTCTTGATTTGGCAATGCCGGAGTTCATATCAGTGTACCGGCATCATTGGAGACTGCATCCCCTCTCAGCCCCGGTGCCACTAAGTCTGTTCCCCAACATTCATGCCCTGGAGGACACCTTCCACTGTCCCCCGCAACACTCCGCCACATTCACCTTTGACATCGACGAGGACCCGCTCAGTCTGTGTGGCCCTATCTCAGTGGACCGCAAGTCACCATCCCGTGGCAGTGTGCCTGAGCCGGCCGCTGTGCATCCATAGCCATTAACTATGTGCAGCTCAAGTCAGGGACTCTGTCTGAATGAATATTGGATGACCTCTGTGACGGTGGTCTTGGGGTCATCAACGCCATGTGCATGTGGGCCTGCGCTGTCCGCTACCTCCAGCTTCAACCGCGGACCACCAGGGCTCACACATCAAATTGAATCCTGACCGGCCCAGACGTCGCATCACCGCAGGAGGCACACACCACCATCACAAGGGCCAACCTCAACCACCATCTGCCAGAGTAGAAACAGTGGTGCTGGCAGACTAATGGAGTTGCTCAGACCTGTCGTGAATGCCATCATCTGCCTGATCCCCTGCTCAGCACTTCAGGTGCCACTGACTCAGTGCATCGCAACCCATTGCCGTACCTGATTGAGTTTTGTGTTGTGGAGAGGTTGCACAGCAATGTCACCTCAGGCAGTGTGGGAGACCTGGGATGTTGATGAGGAAGTTGATGCAGGTCTAACACCCCATTCCATCTGCATCAGGAATATCCCGAATGGACACAATCCTAGTCATTTTCATCAAATGAGCGCGCTCAGCTCTAGTGCCATAACCTCAGAGCACTGTAACTCACGGACACTTCTGTTTGTATGTTGGGTGACATCTGTACTTGCTCCGGCTCCCGCTATGTTCCTCAGCAGTTGACTCTGTTATGCAGGTGTTTTATGATTTCATTGCACTGGTGTCCACTGTTCAAGCTGTTGCCAGCACCAAGCACTCTGTGCAGGATGGCTTATATTCACCCCACACACATCCAGCAAAGGCATCAGTGTACATGTGGCCCTACCAATAAAGGGGCTGGGTGAACGTGCCCGTAGCCAGTTCAACATAATATTTGCGTGTGTCCCTGTGGTCTTGTTGAATGCATTAGGGCCCTGGGCCCTATGACATTACATTGTGCTATGTACAGCCGACGCAGACACGTCACCGCAGGCAGCGGGTTAGAGCTTGGACATGTAGCTTTGTCGTCACCTACTCAATTCATAAGGGGAGTGGACTGGGCTGTAATACGCAGAGCCAAAGTGGGTGTGTGACTGATATGTGCGGTAATAGACACCCACGTATGTGATCTAGTTCGCCTTCTATGGGTTCGGACCAAAACCCGCACCTGTTTGGTCACCTCCTTTTGGCGTTCTGACACCTGGCATTGGGGTGCCATGTGTGGGTCGGTGAAGTGTTGTGAGCCAGCCGTGCTTGCGGGTGCTTCCTGCTGTGTGGTCTGTGCAGGGGCTGGGTTCTCCTCTAAGTAGCTTGAGTGCCCTAGTCCTGGTGGTGGGTTTCTGTGGGATGTCCATGGGCTGTTGTAGGGCGTCGGTGTCGAAGGTGTGGTGGTCCTCTCCGGCATCACTGGTGTGGTCTTCTGTGCTCTGCTGGAGGTGTTGTGTGTCCCTCTGCAATGTGAAGGGGAGATGCATGTTGACATTGTGTTGACATGTATGTTGGCGCATTGTTCTTGTATACATGCAGACTGTATGACAATGTACATATTGACTGTTTTGGAGGTGCATGATTTAGATGAGGGACAGTGTACATTTGGACTACATGACAGATGTGAGGTTGTACGCGTACATTTCCATTTCACAGTTTCCAGCTGTGTCAGATGTAGTATGCCTGTTTCTGCGTGTGTGCGAAGCTAGTTGTGTCCTCTGTTCTGCAGTGTCGAGGTTGCACATTGTACCACATTGTCGTCAATGTGGATGTGCTGTTTTTGCTATGTGTGTGTGCTGCAATGTGCCATGGGGATGAGGGACATGATCAAGGGTCATTGTGTGTGTGCAGTGTGCTACACATCATTGTGCATGTGTGCCATTGTGCCCATAGTCCCCCCAGTCCCTGATCTTTACCCACCCTGTTGATGTTATGCCTGGTCCTCCCGAGCTGTGTCCACACTCCCGACTCCTTGCACCATCTCCACACTGTTGAATCTGGCCTCCGTTTCCTCCAGCTCCTCCTGTGGCGCAGGACTCCCACCTTCTGTCGCCGTTGCTGCCTTTCTGTTGGCAGCGGCTTTGTGTCTGGTTTAGATTTTCACATCATGCTAGCGCCTCTTGGCCTCCTCCATTAGCCTCCTCGACACTCCGACTGCATTCTCAGTGGTATAATTGTGGGTCAGTTGATGGTATAGTTCTGTCACCTGCGTGACGCTGATCTGGTTTTGCTGCGGACTGCACCCCGTCTTCCTTTCCCTCTTCTCCCTGGCCTTCCCCGACCCCGTTGTACCTTGCTGGTTGTCTGTGGGGGTTGTGGGGTTCGCGTTGGCCTCTGCGCTCGGTCAGGGTGCATCCATGTTGCTACGCACTTTGGATTGTTTCTGGTGTGTTGTTTTTGTTGCTTTTATAGTGCATTTTCCCACCAGACGCGTGGGATTTGCAGGCCTTCCGCTGGTTTTCGCAGCTTTTTGTATCGCGCTTGGCCTCATCGCAGATTTTTTGCGTTCGTGTTTCGCATTTTTGCAGTGTGGCGTTGATTTTAACACAGCCATTTGACGCGTTATCTGGTGACTATCGCATGGTACCGCCGTGTTGTGAATACTTAGTTGACACAGCGTAATTTTCCCTCGATAGACTGCGATGTTGAGAGTTGCGTTAAGTTACTTTTGCGATGGTTATCACGCGTTCTTGAAAATATGCCCCCAAATCTTCTGGGGTTAATGTTGTTGAGCTTGTAGTTCCTAAAGGTACCATAGACCTTCTTTCTTTCGAATTTCCGGGTGTAATTCTTTTAGGGGTCTCAGTTAAAGGTTCCCTTATTGGAAGGTCCATTAATGAAATGACTGAATCACACTCACTGGCCTGACCATCAGTTATTACTATTTCTTTTTTGTTTTACTCAAAGGAGTTGTTACAGCTTGGGGTTTTGGGCAACTCATTTTATCCCCATATAATGGAATAACAGGACCTACAGTCACTGGTACTGCCAATGCTTCAGGGTTTGAATTCAATTGACTTATTTTCTGTATTAGTTCCTCTCTATTCCTATTCAATGCTTCTCTTTCTTTATCTTGGAGCACCCTATTAACTGATGTATCATGTAAAATTTGAGGTATTAAGGGTGTTCCCATTACTGGTGCACATGGGTTGACTCTACTGGGTCCTCCTTGGTACGGTGGAGGATTATTAGTTAACATGTCCTCCAACAATTCATCATCTGATTCACCATATCCTGTCACATTTATGTGTTTTGTTTTCTTTTTACACTTGCTTCCCGATTGTTTCTCAGCCATTAACACTGGGTATAAAACTTTTGATACCATAGCTCTTCTCCATTCTCTGTGACGTCAGTACAACTCCTGTGACTGACCCTCCCTTCACAAGGTAATACATAATTTATTTTTTAATACTTTTCAATAAATTCTTTGTTATTAACAACATAAAACATTTGCTACTCTGCCTGTTCCACTAAACAAAGGATAGATTTTCGACTTATTCTGGAGTCTCAGAATTGCTTCTCTTCTACTGCGAGTAAAAACCTCTATTTACCCCTCATTCAAGCTCGGAAGAACCTTCAGTGTTACCCCTACTAGGAAATAAGACCAAAGTTTCACCAGCGAACTCTCTGCTATCACTCGCACTCTTCTTTTATACAAAATAGTCCCTAATTTAACACTGCCAACCCTGCATAGCTTCTCATTGCTATTCCAACAGACGAGTAACCTCTCTGCAATGTGGCTTCTGTCAACACCCACTATTTATTCCCCGGGAATTTCCAGACAACATAAAACAAGACACTTGGGGCCTCATGTAGGTAAATAAAATTTACAGATTCTTAAATACCGAACCGTACCGATTCGGTATTTAAGAATCGGTAAGTTATATGTAGGTAATAATTCGGTAATATTTACCGAATCGGTAACATTCGGTATTCAAGAATCGGAATTTACCGAATCGGTAAATACCGCGGTGGTATTTACCGAATCGGTAAATACCGAAATGGTATTTACCGATTCGGTAAATACAGATTCGGTATTTACCGATTCGGGAAAAGAAAATCACATGACTGGATGAAACAGCCAATCCTGTGCAACCACACCCCACCCAACCAGGAAGTGGCCACACCCAGGCAGGTGCACACAATTAACAGACTCTGGAGAGGCTTGGAGTGCAGAGGAGAGGCAGGGAGCCAGTGCCTGTTTGTGCAGCTCTACATCATCATGTCCAGCCAGAGGACACAGAGAGATGGAGGGGAAAGGAGGAGGAAGATGAAATTCAGCCCCAAGGAACTCCAGGTGCTAGTGGAGGAGGTGGTGAAGCAGCACCAGAAGCTGTTTGGGAGGCAGTCCCTGCAAGTGCCGGAGTCTGAGAAGCGCACCATATGGCTGGGTATCGAGGCGCAGGTCAATGCTGTGGGAGTGACCCACAGGGACATCGAGGTACTCAAAAAGCGCTGGTACGACCTGAGGATTGTGACAAAGAGGAAGATGGGGGAAATCCAGAAGGAGGCCAGCCAGACTGGAGGTGGAATCAACAGGGCACCTGCCCTCACCGAACTGGAGGAGCTGGTGGAGGCCACAATAGAGCACGAGAGCGTCGTGGGCCTTGGGGATGCCGACAGCTCTGCCAGAGCCGCCACCCAACAAGGTAAGACGAATGCACAGCAATGTAGCCCCTCCTACCCCTCTCCCACATCCCCCATTGTGAAATGAGTATCCCACTCCAGTCCATGTGTTAGTGCAGACAGGCAATGCATTATGGGAGATGTAGTCAGGGAACCCCCAACCATGAAGTGATTAGCACAGGACAACAATGCATGGTACACACATTAGCCAAAAGCAGGCAGAGGACAATGTGAGAGTGTTACATGAATTTATTGTGATGCTTGCAATGCAGACCTTCAGGTACACTGAGCTGATGTTGCATTTCTGTCCACAGATGTAACATCGCGCAGGACTGCACATGGTACAGGAGAGAGGGCACACCGGCAAGACAGGTCTGCTCTGGCCAGCACGAGTACTGCACAGCCAGCATCACCACCACCACAGCCTGCATCACCACCACCACAGCCTGCATCACCACCACCACAGCCTGCATCACCACCACCACAGGCCGCATCACCACTCATGCATGAGTCACCGCCCACATCACCACTTGCAATTGTGATGCCGAGGAGGCGTGCTGCTGGCAGGTTGGCAGCGTTAGAAACCTCATCGGACGACAGCAGGGGCCCGGAGCCAAACACAATGCCCCAGGATGGGAGCTCTGCCACTGTGCCCTCCACCTCACAGGGAGCACACACGGGTGCAAGACGGCGCCGCAGGTCGCGGGTTCAGAGTCCACCAGCAGACGGTGACAGCCATGGGGTCCTTGCGGGACTCGAGGGCAACATGCTCAAGCAGCAGCGCCTACAAACAAAGGCAGTCATGTCAGTTCAGCGGCATGTGCGGGGACTGAGAACCACATTCAAAAACATGGGCAGGAACATCAGCGCAATGGCGGCGGGGATTACTGACATGGCAGCGGGCCTGCGGGACGTGTCACAGTCCATGCAGCTGTTGTGCAGCAAGTTAGACGCAGATAGAGCTGCAAGGCGCCGGGAACGCCAGAGGGGAGACAGGCACACCAGGGCACTCAACCGCCTGGCAACAGCAACTTCACTACTCTGCCGGCGCTCAGTCAACATGCAGGAGGGCCTGACACACTGCAGCAGCGACGTTATTAGGGGGATGGTGCAGGTCACCAGTGCCCTGGAGGTGCTATTGACCAGTCAGGCGGCCACAAGTGGTGCAGGGGATGCTGCAGAAAGCATCGAGACCAGCAGCAGGAGCAGCATAACACCCCCGGTCCCAGATACCCGCAGGAGCAGCAGGCGGCTTGGGGTTGGCAGTAGTGAGGAGGCTCAATCCGTGCCATCCCGCACTGTAGCGCGTGGACGCAAGCATTAATGCTGCACTGCATAGCCAAATACTATTGGGTGACGTAACCCTGGACTTACTCCTTGTACATACGCAATGTTGCCAGAATGGCATATTTTTGGTGTTGTGGCGTAGTGCCGCATTAAAACTACGTCATGACATACAACAATTGGCTGTGTCCCCTTACTTACTCAGAAATAGTTGCATGTGATCTCTGCCCGTCTCTCTCTCCCATCTGTTGCTGTTGGCACTCCAGCAGCGTTGTCCTCTGGCTGACCTGAATCCTCATCATTGTCCTCATAATCTGTTAGTTCCACCTCTGTACCTCTCTTTGTGGCAAGGTTGTGCAGCATTGCACAAGTGGCAATGATCTTGCAGCAGATGATGGGTGTGTACTGGCGTGCGCCTCCGCTTTTGTGGAGGCAGCGGAACCTGCTTTTCAATAGACCAAACGTGCGCTCCACCACGTTGCGTGTAGATTTGTGTGCCACGTTATATCATCTCTCACTCTGGGTTGATGGGTGTAGGTAGGGAGTGAGGATGAATGACCGCACGGCATATGCACTGTCGCCTAGGTGAGTGAAAGTGAACCATCAGTCACATGTCTCAATACACTATGATTTGCAAGTCTCATGGGGCGTCACTGTTAATTACCTAGCAGGTATCCGTCTCCAAATCCTCAGACCTGCTGCCTGTAGACGTAGGCGCCTTGCAATGACATACAGAGCGGCCATGTTGTCCATGCTGTTGCATTTTGGGATTGCTTATATGCACTGTTGATGCTTACCACCTGCTTTCAATCCGTGTTAATTACCGACTCTTAATTACCGAATTTCATGGATTTCTTAATTACCGAATTTATCTACATGTCTTTTTCAGTTTTACCACTTCATATTTACCACTTCGTATTTACCGATTCGGTAAATCTGTATTCGGTAAATATGAATCGGTATTTACCGCTTCATATTTACCGAAAACTGTTTTTTTGCCTCCTACATCTCACTTGACTAAATACCGGTCGGTAACGGCATATTTACCGAATTTCGGCCGTTACCGACCGGTATTTAGCTACCTACATATGGCCCTAACTCTTTTGTTAAACATAAATCAATAATCAATATTTATCACCAAACTAGTCAATAATCACCATAACTCTGCTACCAGAAAATTGATTCAGCGGCGTACCAATAACAGATACTCTACTACCATATACTCACCTGGGCCCATAAACGTTTATATGTGTGAATACAATATCAGGAATAGTTATTTATTATTCTTAACTAACCTTTCACTTATCAAAAAGTTCTTTCCTCTGGTCGATGGACCATTAGTTGAACTAACTAATCTTTATCTAAATGAAATGCATGTGAACCACTTCAAAAACACAGTACAGACACCATCACTCGTAGGAGAGAAAATGCAATTAATTAATCATCAAACACATACTTCAAACTCATGCAATGACTTATGCTGAGAAAGGGAGAGGACAGAGAGAAAAGAACATACACAAAATTATATTTACCAAGAATGGTGTGAAGACCAACCCCCTGGCCAAAGGGCTGGTAAGGGTTCCCCGGGATAGTTCAGGAGACAAAGACTTCAAGACAGGATTCAGGACAGGATAGTTGACCTCTCTAGAACCGACGGTTGCGCCGCACCCCTCTCTGACACTCTTTTCCTCCTCAAGATTCTACAGCAAATTCTGAGTTAGGATAGAAAGTTCTGCTTCAGGCTCTGCATTCGATTCCTCATCAGCATCTCTCCCAGCATCAGCATCCCGAGCTCTGCAGCATTCCGCAATCTTCATCTCTCTAACTTACTAAATCTTACTAAATCTATCTCAATTATACCTTTCGTTCTTCATGTACCACCCACTAAAGCTTCAATATCGTAAAAATACGAAATCTAATTGATCAGGCAAGGGGGGAAGATCATCACACCATGCTTACATGTCACTTTATTCAGTTAACCCCTTCGCTGCCAGGCCTTTTCCCCCTCCTGTGCCAGGCCTTTTTTTGGCTATTTGGGGTAGTGCGCGCTTAGGCCCCTGTAACTTTTTGACCGCATTAGGTAGCCACGCCAAATTTGCGTCCTTTTCTTCCAACATCATGGGGATTCTAAAGGTACTCAGGGTTTGTGGATTCCCCTGGAGGGGTCACAGAAAAGAGCCAAAATACAGCAAAATTTTGTTTTTTTTGGGAAAAATTGGAAAAACGAGCTGCAAATGAAAGCATCTGGGTTTTTCCCTGCAAATGTTATCAAAAAAGGGTTTGTGGGGTTGAAATCACCATTTTCCCAGATTTTTGGGGATACCTGACTTTTGTCAGAAACCCAACATTTTTTACACAGTTTTGGCATTTTTCTGGGACATAGCCTATTTTTGCTATTTTTTGTGCTTTTGACCTCCTTCCAGTTAATGGCAGAAATGGGTACAAAAGCAATAATGGATCCTGGACAGCTATACATTTTCAAAAAGAAGACAACATTCTGAATTCAGCAAGGGGTCATTTGTGTAGATCCATCAAGGTCTTTTTATAGAAACAAACAGTTAAATGTAGGATAAATTGAAAATTAGTTGAAAAAAACAGCCTTTTGTGTCAACGTTTTCACCTGTAACTTCTTCTAATTATGACAGCTCTTTGAAAGCAATATACCGTTGCATCCGCTGGACATTACTGGTTGTGGGGATATATAGGACTTGTAGGTTCACCAAGAACCCGACGAACCCAGAGCCAAAAACTGAGTAGTAACTTGCAATGGTTTTTTATTATGTACCGGGTATATAGTAATTATTCTATAAAAAAGTGTACATGGAAAAATCGGTATGAAAGACACCTATGTATTTCCGAAATGGGAACAAAATATAGAGTTTAGAAACAGTAGATATTTGCACATTTCTGAAATTGGGAATACTCATACTAGCATGAGAATTATCAGTCATTTTTTAGAATGACTTCTTTTTTACACAATATCTTTCATTTGGAAAGCAGAAATGCATCAAAAGTCAATAGATAATAACAGTTCCTTTACAAATCTGAATTACCCTAAGTCTCCCGATAAAAATGGTACCTCACTTGTGTGGGTAGGCATAGTGCCCACGACAGGAAACGGCGAAAAACGCAACGCAGTCACAACTCAAAATCGCAGTGAAAATGTACCCTTTGTTTGCAAAGTGCCTAGCTCTAGTTTTTGAACCCTAGCTCTGCGGGCACCTTGGGAAACTTAGCAAAGCTATACATTTTTGAAAACTAGACACCCAGGGGAATCCAGGATGGGGTGACTTGACTGTCTCCCACCAGGGTCTGTTACCCAGAATCCCTTGCAAACCTAAAAAATTGTCAAAAAAAACACATTCTCCCCACATTTCTGTCGTGGAAAGTTCCGGAATCTGCGTAGATCCACAAATTTCCACCCACCCCGCGTTCCCCAAAGTCTTACGTGAAAAAAGGTACCTCTCTTGTGTGGGTCGGCCTAGTGCCCGCGACAGGAAACGGCGCAAAACGCAACCTGGTCACACCTCAATTTCGCAGTGAAAAATGACCTTTTTTTGGAAAAATGACTAGCTGTAGTTTTTGAACCCTAGCTCTGCGGGCACCTTGGGAAACCTTGCAAACCTATACATTTTTGAAAACTACACACCCAGGGGAATCCAGGATGGGATGACTTGACTGCCTCCCAGCAGGGTATGTTACCCAGAACCCCATGCAAACCTAAAAAATTGTCCAAAAAAACAAATTTTCCCCACATTTCTGTCGTGGAAAGTTCCGGAATCTGTGTGGATCCACAAATTTCCACCCACCCCGCGTTCCCCAAAGTCTTACGAGAAAAACGGTACATCACTTGTGTAGGTTGGCCTAGTGCCCGCGACAGGAAACGGCGCAAAACGCAACCTGGTCACACCTCAATTTCGCAGTGAAAAATGACCCTTTTTTGGAAAAATGACTAGCTGTAGTTTTTGAACCCTAGCTCTGCGGGCACCTTGGGAAACCTAGCAAACCTATACATTTTTGAAAACTAGACACCCAGGGGAATCCAGGATGGGGTGACTTGACTGCCTCCCACCAGGGTCTGTTACCCAGAATCCCTTGCAAACCTAAAACAATTTTAAAAAAACCACATTTTCCCCACATTTCTGTCGTGGAAAGTTCCGGAATCTGCGTGGATACACAGATTTCCACCCACCCCGCGTTCCCCAAAGTCTTACCAGAAAAACGGTACCTCACTTGTGTGGGTCAGCCTAGTGCCCACGACTGGAAGCGGCGCAAAACGCAACGTGGTCACACCTCTATTTCGCAGTGAAAAATGACCCTTTTTTGGAAAAATGACTAGCTGTAGTTTTTGAACCCTAGCTCTGCGGGCACCTTGGGAAACCTAGCAAACCTAAACATTTTTGAAAACTAGACACCCAGGGGAATTCAGGATGGGGTGACTTGACTGCCTCCCACCAGGGTCTGTTACCTAGAATCCCTTGCAAACCTAAAAAATTGTCAAAAAAACCACATTTTCCCCACATTTCTATTGTGGAAAGTTCCGGAATCTGCGTGGTTCCACGAATTTCCACCCACCCGCGTTCCCCAAAGTCTTACGAGAAAAACGGTACCTCACTTGTGTGGGTCGGCCTAGTGCCCGCGACAGGAAACGGCGCAAAACGCAACCTAGTCACACCTCAATTTCGCAGTGAAACGTTTTGGGCCCTTGCCTGTCGCGGGTACTTGGGCCTCCCACACAAGTGAGGCACCATTTCTACCGGGAGACCCAGGGGAACGCTGGGAGGTGGGAAATTTGAGTGAGCCCGGTGATGCCACAACTTTCCCACACAAAAAAGTGTGAAAAAAGTGATTTTTTCAGCTATATTTGAGGTTTGCAGGGGATTCTGGGTAAGGAAACGTTGGGGGATCCACGCAAGCCATACCTCCCTGGAAGCCCCCGGGTGTCTAGTTTTCAAAAATGTATGAGTTTGGTAGGTTTCCCTAGATGGCCGCCGTGCACCGGGCCAAAAACCCAAGAGACCCCCCTTGCAAAACCAGGTGGTTTTGAGATAGGCAATGTTGATGTCGCATCACTACGTTTTGGGCCCTTGCCTGTCACGGGTACTTGAGCCTCCCACACAAGTGAGGCACCATTTTTACTGGGAGACCCAGGGGAACGCTGGGAGGTGTGAAATTTGAGTGAGCCCGGTGATGCCACAACTTTCCCACACAAAAAAGTGTGAAAAAAGTGATTTTTTCAGCTAAAATTGAGGTTTGCAGGGGATTCTGGGTAAGGAAACGTTGGGGGATCCACTCAAGCCATACCTCCCTGGAAGCCCTCGGGTGTCTAGTTTTCAGAAATGTATGGGTTTGGTAGGTTTCCCTAGATGGCCGCCGTGCACCGGGCCAAAAACCCAAGAGACCCCCCTTGCAAAACCAGGTGGTTTTAAGATAGGCAATGTTGATGTCGCATCACTACGTTTTGGGCCCTTGCCTGTCGCGGGTACTTGAGCCTCCCACACAAGTGAGGCACCATTTTTACCGGGAGACCCAGGGGAATGCTGGGAGGTGGGAAATTTGAGTGAGCCCGGTGATGCCACAACTTTCCCACACAAAAAAGTGTGAAAAAAGTGATTTTTTCAGCTATATTTGAGGTTTGCAGGGGATTCTGGGTAAGGAAACGTTGGGGGATCCACGCAAGCCATACCTCGCTGGAAGCCCCTGGGGGTCTAGTTTTCAGAAATGTATGGGTTTGGTAGGTTTCCCTACATGGCCGCCGTGCACCGGGCCAAAAACTCAAGAGACCCCCCTTGCAAAACCAGGTGGTTTTGAGATAGGCAATGTTGATGTCGCATCACTACGTTTTGGGCCCTTGCCTGTCGCGGGTACTTGGACCTCCCACACGAGTGAGGCACCATTTTTACCGGGAGACCCAGGGGAACGCTGGGAGGTGGGAAATTTGAGTGAGCCCGGTGATGCCACAACTTTCCCACACAAAAAAGTGTGAAAAAAGTGATTTTTTCAGCTATATTTAAGGTTTGCAGGGGATTCTGGGTAAGGAAACGTTGGGGGATCCACGCAAGCCATACCTCCCTGGAAGCCCCCGGGTGTCTAGTTTTCAGAAATGTATGGGTTTGGTAGGTTTCCCTAGATGGCCGCCGTGCAGCGGGCCAAAAACCCAAGAGACCCCCTTGCAAAACCAGGTGGTTTTGAGATAGGCAATGTTGATGTTGCATCACTGCGTTTTGGGCCCTTGCCTGTCGCGGGTACTTGGGCCTCCCACACAAGTGAGGCACCATTTTTACCGGGAGACCCAGGGGAACGCTGGGAGGTGTGAAATTTGAGTGAGGCCGGTGATGCCACAACTTTCCCACACCAAAAAGTGTGAAAAAAGTGATTTTTTCAGCTATATTTGAGGTTTGCAGGTAATTCTGGCTAAGGAAACGTTGGGGGATCCACGCAAGCCATACCACCCTGGAAGCCCCCGGGTGTCTAGTTTTCAGAAACGTATGGGTTTGGTAGGTTTCCCTAGATGGCCGCCGAGCACGGGCCAAAAAGACAGTTGACCCCCTTGCAAAACCAGAACGTTTTGACATTGTTTCTACAACGTGAGAATTTCGGCACAATATTGCATGGACAATGTGACAGATATTTTGAGGTTTGCAGAACATTGAGGGTAACAAACTTTTTGGAATTCACAAGAGAGACATCACCATGAACTCCCATGGGTTTACGACAATATCTACAGTTGGTGGGTTCTTTTTACATGGAACATACACCTTGGCAGAGAAACTGAAAAGACAAAGATTCCAGCACAGCCATCTATTCCTCAAACGCACACACATACTGGTTGGATTTGGCACGAGGGCGAGTGATGGTTCAGTATATTATATTTTATTAACAAGAGATTTCACAAAAATCAAATGCACTGTCAATAATTAAATGGAGAAAAAACTGATCCAATGACTCGCAGCTCGTGAGCTGTAAAGCCACGGCAAGGCACCAACCGCTTTACAGGCCATTCACACACCTTTCATACGTGATACACACAAGACCATTCGCACCACCAGGCACAAAAACGACACATTACAAAATTCACAAAAGAGACAAGGTACACCCTGCTTCAGAAAGGCAAATATTACTGCACAGCCATCTAATCCTCAAGCACACACACATACTGGTTGAATTTGGCACGAGTGTGAGTGATGGTTCAGAATATACAATTGTATTAGCAAGTGATTTCACAAAAATGAAATGCACTGTTAATAATTGAAAGGGCGAGAAACTGAACCATTGACTCACAGCTCGTGAGCTGTAAAGCCATGACAAGGCACCAACCTCTTTACAGGCCATTCATACACCTTTCATACGTGTGAGACATACAAAACCATTCACACCGCCAGCCGCGGGCCCATCACATAACAAAACTCACACCAGCACACAGCGCCATTCAAGGGCCCATCACTTTCCCACGCCCACATTCCTGACACAGCAACTACACAAGCTGATGGATTGCGTGGAGTGGCACTCAGCTAGCAGTGTGTGTAGTGACCAGCAGCAAGTCACTACTCACACACAGCCAGCCGAGCGCCAGTCCACGCACACCGCTAGCCGAGCACCAGTCCACGCACACCGCTAGCTAAACACCAGTCCACGCACACCGCTAGCCAAGCGCCAGTCCAGGCACACCACCAGCCAATCGCCAGTCCACGCACACCGCCAGCCAAGCACCAGTCCACGCACACCGCCAGCCAAGCACCAGTCCACGCACACCGCCAGCCAAGCACCAGTCCATGCACACCACCAGCCAAGCACTAGTCCATGCACACCGCCAGCCAAGCACCAGTCCACGCACACCGCCAGCCAAGCACCAGTCCACGCACACCGCCAGCCAAGCACCAGTCCACGCACACCACCAGCCAAGCACCAGTCCATGCACACCGCCAGCCTAGCACCATTCCACGTACACCGCCAAAGAAGTGCCAGTCCACACACACTGCCAACACATTTAGGATTTTTTTAGACAAAAAGAAAAACACAAACAAATCACAAATAGATACAAATCTACAAACACAAAATCAGAAACTAAACACATTGCACTAATGCCAACCTTGAAACAGAATCAAATTTTTCAAAGAATACAAACCAATCAGTTAACTTTACCACTCATGAATGCTCCCAAAAATTATTTTGCGTATGGTACGCTCTAAAACAAGCAGGGACACACAGCCCAGGTTTAGATGGACAGTCGGGGCAGTACAAACGAATCTCCTTCCGCGTAGGTCTTCGCCAACAGACTCTGCATCTCCTAGTGGGAAAATCTTTTGACGGTGTGGGAGGGTGTGGGAGGGATGAAATCAGGAAAGTGGCGATCTTTCAATCGAACCACATCCTCCACCACTCCAAATCTAGGAACACTTGCCTGTTCCACAACAACAAGGCTAGCTATCACAGAGTGCTGAAACTTCAATGTCAACTTTGACGCAGGAGAACACTCCTTGAACACAATAAAAGCATTGAACATTGCTAATTCGAAGAAATGGATGGACAACTTCTTATACCAAACATAAGCCTTCCGAATAGCAGAGTAAGGTTCCAACCTCTGATCTACTCTGTCAACACCACCCATGTGCTTATTGTAGTCTAGAATGCACACAGGTTTACGCACTTCAGCAACTTGACCCCAAACAGCCACAGGTGAAGTACTCTCATCATGGATGGTAGTCAGCATGTACACATCCCTCCTGTCCACAAATTTTACAGCTAGTAGTTCATCACTATGCAAGGAACTGCACTGCCCCCTCTGAAGTTTTTTGCAAACAAGCTCTTTCGGATAAGCTTTACGGTTAGAGCGGATTGTGCCACATGCAAAAGTGTCCACTTTATACAATTCCTTAAATAATTGCACAGCAGTATAGAAGTTATCAAGGTACAAATGGTGGCCTCTGTTAAACAGTCTTCTAGCAAGATCCCACACAATTTTCTCTGCAACTCCAAAAGTGGACGGACAACCTGGGGGGTCAATAGTAGAATCTCTACCAGTGTACACACGAAAATTAAAAACATATCCTGTCCTACTCTCAGACAATATATACAGCTTAATTCCATAGCGTGCCCTCTTTCTAGGGATGTACTGCCTAAAAACCAAACGGCCCTTGAACAAGACCAAAGACTCATCAATAGATATTTCTTTCCCTGGAGTATAGATCTCAGAAAATCGATCTACAAAGTGATCAAGAACCGGCCGAATCTTAAAAAGACGGTCACAGTCAGGGTGATCTCGTGGCAACGCCAAAGAATAATCAACAAAATGCAGCATACGTAGCAAAAGTAAATACCGATTACGAGTCATAACTGCAGGAAATATGGCAGTTGCCAACAAGCGGCTAGTAGACCAATATGAAGCCAAGGTTGGCTTCCTTACCACACCCATCAATAAAGTCAAACCCAAAAACTTCTTAATCTCTTCCAGATATGTGGGAGTCCACCGGGTAGCTCTAGACTGGGGCCTAAGTTTGTCGCTGTTGTTCCTCAAAAACTGTTCAGCATACAAATTTGTCTGCTCAACAATCTGACCCAAAAATACATCATCCATAAACAACTGAAAAAACTGTATAGGCAAAAAGTTTTCACAATTCACTGTACACCCTACATCACCGCTAAATGCAGGCAACACCGGCTGCACCATGTTTGGATCAACCTAAAGTCCAGCACTTCCAGTAGGAAGCCTAGCAGCCTCAGACTGCAATCCAGATGCCTCTTGCACCATCGGCACAGCAGTTTCCTCCTCTAAGACAGGCACTTCATCCGCACTGAGAGTTGCTTCATCCACACCAAGAGTACCTTCATCTGCACTGAGAGTACCTTCATCATCCGATGATTCCATGTTGAGTGAAAACTCACTGCCAGAATCTTCCCCTCCCTCCTCTCCCTCAGACGCACTGTCAGTCTCATAATCATGCTCAGAGGAAGATTCAAGAAGCATACCGACCACCTGTTGAGCAGTCATTCTACGGCTAGCCATATTGCTTACTAATAAAGGTAACTTGTCAAACAAGTCAACAACAACAAACACTTTGTAAAATAAGTAATAAACAAAAAGCACCTTTATCAAAAACTCAAATATACTCCAAAACAATACCACTCACTTGCCAGAGGCAGCTAAACTACTCACCACCACCAACTCTGTACAGACACAGTATGGATCAACAATATCCCACTAAAAAAGAAAGAGAAAAGCAATTACACATAAGACTATGCAAAACACATCGCAAAGAATTTCATGCTCAAACCACTAACTAAATATGCCGCCATTATGACATCACTTACAAAAAAATTCATTCAGACATTATATTATTACTCATTTGGTGTAAATACAACAACAACAAAAATTCTTACCTAAACACTGCAACAAAACTGCAGAACAGCCACTGTCGAAAAGCTTTAGACTAGAATAAAAAGGAGCAAAAAAACTTTATTGTAACATATGCATATAATGCTCTAGACCATCACGTACTGTGCAAAATTTATTGCTTGAACCTCCCACTTTCAAGAAGGAAAGATCGATGGCCCAATCCTTTACAAGCAACGCGGCGAGAATCTGGAACTGAGCCTCAGCTCCGGACCACCCCCTCCCTCTTCCCAGTCCTTCAAAACTGACCTGAAAGTTCTCCTCCTGCAAAGACACTTCCAAACTTAATTCACACCCTCTCTATTGTCTGAAGGAAGTCTTTACATTATAGGAAATTCTGTTCTCCATGCCCGTAGAAGTGCCTTCCCAGTGTGTTCCTGTGTTTTGCGTGTCTGCCATTTATTGCACTTTTATACCTCTACTTGTACTTTGTACTCTTTTGTAAGTTGCACACATGTCACTTTTCCTCTTGTAACGTATTGTTTGCTACCTCTTGTATTTTGTTTACTTTTGATACATGCACAATTACCACCATTGCCTCATGTAACATAACGTTTGCTCTTGTTTTCAGAGTGTCTGCCATTTATTGCAGTATTTTACCTCATGTGACATCCATCAGAGAGCTGCGTGAATAATGACCTGGTAATCCCCTCATCACAGTGCAAACACCCACCCGAATAGGTACCGTTCGCATCGCCCTAACCTGCTCAAGGTTCATGTGACCTCAGTGACAGTCACAGCGACTGGATCACTGTTGCTCTAGGGTGTGCTGCTTCGTAGGCCTGTCACCAACACTGGAGATGAACTTCAGTATGGATTGTGGTGGACAGGCCTTCAAGGATAACCCACAATTGACACCACTACAGTACACCTGCTTGTGCTAAGACATCAAGCCTTCTAAGGTCTAGTGGGGCCTTCTACGGTCTAGCATGGGAATGTGCTCCCTCAGTTCAGTGGTGTGGTGGACTGGTCATGAATGCTGAACCCGGTTCCCCATTTCCAAATTCAACAGCTCCGGCCATAGTGCCACATCCCCACTGAACGCCATACTTGCCCACTGAGAGAAACTCGCACTGCCTTCAGCTATAACCTAATTGTGCCCGCTATAAACACTTGGATGTGGCTCAATTCAAATTATGCCCTTGATAAGAGTAATACGCTGCCTAAAAAAAAAAAAACACTCCTAGGGAATGTAAAGCATGTGTAATGTAAGCAGAAACAACATGGTTACCTAAACGATCTCTCACTAACTATTCAGAAATCAGCGAGTGGTTTCACCTGAAAAGTTATGGACATGACTAGAGGGCCCTGAAGGGAACCGTTTCACTGTCCATTGCTTACATCCTTACAAAACATAAGCAGTATGGTAGACCACATCCATAAACACAGAACCATGGTGCACATTGTGTTTTCCAATTCACCCATCAACCAGGTATTGCAGTACCTCCAGGAATGGTACACTCTCCCACCCTGGAAACAACAATGCTGTTCAAAGGAAGATGAGAAAACGAAAGTAGCACTACACTGGCAAACTCTGATGCTGGTGTATTTGGATGCAAATAAAATCAATCTGGCCACTTTGCAACCCCTCTGTCTAACTTTATTTCGCCCCCCCTGGGAACAACAATGCTGTTCAGAGTTAGACGAGAAAACGAAAGTAGCACTTCACTGGCAAACTCTGTGATGCTGGTGTATTTGGATGTAAAATAAAAAAAAACAATCTGGCCACTTTGCAACCCCTCTGTATTACTTTATTTCGCCCCCCCCTGGGAACAACAATACTGTTGAAAGGAAGACGAGAAAATGAAAGTAGCACTTCACTGGCAAACTCTGATGCTGGTGTACTTGGATGCAAATAAAATCAATCTGGCCACTTTGCAACCCCTCTGTCTTACTTTATTTCGCCCCCCCTGGGAACAACAATACTGTTCAAAGGAAGACGAGAAAACGAAAGTAGCACTTCACTGGCAAACTCTGATGCTGGTGTACGTGGATGCAAATAAAATCAATCTGGCCACTTTGCAACCCCTCTGTCTTACTTTATTTCGCCCCCCTTGGGAACAACAATGCTGTTCAAAGTTAGACGAGAAAACGAAAGTAGCACTTCACTGGCAAACTCTGATGCTGGTGCACTTGGATGCAAATAAAATCAATCTGGCCACTTTGCAACCCCTCTGTCTTACTTTATTTCGCCCCCCCTGGGAACAACAATACTGTTCAAAGGAAGACGAGAAAACGAAAGTAGCACTTCACTGGCAAACTCTGATGCTGGTGTACTTGGATGCAAATAAAATCAATCTGGCCACTTTGCAACCCCTCTGTCTTACTTTATTTCGCCCCCCCTGGGAACAACAATGCTGTTCAAAGTTAGACGAGAAAACGAAAGTAGCACTTCACTGGCAAACTCTGATGCTGGTGTACTTGGATGCAAATAAAATCAATCTGGCCACTTTGCAACCCCTCTGTCTTACTTTATTTCGCCCCCCCTGGGAACAACAATACTGTTCAAAGGAAGATGAGAAAACGAGAGTAGCACTTCACTGGCAAACTCTGATGCTGGTGTACTTGGATGCAAATAAAATCAATCTGGCCACTTTGCAACCCCTCTGTCTTACTTTATTTCGCCCCCCCTGGGAACAACAATGCTGTTCAAAGTTAGACGAGAAAACGAAAGTAGCACTTCACTGGCAAACTCTGATGCTGGTGTACTTGGATGCAAATAAAATCAACCTGGCCACTTTGCAAACCCTCTGTCTTACTTTATTTCGCCCCCCCCTGGGAACAACAATACTGTTCAAAGGAAGACGAGAAAACGAAAGTAGCACTTCACTGGCAAACTCTGATGCTGGTGTACTTGGATGCAAATAAAATCAATCTGGCCACTTTGCAACCCCTCTGTCTTACTTTATTTCGCTCCCCCTGGGAACAACAATACTGTTCAAAGGAAGACGAGAAAACAAAAGTAGCACTTCAGTGGCAAACTCTGATGCTGGTGTACTTGGATGCAAATAAAATCAATCTGGCCACTTTGCAACCCCTCTGTCTTACTTTATTTCGCACCCCCTTGGAACAATAATGCTGTTCAAAGTTAGACGAGAAAACGAAAGTAGCACTTCACTGGCAAACTCTGATGCTGGTGTACTTGGATGCAAATAAAATCAATCTGGCCACTTTGCAACCCCTCTGTCTTACTTTATTTCGCCCCCCCTGGAAACAACAATACTGTTCAA
The DNA here is from genome assembly GCF_964204655.1 of Triturus cristatus. Lineage (NCBI taxonomy): Eukaryota > Metazoa > Chordata > Amphibia > Caudata > Salamandridae > Triturus > Triturus cristatus. Next base: position 235,793,110 of record NC_140581.1, read on the forward strand.
AGGAAGACGAGAAAACGAAAGTAGCACTTCACTGGCAAACTCTGATGCTGGTGTACTTGGATGCAAATAAAATCAATCTGGCCACTTTGCAACCCCTCTGTCTTACCTTATTTTGCCCCACCTGGGAACAACAATGCTGTTCAAAGTTAGACGAGAAAACGAAAGTAGCACTTCACTGGCAAACTCTGATGCTGGTGTACTTGGATGCAAATAAAATCAATCTGGCCACTTTGCAACCCCTCTGTCTTACTTTATTTCGCCCCCCCTGGGAACAACAATACTGTTCAAAGGAAGACGATAAAACGAAAGTAGCACTTCACTGGCAAACTCTGATGCTGATGTACTTGGAAGCAAATAAAATCAATCTGGCCACTTTGCAACCCCTCTGTCTTACTTTATTTCGCCCCCCCTGGGAACAACAATGCTGTTCAAAGTTAGACGAGTAAACGAAAGTAGCACTTCACTGGCAAACTCTGTGATGCTGGTGTATTTGTATACAAAAAAAAACAATCAGGGCACTTTGCAACCCCTCTGTCTTACTTTATTTCACCCCCCACCCCCCTACGCTAGCAGCACCCACCGATCGCAATGTAGCCCCCCTCCCCAGCCCCAAAACTGACCTTTACTCTCCGACGCGCAGGAAGCAAATGGCTTCCTGTGCCTCGGAGAGCAAAGGGGAAGCCTCCGATGACGTCAGCGCGCCTAGCGCGCTGATGTCATTGATGACGCGGGCGGGGGAGGGGCGGGGGGAGGCAGGGGAAGGTCTTCCCCTGCCTCCCCAGTAAAAAAAAAAAAAAATCGACCAATCACGGGGGGAGCGCAAGCGCTTCCCCCAAGGGTGGGTCTCATGACGAGATGGTCTCGTCATGGGCACAGCGCGACTGTGCTCCATGACGAGACCATCTCGTCATGGGCACAGAAGGGGTTAAACCATTGTTCGCAAACCCATCCCCTTAATTTTTACTCATAGCTTTTATTTCCCACCCGCATTCACATTTCATCTGCAACATTTGTTAAAACTCTAACATGTAGGTCCACTCAGTTGAACTTGTCACCGTCCGTTCTCAGGCTGGAACACTTTACGACCTTCACTTTTATTCAAACTCTGTGTCATCCTTCCAGGTTCACTTTCAGTAGTCATGCACAGTAATCACATGGCTTAGCTAACTTCAGTTATACACAAGAGGCCCAAATGCGCACTAGTGATAAAGTCAGAAAAGACAAATGTTATTTTCACAAATAAATGGTTTCACTGAATACCACCCATCTATACTCTATTCCCCTTTACTTATTAATACTTTCCCCGCATTAGCATTAGTAAAAAAGCTCATTTTCGCTTCAGCTAAGCAGGTGCCATGCACCATTTTACTCCATTTTAGTGCCTTCTGCTCATGCGCAAGAATTTCCCTTAAAGCATTAGCTCGTCATACTGCGTAGATGCAGTTGGCGCATGCGCAGTAAGGATTCTCCGTTTAAAGCAGTTCTAGTTTTTTGTTCATGTTATGCTTGTTAATAAACACATAAGCAAGCTTCACTAACCCGTGTGTTCTTGTGGTGCGCATTAGTTTGACACAAAACAGATTTAATAACTTGTTAGTAAGTTAAAGGAGTGGCTTGCTTACGAGCAAGTCTCTTTTCTACAAGTCCTTGCTGCATCACTTCCCCTCCCTCAACCCCCCCCCCACCTTTACGGTTTCCACCGGGGCTATTATGGGTCCCCTACCCTCTCTTCCCTCCTCTTCCATTTTCTTTCTCCGTTCCTCAACCCCTCCCTCTTCTTCTTCTTCTCATCCTTAGTCCCTCTCTTTCCGTGCCACACTCTTGCGTCCTTCTCTCCTCCCCCAGGGCTAAGCCTCCTCTCAGTTTCTCCCCTTTCTCCCACTGTATTTTCTTACACCCTGTTCTAGCCGTTTTGCACCCAGACCCCTGTCCCTGTGCTGATGCCTGTGGGTTGTATCCTGGTCATGTGCTGTGCACATCCATGTATCCATTAGCTCTTGTATCCAACCATTGTACGGCCTCCACTGATATTCTGTTTCCTGTTTCTTTTTTCTGCCACGCTGTACACGAATAAAGAATTGGAAAACTAAACAAAAGTAGGAAGAAAAGAAAAAGAGAGAAAAAAACCCACCTGTCCTCAAATTATTGAGTGCAGGGGCTCAGTTCAGATATTACGACCAATACACAAAATACAGGGGCATATTCACAATGAAGTGATGGAGCGTGGCGTTAGCCTTGTTGGCTTAACGTCGCGCTCCGCCACTTCAGAAACGCATGGCTGCATCATATTTAAAAGAATATGGTGCAGCCCTGTGTTTCTCCCTGCGCTGGCACTCATTGCAGCTGCCTAGCGCCGAAGCAGGCACTCTTGCACCATTATGCAAGGGTGCCTGCGTTGCAGGGAAAGAGTGTTTATGTGCAGAAAGGTGTCCCTTCCTGCACATAAACAATCGCCAATGGTGTTTTGTAAGTTCTATGTGTGCTGCAGAATGCTGCACACATAGAAATTGCAGCGCGTCATTTTTTTTAAAAGATTGTTTATGTACAGGAAGGTGTCCCTTCCTTCACATAAACAATCAATGGCATTTTGCTGTTTCTATGTGTGCTGCTCAATGCTGCACACATAGAAATACCAAATACGAGGAGAAATAAAGCATTTCTCCTCGTTTTGCCAAGGTAATACTGGGTGTTTTTTTGTCTTAATTTTGGTGCTACCCCGTATTTACGCCACCCTTGTAAATATGGGACAACGTCAAAATCAATGGGTGTTTTGGTGAAATGCCCACTGCAACACCCATTGACCTCCCCTAATTATAGTGGGAAAGGGTAACTTATTTACAAGGCAGCGTTAAGCCGCGTTAACTGGCCTAATGCTGCCTTTTCAATAAGACGAAGCCCGTATCACCAACACAATGTCACCTAAAGTGACGTTCTGGTGGCGTTGGGGGCTTGTAAATATGCCTCATAGTTTGTTATGGCACCAATATCCATAAAAGGGGCGTTGAACCTGGCCCTCTCTGCAGGGTCACCTCTCAACATTTTGCCTTTACCCTCCGCATTTTTGGGGAATTCATTTTTGTTGGCCTTTGAACTCTGTGCACTTTATCACTGCTAACCACTGCTTGTACTTTCTCCCTAAAATTTGGCCTAAATTGGCTTATACAAAACTGGCATATCTATTTTCCTGTAAGTCCCTTGTAGAGTTGTATATCATATACCCTGTGCATTAAATGCTACGAGTGGGCCTGCACCACTTATTGTGCCCCTCACTTAAGTAGCACCTAACAACACGTCCCTAGCATGCCACTGCAGCCTAAATGCTGTTTTAAACTGCCATGTCGACTTAGCATTTAAACCCCCTTGCGAAGCCTTAAACTCCTCTATTATAACATACAAGTCACCCCTCAGGTAGGCCTTAGGTAGCCCATAGGACAAGGTACTGTCTATCTAAATGGTTGGACATGTACAGTTTTACACTTCCTAGTAGTGAAAAACTCCCAAACTAGATTTTCAATTATGTTAGGCATACCCCTCCATATGTACATTGGGCATTCTTTATTACATTTAATAAGCTGTAATTCCTAATATGGAGCAGGGAACTATGTCATGCTTGAAATCTATGGAATTGTAACGATAAACCCTCTTTAATAGTAAAGTCGGATTTTTCATTACAATTTTGAAAATCCCACTTTTAGATATTTAAAACAGGGTGGGGGGTTGGACCAATTTATTGCCAGCAAGACTAGGCCACTACTAAATTTAAAAAAAAAAAAAAAAACAGAACTGACATTACTCTGTCACAAAATGTTTTGTTTCTGGTGGTCACAAAATTGAATCAACGTGATCACATTTTATTTCCAACTTATTTTTCAAAAACAATCATTTTATTTTGCTAAAGCTGCCATAAACATTAGACCACGAAGGATATACTACAAAGTTGACAAATTCAATTTGATAGCCCATACATTTCATAAAACATACAATCCAAACATTTAAATATTTCATACACTAAACACAAACTCAAAAAATACAATAAAACAGGAAAAAAGAAGTGCTTGCAGCCTGTCTTGGATCACATGACTGTGTGTAGGTGACAGACTTTGACACTGAATTCCACCCAGACAGTCACACAATACAGGGATTGTGTGTGCCTCAAATGGCCATCTGCTGGAAGGATGGGGGGGCAAAGCCTACTTGCACCTGCATAACCTATGCTCCTACGTCACCTAAAGGGCCTAACGATCCTGCAACGTCACTGCAGCCAGGTTTGAGCAAGAGTAGGGGAGTCTGGAAATTCCATGCACTTCAACGCACCTTTTTCAGAAGGAGGCCACCAGGGTATAAAAATAAGACCTTTAGACCCACACTCCAGCACACTTCTGCACCTCTAGATACTCTGCAAGGACTAAGGACTGCTGTGCTGCTGGAAGAACTGCCACTGTGCTGGATTGCTGTTCTAAAGGATTGCTGATCTGCTTGATTGCCGCCCTGTTTGTCCTGCTGCTCTGCTACCTTCTGCCTGGCGACAAGGACTGGGTCTTCAACTGTCCCATGGCTAAAAGTGTGTTGAACTCACAGAATTTCTCTCCTAAGATTTCCGCCGAGTTACTTGAAAACTCCAAGAGATTCCGCTGAGTTTCGTGAACAGGTGGAATTAGGCACATCACGCTGCTCGCACTAAGTTTTAGCAATATGAGCTCGCTCTTCGCTGAAAAATCAGTACAAACAGCTCCACGGTGCATGCCAGAGGACGCTGCTTCTCGAGCTGATTTTGCTACCACTCAAGTAGATTTTCTACTTGAGCGGCAGCTTTCTCACTGTGAAAGGTTGCGACCACGCTGGGGAAATTTCACCTGGTGCCCTACTAGCAACTGAAAATTGAGATAGGGGATGCCAAATCTCGCTGGCACTTGCCAACTTACCATTGGCAAGCCGCACACCAGTAAAAATTCTGCCATGTGGCGGTTGGTGAAATTTTTTGGGAAATCCGTGTTACATGCATAATGGGGTGTGGCCAAACCTCTGCCAACTCCGCCGGCGGAGCAGAATTTATCACCCACCCCTAACCAGGAGCTCCAGAGTAACTCAGATAGGGCTAGTTTGCTGGTGTCCTGTTGTGAGCCACAGGGACGCAAAAGGATTCCTCGATCTTGAACCCACACCTAGACCAAGCCCAACTGAGTCCTGACCCTCCAAGTGGTGCCCCTCTAGTCCTGGATCCTTAGAAGTGGTGCTAAAGGCATTCAGACAGCCAAAATCCGAAAGTGGGGACTTAGGGCCTGAATACGAGTTCAGCGATTTTACTGCTGGACCGCTGCTGCAGCAGTCCCAAATAGACTGCTGATCCGGTGGTCTTTAGCTCCTCATATTAAGATGTTACCAGGTCGCTGCAGCAGTCTTCCGTTGGAGGGGTACCTTTGTGCTAGGAATCTCTTTTTTTTTAGATTTTTTGCCACAGTGCAAATACATATGTGTGTATTTTAACTAAACAAGTTTATAAATACACAGATATGTATTACACCTATGGAAAACTAACCTTCTCCTACAGCATGGGTTCACAGCTATTGCAACAGTGGACAAATGGACAAGGAACTTACCTGTGATTCTGGCAGTGACATTCTGGATTTTCTATGTGGACAAGTGTCTGCAGCAAAGGGAGGACCTGGATTGAAAGAGGAGTGGAAACAGGAGCAAGGTAAGCTTTTTCCTTAAATCTTGCGTTCCCACCAGGTTGAGTCTGGAGGTCTTTCAGCTACAGTTGGCTTAGCGGTAAGGTACATCGTAATCTAGACAGTGGGAACAGGGGCTGGACTCACACCATCAGCCACTGTCGTCTGTTACCGCCGTTGAGGCAGGAAGTGAAATCCTCGAAAAGGTGGTGGTCTTTCATCTGCAGGACCTCCAACATTGTAATTCAGCTGTAGGACTGCCTAGTCGGCGGGCGGTGAGTCAGCGGTCCCAAGACTGCCAAAGGCATAATCAGGCCCTTAGCCAATTTTTGGCTACAAGCTGCTCTGAAACCCAGGATGAGACTGGGACCAAGCTGCATCACCAGTCAGATAGGCTTTGCGGCTTCTCCTGCTATGATCTTGTCATAGCAGCAAATACTTTTCAGTGGTCTTTCGACAAAGGAATACCTGACCTCGCTGAACAATCTTCGGCTACAGCCCTCTGCCTCATCCTGCTGGAGATTATTTTACTTCCATTTCAGACACTAAGGGCCTAATTTGCATCTTGATGGTATTACCGTCGTCCCACCACAGCAGTGATCTCAAGAACTCCATGAAGCTGATGGCAGTCCTCCTGCTATATTTAGTTGTGCGGCTGCGGTCTTCTGTGCTGGCTCACAGTATTCCACTACCGACAGTCCAGCAAGATTACGCCGAGCCGATTTAGATGTTCCCATTGTGCGGGAGTGTCCTGGCAGTGGAACTGTGACGGAGTGAGGCCATGGAGCTGAGGAGAGAAGCAAGGACTATTTTTTTTAACTAAATATACATATATGCTGTAAATCTGTCAATATGTATATATGTAGGTAATATATGCTGCCCATTTCGTTACATATTGCGCTGCCCACCAACAACATACACACACTGTTGAATGTACAGCCACCCACACCACAAAAATCTACCTTAGATTCTGACGACAACGGGGTGCCTGAGCATCATTGCCGATTAGCAGCAGCACAGGAAGGACCTGGACAATGGCATTCAAGATGGAATCGGTGTTGTAACCATGAAAAAAATTAGTTATCACCGCTTTGTCTTTAATTGCACCAACTCGCACTTGGGGGTTTCCCTGCCACAGTTGCCTCCATGGAAAGGCACATGGTAATCCAGATGACTCCCTCTGACGGCAACTTCTGTCTCTGACGCCGTCGAAGTTGGAGAAAGATTTTGGTGGAGGTGGTGGGACTGCAGTGGTCCTCCCTCCAATGACCGGCCAACATCTAAATCAAGCGGGTGGACCACCATTGCAGCGGTCAAGAAGACCGCCAAAAAAAGCAGCAGTGGGACCAGTCCCACCAAGATCAAAATCAGGCCCTAAGTGCAAGTGTAGGAATCTTCACTGCGGCTTCGAACCAAGGCTGTCCAGTGATAAAGCTCTCACTTCGGACACCTTCTGCAGCCTTGCCCCATTGAACTTTACCTTCTCAGAACATTTTTCTCAATACTTTTTCTAAGGACGAAGGGAAGCGCTGACCACCCCCAATCCACTTCTTTTATCCGAACCATGCTCCATCATGGTTGCCATATTTTTCTATTTTGATTCCTTCTCGCGCAAATAGATGTCTGCAGTTGGTGCTTTGATCTTTTAGGCACTCGTTTTTACTAAAAACTTTTAGAATTCATAACTCCTGTTCTACTGGTTGGATTTTTGTCATTTTGGTGTCAAATATTTTATTACAATTTGCTATGTTTCTAAATTGGTTTGAGGTTTTTTTGTGTGATTTGTTTTCACTTTAATACTGTTGGTGTGCTGGATAAACATTTTACACATAGCCTCTAAGTTAAGTCTGACTGCTTTTGTGCAAAGCTACCTAGGGTTAAGCACAAAGTAATTTAGTGATTTTTGTGTGGTTTACCCTGCAAGGGACTGTGCTTGCTGCTTGACCAGGGCTCACACCCCTTTTGTTTATCAGCCCAATGTCTAACAAGGGGCCATCCTGTGTAGATAAACAGTTCTGAATCCTATGAACCTAGCCCAGCATCACTAACAATCACCAACAATATGCATTGGTTACCTAGTTATTTTCCCCCAGTTGCTAAACAGTATGTGCCCATTTGATGTGCTCCATGTTTTACTCACATTCGCTCCCCAGAGCACCAGGCTGTGCTAGGATTATCAATGTTTACTTGGGTTTTGAGATCTATTGTGACATTATTTACTGAAGGGATCCTTAATCGGGGACAGAAAACAAAGCGTATAGAAAGAGATTGGTTAACATAGACCTTATGCCTCAATATTATGTGAAGCATAGAGATTTACTGAGTAGGCGCAATAATTACATCTGGAGTCAGACCTCAGTCTGGAAGATGCAAGGCTCTCCTTTTTTGTTTTATGTTTAATTTGAGCTGCTCTGCTTTTCTGTGAGGTAAAAAAACAGATAATAATTTTAAAAGGAATAGCTGTTAACGGACATACTGGGTATTTATTTTACACTTGTCTGTCATACTTCTTCAAATCCTGCAAAAGTAAATGTTGACTAGTCAACTTTGCCAGCCTTGGAGAGTCAAACATACAACAGCCTGTGGAGGTACTGGTGGTGTCTATACCACATGGCCAAACAGCAGGCTTTAGTAAAAACTCTGGTAACTTTGTAGTAGGTTCTCTATTAATGCAGCCCCAGACACGTCTTAACAGCATACCAGCCAACCAACCAACATCCCAACTCCCTCAACCGTCACCCCGAGAATTTACGCATATGTATGTTACATAGTGGAACTATACTTGCGCTCCTACTAGCCAATCAACATAGAATATACTATAATATCATAATAAACATGCATTAGCATTACAACGCATTCTCCCCTTTACAGAAACAAAATATAAACATAAACTTAGTGCAACCTGCAGATACTTAATACAAATAATGAAACAAGTACTAAAATATTTCTCAAACCTGAGGTGGAAAGTACATGGAGAAAATCATGCATTGGGATAAAGGTACATGCATATTTATATTATATTACACTAAACACAAACAAAATCCTCAAACCTCTTCGGTTTAGTAATTACTATATCTTCCTGTAATGATTTGGTTGTCATTGTGTGAATTATAATGTATGTTGGGAGGACTAGATGTACCTGGTACGTCACCCTCTTCTCTCTCTTATAGGTGCGCATCACACTTAACGCGCTACAGGCCTCAACCAGAATTCACATCCTCATTCATCTAATCATAGTTATTGACATTTTCCATTTCTGCTTGAGTGAAGTTCCTACACTTAGATACTGTGCCCAAATGACACACTTTTCCATCGCTCAATTTTACAGAGTTGCTAAACATTTCACACACCTGCAGTGGTTCAGGAAACTTGCTTTCTTTCCTCTTTCCACATCTTTCTTTCCTTCCTCACTCTGAACCAATCCCCACAACTCAAATTCAACTCCTTTGCACCAACTTTGTTTTCATACCATGACTTATATGCCTGGTGAGCCACAGTAATTTTCTTTTTCACTTGTTCTGTCGTCCACTCAGCCTGTTTTGCCGACGCCATCCAACTAAGATCCTTGCCAATTGGATCTCGTCCGCTCATCAAGGAGAAACTAGACTATTTTCATCGGGATGGTACAGCCAAGTGGTTTTGGATGTGGTATTATTTCTTTCAAGAACTGTTGGAATTTCTCTGGAATAAATTGTGGTCCATTATCCGTAATGACAAACTCTTGGGTAAATCTTCTCTCATAAAAACTAAGACTAAAAGCATAATAATTCTTTCACAATCCGCCTTTCGCACAATTTCAATTTTGGACTATTTGGAGAAATGGTCAATCAAAACTAAAATATGTCATTACCATTATCACTCCAACAGGCCCAACCACATCTAGACCTATTTTTTCCCGAGACATATTGACACGAAATGGGTATCAAAGGTGGCTTAAACGTCTTTTGACATTTATCATTCCATACAATCTCGTATTTTCTCCTCTATTTGTTTATCTGATCCAGGCCACCAATAAATACTCTTTACCATTTGCTTAGTCTTGGAAACCCCAACATGTCCTTCATGACACAAATCCAGATTTCTTTCCTTAAGTAAAATTGGTGGTCCACACTCTGCCACCTCTGAACAACAAGTTCAACATATAATTTGTTCCACACATCCCAAAATACTCTTTTATCCAAACATAAGTCATTCTTACTCAGCCAGCCTTTATTAACATATTCTGCTATTCTTTTTAAACTGTCCTCCTTGCCCCAACCATCTCTCTCTTCAGACATTTTAAGGCCTTCCAGACCACCATCAAATAGTCCAGTCACACATCCTTCATCACACACTAGTTCATTTTCCTTTTTTTACAGGAAAAAGCATCCTACTGTGGAAATCGAACACCCAGTTCTTGACACCCAGCCAATATTGTACATCATAGGCAAAACTCCAACAATTATACAGACATTATACAGGCATCCTACCCAATCTTGGGGACACAATCTGCAAACCAGCAGTTGTTCATACTTTAGTTAGTGGTTTATAATTCGACCTGAACAGTACAGGAAAACCACACACAAATTGACAAAAATGATTGAAGGCTTATATACGCATTACAAAGTTTCTCTTTCGATCACCAAATATGTATTTTCAGCCGGGGACAAGAAACGTGGTGCAAACACAACCACCCACTCATCATCATTCTGTGACAGCACTGCCACCAACCCTTTGTTACTTGCATCAGTTGTAACAATGGTTTTACATTTCAGATCAAACCCCTTAAGAAATGGTGCATTGCAAATTTCATTTTTCAAATTGACTAAAGCTTCCTGACTCTCCTTCGACCAAATACATTTGGATTTATTTTTAAGCAATTGGCATATAAGGTATGTTTTCTTAGAGAAATGTTTCATCAATATTGAGCAAAATTCAATTAAACCCAAGAAAGCTCTAACATCCTCTTTTGCAATGGGCTGGGAGTCTTTCTGATCACCTCCACAAACTCTTGTTTAGGCGTAATACCATTCTTACTGATACTGTGTCCCAAGTATACAACTTCCGCCTGTGCAAATTTGCACTTACTAAATTCAACCATAAGCCCCTTACCTTTAACCCCTTCCATGCTGGACGGATTCCCCTGCTGTGCTGATCTTTTCCTGCGCGGGCGTGGTCATGACGGAACGGTTCCGTCATGAGCACAGCTCAACCGTGGCTCATGACGGAACCGTTCCGTCATGAGCACCGAAGGGGTTAAGTGTTTCTAATACTTGTTTCAACCTGTTGTCATGTTCCAATCTGTTTTTATCCATGGCCAGGTAGTCATCTTGCAAAAACATCACTCCAGCTATTCCGCCAAATATATTACTCATTTTTCTTTGGAACATCACTGCAGCGGGTGCTAATCCAAATGGCAGCCTGGTGAATTGGAAACATCCCAATGGTTGATGAAATTTGTGAATTTCTTGCTGTGCTGCTGTAACGGTACCTGATGGTAAGCAGATTTTAAATCTAAATTTGAAAGCCAACACACATCTTTAATTGCAGGAAACATCTAATTTATTCTGGGAAGGGGATACTGATCAATCAAGATGGTTTTATTGAGCTCCCCATGGACCACACACAACCTTATTTTCCCATTGGGTTATCTTGGCACGAGTGATGGAGAGACCCATTCTTCTGACTCAACTTGCTCTATTTTTCCATCATCCACCCATTTTTTAAATTCCTGAGACACCTAATCTTTGATGGAAATCGGTACATGTCTGACCTTGTGAACACATGTAAACGCTGATGATTTCAATTCTGTTTTATGAACAAAGTCGTTCAACAAACCGACTTTAGCTGTGAACACCTCTGGGAAGGAATCTAACAATTTTGTACTTAGGTCTAGTCTATCATGCATAATCAGTACAGATTCAGGACTGTTGGGGTTTAATACAATCCCCGATTCTCCCTGATCTGTCTAACCTTACACTGAAGGTCCCTTATTAGACATGTACAACTTGCAATTAGCCTTCCTTTCTTTAAACTGAAATTCCAACTCCTGGAAATCCATAAATTCAATCCTGTCTCCTGTGTAGCTCTTTGCTATAACATCAGATTTGTCAAGATGTGTGCCCATCTTCCCAGTGAACTGGTCATTCCAAACCTCTTCATTGACTATGGAAAGGGTGATCCTGAATCTGTAATAACATTCACAACCACGCCTCCCACCTTCAATTCACACATTGCCTTCTTCTTCTTGAGCTGATCAACACCTAAGATGTCACAATCAATATACCACACAGTGAACACTTCTGATTTCTTGTAGGACATTTCTAGTAGAATGCTAAATTATCCGCACTCCCACATCTGAAACATTTTCTAGGACCCACACCGGCTTGTTAATTCTCCCCTAAGTCCTTGTGTTTGCCATTCTTGAGAACCAGCGACCCCTTCTTAGACTCCTCCCCTATCTTGTTTTTAGAACACGATATCTTATTCACCACTTTGACTTCTTGAGATTGATCCATGACTGCTTTAGCACATCTCCCTGTGAGTCCCTCTATTTCACATGTGCGACCACCTCCTTCTAAGGTGCTTTCCCATTAATCCACAATATATTCTGTATATTTGGGTTACTCGCATACATTATAATTTGGTCACAAATAAGTTCATCGTGAAGTATACCAAAATGACATGATAGAGCAAAAGCATGTAGTGTTGAAACATAGTCATCTACGCTCTCAGTTTTTCCTTGCTTCCTTTAAACAAACTTGTACCTATCCACAGCAGCACACACAATAGGTGAAAAGCACGAGTCCAGGTCTTCCAATGCATACATAAACACATTTCCACTAAGCCTGGGCAAAGCACTACGCTACGCTTGCGTAGTTTGCGAAGTTTGCGCTACTTCGCACTACGCGAATTGCACGTAGCACAGTGCGAACACGCGCAGAGTAGTGTTGCGTAGTGCAGCGGTCATTTTTTGCTTGCTCGCGGTCCTCAATGTCAAGTTGGTGACCGCGAGCAAGCAAAATGACATCCCGGTGAGACTTTTTCCTCGTTCGCGATCAGCAACATCAAGTTGGCGATCGCGAGCGTGGAAAATAAACCTCCCGGGGAGATTCTCAACGCGAGGAGGTCAGGTTTCTCATTGCGAGTGGTCGCGTATGCTCGCGACGGCTCGCGATGAGAAACTACCAGTCCGCGTTGAGAAAGCTGCCGCTCGAGTAAAGATCTACTCGAGCGGCAGAAAACTACAGCTCGCACTGTGCAAGATGCCGTTTTCAATGATTGCACAGTGCCGGTTGCTTGTCCGCACTGTGCAATCATTGAAAACGACATCTTGCACAGTGCAAACAGGTACGACGCAGTTCGCGAAGTGCTACGCGTAGCTCGCGTAGTGCGAAGTGCACTTTGCGTAGCTTCACGTAGTGCTACTTCGCGAACTACGCCCAGGGTTAATTTCCACCCTCTCTTGACTTCTTCTCAATCTGATTGTAAGTTTTAAGACCTCCTGGCCCTAGACAATGTAGTCATTTTTTTTTTACTTTTCAGAGAACAATCTTCGTCATCAAAAGTATCAATGTAATTGCAAAAGTACTCCTTCCACTCTCTCCATGGCATTGTGTGTTTGCCCCATTTGCTGGTGGAAATGCTTGTGGAGCCATTAAATTTAAAGAGTTTAAGGCGCACATGATGTAAAGTGTGGTAAAGCATGAAACAAGATACAAATATGAAACAGCTTTACACCCGGACCACACACCGAATCTAATTTTATGCACACATCAGTAAATGCGCTGCTTAAGCATAACCCACGATACCAGTACTAACTTGTATAATGAAGCAGATCAGCGTTACTCTGCGTATGCCACCAGCATTTAATGAGTAAATGTCAAGAAAATGCCAAAGAAGATAATATCAGGCTGGCTTACTGTACAGGGCCGGCTTTAACGCTGGTGGCGCCCTGTGCGAGAATCATTTTGGTGCCCCCAGACCGCATGACCGCCTCATTGGATTTTCTCACACCACCTGGTAAAAGTGCTTCTCATCTCTCCAATGATAGGTTATTGCTAAATACAGTGTCTCCCTTGCCCCATGTCAGCGCACCCTCCACAGGTCAGCGCCCAGTGCGGTCGCACCAGTCGCACTGCCCTAAATCCGGCCCTGTTACTGTACATATGAGCAACGCCCGTTCCACAGAAGCGAGTTGGGCCCAAACGTTGAAATAACTAGCTGGTTGTTCAAAAATTGACAGTACTACAGTTGTGGATCATAAATGAGCTTGTGCTTGCCCAATAACCATTATGAGAAGCGCAGCGTACGATTTTCAATACCACATAACTGAAAAACTGACTTCGTCCGGAGCACCGTGCAAATACACTCAAGATAGCGACCACTAGGTGTCAGGGGTGATGCTGCGCGACCACGTACACGCCGTGCGCCAGAAGAATTCTCTTGGAGTGGACATCAGCCTGCGGTAGGGTCCCTGTGACAACGTCACTGGAAAGCACAATGACAGTGGCTGCTCACCACGTCACTGGAACTCACAACCCAATAGGTCACTTTCCTCGATACAAATAGGCCCCAGCACACACAAAAAATGCCCTCAGTGAACACTCTGCTAGCTCTGGCTGCCCCCTGCTCGAGACACATTCAAGGCTGCACAGCGTACTCTTAGAACTGCAGTTGCTGTCCACAGCCGCAGCTCCATTGCGCTTGATGCTACATTCCACGCCACAGTGTTAACATCTACCGGATCTAGGGCTGCTAAATCTCATTGCCAATTTCTGTAGTAACAACTCAGGTAACTTTATAGTAGGTTCTATATTAATGCAGCCCCAGGCACGTCTTACAGCATACCAGCCAACCTCCCAGCTCCCTCAACCTTCACCCCAAGAACCCTCACACACATGTATGTTCCATAGTGGAACTATACTTGCACTCCTCCTAGCCAATCAACAAATCAGCCACGGTCCATGCAGGTAACAGCGGTGGGGCGGTGGGGCTGAGGAGGTGTGGGGGATTTCGAGAGACTATGCAGAGGGAAAGTTAAATAAATAATTAATTTTCCTTGTCATCGTCCGTCCGTATCCCTGTCCCGACCCGGCCCCACCACTGTTACCTGCACGGGCCGCTGCTTCAACAAAGAATATACTATAACATCACAATAGACATGCATTAGCATTACAACACAGCCCAAGTGTTCACCTTTCCAAGTACGAGGGGCTTGCCTTGTTGTGGATCCAATACTTCACTGTGGCATGGGACTCAAACTATAGAGCATAAGTAGGGTGAAGTAGGATGAACTTGGTTTGGGGTTGCTTGTGTTACTGCTTGGCTGGTAAATAGGGCTTTTCTGATCCTACTGGAGCAGGGCCAAGGCTTTAGTTCATATGGCTGGTCTCTGTCCATAGTAGCACAGTGGGCAAAACATGATTGAGGAATATTGGCTGATCAATGGCCGGTAGCGGAGATTAATTTACGCATGCATTTTGTTGTTTGTTGCAGTAGATGCTGTAAGTTGACGGGTATGCTCAGATTTAGGACCTCTGATCAATGTGGCACAGAACTCAAGCTTGAGTTCAATGATAAAGTCATAGTAGTCCAGAACGGGCCTGGGGTTGCTTGTGTGACCTGTTCTGGCAGTTCAGGCTGAACTGTTCCCACAGGAGCAGGACCCAGGCTGATCTCTATATGGCTGGTCTCTATCTAAAGTGAAACTATGGGCGCACAACGATGGACAGGAATGAAGTTCTGAGTGATCACCCGTGGTGAGATAATTCATGAATTCCTTCTATCACTTTTTTGTTTGTTGCAGTAGACACCCTAAGTGCGATGGGTATGCCCAAAAGTGCGCCCCCTGCCTGCAGTTCGAAGCTGTACATTTTTTGGAGACTACCTCTTGCACTCACTCACCATCTGGCATAACCGTTTTATACATTTTCCAGCAATTCTTTCACAAATACATTAATTTCTTTGGTTCTGTTCACTGAATACCCTCCAAACACGAATGTTATTTGTTTCTTATATCATTTATTCTTTTCTTTTTAAAATGCATTCATGTGCCAATGTTTTACACTCCAAGGTCATCCAAAGAGCCAGGTCTTGAAGTCCTTTCTGAATAGTTGCAGTGTAGACCTTTGTCTGATGCTGAGGGGGAGTTTGTTCTAAGTCTTGGCTGCGAAGTAGGAGAAGGATCTGCCACCCGTTCTGGCTCTGTGGATGCGGGGACCTAGGCTAGGGCTAGGTCGGTGGAGCGGAGGTTTCTCTTGGGGGCGTGGAAGGAATTCTTTCATTGAGGTATTGGAATCCGGTGTTATGGAGGGCTTTGTTGGCTTGTGTGAGCAGTTTGAAGGTTATTCTTTTTTTGACGGGGAGCCAGTGGAGGTCGCGGAGGTGCTGTGTGATGTAGTCATGTCGTGGGATGCTGAGAACGAGCCTGGCTGCGGCGTTCTGGACGGTCTGGAGTTTGCCAAGGATAGTTTTGTTGATTACGGCATAGAACGCGTATCCGTAGTCCAGCCTGCTGGTGATGAGTGCATGGGTGACGGGCTTCCTGGAGTCGGGGGGGATCCATTTGAAGGTCTTGCATAGTATGTGAAGGGTGTTGAAGCATGTGGAGGACACAGCGTTGATTTGGCGGTTCATGGTGAGAGATGAGTCGAGTATGATACCAAGGTTGAGGGAGGGGTTTGTAGGGGTGGGTGGGTTTCTGAGGGCTGGGGGCCACCAGGTGTTGTCCCATGTGAAGGGGGTGGACCGAGGAACATGAATTCCGTCTTCTCCGAGTTGAGCTTCAGGCAGCTGTTGCTCATCCAGGATGCAACGTCCTTCTGGGAAACTGTCCCTGGTGAAATTGGGTTCCTTGGTGAGGGAGAGGATGAGTTGGGTGTTGTTGACGTATGATATTAGGTTGAGTCCGTGTTTTCTGACGATGGTTGCGAGGAGGGCCATGTAGATGTTGAAGAGCATGGGGCTGAGGGAGGATCCTTGGAGTACTCTGCATCTGATCTCTGTGGGTTCAGAGGGGAAGGGTGGGAGTGTTATTCTTGTGTTCTCCAAGAGAAAAAAGATTGAATCCAGTATAAGGTAGTTCCCTGGATACCAGTGTCATGGAGTTTGGCAGCTAGTGTGTGGTGGGAGACGGTGTTGAAGGCTGCTGAGAGGTCTGGTAGTATGAGGGCTGCAGTGTGACCCTGATCGAGGAGGGAGCGGATGTAATCAGTGGCGGCTATGAGGGCGGTCTCCGTGCTGTGGTTTCTGTGGAATCCAGATTGAGAGGAGTCGAGGATGTTGTTGGCTTCTATGAAGTGCATTAGCTGCATGTTGATGGCTTTCTCGATGACTTTGGCGGCGAAGGGGAGAAGAGAGATGGGCCTGTAGTTTTTTAGGTCAGTCGGGTCTGCAGAGGGCTTCTTGAAGAGGGGTTTGACTTCGGCACGTTTCCAGTCATCAGGGAAAGTGGCTGTTTCGAGGGCACATTTGATTGTCTGTCGTAGTTCTGGTGTGGTGGCGGCCCTGTGAAAGATGTGCGGCGGGCAGGGGTTAGTGGGTGCTCCTGAGTGGATGCTTTTCATAGTCTTTGCTGTGTCTTCTGTGGTGACAGGGGTCCAGGTGAGGAGGGTCGTCTGGGTGGCGTTGCTGGTGGAGGGTGTAGGGTCTGTGCCTTGGTCTTGGTCGTCAAAGTTGTCATAGAGCATCCTGATCTTGTGGTGGAAGAAGGAGCTGATTTTGTTGCAGAGGTGGTGGGAGGGATGTGACGTTGGTGGTTTTGCTGTAAGGGTCTGGTGAATTCTTGTGTAATGGTGAAGAGTTCCTTGGAGCTGTGGGAGTTGGAGCGGATTCTATCCTGAATTAAGTTTCTTTTAGTTGACTTGATGAGTTGGTGGTGTGCTGTGGTGGCGGCCCTGTAGGCGGTGCGTGCTTCTGGGGTTTTGTTGTTTCTCCATGCTTTTTCCAGTCGTCGGAATGAGTGCTTAGATTCTCGGAGGTCCTTGGTGAACCAGGTGGCTTTCGTGTTGTGTCGTCTGGCGGAGTTCTGGAGAGGGGCGAGAGTGTGGGCGCAGTTGGTGATCCATTGCTGAAGGTCGTTGGCTGCAGTGTTGCCATCTGTCATGGTAGGGGGAGGAGTGCGGCTGAGGGCAGAGGTGAGGTGTTCTTTGGTGATCTTGCTCCAGTTCTGAGTGGGAGGCGTGGTGTGGGCTTGTGTGCAGTGGGTTTCGATAAGAAGAAATGGCCTCAGTGGTGGTCTGTCCAGAGAGGTTGCGTGGAGTGGCTGAAGCGAATGTTGTTTCCTCCGGGGAAGATGAAGTCGAGAGTGTGTCCTGCCATGTGGGTGGGGGTGGAGATGAGTTGCTTCAGTCCAATGTTGGCGAGATTCTTTAAGAGGGCGGTGGTGTTGGGTCGCTGAGGTTGTCTAGGTGGATGTTCAGGTCTCCTAGCATACTCCCTAGTTAAGGATTAATGATGAATACATAGTGTTGCGGTTGGGCCCGGGTTTCCTTGCGTCGTATAATTGACAAACAACTGAAAGTAGAATGGTAAAGTAGTGTTTATCACATATTGACGAAGCTGCAGTTCGCCACATAATATCTTTAGAATTAACAATGTTCTCACACGGAATTTCATGACATAAAGGAAAGTGGGGAACCAAACACTCCACAGTGTACTACGGTGGCAAAAAGGAAAATAATAAAGCTACCCTGATATCTCACACACCCTCCCTCTTTCAGAAAACAAATAAAATAGAAGCCAATACAATCAAAATAAACACACAAAGGATAAGGTGCAATTTCTATATACAATATGTGCAATAAATATATTAAAGAAGCTAACATACAAAATCTTCCAGTTTCTTACGCTTGTTGGTCAGCCTTCCCAAATCTTTTTCAGTGGATACCTTCCGCCCAGATGTACACCTGTACTGTAGATTATTTATTCCCACTGCTTCCCAGTGATGTAACAAAACTTAAGGTGCCCCCCCTACGCAGTACATGGAGGCCCCCCACCCTGGACACAGCCAGGGGCCGCCGCCCTGGCACAGTGCCAGAGTGGGCCCACTGGAGCTCGGCACTGCCTCTTCCATTCCTTCACACACATCTCTAATGCCTCCCACTTCTAACCACTCAAAGCTTAACTGTACAGAGTACCCCATTCCTGCACCTAGACAACTGTCTCAAACACCATACCTTGCCATCATTGAGAAGGGCTGCAGTACATAATCGCTTTTCTGCTCTATGAGGTTGCAAAAACCTGGATTCATCCTTCGTCATCCTGCCTTCCTTCTTCTACCTAATCCAGTCTCCAACACTCAATTCATGTCCTTCACTCTGAGCTCAGTATTCTTCACGTTTTATATGCAGATTACACATATAAAATACATCTCTTAGAGATCATTCAACCTGCCCAGACATTGGCATGCAACATAGGTTATGTTCTGGCATCCAACTCAGGTTATCCTTTGCATTCATCCTTTTATGAAGACAAAAGGAACCCAGTGACTTCATATGGAAAAGCGCCTCAAGACCCCCAGGGGTGAACTGCTGCGCTATATAAATGTATGATTCATTGATTGACATGGTGTACTGAAGTATGACAACATCATTCTCAACACTCCCCTTGTCCATTTCAATCTGTTATTCTTCACCAACTCTATTATAATCTTGAAATGCTTTTATTACCTTCAATGTGATAAAGAGATGTGGTTCTGTGCATTACACCATTCCTTCTCAAATAGCTTTGGAATTTGGCTGATTGACACTATGAGCCAATATAATTTTTTCAAATACTTGGGCAAATCTTCCCTCTGCAAATCTCTATCCAGGAACCTGATAATAGCTTAATTGTGAGCACATACCTGACAGCTTCCAGTTCTGGCCATTTAGAGAAATGATCATGCATCCCAATTATGTATTTAACACCTCTGTCATCCTCCTGTAGGGACCTTATGACATAAACACCAGCTGTTTCTCATGGCATACTCACTCTGCCTGTGGGGCACAAGGGTGGTCTAAATATGATCTGCGACTTATCAGAATTCTAACATTCTACACACGCTATAATCTTCCTTTCCATCTCTTTATCTAACCCAAGCCACCAATAGAAACTCTTCAGCCTACCCTTAGTGTAACTAAATGACCTTCATGACAAATGTCAAGGATCCTTGTCTTCAAAATCTCTAGGGAAATCACACAATCAGCCTGCAACAATACAATACAATACAATACAATACAATACATTACAATACAATACAATACAATACAATACAATACATTACAATACAATACAATACAATACAATACAATACAATACATTACAATACAATACAATACAATACAATACAATACAATACATTACAATACAATCGATAGGGCGCATGGCTGCCCCCAGAGAGGCGTACCGGCGTTAGCGATTATAAAAAGCTCTGGAGAATAAGCTGTAATATACAAGGAGACAAATTATCAATTAGATATATTTTCAGTAGTCTGCAGAAAACTGTCTCAGAGGGCACAGGCAGCAAGTTCCAAAGTTTGGCAGTGAAATAAAAAAAAGAAGGGGCGCCTCTTCTAGCCTTATCAATCCTGGGACACTTAATAGCTTCTGTCCGTCAGATCAAAGCCTTCTTGCCTGATGGTAGGGAAGCAGGCTTTTTCTCTAATAACCAGGGCCTTAATGCTCGCCAGCTCTATAGGTGAGTGTTAAGGCTTTACATTGTATACGACTGGCCAGAGGCAGCCAATGAAGTCTCTGCAGATGGGCCAAAACTGGGACGTAAGCAGGCAGATCGAGAATCAGCTGAGCTGCCGCGTTTTAATAATCTGCAATCAGTCAATCAGGTAGGATGGGAAACAAAAATACAAGCTATTAATGTAATCCAGTTTTGAGGATATCAGAGCAACACCAAACTATTTACCAGCGTCAGCTCATACATTACCTCCCAGTAAGCATTCAATTCATTCTTCACGCCTTTCTTCATGGATC
The DNA here is from genome assembly GCF_964204655.1 of Triturus cristatus. Taxonomy (NCBI): domain Eukaryota; kingdom Metazoa; phylum Chordata; class Amphibia; order Caudata; family Salamandridae; genus Triturus; species Triturus cristatus. Next base: position 235,813,728 of record NC_140581.1, read on the forward strand.
ATCCACATGTAATATATTCATTCAAAGTCATCAATTTTTTATCTTCCACAAGTTCATTTTTCCACTTATTCTGACTGATGACTTGTTATTTTCTCCCACAACCCTGCAGTACAAAACTCATCCTATCCATTAAGGGTGGGCGACAATTTCCGTTCCGCTCGCGGAAATTGCAAAATTGTGACATTTTCGCGTTCCGTACGGAACGCAAAAATGTCCAAACTTCCGCGATCCACGAGGGAACGGAAATATGCAGGGCTGGATTCATTCTGGCACGATGCTCCTGTCATTTTAAACCTCAACAGAAAGCACAAACAGATTTAAAGCAGGTGCCTGAGTTGAAGGTCACTTTCAGTAACGCATTAATCAGCACAAAAGATTTGTGAGCACGGTGGAGGCTAGGCAGGTGTGCTTTCTCCCCATATCTACCGTCAGCAATTTGCTGTAATCATTGATGGAGGTCTGTGCATCCATGGGTTTCTAGAGCGCAATCCCCGTGTAGTTCCTGACTCCAGGAGGTTCTGTCTACTCATCTGCTGCTCTGGTCGGTCTCTGACCCTTTATAAACAAGAGGCATGTGAACTGCATAGAAGCCCCGCCCCACACACTTGCGGTGTGCAACGTCTTCCCACCCTTTCCCCACTATAATGGACAGCTCACTCGAGGGACCCCGGCGCCCATCGTCGCGGTGGCAAAGTTACAGACACACATGGTCACTGGAGACAACTCTTCTGGCCCTTTACGCAGCTGTAGTGTAGGAAAAGCACTATACATTTACCCAACGAGGTAGCACTTACTGATTAGCCAGTAGAAAGTACTCCAGTTGAGTAGAGGTATTGCACAAAACGGTGGCATCTTCTTGGATAAATATGCAGTGCAGGATTCATTTTGGCACGATGCTCCTGTCACAAAAATTTAAACCTCAACAGGAAGCACTTACAGATATAAATAAAGCAGGTGCCCGAGTTGAAGGTCAAATTCGGCAGCGCATTAATTAGCACAAAATCTCCGCGATCACGCAAAAGTTCGCGTGATCGTGGAGATTTTTTGCAGTTTCGCAATATTTTGCCAAAGACACTTTCGCAAATTCCGCCCACCCTTACTATCCATTCTTTGGCACCTACTTGACTGGCAAAGGAATCCGGCAATAGAAGGTTGTTGCTTTGTTTTTCACACATTGGCACATATTGTATGGTGTAATTATAATCCACTAACTGTAAGGACATGCAAGCCAATGGTGGTGAAGCATATGATAGATCACTAGTGATAAGCACTTTTGTGAGGAGCTTGTGGTCACATCTCAAAATAACTATTGTTGCCCACACAAACTGGTAGAAATATTTCAATACCCACACACATGCCAACAATTCTCTCTCTATCCTCTGCATGTGGAAGAGAGCACACAAAGGAGATAACCACTCTTTGCCATCCTTAACCACGTAGGTGAGTTCTGCTTCTAACACCATACCACTTGCGTCTGTGGTTATTAAGTTTTCTTTGGAACTGAAACCATGAAAGGCAATGCACTGCACATATCTTTCTTCAGGTCACAAAATGCATCCTGATATTCCAATGTCCATTCAAGTTTAGGGACATATTTACTAACATTTCATTCAACGCAGAGCAGCATGTGAAGGAATATAGCATGTTACAACGCATGCTATTACATCCCGTGCTTTTACAGCGCGGTTGTTACAACGGCCGCGTTGTTAGTACGCGATGCCTTTACATCGCAAGTCATTAGAATGACTTGCTGTAGGGGGCGTGCTGGACTTAGGAATAGTATTATTTACTATTCCTACTCCAGTTTACACAACAGCAGGGAAGGTGTTGGATTTCATATCCAATACCTTAACGCCCCCTACAGCAAGCCGTTCTATTGACTTGCGATGTAAAGGTATTGCGTACTAACAACGTGGTCGTTGTAACGACCGCGTTGTAAAAGCACTGCGATGTTATGACAGCGTTGTAAATGCTGTTTCCCCATGTGAAGTTGCTATACTGAATTGCAAAGAGAGCGAGACCAGAACAGGGCCATATTTTTAAAGATATGGTTCAGTTCCGCTCTCTCCCACTGCTGGCATGCTAGTGGTTGCCAAGCACCAAGGCAGACTCCTTGACCCATGTTGCAAGGGTGGCTGCATTGTGGTGAGGCTAGTTTTGTGCTGGAAGGGATCCTTTCCTGCACACAAACTATCATTTGAAGCTATTTCCTCTTTGAACTTCTGATGCAGAAAACTGGGAGTACTAAAGAAATGTTTCCTTGTAATGTCAATCTAGGGTAGGCACACCATCTTGGCACAAACCCATGTTTATAAGTCTTTGTATATATGAGTTTGGTTAAAAATACAAGGGTGTAATCATGGGAACGGTTGTGCTCCACACGTGTAACATCTACCGGATGCAAGATAACATAAGCTCTGGTGTGCATCGCTTTTGCTTTGATTTTTACAAAGCCAGCAAAGTCCCACAAATCGGGCTTTGAAAGGTTTTCTAAATCCCAAGGCAGATTTTGCTTCCACCCAAAAAATTATCTAACCCTCATGCAAAATCTTAGTAAATAGGAGCCTTAGACTTTAACATTTGCCTAACTGCAAAGTAATTTACAAATTTCGTGCAGAGCTTTGCGAGCTCTGACAACATCTTTATCCTTTGCTAGCGGTGCATTAATATCCTTGCCTACTCCGTGACCCAAGCATGCCATGCCATTCCGTGCAAATTTGTAATTTGCTGTACTCAGCAGTCAGTCTGTTTTCCTTCAAAATTTGAAACAACACCATGTAAAACTGCTGCATATGTGGATGATATCCTTATCTTTTCCAACTAAATAGTGGAGGCTATACCCGTGATCACAAGCAAAATTCATAAATTTTCCTTGGTATCTCGGTACACCTTAAAAGCAAAACGGAGGTCTTACTTCTTAACCCACATTGGCTACTCACCCACTTTGGCATCTCTGAACTTAAAGGGCAACCAAAATGTATCAAACATCTGGGTATCTGGCTTACCTGTGAATTAACAGATTTGTTACACCAAAATGAATCCCAAACTATATCCAAGATAAAGACCTTCTTTCTAACGGGTACCCTAAACATATATAATGGTGGGGGAGACTAGAAACCATCAAAATGATGATTAGCCCAGTGATCAACTTTGTCTCATCTATGATTGCCCTAAAACTCTCACCCTTTTTCTTTAAATCCATTGACATATTAACCTCAACATTCATATTGAATGGCAAAAAGCGAGGATAGCTTATAAAGCCCTTTGATTAGATTTCACACAGGGTGGCTGCAAACTACCGAATAGGAACCACTAATAAACAGCCTAGTGGCGTATGGTGCCCACTGGCTGCTACCTGACATATTTACTCACCCTCGTTGGAATGATAGAGAATGCACATTGTGTGACCCCTACCATGCTTCCTCCACATCACCATTTCGAAACATCCAAATCCTCACTCTCGACAAATATTTACAGATACTGCTAAAGCACTAAAACTAGTGAATAAATGCATGCTTAAGTCCATCGATAACTCAGCCTTTGCTTCCATGTGGCACAATCTGAAAATCAAAGCAGAAGCGCTTACTCTTTGATGTGGAATTACCAATAATAGCACGATTACTCCTGTTTGCAAAATTAAGAGTAATTTGGGGTTAAAGTACCCTACCGCAAGAGCACATTTAGCGATCGGCTGGATTTTGTGCTACTTCTTAGCGCAAAATGTATCCTAGCATCCATTTTGGATCTGAGGGTGCATTTTGTGCTAAGAAAACAGGGGTGTCAGAAGCAAATTGGGGAAGAAAATCCTACCCCAAGAGCACATTAAGCGAGCCAGAGCGGCTCGCGCTCACTATTTGTGTTCTGTTGCATTTAGCACTATTTCTTACTGCAAAATGCTTTCTCGCACCCATTTTGGATGTGAGGTAGCACTCTTGCACTAATAAATACCGCAAAATGCAGAATTGCTCTTCTCACTAAATTGTGCACTTGCAAAATTCTTAGGTAATTCCTCATGATTACACTGAATTACACAAATTACGCCCCACCCTTAGCTGAAAAGAGCTACAGGAAAGTGGACCACTGTCCACAATCCCTACCTGAGACCAATCAATTCTCTCTTCCTCTCCCCAGAACTTCTGTTCTGGAGGAGCTTCTTCTACACTCATTAGGCCTCAGCGATTATTGTCAGTATATACTCTTGGCACAGGCCCCCTAGAAGTCCCAGGGGCATATCAGCAAGGGCCGGCGATAATTATCGCTCAGCGCTCTTAGCGTGAGGATAATTATCGCCGGCTAGCGTGGATTTTTATCGCAGAGATAGCGTGCTATTAGCAACGCTTATCTCAAAAGCGATAAAAATCCTAGCGCTAACTGCCTAATGTGAGATTATCGCTGGAAACCCAGCGATAATCTCACGACATGTGGCGTTAGCTTGTTGATAGGGACTCACAAACGTAGCCATGATATCCGCCTTCCATAGGATATCATGGCTAAGTCAGTCCTGAAGCAGGCGTAAGGAAAGTAGCGATAACAGGGGTTATCGCTACTTTTCTTGCCGCTGTGCTTCATAGCATGGGGCTTGATGATAGGCCTGTCATGTCAGGTCAGGAACGCCCACTTTGCATCTCATTAGAGATGCAAAGCTGGGCGTTAAAAGAATAGGTGCACTAATGCAAGGTTTCATGCGTTAGCGTGACCTTGCTAATTATGCGATAAAATTATCGCCGCTTTTCGGCAGAAAACGGCCGCAAAAGCGGCGATAATTTTGTATCACCGCCTTGTAAATATGCTCCCCAGTGTTGGGCGCTACATATAAGAGATTATCAACCAAATACAGGCGAGACGGAGCCTCCTCCTCAGAGACCAATGGATGGGAGGGGGGAGGGGGGGGACTGGAGTAGAGAATATTTATTTCTGGTGCTTAATCCATCCATCAGTGCCTGGGTCACCAACGTGCATAGCCAACATTCAGCATTCCGGGCAAGTGCTCAAGTGTAAGGCGGGAAACGAGATGCAAACAAGTACATATCATGTCTCATTCGAATTGCTGTGATACAGCTGGGGTCTAAGGGATCACGAGAATGCAAGCCCTGATGGACACACGATTGGATGATTTATTATATTGAACCTTCAAGGAAAGTAAAGTGTAGAGAGACGAAGCTTCATAAACTAGGTTTATCCGTTTAGATGTTTTGTTTTCGCAATGAGCCAATTGTTTTCACTTGTCAAAATACCGTCCACAAAATAGGGTTAAAATAATCTACTTTTCAACCGTGTTAATTAAAGGCGCTCGTGCGTAACTGAGCACCTTAATAGATAAAATGGTGAACAATGTGCTGTCGAGTAGTAGGTGAAATGTGTTCTTGTCATTAATGAACTAGAGCTGCAACTTCTATATGCACAAAGAGATCAATATACCCTTTAGTAAACCTCCAGTGAAATATTTCTTAGAAGTGTACGAATTACATAACTCGTATGTTTTAATGAGACTAAAACATTGATGCGAAGCATTTCATTGTGAGTTGTCGCGTGCTTTCTTTTCCGTACTGTTAGAGCGCCATCATGTGGTTTCTATGTGACAAACACTATACATGCTCATTCAACGGCTTGTGTTCATGTGCATATTTAATTACACTTAAAAAAAAAACGTTTTAATAACACTTCTCAAACCGGTTAAATGTTGTTTTATGTTTTGTGACTTTGTTCTGCGAAATAGTCGGCAGAAGTCAAAGAGTGAAGGGGTTTTTATGTACAGAGCATCTATTCTGTATTTTGGTGTCTGGAAGTGTTTTAATGTGAAGGTAGTCAGTCGCAGGGTAGATGTCAGTGGTACTGGATACAGCAGGTTAATTCATTTGTTTATTTTAGAGTTGTGTAAGTAGCTTATGGGACATATTATCAACGGCCAGCGATAATTATCGGTGGCCGTGCTTAGCGATAATAATATTATCGCAGGCTATCTCTGGAATTTATCGCCCTGGTAGCGCGTTATTAACTAAGGGTGGGAGACAATTTCCGTTCCGCTCGCGGAAATTGCGAAAATTCAACATTTTCGCGTTCTGCGCGGAACATGAAAATGTCGAAATTTCCGCGATCCGCAAGGGAACGGGAATTGTTGCTCACCCTTAGAAGGGAGGTTAGAGATGATGAAAGAGGGTGACATTTTACAGTGAGTCATGATGTGAGAGGGAATGATTTATTGAGATAGAGGATTTTAAGGTGTTTTATTAAATGTTAGAGGATACTAGAGAATTGTGCGAAATGCAGGATGAGAGAAAGAGAGTGAGAGTAATGTGCAGTGAGTAAACTAGACCAATATGGTGATAAATTGCGAGAAAGATGGGCATAGTTTCAATGCTGACAATAAAAGATTTACAAGCTAGAGTTACAAACCGAGATAGCATGACCAGCTGTGGATAGTAGAGTGAGTGAGTCCAGATTGAGTTTCCTGTGCTGCCCCAACTCTCCCTCTCAAACAAACCAATCGGCAGCTAAGCTTATCCAAGTGGGCGGGCCCGCTGGGTGAAACGATCACTCCCCTGTATCTGCCTCTCCAGGAGCCTGCTGCTCATCTCGCGGCCACAAGGCTATCAAATGACCTTGAAGAATTGCCAGTCTCCACCGGAGACAGACTCCGAGTCCACACTTGCATCCCGCCCTGCCCCCTCCTGTCATGGGATGTTGACCGCGTGCCAGTGTTCAAGAAGACTGCGCTCAACCATGACGAGTCGGGGGTGCGAGTCTAACCCGGACTATAAACGTGAGATTTGACCTTCAAAGTGCCCAGGCACTGTCAATAACAATTCACCCTGCAGACGTGGAAATACATCCATCCATCCCTTTGAGGAATTTATTTTTACCTTCCGGCGACTTCAGAGGCTTAAAATGCTGTGGTAATGAACCCTCCCGGAGCCAGAATTGAGGGTATAACTTTTATCGTGGAGGGGAAGTACGTCACCCGCAACAGTAGTTTTTAGATTTAGCCTAGAGCTAGGGCTTGGGAAACCATTTGCTATTATTTTTAAATCGGAACACTTTATTTTGCCAAGATGAAGCCAGAGTCCAACTAGGAAAAGGGCTTAGCCATAGCATCAACAGCATTATGATGAGGCCATTCTAATGGCAGACTGTGCGTTATTCAAAAAACAATAACACGATATTATAAAACATAATATAATTGTAAATACCAGTGTCATCCACTGTCCAGTGTATATAACTTTAAGCAGGTGCCCTAGTTGAAGATCACTTTCAGTAACGCATTATCAGCACAAAATCTTCGCGATCATGTGAAATTTCACGTGATTGCGGAGATTTTTTGCCATTTCGCGATATTTTGCGAAAGGCACTTTCGCAAATTCCGCCCACCCTTATTATTAACAGCGCGTTTCTCCAGGGCGATAAAAATTCCAGAGATAGGGAGGTTATCGCCCTTTTGCAGGGAACATCGCTGGTTTTCCAGTGATGTTCCCTGCAAAACGGCGATAACCTTGCTCATACGACCCACAGGGTTGCATAAGCATAATCCACCCCCTATGTTAGGGATGGCTAAGTCAGTATTTTAGCAGACGTTAGATTTTGGCGAAAACTGCAGTTTTCGCCAAAATCTAACGTCTGTTAAAATCATGTGGGCTGCCTTGTAAATATCGCGATGTAAACATCAGCGATATTTGTAAGGTAGTCAATCCGGGGTAAGCCCAGTAACACCCACTTTGCATCTCATTGGAGATGCAAAGGGAGGCGTTTGGAAAAAGGGTGCTAACATGCGATTATGCATGTTAGCACCCTTTTGTAAATAGGGCGCTGGTTTTATCTCCGCATTTTTGGCTTTGTAAGCCAAAAAAGCATAGATAAAGCCCTTGAAAATGTTTCCACTGCCGTGAGCGGAGGGTAAACCACGACTTGCAGTCCCTCAACACCACCTCCGACCACGTCCACCTGCCATGTTTTGGACCAGTTTGCCCATTATGGCCTGGATTCCAGCCCACTGATGTCATCACATGCACCCGTTGGAGTCCTTAGTACTGATTTTAAGAAGGGGTGGGGGGAAACACAAAGGGCCACAGATAAAACTGGTGATTTGTAACCATACTTGTCTACACTAGATCAATACTATGGAACCACATATGCATACACAGGGCCTCATTCACAAAGGTAACTCACACTTTTGTCTAAGTTTACAATTTTTGTGGTATTCACAAACGAAGGGCTTGATTACGAGTCTGGCCGCCCTATTACAATTAGTGCGGACTGACTCCCACTGCCATGCAGCAGCCAACAGGGAACTGCCATTTCCTGGGAGTGTTGTGGTGGTCAGGAGGCAGCAATATGCTTGGCGGGACCACCGCGGTCAACCCAAGCCTATTACAAGTTTCCTCTCATGAAAACCGTGGCTGTGAGGAAACAAAGGTTGAGCTTCTGCACCCTCGGGTGCATACAGGGGTGCAAAGGGCAAACCAGTTCCTGCACGGCATGAACTTCCCAGTCCATGCCATGCAAGAACTGTTTTTGGAGTTCCAATTGCGATGCCCATTTTCAGGGCATTGCTGTGGGTACAAAAAAAAACCAACAGCAAACCCAGAAATACTCATAATCTGGCAGGTGCCCGACCACGGGTTTAGTGGTGCGGTGGTGGGGCGGCCGCTACACCGCACCGCCAAACTCATAATCAGGCCCTAAGAGTTAATAGTAATTTTATGCTGTTGGGACAGAGAACTCTGCACATAAAAAGATAGGCACAAAAGCTGGAGTCTCCACAGTCGGAAAATTACTATAAACCGCTTTCATGCTCATGACGAGCCCAGCTAGTCATGGGGCACAGTGAAGCTGTGCTCATGACGAGCTGGGCTCGTCATAACGGTCGCGGCCCGCCCACGTACAATTGATTCCCCGCCTGTGCGGGAGAATCAATCAGTGGGCGGGGTCGTGACGAGCTCAGCTCGTCATGAGCACAGCTCCACTGTGCCTCATGACGAGCTTGGCTCATCACGTGCACCGCGGCGCCGCGTAGCACCGTGCCCCCCCCTCGCTGTGGGGGAATTACCCCGCGGCAAAGGGGTTAACTCATAGCTTATGAATATCGGAAAAAATAGCAAACTCACACACAAGTGTATGCTTTACTTTGTGAATCAGGCCCTAAGTACAAATTTACCACAAAGTGTAAGCTACATGTATCCACTCCTGGATACATGTAGCTTACTCTTGTGCGTGTGAGTGACGTCCCTCTGTAAACCCTCTCCTGACTCTCTCTAAACTCCTCTTTCTTTTTCTCAATCTCATGCCCTTTCTGAGTAAGTCTGCACCGTGTAAAAGTCACTCCCCAGTTTTCCACCCATATTTACTACTAAGCGTTTACTTAAGTGTGTGACAACTCAGCAGTCAACGTGAGGATCTCTGCATACATAAATATAGGCAATTGCGGAGGCTGTGAATAGCACTTTGTAGTATGTTTTGTAATTCTACAAAATATACAAAAAAGTGCAGTTTGTGAATCAGGTTAACAGTAACTTTATGCTGTGTATGGCTATGATGTTTCATCGATGTAATCAGTAATGTAATTTAACATGTCATAAGTGATGTAATAGGTGCGGTCATAAGCAGTGTATTTGGAGCGCAAGATTTAGTTAGCTCAGCAAACTATCATTTGTGAACATCAGTGTTTGTTTTTGGTTTTTAAATGTTTTTATCTCAATTCAACACCTAAATATAATATAACTTTAACCTTTATTCTTTTCAGTGAATTTCTGAGGTTTTTTTTCTTTTGTAAGCTAAGATCTTATTACCATGCCTAACTATAATGTCACTTTAACCTTTGTTTTTCCCATTGCATTTTTGGGGTTATTTGATCATTTTCAGTTAACACCCCAGCTACGAACAGCCTTAGGCTGTGTGTAGCAGTGGGTTAGTCACAGGGTTAGATCTAGCCAAACCATATGCCCAACCCCACAGCCTGTGCCCAACCCCCGCTGTACCCAGCCTTTGGCGGAGTGCAGCATGGGGTGGGCTCCAAGGCCTTGCTACTGATGTCTAAAAGGCCATTTAAAACCCAGGCGATTGCTGCAGGGCTTTGTGCCCAGCCCCACCTTCAATGGCCAACCCCTGGCTGACCACAGCCTTTAGCCCTGCACAAAGGGTGGGGAGTGGAGGTATTGAGAGGCTCAACCCCCGGGCACACAATCCACATTTTCTATTCTTTAAAAAAAAAAATCTAGGCACTGTGGTACCCATCACACAAGCTGTCAACTCATACTACTAAGATACTATGAAAAACCTCAGAGAAGCTTGCATGGAAGAATGGAGGGAAGCTTTAATGAGAGTATGGGGGGCCTCACGAGTGGGCCTCATGGGAGGGCATTAACGGGTCCCACAGGGTACTGTGGTACCCGCAACATGAAAAAAGGACATTACATGTTAACCTGGGGACCCCGCTAGTTACCTCATGCGCAAATGCTAGGGTATCAAGCTGTCCCTACCCTGCCCACTACACACATTTATATAAACCTATTTAGGACATGAGGACCAAGTCCCTGAGTCTAGTAATGCCGGTTGAAACAATTTCATCATCAATAATGTCATCAATGATGCCATTTAACTTGTCATAAGTGAACTATGCAAGGTTTCACCCCTCTTCTGCCAGGATAGCTTGAGTCCAGTGGCATGGAGAAACCGGTCCTAGGAGGCTTTTTTCCAGTCCAGGGAGGACCGGGCTGGTCTGTTCCCATGAGGCACAGGGTCAAGACTGATTTGCATATGGCTGGGTTCAAACTGGAATGGCATGGTGAGCAAATAAACGATGGATTTAGGCCCAGATCTCTGTACTGGGGTGAATGTATGACATTGTTCTGCATTCTGTCCATCAACTGTTGTTTTTGCATTTGTCACCCCGAGTGGGACGGGTATGCCCAGACATGGGTCCCGTGCTCTCCATGCCACTGGAATCAAGCTATCCTGGCTGAAGAGGGGTGAAACCCCGAAACCAGTCCTAGGATGCTTCTTTCCAGTCCAGGGAGGACCTGGCTTGGCAGTTCGGACTGGACTGTTCCCATGAGGCACAGGGTCAAGACTGATTTGCATATGGCTGGGTTCAAACTGGAACGGCATGGTGAGCAAAAAAACGATGGATTTAGGCCCAGATCTCTGTACTGGGGTGAATGTATGACATTGTTCTGTATTCTGTCCATCAACTGTTGTTTTTGTATTTGTCACCCTGAGTGGGACGGGTATGCCCAGACGTGGGTCCCGTGCTCCCCATGCCACTGGAATCAAGCTATCCTGGCTGAAGAGGGGTGAAACCCCGAAACCTGTCCTAGGATGCTTGTTCCCAGTCCAGGGAGGACCTGGCTTGCCAATTCGGGCTGGACTGTTCCCATGAGGCACAGGGTCAAGACTGATTTGCATATGGCTGGGTTCAAACTGGAATGGCATGGTGAGCAAAAAAACGATGGATTTAGGCCCAGATCTCTGTACTGGGATGAATGTATGACATTGTTCTGCATTCTGCCCATCAACTGTTGTTTTTGCATTTGTCACCCTGAGTGGGACGGGTATGCCCAGACGTGGGTCCCGTGCTCTCCATGCCACCGGAATCAAGCTATAGTGGCTGAAGAGGGGTGAAACCCCGAAACCAGTCCTAGGATGCTTGTTTCCAGTCCAGGGAGGACCTGGCTTGGCATTTCGGGCTGGACTGTTCCCATGAGGCACAGGGTCAAGACTGATTTGCATATGGCTGGGTTCAAATTGGAATGGCATGGTGAGCAAAGAAACGATGGATTTAGGCCCAGATCTCTGTACTGGGGTGAATGTATAACATTGTTTTGCATTCTGTCCATCAACTGTTGTTTTTTTTATAAAAACATGTTCCACATTTGTCTATTTATATAGCATGTATATATTTATGTATATAGTAACTAAACCATTTTTAATTATTTTTTTAGTATAAAAAAATCAGGCAATCATATTTATATACATTTGTCTGTTGTAAAATTTTAACTCATTCTTTTTATTGTTAACAATATGTTAACATTTCCTAACTATATGTGTGTATATATGTATATATATATATATTCACTGAAAAAAACATAGGTTTCACACATGTTATAGTTAGCTGGACATTTCACTCGTAAAAAACCATTGAAATTCCCCCGTTATAGTTAGTTCAGCTAAATATAACTTGCGCGACCGCAATCCACTGCTGATGACGTCACATATTACATCACTCATGACATGGTCAGTGACATCACTCATGACATCACTGATGACATCTCAAATGACATCACTGATGACATCACTGATTACATCATCCAGTGAATATGTGTCTTTCTGAAAAATAAATATTTTTTATATATGTATATCTAAAGGTTAATGGAAGAATAAATCGGTAAATAAGTGTCTAAATGGATGTTTTTTTTTGTAAAATTAATTGTATAACTGACTTATTAACAGTATCTTGGTGAATACAGTGATGTAATATGTGACATCATCAGCAGTGGATTGCGGTCGCGCGAGTTATATTTAGCTGAACTAACTATAACAGGGGAATTTCAATGGTTTTTTACGAGTGAAATGTCCAGCTAACTATAACATGTGTGAAACCTATGGTTTTTTCAGTGAATTTGCAAGGTGTTTAAAATGGTAATTCCTAACTATAACGTGTGTGAAACCTATGGTATTTTAAGTGAATTTGCAAGGTTTTTTAAATGCTAATTTCTAACTATAACGTGTGTGAAACCTATGGTTTTTTTAGTGAATTTGTAAGGTTTTTTAAACGCTAAGTTATGTATGTATTATTATATTTTTTATATATTTATTTTACAATAAACTACCTATGTATATAGTTATAGATTAACTGTATCCTGTAATATAGAATGGCTCGCTTAAAATGTTTTTTTGTTTTTTTTAAGGGTTTTTACCGTGGGCGCACCGTGCGCGCACCCCGCGATTTAAAAAAAAAATAATAATATGTTTTTTTCACCCTTCGGGGTCCTTCAGGGACCCCCTGACAAAGGCTAGGGTTCAGGAACTCTCTACCCTGCCCCCTTTTCACGTTCTCCACCTTTGTTTTTCACAGCCACACACGAAATGGCGTCCGACACTTCCTGATTTCGACCCATTCGAATGTTGACTGACATCTAACCACCAATCAGAATTACGCTCGCGCACGGCACCGTGCGCGCACGGTGAGCGCACGGTGCGCGCACGGTGCGCGCATATAGGTATTTATGTACTTTTAACTGCAATTTTCTCAGGAACTACTGAAGATTGACACCATATATGCAAAGGCACATCCCTGACCTGAGGACTACCTCTTTGCCAAATTTCAAGTAATTCTGTTCAGCCGTTCGGGCTGTACCTTCGACTAAAGGTCCTATGGGAAAATGCATGGGGAAAACGCATTTTGGGACCCCCCTTTTTTCTCAGCCCCCGCTTGACGAATCACCCCGAGACTTTCAGGGTAGGAGCTGAGCGGAGTGCCCCATTAGTTTTGAAAATTTCGCAAGGATTCGTCAACCGGCGCCAAAGTTATTCAAAATAGAATTTTCAGATTTCCTATGGGAACTCGGTCCTAACTATAACTATCTACTGGCGACCGCCAGTAGATAATATACTACATATGTATGTTTCTGATTATCAGATATTTTATTAGTATATATTAGATTATTGTACATATTTTGTCCTATTGTTTAATGTATACTTTACAATTTTCTCGTAATTTTTTAAAACATAGTTTGATATGTTTTATATGTTTAATAATTATTTATTTTTAAGGCACTTTCCAATCATTTCTCATTTAGCAGCCATTTGTGTTTTTTCACTACTACCTTCTAATTTGCAATCGATTTGTGTTGATTTTAGTCTATTTTCCCGGAAGCAGGTCGCGGTAAGGTGTTGCTGTTTGTCAGAAATGGTAAGTCCTTTTTGAGGTTTTTTAAGGGTTTTGAGGGTAGGAGGGATTTAGGAGGGAGGTTTAACATCTAGTTATAGTGTCATTTGTGGGTTTTATGTATATTTAGATGTATTGTTGTTAGAGTATTTCATAAGTTTGTGACTTTGCGTTTTTGTACACTGTCTTAGTAATATATCACAATGATATGTTAAATTGTGTGATGTTAGTTATATTTTGATGATTAACTGTTATGTATATGTATTTTTGGGAACATAATGTGTTTTACGGGTGGGATTTTAAAAATTTATTTTACAGTTTTTTGTCCACAAACCTGTTCTGTAGGCTTTTGGAGTTTATGTTTAAAAAATCAAAAAGTAATAATGTTTGGTTTAAAATAAATCAATAGTTTTTGCTTTAAGTTCCCTTTTTGGGGGGGTTTCTTGGGGTGGTTCTTTGTTTAAAAACACTTTCTCGAGTTTTTTTATCGGACCTAGATACTTTGGGTTGCTTTGTGGAATTTAGATTGGATTAATTATATTTGAGTATTTTTGGGGGGGATTTTCGTATTAATTTCCTATTTTTTGGTGGATTATTAATTTTTGCTACGTGGAGACAAATAAAAATCTGCAGCTACATAACAATATGTTTTATTTATTTCATTTATTTTGGGTGGTAAATGTGATATTGTATTGTTTGTGTCAAATGTATGTCACTGATATATGGAATTGCTTGGATTATGTGTTGTAATTATTGTATGTGATGGATTGAGTTTACTTTAATTCATTTTGGTTGGTGATGGTCAAATTTAAAAAAATATATATATAGTTTAATTAATCAGCCTTTATTTACATTGTTATGTTTATAATTGTTTGACTGGTCTAATAAAATATTACACTTAGTATTTTTAAAAAAAAGATTTGGTATGTTGGTTTAGAGTTTAACATAGCTTTTGAGGACTTTGGTAGGTTAACATTTATTTTATAATATGTTTTTGGCTATGATTTCTAAGTACTCCTTTGTTATTTATGAAGAGTGTGACTTAAAATTGTAGCTTCTCATACATTCTTTTGGTTTGTCTGCTAAGCTTTTGGGCCAATTTGGCTAACATTCATAGTTCTTGGTAGGTTTGCTCTCTTTGTAATGCTTCTATAAATTTGTATAGTGTATCCTGAGTTCTGCCTAGTGTGGATTGGAAGACATTTTGCCATCCTTCCACTGCGTTGGTTGTGTTGGCTTCCTGTGCCAAGGTGCTGTAATAGGCATTCCACCATGGTATTTGGAATTCAGGTTGACGTCTGTATCCGGAGCAATGCAGTCACCCAACCCAATTAAGTTCGTCTTCATTTTGTTGGTAGAAAAGGCTTTTTTATTATTATTGTAGTGGCTGGCTACCTTTGTGACAGAGACATAGGCTAGTGCTATAATTCTTTTTATTTCAAAGGCAAATTGGCTATTTGTGAAATATTCTACACTTAGGGGCTGATTACGATAACGGGCGGTCTGATCACCGCCGGCTATTCTGTCAGACAGGAGACTGACCTACACCACGCAACGGTCCGACCATCGCACTATGGTCACAAAGTGCCTCTTTACACTGCAGCTTGTGCTGCAGCCCAGTAAAGGGCTACAGCACAAGCTGCCAGGTAAAGGAGCACTTCCTGCACCTTCATGCACTGTGTGCCATGCACCATGTGGTGCATGGAGGTGTGTGGGGCACTCCACGTGCCCCTTGCCCACGATGGAAGGGGGCCCTGTTTGGGACCCCTAAAATCTGTTTCCGACAACCTTTTCATGGCAATCTTTCTGACATGAAAAAGCTATTGGAAAGGGATATCCTGATGGGGGTGCCTGCCTCGGCACTGTGACCATTCAGGATTGCTTTCTGACTGCCACCCTATGGGATCACTGATCCTGTTGATGGCAGCAGTCTTCTCCCCGACCGTTTAGGGTCCAACCACCTAGATTGTAAATCGGCAATCGGACCGAAGGGCTGTCAGTCGGTCGGACCGCCACCGACGGCCTGTCGGTGGCAGTCCGACTGAGATTGTAATCAGGTCCTTTGGGGCTAATTACGATGGCGTAACGATTGCCACCACCTTCACACTGCACAGTGTTGTCATCAATTATGTAATTTCAGATGTTGTAGTGATATTGTCAATAATGTCACAGAACATGTCTTGTGTGTTGTAATATGTGAGGTCATAAGCAATGCATGGCAAAGGTGATTGTTGGAGGGAGGCCCACCGGGTAGTCGGGGAGACTATTCCGGGCACCTTCCTACCGCGAAGTTTATAGCCGAGCGCCGCTGAGAAGCCCCCTCGGGGAGGTCTTTCTCCTATATTCGTACTAGGCCCAGTAACACCACCACACAGGACTCAATAGTAGTTGCGAGATTAGATTCTTTATCGGCAGCAATACGGGCAATACGGGCAATATTTACAGAGGGATCGAGGGATCCTATCAGAGTCTCAATGTTCGTTCAAGAGGGTAGGGTAGCGGGACAGTCTTAGTGCCAGCCAGGCACGGGAGGGCTCTGCGCCAGACCTTGGATGCTGGTCTCAGAGCGGCTCGGACGTGGAGAGCCGCGACGTCGTCTGCAGGGCTCGGATGGTAGTTCCGCTTCGGTCGAGCCGCGACGAGGTCAGCGGGGCTCTGGTGGTAAAGTTCAACAAGGTCGGGCCGCGACGGCGTCAGCAGGGCCCCAAAGGTTCGTGAAGGTCTTTAAGCACGGTGGAGCCGCGACGTCGTCAGCAGGGCTCAAGTGGTGGTTCAGGATGAGTCTTCTTCCGTAGGGTCAGCCGCGATCCGATCAGCAGGGCTCTTGACTCCAGGATACAACTACTGCCCTGTTGTCGGGACGCCCCAGATATAGGACGGGAGCCCTTTGATGTCCGGACCCGTGCGCCCGGAGGGGGCGGAGAGGCCGGGTAGGGAGCGGCCAGACGCCCAGCAGGAGAGGCGCCAGGCCCCAGAGAGCTGTGGGGTGATCACACCTAGGTGTGGAGAGACAGTAGGGGGTCCCATCGATACTGCCCTCCGCCGGGAGTGGGAAGGGCTCACGTGGTATTCCCCGGGCCAGGGGTTGGCGTCTCGATGTCGGGCCTCGCTGGGACCGAGGCCAGGTAGAACAGGGTCATACAGGTGGTCACGTGGAGTGAGGTGCAATCCAAGATGGAGGAGCCCCGATGTGCATGGGACCTCGTGCGGCTTAGCGCGGGGAAACAGGACCACGCCACGAGGCCGGCTCCCACACGCGTCCCCCCCAGCTGAAGGCAGGGAGAGTCACCCATCTTCTTGGGGGTTCTCCTCGCCGAGGCGGAAGAATCGGGACAGGCCGTCAGCATTGGTGTGGTCGTTGCCGGGCCGGTGTTCAACAGTGAAGTCCATCCCTTGCAGCGAGATGGACCAGCGTAACAACTTGGGGTTCTCGCCCCGCATTTGCATGAGCCACCGCAAGGGCCGGTGGTCAGTCTGGACCCTGAAGTGGGTACCGAAAAGGTAGGGCCGGAGCTTCTTGAGAGCCCATACCACAGCGAAGGCCTCCCTCTCGATGGTGCTCCACCTCTGTTCTCGCGGCAGCAGTCGGCGGCTGATAAAGGCCACCGGTCGGTCGAGGCCCTTGGCGTCCAACTGGGAGAGGACTGCCCCGACCCCGTACTCCGAGGCATCGGTCTGGACTACAAATTCCTTGCTGTAGTCGGGGGCCTGTAGCACAGGGGCAGCGCACATGGCCGCTTTGAGAGCATCAAACGCGGTCTGGCAGCGGGGCGTCCAGTGCACCGCCTTGGGTTGTTTCTTCGAGGTGAGTTCCGTAAGGGGGCCCACAATGCTGCCGTAATCCTTTATGAAGCGTCGGTAGTAGCCTGTGAGGCCTAGGAATGCCCGGACAGCGGTTTGGGTGGCGGGGGGTTCCCACGCCTGGATGGCGTCAACTTTTAACCGGAGGGGGGCCACCTGCCCACTCCCCACCTGGTGGCCCAGATAGGTCACAGATCCTTGACCGATCTGGCACTTGCTGGCCTTAATTGTGAGCCCGGCTCTTTGGAGAGCGGCCAGGACTTCCCCAAGGTGTCCTAGGTGCGCGGCCCAGTGGTCGCTGAAGACAGCAATGTCATCGAGGTAGGCCGCGCTGAAGGCTTCGAGACCGGCCAGGACCTTATTTACCAGCCTCTGAAAGGTCGCTGGGGCGTTCTTCATGCCGAAGGGCATCACCCGGGAGTGGTAGTGGCCGTCGGGGTTAGAGAAAGCTGATCGTTCTTGTGCGCCGGGAGTGAGCTTGATCTGCCAGTACCCAGCGGTGAGATCAAAGGTGCTTAGGTAGTGGGCGGCCCCTAAGCGATCAATCAGCTCATCGGCTCGTGGCAAAGGGTGGGCATCGGTCTTGGTAACTGCGTTCAGGCCCCGGTAGTCGACACAGAATCTGAGTTCGGGGGCCGTGCCGGGGGCAGCGGCCTTCGGCACCAAGACTACCGGGCTGGCCCACGGGCTGTCGGAAGGCTCAATGACTCCGAGGGCGAGCATCTTGGCGACCTCGGTCTTTATGCATGCTCTGATTCGGTCAGGCACCCTATAAGCGCGGTGTCGTACAGGGGGGCTATCCCCTGTGTCCACGTCGTGGACGCACCAGGGGGTTACCCCAGGCGTGAGAGAGAAGAGGGCAGCGAAGGGTCGCAGTAGCTTCTGGCAATCATGGCGCTGTTCCGGTGTCAGGGTGGCGGAGAGGTGGACGCCCTCCAAGGAGCCGTCTTGGCTCGAGGACCCCAGGAGGTCTGGTAGGGGCTCGGAGTCACTTTCACCCCCATCGTCGGTAGCCAGTAGTAAGCTTAGTTCAGTTCGGGCAAAATGGGGCTTGAGCCGGTTGGCGTGCAGGACCCTGAGGGGGTTCCTCGGGGACTCCATGTCGACCAGGTACGTGACGGGGCTCTTCCTTTCAACTATCTTGAAGGGCCCGGTCCACTTGTCCTGCAGGGCGCAGGGGTCCACGGGTGACATGACCCAGACTTGCTGGCCCGGCTCAAACTCGACGGCTGAGGCATTCTCGTCATACCAGCGTTTCATATCTTCTTGGCTGGCCTCAAGGTTGGCTTCTGCCAGGGCACGGAACTTTCGAGTCTGGTTCCGCAGGGTCAGGAGGTACCGGTAGACGTCGGGCGGGGCACCTTGGACGTTCGCCTCCCAACCCTCCTTGACCAGGCTGAGGGGCCCTCGGACGGGGTGCCCATACAATAGTTCGAAGGGGCTGAAGCCCAGGGACTTCTGTGGTACCTCCCGGTAGGCGAACAGGAGGCAGGGCAACAGGACATCCCATCTCCTCCTGAGGGGCTCTTCCAGGCCCTTGATCATCCCCTTCAGGGTTCGGTTGAACCGCTCGACCAGTCCGTTCCCCTGGGGGTGGTAAGGGGTGGTGAATTTATAGGTGACCCCACATTGTTGCCAGAGGGATCTCATGTACTTCGAGATAAAGTTTGTCCCCCTGTCGCTCACCACTTCTCGGGGGAACCCCACTCTGGAGAAGATGCCCATCAGGGCCCGGCCCACCACTGGAGCGGTCACAGTTCGGAGGGGGACAGCTTCCGGGTACCGGGTGGCGTGGTCGACCAGTACCAGGATGAAGCGGTGGCCCAGGGTGGTTCGGGGGTCGAGGTGCCCCACGATGTCTATCCCCACGCGTTCGAACGGGGTGTGGACGGCTGGAAATGGCTGCAGGGGGGCTTTCACTCGTCCCCCAGTCTTCCCGCTAGCTTGGCAGGTCGGGCAGGACCGGCAGTGCTGGTCCACGTCTCGTCTCATTCGGGGCCAATAGAAATGGGTCACGAGGCGGCTGTAAGTCTTGTCCCGCCCGAGATGTCCGGCGAGGGGCACGTCATGTGCCAGGTTCAAGAGGAATTCTCGAAATCGGAGGGGGACCACCAGCACCCGGCTGGCCCCTAGTTCGGCGACTTTCTGCTCGCTATACAATAAGTCATTGTCCCAATAGACCCAGTGGGTTCCCGAGGGGCCCCCCGCAGCCTGGGCGGCCGCCTGCTGTCGGGCCCCCTCGAGGGACGGGCAGCCCTTCTGTTCTTGCTGGAATTGTTCACGGGTGGGGCCCCTGTCGTGGCGCCACTGGGCCAGCTCGGGGATCTCGCTGAGGGGAGAGGCCTCGTTGGAAGAAAGTTCGGAGGGCCCGGCCTCCTCGTCAGGTTCCTCCGGGCCGGAGGAGGTGGATGGTTCGGGGCCCGCCGGTTTGTCGGGGGCCGGGGCCGCAGCTGGCTGGACGGTCATGGACCGAGTGGTGGCGCAGGCCCACTCGGGTAGTCCTAGCATCCCCAGATGCTCTCGGCGCTCCACCTGGGCCCAGGGGGAGCTCTCTAGGTCGTTCCCCAGGAGGCAGTCCACCGGGGCGTCGTCGCGGACAGTCACTTTCAGGGTGCCGGACACTCCCCCCCACTCGAAGGGGATTCGGGCCATCCGGCACATGCTCTCGGTGTTGTCGGCGGTCCGGACAGGGCAGAGGACATGTGGTAGGATCTGTTCGGGGGTCACCAGATGCAGCGGACAGCGGTCACACTGGCCCCAGTGTCCCGGAGGGCCTCGGCCCGTCGCCCATTGATAGTGACCCACTGTTGGTACTTCTGGGTGTTACTTGGGATGGTGGCGCGGGGCACCATCTCTCGGGAGCCTAGGCACACAAGCGACATGGCGGCTGGTTCCCACTCGGGGGACCCGTCGTCGTGGTTCTCCTCGTCCTCTCCCCCCTCCAGGGCTGCGGCGGCAATTTGTCGGGGAGGTGGCCCCGGGGTCCCGTTCCGTCGGTTCACGGGGCAAGCCGGGTCACTTGCATAGTGGCCGGTCTGCTGACATCCGAAGCAGGTTACTGTCGGTCGGGTTCCAGACCGGGCGATAGGGGTCCCTCTTCGGCCCTGGGTCGGGGAAGGTTGGTTGGTTGCTTGACCTCGTGGCGGGCTTCTGGGCGGCCCGGCTGGGAATTCTCGACTGCGGTGGGACCCCCCTCCTCCGCCGCGCTGGCGGGGAGGGCCCGTGGTGCTCCGTTGGTAGTCCCCCACGGGGTTCCGGGGGACCCGGGTGTTGACCCATCGGTCCGCTTCGGCGGCGAGCTTCCGGGGCTCGGTCACTTTACTGTCCAGGAGGTGTTGCCTTAGTTCCACAAAGCAGTTGTTGGCGAGGTGCTCCCAGACAATGAGGTCGAACAGTTCGTTATATGAGGTGACCTTGCTCCCTTTGATCCATCCTTCCAACGCTCGGCTGAAGAAGTCCACGTATTCGACCCATGTGGTGCCGGGGATCTTCTTGCAGTCCCGGAAGCGTTGCCGGTACATCTCGGCCGACAGTCCGTAGCGTGTGAGTAGGGCTTCCTTCATGTGGTCGTACGAGGTCATCACTGCGTCGGGGAGTTGCAGCAGGGTATCCCGTCCCTCGCTGAGGAACCTCCCCCATAGGCCGGCGCCCCAATCCTTCCGGGGTACCGGATGGGAGGTCATGGCGACTTCGTACGCTCGGAACCATTGCTGGATGTCGTCATTTTTATAGTATTCCTTGACGACATCCTTGGGGATGTGAACCTTTGGCTCGGTCGGGGGCAGAGCGTCCCGGGCTCCGGGGTTGCTGGTCTCCCCAGTTTTAGCTTTTAGTTCAAGTTCTTTAAGGCTCCTCTCGTGCTCGAGGGTTAGCCGTCTCTCCTCTAGCTCCCGATGCCTCTTCTTCTCCTCGATTTCTTCTTGTAGTCGTAGTTGCTCCAGGGCTATCTTTTTCTCTGCCAGTAGGAGCTCCCCGTCCAGCCAGAGTCGGGCAAGGTCCATTTCATGTGTCCGGGCCCTTTCCCGTTCTCGGATCTCTTCGGGGGAAAGGCTGGTGTCTGGGGAGGTTCGCTCCCCGTTTGTCGGGGTCGTGGTTGGCAGGCTTCCGTCCCGGGCCGAGGTCCCTTCGGCTCGGGGTGGAGGGGTTTCGGGTTCTGCCCAGGCTTTCAGGGCTTTCTGCATTTCTTCCTTGGTGCCCAATCCTGTGGTTGGGATCCCTTTGTCTTCGCAGAATTGTTTGAGTTCCTTGTGGGTGTATTCCTCCAGTTTCTCCAACTGGAAGGTTGCGGCCACGGTTGCTTCTTGGCCATCCATGGTTCCCTTTTTCCCTCCTCGTCTGGTCAGGTAGTGGTTGCGTTACTTGCTTGTACGATTGCGTTTGCTCGGATCCCGTCGCTGGCCACCAAATGTTGGAGGGAGGCCCACCGGGTAGTCGGGGAGACTATTCCGGGCACCTTCCTACCGCGAAGTTTATAGCCGAGCGCCGCTGAGAAGCCCCCTCGGGGAGGTCTTTCTCCTATATTCGTACTAGGCCCAGTAACACCACCACACAGGACTCAATAGTAGTTGCGAGATTAGATTCTTTATCGGCAGCAATACGGGCAATACGGGCAATATTTACAGAGGGATCGAGGGATCCTATCAGAGTCTCAATGTTCGTTCAAGAGGGTAGGGTAGCGGGACAGTCTTAGTGCCAGCCAGGCACGGGAGGGCTTTGCGCCAGACCTTGGATGCTGGTCTCAGAGCGGCTCGGACGTGGAGAGCCGCGACGTCGTCTGCAGGGCTCGGATGGTAGTTCCGCTTCGGTTGAGCCGCGACGAGGTCAGCGGGGCTCTGGTGGTAAAGTTCAACAAGGTCGGGCCGAGACGGCGTCAGCAGGGCCCCAAAGGTTCGTGAAGGTCTTTAAGCACGGTGGAGCCGCGACGTCGTCAGCAGGGCTCAAGTGGTGGTTCAGGATGAGTCTTCTTCCGTAGGGTCAGCCGCGATCCGATCAGCAGGGCTCTTGACTCCAGGATACAACTACTGCCCTGTTGTCGGGACGCCCCAGATATAGGACGGGAGCCCTTTGATGTCCGGACCCGTGCGCCCGGAGGGGGCGGAGAGGCCGGGTAGGGAGCGGCCAGACGCCCAGCAGGAGAGGCGCCAGGCCCCAGAGAGCTGTGGGATGATCACACCTAGGTGTGGAGAGACAGTAGGGGCTCCCATCGATACTGCCCTCCGCCGGGAGTGGGAAGGGCTCACGTGGTATCCCCCGGGCCAGGGGTTGGCGTCTCGATGTCGGGCCTCGCTGGGACCGAGGCCGGGTAGAACAGGGTCATACAGGTGGTCACGTGGAGTGACGTGCAATCCAAGATGGAGGAGCCCCTATGTGCATGGGACCTCGTGCGGCTTAGCGCGGGGAAACAGGACCACGCCACGAGGCCGGCTCCCACAGTGATGAAAATCCTTTCCAGTGAATTTCAAAAATTTTTGTAATGCAAAGAAAGATAATATTACATACCTAACTATAACTTTACTTTAACCTTTGGCCTTTTCAGTGAATATCTATTTTTTTAACATAAAGTAAGATGTCTATTGCTGTGTGTGGCATGGACTTAGGCCTAGTGCCTGGCTGACCAGCACCATTCTGGCCCTGTGCAGTGCGCCAAACCCCCGTGGGCTGCCATGACTGACTATGTGATGTTACAACATAAAGGGTTTCATTTTAAGTAAGGAAGACATACTGACTTTGTCAAAGGAGCAGAATACCAACATTTAAAAAGTAGGCCAACTAGGTTTATCAAGCGTCAGCATATCAACATATAAAAAGAAGATCTATTGTTTTAGTAAAAAATCACCGATATTTGTGTACGTTTCATAAATTCACTCTTTAAAATGTTAACATAAGTGATTGTCATAAAAATGTTAATGAAGTGTTATTTAAAAAACATGTCTTAGAGTCTTTCTTTAAACATTTTTCAAGCTGCAAAATGCAGCCATGAAAACAAACACAAAAGGGACCGGCACTACAGCTGAAGTGCTTTGAAAAACAATTGGCAAGCCCCCGACAACATTAACAAAGTGGTTGGTGCTGTCCCTGCTCCTTCTAGGGGCACCAACAGGAGCCAAAAAATGTAAATAGAAACCTGTCTAAAGGGATTATGGGGAGCTCCTTCTCTGGAGCAGTGAATAATAAATTAGCCTGCTGCTCATTTTTATATACTTGATTTTTTATTTTTATTATAATTTTGAGCGTCCGGTGCCCATCCAAGGCATTCACACATATTTTTTTTAACTTGGGCATCCAGGGAAAGCCCCAAGACCCCTGTGGTCCCTACTGGCTTCAAAGCCACTTCTGTAGTGGGAACCAGCCTTTTTAAAAATAAGTTAATTGAAGTGGCTGCCTCAGTGCCCACCTGGGGCATCACAATGCCTCTTTTGTTAGGGTCTGCAGGGAGAAACCCGCGACCCCTGTGGCCCCAGCCGACTCCCCAGCCAGCACCCAATTTGGTGCTGAGGAGAGCCGGCACCATTCTCCCTTGCTCCTACCTGGGCAGGAGTAGCAGTTTTCACTGCTCGCACCAAGGCAGGAGTAAAGTTGTTTCCCTGCACCGGAGAGTTAGGGTAGGGTATGCCCACACTCTCCTGGGCAGATGTGTTCCCTGGACACTGCAATGTATCAGGCCTCAAAGATGGGGTCTCTGGGGCCAATCATCAGCTTGGGGGGCCTGAGTCCCCCCAACAATCAATTGGCCCTAGAAATGGGGTCTACAGTGGATCAGGAATGGGGGCCACATGGCACCTCCCCGCTAGTTTACTTACGGTCTAGAAGGTTGGGGTCCTTAGGGCCTCTCCAAAGCTCAGAGAGGGAGACCATGAAAAAAATATGAATGCTCTGTCACACTTGGCCCTGGCCCACTCTGGGGTTTTTTAATGAAAGGTGGGAAGCAGCCATGTTTTTTTATTGGAGCCACAGTGGTGCTGATAAAAAATACATTGCCATTTTTGGCCACCCAGGAGGTATCCTTTTACAACCCCACCCCCCCCCCCCCCACCAGGTCTAAGGGGCCAACCACTACATTTTTAGGTTGAGCCTACAGCGTGCATGCTCTGGCTGCAAGACATGCTGTAATTGCTCTATACAAAGTATAATCCTGCCTTCTGGTTCAATTGGTTCACTCATGCGTCACTTGTATTTTCTGGCTTCTTATTGGTGGCGCTCTTAAAAGTTCACTTCCATTTTTATGATTCAGGAGCACCGGACAACTACAGGTTCCTTACGCTGGAATTGTTTATGTGTTTCTTTTGGGACTACTTGTTTTTTTTGGCAGCTGCTCTTCACGTTATGGCTTAGCCGAGTCACGAGCTGTGTCTTCACTGCGCAGATGGTCTGCCTTCCCAGTGCTCTGCTCAGGACTCGGCTTTTCCATTATTTCAGTTTGCGCTCTAAATCCCTTCTTGTCTTGCCAAAGTTTTATAATTGCATCTGTTTAATTCCCCCTCCCCTTCTCTGTGTTGACCGCATGCTTCCTCCTTTTCTTCCGCCCGCACTTTTGCTTTTGGATGCCTCCTTTCGGTTGGCATGGCTTTCCAGGAAACGTGGTGGACATTCTTTATTCACCGTGTCCAGGAGACCCTGATAATGTCAGCAACACGGAGGAAGGGGAACACTCTTGGAGCCCAGAGATTAACTTAATTGGGCTGCATGCAGCGGCACTGTGCTGTAGAAGTTCCCTTACTCTACCCAGAGACCTTGCACCACAAGCTGAGGAACGAGGTTGGCCGGAGTCCCTAGTTTTAAGCCCCCGACCACAATTGACTTTGTTTTGTGGATCTTTTTTTTTTTTTTTTTTGCAGCTGCTTTTCAGGTAATGGCGGAGCCGAGTCACAAACTATCTCATCACAGTGCAGATGGTGCCTTTCCAGTGCTCCATTCAGATCTCAGCTTTGCCATTATTTCAATTTACCACTTTAAATGCAGTCGGAGCTCTGATGTTGACACATCTCTCCACCTCTTCTGTTTCTTTCTGCCACACCCTTGCCTTCGGAGGCCCCCTTGGGGTGGTTTCAGACAGACATGCTTAAATGCTTGCGCTGCTTTTAGCTACACAGTTCCATTTATGTGTTTTTATGGAAACGTGCACTTTCATTGCATTTGATTAAGTGTTCTGGATTTGAGAGATCATTCTACTGACTATACTGTGCCTGTTCTGTGTGTGGCTTGCACATACACACAAACCCCACCTATACATCAGTCCACCCTTCCATCCACTCATGTGGCATCCCTTAGGAGGTGAAGCGTCTCTGCTGTGCACAGAACAGGGACGGGACAGTCACAGCAGTGGAGTGATCCCTCCAATCCAAAAAACATTAAGCAAATGCAGTGAAAGTAAAGCCCTCCAATGTCCCTGGGCCAAGTCTGTGCTATAGAAAACCACGGAAAACATTCAAAAATAATAAATGGCAATGCTGAGCTTTAGACAAGCTCCCCCCACAGTGCAGCGTGGTACCTATCCACGAGTGGGGTTCAGCACACTGTGAGGGCTACGAAGAGCTGTATGAATTCAATGATAATGCTGAGCTTTAGACAACCCCCCCTCCCCACAGTGCAGCGTGGTACCTATCCACGAGTGGGGTTCAGCACACTGTGAGGGCTACGAAGAGCTGTATGAATTCAATGATAATGCTGAGCTTTAGACAACCCCCCCCCCCCACAGTGCAGCGTGGTACCTATCCACGAGTGGGCTTCAGCACACTGTGAGGGCTACGAAGAGCTGTATGAATTCAATGATAATGCTGAGCTTTAGACAACCCCCCCCCCCACAGTGCAGCGTGGTACCTATCCACGAGTGGGCTTTTGCACACTTTGAGGGCTACGAAGAGCTGTATGAATTCAATGACAATGCTGAGCTTTAGACAAGCTCCCCCCCCCCCCCCACAGTGCAGCGTGGTACCTATCCACGAGTGGGCTTCAGCACACTGTGAGGGCTACGAAGAGCTGTATGAATTCAATGACAATGTTGAGCTTCAGACAAGCTCCCCCCACAGTGCAGCGTGGTACCTATCCACGAGTGGGCTTTTGCACACTGTGAGGGCTACGAAGAGCTGTATGAATTCAATGACAATGCTGAGCTTTAGACAAGCTCCCCCCCCCCCCACAGTGCAGCGTGGTACCTATCCACGAGTGGGCTTCAGCACACTGTGAGGGCTACGAAGAGCTGTATGAATTCAATGACAATGTTGAGCTTCAGACAAGCTCCCCCCCACAGCGCAGCGTGGTACCTATCCATGAGTGGGCTTTTGCACACTGTGAGGGCTACGAAGAGCTGTATGAATTCAATGACAATGGTTTGTGTGGGTCTTCATGTCTGTTTGTGTTTTGAAAAACGTACACTGCTACCTCTTCCGGGTGCGAAACAAACTTGATTTGCTGCTGACTGTGCTCTACTTGTTCTTTGCATCCTAATGAAATTTGAAAAGATAATTTCTGTGTACAAAACAGGCTGGGTGATTTTTCAGTGCTTGTAAAAATAGTCATTCATGATTAACAACTAGTGTGTTCTCTAGCATGTTACCCCCATGCTGTTGTATACAATTAACAGCTAATATTTGTATGCAAAAAATACGACTACATCCACATTCTTTACCATAAAGAATTATACTGGCTTCACGTGCTAGCAAGAAGCCCAGTAAAATATTAGGGGGCATATCAACAACGAGGCGATAGAAAATTATTACCGCTTTTGCGGCCGTTTTTGGCCAAAAAGCGGCGATAATTTTATCGCCTAATTAGCAAGGTCACGCTAACACGTGAAACCTTGCTTTAGCGTACGAAATCTTAACGCCCAGCTTTGCATCTCTAATGAGATGCAAAGTGGGCGTTCCTGACCTGCGACATTTCTCCTATCATCAAGCCCCATGCTATGAAGCATAGCGGCAAGAAAAGTAGCGATCACCCCTGTTATCGCTACTTTCCTTACGCCTGCTTCAGGTCTGACTTTGCCATGATATCCTATGGAAGGTGGATATCATGGCTAAGTTTGTGAGTCCCTATCATCAAGCTAACGCCACATTTCGTGTGATTATCGCTGGGTTTCCAGCGATAATCTCACGTTAGGCAGTTAGCGCTAGGATTTTTATCGCTTTTGAGATAGGCGTTGCTAATAGCACGCTATCTCAGCGATAAAAATCCACGCTAGCCGGCGATAATTATCCTAGCGCTAAGTGCGCTTAGCGATAATTATCGCCGGGTGTTGCTGATATGCCCCTGGTGTCTGACTCACTGAGGAGTATTCGAACATTTGCATTTTTATTTTGTAGGGTACGTGCTACGAACTGTCAAAAATAAATTCATGCTTTAGTCCAGGAACTAACAACTCTTTAAATCTTGGCAGGACCGAGCCTGCTGCTCATCTTTCCGACTTCAATGAATAGAGTAACAACACGTGTGAAAACTGTGGATGGACCCCCACACACACACACACTCACCACAATGCACGAGACTCCCTGCTCCTTTGTATGCCAAACCTGTTAAATGTAATTAAAACTTCGGCGCAAATGCGATGCAGCACGCGCAACGAAATTCGTTTTATTTATTTAAATGTGTACTTACCTCTGTTCATCCATATTCCGTTGTTTACATTCCCCCGCCCCGCCTCACCGCCCCACGGAACTCCCTCCACGGACCGCTACTGGGCACAATGTAAAACCTGCTGGTGTGTTGTGGAACTTCTCTTTTTTTTTTTTTAAATAATGCTAATATAAAGCGTAGCCGTGACCTGAAGTATATTTTCTTCACTGTTGCTATAGGATCTCTGTCTGCTGTGTAAAAACTGGTAAACAAATGATAGGTTGCAATCCATGTATTATTTGCAGTGTGTTTATACCACACAGTTTGTAGCTAAAGCAACACTGCACTGCATGTCTAAGGCAGGGAAAAGAGGGGTTGGGGAGTTGTTGCACTCTCGCTGGGTGTGCATGCAGCTTCGAATGTACATTTTTATCTTAACACACCATTACCGACGTGGACACATTAACTCCGTTTTTCACATTACTCAGCCCGTCACCTTTCTTGCCTCCAACAGACTCACCCGTTCACTACTGTTTTGCACATCTGTATACTATTTGGATACAATCTAAAGCGCTCAAACGCCTGAGAGGGGCAGTAAACACTACAAAAATGCAATTAGAAGTGCAAGAGAATCAGCAAGAGCCCATTGCCCATCCTCTCTGCAGCCAAAGTGGCAACAGCACTCCAAGTACAAATGCCTGCAAGAGATGAATACTGCACAGGTTAATGGTGCTGTTTAACCATAAGGAAGCCAGGCCCAGCCCATCTCATCTCTCCTAACAGGCGCTTAAAGCAAGAGAAATTTAACAAAGAGGAAATGGTTCAAGTGCTGTTCAGATGCTGTGTAGGCAATATTCAGAAAAGGGACATTTAACCTAAAGCTCATTAGGAATTGCAGAATTGCCTGATATTCCACATTGTCGCCCACATATGGAAAATAAACTTCTTTTAGGATTCGTTTATATTTATTTTAACTGTTACTGCAATGAATCAAAAAAAGCTGGGGTTGAAACAAAATTCTTGCAAATGCATGCATATTTTATTTAGAAGCTGTTTCATAGCAGTAACTAATTAGCAGCTCTTATTAAAAAGCTGTTCAAATAGCATGCTTGGTTCTGGGTTTAAAAACTTAAGCATGTTACTACCAGGCTGCATTCCACAGCCTGGACAGGAACATGCACAGGCTCCCTGTTGGAGTCCAAGAGCTGATCCATGGCACTCAGACCAATCACAACGCTGCATTGCAGCGTTGCGATTGGCTCAGGGCAGCCTGTGTGCTGGGCGCTTCCTGCTGCTGGCCGGACTGCAGAGGAAGAAGGAAGAGGACGCAGGGGAGGCAGCGGCCGGCTGGTCATTCCAAGGTAAGTGTTTTTTTAAAGGAATTATGCCCCCCACAGCCCCTATCCGGTAGCAGCTGCTACTGCTCCTCTGTGTTTTTATACTCATAAAAGCAGTCATTCTCTGCACCTCATATGATGTTGAATTAGTCCTTCTATTTTTTGGTGAAAAGTTCCAGTTTTTTGCTTTCAAAATCTTGTCACCCTACTCAGTGCTGGCTCTCAAGATGATCTGTGCACTCTTAACCACCTGGAGCGAGAGATATGTGGTAGAGTATTAACCTTTTTTAAACGTTGATATATACCATTCTTTACAAACAATGCCTGTATTTTACTAAGTAAAAGAACTTAGCATTGCTAAACGTTTAAGCTATTGGCATTGCAAATAATAATGTTTGTTAGTTTTTTTTTCGTTTTTTTTTTTAAATAGCCCAGCAGTAGCATAACTGAAGGTGTAGTAACTTATGTGGCTAATAGAGGTTCCTTTACAACTCCACAGTGACATCTATTAACAGCCTGTGGTACTGCACACTTTTCTTGCTTTGTGAATTTTATTTTATTACTTATGCTACCGCTGGGATATTTAAAAAAAAAAAAATTACAAACATTATAATTTACAACACCAAAAGCTCAAACTTTCAGTAACGTGCGTACTATTGCATTGCAAATGCTTGTTTTATTTTATGTCTATCTAGTACAGGAGACTGAGCCCCAGAGATCTTTCTTGATGTGGTGGCAGACAATCAGATCTCATCTTGAAACCTGTTGGCGCCACAGATCCTCTGTGGTGTGAAATAATTTCTTTAAACTACTGAATGGATGTAGAAATCTTGGGATTTTTTCTTCACACTGTAAATCTCTGTCTTCTTGCTTACAATACATCTCAGTATTGTATAATCAGAGCCATTACAATTATGTAATTTTGTGGCTGCGGTGTTTTCCACATAATTATGGATTTGACACATCTGCCACAGAATCCATCACCAGCTGCATATTTTGCAGGTTTTACCAAAAAATGTTTTGGTTTATAGATCAAACGAATCAAGAGTTACTTAAAAATGAAGCAAAACATGTTGCTGCATAGTGAAAGAGCCCTCCGAGCAGTCAAGCTTTCAATCCTGTATTGCTGTATTTGAGTGTCAAACTGGTACTATTTAGGTGGAACCTTTGCCCAGACAGCATCAACATGCAAATAAAAAATAATAATAATCCTGCAATGCTGTCACAAAATGTGCAGCATTATCCTCCATAGCTTGCCTTTTCTTGCTACACAATTTAGTCAACCCATAACTTGATCTGCCCCTGTCGAAAAATCCCAGCGATCTTGTCCATAGTATTTGTCCATGTTGTCGTATCAGGAATTATTCTTGGCTAAATATCTACTCTGCAAGTATTTTGTTCTCACAGAAAATAGGCTTCAGAACGGTTCATCTCTTTCACCGAGATGATGACTCATGACAGGATAAAATAAGAAAACGCGTCTACCCTCCTACAGACTTCTGCCAAGAAACTACAGGGCACGAAATAGCGATGCGGCACGATCACCCAAAGTCTCAATTTTTTAAAGTACAATGGGGCATATTATCAAGGGCCTTATCTCTGCTTTTTTGGCTTTAAAAGCCAAAAAAGCAGTGATAATGTTTTCGCCCTATTACCAAGAGGATGATAACATGCATTAGCGCATGTTAGCACCCTTTTACCCAACGTCTCCCTTTGCATCTCTAATGAGATGCAAAGTGGGCGTCACTGGGCAGAACAACCATGTAAATATCACTGATGTGCACATTGCGATATTTACAAGGAGGCCCAGGCGTTTTTGCAGACGTTAGCTTTTGGCGAAAACCCTGGTTTTCACCAAAAACTAACGTCTGCAAAAATGCTGACTTACCTATACTTTACATTGGAGTTGGATTATGCTGATATGACCACAGGGTCATAACAGCAAGGTTATCGCAGTTTTACATGGAACATTGCTGGAAAACCAGCGATGTTCCATGGAAAACAACGCTATCGCTGGAATAATTATCACCATTGCGCTATGCGTTGTTAATACAACGCCAGCATGGTGATAATTATCAGCGATAGCCGGCGATAACAATTCTCACGCTAAGAACGGCCAGCGATAATGATCGCTGGCCGTTGATAATATGCCCCAATAGAAGTTAGCAACGTGCTGAAATATGTATCGTTAATTTGAGTTATGCAAATGTATTCAGAGACGGAACACTTCCACTAATATGTTTTCTTCCAGGTCAACATATAGGAACATAGAAGGAATAATGTGAATGTTTTGAAAACTGTACTTAAATAAATCATGAAATTGCCATTAAGTGGATGCTGAATTGGAATCAGAGACAGTAGATTCCCGCTGCACTTCACAATAATGACAAAGATATTTGAATTTAGCAGACTGTGAAAGAGCAGTGAGTAATCGTATTTCAAATCCAGTAATTATTCACACGTGCCCTTTCATCATCATGGGCCAGATGTAGGTAAATGTGAAATACCGATTTCTTAATAGCAAATTTTACCGATTCGGCATTAAGAAATCGGTATTTCCTATGTAGGTAAAGATTCGGTAAAAAATAGTGAATCCTTAATATTCCTTATTACCGAATTTATTACCGAATCGTCAATTGAGATTCGGTAAAAAGGAATAGCTACCCATTCATTTCTATGGGCTTGGAGGCCCATAGGAATGAATGTGAAGACATTCACTATTAGCGATTCGGTATTACCGAATCGTTAATAGCGTGAGGTATTTCAAGGGTGCCAGGGTGTCCAAAGGACACCCTGTTGCACCCCTGAAATGTACATGTGGCGCACATCCATGCCCTTAGGGCGTGGATGTGTGCCACATGGCACAATAAAAAAAGCAAAAAAGTGCTTTTTGTAAGGAAATCGCTACTTACCACCAACTTGAAGTTGGTGGTAAATAGCGATTCCTTAAGGCTGAGGTGCACTGTTTTCAGTGCTTCCTACATTGGATTGAAGGAATCGGTATTACCGATTCCTTAAATGCAAGAGCAATAAGGACCCGATTCCTTATTTACCTTTTCCTTACCTACATCGCACATGGCTAAATACCGGTCGGTAACGCTGAAATTTACCGAATTTCGCCGTTAACGACCGGTATTTAGCCACCTACATCTCATATTATTATTATTTTGACTAACAATACCACGCGTGACCACTGTGTGGCAATATTTACTTATTTCAGCCTTGCTTCTGTTTAAGCATCACCTTAATAATGCAAGATTTCCTTTCTTCGCCTAAAGCGTAGCAGCACTATGGTATTTATTCACAAAGACCTTTACAAGTGTGAGGAGTAGGGCTCCGATAGGTTTCCTTCATCTATGCATGCAATTCACAAAAGCTTGTGGAACATCTCCATTTACGCCTATCCAATCTGTTATGTGTGGAGATCTCTCCACTGCAAGTGTCTAGAAGTCCACACAAGTACATCTACCTCTGAGCTGTAAATCTGTGAGTAGCAAGGCGGAGTTACTGTACAACGTGCAATATCTACTGGTAAATCAGTCAGTCAGTCAGTCAATACTTTATTTCGGCTAACAATAGCCATAAAAGTCAACACATAAAACACAATACATAAGTCCATGATAAACAAATTACATACAATTGATAAAGGTGGATATTTGTCCATGATTAAGCAATACCAAATAAAATACAAATAACACATTAAATTAGCTAAAAGCCAGAGTTCTTATAATAAGAAATACTAAAAGTGAGGTAGACTTGAGGATGATCTGGTAGCTAGAGTAGTCCATAGTTCCTCTTTCTGCGATTACAGTTTATAACCGCAACGTTTCCTAATAAAGTACACATTGAATAGGTATCTACTTATGCCATATACCATTACTTGGGAGGAGTTAGATTTTAATATGCGCTCCGCTACTTTGTATGACTCAACCCCCATATTCCTACAAAGGGGTTTGATCCAAGAAGTCCTTGGTTTCTTGTAAGCCGGACAGAAAAAAAGAATGTGGGGAATATCTTCCCTAGCCCCAAGGGGACACATAGTACACGTATCCGTTCCATTTTCCCCAGCCCACCTACATGTGTAGGAGTTTATCAATAAAACCCCATACCTAAATTGTAGGTAAAGAGATTTTGCTAAGGGAGGAGCAATCTCATCCATAAATTCCTCGAAATTAGGTGAATCTTTTACGTTTAAGAAATTCTGGGTCAAAGTACCAATACGAGAGCCCAGAGTTAGTTCACCATTAACATGGGACCAAAAGGTATCCTTGAGGAGTTTTTTGGAAAACTGAGTCAAATTATGGGGCTCCTCCCAAAAATTAAAAAGCCCTAATCTCTTAAACGACGTGCAAATATATTTCAGCCATGGGGTTTTCAAATACACGTCCAACTTAATTAGTTCGATCAACCCATCCTTATAGTCTATCAGCTCAGGGGTTGACCATATCCTGATCCAGTACAATAATGGTCTTAATGAAGCTAAGTGCTCTGTTCTTTTGGGATTGATGTCTAAAAACAAGGGGACAACTGGAGTACGAGTCGGTATTTTAAGTAGACTACGCACAAATTTATTTTCTATCAACGCAAATTTGGTAGAATTACTGTATCCCCATATCTCGGCACCATAAAGGGCTGCTGATTGAGCCTTGGCTTTAAAAACCTCCAGTGCTGGTGTAATGGCTTTGGAGCTACTTGCTCCGTGCACCATTAGGATAGGGAAAGAGTTCTGTTTAAGGGACAGTAAGCTTTTATTCTGCTGGCCTTACCAGGTCAACTTGTTATCTAATATCAAACCCAAGTAGTTAAAGCTTTCTACCTTTTCCAGTATGCGGTTCTCTAAGAGCAAGTTTTTCCTAAACGTTTTGGTTGGATTTATGGCCATGTATTTTGTTTTCATTGGGTTAATTTCTAACCCCTTTTCCACGCAATAATTATGGAAAGAATTAACCAAATTTTGCAAGCCTCTCGGGGTCTGGGAGATAAGGATAGTATCGTCGGCAAAAAGTAAGGAGGTAATTAATTCACCAACTAACTTTGGGGAGTCGTGGGCACAGTTCCTCAGGTATGTTGGGATATCATTAACATACAATGAAAACAATGTGGGTGCTAATACGCATCCCTGACGCACCCCTCTATCTACAGGAATCGCTTTAGATAATTCTCCAGCTTTTCCCCATCTGATTTTTGCATAGTTCCCTGTATGGAGTTTAATGAGTTCATTAAGTAGCTCGCCAGGGATGTCTAGCTTCTTTAGAATGAGAGGCTAGGGGAAAATTGGAGATGGGCATAGGCAGGGCCACATAAAAACAAAAAACACCATAAAAGTGTAATTTAGCTGCAATTCATAAAAGGCTCTTAGTTCCAAATCTACTCAAGTGTACCTGGGCCATAATCCAGCCCATCTTTGAAGTAAATCACACTCCAGCCCTGGCCACATACCGGAACTGCAATGAAATCACCATGGAAATCAATGCAGAGAGAATTATGGTACCATCACAGAGGGAAAGAATCCTAAAATAATGGGAAATGTGCATGCAAGCCCACATAGTGCACACACATGCACACGGCACAATGTTCGGAAAAGTAACATTTTAACACATACACACAAAGAGGAGATATTTCAAATGGTATATAACCCAAACATAAGCGCATAACACAAAATATAAACAGAAAAGTTCCACTCTGTATTAAGACGAATAAATATCAATATACCAATTCTCTTTGGATGTGATCTGTAAATGCACACGTCTTGAGTGAACCAGCCTATGAGCTGACGCTGCCAAATGCCTGGAAGTCGGAGACACAGGACTGCAGGAGAGAGTCTCAGGGAAAAACATCTGGCTGAACTAGGACAAAGCCATCTTGCATGCTAGATGGAGTCCTGTGAGCGATGGAAACACCTCATGCCTACTATCTGAAGACAGTACACCGTTAGACCACAGTATGTGTAATGCATAACATACACGGCCATATAGAGCAAGGTTGGAAGGAACTGCTGTAACCAACATTACTAGGGTCATATTTACAAGAAAATGTTGGAGAGCGGAGCTGTGCCAAATTTGGCAGTGCCGCACTCCGACATGTCAAAAACACATGTGTGCGCCGTATTTACAACAATGCGTGCACCCCTGTGTTTTCCATAGTGATGGCACTAAAATTAGCTGCCTAGCGCCAACGCAGGCACCCTTGCAACATAGTGCAAGGGTGCCTGTGTTGCAGGGAATTATTTTTTATGTACAGGATACCTTCCTGCACATAAAAAATCAGTAATGGCGATGTGTTACTTCCAGGTGTGCTGCAGAATGCAGCACACATAGAAGTAGCAACTTGTCCTTCTTTAATGATTGTTTATGCGCAGTGAGGGACACCTTCCTGAACTTGAACAATCATTAATGGTGTTTTTCTCTTTCTATCTGTGCTGCAGAATGCAGCACGCATAAAAA
This sequence comes from Triturus cristatus, assembly GCF_964204655.1. Classification (NCBI taxonomy): domain Eukaryota; kingdom Metazoa; phylum Chordata; class Amphibia; order Caudata; family Salamandridae; genus Triturus; species Triturus cristatus. Next base: position 235,849,733 of record NC_140581.1, read on the forward strand.
AAGCAAAAATGAGGAGAAATAAAGTAGTTCTTGTTGCGCCATTCTAATGCCTGCTGATGCATGGCATTCGTTTTTGGCACTGCCACAGAGTTACAGATTAGTGTAAATCTGGAGCAGCGTCAAATGCAATGGGTGTTGCGGTGGAATGCCTACAGCAACACCCGTTGCATGCCCCTTTCACACAAAGTGATGCATGGAAAGGGGCTGTATTTCCAAGGCAGCAATAAGCCACAAACACCACTTGGTAAATATGGAGACGGGCATAGGGCCACCAGAACGTTGCTAAAAGTGACGTTCTGGTGGCGCTATCCCCTTGCAAATATACCCTCACAGTCTCATGAAACAAAGCAAAGCTACCAACCTCAGACATGTCCTTTAGGATTCCAAACTGATGATTGGCAGAAGACTGCAACTAGCAGCAGAGTGCTTCTCATCAACATAAAGAAGAGTCACAGATGACACCCCTGGACCTGTCTGGCACGTGTCTGGGCAGCACTGCCAATTCCAGAACCTGTAAAAAATACTGCAGTGAGATCCAATCATTAAGCAGACCACATCCAACGACCTGGACAGGAGACAGGGCATAAACCAGGCGATCACATTACAAAGTCTATGACAGTATGCATAGGAGCAAGGTGCAGCTGTGCAATTACCATCACGGTTGACATGCCAGTACTGGGGTTCTGCATGATTTCGCAACCGTCAAGGATGGCCCCCATATTGGTTCATCTTTCTGCTTGCACCCATTCTCTCAAAAGCATTGGCACTGAAGAAAAACTGCTGAGCGTAATCAATGCATGGAGATGGATGTTGCCAGAGTTCCACTAGTGAGGATAACAGGCCATTCTGACCCAAAATAATACACCCCAGGTGCATTGTTGAGCACCATCATGGATCCCATGTGAAATACAGATAATCTAAAAAAAAAACATGAGAGTTTCCAGCTTTGCAAGTTGCCCGAAGACAACCAACTCAAGATACCTGCGACCAAAGCAAGGTCAGGTAAACAGTGATGCTTAACCATCACCTTGCGTTTTCCAACCAGTGCACAGAAAGGCATCATGGCTGCATAGAAATACATGCAAACACTGAAACATGATCACCCATGGATCACCCAAAAGGGAACCAGCCAATAACCCATGCTGGCTGAAGAACAGCAACTCCATGCTAGGAGCATCCCAAAAACAGTGTTACACAAGAAAAGAATGAAAAGTAAATCTTATCTCTCTCACAGACAAACACGGTGCACAGAGGCAACAAGAACCTGTTCATAAAGGATGGGTTGTGGGGAAAAGGAGGCTGTATTAAAACCCAATACGAAGTGTAGGAGTCAAGACTTTAAAAAAAATGAATATGATTAATTTTTGTCATTTCTTTTATTTAAGTCAGTTATGACCGCACGTCTCGAGAGTGTGATATGCCCATATCTTAGGAGTTTGGAAGAAGGAATAATATTCTATTTCAGACTGACTCTAAAATCACCTCTTCTCTAAGAGGCTACCTTTAGGCAGACTGCTGATTTATGTGATATGTGTCAGAAATAAAAACAAATTATTTGAGGTGGGAAAATTAGAAACCCTTGTCACGGTGAACCATCCAAGTCACTAAATTAATTTGAGCTCAGTCCTCTGGTAGCTATGTCACAGATCACACAAGCTTAACTTTCAGCAATGTGTAAAGTATTTATACAGTACCAAAGCAGTAATAAAGTCAAAATGCAAAATAATAAAAATACCAAACTGCATTAGAAACAATTGAATAAACAAAATGACACCAAAATTACAGCAATGCAACCAGAGATAGGCAAATCACAAGTGTCCTCCCACATCGAACACTAAAATCTAGTTTGAAGCCGGCACTATACCCACAACAAACCAAAAGACAGAAGTCCGGTAGGATAAAAGCAATGTCCATCATCAACCAGACAGGTGGTCCACAAGAATCGTCTTGGCATCCTGTTCTCTTCCTTTTAAATGTGTCCCAAGTGCTACATGTGGCTCAACAGACCCGAGAAGTAGGATTTGACCGTGTGGTGTCACTGGATGCCCACTCTGAATGGTTTGTGAAGTTCAGTTGAGTTATCTCTGCCCATTTAGCTCAGCCGAAATTTTGCTCCTCGGAGGCATTTCACACCTCGTTCACAATTATTCAAGCCTGAGCACATACTGGGAGAAACTGGAGAGTTAATGCAAATTTGCCTTTAGGAACTTCAGGCAGGTTAAAGGTAACTTTCTAAAGTTACTTTTCCGTAATATTTATTATAAATCGCAATTCATCATTGGAGTGGATTCTTAAGGACTATTAAAAATAGTGGTTTAATTATTTATGAAAAATATATGGTTCAAATTTTTTTTTAGCTGGTCCGATTCTCAGGATACAATATTAGTATTTCAATCTGTACTCTGATTTTCTACATAGAACATGTAGAATGTACAACCTTGTCACTGTATGGACATGGAAACATTAATTTAATGCATATCCCAGTTTTAAATACCATACACCATACCTGCTGTGTAGTTCCTACTGATCAGTGGGATCTGCGCATTGTTTGGACAACATACACTAGGGGCTTGGTGTCTACACTGATTCCAGACACCCCCGCAAGATATGTTGGCCTATAGACCAGCTAGCTCACAGTGCCACCGAAAGCCCCCCCCCCCTAACTTACCAGGGAGCGAATGGTCTCTGGTAGCCACTGAACATGACAACTCTGTCCCCTCAGGGATCGTGGAAGCAGTACAGAACCTTTCGCTCAGTCACTTGTGCTAACTTATTTTCAGAGAAATATACAGAGAATACACAGTGGGACATTTTCAATACGTTTTATTCTTGCATAAAATACCTGTGCTGCAATGATCAATAGACAGAAGCAGATAAACGTGATTACAAGCACCAAAAGTGTGAAGAGTAGATATAGTTCTACCATGGTGCTGAGACAGTATATATATTCTGGCATATAAAACAAAGCAGTAATCAAGTGTACTCCTACGATGCGAACCTAAGTGTACCTAGAGTGTGTGTAAGTGTAAAGCCAAGAATCCCCCAAGGGATGATCCAACCCCATTACCTGATGGGAAAGAATGAAGGACCCAGTCTTGGTCACAAACTGGAGCCCCCTCACGAGATATCAGACAGCTGAGTGGTGATTTCTCAGCATACATGGACCTCGGTATCAGCGGAAGTGCCTCCTCTGCCTTTCTATCGGGATGCTCATCTTTTATAATAGAAAGCAGCCTTGCGATGTGCGTATAAATTAGCAATGTTATGGATATGTAGCTAGCCCTGTCACCCCGTGGATGAAGATATTGATGAAATTTTTACATAGTGCAAACAAGACCTTGTACATGATATTCAGGGCATTATGATAATGTTGTGCGAAGCTAGATGTGTAAACAAGTTTGGTTTCAGGGAAACTAATCCAACATTGTTGTGCATGCAAATATGTGCAAAAGGTCACAGCTGGAAATGTTATTTGTGAAGACAATGTAAGAAATAAGCTGCTTTACTACATAGGCCTAACTCAGGAATATAACATACAAGGCTTACATATTTACTAATATTTAAAGAGGAGGTTTTTACATGTTAAAAGGGGCTAATTTAACAGGACGCACACAGGTTTTACACTGCAGTAGTCAGGCTTCACAGGGTTGCCTTATTGTCTTTTGTCACACTAGTGGATTGCACAACAAGTACCACAATCCAAAGGTGACCGTTACATTTTCATACCATGGGCATAGTGCCGCACCATACACTATGGCCTTATAGAAAAGTTAAATATACAAACAGGAATAAGCCAATTTCTCCATGTTTTAGGGGTCAGACGGCACATAATGAATACTAGACAGCAGTGCCCCAGTGTGCAGAGTCTAAAAACCTGCAATAAAACAGGGTTTAGCAAAAGGCATAACATCGGGGGTGACCACACAGAAAAGGCAGAGTTCCTACAATAAGTTGTAATTTACGTTGCATTATGCAGTGTTCTATGCTATTCCATGTTATTTTGTTATTTTATACTATGCTATATAATTCTGAGACTTTAGTTTGTTATGTTCTCTATGGCACTTTCACCCAAACAGGTCTAAAAAATTGCATGACATGATGTCATTGTACACTGCTGGAACAGCAAATGGTGACTGTGCACATTAATATTGAAGCTTGTGAAGGTTGTGCTTCTCAGCTGTCAGAATGGTATTGCAGAGTTTTGAGACATTGATCTTCCCCCAATGTTTTTCTACATAGAAGATTGGAATCTCTTAAAGCAGAGATTTTGATGCAGAGCACTGGGAGCAGGCAAATAGTGTTACTTCTGAAAAGATTTACTCACAAATCATTGGCAATGATAATAAAAGCCTGGTGAGCCACATTTGGAATGGGAAACTTTTCTGAACAGGCAGCCGTTGCAATAAGTGTAAAAAAGGATGTTGCTTTCCGTTATTTCTTCAAGTCAAACTGGATTCTTGCATCTGCGAATGGATCTCTTTGTAATCAAGAATGGAAAAGGCAGGAAGACCCAATAAATCCCAAATCCATATTTTACTTTGAATTAAACTTTTACATTCACAACTGCTGCAAAATGAGGGAATATCAGAAAGCCTCTAAGATGGTTCAGTTGAAAAATAGCACTTTTAGAGACAAGAGGAACCAGAGACTTCAGTGAAATCTCAGAGTCAAATTCTAACATTTCTCAGAGAGAGTCTGAGGCCACCACCTGGTCACCGATTCTTTTTAGCTCCTGAGCTTTTTTTTTGGAATGATGTAATTAAAGGAAATTGGTGGATATCCATCAACGAACTAAAAAAACGACTGCTTTCTCCCATAGATGTACAAAGCACACAAACCAGGGATTGACTAACACTTTGTCCAGCCATATGTCAATCCACCTCGAGTACCCTCATTCATTTCAGATATTAGGCAACCAGGTGTCGAGGACACCTCCATCAAACTAAATCAATCTTAAAAATTCAGCCTCAGCTACAGAGCGCCAGGCTCCTGACTCCACTCTTTAGAACCCACCACAAACTGCACAGAGACTGTAGGTACCTTGTGGGTCTCATCTTCTCCACAGTGTGTGTGGACCACAGTGTGGAGTTGTCTTCCCTGTGCCAACTTTATACATAACAGAAAGAAGCCACAGTGTGGTCCAGTGGACCATAACTGGCAGTGCTTAATTTGAGCCGGTGGTTCCCGATGCTTGGCACTTACACATAATTGTCAGCACCGGCACATATGTCAGTCTGCACATGGTGGCACTGTCATTTGAATTTAGAGATAAGGACAAAAGCTGTTTATTAATTCAATACACACAAAAAAAATGACTATTACCTACCCCTCAGGCCGTTTTTTAGGTCTCGCCTATTCTATCCCGCAGGGATGGATAGGCGAGATTATAGTAAGCAGTCCGAAAAGTCTACCTAGCTGCGGATCGCGTACAGTTCAAGTGAACACAATCATCCGCATTGTCAACAACTGCCACAACCACGCGCATTCTTTACAGCTTCCATTTTCTACCAGACACTTCGTGCATGCGCGCCATGCTCTCCCTCTGTTGCCACACACATTCAGCTCACCAGGCTGCACACACCCTCACTCTCCATATGGTCGCACGCCTTTTCTTTGATCTCCGCCGCGCGTTCTCACAGGCTCTTCTCTGCCCACGTGTCTCTCCCCTTCCGTGTAGTTCCGCCCCGCCTTCTCTTTCTCGCATTTTTTTTGGGGGGGGCTTTGTGTGACTGACTACTTGACATCGTGCCTATGAGTTTTGCATGCATCTATTATATTTATTTACTTTGAATGTTTTTTTTATTTAACTTTCCACACCCAAACACGTTCATTGGTTCCTTTCCTTCTTACATTCTTATGCGAAAAAAAAATCACTCTCTCCTCAAACAGCACTTTTAATCTGTCTCGCCTCTCTGTGTTTTGCTGTCTGCCCTCGTCTTCAATAGTTTCCAGCCTCTGTGTTCTGCTTTATGCATCCAAACACGTATGCTTTTGTCTGAGTTTCCTGCTTACATTCACATGCAAAACAAACAAAAAGTCACTCTCTCTACAAACAGCACTTTTATCCTTTTATTCTGTTTTGCCTCACACAATGCCCTACACACACTAGACCACACAAAATGCCACCTCACACACTGCCCTACACACATTAGACCCCCCAAACTGCCACCTCACACACTAACCTACACACATTAGAACCCGCAAAATGCCAACTCACACACTGCCCTACACACATTAGCCCCCTCACACTCTGCACCCCCTCACCCTCAAATAAATAAGAATACAGTTTACTTCCAAGGCACTGTAGTCATTTACGTGAGCCACTGTCAGATTGTGTATTTTTTTTAAATACTAATACAGCCTTTAAAGAAAATAGAAATACAGTTTACTGACAAGTCACTAACCAACACTGCCCCCTCGCACACAGACCACAAACACTGCCCCCTCACACATACCACTCACACTTACCCCTCCACACAGACCACTCACACTTACCCCTCCACACAGACCACACACACACTGCCCCCCTCACACAGACTACACACACTGCCCCCTCACACAGACCACACACACTGCCCCCTCACACAGACCACACGCACTGCCCCCTCACACAGACTACACACACTGCCCCCTCTCACACAGACTACACACACTGCCCCCTCTCACGCAAACCACACACTGACCCCTCCTCACACACTGACCCCTTGACACACTGCCCCCACATACACTGCTCTCACACATTACCCACTCACAGTACTTTAGGTCACACACACTGCACCCTTACACCCTGCACACACACACAGCCCGCACCCTTACACACTCACACTGTGACCTCATACAATTCCCCCTCACACACTGCCCTCTTACACACTGCCCCCTACTTTGTATGATGTCAGTAGGTGCCTTTTCTAAATTTTAACAAAAACACAAACGTTACAGGATCAAAGCGTTTCTAAAACTCATCAGTAGATTTTTGTTTTTTTTCGTCGGTTAATGTCTATTGCTGCTAGGTGTTTTGTGCTTAAATTAGAATTATTGTTTAACTTTATTTAACAAATGAACAAATTTCACACTGCCCCCTCTCACACAGACCACAAACACTGCCCCCCTCACACATACCACTCACACTTACCCATCCACACAGACCACTCACACTGCCCCCCTCACACAGACCACACACACTGCCCCCTCACACAGACCACACACACTGCCCCCTCACACAGACCACACACACTGGCCCCCACACAGACTACACACACTGCCCCCTCTCACACAGACTACACACACTGCCCCCCTCTCACACAAACCACACATACTGACCCCTCCTCACACACTGACCCCTTGACACACTGCCCCCACATACACTGCTCTCACACATTACCCACTCACAGTACTTTAGGTCACACACACTGCACCCTTACACCCCGCACACACACACAGCCCGCACCCTTACACACTCACACTGTGCCCTCATACTATTCCACCTCACACACTGCCCTCTTACACACTGCCCCCTAGTTTGTACGATGTCAGTAGGTGCCTTTTCTAAATTTTAACAAAAACACAAAAGTTACAGGAACAAAGCATTTCTAAAACGCATCAGTAGATTTTGGGGTTTTTTCGTCGGTTAATGTCTATTGGTGCTAGGGGTTTTGTACTTAAATTAGAATTCTTGTTTAACTTTATTTAACAAATGAACAAAGTTCACACTGCACCCCTCTCACACAGATTACAAACACTGCCCCCTCACACATACCACTTACACTTACCCCTCCTCACAGACCACTCACACTTACCCCTCCACACAGACCACACACACTGCCCCCTCACACAGACTACACACGCTGCCCCCCTCACACAGACTACACACACTGCCCCCTCTCACACAGATTACACACACTGCCCCCCTCGCACACAAACCACACACACTGACCACTCTTCACACACTGACCCCTTGACACACTGCCCCCACATACACTGCTCTCACACATTACCCACTCACAGTACTTTAGGTCACACACACTGCACCCCGCACACACACACAGCCTGCACCCTTACACACTCGCACTGTGCCCTTATACAATTCCCCCTCACACACTGCCCCCTAGTTCGTACGATGTCAGTAGGTGCCTTTTCAAAATTTTAACAAAAACAAAAACGTTACAGGATCAAAGCGTTTCTAAACCGCATCAGTAGATTTTTGGTTTTTTTCGTCGGTTAATGTCTATTGGTGCTAGGTGTTTTGTGCTTAAATTAGAATTATTGTTTAACTTTATTTAACAAATGAACAAAGTTCACGTGGACGTTGCGGTCTGAAAATGTTGTGGCGCGCGCGCGCCGCGCTCTCCCTCTGTTGCCACATGCATTCAGCTCACCAGGCTGGACACCCCCTCACTCTCCATATGGTCGCAAACCTTTTCTTTGATCTCCGCAGCGCGTTCTCACAGGTTCCTCTCCGCCCACGCGTCTCTCCCCTTCCGTGTAGTTCCGCCCCGCCTTCTCTTTCTCGCAACTTTTCCGGAATCTCGGCTCTGTGTGACTTACTACTTGACCTCCTGCCTCTGTGCTTTGCATTCATCTCTTATATTTATTTACTTTTGAATGTGTGTTTCATTATTTTACTTTACGCACCCAAACACGTATGCTTTTGTATGACTTTCAGTCTTTGCTTTCCTGCTTACATTCTGATGAAGATCACTCTCTCCACTAACAGCACTTTTATTCTGTTGCGCCTCTATGTGTCTTGAGGTCTGCCCTCGCAAGTCACCTGCATCTGGTCCTTCACATACACTGGCCCCTCGCACCCAGACCACACATGCTTTCTAAAACACATCAGTGTGATGTTTGAGTTTTTTCGTCGGTTAATGTCTATTGGTGCTAGGTGTTTTGTGCTTAAATTAGAATTATTGTATAACTTTAGTTAACAAATGAACAAAGTTCACACTGCCCCCCTCTCACACAGACCACAAACACTGCCCCCTCTCACTCAGACCACACATCTATCTATCTATCTATCTATCTATCTATATAGCTATCTAACTATCTATCTATCGCCCACACTCTATCTATATATCGCACTCTATCTATTTATCGATCGCCCTCTAGCTATCTATCTATCACCCTCTAGCTATCTATCGCCCTCTATCTATCGCCCTCACTCTATCTATCACTCTCCCTCACTCTATCTATCTATCTATCTATCTATCACCCTCCCTCACTCTATCTATCGCCCTCCCTCACTCTATCTATCGCCCTCCCTCTATCTATCGCCCTCCCTCTATCTATCGCCCTCCCTCTATCTATCTATCGCCCTCACTCTATCGCCCTCCCTCACTCTATCTATCGCCCTCCCTACCTCTATCTATCACCCTCCCTCTATCTATCTATCGCCCTCCCTCTATTGCCCTCCCTCTATCTATCTATCGCCCTCCCTCTATCTATCTATCGCCCACTCACTCTATCTATCGCATCACCACAGAATCACTCAGCACCACCACAGCATCACTCAGGGGCACAACAACATCACTATGCGCTACCACAGCATCACTGAATGCCACAGTATCACTCGTCGCCACCACAACATCACTCAGCGCCTCCACAGCATCAATCTGTGCAACCATTCAACAACAACTGGTTCAAATATGTTCTCTCAATGTTTCAAGCTTTATTACAAATGTCACAAAAAGATGTTAATATTTCACTTCTGTTCTTGGATTTTCGTCACAATAAAATACACTAAACATAATCTTCACAAAAGTTATTTACAAAAATTTAAGCTATTGCCATTATAAATTACAAGAACTTTTATTTAAGTATTAATTATTTAAAAAAATTAAAAGCCATTGTTATTTATAATATCAATACATCTAAGTCACGTAAATACAACACATATTGCCTTACAAATGCTATAGGTGTCACATTTGCAAAAGTTGCAACTATTGGAATTGCAAATGGCAAAGCTATTAATTTAGCTATTTTCAAAACCAACACATAAATACAAAATTTGGCATTTACAATACCAATAGCTCAAACGTTCCTAATGCGAGACCTATTGCATTGCAAATGCTTGTATAGTTTTGGGAGGCTGGAATTGTCACACCTTTAAAAGAGTGATGATTAGTAATGTGTTGACGCTGTCACTGTCAGCTCTGGCAAAGGCAACGGGTTGAGCAAGCTGCAGTGGTCTCCTGACGATGGCCCCGCCACTTATGTTTTTTACAAATTAAGCACTGAGAACTGGTTATTGGTAGGTGAGTCGAGCAAGGCTCGCTATGTGTAAGGCTAGCTGGAGGAAGATAGCCGCCGAGTAGGAGCTCTCCGCCAGTGCTCCCGGGCTGGGGATTACCAAACCGGTAGTTATACCCCTGTTTGACCGGCCTTCCACCCTCCACCCAGATTGTAACTACCTAACTACATGTTTCACTGGATCTCCCACTTACCTGTGGGGACGATCTTCAGGGACTCCAGGAACTCGTCGTCGGCTTCTCCGCTTATCACCAGGACCGAGCCCGCCTAAGAGGACGAGCGGTGACTCCTCCACCTCAAAACAGACCGATGCTGTGTCACTACTCTATCGGTGGCTCGTCATCGGCCTCGCTGCTCCACTGCCGTACTGTACTTGGTTCTGAGGTGAGCGTGTTTTCTTTTGCACGTCTGCTGCTCCGCTCCCTGCCAGGTTTGCAGACGCCGAAATGAGCGAGCTGGTTCCCCACCGCCAGACGGACAGGAGCTATGTCGTTGACGGCTCTTCCCTTGGGGTGAGCATTCTCTTCGCATTGTTCTCCGGCAGCTGCTGATATGTAGAAGCTGGCTGCGACACTGCGGTGGCCTGGGCAGTGGTGCTCTGGTCCGCCATCTTGTGCAGATTGCTCCGCTGCCGGGATCACACACGCCGAGATGAGCGAGCTGCTTGCCCCCACCGCCAGACGGACGGGAGCTGTATTAGGGGCGGCTCTTTCCTGGGGTGAGCGTAATTTTCACCCTGTTTGTACTTCTCGTCCTGCCGCCGCAATAGCGATGCTACTGTGACCTTGAGCGGAGATGCCCTGGTCCGCGATGTTATTATAGTTACTGCTCTTTCATTTCATTCTTCAGCTGGAGTGCACCTACCTGTGCTCCCCAAGGCCAGTGAGGCATAGGTAAGGAGGCAGCATCAGGCATGGAGCGGATTTGGAACTCTGCGGCTCGTCCTGATCCTAAAATGGCGGCCGGAGCACTAAAGCGGGCAAACCTCAGTAGCAGAGGCCCAGGATGCTCCAGAGAAGAGGGAATTCACAAGCGGGAGGCCTCTGGGACCGCAGAGGAACAGTGTGAAGATCAGACGCGATGAGTGTACTGAGCTGTACCCAATGCCTGATTCTAAGATAGCTGCCACTGGGGACATCTGACACACCAATTTTCTAATAATGGCCACCATGAGTGGACCTCTTTCCACACACTCCTTCTCCCCTTGTTGGGGATGGATCCAGCAATTATACCCTGGAGTCTCAGAGACCCCTCTGAGAGAGTCCACAGAGACAAGGGAGTCTCACACAGCGGAGGCCTGGGTTTTTATCCCATTACCGCCGAGAGCACAGCACCATACACCGTGACCGGCACGCTCAATGGAACTTTTGTACTATGCCCCCCTAGGCGGAAACTATAACCTTTCTGTATGTACTGCGGTGCCCGAGCAACCTTTGGCCGATGACCGATGGAACTGTCCCAAGCAGCTATAGAGAAGTTTGGTTCTGGTTCACCCCTCGGCCGTCACCTACCCAGCCAGACGTCGGACACTGTTTTTCCACGTCTCCCCGTTGTGCCTCCTACACCCTCCTCTTCCCTTCATTATTCTCCGTCTACCCCCCTATTCCTTTCCCTTGCTCCCCTAATCTTCTCTCCCCTTGCCTATTTTTTTCCTCATGTTTATGCTTTGCTTTTGTACTCATGTAGTTCCTGTAACTATGCTCCAGTAACTGATGTAACTTTGTAACCATGTTCTGAAACAATGTTTCTTCCTCATGTAAAGCGCTCTGATACCTCCGAGTCTAGCCAGCGCTATATAAAACTTTTCAAATTTTTTTTTTTTAAAACAATAAGGCAGATGAACCCAAGCGTAACACCCAAAAGGGCGTTTCATCTTCTTTTGGCAGTTCAAACACATGTGTGTGACACTTTACAGGTGAACACTGCTCTTTATGTGTCTCTTTCAAGAGTTGTACTAACTTGGGAGCCAACTCAGTGGCTAATATGTACCATTTACTCGACTGAAGCGTGAACCCCACTCCTGAAATCGTTCTGTTTGTGACGTCAGGGTAAGCCGGGGATATCAACAATATCACCTTTCCTTTCATAAACGTAACTTTATACTTTTTTTGGAAAGGCTTCTTGTGCCACACTGATTTAAGATATGCCTGGTGTATGCATTTAAAACAGTGCATTAATGTGCTCTTGGAAAAAGTGAAAAAATACACTGCCCCGTGATGTTAAACGGGATAAGAGATATTAACCCACTGGCTAAACAGCACAGTATGTAAACAGAAAATCTGGCTTCAAATCAGAACTTCCCAGCTTGACCAAACTGTGTGATCTTGGTCAATCCACTTTACTGCTCTGGGCCTCATTTTCGTTGCATAACATATCTGAGGCCACCTCAAAGACGTTTGCTTCAGGGTGTGCCCCGTACAAATCTTGTCTTCTTTATGGCTTGACAGGCCATAGTATTTCTCAATCTATAACAGCAAAATTGGCCATATAGAAAGGGCACAAGACAACTGACTTGACTCTTGGCTTACTCATTGCACTATTGTCAGAGCAGAAGGGCAGACATGAATATTTCTAAGTTCTCAGTGTGATTCACTCTTTCACTTGACGGGCCAGGCTGCACCCCTGTCTCAGGGCTTGCTTGGCGCTCCCTAATCATTTGCTATCTTACTCTTCTCTTCAGCAGGATTCAATAGGATAGGAACTTTCAGTTTTTCAAGTTCCAGCAGTCTGACGATTAGTCTGCAAAATATTTCTTTGCAAGGCTAAATTGGGTGAAACTGTCTATGAAAGGAGGTGAAAGATGAAACCGATTAAAAACTCGCATTGGCAAAGCCACTAGGACTGGCCTTGTAAGCTTATGCCAGAAAAATAAAAACCAGAAAAAAAGCAGTCTACTTCCTAAACATGGCACCATCTGTTTGCAATAAATATTTAACATTTATATATATATATCGCCAAACAATCCTTCACTTCAAATGAAGAAAATTCAGGTGACCCAAATCTGCCACAGAATAAGATTTATTGGCTCCTCTGATCGTTTCGGTTTGCGCCTTGTTCACGGTCAAATTACGGTAGCACATCAATCAGGTGCACATATACAAAATAAACAGTGAAGACAGACTCTTTCACACATGTGCTAAGAGCAAGCTGCCACCCCGCCCACCATATTTAAATGGGCTCCCAAGCATATTCAATATAGGACCAGTCGTTACATATTATATAACCACATACTCTCGATCAATTAAATAGACCATCAAAATCATAAAATATAAAAATGCCAGTTTTATAATCCCAGGTCTCACCAAAAAAATTAGCATTGCAGTCAAATATCCCAGATTCAGCAGTCACGACTCAGCATTAGCGTATATATAAATGCCTCCGCCGTCAACCTTTTCCTCCGTATTTACTGTTGATTGCATAATGTCGACCTAGTTCTTCAAATGTGCCACCAAATAAAATATCTTGTCCACAAAGACCAGCTGGGCCATATACAGTAAAATACATGATTCAAATAATAAATATATCTGTAAAATACATGCAACTGTGCATGCATTATTTATAATGCAACAGAACAAATGAAAAAAAGGAAACACTTCATGCCCGAGTGGGCTAATGCATGCATCCTAACAATTCATGCTGCTACACATAAAGACTGATTCTGCCCAATGAGCTAATGCAACATATAGTTACGTGACAACGATGAAAATGCAATGCTCTTGTAATGAAGACGAAAGGTGCTTGGGCAACTTCTCTACATCACATATAGTGAGACACCTACGTGAAATAAGATAAGATAAAATCAATTAAAAACCATGAGAACTTCCTTGCCATAGTTTATGACAGTACTACCTTCTCACAGACGAACTAAAAACTGCAAATTAAATTCAGCTTATCATCTCACAGTTCCCAACTCCAAATCAGCCCAGATGCAGCGACAGTTCTTCACTGGAATTGAGGACCAAAGGTGTCAAAATATCGAAGTCTATGATATACCTCGATTCCAATTTACGCAATTTCTGTTCCCTATTGCCCCCACGCATTTCAAGTTCCACAGAATCAATCACAAAAAGTTTCAGCAACTTCGCATTCTGAAAGTGAGTTTCAAGGAAATGAGGGGCTACTGGATAATGTTTATCATTAAGTCTTAGAGCTCGCATATGCTCTAAAATACATACTAAAAGTAGCATGGTGTTTCCTAGCAGGCTCGTGCACATAGAGGAGTTCTAGAGAAGCCCTTTTAGTTTAAATAAACTTCAAAGGGAAATAGGATTCTTATTGGTGTAAAGGAAAGATAGTACTGGCTTTTAATTACTGTGCCCCTGAAGACATAGTTTACCACAGCAGGTCACTACAATAAAAGACATAAGGTAAAGAACTGAAATCAAAATGATTGGCAAAGTTAATTAGTGGCACACCAGTCTTGGCACTGAAATTTAATAATGTTTAGGAAGATGTGTTATCGGACAAAATGCGTCACTCTCAGAGTGTGAATGCGTGAAGTGGTCTGGACTTGCCTTATTTCAGTAAAATCGAAAATGAAATGACAAACCACAAGATGGCGCAAGAGTTTAGAGAAAACTCCCAGAATGCTGCTTAACATCTGTGGAAAACTGGAGAAGGCTGACTTCAGCTGGGAATTTCCTTTTGCTCATTGGATCTGGTCAAACAAAACGCAGAGTAATGGAACTACTAAGAAACGAGATGTGTCTCTCCTGGGGTGTTAAAGACTGACACGCCAGTAATGTGTCTCATATTTACATTTTACAGATGTAATATGTGAATTAATTTAAATGCGTTTTCCCATATTTCAGCAGTTGTGAGCTAGTTTATTGTTTATAAATGTTTGCTCGACATTATGTTGTATTTATGTAGTGGATTTTATAATGTGTTCTATACAAATGGAAAATAAAAAATAAAAAACTCCAGTCTGATGAAGTCACGGATAATCATGAGACACCACAAACGAAGAAGAGACCATCAGAAACAATATGGTGACAAAAAAATCACACAATTGGGAAACACCGAAGGGCCTCATTGCTCGGCTGGATGGAGCTTGGAACGAAAGGGGGGCAGGTAGAACAAGCATGGATACATGCTCTCCCAGGGAGTTCTTAAACAACATTTTAAAAAATAGTCCCCTCAAGTGGAAGTGGAAGCATAAAACGTATCCAATCAGAATACTGTGATACGAATTGCTTCTGGGACTGACTAACACAAGAATGGATAGGGAGGAAAGGCATTGAATCTGGAGCACACAACTAAGATAGAAAACAGTCATCCGATCAGGAGAGGTTGACCCAAAGCCCTTTCTACGGATATGGGAAACAATACGGCTGCCTAAAGCCATCTGTAAATGGTCCATTAATCCTCAAGTGGACTAACATTTCAGTGGGTGTGCACATGTGCAAAATCAAAATGCCATCACTCACACTCAAGAAAGCCAGTGTCTGAAACGGGTTGACCATTGCTCCATGCACTATACTGCTATGGGCAGAAGAAAAACGTCAATGACATTTAAATAGATGAATAAATGAAGAGGGTGGCCAAAAGCCCAGATATGTATGTATATATATATATATTCACTGAAAAAACCATAGGTTTCACACAAGTTATAGTTAGCTGTACATTTCACTCGTAAAAAACCAATGAAATTCCCCCGTTATAGTTAGTGCAGGCAACTATAACTCACGCGACCGCAATCCTCTGCTGATGCTAATACTGTATTTAGACACTTATTTGCCCATGTCTTCTTCCATTAAATTTTAGCTATACATATATTACAAATATTTTTTTTTCATAAAGACACATATGTCATCAGCAGAGGATTGCGGTCGCGTGAGTTATAGTTGCCTGCACTAACTATAACGGGGGAATTTCATTGGTTTTTTACGAGTGAAATGTACAGCTAACTATAACTTGTGTGAAACCTATGGTTTTTTCAGTGAATTTGCAAGGTTTTTTAAATGCTAATTCCTAACTATAACTTGTGTGAAACCTATGGTTTTTTCAGTGAATTTGTACGGTTTTTTAAATGCTAAGTTACTTTACGCCATTCGTGGCGTGCGCGCCCAGTTAACCCAGTTCGTTCCGTGCGCGCACAGTGAGCACGCGGTGCGCTTCACGCACCGCGCGCCCACTTTACGCGGGATGGGCCATGTACGCAAGATGCGCTTCGCGCACCGTGCGCACATGGGGGAAATATTATGCGCTTCGTTGTGAAAGTTATTCATTTGTACTTTTCATTTGGAAAATATGCCATGCACAAATGGTGTCCTACGGGCACCATTTGCACACGGGGTGGGGAAAATGTGGATAATTTTTTATTTTTTTTTATTTTTAACCGTACGAATCCTCGCGAAATTTTCAAAACTAATGGGGCGCTACGCTCCGCTCCTACCCTGAAAGTCTCGGGGGGATTCGTCAAGCGGGGGCTGAGAAAAAAGGGGGGTCCCAAAACGCGTTTTCCCCATGCATTTTCCCATAGGACCTTTAGTCAGAGCTACAGCCCGAACGGCTGAACAGAATTACTTGAAATTTGGCAGAGAGGTAGTCCTCAGGTCAAGGATGTGCCTTTTGTAGGTCTGGTGTAAATCTGTTCAGTAGGTCCTGAGAAAATAGCATTTAAATCAATATATATATCTGTAAGCGCGCAGGGTGTGCGCACAGTGAAAAAATAAAAAATAAATACATAACTTAGCATTTAAAAAAACGTACAAATTCACTGAAAAAACCATAGGTTTCACACACGTTATAGTTAGGAATTATCATTTACAAAACCTTGCAAATTCACTTAAACAAGCATTTGCAATGCAATAGGTCTCGCATTTGCAAGAGTTTAAGTTATTAGCATTGTAAATGACAATGCCTTTTATCTATGTAAATAAAAGGCAATGACATTTACAATGCCAATAGCTCAAACTTGCGTAAATGCGAGACCTATTTCATTGCAAATGCTTGTTTTAGTTTACTGTCATTGCGATGGCTACTCCTGCCTCAAGTGTGCTGGGGGATGTAGAGATATAAAACCGTGTTGCTACCCCTGTCTCGGACCCCACAGCCACAGCACACTAGTTTACTTTCTAACACCTAAAACAGGAAAACTACGTGGGCAAAAAAAAAACATAAATCCGGACTTAGCTGAAAGAAAAAAAAAATCTGAAGTAATGGCTAACTCAAACTCATTGACTCATCGACGTAATCATTACTTGAGATCCCAGTAGTGAATTGTCAGATCCTTTAAAAAAAAAAAAAACACAGGCTCACCAAGACACAATGCAGAAAGATTTAACACCACAATAATATGCTATCAAGCTCGGCATGCAGGGAAACCTTCCGCAGGCCACAGGAAAACTACATCATGTTTATTTCCAAGCCCTGGCAGACTGAGAGCCAGCCCTGCGAAGTGTTGAGCGAGATATCCATCGCAGCCCGCACAGGAGCAGCCGAACACTAAAGGCCTCTGGGAATTCTGCTGCTGCCATAGTTTAAGTCAAGAGATGCTGTCACTCTGGTTCAGAAGAGAACTTAGATAAAACATCTTCTCTCAAATACTGCGCCCGCCTCCATTCCAGTCCCATCTCCGCACCTTTGACCTTTCCCATGTGCCGCTCTATAAGCATATTACACTTGCACTCACATATATCGGATATTTTGTTAATAATTGTCTGTGCTTCTGTAACCTGTACCAAACAAGAAATTGCTGAACTTCTTCCGCTTCACCATCAAGGCTACTCCAGTGCTTAAGATGGAAACATGAAACTGAGATGGAAATGACGGAACACCGGTACTCGCCCTCTCAAAATAACAAGCAAAACAGAAAGCAGCTCCGGGCTGGGGAGGAGACCTGGGAGGGCTGCCCGCGCATGTGCAGTACCTGTCACTTTCGCGTGCAGCCGGTGTGGGAGCTGAAGTCCCGGGTCCCAGGAGGGGGCCCGGGTGAAGAGCGGCAGATAGCAGTGCGGGGCTCCCATGCATAAGGAGAGAGCCCCGCGTCGTGCTGGCAGTAGTGGAGCTGGAGTGCTCCGGAAGCCGCCGTTCAGAAGGATTCCCCCCGCAGACCGGGTGAGTTCTCCATATGTCGAAAGTGAAACTAAATGCTGGCTTGCGAGGGAAGAGGGACAGGAGATGTGCACGCCGCGTGGCTGTAGGCGCGTACACCAACTCAAATCCGCCAAAAGCCTGCGCGTGCACATCTCCTGTCCCCCTTCCGAGGCAAGTCAGCAACAATAGATCTCGCTGGCGACAGCAGCGCTTCGCGCTGCGTTCGCCAGGCGAGACGTAAAAACCATAGGTTTCACACATGTTATAGTTAGCTGTACATTTCACTCGTAAAAAAAAAAAAGAAATTCCACGTTATCGTTAGATCAGGTAACTATAACTTGCGCGACCGCAATCCACAATGTGTAATTTCAGATGTCATCATTGATGTCATGAGTGATGTCACTGACCATGTCATGAGTGATGTAATATGTGACGTCATCAGCAGTTTATTGTGGGCGCGCAAGTTATAGTTACCTGATCTAACTATAACGTGGAATTTCATTGGTTTTTTACGAGTGAAATGTACAGCTAACTATAACATGTGTGAAACCCATGGTTTTTTAAGTGAATATATATATATATATATATATATATATATATATCCAATCGAAAGCTGCACCACAATTGAGGCACCACACGTGCGTATTTTTAACCTTTTAATTCGGCAAGTTGCAGGGAAATCAGGCTCTCCATCACAGCGTAAGTAAACCAAACATGTTTCGGGCTTCCTTAGCCCTTGCTCACTAGTATCACTCGGGAGGCACAGCAAAAGAGTTTCCTGCCGCGCTTGCAGCATTTGAAGTATAGTCCCGCCCGGTGGGCGTGCCTCGCAACGGCATGCTGGTCTCAGTAGTTTTAAGCTAATTAACATACGTGGTGGACTTACGCTGTGATGGAGAGCCTGATTTCCCTGCAACTTGCCAAATTAAAAGGTTAAAAATACGCACATGTTTGGTGCCTCAATTGTGGTGCAGCTTTCAATTGGATATATAGCGGCCTTGCCCAGGTCGCGAGACACCCCGCTGCGGACGAGCAGCTCCAGCGCGCTGTGATTTCATCGGCGTTCAATGGAATGGCGTGACCATGTTTGGCGAGACTCCGAGCAGGGACCCAGCCTTGCCATGTACAGTTACCCACTAGAGGTCTTTAAGGAACATTGGGAGACACAGGCATGCTGGTCTCTGGGACACCGCATTGCAAGTAAATTAATTTGTGCTTTGCAGCGAGGGGCACTGTGCCCGTGATTGATTTTGAACACTGTCTGCACTTGAATTGACATTTTCACTAAGACATTGATCTTCACACTATGGTGCATTCTGGGGCCTGCAGTATTTTACCGTGGACCACATGACCACTAGGAGGCTGAGGTATTCAAGATATTACGATATGATTAGCGCAGTATATCTAATGATAGTTTACCTCGTTATGGTGTATTAAACGGTTCGAGATCCCCGATTATGTTTAGTACGACAAAAAGGGCAGAGAAACCGAACCGCCTCCATCTTGGATTGCGGCTCTCTCTCTCACTTGGGAGTCACGTGGTCTTTTCCGCACACCCTCTGCTTTCCCCTTTCCTTGCATTTAATTAGGAGACAGGCTGAGTTGCTAAGAAGCAAGGTCACATCTGTTAAAAGGGAGTATCAGGCAAATTCCTCTAGGCCTGGGACGAGAAGGGAGTCACCCTTTCGACCTTCTCTGTAAAGATAGTAACCCTTTGTATGTGTAACCGAAACTAGAAATAGGCATGAGCTCATTAGGGGCGCCAGGACTAACTGGTACTTTTCCACATATATGGTTTTGTATGCTGTACTGATAATGTATAAAAGTGTGTTACTGTCAAGGAGCCGGCAGTCTTCCTCGGCGCACCTGATGGGTGAGGATCGACGAGGCTCCTCTATATAGAGTTCTGTGGTGGCTAATAAACGTTTGAACCTTCCACGTTGCCAACTGCTCCTTCTTACCTAATATTGCGGGCCAATGGTAAGTGTGGCCCTTGGAATAATTATTTGGACACAACAGTTGGCGACCACGAAGGGACCCCGTGAAAGGGTCTTCCCCCCCCGTAGTCGGGTGGTGGGGTTGGGGGCGTCCTGACCGGTTGGCGGGAGAGGAGCCTGAGGATTTCTCCCACCCTGCACGACTTTTTGGTACGTCCCCTGCTGCTAGTTACCCTTCACCGGGGTCCTACGGGCTTAACCCGGAAACTGGATCGATTTGGTCGGGAGGAGTTGGCAGCGGAGAACGAACATTCGTATCTGGGTGCACCCGGTGAGTATTGATTTGATTTTGACGCACGCGTTGTAAACGGTGCATTATTGGTTAACGCACGCGTCGAAGACGGTGTGCTATTTGATTGATTTGAGAGCATTCGTTGAGAACGATGCATTTTTGATTTTGAACACGGATTGCATTTGTTTGAAGCTCGCGCTGGACAGCGGTGCATTGATTTTGAAGACACGAACCGGAGGGTGGTGTCTTGCTTGATCGAGGTTAGCATTACCGTGGTTTGACTCGAAGTACGTACAGGTTGTATTTGATTTGAGTAAAAACGGCGCGCCGAAGGATTATAAAACCGATTGTGCGTGGAAGGACCCGCGACCTAGACTGGGTAGCCACAGGGCATACTCCTGACGGGGTGAGTCCTCGTTTGGGGCTGGCCTTAGTGGTGAGCCAGGAGGGTGGCCGGAATCCCGCGTACAGTCTGGTGTTTGGACTGTGAACCAGAGTCGACGGGCTTGGTTCTCTGATACTGATTGTATGTTGTGTATGATTCACGTTGATTGTTGTTTGTGTATACATGTCTGAAAACTAACAAAAATGTCTTGTTTTAGTAAATTGAATTGTTTTGGCTGCTGTTGTCGAACAAGTGACTCCAGACTAGCTGAGAGCCAACCTGCCCCGCCGGAGGGCAGTCCTAGCCATTTTATGTATGTCAAACATGGGATCTCTCCGTTGTTGTTTTGCACTCTGTGGCATAAGTATACCAAGGGCAATGAGGAGTTCCGCTGGCCCAAAACGGGCTCATTTGATGAAAAGAAAATTGCGTTCCTACAGGAACAGATGTTTTCTAGGCGAAGTAGGCAGGCCATGTTTGACGCTCTCATTGCATGGCAGAAAGAGGCCAAACAACGGCGAATAAGGGAAGAGAAAGTAGCCAGAGCCAAGGCAGGACAGAATGTTACTCAGAAAGCTATGGCCTATGACCGAGACAGAGTAGAAAGGGGATTGGATTGCATGAATCGTGAATTTCGACTAAAGGTGGATAAGAGCTATGTGACCCGCCCGAATGCAGAAGATGAGATAGAGGATTTACTGGACACCAGACCACCACCCCCTTATGTACCACAGAGGATATATCCGGAGGTATCAGGGGCCTCGGCCCCGGCTCCAAATATGTCCCTGGTGGCTTCAGCTTTGGCTCCCCCGGCCACCACTACCCCTCCCTCCCTGCCGAACCTCTCCCGGTTACCGACATCTGTGTCTGAAGTTATGGCCATACTGCCTAATTTATTGACGACAGCTGCAGCCGGGACCCCTCAGCTGTCGCTGGGGTCAATGCCTTCCCCTTCTGTTCTGCCCTCCTCCTCCGCCAGTACCACGCCAGTAGCAGCTGTAACTACTCCAATACGTGCGGCCAGTCTAACTGAGGGTAGGAAGTTGTTCACTCGTTCGGCCTTGGGAACGGAAGAACGAGAAACTATTGCTACACAAGCATCCCAGTGGATGCGACATCCCATTTATACGCTTGCCGATATTTGGAGTACTATGAGAGACTATGAACCGGTGATGCAACAGCATGCTCTGGAGCATATGGCCAACCGTCTTATTTCTGTGTGGGAACAGGTACATCAGGAAGGGAAGGCTCCGGCTATATTATATGATATTCTTGATCAGGTCCATAAATCTCAGTTGACACCAGAGGAGGTGTATGGGAAGGTACAGACTTTGGTCTCTTATAGAACTCGTTTGCAGTCTGCCACTCCCGCCGGATTCTCCCAGTTCCCTATGCGGGAAGTGCACCCTATCTTCCATCCAGAAGTTGCCGCAGTAGTAGATGCCCACGGCGTCGTTACCCGTCCCGGGGTAGACGCCCGGTTCCAGGAACAATGGGTCTATACCCCCTGGAAGCAGAGTGAGGTACTATCCCTAAAAAGCCAGTTGCCAGATCCTAGAAAGAACCCCACCGCATATTACAAGGAACTGACCGAGGCCGCCTCGTCAGCGGTAATGACGTTGGCAGATATTGAATTATTCTTTGCTTTATTAGTCCCGGTGGACATTTGGCGCCAGGTACATGACCAGGACCATGTTACGGAATTTGGTGGGACATGGGATCAACTGAGAAACTGGGATAGAGATCGTAAACCAGGGAACAAGCCCCGACCTGAGATACTGGCCTTGCCTGAGAGAATAATAACTTATATGCATTCACTGATCCCACCCAGGAAAGTAGATTGGGACAAGCTGACGGCCTGTAAGCAAAAGAAGGACGAGAGTGTCTCTGATTTTTTCACGAGGTTTGAGGGAGTGTTCATTGACTTCAGAGGACAGGACTTGGCAACGGAAGGAGGTGTACGTTTATTTGTTAATAGATTTGTAACCAATTTGCTACCTGAGGTATCGGCTCGGTTACAGGCAGCTGAAAGTACCTGGACGACCACCACGCCCTCCACGATACTGAGCATGGCTCAGTATTATGAGCATCGGGAGAATGAGAGCAAGGATAAGACAGAAAGAAAGTCAAAAGAGTTGAAAACACGAGTGTTACTACAGCAAGTGGAGAGGGGTAGAGGAAGAGGACGAGGGTTGCAGAATTTCGCTCCAAGAGGGGCGGGACCGACGCAAACAGCTGGGCGAACAGATCTGGGCATAAATCAATGTCTGTAAAGAGGAGGGGCATTGGAGAGCGCAGTGTCCGTTACTATATGAACAGAATACGGGTTCAAGGGGTCGCGGACGGTGAAGGATGAGTGGGCATCGAGGTGGATACACGAGACAAGAACAGGCAGTCCGAGGTGAGAACAGTCAGAATTATTTCGACCAAAGCCAGGGTAAACAGTACTACAATGATGGACGTGTAACGGACGAAGACGCCGGGTATACTCAAGCATAGGACAGCCAAGGGCAGAGTAAGGGGCATGTGTCAATCCCGATAGATCAAGCTGGACCTTATGTCCATGCACGATTGTTGGATGCATCAGGAAAGTTTTTGGTTGACACAGGGGCTATGAACAGTTCTGTTTCACGTGCCAGACTAATGTGTCCGTGGGTTTCTCTGGAACTCCGGTGGTGAGCCCCATTTCTAAGCCACTTTCCCTTACTCTAGGACCGGTTTCGATAGAATCACCTTTCCTCCTCACCTCCCAGTGTGGGGAAAATCTCCTGGGTATGGATATATTAAAAAGATTGCATGCCCACATCTATTGCTCCCCCGATGGAGTCTATCTGACCATCCGGAATACCTCTATCCCCTCCGTTCAATGTTTTTCGAAAACGGACTCACTACCTCCTGAGCTTGCACAACTCCCAAAGGATCTTTGGGCCCTGGGGGACACTGACGTAGGATTCCTACAAATTCCCCTGGTGTCCATCACCCTGAAACAGAATGCCAAATTGCCGAGTATCCCACAGTATAAAATAGCCCCCGCAGGGGAACGCGCTTTACTGGCCATTATTTCTGACTTGATTAGAACAGGGGTGGTGGAGGAAACGGCTTCTAATGTCTATAACAGTCCCATTCTTCCGATTCTTAAACGAGCCCCCGTACCCCAATCCCCTGATTATGCTGATACCTACCGATTTGTGATTGATTTGCGAGAGATTAACAAGATTGTGGTACCCCAATATCCGGTGGTACCAGACATTAATTCCATTTTGACCATGATTCCTCCCACTGCAACATTTTTCTCGGTGATTGATTTGAAGAATGCCTTCTTTAGTATTCCCATACATCCAGATAGCAGACATTTGTTCGGTTTCTCATTGGGGGGCCGCAGCTTTAGATTCTGTCGCGCCCCCCAGGGGTATACCGAAAGCCCTAGTATCTACAGCCAAGCCCTAAAAAGAGTATTGGATTCTTTACAATTGCCGCCAGGTAATGTCCTATTGCAGTATGTTGACGATCTCCTTGTGGCCTCTGATACAGAACATGGTTGCCGCGATGCCACGGTTACCCTGCTACGGCATTTGGCCACTCATGGTAACAAGGTGTCGCTCTCTAAATTTCAATATTGTCGACCGGAGGTGACCTATCTCGGTCATCTCCTGTCGAAGGAGGGAAGACGGTTGACTTCTGAGCACATCGCAACCATAACTAACATGCCTGTTCCTCGCACGCAACGTGATGTCCGCGCTTTGCTTGGTATAACCTCCTACTGTCGCCAATGGATTGCTAACTATTCTCTCTTGACTAAACCTTTCTTGTATCTAACTACGAAGGAAGTGCATGAACCTTTACCTTGGACTGATGAATGCCAGACTGCCTTTTCTGCTCTGAAAACTGCTCTTTGCTCTGCTCCTGTGCTTGGCACCCCTGACTACCGGAAACCTTTTGTGCTCTACGTGCATGAGGTGGACGGTTGTTCTCTTTCAGTGTTGACACAGGACTTTGGTGGTAAGCAAAGGCCTTGTGCATATTTCTCGGCGGTTTTGGATAACGTCGCCAGAGCACTTCCCAGTTGTCTGAGGGCTGCAGCGGCAGTGGCTGTAGCGATCAGACAATCGGAAGGGCTAGTCCTGAATACGGATCTGACAGTGATGGTGCCTCATGCTGTGGACGTATTATTAAACAGGACACAGACGCAGCACTTAACTAGTGCACGTCTTACAGGGTACGAATTGACCCTGTTTGCACCTCATATAACGATCAAACGATGTGTTAACTTGAACCCTGCCACGTTGTTGCCCCTCCCTTCAGGGGATGGTGGACAAGACATACATGATTGTATTTTTCGAACTGAAGAAGAAACTAAGGGCCGGATAGATCTAACTGACACCCCACTATTTGATGCCCAAGGAGAATTGTATGTTGATGGGTCCTGCTTTAGATTACCGGATGGTACGACCGCTGCGGCTTATGCGATCACTACCCTGCAAACGGTAGTCGAGGCAGCCAAGATACCATACCGGTCGGCCCAGGCGGCCGAATTGGTTGCATTATTCAGGGCCTGCGAGTTGGGGAAAGGTTTGAAGCTAAATGTCTACACCGATAGCCAGTATGCGTTCGGTGTAGCGCATAGCTTCGGGAGGTTATGGGCGGAAAGAGGATTCTTGACATCTCATGGCGAAAAGATAAAGAATGGACCATTAGTTGACCGATTGCTGGCTGCATTAACATTGCCTAAAACCCTGGCCATAGTGAAATGCAGTGCACACAAGGTTATAGTTGATGATGTGGGGAGGGGAAATTCCTTTGCGGATAGAATCGCCAAAGAAACAGCCCAGTCTGACACCATTTCCATGTTTGTAGTGACAAAAATGATAGAGGCAGGGGTTTTTAACAACACCATAGACAGTGTGAAAGAGCTACAAAAGGAGGTGACCCCGGAAGAACTGACATACTGGCAAGTGCAGGTGGGGAGGCTTGATGAGAATGGATGTTGGACTGACTTGTCAGAGAGGTGTAGATGGTTACTGCCAAACGCATTTGTAAATGCAGTAGTAACTATGGCGCACGGACCTTCACATGTAGGGGTCCAGGGCATCTGTGCCACATTGGATCCTGTCTGGTATAATGTTAATATCCATAAGACAGCTAGGAACCTGGTTCAGCATTGCATGATTTGTCTCCAGCATAATCCTGGGGTTAGCATTCCCGTCTTGGCGGGTAATTTTGCGCCGCCCACCCTGCCTTTTGAAGTACTTCAAATGGATTACATACAGCTGGAACGAGTTAACAGTCTGAAATACGTGCTGGTGGTGATCTGTACTTTTAGTAAGTGGGTGGAGGCGTATCCCACAAAGGAAAATACTGCCCTGGCAACCACGAAAGCTCTGGTAAAAGAGTTTTTCCCCCGATATGGGTTGCCACGGGTGATTTGGAGTGACAACGGGACACATTTTAATGCTGACTTAGTTAAGCATGTATGCAAGGGTCTGTCCATTCAGCAGAAGTTTCACGCAGCCCGACATCCTCAGTCAGCGGGTCTGGTTGAGAAATATAATGGAATTTTGAAATTGAAACTGGCTAAACTTCAGGACACGACAGGATTAAAATGGCCTGATCTCCTGCCCCTGGCCCTGTTGTCCGTAAGGACTACCCCCCATTCCCGGAGCGGTATCTCCCCATATGAAGTAATTTTTGGCAGACCAGCCAACGTGTGGGGAGTACCCCGGCCCAAATCCTTCAGGGACATCGACCATCCTATGTTGACTGATTATTTGTATGCTTTGACTAAAGATCTCCATTCCATTCATCAACAGATATCTGCCGTACTGCAGCCCCTGCCGGAGGGACCTGGACACAGCGTGGAACCTGGACAGTGGGTCTTGGTTCGAAACTACCAACGAAAGTCGAGTTTGGATCCGCGCTGGTCCCGACCGTACCAGGTGCTCCTGGCAACGCGAACGGCGGTAAAAGTCGAGGGTAAGCAGCACTGGATCCATATCTCCCATCTTAAGCGAGTTCCTCTCCCATTGCCAAGGGAGCAGCTTGACCAGGAGGAAGGCCTGCCAACTCAGGGCGAACCCAGCACTGGAGAACGTCTTTCCCTGGACACCCGCAGAGAGGTTGGCGGGCGAGGGGAGAGTGCTGTGAGCCTGAAAGACCCTTTTTGCGACCACTCAATTGCTCCAAGTGAGGCGTCTGGTCGGGAGCCCAGCTCCTCGTCCGATCCCACTGTGCCTGCTTTGTTTGTGAATCCTGAAACCTCTGGTCGGGATCGATATCACCTGCGGCCCCGGAAATAGGGAATCTCAGGTCTAGCCTTGGCGAGTGAAGTTGGAAGCCTCGGCAAAGACCTGAGGATTGGTAGAACACTGGACTGAACTCGTTGAGAGCATGGAACTTTCAATAAAGCTCTGTTCAGAACGAAGGTAGAGACATTGGTTGGATTGGTGGGGGCCCAGGTGGAGTTTCCTTTCAACAAGGGTTGCGTCAAGTGCGACCCCAAAGCGAGAAGTTTTTATTCTTTCTTTTTTTTTCTTTTTCTGAACAATAGGAGTCTGCCTGTGAGGCTCTATACGGACACAGGAAAGAAGCACCCTCCGGCAGGTCGGACTGCTCGTAGCCCTTTTCCCGAGATTATATTGGACTTTTAGTGAGAAAATGTACCCTTTTGCTCGTTTTGTCCCTGAAGAGGGGCGGCCTATAGTACCTCGTACCATTCCCCAGCATTTGCCAATGTTCTCATGGAGCTTGCGTGTTAAATTTGTTTTCATTTCTATATTAATTGTATCATTTGTACTATGCTTAGGTCTGTTTATATATCTATAAACCACCTGGGGATGGAAGTTATTTATGATTCTTTTAGGAATAGTGGGGTTCATTTTCACCTGCTGTCTTTGTCTACAGTGCGGGCCTGCTTGCTGTGCATATTGTGCTGCTCAAGTTCGCCGATCCATCCCTAGGCCCGAGCCCGTCCAAACCAGAATAGATACTCAGCGGGCTCAGAAGGAGACGCACGACTTAATGCAGATTGATGAGGGTATTTTCGAAGACTGACCCCGTTATTAGCTATGCTGCGCTAAAAGGGCCTTCTGAGGTATTCAAGATATTACGATATGATTAGCGCAGTATATCTAATGATAGTTTACCTCGTTATGGTGTATTAAACGGTTCGAGATCCCCGATTATGTTTAGTACGACAAAAAGGGCAGAGAAACCGAACCGCCTCCATCTTGGATTGCGGCTCTCTCTCTCACTTGGGAGTCACGTGGTCTTTACCGCACACCCTCTGCTTTCCCCTTTCCTTGCATTTAATTAGGAGACAGGCTGAGTTGCTAAGAAACAAGGTCACATCTGTTAAAAGGGAGTATCAGGCAAATTCCTCTAGGCCTGGGACGAGAAGGGAGTCACCCTTTCGAACTTCTCTGTAAAGATAGTAACCCTTTGTATGTGTAACCGAAACTAGAAATAGGCATGAGCTCATTAGGGGCGCCAGGACTAACTGGTACTTTTCCACATATATGGTTTTGTATGCTGTACTGATAATGTATAAAAGTGTGTTACTGTCAAGGAGCCGGCAGTCTTCCTCGGCGCACCTGATGGGTGAGGATCGACGAGGCTCCTCTATATAGAGTTCTGTGGTGGCTAATAAACGTTTGAACCTTCCACGTTGCCAACTGCTCCTTCTTACCTAATATTGCGGGCCAATGGTAAGTGTGGCCCTTGGAATAATTATTTGGACACAACAAGGCTACAAATTACACTCACCTGTGAACAAGGCAAGGTCTCCGAAACCGGTCAGGAAGTTAAAAAGAGTGTTTTGATGCTGCAGAGCACTTGACGAATAAATGTCTTCTTGCAAGCAAGTCGGAGTTGGGCTCTATTCTTTGATATATATATATATATATATATATATATATATATATATATATATATATATATATATATATATCCAATCGAAAGCTGCACCACAATTGAGGCACCACACATGTGCGTATTTTTAACCTTTTGATTCGGCAAGTTGCAGGGAAATCAGGCTCTCCATCACAGCGTAAGTAAACCAAACATGTTTCGGGCTTCCTTAGCCCTTGCTCACTGGTATCACTCGGGAGGCACAGCAAGAGAGTTTCCCGCCACGCTTGCAGCATTTGGAGTATAGTCCCGCCCGGTGGGCGTGCCTCGCAACGGCATGCTGGTCTCAGTAGTTTTAAGCTAATTGACACCCGTGGTGGACATCACTGTGTCTCCCAATGTTCCTTAAAGAACGCTAGTGGGTAACTGTACATGGCAAGGCTGGGTCCCTGCCCGGAGTCTCGCCAAACATGGTCAAGCCATTCCATTGAACGCCGATGAAATCACAGCGCGCTGGAGCTGCTCGTCCGCAGCGGGGTGTCTCGCGACCTGGGCAAGGCCGCTATATATCCAATTGAAAGCTGCACCACAATTGAGGCACCAAACATGTGCGTATTTTTAACCTTTTAATTCGGCAAGTTGCAGGGAAATCAGGCTCTCCATCACAGCGTAAGTAAACCAAACATGTTTTATTCTTGAAACCTATTCTTTTTACAGCCAAATTGCATACATATATATATATATATATATATATATATATATATATATATATATTCACTGAAAAAACCATAGGTTTCACACACGTTATAGTTAGGAATTAGCATTTAAAAAACCTTGCAAATTCACTGAAAAAACCATAGGTTTCACACATGTTATAGTTAGCGGAAATTTTACTGATAAAAAACCAATGAAATTCCCCCGTTAAAGTTAGTGCAGGCAACTATAACTCACGCGACCGCAATCCTCTGCTGATGCTAATACTGTATTTAGACACTTATTTGCCCATGTCTTCTTCCATACATTTTTAGCTATACATATATTACAAATATTTTTTTTTCATAAAGACACATATGTCATCAGCAGAAGATTGCGGTCGCGTGAGTTATAGTTGCCTGCACTAAATATAACGGGGGAATTTCGTTGGTTTTTTATCAGTAAAATTTCCGCTAACTATAACATGTGTGAAACCTATGGTTTTTTCAGTGAATTTGCAAGGTTTTTTAAATGCTAATTCCTAACTATAACGTGTGTGAAACCTATGGTTTTTTCAGTGAATTTGTACGGTTTTTTAAATGCTAAGTTACTTTACGCCATTCGTGGCGTGCGCGCCCACTTTACGCAGTTAGTGCCGTGCACGCACGGTGGGCACGGCAATATCTGATGTCATCAGCAGAGGATTGCGGTCGCGTGAGTTATAGTTGCCTGCACTAACTATAACGGGGGAATTTTATTGGTTTTTTACGAGTGAAATGTCCAGCTAACTATAACATGTGTGAAACCTATGGTTTTTTAAGTGAATATATATATATGCATATATATAGTATGTATGCAATTTTTTATGAATTTATAAAACATACGGCTGGCAAGACAGATATAGCAGTTTTTAGGCTGGACCTGATTAAAAAACAACCTATGCATTGTAAACATGCAATACAGAACCCTTAGAAAGAGAAAATATTCATATTTCTCTAAGAGTGAGGCAAATATTCACACAATGCAACCAAAACCCTGCATTAAGCAATCTCTGAACCGTTTTTTTATTTTTTTGCCAAATACAATTAAGATTGGCCAAGGAGGAGTTACAGGTATTCATGGAAAGGTTTCTTCCAATTTTGCTTTACATTCAAGAAGATCAGAATTGCACATTTTAAAACTTCTGAATGGATTTTCATAGAATTCAGCAGTCAGATCTTAGACTGAGAGACTGCCCTGTGAACTAAGCTTTGGCAAACAAAATGAGTTTGGCTGTTGTACATTTCGCACTTAAAGACTTCCAACATACATGCACACCCTTATGCATTAATGACCAAAAGCAAACAGTAAAGCACTCAAACACCAGTACACTTACAGACATCCATTCACACACAACAACAGAAATGTAAGCCCAATGCACACAAATGGACAAAAAATCCCCATTCCGCACAGACCACAGAATCACCTCTCCTCTAAAAAGACTAACTCTTGGCAACATGTCTGTACAGTATATACATAGATAATACACAAACACACACAGTCACAGACGTAACAAATACAGACATGCCAGGCCAGCACTCTCCCCAGCAGCCCCGCTCTATCGCCGCATCGACCAGCTGCAGAGCCCTCCCTTCTCCAGGGTTCGTGCCAGCAGCATGCCGCAGAGACACACAGGTGATCCAGTTACCAGCCCGCCTGGTGTCCTCCTCGCCCCCTGCTCACTTGGTTTCCTCTGGATTACTAATTCTTAATTCGTTGGCACCTGGTTCCTCCTTTAATTCGTTGGCACCTGGTTCCTCCTTTTTACTTTAATTTCTACTTGGGTAACGTTTTCTTCTTTTTGAAACTCTTCCTGCCGCTGCTGCCCCTGCGGCCCCTCCCCCCAACACAGCCCCCGCTCCCGCCTCTCTACCTCCAGTCCAGCCCCCCTCCCCTACTTTTTGGCGGCCGCTGCGCGGTCATGCCGCTGGCGCGCCAAAGGCAAGCCCGTCTGTGCCCATCCGCAACCAGCGCCAGGAACCCTGGGCCTATGCCCCGCCAATGCTATGTCCCAGCAGCACTCCACACTCTCAACCCAGGTCGCAACAACAACTGCAAGCTAGCATCACCAGCCGACACTCACTGACCCTTCAGCTGTCACCATTGCCGGTACACTTGCAGCACTGCCGAGAACACGGATCCAGCACAACCCGCCCACAAGAACACAACCGGACCTAAGACCTTGCACTGCATCCTCCTCAATGTACGATCCATCCACAAACACATCACCGAAATCTGGGACCTCCTCGACAGCACCAGCCCAGACGTAGCGGTCTTCACCGAAACCTTGACCAACACAACCTCTTGGCCAGACATCGCCATCGCCATCCACCAAAGGATACAAGATCGCCAGGAAGCACCGCCCCATCCGCCCGGGAGGAGGAATTGCCATCATCCACAAATCCAGCCTTCGCCTGGGCACACTCCCCGGCGAACACACCGACCTGATGGAACACCTTCACTTCAAGATCCTGGCCACCCCCACCACCACCCTCCAAGGAACCCTCATCTACCGATCCCCTGGACCCGCGGACCCTTCGCCAACTCCATCACGGACATCATCTCCCTGCAGGCCATCACATCCACCAACTACATACTACTGGGAGACCTCAACTTACACCTCGACAACCGACTGGACCCCAACACTGCATCACTCCTGGACAACCTTTACAACGTTGTACTCTGCCAGATCGTGACCGAACCCACGCACTCAGCAGAACACACCCTCGACCCGCTCTTCACTACAGGTAAATCCATCACTTTCAGCCACAGCACCGAACTCCCATGGACAGACGACCGATGCGTCCCCTCACCTTCAAAACACCCACCATCCACAGACACCAGAACCTGCCACCATGAAGAAACTGGACCAAAATCACCGACGACCAGCTCACCTCCTCACTCAACAATTCCACGCCAACAATCACGGAAAACGATGACCCCAACACCGCAGCTCGCACCCTGTATAGATGGATCTCGGACAGTGCCAACACCATACCCCCCCTCAAGAATAACAACAAAATCTGAGCCAAGAAAGCCAGATGGTTCACCACCGAACTTCGTGAGTCCAGGCGCACTTGCCGCCGCCTCGAAAAGACCTGGAGGAACACCAAATCCACAGAAGCCCACAACAACTTCAGAACTGCCACCAACGCCCACCACCAACTCATCAGAGATATGAGGAAAAAAGCAATCGAAGACAGAATCTTCACCCACGTGCACAACAGCAAGGAACTCTTCAACATCATCAAGGAGTTTGCCCAACCCACTAGCGAGTCTACTGACATCTCGCCCTCACAAGACCTCTACAACAAACTCAGCACCTTTTTCCACCTCAAAATCAAGAGCATCTATGACAACTTCAACGAAGACAACCAACACACTGGACCCTCACCAACCACCCCGACACCAGGAAACCAGCGATCCCCAACTGGACAGCCCTCACCACGGAAGACACACTGAAGACAATGCAGTCAATACACTCAGGGGCCCCCACGGACTCCTGCCCCCACCACATCTTCAACAGAGTCGCCGACACCATCGCACCCATGCTCCGCCACATCATCAACCACTCCCTGGCAACCGCCTCTTTCCCTGACGACTGAAAACATGCTGAGGTCAACCCCCTACGGAAGAAACCCTGGGCGGGCCCCACCGACCTCAAAAACTACAGACCAATCTCACTGCTCCCGTTCCCAGCACAAGTCATCGAGAAAGCCATCAATAGTCAACTCGCCACTTTCATCAAAGAGCACAACATACTCGACCCCTCGCAATCCGGCTTCAGAAAGAACCATAGTACAGAAACGACCCTCCTCGCCGCAACAGACGACATCTGCACCCTACTGGACAAAGGAGAAACAGTAGCCCTCATCCTCCTCGACCTCTCAGCGGCGTTCGACAGTCTCCCACCGCACCCTAATACGCAGACTTCACAACACAGGAATCCAGAACAAGGCCCTCGACTGGATCCGCTCCTCCCTCTCCTACAGAACGCAGCGGGTCAGACTTTCCCCTTTCCTCTCGGACCCAACACCAACCGTCTGCGGAGTCCCTCAAGGCTCCTCCCTCAGCCCGACACTCTTCAACATCTACATGGCTGCACACGCCCCCATCGTCAGGACCTATGGACTGAACATTGTGTCATATGCAGACGACACCCAACTCATCCTCTCTCTATCCAACGGACCCAACACCGCCAGACACAACTTTCGAGAAGGCATGGGAGCCGTCGCCGAATGGATGAAAAACAGCTGCCTACAACTAAACACCTCATCATGGGCTCAAGCCCCGACGCCTGGAACAACACCTGGTGGCCCCCCCGCCCTCGGAAACACCCCAACCCCCACGGACCACGCACGCAACCTAGGAATCATCCTGGACTCCGAGCTCAAAATGGACCGCCAGATCAACTCCTTCTCGTCCGCCTGCTTCCACACCATCCGCCTCCTTCGCAAGACCTTCAAATGGATCCCCCTCGAACACAGAAAGACCGTCACCCATGCCCTGGTCAGCAGCAGACTCAACTACGGCAACGCACTCTACGCCGGAATAAACAAAAACCTCACCCGCAAGCTACAGAACATCCAGAACGCCGCCGCAAGACTGGTCCTCAATCTGCCAAGACACTGCCACATCTCCCAGCTCCTGCGCACACTCCACTGGCTCCCCGTTGGGGCGAGAATCACCTTCAAGATACTCACCCACACACACAAGGCCCTCCACTGCACTGGACCAGCATACCTGAACAGCCGACTCAATTTCCATGCACCCCAAAGGACCCTACAATCAACCCAACTCTCCTACGCCGTGGCACCCCGCACCAAAAAGACCAGATCGGGAGGACGCTCCTTCTCCTTCCTCTCAGCAAAAGCCTGGAACGCTTTCCCGCACCACCTCAGACAGACAACATCGCTCCCCATCTTCGCAAAAAAACACAAAACCTGGCTTTTCGATATACCCCCTCCTTGATGGAACGGATCCTGCAACCCCCCTCCCATAGCGCCGTGAGACACTTACGGGTGAGTAGTTGCGCTTAACAAACCCTTGATTGATTGATTGATTGATTGATTGATTGCTTACAGCCCCACATCTACAGGTGCAAATGGATGAAAGGATGGGCAATGAGAAGAACTGATGGATGCAGTGGTGGCTGGCATTTATGGGGGATGGGGCATCGGGGCAGACACGAAAATAATGAATTTTTTTAAAAAGTGCATTCAACTCATATATTAAAAAAACACTTACCTTACACGATCACGACGTCCTCCAGTCTGGACCGCCTCTTTCATAGGAACTGGAACTTGATGTAGCAACTCCCTGGGCCAATCCTCGCACTGCTGTCACCAGCATGAGAGCAGCACCAGAATTGGTGGGAGCGGCCTCACTCTGTGCTACACAGCACTCCATAGCGCTCAGGAGGCTTTGGTTTGTTTAAAGTGCGAATTTGTGGCTGGCTGGCGCAAGATGGCCGGCCAAAAAGACATGCACACTTTAAACAGTGTACAGCCAGCCAACCCTCCCTTGTGCTGTCACACAGCAGCAGCCCCGCCCAGTCCTGATACTCTGTTTGGGGCGACGCATGAAAAATAAAATGGGAAGAAATTACAATTTCATTTTTCATCTCTGGGGCGCTGGGGGGGCATTTAAGTGGGGCAACGCTCCTGTGCTCCAACGGAAGAGCCATCCCTGGGTGGATGGGTGAATCAATGGTTGTATTAGTGGTGCCAAGAGAAAGTAGGCAACATGTTTATACCATGCTATTGTTTTATTATGTTTCCAAACAGGAATTTGATCCTAACTATCTTCAAAGTAAATACATGTCTCCTGAAGTCAATGATGGTCATAACAGAACCTGAATCACATAATGGTTTAAGAAATTTGACATCTCTGTATATTCTATAAAAGTGGTTTGACCAGAATTTAAACACCAAATTACAGAACATTTCACTAACATAGAAGTAAGACTGCAATGTTTCACCAACAGTAGGGCACAAAACAACTTAACAGCACTCACAAACATAAAAAACACGAGCAATAAGAAACATTCACTCAAGATTACCTGATAAGGCCTGATAACTAATCTGGCACTGGAACACATAAAGAGGCCCAGCCGACCCTCTCTGAAACCGGGACATGTACTAAATATGATGACAGTTGCTGAGACAGACTGTGAAAAACCGGCACAGTCCCAGCAAATCCAGGACTCTTGGCCACCCTTACATTAAGGGCATTAAGAAGTTCCAAAGAAAAGAGGAGTGAGGGGAATGGGAGATGGGGAGAAAGTACATGAGGAAAAATGTGTTGTAAAATGCATGGACGTCGATTCACCAAAATGACAGGGGAGCGAAGTGACTTAACACACCCTTTTGACCATGATGACATCACACAAAGTGACATCACATGACCTTTGACCCTGAGTCTTCTTAAAAAGTGTTGTCACTTGACCTTAACCTGGATAATATCACAATAACTGACATCGCTGAAGTTCCATAATAACTGTGTGTTTAATATAAAAACACAGCAAAAAGGCCTCTTTTGGATACACCTATATGAGGGTGCTCTAAGGATCTTTGAAAGAGGTGGATTGCCATGCAATACTTATCCTAAAATGTAGTGAGCGAAAAGAATGAGCCAGACATATTCTGTGATGGTACTGGGGTTCTCCCCCTGAGAAAATTGTGAACAATTGGCGTCAGATTGAGGTATTTAAAACAAACTTTTCATATAAATTTGTTAAAAAGCCATGGGCTCTGAAAGGGCACTCTTCAAATACATAAGTCAAGTCCTTTCATGCTGTGCCAAGCCACTGAGTGACGCTCTCCACGGGTTTACCCCCTTGTTTTTTAGGTCTCGCCTGACCCAGCGCATGCGCTGGTCTGGCGAGACTTATTGAGAGGGCTCCAAAAAATGCTACCAGGCCAGCCTAGAGCTACAGTGCATGTGCGCGGGCGCGCGCGCCGCGCTTTACCGCGATTGCTTTCACTTTAACGGCCGCACGGCCGCTTTGATGTTTGAGCGTGATCGCGATCACTTTCACTTTCACTGCCGCACGGCCGCTTGGCATAGCCAATAGGTCTCGCTTTTGGGACCTTATAAGTATTTAGTTATGCACTTATAAGGTCCCAAAGGCGAGACCTATTGGCTATGCCAATGCTTGTTTAAAGTGTGCTTCGGGTGCCACTTTATTGCAAAAATAACCGCCACTCTCCCAAGGCCAACAGTTTGTCATGCATGCCACCATCTACCACGAGTGCACACTTAAGCCAACAATTATACACAAAATGATGGTGCCAGAATTCTACTAAGGTTAACCATATACCATGGGTGACCGTTGTGTCAATATTTACCTCTACTGTGTTAGGGCCATCATCTTGTCATGGTTGTGCCCCTGCTATATGCCATGACTGTCCTACTTTATTCTAGGAATCACCCTCAAAGTGCCAGCACCAGCACTTTGACGCGGGTGCCCCACCTGCAAGGAATTGCATGTAGTATGCGAGTACCAGTATTTTACTATTTGTGTCTATTTTGTCAAGAATTACCTCAAATTTGCCAGCACCAGCCTTTTGCCACAATATCCCATATGTAAAGTGTGATTTCTAGTATGCCAGTGCCAATATTTTGTCTCTTGCCACTGTCATATCACGAATTGCCTCCAATATGCCACTGACATTATTTTGCCAGGTGTGCCACAAAAGGGCACGAGGTACCATTTATATGCCAGGGGCAAAGGAACACTCACAAGCATAACACCGCATTCTCACTCATGTTCACTTAGATTAGCTCCTCACTTTAGCTCATTCTCCTCAATTACTTTCACTCACTCATTTCTTCTCACTTTCTTGCACTAAGTGTTACTCTGATTCACTCACCCTCACTCATTCACTCATTCACACACTGTCATTCATTCTCATTCTGATTCACTCACACTTATTCACACTCACTTGCACTCACTCACATTTATTCTCACTTGCTACCTGTCAGTGTTTCTTTTACTCGCATGCTCGCATCAAACACACGCTCTTACACAAAAACACTCCCTCTCTCACACAGACACACTCACCAACAAGCACTCCCTCAACATACCTTTAAAACATTTTTGAATTACCTCAGCTGCTAGTGGAGGCCCCATTCTGGCAGGTGCAGCTCCATTATTTTATTATACTAATAGTGATTAATATACGATTATTCTCTGATAGTACAATAAAAATGTGCCAAAAATAAGGAGGGCTGGGGTTCTTGGCACTCATTTTGCAACTTCTTTCAACCAAGAGTAGCAAAGGCAGTGACAGAAGTCACAAGGAGCACGCCAGCAGTCACATGGGGCAAGCTCTGGCGACCCCTATATGACATCCATGGTAAAACCCCAAATTGTTGCTAACTTTATCAAATTTTTTTAGATGAAATCCCTCCGACTTCGCCTTTCTCCCTCCCCGTCTCTCACTTACTCTGCTCTGTTTTGCTTGCTCACTCCATACACTGTGGAGGCTCCAGACCTCCCAACTCAGTCGGTGTCCTGTGTGTCACACAATATCAGCTCCCTTCACACTGTCACTCGGTGAGGAGCCAATATTGCACAGCGGTATCTTACACGAGCTATAAACCTCTGCAAAGAGTTGACTTCCAGCTGGTATTTCCAGGCTTTGAGCAGCCAATGTCCATTAAGGGAAGTGAAAACCCAGGACATCGGCACCAGTCTCAGCAAGCTTTTTTAGGGGGACGGGGAGAAGGACTTTGTGGGGAGAGTGGACAAAAGTGCCCCAGGTACTTCTCGACACGAGGCCCCACCCCCTACAGAGTGTCCTCCTCCTCACACAGTGATTTTTTTTTAGTTGGCAGGTCGGAGGCTGGTATGACAAGTTTTTCAGGGCTGCAATTGTGGTGATGCTAAAACAGCCCCCGCATGGAAATAATATGACATACCCCCACATGGCGCTAGAGTTTAGCGATGACCCCCAAAGTGGATCGAATAACTGGAGGGAATCTAGCAATGCTGACGTCAGCTGGGAAGTCCCTTTTGCTCCAAAGACCTCACCAAAGTCTGAGTTGTAGGGGTGGCTTGGAGTGAATTATCCCGCCTGAGGTAAAGGCATGGGTGTGTCTCATATTAACATTTGTAGATGAAATGCGTGAATAGATTTGAATGCGCATTTTGTTATAATCGTGGGAAACAAAAAGGGAAGAACCAAAGTTCCTCTTAGGCATAGAATTCATACTAAAAACGCATTTGGCAAAAGCTGTTTGGGATGGCCTTGACAAGCCTGCTATGTTTTATTTATTTATTTACTGGAAACATATGCTGCAACGGGGATTAAAAGTTTAGAAGTGATGAAAAGTAAAAAGGCAGCCGTCTATGGGTAACCAGCATATGTTTGCAGAAAATAAGAAAAATTGCACATTTTTTGCACACACAAATCTAAACGCAGTCCCCGACGCACACAAACAGATTTACAGTCACCATTGCACACTGTCCAGCAGGCTCGCGAGTAGAATGGTATTCTATGCACCCAAACACTTAAAGACATCCATGCATGCACAAATGCCACAGATCTCAGTCAGTGCCCATACACTCTGTGGCACATATACAGTACATACATGCACAATACACATACAGGCATAACGTGTTACAGTCTTACAGCCACACACTGACAGGTGCACAAAGAAGGAATGGCGAAGAGATGAGCTGCTGCATGGGGGAGTCAACGGATGTGTTGTCGGTGCTGAGAGATGCATGTGTCAAGTTCATCTCTTTAAAGTGGTGTGTTTGCATTCGGGAATTTCCCACACAACTATGTTGAAAACAAATAATTATGTCCTGAAGTCAGTGGCAACAATCACAACAATAACAGTCACAAAGCACTGAACAGCAAGAGCTTCCCAGAAAGAAAACATAAATAAACAGACACCCAAACTTCCTCCTAAAGTGTGAAACCCATATCGGTGCTTAATTTGTAGAATAGTAAGTGCTGGGGCCCAAAGTGTTTCTCAGAAGCCCGCTGCTGATACTCACGAATGTTGAACGCCAAGGCTGTATAGTCTTGATTCCACCCTATGCCCTTCCTGTCTTACACTTCTTGCCCTTATATTTCACTCTTGCAGGTTCTTTTTCATCCTTGTTTTCTCCCTTTGTCACTGTTTCTGTTTTTCTCTTCATCCTTCTTTCCTTCTTTTGTGTGTCTCTCTCTCTTATTCTGGGTCAAAGTCTGATGAGAAAAAGTTAGTGGCAGCCCCCAAAAAATGAGTGCAGTTGGGCCCCACCTGCAGCCACCAGCACTGCTCATACTACAATACATCACAGGAAAGAGGAGCTGTGTAAGCCAAAGTGAGTGGCAGAGAAAAGGGAACACAAGTCCCCATAGAGGGGCATCTGAAGGCATAGCCAGTCCTCCAGTGAGAGGATCTTCCTTCAATCAAACACTGTATTACACAAGGACAAAGCTGCAAAAACCACAAGTATTAAAAAGAAGGTGAATCGGGACGAGGAAAATGTGTGATCCCTGCCTAGCACGGGTCTGAGCCCGAAGCAGGAACTCGATCTCCAGAGGCACAACCCAAATGTTGTCGAGATGTCGGTGAAAGAAAATGAAGGTGTCATGGCTTGATTGGCATCTTCATGGATTCTACGATTGGAGGTATCTCTGGGTTGAGGAAAAGAAGAGAATACCTGGGCAACCTAAGGATCAAAGTAGATTTCAGGGTCTTGGGGATCCTGCTCACACTCAGAAGAATTGCTTATTGGGCAACTGTCTGCGAGGCTGCAGGGCTTACTAGGAGCGCAAGGTACATGCAAACACCTTGTGGTTCAGAGTGTGTTCTGGTCAAGAGCTCGCAGATTAACACTGGCGGCTGATTGTTTTTGAAAGTGGTGAGGCAATCTGGTTGATATATCAACTCCAGGAACACACTTAGGCTCAACCCCAAAGCTCTCAATCGTGGTCCGTTGTAAACAGCATTTATAAGAGGCCACGATTAAGAGCTCTGGAGCTGCGCCTGAAGGCAGTGTGAGTTTCCCACATTGCCTGGCAGTGTTTAACAAGAAATAAAACAATATATTAAGTTTTTTCAAACATACTTACCTACTCCTCTCTCTCCAGTCCTGCAGTTTGTGACAAAAAGGCAGCAAGGAGTCTCTGAGTCAACTCCCCTAACCAATCCAGACGCTGCTTTCATGCTGTTAACCAGATTGCTTGGAGCGGGCTGGCTCAGCTCTCCTGCAGGCACTGCTGTCTTGTGCCTGTGCTCCAGAGGTTGCTCTCCGTGATTGTGCATGGCAGGCAGGCCGTTACAAGACAGCCGG
Organism: Triturus cristatus; assembly: GCF_964204655.1. NCBI lineage: Eukaryota > Metazoa > Chordata > Amphibia > Caudata > Salamandridae > Triturus > Triturus cristatus. The sequence goes on from NC_140581.1 coordinate 235,890,505, forward strand.
CCAAAGTGACATGCGCACTTTAAACTTTAAGTGGGCACTACTCCTCCTTCCCTGCTGCCAGACAGCAATGATGGCCCCACCCCAACATTTGGCTCTGGCTGGCCAACCACACTGAAAATAAAATGATAATAAAATCCTTTTAGTACCATTTTATTTTTCATGTTTGATGTGTTGACAGTAGGGGCGACTCTCCACCATGATGGAGCACCGCCACTGCAAATTAATATATACGAAATGGGCACTGTCCTTGTGATATTAAAGTGTATGGATGAATGAGGAATAACATTACTGAGGGAATTAAGAAAAAGATGTTAAGGTTGGAAAGAGCCAGTTTTGCTTCTTTCCCAATCTCAGTCCTCTGGCCCTGTCCAAAATGAGGACCTTCTTGGAGCTTCTCACGACTGTGGTGGGTGAGGGGCTGGTGGCCTCCGTGGTCTTCTCTGTAAAATTAAAAGCACATCATCCAGGGAAGAAGTACATATTCATAGTGATGACATCTGAAAACTTCTTACTTGAAAGCCTGCACTTGGTTGATCAATTGACAATATATAGTAAAAGTGTCCAATGCTGCTATAGTGTCTGCGATCCCATTCAAATGGGTTGGGGGTTCCTTTCCAGAGGGGCGGGATGAAGAGCTTAGTGTTCGCAGTTTGTTGTTTTCAGGACCTTGTTTGCCTTCTTTTGTTTCTGCTTCTTCTCTTCCATCCTGCCAGGCCTAGGCCTCCTGAGAATAAATATAAAGTGCTGGCTCGTGCTTAAATACCTTTATATTGGGTAAAAGTTTGACACTTTTATGCTCTACGACAAGTAAAGAGTGAGATCTGGTATTATTCGGCGAATGGGTTGGGTAGCTCAACCTGCTATTTATGTCCCACAGCAGAAAAATATTTAAACCTCAGATACCTTATTAATAAGGAAGAATGGCTCAATGAATGTTGTGCTTGTGGGAAGGAATACGGGGCGCCGAGCCTTTGGGGAGACGTAAGATTTAAAATATTCTTTGGGCATAATATCCCCAGATTACTGGTCATTACTTTTAAATGATACAGTGTGTCTTGTGATAATGGCAAAAACCTACAGAAACCTGGGTCCAATGTACTAATAGCCATTCACAGTCATGGAATTGGGACACATAATGGTGAGACATTGAGCCAATGCATCTGCAATTTTCCATGAGACCTAGTCACCAATAGATGGCATCATAAATTGTCTATTCCGAGGGAGCTGCAAATGGCCTGCCTCATGAATATTAATTAGGGAAATTGTAGTCTGCACTCCTCTGTGATGTGTTCCAAATGCCCCGAAGTGGGCCTGTGAGGGGCCTCGGTTCCTGAATTTGCATTCCCAAACGGGAAATATATTTTTAAAACACCGTTTGTTCAATATAGGGACAGGTGCTTAGATTAAAACTTAAATAGATTTGACCTGTTTGAGAACACATTCTTCGTTTAATGGGTTTGGGGGACCAGCTCCTCTCTATGTCACACACCAAGACTCTCAAGGGGTAAGCTATCTACAAGGGTCAGCGTCCTCACTGAAAATCGATTACCACTGCATCTTGGAGGTTGGTAACTGATTAAAGGTCACAAACCATTGATACATCCCGCTGTGACTCATAAACAGAAGGTGGAACCTCTTTCAAGTCCCCTCCAAAGTGCAATTTGGAAAGGGTCACAACAGCCACGAGTTGGAAAGAAGTGGGATTTTTAGTCAGACGATATGATAATATCTGTCTGTTATACAATTTCGCCTATAAACTGCAGATGAATGCTCAATTCATAAAACCTAAAAGACTCTCAAACTAACTACTAATGGCTACCTAGGCATTCTGGTGTAAATGTGAATTAGGTCTGACCAATTAGTGATTTCGGCTCAAAACGTTCAGGCATAAAAAATATGAATGCAGGCGAGAAGAAGCAAGTACAAAAATATTTAAGAGAGTGAGATTGAGAGCATATCAGAATTGGAAGACTATTGCAGGTATTTTCGTGGATTGAATTAAGAAATTTAGAAATTTTGGAAGTAAAAAGCAAGGCGTTGCTCCTTTCAGTGAAATCTGTGAGCAGTGATACCTGTGGATACATAGGTTGGATGCAAAGTCTGACCACCCTGAGCTCAACCACCGGACACAAGGGGGAGGGCTGGGGGAGTGAGGGGAGGGCGAAGAGCTGGCCAAAAGCCAAGCCCTTCCTTCAGCTTGTGTCACCTTGGGAGTTAGTGTCAAATCCTGTACATGACTCAAACAAATGTTTAGTGGCACCTGCCCAAACCGGAGCAAGGAACAATTCCTTGCTGATTGTGTTTCGAGGGGGTGAGCACAAGACCAGGTTCTGCAGTCAGTCCCTGCTGTGCCGGCTGCGCGCAGCGTGTTATGTGCATCAGGAGGGTGGGCACAAGGCCAGGTTCTGTACTCAATCCTTGCAGTGCAGGCTGCACGCAGCGTGTTATGTGCATTGAGGGGGTGAGCACAAGGCCAGGTTCTGTACTCAATCCTTGCAGTGCAGGCTGCACGCAGCGTGTTATGTGCATCGAGGGGGTGAGCACAAGGCCAGGTTCTGTACTCAATCCCTGCTGTGCAGGCTGCGCGCAGTGTGTTATGTGCATTGAGGGGGTGAGCACAAGACCAGGTTCTGCAGTCAGTCCCTGCTGCACCGGCTGCGCGCAGCGTGTTATGTGCATCAGGAGGGTGAGCACAAGGCCAGGTTCTGTACTCAATCCCTGCAGTGCAGGCTGCGCGCAGCGTGTAATGTGCATTGAGGGGGTGAGCACAAGGTCAGGTTCTGCAGTCAGTCCCTGCTGTGCCGGCTGCGCGCAGCGTGTTATGTGCATCAGGAGGGTGAGCACAAGGCCAGGTTCTGTACTCAATCCCTGCTGTGCAGGCTGTGTGCAGTGTGTTATGTGCATTGAGGGGGTGAGCACAAGACCAGGTTCTGCAGTCAGTCCCTGCTGCACCGGCTGCGCGCAGCGTGTTATGTGCATCAGGAGGGTGAGCACAAGGCCAGGTTCTGTACTCAATCCCTGCAGTGCAGGCTGCGCGCAGCGTGTAATGTGCATTGAGGGGGTGAGCACAAGGTCAGGTTCTGCAGTCAGTCCCTGCTGTGCCGGCTGCGCGCAGCGTGTTATGTGCATCAGGAGGGTGAGCACAAGGCCAGGTTCTGTACTCAATCCCTGCAGTGCAGGCTGCGCGCAGCGTGTTATGTGTATCGATAGGGTGGGCACAAGGCCAGGTTCTGTACTCAATCCTTGCAGTGCAGGCTGCACGCAGCATGTTATGTGCATTGAGGGGGTGAGCACAAGGCCAGGTTCTGTACTCAATCCTTGCAGTGCAGGCTGCACGCAGCGTGTTATGTGCATCGAGGGGGTGAGCACAAGGCCAGGTTCTGTACTCAATCCCTGCTGTGCAGGCTGCGCGCAGTGTGTTATGTGCATTGTGGGGGTGAGCACAAGGCCAGGTTCTGTACTCAATCCCTACAGTGCATGCTGTGCGCAGCGTGTTATAAGCATCGAGGGGGTGAGCATAAGGCCAGGTTCTGTACTCAATCCCTGCAGTGCAGGCTGCGCGCAGCGTGTTATGTGCATCAGGAGGGTGAGCACAAGGCCAGGTTTTGCAGTCAATCCCTGCAGTGCAGGCTGCGCGCAGTGTGTTATGCGCCTCGAGGGGGTGAGCACAAGGCCAGGTTCTGCAGTCAATCCCTGCAGTGCAGGCTGCGCGCAGCGTGTTATGTGCATCAGGAGGGTGAGCACAAGGCCAGGTTTTGCAGTCAATCCCTGCAGTGCAGGCTGTGCGTAGCATGTTATGCGCCTCGAGGGGGTGAGCACAAGGCCAGGTTCTGCAGTCAGTCCCTGCTGCACCGGCTGCGCGCAGCGTGTTATGTGCATCAGGAGGGTGAGCACAAGGCCAGGTTCTGTACTCAATCCCTGCAGTGCAGGCTGCGCGCAGCGTGTAATGTGCATTGAGGGGGTGAGCACAAGGTCAGGTTCTGCAGTCAGTCCCTGCTGTGCCGGCTGCGCGCGTGTTATGTGCATCAGGAGGGTGAGCACAAGGCCAGGTTCTGTACTCAATCCCTGCAGTGCAGGCTGCGCGCAGCGTGTTATGTGTATCGATAGGGTGGGCACAAGGCCAGGTTCTGTACTCAATCCTTGCAGTGCAGGCTGCACGCAGCATGTTATGTGCATTGAGGGGGTGAGCACAAGGCCAGGTTCTGTACTCAATCCTTGCAGTGCAGGCTGCACGCAGCGTGTTATGTGCATCGAGGGGGTGAGCACAAGGCCAGGTTCTGTACTCAATCCCTGCTGTGCAGGCTGCGCGCAGTGTGTTATGTGCATTGAGGGGGTGAGCACAAGGCCAGGTTCTGTACTCAATCCCTACAGTGCATGCTGTGCGCAGCGTGTTATAAGCTTCGAGGGGGTGAGCATAAGGCCAGGTTCTGTACTCAATCCCTGCAGTGCAGGCTGCGCGCAGCGTGTTATGTGCATCAGGAGGGTGAGCACAAGGCCAGGTTTTGCAGTCAATCCCTGCAGTGCAGGCTGCGCGCAGTGTGTTATGCGCCTCGAGGGGGTGAGCACAAGGCCAGGTTCTGCAGTCAATCCCTGCAGTGCAGGCTGCGCGCAGCGTGTTATGTGCATCAGGAGGGTGAGCACAAGGCCAGGTTTTGCAGTCAATCCCTGCAGTGCAGGCTGCGCGTAGCATGTTATGCGCCTCGAGGGGGTGAGCACAAGGCCAGGTTCTGCAGTCAGTCCCTGCTGCACCGGCTGCGCGCAGCGTGTTATGTGCATCAGGAGGATGAGCACAAGGCCAGGTTCTGTACTCAATCCCTGCTGTGCAGGCTGTGCTCAGTGTGTTATGTGCATTGAGGGGGTGAGCACAAGACCAGGTTCTGCAGTCAGTCCCTGCTGCACCGGCTGCGCGCAGCGTGTTATGTGCATCAGGAGGATGAGCACAAGGCCAGGTTCTGTACTCAATCCCTGCAGTGCAGGCTGCGCGTAGCATGTTATGCGCCTCGAGGGGGTGAGCACAAGGCCAGGTTCTGCAGTCAGTCCCTGCTGCACCGGCTGCGCGCAGCATGTTATGTGCATCAGGAGGATGAGCACAAGGCCAGGTGCTGCACTCAGTCCCAACTGTGGAAGGTGCGCACAGCATGTTATGTGCATCGAGAGGGTGAGCACAAAACCAGGTTCTGCACTCATACCCTCAGTTTTTACACTCAGTCCCCGCCGTTGCCAACCTAAATATGTATAGGTATAAATGCCTGTCTGTAAATTGTACAGTCCGGTCGCCTGACTTGATTTGTTTTGGGCAAACATTGAGCCTGCATCCCACATTGAGCTTGAACTGAAATTTGACAAACATCTATGAGACAACTCTTTTCTAGACTTTTTTCAAATGAGTTCTTCTTTAGTAATGCCGTAAATGCCTTACTCATATTTCACACAAAAACAAAAGCCTTTTACCTCACAGGTGTCACCAAAGATGGACCTGACCGAGGAATAAACACATGGCATGAGTCACCCCTGCGCACTGCTACACGCGAGGGCAATATTTGCATATGACTTCCTGGAAACTCTTCTCCTTCCGGGCAAGGAATGCAGCGAGGGCGCCAAAACAGGTCTGCTCCATGGCAGCTGACATCTCACACCATTACTTGACAGACATTCTACGCTCCTGTTTGCGTAAGTAATTCCTAATAAGGTTATGGGGTTTGTTTTTCCTTAATGACAGGCATCTACTGAGAAGTCTGGGCATACAAGAGATTTATACTGTGGGAACTGCTGAAATTGGAATTAGGGAGCCAATAGTCGCTCAGGTAAAGGAGACAAAATACTTGCATTCTAGTTGGGAAATGGGTCTCCACCTCCCTTTGTGACGTAAGACGGCCATAACTGAGTTGCTTTGTGACTCACGCTCCAGGCGCCGCTGTGCGCCGCTTCCCTCAGCCCTTTGTAAAAAACAACAAAAGCCCCCCCCCCCCCCCACTAGGCTGTATCCTGTGCCTCTTTTCTTCCCCTTCCCAGGGCTGGAACTCCGAGGCCAGAAGTTACCCTGGTGCAGCAAGGATGCCGTGGGTCCTAATGCAGGCAAGGAAAAGGGGCTCCCCCACGCCACTATTGGCTTGCAAGAAGGCATGGTGAAGGGGCAATGGTCCTCACACCTGGAGGATCCAGGGCCACTACACCTTCTGCACTGATGAGAGCAAGGGTCCTGGGAAGCAGGCTGTGTCCTCTGCCTCTTGTGCCCCCCCCCCCCCACCCGGGCCATCGCTCTAAGACCAGAGGACCTAGGCAGACCAGCTATACCCCTTTGTAAAAATAAAAAGATAAGTCACTGAGGGGCCTGTCTCGCCCACCTATCCTGATGGCCGTGGTTCCAAGGCCTGAAGCAACACAGGTGCAGCAATGGTGCCCCAAGCTCCAATGCTAGGAAGAAAATGGGAACTTTTTCAGAAGCAAGATAGTGATAACTGGGGTGTGGTGGGCCCTCATGCCACTGAACCCCGGTGCCACTAAACCTACCACACTAATGATAGCTGCAGCCCTGGCCATAGTCGCCTGTTTCCTGTGCTGTGTGATAAAAAAGGAGCCATAATATCTTACACCCTCAAAGAACACTGCTCCCTCCTCTCCACTCGCCTGCGCCACTGCTCCCAGGCCCAAGGGGTAAAGGTACTGGGGCACTCTGCATCTTAACTGGAGCCTATTGGCCTTCTCCCACTCGACTCGTATTAAACGATGCCTGGGTCACAATGGATCTCTGTACTGGGGTGAATGAATGACATTGTTCTGCATTCTGTCCATCAACTGTTGTTTTTGCATTTGTCACCCCGAGTGGGATGGGTATGCTCAGACGTGAGTCCCGTGCTCTCCATGCCACTGGAGTCAAGCTATCCTGGCTAGAGAGAGGTGAAACCCCGAAACCGGTCCTAGGATGCTTGGTTCCAATCCAGGAAGGACCTGGCTTGGCAGTTCGGGCTGGACTGTTCCCATGAGGCACAGGGTCAAGGCTGATTTGCATATGGCTGGGTTCAAACTGGAATGGCAAGGTGAGCAAAACAAAAATGGATTTAGGCCCGGATCTCTGTACTGGGGTGAATGTATGACATTGTTCTGCATTCTGTCCATCAACTGTTGTTTTTGCATTTGTCACCCCGAATCAAGCTATCCTGGCTGAAGAGGGGGAAACCCCGAAACTGGTCCTAGGATGGTTGGTTCCAATCCAGGGAGGACCTGGCTTGGCAGTTCGGGCTGGACTGTTCCCATGAGGCACAGGGTCAAGGCTGATTTGCATATGGCTGGGTTCAAACTGGAATGGCATTGTGAGCAAAAAAACAATGGATTTAGGCCCGGATCTCTGTACTGGGGTGAATGTATGACATTGTTCTGCATTCTGTCCATCAACTGTTGTTTTTGCATGGGTCACAATGAGAGCAGCCTGGAAACTAACCCCAGGCAGAGCTGGCGTACTGCCACTACGCGGAGTTCCACAGAGTTGGGAAAAAAATCAGTGGAACTTCGCCCCGCTCCCCTCCACCCTTCCTAATGTAATTATAATTTTAAAAAGGCACTTACCTGCTGTGGGTGCCTCCTCCTTGCCACGGTCCATCTCTCCTTCCTCATCCTCGCCGTCCTCGTCCATGGAAACCCCTACATTGTAGGAGGAGGCAGCTACATCAGGTGTTTTTTTTTTAAATTATAATTAAATTAGGGAGGGTGGAGGGGACGGCTAACTCTGTACTGCCACGGAGTCGGAGTTTTGCCTGAACTCTGCATTCTCAACAGAGCGCGGAGTAGGCAAAACTCTGTAAACTCCGCTGGCACAGCGGAGTTACACGCCTGGGCTTACTGGAAACACAAACAGTAAACAGGGTCGCGCTTCAAGGTCATCTTTTGTAAGGCATGGCAGGCCTCCTCCTGACTTTGCAGCTCACCTTCGTGCTGAGGCATTCGGACCTTTTGTAGATGCAGCCACATTCCAGCGATACATGGCTCACACTCTGAAGACCTCTGGCCTAAAGGATCCTGTATAAGCATGCCTTGATATTTTCCTGAAAGAGAGCATGGCATGGTCATATGGTCATCTGTGAACAGTGCACAGAACATTCCTAGAGATTCTATCATTAATAGAACTATCATAGAAGGCCATTAAAGAAACTATAGCAGGATTCTAGCAGAGGCCACCCCCGAAGGGGGACTTATGGGCCAGCGCCATAACATGCGCCTGGGATCCGTGAAAACCGCTTTGGGCTGCTTAGGGCACCCAGCAACAAAGGGGGATGCTACCCCCGGGAAAGAACGCACGCCAAAGGTGGCACGAAAATACTCACCCAAAAGGAGGCTGGGCGAGGATTGAAACCTCCTCCAATGGGAGTATGCCGCCGCATGCCAGGAAGGGACGAGGTAGGTCACTTTTGGAACCTGAGGGCGGTGCGCTGAACAGCTTTCAATATCCACCCATCCACACCGAGGAGCAATAGCATTGTCGCAGTGCTGGACGGCAGGCGAGGCGGCTAAGAAAGGGTCCATTTGTTGGTGAGGAGGCACATTCGCAGGGCGGTGTGCAGGAGGAAAACCACTCTCCTTGGGATGCCTTACGGCAGGGTGAGCAGGCCGGAAGGGGGGAGCAAGCGAGGACGGCACTCGCAGCCCAGACCCCCCCTCCCCGAATGGCCGGGCACTAAATAGACAACAAGGTAGCGAGTTGGGGCCTAACTCCAGGAAGAGGCTATTCACCCCCACGCAAGCAGCATGAAAACCAACAGGGAACTTTATGACCCCATAAAACTGCATATACGATGGCCTGAACAAACTATGAGGTGTCACAAGTATGGTAGACAGATAACAGAACGGGATTGTGATATGTCAAAAATGATTTATGACCTGTCAGATGGTGTGAGTTATGACCTGTCACATGATTTAAAGAGCCTGTCAAAATGATTTATGACTACTAAGGGATTGATTGATGATTTGTGATGTCTATGATTTATGTGCTTGTCAAAAATGGTTTATGACATCTCATGAAGTTGGTTCATTGCCTGGTCTTAGCAGGTATGACCACAGCACTTTAACCAAGAAGTAAGCTGTGCATGTTATGCAAATAAACTGCGGCCAACATATACCACAAGAAACAAGACATACACGTGTTGGCAGACTTTATTGGAAAGATATATGTGAAGAAGGATATACATGGCAGATTGGGAGTGGGCCCAGTGCAAAGGTAAAGGCAGGCCAGCAATCAGGACAGCTAGCCACTGGCAGCTTGATTCGGAATTACTTGGATCCTCTGCAGAAACTATTTGGAAATGCGTAAATGAGGAGCACTTTCATAATCTTCTTGTGAAGAAGTGTTGTTGAAGCTAGGAACATACCATCCTTCATAATGTACAGCGTAATTCGACTCAAACGGCAAACTCAGCACCAGCAGCCATAACTACAGACTTTTGTGGGATAATAACTCAGAATCAAAGGAAAATCCAAAATTTGACACTGAGAGTACTAGAGTCTTTTGAAGAGGGCTAATATTGATTAGTCGGGGGAGAAGACAAAACACCCACTGCCAACCCCTGATATTTCTAGTTTAAGCTTCAGACTATGGCCGCTCATCCACTCCCAGACCTACTTCAAACAGTGAAGGATACTCTCAGTTGACTGACGGTCACCACCCAGTCAAAAAAATCACCCGGGTGCCATCAACATACATGCAAAAGCAAATGCCAAAGGTGCAGATGAACTCAGTCAGCGGCTTAATTTAGATATGAACTAATTAGGACGCCAGGGAGGATTCCTGGTGCACCACACTGAAGAGGGATGAGCAGGGATGAAAATGAAGGAAGAGTGACACGCTGGAAAGCAGCGTATTAAACCGTCTCAGAACCGGACAAGACCATCCAGTGGGCTGTAAACTATCCAACGAGTTGTGAAGGTTAAACACCATTAACAGATCTGATCAAATCAGTGATCTGATATCACCATCATCCGCTTCCATCCTTGGGTCTTCCTACAACACACAGCAACTTCAGTACTGTGGCTGTGGTGCAGATTGGGGTGTACAAATTCTTCCTACTTCCACGGATAGAGTAATTTCACAGTTACACGCACATACACTCATCATACACTTGGGCCCATTTTACTAGCTTACACTCAAATACTCTATCAGCACTAAACCTGTTGGAGAAAAGACTCCTAAACACCCTGCATCTACACTGAGGTCGATACTGTCCTGAGTCATGATCTAAACAATCTATACAATAATAATCAAAATAGAGTACTCAATAATTGACAAGAAATAACCACCAACACTGTATTTAAAATTATGGTACTTTATCTAAATTAGTCAAAGAAATTCAATCAGAGTAAATCATTATTCTCATAATTACCTATTCTAGCTAAATGTCAGAATGGGTCAGGACAGGTCTCTCAGTAGAAGTCTCCCAAGTCGCCGTCCTTACAGCATCGATCCTCACCAACGCAAGTTCGGAAAGAAGTGGCCTCAAAATCCCGAATGCAACGACCACAGACCCTCTCTAGTCTAGTATATTTATAATGAAAATTACAAAATAATAGCAACATAAAATGTTCTTGTTTTCCGTTGAGCCGCTGAGCAGAGCAAGCAGGAAAGGATGTAGCATCGCTACATTTGGAAAATCTCCGCTCAGAAAAATCACAAAAATAAAAAGACGGAAGAAGGAAACTCTAGGTTTATAAATGTTTCTTATTCATTCACGTTTCCTCGGAACCAGCGCTGCAATTTCATTGTGGCTCCCTTGTCCTCCAAGGACATTTGGACATTCGCCCAGAGCTGCTGTCCTCACGGAAATTTTTAAACCAGGCGAAGACTGTGGTCAGATGACTCTCGACCATGTTCAGCAAGGCCTTTTCATCAGAGTTCGACTACCCAAATGCAGGCTTTAAACGGCAGCCATTTTTAATAGGCCAAAACGTACCATCTTAATTAAAAGAGACAAAAACAACGTTACCACAGCATAGTGATTAAACAGTGTTAACCCCACTAATACCCTTATGTGTATGTAATTATCTAGCCTTTGCAACACAGAAAAGCATTAGTACACGACATTTCAAAAGCGTTTTGTGCTTAAAAACAAACAGCACTCAGCAACATTTATTTAATAAAACATGCACATTATTATTAAGCAACATGAATGCGTCCCCACGTGTAGTTTTCTCTTGTTAATTCGTATTGATTAATCAGAACATTTACACAAAACAAATAATTAATAATTACAAATTAATATTTTTAATTATCGACAAATAGACAAACCAGAGCTTAAAAACCCAATAGATTTTCAACAGAAAACTCTGCTCCAGCAATCCCCCCTTTGGCGATATTATCACCAAATAAACAACCCAAAAAAAAAAATTTTTGTAAAATTTAGTCCCATTTTAGGAGTAATTGGAAATGTCTTTTTCTCCTTACACAATACTACACACCAGACACCCTTTCATCATCCCTCTTTGTTTCCAAGTAAACACTCTCCCTCAATTCTTCTAATTCTATTTCTTGTGGTTCTCTTTTCAACCTTTTATTTCTCTTTTCAATATTTCTTTTGATTAATTTCTTTTTCCCTCCCCTGTTTTTACAACACAAACACACCAATCTTAGTTTCAATAAAGCAACAATTATACAGGTCAAAGGAAACAATATTTTACCTATAATAGTACTACCTATTTTTGCAATAAAACTCTTAACAGCAACTATCTTATTAGCTATTTTAGTCCAGATATTCTCAGCTTCTAGTGGTACTAATTCTTCATGCAAATCAGTAATATTTTTGATATAGACCTTCAGGTCTTTGCTTTCGTCTGGAATGTAAGTGCAACAATGTTGAACTTTCAGCATTCCACAAACTCCACCCTCCTTGGCCAATAGAATATCAAGAGCAAGTCGATTTTGCATAGACATGGCACGTACGGCAATCAATTCTGTATTTACCAAAAGAAACCCTCCAGCGGTACTTGTCGATAAGCGATCCACCACTGTTGACAGTTTCCGAATTCCATATGCATTTAAAGAAATTCTCACTGCTGGAATTAAAGCACCAAAAATATCACCAACTATTTCGGACCAAGTTTCTCTCTTAAAACGTGTTAGTAAATTAATATGTTCTACATCTTCTATTCTATCTATATGAAAGATCTTTGGAAAGACCAGGCCCACATAACATGTGCCATACCAATGGTCAGGCAACCTGTAATAAGCCTTGTTCCCACAAACATAATACACTCCTGGGAAAACTGGATCCTCTCCTCCCTTGAAACCCCATCCTGTCACAATGAAGTATGTATCATGACACTCACTAGTCCCAACAAAATATGTATCATATTGGGATTTCTTCCTTGTAATGCATAGTTTACCCTTCTGTGGTGCATCTAGAGCTAAAGTTGGACTAGCCCCATTTTTCAACTCTTTCCCCATCTCAATGTCCCAAATTGTCTCACTCACTTTGTATTTCCCTGCCTTTTCATGCATGCTCATTCTCCTTTCTTCCACCATATTTAGGAAAGCCTTCTCCTCTTCTTTCAGACTGCAAGTTAAATTATTCTTAAAAATGTAATCTAATGTTAATTCTTCTTTTTCAATAAAAATCTCACCAAAAATGTTAGCTTCTTTAGCTGGATTCAGCTTTTTGTTCATAGGCAATTGCCCAAAAATGTTATCTTTGTTAGACATCTCATAATCTATTTTCCCTAACAGATAAAAAACACTACTTAACACACTACAAGAAATTCCATACGTAACTGGTAAATGGTGATAAGTAACACCCTCTGAAACGGATGCAGGTAACTGCATACATACGTAACAATCCCTTACTTCCATTGTCTTCACATATTCATACAATAACTTTGAAAAAACATTACTAGAAAAATCATTAATTGACCTATCTTTATGTATGTAAGTATTACTAATTCTAGTTGGAACTACTTTTTGTGAACTTTTCCCTACATTAGTCTCATTCTCAGTATGTATTTCAAATGTACCTATTGTAACTCTAAATGTAACTAATAAAGCTAAAACACCCCATAGTAGCATTAATAATCCAGTACAGCAACAGCACATTCTACACCATCTTTTCAAAAAGGCACATTTACTTTGATTATTCTCTATGTTAGCCATTTTACTACTTTGACCGTGTCTTTTGACTTAGCCTCTACTACTCCACTACTGTACTACTCTTTATTTCTGGATTACTTCAGACAGCTAAATTTCAGACTTTCTCCTTTTCACTTTTCTCCAAGTGATTTCTTCAGTTCACTCAATTTGGATATTCATCACTTTTCACTCCTTCTTCAGCAACATCAAATTGTATCAGATCATCAACAACATCCTGTGCATCCGACTCTTCTCCAATGTCAGTCAGGATAACTTTTAAGATTCCAACAGATTTTTCCTTTTCCTCAACCACTTTTCTCAAGATCCCCTCCGGATTGTCTCGATTCACTGTTTCTTCTTCTTCTCCTCCTTCAGACAGTGCCACATAAGACCATTCCGGTGATCTGTACTTTTGGTTGGGTCTTCTAATTCTCTTTATCTCCTCCGGTTCTTTTGACTCCTTTTGCTCCTTTCTTTTTACTTCATTTTGACTCGATACCTCATTCACTTGTTCAGCTTTCGAGGTATTTGCTCTTATCAGTCTGTATCTCAGCCTCTTTACTCTGTTGTTAGGCCAAAAATCTCCTCTTACAACCTTTTTCGGTCTTGTTTCTGTATTATTTCTTTCTCCAATCCAAGTTCTCTTTCTCAGAATTCGACCTTCTGATTTTTCATTCTCACTTTCATCCAATTCTGTTTCAAATGCCTCTTGCTCTTCAGCAGTTTTCTTTCGCTCCACAGTCTTTTTCACCACTTTTTGAGACCTCCCTATTTCTGTCCCTCCTCGGGTCTCCGACACGCAATCTTCTTGCTGTTTACTTGTCCCTTCACCTAGCTTATCAGGAATGTTCCCTACACCTCCTCGGGGGTCTTCCGCAATCTGTCCCTCTCTATCTTCTTCTGACCCTACTTCTTCAGGTATAATCTCAAGTGGTTCTTCAATCTCCTCCTCTTCTGATTCAGGAGTAGTTTCTGTGGAACTGCTCTTTTCTCTTCTTTTTCCTCCACTGCTTGTTGGAACTTCAGGCTCTCTTACAGAATCTGATCTCCTTTCTGAGACTCTCAATGGTTCTCTCTCTGAAGTTTGATTTTTTCTCACTGGTTCTGTGTCTTCATCATCACTGGAATCTGACTCTTCAAAATACTCCTTACCAGTCCCATCCTTTGGGTTTGGAACTCTCAGAGTATGACTTGCATGTACCCAGTTTTTCACACCAGCACACTTCACTGCAGTTGTCGTAGTCAGAATGACTTGTCTTGGCCTTCCCCACCTTGGAACCAAGCAATTTCTTCTTCTGTGTACTTTAATCCTCACCCAGTCCCCTGGACTCAGATCATGAGCTTGCTTCTTCTCAAGTGTGGTAGCTTCTTCTCCAACCTGGTGAAACACAGAATGAACTGCGTCAGCCAGGCCTTTACAGTAATCCAAAATCATGTCATCAGTTATTGTCATCAATTTATTGACAGGTACAAATGCATGACGCATTGCACGTCCCATCAAAATCTCATGTGGACTCAAACCAGTAGTTCTATCTGGAGTAGATCTAATAGTCATTAGCACTAGAGGCAAGACATCAGGCCATTTCATTCCAGTGGCTAAACACATCTTACCAATCCTGTTCTTGATCGTGCCATTTATCTGCTCAACAACACCAGAAGCCTCTGGCCTGTATGCACAAAGTAGCTTCTGCTGTATGCCCAATGCTTCACAAATCAAACTCATGAGCTCATTATAGAAGTGTCCACCTCTATCAGACTCAATCGTTACTGGAAATCCGTACCTAGGAATCAACTCTCTTAACAGTAACTTTGCCACTGTTATTCCATCATTTCTCCTAGTCGGATAGGCCTCCACCCATCTTGAGAACAAACAGACTACCACTAGAACATACCTCAGTCTGTTCACTTGGGGCATTTCAATAAAATCTATCTGCATTCTCGTGAAAGGACCACCTTCTCTGTCTATCGTTCCCAGACTCACCACTGTCTTTTTCCCAATGTTAAATTTCTGGCAAATCAAACATCTCTGACAGATGCTTTCTGCAATCGTCCTGAACTTTGCATTGTACCAAGTTTGTTTAAAAGACCTGATCATCGCATCCCTTCCCAAATGTCCCTGGCCATGATACATCCTTGCCATTGTCGACAGCATAGAGTTAGGCATGACTGGTCTGCCATCTCTATAGACCCAAACATGGTCTGTTTCTCTTGGGGCACAACCTGCCTTGATCCAGTCTTTCTTTTCTTCTTTTCCTGCCTCATCCTGCAACTGTTTCACCTCATCCCACGTTTCTAGGACATTAGTAAACATCACAGAACAAAAAGACATTTCTCCTTCTCGTTCCCTATTAATTGAATGATTGTTTTTCGCGCAATATTGTGCAATGTCGTTAGCAAATCTGTTGCCAACAGTTACAAAATCATCTCCTTGTCCATGAGCAGCACATTTCACAACTGCTAATTCTTTAGGCAGCTGTATCGCCTCAAGTAATTTTCCAATCACTTCAGCATTCTTTATCGGAGTCCCACTCGACGTCAAGAAACCTCTCTGCAGCCAAAGTTGGCCAAAATCATGCACAACTCCAAATCCATACTGACTATCAGTCATCACAGTCACTCTCAGATCTTTCCCAATTTCACAAGCTTTCGTCAATGCCACCAATTCAGCAACTTGTGCAGATTTCACTCCTTTTAATGATGATGCTTCCATAACTTCTGAAACCTTGCACACTGCATATGCTGCACTCAGCACACCATCATCATTCCTCAGACATGATCCATCCACAAACAGCACATGATCACTCTCAAATAATGGAAGATCCCTTATGTCTGGTCTCGGTTTTGTACAGTAATCCAGCACATCCAAACAATTGTGATCATCTTCTGTCTTCATACCCACGTTTTCAATATCCGGCAACAATGTCGCTGTATTCACATTCACACATCTCTCAAGAGTCACATTTGATGCTCCCAGAATGACTTTCTCATATTTAGTCAGCCGACTATGTGACATATACTGAGTTCTGATTCTTGTCAAAAGAATTGCCACATTATGAGGTACGAATACCCTTACAGGATATCCCATTATGATTCCCTCACTTTGTTCCAGGCTTCTGCATGTTGCAGCCACAGATTTCAGACAACCTGGTAAACCCACAGCTACAGGGTCAAGTGTCGATGAGAAGTACGCAATAGGCCTTCTCAGTTGTCCATGCTTCTGAATTAACACTGAAAGTGCACATCCATTTCTCTCACTGCAGTACAACTCAAACTCTTTTTCATAGTCTGGCATACCCAAAGCAGGGGCTTCACACATTCTGCTCTTCAGCTCCTCAAATGCTGCCATTTGTTCTCCATCTAGTTCCAATGGGTCTTTTACCTCACTTTTTGTCAGCTTAATCAGTGGTCTTGCTATCAGAGAAAAGTTACTAATCCACTGACGACAATAACCCACCATCCCCAGGAACATTCTCACTTCCCTCTGGGTCGTTGGGGCCTTCATTCCCCTGATGATTCTAATCCTGTCATCAGTCACCTTTCTCAGACCTTTTTCAATATTGTGTCCAAGATAATGCACCTCTTTTTTGCAAAATTGCAATTTGGCTGGAGATACCTTTAACCCTCCATCTGCCAGATGATTTAGTAAAGCTATGGTATCTACTTCACAAGCTTCACGTGTCTTTGATGCCACGAGTAGGTCATCAATATACTGCACTAGTACTGAGTTTTCAGGCATAATCAAGCTCTCCAATGATTTTTTCAATAACTGATTGAATATCGAAGGACTCTCTGTATACCCCTGTGGGATACGACACCATGCTAAAATACGCTGGCCAAACCTAAATGCAAAAATCGGCTGGCTGTCATGATGCAATGGAATCGAAAAGAAAGCATGACACAAATCAATCACTGTGTACCACTCAGCATCATGTGGAATCTGACACAAAATCACTGACGGATTTGGCACAATGGGACAACATGCCACCACAATTTGATTAACTTTTCTCAAATCCTGTACAATCCTGAACTTCCCATTAGGTTTCTTTAGCCCCATTATCGGTGAGTTACACGGGCTACTCGGTAGTTCTCTTAAAACTCCTTGCTGAATCATTTTCTCAATTATAGGAGTTATTCCTTCAATTATTTCTGGTGTCATTTTGTACTGAGGAATGTTAGGATAAGTAATTCCCTCTTTCACTGAAATTTTCACTGGATCTACATTATTCTTCAATCCCACATCCTCTCCAGTAAAATCCCAAACTGTCCTTTTCACTGTGTCTCTCAGCTCTTGAGGCAAATCCTCCGGATCAAACACAGCATATGCACCAACCAATTCACTCTCTCTATTTCCTAGAGTCATTCGGTACAAAACATCCTCATCTGGTGTTTCAAAAGCTATTCCATCCGGTGTACAAAAAATTGTACAGTTCATCTTACAAAGCAGATCCCTGCCTAACAGGTTCACTGGACTAGTGTCACAGACAATAAATCTGTGCATGTCTGAAAATTTCCCTATTTGTACCCTTACTGGTTCAGTAAGACGTGTCTTGATTTGTGTATTGGCTACACCAACTACTTGGATTGCTTCATCCGAGAGAGGAAGATTTCTAATATCTGTTGACCTGACAGTTGATCTTGTCGCACCTGTGTCTACTAAAAAAGTAACACTTTCTTCATTTATTTTCCCATCTACAAATGGTCCTGCCTGGTCTATTTCTAGAGTTGCACCAAGTATGCACTCTTCCTCCTCTCTTCGGCACCGTCAATAATCACCTTCAGACTCACTCCCTTCATTCTTTAACAACTACTGCTGTACCTGGTTAGAACGCCTTTGTTTGTTTACCTGCTCATCATTGTAGAATCCTGAATCCTGATTGTACTTTTGTGACTCTCTATTCTGCGGCAAGGGCGGTTTTGGCTCTTGACTCTGCTGTCTCACAACCTTCTGTTGTTGCTGCTGTTGATTATTCCCCTCGTTCTGCACCTGTTGATTTAAGGTTTTACCCTCATTATTCGCTAATGGTGGATTGGTACATTCAGATCTCCAATGTCCCAGTTGGCCACAGTTGTGACAAGGGAACTTCTTCTTTGCTTCCTCAAGATTCCCCTTTCCTTTCCCTGCATATCTGGGCCTATTCCCTGAATTATTTGCCTGTTCCACCAACTGTGCTTCTTGTCTCTCCGCAACCTTCACTTGTGCCCACATTGCTTTCTCTTTCAGCTTTCTCTGTTTTGCTTCAATTTCATCACTGAAGTACTTTGCATGTCTCAGAATCTCATCTATTTTCTTACTCTGCCAATCCACTGTATGCTCACGAATTCTCTCACTAATCTCAGGTCTCAGGCCATATACAAATCTGTATGCAAAATGACTCAAATCTTTGTCACCCAGGTGCTCATCCCCACTGAATTGTTTAAAAGCCAGTATCAGCCTCTCATAAAAAGCATGAACTGATTCTTTTGCTTCCTGGTGTGTTCGATCTATCTTAACCCAGTCTGTTTCTTTTGGAGGAACTTTACTTTTCAGGTATACGATCACCTGCTCATACTTTCTCATTACCTCTGGATCTGGTGCTCCTGTTCTCTGATCTCTTGGATATTCCTCAGTAGGCCAACTTACAACTATTTTACACTCAGCCCACAAGTCTGCTGGAACAATTATATCAAACAGACTATTCAGGTCAATCCACAGCACTTTTGACAATTTCACAAACCTGTCTACCTGCCTATACCACTCGACGGGCTTTTCTCTCAATCGAGGGAAATCATTCGTAAATGATAAAATATCCTGTCTGGTCCATGGAACATGTACATATCCTCCTCCAGGTATTTCTCTCATAGGATAAGCATCCACTGTTTTCTCTTTTTCTCTCACAGGAAATGCTGAATAAGTCCTGTCCCCTGATTCTTCTCTTTTCTTGTACCACCTATCCTTCCACTTCTCTACATCACCCCATCTTCGCAAGAATGCGACCATTTCCTTAATCTGTCCTGTTCTACCAGCACCATTCAGATTTTCAATGTCTTTGTCTGTGAAATCCATCCTGTAAGACTTCTGCAAAGCTTTCACTTTATCAATGTCAACTCCCTGCTCATTCGCTACTGCTCTTAACCTGTCATGTGTATTTCTTGCTCTCCAGGTGATGTTTTTGCACATAAATAACAATTCACCATCATGATGATTTTTTAGAATTTCTGTAGGAATTGTCCCTGCAACAAGGTCCTCTAATTCAACACGTAACTTGGCCACGTCAATTGCCTGTGAATCTTTATCCCTCTTTTGAAGGACTTTCATCCAATCATTCAAATCTTCAGCTGTTATTTCAGTAGTTTTTCTCACTGGAACCACTTTCTTCTGCGGTTCTAAAATCGGCATCCCTGAACAACTAGCTTCACTAGCATCCAATCTCAAATTAGATTGTACCTCTAATCCTTCACTACATGTATCATGTCTGGATTGTCTCAGATCACTACTTTATGTCCTTTTCCCTGAATCTCCTGAGGGACCAGCCAAACTTGTTATCTTATTCCCAACATATGGAATCACCAAACCATTCTCACCTGTGCTCTGCTTATCAAAAACAGGCATAACCGGACCTATGGTTACAGGCACCGTAACAGCTTCCAGATTCTTTGTCAGCTCTCTAATCTTTTCAGTCAGCTCTGATGTAGTTCTGGCTAATTCTCTCGTATTCTCGTCACCACATCGATTCTCTCTCTCCTTGAAAGGATTACCACTTCTTAACTCAGGTGTCACATTTTCTGTTTCAATAATACGCAATGTATCTCTTATCGGAGAAACAACTGGTGTGCTCTCCTCTGGTTCTGGTCTATATGGAGGTGGTCTCTTGTAAATCATGTCATTCAAGACCTCATCCTCATACTCATTAACTCCATATCTTCTCACTTCTGCCTCAGGAACCCTTTCCACACCCTTCCTTTCTTCCCTCTCGTCAACTGTTCTCATAGGATCCCTCTGACATACTAGCATCTCGCCATCTCTTCATTCGATCATTATGAGTTTCACGATCATGCCTTCTTCCAAACATGTATCTGTAATTTCCTCCAGACCTCTGCTTTTCTCGCTCATGTACTTCCTCTTCCCATTCTACTAAAGCCTCAAACTGTGTCGGCCTTGGTCTTGGGTCAAGACACAACATCTTTTCCCGTAAATTTCTCAACACGGCCAGATTAAATGAACCATGTTCTGGAAATGCTAGGACACCATCTTCCTTTGTATACCTTACCCAATTCTCCAACCATATACAGGTATGATACCCGTATCTTGCAGCCATGAAGGATGCAGGCGTTTTCGTTGGAGGTAACAATTCACCTTCTCTTGTTTTAACATCTTTATCCTTGTCAAACCATCGCTTTATTTTTCCGAACAAAGATTTTTTCTTTTTCTCTTCTTGGTAATACATTTTAACGTTTACCAAAACTTTCTAATCCCTTCCGTATTACAACTGTACAATACGATTTTTCATCCAATAACAGCGCGACTCACACCAACGCACCAATCCTGGAGCGTTTACGTCACTCTGTACCTCTTCCAATCCTTGCGCGGCTCACACCAACGCACGAATCACAGCGCGAGCACTGTACTGATCTAGTATCCAATCAGAGCGCGGTCTGTTTGACGTCAGCAGTCGCTGCAGTCGCTCCTACTCCTGTCTCCTGTCACTCGTCTACCCCTCCTTTACAAAATTTCTCAGTAGACTTCGTGTCAAATTCTACAAAATCTATTAGTTACAACATATAAACATCTCCATTGTCTGCTTCGCTAACCATAGAATAGTAAAGAAAATCTATTTCACAAGAATCCCGTCTTTCACTCACTTCTGTTCCAGTACGGAATTAATACTCTCGTTGACACAGTAGCACATCCCTCTACTCTGCCCTTCTAACATGCATTCATTAACTGTTTCCTCTAGGACTGATCCAAAGAGTTTTACAACCAACTAAATGCTCGTACATTCACGCACATTCATACAAGAAAATGTAGTACATACATACAGAATCCTTCCCGAGAACAGCGAACAATCTGTCCCGCTACAGAATTATAATACACGTTAACCAAGCAGCTTTCCTCTGCCCAGTCCTTCAAACAAGCTCAGAGAATACCTATTACTTCTCCCGCGATAAGCTTTAACGGTGAACCTTACGGATCCCTGGGACTTAAGACCAGAGTTTCACAGATAACCTTCGCTACCATACGCACTCCTTTTATACCAGAAATATTTCTAATAGTAACATACGACGATGTCACTGATTCCGAACCCAGACAATGTGACGCGCAACTTCAATTGTCACACGTTTTTCCTGCATACGTACAGGACCAACAATCCCGTCTTTCCCGAGAGCAGTATATACTTCCCTCTGCCCTACTACGGAACTGCCACCAGCTCCCAAGTTCCAGAAGCACTACATAAAACTCAACACGACGACTCCAACATATAGTATTAGTACATATACCATCATCAATCAATAATCAATAAATCAAAGCCAATGTACAAGCAATCTAATCAGATCAAGACAATAATCAATAACCATCAAATTCTGCTACCAGGAAATTGGTGCAGATTGGGGTGTACAAATTCTTCCAACTTCCACGGATAGAGTAATTTCACAGTTACACGCACATACACTCATCATACACTTGGGCCCATTTTACTAGCTTACACTCAAATACTCTATCAGCACTAAACCTGTGGAAGAAAAGACTCCTAAACACCCTGCATCTACACTGAGGTCGATAAGACCTAATTGTTACTGTCCTGAGTCATGATCTAAACAATCTATACAATAATAATCAAAATAGAGTACTCAATAAATGACAAGAAATAACCACCAACACTGTCTTTAAAATTATGGTACTTTATCTAAATTAGTCAAAGAAATTCAATCAGAGTAAATCATTATTCTCATAATTACCTATTCTAGCTAAATGTCAGAATGGGTCAGGACAGGTCTCTCAGTAGAAGTCTCCCAAGTCGCCGTCCTTACAGCATCGATCCTCACCAACGCAAGTTCGGAAAGAAGTGGCCTCAAAATCCCAAATGCAACGACCACAGACCCTCTCTAGTCTAGTATATTTATAATGAAAATTACAAAATAATAGCAACATAAAATGTTCTTGTTTTCCGTTGAGCCGCTGAGCAGAGCAAGCAGGAAAGGATGTAGCATCGCTACATTTGGAAAATCTCCGCTCAGAAAAGAAGGAAACTCTAGGTTTATAAATGTTTCTTTTTCATTCACGTTTCCTCGGAACCAGCGCTGCAATCACAAAGTTCATTGTGGCTCCCTTGTCCTCCAAGGACATTTGGACATTCGCCCAGAGCTGCTGTCCTCACGGAAATTTTTAAACCAGGCGAAGACTGTGGTCAGATGACTCTCGACCATGTTCAGCAAGGCCTTTTCATCAGAGTTCGACTACCCGAATGCAGGCTTTAAACGGCAGCCATTTTTAATAGGCCAAAACGTACCATCTTAATTAAAAGAGACAAAAACAACGTTACCACAGCATAGTGATTAAACAGTGTTAACCCCACTAATACCCTTATGTGTATGTAATTATCTAGCCTTTGCAACACAGAAAAGCATTAGTACACGACATTTCAAAAGCGTTTTGTGCTTTAAAACAAACAGCACTCAGCAACATTTATTTAATAAAACATGCACATTATTATTAAGCAACATGAATGCGTCCCCACGTGTAGTTTTCTCTTGTTAATTCGTATTGATTAATCAGAACATTTACACAAAACAAATAATTAATAATTACAAATTAATATTTTTAATTATCGACAAAAAGACAAACCAGAGCTTAAAAACCCAATAGATTTTCAACAGAAAACTCTGCTCCAGCAGCTGGATGATATCTGACAAATGTATTGACAAGCAAACTTGAAGATTCAAGAAAGTTTCCCAGTTTCTTGACAACAGGTCCTTCAAGAAGCCTTGCTGTATGAGGCTGAGTGTGATGGAATGGGAGTTTTCCCTTTGCGAGATGTTGGTGTCAACCTTCTTCAGTCGTGGTATGTCCTGCACTATTTAAGTTCACCAGTTAATATATCCAAATGAAGTCAAGAGTTAATAATGTGGCCCAGAGGCTCAACAACAGTTGGGCAAAAACGTTTAAAATAGAAGTGGTTTAGGGATGAACCAGGGTGCTGAACTTCTGTTTAGCGACTGAATCAAGAACAGTGAGAAAAAAAGCAAAACATGAGTTTTGAACACAGGATGTCAGGCTACAAACAGAAGGCTGTGGGAAGTGGTGTCTAATGAAGTTTGAATGTGTTTATGGTGGGCAACATGAAATTGCTGCGATAATGAAAAATATCTGTACAGAAGAAACGGCAGCATGGGCCTAGAGATGTGAGATCTGTCCTTTGCAAGCATTGAGGAATATTCTAATTGGAACAGGGACAGTCTGACAAAGATGGTTTTTCAAAATTTGCTCTTTTTAGATTTTTCTGTTAACAATGCAGCCAAGTTACAGACTTTCAATGCATAGTTTTGCTAACACTGTTTCAGCAGATGGTATTACTTTAAGCAGCTAGCTTGACGGCCTTAAGTAGCCTTCCAACAGTTCTTCCGGTGAAGACTTTTGAACTAAGTTGGTAAGACCTTGACTCAACTTGAGTGGGCACCAAGGCACCAGGCACTTTTGAACTAAGCTGGTAAGACCTTGACACAACTTGAGTGACCTTTGCAGCACTAAGGCACCAGGCACATTTGAAAGAAAAGTTGTTATGACCTTGACACAATTTGAGTGACCTTTGCAGCACCAAGATACCAGGCACTTTTGAACTAAGTTGGTAAGACCTTGACACAATTTGAGTGACCTTTGCAGCACTAAGGCACCAGGCACATTTGAACGTAAAGTTGTTATGACCTTGACACAATTTGAGTGACCTTTATAGCACCAAGATACCAGGCACTTTTGAACTAAGTTGGTAAGACCTTGACACAACTTGAGTAACCTTTGTTAGCACCAAGGCACCAGGCACTTGCTTCATTTCAGAGGTCAAACTGCTTCCAGATGCCAGATTTCCCACCACTTCCAAAGTGCCTGCAAGAGTGGCCACATTATTCCTGGGGTTATAGGGATTCTATTCTGAAAGTTCTTCTTTATTTCCATCTTATTTTGCAGGAAGGACCAAAGAAAGATCATGTCTGCACGGAAGAGAAGTCGTTTTTCCACTGTTCCATGGTTTAACTAAGTTTTTGTGAATGATCTAGCGGCACATTGAAATCTGCTGGAGTCTAAGTCAGGGTTCGTTTTTGAAAGAGTGGTATCTTTTTTATCAGTGTTCCAGCTTGGCGTGTTCTTTTGCCTTGTATTTTCTTATCAATGTTCTATTGCAGTGGTTTGGCAGTGTTGTTCTGGGTTGTGCAATCTTTCTTTTCAATGTTCTGTTACTGTGATTGTTTATTGTTGTTTTGGCTCTGATCCCTTTTATGAGGGTTATTCCACTTTTCTGAGAATGTTTTCGGGGTTACTTTGTTATGAGAGAATACAATCAAGGCTTTAGTCTTTTAAGTCGTTTATGGAAAAGGGTCGAAGAGTTGACAAAGCATGCCTCTACCATTATGAATACAGACCTAACATGGAATTTTCATATAATGTCTTATATTTCCTCTGTTTGGCCCTGTGAGTAATGTAGGGCTTATGTATTTAAAAAAAAATATGGAGTAATTTCTTTGCTAATTCGTTCCTGTTTATTATTGGTGTTGCTTGTATCATTCTTGTGAATGTTCTATTCTGAAAGGCTGGTTAACTAATATTTCAGCAACACGGGGCAGCAAGCACAACTGTGGTGTTTAGTTGGGTTGCATGAGAGGGAGAGAGCAGGACACATCCATATCTACTAAGATATGGTGCTGCTCCCTCCCTAAGCACTAGGACACTTCAGGCTGCCTAGTGCCACATACACACCTTTGCACCAAGGTGCAAATGTGTGTGCATGATGTCTAGTATGGTTTTGTACTAGAAGGGTACCTTTCCAGTCCAAGATACTATACTCAGAAAGTTCCCACTCTACATGTGTGCTGCACAGTGCAGCATACATGCAAAGTTTGAAATGTTTAGAGAGAAATGCTGTTCTGTTTTACACCCACCTCCAGGAGGGGAATTTCTGGTGCAAAACACTCTCAACAAACGTTAGTACATAGGGTTTTGCACAAACACCATGAGTGGTTGCATGGGAACGGTCATTCCCACCCATAGAACAACCCATTGATGCAAAGTAATGCAAAGTAAAGCAAAGTTAATCGTTTATCAAGACTTTGCTTTGGTTTACATCGCATTTAGTGACTTTGCACCATTTTAAAGCCTTGATAAATCTGTCCCTTACTTTTTGTCTTCTGAACTAGGATAGTGTGTTCAGACACTTCCTAGTGGTTAGTATAGGGCAGTTGCTAGTTCCATTGTTTTGCTTTTTTTATGAGGGGACAACTTGTCCTTTCCCTGGACAGTTTAGAGTGCATTCCTGAAAGATCTTAATTATGTTAACATTTTCGATAGTATTTTTTAAAGTATTTGTTTATTCCAGTCCTTCTACTGGATAGACAATTGTTCTGAAAATTTGGGTACCATTCAAAGTTTTACAGAGTAGAAGTACTGCAGTAAATAGGCAGCACTCCAGTCCGTCAAACCTGTGGAACCCTTGACTTTATTTTTAGTCAGAGAAAGTCCCATGTTTAAACTGATGGAGACACTGCTAGCTCGCCAGCGTTAACTCTAACCTGTCATCCTGTCCATCAAGGGGCTGCACAAGATCATAGTGATGGCCATCCCTCCATACTGAGACTCACATTTATGTGCCCAGATTTGTATGGCAGACAAGGTCAGAGAAAATGTAGGATGGCCTCCATGAGCAGGGACAAAACTCCCTGTACATCAGGGCCATTGGGTTTCTTTGTTTGACAAACTCCCTCTTGCACAGCAGGTGAGTTAAACCTGGCATCCACTTCGGAAACCTGCAGTGCTGCCAAGGGAGATGTAATGGCTCATTTTAAAGCACAGAGATCCTAGCCAGGCAGGCCAGAGGTCTATATGTCAAGGTCTTATCGTTAAACCATGCCTTTAAAAAAAAAAAAAAAGACGAACCTGTTTGGGATATAGACGGAAATCTCTTTTTTGGGGTCCTTTCCCATCTTCTGAGATTTGGTATTTGTTATATGTGCTAACCTACTATAGAATTATGATGAGGAAACCAGGAGTGAGAAGGAAGTTACTCACCTGTAACCATAACTTTACCCAGTGGCATAAAGAAACATGAGTGGATACCCCTGCAAGGTACATGGAAGGGCCCGCTCTGAATTTAAACAGGAGCTCTTGGGCCAGCATACTGTCCTGAGGTGGCCCTATGCAGCTCGAGCCCCCCCGCTCCGCAGGGCCTGCGGGGGCCTGTATTATGCCACTGACTTTACTGTATCATCATTGTAGGAAGCTGGCACTAAAAACAGTATACTATGCAGAGAGTCCCAAATTAGTTTACAGGAGCAAAAGTAGATAATACTAATACTCTCAATAGTGGTAGTGTGGGCGAGCAGCGAGGCTTATCAGAGGGTAGTGGTAAGCATTTGTTGTACTCACAGAGGCAATAAATGAGACACAATCAAAAAATAAATCCGAGACCAATTTAGAAAAGTAAGACTTATTTGTATATTTATTTTCAAACTAAGATCTTCGTTCAAAGGTAAGTACTGTTTTACTCATAAATTTTCAACGTTCGGGAAATAGTTCACAATTGTGCATAATTATGCACAATGGATTCCTATGGAAGGAAAAAATGGAAATGTAGAGAAAATCAGGCTGATGGTTCTAGGGGTTTACCTCCTGGGTTCGAAGTGGTAGCAAGTCAAGATCCAAGGTTCTATCAGCGGTTCATCGGGAGAGTCCCAGATTGGGCCAGGGGCAGGGTGCTGAAGGCGTTAGTAGCTGGCGCTACAAAGAAGGGGGGTCACCTAGAAACAGACTGCAGAGAGGGACTTGTAGGCAAGTCCAAGAGCTCCTAAGTGGGGGCTCAAGTCGCAAGCGCCTCAGCAGCACGGTAGCACAGCTGGTTCCTCATAACCCAGGCCGGGCAGGCTGGGCCCAGAGCAGGTAGGCCGACCGGCTCTGTGCGCAAAGGTGATCTTCGCAGTCAGGAGCATACATTTGGCAGGGATGATATAAGGATTACTGGGCTACTCCCGGAGTGGGTCTCAGGGGTGCTGACGTCCCTCGATGGGTGCTTGCTTCCTGGGTAGTTGGAGTCCAGACTGGTCTCTTTGTGGTCGGTCTTGGTGCAGGGTGCCCTGTACCCCAGAGATTGGTATGACATGGCTCCCATTGGTCCTGGTGCCTCCACACTCGGAGGGGAGACAGATCTGACATTCCAGAGCATGAGTACTGCTTCCTGGTTGGTTGCAGCGTTGTTTGGGCCTGGGAGCTGCAAGTCAGTGGACCAGACTCTGCAGGTTCAGTGAGTGTGGGCTGTAGGGGAGTAGCTCGCCCACTCCAAAGGAGTTCTTAGACAGTTTCCGAAGGCTTGGTGATCCTTTGGGGTTCTTCGAGGCCACACAGCAGCAGGATAAGGCAGTTTACAATGATAATCAAGACTTGGTGAAAGCAGACTGGGTTTCGAGCCAAAACTTCACTGTATGTAATCAGTTCTTGGGTCAGCAGCTTTGTCTTCTTCGGCTTTAGGTCCATCGAATCTGAAGTTCTGGGTCTAGGGGTGCCACCTAAATACTAAATTTAGCGGCGTTAAAGGGAGTGACAGCTAGTAGCCATAGGGCTACCTACCTTTAGGGTATCTACAACCTCTATGTGACAACTTCCTGTGGGAAGGGGGCACAACCCTGACCCTGATTGGCTAATCCTCTCCAACACAAGAAGGAGGAATTGCAAAAGTGGGGTCCACATCACCTGTCCAACGTTAGGGGTGGTGCTGGCTGCATGTGGGCCCACCTTCAAAACGTAATAATTTTCCACCTGTCCTCCCACCAAAAGTGGCATCTTACACTAACTGGAGAGGCCTGGGTGGCATTTCAAAGGCGCCGCAGCCTTTGAAGCTTCCCGCCCTGGAATGCCATTCCTGCTCGGTGGAGGTAGGAACACCTCCACCCAGAGCAGGCATTGTTCCTGACCTCTGCAAGGCTCTCACCCCAGTGGGCCAGAAACATGTCTAGTGGTGGCAGGCTGTCTGAAACCAGTCGGTAACCACACTAGCAGTTGGTAGGTTTTTAGGGGCCACCTCTAAGGTATTAATAAATCCGACACTGGCATCAGTGTGGGTTTATTAAGATGAGATGTTTGGTACCAAACATTTGGGGTACAGTGAAGCCATCATGGAGCTGCTGAATTCGTAATGACTAGTGTCCAGCCCATATACTCTTTATGTCTTGTATTTGTATTCCATCCGCACTTACAATTTCCAAGAATGGACTTGGGGATTGTAGAGTCACATCCGTTCAGACAGATATGTCCACATTTAGAATATAGTGCACCCCGCTTAGGTCTGGAAGGCGTGCTGTATGGGTGGCTTACCTATATCTCACGCAGTGTTTGTTAGCATGGCACACAGGGATGTGTGCAATGTCGTCTCTGGTATTGTCTGCACCAAGACACGCAGCCTGCAATGGCAGTTTGCATGATTTTGGCGAGGGATCCCTAGTGTGGCACAATTCGTGCTGCAGCCCTAGTGGACCCTTTTGTGTCCCAATGCCCTTGGTACCAGGGTATCGCTTACTATGGACTTATATGAGGGCTGAAGTTCTGCCAGTTGTGGAAACAATTGTACATTTTGGGCAAAGAAAACTGGCTCTGGGAACCTGGATAGCAGGAACCCAGTACACTCCCATTCAAAGGCGCATCAAATACCGGGCAAAAGGTGAGGGCTACTGCAACAAGCGCCCAGCTTCCTCCAATCATTATATTAAGAGCCCACGCCCACTGAGAGCAAATGACTGTTCTCTGACGTTTGGATTTGAATGAAGGGTATTTGGGGAAGGCATATGCGCCAATCAGGTGTGTAGCTTCAGGGGGGGTGTTCAGGGTGTTACACTCACTAATAAATGTAGTATTTAGTAAACAGTTGGTTACATGAGCTTTCAGTCGTGTATGGTGTCTGTCACAGTTCACTTGGGATTTTTAAATATTCACTCAGACAAAACACACTGACACTTTTTTGTTTTGAAGGTCTTAAAACATGAGTATTTTACAAAATACCCCTCACAATCCACACTCGTTTCCCTTTCCATTAGCCTTTAAGCCAACCCTCCCCTCCCTCACCCCCCTTTGGAAAGTCTGAAACTCACACCGCCCCTAGTCTTACATACTAAGCTACGCCCCTGGTGCCAACGTTACAGGGACATTGGTGCAGAGTCCCTGCAAGCACAACACAGCAAAGCACTCAACCGGACCCTTTTCTTAGAAGTGTTAGTCTGGGAAAGTGCTCGGCGGACTGCGCGAACGGAAGAACCGAAAAAACTGTCAACAAGACGAGCAAGTATATGATTAATGAATGTCATTTTACCTCACGTTTATTTACGAGACTGGAGGGCAACCCCTGCCGACGTGCGTCATACCTTGCAGCATTACTGAAAACAACATGTTGACACAAGAAAGGCGTTACTGGCACAATAGACTGAAAGCGGAGCGCTGAGAGGGCGCTTATCTGCAAAGACTGACACATAATCACCTCGCGCACCTTCCTCTTCCTGGGGATAGTAAAGGTCAAGTTACGCACGACGCTTTGCACGAGAAGCGTGGTGACGTTTATACTCAGAATAATCGGAGTAAAACTATTCCTAATCAGGACCCCATGCTTTGTAGTATATATTACCTTTTCTATCATTTTCAGATTTTTCTCCGTATCTCCATCTATTCATCTTTATTATGTGTAAGAAGCCGCATTTAGTTTTACACATGTTTTTAACTGATAAAAATACACTCTCACTTGTTTATCTATCGAGGTTTAGCATTCTGAGCAGTCGATACAATAACCTACACACGTTAGAATTACACTACTAATACATACTCACAACTGCAGCTTTTTAAGGAATCTTTAGCCCTGTTTCGGCCTTGCTTGCCAGCACAGCTGCCTGCCAGACCTCATGTAATCACAAAAGAGTCAAATAATAGGCCTGGGCATAGTTTGCGGAGGAACTCTGCGAAGTTACAAAAAACTCCACAAAGTTCCATGAGTGGGCGGAGTGCAGTGCGGACTGCAGTTTCTGCTGGTAATCCTGCCGCTCGGGTAGAAATTCTACATTCGCGTTCGCAAACTTACGTGCGCGATCAGGAGCGGAGAAAAAACTCCGCTGCACATCGTGAAGCAGTGTTTTCTGCATTCCGCGAGCCCCGCGGAGTGCTGAAAACTCCGCAAACTCCGCTAACGGAGCGAAGTTCACCGCCCAGGCCTAATAAGGAGTAGTAAGTGAAGGCCTTTGGTTCCACTGCCTTTGTGGATCGTCTACTTTACAGGCATGTGATTGGGCAGCACTTGTGTTATAGTCTGCCAATGAAGTAGAATCCAGACTTAATTAAAAAAAACACACACAACACAACACAGAAAGTAAAGTTGCTGCTCTGCATTAGATGAATGGAAGAGTCAGAAAAGTGTCATATCTATTAAGACTTGGTCCTGTTCTGCTCTTACCCTTAGCTGGCACACTTTTGGCTGTCAGATGCTAACGCAGACACCCTTGCAGCATAGTGCAAGGGTGTTTGATGTATGGTAAGTAGAGACTGCAATTGTTTGTAGATAGGAATTATTGTCAAAATCAATGGAACGCCCCCCAGATGCATAATAACACTATGCAGCGCAATGCACAGCTTTGTGTCAGTCAATACGTAGTTTATTGTGTAGAATACTTAAAACCATGACAATAGAAAACATTTAAAAAGAAGAAACATGATTATACAAAGGCAGAAGAGAATAATGGTTCCTTACAAGACCATATAGTGTAGATGGCTTGTTGTGCCCGAAAAAAGAAAACTCTTGGTGTACTGGCTTTCTCTCTACCTTCTTCCCTTTCCCTTAACTGTTATGGAAATAACTAATACAAATAACTTAAAAATCCACCATAAAATGGATTGAAAGTTTCAACTAAAAAGAGAACTCAATTACGACGTTGTCAAACTCTACTGTGCATCAATGTCCGTGATCCAGGAGCTAAGAGTTAACGGTTCATGATCATCTCAGGGCTTTGGTTGGAGTTTTTAAGGAAGTCCTGCACAGCTTTAAAAAAATTGCCTATTCTTGCCAATTCGAGGGCAACCATGGTGCTAAAAATCCAGTTCATTGCATGGTTACATGTTCTTATAACATGAATTAAGAAGAGTGGCTTTAATAAGGTTCGGCTGCAGTCGAGCAACGTCGGGTAGCTGCACAGTAGATGTAAAAGAGTTCCCGATTTGTAGCTGCAGAGTCTACACTTGACTACCTTAGAGAGCAGCGGCCAGATAGGATTAAAATCTTTGATTTGTAATGCCAGCATCCTTACTGCCAAGATTTTAGTCAGGCAAGCTTGCCCTATTGTGCAGTTAAGGTAAGGTTGTGCCCTAAATCCACCTTGGCTGTCATTGTTGTATGACGCTGCCAGGGCCCTTAATGGCGATATAGAATTGATTTTTTGCAGGTCCGTAGTCTTGGAAAGTAGTATAGTCTGTTTTTTCATTATACGTTTTATTGCAGTGGACGTAAGTGAATAAGTGTTTAGAGTGGTCAGATTGATTTGTAGAGTTTCTACTTCCGTCCTTAAGTAAGTGGACCATGGATTGATTTTATATTTGAAAATGTCTTGCAAAATGAATTTCAGGGTACCCGGCATTGCCGTAATGCATCTGTGGTAGTACTTTATAAAATACCCCACGCTAGACCATCTGATGCCCTCCAGGACAATTCAAGTCTCACCAAGGGTCCCCTGGTGCAATAGGGCAATTTAAACACTCTTTTATATATTTTTAGATGTAATCTTTTGATGGTTTTGGTGAGTTGGCCTGGAAAGGCCTCGCTGCCGTAGATAATTGTGGATGGTAATACTGCCCTGAGCACCTTTCTAATTGGCGCTGAGAAGGGGCTTTCAAGGGCTGTATAAAGTTAACAAAGTCTTGTAGTTATTAATGCTGCCTTGTTCTTTAAGTGACGCTTGTGTATTGTTGATGCGTCGTTTGCAGAAAACATGTGCCCAGATAGTTATAAGACTTGGCTCCAGAGATTTTTAAGAGACCCAGGGACCAATTATTATTTATTTTTTGTAGCGTCCTTCCAAAGGATAGAACCTTTGTTTTGGCTTCATTTACTTTCATCTTGTTTAGGCTATTGTATAAGTGAAGGGAATTTAATGCTCTCTGGAGTCCTATTTTTGAGTTGTCGAGGAGGACAATGTCATCCGCGTATTGCAATATTGTGATCTTTGTATTGCCGATTTTTGGGGGATTAGATTAGCGTTGATAAGTGCCCGGGACATATCCGCTGTATATAAATTAATCAACAATGGAGCAAGGACACACCCTTGCTTTAGCCCTCGGGTGGCCTTCTTGGTTAACGCGGTGTCTGACAACTTGACCCTCACCCAGGTAGTTGTATATAGCGATATAATGGCGTTAAGGAGGCCGCTGGGGATACCCCACACTTGCAGTTTTCTCCAAAGATACCTCTGTCCACCAGATCGAAAGCAGATGGATAGTCCACAAAGCATGCGTGGAGCGCTGAAGTCTTCTGGTTTTTTGCCTGGTGGACGAAGTAGGATAAGGTGATTATATTATCCAGTGTGGAGGAATTGGGTCTAAAGCTGGTTTGGCAGAAAGGAATTATTGCGTTTGTTGTTGCCCAATCCTCTAGATCTTTTAGGAGTGCAGATGCGTAGGTCTTAGCCTCGATGTCTAGTAAGGCTATCAGACGATAATTACAGGGATTCTGTCTATCGCCCTTTTTAAAAATTGG
This sequence comes from Triturus cristatus, assembly GCF_964204655.1. Lineage (NCBI taxonomy): Eukaryota > Metazoa > Chordata > Amphibia > Caudata > Salamandridae > Triturus > Triturus cristatus. The sequence continues at coordinate 235,923,547 of NC_140581.1, forward strand.
GTGCAATATTGAACCTCTCCAGCTGTCAGGCACTTGATAGAGTTTAGTGCAAGTTGTAAACAGTGAGGAAAGTATTGCGGACCATAATGACAAGTCTTCTTTGAACAGTTGGGCCGGGAGGCCATTTGGACCAGATGCACCTGAAGATCTTAATTTGCTTAATACTTTTTGCATGCTATTAGTCGTAAATATGGAGGCACAATCCTCTGAGTCCTCAGAAAGATCTGAGTGTTCAAGCTGAGAGACTCCTGGTTGATCAACTACATTAAGGTTACTTACATGCAATGACCACATAGCTTCGGTGATGGAGTTGCTCCTTATAAGTTCTTGGCTTGTTTTGTTTTTGATATAGCTCCATAGGTCTGCATGAATATGTTTGCTCATGATTGAGTAGACGTATTGCCAAATCTTTTCCCTCTGCTGATTTTTTTCCTGCCATATCAATTGCCTATGCTGTTTTCTTGCACCTTGGAGTTCCAATGACAGTTCGGCTTTGACTTGTTCGTTCCAAGTTTTCTTACGTGCCATTGTCAGCTTGCGAATGTGCCGTGAGCTCGCCAAGATAGTTAGATTTTTATTAATAGGTTTTAACTGATGTCGCCTGGGGCCTGTTTGGGGATTAAGTAATTCATGGATGCCCCTAGTGATGGGAGTCAAGTGAGATAATAGGTATTCGCCACTTTGGGCTTGCAGGGACTGTCCTGTAGCAGCTTTCCAAGATGCTAGGTTCCGTAGGTTGACATGGCCCCATTTTATTCTCCGAGTTAGATGTAGTCTTTCGTCATTGCAGGAAGTACCCAGCACCTTGTGGCCTATGCATTTCGGGAGATTAATGTTAAAGGTTGTGTGAAGTGGAAGATGGTCACTGTCATTGGAGGAATGCACTTTAAAGCTCATAAGGTGATTCGTAAGTTTCGCCGAAGCAAAAACGTAGTCGATGGTACTTATTCCCCTGAAGGTCTTCAAGGTTTGAGATGAAGATTCTTGGCTGTTTGCTAAAGCCTGTAGAGATTGTAGGCCATGTTTACTTAAAATGGTATTTGTTTGAGTGCTTAGGTGATTTAGAGGTGAGCATGTGGTTTTAAATAATCCTAGTTGTCGCAGGTTAAAGTCGCCGCACATTATCGTGTCATGGCACCGCAGATTAATGTGTCACAGCTTTGTGACACAATAACGAGTTGCATTGGATTGTAAATACCACCACTACTTTGAATCTGGTTTGCATTAAAAAGTAACGCAAGCCTGATGTAAAGTTTTTATTTTTCTGGGCCTAAGTTTGTTTGTTGTAACGCGTAAGTCTCCTCCACTGCAACATACACTTTCATGAAATAGTGAACTGTTCGTGCACTGGAATGCTGGTTCATTGTTTTATATATCTTCTGCATTTCCCCAAACGAAACCACCAGTGTTCATTACAGATCAGTGGTGGAAAACAGCGTGCCATGCTGCCACCCCAGCTGGCGCCATAGAGCATACTCCTTCAATATAATGCAGGTAATCGCTCGTTGGTCAGCATCCCCATTTCAGATACAATGGGCAGCCTTTTTTTTAAATACAGAAGAAAAATATAATAGTAGCAATGAGCCTGTTGCCTCAAACACAGCATGGATATTTAGCTTTTTTTTAATTATACATTGAAACTTGGAAGCAGCACAATCAATAATACAAAGTAGATTAGTGTTTTGGTTATTTAAAATAAAAAGTATTAGGAGGGTGGCAAGTGTCCCCTGCACATCACAGAGGGGCACCATTAATTGCGCTCCAAGCAGCCGGAAGTCGCACAAGGGAGGAGGGGGCACTTTGTTCACCTCTCTATGTCACCAGGCCATTTCTGACATGCCTGTTGCCTCTCAGGAGGAGTCACTTCCGACTCGAGTGTGTTGCACTTGGGAGCCAGGTAAGGGGCTTAAGCGGTGGCACATCCTCCATGGAGGCAGAGGAGCGTCGCCCCACTGCTTTTTAGCAGTAAAACAAAGGGAAAATAAACTGATAAAAACGTACGTTATTATCATTTTATTTTGTCATGCTTCCGGTAACTTTGCCTGACGGGCGGGGCTGCTCTGCTCACAGAGCCGGCCAGGGCAAGAGTGGTAGCACCGTCCTAGGAGCGCAATGACTTTTTGGCCGGCCCTCTCGGGCCATCCAAACATTCATAATCACTGCGCATATTCTCCATCCAGGTTGCATTACAACGCTCAGACCAATCACACTGCTGCTAAGGCAGCGTTGTGATTGGCTGACTGGGAGCCTGGGTGTGCTTCCTGTTCAAGCCGAGCGAGGGACTACGGAGTAGGGACGCGGAGAGAAGGTACGTTTTTTTCTTTTTCTTTTATTTTTTAATACCTGCTTCCCCCTGCGTCCTGTCCGTTCCCACCCCCACCCCTGCCCCCTACCTCTGTTCCATGCTGGCTGCCACTGGGCTTAAGAACCTACACTGAACTCTGTCGAATAAACTTTGTCCTCGTACCCTCCCCACCCAGTCGCCTCTCAGGAGGATTCACTCTCGCCTGGAGTGTGTTGCACCTGGGAGCAGGGTAAGGGGTTTAAGAACCTACACTGAACTCTGAGGAATAACCTTTGTCTTCTGACCTCCTGCCTCCCACCCGGTCGCCTCTCACGAGGCGTCACTTCCGACAGGAATGTGTTGTACCTGGGAGCAGGGTAAGGGATTTAAGAACCTACACTGATCCCTGGGGAATGCACCTTGTCCTCTTCCCCGTCTACACGTGTTATGTGAATACCCTCGCAGGCAGACCCCCTGCAATAGCAATAGCCTGCCAGATACAGTAGTAGTAATGATGCAAAAAGTGATGGATCTCAGCCCTATTCTTGAGGATTCGAAATATGCCCAGTGGCTGTTTGGAGGGGGACCTGATGGCGTTCTAGGCCCTCTAACCCTACCCCAGGGTTTTCCGCGATATGATGTTTTTACAGAGTGTGAGCAGTGTCAGTCACATGGTGCCCCAAGCAGTGACTGTGCGGTAAACCGCTTCCTGGTTACTGGTTCTGCAAATATGCAATGCTGCGCTCACCTGGAGGTCAGGTGCTTGCTTGAATATCACAATGTTTCTTGGCTGTGGAGTCTGACCAATAAAAGGGTTGTAAATATTGTGCATGTTATGCCAACACTGTGCGTTGTCAAGATATGTAAAACATGTTTGACAATGTCTGCACTTGCAAACAATCTGTACCACGCTCAATATGGAACTTCGAAATATGTTTGGAATTAAATCCAAGCTATGTCATACCGAAGAATGCCAGAAGTATGTCAAGTGCCTCTTTCATAACTGGTGAGTTGATGGGAGGAACCCACATCACTGTTCCTATGCTCTCATTAATAACATTGATTTAGCTCCGAAATTATGTAATGTTAATTAATTAAGACACTTAGGACGTATTTGTAACAAACTGCCTGCGTCAAACATTCTATCATCTTTTCAAGATGACCAATGATTAAAGCAAAGCTCCCTTTAATAATTCTGCCTGTAGGAATCTTCTTTGTCTATTACACCTAATTGGGTCATACCATGCTGAAAGAAGAGGGGTATCTGTAGGCCACAGATAGACCGAGGAGAGCCATAACCTTATAAAGTAGCTCAGCCTTCAATTCCTCCAGATGGTCATAGAACTCCTCTGTGATTTGAAATATCCTCGTAATGTATGGCAGATGGTACTTTATTCCATATTTCAAAAGTAAGTGAAGCAGTAGATTTAGAAAGCTTTACTTGGTAATCTCCCATTGATCCATAAAGTCGCAAAATGAAAATGACTGAAGGACTGTACAAACACTTGTCTGCAGGGGGATTGTGACTATAAGCGGTGCACTGTTGGCCATATTTGATCATGAGTTCACACCTTCCATTATATTTAAGCAGGTGAAGCCTGTCAGAATATAATTGAGGTAAATGGCTCGATATTTACTGAGCAAATCAAAAGTTATTCTCCCAAAGTCACAGTAAGAGATAATTATCACAACAAATACATTCTGAATATCTCAGTTCTGTATTTTATCCAGTGTAAAAATGATCAACTCTGAAACCGGCCATTTGCAACCAGGCCCTGTGGTATGTCGAAGGGGAATTTTAAACCTGTCGTGCAGCACACAGATCTTTGGAACATGTGTTTTTTGCATACTGGTGCATCACCTGGCCATGCCTGATCATTAATCTTGGCTTTCAGTCAATGGGGCAGCATACTGTTTTCAATTCTTCAGCATTTTCTCTCATCCAAACGTATAATAGTCCAGACAGGTATTTGAACATGTACCCGTTTGTCCACAAATACAGGGCACGACAGGCGTTTTATTCATCTGGTAGCTTACCCGGTGAGCTATAGCCCTTCGAGGTCGGTTTTCAAAGCCGAGGGCCACTCCTGGTGCCTCTGTCACTTGCTTCAGCTCCCCGAGAACATTTCCAGCAGGCACGGGGAGGCTTCAAAGGAGAGAAAGAGAGGTAGGAAGGCAGAAGTAGAGAGAAAGCGATCCGAGATGGGGGAAGAGAGAGAAGGAGAGAGAGAGAATGGACAAACAAGCATTGGCAAAACATATGCGAGATCTATTGTCTTTGTCAAGCTGCTGTGCTATGTGAGAAGTTGGCCTGGTATATGCTATGCCTGGGCTAAAATTCCGTTCCGCTCGTGGAAATTGTGATAATTTGACATTATCGCGTTCCGCGGAGAGCGCGAAAATGTCAAAATTTCCGCAATCCGCATCTTACCGTGAAATTTTTTGCTTGCTCGCGCTGTAAAAAAATACATTCTCGCGTGCGCGCGATCGCCTTACCTGAATCCCCGCGTTCGCCGACAAGTTTTCCCGATCCGGTCGCGTTCTCCACGAGATGTTGGATTGTTGGTAGCCATTTGCGCTGTCTCGTGACAGTTCGCGCCTGCAGTTACGTAATTCGTCGCGCGATCACGTCTTTATTCTCGCGATCATGCACCGCGATACTAGTGAAAACAAGATGGCCGCGCCCGTGAGCAACTCCATGGGTAAGTTGGCGAGCCGCGACCACGCAGAAAATACCGCGAACGGGCGGGAAAAAAACTTCCGCATCTTCGCGATATTTCCGCGTGTTTGCGGAGATTTTTAACATTTTCGCGATACTTTGAAAAAGTGAATTTCGCAAATTCCGCCCACCCCTAGTATATGCTGTCCACTGGTTATAGTGGGCACCTTGCACCAGTCCAAACAACCCTTTTTGATGATTAGGTTTAAGATAGCCTTTATTGAAAGCTATCCTAGTGATAGCTATGGAGAGCAGCCTTCAGGTTAAGTCTCGAAGGAGTGTAAAGCAGCTTGGTTTACCAGATTATAACCTCTTAAATAACTAAATGAAAGTTCGGTTCTAACAGTGGGGCCACAACACAGCTGATGAAGCTGACAGTCTGCTGACTGTATATGCCTGTTGCCTCTAATAACGTGGTAACGTGCTGCCTGCTCCTGCCTGGGAAGGCCTGGTGACTGCACAGACATGTCAGATGTTCAAAGGCAAAGTTTAGGGTTGACTCGTAATTCACTAGTACATTTATGATAAGTTTAACATCAGAAGCTGCCAGAGTTTCAGAAAGCAGCCTTCCATTTGTGATTGGAGCTATCCTGAAATATCTAAGCAGTACCTACCTACATTGGAAGCACCCTGCCGCTTGACACAAAGAAGCAACCCTGAAGGTATTTTGGTTTTCTTGCAAAATCATTTTGATGGCCCACTGACTGACATAGACAGGCATTGTTTTCCATGCCGCACAAATATATGTCTGTGTTTCTCTTTCTGATATACACATTTCTGATAGACATGGAAATGATTTACTTCTGCAAAGAAGTACTTCTCCAGGATGCTGTGCCCAAATTTAAAGTACTGGAATATTTCATCCATGCTACTTCGAGCCTGCCTTTAAAAGTCCTTGGCGTAGGGCAGCGCCGCAAGCATTTTTGCTGTGGTGCCCTACGCCAAATTAAAAGCGCAGGAATGCACCTTGGGGCCAATTTACAAGAGGCCTGCGCAGCCGGAGCGGATTTTTTTTTGGACGGTCCAGTGGCGCAAGCCTCAGCCATATCCATGAGGCGACGCAAAGCCACCCTATGTGGCTTTGCATTTCCTCAAATATGGAGTAAGGCAAGGCAGCGCAACGCACTGCCTTGCCTTACTCTCCTTCAAGCAGGTGTTCCATGGTTCCAATGCAACACCCATGGATTTTGACGCTGACCCAGATTTACAAAACCATACTCCTCCCCAGAGCAGGTCCTACGAGGAGAAATGTTTTTATTTCTCCTCCTTTTCCCCTCTTTCATGAGTGCTGCATTGATTGTTTTTGTGCAGGAAGGGACACCTTCCTGCACAAAAGCAATCTATGGAGGCGTTTTCCTCTTTCTATGTGTGCTCCGTGCTGCAAAATGCAGCACACATAGAAAGAGGAAACAAGCATTGGCATAGCCAATAGGTCTCGCCTTTGGGACCTTATAAGTGTTTAGCCATGCAACAGTTGCATAACTAAATACTTATAAGGTCCCAAAAGCTAGACCTATTGGCTATGCATAGCGGCCGTGCGGCCGCGAAAGTAAAAGTGATCGCGATCACGATCAAACATCAAAGCGGCCGTTAAAGTGAAAGTAATAGCGGTAAAGCGCGGTGCGCGCGCCCGCGCTCATGCACTGTAGCTCCAGGCTGGCCTGGTAGCACTTTTTGGAGCCCTCTCAATAAGTCTCGCCAGACCAGCGCATGCGCTGGGTCAGGCGAGACCTAAAAATGAGAAATACAAATATTTTTCCTCGTTACGTGTGCCCTGGGGTGGCGTACAGTTTTTGCTCATTCCCAGGTTTCCAGATCCTTGTAAATCCGGGAATGCGTCAAAACCCATTGGTGTTGCAAGGGAACAACCACGGAATGCCTTCCTTACCCACTGTAAGGCAACACAGCGACAATGCATTGCCTTACAATATATCTAGGAGGTCATAAAAAGCCACACAAAGTGGCTTTGCGTGGCCTCGTAAATATGGGTCGTAGATGTGGCTATAAAAAGTGACCCTCCGGTGGCACAAGGCCCCTGGTTTGTAAACCAGTTTCGCTGGGAATTGTTATATAAAGCCCACTGATAAGGACGGCGAGCCACCCCAAAAATACACCCAATGGTTGTCTCTCTTGCTTCACTCACTCAGTGAAATCTGGGCGATATTTTATACCCACCTGTTTGACAGATCACCAGCCAGCACTGCTCTAAAAATATTTTATTCTTGCTGAAAAGTAAATTACTTAGTCCAGGGTGATAGTCTAAACAGCGCATCACCTACTTCACCCTGCCAAGAAATACAATGCTTAAACATACCTTTACATTCAAGCAAATGAAACTGCTGCACAAAGGACTGAGATCACAAAGGTTTAGATTATGAGAAAGGCAAATTCAACTATTTTCAGTATCTTTATTTCATGTAAGGGTTCTGTGTGAACTTTCCTTGAGTGATGACTCTCCGAAGACATACTTTTATCACCAGAGGTGAGCATTTGCATCATCTATATTAAACAATCATTGTCAAAGCTCTGGCTTTAACTTGCTAACACATGTAAACGACCTTGGAAATAGTCCTTTAACTCTCCATACTTTTTTTTTTTTTTTTTTTTAAACTTTTTCTTGATTTTTTAAAACTCTCCATACTTTTACTCCCCACAGAACTTGGTTCATTTACTTATTATGCACAGAACTAAAAAGCTTCTAGGCGCAGAGGCATACATTGAGTCTGTCATTCAGTGCATACTAACCGGAGAGTAGCGTATGAAGACAAGTATAAGAACACAACCAGAGAGGAATAACGCCAATATACATATCTAGGTTACAAATAGCAGAGTTGCGGTATAGTTAGAACAGGTATGTCTTGAGTGTCGATCTGAAATGTGCCAAAAGATTGGTCGTGATGAATATATCCTACCAAAAAACCTTTCCTCATATTCTCTTTTTTTCTAAATCCAGATCATATCACTGTGTATTTCAACAAACTTGTGATGTATTGACAATAAAAAATCGTGAACCCAAGAAAACTTTGAGTTGCCTTAACAGTCGTAGTTGAAGGCTAATCCAACATTGCGGACACTTTCTCGGGATCCATGGAAACACCAGAGGCACTAAAGCTAATCCCAAGGTTTTCAACACATTCCTTTTCAAATTCACATTTTTTCTGGTGTCAGAAAGCATTAACCTTGCAGTACAGATCGAACTAGAGCAATTAATCTTTCCACACATCTTCAAATCCACAGCCAGCCACACACAAGACAAATATACTGTAAAACTGGTGAAGAAGAGAGAAAATGGAGACACTGGATATCTCAACTTTGACTCATCACTCAGCTGGGTACTGAATTCGACAGGGTAATTGCAAGTTTTACCCTTTTTAGGTCTCGCGAGCCAAAGGCTCGAAGAGACATTTTATATGTGGGCTTCTCAAAGTGCTGCCGTGGCCTAAAGCTACAGTGCACGTGAACGTGCACGCGCGCAGCGCCATGTGTCTTTCCTCCGTAGCGATCGTAATCACGATCACTTTCACTTTCGCGGGCTCCTCTGTTGCTGACATTCCCCCCTCCCTTCTCTCCCAGCCCTTCTTGTAACCTCGGCTTGTTTATAGCGCGAACTCGACCCGAACGAAGGTCGAAGATAAAAAGCGCTTTTACGCGAGCACCAGTTACAGTACACAAGGACACATTCATTTTTTGCAGGCACGGGGAGATTAAGTGATTTGCCCAGGATCACTGTTTGTCTTACTTATCCATGCGTTCTCACTCAACAAACTTTCTATTTAGCATAGCAATCAAAATAAATTGTCAATTTCAAATTAATTCTAAACTGGCCGCCAGGGACCATGAATGCATGATTCACAGGGCTCCTAAATGGGGATGAAGAACTGGACCATAAACTTGGTCTTACACACTTAGCCTCACTCTTTTAACATGAATATTTCAGTGAATCACTCTCTAAGAGATGTAACAATGTATTAAATGATGGACTATTTACCACACATGTTACAATTACAGCCATGCGAGTTTCACACCTGAAAAGAGCGGGTTTGCAATAATTTCAGGAATAATCCTGTAAATTCAGTCAACTCGTGTTTTGCATGATTCCTTGTTTAAATTAGATTTTTCTAGAGCACGTGAAATGAAGTCCACCAGGATGACCTGCGTTACCCGCTTCCTCTGATAACTTCTGTGGGGCAGGAACGCCTGAGCCGCTAGAGGTCCCTGTTTAGCAGACAACATTTAATGAACGACGCCCATGAGAGAGGTGTCATGGGCGCCAATAAATTACACACTGATTAGGAATTCCTACCTAATCCTTCAAAGCCTGGTTAACTGTGGCAGCGGCTCTATGTACTTTGCATACACGGTTATACTAATGTGCTATTATTATATTTCTTAGTGCGCTGGTCCTCCATTATTTCAGCGCATCATTATCCGATGCTCCTTTATCTTATCATAACTACTGATTATGAGAAATAATTAACTTTGCTGTTCTTTTCACTCTACGGGCAAAGAGGCTAAAGGCAGATATTCGATTGCGTAAGAGGATTTGTTGTGCTTGTTTTCACATGCAGTAAATACGCAGCTGGTGGAAGAAAGGGTGTGGCTTAACAGCTACAGCGGCCGACTTTGAAGCACCAGGTTTGAGTCTTGTGGGTGGCTCAAGCATCCTGTGATTCCGGGCAAATCACTTCATCTCCCCGTGCCTAAAAAAGTAAATGAATGTGTCCTCTGCAATGCAACTGGTGTTCGTGTAAAGTGCTTAGGTACCTTCGGGTCGAGTAGGCGCGATCTACTGGATGTAGCCTAATGGCTATAACAGTCGCCCTCAAAGCTGGAGAACCGGGTTCGAGTCTCGGCAACGGCACTCAACACCCTGTGTTACTGGGCAAATCACTTAATCTCCCCGTGCCTAAAATGAACGTGTCCATCTGGATTGAAACTGGTGCTCGTGTAAACGCTCTGATACCAGATTTCTCGGGTCTAGTTCGCGCAATGTACAACTCTACAAAAACTATATATTGGCTTCCAAATGCATATCTATTCATGTATTTAGGAGAGTTTGGCAGCAAATGCCATCAGCCACTCAACCTTATAAACAGCAGTTTCGAAGTACTGGCAATTTTTTATTTATTTTTATTTACCGATCCATCTTGGATTGGCAAATTAAAAACAATAGGCAACTGCGTCATTTGCTAGGCCCTTGCTTGCACAGTGATGCATGTGTGCACATATGAAACCCAGAAGGATGTGATAGGACTCACGCCCGCTCCCTCATTCCCTGAGTTTTTGACACCCCTATAGCTCTAAAATATCTAAGCAGGTTAAACGTTTGCAGGGCGACTCGGGGGGATGAAGCCCCCACCCTCAGCAAACTTTCACTTTTGTTAACAATCCAGTTACAGCGGAGGGTTTCTGTACACACACGTCACTTTCCTTCAAAGCTCACTCATCTCAGATAACTCGTCCTCCACCACGTGGGACAGGGGCTGGTCACATTTCTGTTTGTTTTGCACAATATTTTAAGCATATTTTTTCATACTGGTGTGCTCTGTGTGTACAACATCCATGCACTGCGGCTGGGGATACTTGTAACCTGAAGGATGGTGACAGGCTCCTTTCTTGTCCCCTGGAACGCAGTGGATGCCACATTGTCGCTAATTCCAATATTGGACAGAAGTGCATCCCTACCAGAAGAACGCCTCATAAACATTGTTCCCCCGGGTAACTGGAACGGATCGAGGTCAGAGCAGGCTCAGTTCTACGAGGTGTGTTTTTACTTTCAAAGAATTTTTATAATGTATCATTTATACTTTATTATGCATGTATTCTGTGTTTTCTTTTATGACCTAATTTAGGTCGAATAAAGATTTTTTGATGATGATGACTCGGGAAACCTTCATTGAGACTTAAACACAGAGCCTCATAAATGAAGGATGGACATTTATAAATATCTCTATTACAGCATACCATAAACTACTAGAGTCATTAGCTTTTAATCAAAGTTTTATTAATGTGTATATTTTTTACTCGCTTTCTGTTCTTTGTTTATATGTATTCTTCTTCAGTTGTTTGTACAGCGCTCCGATGTCCGCAAATCGCGTTCACACCTTATAAAACACCCTAAATAAATAAACAAGCATTTACAATGCAATAGGTCTGGCATTTGCGAGAGTTTATGCTATTGACATTGTAAATGACAATGCCTTTCATTTATTTGTTTAAAAAACCAACACATTAATAAAAGGCATTGTAATCTATAATGCCAATAGCTCAAACTCTAGTAAATGCGAGACCTATTGCATTGCAAATGCTTGTTTATATTTCTAAGCAGGCCACCACATTGCATGATGCAACTTCTGGGCCATCTCGGAAGTATAAAAAAATAACATTCTAAAATGGCCTATCAATATTTACTAGATATTCAAGCAGGCCACCATCTTGACCGTAGAGAAATTACTCTTCAAAGACAGCCCATCACCACTATCCGCTTTGTGAATTCCAGTTCAATTTAACAAGCACTGGCAAAGCCAATAACAACAAACAACAGGCATAGTCAAGGTTACACTGATTGGCTTTGCCAATGCTTGTTTGAAATAGTGGAGTCCTGTGCTGGCTGTAAGTATAGGAAAACAGGTTATAGTTTTTTTTTGTGATTAGTGAACTGACTGATTTAGTCATTAATTTAAATGAATTTGTATTGTTGGGATAAAAGCCTTTTGTATGTCAAACATAATTTGTTTTTTAAACAGCAACAGATCAACCGATGTCGGCTACGCAAATCCTTTTAGAGAGAGAGGTTTGGCACAGAATACATATGTTTGAAAGGTCAAGCTTCATATTTTGTACCATGCATGTAAAATGAATCAAAATCTCTACGATATTGAAGGGATGGCCATGGAAGTTATAAAGAAAGCAAATGGTAACCAGGAACAGGGCAAGCATAATCGCTCCTTCTCAGTAAACTGAGAATGTTGACGCGCAAGCAGGTTTCTCATAACCTTACCACAAGCATGTCAACGGCATGAAGTGGGAGCGGTGTAGTCCCTATACAGACATTGGTGCTCCCTGAGTGGACCTGTCTCTAATTCTTGTGATCTCAAATTAACAGTAGGAATTCGGACATTGTCAGTCAGAATGACAGAAACGGGTTAAAATATTACGGAGTTGATATAAAGAATTATTAGGTGCAAAATATGAAACATATTATCAGCATGGTTAGCAATCAAGAATACAGGTCATAAGTACAAAGAACTCAGTAAGGTTCAATGGAACATCCAGCATAGATTCACCTTAGAAAAGGGGGGAATAAGGTTCTTACTTACAGAGGAAAACTATGTTCTTTTATAGGGCTTTAGACAATGGATTTCATACATTATTTCACAGGTAAATGGTTCTCAGGATATGCAGCAATGAGGAACAAGCCAGAAAAAACACTTCACTACAGAATGCATTTGAGGATTTCTCTCATACTACTATTGCACTGAACTCATTTGCACTATAATCGATACATTATATAAACAATAGCCTGACTCAGGTGGGATGTCCTTGGTTTGGTCAGTGTGGTGAGAAGCCTCTTGGAACGCTCTCAGTGAAAAGCTTATATATCTTTATTTAGAGCCGAGAAACAACAACAACAATGATCACGTGGTGCTGCAACAGCAATTCAAGATGGAAGAATATATAAGCTTGGTTCATGTTGGCGCAAGTTCAGCTTCTAATGCATTTTTTGAAAAAAGGGGAAAAACAGCTCCCACAGAGAATGTATTATTCCTGACTGCATTATTTTCATGTTCATTTTGCAGCTTAGCAACACTATATGAAAAATGCTGTACTTTAGCTGTTCTGAAATGCGTTGCCTAAATATAGTTTGTACCATGCTAAGAGTATATTTGATACCATATTTCTATTGTTAACAGGTATATTTTAGTGATTTTCTTTCTAATTGATATGTTTTAATGTTAATACAAATCCATACTTCTTTAGCACCAGAGGTTCATGTTGATGAATGTTGAATTGATTTCTCCTGGACAAAATCATAAACATTACGCCCCCACCCCTCATCCTTTTCAATCACCTTCCAGTGTCTGCTATGCCCTCCAAGCTAGATTACATACATCTACGGGTGTGGAAAGCGGAGGCAGGTCAGGGAGCCAATTGTCCTGCATTTTGGTACCAGCCAATCACGAACCCCTCACAGGACATCCAAGAAAGGAGGATTGGGGCTTCTAGGTGGAATACCACAGTAGCCTTGAAGTGTGTCCATTAGGCCTGGGCGGTAAATTCCGTTCCGCTCGCGGAATTTGCGTAATTTCGCGTTCCGCGGAGAACGCAAAATTGCTCAAAAGTCTGCTTTCCACGATTTCGCAAAATTTTTGCTTGTTCGCGTTCTAAAAATGCGCATTCGCGAGATATTTTTCCCCGAGCACGCAAACAGCAATTGTGAACAGGAAAAAAGCATCGCGAACAAGCAATTCCGCGTGTTCGCGAAATTTCTGCGTGTTCGCGGAGATTTTTTACCGTTTCGCGGAGATTTGCGTAACGCAATTACGCAAATTCCGCCCACCCCTAGTGTCCATCTCTCACTCATTCAGCTCTTCGTGAGCTTTTAAAGATGTGCCTGTCCGGGATGGAGGGGCTGCACAGTAAGGTTCCAGGAGCATAGGTTAGCTGTAGTGATGCAAATACCAGCCTTGCCAAGTATCACTCACACATCAGGGATAGACTAATGCATTTCAGTATAATATGCACGCTGCCAGAATAGTGGGAAATTGTCATGCCAATCATCTGCTCTGCAAGCATTGGCAATGTCATTAGGTCTGGCTTATGAATGAAAGTGCTGCTTGTGTCACTGGTGGGGTTAGGCACTCAATGGTCATCTTACATGTACTTTGTCTCTCATCTTTACACTTGTGCATCCATCCACTGACTCATTCTAGCATTACCCCTCTGACACAATCACAATAAAACACTCAAATTCACACAAGAAACACAGAAAAAAGAAAACCTGCTGCTGTCTAAATACAGCAGGCATATGCCTGCAATAACAAAACTAAGCATAGCAGCAGGTGTCCCTATTGCAGCGGTATTGTAAATCGTCTATCATTGTTTTAAAGTTCCAGCATGGCTGCCCAATTTATAAGCAAAGTGCCGGCTATCTTTAAATGATATAACAATAATACACTATGGACAGCATTCCAAAAAGTTCTCCTGGTTTGGAGGAAAGGGCCATTTGGGATGTGATGCACTGTAGATGAAATGAGCGCTAAGCAAGTTCCCATGAGCACTGCCTGGACAGCTGTAGCATTGTCGTAAGGAATATTAAAATAAAGTAAGAGGCAAAAAAATTAAAGGGAACTACAAAAGTAGAAAACTGAAAACTAAAGGACTGGCCTCCCAGCCCTCAGCCTGAAGTACGCTTATTCTCAAGTAGATGTACACATGTGATAAGAAAATGCAGTCATTCACAGTGCAAGAGAGCCAATGACTGATGCGGACGAAACCATTATACCATGCTGTCTTCTCTCATGGGTGAAAGCTGAGTGTAAATGACACTCGGACAGACAATGGCAGAACGGAGCCGACTAAAATGGCCCATATGTATAATATAGATTTATATTTATATATATATATATGTATGTATGTATTATTTAATGATTTCTTTGTTACAAGATCCTGGCAGACAGCTAGGAAGAGATTCTTGCAAGAATTATTACGGTGCAAATCATCTCAAAGGTTTGTTAGAGGTGTTAACCAACACCAAAATCCTTCCCTACAAAGGTAGATAGTAATAATTCATTTACCAAAATACCTATCTGTAGGCTTTAATACAAAAAAATAAAATAACAACCCACTCTTTAAGTCTTGTATTGACTTTAACATATGCGTTTCATAATCGATATTTCAGGCACTGCGTTTCATAATAAACAGATCAGATCTATAGCATTGGAAATATTTTTTCCTAGTGAACCAATAAGGCTCTGGCTTACATCATTGGCTTGTCACCATGGCTTGTGACCTGATAGTTTCCTGAGGCGGAGGCCGGGAAACACGCGCTAGCGGTGATATTTATGCTCGTTTTAACTATCGTTCTGCTGCTATAACATAATTCTTTTAACTTGCTATTTTGCACTTGAATTTACCTTTAATACTTGTGATCCCTCATTTCTGGAGAGCCACGCTTTGAACACCAGACGCGTAAAGCTCGTCTCCCTGCTTGGGACGACCGCCATCTTGGGTGGGACAAGCAGGTAGCGGGCTAGCTGTCGGGCTCTCTCCACTATAAATGACCTAGCTTGAGCGCACGCGCAGCACCTGATAGTTTCCTGAGGCGGAAGCCGGGAAACACGCGCTAGCGGTGATATTTACGCTCGTTTTAACTATCGTTCTGCTGCTATAACATAATTCTTTTAACTTGCTATTTTGCACTTGAATTTACCTTTAATACTTGTGATCCCTCATTTCTGGAGAG
Source organism: Triturus cristatus (assembly GCF_964204655.1). Lineage (NCBI taxonomy): Eukaryota > Metazoa > Chordata > Amphibia > Caudata > Salamandridae > Triturus > Triturus cristatus. The sequence goes on from NC_140581.1 coordinate 235,939,015, forward strand.
CCACGCTTTGAACACCAGACGCGTAAAGCTCGTCTCCCTGCTTGGGATGACCGCCATCTTGGGTGGGACAAGCAGGTAGCGGGCTAGCTGTCGGGCTCTCTCCAATATAAATGACCTAGCTTGAGCGCACGCGCAGCACCTGATAGTTTCCTGAGGCGGAAGCCGGGAAACACGCGCTAGCGGTGATATTTACGCTTGTTTTAACTATCGTTCTGCTGCTATAACATAATTCTTTTAACTTGCTATTTTGCATTTGAATTTACCTTTACTACTTGTGATCCCTCATTTCTGGAGAGCCACGCTTTGAACACCAGACGTGGAAAGCTCGTCTCCCTGCTTGGGACGACCGCCATCTTGGGTGGGACAAGCAGGTAGCGGGCTAGCTGTCGGGCTCTCTCCACCATAAATGACCCAGCTTGAGCGCACGCGCGCAGCGGGCGCGCCCAAGGCAAGTCCGTCTGCGCCCGTCTGCGCCCGTCCGCGCCCTTACAAGCCCTAAGCCAGGAACGGCTGCCCAAATCATGACTACTTCCCGCATAATGACTCGGATAACCTATTCCGCCACAGGCTTACTAGACATTAAGAATCGGATAGTCTCCCAGCCAATACCCATGATTAGTTGTCCAAACACCTTTCCCTGCAACCTGGAAGGACCAGTAGCATGCAAAATCTGCCCTTTCTGCTGCAAACTAGATATACCGTTTGGGGCTGACCAGGCCGAGACAGTCCAGCCCACTCCAAAATTCATTCTATGTAATGTTAGATCTCTGGCTAAACACCCGATTGAAATCTGGGACATGATTAGCTCCCATACCCCGGATTTATGTTTTCTGACCGAAACCTGGTTAAATCCCACAAACCACCCTCAGATTAATCTTGCTATACCGGATGGGTACAAATTTATCCATCTGGATAGGCAGGGAACCTAGGGGGGTGGGATCGCAATCGCTTTTAAGAATTATCTAAATGTCCAATGGACTGATACACAGAGCACGGATGGCCTGGAACTAGGCTTTTTTAAAGTCACTAGGTGGCCCTCGGACTGCTGGAATGGGGCCCTGATCTACCCCCCACCAGGACCCAGGACCCATTTCGCAAATGAATTAGTCAAGCTGATTGCCACGCAGGCTCTAGCGTCCAGCAACTTTATGCTGCTTGGAGATTTTAATTTCCACGGTGAAGACTTTCTGAACCCTGAGGTGAATCACCTTCTAAGCAGCCTAACTCAAATCGGGCTTTCCCTACTGACTACGGCCCCTACGCATAAGGCAGGTCATGCCCTAGACCTGATCTTCACCAATATTGGGCATTTATTCGTCCTTCCCCCTAACATGGTCTGACCACTTCATGGTACCTTTTTCCACTCGACAGCAACATGCAATGGTACAACCACGATCTGGGCCTCGACCTAAGCAATGCCGTAGACCTTGGAACAACTTATCCCTAGAGGCATTTGAGGCCGCCTATCAGGTATACTCTCAGGCAGATACCCCGGCCCATCTGTCCTGAGTTTGCTGAAGAACTTCAACTCCAGACTAACCCAGGCTTTTGACTCGGTGATCCCTGGGAAAAATGTTTCCCCTTTCAAACAACGGCCATCAGCCCCCTGGTATACAGGCGAACTCGGTACGGAAAAAACAAGATGTAAGGTCCTGGAGAGACGCTGGAGATCCAGCAAAGCACCCTTGGACAGACATACCTTTAAATTGTCCCTATCAAAATACCATCAAAATATAAAAAAAAGCAAGGAACTGTTTATTCTAAATCAAATTGACCAGGCCACCAATTCCTCAAAAACACTATTCAATATAGTTAGAGACTTTGTCTCGCCCCAAGCATGCAGATCACCTCAATTGGAATCACAGGATCTCTGCAACTCCCTTGCGACTCATTTCCAGGAAAAAATCAACCTGATCTATGCTAATTTCCCTCCCACACTAGCCCAGTCCATAATCCCTGGTAGGAGCTCTACAGAAAATAATCAGCAGTCTTCTGATAATCTTACACAATTTCAACCTCTCTCCATAGCGGAAGTCTCTAAACTAATATCTTCAGCTAAATCAGGTTCTCCTAGCGACTTGTGCCCCCCCAGAATTATGGCCCTGCTAGCCCCATGTTGCGCCTCAGAAATTCAAGAAATTTTCAACTGTTCTATCAGTTCGCGTATTATTCCCCCAGCATGGAAGGAAGCTTTTGTTCGACCCATCTTGAAGAAACCGGCTGCAGACCCTCTTACACTGGGTAACTATCGGCCTATATCTTTGCTACCCTTATTGGGCAAACTTCTTGAATCGGCCATTAACAGACAGTTAAGTCTCCACCTAGAATCTAACAATCATCTAGATCCGTCACAGTCAGGATTCCGGACAGGATTTAGTACTGGACCCGCGATCCTGGCAGTGACGGACTCACTGAGACTAGAATTGGATGCCGGAAGATCAGCTATTCTGGTCCTCCTGGATTTGTCCGCAGCATTCAACACTATCTCACATGCCAAGCTATTTGAGAGACTGCTATCATGCGGTATTCGAGATCAGGCTTTAAAATGGATACAGAATTTCCTGTCGGATAGAAGCCAGACAATCATGCTAGGACCTTACGGCTCAGACAAGTACTGTGTGGAAAAAGGGGTTCCTCAGGGATCTTGCCTTAGCCCCACTTTGTTTAATTTGTACATGGCCCCTTTAGCAAAGATAGCAGAATCATCTGGATTTGAGATAATCTCTTACGCAGATGATACCCAGCTCATTTTTAAAATCAACCCTGAAGCAAAATTCGAACATCTTCGCTTCGCAGCCGGAATGCGCAACATCGCCGACTGGATGACTGAGAATTATCTTCAATTAAATCCCAGCAAAACAGAAATTATGCCAATTGGGAAAGCCTCTCTGTGCTGGTCCCAGGGCTGCTGGCCCGACGATCTGGGTACTCCCCCCACCCCCAAACTAATGGTAAAGAACTTGGGTTTCAAACATGATCAAGCACTATCCATGAAGGATCATATAGCAGCAACTTCCAGCTCTTGCTATTACAGCCTACGGCTCCTACGAAAAATACTTCCCTATTTACCTACCACGCATCGTAAAACTCTGGTCCAGGCCATGGTGATCTCTCGCCTCGACTATGGCAATGCGTTATTGGCAGATTTAGGCCCGACACTGCTTAGGAAACTGCAGGTCATACAAAATACTGCCGCGCAAATGATTTTAAACCGCCCTCCGGGCTCATCGTCAGCCCCTCTACTGTTTGACCTTCACTGGCTCCCAATAGTGAAACAAGCATATTTCAAGACCTGTTGTCTTACTTACACGGCCTTAAATGGAAAAGGCCCTCAATATCTATCACGCAGACTTACTAAACAAATTTCAGTTTGTGACCTTAGGTCAAACACACTAGGGTTCTTGAAGACCCCACGAATCCGCCTTACCCGCTTGGGGGGGAGATCCTTCTCATATCTCGCCCCTCGTTACTGGAATATGCTCCCCATTTCCATACGCTCTTGCCCTTCCCTCATCACTTTCAGGAAAAAATTGAAAACTTTTCTGTTCTGATCACCCGTGATCTGCTTTCGCTTCCCGCTGTTCTCTTTCTCATCTTTTCCTTAGTTCTCTGTCAGGTTAGCGCCGAGATGCCCCAGGGTGATTCGTGCGCTCTAGAAATAACCGTAACATAACAACATAGCCAACTCAGACATATTGTGTTGGTTATATGCCTTTCCACACAGCAACCATCAGTTGGGCTTTAATAAAATAACAAATCTGTTCAAAATGCAGTTGCCAAATCAATATAGAATTCCTTGTAATAGAGCATGATATGGATTACCATGGTGCTCATTGTCTATCCCCATGGTTTGTTTTCATGTGGGCCGTCAACACCAAAACACCCACTAAGGTAATCTGTAAGATTAAATGTAACAAAGGGCATGCCTCCAGGCTTTAGCATAGTGTAATAACAATTCACCCTTAAAATCCTTTTGCCTTTAACGCATACTCTTCACAATAAATAAGGCCTACTTGCTTTCTCATAAACATTTTGTATAAATTGGTCACAAATATGGACGCTGACATATCTTTTCCCAGTGAACCTATAAGGCCTCTAGCCTTGACCAATGACTTGATACTATATACAACACATGCCTACCACAGTTTTCATATAATTTCAACCATTTTACACATGGTTATAACACTAGAAATATGTATAACATTACAGTAGGCAAAACAATAGGACCTAACAAGAATCAGCACAATGAAATTATGCTCCCTGGATTTGTCAGAGTGAGTGACCAACACCAAAACCCTTGCCTACTGTGTTAATCTGTGAGATTACATGTAACCAAAATATTTCCTACGGACTGCAACATAATGTGACAACAATCCACTGTTAGAGGCCTATCGGATTGAACATATGCTTTTCAGAATAAATCAGAACTACTGCGTTTGTGTAATAACTTTTCACAGGCTAAACTTATGGCATCTGGCACAACTTTTCCTTGCAACCCAATTAATCCTATCGCTGTTATCGTTGGCTTTTCACCATGACCAACTCAGGCCTACAGTACTGAATATAAGCTTTCCCACAAGACAACCATTAGGCATACGATCATAAAATTGCAGACATATGCAAAATTATAGTTAGCAAAACAAAATAAAATCTCTCCTAACAGAGCTAAACAAAGATTCTCACAGTGTTAATTTTCAGTAACCATGTTTTGTTAGAGGGGGTAACAACACCAAAACCCTCGTCTTCTAAGGTAAAAAGAGAGGTTCCATGTAACAAAAATCTATCTGTTGGCTTTAATTCAGTGTACTAACAATTAACTCTTCAATGCCGATTGACTTTAACATATGCTTTTCACACTCAATGTGCCAGGCCTATTGTGTTTATCATAACTTTTCATGGTATAGAATTAGGCCTATAGGCACAATCATTGCCATGTCACCACCACCAACTCAAGGCTACTGTACAGATCAGAATCGTTCTACAAGACAACCATCCAGCATACAGTCATAAAAAGACCGAATGTATTACAAAACTAGAGTTGACATGGCAAAATACTATCTCTCCAAAGAAGATTATTGTAGTGAATATCTTCTATCCCCACTGTTTGTTCAAGTGAATCACCAACACGAAAGCCCTTATATGGTACAGTAGACTGTGAAATTTCATGTAGCAAAATACCTGATTACTGGCTTTAGCACCCTGTAATAACAATCCATCTTTAAAAGCCTGTTGTCTCTCACAATAAGCAGGTCAGGTCAACTGTCTTTGTTATAACATTTCATAATATACCTAAAATCCTTGTAGAATTAAGGTAGCCCTGGGTATTTCATACTGCTCTTAAATACAAATGTGTCCTCCTTCTGCATGGTCAATGACTCTGTGAGGATAGAATCAAAAGTGTGACTAGATCAGAAAACCATTGTGGAGGGTATTGCAAGGTTAAAGGGTATGCATAAATGTATAACTTTTTTGTACATTTTAATGAGTTGATATGTTCTTCTTTATTGTTCATTTAATGGGAGGGATGGGTTATATTCCTCATTGTCTTTGCCCCTCCAGCAGTAGTTGGCAGGGGCGTAACAAAGGCCCACTCAGCCCCTGCGGTGCGGGTGGCCCCTCAAGGCTTACCCATACTGGAGGGGGTCCCCTCGGTCTCTACTGATGTGAGTGGGAGGGGGCCCTTCAGCACATCTGGCAGGGGGGCCCTCTCACTGGTAGTTGGTTACTTTCCCCCATTCCTGTCCCCCCAGTGCTGCTTTTGCTTGGTATCGTCTTTGACCCTCTGTCTTTAGGAAGCTGCTGTGAGGCGTCATAGCAGTGGTGGGTGGAAACGTTGGGCGGAGATTCTTAGGTGGAAGGCTTGGGAGGGTGGATGCAGATGGGTGTTCCTCTCCTTAAATAAGGCTGACCAGCTTATCAACTTGCATAGCTCCAGTGTACTTGCTTCACATACAATTTCAATAAACCGCAGAACTGCCTTAAATGACTTGGATGTTGTTTAGATTGACACCACTTATGTATAAGGACAATGAGTTTTTAAACACATTTTGCTTTATGATGTTTCATAAGTACTTGAAGTGTTTTGCAGCATATTTAAGGCTGCTTCTCGACCATCAAGACGCAAAAAGATTGGAAATCGCTGTAATATATCTAATTACACGGACATAACTTCTTTGCTCTCGTTGAAGTAACATGTCACGGAAAGTGTCACGCTTAAGGCACTGAAATATCACACGATGCAGACTGAAAACTTACTTGAACATGTCACAAACAAGAAAGCTGAAAACCTGGAAACTGTGAAATACTGAATACTGCCACCTGATATTAAATAGCCATGAGTGTGTCAATGAAAACCATGCTGGGGTGCTTAAATGGGAATGAGTCTTTATTGTTTATGTTTTTCTTGAAGCTGGTTTCAAAGTGTTTACATGATGTCAGATTAGTAGACAGAGACATAGGAAGTGTATGATTTGCCCAGGATCAAACAGTTTGTTAATTAAGGAGACCCACGATTACAGCACACAGCTGCTTTCTCCAGAGGCTATAAATGTACCACAATATTGCCTTCTGGTGCAAACACCTTGAGACTGGGCGTTGTGTAACTCGCCCCTCCTCCCCCAGTTAATATTCAGTCCAGTTCTCTTTTTAGGTCAAGCCTGAGCAGCGCATGCGCTGCTCTGCAAGGCATGCTGTATTCAGGACTTAAAGCTCCACCCACTCTCTGTCGATATTTTTCATTGACTTGTGTCTTTGTCCACTGTAAACTGTGGCTTTTCATTGGTCAATAGGCTTACTAGTCCTTCCTTAGTACCGCCTTGTCTCATTTTGTAACCTCCCATGAGGACACCCCCTGTTACATGTGTTGTCTCGGTTTGGCCAAACCATCGTGCGCACTTTGCACATTCTCCAACCAGGCTGCATTACAGCTTGGGTGGCGCAAATGCGCAGACTCCCTGTCCCCGCCTGAGTACCGAACCACAGCACTCAGACCAATCACAATGCTGCATTGCATCGTTGTCATTGGGTTAGGGGAGCTTAGAAGCCTGGGTGCTTCCTGTTCCTGCCTTGTAAGAGGGCGAAGAGGACCGAGAGGCAGCGGGTGCACACAGGTAAGTGTTTAATTTTTTTTTTCAATCTCTCTCCTCTAGCACCTTAGCATGCGTCCCGATAGGTGGAATAGTTTAATAATGAGGTCTGTCTAGTTCTGATTCTTTTCTGTGCTTGTACATTTGCATTATGAATTTAGTACCCTTTACCCAGAATATTTTTAACTATGATTCATGTGTTAGTCTCTTTTATGGTACTGTAAAACTGAAATAAAGACTTTGATGATGATATTTAATGTGATCTACAGATCATGAGTTTGAATTCCCAGCAAGGCAGACTCAGCCTTCCATCCCTCGGAGGTCTGCAACTGAGTACCAATACATTGGGAAATAGTAAAATCTGTTATTTACAACACTTACAAACATCTAAAGTGCCAGTCAGCGAATTATGTGCTTTATTAGTTGCCATATACATTTCTTGCAGGAACACTATTTTGAGCAAAACTAAATAAACATATTCTGTGTAGCATTTAAGAAGCACTCTGTAACCCAAAACATGGTCTTTGGGTGCTAAATATCTCTTTATATATCGTTTTTTCGAGCTATTCGCTTTTTGTGGGTTCTTCATTGTAGCATAATTGTTGAAAGGCTAGCAAAAAAATGACTAGAAGAGCATTCATACAGATTGTAAACTGTCATTTTGACAATTTTCCAAATTGAGAAAAAGTCAGCCAGACTAAATATGGCGGACGGAGCCACATATTTGAAGAATGCCATAATGACGAAATAGTATGTTTTTGTAGAACATGCATATGTCATCAAGAGAAGGGATGGAAAATAAGAGGGGAGGGAAGAGTGTATAAGATGGGAGAAAACATAGATAGGGGTGGGAAAAGTCAATTTAAACTAGTGTCTCTAGTGTTCAGTATGGCTAAAGGTTATTGGTGTAAAGGGGTGTACAGTGAAGTGGTGGAAAGTGGAGGAGAGAGTACTGTTATGGAGTGATGCGGCGTAGAGTGATATAGCGCAGAGTTGAGTGGTATTTTGTGTTACGAAGTAGCTTGCGGTGCTCCCAATGGTAGTCTATGCAGTGGAGCTCTCCAACCTGGGCTAAAACACAGGTTCATGAAGTTGTCACCTCCAGCGTCAATCCAAGTTGGGACCACTGGTGATCAAGCAATACAAGCAATACAAGGCAGCATTTGCGTGACATTATAATTTTGAGGAGGGGCCATGTGCCCCCTACAACTTTTTGTTGCATGTTGTTATCTATTATCATGACAACATACAAGAACCATCAGTGAAGAACACTATGTTTATAGCTGTTAAACTTGGCACCATTGGCGTGGGTATCCCTTCCATTTTTCGCTGTTGCCGCCTGTGTTTTTGCTGGTCTAGATGCTTTGGACACTTTGCCACTGCTGTTCAGTGCCAAAGTGCAAGTTCTCCCTTTTGTAAATTGTTGTTATGGATTAGTGATTCCATGATTGGTTATTTGATTTACTTGTCAGACCCTAGTACAGTGCACCATGTGTGCCCAGGGACTATAAGTCAAATGCTGCTGGTGGGCTGCAGCACTGACTGTGCCATCCACAGAATCAGCTTGTGAAATGTGGCTCAGGCCTGCCTTTGCAGAGCCTGTGTGCAGTCTGGGACTGCCATGTCGACTTGGTAAGTGTGCACACTTGCTAGTCCCCAAACCTTCCCTTTTCTGCATGTTCGTCATTCCTATGGTAGGCCCAAGGTACCCCTGCGGGCAGGGTGCATTGTATGTGAAAAGTAGGACATGCCCTGATGTGTGTGGCATGTCCTGATAGTGAAATACTGCCAATTTAATTTCACTATTGCAAGGCTATCTGCTCCCATAGGCCGGAATGGGCAGTTTGTTTATAACATCTTATAAACATAATTGACCCTGGGAACAAGATAGGAAAGTAAAGTTTAGTATGCCTGAACTCAGATTGTTAAAGTGCATCTTCTAGTGAGGGTGATTTTTACATTCTGTGTTTGAAAATATCTCTTTTAGAAAGCAGGTATTTTCTTGCCTAACCATCCAGTGTGCCGCTGCTAGGTTTGTGTATTGCATGTCTGGCTTGTGAGTGACAGGGGCTGGGAGAGGGCTGCAGCTCCGGCAGTCTGATGAGTCAGGGCTGGGCTGAATGTACCTTGGTTGAATTTAGAGTAGGGGGTGGAGATGTCCTTTCACCTGCCTGGGCCAGGTCTGCTTTCAACAATGTTGTCTCCACCTCCTGCCAGGAAGCTGCACCAGTGAGAACAGAACTGGTTTTGACTGGGTACAGACACTCTCTGCCTTCAGAGAACAAATAATTTGTGTGATAAAAAGGGGTACCCAGACCCCAGAACTTTAGATCACTGCTGGGAAATCAAGAGGAACCTTTGCCAAGGAGAAGAAGCGGAGAAGCTGAGGAAGATTACTGCCCCTGTGCTGTTTGGGGTTGGCCTGCAGTGGTTACTTGTTGCCAAGGAAAGGAGAAAAAGGAATTTGTTGTTTTGCTTTATCACCTGCTTGAAGAAAAGATCTCTGAGGGCTTGAAACTGAGCTTGCCTCCTGTCTGAAGTCTCAGGGACACAAAGACTTCACCACCAGATCCCCTGAATTTCCTTGCTGGTAATTCCAACCTGCAAAGAGGTGCCTGCTGCTGTTTAGGACCTAAGATTGATACAACGAGGAAGAAGCGTGTCGCATCCACACCGATTCCCGACGCATCGCCGAGTCAAGGAGAAGACGCGTGCTGCATCCACACCGAGTACCGACGCATTGCCAAGCCACAGAGAAGAAGCGCGCCGTATCCACACCGGGTCCCGACGCATCACCGAAAAGACCGTCGCAGCACCTGCCGTGCAGCTGCAAACGTTCACGCATCATATGGATCGTCGCATTGCATCGCGCCGCCATTTTGTCGCATCGCACCGGATTGTCGCCACGCATCAAGGTGCCATCTTGTCGCATCATAACCGGAATGCAGTAAGAAACAGACGCATCGCCTCCTCTCCGGTAAGGAATAGACGCATCACCTCCCCTACGATGCAGTAAGGAACAGACACATCGCCTCCCCCGAAGCAAGGACCTGATGCATCCCCTTCACTGAGACCCTTTTGTTTGTTTTCCTTGACACATCTAAGGTACTTTGTGGGACAAGTGTTGCATTTACAACTTGCATTGAACTGAACTATTTCTACCATTTAAGAGCCTTACTTTTTGATACTGTATTGTGGATTTTTGCCGTTTGGTCTTGTTTAGATAAAGATTACTTATTTTTCTAAAATGGTGTGGTGTCCATTTGTAGTGTTTTCACTGTATTACTGTATGTGTTCAAAAATGCTTTACACACTGCCTCTGAGAAAAGCCTGTCTGCTTGTGCCAAGCTACCAAGGGGGTGAACAGGGGTTATTTTAGGAGTGTATCCCCCTTTTCCTGACTAGAAGCAAAGGTCCCTATTTGGACAAAGGTGCAAACCATTGCCAAATAGAGACCCCCATTGGCCATTTCTAACAATAACAAACTAAAGCATTCAAATAGACCTTCCCGCTTGTTCTGTTCCTGTTGGCTGTGGGACCACTTTCTGCAGCAGTACACTTTCCAGAGAAATTCATGGTATATATAAATCATGGGGATTGGTAAAAGCATTCCTCTATATGGACAACATATTACTTAAACTCACTATCCCCGAAGTCTCCCTAATGTCACCTAATGTTGGTGAATATGAACAAAAAGAGAGCGAGGAAAAAAGAGAAAACTTGTCCTCTTCCCCAAAAAATTTTCAAAAACAAAGTGGACAAGTTTTTTGTAAGGTAACTTTGAGCAAACGTTTTACGCCATCACCTGTTGAGAAACTTAGAAGGAGAGTACACAACTGTTGTAGAAAACCCCTCACCCACCTACCTAGTAGGTGGCATGCTTCATCATCGGGGCCCAACTGGATTGCCTAATGCAATCCAGCTGTGCTACAACGCCTGAGTTACAGCGGAGCAGGATGTTGAGTGAAACAGAAAGTGACCTGCTATGTGAAGAGTAACTATGGGTTAAAAAATGTCTCTGAGGAATGCCCTTTAAAAATATTTTTATTAGAAGGGTCCCAGGACATGAGTTGTGTACTCTCCTTCTAAGTTTCTCAACAGGTGACGGCGTAAAACGTTTGCTCAAAGTTACCTTACAAAAAACGTGTCCACTTTGTTTTTGAAAACCTAATGTTGATGTACAACACGTCTCACATTTTCCTATATCTAAGATTACTTGGGACAAATGTGTGTCACGTCATACAGTAAAAGCTAGTCTGTATGCATACAACAGGAGGTGGTTCCCAAATGACTTCTAGTGTAATTTGAAGGTTGGCATTAACGGGAGCTGGAAAGGATAAAAGAAGATAAGACGATGCCCCTCATTCTCAAGATTTTACTCATTGGACATAACGGAGTCTATGCATATGAGGCAGGATTCAAATAGTATTATGCACTGGCAAAGCCAATATGCCTCTTTTTAGTGTAGTTCCCCGACTTTTGGTTTTGCCAATACTTTTTGTTTCACATCATCAAAAAGACTAAAAAACATAGGGGCATATTATCAAGCACGGTGTTAAAATTATCGCCACTTTAGTGGCAGAAAACTGCCGCTAAAGCGGTGATAATGGGCTTGATAATATGCAGCAGAGAATTCCAATAGAAGCCCAGGTTCACACCAGAACATGGGCTGCTATGGGAATTCTCAAGGGCATATTATCAAGCCCATTATCGCCGCTTTAGCGGCATTTTTCTGATAATATGCCCCAAAGTTACCGATGCGGAACGCCATTGAGTATCAAACAATTATTATGATGGTGTGTACGAGCACATGTATCATCATGCATACGCTAAGACTCTGCTAGCAACGTATTTTTTGCTTTTAATGTACCATTCCAACATGGTGCGGTCAGCATGAGGGGGACCGACCAACAAAGGTGCGGGGCAGGGATTGCAGTAATAAAAAAGAAAAATATAAACGTGTAGGATGGGCTGGGGTCGGGGACGACAATGAGAACATGGGGAAGCTGTACATGAGGGAGAGTGCAGGAAAACATGCACTCCTATGGAGTGGTGACAGAAAAAGAAAACAAGTTGACAGATACAACAGATACAACAAGCTCCAAAAATTAACCACTTCAGGCCAACCCTAATTTTCAAACCATCACTTTCTTGGTCGTTATGCTTCTGTAAATGAGTCGCAATACTACTGCACACAGTAGCCCCGCTGAATTCCTCAGAGAGACAGAAAACAGGCTGTAGAATATGTTTAGATCTGCCTTTTGTAGCTCTCTCGTGGCACGTGGACAGTTTTCCTTGTAGCTACCTTTCTTCATGTAGTCAGTGTTTAGCCCTTGGTGCTTTATTAAATGTAAACTGTTTTTCTTTACTTGCAGAAAAACTCAAACAAAGGAAGCTGCATGTTTTAGCAAGTTTACAAAGGCTACATAGCCATTGGCTAGCTGATGGCACTGTAAGCCAGCCTAGAGCAATTTTCCACTGTCAATCTGTTTAAAAGCATGTACTCTCTAGATAAGGAAGCTGCAAAGCAAAAGTGAAACTTTAAAGGAAGATTTCTCAGCCACAACCAGCACTGAAAATCAATATTGCGCATTTCTGCTCTGTGGAATTCTTTGTCAAATTCACGTGCAGTGTACAGACACTTAAAAAATCAAACACTGTTAAAGCCAGCAAGAAGCACCCCAAAATCATCAAAAATGGATCAGATTAAAAATTGCTACGTTGTGAAAGCAAAAAATACACACCTTGGCAAGGAGGGCAGGGGGAATGGGAGAGGGGTAGAAAAAATAGTACCTGCATCCCAGCGGATGGGGACTAATCAAGTGGAAACAATCTGTGCTTGGTAGGTGCTTCTCAGCTAGGAACGGAAGTGGCATATCGGCTGTGCGCACCAATTAGAAGTCAGCAAGAAAGAGCGACATTGGTGTTAACCAGTGGTAATCAGCAGGCGGGATCAAATTCCTTTATTGAATACAGAATGTCTCGAAGAGACAGCACATGCGCTGCCTAGGCTCGACCTAAAAGAGGTGAAGCCGGCGGATAAAAGGTGTTTGAACATTAAAGAAAGGAAAGGGGGTGTAAGACAAGAGAAGGAAATAAAAGAAAGAAAGGAAACATGTGGTTGGTGTATAAAGTGTGGGGGAAATGTAAATAGGGTACAGGGAACTGCAAAAGATAATCAAGGAGTAAAACAGGAGGGTACAATTTGTAATGGGCATTAAGGAAAAGGAAGGAGAAGTAAAAAGGGGAAGGTAGCAGGAAGTAGGGTATAGGATGGGGAAATGTAGAAGGTATCGTGGAAGTAATAAAAGTACAATTTGAACAAGCATTGGCACAGCCAATACGTTTCGCCTATGTGAGATCTATTGGCTTTGTCAATGTTTGTTTAGACATGCTGCACAGCAGTGCCGGCTTCTGTACAACATGGCTTAAAGTAAAGAAGAAAAGCGCTATGAGGCAGCCATCGCTGATTGCGTCATAGCACTTGTTTTTTTTCTTAAGCCATGTTGCATATCAGTCTTAAATATGTCAAAAAAGTGATGGAGGGGTGGGAGGAGGGAGGGAACAGAAACAATGGACAGCAGGTGGGTGAGGCAACACCAGGCAGATGTGCGGGATGAAGAAGTAATGGGCGGCCTCTAAATCCATTTTTTAGTTTTTTTTAATTAATATTTTTCACTGACAGCGTATGCACGCTGTTCAGGCTCAACCTAAAAAGCAGTAATGTGGGAAGTTAGAAGATGTGTGGGTATTAAAGAAATGGAAGGGGAGGTAAAAGAATAGAAGGGATTAAAGGGGGGGGTGAGTATAGAATAGGAAAACATAAATGGGGTGGGGAAGTAGTGAAAGGAGCAAATCAGGAGGGTTCAAAACATATGACTATTAAAGAAAGGGAAGAGAAGGTGAGGGGAGTTAAGGGGGAATGTCCTTAAAAAGGGGGAGGTTGGGAGACAGCAAAACCCACTCTAAACAATTATAAAAATGAAGAAACAAATATGCATTCAAAAATGCCATTCAATAAGGAGACTTAGATGCCACTGGTTATAAAAAAAACAATATCAATCTTTATTCTTTGTTTCTTCTTCTTAAAAAATAGGCAATGATAGCCCAGCCAGCGCATTTATTTTCCACAAGGAGCTTCATCAGGGCTGTAAAAAAATATAGATAACAAAACGTAAATAAACAAATCAACATTTCTTAATATTTACACTTCTCATAATCATTGCATTAATGCTATAACATCCTCAACATTATCAGTAGGACCATTTCATGATCATCCTCATTATCCCTCAATATTCTTTAACATATAGTATCCTACCTCTCATTTAAATCAGTGAGAAGATCTCACCTTATAAATTCATTCTTTATAATACATTAATTCATACCATGAGGTGTTACCTAAAACGTAGTGTCATACTTATTGTCCTTATACCTCATGGTTTCCATAAATGAGTTTATCTAATCAAGTATTCATAAATATAATTGTTCCTGGTTCATGTACCCATTGTGCCTATACACCCCACTGTTGCGGGGATTCTGCTCATGCACAGAACTATGCGCAGGAAACCAGGACCTCCGTGAATTGTGGTGTACCAAAAAACTCACCTTAGTGCCCAGAACCCCTGTCCGACTAGCATCAGTGTCTCATTCGTTCTCCGGACTACAGCGAAGCTACCAATGATTAGACAACCCAGAACAAGTGACTTAGGATACTCTCAGGAATGGTGGGAATCAAGAACACCTTTTCGTTTTTATTCTCATATCAGTCCACAACGTGAGTAATCAGAGACACTGAAAAGTTTAAAATGGTTATTTTTAACTACGTGCTCTAAGATGCAGTATTTTGGCTAACATAAGCAAACAAATGATTAGAAATAAAACCATCAGCATTGTTACAATTCCATAAAACACAAAGGGAGAAATCATATTAAATGATAGTGGACACAGGTCCTGTAGCACCTTGTGTACCACCCTTCCCTGGCTATAAGCTAGTTTTATAATAATAGAAGGTCTCTAGGTTTGAATGGGGAACCCCATACCTCCAGGATCAGCACTGCTCTCTGTGTCTGGAAAAGTTTTCTCCAAGTGCCTGCATCATGCATGCAATGCAATAGTAAAAGGCACCCGAGTTTCAGATATTTGCAACTGTGGGCTTGTTGCGTCTAGAGCGTGGGGCGATCAAACTGAATCAACAGCATATATTGTTATTTGACCTTGAAGACTTCTGTATTCAGTGTGCAGGCTAAGGTCGCGGTGTAAGTCTAGGGATGTGAAAAACAGACCGTTCTCATGTGAACAAAAAGCAAGCAAGCAGTTTTACTTATAATAACAGTTACATGTAGTGTTGTGTGCAAAAGCAGCAAAGTGGCAAAATGGCGTTTAACTTCTAATACGCTTATGCCAATATAACAATGTGTGCAAGCAGAACCCTGTCTCCACTACACCACTTGAAAACATAATTAAATCAGTACTTACGTCATATTATGTGTGTTCATTCCTAACAATTATCATCAACCGGTTTCTTCTCAATATTTATTGTGACCAAACAGAATCCCTAAAACACGGGCAGTGAATACAAAATTTAGGGTCATATTCTCAAGAACGTGTGATAATCATCGCAAAAGTAATTTAACGCAACCTACAACATCACAGCCTATCGTGGGAAATCTACGCCGTGTTAACCAAGTATTCACAACAGGGCGGTACCTTGCGATAGAACACCAGATAACGCGTCAAATGGCCGCTTTAAAATCAACGCCACGCAGCAAAAATACAAAACATTAAGACAAAAAAAGCTGCGATGAGGCCAAGTGTGATACAAAAAGCTGCGAAAACCAGCCACAGACCTGCAAATCCCGTGCATCTGGCAGGAAAGTGCACTATAAAAGCAGAACGAGGAAAACACACCAGAAACAATCCAAAGTGCGTAGCAACATGGATGCACCCTGACCGATCGCAGAGGCCAACGCGAACCCCACAAGCCCCACAGACCACCAGCAAGGTACAACGGGGTCGGGGAAGGCCAGGAAGAAGAGGGAGAGGAAGACGGGGTGCAGCAGCACAAGAGCAGCGTCACGGAGGTGACAGAACACTACCAGCAACTGTCCCACAATCAGACAACCTGGAATGCAGCCGGAGTGTCAAGGAGGCCAATGGATGAGGCCTAGAGGCGCTGGCATGACCTGAAAACCCAAACCAGGCACAAACCTGCTGCCACAGGAAGGCAGCTACGGCGACAGGAGGTGGGAGTCCTGCGCCACAGAAGGAACAGGAGGAAATGGAGGCCAGTCATCACACATAGCAACAACAGCACTTCCACATTGATGACAATGTGGCACAAAGTGCAACACCGACACTGCAGAACAGAGGACACAACTGGCTGCGCTCATGTGCTGAAACAGGCCAACCACCTCTAACAGAGCAGGAAACTGTGAGAAGGAAATGTACGCGTACAACCCCACATCTGTCATGTAATCCAAATGTCCACTGTCCCGCATCAAATGCAGCACCTCCCAAACAGTCACAATGTACATAGTCATACAGTCTGCATGTAAACAAGGACAATGCGCCAACATACATGTCAACACAATGTCAACATGCATATCCCCTTCACATTGCAGAGGGACAAACAACACCTCCATTGGAGCAGACCAGACACCTCATCAGTGATGCTGGAGAGGACCACCACACCATCAACAATGCACCATGGACATCTTAGGTAACCCACCCTCAGGAGCAGGGCAGCCAAGCCACACAGAGGAGACCCCAGCCCCTACACAGACCACACAGCATTAATCACCCGCCAACATGGCTGGCTCCCAACACGTCACCTAGGCACACATCGCATTCCAATGCCAGGTGTCAGAATGACAAAAGGAGATGTCCGAACAGGTGCAGATGGGGCCCAAACCCATGGAACACGAACTAGACCACATGCTTGGCTGTCTAATTCCCCTCAGGGACCACCTACACCACACCAAGGAGACACACACTGCGACAGAGACACATACATTTGCACATTTCCAGTACTGAACCATGCCCAGAGGCATGCAATTATCATTCACACACCCACGCTGGACCTGCGTACGATGGCCCAGTACCCTCCTCTTATTTATTGAGTGGGTGAGGATAAAGCTACATGTCAAAGGTCTAACATGCTGCCTGTAGTGACATGTTGGCATCCGCTGTACACAACACAATTTAATGTTGTTGGGCCCGGGACCCTCATGCATACATTCTGAACACAAGGACGCAGATAGTTAGTGGAACTGGCCACGGGCATGTGTGCCCAGGCCCTTTATTGGCAGGGCCACATGTACCGTGATGCCTTTGCTGGATGTGTGTAGGGTGAGTGTAAGCCAGCCCGCAAGTAGTGATTGATGCTGGCAAACACTTGAACAGTGAACATAGGTAAAACGGAAACAGAAAACACCAGCATAACAGAGACAACTGTGGAGCATCATGGAGGTAGCCCGAGTGAGGACAGAGTCACCCAATATGCAAACAGAAGTGTATGTGAGTTGCAGTGCACTGAGGTTGGGGCACCTGGAGTGCCAAGCAGGGTACTAGGCAGATGATGGCATTCACCACAGGTGTGAGCAACTCAGTTAGTCTGCCAGTATGACTGTTTCGACTCTTGTGGTTGGAGGTGGACCTGGCAGTGGTGGCGTGTGCCTCCTGCAGTGATGCGTCGTCCGGGATCTCAGGACTCGATTTGATGTGTGAGCCCTGGTGTAACACAGTTGAGTCCAGAGGCAGCGGACAGTGCAGGGCCACATACACATGGTTTTGATGACTCAAAGGCCATCGTCTCAGAGGCCATCCAATATCTGAGAAGACAGGGTCCCTGACTTGAGCTGCACAGAGTTAGTGGCCCCGGATGCACTGCGGCCGGCACAGGCACCCCGCCACGGGATGGTAACTTGCGGTGCAGTGAGATGGGCCACGCGAGCTGAGCGGGTCCTCATCGATATCCGAGGTGAATGTGGCGGAGGGTTGCGGGGGACAGTGGAAGGTGTCCTCCAGGGCATGATGCAGAGGGTGGGAGCCATCCGGAAGCAGCAAATGGAGGAGTGGAATGCCACTGCATCGTTTTTGCCACAAAGTCAGTATCACCGACATGATGGTGACGACAACCCCCAGTCGATGGACTCAGTCGCCACCAAAGTTCAACCAGAAAGTGTCCATGGGTCTCGGGGAACAGACTTAGTGGCATTGGGGCGGAAAGGAGATGCAGTCTGCGATGAGGCCTGTACAATGATATCAAGTCAGCCATAAATAAATCAGGACTGAGTTCTAAATGTGTGACCTACTCGACCGCAGTGTAGGCCCGAGGCAGCGGTCAGCAGGGGCCCACATCCACTTGTTTTTGGCTTGCGATGCACAGAGTTAGTGACACCAGGGCAGTTGTTGTTAATGTTCGATCTCCTCCGTAACGATGATCCTTTTTTCCTCCTGACTCAAACGGGTCATCCTCTTACACCTCTCCTTGCATGCAATGATATGTACTCTGCCATTGAAAAATCAAGACTCGGTTCCAAATGTGTGACCTACTAGTCCGCTGTGTATGCCGGTGGAGTAGGTCAACGAGAAAGGAGTACTACAGGCCTGTGTTGCGGAGGCCGTGATAGTCTGAGGGGGCTGCCAGAGTCGCGGCACTCTGGCTTGGAGCTTGCACCGGCACGTTGTAGGCCCTCTCCGACACATGCAGGTGTCGGCAGGTGTGCATTGAGGCTGGGTGCACAGGGCCTGGCAGGACTGGTACGGGGACGAGTGTTCCGGGGTGCAGCAGGTACACAGGATCACAGGCAACACCGCTCACGGCGACGGCGTAGGCCTCATGGCGGGGTGAGGGGCGCCACCCTGGCAGAGACGTTCGGCATTCCGGAAGAGAACCACGCCCATAGCTACGTGCTTTTTATTTACACCCATACGCTGTCCTGGCGTATGCCGGCCCAGCCCACTCCACTCACGCTTACAGGGGGAGACGTAACAAGCTACATTTCCGGGATCTTACCCACTGGCTGGGGTGACATGGTTGTGTCCACTGTCCACTGCACTCCTTTCACCAGCGGTGTATGTCGACATGGATATGTCTGTGGTCTGCATACTGGAGTCTGTCCAGCACATTTCCGCCACACTTGGCATTGTGTACCTTGCCATTCATGAGTCACTCGCCTCGGTCGCACATGCCTGGTTCCCTCCTCTCCCCACATTCCGCTATTGTGAGGCTGAGGTGCCATGCAGTTGATGGCTCATGTACATAGCTAGCCCAGGTTGCCACAGTAAGTTGTGCTGTTATGTCTGGTGGGTGGGCCTGTTGATTGGCATGTTGAATATGAGTCTGTGACATGTGCATTCCCAGAATTGGGATTTTCATGAATGTGGAGTTGGGGGGTGTGGTGTGTTTATATGGAACTTGCCAACGAGCAAGGCATTTCCATGGGTGCCATCCTGGTAGTGCTGGTTGTTGATGGTCTGTTGGTAGAAGTAGGAATCATGCACACTGCCTGGGTAGTTGGCAACAATATTGGTGGTGATTCCCAGGTGATCCACTGTTGCCTACACATTGATGGAATGTGTGTGCTTTCCACTGTGGTAATTGTGTGCAGTGTCACCAGGGGGCACAAGTAGGACATGTGTGCAGTCAATTGCCCCCTGACACGTGTGGGAAGGCAGCTATGGCATAGACGCCTTGCTTGGTCTCCAGCTGTTAATGCGCAGTGTGGTGGGAGTATGGGTACTGGGGTGCTAAGCTGATGATGGCATCCGAGACAGTTGTCATGGACTTGGATTGTGCTGGCTGTGGGACTCCTCCGACTCTGGCATTTGTTTGTTGGAAGGTCCCAGGGGCCAACATGTGCAGCACAGCCGACAGATTTGTCTGCGAAGGGATGTTGATTGTCCACTGTGTTGGTACTATCAACCTGTGGGCAATGGTGGTCAGGATGCGTAGGATGGTTGTCCTTTTGAGCCTGTGGTGGGCAATGACATTCCCTGGTGTTGGGTTTGGGAGGTTGGTGCCTTTTCAGGAGGTCGCTATCTTTGTCTGCGCTGCCTCAGTGTTGGTCCGGGAGGGAGCCGGTGGGGATCGGGGGGGGGGGGTACTGGGGGTAGTTGCGGTGGGTGTTGTAGCCCTGTTGGGGCTCCAGGCTGCATGTTCAGTTGCTCAGGGCATCTGTTGTTCTTCATGTTTGGCTCTGGGCTGGGCTCCCTTGGTTGCTGCCGGTTGTCGTCCGACTTTACACCAGGTCAGAGCAGGTGTTAGTTTTCTGCTGCTAACGCGCCTTATCGCATGTTTTGTGTCCTTTTCGCCGAACTGGCTGGTCGTTGAGAATGTTGTGGAGTGGTATTATTGCGGCTTTTTGCTCGGGAACACCTGCTCTGCATTTCATTAGCGATAGTTGCCGGGGTCATCTGTGGCGATGTTTTTTTAGGGTGCTATCGCAGGAAATCTGGTGATGTTGGCAGTTTGCACCAGCTTGTGAATGGGCGGTAATTTTATCGCGACTTTTACTGCAATGCTGTGCCGATAACTTGGCAATAGCTCCTTGAGAATATGCCCCTTAGAGTCTCTTTGCCTTCCCTTGTTAGTCTCAGGTCCAATGTATACTCTTAATCTGAGCTTCAGCTTGACTGACCCACTGTCATCTATTTTTATTATGCTCAAAGATTGTGGTCTTGTTGGACCAGAAGGGGCACCCAAAGCACTACCCTCACGGTGGTTCAAGGCTACTGCATTGACCAGGAGCTAAGCAGTAAAATCCCGAAGGTGGCAGGTTACAATGTAGTGATTAGTAATAGTGAACAGGACCTTTTAACCTTGTGTCACTAAAGTGAGGCCTGCAGACTCACTCACCTTTTTTAAAGTTCTGCTGCTGTGTGTTTAGCTCACCCTTGGCCTACATTAGGTAGATGTGGAATGCTGCACAGCACAGGAGTATAGACTCTGCTCTGAATGTATGTGTGCCTGGGAGGGGACAGTACAAGGGTAGAGAAGTACTGTGCAGTGCATGTGTGGATAGTGCATGTACTCTGTTTGCGCATCCCTGTAAGGAATATGGTACATGAGAGATGTAGTGTTGTGCATTGCATGCACAGTGAATGTATGTTCTAGGTGTACGTGTGCTTGTGTGAAGTACAAAACATAAAGGGTGAAGTGTTGTGTAGCTTGCACATGGTGGAAGTGTGTTCATTGATAAATAGCACACCATGGTTAAATATAGAAAAGCTTCACTGCTGAATAGTGCACGCAGTCTGAGTGTGTGGGCTGAATGTATGTGTACATGTAAGGGTACATTGCATGGAGGTACCAATGCTGGACAGTAAATGTGCTGTGAATGTACACTGAGGCAAAGGTGCCTACAACGGTACATTACATGGAGGACCCTGGGTTACATTTTTGGCAACCCAGGCCTGCCTGGTGAAAACCTGAGGTAGAGAAGAATCCCACACAGATTTATGTATGGCTGCATTCCTCTGTGCTGGGTGGGACACACACTGGAGGAAAAAGGAAGAATCTCTCTTTGAACTACAAAAGACCTCTCGTTGATTCAGTGATTGATCATTAGGAAGGGGCCTGGATGCATCTAAGAAAGGGAGAGGGGGCAGATAAGGGAATCTTAAAGCGAAGGGTTGGGGGTCTGGGTTTAACCTTACGATAACATAAATCAATGTGGTTAACATCCAAGTGTGAACTCTGGTCCCTCCCATGAATTGTGTTGTTAGACAAACAGCTTTGGAATCATGCCTACTGTGATAGATGGTCTTTTATGAGGAAATGATCAAAAGTGAAATGAACTCTTCAAAAGGAGCAGAACCCAACATAGAACTTCGAAGACTCAGACTCTAAATTCCATTTTCGTTTCTGGAAATAGACTGCAAGAAGGTGAGGCTGAGACCCCAAACTTTGTCATTTGGCCAGCAGCAGATGAACTGTGTGAGAAGGGGAAGCTCCGCAAAACATCTGCCTGTGACCAGGACTGGGGGCGAAAGCATGCTAGTCTCCCTGCTGGGTGGGGGGACATCACGCAGGGAAACCAAAATCATCTGCCCTGGAGCCTAGAGCACCAGCGCCTGCCTGCTTGCCAATGACGAGTGTGCCCTGTGAGGAAGAGGAGAGTGTTGTAGGGAGCAAGGTCCAGTGGGTAGCCCTACCATGAGGACTTCTTGTGCAAAGTGTGAGGATTTGGTTGTGCACCAATCAGGTCATACCCTGTCTGTTGGATTGTTTTCGGCAACTCCCGGACTGCCTTAGACAGAGCTGCGTGTTGAGCACCATGCAGGTCTTGCTTAGCCATAAGGGGCCACGGTAAAATTACTTCTTTGAGGAGTGCCAAGACTTGTGATCATCTGGGCAGGAGCGCTGTGCTGGAGAACCCTTATTAATAAGTATCGCAGCAGCTCTGTATGCCACGAAGGGATGCCGGTACCAACATTGCCAAAGGATTTGGGCCACAACCCACAGGAGATACAAAAGCTACATTTGAAGGGATCTACCTGCACTGCACGAGAACTGCCCTCGACTCACCACTGAGGACTGACGGAGATGCTGTGCATGATGTTGCACTCTCGCTGCCTCCAGTTGGGACCTGAAGAAAGAATTTTCCCCAATAGTCCGCCCCCCATTGGGTAAAGCCAACTTACTGCAACTTTGCGAGCTGCTCCGACAACTTAGAGACCCCCAGCAGTGCTGCTGGATGCTGCTGGGTGCTGCCGCAAGCAGCCCAACTTTTCCAAACCAGGCAGGACTTGTGGATGCTCGTTAAGACTCTCTCTGCACCACTGAACTCATCCATGCTTTGAGAGCAGGTAAGACATGAACTGGTCTAGTTGGGCCCCAAGGGACTTGCTGCTAACTGTGCTGGGACACAATACACCCTTTTGACTACAATCCTGAATAGTCAAAGGGAACTCTTGAGTACAGCCTAATAGTGTGCAACCCATGGATGCGGCCACCCGTGAATAGGGAATACACCTGAACACGTTACAGGAAGGAGGGTGGGACAGGGATTTACCTGTAAACTACTAGAGCCCCAACCTCAACAGGGATTGTGCTATTATTTCTGAATGTCATATTCCTTTGCATGTGTAGAGTTAGAAATAAAATATGACTTTTTCTTATTAAAGCAAGTATTGGCCGGACATTGAGTTATTGTCCTTACTGTTTGCACTTTGAGTTATGAGTCATGTTCACTGACCTGTATCTACATCCACCCCGAGGGAGCCTTGACTGCTTGACCACAGCTATCACTAGGAGCCAAGTGTACAAGGGATGCTTGGCCCGGTTGTTCAGGTTCCATGGTTGGTCGGGCCCAAGAAAATCAGGAATAAAATGCCTCAATCACCAACCACCCCGGTTGGTCGCAGTAAGCCCTGTGTGTCCCGTGGCCATTTGAAGGGCAGGTTTAGCCTTCCATCCCTCAGAGGTCACTAAACTGAGTAGCAATCCCTTGGGAAATAGTAACATCTGTTATTTACAACATTCAGAAATACCTAAAGTGCTTTATACCAGCGCCAAGAAACCGTCTGGTGTTAGCCGCGCTTTATAAATTCTTTTTACATTACATTACATTACATACCAATCATCTTATTATGTGCTATATTATTTGTCCTGTTTATTTCTTGTAGGAACACTATATTAAGCAAAAATAGATAAATTAAAACACTATTTATAACTTTTATGAGGCACTTGTTCACCCAAAAGATGGTCTCTAGGTTCTAAAGATCTTTTTTTATATTGCTTTTTCTGGTTATTGGCTTTTTGCGGATTCTAGCACATGCTGTCTTCTTAATTGTAGTGTTATTGTTGTAGGAGGGGCTGGCAAAAAAAACTGACTAGAAGAGCATACATATAGACGTTAAAACATCCTTTTGACAATTTTTCAGCATGAGGAAAGTCAGCTTATGTCACTTGTTAGTAACTATTATCATGCTATTATGCTGTGTGGATCTCCTTGCCTCTATACCTTGGCAGTGCTTGTATTGCTATATTTTGGAAAATAATTTTAAAAAAATGTTGGAAAAAAAGAAAAAATGAGGAAAGTCAGATTGACTAAATCAGGCTGGCAAAGTAACAAATTAAACAAATGTCAAAATGACAAAATAGTATGTTTTTGTAGAAAAAGCATATGTCATCAAGAGAAGGGGGAGAATGTAATAGAGGGAGGGAAGAGTGTATAGGATGGGGAAACGCAGATGGGGTGGGGCAAGTAATAAAAGTAAATAAAAAAATCAGGAGAGTAAACTCTGTATGGACATTAAAGAAAGATCAGAAGATGTAAAAGAGTAGAAGGGAGTAAAAGGGGAAAAGGTAAAATGGTGACAGTGTATACGATGGGGAAATTTTCAATGGGATGTGGGGAGCAGTAAAAGAAAATAAAGGAGTAAAACGTGAGTGTAAAAAATGTATGGTCATTAGGGAAAAGGAAGGGAATTAAAATGGGGAAATGTATCAGGGGGTAGGGTTTGGGATGGGGAAATGTAGAAGGGATAGGGGGAAGTAATAACAGTAAATCTTAAATGAGCATTGGCAAAGCCAATAGGTTTCGCCTTTGCATTTGCTTTGCCAATGTTTTAGACAGATGCACAGCAGTAAACGCTGCTGTGCAACATGGGAAGAAGAAAAACTATGACATGGACAGCACTGACTGTGTCATAGCTCTTTTTTCTCCTTTAAGCCATGTTGCACAGCAGTCGCACTGTTATGCAATATGTCTGAAAAAGCGCCTGGGATGGGAGGAGGGAGGGAACAGAAACAAAGGACACCAGGCTGGGAGGAAGCAACACCTGGGGTTGCCTGGGAGGAGGAAGGGAGCAGCAACGGACCGCAGAAGAAGGGTGCGGGCGGTAACAGCATGAGGAACCTGCAGGGGAGGGAGAAACCACAAAGGACAGCACGAGGAAGATGGGGGTAGGTACATTGGCATGAGGGGTGCATGGCCAGTGGTGGGACACTGGCTGCAAACAGGAAGGTGTGATAGATCCATGCCCCAAGGAAGGGACAGAAGCAGGAGGCAAGGAACTGGGAGGAAGCAGGAGGCATGACCAATTAGAAGCGAGGAAATGAGAGTGACATGGAAGCTAACCAATTAAAGAAAGGAAAAATAAGGTGAGGGGAGTTAAGTGGGAAACCCCTGTAAAAAATGGGAAGGTTTGGGGATCTCAAATCCCACATTAAACAATAAAAAAATTAAGAAACAAGTATGTCTACAAAAATGTTTTTCTCTAGCTTGGTTTGGTCAAACTAAAGAAAACCACTAATAAATATTTGTCCAAAAAGTTTAGAAGAGAAATATTTGTCAGAACCACTTTCTGTAAGTATGTATTTTATGAGAAACAAATACAACCCTATATGCTACTATGATAGTAGTACATACATCATTTCTTTGCAGTTGGTATACAGAGATGTCTCTTTAAGGTAACTGGCTAAGGCATGAGAAAGGGAGATCTTAGATCAGAACCCCAAGGGTGTGGTCCCTGCCCCTCAAGAATGCGAAATACCTTCCGTGGGTGATCACAGGCACCAACTCGACAGTTACTGAAATGAGGAACAAAGAAGTGAGATGACGCCGTGGAATTTATTTTGGAGTGGCACATTTTATTTAATTAACTCAGCATGCTAAAAAGAGGATTCACGTTATGCAGGCTAAACCTTCAGCAAAAGCCTGGCTTCACTCTGCCAGGGAAAGCATTTAAATATCATAAGCACATACCTTTCAGCAATATACTGACTAAAGATAGATGATAAGATGGATCGGTTGGAGATTCCTTAATGATTAATGATATGGCGTATTTAAACCCTCAGCAGGTTTAGATGCTCATGCAATGCATTCTTTTTGCAGATAATCGTTTGAAATAAAGCTATGTCTGTGAATAAAGATCTAGGTGGCTACGTTTGCTACGGCTAAGACCTTGAAAATACGTTTTGAGACACTTAAATGGAAGCAGAAGCTATCCTAGGGAAGCATAGTGCCCAGAGGCAACCTCAATTTAAGACAAATAATCCTCTAAAACTTAGTTGCTAAAAGCTGAAATGCAAGGGAATGGGTGTGGATCAAAAATACAGAGCTAAGAAGGATATCTTTAAGAGATAAAGGAAAATCCCCAAATGGGGGATGTACCACCTGAAATAGGCTGTAAGGTCCCAAATCAGATAGGCAGCCGGCTGGAGAACAGGCCTGTGGACAGCACAGAAAAGTTCTACCTTCTAACTGTCGTGTTGGATCTTAAATATCTTGATATGGGGAACCAGGGGTGGACCTGACGTATTTTCTGACGCATTTGCCAACAGGTGGCTTGACCACATGTGTTCCAGGATACAGGAAAGGGTCAACCGCATGTGTTCTAAGACCGTGGGTGGGGTAAGGTGGCCAGGTGGCACAACGGTCGGTAGGTCATGCTTGACCGCAACGTATAAACAAAGAAAATGTTGTGATCACGTACATTTCTTACAGAATGCATGTGACCAACGCCCACAAGGCAGGTGCAGTTTTCATCAGACATTGTGGTTTATCTTTGAGCAAGCTAACTTCCAAAAATAGGACTTTAGCGATGAAAAACAATGTGTCAACTGGTACCAGCTGGTTATCTGCCTACGTGTGGGTGTGCAGTGGCCTTGTAACAGTGGAAAGTTACTGTGTTTTCTCTACTGGCTTGGGCTGTCTCGTGTTTTCTGGTGCAACTGAAATGTAAGCTCTGGCAATCCTGGGCCTAGTAGCTTCTGAAGGTTACATATTGATGTCGCGGGGCGGTGGGCTTTGGGCCTTGGGCCTCCCAATTGGGCTTATGTCTGTTGGGTTTACAGGTTCTATGGGCTTCTATGTGTATGCACTATGCTCAGTGGACTTAGGGCCATTAGCACTTCATCTTGTCAGGGTAGGTTAGGGAATGGCATTTAAGTTTATTAAATGGTGGCTCGAGACCCTCCATCATCTCCCTCCTCTTGTTCATTCACCATGAACACATTCCTAACTGAATATCTGCTGGCTAGCAGAGGTCTCTCGGCTACCGGCGAAGTCCATGGGGTGTCGTTGACATAGCATTCAATGTTACCGGGGAGTTGCCCTTGCTGCCTGGCCGCTCCTTCATCAGTCTCGGTACTCCACTGCGTATAGCCTGGGGCTGGCTCACTGATCAGACACTCATACCGAACAGCAGCAGATGTATTGTTATATGTATTTCTGGCTGGTGGGAGCGGAGGTGCCGTAGGCACACCATGGCGTGAGGCGATGGGGGGTAACTCGATCATTGGTACCTGTACTCCAGACCCATCCCCAGGAGGCCTATCCATATCTTCATATTTTGGTGCCTGGTAAATCCCTGTGCTAGCGTAATTTATCCCTACAGCCTTTGTGCTCAATTTTTTAATACAATGACTTCCTATCTGAAAGGCGCAACACAGAACCAACATAATTCCAACTATAGGTATTACTAGTTTCAGTATGGCTGTTAGCCAGGATGGCATCCAGTCAAAGTCAAACCAGTTCACTGGGATAATGTCCGCAGGGGCACCTCCTTCGTCGAGCATCTCCTTTCCCAAGTTCGTCAACTCCTCAATGGCCCTTGCAATTGATCCGTTGTCCTCGTCGTTTCCTGGTATGAACGTGCAGCATGCCTTCCCTATTTTGTGGCACAGACCACCCTCTTTGGCGGTCAGCATGTCCAGGTAGTAACGGTGCTCCAAGACCATCTGTCTGAGGGGACGTAGCTCTTCCCTAATTGCATTGAGCCCATCCCTAGTACTGTTGATGGCCTTCATGACCTCATACCGGGTGACTTCCAGCCAGCGGGCATTCGCCTTTGTTTGAAATAAGGGAAATGCTCCTCCAAAGAATAGTTGGGCCTCGTTGAAGAGGCGGAATTCTTGGGGAACGTTACGATGTGTCTCTGTTGCGAAATATTCAGCTGCTCTCCTGTGGCGGTGCAGGAATGTAACATCACCTGTCATTGGATGTGATAGTATGTGGGAGACGTTTGATGCTGGTACCACCAGATGTATCTCATGCAGAGTCACCAATGAGCACAGTCCGAGCCACTGAGGAGGAAGTTGAAGGTACAGGTGTTCACCGCAGGCCCAATAGTAGTCCATCAGGGTGGAGGTGCCGTACTGCATATCGAAATTGAATATTGTAGAGTTACAGTCTGTGTTACGCCCAACAGAGACGGAGCCATTGCCTATGAAGCAAAGAGAAGGATTTTTAAGTTTAAATGCTTTTTTATGTTTGTACAGTCTGTCCCCACCCCAGGTGTATCTGTTCCCTGTCTCATTCCAAATTTGTGCACAATCATCTTCTACATCCCAATCAATATTTTCCTCCCACTCTGTTTCGCCAGACCATGGGGGGCCCAGGGATGCTGCTTTACAGTATATGTGGCCAGGATCGCTCCACTCATCGTTGTAATATACTCGGGCTTGTACTTCCAGGAGCGTTCTGTTCTGGCATGGACATTGTGGGCCAGGGACCCCCCCCCGGGTGGGTGTGATGATGGAGGCGTGGTTGTACGTCACAGTCCGCATAGGGTGATGAAATTGAAATGTAACGTGCTCGCCTATACATCTCTGCTCGCTGATCCATATTTGGTCTACTTCTCTTGTACTTTGCTTGTATCATCCGCTCTATGTCCCCTTTGTCAGAAGTGACCTTGAATATCACTTTGTTGTTGTCCCATTCCGATGTGTTTACAATTCCAACCCATATTTCAGCCCCTCCTACTAGCTGTACTAACCCATCAATGCGGCAAAGGTACAGGTGTAGCAAACACATCACTGTTTGTGGTGGGACTTCTTTAGGGAAAACTAGTCTGTCTGCACCAACTGCATGGGGGACATATGAACACACATAGCAGGATTCGTTTGAGATCCTTTTCCCTACGGCTGTCATGTCCCGGTACCATGAATTTTCTTCCAGGGAGGAGTGTACCGAATGTTCTCTTATGGATTGGGGTAGGCTGAGCATAGGCCCTAGGCCTTCCTGTATTGTCACGAGGTGTTGGAACGTTTTAAATGGCATTCCCTTAGGCTTGTGTCTCTGGTCGATAGGGAGACCATGGATGACCCGGTGTTTTGATTTCCCTATATATGGGGAGATGGGGGCGAATCTGCGGGCTCTGTGACGGCGTGACGGGTGTCCATGGGCTGCTCGTTTTTCCGTCAAATTGGCAGTCTTATCCCAAGTGTTCCCTTTGTCGTCTAGTATCACCATTGGGGGCTCGGGAGGTGAAGTGGTGTGTACGTTACTGGCTCTAGAGGCTGGGAGTTCGGGGCCTGTCGTGTGGTGTGGGGCTGTGTCCTTGTTTCCGGCGAATCCTATGCTATGTGTCGTGATATCTGTGTTCCGTGTGACCGCTGGTGCAGTTGCTGGGGTGGTAGGTAACATGGCATCAGTGGAGGCCCCTGTACCACTATTGCTTACGGCATGATAGCTCCTTACAGCAAGGAAAAAGATATACCAATTAAATGTAGCCAGTGCCACTCCAATGATAATACAAAACAGTACTATAGACAGTATACATATCTTTGCTTCACGGCCACTGTATTCGTGGATCAGTACGTGAGTGTCCTCATCTTCTTCCTCCACAGTAGAGGGACAGCCGCTGTCTTCATTTAGGGGGACGCTGGCCATTTCTATTTCCTCAGTTAGTCCATTGTCTATTGTGGCGGCGGGGCAGGGTCGAGCCGGACGTCTTTCCTGTGGATCCATGCCTTGCGCTCAGCTATCCGGACAGCCGTTGGGGATGAATCGATCACTTGGAAAGGTCCTTCAAATTTGGGGTCTCTCCAGCGCCGGACGTGCTTTCGGATAAAGATCAAGGTTCCAGGACGTATTGGTGGGAGCTCCGGATCGGTGGGGCCCTTCTCCTTCCTCTTTGATACCTGTAGAGAAAGGAACTGCGCAGCGCGGGTTAGTGTGCACAAGAATTCGTAAAGCTCAGCTTTAACAATCTCAGAAGATGACTCACTATCCGTTTTGGGCCTTGTGGGAGGGACAGCTACATTTATGGATCGTCCGGTGACAAGTTGGTGGGGTGTGAGGTGGTGATCCGAACTAGGTGAATTTCTTAGTGAGAAGAGGGCAAGCGGGAGGCAGTATAGCCACTTTTTGCCGATGGTGGCGCTGATTTTGCTTATTTTGTTCTTGAGTAGGCCGTTAAGGCGCTCACAAACGCCGTTACTTTGGGGGTGGTAAGCAGACGTCAGTTTGTGTCTGATGCCTAGCATCGTAGTTAGGGAGGAGAAGATGGCATTTGAAAAGTGACTTCCGTTATCTGTCCGGATGGCCTCAGGGATCCCGAAGCGGGAGATGACATCACGGAGTAGGAATGTGGCTGCTGCTTTGGCATCGCAGTGGACGCATGGTCCAGCTTCGATCCAGCGTGAGAATGGGCAAACTACAACAATGAGGTATCGGTAGTTTTGACATCGATCAATCATATCGACATAGTCGATATGGAGCTCTTTGAAGGGGCCAGAGGGTTTGGGGATGGTGGAAGTGACTGTTTTGAGAGTCGGATTTGTGTTGGCAGATGAGACATTTATTAACGAAGAGTTGTATTAATTCGTAGGCGTTGGGAATGAACCAGTCTGCCTGTAATGTAGTGGACATGTTATCTCGGGAGACGTGAGCAGGAAGGTGGAGTTGGTCTAGTGCCACCTGCAGTAAAGCTAGCGGCATAACGGGCTTTCCTGACAGGGTCTGTCTGTAAATGAAATCTGCAGGGTCCTGCTGTACTCCCCTCTTTTTTCATAACTGTTTCTCTTGATGTGGTGCACTTGTATTTCTCTGAGATGCAGTTGGGCAATGTGATCAAATTGTTGTGTGTTGTCAATGGGGTAGGGAGTATTTGTGTCAAGAGTTTCATTATTTACGTCTGTGTGCCGCGCTGGAGCTACACTACCTTCATGCGTGTTTGTCTGCTCTGCTGGAGCTACTCTTTCTTCTGTCTGCTCTGCTGGAGCTACTGCTTGGGCAAGTAGGATAGGGATGTTTTGAGGATTCGGCGCAATTGCGGGTGGGGAGCCTCTGGCTGCAGCTTTGGCTGCCCAATCTGCCAGCGTGTTACCTCTGGAGACAAAATCTCGTCCATTAGTGTGCGCTGCACATTTGACAACTGCTACCTTAGTTGGAAGTGTGAGGGCCTCAATTAATGGGCCAAAAATCCGTGTTTCATTATTGCTTTGTCGAAGCTCAGTACTGATCGGGCCCTTCTTTCCTCCACCTGGAAACCTGAGTTTGAAAGGAACCCTGCAGTGCGTTATACTCATACAATTTCTTATATATTTCATATTTATATACAATATAATATGAAGCACAGCTATTCAATGCACACTGTCCTCTGTATTTATATATACTCATGTTTTCATTACTAACCTTAATACATAAATATCATATTACAATATATTATTTATCTTTTGTAGTCCCTGGCGAATGCACTGAATTAAAATGCATTCTAGCAGATTCCCCCTTACAGTCTAATTTGTTACAACACTATTTTCTTCAGCTTTGAAGAACCTAGCAATGCTGCTTTAATATCTGATGGACGTGCGTACACTTAGCTTACTTTATCTTAAACAGTACAGTTGTCAAAAGGGATCGAAGCATGCATGTATATATATAAATACACGCATAGCCAGTCACTAAACTGCATAACGTGAAACCTAAAACACTGTATTTTATCACGGCTGCCCCCTTTTACCAAATCGTGTGATCCTAGGCAATTTATTTCTCTTTACACAGCTCTCTGTGTTCTAACTGTATACATACATATCTTTACATGAAGGTGGCCTCAATCTCCCGATCGTTACAAACCACAGGAAGCCTGTTTCCTGCCTGGCTCAACGCCCAGAATCCGTGGTCGGCCAAGAGTGCTACTATCAACGTCAGCCCAAGAGAAAGCTTATTAACTCTTTTGTTACCTCGTAACATCTAAAAACATGTTTTGTGTTTAATTGTACGCTATGCTGAATAAAATATTTAATATCACGTCTTTTTTGTAAAGCACACTTTCACTCAGAATGGTATTTTGGTGCTAGATACCAGATCCTTATTGTTCCTTCAACTCAATGATACTCCTTTCATCCGTTTCAGAATGATGAAGGGCTGATCAGACCCCGCATCTATCCACTTTTAGAAGGATGAAATGCTCAATAGACCTAGTAGCATATGAACCTGTGGCCATCAAGTCAAACACAGGCTCACGTTCTCTGTATGTCATGCACCTTGTGTAAACGTCGTATATTCTAGTCTTTTGCTTCTAAGGGCCTACAATAATGTATTGGACCTATATTTTGACCCAAAATGAAAATGGGCCATAGCTAGTGTGCATTTCATTCCTTTGTTTAATGTTCAACATCCGCTCCGACATCTACGTTTCTCTAAGGCCAGTGGCACCAACCAACTTGAACATGAGCCACAATTTCAAAACCTCATTTTGTAATAGCAAACATCAACTGTGTGTGCTCTGTTGCGACACCCTTCCAGATCGGCTTCTGCATCTGAGCCATTGCCTGTGCCTGCCTTGGCTGCTGCTGAATTTGGATGCAGGTAGGAGCAAATCACTCTGTACTTAGTATATCGGGGCTACAGTATTTTGTGTAATCTTACTATGTTAATCTAGCATCTAGCTGACCAGGTGGGCTGCTGCATTGTGTACATTGAAGTATTGATGCCTAAAGATATTCGTCAGGTCTATAATGAAAAATTATTTTATGACTTATAATTGGTCATCTAAATAGAGATATTCATAACCATTTGAAACTGAAAGTATTTCCCTTTCTCCCACGAAACTATATTACTTATATTGATGGCATTTTTAGTCTTCTAACATTGTGGGCCATAGAACATTATTGTGTAAGGATCTATTTCCAACAATGAAGGAGATTTTTTGATTGTTACCAGCAAGGCACTTTACTCATTTTTACAATCTTTGTTCTATTGTTGTCCATACTCTAGATGTTGAGGGGCATGTTGAATAGAATGAGGATCCAAAGATATCAAATGGAATAGCTCCATTTTACCTGGTATTACATCTTCTATAATTGGGCTCTGGGCGGTAAGGGATGGCAGTCCTTGAGCTCAACCTATTATGTAATCTACCTTTGCTTGGCTGGCCTATCTTTTCCTGCTGGGCCAAGTCTAGGGCGTAATAGCAACCAGAAAACGTAAAAATGTTGCTGTGTGACGTGGTCAATTAATGCCTGTGAAAACCCTCATCCCCCTCTTACTACCACTTGACTCAATATTCAAGTGGGAGGATCCGTTATTAAGTGTCCAAGCACGCCAGAAAGGTGAGATGAGAAGCGTGTGGTGTGATGGTCAAGGAACTGAAGGTACTCCATTTAACAGTCTTGAAGGCAGCTACTTGATAGTTAGACACAGTATACACTGGATGCACCGCGAACCAGTTGCGTGGTCTCAAATTGAACCTGCCTCAGTCAAAGTGGGTGTGCTGGGCACGTACCCAGATGAGGGGAAGGAGTGGTGCGGTGTACTACAGACCACAGCATCAAATAACTAGCGGCGATCTGTAAGGCTAATGACTGGTGTGATACAGATGACAGCAACATTAACTAGCGGGCTTTTTCCCTTAAATGACGGAATTGGTATAAGGCCAGTCAACTTTAAATTGACAACATTTGCTCATACAGTCAATATTTGCATATATTAAAAAAGAATCAACATGACAATCAAGATCATGACAATCAAGATGCACCTAGATATTATGGTCTCGCTAATAAATCAATAGATCAGCATCTGCCAGACAGGCTTCAAATACAGGAATATATAAAAAACAATTCACAAATCTAATTTCTTCTAATAACTGTTTGTGAATCACAGGCGTCTCATCTTATTCAAGAAATCCATGCCTTTTCCAGCGCAAGATGCTGTAGTGTGTTGCTGTTGTGACATATGCAGAGTCTGAATAACCAGTGATGCAGTTGTCAGCCCCATTGTTTAAAGCGGCAAAAAGTGCCACTAACTCAGCTGCTTGGCCTGAATAATGTGGAGGTAATGCAATCTGCTGTACAATGTCTAGGGAATCAGAGGACTCATGCTGTTGGGCCCTAACCACTGCGGCTCCTTTGTACCTGACCCCTTTTTCTTGATCAATGGTGGAGGACCCATCAACAAAATATATAGTGCTACCTGGCAATGGGTCCTCTTTTGCTGCTCCTGACTCATCTGGAGAGAATGTGGCACAATCATGGGTGTCATCATCTGAGGCTGCAATGGGATGTGCAAAGAATGTGGCAGCGTTAACTGTGTGAAATTTGACAACTTTCAAGGAAGGCAAATGACAGTATCACTTCAGAACCTGACACTCTTTGTGTTGTTAATGTGGTCTTAACTTTCTGAATTATGGCAAAGATGGTGTGCTCAGTGTACAGTGTTAACGGGGATCCCATGACAATGGGGGTACTGTTCTCAACAGCGAATGCTGGTGCGGCAAGAGCTTGCTCGCATTTGTAAGCACCTTTCATGACAGAGTCTAACATGCCGCTGAAGTAGGCAATGGGCTTATGGCCCATGGGATATTCCTGTGTGTCCGCTATCTGATCTGAAATGGGCAGAGGTCCACCTGTAATACTGGTATGCAGGTGGCTGCTGCTGCTGTTGCATGGGAATCTGTATTTGCAGGAGCGTTGGCTGGGTAGGTTGGGCGTGAGAGTACAGTATTTGGCGCTGGAGGCGCTGTGGGTGGATTTGCTGTCGTTGGAATCGGTGTGGTGATTGTTGGGCGGGACCCATGGATTGTTTGTTCTGATATTGAAGTCTAGTACGGCACTCTCTTTGCATATGGCCTACCTTGTGGCAATAGAAACAGGTGTACTGCCCTGACTGCAGTTGGAATCCCTGTTGTCCCATTCCATTCCCTCTTTCCTGCCTACCTGTGTTCCCATTGGCATTCTTTCTGTTGTTGTTGGTCATTGCTGTAAGCAGGCTGTGCTGACATGTATTGCACGGGGGTGTGGTTGCATCCGTTGTGGGGGAGGCTGTGTGTTGCGAGTTCGTTCATGGCAGCCTGGGGAAATGTGGTGACTGCCGTCATCTAACTGACAGGTGCAGCTACCATCACTGTGTCTGATATATCCTTTGTAAGCTTTTTAATGGAGGGAGTCACTGTGAAACAACTCTGCCTATGCTTTTTTCTCTCTTAGTGGCTGCAATTGAGATCCAGTATCAGTTCTTCTCCTACACCCTCAAGGACACGGAGGTATATACCATCCTGTAATTCGTGGTCCTGGGCAGGAGTGCAACCAGGGAAGTGGAGCTGGCCACCAAAAGCAGGAGTCGGCAATCTTAGACAGAAGTGGGTGTCTTGGCCAATAACTTGTTACTTTGGTCGTGCCTTCCCAATTTTCGAGTCGTAAGATAAAATATATGTGAAAGCCAGTCGTTGTTTTATATACAAAAGAGTTCACTATCCTATTCATAGGGTCACTAGTGTGGGAATCACACGATGTAAGCCTGAGAGGAACAATGTGGTGGGGTGTCGTCGTGGGAATTGTCGGTCATTCCCTTTTAGATTGAGCTGGAGCAAGGGGGTGGGCTTGCAAGGGCAGGCAGGGACGCAGAGTCTTGTGAAAACTCGTGCAGGAGTGCCCTTAAAAGAGGGGATGGGCGATCCAGAGAATGTGCGTGGTCAAATGAGGGGTAAGAGGCGGAGGCAGAGAGTGTGGGAGAAGCAGGGGCGCTTAAATGTGGGAGAGTGGCTGATTCGGATGAAGCCACAGACTGTATGGAGTCTAGTGAAGACTCCCCGTCAGTGATAATCACAATGGGGGAGGTAGTGGAACATTCTGACGGACCGGAATACTCAGAAGAAGCAGAGTGGGGGTGGATAGGGTGGAAGAGTTAGATAAGTGGCCAGGCCAAACCAAGTTAGGGCGAGTGGTGTCTGGAGATGGCGGGGCGAGAAATGTACGTATGTGGGCGGCAAATAGGTCGGGCAAGGATAGCGTAGAGAAGCGGACCTGAATATGGGGGGTGAAGGTGACCCTGAGAATTTTCCACATGGCAGAGAGGATGTCCCGTTGATAGTCTGTAAGTTCAGTTAGTTCATTAAAGGCAGTGTTATGGACGACTAGAGCAGTGCCGTGCACTAGATGGATATTGAAATTGATGATAAGTGGGGGGGTATTGGACATAGCGGTGAGAGAGGGCACGATGAGGGTTGCAAGGTGAGAGGGAGGAATACTTCTCCCCCTGTTTGGCTATCAGTTGCCAAGGCAAATGATAGACAAATATGTAATGAATGAATGAATGTGTGGATATGAACGGAAGACAAGATGAAGAGACTCACGGGGCGGAGGGGGGGGAGGTTTGAGTGACCTAGTGAGCGGAAAGCCAAAGGGAAGATGCGATGCGGAGTGTGAGGGCAACCCAGACTACTGCTAACTGACACTGAGTGGGAGTTAAGACACTCGGCTAGGGGGGGATGAAAGTGGCAGGGCAGCAACAGGAAGACTTAGTACCTGGCGGTCTGACACCTAGGGGGCATGGGAAGATGTCAGGACAGCAACAAGGAGAGGCGGGAGTGGGACGTGACTAGGCGCTATGTTACGGGGACATGCACAATAAACATAATACAAGACTAAAGACGGTACAATCATGGCCAAAGTGACGACAAAAAACATGAAACATAAAAAACAAACATTAAACATGACATATTATTCGAAAATAAATTACGTAATAATATAGAAGATGCATCGTGAAAAATAGAAGTAAGTACAGTAAACGGACCTAGATATTAAATCTCGCTAGAGGCCTAGAAATGGGAGCGCAGTGCGAGAGAACACGAGTTAAAAAAAAACAAAAAAAAAAAGGGAGAGATAGAGAGAGGTGTGCACAGTACCGAGGAGAGAGAGAGAGGGCACAGAAGGTGCATGGAGAGCAGAGATCTGAAGCCGAGGAGAAGACAGTGAGCACAAAAAAAGGGAGAGGGGAAGATGATAGCAGCGTATATTGTTGCGTGTACAGAAAGAGGGCGAGGGAGGGGGGAAGAGGAGAAGAAGACGATAAGGGGTGAGAGGAGTTTAGAAATAAAAGAGAAAAGTAGAAGAGAAAAGGAGAAAGTTATAATCGAATGACAGCGCAGATGAGCCAGCCGTGCTGAAAACCCACGAAGGGGGAAGAAGGAGGGTGAAGTCTGCAGTGACCACAAGTGACTTCCCCTTTTCCGCAACAGTGAGCTGCGCAGCAAAAATGGACCGTCGGGGAAAGACACGATATTTACAAAGAAGAAACCGTGTAATAAAAGGCAGT
Organism: Triturus cristatus; assembly: GCF_964204655.1. Taxonomy (NCBI): domain Eukaryota; kingdom Metazoa; phylum Chordata; class Amphibia; order Caudata; family Salamandridae; genus Triturus; species Triturus cristatus. Next base: position 235,976,363 of record NC_140581.1, read on the forward strand.
TTTTCCATTCGACTGCATGCTGCCGGAAAAACTGCCGAATAGATGTCAGTAATACCTGAATGAGGATACGTACATCTTGGGGTGTGATTTAAACACTACACCTTCTTTGAAACTAAAAGATACCCGACTGATTTAACATTTATTCGCTAAATGTTCCTTGAAAAATAAGTAATACCTGAATGAGGATACGTACACCTTGGGGTGTGATTTAAACACTACACCTTCTTTTGGAACTAAAAGATACCCGACTGATTTAACATTTATTTGCTAATGTTCCTTGAAAAATAAGATTGACTATAAAGCTTTATTAATCAACCACTGAATATTGAAAGCGGTGATTTGAAATACTCATATTGGAGCATAGAAGGACTATATTTCCAGGGGTCAACTTTTAATCCACTTGTCCTGAAGATGGTCTTATGAATGGAAACCTAAAGACCAAAACGTCGACTTTCACACTGTTTTCTACATAATTCTTGATTATTATTATGAAAAAGTGTTTGAACTTTCTTTGAGTGAAGGAACCATTTAGTTGATTATTTCCTTCCAACATATGTATAACTGTCTGTATTTGAAGTACCCTAATACCATTTGCTGATATAAATTTGTTTTTTTACACACCTGTTGCTTCTCTTACTTTTCTTTGTACTTTTCTTTGTATCCCTTGTTCTTCAGTTATGTTGATATTGAGTGATACTCATATATATGACTGATGCATAATCTTTAACTCATAACATATAAATTTTGTAAGAAATTAGGTTTATAGGTATATAATCATCCTATATCGAATAGAAAATTATACAACTGAGTATTCAAACAAATCCCTTGAAGGCATCCTTCTACCACTGCAATGTTATAGAGCAGCAGCTAGTTTTAGATGGCCAGCACACCGCTGCTTCTCAGCGAGCTGAACGCTCGCCACTAATGTGATGTGCAGGCGCACAATGAAATGTAACTCATCCCACAGAATTCTGAGCGATTTCAAAGTTTACAAAACTAGAATCACTGTGGTATTTAATTTCAAGATACATTTGCACTTTTTTTGTTGTTAAAGCTGCAAAAATAAATATAAAAGTGGTTTTCATTTTCAGCTGGTAAAATTTAAATGAAAATGCCATATTAAAAGAATCTCTCTTTAATTAGACTTCCAAAGGAGAAGTTGAACAGGCTGTAGACTTGCTTGAGGGGGGATTTTGGCCATTGCGCATGAAATGGAGTGCCCACGCTTCGGTCCGTGTGCCCCTGACGTGGAATCCAGAGAGGAATGGTCAATGACATCCGACTGTCCGGGTGGGTCCGCGCGTTCTCCCGCGTACTTTAAAGAGCTGCATATTTATCATTTCAGATGTGGGCGGGTCAGGGTGAGATCCCGGAAACTGCTCCCAAACCTTCTCTTGAAATTCCCCAATGCTGTTTTTGTTTAGTCCAAAGCGCTTGTATGGTCTGGCAGCGCACCAAGCACTATTCTGACACCTGGTCTCCCGTCCATGTTTTTGGTGAAAGAGCAAAAGATGGTACTAGGATACATTTAATTTCTTTGAGGGGTGTTGGAATCTGTTCTTTACCAGCTACTTTGTCCTGTATGTTAATTGTAACTAACCCAGCTAGTGGCCTGCGCTTTCGAGCGCCTTGTTTGCTAGGGACGGAGCTTCGAATGGAAAGGGGGGGCTCTTGGCCCCCCCGCCTGCATGGCTGTGCGGCGACCTCCCCCGGACTACTCGGTGGTGGGGCGCGTCACTGGGGGGGCGCGCCCTACCACCGATTGGCTGCCTGCGTGACCCGGATGTCGTTAATCGACATCCGGGTCGGAAGGGAGGGGGGCGGGCCACTGGGGGGGGGATAAAGCGTTGGGGAGCGCCCAGGTGACCCCCTTGTTCCCTGGACGCTCCCCCACATAGGACGTGCCCCGGCGCTCGGGGCGGATAACTTTTCTTCTCTCTTTGTTGCTTTTTAGGTTGGCGGATCGCGACTTGTCGGCGCTGGGCTCCCGCCTTTCGAAGGAAGCTGCTTCGTGCCTTCGCTGCGGTGTCCGGTGATGTGAGCAGAGTTGCGAGTTGCCTTCCGAGGATCGTTCCGGCTCGGAGGATTAACGAGGTTTAGCGTCGTGCTGGGTCGAGTGCTGCGGTACACGACAGAGGTACTGCGAGGGAGCGGGTGGGGTGCGGATTTGCCGCCCAGTCTCGACTGGTGCCGCTTTAGGTGCTGGCGTCACTCCTGGGTCCTTTTTCTTCATTTTTCCGGACGCTGCTGGCACAGGGGAGGGAACAGCCATTAGGCAAGGTTTGGTGGACTAGGGGAGTAAGGCGTCGAGTGTGGGATCCTGTGTTGATTATTAAGATCACAGGTTCAAATAAGTCTGTCTTACAGAGCACAGTTGGAAGTACTGTTGGTGCACCTTAATATTAAAGCGATCGGTGGTTGCTTAGGTAGGGGCAACAGCCAAGGCCAGTGGACTGGGCAGTTAAAGGAAGTTGGTGCTGCTTAATTTTAGGAGGAGTTGCAGGGGGATACAGGGAAAGTACAGGGTATCGGCTTTACTGCTGGAACTGTGTGACACAGAAACACGCGCAAGGGAATAGTAAGGGCGCCTGCATTGGCATGGTGGCTAGTACACTTTCTCTGGTTGGTAGGATAGGGGCAACAGCCAAGGCCAGTGGGCTGGGCAGTGAAAGAAGGTTAGAGCTTGTACATACGTGTGTAACTTTGCATAACTTCCGGGATTTAATACATTCTCTATTTCAGGTGTTATTACTACGTCCCTGCAATTTCTTGTGGTAAGCCCCGAGTGGTGGCCAGCAGTTGTGGTCGCAGGTCACTTCAATTCCGGCTGGGAGTACGCAGGATTGGAACGGTAAGAGGAGAGCGGGGGGCTCGCATTACATTGCTTCTGGTAGCCGCCGGGTGGGTCTACGTTAGAGTTTACTCACCCCTGACAAACCGGATAAGCCGGGGCGTTGCGGTTACGGTTGCATGGTGCTTACAGCCCCCTGTAGATCCTCCATCTAGTGAAGGTAATAAGCGTACTGACGCCTGTATTAGGGTATTAGTGTAGGGCGGTGCACCCAAGTCATGGCGGGGCCAATGGGTGGTGAAGGGGGGTCCAGGATGGAGGCTATGTTGCAGGCCATGATGCAGGAGATGAATAGCATCAATAAGAGATTGAGTAAAGTGGATGAATTGGAAGCACGCTTGAATGAAAGGTTTACTGACCCCCCAGCTTCTTCAGGCAGGCCCGCGCGGCAGCGGAAGGCACCCTTGTCCAGAGGGGATTTTGTTAGCCCGCCCAAGACGTCCAAGGCTAAGAAGCGAAGGCGCAGTGCCCCAGCCCCAGTGGTACCGGTTTCAATCACACCCGCGGTGTCGGTACCCCTGGTACCTGATTCAGTACCCCTTGTACCTGTCCCGGCACCCGTGACATTGGCTCCTGCCATGCCGCCGGCCCTACCTCCTGTGGGGCCTACTCCCCCGCCCGTGCTACCGATCCCAGTGCCGGGTTTGCCGGTACCGGTCTCTCCATTGCCTACCATGCCAGCGCCACCGGCTATGCTTCCCGGGGGGCCCGTAGTCCCAGCAGATAGCCCGGACTCGGTCCCGCCTGAATTGGTATCTCAGATAGCGGCTTTATTACCTTGGCTAAAAAAGGGGGGGTGTTACCAGCGTCATCAGATCATGCAGCAGAAGCAGCACAGTTGGTAGAAAAGATTAAATCAGCAGCGGCAGCGGATAGAGCTGCGGTTCCCCCCTCTTCTTCACTTGCAGGTTCCAGCCCCGCCCAACCGAAGGCAGATGGTGGTCAACCAGTCGCGGCGCAGGAAAAGGGTAAGGAGGTGGCACTGCCCCTCTTGGGCGATGGGTCGTTGCCCTCTAGGAGTGAGAATTTGGCACAACATGTGTCCCAGGCAACGAAGGAATTGATTTGGGCGGGGAAATATGTTTACATTTTTTCATTGCTACTGGATCACAGGGAGATGGAACAGGCAAAGACACTAAAGGAGTGGATGCTTCCAAGTGAGTGGAGGGCACAGTGTGCTAGGTTTAGGGTAGAGGAATCTTTGCTCAACTGGGTTAGGGCTTTCGCAGTGTTCACGACCATCATGGCCGAGCGGCCTCCTAATGTGCAGGCGTCATTGGCTTGCTACCAGAGTAGAATCGTGGGGTGGAGCGAGCAGTACCCGGGGGATGCCTGGAAGGAGTATGATGTCAATTTCAGGAAAGCTAGGGAATTTGACGCGTCATTGGCATGGGATAAGGTGGACTCTGTGTCATGGCATAGGCAGTTCTCTGGGAGCTCTGCCCCACTACAGTCTACCACTGCGGTCAGGGGGTACTTCACCAGACCTCAGCACCCCTTTCGGGCGGCTCAGGGGAGTGAGGTCCCGGGTAGGGGTGGGGGGGGGGGGGGGTTTGAGAGGAAAGGGGTGTGTTGGGACTTTAATAAGCGTACCTGCACGAGGGCCCCGGGCACCTGTAAATTCAGACATGCATGTTCGATCTGCGGTCATCCCTCCCACCCCGAGTCATCTTGCAGGTCCAAGCAGGGCAACCACAGCCAGAGGGGGAGGGGGAAGCCAGTGTAGGGCAGATATTCAGGATATCCCAACCCCTATAGATGTTTTGGCAATGATCCCTTGGTTGAATAGGTACCCGAATCACACAGCGGCCACTCTACTGCAGGAAGGTTTTTCTCAAGGTTTTAGGATCCCGGCAGGGGGCTACACAGGTAGCACACATTGCAGGAACCAACTGTCGGTGCAACATAACCCCGCAGTGGTGGCTGCTAAGATTAGCAAGGAACTGTCCCTGGGTAGGATAGCTGGCCCTTTCCAGAAGGTGCCTGTACCCGATTTTGTGTGTTCTCCACTAGGGGTAGTGCCCAAAAAAGAGAAAGGGGAGTTCAGATTGATCCACAACCTGTCGGCTCCAAGAGGTGCGTCACTGAATGATGCGATTGATGAGGGGATTTGTAGCGTCAAGTATGCATCATTTGACCAGGCAGTGGATTTATTGCGGGCACTGGGGCCAGGGGCATTGATGGCAAAATCTGACATAGAATCTGCCTTCAGCCTCCTCCCAGTTCATCCTCTGGACCATCATCTTTTAGGTTTCACTTTCGATGGCAAGTTTTATATGGATAAATGTATGCCCATGGGCTGTTCTATCTCATGTGCTTACTTTGAGGCGTTTAGCTCATTTTTGGAATGGGTCATGAGGGAGGTGATGCATTATCTGGACGATTTCCTTTTCTTGGGTGCGGCGGGACCTCAGGAGTGTGCTTGGGCGTTGCAGGAATTTTGCGTGCTCATGCGGGCTTTTGGTGTCCCGCTAGCGCCGGGGAAGACGGTGGGCCCGTCCACCTGTTTGGAATTCCTCGGTATTGAAATTGATTCCGTGGAGGGATGCTTCAGGTTACCCAGGGCTAAGGTATCTAGCTTTAGAGCAGCCCTTTGGCAATGCCTACGCAAAGACAAGGTTACATTGCAACAGCTACAGGAGGTGGTGGGGCAATTGAATTTTGCGCTTCGGGTTATCCCAATGGCACGCCCTTTTTCACGCTCTATTGCCCAAGCAATGAAAGGACTACGGGAGAAACACCACCACACGAGGTTGTCATCTGAGGTTCGCCAGGATATGCTCATTTGGATGGCATTTCTGGAGGATTTTAATGGCAGAGTAGTGTGGCCGGGTCCTCCCTCCACATCGGCGGAATTGGGCTTATGGACGGACGCTGCTGGGAGTACCGGCTTTGGCGCCATTTTGGGTACCAGGTGGGTCGCCCAGCGGTGGCCAGCGGAATGGAGGACACAGGGTCTGACTACCAATATTGGCTTTCTGGAGCTTTTTCCGATATGGGTAGCATTGATGGTCTGGCCGGAACACTTACGCAACCAATCCGTGGTGTTCTGGTCGGATAACATGACGGTTGTGGAATGCATAAACCAGCAGGGGGCACGCTGTCCATTCATACTCCGTTTACTGAAGGAGATTGTGTTGCAATGCTTAAAATGGAATGTGGTTTTCAGAGCCAAGCATGTCCCTGGCGTCCTCAATAATGCAGCTGACTCCCTTTCTCGCTTTAAAATGCAGGTTTTCAGGGAACATCTTCCGGCGGCAGATCCCCAGCCGGCGCAATTCCCGGCAGTACTTTGGCAAATTGGTGCCCCAGATTACAGGACCTCGTGGTCGCTAGCTTAGCCCCCAGGACCAAGACAGCTTACGAAGGGGCGTTTTTGTCTTACCGGGCTTTCTTGGGGCGGGAATGGGAGGCTAGGTGGTCCCAGGAGGACAGCTTTGCAGCTTACCTAGAATCAATGCACAGGGAAGGGCGCTCAGTGGCGACTGCGAACAGACATAGGGCGGCAATCTCCTTCTTTGCGCAGAGTAAGGGTATGCGAGATCCCACTAACACCTTTCTGGTGCGCAAGGCGTTGAGGGGTTGGCGCCGTCTACAGGGTTACCGGGGCGATAGGAGAAGGCCCATTGGATTGGCACGGCTGACGGCCTTATTGGGGGCGCTGCACAGTGTTTGTAGCTCCCAGTGGGAGGTTATCTTGTTCAAGGCGGCATTTTCCCTGGCCTTTTATGGGGCTTTGAGGGTTGGGGAGTTAGTTGCTGGGTCAAAAACTGATAGAGTGGGGGGACTACAGTGGGCCGGGGTTGAGATCAAGGAAGACGTTATGCGAATAACAATTCAGAAATCAAAAACCGATCAGGACTCTCGGGGTCACACCATAGTGCTCCATCGGGCGCGGGCCAACCCCTGCTGCCCGGTTTCCCACGTGGAGGCTTTCTGCAGGCAGCGGGAGTGCACGGCGGGGGACACACTGCTGTGTCACGCCGATGGTACACCATTGACTAGGTACCAGTTTAGGCGAGTCTTGGAGCTAACGGTCAGTCTAGCAGGGTTCGATCCAAAGGAATTCGGCACCCACTCATTTAGGATTGGGGCAGCAACTGAGGCAGTGGCGAGGGGTCTCTCAGTGGAGAGTGTGAAGACACTGGGGAGATGGTCGTCTGAACGTTACAAGAGTTATGTACGAATTGACATGTTGTGACAAGATGGTGCTCACGCCCTGTATGTTTCTTTTGTTTGCAGTTTCTCAAACCTGTCACGCAGGGGAGGAACTCGTCACCGGGCGACAACGACCGATATCGGCACAGCACAGAGGACACAGGAAATTGGTGACTTGGATTGTGGGCCATTCTTATGTTAGGCGTGCGGAACATGTTTTTCTTTCAGGAGACCGTAGGACGAGTGCAGCGCAAAAGGGGTTGGATATATCATTTTTCGGGAGGGGTGGTTTATGCCTCAGCCAGTTTCGGAGTTTTTTCCAGGGAATCTTAGCTCAGCAGCGGCCCCCCCCGTCAGTGGTGATACTTCACCTGGGGGAGAATGATTTGGCAAAATTGGGGAGGCGCGTGCTCATTGAGGAGATCATTTCCACTGCGGGGTGGGTGGCCAGGGCCTGCCCGGGTTCCACAGTAGTTTGGTCGCAACTTATTCCTCGGTGGCAGTAGCGAGGGGGGGTCTCGGTCAGGGCGTTGAATCACTCGGTACGGAGGGTCAACACACAGTTGGACAAATTATTTCGGACCCCCCAGTTTCAGACGATTCCACATGGGTGTATCTGGGGCGAGCATTTTTACTTGAGGGACGGGGTGCACTTGACGGAGGCAGCGAACGTCTTGTGGTCTAATAATGTCTGGGCCTGGTTGGAGGGGTTTTTAAAAAATAAGCGCGCTCCTGGTTTAGGTCTGGGTAGAGGGGGAGGCCAGATCGTCGGTTAACAATGCTGGCCCGTGGCGGTAAGGTCATGACCGATGAGCAACTATTTGAAGGTCTGAGGGGGCGGGCATCATCCTACGGAGGTGCCCGCCCAGGGGGAGGGGCCATTGGCCCCTCCTAGAACTTCAGGGGCAAGGTAACTGGTGCTTCAAAGGGGCGCAGGTTGGGGAGTCACGCTTTCCTTAGGCTGGTAGCCACCCCGCGCGCGCATACTCATGACGTCACCGGATGGCGCAGAGTAAGGGCCCTCCTTTAGTGGGTAAATGAAGTTCACGGCGTGGACCGGGTAATTACCGGGCCCGGCTGCGCATGCGCACACCTGTAGGGGAGGCGCAGCTAGTAGGACCTGACACCGGTTAGCGACCTTGCCATATGGCCCAGAAATGTTAGTATACAAAAATGCAGAGGAGGATGTTAGACTCGGTTAGGAAACAATCTGTATTAGAGTCTTTGTTAAGGATAGACACTCACACCTGTTGACAATAATGTATCTAATGTCCTGCTGAATTTTTGTATAACCGTTTATCATGCAAATTTGAAATTTATTGTTTTTGTACTTAATAAATACGGCCGGGGGGTTTCGCGACCCCCCGCCTTCCAAAGATACCACGTCTGGGTGCTGTGTCCGGGGGTGGTGTGGTCATAGGGGGAGGGCGGTAGCCAGTCACTGACCATGTGGAAAGGGGGGGCTCTTGGCCCCCCCGCCTGCATGGCTGTGCGGCGACCTCCCCCGGACTACTCGGTGGTGGGGCGCGTCACTGGGGGGGCGCGCCCTACCACCGATTGGCTGCCTGCGTGACCCGGATGTCGTTAATCGACATCCGGGTCGGAAGGGAGGGGGGCGGGCCACTGGGGGGGGGATAAAGCGGTGGGGAGCGCCCAGGTGACCCCCTTGTTCCCTGGACGCTCCCCCACATAGGACGTGCCCCGGCGCTCGGGGCGGATAACTTTTCCCCACCCCCCATCCCTGGAGTACGTGGTTGATGTGTTGCTAGACCAACTAGCGGGCATTGGGCGCGTGAAACTGTCATGAGATGTTAGTTTCTGATGAGGTTTTTTGCTGTTAGGACTTTTTCTCCCATTGTAGTGATCAATATGGTATTGTGCAGTTATGTTCTTGACTATGCTTTCTTGTAGGCCTTTTTTCTCCCAAGGTAGCGAATGATACTGGATTATGTGTAACTGTTGCAGTCGTGTTTAGGCCTTTTCTTTCCCTTGTAGCTTTATGATGTTATACATGACGTGTGATTTTAGTCAGTGTAGTTGTCCTTTAGAATTTTTCTCCCTTAGGTCGTCGTATTTATTAGGTATGAGGGGCATGCGGTAAGGTCATGACCGGTGAGCAACTATTTGAAGGTCTGAGGGGGCGGGCATCATCCTACGGAGGTGCCCGCCCAGGGGGAGGGGCCATTGGCCCCTCCTAGAACTTCAGGGGCAAGGTAACTGGTGCTTCAAAGGGGCGCGGGTTGGGGAGTCACGCTTTCCTTAGGCTGGTAGCCACCCCGCGCGCGCATACTCATGACGTCACCGGATGGCGCAGAGTAAGGGCCCTCCTTTAGTGGGTAAATGAAGTTCACGGCGTGGACCGGGTAATTACCGGGCCCGGCTGCGCATGCGCACACCTGTAGGGGAGGCGCAGCTAGTAGGACCTGACACCGGTTAGCGACCTTGCCATATGGCCCAGAAATGTTAGTATACAAAAATGCAGAGGAGGATGTTAGACTCGGTTAGGAAACAATCTGTATTAGAGTCTTTGTTAAGGATAGACACTCACACCTGTTGACAATAATGTATCTAATGTCCTGCTGAATTTTTGTATAACCGTTTATCATGCAAATTTGAAATTTATTGTTTTTGTACTTAATAAATACGGCCGGGGGGTTTCGCGACCCCCCGCCTTCCAAAGATACCACGTCTGGGTGCTGTGTCCGGGGGTGGTGTGGTCATAGGGGGAGGGCGGTAGCCAGTCACTGACCATGTGCACAGCATACACAAGGCATTTACATAGGATTTTTACATTCTGCTCCGGCCAGCGAATGTTGCAAATGCAAACAACGAGTATACATATTACATACTCCGTTTTTGTTGTTCGAATTAAAGTTTTGTCAGAATTAGCAGAACGGGACGTGTAATCTTGAAAATCTGCTTTAAAGGTGCACGTTGAGTAACCACCGAGACGAAAGACTATGCTATATTTACTTTTTAATTACAATTGTCATTGAGTACGGTTGTGATGCAGAATACAGAGGCCGCATATTTCGCGGTATTGAAGGAAAGCGCTTGGGCCATATATGCCAACTGCTCGCATATAAGCGCTATGAGGTAAAAAAATAAACTGAAACCCCATGAGCAGAACGCTCACAATGGTGTCTATCAGAGGTACAAGGACATACTAATGCGGTGAATAGTGTCCCCAACGTCAGTGCAGCGGCTAGTAGCAACATCAGCTTATTTTCTGTTCGATGGAGAAAAGAACGCCCGCTCTTACAATTCAAAACACAAGCTCTGAAACACACACAGAGAATATCGTTTCCATGGGAAGTGCTGGCGAGCTCCATGTTTCATAATGTCTGGTGTGCGGTGAAGTGTCAGGAGCTTGGGGAGCAGTGCAAAGAGCTGTGATGCGTTCACCCGTCCCCCAAATAACATGAGGAATTCCCAGGAGCAATACACCAGCTGGGAGAGGGGTGCCACTGACAGCTGCCCGTGTAATATGGCCAAAATGTGGCATTTGAAGTACTTATATGGGCTGGGATGATTTCCAACTTTTGACCCATACTATGATCCCGAGGACTTGAACCCCCATCTTGTCATTCATATCGTTCTCACCTTAAACGATAGTAGGCTCAGACACAGCGCCACCTGCTGGAATTTTCAAAACGAATCGTACCAACACTCTATTCATAAACAATAACACAACACGTTTCTTGCGCACCATTTACAATAATTTTGTTCCGTTTTTCTTTGGAAATTCCCCAAATTTTGTTTTGAATTTTCAGTTCTCCTTTTTGTTTTATAGATACATGCATGGGGAGACAGAACACCCAAGTGCAAACGAATTGTTGTTTTTAGAATTAGGGGCGTAAATTTTGTTTTAAAACGTGTCAGGTCTGGCCAAACGGTAATTATGCCACTGCAGGTTTATACCACTCCAGTCTCAAAACCCAGATTAAGAAGGAATGCGATTTCAGGAAGTGTGTTCCTACATGGATCACGGTTTCTTCAGTTCCCTGGTCGACGTTCTCTTTGTTCAGAACGGCTCTAAGCAAATTATTTCTGTGCAGTGTAAATTAAGTTGTTCTAATGAAAACCTGTTTACGTATCAAAATAAGCAGGCCTTGTTTCCATTCCACCCTTCATCACAATCTAAAGTAAGTGCCGTAATAATTCTTGTCTAAATAACGGCGCACCTTATATATCAGATGGCTTACATCAGCCCGAGCCCCCAGGTGCAGCATCTAATTACTTTGGCTGTGTTTTCGGTATTGAACATGTGTTATGCTTTAAATCCTTGCTGCCTAAGGTCAGGACAGAGAACAGAAGCCCTACATTGGATCACAGTGGTGGGTTACCTGGCTGTCAAGAGTAAGGTTGTGCACTTTTGGGAGGTTTTGATCACCCACGCCCAGACTCTCTTCCCTGTGGCGACATCAGACTCAGTGGACATTGAGCATGTAATTGTAATTATATAGCGCTTACTACCCCTGACGAGGCGTCGAAGTGCCTTTCGGCGAGTAGTGCGATACTCCGGAACCCTAAAAACATTAGTGGTGGGTTAGTATGGCAAAATATGTTAATTTGAGCGGTGGACATGTGAGTCTGTTAGTTGGATTGAATAGGATAATGGAGGGATAGAAGAGGGTATCTGTACTGTTGGGTGACATTTAGCAACCAAATGTGTGACACTTCGAGTGACACTTTCTCGCAAGCAAAATCAAACAATGAAGTCCACGGAAACAGGTACATATGGCAAATAACACCCATTTGAGCAACAAGAAAACCTAAAAAATCTTGAAACTTCAGCAAAGCCCCTGAATTTGCATCAGACATATTAACCCTCTGAAATAATTTATGGTGAGTCAAAACTGCCACTAGACTAAACTCGATTTTAGTCAGTTAACTGTGACATTTTTGTTAGAAAACTGTTCCACCACAAGTAACTCTGCAGCAGGCCAGGTGCTTTTAAACCCATGTTATCTCTGAGTACAGCACCCCACCCCAGCTCAGCACTAAGTACATGTGAACCACAAGTAAAACAAGCATTTGCAATGCAATAGGTCTCGTATTTGCAAGAGTTTGAGCTTTTGGCATTATAAATTACAATGCCTTTCATTTATGTGTTTTGAAAACTTGCAAACGGTGAGTAAATACGCACTTTGTACTTATAGAAGCAAGGCTGGCAGTAAATGAGGTACAGTTACTGCTAGCCTTGCTTCTCATAAGCAAGGACTATAAGCACCGCTTGCAGGTTTTCAAAACAAATAAATAACAAGCATTTACAATGCAATGGTCTCGGCATTGTTAAAGTTAGAGCTATTGGCATTGCTCATGATATTATTTTTGTTTATGTTTTTGTTTTTAAAACATTCAAAGAAACAGCATTGTTATTTACAATGTCAATAGCTGAATCTCTCTCAAATGCGAGACCTATTGCATTTGCACCCACACACAGAGCCACACACACAAAGCCACCCACACACACACAGAGCCACCCACACTGGAGCGGGAGACTACCGATTTCGGGGTTTCAGCAGCCAAGGCTTGGTATTGTGTAATGTGCTAATTCTTCCAGCAATAGTCAGTGGCGATGCAGGGGCTCTGGAAGGGGCCCATCATGCTCAAACATTGTCAAACAGGAGAATTGTTAAAAACTTGTCTGTAACTAATCAGGGTATATCTGGATGAGGACGCCCAGGCAAGAGCATAGAAGGCCGAGCCTTTGTTACATGATCATTCATGGTACGTTTGGGCCCATCAGGGCTCAGCTATCATGGGCCAATTGTAAAGACTGTGCTGCAGGTGGTGGATGCCACTTCCAGGGAATAATCTGGAGTAAGGGGAACTTCTCAGAGGTGCGAAAGAGGCGCCGAATCCCAAACACAAACACTTAATCCAGGGCTGCTTGATTTAAACCTCCACCTTACAGTCGTGTGACCTTTTATGTATTCGGATTAGGGGCCTTCCTTAATGCACACCGACTACTTTGAAAAATAGGCTCCATTTTTGCGATACGGCTGATCTACTAATGAGTACCATCACAACATGCACATTTGTATGAGATCCAAGACCTACTGTCTCATTACCGTTCAGGAGGCCGATGGTGTTTTGCACCAGCCTTTTCTCTTCAAGGACCTGTACCAAGCTGGGCACCTGCTTGCATCCTCACTCCAGTTTCCAAAGCAAATGTTTGTGCTTGAAGGTTTTTCAAAACGTATGCTTTTAAACGGAACTCGGAATTCGAAACCAAGCTTTGGCTCGGATTCTTCTACACAAAACCTCCATATATTTTTTTTTTGTGTGATTTGCATATCCATCTCGATTTGGTATATAAGAAAAACTCCACAGAGTCATTTTGTTGGCAAGCATCTGTATGAAGCACGTGGGATTTTGATTTTGTGAACGTCTCCACGCATGTATGCGCATACGAAGTGATGCGGCTGCTCTGTCATCACCCTTATTTTCAGCTTTTTTGTTTTACCGTTGGTCATGCTGTACAGCATCTTGCCGATGCTCTAAAACACCCGTAAAAGCCATTGCCAAAGTCACTAGGGAATGGGACAAATGACGAGGCCTATTGGATGAGCCAATGCTTGTCTGTTCTATCTGGGCTCTTTTAATCCACTGCTCCTGGTGCTTGCAGTTGCATACTGAGAATGAAAGCCCCCTCGGCTCAGACTGAGCTCAGTCCAGGATGCAGGTGTATAAAGGCAGTCTAGCCCTGTTGTGACTGTCATTTCCATATGACTCGGGTGACGACTGCTTGAATTCATCAAAATGCAAATGGTCTACACCCAGCTCCTGCATGTCGCGCGGCGGAGGCATCCAAGCGAACTGGTTTTACAAGTTAAAGCTATTTAAAAAATGCTCGTTCGACAGCACATTTCACGCTTCAATATCCTTTTCTGAAGGAGTTTCCCAAGCTCCGGCAGCCGGAGATCCCCTTCAGAGCAGTGTTTTTTGCTGATTGAATGTTTTTTTCAGCTGTGAGAGGACTGGATGCTCACTCTGAATGCCAAGCAGCTAGCTGATTTTAGGGAAAAAGAAACACCGCTGGAGGTTGGGTCTGCGTGATTTCCCTCCCTCCCCTCGCTCACTGAAATGTGCAGTTCTTGTTTGTTCGATCGGTGCTAGCATGGAAGGCACTTCAGTGTTGGAGGCGGGTTGGAGGGAGACGGGGCGCGTGAGTGGGGGTGGCAGGAGGGGCATGGGGACTGGCTGCTTGGGATCCATTGGGCGTTCCCCCACTTCGGGGCAGGGATTTGCAGTGCCGGGCAGTGTTGGGTGCAGCATGAGGTGGCACCATATCTTGCAGGGGCAGGATTCGCTTGCACACGGGGTGCCATGGAGAGCAGGCAGGCCGCGGTTCCTCTTACCTTGATGTGGAAGCGCAGCAGCGTCAGGCGGATGCAGTGCGCCATGCACACCGGCGGCAGGAACCAGACCTTGGGCGGCGGCGTTTTGGGATTCGGGGGCGTGTTTTACTTTCTCAAACACGCCCAGAGAAAGAATCGAAAAAACACGCCCGCGAATCGCAAAAGGCACCATATCTTGCAGGGGAAGGATTCGCTTGCACACGGGGTGCCATGGAGAGCAGGCAGGCCGTGGTTCCTCTTACCTTGATGTGGAAGCGCAGCAGCGCCAGGCGGATGCAGTGCGCCATGCAGACCAGCGGCAGGAACCATACCTTGGGCGGCGGCGTTTTGGGATTCGGGGGCGCGTTTTTCTTTCTCAAACACGCCCAGAGAAAGAATCGAAAAAACACGCCCCCGAATCGCAAAAGGCACCATATCTTGCAGGGGCAGGATTCGCTTGCACACGGGGTGCCATGGAGAGCAGGCAGGCCGCGGTTCCTCTTACCTTGATGTGGAAGCACAGCAGAGCCAGGCGGATGCAGTGCGCCATGCAGACCGGCGGCAGGAACCAGACCTTGGGCGGCGGCGTTTTGGGATTCGGGGGCGTGTTTTTCTTTCTCAAACACGCCCATAGAAAGAATCGGAAAAAACACGCCCCTGAATCGCAAAAAGACGGGGCTTGTTTGGAGAGACAAGCCTCTTCTCCAATGGCTGACCAGCATTTAAGAGGCCAGCCAATGGAGAAGAGGAGAGAAGAGAGGCGGGTTCAAGCCCCTCTTCTCTAAGTCGATAAATCTCGCGAGCGAGACTGCGCAAGCGCAGCCTTCGCTAGCCGAGACCTAAAAAGCATTGTCATTTACAATGCCAATAGCTCAAATGCGAGCCCTATTGCATTGCAAATGCAGGGGCGTAACAAACACCCCCGCAGCCCCCGCGTTGCGGGGGGCCCCCCAGTCTTTGGTAGGTGACGGGCCCCCTCAGCTCTGAGTGAAAGGCTTGCTCTAGAAAGCAGCTGCAGTCTGCTCTGAGCTCCTCGCGCTGACCCAGGGCAGGACTGAAGAGAAACAAAGTAACAAGTTACATTGTTTCTCTTCAGTCAGAGCCAGGCCCGGAAAAGGGATGGGGGCCCTGTACTCTTCAGAAACACAGCTTTCAGGGAGAGAGGTTAGACTTGTAAAGAGCAGGACAGATAACATTCTGCAGGGTTGTCGGTAAGTCTTAATTGTGAGTTTTAATTGTGAGCTCCTTCAAAAAACATGCTATGTTTTGAGTTGATAACAAATGCCTAATATGTTTTAAAATGCAGCATTTACATTTCTACAGATAGTTAGGTTATCTGGGACTTTAATTAGTCCCAGCTGTAAATATCATCCTGTCGCTGACCCTTTTCTCTGTCTCACAACACTAACAAGTGCAGGATATGTTACCTCCTGCCCCCAATTTTACCATTCCCCGTCCCCCCCTTCGTGTTAGTTGGCACTAGCTTGGTTTTATTTTACCTTTGCCAATGCTTGATTACTTGCTTCACAAGCATTGGCTGCCACTGCATGGCTCCCACGTGCTGGCCTCTCACTTCGGAGCTGAGGAGACCCGTCCCCTGTTGCTGTAGATGCCTCGGAGCTGCTGCTCCACCCTGGTGTAGGCTGCCAGCTCCTCACTCTGCCCCTAAACCTCTTACTCATCAGCTCACAGCATCACATCTACCGGGGCACATGAGCTGAGCTACCGGGAGCCGTTTGTGTTGGTCTTGGCGCTGTTCTGTGGTATTGCTTGCTGTGCTGGAAGGAGAGAGGGCTCCTTCCTGTCCACCTCTAAACAGGTGTCGGGGACTGCAGCGAAAGGGGGCAGGGATTGACAACCCTTGTTGCATGTGACAATAAATGACCTAGTATTACATTCTCTCTATAATGGTGAGTTCAAGTCAGAACATGCCAAATGTGGCCCTCGGGCTAAACGCACTGCTACTGGACGAAAGAGACACACAAAAATCACTATTCGGCTCCCGGGCATCGGCTAAGCTTTATCCAAACAGTTCTGAAGTGCTGCTCACGTGGTATTAAGAAGTCTTTTCTTGCACTTTTACATCGAACAGCACGTCACAGAGACCGGTCTGTGTGCAACTCATTAATAAAACAAATTTTACCTCTGTCAGTGGCATAGCGATAACTTTTGTTGAAATAGTGCCAAGAAACACGCTTATGCTGTTTGTGAGCGCTATAAAACACATAAATTGTACCTATTTCAGCTGCACGCAAGTTACCAACTGAAGCGTGTTACAATAGTGCTTAATGGAAGGTGCTTGCTCTTCATCTGATGTGTGCATAAAATGAAAAGCATGTCATGCTTTGTTAGCACTGGTGTCGTAGAAGAATATGGAAGGATTTGCTATCTTTGTCTTTCTTTTCTCATCTGGGTCTCTTTCAATATTACTTCATTAATCTTGCACTTAATTTACTAGCACCAACTTTTCCTACTTATGCCTACTGCTGATTTTTGTTTCTACTCATGTTTCATACTGCCTCTTACTGTGCTACGTAACCTCTTAATTTTACCTTTCTTTTACACCTCATATTTGTTCCCACTCTTACGTTTTATTATTCCAACATACTCTTGCTTCCACTTACAACTTATTACGCCTATTTCCTCCTGCTCTTACTCATTTCTCCTCTTACTCCTATTACGTCTTCTAACTGCTATTCTTACTTTTGCTAGCATATTTGCCAATGCCCTTATTACCATTAACTTAGTCCTACCTACTCCTACTTGCACTCTTACTCCTGCATACTCCTACTTGAACCTACCTTCCACTACTTTTACATCTACATACTTCAGCTCTTCTGCTTAGCCATTCGTATGCCTATTCTTACTCATACTTGGGAGAGGAGTTGGCCTAACGGCTAGGGCGGTCGACCTCGAATCTGGGGAACTGGGTTGGAGTCTTAGCAATGACGCTGAACATCCTGTGATTCGTGGCAAATCACTTAATCTCCCTGTGCCTAAAAAAAACGTATGTGTCCTCATGTAACACAACTGGTGCTCATGTAAAGCGCTAGGATACCCGATGCGGGTCAATTTCGCGCTGTATAAAACTCCATAAAATAAATAAAAAAATAAAAAATGAACAGGATCTGCTTGGTCGCGCTGGAAGGTAAACAAGCATTTGCAATGCAATTGGTCTCGCATTTGTGAGAGTTAGAGCTATTGACATTGTAAAGGACATTGTATTTTACCTATGTGTTTTCTGCTTGGAGTGGAGTGAATGTGTGTGGTGTCAAGTGGACATATGTGGTTTGGGTTGGAATTGTTGGTTGTGGAATTGTGTTGTGTGGATTGGATCTGTGTAGCGACATAGGGGCCGATTCCGATCCTGGATAAACCGGGTACGAACCGTCGGACGGAGCGTTTTCTCCGTCCGACTCGTACCCGGTCGAAATACCTTCCAAACATGCAAGTACGATTCGTACGCAAACACCATTTGCGTACGAATTGTAAAAAACACCGACCGAACAAAAAATACCCACAATTCCGATCCGGGACGCCACGGACGTGACATCCGGACGGAGTCAGGCAGCGTTTCACGAACCAACAAGTACGATTCGTACCGACGTCACTACGCACGGACAATATTTTACGGGAGCCAAAAACTGTCGGGAAATCAGGATGACGCACACAAGGAGCACCTGTACGCGACGGACAGCCATGGACCCAAACCTACGTGTCATCCCGGCCCTCATTGCAGTCCACCTGGTGTACAGGAACCGACGCAGATGCCGCAGAAGGTCAGAACAACACCCAGGGTCAAAGGGGGGGGGGGCAGGGGCAGGAAACATAACCCCCACCCAAGTCCAAAATCAAACATGCCCTATATATACCTGACCCCCGGGGCCTGGTCACTTCGGGGGTGGGGGCATCTCCACCAAGGCCTGCGTCCGCCACAACGGAAGTCAACATGGACGCGAACCGGCAACACAACAATTGTGGTATGCACCATACCCACACCTTAAGAGCGTGGGTATGGGGCGTACCATGCCCACCCCTACGTCACCCCAACAATGGCGGTACGGCCCGTACCCACGTCCCAAAGGCATGGGTACGAGCCGTACCGCCATTCTTGGGGTGAGGTAGGGGTGGGTGTGGTACGCCCTGTACCCACACTCTTAAGGCGTGGGTACGGTGCGTACCCCTACGGCACCCCAACAATGGTGGTACGGCCCGTACCCATGCCCCCAGAGCGTGGGTACGGGCCGTACCACACGTACCCCTATGTCACCGCCACAATGGTGGCACGGCTCATACCCACGTCCCACAGGCATGGGTACGGCCCGTACCACCATTGCAGTGTTGACGTAGGGGTACGCTTGGTACGAGTCGTACCCATGTCCTAAAGGCATGGGTACGGTGCGTACCCCTATGGAACCCCAACAATGGTGGTACGGCCCGTACCCACACCCCAGAGCATGTGTATGGCCCGTACCACGCATACCCCTACGTCACCGCCACAATGGTGGTAAGGCCCGTACCCACATCCCACAGGCATGGGTACGGCCCGTACCACCATTGCAGTGTTGACGTAGGGGTACGCTTGGTACGAGTCGTACCCATGTCCTAAAGGCATGGGTACGGTGCGTACCCCTATGGCACCCCAACAATGGTGGTACGGCCCGTACCCACACCCCAGAGCATGTGTATGGCCCGTACCACGCATACCCCTACGTCACCGCCACAATGGTGGTAAGGCCCGTACCCACATCCCACAGGCATGGGTACGGCCCGTACCACCATTGCAGTGGCGATGTAGGGGTACGCTTGGTACGGGCCGTACCCACGTCCAAAGGCATGGGTACAGTACGTACCCCTACGGCACCCCAACAATGGGGGTACGACCCGTACCCATGCCTCAAGGACGTGGGTACGGCTCGTACCAAGCGTACCCCTACATCACCACTGCAATGGTGGTACGGGCCGTACCCAGGCCGTAGGACATGGGTACGGGTCGTACCACGCCAGTGGACAGACACATAGGGGTGTGTGGCCATCAGCCCCAGCAGTGCCCAGACATAGGAGGGGTGTGTGCCTATCACACCCAGCAGTGCCCAGACATAGTAGGGGTGGGTGCCTATCACTCCCAGCAGTGCCCAGACATATGAGGGGTGGGTTCAGAGTCCCCCCAGCAGTGCCCAGATATAAGAGGGGTGGGTGCAGAGTCCCCCCAGCAGTGCCCAGACATAGGAGGGGTGGGTGCCTATCACTCCCAGCAGTGCCCAGACATAGGAGGGGTGGGTGCAGATCACTCCCAGCAGTGCCCAGATATATGAGGGGTGGGTGCAGAGTCCCCCCAGCAGTGCCCAGATATAGGAGGGGTGGGTGCAGAGTCCCCCCAGCAGTGCCCAGACATTGGAGGGGTGGGTGCCTATCACTCCCAGCAGTGCCCAGACATATGAGGGGTGGGTGTCTATCACTCCCAGCAGTGCCCAGACATAGGAGGGGTGGGTGCAGATCACTCCCAGCAGTGCCCAGACATATGGGAGTGGGTGCAGAGTCCCCCCCATCAGTGCCCAGACATAGGAGGGGTGGGTGCAGAGTCCCCCCAGCAGTGCCCAGACATAGGAGGGGTGGGTGCCTATCACTCTCAGCAGTGCACAGACATATGAGGGGTGGGTGCAGAGTCCCCCCAGCAGTGCCCAGACATAAGAGGGGTAGGTGCCTATCACTCCCAGCAGTGCACAGACATATGAGGGGTGGGTGCAGAGTCCCCCCAGCAGTGCCCAGACATAGGAGGGGTGGGTGCCTATCACTCCCAGCAGTGCCCAGACATATGAGGGGTGGGTGCAGAGTCCCCCCAGCAGTGCCCAGACATAGGAGGGGTGGGTGCCTATCACTCCCAGCAGTGCCCAGACATAGGAGGGGTGGGTGCAGATCACTCCCAGCAGTACCCAGACATATGACACATGCATACCCACCCCTGGTGCTGGCAGCACAATACACACAATGAGAGCATGCAACAAGACTGTATACTCATGTGCCACCCTACTAAACTAAGAGACCCAAAGGGAACACACACTGTCACGCACAGTCCAGGACTGATAGGAATGTACAGGTGCTGGGGCAGCTAACAAGTTGTTGCCTCCCATGGAAGGAAAAGGGTGGAGTACCCACAGATACAATGCCCACAATTGTCAGTCAGGTGACCAAAGACCCTGCAGAACACGTAACACATGTGTGCGAGGCTGGGAGTACACTCATGCATAGGGCATAAAAGGGAACATGTCCACATGAAGTCAGGTCAATATACTCCATACACTAGTACAGTGACCACCAAGGATGCCACAAATGATGCAGGTGGAGACATTGCTGAGCAGGCATGGCCAAAGTTGAAGGGATCCGTCACACATCCAGGATATGTAGACACAGCTCAGCACTACAATTGGGAAACAGCCTGCAGGGAAGATGTCAGGGTCCACAGAGGAAGGAACACACCTTGGGACAATATCACCATACAGTAAGAGCACATGTGATCAAAGATTATTTGCAGAGCCCTTGTGATGGCACACAGATACCAGGGTCCACCCCATGAGCAGCACACTACATTTCCCAGACACCTAACACATTATCACCACCCCAAATCATGGAGCAGCACCACCAACAGCAAGTCCAGGAAAGCATAAGTGTGCAAAAGAAAAACAAAAAGCTTAATTCAGCATTCTAAATGATTTGTTTTAAATGTCCATTATTTACAAGGCCCATGGGCCAGGCCATCAGCAAAGTCCTGGGGGGGGTACACATCGGGACGTGTCTCCCCTAGCTTGCCTGCACAGTTCACATGTCCATTTCATCCACAGAAGGGGGGGCATCATGTGGGGGGGGGGAAGGACCAGGCACCGCAGGGACAGGAGGGGCAAGGGTAGGTGTTGTGGGTGCAGGGACGGACGACTCCACCACAGGGGGTGGGGCAGCGCCAAAGGTGGATTCCAGCACGGCGCTACACACTACTGCCAGGTCGCCCAGTGTCTCCCCTGCACCCGAATGAACCACAGGCCCCAAGGAGGGGGGGGGGGTTGGAGGGATGGGTTGCAGCCCTCCCGGGGGGGGTCCAAACAGGGGGGGGGACTCTACTCCCGCGGCCGTGCACTGCCTCCACCGCTTGCTGGGTGGTGCCACACTGGGGCTGAGGGACACAGTGGCCACCAAGGACTCATTCGGTGACAGTTGGCCAGGAGAGCTAAGGGGAGTGGTTTTGGAGGAAGTGGGTCTTGAGGAATGTGGACTCCCACTCTGGCTGCGTGCCTTCCGTTTGCCCCCAGACCCAGTGGGTGTGCCTCCCTCCCCCTGTGTGTGCATGATTGGAGGAGTGCGCTTTGCCTTCCCCGGTGGTGTGCTGCCTGTGTCTGGTGGGGTGCGTGCATGGGGACGTCTGGGTGTGCGTGGGACAGGCATGGGAGTAGGAAGTGTGGATGGTGCAGGGGTAGGGGGGACGGAGCGCTGCTGGAGATCCACTGCTGCAGTCAGTGAGGAGTCTATGGACTTCAGCAACATCCGTTGATCAGACATCGCTGCTGACATGCCCTCCATGTACGACAACATCTGTGTCAGCAGTCTGGTGTGCTCATGGAGGACAGTAAGCATCGATGCCTGACCAACCTGCAACTGCCGCTGAATGTCCACAGACTCGGCATTGACGGCAGCAGGGGAGACAGGGGCAGGGGGTGCGGTGCCTGGCACGAAGGAGACCTGTTGGTGCCTAGCACGGTGGGAAGGGACCCGAGCAGGTGGGAGGCGGGTGATGGGAATGGAGGGGGCGGCGACAGATGGACTGCTGCTCTCAGCTCTGGGAGCAGCGTCCGCCCTCTCAGGGAGCTCAGCCTCGGACCCGTCAGCATCATAGTCGGTGGTGGGACTGGACAGGTCCTCCGCCGCACTCCCCTCCGCCTCCGTGCCACTCGCTGAGACAGACTCGCCAGCACTGGTGGCACCGCTGCTGGATCCCCCCTCAATTTCCGTGCCAGTGTCTAACTCGGTTTCCCCAGACGCTGCTGTGGGCAAGGTGAAGAGACAGGAAATAATCAGACACCTGTATCCATATGACACATGATTCAAAACTACATAGGTCACAGTGCATAGCATGAAAAGCAACATGAGTAACATCTACAATACTACGCACATATGTAGGCCCTGCACCACACAGTTGGTTGACCCACCATGCCACTGAGAAACAATGGAGAGCATGACACAACAGCAAAGAACTTGATATCAAATTAGACAGAGGAGCAAGTCTCTGGGGACAGTCGAGGACAGCATCTGGACCACACACCGTAGCCAAAAAAGGGATGAGCAGGAACCATGTCTTGTAACTTTTGGCACATGCTGCTTAGCAAATACATTAAACCCTGCCCAACATGACTGAGTCACTGCATGTTGAGTGTATGTCCAGACAATCATCACACACAGGCCAGACCTGGCAAGGACACCTACGGTTTGGACATGTAGGCCTTTCCCGCACAAACCCCCCCCTACCTGAGACAATGTGAGTGACACAGAGGAAGTACTTACACCTCTTACTCAGGGATTACTAAAATGCCCTTCAATAAATTCTGAATGTACACGAACTAACCCTTGTGCGCCTGTCCACACATAAAATTTACAAACAACCATCATCAGATAGTTGTACCAAAACACACTGGCACCGGCCACTGTGAGTATGCACAAGCCAAATTGGGTCACCCTGTACAGTGGACACATGTAGCACACTTTACGTATATACACATTAGGCCAGGGTACAATGCCACAGAGCCCAACCTATGCTGAAGACACAGTGAATGTACACATTGTTGGATGACACACATGATACCTAGGAAAAGGTGCCCCAGGGGACTGTAGTGGCCACACTCCTCCATGGTCCAGGATGGATATGACTGCAACAGAAGCAAACGTCCCTGCACTATGCATATCTCCCACTCATGCACATCATGTCTGAGGCCACAACATTGGTCATACATGCTGTAAGGCAGTACACTTTTCAGACACACTCCTATGCCGGGACTCAGCATCAGTGCCAACTAACATGGACCCCACATTGACTGAACTGGCCAGGGCACAGGCAAGGTCCCAACACATGTTACACACCACCCCCACACATGATGCTGCAAGCATTGGGCACTTGGATTAACTGGCAGCCTAGATGACCTTGTGCAAGAGTGACTACACACAGACCAGGGAACACGTGTCAAGGAGGGGAAGGGAGGAAGAACAGCACCGGTTTACTTTGGGGAACAGGATATGTACTGCACATATGAACCCTGGCAGTGTATCCATGCACCCGTGCACTTCCAAAAGCTGGTGACACACAACAAACACACATGTACCTACCCCCTTCCTGCTGCTGCTTCTCCGCTAGGCGCCTATACAAGTCAGGGAAGACCACCGCCAGCACACGCTTCATCTGATGGGTCAGGCGCCGGCGCCCACGTTTCTTGTTGCTCTCAGGTGAGTCCCCCAGCAGGACCCGGGCGATCCTCCCGGTCCAGCACCGGATATCCTGCCAGCGTTTCCTCACCTGGGGCAGGCGCTGCCTCCGACCCTCCACCGACCTCACGGCAATGACGGCTTCCCTCCAGATCTCCTCCTTGGCATGGACGCCTACCTGTGAGGATGACAAAGTGAGACAACATCAATACACCTGCTACATGTCACAGAGACACACATTTGAACAATTTGGCTTGTTTGAACAGGGCGTAGTATGCAGCAAAATCATTGCACCTTCATCATAGGGACATTATCCTCTGGGGAAGGCCAAATGCATGACATGGCATTGAAAGTACACAGGTGGAATGAGGGGTGCAACACAATCACTGATGCCGGCTCACACTGTGCATCACACGCTACACCACGATTATGTACAGCACCTCAAAGCAGTCACATGCCCAGGCCACTGGCGCAACCTCAGCAGGGTACACAGACACACACAGGCACAGGACAATCACCTGCCATTGGCAATTGCGGGTACAAACATCAGAAGTGTAGCTCACTGGTTAGAGGAGGCATACCCTGAAGCAGAGGTCATACCCGGGACCAGGGTTCGATTCCCGACGCGGCAGGGTCCGGAGCCCAATTGTCCACGGACTCGATAATTCTCGGTTCGGTGCCCACTCTAAGCACGAGTTCACACTATGCAGCTCTGGGCAACAAGCTTGCTTAATCTCCACAACGGCCCCCTGCGGCGGGATGCCTGGCTTTCACCTTGGGGATGCCCAGTATGGGTTATCTCACAGGGAAAAACCAGGACGGGTTCCCAATGCAAGCGCCGAGATGCCCAAGGGTAAGTCGAGCGCTATATAAGAACATACATACATACATACATACATACTCTGCACATGTGGCACTAGACCGGGGGGTGTCACAGGTGTGGGGCAGGCTCAGCACGTCAGACACAGAGCACTGCTCCCTGCTCACATCAGATGGTTAGGGTATATGCATCCCTCATGCAGCTGGGGTGCAACACTCCACATAGACACTCACCCACATGACAGGGGACTTACACACACACCAATGTCCAGGGGACGAACACATCATTTGGACACTCTGCACAGGTACACTCAACTCACACACATCTGGGGGTACAGTCACCTGTCACACTGGGGGGACCACAGAATCACATCAGCACTGTAGAAACAACATTCCCAAGAGGATTAGCCAGGCTGAATGTGGCATGCACCATGCAGTGATTGTCACAGTAAGCACTATGCAAGTGAGGAGTGCAGACATGCACTACAGCATGCTCTGCATGGGAGACATGAGACATTCCCCCCCCTGGGACCCACTCTAAAGAACATTGCATGTCTGTCACACTTGGACACAATGCCAGAAGTGACAGTCACAAAAAAGGGGCACAGTCTAAGCTAATGGAGTCACCACTCACCTGCACCCCTGGTCTCCCATACAGGCTGGGGTACTGTGGGAGGATCACATCCAGCAGGGCCTGGTTCTCCTCCGGGGTGAATGGCTGTGCCCTCTCCACAGACCTGGACATGGTGCCAGAGGTATCACGAGCAGCAGCAGCAGTGGTGTGGAATGAAAGGTTGTGCAGACAAGTGCTCTCTCATGGGGCCTGGCTGCCTTATATTTGCCTTGCTGGGCTGTTACATTTACAGGAGTACAGAGTGATTGGTCAATCTCATTTGCATCCTACATTTCCTCCAATCCCTTTAAACCTACCCCAGTGGGTGCCTTTGCATGTTTAAAAAAATGAGCATGATGTGAAGTCAACAACCACTTTGCAACCGACTTCTGCTGGCCACCTGATGAAATAATTTGAACTTGAAACTGGGTCTCCATGACAACAAGCATGCATTTAGGCCCTTATACTTGTCCCTCATGTGTCCCCTATGTAATTTCACTATACACACACAGGTACGGTGCGTTCCACGCCCCTAGGGCACCACTACTCCAGTGATACGGTCCGTACAGGCGTCTGTAGGGTCCGTATCACTATGGTTGTGTCGCCGTAGGCGTACGCCATAGTGATACGGTCCGTACAGGCGTCTGTAGGGTCCGTATCACTATGGTTGTGTCGCCGTAGGCGTACGCCATGGTGATACGGTCCGTACACGCGTGTGTAGGGTCCGTATCACTATGGTTGTGTCGCCGTACGCGTACGCCATAGTGATACGGTCCGTACACGCGTGTGTAGGGGCCGTATCACTATGGCGTGCGCGTACGGCGACACAACCATAGTGGTACGGACCCTACACATGCGTGTACGGACCGTATCACTATGGCGTACGCGTACCGCGACACAACCATAGTGATACGGCCCCTACACATGCATGTACGGACCGTATCACTATGGCGTACGCGTACGGCGACACAGCCATAGTGGTACGGACCCTAAACACGCATGTATGGACCGTATCACCATGGCGTACGCCTACGGCAACACAACCATAGTGATACGGACCCTACAGACGCGTGTACGGACCCTATCCCTATGGAGTACGCCTACACTACCATAGTGATAAGGACCCTACACACGCCCTCAGAGCGTGTGTACGGTGCGTTTCACACCTTACACTGGTGACAGGCGGCACACAGAAAGGAATTGAGCTGTCATACTTGGCCGAGGCTGGACATCAAGTCATTGTCAGTGTAGTCCTACATGTCTCGGGCCTAGGTGTGTCAGGCTGTGATGTGGCACAAATCTCCTCATGTTTGTACCCAGTAGATGTGTGATGAGCTGTGTACACATGTCATGTGTCAAGCTGCACTATGTGCCACACATCCCCTTCACACCTTTGACATGTGTGCATGTAGTGCAGACTTGTTGAGCACTGCGTCACTGGCATGGCACATTCGCCAACACCCGCAACTGTCCCCTGATGCCAGGTACACGGATAATGACACCTGACATGTGACTACCGGCTGTGCACGATGTGAGTATGTCATGTGTGTGTCATGTGTTCCCATAAGCTTGCAGTTGGTGTACCGTCCAATGCATCTGCAGTTGCTGCATCCAACATGTGCATGTGTGTGGATGGGCATGGCACACCATTATGCACACCAGGACACATGTGGAACCAGACGTAATGTGTGTATGTATGCATCGAACATGGACTTGCGAGACAAGGACATATCTGCGTAGTATCAATGTATGTGTGATCAGTTTTGACATGTACCCCCCTTCATGGCAAGGTGTGTGGTCTGTCCTATTTTCAGGGACATGTGACCTGTGCCTCTAGTGTTCCGCAACCTGTCTGTATGATAAACATCCTTCTCCTGCACACATGTGGATGTCTGTCACTCCTGTAATGCGTCTGCCTGTTCATTTACACTGGCCCACAGCTAGTCTCATGCCATGTCATGTTGAGCTTGTGAATCCACGTTTGTAGATGGCTCTTGGTAGGAGTGTCACCTGCCTGGCATACGTGTCCCAGATATATTGCACAGACCTGACTCTGCATGTAGCATATGTGTATTGGCTGTTCAACATGTGCTCAGTACATTGACAGTGATGTTGTACCATACTCACTCTTCGTTGTCCCTTCCAAATTACTGCAGGGCTCCGCCTCTCCCCCGACCAATCCCAGACTTGGCTGCCCTGAGGGAACGTGACTGTATACGCCGCTACCTCTTCACCCAACGGTTGATTCTGAACTTGACAGCAAGGCTGGTACCACACCTCCAACCGCTACACAGGTATCCTACTGCACTGACACCCAGGATGAAGGTGATGGCAGCCCTACATTTCTTTGCCACGGGTACGTTCCAACATACCATTGCTCATGTTGGTGGCATGTCCCAGACCATGTTCAGCCGTGTCCTGCATGATTTTTTAGAGGACATGTTGGTTCACCTGGATGAGTTTATACATTTCCCAACTCCTGAGCAGTTGACAGGTGTCAAGGGTGACTTCTATGCCCTGGGAAGGATGCCCCATGTCATTGGGTCTATTGATGGGACACATGTGGCTTTGGTACCACCACAGGCACAGGAGGTAGCCTATAGGAACAGGAAACATTACCACTCCATTAATGCCCTTGTGGTGTGTCTTGCTAACATGGTGATTTCCCATGTCTGTGCTCGTTTTCCAGGATCAGCACACGATGCCTACATCATGAGGCGTAGCAGGGTGCCTGAAATGATGCTGCAGCTGCGCAACGAACGAGCATGTCTTGTTGGTGGGTATACTCTGTTACTCCTGTATTTAGCATCATCTTTCTGTCTTACTGCTTCTCCTGACCCACTTCTGTCCATGATGTTTCCATATAGGGGACTCTGGCTATCCCAACATGCCATGGCTTATCACACCTCTCTGCAACCCCAGAACGGCTGCCGATCACCGGTACCATGGGCAGACCAGGCGAGTGATAGAGAGGACCTTTGGCCTCCTGAAGAGCCGCTTTCGGTGCCTCGACAAGACCGGCGGCGCACTCCCATATGCACCGGTGAAGGTCTGCAAAATCGTCCTCGTGTGCTGCATGCTGCACAACATGGCAGTGGAGAAAGCTGTGCCACTCATCCTGGATCCGGATGAGCAGGAACATCCACCCGTGGAGGACGAGGGGCTTGGTGACGAGGCAAGTGATGTAGAGGAGGAGGAGGAAGAGGACATCCGGAGTCGGCTCATACGCAACTTCTTTGCTTAGTGGTGAGTTGCAGTGTCTGAGTGTGCACGCATTGAGCCTTGTGTGGCATGTGTAGCAATGTGTGGGTCCATCTGCATGTCTGGCAAGTGAGTCAGAGGTGTGTTTGGATGTGTCACTCGAGTGATGGTGTAATAACAGTATGTCTTACCTGAGACAATATTTTCACCTAGCATGTTGACAACCTTATACGTGTCGAGTACATGCCCATGCATGCGGATGTGCTTCTTTTGGCTCACTGCTTGTGTGTCTCTCATCCCCAGGTATTTGCGCATGCTGTCTGCTGGTGGCATTGTTGTGCTCCTGCTATTCCTCATGAATACAGCAACGTGTGCTGAATCAGCGTAACATGCACGGACATGTCGAAAACTCACCTTAGGGTAAGGGATGCACCACGGCTTCTTGGGTGTGCTATGTGTTTGGAATGTGTGTGCACTGCTCCTGTTCATGTTTGGTTACTTAGCATACATGTAGAATCACCATGGGGCACATGACATGGAGCTGGATACACCTGAATTGATAGTCACACTTGGTGACAGTCATCTGTAATGTGATTGTGGATTGTGATGAAGGCATCAATGTGTGTTACACTGCCCTCGGAAACATAGGGGATGCACCGGCTTGACATAGTGTGGGACATCCCCATTAGTGGTTCAATGGTGAATTGCAGCCTCTCCGTGAGCAGCACGGGGTGTTTGCTTCAAACCCCTCACTTGTGTGCCAGTTCTATGGATTTCCTGCATCTGTGGTGCAAAGGGGGGTGCCAGTGTAGGTCCCACATGTTCATCCACATGACCTGTGCATCTGTTAAAATAGATGCATTTGCCTTCCGGCAAACATGACTAATAAAGGTGTCCCTCAGCCTCCAAGGTGCTTCATCTCTGTCAATGCAGGTCTCTTGCCACTGTGCATGCAGCATGTCTGGCATAGTTGTCACAGATTGTGCATATGAGTCTATGTGTAGAGTAGCAAGATGCAAGCTGTTTGTCAGGGATTATGATATGTATTGTACACGATGTACATGGCTGTGTAGGTATTTTGCCATATCAGTCCCCACAACGGCCACTTTGCTGCATGTGCATCCATTGTCTGTGTGTGTGCCATGTCGAGAACCAGACACTCCTCCCTTCTCATACACCTTTTGCAGTAGTCCTTTCTGACATGCTTGTGTTAGTGTGCAACTTGTGGCATGGTTTCCAGGACATGGCGCCTGCTGCTGCAGGCCCTGCAGCAAGGGCACACAGAGTTTCTAGATTTGCCCTCACACACACGCCTCTAAGACGCACCCCCTTCCTCCCTCCACCCATTCATTTTGGTGTAATCTGACACAGTTGCGGTGGCAAAGGCTGGACCGTCTGCACATGCTACGTGCACATTGCACGTGCCTCATGTCCTTGCATGTGCCACATCACACTACACCATGATGTTGAGGCCACCCACCAAGCAATGTCCATCCAATACATCTGTTGCATGCACTCAGGCATGCACTCATCGCCAATACAACACCTTTGCATAATGAGTGTGCAACTCCAACTGCCTACACAGCGCTGGCATGCCTTCCAGGCCCTGTCACACCAACCAGGTCATGTCCCTCCAACTCCCCACCGGCTCTGTACCCCAACATGGCCATGTGAGTGGTACTCCAGGCCTCTGCATGTAGTATGGTGTCATTGTGGGACACATGGCACAGGTATCATGTCTCAGCGTGTCAGTCTACAATGTGTCCAGGATACCCCTCTACACCATGACATGCGCACTGCATGTCATCATCATCTGGTGTCCCATTGACAGGCAGGTGCTCCTCACCCTCCCCAAAGACGCAGTCTTTGCCAATTCCCATATTGAATAATGCATGGTATCCATTGGCAGATGGCTGCACGTTGGCCACCTGATGCTGGACTTGTACACGACTGAGGTGTTCATCTGCGGATTGTCCCCTTACAGTGGGGCAACTGCTTGTGTCCCACCCGCAAGTGCCCTGCACAGGCACACAGTGTCCACGCACACGAGCTGGTGTGCATCATGGAATGCTTGCTCACACGTGCTATGCTGATCACCAGCATCTGTACCTCAGGCCTCAGAACACTCTGCATTATGCACACGGTCCACTGTTCGATCCACCTCAAGGCAAGACAGACCATCCCCCAGGTCAACTTCGACATCCATGTCCAATCCTACCCTGCACTCTTGGGGGAAGTACCTTACAACTCCCATGACACTTGTCCACATCCAGGGTGCATCTGCACGGCTCTGCTTCAACATCCGGCAACCCAGCCACATCACCGTCCAACAGGGATAGCGGCAATGGATCACTGTCATCTGCAGGATGACCTTCACAATCCACGGCCACACTCAGGATGCAGCCCACGACCACGCCCTCAACACAACCTTGTGGCACTGTCATCCAAGACCCAATTGTGCCATCTCCGTGCATCCAACCTTGGCCTGGCCACCATTCTCCACATCCACCTGACTCCAGCATGCAGGACATAGTTCTCCCACCTGGCTACACATACCTGGGACTCCCACCCCAGGACACTCCACATGATCCCTGACCTCTGCGCATGACTGTTGCTCTTCGAAATAGGTCTATCCGCACAGTTGTGCAGGCACCCCCTCAGCTGGTTGGGCCCATCACAGGGGAGTATGGTGCTCCATGTCTGTATTGGATGATACATTGTGACCCATGTGTGTCCTGTGCCAGACTCAGACCCCAGGGTATGCATGGTTGGAGTTACTTCAAAACTCAGGCATGGTTTGACTTTCCAACACACACATGTTATGGAATAATGCAAAATGACGGCATCATCTCGTGATTTCTATGATTTTTATTAGTGGTGGGGTACGTGTTTGGGGGGATGTAAAGTGGTGCTCGCCGGGTGTCTGTAATCCAAAGTTCACAGGGGGAGTTGGGATCCTTGCCATTGGAAGTCATCAGAGTCCATGCCACAGTCTTTGTCAACATTGGTCAGACAGTGACCAGCAAGTCCATGTGGCAGAGAATGTCATTGGAGGAGGTGCTGCTGTTGCGCCAGAGGGCCAGGTGGCAGGCCAGGTGACCTGGGAGATGGTGATGGTCCTCTGACTCTCACGGTCTTTTGCGTGGATGACCCACCTTCCTCCGGGGACCCTCAGAAGCAGGCCGTGACGATGTCTGTGATGCTCCGTCGGACGAATCCTCCTCCTCCTGATCCCTCCATGTGGCTGGTGGTGATCTTCGCCTGGTGGCACAGGGAGGGTTGCCCATGTTTTCGGCAATCCGACGGAGTACACGAGTCATGTCCGTTTGCACCGCCACTAGCTCAGCCAGTCTTGCCTCCATCCATCCTTGGTGTTGCTGTTGACTGGCATATTGCTTGGCCTGCAGGTTCTTAATCTCATTGAGGGTCTCCACGGCCTGGCTGATGCCCCTGGTGTCACGCCGGTATGTGTCCAGGATGTTGCGGACGTGTGACATTACCGGTTCCTCAGCTGGCTGGTCAGGCTCGCGCCTCCGCCGTCCTCCACTCCCACCACTCCTGCCCACTTGAGCCTGGCCTGCCCTTGTGGGCACGTCGGGTCTCCGGGACCCCTGAGGGATGGCATTTGCGGGGTCGCCTGCCTCCTCCTGGGTGCCCGGGGTCCCTCGTCCCTCCTGGTCAGACTGGCTGCGTTGTGTGCGAGCAGGGCTCCTGTGTGTATCCTGGGATGTGGCAGGAATGGGGGTGGTGGTTGGCACAGTTGTACCTGACGCAAGTGCTGCATGTGCTTGGGCACCAGAGGGGCCAGGTTGGTCGGGGTCATCCACGGTGTGGTGAGAGTCGTCGCTGCCAGTGGGATCATCGTCACGCAGAGCCTAGTCCTATGTGTCTTCCCCCCAGTGTTGGGGGGAGAT
Organism: Triturus cristatus; assembly: GCF_964204655.1. Lineage (NCBI taxonomy): Eukaryota > Metazoa > Chordata > Amphibia > Caudata > Salamandridae > Triturus > Triturus cristatus. Next base: position 236,008,724 of record NC_140581.1, read on the forward strand.
CGACGACGTTGCCCTGTGTGTGAGAGAGAGACAATGTTAATGGTGTTACATGCGTCAACCATGTTTCATGCACAGTTGCTCTGGGTAGTTGGATATGTCTAGCATTCATCTCACAGTGCACTTGTGGATGGGTATGTTGCGGGGGTCAGATTGATATGTACTCCTGGTTATTTGGCCTGTCTAATGAGTGTTGGGATGCTTATTTGGCTATGGATTGGTCTCGTTGTGTCACATATCCATTGTGGGAGTGCCAATTTGCGTTGGCTGCTCCGGGGGGGGTGTGCTTGTGTAAGGGGGGGTGTGTGACCGGGCATGCTGTTGGGTGTGGTGTGATTTGTCATTGGGTCTACCAGGTGATGTGTCTATCCCCTTATGGTGCCTGCTGGCATGACAGTGAATGTAAGTTCCTGTGGTAGGTAGATGGCATGTGGAGTTGGTGTTTGTATGTACAGTGGTCACAGGTTTGCCTTGTGCTGTCTACAGCAGGGCCAAGTGTCATCTACCTTGTCTGTACTTGGTAAGTCCCTGTGCATTGTGCATGGTGCATGGGTATGTCCCTTGGCCACGGCTGTCAACACTTTTCCTATGTGTGACACACTCTTTGTTGTTGCATCAGTTTTGAACGCAGGGAGCAGTGTAGCAAGCGTGCGTAGCGAGCGCTGCAGAACCGACTTACGTGTTGCACTGTACGCGGCCAAATGTTGCTTTGTCATGTCTATTAGAGAATGCAGGTAGGAAACTTATGCATTTGTGACTGGGTTCTAACAAACACAGTGAGTGGGTATACTGGGTGTGAGGTTAGGTTTGTGCCTGCAGCAAGGATCGACTCGTGCACAGTTTGACACATGGGCCAGTGCTTTCCAAACGAATGAGGGGTGTTTCACACACTGCCAGACCTTGTCAACATGCACACAATCCACCTGCTGATGAGCGGACATGCCCACACCACCCAAGGGTGATTTTGTCACCCTCTGTCTCTCTCTCTCCCTCCCTCTGTCACCCTTCTCCCTCCCTCTGTCTGTCTCCCTCTGTCTCCCTCCCTCTCTCTCCCTCTCCCTCCCGCTCTCTCCCTCCCCCTCCCTCTGTCTGTCGCCCTCTGTCGCCCTCTGTCTCCCTCCCTCTCTCTCCCTCCCCCTCCCTCTGTCTGTCGCCCTCTGTCGCCCTCTGTCTCCCTCCCTCTCTCTCCCTCCGTCTGTCTGTCACCCTCTGTCTCCCTCCCTCTCTCTCTCTCCCTCTCCCTACCTCTGTCTGTCTCCCTCCCTCTCTCTCCCTCTCTCTCTCTCCCTCTCCCTCCCTATCTCTCTCTCCCCCTCCCTCTGTCTGTCGCCCTCTGTCTCCCTCCCTCTCTCTCCCTCCCCCTCCCTCTGTCTGTCGCCCTCTGTCGCCCTCTCTCTCCCTCCCTCTCTCTCCCTCCATCTGTCTGTCACCCTCTGTCGCCCTCTGTCGCCCTCTGTCTCCCTCCCTCTCTCTCCCTCTCCCTCCCTCTGTCTGTCTCCCTCTGTCTCCCTCTGTCTCCCTCCCTCTCTCTCCCTCTCCCTCCGTCTGTCTGTCACCCTCTGTTGCCCTCTGTCTCCCTCCCTCTCTCTCCCTCCCCCTCCCTCTGTCTGTCGCCCTCTGTCGCCCTCTGTCTCCCTCCCTCTCTCTCCCTCTCCCTCCGTCTGTCTGTCACCCTCTGTCGCCCTCTGTCTCCCTCTGTCTCCCTCCCTCTCTCTCCCTCTCCCTCCCTCTGTCTGTCTCCCTCTGTCTCCCTCCCTCTCCCTCTCCCTCTGTCTGTCTGTCACCCTCTGTCACCCTCTGTCGCCCTCTGTCGCCCTCTGTCGCCCTCTGTCTCCCTCGCTCTCCTTCCCTCTCTCTCCCTCTCCCTCCGTCTGTCTGTCACCCTCTGTTGCCCTCTGTCTCCCTCTGTCTCCCTCTGTCTGTCTACCTCTGTCTCCCTCTGTCTCCCTCCCTCTCCCTCTCCCTCCGTCTGTCTGTCACCCTCTGTCGCCCTCTGTCGCCCTCTGTCGCCCTCTGTCTCCCTCCCTCTCTCTCCCTCTCCCTCCCTCTGTCTGTCTCCCTCTGTCTCCCTCCCTCTCTCTCCCTCTCCCTCCCTCTCCCTCCCTCTCCCTCCGTCTGTCTGTCACTCTCTGTCGCCCTCTTTCTTCCAAAGAGCTGTGGCTCGACTTTGATGATTTCGTTGACAAGGATCTCCAGCTCCGCTGTTGAGAACTTTGGATTCCTGTCTCTGGGCATGGTGTGGGGTGTGGGTGTGGATGGTCGTGGGTGTGTGTGTGTGGTTGTGAAGGTGTGTGTGTGAATGTGATGAGGGGGTGTTTGTGAAGGTGGTTGTGTGAAGGTGTGCAAGTGTAAGGTGTAGTAAAGGTTCAAGTCTGGTGCAGTAGGTTGTCTGTGGGGTCTGGCAGCAGTGGGTCTGTTGCAAAGGCTCATGGTTTGTGTGTGTGGGCCCTTTTTATTGGTCCATTTGTGGGTGTGGCTGTGTTTGAACTTTGGGTGGGTGTGTTATAAGGGGTGGTTGTGTTTTGGGCCTCTGTTTACCTGTTTGGCTGTTGCAGGTCAGTGTATTGGGTGTATTTGGGCTTGTTGGACGTGTTTTGTGGTGTTGTGCGATTCGAATTGACTCTCCTTGTGGTGCTTTGTAGTGTCCTGGTTGAGTACGTGTGTTTTTCGCGTCTGTGCGGTGCGTACATCGGCCATGTTGTTGTACAGTGCTCACATTTGCTATGGCTTGGTACATCTCGTACATGCGCACGGCTGGGTGAGGGTGCTGGTGTAGGGGCCTCGGGTAGGGTGCGTACAGGCACGGGCAGGGTGTGGGGGCCTGGGGGTACATGCCGTACATACGTGAACCCAGGGTACAACGTGTACATGGGGGGGCTGGGGGTACGGCGCGTACATATGGGGTGCTGGGGGTACAGTGTGTGCCCCCACCCCCGTATGGATGGTGCGTACCCCCACTCCCGTATGTACGGAGCGTACCCCCACCCCACCTGTGTATGTACGGTGTGTACCCCCACCCCACCTGTGTATGTACGGTGCGTACCCCCACCCCACCCGTGTATGTATGGTGCATACCCCCACCCCACCCCCGTATGTACGGTGCATACCCCCACCCCACCCGTGTATGTACGGTGCGTACCCCCACCCCACCTGTGTATGTACGGTGTGTAACCCCACCCGTGTATGTATGGTGCGTACCCCCACCCCACCCCAGTATGTACGGTGCATACCACCACCCCACCCATGTATGTACGGTGCGTACCTACGCACTGGGGGTACGCTCTGTACATACGGGGGTGGGGGTACGCTCCGTACATACACGGGTGGGGTGGGGGTACGCTCCGTACATACGGGGGTGGCTGGGGGTCCAGCGCGTATGCGGGCACATGTTTGGACGTCTCCATGGTTGCTATAGTGGTTCGGTCCGTACGGTGTTTTTACCATACGGTTGTGCATTCGGACGGACGGGACGGATCGTACTTGCGCGTTCGGACTTCGGTTTCCCGATCCGTACGTAAAACTGTCCGGGGACGTGTCGGACACTTTTTCCGACCCGAGGACGTGTCTGGGTATTTTCCCAAAGCGATTCGTATGGATTTTTTCCCATACAAATCGTACTTGCCCGTTTGTATGGGACTTGTACGATTCGTACGGTAAAAAAACCGGATACGATTCGTACAGGGGAAATTTTTAACGGATCGGAATCGGACCCTTAATGTAATTATGTGGATAGTAATTATGTGGTATCGAGTGTACTGGAAATATGTGGAGTGGGATTGTGTCTCATGGAGTGGGATTGTGTGTCTTGGAGTGAGATTATCTGGAATGGTATTTTGCATTGTGGAGTGGTACGTAGTGGAGTTTACTTATGTGGTGTGCTGTTAAATATTATAGCATGATGTGGAATTTTGTGGTATAGATTGGATGTATGTGGTGTGTTATGTAATTCCGTTGTTGGTTTGAATTATGTAGTTTGCTGTTGAATTGTGTGGTGTGGAATGGAAATGTGTAGAGTTGAAATGTGTAACGTGGAAGTGTGCGCTGCTGTGTGAAAATTATGTTGAGTGGTATTATGAGGCATGGTGTGAAGTGTAGTTATGTGGAATGTTACTACGTGGCATAGACTGGATTTATGTTGAGTGTATTTATGCAATATGGATGAGAGCATAATTATGTGGAGGTTAATTATGTGGTGCTGAGTGGTATTATGTGGAGTAATTATGTGTGATGAATTGTGTGGGGATGAATTGTGGAATTGTGTGATGTGTGGAATTATGTGGCATGGTATGGTGTATAATTGTGCGGAGTGGAATTATGTAGCATGTTGCGGAGTTGTATTTTGTGGAGGGTAATTCTGTGTTTTGGAGTTGAGTGTAAATATGTTGTGTGGCGTATAATTATATAGGTTGAAGTGGAATTATGTGTAGTTGAATTGTGTTTATGTGGAGTGTAATTATGTGGTTTGGAGTGCTATTAAGTTGTGTGGAATGTTATTATGTGATGTGGAATTATGTGGTATGGAGTGAAGTAGAAATATGTGTTTTATCATTTTTAGGATTGTAATTATGTGGGTAGCAGTCAAAATATCGAAAATAAAATTTCGACCTACACTAATATCGAGTTTTAAATATCGAAGGGACAGAATATCGATGTCAATAATATCTATGGACAGAATATCGACCCTAAGGTAAGTATTTTTATATCGATGTTAGTAATATCGAAGTTAGTAATATTGATATCAAATATATCGATGTTACTAATCTTGATGTTACTAATATCGATATTTATATTATTGTTATGTATTTTATTATGTATTTAATATGCATGTGTTATATGTTTTTTGTTAAGTGTTTTACTGGTTTTAAAATATATGTATACAATTTGTATATGTTAATAATGGTTTTTTAACTCAATTTTGTGTTTTAGTACTGTAGCGGATTGTGGGTTTATAGGGGAATAGGGTGGGAAGTAATTTAATTATATGAAATTAATTATACATTTTTAGGAATTATAAATTAATGTTAATTAATTTTTGCGTTTAAGTTCTGTAGCGGGTGGTGGGTTTATAGGGGAATAGGGTGGGAAGTAATTTAATTGTAATTAAGTAATAATTTATTTTTATTTATTGTTATTGATAATTATATTATTGTTAATTAAGTATTTATTTTTTATTTTTTTATTTGCGGTATTTATAGAGCGCGACACTCATCCCAAGGGATATCACGGCGCTATGAACCAAGAGGGACTACTGAAGTCATATGCTGGAAGGTTACATTTTGGGAAAGAGATGTGTTTTCAGTTTTTTTCAGAACTGAAGGTAGTTTATAGTGTGTCTTAGGTCGGTAGGTAGATCATTCCACCTTTTGGCTGCCAGGTAGGAAAAGGCGCGACCGCCTGTTCTGACTTTATAGATTCGTTTGGGTTTGGCCAGGGCTGATTGACTCGACCGTAAATTCCTGTTGGGAACATAGAACTCGATTTTCCCTTGAAGAATTGTAGGGCCAGTTTTATGTAAAGCTCTATGCGCATGGCTAAGCAGTTTGTAGGCAGACCTCTGGCGCATCGGAAGCCAGTGGAGTTTCTTTAGGCATTCCGATGCCAAGTCTTGTTTGCCTTTATTGCAGACCAGTTTGGCCGCCTGATTTTGCAAGACCTGTAGGCGGGAGAATAGTTGTTCATTCATCCCTTCGAATAGTGCGTTGCCATAGTCTAGGCGGCTGACCAATAGGGCCTGTGTGACTGAACGTCTACAGTCCAAGGGTATCCAAGGAAATATCCTTGCGAGAAGTTTTAATGTAGCAAAACCCTTGCCCCAAAGGGAGCGGACATGATCCTTCATGGACAGGGCGTCATCCATAATGATTCCCAAATTTCTGGCGTGTTGTTTGGGAATGGGGGCCAATCCCAGTGAAGGTGGCCACCATGTGGCGTCCCACACACGTTTGGCTCCACCGAACAGGAGGATCTCAGCTTTGCCAGCGTACAGTTTTAGACAATGGTTGTGCATCCATTGGGCCATCTCGGAGAGGCAGTCATGTAGCTTTTTTTTGGTTAATTAATTTTTATTAATTGGTAATTAGTTTTTATTAATTGATTAATTGATAATTATGTTAAGTGTATTATTTTATTATTGGAGTGTGTTGTGCGTTTATAGGGGAATAGTCTTGGAAGTAATTGAAATCTTATTAAGTAATTATTACATTTGTTGTTGGGTGTTGATAATTAATTAATTGGACATTAATTATTAATTGGTAAATATTTTAAATTATAAAATTTTGGTTATGAAAAATAATTTGTTGTTGATCAATCATTAATTGTGAATTAAATATGATTAAATATTATGTATTGATATTTCTAATTAATATATGAATAAGTAATTATTAATTGGTAATTAATGTTTCATTATTATTTTGTGGTATAATTTTTGTTAATTGTTCAATATTTTTTAATTGGTAATAACTTTTTAATAATTCATATGTTTTTGGTTATGAAAAATATTTTATTGTTTAATATGTATTATTGGGTAATTAATATTTATTAATTATTTTGTATTGGTATTTATTATTAATTTATTGTTAATTAATTATTAATTTGTAGTTATGTTTGTAATCATAATTTATTGGTATTTGTAAATAATTTTGAGTTATTTAATAATTAAATCACTAATTATGTTATTTATAAGTATGTTATTTTTAACTTCTACACTATCCAACACTTTCCCTACTGTTGCACTCTCTGGAGTTGGAATAGTAATTTTTATCCCTACACTATCCAGCACTTTCTGTACTGTTGCACTCTCTGTAGTTGGAATAGTAATTTTGACCCTTACGCTATCCAACACTTTCCCTACTGTTGCACTCTGTGGAGTTGGAATAGTAATTTTTACCCCTACGCTATCCAACACTTTCCCTACTGTTGCACTCTCTGGAGTGGGAATAGTAATTTTTACCCCTTCGCTATCCAACACTTTCCCTACTGTTGCACTCTCTGGAGTTGGAATAGTAATTTTTACCCCTACGCTATCCAACACTTTCCCTACTGTTGCACTCTCTGGAGTTAGAATAGTAATTTTTACCCCTACACTATCCAACACTTTCCCTACTGTTGCACTCTCTCAAGTGGGAATAGTAATTTTTACCCCTACGTTATCCAACACTTTCCCTACTGTTGCACTCTCTGGAGTTGGAATAGTAATTTTTCCCCCTACGCTATCCAACATTTTCCTTACTGTAGTTTATTTTGGAGCTGGAGTAGTAGTTTTATTGTCTGTGCTATTTAATATTTATTGAATTATTTTAGCTAATGTAATATATAATTAATTTTAACAATATTCAAATTAAATGTAATTTTTTAAAAGTGTTATATATAATTATTTAATTTGTATTCATGTTATTGTTTTATGTGTGTGATGTATTTGTAATTTATAATAATTTTTAATAATTTATAAGTTATTAAAACAATTATTAAAACTGATTAAGTGTCGGTGAAAATTGTGTTAGCCTCCGAGCCCTTGTGTACCTTTGTGCCGTATGAAGTAATTATTTGTAAGTATGGCAGACTTGTTATCATTTCAATAAACAGAGTTTCAAAAAAAAAAAAACTGATTAAGTAAGTATATATATTATATATTAGGGTGCCGATTCCGATCCGTTAAAAGAAATTACCGTACGACTCGTATCCGGATTTTTTTCCGTACGAATCGTACAAGTAGCGTACAAACTGTATGGGAAAAAGTCCATACGAATCGCATCGGGAAAATTTCCCCACACGTCCTCGGGTCGGAAAATGTGTCCGACACGTCCTCGGACGATTTACCCTACGAATCGGAAAAATGAAGTCCGACCGCGCAAGTACGATCCATCCCGTCCTTCCAATTTTACAACCGTATGGAAAATACACCGTACGGACCGAACTCCCATAGCATCCATCGAGACATGTGCCCGCATACGTGCCGAACACCCCACCCCCGCCCCGTATCTACGCGCCAAAGGCCCCCCCGCCGCGGATGTACGCGCCGAGCCCCCACCCGTGTATGTACGGCGCATACCAACACCCTTCCCGTGTATGTGTGCGCCGAACCCCACCCGTGTAGGTACGGCGCGAACCAACACCCCACCAGTGCATGTATGGCACGTACCAACACCCCACCAGTGCATGTACGCGCCCAACCCCCACCCGTGTATGTACGGCGCGAACCAACACCCCACCAGTGTATGTACGGCGCGTACCAACACCCTACCAGTGCATGTACGCGTCGAACCCCCACCCGTGTATGTACGGCGCGTACCAACACCCCACCAGTTCATGTACGCGCCCAACCCCCACCCGTGTATGTACGGCGCGAACCAACACCCCACCAGTGTATGTACGGTGTGTACCAACACCCCACCAGTGCATGTACGTGCCGAACCCCCACCCGTGTATGTACGGCGCGAACCAACACCCCACCAGTGTATGTACGGCGCGAACCAACACCCCACCAGTGTATGTACGGCACATACCAACACCCCACCAGTGCATGTACGCGTCGAACCCCCACCCGTGTATGTATGGCTCTTACCAACACCCCCCCCCGTGTATGTACGGCGCGAACCAACACCCCACCAGTGTATGTACGGCACGTACCAACACCCCACCAGTGCATGTATGCGCCGAACCCCCACCCGTGTATGTACGGCGCGTACCAACACCCCACCAGTGCATGTACGCGCCCAACCCCCACCCGTGTATGTACGGCGTGAACCAACACCCCACCAGTGTATGTACGGCGCGTACCAACACCCCACCAGTGCATGTACGCGCCGAACCCCCACCCGTGTATGTACGGTGCGTACCAACACCCCACCCGTGTATGTACGGCACGAACCAACACCCCACCAGTGTATGTACGGCACGTACCAACACCCCACCAGTGCATGTACGGCACATACCAACACCCCACCAGTGTATGTACGGCACGTACCAACACCCCACCAGTGCATGTACGTACCATACAGATGCCAAAAACACACATACTGAACCAGGACAACCCCAAACAACACAAGGAGAGTCAATTTGATTCACACAACACCACAAAACATGTTCAACAAGCACAAATACACCCCATACACTGACCTGCAACTGCCAAACAGCTAAACAGAGGCCCAAAACACAACCACTCCTTATAACACACCCACCCAAAGTTCAAACACAGCCACACCCACAAATGGACCAATAAAAAGGTACAACACACACAAACCATGATCCTTTGCAACAGATCCACTACTGCCAGACCACAGAGACAACGCACTGCACCATACTACAGCCATCAATACACCTTACACTTGCACTCCTGCACACAACCACCATCACAAACACCCCCTCATCACATTCACACACACACACCTTCACAACCACACTCACACACCCACAACCATCCACACCCACACCCCCACAACCATCCACACCCACACCCCACACCATGCCCACTAACAAGAATCCAAAGTTCACAAAGGAGGAGCTAGAGGTCCTTGTCGACGAAATCATCAGAGTCGAGCCACAGCTCTTTGGAACATTGGTCAGACGGACCAGCATATCCGAAAAAACAGCCATGTGGCAGAGAATTGTCGATGCAGTGAATGCTGTTGGGGCCACCAGAAGGACCAGGCATGAGTGCCAAGCCAGGTGGTACGATCTGCGGAGGACGGTCCGCCGCAAAATGACGGACGATCACAACCAGGGGAACATCACTGGAGGAGGGCCGCCCCGCAGACTGGCACAGTACCATCCCTGGGAGGAGAAGGTGATGGCCACGCTGCCGCCGGTGGGAGTAGACGGAGTACAAGGAGTCCCAGACCCTGGTGAGTACTTAAACAACTCACCTCACATGGGGGGAACGCCATACACAACCAAAATCACAATCATGCACGCAACCCCCCCAAAGCCAGCACCGGACACAACCACACTCGAAAAACACACACATGCCACTAGCGCCTCCATGCCCCATGCACCAGGCAAGGCCAGGCCAAGTCACAGGCCACACAAAACACCAACACAAGACAGGATGTCCCCGATGCCGGGAGGGTGGGTCCCAAAACTAACACATAGCAACTCTGAAGCACACAACAATGCCCTCAGCCCATATGGCCTAGGGCACAGCCATACAAACAGTGTGTCCCCACACAGTACTGTGTTGCCTGCAAATGGTGGCCCCGTAGCAGGATGACATGGGTATGAAGGCACAACTTGCACATAACAGCAGCTAATCAAGACGCATCACTCTGGAAGAGTGTCAGCACACACCGCCACAGCAGCAGCGCAGACTCAGACACTCTGCCCAATGGGTGGCCGGAGAGAAGAAAAAAACCCACATGAACAAGCCAATGGACTGTGAAAGACCTGCAAACTGTGTGTGCCCAGGAAGCTGGGCTGAGGTGACAGAGGGTGACACACAGAGGGAGGGAGGAGGCTGACAGAGGGAGGGAGAAAGGGACACAGAGGGAGACGGACAGAGGGAGGAGGGTGACAGAGGGAGACGGACAGAGGGAGGAGGCTGACAGAGGGAGGGAGAAAGGGAGACAGAGGGAGACGGACAGAGGGAGGAGGCTGACAGAGGGAGGGAGAAAGGGAGACAGAGGGAGACGGACAGAGGGAGGAGGCTGACAGAGGGAGGGAGAAAGGGAGACAGAGGGAGACCAAATCACCCTTGGGTGGTGTGGCCATGTCCGCTCGTCAGCAGGTGGACTGTGTGCATGTAGACAAGGTTTGCCAGTGCCTTAACCCCCCCTTTATCCTGTGACAAACACTGGGCCATGTGTCAATCTGTGCACGAGTACATCCGTGCTGCAGTCACAAACCTAAGCTTACACACAGTAAACCTACCCACTGTGTTTGTTAGAACCCTGTCACAAATGCCCAAGTTACCAACCTGCATTCTCAAATAGCATGGTGAACAGACTATTTGGCAAAGTACAGTGCAACACGTAAGGCGGCTCTGAATGGCTTGCTACGCCCGCTCACTACACTGCTGACTGCGTTCCAAAAAGATGCATCAACTAAGATTGTGTCACACATAGGTAAAGTGTCGAAAGCTGTGGCCAAGGGACATACCCATGCACAAGTGCACTGCCAGAGGAATGCAAGCCATATCCAACCACCCAGAGGAACTGTGCCAAATCTAAAATGAATGAAACATGGATGTCGCATGTAACACAATTAACATTGTCTCTCTCACACACAGGTCAACGTCGTCGATCTCCCCCCAACACTGGGGGGAAGACTCACAGGACCAGGCTCTGCGTGAAGAGGACCCCACCGGCAGCGACGACTCTCACCACTCCGTGGACGACCCAGACCAACCTGGCCCCTCTGGTGTCCAACCACCTGCAGCACCTGCGTCAGGTACAACTGTGCCAACCACCACCTCCATTCCTGCCACATCCCAGGACACACCCAGGAGCCCTGCCCGCACACAACAACACAGCCAGTCTGTCCAGGAGGGACAAGGTTCTCCGGGCACCCAGGAGGAGGCAGGCTACACCGCAAATGCCATCCCTCAGGGGTCCCGGAGACCCGATGTGCCCACAACGGCAGGCCAGGTGCAAGTGGGCAGGGGTGGTGGGAGTGGAGGACGGCGGAAGCGCGAACCTGACCAGTTGGCTCAGGAACCAGTAATGTCACACGTCAGCAACATCCTGGACACATACTGGCGTGACACCAGGGGCCTCAGCCAGATAGTGTAGACCCTCAATGAGATCAAGAACATGCAGGCCGAGCAATATGCCAGTCAACAGCGACACCAAGGACGGATGGAGGCAAGACAGGCTGAGCTCGTGGCGGTGCAAACGGAAATGACCCGTGTACTCCGTCAGATTGCCGACAACATGGGCAACCCTCCCTGTGCCACCAGGCGAAGAACATCACCACCCACAGGGAGGGATCAGGAGGAGGAGGATTCATCCGACGGAGCATCCCAAGCATCGTCACGGCCTGCATCTGAGGGTCCCCGCAGGAAGGTGGGTCGTCCACGCAAAAGACCGTGAGAGTCAGCGGAACATCACCATCTCCCAGGTCACCTGGCCTGGCACCTGGCCCTCTGGCCCAACAGCAGCACTACAGCAAATGACATTCTCCACCACATGGACTTGCTGGTCACTGTCTGACCAATGTTGACAAAGACTGTGGCAAAGACTCTGATGACTTCCATTGGCAAGGATACCAACTCCCCCAGTGAACTTTGGATTCTACACTCCCGCCAAGCACCTCTTGTCATCCCCCCAAACACGTATCCCACCACAAATAAATATCTTCACAATCACGAGATGAGGCCGTCATTTTGCATTATTCCACTACATGTGTGTGTTGTAAAGTCAAACCATGCCTGAGTTTTGAAGTAACTCCAACCATGCATACCCTGGGGTCTGAGTCTGGCACAGGACACACATGGGTCACAATGTAGCATCCAATACAGACATGGAGCACCATACTCACCCGTGATAGGCCCAACCAGCTAAGGGGTGCCCGCACAACTGTGCCCACAGACCTATTCAGAAGAGCAACAGTCATGCGCAGAGGTCAGGGATCATGTGGAGTGTCCTGGGGTGCTACTCCCAGGTATGTGTAGACAGGTGGCAGAACCATGGCCTGCATGCTTGAGTCAGATGGATGTGGAGAATGGTGTGCCGGACAAGGTTGGATGCATGGAGATGGCACAATGGGGTCTTGGATCACAGTGCCACAAGGTTGTGTTGGGGTTGTGGGCTGCATCCTGAGTGTGTGCATGGATTGAGAAGGTCATCCTGCAGCTGGCAGTGATCCATTCCCCCCATCGCTGTTGGACGTTGATGTGGCCTGGTTGCCCGATGTAGAAGCAGAGCTGTGCAGATGCACCCTGGATGTGGACAATTATCATGGGAGTTGTAACGCACATGTCCGTAGAGTGCAGGGTAGGATTAGACACAGATGTCGTAGTTGACCTGGGGGATGGTCTCTCTTGCCTTGAGGTGGATGGAACTGGGGAACTTGTGCTTAATGCAGAGTGTGCTGCAGCATGAGGCACAGATGCCGCTGATCAGCATAGCACATGTCAGCAAGCAATCCATGATGAACACCAGCTCGTTTCCGTTGACACTGGGTGCCCTTGCTGCAGGCCCTGCAGCAGCATGCGCCATGTCAAGAAAACAATGCCCCAAGTTGCACGCAAAGACAAGGATCTCAGGAAGGAACTATGCAAAAGGTGTATGTCAAGGAAGGAATCTCTAGTTCAACATGCCACACACACACACAATGGATGCACATGCAGCACAGTGGCCGTCGTGGAGACTGACATGCCACTATACCTATACAGCCATGGACATCATGCACAATACAGATTCTAATCCCTGACAAACAGCTGGCATCTTGCTACTCTACACATAGACCCATATGCACCATCTCTGATAACTATGCCAGACATGCCGCATGCACAGTGGCAACAGACCACCATTGACAGAGATGAGGCACCTTGGAGGCAGAGGGACACCTTTATTAGTCATGTTTGTCGGAATGCTAATGCAACTCTGTCAACACATACACAGGTCATGTGGATGAACATGTGGGACCGACACTGGCACCCCCCTTTGCACCACAGATGCTGGGAATCCATAGGACTGGCACACAAGTGACGGGTTACAGCTAAACACCCCCTGCTGCTCACGGAGAGGCTGCCATACACCATTGAGCCTCCAATGGGGAATTCACACACCATGTCAACCCGGTGCAACCCGTATGTTTTCGATGGCAGTGTTAGACACATTGATGGCTCCATCACAATCCACAATCCCATTACAGATGACTGTCAGCAAGTCTGACCATCAATTCAGGTGAATTCAGCTCCATGTCATGTGCCCCATGGTGAATCTACATGTATGCTAAGTATCCAAACATGAACAGGAGCAGTGCACACACAATCAAAACAAATACCACACCCAAAAAGCCATGCTGCATCCCTTACCCTAAGGCGATTTCCAAACGTGTCCGTGCATGTAAAGCTGATTCAGCACATGTTGCCGTGTTCATGAGGAATAGCAGGAGCACAACAATGCCACCAGCAGACAGCATGCGCAAGTACCTGTGGATGAGAGACACACCAGAAGTCAGCCATTAGAAGCACATCCGCATGCATGTGCATGTACTCGACACGTATAAGGTTGTCAACATGCTAGGTGACAAGGATGACTCAGGAAAAACATTCATCTATTTCACCATCACTCGAGTGACACATCCAAACATACCTCTGACTCACCTGGCAGACATGCAGATGGACACACACATTGCAACACATACCACACACGGCCCAATGCGTGCACACTCAGACACTGGAACTCACCACTAAGCAAAGAAGTTGCGTATGAGCCGACTCCGGATGTCCTCTTCCACCTCATCCTCCTCCACATCACTTGCCTCGTGACCAAGCCCTTCATCCTCCACGGGTGGATGGTCCTGCTCATCCGGATCCAGGATGAGTGGCACAGCTTTCTCCACTGCCATGTTGTGCAGCATGCAGCACACGAGGAAGATCTTGCAGACCTTCACCGGTGCATATGGGAGTGCGCCACCGGTCTTGTGGAGACAACGGAATCGGCTCTTCAGGAGGCCAAACGTCCTCTCTATCACTCGCCTGATCCGCCCATGGGCGTTGTTGTAGCGGTGCTGGGCAGCCGTGCTGGGGTTGCGGAGAGGCGTGATCAGCCATGGCATGTTGGGATAGCCAGCGTCCCCTACATGGAAACATCATGGACAAAAGTGGGTAAGGAGAAGCAGTGAGACAGGAAGATGACGCTACATACAGGACTGACAGAGTATACCCACCAACAAGACATGCCCGTTCGTTGCGCAGCGGCAGCGGCAGCATCATTTCAGGCACCCTGCTACACCTCATGATGTAGGCATCGTGTGCTGATCCTGGAAAACGAGCACAGACATGGGAAATCACCATGTTGGCAAGACACACCACAAGGGCATTAATGGAGTGGTAATGCTTGCGGTTGCTATACGCTACCTCCTGTGCCTGTGGTGGTACCAAAGCCACATGTGTTCCATCTATGGACCCAATGACATGGGGCATCCCTCCCAGGGCGTAGAACTCACGCTTGACACCTGTCAACTGCTCAGGAGTTGGGAATTTAATGAACTTATTAGGTGAACCAACATGGCCTCTAAAAAATCATGCAGCACACTGCTGAACATGGTTTGGGACATGCCACCAACGTGAGCAATGGGATGTTGAAAGGTACCCGTGGCAAAGAAATGTAGGGCTGCCATCACCTTCATCTTGGGTGTCAGTGCACCAGGATACCTGTGTAGCGGTTGGAGGTGTGGTGCCAGCCGTGTCATCAAGTCCTCAATCAAACGTTGGGGGAAGCGGTAGCGGCGTATACAGTCATGTTCCCTCAGGTCAGCCAAGTCCGGAATTGGTCGAGGGAGAGGTGGAGCCCTGCAGTGAATTTGAAGGGACAACGAAGAGTGAGTACAGTACAACACCAATGTCAATGTACTGAGCACATGTTCAACAGGCAATACACATATGCTACATACAGAGTCAGGTCTGTGCAATGAGCCCTGGCACCTATGTCAGGCAGGGGACACTCCTACCAAGAGCCAGCTACAAACGTTGATTCTCAGCGTCAATATGCCATGCCATGAAACTAGCTGTGGGCCAGTGTAAGTGAACAGGCAGACGCATTACAGGAGTTACAGACATCCACATATGTGCAGAAGAAGGATGTTTATTGTACATACAGGTTGCGGAACACTAGATGCACAGGTCACATGTCATAGAAAGAGGACAGACCACACACCTTGCCATGAGGGAGTACATGTCAAGACTGATCACACATACATTGAGAGTATGCAGATATGTCCTTGTTATGAAACTCCGCATCCATGCATACATACACACCTTACGACGGATTACACATGTGGGCTGGTGTGCCTAACAGTGTGCCATGCCCATCTACACACAGACACATGTTGTTTGCAGCAACTGCAGATGCATTTGACCAAACACCTACAGCAAACCTATGGGAACACATGACACACACATGACATAGTTACAGCGTGCAACGCGGGCATTCACATCTCAGGGGTAATTTCCAGTGTACCTGGCATCAGGGGACAGTTGCGGGTTTCGGTGACTGTGCCATGCCAGTGACGCATGGCTCAACAAGTCTGTACAACATGCACACATATCAATGGAGTGAAGGGGATGTGTGGCACATAGTGCACCATCACACATGACATGTGTACACAGCTCATCATACTTAAATTTGCTTCACACCTCAGGAGTAATGTGCCACATCACGGCCTGACACACCTGTGCCCGACACACATAGTACTGCACAGACAATGCCTTGAAGTCCAGCCTTGGCCAAGTATGACAGCTCTATTCCTGTCTGTGTGCCGCATGTCACCACTGTCAAGTGTGAAACGCACCGTACATACGCTCTGAGGGCGTGTGTAGGGTCCCTATCCCTATGGGTGTGCTGGCGTATGCGTACGCCATAGTAGTACACGCGTATGTACGGTCCGTATTACTATGGCGTACGCATACGCCAGCACACCCATAGTGATGGAACCCTACACAAGCGTGTACGGCCCGTATTGCTATGGGTGTGCTGGCGTATGCCTACGCCATAGTAATACGGCACACCCATAGTAATACGGGCCGTACACGCGTATGTACGGTCCGTATTACTATGGCGTACGCATACGCCAGCACACCCATAGTGATAGGGACCCTACACACGCGTGTACGGCCCGTATTACTATGGGTGTGCTGGCGTATGCCTACGCCAAAGTAATACGGCACACCCATAGTAATACGGGCCATACACGCGTGTGTAGGGTCCCTATCACTATGGGTGTGCTGGCGTATGCGTACGCCATAGTAATACGGACCGTACACGCGTATGTACGGTCCGTATTACTTTGGCGTAGGCATACGCCAGCACACCCATAGTAATACGGGCCGTACACGCGTGTGTAGGGTCCCTATCACTATGGGTGTGCTGGCGTATGCGTACGCCATAGTAATACGGACCGTACAGACGCGTGTACAGTCCGTATTACTGCATTTGGGGTGCCCTAGGGCCGTGGAACGCACCGTACCTGTGTGGAAATATTGAAATAACATAGGGAACAAATGAGGGAAAAGTATAAGGGCCTAAATGCATGCTGGTTGTCATGGAGACCAAGTTTACAGTTTGAATTTTTGCATCAGGTGGGCAGCAGAAGTCGGTTGGAAACAATATACTTTGTTGCAAAGTGGTTGTTGACTTGAAATCATGCTCAATTTTGAAACCCTCACTGGGTTAGGTTTAAAGGGATTGGAGGAAACGTAGGATGCTAATGTGACTGACCAATCTCTCTGTACTCCTGTTAATGTAACAGGCCAGCAAGGCAGATATAAGGCAGCCAGGTCCCATGAGCGAGCACTTGCCTACACATCCTCTGATTCCACAACACTGCTGCTGCTCGTGATTCCTCTGGCACCATGTACAGGTCTGTGGAGAGGGCCCAGCCATTCACACAGGAGGAGAACCTTGCCCTGCTGGATGTGATCCTCCCACAGTACACCATGCTGTATGGTCGACCAGGGGAGCAGGTGAGGGCTGACTCGACTAGCTTAGACTGTGCCCCTTTTCTGTGACTGTGACTTCTGGCATCGTGTCCCTGTGTGACAGACATGCAATGTTGTTGGGAGTGGGTCCCAGGGTGGGGAATGCCTCATGTCTCCCATGCAGCGCATGCTGTAGTTCCTGTGTGAACTCCTCACTTGCATAGTGCTTACTGTGAAAAACAATGCATGGTGCATGCCACATTCTGCCTGGCTACTCCTCCTGGGAATGTTGTTGCTACAGTCCTGATGTGTTTCTGTGGTCCCCCCAGTGTGACAGGTGACAGTACCCATAGATGTGTGTTTGTTTACTGTACCTGTGCTGTGAGTGTCCAAATGATGTGTACGTCACCTGGACATTGGTGTGTGTGTGTAAGTCCCCTGTCATGTGGGTGAGTGCATATGGGGAGTGTTGCACACCAGCTGCATGAGGGATGGATATACCCTGGCCATGTGATGTGTGCAGGGAGCAGTGCTGTGTGACTGGGGCATGTGACTGCTTTGAGGTGCTGTACATAATCCTGGTGTAGCTTGTGATGCACAGTGTGATCCAGGATCATTAATTGTGTGGCACCCCTCATGCCACCTGTGTATTTCACTGCCACGTAGTGCATTTTGCCTTCCCGAGAGAATAATGTCCCTATGACAAAGGTGCAATGAGTTTTCTGCATGCCATGGCCTGTTCAAAGCAGACAAATTATTAATATGTGTGTCTCTGTGTCATTGCTCAGGTGTATTAAAGTATTCTCACTTTTGCATCCTCACAGGTAGGCGTCCATGCCAAGGGGGAGATCTGGAGGCGAGCCGTCAGTGCCGTGCGGAAGATGGAGGGTCGGAAGCGGCGCCTAGCCGAGGTGAGGAAACGCTGGCAGGATATCCGGTGCTGGACGAGGAGGATTGCACGGGTCCTGCTGGGGGACTCACCTGTGAGCAACAAGAACCGTGGGCGCCGGCGTCTGACCCACATCCATAAGCGTGTGCTGGCGGTGGGCTTCCCCGACTTGGATAGGCGCTTACAGGAGAGGCAGCAGCAGGAAGGGGGTAGGTACATGTGTGTTTGTCGTGTGTCCCCAGCTTTTGGAAGTGCGCAGTTGCATGGATACACTGCCAGGGTTTAAATGTGCAGTGCATAACCAGTTCCCCAGAGTAAACACCTGCTGTTCTTCCTCCCTTCCCCGCCTTGCCATGTGTTCCTGGGTCTGTGGGTAGTCACTCTTGCACAAGGTAATCTAGGCTGGCAGTTAATCCAAGTGCCCAATGCTTGCAGCATCATGTGTGGGGGTGGTGTGTAAGCGGGTTTGGGACCTTGCCTGTGCCCTGGGCAGGTCAGTCATTGTGGGGTCCATGTTAGTTGGCACTGATGCTGAGTCCCGACATAGGAGTGTGTCTTAGAAGTGTACTGCCTTACAGCATGCATGTCCAATGTTGTGCCCTCTGACATGATGTGCATGAGTGGGAGTAATGCATAGTGCTGGGACGGTTGCTTCAGTTGCAGTCATATCCATCCAGGACCATGGGGGTGTGTGGCCACTAACGTGCCCTGGGGCACCTTTTCCTAGGTATCATGTGTGTCATCCAACAATGTGGACATTCTCAGTGTCTTCGGCATAGGTTGGGCTCTGTGGCATTGTACCCTGGCCTCATCTGCATTAGCGTAAACTGTGCTACATGTGTCCACGTTACAGTGTGACCCAATTTTGCTTGTGCATACTCACGGTGGGCAGTGCCTGTGTGTCTTGGTACGACAATCTGATGATGGTTGATTGTCAATGATGTATGTGGACAGGCGCAACAGTGGTGGTATGAGTACTATCAGGATTTGGTGCAGCCCATGTGTTTTCATCCCAGAGTAAGTGGTGTCAGTACTTCCTCTGTCTCAATCACATTGTCTCAGGTAGGGGGTGGTTTGTGCGGGCAAGGCCTACATGTCCATATCTGTATTCTCCTTGCTAGGTCAGGCCTGTGTGTGATGTTTGTCTGGACATACACTCAAGGTGCAGTGACCCAGTCATGTTGGGCATGTTTCAATGCGTTAGCTTTGCAGCATGTGCAAAAAGTGAATGGACATGGTTCCTGGTCATCCCTTTCTTGGCAACGCTGTGTGGTACAGATGCAGTGCACGATTGTCCCCAGAGCCTAGCTCCTCTGTCCAATTTGATATCAAGTAATTTGCTGTTGTGTCATGCACTCCATTGTTTCTCAGTGACATGGTGGGTCAACCAGCTGTGTGTTGCAGGGCCTACATATGTACCTTGTATTGTAGATGTTACTCATGTTGTTTTTCAGCCTATGCACTGTGACCTATGTAGATCTGACTCATGTGACATATGTATACAGGTGTCTGATTATTTCCTGTCTCTTCACCTTGCCCACAGCATCGTCTGGGGACTCCAAGGGAGACACTGGCACAGAGCGTGAGGAAGGACCATGCACCAGTGGCAACAGTGCTATCTTGTCTGGCACATCGAGTGGCACGGAGGCCGAGGGGAGTGAGGCGGAGGACCTGTCCAGTTACACCACCGACTATGACGCTGACGGGTCCGAGGTTGAGCTCCCAGAGGGGGCGGAGGATGCTCCCACAGCTGAAAGCAGCACATAATCTCTACCCGCCCCCTCCGTTCCCATCACCGGCCTCCCACTTGCTCTGGTCCCTTCCCGCCGTGCTAGGTCACCACATGTCTCCTTCTTGCCAGGCACTGCGCCCCTTGCCCCTGTCTCCACTGCTGCCTCAAATGCCGAGTCTGTGGACATCCTGCGCCAGTTGCAGGTTGGTCAGACTGCAATACTGAATGTCCTCCATGGCCACACCCGAGTGATCACCCAGATGGAGGCATACCTGGAGGGCATCTCAGCTGCGCAGTCTGACCAACGCCAGTTGCTGAGGTCCATAGACTCGACACTGACTGCAGCAGTGGGTCTCCTGCAGCGCTACGTCCCCCCCACTACCCCTGCACCATCCACACTTCCGACTCCCATGCCTGTCCCAAGCACACCCAGACGTCCCCATGCACGCACCCCACCAGACACTGGCACCACACCACCAGGGACAGCCAAGCGCACACCTCCTGTCACGGACACACAGGGTGAAGTAGGCACACCCACTGTGTCGGGGGGCAAACGCAAGACACGCAGCCACAGTGGGAGTCCACATTCATCAAAACCCCCTGCCTCCAAATCCACTCCCCTCAGCTCTCCTGGCCAAGAGTCGGACAGAGGGTCTGTCCTGCCCAGTCTGTCCATCAGCCCCAGTGTGGCTCCACCCCGCAAGCGGTGGAGGCAGGACACCGGCAGGGTAGTTGAGTCCCCCCCCGTCCACACCCTCCCCCAGTAGCGCTGCGACACATCCCTCTAACCCCCCCCCCCTCCTTGGGGCCTGTGGTTCCTTCGGGTGCAGGGGAGACACTGGGGGACCTTGCAAACGTGTGCAGCGCCATCCTAACCACCACCTTTGGCGCTGCCCCACCCCCTGTGATGGAGTCCTCCGTCCCTGCACCCACAACGCCTACCCTTGCCCCTCCTGTCCCTGCGGTGCCTGGTCCTTCCCCCACATGATGCCCCCCCCTGTGGAAGACAAGGTTGTCTGAACTGTGCAGGCAAGCTAGGGGACACGCGTCCCACTGTGTCCCCCATCCGGATTGTACTCATGGACTGCCCAATGGGCCTTGTAAATATTGAACTTTTGAAAGACAATTATATTGATCATGCTGAATAAAGCAATTTATTTTTTCCTTTGAACACTACTGCTTTTCTGATATTGGTGTTGGTGCTGCTGCTCCATGATTTGGGGTGGTGATAATGTGTTGGGTGTCTGGGAAATGTAGTAGTGTGCTGGTCATGGGGTGGACCCTGGTATCTGTGTGCCATCACAAGGTATTGGCAAAATAGCTTTGCTCATGTTAGCAGTTACTGCATGGTGACATTGTCCCAAGGTGTGTTCCTTCCTCTGTGGACCCTGACATCTTCCCTGCAGGGTGTTTCCTAAATGTTGTGCTGAGCTGTGTCTACATTTCCTTGGTGTGTGACGGATCCGTTCAACTTTGCCCATGCATGCTGGGCGATGTCTCCACCTGCATCATTAGTGGCATCCTTGGTGGTCACTGTACTTGAGTATCGAGTATATTGACGTGACTTCATGTGGACATGTTCCCTTTCACACACTCTGCATGTGTGTACTCCCAGCCTCGCACACATGTGTTTCGTGTTATGCAGGGTCTTGGAGCACCTGACTGACAATTGTGGGTATTGTATCTGTGGGTACTGCACCATTTTCTTTCATTGGGCACTGCTGGGAGGACTCTGCACCCACCCCTCCTGTGTCTGGGCACTGCTGGGAGGACTCTGCACCCACCCCTCCCATGTCTGGGCACTGCTGGGAGTGATGGACACCCACCCCCCTGTGTCTGGGCACTGCTGTGAGGACTCTGCACCTACCCCTCCCATGTCTGGGCACTGCTGGGAGTGATAGGCACCCACCCCTCCTGTGTCTGGGCACTGCTGGGAGTGATAGGCACCCACCCCTCCTGTGTCTGGGCACTGCTGGGAGGACTCTGCACCCACCCCTCCCATGTCCGGGCACTGCTGTGAGGACTCTGCACCCACCCCTCCCATGTCTGGGCACTGCTGGGAGTGATGGGCACCCACCCCTCCTGTGTCTGGGCACTGCTGTGAGGACTCTGCACCCACCCCTCCCATGTCTGGGCACTGCTGGGAGTGATAGGCACCCACCCCTCCTGTGTCTGGGCACTGCTGGGAGGACTCTGCACCCACCCCTCCCATGTCCGGGCACTGCTGTGAGGACTCTGCACCCACCCCTCCCATGTCTGGGCACTGCTGGGAGTGATGGGCACCCACCCCTCCTATGTCTGGGCACTGCTGGAAGGACTTTGCACCCACCCCTCCTGTGTCTGGGTACTGCTGGGAGGACTCTGCACCCACCCCTCCTGTGTCTGGGCACTGCTGTGAGGACTCTGCACCCACCCCTCCCATGTCTGGGCACTGCTGGGAGTGATGGGCACCCACCCCTCCTGTGTCTGGCCATGTGCGCTGGGGACATACACCGGTGGGGGTACGCTCCGTACATGCACTGGTGGGGTGTTGGTACGTGCCGTACATGCGCGGGTGAGGGTACGCGCCGTACATACGGGGGTGGGGGTACGTGCCGTACATACACGGGTGGGGGTGTTGGTACGCTCCATTCATACACGGGTGGGGTGTTGGTACGCGCCATACATACACGGGTGGGGGTATGCGCCGTACATACGGGGTGGGGGTACGCGCCGTACATACACTGGTGGGGTGTGGGTACGCTCCATTCATACACGGGTGGGGTGTTGGTACGCGCCGTACATACGTGGGTGGGGGTACGTGCCGTACATACGGGGGTGGGGGTACGCACCGTACATACACGGGTGGGGGTGTTGGTACGCTCCATTCATACACGGGTGGGGTGTTGGTACGCGCCGTACATACACGGGTGGGGGTACGCACCGTACATACGGGGGTGGGGGTACGTGCCGTACATACACTGGTGGGGTGTGGGTACGCTCCATTCATACACGGGTGGGGTGTTGGTACACGCCATACATACGCGGGTGGGGGGTACGCGCCGTACATACGGGGGTGGGGGTACGCGCCGTACATACACGGGTGGGGGTGTTGGTACGCTCCATTCATACACGGGTGGGGTGTTGGTATGCGCCGTACATACGCGGGTGGGGGTACGTGCCGTACAAACGGGGGTGGGGGTACGCGCCGTACATACACGGGTGGGGTGTTGGTACGCACCGTACATACACGGGTGGGGGTACGCACCGTACCCAGGCTTTCAGAGCGTGGGTACGGGTCGTACCACGCGTACCCCAACGTTACCCCAACAATGCTGGTATGGCCCGTACCCAGGCCTTTACAACGTGGGTACGGGCCGTCCCGCCATTGTTGGGGTGACGTAGGGGTGGGCGTGGTACGACCCGTACCCACGCTCTTAAGGCGTGGGTACGGTACGTACCGGACTTGTTGTGTTGCTGGTTCGCGTCATCACCCACTTCCGTTGTGGCGGACGCATGCGTTGCTGGACACGCCCCCACCCCCTCGAAGTGACCAGGCCCTGAAGGTCAGGTATGTCCAGGGCATGTGTGATTTGTAACTTGGGTGGGGGTCGTGTGTCCTGCCCCTGCCCCCCCCCTTTGCCCCTGGGTGTTGTTCTGACCTTCTGCGGCGTCTGCGTCGGTTTCTGTAGAGCAGGTGGACTGCTATGAGGGCTGGGATGACACGTAGGTTCGGGTCCATGGCTGTCCGTCGCGTACAGGTGCTCCTTGTGCGCGTCGTCCTGATTTCCCGGCAGTTTTTGGCAGCCGGAAAATATAATCCGTGCGGGGTGACGTCGGTACGGATCGTACTTCCTGGTTCGTGAAACGCAGCCTGAATGCGTCCCGACGTCACGTCGGCGCTTTCCCGGATCACATTTGTATGGATATTTTCGTCGGTCG
This sequence comes from Triturus cristatus, assembly GCF_964204655.1. Classification (NCBI taxonomy): domain Eukaryota; kingdom Metazoa; phylum Chordata; class Amphibia; order Caudata; family Salamandridae; genus Triturus; species Triturus cristatus. Next base: position 236,032,838 of record NC_140581.1, read on the forward strand.
GTGTTTTGTACGATTCGTACGGAAATAGTTTTTCCATACGAATCGTACTTGCAATATTGTAATGTTTTTTGACCGGGTACGCGTCGGACGGAGAAAATGCTCCGTCCGACGGTTCGTACCCGGTTTCTCCAGGATCGGAATCGGCACCTAGATGTATATGTTTAATTAATGTTTTATTAAATTATATATATTAATTATTAATTTTAAACATTATAAAATATATTTGATTATGTTTATTTTATTTATAAGTATTATTTGGTTTATTTAACATATTTTTTTAAACAAAAAAATACCCTATATTTTTAAAAACTATATTTTTGACTTTCGATATTTTATTTTCGATATTTTTGTACTTACCATGTTGTAGATAGGATGTCGATATTCTTGACATCGATATTTTAGCTCCGATATTTTTGTAGGTCGATTTTTTGACCTTTGATATTTTGTCAGTGATCCAATTATGTGATATGGAATGTAGGGTTGAATTTATAGTTGAATTGTGTGGCATGGAATTATGAGATGTTCAAATGTGCTGTGTGTGGTAGAATTAGGTAGCGTGGATTTGAGCAAGCTGTGCACGCTAAGGGTTTTATGTCATGGGCTATAAAGCTGACGATTGTCTATTTTTCTTTGTAAAAATAATTTGGGCTGTTTCTTTACCTTCCGGTACATTTCTGAACAATTTGTTAAGCTAAATTGTAATGTTGCTTTGTGTGCGCATGCAGAGAAGAACGAGTGTATGCAAAAAATTATCCTATGTCTCAGTATTAACTTCTACACCTCTAAGCAGTAATCCCAATCCTAGAATGAGTTACCAGTTTGCTTTACAACAATAGTTAGTAAAACAAGTAAGTGCTTTGCGAGCCTGTGTAAGTAACAAAGGTTTTAAAGGGACTTGTTTTTTGCAAAGTATTGCTTTTCCCAGTTCAAGGAAGGGATAAGAAAATATCTCCAGATAATAATAGGGGTGACAGGATGGTGCAATAGCAGAATATTGATTTGTGTGGATCTGGTGAGGACTGCGGGCAGCAAGTGCTTGATACTCTATTTGCATAAGAAAATACTATATATTTTTTTCGTTATCCTCCATTAGTTATTAGTAAGGAAGGGGGAAGAGAAGCGTTCACCGACAGCATTTGGTTAGTCTTAGGGAGACAAAGAATGCTGTGGTCTGTGGTAGATGGCACCTGGAAGGCATAAGTATATGTATCCGGAGTTGCTATTGGAAGGAAGTGGAAAAGCGCTTTAGACGTTGCTGGTATTGATGGCTACTGTGCGGTTGCAGACTTCGCTGGGATGACAGTTGGTGGGGAAATGCTAAGTTGTCATTGTAGGTTTAATTCATGAATCGCTCATTCTCTCTGGTGTTTGTCCTTGGGGTACTTGTTGACTGGTGCAACGTATGGTATCTGGTTTGCCTTTGACAGCAGGTATGGTTTAGCGGGGTACATAGTGTAAATTAATGTTGGCGTGAGGAAACAAAAATCGGACCCTTTGTACATTTGATATTATTGTGTGCATCATGCAGAGGATGAAAAGTAGCAGGAACGGCTTTGATGCCGTATAGGCTAGCAGGAAGAAGTGTTTGGGGTGGTCAGTTGAAGAGATTGTTTAACATTTTTTAAACTTCCATAGTGGCATTGGGGAGGCCAGCAGCTGAAAGACTCTGTCTTTACTGGTAGGCAGTGATTAGATGGTGACCGGTCATCAGTTTTTCTGTGGGTGATGGACAGGGGAGCAGTAGGGGCGGTCACAGGTTTGCAGTGACATCCGAGGGGTAGTTTTAAAGGCGGGCAGAAAAGCATAACTTCGGGTTTCGTAGGGGTGAGGGTAGAGTGTAATGGATGCGTTAGTAGCAGGCACGACGGAAGTGATCTCCGTTTGGAGGTGGTTAACTGAGCAGGCTTCGCTTGAAGGTGGGTCATCAAGTAGGAGAATGTGTTTGGTGGGCCGGCTGGAGGCAGTGTTATGTAACTTTGCTGGAGGGCGCAGCAGCAGTATTTACTGATATATGTAAAACGCCCGATGTAGGGGGAAGGATGTGACCAATGGAGGAACCAGAATCCTTTTTTAATGGCTGGGGTGAGCCCCTGCAGTATGGCGGGTCGCTGGCCTGAGAGCTCTTGACTGGCAAGGAGAATGGGGGGCCCCCTCCATGTACTTTGCAGGGGGGCCACCTCAAGTTTCGTTACGCCACTGTGCAAATGCTTTTTGTGTCAGCCACAGGGAGATTAAGTGATTTACCCAAGATCTCAGGATGTTGAGCATCCCTGCCGAGACTTGAACCCGGTTCTCCAGCTTCAAGGTCAACCGCTCTAGCGGTTAGGCCACATCCTCTCCCCTGATACCATATCGAAAGAGAGAACCAATGGCAGATGTGAACAGAATCAACATTTGAAATGTAGGGAAATTTAGCAAAGACATGTAGGGAAATTTAGCATGTAAAGGCATAGCAACATTGAGACATTTGGAGCAGCATAACTTTAGCTCCATCCTTACACATCACAGAAGTGCAATATTGACGTGCACTTAGCACCATATATTTTGGGTGCCTCAATCCTATTAATGAGGAATGAAGCATTAAACATACTGCTGGAGTGTATTCACTGTAGAAGTAGTTATACATATAAGTGTGTGCTTTAATACCTTCATTATAATGTTACATTCTTTTTGTTATCGTACACATTTACACTTGTGCATTTCAAGTTAGATTGCTTTTACTGAAATTTCATTTTATTGTCTCATGTATTTGTTTATTAATGTTTGCATTTATTCTATAATCGTAGGTGCATATTTAATGATGTGTACACTGACTGTTCTATTGAGTTTGCTTAACCAAAGGCCTTTTTAAACTTACCTATTGCACTTTCTTTTTCTGGCCACTGCCCTGGTCCACTGCGGCTCGTTGCTGTTAGAGTGGAGGGCGTGGCTGGATTCACTTGTACTCTGACACTCCCAGTATTATTTCTCCCGCTTCCGGGTAAGGGGCAGACTGCCTCCGGCGCGCTCCACTATTTAATGCAAGAAAACAGAACAAACAGTTCAAGCTGAGAATAACTCAACACAATCTTTTTGTAGCTCCTAAAAAGAAATGAAACTGAGAAGGAGGGATTTATGAATTTCCTTATTATTTGATGGAAATAATTCAAATTTATTTTATGATGCAAGAACAATTTTTGCGCAGAACCATTTCTTTTGTTGCGCTGAGGTCATATATACAAAATGTTACAAGGCATATATTACAATAACACATAACTAATATTCCCCTGGAAACACAAAAAGAAAATAAATGTCAACATTCATCAAACACTCATGGCCATTCCACTCATGCATTCACGGCATACATACAAAAACTGTCTAGAACTAGGTCCTTGTGGCGACCTTTCTTTCTTAGTACGATTGATTACATTGCGATTCAAATGTCAAAAAACATTTCATTATTATTTTGCGAAAATGAATATGACAAACATGTTTTTAAACTTCGCATAGGAATACAATTTTATGAAAGCGGTGCGACACAAGGAAATGAAAAATGGTCGACGCGTTTCGAACCCCAGAGTTGTGGGTTCTCCTCAGGACCAACCAATTTCTGTAAGGAACAATGGAAAGGTTTTAGAATATGGAATCGGACTAAGAAAAACTATGAAGCACCAACCGGGCTTGTCAAAACCCACCTTTGCACGGAGAAATCTATCTGCCTTAAATGGATTTTGTTTCCAATGCAGAGGGACCTACACAAGGGAACAAACCAAAACCACCTATATCAGAATTGAAACTTGTCTGCCACACGCTAAACAAAAAACACTTAACCAACAAGAGACTTTAGACCAAGGTAGGTGATGTACGCTCAACTTACTAGAGAAAGGGAACTTTTCCTCTTTTCCGGCTGTCCAAGATTAAATACTTGTGTATCTGAAGGAAGGGAGAATGGACGAAATGAGTACCGTTGACTAGTGTAATCTCATGGAACTGAAAACAACCGTTCAGAAACGCAATCAACGAAGTGGACCGCAGCCCACTGAATGGAGTTTGGAACTTACTTCGATAAGATTTCAGTTTACTTCATGATGTTTATCCCGCGCCGGAATCTAAAAAAACGAGATGGGCTGTGTAAATAATGCGTCGGAGAGTGAAACAATCCAATATCTTAGAACTCCTCTTCTTTAGACCGGAGTGATCATTGCAGGCTTACCGGGCATACATTTATGCCCGGTAAGCCTGCAATGATCACTCCGGTCTAAAGAAGAGGAGTTCTAAGATATTGGATTGTTTCACTCTCCGACGCATTATTTACACAGCCCATCTCGTTTTTTTAGATTCCGGCGCGGGATAAACATCATGAAGTAAACTGAAATCTTATCGAAGTAAGTTCCAAACTCCATTCAGTGGGCTGCGGTCCACTTCGTTGATTGCGTTTCTGAACGGTTGTTTTCAGTTCCATGAGATTACACTAGTCAACGGTACTCATTTCGTCCATTCTCCCTTCCTTCAGATACACAAGTATTTAATCTTGGACAGCCGGAAAAGAGGAAAAGTTCCCTTTCTCTAGTAAGTTGAGCGTACATCACCTACCTTGGTCTAAAGTCTCTTGTTGGTTAAGTGTTTTTTGTTTAGCGTGTGGCAGACAAGTTTCAATTCTGATATAGGTGGTTTTGGTTTGTTCCCTTGTGTAGGTCCCTCTGCATTGGAAACAAAATCCATTTAAGGCAGATAGATTTCTCCGTGCAAAGGTGGGTTTTGACAAGCCCGGTTGGTGCTTCATAGTTTTTCTTAGTCCGATTCCATATTCTAAAACCTTTCCATTGTTCCTTACAGAAATTGGTTGGTCCTGAGGAGAACCCACAACTCTGGGGTTCGAAACGCGTCGACCATTTTTCATTTCCTTGTGTCGCACCGCTTTCATAAAATTGTATTCCTATGCGAAGTTTAAAAACATGTTTGTCATATTCATTTTCGCAAAATAATAATGAAATGTTTTTTGACATTTGAATCGCAATGTAATCAATCGTACTAAGAAAGAAAGGTCGCCACAAGGACCTAGTTCTAGACAGTTTTTGTATGTATGCCGTGAATGCATGAGTGGAATGGCCATGAGTGTTTGATGAATGTTGACATTTATTTTCTTTTTGTGTTTCCAGGGGAATATTAGTTATGTGTTATTGTAATATATGCCTTGTAACATTTTGTATATATGACCTCAGCGCAACAAAAGAAATGGTTCTGCGCAAAAATTGTTCTTGCATCATAAAATAAATTTGAATTATTTCCATCAAATAATAAGGAAATTCATAAATCCCTCCTTCTCAGTTTCATTTCTTTTTAGGAGCTACAAAAAGATTGTGTTGAGTTATTCTCAGCTTGAACTGTTTGTTCTGTTTTCTTGTATCTTTGGCTCAGTTCAGCTGAGTAGTTTGAGCCACCACCCAGTGTTGTTTTCCCACTATTTAATGCAGGCAGGCAAGCGGACGCGCGCAGCGGGCGTGCAGCGGGCGCGCAGCTGGCGTGCGAAGGCGTAACTGAGGCAAGCCCGTCGGCACCCGTCCGCGCCCGTCCGGGACCAGGGGCCAGAAACCCTGGCCTTTTTCAGCCTGATTTTAGACGCTATACATCTGTAATGCTGCATAGCCTTAGACCTCATATGGGGGAGACTTGCCTAACTCTCAATCCTCACTCTCCTATACTGCAGTGCCCTTGTTGTCGCTTTGAGTGATGTACTAACGCTCAACCAGTAGCTGAACAGACCCAGAGAGGGGTGTCTGCGTCTTATATTAATTTGGTAAACACTTTTGCTTCCCGGAAGGAATTTCGTTGTTTCAGCTTGAACTGTCTTTCTTTGTCCAAACATCAGCTCCATTTGTTTCATTTTCTTATTGATGAAGACCCTGACGTTGTATTTTTTAACGCTGACATGGCTTCATGATGGCTCTCTTCCTGATATTATTGCTGCACTTCCTAACAACAACTTTTCCTTGCTGGGTATTATTAGACCTCACAAGGTTGGGGGTGGTATTGCTATTATTTATAAAATTAATCACACTTGTAAAATTGCGGACCTCCAGATCCAGAACTGCGAATCTTTGGCTTTTCTATTTCTTTTACTCATACGTTTACCTTCTCTGGTGCTCTTGTCTATCGTCACCCTGGGCCACTGCTCAATTGGTGCTCAACCTTTTGTGATCTATTAGCTCCTCATATTCTTCGCTCTGCCAACTTTTCTGTGCTTGGTGGCCTTAATCTTCATCTTGAGAACTCAGAAGTTAAACTTGCCTCCACTTTTATTGAAGACATGAATATTCTTAATCTAACATTATTAAGTTCACTTCCCACTCACACTGCTGGTCATCTTCTTGATCCTATTTTCTCTAATCTCTCTATTATCTCTCTCGCACCTCATGTCCAGCTTTGCTGGACTGATCACTTTGCAGTTCCTTTTTCTATTGAGCCTCTTGATACTTCTTCAGCTAGTTCTACTGCTCAGACTAAAATCTGGAACTGGTCCAAACTTAATTTACCCTCTTTGAATAGTGTGCTTCAGGATAATATTCCTGTTCTTGGCTCCTCCCCTGACTTAGCTCAAGTTAATATGCATTTGTGGCTCTCTTCAGCCACTGATACTTTGCCACTTGTCTCTAAACCCCTGATCAGGGCACATCGCCCGACGCCCTGGTTTACTGATTCTCTTAAACAAGAGAAATAGCCCTGTAAAGCGCTAGAAAGGCAATGGAGGAAGCTTTATTTGCCTGAAGCCAAGCCAAAGTATTTGGGTGCTTTAAAGAGATATCATGCTCTATGTAGATCGGCGCGTGCTACTTTTTTCATAGATAAGATCTCTAGTTCTCAGCACTGTCAAAAAACGTTGTTTAATGTTGAGAACCAACTCTCAGCCACCAGTGCGTTTCTGCCATTCCCTTCACTTACTCAACTACAATGTAATGAGTTAGCATTGTTCTTTGATAACAAAGTTAAGTCTATCCACGCTCCACTTGCGGTGGATGTAGTTCAACAAGGGAGCATATTGTTTCCGACTGGCTCTTTGCCATGGTCTCATGAACTCTCCTCGACACACCCCTGTACCTGAGTACTCTGAACAGATCAGCTCTTGGCCTCTCCTGGATTTACCTTCCCTGAAGCTGTCATTGAGGTCTATTAGGTCTGGTTCTCCTGCCGGCCCTCTTACCCCGCCATACTCAGTGCCCTTGATGACACAGTCCTCTCTGTGCTTCTTGACCTACTTAATAATTCTTTAAGTTCTGGTTTGGTACCGAAGGTGTGGAAGCATGCTCTTGTCCTTCCTTTATTAAAAAAAGAAGGTCTCGACCCGCTTTGTTAGTCCAATTTTCGTCCTATTTCTCTTCTTTCTATGTTTTCTAAAATTCTTGAACTGCATATTAATACCGTACTTTTCGCTTTTGTTGGAACCTCTAATTTGCTTCATCCATCTCAGTCTGGATTTAGACACGGCCATAGCACCGAGTCTACTCTTCTTGGGGTCACTGAACATCTTAGACTACAACTTGACTCGGGGAATCTCTGCGCTCATCCTGTTGAATTTGAGTGATGCCTTTGACACGGTGTCTCATTCCATTCTGTTTGAACGCCTTGTAGCCTGTAGGATTATGGTCTTGGCTCTGAAATGGTGAAGGTCTTTTCCTACGGATCGTACATTTCAGGTCTTTTCTAACAATGTGAGTTCGCACACGTTACAGCTAACCTCTGGAGTCCCTCAGGGCTCCATTCTGAGCCCATTACTTTTAATTTATATGTTCGCCCCTTGGCTGACATTGCGGAAAGGTCCGTTCTGACTATCTTCTCTTATGCAGATGATACTCAGATCGTCTTCTCCCTTTCTGCTGCTCGGCATCAAGATCCTTCCTTATTGCAGTCTGGCCTGAGAAATGTGTCTGTCTGGCTGACCAATAATGCTTTGAAGCTTAATGGCTCTAAAACTGAGGTGCTGCTTTTGGGTAACAACCCTGAGCTGTGGGGTATCCAACACTGGCCGGATGACCTGGGCCCTGCACCTGCTCCTGTGTCCAAAGTCAAGAATTTGGGCTTCACTATTGATCAAAAGCTCTCTCTCAAACCTCAGGTCTCCAGGGTTGCTTCATCTTGCTTTGCTGCTCTTAGATGGATCAAAACAATCCTTTGGTTGATCCCATTGGCAGCGCAGAGAACTGTGTTGCAGGCCCTGGTGACAGCCAGGCTGGACTATGGTAACGTCCTTTATCTGGGTATTGTTAAGGCCTCTTTACATCAGCTTCAGGTCATCCAGAATGCTGCTGCCTGTCTTCCTTTTCATCTGCCGAGATATGCTTCCGCTTCTCCTCTACTCCATTAACTTCACTAGCTTAGAGTCAGTAAGCGTATTGAGTTTAAGTCCCTCTGTTACATGTTTCGCTTCAAATGGGGTCTTGCTCCTTCTTACATTCAAAGCCTACTTATAATCTATTTCCGTCTCGACAATTGCACTCTTCGAGTCTCTCATTGTTTTCAGTTCCTAGGTTTCAGTTGGCCCGTATGAAGGGTCGCTCCTTCTCTTGTCTTGGCCCCAGGTTCTGGAATGCCCTCCCGCTGGACCTCAGAAATTGTCAATCTTTGTTGGTGTTCCGTAAGAATTTAAAGACGATGTTGTTTAGTGATTCTGTTTGGTCTCCTTGTTTTTTTATTCTTTCCTCTGTAGTCCTGTCTTTATTTCTGTTCAGCTGTTGCAGCCTCCACATGGCAGTGCAAAAGGGGGTGGTGATGGACGGAGCATCAGAACCAATCAAACACTCACACCCAGTCAACAGATCTGGGTTTGATCCATCACCATTCTTTAGCCCACTCTGCCACCCCAGTTCAGACATGGCCATATGCAAATCAGTCTGACCCTGTGCCTCATGGGAACAGTCCAGCCCGAACTGCCAAGCCATGCCTTCCCTGGACCAGAAACAAGCTTCCTAGGACCGGTTTCTGGCATTTCAGCCGTCTTCAGCCAGGCTTGCTTGAATCCAGTGGCAAAGTGAGCAAGGGACTCACGTCTGAGCATACCCTGCCAACTTATGGCGAACAAAGCAGTACAAAAGGGGGTGGTGATGGACGGAGCATCAGAACCAATCAAACACTCACACCCAGTCAACAGATCTGGGTTTGATCCATCACCATTCTTTAGCCCACTCTGCCACCCCAGTTCAGACATGGCCATATGCAAATCAGTCTGACCCTGTGACTCATGGGAACAGTCCAGCCCGAACTGCCAAGCCATGCCTTCCCTGGACCAGAAACAAGCTTCCTAGGACCGGTTTCTGGCATTTCAGCCGTCTTCAGCCAGGCTTGCTTGAATCCAGTGGCAAAGTGAGCAAGGGACTCACGTCTGAGCATACCCTGCCAACTTATGGCGAACAAAGCAGTACAAAAGGGGGTGGGGATGGACGGAGCATCAGAACCAATCAAACACTCACACCCAGTCAACAGATCTGGGTTTGATCCATCACCATTCTTTAGCCCACTCTGCCACCCCAGTTCAGACATGGCCATATGCAAATCAGTCTGACCCTGTGCCTCATGGGAACAGTCCAGCCCGAACTGCCAAGCCATGCCTTCCCTGGACCAGAAACAAGCTTCCTAGGACCGGTTTCTGGCATTTCAGCCGTCTTCAGCCAGGCTTGCTTGAATCCAGTGGCAAAGTTAGCAAGGGACTCACGTCTGAGCATACCCTGCCAACTTATGGCGAACAAAGCAGTACAAAAGGGGGTGGTGATGGACGGAGCATCAGAACCAATCAAACACTCACACCCAGTCAACAGATGTGGGTTTGATCCATCACCATTCTTTAGCCCACTCTGCCACCCCAGTTCAGACATGGCCATATGCAAATCAGTCTGACCCTGTGCCTCATGGGAACAGTCCAGCCCAAACTGCCAAGCCATGCCTTCCCTGGACCAGAAACAAGCTTCCTAGGACCGGGTTCCACATGTCCAGCACCAGGAGACCCTGTTGGGTAGCTGCGCGCTTTATAAATGTAAATACAAATACAATTACAAGCATTTGATCTTCAATGTTTAACTTTCAACGTGAAAGTTTTACTGGCGCTGCAATGCTCTTTCTTTTGCCGGTGCGTTCACATGATCCCATTGTCAGTGAAAGGCATATTCTCTATTAGAGATAGTGAGGTCTGGGAGTAGAATTCTTGGCGAAGATGAGCGGCGCTAACAAACTATGAAAAGACTCCTATTCACATAATATCATGAGATGGGAGACATCCAAGGTCGTCCTGATAGTCAAACAGTAAAATGGGAAAACTGAGTGAAGTTGCCAATTTCTACTGTGAGAAGGTGGAAATCTAATGGCACACAGCGCGGTTCAGCACTCAACTTCACACTTAAATGATCAAGTGACGGAGATTATAATCCATAGTTCACTGATAAGATAAACAGAATTATATTTTCTAAAAAAGTCATTGTCTGAGTTGGTCTTCTTTTGAAAAATAATTCTTTATTCTTTATTCATTAGTTTTTCTTACAAACACAGCATGCAATTGTTAGTCGGCACATTTCGTCCCCCTCAGACTTCTTCAAGGCTTAGCATGCGAATGATGTTTCCCGCATGTTCTCCATGTCGTGCTCTCTAAAATAGATATAGTGATGTGTCGAACAGTTGGAGAATGATAGCTCCTCAAGTGTTGGAATGACGTCCGATTCAAATGAGGATAATGACGTGAAATTCTCAATTGTTCTGTGGGTTTACTTGGTGTTCACACTTTAGTCTTTAGAGCAGATACCCTTTAAACTCTGAGAGGTCTAAACATATATGCTCATATTTCCATTGAGTAGCTTTATGTTATACTTTGCCTCGATTTGGAGAACTTTTACTGAAGTCTCCACTATGCTGACACCTACCTGCTTTCCCTGATATAACTAGGTTTCACTAGTTTCAACTTTAGTTTGGAGCTACTTTAGGCAACTTTAGATTTATTCATACATAGACGGGAGGATCAAATCCTGTACACTGGCCCTCAAATTCTATTCCTTATCTTTGTATTGACACACCTGAATTTCTTGTATGCTTCATGCTACTAAGACTTAATATGTTTTGACCAGGGGTGATTTTGTATTTTTACAGCATATTTTTGAGATTTATATACATTAGTTTGGCCCTTCATTTGTAATAAACTTTACTTATCGATTCCTGGTCCTTAATGTGTAGCCAAATTGGTTATATTTGCCCACACATTAAGGATAATTGAATTGTTAGATTGATGTTAACTCTCTTTTACCTCTCAGGCAACTATCAAAGGTTCATCAAAGGATGAATAGTAAAACCGGCCCAGTGCTCCATTCCATTATTTGGTTGTGAGTGAAACGTTCATGCTTCGGCAGTGAGCATTGTAGCCCTGCCTAAATTCATTGAACATCGAATGGCAGAAAATGGACATTGCCCTTACCATAACTTACCCCTACCCCCATTTTACAGATATAGACCTGGCTCTTGACTGATCACTAAACACTGACCATAGCCTCACCAGGCTTTCAGAGTCACTGACAAGTCAATTACACTCCAAGCTACTTCACTTCTGAAGTCATAGGTTGAAACTAGATATGTTCTTTCTTTGTGCCCCATTTGAACTGGTCCCTGAGATCTCAATCAAGGGGAGGTGGGTGTGAGTGAGGGAAAAGTTCTGGACAACCCATAAGTGAGGTAGAAGTGTTGTTTAAGTTGTGAGTGAGGGAGAATCACTATGTAGACCATCAGTGAGGGAGAAATGCTGTCAAGTCTCTGAGTGAGAGAGACGTCCAGAGCCTACCTGAAGCCCAACCAAGTCACAATTCCTATTATTTGCCACAACAGCAAACAAGAAAACATACAAACACAGCTCAGTAACATGAAAGTTGGCTGCTTTAAGTCTAACTTTCACTTACTGCCGACACAAACCTCACCCACATGGAAACATTGTCAAAAAACACAAAAACTGCCTGGTAACAGATCTGTTTTCTAAAGAAAGTGAAACTGTTTCTTTCAGGAAGCAACCACGCGCCCTATTACACATAGGGCTCACTTTCCCTGTTTGCGCCACACTGCACCTTAAAACAGGTGCCCCGGGAGCAAACAGGGAAAGAAATGTCCTAATTTGCATGGGGCCACACCCCCATGCAAATTAGAGAACACTCTCTGGTGATGTAGCTGATGCTATATGCGTGCCAATGCTATCTGTATTACTGAAAGGGTCACACAAGAGTCTGGTACCCTTTCAGTAATACCAAAGTGCACAGGAGCATACAAAGCGGGTGCACATGGCCGTTGCACTGCCAGGGTGCTTTCCATATTACACAGTCACATCCAGCATGACTCTCGGTTGGGGGGGTGCGGTGAGGGGGTCGCGCGGGGGGTTTAATTTTTATCCATCCGGTCCCGCGTCATCTCTGCTTCTCTGCTCCTCCCAGGAAACAGGCAGCCTCCCTCTCCTCCCCTAAGCTAATCACAACACTGCAATGGCAGCGTTGAGATTGGTTGGGACGCCGACCACACAGGCGTCTATGGCAGCCTACATGAAGGAAAGGCAGAGTGTGTATGACTGGTATGGTCAGCTCTGGGTCCGACCAAACAGTCAGCACCCTTAGAGTGGTTAAGCCACTCCTCCCCTGCCCTAGGGCAGTACCGCCCACCCGCCCGCCCTCAACCCAACCCTTCTGCTTTCTCGCAGTGCGAGAAGCAGAAACATAAAATTGTATTTTTAGTACCATTTTATGTTTCTGCATCTTGCACCGCAAAAAGCAGAGGGCGACGCTCCTCCGCCAATGTGGAGAAGCCGCCCCTCACATTACAGCACCAGAACTGCTGTTCACGCCATTGGTCTCTACCATATTTATGTTGCTAATGGCCTGCTCCATGGCCGCCGAGACTCCACACAGGCACCCCTTAAGGGAATTGACAATAAAGGTGTCAAGTTATCTCTAATGATTAATGGTCCTGCTGAAGTGACCTGGAGTTTTGTCCAGTGGCAGTTTTGACTCATCTAAGGTAGTGCAAAAGGTTAATATGGCTGCTGCAAAGAATGTGTCTCATGCAAATCACATAAGTGTATCTTATGTCCATAGCTCTGTGGGTTACTGCTTTTGTCACAGAGATCTTTTTTGTCACTGTGCAGATCATAAGCCATCTACTGCTTCTTACCTCCGAATCCTGCTGCCTAGTAGTCTGGAACCCCGGAGCCATCCTTCGAGGCACTGTGTGTGGCGTCTGCTTGCTACGGGCGGCCTCTGGAGAGTGACCCTGACTCATGGTGCTCCCAAAATGGCGGTCCCGCCGGAGCGATCTCCCGGCTCCTCTTGAAGCCCCTGAGCCCCGGGGCTGTGTGGCACACTGTGTCTGCTGCAGATGATCCGGTGGAGCTTCTGGTGCTGAATCGACTTGGGACTGTAGAGGCGCCGGGGTCTCACGATCTGATCCCAGAGTCCGTGGGGCGCTGGATGCAGCCTGAGCCTACCCCACTCGGCTCGTGTTTCCTGGGGTGACGGGAGTGTTGTCAGCCATCGATCGGGCGGCGAGCAGACTATTGCTCTGCTCCGCACCCTTTCAAGACTTTGTTCCCTGATACCTGCATCCTCGTCTGTCCCTGTATCCACTCCCTGACTGCCGGACGGATACTGGGCCCAGAGCATGGGCTTGCTGCTACCGGCTAGGACGCCTGGGCCTGCGCGCCTCCCGGGTGCGCAACTGGTGGGTGAGGCCTCAGTGGCCGTCCAGACAATGGCGGGGGTGGCCTCTCTCCCCCTGCATACATCACACAAAGGCTTGGCTGCGGTCCGTTGTGGCTGGGTGGGCAGCGCCCCCCCCTTAGAGAGACTCGTGTGCCTGGATCGTTGGGAAGCCTGAGGAGGAGACCCTGTGGGGCCCGGCTGGCCTGTTGCTGCCTCGGACATGAGGAAGGTGAGGAGCTGGGGTGCAGCCTGGGTGGGAGTATTCGGCCGTCGGATCAGGCGGCAGGGGGCTGGCAGACCCGCTCCCCCCATCCTCTCCCTCTAAGTGCCTGGGGCTCGTGGCACGAGGGGCTTCCCTTGGTCCTGCCTGGGTGGTAGCCCTGGATGTAGGCTGACCTCTGGACTGCATTCCTTCTCCCTTGGGACAACCGGGGTGTGTGGAGGACGTCTGGACCGGTGCTCCGCCGGTGACGGCAGGCTGGTGGGTCCCCTCGCCCGCGGACTCTTTGTGGGGACTGCCACGTTTGGCTGCAGACCTGGCGTGGATGGGGGCCTTCCTTCCTTTCCCTCTTCCCTCCCCAGAGAGCCTACCCCTCGTACGTCCCTGATTGCTGCCCCCATGCCTTGTCCTGAACTGGTCTCTCCAGGCCCGGCGCTGTGCCTGGTCTGAGGGTGTGACCAATAAGCCTGTTCCTTTTCTGAGTCTGGAAGGGGATGATTGAGAGCGACCATGTGGTGACCCCCCCCAGTGGTGTGCCGAGGGCGCCTCGGCTGCTGATTCGAGCAGTGGTGACTCTTGTGAGGCAGCTTCCCCTCTTGAGCACCTTACCGGACCCGGCAACCAGTGTTGAACACAGTCCTTCTGGGGGATTTCGGCCATCTCGTCAGGTGGCAGAGTGTGAGGAGTTCTACGGATCGCTCCCCTCCCCTGCCCCCCCCCCACAAAAACAGCTCACCCACCCCCCTATTACCCCAGGGCTGCACTCTACTTCTTTGGCCGCGCCGGCCCTGGTGCCCCGGTTCTGGCATCACTCCCGGCCCTCTTCTACAGCCTCTGCACGCCTGGCGCTCTCGCCTGCGGATGTGAGTGGACCTACTGGAGGTGAGCGTCGGCCGTCGATCGGGCTGTGGTACGTGGAGAGGCCTGGACCCACTTCTCTCCCCCTCCCTCCTCAGCCATCTCCTTTGACCCCCCTTTCTGTCCTGCCTGAGTGCCCGAAGTTTGTGTCCAAACCTTTACCCAGCTGGGCGGCCGCCATGGGTAGAGATAGAGCATCAAAAACTCCCGCTACCCAAACCAAAATTGATCGGTTCACTACCACGGACTCCGGGGCGACTGGAGGGAATGCAGACAAAGATGCCCCCACTCCTGCGGACCTGTCCACCATCCTCCACGCGATCAACGCCTCGCAATCTTCGGTGGAAAGTAAAATCGCAGAAGTCCGGGTCGATGTGACACTAATGCGACAGGATCTTCATAACGCCACGACCCGGATTAAAGAAACCGAATCCCGCATATCCACCGTTGAAGATGACATTCAGCAACTCAAGGCTCAGGTTGCTCGCCTCAAATCTCACACCCAGGAGCTCCATTGGCGGGCCAAATATGCTGAAAAAAGGTCCCATCACAATAACTTTTGCCTGGTGGGCTTTCTGGAGGGGGCGGAGCAGGGACGGACGGCGGATTTTGTGGAGCGCTGGTTGCGTTCGTGGATGCTCTTTGTGGTTCGTGATCGAGCGGGCGCACCGCTCGCTTGTGCCCCGACCGTCGCCGGGAGGGCCCCATAGACCGATCAGACTACAGGTTCTTAACTTTAGGGACCGGAACTCTGTACTGGCCGAAGCCCATAAGCAGCAGCATCTTAGGTATGAAGGCCAGATGATCATAATCTTCCCTGATTACACTCGTGAGGTACACGGCCAACGCCGCTCCTTTGGGGACGTCAAGTAGAAATTACGCACTCTCAACATATCCTACAGACTCCTCTTCCTGGCCCGCCTGCGAGTAGTGTATCAGGACAGGACCCTCTTCTTTGACACCCCTGAAGAGGCATGGACATGGGCGACAGAGGAACGCCCTCTATGGATCAGCGCCCCAAATTCGCCTCTCACACACAGTGCTGGTGGTACCCACCGGGACATCCCCGCTCCTCAGCCGCAGCGCAACCACTCCCGTAGCCGGAGGGGGCAGAGGCACGCCCGTTCTGACTCACCATTGGGCACTTCTCAGTTGCCGACGCCTGAGGTGCCTGCTGGAGCTTCCCCTGTCGGGCGCCGGTCTAGCTCTTCGGGCTGCTCTGACCATGGGAGCGCCTTGCCTCGTCCATCACTGTTGGACCTGCCGGACCCAGATCTCTCCCGTAGCCTAACACTTCTTACAGGTCCCGCTTGAGCCCATCTTTGCCTTCCGGCTGCAACCGGCTCCGTACCCGTACTCTGCCTTGTTCTTAACTCTATCTCACGATGGACACAGCCACAAACTCGCAGGCAGCACTGCAACCCTGAGTCTGTGCTTCAACTTGTACTACTTTGTTTCCTGATGGACATTACCACTGAACATCCTGATATGAGGAGTGGTCCTCCACGATTCCCCATTCCCAAGCGTTTTAGTTTGGTATTCTTGTGTTTCCTAGTTAGGGCGACAGATGCTTCTGTTCCTGAAGTATAGGGAGGGGGCTGGGCTGGGGAGGAGGAGACCGTCTTCCTTGTTTGTTTTGTTTCTGTTGTTTCTTTTGTTTATTGTACCAACGTACATTCTCAGCTACACGACGAAAGCGCACGATCCAGCAATGTAGAATTGCATCTATCTCCGCACGTGCATTCACCCTTCCATCCGCGCCAAACACCCATGCTAGGTGTCCTGTCCCTTCCCCATACTCCTTATGGCTGATGACCTGCTGGATAAGGTCAAGCGCACAGGGGTCCTGCGATACGCCCAGTGTCACACTGTAAACATACTGCTGCTCCAGGAGACCCATCAGGTAGGCAATTGCTGCCCTTTCTTGGCACGCTATGGTTATGGCGGAGTCTGGCACTCGGGCTTCAATCGTGGATCACGAAGGGTGGCCGTCCTGGTGCGACGTGATCTTCCACTTGTGGTAAGCAAAGTAGTTCATGACCCTAGAGGCTGTTTCGTCATCCTGGAGGGGAGCCTGGGAGACCGGCCTCTGAACTTGCTCGCTATATACTCCCCTCCCTCACTACTGACCTCCACACTTCAAGATCTGGCTCCACTGGTTGCCTCCCCGCCTTTGGGGACCACCATCGCTGGAGGTGATTTCAATGCGGTAATGGACCCATACCTTGACACTGACATGACCCCTTCCGCCTCCAGAAGCGCTCAGTCTACCCTTCTGTCGAATTGGGTGAGCACCCTAGGTCTCGGAGATGCCTGGAGACTCTGGCACCCGACAACTCGCTTTTACACCCACATATCAGCATCCCATTGCACACAGGCACGACTGGATTATATTTTCTTGCCGGCCACGGACTGTCGGGCAATTCAAAATGTCACCATCCTTCCTAGAGGGCTATCGGACCACTCTCCAGTGGTGATCCGGATGGGAGCCTCCCTGTCTCGTTGCGCCCGATCTGGTGGCTGAACACCTGGTTCCTCCAGAACAGGGACTTCAGGGAACAGGTGGGAAACGAGCTCCATCACTATTTTATCACTAATCATGGGTTGGCTACCATCGGAGGCTTCGTGAAAGGCCAGCTCAAACTTAAACATACGAAGCAGGACTCCAGCCTCACACTCCTGGAGACCCAGGCTGCACTTCTCGAGGCTCAAACCCCGAAAGAAAGAACTGAAGCCCAAGACAGGAGGCTGGTGTTTCTGAGAGACGAGATTAAGCAAGCCTCCTTAGAAGATGCCAAACTGCTGTGGAGGTTCCCCGTCGCGCGAGTCTATGGGTGGGGAGATAAAAATGGGAAACTCCTTCAACATCTGCCACTTATCCGATGGCCAATCATATCATCCCTGAGGTGATTGACCCGGATGGCGCGACCCAGCGAGCCCCCGCTGCAGTGGCCCAATGCTTTGCCTCCTATTACTCTACTCTTTACTCTGCACAGCCGCCCCCTCTCTCGCTTTCAGACCTCCTTCACCATGGACAGTTCTCTCTCCTGAGACTCAGAGAGTCTGAGGCGGAGGCGCTGTTCACCCCGGTTACCCCTGAGGAGATTAGTGATGCAATTTCGCGTATGGCTGCAGGTAAAACGCCAGGCCCGGATGGACTCCCGCAGGAGTTCTATGCGTCATTCCGGGAAACGCTGATTCCCCACATTCTAGAGGTATACCAGGAGGTGACTGATCTAGGCTCATTCCGCCCTGAGACAGATACGGCCACCATAGTGGTGATCCCTAAGTCCCAGCCTCCCTCAAAACATTGCTCTGATTACCACCCCATCTCCCTCATTAACACGGAGCTCAAAATCTTCGCCTCTGTCCTAGCCAACCGCATAAGACCCTACCTGGTCAAATTGGTCCACCATGACCAATGCGGATTTATGCCTTCCCAAGGAACCTGGCACTGCCTCCGGCATCTCCACCTTGCTCTAGAAAATCGACAACAGCTGACCCCATACTTATCACTCCTTCTCGTCGATTTCGAGAAAGCGTTCGACTCGGTGGATTGGCGCTACCTGGAGGCGGTATTACTGGAAATGGGGTTTGGAGCCCCCTTCCGTGGCCTGGTTAAGGAGCTTTACTGTAAACCGAGAGCCCAGATATTAGTCAACTGAGCCCTGTCACGCCCCTTTCCCATTGGAAGAGGCACGAGGCAGGGGTGCCCCCTCTCGCCCCTCCTGTTCGCGCTGGCAATGGAGCCCTTCGCTTGTCTTGTCCGCTCTGATCAGCTCCTTACGGGATGGCGATGGCCCGGTGTAGAGGAAGATAAGATCGCCCTTTACACTGACGATGTCCTGCTGTTCTTAGCGGATCCAGCTTGATCAGATCGCCGTTGCCTCCGGGCCTTGCGGCTTTTCGAGCAAACCTCCGGCCTCCGACTGAATTCGGCTAAGTCCGTTCTAGTCCCTCTCCATCCTTCGAGAGAGTGCTTTGATTGGCAGTCGTCGATACCTCTTTGGCGACAGTGCTTCAAGTACCTGGGAATCTGGGTCACCCTTCTCCCTAAACTCGCTTGGTCACTCAACGTCACCCCGTTGGTGAAAAAGGCTCGGGCGGATCTCCTCAAGTGGCAAACTCTGCCACTGAGTCCTATGGGCAGAATAGCTCTGTTTAAAATGATGATCCTGCCCAGATTCCTTTATATGCTTCAAAACACACACCTTTCCTTCTCCAGGTCGTGGTACCGAGAGCTGGACAGCATGGCTGCTAGGTTCTTGTGGGCAGGTCTGAGGTCATGCGCGGGGTGCTCTTGGCCTGGAGGGCTTCGCTGCATCACACCCACTGGTTGGATAAACTGACTCAGCATACTCCACTGTGGTGCGGTACATGACTCAGAGAGGTTGACAATCTCTCTGGTTTTCGACCATGGGATCTCATTAGTATTTCACTACTGGGGGATGTTTGGGGTAGGAGTCACATACGCACTTTCCAACAATTACAGACTCGCTACTCCCTTCATGCTTCCCAATTCTATCGGTACCTGCAGCTGCGACATGCCCTCCACTCTCACATCCCAGAGGGCTCCTCCCTGCCCGAAGATAGTCCGCCCGAGGCCCAGACTATGACCGGTAACCTAGGGAAGGGAGGGATCTCCCGTATTCACCGCTCCCTCGTCAATAACACCCCTAACACACTATCACACCTCAGAGACAGGTGGGAGGGTTGGCTTGCTGAGTGGACGGATGCTTTGATGGCTCCCAAAATAGTCACAGTATCAGCAAGACTTTGTATAGTTCAAGTATACTATCTTCACACTGCCTATCTTATGCTGCTGGATCTCCATCGCACTGGACTCCGACCAGACGCATCCTGTCCCTGCTGCGCCCACCCCCAGGCCGACTTCTATCACATGGTATGGCTTTGCTCTGAAATCTCACAATATTGGGAGTCAGTAACAGGGGAACTCACTGAGGTCCTGGCCTGGGAGGTACCCCTCAACCCCATGAATGTTCTTCTGGGTATCTCGGAGGGGCTGGATGGTTCCAGAGCAGAAAAACTCTTTCTAAACACAGCTCTGATAGTGGCCAAGAGGGACATTGCGGCCAATTGGTTGAACTCGGCTGCCCCCACCGTAAGGCGCTGGTGCAGAGGGGTGGATTGGTGCGCCGCACAGGAGCTGCCCCTGTATGACGCCAGCGGCTGCCCGAAGATGTTCCGTAGAATGTGGTGCAAGTGGGTTGGGGTGGTGGAAGATTGACACTCCTACTGAACACTCGAGGACTGGAATGGGTGCAGCACTGTTTTTGATTGTCTTTGGGTTCATCTATGCTGATGTGATCTTTTCATGTAAATGTCTTGCGTGACGTTCTTTACAAACAGCTGGTATTGGTTATCTCTTGTTGGTGTCTCATAAAATCAAATCAATAAAATTGATTATCAAAAAAAAAGAAGACATTTATTTGCCAGTGTTGGATTGGTGCTGGGCTCAGGTCACCCACCATGTCACAAAATGGGAGTGATTGAGATTCTCTTAACGTTTAGAAAAAAAGTTTATCCCAATTAGATAGCCTTTGCAGGGTCAGCGTCCTATTGCCTCAATATAGTTTGCCTCCCCTCTGCCTTTGTTGAAACTTTCCATCTCATTCTTCATACCCTCCAGCAGCCTGCAGCATATGTGTGGTGTCCCATGAAAAACACCAATAATAGCATAAAGGGTCTTCAAACTTTCCTTTGATAGGAGCTACATATGTTCAATGAAAATCATTCTGCGCTACTATTATTATCAGTGTTGTCATAGTAACTACATCACAAAAGATTATATTAGAAGCCACAATATGTGAGATTGCTAGCAGTGATGACATCTGTGCCTCAGTAAGGGCTACCTATATAAAAAAAATGCTGTCGATTTGGAATGCCTCTGCATGGTTATATCAATCAAACATTTGTGGAGCGCACTACTCACCCGTGAGGGTCTCAAGGCACTGTGGGGGGGGGGGTACTGCTATTGCTTGAACAACCAGGTCTTGAGAAGTCTCCTGAAGGTCAGCAGGTCCTGGGTCTGCCGCAGGTGGATGGGGAGGGTGTTCCATGTCTTGGCAGCGAGGTGAGAGAATGATCTGCCGCCGGCGGTCGTTCTGTGGATGCATGGAACGGTGGCGAGGGCGAGGTATATATAACAACTGCAGTGTCCCTGCCCCTGCAATGCCCTTCGTGCCAAGGTAATAATATTAGTAATAAGTCTCCCCAACGCCACATGATTTATCACTCAAACATCAGATTTAAATATATTTTTGAAGTTCTTCAAACATCAATTTACGGGTTCTCAAAATACAGCTAGACTGCACAAAGGAGAGCTACTAACAGGTAGCTGGAGAGCAATCAATAGCTCATGAACTACTCTTTGGAGACACTTGGTATAAAGAAATGCTTATGCTCCAGAACTGTCTGTCTACCCTACCATTTAAAGAAACACAGTGGCCCAGAGGCATGGAATGCAGCGCAACAGTCACAAATGCTGCACGGCGTTGCGTGACAGGGAGGGAGCAGGGCAGCACCATAACTACAGAGACATGGCTCTCTCCTCCCCTCTCCCTGGCGCCGATGCTGATTTTAGCTGCCGTGCACTAAGCACACATCTTGGCGCCATGTACCCTTCCTGTACAAAATACTATGCTTAGAACATTTCCTACTTTATATGTGTGCTGCACAGTGCAGCACGCATGCAAAGTCAGAAAAGAAAGGAGAAATAAAAGCATTTCTACTCTTAGCGCCTCCCTTCGAATGGTGTTAACTTTTGATGCTAAAACCTGTCTACTATCGTTTGTAGATAGGGTTTTGCATCAAAAGGCATGGGTGGTAGCATGGGAATTCTCATGTTCCACCCATGTAATGCCCCCTTGACGCTAAGTAACTCAAAGCGGTACAATGCACTGCTTTGTGTTACTTTTAGGGTACTTTCCAGCACAAAACAAGTTTTGCACTGGAGAGTAAATTAGGGGGAAAAAAGGGTGCTGGTTAGCATCACTTTTATGATGCTAACTCAGTGCAAAATGTAAGTAAATCTACCCCGCTGTGTCAATGTCATCTCTAGTGATGTGCGAGAGAGGCATTTAATGCACAGGACCGATTTCCCGAAACGCTGCTCAGTGGGTAGCGAGCCCGTGGCGGCGAACTTGATCCCGACGCTTGAATCCTAGCAGGGCTACTTCAACCCGTTCTCGTGCACATGTAGAAAAAAATAATAGCTTTGAAAGGAAATGTAATGAAAGTTGTGGCTGTCCCAGGGTTGGGTGAATTATAAACATTCTTTTGTCGGCCAACATGAACTTCTGTTTATCTTTCCCAGAATGGGAAAGAGGAGTCGGCTGTATTTAGCCTGCTGCACCATAAAAGCCTGCCTCCAACATTAAAGCAGTGATAAGAGGGGCATTTGAGGTAAGAAAGTGGATGGGCTTCAAACTACAAATGGATTAAGTTCTGCAGACAGCATTTTTAAGAAGGGGAAAAAAGTACAATGCACACACATCGAGGGTAAGGAGTCAGGATTATGAGCAAATATCTGGAGAGGAGGTGGCACTCACATAAAGCAATACAATTGCAACAGTTGATGTGAATCTTTCTGCTAGCGTTCCACCAGCAGCCACCAATCACAGAAGAGAGTGCATCGCACTTCCTTTGTTGTTCGTGAGCCTCCAACTCATTGCTCCAGGAAGGAAACAAAACGTATCTAGCGAAACATTGGACGAGGAAACGGTTCCAGAAACGCCCTGCGTGTTTATGTGTGTAATCAAACGCACTGTGATTCAGTGAAACTGTTGGATGGCGTTAGAGGTGAGGAGCACGTCCACACTTCACAGGCATGCTCAAGGCCGGCTCTAGGGCGGTGCGATAGGTGCCACCGCACCGGGCGCCGACTTGGGGTGGGGCGCCATGTTTATTCTTTTAAAAGCACATGAGGTCACGTTCCTTGCCCCAGCACTTTTAAAGCATTAACTAAAATGTCAAAATAACTCCGGTGATTAGAGACCCGGAGCTTTGTCTGGTAGTGGAAGTTTTGACTCATTGTAGCGCAGAGGGTTAATGTG
This sequence comes from Triturus cristatus, assembly GCF_964204655.1. Lineage (NCBI taxonomy): Eukaryota > Metazoa > Chordata > Amphibia > Caudata > Salamandridae > Triturus > Triturus cristatus. The sequence goes on from NC_140581.1 coordinate 236,055,667, forward strand.
CCTGCTGCAAAGAACGTGTCCCATTCAGATCAGAAAGTACACATACTATAAATAGGTCAACAGGTTATCGCTTTTGTCCCAGAGATTCTTTTGTTGCTTGCCGTTTATAAGCTAAAATCTTAATACAGAGCAGTGCGCTATTAACCCATACTGCCTACCAGTATGGATGACGTGTGACTCTTACACTTTGCTGTCCTCTGTCTTATGTAACATTTCCTATACACGGATTTTCACAGGTATGATTCTCTCCTTGCAATGTATATGTGATGTAAAGTGTTTTGACACCCTAAACTGGTATGAGTGGCGCTATACAACTAAATGAATCTAAGAGACAGTGGTAATGGAGACTTGGGCGGCACTGTCAAATGGTGGTAGTGAGGGAATCTATGGCGAGGTGGCCATTGGGGGGGGCACCAACAAACATTGTCGCACCAGGTGCCACCAGTGCTAATGCCTGCCCTGGGCATGCTACCCCGACCGCCATGCACCTGTTATGCTTGGTTATGCAATGTTTATTATGTATAATTCGCAAAATAAATATCAGGAACCCCAGCTTCTAGGCACATCTAAAAGACCTAATGAGCTGGGGGACATTTATTATGATCTTGATTGGAAACATTTTTTTTAACAGAAAGCATGTGGCATGGTAAGTTGTGTCTCTAAGATTAGTCTAACAAAACGTACAAATACAACCTAAGGTGCAGGGAGGGCATACATTTCCCACAAGTACCACTCTTCAGGCGTTAGACTAACCCATTTCAGTGTGGTGCTTCGCATCACCGCACTGAAATGCATTAGTCATGCATTTATAGCGCCATGACCACACCGTCAGAGGTGCACTCAAGGAGCCTAGAGTTGTATTTATGCAGTGAGTGCGCTGCCAGTAAGTGCGCTGTGTGCTGCCTTCTATGAACCAGGCCTGCTGTCTCAAATACACTTTTGCCCTGAACTGTATAGTAGCAGGGCCAGACTGGGAACTGAAACCGGCCCTGGCAAACTGCTAGGCCGACCCCGGAGGAGTGGTGTTCTGCCGAGCTATTTGCTAGGGCCTGTTTTGTCCGATTTTGTTACAGGGGTCCGATATTGATGGCCCCCGGTAACAAAAACGCCCCCCCCAGGGGCCCAAAACTGGCCCCGACGGGGAAATACCTGGTGCCTGCTACGGTCAGTCCAGCCCTGTATAGTAGGATCTGCACAAGCTGGTTGTGGCTTCAGTGAACTAGCGGATCAGCCTCTCACTCCAGCATACCGTGTGGTCTACTGGCGCCACCAAATTCATAAAGTCAGGAGGACCCAGAAGGGCCCTTGCGTGGATCCAGGGATGTTGCCTTGTCGGTTTGTTACTTTTGAGATTGCTGCCACCCCACCATGATCATGTAGTGTGGCTGATTGGCCTCAGAGATGTTGAGGAAGTGGCTGGCAGCTTTTGTTTTGCTTGTTCCGTCGAAGCCAGTGAAGTTAAGAAGGAAGGTTCGCCAGCCTAGTAAGATTGTTAGCTAATATTTTTGGGCTGTTTGAGGGTCTGTTGGGTCCGGTGGGCTGCATCAGGTTTTACTGTTGATTTCCCCAACATTAGCAAACCTAGCCTGGACCTTAAATGCAAAGAGTCTCTCTTTACACCACACATATGCAGGCCAGTGGCAGGGCCGTACTGGCCATAGCGGGCACCGGGCGTTTCCCCGGTGGGCTGCCAGGGTAGGGGCCGGTTTTGTTACTGGGGGGTGGCAATTTCGGCCCGCTGTAACAAAATCAGCCGAAACCGGCCATAGCAAGCAGCTCGGCCAGGGCCGGCTGAGCCGTTTGCCAGGGCTGGTTTCGGTTCCCAGTCCAGCCCTGGCCAGTGGAGGTGGCGGGCGGCAGCTTTCGGTTTCCTTGCTGAGCCTGCCGCCAGTGCAGTCCCTTCCCAGTGTGTGGATGACATCACGATCACAAGTCAGTAAGTGGGCTGATTTTCTTCTGCCAGCTATTTGAGGGTGGGCCTCCTAGTTTTGGTGCACAGCACATGGTTTTACTGTTCATTTCCCTGATATAATTAATAAACCTTGCCTGGAGCTTAAATGGCAGGAGTCTCTACCTTGCAAAACAGATATTCAGCATACCGAGGTGTCGGACGGGAGACAGCTTTCTTTCTCCTTGACACGCCAGCCGCCAGTGCATGCCCAGAAGGGTATTATGTGACTGGTCAGTGTGTAGGCTTAATTTATTTGGCTGTTTGTGGGCATAGCGCACCAGATTTTACTGTTGATTTACAACAAACATTACAGGCAGCAAGCTTAGTTGAATGCAATCTCCCATACATTGCAAAGCACTATACATAGTGTCTTGACAAATTCAAAACTTCCCGGGCCTTACTTGCAAATGTGGGCCACGTTTTAATTTCCTGATTTGCTAAAGGGGCGGCCACTTTGATTTTGGTGCCAGGGTTTATTTTCTGTCCTAGTCTTGCCCTTGCGTGGAAGGTATATCCTCTGCGGTCTTGCTAGCAGACCCAGGTGGTCTGTCTAACAGCTCAGGACTGGACCGTCTGCAGCTCTTCAGCCTGCATGATTCAGCACTTCCTGCTGCTGAAGTCTGGAGTCCCACTGTCTATTCCAGCCAGAGAACAAACTGTGTGTGCTAGTGGAGGGGCTCTGCAGTGAGTGCGTGATGCGGCATGTTTTTGGGGTTCAGCGGAGTCGGAGCAGTATCTCACATAGTGTGCTCTACCCTCACTCCTGTGCCCCAGCCCCCCCCCCCCACAACCGAGAGACTTCAAACTTGCCATCCGATTTGTAAATTATGTTGTTGAAGTGTTTCAACAACTTTCGAGTTAGCTTGGCATCACCTCAGGGAATGTGCAAATGTTTACTGTGGCATCTGTACTCTTGGTACAGGTGCACACTTAAAAGTGCCAGGCACCGGTAGTCTGCCATCTCAGATGGATGACAATGACAAGCAGCTGCCATACACTGAGGCTGCCCGACGGGAGACACACCTCGCTATCGTTGCTTACGAGTAGCAAGCCTGGCAGTAACTGCGTCTCTTTCACTGCTACTCTTGCTTCTCGAAAGCAAGGACTATAAGTATAATGTGCATGTTTACACACCGCTTGCAAGTTTTCGAAATCCATAAATAAAAGGCATTGTCATTTAAAATGCCAATAGCCCAAACTCTCGCAAATTCAAGACCTATTGCATTGCAAATGCTTGTTTGTTCTGGGTTAAATCGGATGAGGAGAAAATACGTCCCAGAAATTAATGCTGTGGGCCCCACCTGCAAACACCAGCCCAAAATAAGCACTGGCTATCATAATAAGGCATGAGAAAGTGCGACCTAGAATTCCGTTTGTCAGATGTGCGTTTTGGGGACAAAGTTCTAATCTCATGTTCCTGACCTGGCGAAATGCTGTGATCTTGGGACAATAGGGGAGGGGAGGTGTGTAGAGTCTAGTGGCTAGAGCTGCCCACTTTGATGCAGGTCAACCAGGTTCTATCTGGGCCTGTACTCAACATCCTGTGATTCTGGGCAAACGCCATAAGCGCCCTGTTAATTAAAGCAACAGATACTGTAAGGTGCAGTTACTTCTCTCGAGAAGCGCTCTGATGCCCCAGGTCACCTCTATTAAAAATCAGAGCGCTATATCTCACTTCCTGAAACCAAATCAATATTACTCACTCCAGGATTAGACATTTGCTGTCAAGTGGTGGAAGGCTAAATACGTTACCGAAAAGGAGCCATGGCCTCGGGCTGGGGGTTCAAGGTGTTCTCATTGTTCCCTGCAGGAAGTGAGCGAGGACTCCCTCGCGCCGAGGGGCCTGTCTCGTGAAACCGGACCCCATCCTGCCTTCTGCTGACCGGAGGGGACCCACAGACCAGAAGTAATTTCAACATTCCTGGGGTATTCCTAGAAAATACATGTTTACCTCAAGCCAGGCTGCTGCAGGGTGCTCACAGCTGGCATGTGGCCCTTGGTCTGTGTCTGGCTGTCTGCCTGCCTCAGACTGCAAGAAGCCCCTCGCCTGACTGTTTATAAACCTTCACAGATACTCACGTGCCTGCATGTCTGAATGCCTCCACCTGCCTAAGTGGCTGCATCTGTCTGCCTGCACTGGCGTGTACCTGTGATTCCTCTGCGGATTTTCTCATGCTTGATCTGACTTCTTTCATGCCTGCGTCTGGCTACCTCTTGGTGCTTGCATCTACCTCTGTGCCTGTTCAGTTCCAACTCAGTATGTGTACCTGCTTCTGACTGCAAGCCGGCTGCAGTGGGATGTTAACAGCTGGCACCTGGTCTTTGGTCTGTGTCTTGCCTCACACTGCCAGCCAGAAGCCCCTTCGTCTGACTGCCCCTAGGCCTCCATGACTGCGCGGGTATCTGAATGTCTGACTGTGTGAGTGCTTGCATCTGTCTGCCTGCACAGGTACATGTCATTCCTCTCCAATTGATTACCGCTCATTAGGTCTGACACTAGGTTGGCGCTCACATGGTTTCGGTGTCTTTCATTCATTCATTCTTTCATTATCTGTATACGTTTGGTTATGTATTAGATCCTGTATCATGAATGTTTCTAGATTTGACAATATCAATTGTCTGCATCGTTCGTTTCTGTCTCTCTGACAGCACTAGATATTGGCTGGTTAAAAAAAACACTGGATGTAATTCTTGACAATGCCATATATGAACACAATATATGCTTTCACGAATTGTTTCGCATTTTCAAAAGATGTCATATGTATCGGAATCATATGTATTTACGCATATATATTTTTTCAGCATTTCCCTGATGAAGGTTGTATAACCGAAATGCATTGGAATGCCATGATGCTGGGCTGAAAATTCAAATGCGTTCTGCACCAGAAAATAAAGAAGACTTATGACCGTTGCTCCATATGAATCTTTCATGTTTAGTTAGAGGTTTATAGACACCGTTTAAAGCATTGACGAACCTAATTACGACACAGTAATTTGTTAGTATGTTACTGTCTGATCATGTTTTTGTTCTTGTTTAGAACTGGTTACACATCCAATACTAATATTAAGTGTTTCATGGCATGATTTTGGAAGTACCTGTTGTCAAACTTTTTAAGTTTTAATCGCACCTTATAGGGCGGGTGGATAGTGCGCCTTTGCTCAGACTGTGGTTTGAATAACTTTTTGCTTATATTACTTAGCCTGTTCGGGGTTGAACAGGTCACACAAAGGCAGCACCCTTGATCACTTAAGTTTCACTTACAGAAATACTTTTGAGTTTAAAAACAAACTTTATAATTGCGGAGTGCAGGTTGTCAACCCTCACATTTTGGTCATTCCTCTCCAACCGCCATGCTTCAGCAGACTTCCTGCATGCCTGCTTCTGACTACTGAATGGTGCCTGCTTCTACCTGTGTGCCAGTTCTGTTCCGCCTCAGTCTGTATGCCTGCTTCTGATTGCAGGCAGGTTTTTCCCTTTGTGTATATACTTGTTTGTGTAAGTGCCTCACTCTGCATGACTGAGTGACTGCCTAACAGTCTTCCCTCTTCAATGTTGCCTGCTCACCTGCTTCTAAGACTCTGTACGTGCCTGTCAGAAGGGGCAACAAGCATTTACAATGCAATGGTCTCGGCATTGTTAAAGTTAGAGCTATTGGCATTGCTCATGACATTAATTTTGTTTATGTTTTTGTTTTTAAAACATTTAACCCCTTCAGCGCTGCGCGGATTCCCCCGCGGTGCTGAAGGGTTCGAGCGCGGGCGTGGCCATGACGGAACGGTTCCGTCATGAGCACAGCTCAACCGATGCTCATGACGGAATCGTTCCGTCATGAGCATGGAAGGGGTTAAAGAAACTGCATTGTTATTTACAATGTCAATAGCTTAATTACTCTCAAATGCGAGACCTATTGCATTTGCACCCACACACAGAGCCACACACACAAAGCCACCCACACACACAGAGCCACCCCCACGCAGATATAAATAAAAATGCATGATGTCCAGGAGTTCGATGGCGGGGGGGGAAAGGTTGTATGCAGGAGTAAGATGCGAACATTCCACAAACTCCTGGAAGTTACATAAGTTGTCATATTGAAAGATCACGAAACGTTACCCAATAAGGATACCTTTTTATGTCTTCTTACCTTTTTATGTATTTTCTCGGAAAAACCATATTGCTAATTAAAGGCTGAACTGAATATTTAGAACTTTATTGGCCTCATAAAGAGCGGCCTTTCTTCGACGAATAACAAACATGGTTTATGGGTTCTATGTCGATCAAAGCATTTGCTTTGTTTTACCTACTGACACGTGCAATCTACTACCTGTACATTATATTATACGGGATCTTCAAGAACAAGCAAACGGTGCTGTTCGTTACAGCCTTATAACTGGGCTACTTTGTAATAGGGATGTATTTCCGAAGAGTTGTGCAAATAAGCATAATGACATGAGTGGTGGTGGTGGAGTAATAATATAAACAATAGGGTGCAAGGGTGGTATTCCACGCTTTGCAAATGAGTGGCTGTAGACTCCTGAATACAGTAACTATAGCGCATCGTACATGAATTTCGATACCTTTGAAAATACGATGACAAATGCTTTCTCAAGGGCTGCCCAATATCCCTATCTATATTACAGGAACGTCGCCCCATTAAAGCCCTTATCTGCCATAATTCTGGACGAGGACAAAGCCTGGGACACACACAGTGGGCAGCTTCTGCAGTCAGGCAGTGTTGCGGGATCTACCGGGGCAGGATCTCCGCCCAGCTCCCAAGTTGGGAGTGCGGGAAGTAGGCTATTGTAGTAGGGGAGGTTCCTCTTGTCTGGACGCAGGCTGGAGAAGGAGGGCAGCCTTACCTCGGAGGTTGTTGTCGTCGATGTACGGCAGGGCCGCCCTTCTAAGAAATGCAGGTAATCTCCTATTCACATGAAAGAAGTGCAAAATACTTGTTCGAACTTCCCCATTTAAAACACTGCCGCGTTTGGTGAAATGTAAAGCACGCCGTTTATAACGCAGATTCTCAAATGCCACTATAACGTGTGACAAATTCTAACTCCTTCCGTGTTTTGCACGTACAGGTTTTGTGTCCCGTAATTAATAGGGCGGAACGAAACTACAAGTCCCAAAATACAAAGCGCTATTTTAATGATCACAGCTCTCACTCAGTTTACAAAGTAGCTCTTAGCCTATGTACGGAGGGGTATGAAATGCAAGTACGGTTGAAGTAATGTTGGAAGCTCTGCGTTACGGTGAGGTATTAGTAATCTCTCCAGGGTGAGTGCTGGGATGGAGCTGCGCAACAGAGGTACTACTAAGGTGAAACCCAGGCTTTACCTTTAGGAAGCAAAAACCTGCTCGGCTCTGCCCTTTCTGCTCTCCGATGAACGCTGTTGATGTGCAGCGTGCTCAGTTGAGGGGTTAAACTATGTGCGCCGGGCTCCAAAGAAAGCCCAGCACTTCTGTACCCCAGCACGTAGTGGCTGGCCACCACGATCGCCAGGTGAACGCTCACTACCGGATTCACCGATGTCTCCGACCCTCAAGGAAGAAGTTTCTGTTTCTCCGTATCAGAGCTCAGATGACTCCCGTGATGACAGCAGGGAAACTCAGCAGTGTAGTCAATGACGTTTAGGGAAACAAACCCAAACATCCTCGACCCACATAACGACGATATACAGGCACACAATAACATTAAAATGTATTGTTCAACACACATTGAAAAACTCCCGCACAGACTTGGACTTTGTGAGCTGAGAAGGTGTGAGCCCTGGGGACTGTCTCTGGAGGCCTGCAGGGGGGGAAGGTAAGGGGCCTGGGAAGAGTTGAGAGGGGTGGACGGAGGGGCTGCGGGGAGGGGGTGTCGGGGGGGCATTCGTGGGGTTCTTTCCGCTTCAGAACTCTCTCCGGATCAATGAGTATCTGGGCTTGGGAGGACAGAGGCGCTGCGCCATGTTCAGGGCTGAAATGGAGGCGGGAGGGGGAAAGGCGGACCAGCTACTGAGCTGCGAACTATTGGGAAGAAGTCCTGGAATATACCCCTCGGTTGTATTTCATCAAAATATCGTACATTTCCGTTTCCCCGTCGGTCAAAGTTGCGAACACAGGGCATGCATACCAGGCCCCCGCCTTTCTCCGAGGCGAAGCAGAAATGCCTCGGAGAAACGCAGCGGCGGTTTCGGATTCGGGGGCGTGTTTTTCTTTTCTCTCCTCTTGCCATTGGCTGAAGGAGAAAATGAGAAAAGTAGCAAAAAACACGACCCCGAATCCGAAAAGGACGGGGCCTGTTCGGAGAGACGATCCTCTTCTCCAATGGCTGGCCAGCATTCAAGAGGCCAGCCAATGGAGAAGAGGAGAGAAGAGGGGCGGGTTCAAGCCCCTCTTCTCCAAAACATATACTGGCACATGCATTAACATAGGGTTTTGCGATTCCTTAACCTCTTGAGTGCCCATGACGAGATGGTCTCGTCATGGGCCGCGGTTCCGCTGTGCCCATGACGAGACTATCTTGTCATGAACCCCGCCCACTAATGAAAGGGCCGGCACAGGGTGGGGAAAGGGCGGGGCACTCAAGGGGTTAATAGCGATTATTAAGGAATCGCAATTAAGGAATTGCAAAACCCTATGCATGTAGGAATCGCTAAAGAAATAGCGATTCCCACAAATTCCTTAATTGCGACTCGCAAATTGCGAGTCGCAATTAATGAATGGTTTCCCATTCATTCCTATGGGCCTCCAGGCCCATAGGAATGAATTGAAGATTGCGGGAGCAATTTGCGAGTACCAGTAGGTACTCGCAAATTGCTCCCGCAATTTCTAGGGTGCAAGGGTGTCATTTTGTGATTCACCCATAAACTCTTCCTCGGGGTCAATCCCCCCGGTAAGCCCATTACCTCATACTCCGAGGGTGATAACAAGAGGGCAAAAAAACAGGTCCATTCTAAAAAACTCTATTAGGGATGGGCTTAATACAAAAAAGGCAAAGCCTGCTACAACTCGGAAAAGCGCCATTGGCGATAACAAATATAAAAAGGTCACCCCGAAATCCACTGCCACAAGAGGGAAAAAAGCAGTCAAAAACGTAACCTTGAGTGCAGCTAAACCGTCCCAGGATAATGGCTTGCTCGTAAATATCCCTGATCAATTACCTATCCCAGTTCCTTCCCACTTTTCAACTGAGAATTTTTTGGAAAGAATTGAACATCTTATGAAATCCTTAATGTCTCCACTCATGGAAAGGGTAAAATGTTTAGGGGAAAAAATGGACAATATGGAAAAAATAATGCACACTTTTACTACTAGTTCTGGCCAAGCGGAAACTAATTTACACCCCAAGGACAAACAAAAAAAAATTAATTTACAGTCTGGTAAAAAAAGACCAACACCAACTCGCTCTACTACTCCGGTATTGTCCATCCCGCCCACTAACATTTTATCAGCTCCCCTGGGGATTTCCGAATCCAGGACAACAGGGGTAGCCGCACCACACAGGGATGCTGAGCCTGTAAGCAGTGTAACAAATACCACTCATACCCTAGGTCCCTCTAGGGACCGTTCCATACAACCAACCCCGTTGCAGTCTTTCTCACATATTGATTTACCCCCACAATCAACTCCTTACACTGTTGTTCTAGTTGGGGTACCAGAGCTATCACAGGGCAAATTAGAAACTTTTCCTGAGCTAAGAAATAAAGTTGCTCACTGGTTGAATAGGAATAGACCATTACCCATTTCTATGTCCGGAGAAATTCTATTCGCAAGAAGGTTAAGTTGGGTGGGCCACAGGCCAAAGGATATCTTAGGAGATTGTATCGTAATAAATTTCAGGGATAGGCGAGTGATCCATCATATCTGTAATTTTTTTCCATCGAGTGCTAACTCCAAGATTCAAGTTAGGGATCTGACTTTTTTCTATCCCCAACCTTTTTCTAACCTATCAGACATACACTCCCGTGATTTAACAGCCCTGGCTAGAAATGAGGCCCCCAGACTATGTTATAATATTCCGACTTTTAATCATTACGATCAACTTTCTGATCTGGAGAGAGTGGATTGACTTAAATCAGATGGATTGTCAGCTATGCCCTTGTGTAATCCACCTCCCGTTAGTGCAGAGTTGGACCATCTTCTTGAGGGCTTTGAAACATCTGGGTCCCTTTCTTCACCCATCGTTCAGTCTCTTAATCAGGCTGATTCTTTAAGACTGCTTCCTGACGGAGTGACCCATAAAGATGTCTCATTGCTTAATATTTTATTTTGGAACGTTGCCGGCCTTCGTTCAAAGGTTTTGAACGACCTCTGGCTTACTTTCATTCAGGACTTTGATATCCTCTGCTTTCAGGAAACTTGGGCTTCCACTGAAATACATCTCCAGGGCTTCAAAACATACTTTTCCCCAGCCTTACCTTCTCCCTCTGGCAGGGCCAAGGGGGGCCTGACTATCTTTGTTTCTAATACCCTCCGTTTTACATCAATAGTCCCAATAGCACTGAAAGCTAATTTTCAAATTCTTCTTCTTCATTGGAATACCTGTAAAGCCTTAGTTCTAGTGAATTTTTATAACAATCTTTCTGCTTCCGTTTTGGCTAATGTAACCAAGGAACTACAAGGTCATTTCCAAGAAATACTTTTAAAAACCCGCAAGGAGTTAGTTCTAATATGGGGTGGGGATTTTAATCAAAATCTTTGCACGCATAGTGATAATATAGTGTGCGGCATAGTGGATGAGAATGATGATCCAATACCTCACTTCGCGCACACTTCTACTGGTTATCTCTTTAATGAGATTTTGAGCGGAACTGATCTTACACTAGCTAATAATATGCTGAATCCACCCACACCCGTGTTACCAACTTTTAATGGAAGAGGCAGGCCATCCACCATTGATTTTATATTTCTTTCGATGGCAGCAGGCAAAGATCTTTCTAACTGCAGAACACACGATATCGCCATTAGCGATCATTATCCTATTAGTCTCGTTTTAAAAAATCCTAATACTCGAGAGAGGTTTAATATTGAGGGAACTTTAGCCCAAAATAATCTAACTTTAGACAGAATGAACGGATATTCACTAAGATGGGAAAAGGTTGAACCCATGGCCATTACAATATCTTTGGTCAAAAAATTGGGTCCAGTGATCAATAAATGTCTTGATCCAGGCATTTCTAACGAGGGAATCATGGATAACTTTGCAACACTACTGATAGCAATAAAGGATTCCCTATTAGTAAAGAAAAAAAATGGAAAACCTAAGGGATGGTTCGATTCTTGTTGTTCCAAGGCGCACAAGAATTTAAAAACTGTCCTCCTAAATAAGGCAAGGAATAGTAAGGAAATTGCAGCTGCCAGAATTAAATATAAACAAGCTCTAAGGCATAGGAAAAACAACCTAAAGAAAGAACTCCTCGATCAATTACATAAAACATCCATTCTTGGGGACACCGCTGCCTTCTGGAAGGTTGTGAAATCCCCTTTCCTAACAGATACTGCGCCAAAGCCAACTGTTGAGGTTGCAATAGACGAACAAACTTGGCTTGGATATTTTGAGCGGATATTCAGCCTCCCCTCAACCGCTGGCCCTTTAACTCCTTCCAGATTATATACCCCGAAATTCCCTCTGTCAATCAATATTCAATACGAGGAGGTGGAACAAGCCTTAAAAGCTAGCAAAAATGGTAAAGCCCCGGGCCCCGATGGGGTCCTAATTGACTTTTTTAAATTCATGACGGACTTATGGCTTCCAATTTTAACCAGGGTTCTACAAGCTTCTTGTGCAGTAGGCCCCATTGATTCCTGGACTAAATCAATTCTTGTCCCCATTTTTAAAAAGGGGGACCGTCACTTGCCATCCTGTTACCGACCTATTTCCTTATTAGACTCACTCGGGAAAGTGGCCGGGCGTATTATCCTAGAGCGCTTGCAGCAATGGGCACTGGAAAACAAAGTTCTTTCTGATCTTCAGTATGGCTTTCGCGAGGGCTTGGGAACTACAGAGCAAGCCCTTAACCTCTCCTTGATGATAGACAAATATGTTAGTGCTAAAGGAGGGGCCCTCTACTTGGCATATGTAGACCTCTCCGCAGCATTTGACTGTGTCAATCACACCAAACTGTGGATCATCCTGGAGAATATGGGAATAGAGGAGCCCCTAATACTTTTCCTGCGCGGACTGTACTCAGGTGCTACAGCCCGTGTGAGATATGGCTTGGGGGGTGAGGTGACAAAACCGTTTAGAGTAGAGCGCGGTGTTAGACAGGGATGCGTCCTGGCCCCATTTTTATTCAACTTATACACAAACGGCTTGGAGAAAGCCATGCTATCTGGGGCAAAGGACCTCCCCACCATTAACAACCGTCCCATACCGGCCCTACTCTACGCGGATGACGCTGTAGTTCTGGCGCGAACTCCGCTTGAACTGCAGCGTTCCCTCACGAAATACCATTTATTTATGGAGAACTTGGACCTGAGGATTAACATTAAAAAAACATTTATAATGTCCCTCGGGCCATCGAAAAAGAACAAAATGTCTATTTCTGTAGATCACCAAAAAATAGAGAGCACTAACACGTACCCTTACTTGGGTATTGTTTTCAATCAAACTTGCTCCTGGAAGAGTGCCATCGAGTCTAGAAAACTCACTTTTGCAAGAACAACTGCCGCTTTGGTTAATTTCGCCAGCAAATTAGGTAGACGACCCACTGTTGAACTCCTGGAAATTTACAAGGCAAAATGCATCGGTAGTGTAATTTATGGGGTGGGTGTGTGGGGCTACGCTATGATTGACGAGGTCCAAAGGGTGGAAAACAGATTCCTAAGATTCCTCCTTGCAGCCCCGCGGTCTACCTCAACCTATGTATGCCATTTAGAAGTAGGATTGCCCTTTGTAGCAGATCTAATAAGGATCCAACCTTTGTTACTATGGCACCGCATTTGGACCTCTATAGACACTACCTTTACCCAAGGGTTCATAAAAGACTGTATCGCCTTGGATAGAGTACATAAGGTTAGAAGGATTGCCTACGTAAAGAGATTCTTAAGTGATCTGGGCATGATCCAGTATTATCTTTCCCCCTCGAAAATTGCTGAAATTCCTAGGAAGCAATTTAAAAAGTTGTGCCTCGCTCAGCTTGAATCCCTGAGGTTAACTAGCGAAGCCCACAAACCCACAGTTCAATACTCCTTATTGACCCAAACGACCCTCTCAATTCAGCCCTATCTGACTTTTAACGTTACTGATTATGAGAAATCTCTTTTAACAAGGCTTAGACTGAATGTTTTTCACCATTCGGTTACCTTTCCTATCTCTAAATCTTGGGAAAGACATCTTCAACCTTGTCCTTGTGATATGAGTTCTTCTCAATCCACAATGCATACAGTAATGTTTTGTAAATTTTACAACGACTTGAGAAAGCGGTGGTTAACCCCGATTTTTAAAATTTGGGGTTTACGTAGATGTCGTCCCGCTTTCCTTGTCTTGCAACTATTGGACACCGAGTTGTTTGCTAAACAAACAGTTATTTTTTTGAAATTGGTAGTGAGACATAGGCAGAATTTGTGACTTCTTAAATAACTTCTTTTTAAATATTTCTTTTTTTGGTTTTAATATGTATCCTTCTTTATTCCTGAAAACCTTAAAGCTTTTGTCAATTGTTTTTCTATGTACTTTTATGGTTGCCTTTTTGGCTCCCGAATAAAGATTGATTTGATTTGATTTGACACCCTATTGCACCCATGTATTTGAACTCTGCACAAATGTTGCATACACACATGCTCTAAGGGCATGTGTGTGCGCAACATTAAACTTAGAAAAATGCAAAAAAGTGCATTTTTCTAAGTTTTAGCAAATTACCATGAAGTCCAGCTTCATGGTAATTTGCTCCCGCTAATAGCGAAATCGCTATTTTTTAAACTTTAATGCATTGCATTTAAGGAATCTCAATTTGGGATTCCTTAAATGCAATCGCTATTTAAGGAATCGCTATTTTGAGATTCCTTAAATAGCGATTTTTGCATTTGGGATGATGCATCCCAAATGCAAAAATACCGGTCGCAAAGGGGCAGATTCTGAGAATCTGCCAATTGGCGACCTAGGTTGATGCATGTGCCTGTAAATCTCCGGACTTCCGGTTCCGCCTTCGGCAGACCGGATGGTCCCTCGACCTAAAAAGGAAACATTAGCAAGGTGGGGCGATGGCCTAAACACAGAATAACACAGCTTGAAGAAAAAGTTGAAACTTGGTCAAACTTTGTGCAAACGAGTAAATGTGTTTCTAAGTGAAACAGCCACAGTTTGTACCCAAAAGAACATCTCTGTACAAGGGAGGAAGGTGTCCAAAGAGAAAGGGAGACGGGTGCACGAGTGATATGTTGGCTTGTACAGAGTGAGCTGCATTTAACTTCTGCTGTGATCTGCATTAAAAGCTTTCTGCTGCGGGCATGAGGTCGGTGTAACATGCGAGGGTTACTCTCTCAGGCTTACGGTAGCGCCCTTCCCAGTACATCTCCCTCCCCCGGCGGTGCTTGTACCTGGGCCTTACCAGTCACACTCTCCCGCTCTGAGCCACGATGTATCTCTATAATGGGCTCAAGAGGGGGCAGTGTGTGACTGCATCTGCCTGCGTGGACAATGCTGAAGGCCCGACGGCTCACCAATGAATCTTCTGCTTGCTACATTTCCTCGAGCTTGTTTTGGCCCATGGCTAGTTAGTTCCCCAGTGCTCATTTTAGGGCAGTAAAAATGGAGCTATTGTCCCTGTTAGAAAGTTTATTTGAAATGGCAAAATTTAATGTTGTCATTGATTATAATGCACATTTTCATATTCAAACTCTCTCAATTTAGACGGCATAATCTTTTAAGCTAAAAATGATGCTATTTTCGAGTTTTTTCGTTCGCTTGAGTAATTATGCAGACCACTGCAAGCAGATGTGTGAATTAAATTCGTGGGATTTTTTTAGTACATCTCTTTTGTAGGTATTCTTTGAAGTTAGCACGTACGCGTATGTATCATTTCCTATATTATCAAAAGTCAGAGTGGATTTTATATTGCAAAACAATGCTGGTCATGTGCTGAAAACATTTCTCATTGTTGACGGTTTCTTATACCATGGGTTGCACAGTCTTAGGGCCCATTGGTCACGTGGCAAATGATTCATGTCTGCAAAAAAATCTGGCTTCTAAAGAAAGTTTCACAAGGGATGGACTTCTCTTTTCCACCTCTTCTCCCCCTCCATTTCTGATGATCTTTACGATGCTCAGTTCTCCTTCCTACCCCCCACCCCCCTCCCCCCACACACAAGCCGGGGGAGGGGTAATCTCCAGCACAGTGCAGAATCTTGCCTTGGGGCATCTGCTAACACCTGCTGGGCCCAATAGAAAGAGAGGACGGACTGACGCGCAGGGCAGCAGCACGGCGTGCCCAGGCATGTCTGGCCAGGACGAGGCACTTTCGCTTTCTGCTCTCCAGCTCGCGCCTTTACGTACACGGTATATATTTATCTCCGAGGGCGGGCTCAAGGCTGTGGGAATCCCCGCAGTCTCCGCCCAGGCCGCTGGTATCTGAGGCACCTCAAGCCTACAGCCACAGAAGTCTACGAGGCGGCGGCGGCGGCGGCAGAGCACCTGTTGGCAGGCCCTGTACAAAACAGTGATCGTAGCACCCACAGCCGACTACGGAGGACAGGCAGCCGGGCACCGAGCGCAGAGAACAGGCCCCAGACCTCCCCTGCAGCTCCATGAGCAAAGCCTTCAGCATGATCCCGAAGAGGAGGTCGAGGAAACCTGCCCTGCAAATCGATACCATGTCTTCAGCCGGTAAGTCATGTATGCGAGCTCGCCTTAAGTGGTGGTGCTCTCCTTATCGCATTCAATATTTCTTTTTCTCACCTGTTTAGTGCCTAAAATGTATGTCGATTATTTAAATTTAAAATATTAGGAGAGTACTTGCGAAGCGTTTTGTCTTGGGGCATATCAATTTTTGAAACGATATGTGCATGTCAGCCCCTAAATGCTGTATAGGGATTGGTAATGAATGTTCAAGGAGACCCTGTAACCTGGAGTGACCCACAACTGCCATGTCAACCCTTCACGCGGCTCTTGATTGCGGATCTTAGACCAGCGTCGACTCTCCGTTGAATGGCTTGACTTGCAGGGGAAAGTCGAATACATTAAGGGCATCCCATTAGGAAAATAGTACATATCCCACCCGGAGTACATTTAAAATAGTTTTTTTTTCTATTTAACCTGTCTTTTGGGGGTCAGTATAGCTCACTGAGCTAATTTGGAAAACAATGTGCGAGTATAGGGCACTTGAGAGCCTGACTATAGGGTCAGGCAAGGACGAGATGAAACTAGGTCACGGATTGTTAAGCAGCAGATAATCGCAGGGAGGTGATGCCACGGGTAGCTGCCGTGGGTGGAGTAAGCTGCCACTGACCTGGATAATGCACTGAGTCACCAAGAACATACCAATGCAGGGCCCTTAAACAACCTGTAGAAACCGTCACCCTAAACCCGAGGTGAGAGATGGCGCCTGCCCTGGTGTGACCCGAACTGTTTCTCCAGATTGGTTTATCTCAGGGGGAACAACATCTGCCCCATAGGTCGGTTGTGTTCGGGCTGGGGAATTCCCCATGGAGCAAGGGTCGTGTCAATCTGAGGTGGGAGATGCCACCGTGTCCTTTGTTGATGTTTGCGTGTTTTTTTTCAAATGCGCCTTTTTTGTGTGAATTGCTTCGTCAACATTCTGCTTAAATACTCAACTGTTTTTTTATTCGTTTCATAAAAAATATTCCTGTATTTCATTTCGTTTCATAAGTATACTACTGTGTATAATTTCGTGTCTTTAAAATAATGTGCTCCAAAAAGTGCAGTATTCCAGTCTGTGGAGAAACAGCTGAATGCAGATGTTTTTGACAAAAAAACATTGAAGTGTAGAGTAGCATTTATTTCATGTATTTCCCAATAGCCCACTATATATCCAAGTAAAAAGAAATATATTTCCAATATATTTTTCATTTTCATTTCTAGTGCTATGCACAGGCTCTTTTTGTATCGAATGTTGTAGCAACTCCTCTGTTTCGTGTATTTTTTTTCAGTTTGTTCCTTTTTTGTCTTAGTGGCCTCACTTAGCAGTGCTGCTGTAAGCTTCCTATATGTTGCCACAACTTTATCTCCATTAATCTGGATATTTTGAAGCGTCACAGCAGGAAACCACAAATTTAAAAAATGATCAAGGTCAATTAGTGTCCCTTGACATATTCTCTGTCTCACCCATCTCTTGTGCAGCACAGTGATGTGTTATTTTTGTAACTCCACGGCATTTGAATAGTATTGACTAGGGATAAGTCGATGTAGTGAAACGTGACCAGTTGTAGTAATGTTTATTTTGGGAGTTTTTTGGAGACCCCGATTAAATTATTTTTGTGAAAGAACATTTGTAAAAATAGAATTGATTCACGCCTGAGATAGTCACATTTCTTATACGGTTATTCCAACTTCTCGATCCTAAACTAACTGCGACAGGCACACCGATGCAGTACTCCAAGTTAAAGTGCAAGTTGCCATAAAGTGTGTTAAACAGTGACCAATTTCTGAATTTCATTTTTTGTGTTGGGGAGTCGAGACTTTTTGTGAAGGCTCCGCTGTTGAGTTGCATGAGCGCTCAATTAGTCCCAGTTAGAAGGCATAGGTGCAGGATACGGAATTTATGAGCCTGCATTCCATCCTAGGAAGTGCAGGCAGAACCTTCCTCGGCAGGTTTCATTTTGTAAAGTTTTTCAATCCACGATGGCAGTATGGAGGAAAAGTCCACTCAGTTCTCGATCATAGGGGGGAGCAATCATTCCGATGGGTCTGATAACGAGCCCGTCGAAATTGCAAGCATCTAAACAGAGCCATTTTTAGCGTTAAAAATGTTAACTGACAAAAATTGTTGCAGAAGTTACGAATTTCTCCGCATGCTCTAAAGTGAAAATCATCACGTGAAGCTGCAAAATATGCAATAGACCTTTAAGAAGAGTTGATGCATGAATCATCTTGCTTAAAATGTCAAAGTCCATTAACTAATGTTTTTTTTCTCATATGTGTCTTGCAGACAAGAAAGCCATTGCGGACTGTGCCTCGCAGCTGCAGGAGATTGGCGACAGGCTGGACCTAAAGCAGAAAATTATCAATGTACTTTCGAAGCTCCTCAACCCTGGGACTTGATGGCAGCTTTCTGGGCAGAAAACCAAAAATATTTATTAAAAAGGATAAAAATGCTGCACATCTCTCATAAAAATACCCCAAAACTAAAAGGGAATACTAGACATGCCAGCATGCGGATAAAGTGATGGCGAGAGCCTTCCACGTTGAAGTGGTGGAGTCGAACATGAAGATGCACATGGCAATATCTGCGGACTGAAGGAGTGTGGCGAGTGGTACCCCACAGACTGCTGATGAACTGTGAACCATACCATAATGTGCTGCATGAAGGATTTGTCTTATCGAGGAGCTGCAATGGAGACTCTATTTTCTAATTGGGAAATTTTGCAGCATTGCACCTACAACAAGAGACATAACTGTAAATCCATGGGATGTGTATATATTTTTGAACTATTGAATCCTGCGTACTATGTACATGTTCTGAAAATGATATGCCATACAGTCCTGGCCGAGCACGTCTGATAAGGCCTTGATCTGAAAATGCTGGAATCTAATGTCAGATCGTGTGAGAAGCACAGTTGTTAAGAAATATACAATTAAAATGTTCTTTGGATACAAAAAATGGGAGTTCAAGTGTGCCTTCCCCGATTTCTATATTGGGCTTATTCTCAAAGCACACGGAAATGGACGTCTTTATTTATCACTGACGAATGGTATTTTTTCTTTCTATTAGAGCATTAAATTGAGTTTTCATTGGGTGTATACTAGTTCGATGATAATACATTGTTATTGTGCCATGCTTTTCATTCTGCAGATGTTGAGATCAGTGAAGCATGTTGGTGAATGTTGTGCCCTGCACACTTCCATACTGTTAGAGTTTGATGCGAAGGTACAGAAATAGTTGTGTGTTTTTAAAATATAGGAAGCCCCCACTTGAAAAATGGTTCCAGAGCTATTTATGTACTATTTTAAGAACCATCTTCTGGGCAGAGGCATTTTTGATCCTGAGTCTTCTGGTGTGATGCGACTTTGCCTTCACACTGAGGGTTTGTAGCAAGGTTTTTTTTTTTAGGGATGTGCAGATGTAGTGCTAGTAGTGTGCATAGCTTGGGTTTTCTGTCTGGGTCGTCTGTATGTAATTTAATGAGTGTGTGCGCGATAAGCAAAAAAAAATGTACTGGGTGTGGCCCAGTCACTGGCATGAATGTCAGCACTTCGAGGAATACCTGTTTTTTTTTTTTCTTTTTTTTCTATGAATGTAATTGAAAAAGTGCATGCGTGTAGAGGCGGACTGGACCAATTGATAAATAGGGAAACTTCCTGCCAGGCCAGTACCACCTGCCTGACTTGGGGTGGAGCGTGGAACATGGCTGAAGTTGCCTGACATGTGAATGACTCGCCCTAGTGCTCCGACAGCTTTTCAGAGATACATGCCTGGCAACAAAGATCACATTTTCCCTGTAAGACCAGACTACTAATGAAGATTTCTGTAAGAATCGTGAAGGATTTTTGTTGGTGGGAACTTTTTTTGTTTAAGAACTCCTACAGCACACTAAGTTTCACTGAGATTTTATTGTGAATCTGTAGGACCATTTTTCTACATTTAACAAACAGTACATCAAACTTTGTTAGATTAATGGGAAATCATGTAATGTGAGTCTTCCTATCATCACCACGTGGCCACAGTGGTTTCCGTATTGAATGCTTGAAAGAATGGTGAAGAAATAGTGTTTTGTTTGCACTTTCAGATGCACAAGTGTATCAACACAACATAAAGAAAAGATGTTTGTTGAAATAAATTAATTTACTAACTATTTATTTACAATTGTTTAATATAATTTGGTATGTATTTGTATTAGGATGTGTACTAAGATGATACATTGTACTTAAACATTCAAAGTAAATGTTTTATTATTTTTTCTACCGTTTTCTTTAATATGTTTACAACACACGAACAAAGATGCATTGTTTACAAACATTTAGGAATTTTACTTTGAAAAGGCAAAACTTCACTGTTTTAAAAACGTTTTCAATAGGTGAAACAGAACAGAGGTTAGAAATGTAACTGCACCCGTAAAATGTTTTTTTGAAAAGCTTCTGAGCGTATTTTTAAATGACCGCGCCCAATTCAATAAGCTGTGGCGTTGAAAGTTGAAAAAAAGGATGAGAATTGAATGTTCATATCTTATTTGTACTTCGGTGAAGTAATAAAACATTAATTCAAAGAAACAAATTGTTTGTATGATTTTAATTGAAAGAATGACATTTTGGGAACTGGGACAGTTATGTGCGACCGTTTCTAATAATATGGTGGTAATATTGTGTATTCTGTAATTGGCTGGGCCATCATAATAGAACCAGAGGAGCAGTCAAAATATGTTCTCTGTTACAGGTGAAGTCTCAGCCCCTTTTACCTAGTTAGTGTGAGAGGAAAATGCCTTGAGGTAAAAGGGGCTTCGTTAGTTAGAAGTAAAGGGGTTGAAACTTCAAGATTGCCTAATAAACACATTTCTGTCTGCCCATGAGAACGTTTGGATTTATTTTCCGAAGAGAACAATTTGAAGCCCCCATTTGAGCTCTGAATACAGACCACCCGGATTCATACACTGAGTAGTGGTATCATTTCTGTGTACCTCCTCACACCCAACGCACTCTCAAGTAGGCCTACTAACTATGTGAAAGTTGACTTTTGGACTTACACAGCCTGTCCGAAAGGAACTATTCAAAGCCCCTCTTTGATCCCAGAGTACAGACCACGTGGGTCCCCACTGTGAGTTTGGGTAATTTCTGTGTAAGCCCCCACCCCCCTCCCATGACCAGAAAACTGTCAAGTAGGTCTAGTAAGTCACACTGATAATGCCTAAAGTAAGCCTGATCCTGGGAGGTGCCACCCCTGCTTATGCCATCTCTCTTAATTCCAAAAAGGAAACAGTTGACATAAGGATATATAATATTGTTGGAGGAAGCCCCCTTACAAATACATGTGCTAGGGATGGTGGAATCATAGATGGGTTCGCACGTGGTAAACCTGCACCAGCAGGGCATGCTACCGTTTCCTATCCAAGTTTCTGTAATGGATGGGAGGCAAAAAGAAAACACTTCAGTCATTCAGGACTAATATTATGGTGGGGATCTTTGTGGCATGTGCCGTGTGTGCTATTGAAGGTGGTGTGTGCTTGCGGTATGAGACCCACAGGGACATACTAAGCTTGCTGCTTGAAAAGGTTCCAGGGAAAAGATCTGCCAATCTTCCCTATTTTAATGAAATATGTGGGCTTGGGAGCGGTTATGCCTTTGCCATCTTAAGATGCAGAAAGTAGCATATAAGCGAATACAATGGGGGTAGAGTGTAAACCAATCCTTGTACCACAAACATGATTAAGTGAAAGGTCTGTGTTGATGGGCTGAAGGCATTCCATGCTGGGGTCATTGAGCACTATGCAGTGATCCATGTTGCAGAAAGCTGGATGGTCTTGCAAGAATTGTACGCAAGCAAAATAACCCCCCTCATACTTAATGTATGTACCATCCTTGTGGGGCCCATCAGAGTCCCTATGTCTTAACAGAACCCTCATTCAAACTAACACCCAAGTCACCACAATAACACTAAAAGTCACACCACACCGAACAACACTGCCGCCTGTAATCACTGACCTCAAGACAAAGAGATTGCTTTCGCCACACTGATTCCCAATCTACTCAGCTAAACCCATAGATTGATGTCATTTAGTCTTTCTTTAATATCTGTGCATGGAAAATCACATTTCTGTTTTTTCATTGACCTAAATTAGCCTAATATATAGTAACCATTAAATCCAAACCTAAACTCCAATAAAAAAGTCCTTAACATTTCTAGAAATCATCTTAAAAATGAATGACTGACATACTTTAAAAAGGGGGAAGCACACACGGCAGATAGAGGGCTGTGCAGTGGAGCAGAGCAGTTTTTTTTCCAGAGACATCATGGACAAGCCCATCTGTAGTTCACGGATTTTGAGTTTGGCAGTACAGCTGCAGCTGAGCAGTCGAGTTTTGAAAGAATGGAGTGCCTTCATGGGGAAATGGTTACAGATGTAGTGGATCCCACACCAGGCTGATGTGAGAGAGAGAGAGAAGGCATGGTTCCTGGAATAGTAAGTATAGAATACATGGAGTGGCAGCAGTGTCTATGATGATATCTATGAAGATGTACTTAAAATGACATTGTCATTTTCTTGTTGGAGAGCTCAAGAGTGTGGCAGTCATTCTTTGCGGCGTAAATGTGTAGCTCTCATTTGTCAGGCACAATTAGGAACAAGTTGATGCTAATCAATAAATTATAGGCAAAAGGGATTGTAAAGAACACGAAGATGGTCAGGGGATGTGTCCAGGTGGTCTGTTCCTCCAGCTCCTTAGTTGGTGTTAGTGGAGATCTGGGTCAATGTGCAATTGGAGGCAATGTGGTTCTCAGCAGGAAGGGTCAGATTGGTCAAGCTTTTGCACCAGTGCAGTGTCATAAAAAGTGATGCAAACCAGCAGACAGACTTGGATTGGGTTTACTCCTCAGAGCAAATCCTGATTGGTGCTCAAAAGTAACCCGTAATGCAATGTAGCCCTCTCCCTTTGATGCAACATTGCCCCCTCAGCCCTGGTGAAACTGGTGCATCCGGAGGGAGTGCTGACTATTGGTGGTTTCTGCTTCAAGCCTTATGTTTTGTTATTGGGGTTTTGAATAGCGCTCAAATACCCAACGGTGTCTTGGCGCTGCCTTGAAAAAAGGGGCGAGTGTCTGAAGAGACCAAGGACCACCATTGGTTAAAGAGCCATGTTTTTAATGCTTTCCTGAAATGCAGAAGGATTTGAGATTGTTTCAGATCAAGGGGAAGAGGATGCCACAATTTTGCAGTACATAACACAAAGCTTCGTGCATCCCAACGGGTTAATCTGAATTTGGAACAACAATGTTTTTCAAGAACGAGGAGCATAAAGGTCTAAAAGGAATGTACCAATGAAATTGCTGCATGAGGAAGGCAGGTCCGGTATTGTGTAATGCCTCGAAGACGATGCATAGGGCCTTAAAAACAATTCTTTTTTTATGGGCTGGCAATGAAGTTGGCCTAGTGTCGTGGACGCAGAATGGTATTTGGGAAGACCAAAGATGAGGCGTGCTGCGGCATTTTGTAAAGTTTGTAGTTTAGCTAACATTTCTTGTTGTAGCCAATGTACAAAGATTCTTAGGCAACTTTTCATTTACAACATGTACACTATATCTTAACAATACCCAGAGCACATGTTACAAAAACCAGGGCGTCATAAATAAACATATCAAAATGGATGTATTTATTATTTAAAAAAATGTAATTATATTCTATTTATGTTTACAAATGAAAAAATACCGTCAAGAACTTACATCATAAATATTACATGCCATAAATATACCAACCGTACACTCTTTCATACACTCTCATTTGTCCACAACACACAACAAAGCAAGAAACACACAAAGGGCCATATTCTCAAGGAGCTATTGCCGAGTTATCGGCACCTTAACGCAGCCAAATTTGCGATAAACTTACCACCCCATTCACAAGCTGGTGCAAACAACCCATATCACCAGTTTTCCGGCGATAGCAGCCGCAAAAAAAATCGCCAAGGAAGACCCCGGCAACTATCGCTAATAAGATTGAGAGTAGGCGTTCCCGAGCAAAAAGCAGCAACAACACCACTCCACAACATTCTCAACGACCAGCCAGATCTGCGATAAGATCACAAAACATGCAATAAGGCGCGTTAGCACCAGGAAACTAACACCTGCTCTGACCTGGTACAAAGTCAGATGGCAGCCTGCACCACAAAAGAGAGCCCAGCCTAGAGCCACACCTGAAGAACAACAGATGCCATGGAACCACAGAACATGCATCCCCGAGCCCCAAGAGGGCAACAACACCCACCGCCATCACCCCCCCCACCCGGACACCACCTCCCCCCCCCCGCACCCCGGGGCCCCACTCCGGGCACCTCCCACCCACCCTGGACAAAGATATGTCACATCAACCACACTGAAACATATATCAAATAACCCTCATGATGTCGCACAATCACATCTGGTGACATGCATGTGTCGTCACAAAAATGAGCATCACACATTCACCTTCGAAGCAACAAATGAAAATGTATTAAAATAAACACAGAACAGAAAAGAAGACGCGTCGGCTCCCCTCGGGACAATCCGTAGGTCACAGCCTGCAAGACAAAAATCATGATGAGAAGGTGTGTCCTACGCACATCAAAGGACAGAGAGAGCGAAGGAGAGGGAGAGTGAAGAAGAGGGAGCTAGAGAAAGACGGACAGAGAGAGGGAGCGAGAGAAAGACGGACAGAGAGGGATATACGAAAAGATCGGGGGAGAGAGAGCTAGAGAAAAGAAGACCGTGACAGGGAGAGAGTGCCAACACTGCACACCCAGGCCACATTGCCCACCTGCTGCCACTGGTGTGTCTCCAACCACGTGCGGGAATGTAGTGTAGTTCACCATGTCCCACATCTGAGACTGACCCGTCATCTAAAACAGAGTCCAGATACATGAATGGCACAGTACACACAAGTGCACAAGACATCATCGCCTGACCGCCCCTGCACACCCAGGCAGCTGCACCCCAGCCCCTCCCGCCACCCAGCGATGCATGCCTGCCCCTGCACACCCAGGCATCACTGCTCACCTTCTGCCACCGGCGTGTAGAAAAGAGGGCCCACCAAATGGCGCTGCAAGCCACAAGCCCGGGGCCCACAGACATGGCACCCTCAACATCATGCAGCCCTGCTCCGCAGGCCACCAGGTCTCACGTTTGATGCTGGGTCTTGATTACTCCATGGCAGAGGACATGCCAGTGCACCCGGCCTCATCGTAGGCTGCGCACACGCTCAGCCTCATAAGTGCCACTAACTCTGTGATCCAGGAGGCGACGTCACGTGGCGGTAGGCCCACGCTGCCCGCTGGCTCAGGCCTACACTGCGGTCCAGCAGGACACACAAAACCTGAGCCATCCAGACCGCCGGAACGGGGCATCATCATGGGCTGCACACCCGCTCAGCACTTAAGGTGCCCCTACCTCAGTGCACCCAAAGTCACCGTCCCGTGGCGGTGTGCCTGTGCCGGCCGCAGTGTATCCGGTCCCACCAAGTCTGTGCCCCCACAGTCATGGACCCTCTATGATTGGGTATCGTGGTGCAGACACCATCATGTCCCCTCCGGGCCTGCGGAATATGATGTTGCAGACCCCTGGGCCTCCATGCCTACTTGCACACCACACGGATACACCCCGAGAGAGGTTGGAAATGGCGTCGTACACGTGCGCCTGGCCCTTTTTATTGGCAGGGTCACTTGTGCTGTGACGCGTGTGCTGTTGGGTGTGGTGTGGGTGTAAACCAGCAGTGAGGTAGTGGCCGTGGCATGCTGACCACTAGACCTGTGAGCAGCAGATCACTACAGGGGAGACCTGGCACATGTGGTATTGTTGTCCCCCCTGGAGTGTAAGCGTAGTGGGCTGGCCTGGTGTGTGCCACTCCATCGTAAGGGTTTGAACAATGACCCCGGGGCTCTGGGCGTGGTTCCGTATGGGGCTGGACAAGGAAGTAGCAAATGTGTGTGTCGCTGTTGTTGCGTCTGCGCCGCCCTGACAATAACCGACAATGTGTCACCCTGTGACCCAAGTCCAATGACATGAGCCACATGGATGTAAGAGGAATTCACTGACCCCACATTCATCCATGCTACCACACTTTTTTTTAAAAAACATTTTATTTATTGATTTTCAAAAGCGATACAATACAAATCAAAAAAGGTAACCAACAACAAAAAAGGAAAAAGACAGTAGTGTATGGGTGGCCATCAACACAATCCAATCATTAGACAGAGCATTGTTCTAAAAGCAAAATCACAGTGGGCTCAGCGATGTTCAACACAGTATACACAGACGGCAGGTGCCATCTGATCAACAAACAGACATGACGATTCACAATTTGACAGCAGTATACAATGATCATCCACCATTCTCCCAGGCATTACGCACAATTCTAGCTCCTCCAAGTCCCCATTAATGCATACATTTAGGTACAGTAATAGGTAAGTTAAATAGGCTCAACGTCGGCTATGGTGTCCACTACAGCATCAGGACTAGTAAACCGTGCACAAACCCAGTCAATAAAGGGTTCCCATATTTCCCTGGGCCTGGAGGTGGGTGGCAGTAGTTCCCAGTACGTAGCGAGCTGAGTCTGACCATACGTAACCTCCTTCACCCAGTCTCTGACTGTGGGTTTCCTCTTTTTCCCCCAATGCAGAGCTATCTGTCTTTTGGCAAATAGCAATAATAGTGCATGTAATTTGCATTTTTTAACATGTGTATCCCTGACATAGCCAAGCAGTCCATGCAGTGGGGACGGGGACAACTCTATACCCAGAATCTGGTTAATTGATTTGAAGATTTGGAACCAATATTCAGTGATGACCGGACATTCCCATGCCATATGGAGGAAGGAGGCGGCAAATGCCCCGCATCGCCAACAGCAGTCATCGTCTCTGAGTCCCATTTTGTATAGACTAATAGGCGTTTTATAGTAGCGATGTATAAATTTGAAATGAATTAGCCGAAGTTTATAATTAGGTGATAATTCCGTCATCTGAGCACAGCAGTATGACCACTGGTCGTCAGTCAGAGGGGGAACTAACTCAGTATCCCATCTAAGGCGAGCACTGGAGGCAATCACAGGTGCATCATTCTGCATATGAGTGTAAAGTCTGGTGATAAGCTTGAGCGGCGATGGTGTAACCAGCAAATTTTCTAGGGCAGCCAGTGGGGTAGGTTGGGAGGGGAAGTTGGCATGTAACTCCCGGTAGGCTGCGCGGAGTTTATGATATAAAAACGACTCGCCAAAAGATATCCTCTGGCCTTCCTCCACGCTTGGAGGGTCCCTAAATACTCCTCCCGGATAAAGATCAGCAAAATTATGAAGCGACATTGCCTGCGCTACCTAGGTGTTTATTTCATCTCTAACATTGGGAAGCATGGGATTCTGCGCCAGGGGGATGGAAGGTGCGTATAGGACCTGTGCGCCTGCTCTTCTACGTAGCCCATCCCAAGCCCATCTGAGAGTTTCAGGAGTGTCTATACAGTCTGTGGAACATTTATACTTCAAATACACTGCCACCTTAAGCATAACAGGCGCAACCGCATCTTTTTCAACAGCTACATGAGGCTGAAATGGCGCCTGGTGTACCCAATTTTGCAAGAATTGCGCCTGTGCACAAAAAGCGTACAACCAATCCCCCTTGCTTGGTCGGCAAGGACAATAGTTCCCAAGACACCCTGGCTTGGCCTTCCCGCCCATATCAAGGAGATCAGTAGAGACCTCAATAGCTTGAAGAAGGATTGGGTAAGTATGAGTGGAAGATGGGGGGCGCTAGGTGGCGCACAAGTGGAATGGCCGCCGCCGTGTGAGGCTCCCGCTGTCCAACGCAAATATCCTGTATTGATCCTATCCCGGAGGGGAATATATCTTCACATACTGGAGTACGAAGAAGCGCTACGACCAAGGAACGCACCTTATCAGTCTCAGCGTAAACGGCAGTGGTGGGTGGCTGCTATCGGCTCGGAGAGGTCCCGACCGAGTCGCGCGCTGCCGCGTCCTGGAGCTGTGGCGGGGACGAGACGCCTACGCAAGTGCCACGGCTCCCACGTGGGTTACAGGCCGGTGGACCGTAATGGCGGTGGCAGCGGAGCGGTGAGACCCGAAGTGATGCAGCGCCACACTGACTAGGAGCGCCGTATACAAGCCCCAGGTAGAAGTTGTTCAGTGCAGTGCTGGATGAGCCTGAAAGAAGAAATAGCGTGGGGGAAAGGGTCGGTGCTGCGTGCTATATACATAGCGGACCGGCCGAGAGCGGTGAGACAAGTGCAGAGATTAGACCACACGCAAGATAGACTGGAAGGGCATAAGCCTAGAATGGGTGTGAGGCAGGCTTGACTGGGCTGCCGCAGTGAGAAAAGACCCTTACACAAGACACCCCATAAACACTCGTTTTTGCACACACGGCCAGGAGCAGCTGTGCAGGCGGTGAGGCATTCTGAGTGTTCGGAGGGAGTGGACTGGAGAGGAGTTATACACCACCGCGCCACTCGACGTGAACTGGGCGTTAAGCCAGGAAAGTGCATGCGATGAGCCCCATATTGCTGAAGGAGTGAGACGCTGTGCAACACTTGCTGGTGACTTGCTGGCGTGGGCGCTTGGAAGTACTGGATAGCTGAAGGTGGTGCTTCTACACGCTGCACAAGAAGGCTTATAGCTTTTGGTCAGGTGCTTTGAGACATCTAGCTCTGTATCACGCACTGTAATCGGCCTCCACTGTATGCTACACGATGGGTAAGCCGAATGCGCGGCAACCGCGCCTTACCTTTGACGCAAAGAAGAACAATCAGCAACAGATGGCGGAGGCGGACAATGAGGCTGAAGGTTGCAATCGGAACTCCAATCCTCATCAGGCCATGATATGAAATTGATCCTGTTAGAGGTACGCCAAGGCTTCGCGATCATGGCAGATATAATGGACACGCTGACTACACACATGGATGCAATAGTTCGCAAAATAGATGGGCATGAGGCCTGAATAAAAGACACTGAGCAGCGAATATCAGAGACGGAAGACACTACAGCTCACATTCAGACTACGGTCACGCAAATGGATAAGCTACTAAAAATCATAGCTGCCAAGAATGAGGACATAGAGGCGAGAAGTAGACGGAACAATATACGCATCCTAGGAATACCGGAGAGCGCAAACACGGGTAAGATGGAGGAGTACATTGAAAGATTGCTGAAAGCGGTAGTAGGGACGGAAGTATTCTCTCCTCAATTCATTGTTGAAAGGGCTCATCGTTCCTTAGGGCCAAAACCACCTCCAGGATGCGCCCGACCTATCACTGCGCGCTTATTGAATCATAGGGACAGAGACGTGGAGCTTAAGGTGACGAGAGAGAAAAAACAGCTCCATTTCGAGGGGGTGCCCTTCACCATGCATCCTGATTTCACTACCCATGTTCAAGAGGAACGGCGCAAATCCTGTCTGTCAAGCAAAAGTTAAGGCAGGGCCAAGTTGATTACGCCTTACTTTACCCAGCATGCCTACAGATTACGCATCAAGGGGAACAAACAATCTACACGAAGCCTCAGCAGGTTGAAGCTTTCCTCAAACAGCTCAAGAGACGTACAAATACAAGTCGCACGTCAGCTGGCTCCTCAAGAGCGCAGTCGCCGAGCGTGGAATGAGATGTATGGAATGGGGTGACTATTTGATGCTCCTAATTGTCAATTATTACAAGAACAATAGAGCTTTGGACAGAAGGGCACATGCGAGACAAGCTCCAAGAGGCGCGGACCACGAGATGGTAGGGGCGGGTCGCGCTCCGCAGATGGGACACAATGCTTGCAAGCGACTGGACACCCTTGACGCTTACCCGGGGGCCTGAGTGGAACTGCGGGCAACCTGGTACAGCGAGAGGTACCTGTGGGCCACCTAGCGAGTTTTCCCCACACGGGTGATCCCCTATGTTTCTCTATGGGTGTTTTTGTTTTTTTCTTAACCTGTTTGTTTAAGGTTTTCGTTGTCATTCAAACGGGGAAGATTGTTGTAAGGCATTGGTTATTGGGTATTGGGGAGGGGGCAGGGGGAGGGCTACAGATGACTGGCATGTTTGGGCTGCTACAGTGGGAGGGGTCATTGATTTCCTTGGCAAACATGACATGCAATATGTTTTCTGGAAATGTACCTCTTTAAGTAAGCAATCACCATTTTATATAACTTCGCAATATCATGGTGGAGACAATATGATGGCCCTGGAAGATAAATCCCTGTTAAAGGTGATCTCTTGGATCGTCAGGGGCCTGGGGAACCCGAGAAAGCGCAGACAGATTCTAGCGTATCTAGACAGGCAACAGATAAACATAGCCTTGTTGCAGGAGACACATATTGGCCCACAATCCAACACCACGTTTGCTAATAGATGGGCGAGTAGCAGAATCTTCTCCTCCTACTCCTCATATGCTCGAGGCACAGCCATACTAGTCAAAAAACAGACACCTTTTGTATTGGCGGGGGTGTTGGAGGATCGGGGGTGGGTAGATACGTGATCGCATGGGGGCGGCTGGGCAGGGACTCGGTTACTATAGCCAATTGTTACGGGACGAATATAGATACCCTGGAGTTTTTTACTAACATATGGGGGAAATCGTGAATGTGGGATCCACCCATAAATTATGGGGAGGTGATTTTAATGTAGCCATAAATCCAGCTATGGATAGATCTAATACTGCTGCGTCTCACTATAACAACTCCCAAGCGGTGTTATAGGGCATAATGGAAGAAGGAGGGCTACTGGACAGTTGGCACTACACGCATTCACATGATAAGGAAGGGACTCACTTCACATCATACACAGGGACATGGGCTCGCATAGACTATGTTTTGCTTTCTAGGGGGTTAGGTTCGTCAATCCAGACTGTGGTACACCCTGCCAGAACATTTTCTGATCATTGCCCTGTGAAACATTTGCTCATGCCCCCAGGATATGACAAACCAAGGCCTAATTGGAGGTTACAGCCTACTGCGTTGTTAGATACGGTGTTTAAACATGAATTGGGGGAGGAGATAAAGGACTTCTTTCTGAGGAATAAGGGGTCAGTGGACAGTGTGGAGGTGATCTGGGAGGCCTTTAAAGCCACTATTAGAGGGCTCTGCATCTCCAAGAGTTTTGGTGTGTTGAGGGATATCCAGAGATCGCTCAGAAAGTTAGAACAAGAGTTAAAGGGACTTAAGATACGGATGGGAAGGGGAGAAATGGGACAGGTGCAGCGGACGTTCAGGGAGAAACTGACAGAGTATAAAGAAACAGCGACGAGAGAGGTTAAGTTCAAGGGACGGTATTGGGTTGCTCGCAGATATGGGGAGGGGGAGCGGCCAGGTAAGGCCTTAGCCGAGGTAACTCGATGCCCTCGTTTTTCTACTCAGATACTAGAAATTATGGGACCTGACGGGACAGTGAAGCGTGATACGGCCCACATACTAGACACCTTTATTACGCATTACAAGACGCTCTACACTACACAGCAGTCTGGGCAGCTTCATGGGGATATGTAGTGCTTGGGTGGCTTAGTGATACACAGAGGGGATTTTTATGCTTGCCGTTCGAATTGGATGAGATTAGGGAGGCCATTATGCAACTGCAAAATGGAAGAGCACCAGGGCTGGACGGCCTTCCCGCTGAATTTTATAAGAGCTACATTGACATCATGGCGCCTGTTCTTAAGGAAGTATACGAGGAATCATTGGAGGTTGGTGTGCTTCCCCCCTCGATGAAGGAGGCAATGGTTACGTCTCTCTTGAAGCCTGGCAAAGATGCTAGTTCCTGTGACTCCTACAGACCGTTGTCACTTATAAATTGTGACACGAAAATATTGGCTAAAGTACTTGCTAACCGGCTTACACTTTTAATGGATAAGCTTATACTCCCGGATCAGTCGGGCTTTGTCCCTGGGCGAGCCACTACTCATAACCTCCGCACCCTGTTTTCACTGCTCGGGAATGTGGCACCAGAGTTCCCGCTTGCTGCAGTCTTTTTAGATGCCACCAAGGCATTTGATTCAGTGGAGTGGGATTACCTCTTCGGTGTGCTACGGCGAATGGGCTTTCCTCCGTTATTCATCTCCTTGATCAGCCTATTATACCAACAGCCCATTGCCAAGGTGGTGATTAATGGTCATATCTCCCCTGGGTTCTCCATTTCGAGGGGTACACGGCAGGGATGTCCGCTGTCCCCACTCCTCTTCGCCATAGCGATTGAGCCCTTAGTCTCTAGACTATGGTAATACCATCAAGATAAAGCGTTTCATTGTTGCCTACGACAAATTCTGATCTCATTATACGCAGACGACGTGACTTTATATGTCCGGGACCCGCAACAGAATATCAACCCATTACTGCGGGAGTTCATAGTGTTTGGACGACTATCCGGAGTTACTATTAATTGGGGAAAGTCTCAAGTGTTTCCTCTTACGCCTACTGAAGTGGTGTGACACGGCTCTGCGATATCTGGGAATACAGGTGACCAGAGACAGGGAACACACCATACGGCTTAATTATGGCACAGCCATTACCCGGCTCACCAGTAATATTACCCGCTGGATCTCCTTGCCTCTCTCGTCTGCTGGTCGGGCATCACTAATAAAAATGGTCATTCTTACGCAGTTTCTTTATCTTTTTCTAAATATCCCTTATAATCCTGGCTCCTTTTTTTTTAAAACATTGCGCGCCGAACTGACTAGGTTGCTATGGGGAGGAAAACAGCAGAGGCTCCGGTGGTCAGTGCTCACAAGACCATATGCTCAGGGCAGGTTCGATATCCCCGATTTCGAACTCTATTACTTAGGTGCGCAGGCACACTACGCCTACTATTGGATCAAACCATCTAAATATATGCCACAGGTGGCTACAGAAGATTGGCTTGCCGATCCTATACCGTTGAATGGTATTATGTATGGTCCAGTCAGATCTCGTACGACTCCGCCCACCACGGTCACATTCACGGTAGATGCCTGGAGCCGTGTCTCAGGCCTGCTTAATTCTTTTTATACTCTTCGCGACTTCCTCTGTCATATCATCCATGCATGCCACTATTACAAGAAAGGGGATTCCACACGTTGTGTCAGCGTATTCATGTTGTCACATGGGGGGACCTTTTTCATGAAGGGTTATTTCGTTCTTCAGACCACTTCCTTCAGGGAATACAACCTTCACCTCTAGATATATTCCTGTATGTGCGCTTGCGACAGGGAGTCCGGGCGATTCTTCCCGAAGGAACCCACAAAGTTTGCCCCGTTACATCCTATGCTAGGATCCACAGATGGGAAGCACTTAGTATCAGGACTCTATAGATGTATACGTGCACAACAAGTAGACGTTATCAGTTCGGCCCGCACACAGTGGAATGAGGACTTGGGGATAGAGGTAACTGATGAACAATGGACATTCTGTTGCCTTCAAACTGCACAAATCTCCGCTAGTTGTAGATTACGGGTGATACACTACAGATTTCTTCATCGTTTGTATTACACACCTGTCAAAAAATATAGATTTAAATTAACTGACAATGATAGCTGCGAGAGATGTGGGAGGTCAGGAGCGGGATTTTTACATCTGGCATGGGACTGCCCAAAAGTACAGGAGTTTTGGGGACAAATATTTGGGGCCTAGATTCCATGACAAATAGCACATTAGAAAGAACTCCCATAGTGGCACTTCTGGGCTATACAGCACAGCTACCTAAATCCTATCGGAAATTGCTTGCCATCTCACTTCTGCTGGCCAGGCGACGGGTGGCCTGCAGGTGGGGTAGGGGGCGGGCCCTGAAGTTCAAGGATTGGTTGACAGACTTACTTTATTGCCAGGAGCAACTGATTGCTTATGCTGAGACACTTCCCCGGGCCTCTCGACCGAAGGACATATGGGGGCCTCTCCAGACCTACGTACTCAGGAGGGACTCAGATGAGCCGGAAACCCCTCTCTTGCGACATGATACTTGATTGTTTTGCATATAGGGCTTTTCGTCCCACACAGGTATACTACTTCTAGGCTGTAGAAATGGGTCATGCTACTCACTGTTATGTTGGACTCCTGGAGAGCGGTTCGCCATTGTCACTGCTGCTTCCACAAAAGGATAGACAGGGGAAAACGGAAAGAAACAAAAGGTTCTTTTTGAGACTCGCAATCCCTGGGGTCATACGGCTGGGCTGTTGTTATATATGTGCAGTATTGTACCATTGATGTTCCAAAGGTGCCGTCACTATCTCAGACTTGATTATGCAATTTGCTATGCCTACGTATTGTATAAGGAGGTATCATCAAATGTATTAGTATTGCGGGGTGGTTTGAGAGTGTACAATGCCAGACAAATGCAAGTTAACGTACGGTGATCGAAAGCTGTCATGTTGTTATCCATGTGAAAATACTAAATAAAAGGTTGAAAAAAAACGTATGAGTGGAAGATTCACAAATAGATATAAAAATTTGGGTAGCACAATCATCTTAGCCAATGCGATTTTACCTGCTAGCGACAGTGGAAGTTTGGCCCACAGAGGCACCTTTTCCTCCAACCAGGCAATGGCTTTACCATAATTTAAGTTCCATAGCTCTTGGAGATCCCTACTTATCCAAATTCCTAAATACTTCACTGTATCATTTTCCCACTTCAACGGGAACTCCGAGGCTACTGCCCTGGTATTATCAGTGAGAGGAAACATCACAGATTTAGACCAATTTATAGTTATACCAGAGAGGCCACCAAATTGGACAAATTCTCTCAAAATGACATCCAGATTGCGCTCAGGATTCAAGATATACAAAGTAACATTTTCGGCATAGAGTGATATCAAAAGACTTCTAGCTCCGAATCCTATACCTTTGTCCGTGTGATGCTGCCTAATACGAGCTGCTAAGGG
The DNA here is from genome assembly GCF_964204655.1 of Triturus cristatus. Lineage (NCBI taxonomy): Eukaryota > Metazoa > Chordata > Amphibia > Caudata > Salamandridae > Triturus > Triturus cristatus. The sequence continues at coordinate 236,090,280 of NC_140581.1, forward strand.
CTCCATCGCGATGGTGAACAATAAAGGGGACAGCGGGCACCCCGCGTTATATGGAACGGGGGGGAGATCATATCGTTCACCCGCACCCTGGCTAACGGTTCAGTGTATAGCAGTTTGATCCATTTAAGGAAAGGGGGCCAATTCACCCTCAGCATGTATACGCGTCTCCAAGTCCTTAATTTGTGTCTCAATACTACACAAAGTAGTCCTTATGGCCTTGAGTACACCCGCCTGTCGAGAGATACATTGACCCCTAATGACCACCTTGAATGCTTCCCATAGTGAGGCCTCAGTGTCAACGGTCCCCGTGTCGAGCGTGAAGTAATCAGTGCGTATTTCTTCCTTGAATACCTCATCTAAGAGTGCCTGTGGGGGCAGCCTCCAGGAGAATTCCTTCCGTGTAGTGTTGGGCAATGAAAGAGTCAGAAGACATGGCGAGTGATCCGATATAGTCCTCGGTAAATGCGTAACCTCTACAACCCAGCTGGCCATATCTTTTGTCATTAGCCAATAATCTAACCGAGACCAGGCACGACGGTTTTCCGAAAAGCACGTGCCCTCTCTAGTCAGTGGGTTATGCAGATGCCACATATCCACCATGTCGCCCTCCTCTAACAGGGCATTTAATACTTTGCTAGTTGCGGGGTGATGTGTCCTCGCTGTGCCCTGTCTGTCCAAGTTGTCATGTAGAATGGCATTGAAGTCTCAACCCCGTGGTGCAGCCGGTGGCTCTAACTTTAGCCCAAACGTCCTGAAAGAACTCAGGTGAGTCTGTGTTGGGGCCATATAGCGCTACAACTGTCAGCAAAGTGCCTCCCAAATAGCCCAGGAGAATTAAATAACGGCCATCAGGGTCTATGTAGACCTCCCTCTCCCTCCAGTCTAGGCCACGTTACACCAGCACTGCTACTCCTCTGGAGTAGTTCGAATACACTGATGCATACGTCAAGCCCCATCACCTGTTTCTGAGTTTTGTCGAGAGTTGGGATCGGAGATGAGCCTCCTGTATCAGGCATAAGTCAATATTGTGTCTTGTGAGGTATGCGTGAACTAACCTGGTCTTCCTGCTGTCATTTAGGCTTCGTATGTTCCATGTTAAACAATTCACCCTAGTCTCGTGTTCGTCATTAAGGTTACATATGTGTCATCGCTGCTCCCCATCTGACATAAAGATCTGTCTCTAAGTCCTGCAGCAATCCAATCCCTTAATGGCCGTACACCAACAAACAAACCCAAAACAACCCCTTGCCCAAACCCCCCCCACCCACATCAACCCCCCAATCAGGTTGAGGCATGATCCCCCCCCCAGAAAAGACTCAAAACAGAATATTTCAGGGAAATTTCCCATGGGGACGTATGAGTACCGGCACACTTCCCTACCGTAGCAGGGCGGCCAAGAAACTGCAAGAGACTAAACCTGCAATGTGACTTACTAAACAATGTATGCGGACGTAAGGTAAAAGTGACTGACACCATCCCCCGTCATGCAGTTACAAGCAAATATCCCTCTCCAGCCGCCGAATCAAACTAATGCAAGCAAGTGTAAGTGTGTAGGTACATATGAGACCCAGCATATATACTGCTGTAAACTGCGATAAAGTATTTTAGCAATAAAAAACAAATTACAATCATATGTCACATAGAAAATCAAAAGGCAGTCTCCTGAACCTAAACACAAAGAATAACATTGTCCAAGATTACGAGCAAATATTGTATGAATGAGGTACAAAGATTACAATACCCCACTATTCAGTCATTGTCACATAGCTGACGATCCGTTGCTTTGGCCGAGCCCAGGCCAGTCTTGTTCCGCTTTTCACCCACGTGTTTGGCAAATTTCAAGGCAGATTTGGCGTCTGTGAAAAAATGAGCAGTCCCATCATAAGAAACCTTAAGTTTAGCAGGATAGAGCAGAGCATACGGTATCTGCGCCTGCATTAGGATCTTCTTTGCTGGCAAGAATTCTCTCGTAGCTGCCTGCACCGCAGGGGTGAAGTCTGGGTAGAAAGCAACTTGGTTTCCTTGATGTATTATTGTTCTCATCGTGCGAGCCTGGCGCAACACCACATCTCGATCCTGATAGTTCAAAATCTTTGCCAATATGGGCCGTGGAGGGGACCCCACCGGTGGTCGTGCTTCCAGAGTACGGTGGGCACTCTCCACCGCAAAGACCGGAGACAGGTGCACGGCAAAAAGGTCCCTAAGCAGATGCGCCACATGGACTTTCATCTTTGTAATCGCCATCGTCTCCGGCACTCCAGTGATGCGTGGATTGTTTCGACGCGATCTGGCCTCCAAGTCTTTGTTCTTAGCTCGGATCACATTTAGGAGCCGGTCTAGCTGTGACATTTGGTCCTTGGTTTCCACCTGAAACTCATGAATGTCAGTATGTTTATTTTCTAAGACATCCAGCCTATGTTCGTGCACTCCGACCTGAGTTTTCACCGATTCCATCTGTGTTCTTAAGGTGTCCAATTTGGCGTCAATAGTGCGCAGGCTGGAACGCATCTCCAACATAATTGCTTGCAGGTCTGCGCCCTGGTCTTCGTTGTGCCCAAAAGCGGACCCGCCCTGGTCTTCGTTGTGCCCATCAGCGGACCCCCCAGCGGCCGTCTCTGTGTCCGACTCCTGTTGCCTAATGGATCGTTGATGCTCAAAATTAAGTTTGGGCTGTTTGGCATCCTGTTTTCCCATGGTGAGGCGGGGTAACCAGCACTTCCACTGCACCGTAGGTTCCTGGCACACAACCTTCAAATGCAGGCGTCGCGGTCTACCCACACAAAATGCGACTCTCCGGTGCCCACAGGTAACCAATATATAGTATGACTTATCAATTAGCACCACAGATCCAGCCGAAGTCGCTTATGGCATAGAACATCTAGGGCCTCACCTCCGAGTACGACCAACAACAGGTAGCTCACCAAGGCACAGACACCACGCCACTGTAACAAGACTCACCACGTCATATCCACGTATACTATGGCGGGATTCTCACAGGCTAGACGACAGATCATCCATGTTACTCAATCTACATCAACCACTGAGAGTCCTCTCACCAGCCCATATAGTGCGTTGGAATCGCAGAATGGCGGGAGTCCAGAGCGCTAATGTCGATGTGACTCACTAGCTCCAAGTCCTCGGGGTGACCCTCTATCATATCGCCGGGCTCTCCTACCGCGCAGAGCGGCTTCTCCAAGTGTTCAGCTGGCCCACGCTGTGCAGTGTTTACAGGCGTCGTTGCTCCGGCAATATGGGCAATGTTACCGCTGCACAGTTAAAATGGCGCCGTGGTGGTGTAGCGCCGCACCAGCTCACCAGACCTCCTTTAGCCACTCACCGGGCAGCGGCAACAATGACGGGCCTCTGCGCGTCTTCCTTCCACAACTGGCCACTACCCAGCCGGGTTGGCCGACACTCCTGTTTAGGCCTGCGCTAAATCCACGGTCTCACGTAGAAGGGGGCGGCCGCATCGCGGCTCCACAAAGAACTCGCCTCACCTCGCTCTCCTCATCGCGGCTTCTGGAGGTCACATCCAATCAAGCAGACCTTGTGTTGGGAACGTTCTCTGTTGGATGGCGGCATTGTCGGGTCGCTCCACGCCTTATCCCAGGATCCGACAGCAGCAGCACCGGCGTGATTCGCCAGACCCACCTAGGCCCGCAATGGATCCTCGGCTTTGAGTGCTCAAGGCGGCCGGGTCTTGGCTCCAGCAAAATCTGTCTGTAGTACCCTCACCACACTGCGGAGCACAAATCTCAGCGATCTGGCATCGGACACGGCCCAATCTCCCTCCGCTTGTGGCCGCAAGTATTACGCCTCCAGCGATGTTGTCAAAGCAGAAATTTGGCTCTACATAATTAGCGAATTTATGAAGGATGGGTTCTCGGCCGGCGGAGCTCGCTCACAGAGCAGCCATTCCGCAGCACGGCAAGCCACGCCCCCCCATCCATGCTACCACACTTGAAAGACCATAGAGACGACACATCTGTGTTATTCGGAATGTTTAATGCACATTCAGTGGAGTGTTGCATCTGGGGCAGTACAGGGCCATGCACGCCCCACTTTCAAATGTTAGCCCGTGGAGGGACAGACAGAGTCACTCAAGGAATGACCAGTCCAAAGGAAGTGGAAGAGTTCAGTCCACAGTCTAATAGCAGTGTCATTGGCGATCAAACAGGTTATGGCAGTCCTTGTCGAGGTCCAAGGTGAGTGTCGCAGAGTGTATCGGGGGACAGTGGAAGGTGATGATGCAGATGGCAGGACCAAGCTGAAACCGTCCGTGATCCGGAGATGGATGCTACTGCGTCCTTCTGACCACGAGGGCAGATTCATCCGCATCTTTGTCCTCTGCTGTGTCATGTGCCTCACGTGTGGGTGGTGCTGGCCTTCCTCCAGCACTGTGTGGCAGTGACACCTCAGGGGCCGGAGGTGGAATGTCTGCCGCACTGTGTGGCACTGACACTTCAGGGGAAGGAGATGTGGATGTAGTGGTAGCAGCAGCCATGAGGATGGTTTTGAGGTCATTGTGGAACCCAGCTACCTCTCACCGGTGTGCAACCGTGGCAGCCCTTTTTTAAGCATTGGCCCGCACCATGTTCTCCATGAGCCTCCGCATGAGTCCCAACTCCCGGGCGAGCTCGCTGGAGCCACTCTGACTGGACAGTCATTCTTGTCTCACAGTCAGGACTCTGGCGATGTCAGCCATGGTTCATTGGAGGGCATGGAGCAGACTGTCGGTGTCCGTTAGGGACCATGAGTGGTCCCTGATGGGACTTAGACACCCACGTATGGCATCTAGTTTGTCTGCCATGCGGTCAAAGCCCACCCACACCTGTTCAGCCAGCTGCTCCTTGGATCCAAACACACGGCGTTGGAAGGCCATGTGTTCTTCTTGGGTTTCCTGGGAGGCAGCCGTGGCGGTGGGTGCTGCCTGCAGTGTGGTCTGTGCAGGGTTGCTGCAGCTGGGCTGCCCTGCTCCTGGAGGTGTGCTGCGGAGACTGTCAATGAACTCTTGGAGGGCGTCGGAGTGAAAGGTGTCGTGGTCCTCTTCGTCATCAAAGAAGAGAGGTTGGGACTGCTCTGCAGGAGGTGGTGATTATCCCTCTGCAATGTGAAGGGGGATGCAGTTTAACAATGTGTTCACATGTGTGTAGTCGCATTTACATACAGACTGCATGACTGTGTACATCGTGGCTGTTTTGGAGGGGCTGCCCATTTGCTGCAGGACTGTGGACATTTCGACAACATCACAGCTGTGTGTTTGTACGTGTACGTTACCAAATCACATTTCCCTGCAATGCCACGTGTGATTGGCCAGTGTCTACACCCAGTCGGCACCAGCTGTATCCTCTGTTCTGTGGTGAGAGTGTGGCGGTTTGTGCCACTTCGTTGTCACTGTTGATGTGCTGTGCACGTGATGTCTGTGTACCGCGTTTGGGGGGAGTCGCCCCTGCTGCTCTGATTTTGCTGCCCCTTATCCCTTACATGTGGTGTGCCTCTGACTTCTGTGCTCATACAGTGCTGAAATGTTGCATACTTGGGTACATAGTCCTCTTGGTGGGAGTTGGGGTCTGGGGCATGGTTTGTCTGATAATGTGCTGTACTTACTTGTGCATGTGTGCCATTGTGTCCATCTCCCCCCGTCCCCCCAGTCCCTGGTCCTTACTCACCCTCTTGCTGTTGTGTCCGGTCCTGTTGAGCAGTGTCCAGTCCCCCAACTCCAGCCACCCTCTCCCCACTGATGACTGTTGACACCATTTCCTCCATGTCGTCCAGCTCCTCCTGTGGCGCAGGACTGCCACTTCTAGTCTGCATTGCTGCCTTCCGGTTGTTGGCGAGTTTCAGCTTGGTTTTTCGCTTGACGTCATTCCAGCGCCTCTTGACCTCGTCCATTGTCCTCTTCAGGACTCCAACTGCATTCACCTTGTCCACGATGGCCTGCCATAGTCCATATTTTGTTGCCAATGACACAGTGGAGGTAACGAACAGTTGTTGATGGTGTTCGACCATCTCCGTTATCAGGATCCTGTTCTCCTGCGGACTGAATCGCTTCTTCCTGCTCTTCTTCTCATTGGCCTTCCCTGAAGCCGAGGTCCCAGGCAGGTCCTCCGGGGGGCTTGTGGGGTTCTGGATCCCCTCCATACTTGTTTTGGCAACATCCATGGTTCTTCGCTGTAGTTTGGCATTTGTCTCTTTTTTTCTACTTTTATGGTGATTTTTCCTGCCTGACGAGTGTGGATTGCAGGCCTGTGGCCGGTTTTCGCTGATTTTTTAATCGCGATTGGCCTCATCGCAGCTTTTTTTGCGCTAGTGTTTCACAGTTTTGCGGCGTGGCGTTGATTTTAACGTGGCCATTTGATGCGTTGTCTGGTGACTGTCGCATTGTACCGCCGTGTTGTGAATACCTGGTTAACAAGGCGTAAATTTCCCGCGATGTACTGCGATGTTGAGGGTTGTGTTAAGTAACTTTTGTGATGGTTATCACACGTTCTTGAGAATATGCCCCAAATTGTTTTTGGTGACCAAGTTCATCTTATAGTCACGATGAATACATATAATGTATGGTACGACTGAACTAGGCAACAAACATAGACCACATTTCTTTTTAACAGTAGAACTAATTGTTGATCTGAATCTCTAGCAGTGGCCATTAGTTAATATATTTTATTCAAGTCACTGTACAAGCCATTATAATAATCACGTTTGGACAGAGCTAATGCCGATATACCAGATTTTTGAAGATTTGTGGGAATGTAGGGTAGCATTTTCCTCAAGATCTTCAAAAGGTAGAAAACCAAAGTAGCCATATGATTAACCTGATTTTGAATGAAAGTAGTTTGTCAAAAATGGCACCAAGATTCTTTACCATTTCCACTCGGGGCAGGACTGGACCTATATCTTGTGGCCGCCATCAGTCAGGAGACCAAAAGTTGGTGTTGGGCCAAATCCCATCCTTTCCAAAATTCTGAAGAGATATGGCCATTCAAGCGAGTCGAATGCCTTTGTGGCATCTAAGAAGACCGCCGCTGCCTGTACATTAGGGTGTAAGTAATGTAAAACTGAGAATACCGTTCTGAGGTTGTGAGAACTGGATCTACCGGGTATAAAGCCCGACTGATCCGGTAGCGCTATTATGGTGAGTAGAGGTTGCAGCCTATTCGCTATCAGCTTTGCCAAAATTTTAACGTCCACATTGATAAGTGACAGTGGTCTGTAGGAGTCCAGGTCAGTTTCCGATTTGCCTGGCTTTAGTAAAGTAATAATGCTAGCTTTGCACATTGACTGAGGTAATATACCTGTGTCATGTGCTTCACCATATACCGCGAGCAGTTTGGACGCCAACTCCTCCACATAGATTTTGTAGAAGGCGGTTGTCAGACCATCCGACCCAGGGGCCTTATCTAGAGGCAAACTAGTGATAACATCTTTGACGTCTTCAACTGTGAACGGTAGGTGCACATATTCCCTGTGCCTATCATTAAACCACACCAGCGCCACGGAGTCCAGGAATTCTTGCACACATTCCGGGCAGACAGTTTATTTAGCTGTGTATAGATTGGTATAAAACGAAGAGAACTCATTTAGGATGGCTGAGGAGCCCCTGACAGTGTCCCCACTTCGATTATTAATTTCGGGGACAAAGGCCATGGAACGCGGGGCTCGAAGCATACCAGCCAGTGTCCGCCCTGGTCTATCTCCCTCCCCATATCTCCGGGCTTCAGCATATTTCCCAAGGAATTTTACCTCCCTTTGCGCCTCCTCCTCATATTCTAGCAGCTTAACCTTTAGCTCAGCTAAAAGGGCGGACTCACCCTCAGCATGTATACGCGTCTCCAAGTCCTTAATTTGTGTCTCAATACTACACAAAGTGGTCCTTATGGCCTTGAGTACACCCGCCTGTCGAGAGATACATTGACCCCTAATGACCACCTTGAATGCTTCCCATAATGAGGCCTCAGTGTCAATGGTCCCCGTGTCGAGCGTGAAGTAATCAGTTATATCAGTGCGTATTTCTTCCTTGCATACCTCATCTAAGAGTGCCTGTGGGGGCAGCCTCCAGGAGAATTCCTTCCGTGTAGTGTTGGGCAATGAAAGAGTCAGAAGACATGGCGAGTGATCCGATATAGTCCTCGGTAAATGCGTAACCTCTACAACCCAGCTGGCCATATCTTTTGTCATTAGCCAATAATCTAACCAAGACCAGGCACAACGGTTTTGCGAAAAGCACGTGCCCTCTCTAGTCAGTGGGTTATGCAGACGCCAAATATCCACCATGTCGCTCTCCTCTAACAGGGCATTTAATACTTTGCTAGCTGCGGGGTGATGTGTCCTCGCCGTGCCCTGTCTGTCCAAGTTGTCATGTAGAATGGCATTGAAGTCTCAACCCCATAGGGTTGTGGTGCAGCCGGTGGCTCTAACTTTAGCCCAAACGTCCTGAAAGAACTCAGGTGAGTCTGTGTTGGGGCCATATAGCGCTACAACTGTCAGCAAAGTGCCTCCCAAATAGCCCAGGAGAATTAAATAACGGCCATCAGGGTCTATGTAGACCTCCCTCTCCCTCCAGTCTAGGCCACGTTACACCAGCATTGCTACTCCTCTGGAGTAGTTCGAATACACTGATGCATACGTCGAGCCCCATCACCTGTTTCTGAGTTTTGTCGAGAGTTGGGATCGGAGATGAGCCTCCTGTATCAGGCATAAGTTAATATTGTGTCTTGTGAGGTATGCGTGAACTAACCTGATCTTCCTGCTGTCATTTAGGCCTCGTATGTTCCATGTTAAACAATTCACCCTAGTCTCGTGTTCATCATTAAGGTTACATATGTGTCATCGCTGCTCCCCATCTGACATAAAGATCTGTCTCTAAGTCCTGCAGCAATCCAATCCCTTAATCGTCGTACACCAACAAACAAACCCAAAACAACCCCTTGCCCAAACCCCCCCCCACCCATATCAACCCCCCAATCAGGTTGAGACATGATCCCCCCCCAGAAAAGACCCAAAACAGAATATTTCAGGGAAATTTCCCATGGGGACGTATGAGTACCGGCACACTTCCCTACCGTAGCAGGGCGGCCAAGAAACTGCAAGAGACTAAACCTGCAATGTGACTTACTAAACAATGTATGCGGATGTAAGGTAAAAGTGACTGACACCATCCCCCGTCATGCAGTTACAAGCAAATATCCCTCTCCAGCCGCCGAATCAAACTAATGCAAGCAAGTCTAAGTGTGTAGGTACATATGAGACCCAGCATATATACTGCTGTAAACTGCGATAAAGTATTTTAGCAATAAAAAACAAATTACAATCATATGTCACATAGAAAATCAAAAGGCAGTCTCCTGAACCTAAACACAAAGAATAACATTGTCCAAGATTACGAGTAAATATTGTATGAATGAGGTACAAAGATTACAATAGCCCACTATTCAGTCATTGTCAATTAGCTGACGATCCGTTGCTTTGGCCGAGCCCGGGCCAGTCTTGTTCCGCTTTTCACTCACGTGTTTGGCAAATTTCAAGGCAGATTTGGCGTCTGTGAAAAAATGAGCAGTCCCATCATAAGAAACCTTAAGTTTAGCAGGATAGAGCAGAGCATACGGTATCTTCGCCTGCAGTAGGATCTTCTTTGCCGGCAAGAATTCTCTCGTAGCTGCCTGCACCGCAGGGGTGAAGTCTGGGTAGAAAGCAACTTGGTTTCCTTGATGTATTATTGTTCCCATCGTGCGAGCCTGGCGCAACACCACATCTTGATCCTGATAGTTTAAAATCTTTGCCAATATGGGCCGTGGAGGGGACCCCACCGGTGGTTGTGCTCTCAGAGTACGGTGGGCCCTCTCCACCGCAAAGACCGGTGACAGGTGCGCGGCAAAAAGGTCCCTAAGCAAATCCACCACATGGACTTTCATCTTTATAATCGCCATCGTCTCCGGCACTCCAGTGATGCGTAGATTGTTTCGACGCGATCTGGCCTCTAAGTCTTTGTTCTTAGCTCGGATCACATTTAGGAGCCGGTCTAGCTGTGACATTTGGTCCTTGGTTTCCACCTGAAACTCATGAATGTCAGTATGTTTATTTTCTAAGACTTCCAGCCTATGTTCGTGCACTCCGACCTGAGTTTTCACCGATTCCATCTGTGTTCTTAAGGTGTCCAATTTGGCGTCAATAGTGTGCAGGCTGGAACGCATCTCCAACATAATTGCTCGCAGGTCTGCGCCCTGGTCTTCGTTGTGCCCATCAGCGGACCCGCCCTGGTCTTCGTTGTGCCCATCAGCGGACCCCCCAGCGGCCGTCTCTGTGTCCGACTCCTGTTGCCTAGTGGATCGTTGATGCTCAAAATTAAGTTTGGGCTGTTTGGCATCCTGTTTTCCCATGGTGAGGCGGGGTAACTAGCACTTCCACTGCACCGTAGGTTCCTGGCACACAACCTTCAAATGCAGGCGTCGCGGTCTACCCACACAAAATGCGACTCTCCGGTTCCCACAGGTAACCAATATATAGTATGACTTATCAATTAGCACCACAGATCCAGCCGAAGTCGCTTATGGCATAGAACATCTAGGGCCTCACCTCCGAGTACGACCAACAACAGGTAGCTCGCCAAGGCACAGACACCACGCCACTGTAACAAGACTCACCACGTCGTATCCACGTATACTATGGCGGGATTCTCACAGGCTAGACGACAGATCATCCATGTTACTCAATCTGCATCAACCACTGAGAGTCCTCTCACCAGCCCATATAGTGTGTTGGAATCGCAGAATGGCGGGAGACCAGAGCGCTAATGTCGATGTGACTCACTAGCTCCAAGTCCTCGGGGTGACCCTCTATCATATCGCCGGGCTCTCCTACCGCGCAGAGCGGCTTCTCCAAGTGTTCAGCTGGCCCACGCTGTGCAGTGTTTACAGGCGTCGTTGCTCCGGCAATATGGGCAATGTTACCGCTGCACAGTTAAAATGGCGCCGTGGTGGTGTAGCGCCGCACCAGCTCACCAGACCTCCTTTAGCCACTCACCGGGCAGCGGCAACAATGACGGGCCTCTGCGCGTCTTCCTTCCACAACTGGCCACTACCCAGCCGGGTTGGCCGACACTCCTGTTTAGGCCTGCGCTAAATCCACGGTCTCACGTAGAAGGGGGCGGCCGCATCGCGGCTCCACAAAGAACTCGCCTCACCTCGCTCTCCTCATCGCGGCTTCTGGAGGTCACATCCAATCAAGCAGACCTTGTGTTGGGAACGTTCTCTGTTGGATGGCGGCATTGTCGGGTCGCTCCACGCCTTATCCCAGGATCCGACAGCAGCAGCACCGGCGTGATTCGCCAGACCCACCTAGGCCCGCAATGGATCCTCGGCTTTGAGTGCTCAAGGCGGCCGGGTCTTGGCTCCAGCAAAATCTGTCTGTAGTACCCTCACCACACTGCGGAGCACAAATCTCAGCGATCTGGCATCGGACACGGCCCAATCTCCCTCCGCTTGTGGCCGCAAGTATTACGCCTCCAGCGATGTTGTCAAAGCAGAAATTTGGCTCTACATAATTAGCGAATTTATGAAGGATGGGTTCTCGGCCGGCGGAGCTCGCTCACAGAGCAGCCATTCCGCAGCACGGCAAGCCACGCCCCCCCATCCATGCTACCACACTTGAAAGACCATAGAGACGACACATCTGTGTTATTCGGAATGTTTAATGCACATTCAGTGGAGTGTTGCATCTGGGGCAGTACAGGGCCATGCACGCCCCACTTTCAAATGTTAGCCCGTGGAGGGACAGACAGAGTCACTCAAGGAATGACCAGTCCAAAGGAAGTGGAAGAGTTCAGTCCACAGTCTAATAGCAGTGTCATTGGCGATCAAACAGGTTATGGCAGTCCTTGTCGAGGTCCAAGGTGAGTGTCGCAGAGTGTATCGGGGGACAGTGGAAGGTGATGATGCAGATGGCAGGACCAAGCTGAAACCGTCCGTGATCCGGAGATGGATGCTACTGCGTCCTTCTGACCACGAGGGCAGATTCATCCGCATCTTTGTCCTCTGCTGTGTCATGTGCCTCACGTGTGGGTGGTGCTGGCCTTCCTCCAGCACTGTGTGGCAGTGACACCTCAGGGGCCGGAGGTGGAATGTCTGCCGCACTGTGTGGCACTGACACTTCAGGGGAAGGAGATGTGGATGTAGTGGTAGCAGCAGCCATGAGGATGGTTTTGAGGTCATTGTGGAACCCAGCTACCTCTCACCGGTGTGCAACCGTGGCAGCCCTTTTTTAAGCATTGGCCCGCACCATGTTCTCCATGAGCCTCCGCATGAGTCCCAACTCCCGGGCGAGCTCGCTGGAGCCACTCTGACTGGACAGTCATTCTTGTCTCACAGTCAGGACTCTGGCGATGTCAGCCATGGTTCATTGGAGGGCATGGAGCAGACTGTCGGTGTCCGTTAGGGACCATGAGTGGTCCCTGATGGGACTTAGACACCCACGTATGGCATCTAGTTTGTCTGCCATGCGGTCAAAGCCCACCCACACCTGTTCAGCCAGCTGCTCCTTGGATCCAAACACACGGCGTTGGAAGGCCATGTGTTCTTCTTGGGTTTCCTGGGAGGCAGCCGTGGCGGTGGGTGCTGCCTGCAGTGTGGTCTGTGCAGGGTTGCTGCAGCTGGGCTGCCCTGCTCCTGGAGGTGTGCTGCGGAGACTGTCAATGAACTCTTGGAGGGCGTCGGAGTGAAAGGTGTCGTGGTCCTCTTCGTCATCAAAGAAGAGAGGTTGGGACTGCTCTGCAGGAGGTGGTGATTATCCCTCTGCAATGTGAAGGGGGATGCAGTTTAACAATGTGTTCACATGTGTGTAGTCGCATTTACATACAGACTGCATGACTGTGTACATCGTGGCTGTTTTGGAGGGGCTGCCCATTTGCTGCAGGACTGTGGACATTTCGACAACATCACAGCTGTGTGTTTGTACGTGTACGTTACCAAATCACATTTCCCTGCAATGCCACGTGTGATTGGCCAGTGTCTACACCCAGTCGGCACCAGCTGTATCCTCTGTTCTGTGGTGAGAGTGTGGCGGTTTGTGCCACTTCGTTGTCACTGTTGATGTGCTGTGCACGTGATGTCTGTGTACCGCGTTTGGGGGGAGTCGCCCCTGCTGCTCTGATTTTGCTGCCCCTTATCCCTTACATGTGGTGTGCCTCTGACTTCTGTGCTCATACAGTGCTGAAATGTTGCATACTTGGGTACATAGTCCTCTTGGTGGGAGTTGGGGTCTGGGGCATGGTTTGTCTGATAATGTGCTGTACTTACTTGTGCATGTGTGCCATTGTGTCCATCTCCCCCCGTCCCCCCAGTCCCTGGTCCTTACTCACCCTCTTGCTGTTGTGTCCGGTCCTGTTGAGCAGTGTCCAGTCCCCCAACTCCAGCCACCCTCTCCCCACTGATGACTGTTGACACCATTTCCTCCATGTCGTCCAGCTCCTCCTGTGGCGCAGGACTGCCACTTCTAGTCTGCATTGCTGCCTTCCGGTTGTTGGCGAGTTTCAGCTTGGTTTTTCGCTTGACGTCATTCCAGCGCCTCTTGACCTCGTCCATTGTCCTCTTCAGGACTCCAACTGCATTCACCTTGTCCACGATGGCCTGCCATAGTCCATATTTTGTTGCCAATGACACAGTGGAGGTAACGAACAGTTGTTGATGGTGTTCGACCATCTCCGTTATCAGGATCCTGTTCTCCTGCGGACTGAATCGCTTCTTCCTGCTCTTCTTCTCATTGGCCTTCCCTGAAGCCGAGGTCCCAGGCAGGTCCTCCGGGGGGCTTGTGGGGTTCTGGATCCCCTCCATACTTGTTTTGGCAACATCCATGGTTCTTCGCTGTAGTTTGGCATTTGTCTCTTTTTTTCTACTTTTATGGTGATTTTTCCTGCCTGACGAGTGTGGATTGCAGGCCTGTGGCCGGTTTTCGCTGATTTTTTAATCGCGATTGGCCTCATCGCAGCTTTTTTTGCGCTAGTGTTTCACAGTTTTGCGGCGTGGCGTTGATTTTAACGTGGCCATTTGATGCGTTGTCTGGTGACTGTCGCATTGTACCGCCGTGTTGTGAATACCTGGTTAACAAGGCGTAAATTTCCCGCGATGTACTGCGATGTTGAGGGTTGTGTTAAGTAACTTTTGTGATGGTTATCACACGTTCTTGAGAATATGCCCCAAATTGTTTTTGGTGACCAAGTTCATCTTATAGTCACGATGAATACATATAATGTATGGTACGACTGAACTAGGCAACAAACATAGACCACATTTCTTTTTAACAGTAGAACTAATTGTTGATCTGAATCTCTAGCAGTGGCCATTAGTTAATATATTTTATTCAAGTCACTGTACAAGCCATTATAATAATCACGTTTGGACAGAGCTAATGCCGATATACCAGATTTTTGAAGATTTGTGGGAATGTAGGGTAGCATTTTCCTCAAGATCTTCAAAAGGTAGAAAACCAAAGTAGCCATATGATTAACCTGATTTTGAATGAAAGTAGTTTGTCAAAAATGGCACCAAGATTCTTTACCATTTCCACTCGGGGCAGGACTGGACCTATATCTTGTGGCCGCCATCAGTCAGGAGACCAAAAGTTGGTGTTGGGCCAAATCCCATCCTTTCCAAAATTCTGAAGAGATATGGCCATTCAAGCGAGTCGAATGCCTTTGTGGCATCTAAGAAGACCGCCGCTGCCTGTACATTAGGGTGTAAGTAATGTAAAACTGAGAATACCGTTCTGAGGTTGTGAGAACTGGATCTACCGGGTATAAAGCCCGACTGATCCGGTAGCGCTATTATGGTGAGTAGAGGTTGCAGCCTATTCGCTATCAGCTTTGCCAAAATTTTAACGTCCACATTGATAAGTGACAGTGGTCTGTAGGAGTCCAGGTCAGTTTCCGATTTGCCTGGCTTTAGTAAAGTAATAATGCTAGCTTTGCACATTGACTGAGGTAATATACCTGTGTCATGTGCTTCACCATATACCGCGAGCAGTTTGGACGCCAACTCCTCCACATAGATTTTGTAGAAGGCGGTTGTCAGACCATCCGACCCAGGGGCCTTATCTAGAGGCAAACTAGTGATAACATCTTTGACGTCTTCAACTGTGAACGGTAGGTGCACATATTCCCTGTGCCTATCATTAAACCACACCAGCGCCACGGAGTCCAGGAATTCTTGCACACATTCCGGGCAGACAGTTTATTTAGCTGTGTATAGATTGGTATAAAACGAAGAGAACTCATTTAGGATGGCTGAGGAGCCCCTGACAGTGTCCCCACTTCGATTATTAATTTCGGGGACAAAGGCCATGGAACGCGGGGCTCGAAGCATACCAGCCAGTGTCCGCCCTGGTCTATCTCCCTCCCCATATCTCCGGGCTTCAGCATATTTCCCAAGGAATTTTACCTCCCTTTGCGCCTCCTCCTCATATTCTAGCAGCTTAACCTTTAGCTCAGCTAAAAGGGCGGACTCACCCTCAGCATGTATACGCGTCTCCAAGTCCTTAATTTGTGTCTCAATACTACACAAAGTGGTCCTTATGGCCTTGAGTACACCCGCCTGTCGAGAGATACATTGACCCCTAATGACCACCTTGAATGCTTCCCATAATGAGGCCTCAGTGTCAATGGTCCCCGTGTCGAGCGTGAAGTAATCAGTTATATCAGTGCGTATTTCTTCCTTGCATACCTCATCTAAGAGTGCCTGTGGGGGCAGCCTCCAGGAGAATTCCTTCCGTGTAGTGTTGGGCAATGAAAGAGTCAGAAGACATGGCGAGTGATCCGATATAGTCCTCGGTAAATGCGTAACCTCTACAACCCAGCTGGCCATATCTTTTGTCATTAGCCAATAATCTAACCAAGACCAGGCACAACGGTTTTGCGAAAAGCACGTGCCCTCTCTAGTCAGTGGGTTATGCAGACGCCAAATATCCACCATGTCGCTCTCCTCTAACAGGGCATTTAATACTTTGCTAGCTGCGGGGTGATGTGTCCTCGCCGTGCCCTGTCTGTCCAAGTTGTCATGTAGAATGGCATTGAAGTCTCAACCCCATAGGGTTGTGGTGCAGCCGGTGGCTCTAACTTTAGCCCAAACGTCCTGAAAGAACTCAGGTGAGTCTGTGTTGGGGCCATATAGCGCTACAACTGTCAGCAAAGTGCCTCCCAAATAGCCCAGGAGAATTAAATAACGGCCATCAGGGTCTATGTAGACCTCCCTCTCCCTCCAGTCTAGGCCACGTTACACCAGCATTGCTACTCCTCTGGAGTAGTTCGAATACACTGATGCATACGTCGAGCCCCATCACCTGTTTCTGAGTTTTGTCGAGAGTTGGGATCGGAGATGAGCCTCCTGTATCAGGCATAAGTTAATATTGTGTCTTGTGAGGTATGCGTGAACTAACCTGATCTTCCTGCTGTCATTTAGGCCTCGTATGTTCCATGTTAAACAATTCACCCTAGTCTCGTGTTCATCATTAAGGTTACATATGTGTCATCGCTGCTCCCCATCTGACATAAAGATCTGTCTCTAAGTCCTGCAGCAATCCAATCCCTTAATCGTCGTACACCAACAAACAAACCCAAAACAACCCCTTGCCCAAACCCCCCCCCACCCATATCAACCCCCCAATCAGGTTGAGACATGATCCCCCCCCAGAAAAGACCCAAAACAGAATATTTCAGGGAAATTTCCCATGGGGACGTATGAGTACCGGCACACTTCCCTACCGTAGCAGGGCGGCCAAGAAACTGCAAGAGACTAAACCTGCAATGTGACTTACTAAACAATGTATGCGGATGTAAGGTAAAAGTGACTGACACCATCCCCCGTCATGCAGTTACAAGCAAATATCCCTCTCCAGCCGCCGAATCAAACTAATGCAAGCAAGTCTAAGTGTGTAGGTACATATGAGACCCAGCATATATACTGCTGTAAACTGCGATAAAGTATTTTAGCAATAAAAAACAAATTACAATCATATGTCACATAGAAAATCAAAAGGCAGTCTCCTGAACCTAAACACAAAGAATAACATTGTCCAAGATTACGAGTAAATATTGTATGAATGAGGTACAAAGATTACAATAGCCCACTATTCAGTCATTGTCAATTAGCTGACGATCCGTTGCTTTGGCCGAGCCCGGGCCAGTCTTGTTC
Source organism: Triturus cristatus (assembly GCF_964204655.1). NCBI lineage: Eukaryota > Metazoa > Chordata > Amphibia > Caudata > Salamandridae > Triturus > Triturus cristatus. The sequence goes on from NC_140581.1 coordinate 236,107,454, forward strand.
CGCTTTTCACTCACGTGTTTGGCAAATTTCAAGGCAGATTTGGCGTCTGTGAAAAAATGAGCAGTCCCATCATAAGAAACCTTAAGTTTAGCAGGATAGAGCAGAGCATACGGTATCTTCGCCTGCAGTAGGATCTTCTTTGCCGGCAAGAATTCTCTCGTAGCTGCCTGCACCGCAGGGGTGAAGTCTGGGTAGAAAGCAACTTGGTTTCCTTGATGTATTATTGTTCCCATCGTGCGAGCCTGGCGCAACACCACATCTTGATCCTGATAGTTTAAAATCTTTGCCAATATGGGCCGTGGAGGGGACCCCACCGGTGGTTGTGCTCTCAGAGTACGGTGGGCCCTCTCCACCGCAAAGACCGGTGACAGGTGCGCGGCAAAAAGGTCCCTAAGCAAATCCACCACATGGACTTTCATCTTTATAATCGCCATCGTCTCCGGCACTCCAGTGATGCGTAGATTGTTTCGACGCGATCTGGCCTCTAAGTCTTTGTTCTTAGCTCGGATCACATTTAGGAGCCGGTCTAGCTGTGACATTTGGTCCTTGGTTTCCACCTGAAACTCATGAATGTCAGTATGTTTATTTTCTAAGACTTCCAGCCTATGTTCGTGCACTCCGACCTGAGTTTTCACCGATTCCATCTGTGTTCTTAAGGTGTCCAATTTGGCGTCAATAGTGTGCAGGCTGGAACGCATCTCCAACATAATTGCTCGCAGGTCTGCGCCCTGGTCTTCGTTGTGCCCATCAGCGGACCCGCCCTGGTCTTCGTTGTGCCCATCAGCGGACCCCCCAGCGGCCGTCTCTGTGTCCGACTCCTGTTGCCTAGTGGATCGTTGATGCTCAAAATTAAGTTTGGGCTGTTTGGCATCCTGTTTTCCCATGGTGAGGCGGGGTAACTAGCACTTCCACTGCACCGTAGGTTCCTGGCACACAACCTTCAAATGCAGGCGTCGCGGTCTACCCACACAAAATGCGACTCTCCGGTTCCCACAGGTAACCAATATATAGTATGACTTATCAATTAGCACCACAGATCCAGCCGAAGTCGCTTATGGCATAGAACATCTAGGGCCTCACCTCCGAGTACGACCAACAACAGGTAGCTCGCCAAGGCACAGACACCACGCCACTGTAACAAGACTCACCACGTCGTATCCACGTATACTATGGCGGGATTCTCACAGGCTAGACGACAGATCATCCATGTTACTCAATCTGCATCAACCACTGAGAGTCCTCTCACCAGCCCATATAGTGTGTTGGAATCGCAGAATGGCGGGAGACCAGAGCGCTAATGTCGATGTGACTCACTAGCTCCAAGTCCTCGGGGTGACCCTCTATCATATCGCCGGGCTCTCCAACCGCGCAGAGCGGCTTCCCCAAGTGTCCAGCTGGCCCACGCTGCGCAGTGTTTACAGGCGTCGTTGCTCCGGCAATATGGGCAATGTTACCGCTGCACAGTTAAAATGGCGCCGTGGTGGTGTAGCAGCTCACCAGACCTCCTTTAGCCACTCACCGGGCAGCGGCAACAATGACGGGCCTCTGCGCGTCTTCCTTCCACAACTGGCCACAACCCAGCCGGGTTGGCCGACACTCCCGTTTAGGCCTGCGCTAAATCCATGGTCTCACGTAGAAGGGGGCGGCCGCATCGCGGCTCCACAAAGAACTCGCCTCACCTCGCTCTCCTCGTCGCGGCTTCCGGAGGTCACATCCAATCAAGCAGACCTTGTGTTGGGAACGTTCTCTGTTGGATGGCGGCATTGTCGGGTCACTCCACGCCTTATCCCAGGATCCGACAGCAGCAGCACCGGCGTGATTCGCCAGACCCACCTAGGCTCGCAATGGATCCTCGGCTTTGAGTGCTCAACGCGGCCGGGTCTTGGCTCCAGCAAAATCTGTCTGTAGTACCCTCACCACACTGCGGAGCACAAATCTCAGCGATCTGGCATCGGACATGGCCCAATCTCCCTCCGCTTGTGGCCGCAAGTATTACGCCTCCAGCGATGTTGTCAAAGCAGAAATGTGGCTCTACATAATGAGCAGATTTATGAAGGATAGGTTCTCGGCCGGCGGAGCTCGCTCACAGAGCAGCCATTCCACAGCACGGCAAGCCACGCCCCCCCATCCATGCTACCACACTTGAAAGACCATAGAGATGACACATCTGTATGATTCGGAATTTTTAATGCACATTCAGTGGAGTGTTGCATCTGGGGCAGTACAGGGCCATGCAAGCCCCACTTTCAAATGTTAGCCCGTGGAGGGCCAGCCAGAGTCACTCAAGGAATGACCAGTCCAAAGGAAGTGGAAGAGTTCAGTCCGCAGTCTAATGGCAGTGTCATTGGCGATCAAACAGGTTATGGCAGTCCTTGTCGAGGTCCAAGGTGAGTGTCGCAGAGTGTATCGGGGGACAGTGGAAGGTGATGATGCAGATGGCAGGACCAAGCTGAAACCGTCCGTGATCCGGAGATGGATGCTACTGCGTCCTTCTGACCACGAGGGCAGATTCATCCGCATCTTTGTCCTCTGCTGTGTCATGTGCCTCACGTGTGGGTGGTGCTGGCCTTTCTCCAGCACTGTGTGGCAGTGACACCTCAGGGGCCGGAGGTGGAATGTCTGCCGCACTGTGTGGCACTGACACTTCAGGGGAAGGAGATGTGGATGTAGTGGTAGCAGCAGCCATGAGGATGGTTTTGAGGTCATTGTGGAACCCAGCTACCTCTCACCGGTGTGCAACCGTGGCAGCCCTTCTTTCCGCATTGGCCCGCTCCATGTTCTCCATGAGCCTCCGCATGAGTCCCAACTCCCGGTCGAGCTCGCTGGAGCCACTCTGACTGGACAGTCATTCTTGTCTCACAGTCAGGACTCTGGCGATGTCAGCCATGGTTCATTGGAGGGCATGGAGCGGACTGTCGGTGTCCGTTAGGGACCATGAGTGGTCCCTGATGGGACTTAGACACCCACGTATGGCATCTAGTTTGTCTGCCATGCGGTTGAAGCCCACCCACACCTGTTCAGCCAGCTGCTCCTTGGATCCAAACACATGGCGTTGGAAGGCCATGTGTTCTTCTTGGGTTTCCTGGGAGGCAGCCGTGGCGGTGGGTGCTGCCTGCAGTGTGGTCTGTGCAGGGTTGTTGCAGCTGGGCTGCCCTGCTCCTGGAGGTGTGCTGCGGAGACTGTCAATGAACTCTTGGAGGGCGTCGGAGTGAAAGGTGTCGTGGTCCTCTTCGTCATCAAAGAAGAGAGGTTGGGACTGCTCTGCAGGAGGTGGTGATTATCCCTCTGCAATGTGAAGGGGGATGCAGTTTAACAATGTGTTCACATGTGTGTAGTCGCATTGTACATGTTTACATACAGACTGCATGACTGTGTACATCGTGGCTGTTTTGGAGGGGCTGCCCATTTGCTGCAGGACTGTGGACATTTCGACAACATCACAGCTGTGTGTTTGTACGTGTACATTACCAAATCACATTTCCCTGCAATGCCACTTGTGATTGGCCAGTGTCTACACCCAGTCGGCACCAGCTGTATCCTCTGTTCTGTGGTGAGAGTGTGGCGGTTTGTGCCACTTCGTTGTCACTGTTGATGTGCTGTGCACGTGATGTCTGTGTACCGCGTTTGGGGGGAGTCGCCCCTGCTGCTCTGATTTTGCTGCCCCTTATCCCTTACATGTGGTGTGCCTCTGACTTCTGTGCTCATACAGTGCTGAAATGTTGCATACTTGGGTACATAGTTCTCTTGGTGGGAGTTGGGGTCTGGGGCATGGTTTGTCTGATAATGTGCTGTACTTACTTGTGCATGTGTGCCATTGTGTCCATCTCCCCCCGTCCCCCCAGTCCCTGGTCCTTACTCACCCTCTTGCTGTTGTGTCCGGTCCTGTTGAGCAGTGTCCAGTCCCCCAACTCCAGCCACCCTCTCCCCACTGATGACTGTTGACACCATTTCCTCCATGTCGTCCAGCTCCTCCTGTGGCGCAGGACTGCCACTTCTAGTCTGCATTGCTGCCTTCCGGTTGTTGGCGAGTTTCAGCTTGGTTTTTCGCTTGACGTCATTCCAGCGCCTCTTGACCTCGTCCATTGTCCTCTTCAGGACTCCAACTGCATTCACCTTGTCCACGATGGCCTGCCATAGTCCATATTTTGTTGCCAATGACACAGTGGAGGTGACGAACAGTTGTTGATGGTGTTCGACCATCTCCGTTATCAGGATCCTGTTCTCCTGCGGACTGAATCGCTTCTTCCTGCTCTTCTTCTCATTGGCCTTCCCTGAAGCCGAGGTCCCAGGCAGGTCCTCCGGGGGGCTTGTGGGGTTCTGGTTCCCCTCCATACTTGTTTCGGCAACATCCATGGTTCTTCGCTGTAGTTTGGCATTTGTCTCTTTTTTTCTACTTTTATGGTGATTTTTCCTGCCTGACGAGTGTGGATTGCAGGCCTGTGGCCGGTTTTCGCTGATTTTTTAATCGCGATTGGCCTCATCGCAGCTTTTTTTGCGCTAGTGTTTCACAGTTTTGCGACGTGGCGTTGATTTTAACGTGGCCATTTGATGCGTTGTCTGGTGACTGTCGCATTGTACCGCCGTGTTGTGAATACCTGGTTAACAAGGCGTAAATTTCCTGCGATGGACTGCGATGTTGAGGGTTGCGTTAAGTAACTTTTGTGATGGTTATCACACGTTCTTGAGAATATGCCCCAAATTGTTTTTGGTGACCAAGTTCATCTTATAGTCACGATGAATACATATAATGTATGGTACGACTGAACTAGGCAACAAACATAGACCACATTTCTTTTTAACAGTAGAACTAATTGTTGATCTGAATCTCTAGCAGTGGCCATTAGTTAATATATTTTATTCAAGTCACTGTACAAGCCATTATAGTAATCACGTTTGGACAGAGCTAATGCCGATATACCAGATTTTTGAAGATTTGTGGGAATGTAGGGTAGCATTTTCCTCAAGATCTTCAAAAGGTAGAAAACCAAAGTAGTCATATGATTAACCTGATTTTGAATGAAAGTAGTTTGTCAAAAATGGCACCAAGATTCCTTACCATTTCCACTGGGGGCGGGACTGGACCTATATCTTGTGGCCGCCATCAGTCAGGAGACTAAAAGTTGGTGTTGGTACAGAAGAGTAAAATCTCAGTCTTACCTGAGTTCAGCCTCAGGCAGTTCTCATATATCCAGGAGCTAATATTCTCCATGCTGAGTCGAAATTAGGAGGCTGTGTAGGAAGGGTTGCCTATGACGGACACCATAATTTGTGTGTCGTCCGCGTACGATACAACCGATAAACCAAAAGATTTAATAAGCTTGACCAAGGGACTCATGTACAAGTTAAACAGAGTGGGGCTTAATGATGCCCCCTGGTGAACGCCACTGGAAACGTTCCAATTTTTGGAAACAAAGTTGTCTAAAGTATCATGCTATTCCCTGTGTTGCGAGGAAGGATGTCAAATGAGAAAGGGCAGTTTCTCTGATACCTAGCTCATGCAGACAGCTTATTAAGATGTGATGATCAACGGTGTCGAACGGAGAGAACCAAAAGGACGAAGGCAGCGTTGTGTCCTTTGTCTATGAGAGTTCTTATACCCTTGGCGGACACTATAAGAGCAGTTTCAGTGCTATGCTGGCTCTGAAAGCTACACCGACAGGCATTTAACAAGCTGTTCTCACTCATAAAAGAAGATTCGTGGTTAAGAGACTAATGTAGAATGTTAGTTGGCACGGCTAAACAGGATATGGGGTTATAATTGGCAGGGTCAGAATCTGGAAGCGTGACCTTTTATTATCAAGGGAAGGTTGGATGCTTTCTTCCAGGCTTTAGGAAAGGTGCCTGTGCAAATAATTTTATTAAAGATGGGCGTGAGATAGGCTGCAATGATATCAGTTACAGGGGTGCAGAATTTTAGGGGGGCAGGGATCGTCAAAGAACCTGATTTAGCAGAGGACAGCAAGTCACTAACTTAGTCATGAGAGAGAGGAGAGAAATCAGAGCATGAACATTGGATGTCATCTACCGAGTGGTGGCTGGGCTTGTTGGGAGTTTGAGGAGTCTGCAGAAAAGGTGGAGAAAACACTACACTTTGGATTGTAAGTATTTTGGCCGGAACATTGGAAAAGTCTTACATGTTGCTTTATCATCGTCGTAATGAAGTCTCCACTTCTGCTCTAAATTGCGGCAATCTTTTATCTGTTCCTTTAATCTGGGCGAGTACTAAGGTTCTGGTGGAGTTTTTCGGTGGATGGTGGAGATTGCTGCAAGAGCAAGAATGTTTGTGGCATTAACTAGCCGGGAATGGTAGTTGTCTACGATCTTATCAGAAACCTCTGCTAAAGTAGGTTTAGAGACAGACAACATATTCATTAGTCTTAGAGTCAGAAGCCTCCCATCAGAGTTTAGAGGGATTTGCACTTCTGAACCTCTAGGACTTTTGTTTTCAACATATTACCAAAGAGAACCTTTCAAGCAGTCGGCCAAGGGCAGGCGTCTTGACATGATCATTCTTTATAAGCATAGATATGATTGTTCCTTATGATATCCTACGTGTCATGACTTGTATTCTCCCAAAACTGACCGAGCGAGGCTTCTTAGGGGAACATCTTGTTTGGAGTTCACCTTAGCACAGAGGGGGCAACAGGTACTTTCTGTCTGTTTGTGGTGAACCTACCACATTCAGTAAGTCCCTGAGAGTTTGCGGCTGTGTTTTGTTAACATGGAAGCAGGAGTAAGTCCGGCATAGGTTGCCACAGTCAACTGAAAGCCATTATGAGTATAAGCTAACTGCACACAGAAGTGGTTTTGTTTGGGTATCAATGTTGGTTTATGAGCTTCTGTTGGCATGTTGACAGTGCTGTAACTAGAAACTGTTTATCACAAGAGTACTGACAATATTATATGTCCAGATTGTTTTCTTGGTACTTGTTCTACTTGTAACTTGATTATGTTGAATTGGTTAGTCCCGCTTTTTTCGTACAGGCTTGATGCAATTGTCTGAAACGAGTGTCGACATGAAAATGTTTGTGAACATACTTCTTTAGGTCTTGTCTGGGACAGTGCTTGCACTGTTGCTAGCGAGACATTTTGCTAATTTACAGGAGGCTTAGAGCCTGTCCCTTTCTTACCACAAGAAGAGGTGTGGCGCCGCGGCCAGGGCGACTGACTCTGGGAATCATGGTTCAATCCCCGGTGCCGGCGGCAGATTAGCCCAGCACCATGTGACTCTAGGCAATAGCTTGCTTAATCTTCCCAACGGCGCCTAGAGACCCTTACGGGTGATTGTCCGCGCTTTACAAATGTGGATTCTTATTATTACAGGATGGCTTCATTGTCTCCCTCATTTGCATTGCAAGCCTCATATTTGTTAGCGCGGTAGACTTCACCTCCACTCTGTGTATTTGTCCCTCCCCTGGAGCATCAGTGCTTTTCTTCATCTTCTGTTTTGCTTTGTCCCCCACCCTCCGTGCTGCTTGCCCCCAAGGCCATCTGTTGCTTCTGCCCCTTCACGCCCTGCATATTGCTTCCCCTCCATGGTGGTCCCCTCCCCCAACCCCTTCTGGCCTACCTTTTTATTTTATTTTTGTCAGGTAGATGGCAAACAAAATGAAAAAAGAGAACGGCTCGTGTGTTTTTTGCATGCACATGCATGCTCCATGTGTGAACCCACACAATAATTACTGGTCTAACTGTAGGCTTTTTCTTTTTAAGCCATGCTGCACAGCATCGGGGATGCAGTACAGCACGGCTAGAACCATTGGCAAAGTCAATAGGTCCGAAAGACTCGAACTCTTGACTTTGCCAATGTTAGATCAAATTGAACAGCAAGTGGCACACCTTTATCTAAAAGGAAACAGAGGTATGTCTTCTTTCATTCAACATTGCCTTTATTTAACATAAGGTTGTAACTAGCGACAACTGATGGCATTTACGCCTTTTTAAACTGTTCACAAGCTCACGTTCATGACTTTTTTGCAGCCCCGTGCCTTGGTTAAATCACAAGAGCAGTTTCTCAGCTTCAGGAGAGCTCAGTAATTAAAAGGTCACTGATCCAAGCTACAGGATACAGAATGTGCATTGTTAAAAAAAATTCTGCCTGGACTATTTTAATGCCTGCTTTATACTATAGGTACAGATAGCTGTAAGTGCAACACATGTGTTGCTGGTTGCTTCCATTTAAAATAGATAGCCAGGTGGAACATCCTTCCCTATATCATCTCTTTCTTCAGTCATTTCTGCACATACGTTGCCAACAATATTTGCACTGTATATGTTTTGAGGTGGTTTCTCATTCAGGTGCACTTCTCGTGTGACTATCCAGACACAACCTTTGTGGACAGTGATTCTTCTGATGGCAGCAGAGCTGGGGCTATCTCAACATTGGAGCACTCAAAGCATGAGCACAATAAAGTGTGAAGTTCAGCATCTGGCTATCACCAGTCTCTCTGAAGTATTAATCGAGACAGGCAAGCGGGCAGGCCTGACCTAGAAACCTCCTCACCGTGCACAACAAAAGGTGCAGCCTTACTTATCTACCAAATGGCAGTGGTCAGGAATAACTAATCAACAGCATCTTACTAATAAAGTCTTCATGGAATATCTGAAGCTAAGCCTGGATCCACCGGCCCCAGTTGAGTGTCTGGATCTCCTCCCTCCAGTAAGTAGAAGGCAATAGACTTCCACTGTCTTGGAAGCTGCCCTCGGCCTCCCTCTTGAGTCATGGTAAACTAGGTGCCTTCAAAATGGATCCCACTGTTTTCTGTGCACAGAATATTGCTTGATTTGCGTTGGTGGTTGCAGGTGGGGCCTGGTGGTTCTCATTTTTGTGGACCGACACTTAATTTTCCTCATCAGATTTGTATCCAAGCTAGAGAAAGAAAACACAAAAGAATGAAAGGAAGAGAAAGATTAAAAAATAGGGAGAAAGGGAGAAAGCAAGGGTGAAAGGGAACCTGTAAGAGTGAAATAAATGGCCAAGGAGTGAAAGAAAGAGGCATGAAGTGGATTCAAGAGAACCAACCTTGGCTTTAGTAAATCCCGACATTCGTCAGCATCAGCTGCGAGCTTCTGAAAAAACCTTGGGCTCTGGCGCTTATCATTTTACAAATGGAGTACAGACGTAGACTCATATCCACACAGAGCCCTGCTGTTACAAATGTGCTACTCATTACACATGCACTCGTTCTCCACAAACACACCGGATGTAAGCTTAAGGTTCTGATGTTCCTCATGGCAGGAAAACCTTACACAAGAAAGGCCAGTAGGTTACACTCTCAGTGATAAAGATAAAATGGTCTGGTCACCTAAAGGGCATCAAAAACACAATAAGCTGCCACCACCACCTTACATCCTAAACCCAAGACGGGGGCAGTAGTCCTCTGTCAACTATGAGGATATGCTTCGTGCACAGAAGCCTGAGGACAGGGTCCTTAGGCTTCTGTGCACACACTAGGGCCAGAATAAAAGTCAGGATACCAGTTACACATGTAGTAAGGCAAGTCAGAAAGCATTTACGTCCCAACAGAAATCTATTTCTGCAAATTGCCTACACCCATTTTATTGACCACAACCCAGTGGCGGTTTCAGGAGGACGGGGGAGAAAGCCGCCCAGGAAAAAATAAAATGGCAATGAAAAGATGTCATTGCCTTTTTATTTTTTACCTTTGTGCGAGCTGCAGCAGTGCCAGCCCTGAGCCCAGAGACATTCTAGGCGTGTCCTCTTCTGCCAATTGGCAGAAGAGAACAGGAGCAATGGCGGGCTGGATGCTCCAAAGTGCGTAAGTCACTGTGGCCGGCTGTCTTGCGCCGGCCAAAGTAACATGCACACTTTGAATCTCTTCACCCAGCTGTGTTAGACAGCTGGGTGGAGCTCAAGCACAGGCCTCCAGGGCCTGAAAGAGCACCCAGCCAGCTCGCTCCAGCCTATCCTCACGCTGCTCTCACACTGGTTTTAGCATGAGAGCAGCGCCAGGATTGGTTAGGGTAATTGAGGAAACAGAGCAGAACACAGTGCGAGGAGGACGTTGGAGTCGTGCAGCAAGCAAGGTAAGCGGTTATTTTTTCTTTTTATTTACACTAACCTTGCTTGTATGCACCCACTCACCCCCCCCCCCCCCACTCTTTCTAAATGCCAGCCGCTGCTGCGACAACCACCTTCTTTGGAACCATATCCATGCGACCCAAGAATACCTAACACTTCCTCGAGCCTACATTCATCCCACCAACCATTTGCAAGAACACACTTAGAGCCGCTAATGATCACACCTAACTCCTCGTAACCAATAATAATGAATAACCACTGGATTAACCACTAATTTTGCGTTCTAGAGTAGTATGGCATTCACTATAAAGCACATTAGTACCGCGTCAGGGGTACTACCCTTTGCTTCTGGGGAATCTCAAAAGGGGGAGTACTTACATGGACCGGCTGACCCCCTTTTTTTAGAGGATATTTGTAAATGGAGGCTGAGCATGATGTCAAAGATGATTTTCTTTTTGAAGCATCTACTTAACATAATATCATGTGAGTAATGGAGGTCTGCCATAGTGCAAACCCACGATGAGACCTCTTTATCTTTGTAATGGAAACGTGGTGACTTTAACGAAGGTGTAAGATGTGTGTGACGGTAGAGTATGTGGGGCTACATCGCAGCCAGCAGTTGGGGCAAGTCACACAAGTGAATTGGAGTGTAGAAACGTACAGTTAAGGCTGACCAAGAAAAGGGGGAGGCCACAAGAGTGCAGAAAGAGGCCTGGAAGCAGGATAGAACAAAGGATAGCAGGAAGGAAGGGCAGCAGGATGGAAGAGTGATGTTCTAGGATGAAGACAGTGACAGCAGCTCTGGTTCTTCTCCCTAAGAGGGAATGGACGTGCATCTTTTCAATCAGACAAATGCTACTGCAAAGTGGACACAGCAAGCTATGAAGCAAGTCACAGTAGTGACTGAGGTCAAGGGAGCAGCAGTCACATGGCTCCTGCCATTGAACCTGCAGGTCAAAGGAGTATTACAATCATGTCCTGTTCTCGCCTCTCTGCGGTGGGGGTGGTGGGCTGCTGTATTTAGGGCCCGGGGCTGCCACAGCCAGACAGGTGGCTTGATTATGCAGACTTCACTCACTGTCTACACCAAGCAAGGGGCTGGCATAGGACGAAAAGGGACCTTTTATTCTCCACCTTTGCACCCCCACAGGGAGATTGTTGCATCCATTATTGCTGGCAGCAGCAAATAGTGCTTGAAGTGAGAGCTGAGAGTCACACCTGCAGTCTGGAAAAAATATGCAGCAGAGAAGTTTGCCAAAAAAGCATAAGGGTTAGCATTCACTGATTTACAAACAAAAACACGTGAGAGCTACTTGTGCAATGTAGCATTTCACTGACAACCCTTAACACACAGCTTGAACATTTACACTTTTCCGAATAGCTCAAATCATGTGCACAATTGTCATGTTTGCAGTTGCACATGATTTTTTGTGAACACGTCAATTGTATTTTTCCTTAAGCAATTGTCCTTAAGTAACCATACATGTCTCAGGGAATAGTAAAACGGTTGCTGATGCTATATTCTTAATACACAAACGGGTATCCTCTCACTGAGATTAGAAATTGAAGAGGGAAGAGGGAAAACCAAGTATAAAGGGTTTCCACCACCCACAGAGGTGGGAAGAGGAAAAACCTTTTTTTTTATTTATAACCCTCACCCCCTGAAATAGAGGCATGCTTCATCATCGGGTTCAACTCCTAAAGGTCAGGGTGGGCTCAACCAGATTCCAGGGAGCACTTAGGAAACAAATTGTCTTACTGCTTAGGTTTTTTTTAACATTAAGATAAAAATCCCTAACTCATCCCAAGTATCCCTTTATTGGTGGGGTGAGCGGGGATATAAAAAGTAAATAGGGAAGGGCAATAAGGATATTGTGGTCCTATGACCCTGATATCCAATCACCAACATATGTCTGCCCTACTCTATTGGCCTGTGTGGGTCCGAGGCATTCTTAAGGGCGATACCAGAAAAACGATCCCCCAGTAGCGTCACAATGCAGTTTTAAAAATGTGAGCGTGTGACGCTAAAGCGTAGCTCAGGCATGCAACAATACAACAACACAAATAGTTAAAAGATTGTACTTGCTGTTCCTTGGGAAAGTATCCTGTAGACAGAGGTACAAAGAAGACAAAACCTAATTAATTACACATTTCACTACTCTTCGGCATCACAGGCTCACTTTTGTAAAATTGCAAGGTGATGCTAATGGGGGATAATTTCTCTGGTATCGCCCTGACGAATGCCCCGGTGGAAACTCATATACTCGGTTTTCCCTCTTCTCTTTTCAATTTCTAATCTCAGTGAGTGGATACCCGTTTGTGCATTAAGACTGTTTCAGTGGGAGTTTGTATCCCCTCTCTTTTCGTGTAGGAAGGCTCTTTCCACCCTCCCTAGGTTTCTGAGGTCTCCTCTAAGCCTACTTGTTGGGAGCGCTGATGCTATATACCATTTCAATTGGCTTCTCGGAGAGTCAATACCCTTCTTGCATAGTCTTTAGAACAGCTGGAACGGGATAGTCTATTGAGTTGGAGACCAAGCACATTAAGACAGTATAAATCTCAGTTCAGGATTTTTTTTAAACTATTGTGTAGATACTTCAACTACATTTTTTAGTGTTGATTGTGTAGAGAGGAAAGGCTATGAGTAGAGCAACAACCAGACTGTTAGACATAGCCTTCTTCACAAGGATTTCATTCTACGGACACCAGTCTCACTCTTTAGGTCTCGGCTAGCGAAGGCTGCGCTTGCGCAGTCTCGCTCGCGAGAGATAATGACTTGGAGAAGAGGGGCTTGAACCCGCCCCTCTTCTCCCCTGTTCTCCATTGGCTGGCCTCGTAAATGCTGGCCAGCCATTGGAGAAGCGGCTTGTCGCGCAAAACAGGCCCCGTCTTTTTCGGATTGGGGGGCGTGTTTTTTCGTTGCTTTTCGCAGGGCGTGGTTTTCTCTCCTCCAGCCAATGGCAAGAGGAGAGAAAAAGAAACACGCCCCCGAATACGCCACTGCGTTTCTCCGAGGCATTTCTGCTTCGCCTCGGAGAAAGGCAGTGGTGTTCAGGGCGATTCCCTTTAGGACTGGCAGCTGGGCTCGCTCGCCGCGGCAGCACGTAAGACTTGTTCCTCCTCCGTGAGTGTATTTATGAGACTGGATAGTGTGTGCTTCTTCACAAAGTAAAATGGTATTTTGAGAGTTATGGTACAGAGGAAAATGAGGGCAGACTTAGCCTTTGATTTTGCTAACGGAGAGACAACGTGTATTACTAAATTATACGGCACGTTATTTGCAACATGAAATTCTTCTAGTTCGTTGAAATGTTCTTTAAATACAGGTAAATGAAACGATGCTTTGTGGACTACGCTTCTACATCTGTAAGGAGGCAGGCTACACCCACAAAACGCCAGTGTTTCGACACCCGTTCCCTCGCTTCTCCAACACGTATCCTACATCACCACCCGTATCCCTTACTCAACTAGACGTATAATTACCTTTATGCTTCTCTTTCTTTTAGAAATACTTTCATTATTTACTGCGCAGAGTTACAACCTGCACGCTCTAGTCGAACCTTACCTGACTTACTTAACTGACACCACGTGACATTTATTTCCCCCAACCAATCATAGCCACGGGCTAATCGTGGCCGTAGCTTCACGCATGACGTCCATGTTTTGACGTACGGGTCAGTTTTTACTCCGCCTGCTCTGGGAAGTTTGAGGACTTCCTTTCCCAGACTGCTCTGCTCCTGTGACGTAGAAAACGCGCCCAAGGTTTGAGCCGAGGTGGCGGGAGTCCGGGCACGGTAAGTGAGTGAGGACTAACCGTGCAGTATTCATTATGAGCCTGCTGCGAGACGGTCTCTAGTCTCTAGTGAAGTGAGCTGGCAGCCAGAATCTCTGGGACCCGTCTGTGGTCACGAACGGTTGAGCTGCGTGCGTCAGACGCTGATTTCTCCTTCTAGTTTGAAGAATGATTTATAAAGGGTGTTGCATATACTCCTTTTTTTTTCCCTCACACATGTAATTCGATACAGCGGTAACCTGCCTTTCTTTTCTCCGGTTACATAAAGGAACGTTATGTTTTGAAAGTTCCATATCGCCTGTCTCTGGCAGTTAGACCTTTGCAGAACTACCTGTAACATCTGCTCGGGTCTGCTATACTTATTCATATTTATTTACAGCTATTTTATATAGCGTGAACTTTACCCTAAGGTGGCGGAGCACTTTACAATATAACGAAGTAAGTTACATAAGGAGTGAGGGTCTTATAGGATCCTCTTTGTCGAATTTACATGTTAACAAGTTACAATGGACTTTAATTTATTACAAGATACAATTGCGTTTATAAAAACGAAAGGTGGCACAATTAGGGTAGTACAGGTACAAAATACATATTTACAAAATTGAGCTCCCTTGAATGTCATGTGGCCATGAGGGTCATGACCTGGAGTGAATTATTCATAGAAGTGTCTTTGGAAGAGAAGTGTTTACATCTGTTTTGAAAGTCCGGACGAAGGCGGTGTTACGAAGGATTGGAGGTAGCAAGTTCTAGATAGTAGTTGCATGACCTGAGAAGGATTGTGCCATAAATCTTTCCCTTTTAAAAGTAGGAGGTTTGAGCAGTACATTTTCAGCATTGCGTGAAGGTCTCTGCACTCTATTCAGCAGAGCGGGTGCTGTGGTACACCGCAGTTACAGTGCCGCTGCAGCCCTCACTCTGTGCTGTATTCTGCACGGATCTCAGCCGTTCCTGCACTCCTGCCAGACAGAGCCGGACACAGCAGTCCAGCCCAGTGAGGGATTCCAGCTGTTGCCTCACTCCCTCTGTCTGCAGCGCTCAGCCCTCTGCCCTCCGTTTAACTGTCTGCCTCTCTAATGACCTGGAGTCTTGACAGGAGGTGCTCCCTGGCATCTGCTGCCAGAGTGTGCAGTGTTCAATGCCTTCACTTCCCCTCTTAGGTCCCGAGGCCCACCAGACAGCACGCCATGAGAAGCAAGCAGCTCAGCGGCTGCTCCAGCGGGGCCGGGTGCTCGTCAGAGAACTCATCCTCATGGTCATAGGCTGCAACAGGTTGGTTGCTTCTGACAGCATTTGTTTTGTAATTACGTGAATGCTCGCAGTGTGGGTGATTTGTCTTGGTTGTCGGCCCAGTCTCGTTTTCTTTCTTTCTGATGTTGGCATTTAACTCCTTTGTTTCTCGTGCCTTAAACACTGTTAAATGATGATTTATTGCTAATCTCGTCACAGGTGCTGGAAGGTTTGTGGAAGCCACTGTGTGTGTATGTGGCTCTGTGTATGTGTATGTGGCTCTGTGTATGTGTGGGTGGCTCTGTGTATGTGTGGGTGGCTCTGTGTGTGTGAGTGGCTCTGTGTGTGTGTGTGGGTGGCTCTGTGTGTGTGTGTGTGGGTGGCTCTGTGTGTGTGGGTGGCTCTGTGTGTGTGTGTGGGTGGCTCTGTGTGTGTGTGTATGTGTGGGTGGCTCTGTGTGTGGCTCTGCATGTGTGGCTCTGCGTGTGTGGCTCTGCATGTGTGGCTCTATGTGTGGTGGCTCTGTCTGTGTGTGGGTAACTCTGTGTGTGTAGGTGGCTCTGTGGGTGGCTCTATTTGTGTGTGGGTTGCTCTGTGTGGGTGGCTTTGTGTGTGTGGCTCTGTGTGTGGGTGCAAATGCAATAGGTCTCGCATTGGAGAGTGATTAAGCTATTGACATTGTAAATAACAATGCCGTTTCTTTAAATGTTTTAAAAACAAAAACATAAACAAGAATGTCATGAGCAATGCCAACAGCTCTAACTTTAACAATGCCGAGACCATTGCATTGTAAATGCTTGTTTTGTTGAGTGTTTGAGCAATGGGCTGGAATAAAAAGTTTGGAGGAGAGCAGTAATAGTGCTGGGATTTTGAGCCACTACATAGGACCACGAACCATGAGGTTAGGTCTGAGAAATTAGGCATTCTCTCAACTAAGTGGTGGCTGATGGTCCATATGTTGGTGATCTTCAGGACATTAGATTGGGAACGGACTCTGGATTAGGAACTCCTGGAAACAACCCCTCTGTATTTATAAAGGATGAGAATAGACTCGGCATGTCTTTATTTTTAAAACCCCAATTTTTCTACTATCCAGCCACGATAATGTTCTCCATTTCCCCTAAGTAGTGGAGCAACTGACTGTTCTACACTTAGGCCATTGCGCTACGAAATTCGCACACAGCTTGCAACAGTTTTGCGTAAAGCTGGTCTTCTTTTATGCATGGTCTGCTGGTTTTTAATCACTTTTAACAAAGATCAGCTCTCCCTAGCATTGGGTCTGGGTTCTGTGTTTTGTGCCTTAGGCCTATTGCTCCTAACCTATCCACAAAGGTCCACCTCGCTATGTGCTTCCTACTTATTCCGACCTATCTGAATCTTTTCCGTCAGTACTTAGCAATATTTTGATCATACAGTTTTATCTGAATGCTGTACATTCCCATGCTTTGTACTGTTTGTAAAGGTTTTTATCAACCATACA
This sequence comes from Triturus cristatus, assembly GCF_964204655.1. Lineage (NCBI taxonomy): Eukaryota > Metazoa > Chordata > Amphibia > Caudata > Salamandridae > Triturus > Triturus cristatus. Next base: position 236,123,996 of record NC_140581.1, read on the forward strand.
ATAAAATTGACTTATGGGGACTTATGGTCTTAGTGGAGCAGCACCCTAGCTAGAGATAACTCACTTGACTTTCCTCTAGTTAGTGGAGGCCTTCCTAGCGTAGGCAACATGCAGGTAGAAAGAGTGGCTAGGTTGCGTTGTCCACCATGAAGAAAAACAAAGGGAATTCATGTGTCATCCTGCTGCCACTTTGCTTCTGTGTATATGTAGATGCTATTGGGCCCGAATTATTACAGACTGCGTAAGGAGTGTGCGAGTGAGCTGTTCCCACCGAAAATAATGAGCATGGGTTTATCTCCATGCTGGATGGCTGTCTACACCCACATGCCCAATAAAGAGGCATTGGTACTTTGAGTTGGACACACGCGCACACACACACATACATACATACACACACACATACACACACACACCCTGATGAACCCACTGCTTTTTTCCTCCTTAGGTTATGCCACTGAGCTTTTATCCTAAAGATATATAACAGCACCAGTTCATCTCAACAGAAAGGGTGCTATTTGATTTTTGACTTTTGATAGAAACCGTACCAGATCCAGGTATTGTTGGGCACTAAACATTATGTTCTTGTTCTGGTTTGTTGCCTTGTCTGGCACCTCAAATTACTTTAGAAAATTAGTCAGTTCACTTTTTAGGCTTGTAATAAATGGTTACTTGGCTTTTTTATTGAAATATGGTTTTGGAGCAGTAACAATGGATAATCTAATATTAATTCATTGATATTCCTCTGTTTGGATGCTCTTTTATAGGTGTCATTTTTACAGATTAGTGTGCCTCGCTTCATTTTATTTCTGACTCTCTCGGCCCATCCCATTTTCCCTCGAGTAGCGACTCATTGCTGTTCTCCTGGTTTTTCCTCTTCTCAGCGAGGAAGTCAAGGCACACCTAAGACCTGAGTTGACCTTGACTCCCAAAACAGTTTACACAAGGCCTTTTGCATTCTGTTGCAACCCCTGCAAAGGAACATGCTTGTCTGCATTCCTGCTCCTGGGCATCCATTTTTTGAGGCATTCTTCCACCACACTAATGAACTAATACTCTCCTTCCCAAGTTTATTTGTTCTTTTGTGTCCATTTTCAGGCGATGCATTTCCCAACTACCTACCTTGGAGTAGTTTATTCTCCACACTCCATTTACCCTCACGCCTCTTTACAGGTCTGTGGGACACTGGGTACAACAATTAGGGGTCACTCCATTCTGTGCGCCTCTTAGAACACCACCTCAACATGTAATACCCATATATATTTCAACGTCATTGAGGTGTAGCTGGTCTCTCTATGCTCCAAGTGCAAGCGGTCAGTACCTGGATATAGTCACTCAACTCAGAGAAACACAATATCAATTTACAATGTGTTTGAACGCACTAACCTGGAATACTGGGTCCAACATTTGTGGAGCAACAACTGTGGAGCCCACACTTGACTTTATCCACGACCACCTACACAAAATAGAATGATGATGGCTACTGTTAGACCCAGGAAGGGTCAATGGAACCAGAGATTAAAAAGAGCTAATGGATTTCACCATCCCCGTGAGTCATAATGGATCACCTAGAAAGAACAGTCATTGGTAACACTGACTATAATGTGTGATATGAATCCAAAATATCTCTAAATCTCAGGCTCTCTGGGTATGTTCATATCTGGTTATTTCTTGAACTCAAACTTAAACAATTTCTATGAGACTGATATGAGCATGTGTTCGATTAATAATCTCTCTAGTAAACACAACTAGCTTATGTTCACAATTTACATTCTCTCTGGTTTCTTCTGTACATTCAGCTTACATCTTCTACAGTACCACGAAGAAACATTTGTCAGAATGTTATAGTTTGTGGTCATACTAATGAATCATTTTCTAAAGCATAAACCACTGCCTTGATACAATATATACATCATGAAGTATCAGTAGTTTCAAAGTATGTTCAGGATTATTATTTTTTTTTTTTAAATTGTTTTTATTTGTCAACAAACACATATATTGCCGGCCCCTGTAGCCCAGAGGTATCGGCCCAAGCAGCACACTAATCATGACATTAACAGTTTTATCATTATAGGATGCTTGGAATGCATTTCAGATGAAAACCAACCCCCAAACTCTCCCCCCCCCAACCTCCCAACTCCCTCCCCCCGACCGCACCATACTAAATTCAACCAACGACAGCGTGCATGAGCATAAGTCAGGCAGATCCATCCCCAGCCCCTGCGTGTACCCCCCCCCTCCGGGGAAAGCTAGATGAGCCCCTCCTCCCGCTCCTCTGGGACTGGCTCCAGGGGGAGACCCCTATAGTCTGCCCACCTCTTCCATATCTTGTGGTGTTTACGGGGGCACCCCCTAGCTGCAAAAATAGGGAGCTCCAGGCCCATATTAAAGTCCAGTCCCCCCTTCCACACGTTCAGCGAGGGGGCAGTCGGCGCTTTCCATGCCCGCGCGATATCCCTCTTGGCCAGTGTGAGACCCAGCAGCAATAAGTGCCGCTTGTATATGTTGCCACCAATGTCCTCCATAATGTGCAGGAGTGTCAGCCTGGGGTCCGCAGGGAGATCCCAACCCAACACCTCGGATAGACAAGCCAGCACCCCTTTCCAAAACCGAGACAGAGACCCACAAAGCCATACAGTGTGAAAGAAGGAAACCTCCTCCCGTCTACAGCGGAGACACTCCGGAGAGACAATCAAGCCCGCCCGCCACAACCTCCGCCGGGTGAAGTAAGCCCTATGCAGATACTTAAACTGTATAAGCCGAAGTCGGATAGCTATGGCTGCTCCCCGAGGCGAGGCCAGTGCATCCGTCCAGTCCGTCTCATCGAGGGGCCCAACATCCTCCTCCCATTTCCCTTTGAGCTGCTGGAGCGAAGGGGCGCTATGGATAACCAGCGATCGATATATCTTGGAGATTTTCTTGTCCTGGAGGTCTCCCATAAAAAGCTTCGCTTCCACTGGGCTAAAATCAGCTATGGAGTCCAAACCCACCAGACTGGGGGGGAATGCGTGACGAAATTGTAGATATCTATAGAACTGCGTCCGCGGCATGCTAAACTCCTGTTGGAGATCCTGGAAGGACTTCAGAACACACCCACACACCACATCACCTATGGTGGAGATGCCAATCTGATCCCACCCCTCAAACCCTGACAGGGCTGCCAACTGCAGCAGTCGCCCATTGTGCCACAGTGGGGTCTCCCGCGTGAGCACGCCCCACCACCCAATGCGCGTCAGCGTCTGACGCCAAATTTGAAAGACTACCTGCGTCGCCGGCGCCAACCGTGCCCGATGGACGGTGGAATAAAGCCGGGTGTGAAGTGTGTGTGGGGCCATGAGCCGCCGCTCTACCGCATACGCCAGGTCCGCCCCCATACCACCACTCATTCAGCACCAGCAGGTGGGAGGCATGATAATATGAGAGCAGATCTGACGTTGCCAGACCCCCAGTATATGTTGAGAGGAAGCACGTCCGTAAGGCTACCCGCACTACCCCTCCCTCCCACAAAAACGGACCCAGGGTCGAGTTCACCCGATGGAACCATTCCGGTGGGATCATATAGGGGTGATTCTGCAGCTGATACAAAAGGCGGGGAAGAACCACCATTTTAAAAATCGCCGACCGGCCAAAGATAGTGAGTGGCATGCGAGTCCGCAATTTGATGTCCCGGCAAACCTGCTCCCACAGGAGCACCACGTTTCGCCCCCAGGAAAGCGCCGGAATAGGTGATAAGAATACCCCCAGATATTGAAGCCCCCCCTCCGCCATCCGCACCGAGGACGCCCACTCTTGCACCGGAGTCGGACCCCCAAGTACCCATAACGTGGACTTCCGGGGATTCATAAAAAGACCCAACGTCTCACCGAATATCTGTATAATCCGGAGCAGCCGGGGCCCCGTACGATCAAGGTTCGTCAAAAAAAAGAGGACATTATCCGCGTAAAGGGCTATCCGATCGGCCAGGCCAGTTTCCCACTCAAATCCGGAGATCTGCGCGTCCATTCGCACCCACACCGCCAACGGCTCCATGGCCAGGGCAAACAGATACGGGGACAGGGGGCACCCCTGGCGCGTCCCATGCCGTACGGGGAACGGCCGCGAGGACGCCCCCGCCACCCTGACCGAGGCCGTAATCTCCGTATAGAGAAGCCGCACATAGGACAGGAACCGCGGCCCGAAGTTTAAACGCTGCAGCAGCAGAAACAGATAACGCCAACTAAGGGAATCAAACGCCCTGTCCATGTCCGCCAACAATACGGCTGCCGGTACCCCCAGCCGCTGCACTTCAGCGATCGCCACATGGGCCCGCCGGATGTTATGTCGCGTGGCGTGGGAGGGCATGAACCCCGCCTGGTCCGGATGGACCAGTGAGTCGATATGTGGCAGGAGGCGATTGGCCAAAGCCTTCGCCAGAATATTAGCCTCCACATTGAGGAGGGAGATCGGACGATACGAGGCGTGCTCTTCCGGGGGCCTACCCGGTTTATGGAACACTACAATCTCAGCATGCCTCCAGTCCCGGGGTAACAACCCACACTCTCTGGCCTCCTCCACTACTGCCGTGTAATGTGGGCCTAACAGTAAAAAATACTTCTTAAAAAACTCACTCGGAAACCCGTTCGGGCCCGGAGCCTTGCCCGGGTTCAGGCCACCCAGCACCTCCCCCAGTTCTTCCACTGTTAGCGGACAATCCAATGCCGTCTGTGCCGTTTCGGATAACGCCGTGACCGGGTGATCGCTTAGGAATCGCTCCACGACCGTCGCCGTGAGGCACTCACAGGGGCTATATAGATCCGCATAGTAGGTAGCAAAGCTATTGGCCAGCGCCCCCTGGTCCACTATGGGCGCCCCCCCAGGATCCACTATCCCTGGGAGGTCCTGAGCATGATACTTCCCCTGGCACAACCTTTGCAGCATTGCACCCGACTTGTCTCCCCACTGGTACACTCGACTCCTAGTGGCTAGCCACACCTGACGTGCCTCGTCCAGCAGCAGGGAACCATATGTCTGCTGCGCATAGAGTAACTGCCGACAATGCGCCACCCCTCCCTCCTCCCGGCCCCTACGCTCCAGCTCCAGGACCTCAGCTTCCGCTCGAACAAGCCCCGCTCGGCGCTCATGGCGGACCGCCACACAGAAGGAGATATCTGCACCGCGGAGTGTCGGCTTCAGCGCCTCCCACAACACGTCCGCCCAGGACACGGAACCCACATTCCGCGACAGATACTGATCTACCGCCGCAGTCATGTGCACTCTATAGTCGTTTTGTTGCAGGTGCCACACCGAGAGTCGCCAGCGAAACGACCCCCCCACATCCCCCATCCGCAAGACCGCAGACACCAGGGAGTGATCTGAGAGCCCGCGCGGTAGGATCTCTGCCGCATCCAACCGGGACACCGCAGCTCCCGATAGGAATATATAGTCCAGTCGGGAGAAGGAACCGTGCACCGCCGACAGATACGTGTAAGCCCTAGCAGCACCATGACACCGCCTCCAGGCATCCACCCACGCCAGACCACCCACCAGCGCGTTAAGTTTCGTCTGTCCCTCTCCCCCTCTCTCCCGGCCCCTTGACAGTCGGTCCCTATGGAGATCCCTCACGTCATTCCAGTCCCCTCCTATGATCCCCGGAACTTCTGGGATGTCCGCCCAGCGTGCCATGAGCTGCTCCGCAAATGACCAGGACAAGGGAGGGGGGGCGTACACACTACTGAACACCACCCGCTCCGTTCCAATCCGGCCCAAGACAAAGACATACCTCCCATACGTGTCTGCCCATGTCTGGGAATGCACAAAAGAGACCCGCATGTGAATCAAGATACCCACACCCCTGGAGCCTTGGACAAACCCCGCATGAAACACCTGTGTATATCCGTAGCGTTGAAGGCATAGCACCCTCGTTCCTAGTAAGTGTGTCTCCTGTAGGAGTAACACATCCACCGATGCCCTCTTCGCGTACTGCAGGATCGCCCCTCTCTTGATCTTATCGAGGGCACCCCGAAAATTCCAGCTCAGCACTTTGAGTGAAGCTAATCGCCCACTAGTCCCCGTGGAAGCTGTCGCCATAGAAATCATACCCAACACATAGTGGCCACTCAGGGACTCCGGCATCCACCCCCGACCACGCCCAGTACTGTTCTAAGGTGCGGTCAACCCCTAAACTAAAACCCCAACTTCCCAACGATCCCCCCAACCCCGTTCCCCCCACCCCATACCTCACAAACATGGAAGTACCTGTTGCGGTGAGAAACTTCCCCAGGCCCAAACTGTGAACCTCAGTAGTGCTCAACCAATGGATCCCCAACGTACCCTTCATCACCAAGTCCCAAAGACCCCGCCTGCAACTGGCTCCGGCGGTGGTCCCCCCCACATCTGTCCTCCGGACCAAGGCAGCCCCCCACATCCAGGAGAGTGAAGCAACCGGCGGCATGTCCATGATGCGGGGACCAAGAAAACTCGCCCCCACGGAACTTCCGGACCCTCAGGGTCCAGTCGGCGGATGACCTGCCTCCGGGCAGGCCCCACGCCGGGCTCCCCCTGACTTATGCCGACGGCGGGATCTGGTGCGCCGCTGCTTCTTAGCGATAATCCCTGCCACCTCAGTTTGGGATGAGTCCGATTCTCTACCAGGGGGTGTATGCGGGCGCAGTTTTACTGTCTCATCTGTCCATTTAAATACCTCCTCTGGCGATTCGAAGAACAATGTTCGGGACTCATATACGACCCTCAGGCGCGCTGGATAGAGAAGAGCATAGGATAAATGGAGCTCTCGCAACCTGGCCTTGGCCGACAGGAAGGACTGCCGCTGCTGTTGGACCATACGTGTATAGTCTGGGAATATAAGTATACAGGAGTTTTCGAACTGCAGAGGCTCCCTCTCCCTGGCCTGGCGGAGGATGACATCCCTATCATGGTAGTTCAGGAGTTTAGCGATGATCGGCCGAGGACGGGCCCCCACCGGCGGCCTCTGGACCAGGGCCCGGTGCGCCCGCTCCACTACGAAGCAGCGGGACAACGATTCAGCCGGGAGCCAGCCCTCCAGCCACTGGGAGAGGAAGCGCTCCATGTTGTTCCCCTCGCAGCCCTTCGGAAACCCCACAAAGCGCAAGTTATTCCTGCAGGCCCGCCCTTCTGCATCCTCGACCCTGCCTGCCAGACCCCGCTGGGTCGATTCTAGGGTCGCAACCTGCTTCCTCAGCGTCGCAACCTCATCCTCCACGCTCGACACCCTGGTTTCGGTCTCTGTGATGCGGGTCACTGCGTTCCGCAGGTCTTGACGCAGCAGCATTACGTCCGAACCAACTGCCCCAATCTTGGCATCCAACATATCCCAGGACTGCGTTATGGCTGCTAGGAGGGCGGCATTATTCGGTACTGCCCCCGAGGGGCCCCCGGCCACCGTCCCCGCCAGGCCCGGACCTGTGAATTTATCAATAGGCCCCTGCCTCGCCGCCCCTCCACCTGGTTTGTCTCTGGTCATCATTGCAGACTGATGCTCCAAGGCCACCGCCGTGCAAAGTCCCCCTGGCCCAACTGTAAATCTTCTCTCCCTCTTGCTTGGCTACTGCCAGGATAGTGCCTCTGTCACCTGTCCTCCGCCCCGGTCATCTAGGGAAAGCCACGGGGCCGGAGCCCAGCCGGTCCTCCGACACCCAGCCCGCCGGACCAGGCCCAGTCTCTGCCAGATAATGGGGATGGGGGGCCCCCAGCACTGCTCCTCCGACTATGACTCGGGGTGAGCACGACGTCCACTACACCCCAACCGGCCAGGTCCAACGTGCCCCGTCGCCACAGGATCCAATAGGCCACAGCCCCTCTCCAGCCGGGCCCGGCGGCTTCCCACCAGGCACCTCACTCCTCCCCGCGACTCGAACAGGCCGCCGAACCCCCAGGGACCACTAGCTCCTCCAGGGGGCGGGGGGGAAGGGAAGACCAGTCCCAGCACACCGGGGACCCGGGCGCCACCTCACCTCAGGGCCGGGGCCTGCCGCGTGCCTCGCTATCTCGCGGGCTCCTCCAGGCCAGGATGCCCCAGGCTGCCTCCACCAGGACTCTTCGGTCAGGGCCAAGTCGTTGCTCCTCCATCAGCCCCACAACATCGCCGTCGGGCCGCCTCCTCCGCGGGGCACCACTCCGCTGCAGCCGCTCTCGGGCAGGGCCGGCCCGGCCTCCCCTCTCACGCGAGGCCGGGGCTCCCGGCGCCGCTCAAGGCCGCGATCGTCACTCGGCCGCCCCGCGGCTCACAGATGACCCAGGCCGTCGGGAGCACCTCGAGCGCCGCCGCTGCTCATCCGCTATCGCTGCCTGCTGGGCAAGGATAATTCGTCGGATATTCGTTACGGGCGGGCGGGAGCCGGCTTAAGATCTGCCCGCCATCTTGGCTAACCAAGCCACACCGTTCAGGATTATTTTAATTCCTCAGGTAGCTTTCAAATCTGTAAAGGGAAACCAGGAATATATATCATGAAGTAGCTAGAGTTTCAAAGTATGTTCATGATGTTTTTAGTTCCTGGAGTAGCTGTAGAATCTGTAGGGCAAAACAGAAATGTAGAAATGAAAGTCTATATATTTATATTCCTTGAAACATTTCTCTGAACAGTAACTTTTATTTTCAAAAATAGAGCTTAATTTCTTGAAATATATTTCTGTGTTCAACGTCAACTTTTCTCTCGTAGTTCCAAAAGAAAACAGCCTACAAGGCTTTCAAAATATATGTCTGGTAGCAAAAACAATTAGTTAGAATGAAGGTTAAAGCGATCACCCATGGCTGAGATTGATTCAAGCAACCCTTGCATCACTTTGCTGTTTTTTTTGAGCCAGTGCATCAGTGTCTCACAGTTCAGTTCAAACTGTCCTTTTGGGAAGTTACAGGAAAACTAAAGAATAATGTGATGTTGATTTTCCAGTGGTTTGTTTTGCTTTCTGTTGAGTTTGTCCAACATCTGCTGGCATGGTCAGATGTGGACCCCTTGGTTGGCATGGTCAGATGTGGACCCCTTGGTTGGCATGGTCACATGTGGACCCCTTGGTTGGCATGGTCACATGTGGACCCCTTGGTTGGCATGGTCACATGTGGACCCCTTGTTTGGCATGGTCAGATGTGGACCACTTGACCTCTGGGCTTACAGACGTCAGCAAGGCATGGTGCCAAAAACCTGAAAACCTGTTGGGACCCTATGCCGTCTCGAGCAGAAGGGACATTCATTTTGGGCAAACACTTTCATTTTGACAAAGCTGAAAAAAATAGCATCTTTCTTTATTCGTCAGTAAGTTTTGTATATCACTACAGATCACACAGGCCACTTCAGAGTGCTTGAACACACACATGATATAGACATAGAATTAGAGCCCAGCTGGATCCATAGGGTGAGCATATATCTGGCATTTGTTGAGTCCTCCACTGTGGACAGGCACCCCTCAGACTGGACCTTGATCCTAGGCCTATCTCCGTGTTTGCCACTTTAATCCTGTTGCTTTACTGAGTCTGAATTTGAGTCACTAAGAAATTGCGACCTTTCAGAGAGGGTCTTGTGGATTTTTTTAAATTAGACCGCTCTAAGAAGATTAAGTGGCTCTCGGGCTGTGCGACCAGTGCCACCGCACCGGGTGCCAAATTCGGGTGGGAGCGCAGTGTGTTATGATTTTAAAAGCACCTGCTGCTGAATTCCTCGCCTCCAGAAAATTTCCAACAACAATAAAAATCACGAGATAACTGGTGATTAGTGTGCCTGCTGGAGAGAGACAGTTTTGTCTAGTAGAAGTTTTGACTCATGTAAGGTAGCACAGAGGGTTAAATATGCCTGCTGCTAAGAATGTGTGCCATACAGATTACAAAGTGCACATAATGTAACTAGTTCAGTTGGTTACTGTTTTTGTAAAAGAGATTCCATTGTTACTTTCAGTTTATAAGTTAAAATCCAAGTCTATAACAGTGAGCTATTAATTGTCATCAAACCGCTGCATGAAAACTGTAAGGTGCAGGTTAGAGCGCTAGGATTTTTTCCCCAGTCTTTCATATCCTAATGCTGTAAAATGAGTTCATTTAGGTAGACATTAATTCTTATTATTAAAGAGAACCCCCAACCATGGTGTTAAGTTTTATAATTCTGGGTTTGTGCTCCCCCAGACCAGACACTCCTAAACTATATTTCCTACCAGGATGGACAACTTGTGACTCCTATACATTGTAGCTCTCTGGCTTATTTAAAGTTTCCTATACACTGATTGTCTCTGTGTAGTAGGGTGCTCTGACAACCTACACTGGTATGATTGGCGCTATAAAACTAATTCAATGCATCTGAGAGAGAGTGGTTATTGAGAGGCACTGTTAAAGGGTTGTAGTGAGAGAATTTGTGGCGTAGGTGTCATTGGGGAGCACCAACAAACATTGGCGCACTGGGCGCCACCAGAGCTAAATCCAGCCCTGGAGGCTGGTCTATGATAAAAAATCATTGTATGACCTGGGCCTAGCTAACGTTTGGGAAGACCCCTCCTCTATCTCATACTCTGGGGATACCGCTGTTAAATTAAGATATTGGAGATAGTCGCTGCTCAGAATGAATCACTTAGCTCCATAGGCAGCTGGACGAGGCCTTTTCTATTGCATAAGACCTAGGGCAGTAGCCACGGGGAGGCCGAGCAGGGCCGGGCCGGCATATGTAAGTGTCTGGCCACCCTAAATCAGAGTTCCGTGTCTTGCCGAAAGAGATTTCGATTGTTGCATTTTTTTTTATTCGGAAGATGAGTGTTTATCTATTAAATTACAACGTGGGCTGCTTTGCTGGGGTCTCTCTAGTGTTTTCACAGGAGCTTCTGCGGAGGTGCATCGCATGTACCTTATGCTTTGTATCTGCGCGGTACTGACCGCAGATAGTGCCGCGCCATGTGCGCAGTCAGACATTCTGCAGGGGCGGGACTGAGGTGCTCGCGGCAGCTTCCGCACACTACATAGGCCCCTGTTTTCCTGAGCTGTGGCTCATAGGTTGCTTCTCTGGGCTGGCACTGTCCAGGCCACTTCTAGCCAAATGACTGTGCTGGAATCAATACAGGCCTGGGATATACATAATAGCAACAGGTCAGAGTGCGATCGTGACATGTGTGTGACTGTTCATGTGCCAGTATTACAGCCACAAATGTCGACAACATCCGGTAGGGTCGGATTGGTAAGGCGGGCACTCGGGCAATGGCCATGGGGCCGGTATCGAAGTTCCAGCGTGGGCTGCTTTTTTGGCAACATGGGGGCCGATTTGGGTTGTGTCTGGTGTGCTCAGATGCCACCAGCTGCCCAGTGGGTGCCTGAGTGGCCTTTCTCTAGGCAGATGGGAGTCCATTACCTTCCTTTTATCACCGGGGCAGAGGTGTCACTCCATTTCTCTCGCAGGGCTAGCCCATTAATGTGTGCATACTGAGCGGGGGCAGGGGGCCCGCCCAGAAGTGAACGCCTTGTTTTCAGGGGTGTTTCACCAGTGTGAACTTATCTGTGATTTTTTAAAATCTAAGTCAAGTTAAGAGAACATGCCTCTGCCAGAGACGTCCCCCCCCTTCTTTTTATAAAACTTTGCCCAAGCAGTGTTTTGCAGAAAGGCAATATGCAAATGTGTGGCCACTTTTTTTTAGCGTGCCTGGCCTGATTTTTTATCCCAATCCAACCCTGACAGTCGGAGTATTTCGATTATCACGTTTTATTGGGCAGTTGATAACTTATGAAGTGTGGTGCCGAGACTGAATGCAACTCACCATAGCAGCAACATGTCTGATCCAAACACAACAAGCATTGGCATAGCCAATAGGTCTCGCTTTTGGGACCTTCTAAGTGTTTAGTCATGCAACAGTTGCATAACTAAATACTTATAAGGTCCCAAAAGCGAGACCTATTGGCTATGCCAATGCTTGTTTCTGTTTATTACTGCTCTGTAGTAATGGCGGCACCCGTGCTTTAGCTGAAACATTTTAAGCTAAAGTCGGGTGCTGAGATTGCTTTAAAAGTAAAGAATTGTCAATTTCTTTACTTTTGAAGCAATCTCAGCACCCGACTTTAGCCTGAGATGTTTAAGCTAAAGCACGGGTGCCGCCATTACTACAATAGAAGTAATAAACTGAAAAAAAAAGCAAGCGCCCGCTTCAAGAAATGACTGCCGTGGCGAGGGGAAAATGCTACCGCTGGTCACAGCTTGGAGTGCAGGTGCGCGTGCAGCAGTAATCACGCCATATGGCGCCTCTGCTCAAGCGCGCGCCCGCGCACATGCACTGCAAGCTGTGGCCGGCGGTAGCATTTTTTTAAGCCTTTACTCTAAGTCTCGCCAGACCGGCGCAAGCGCTGGGTCAGGCGAGACCTAAAAAGGTAGTCCCAGGCAAGCTGATTGTGAATTGAGTAGTGGGGAAACGTGAAAGCACCCCCCATCCCAACTAGAATAATGAAAATGCCCGGCACAGCCCTTGGCAGCTTAGCATGCCCCCTCCCTCCTTGCACTCGGTTAATTGAGAGGCAGGGGGGGAGTTAGAGCTCTGCTCAGCCCTCCACAGAACCACACATAGAAGTCCAGCCCGGCCGAGGCAGAATCATTTGTATGTCAAGCTTTGTGCAGGCAGCGAGCAATATGTGACTGATCCTATCCCATCCCCACCATTGGCCTTTTAATTTGTCAGACCTGCGGGTTCATCTCAGTGGGCAACTATAGGCCTGTCCACCCTATGTGGAGAAAAGGGAGTGAATATTGGATGGCAGAAGTGAGGCTGAGCAGAGTGAGAACAGGAAAGGAGGAGAGATAAAAGGAGCAGGAGGGGAGAGCAGCGTTGTTGGTCACTAAAAAGAAGGACCAATGGTAAAAGATTGAGAAAGCAGGTGCGAAGAAGGAGAAAAAGAAAGAGAAATTAGGGAAATAACATGAGGCATAAAGGGAAAAATAAGAAAGAGTGGTAGGAGAGGATGACAGAAAAGAAGGGGAGAGGGAGACGGCTATGAAGTTAAGAGGAAATACGAAGAAACAAGGACAAAAGAGCAGAAACTGGAAGGAGTTAGGGACAGGGGAAAGGACAAGGAGGAATGAAAGGAAGAGAGAGTGGATGGTGTGAACAGTAGCAGAAAGAAAAATAGGTGTGTAGAAATTTGACGAAAGGCTGAAGAACACGAAGCAAACGACAAATAAGCAGCTGAAAGATAAAAGAGTGGCTAGCAGGCAAGGTACAAGACAGGATCAAGAAAGAAGACTTGCTGGATAGTAAGATATTGAGAAATATGATTTGGCTGCAGAAGCAGTGAGAGAAGCTGAGGCAGACCGGCCTACTGCCTCAGGTTCATGTTTCTAAAATTGTTCAGCAGGTCTGGGGCAGAGTCAGTGAAAGGTTAGTGTCCGCTTGATACATACCCATCCTTCCCTGGCCCCACCTGCCTTTTAGGAGCTGGGGTGTTCCACATTTGCTTAATTTGCTTTTCTGTAATAGTGTAACATTTGAGCAGAATTCTGAGAATTTAAATATAATCCTGCAAAATGTAAACCTAGCATTTCATGCTAAAAAATAGTCCAAAAAACAAAAGCACCATGAACTACAGGCAGTCAAGCTGTATCGTTTATGTTCCCGTGCGTTTGCAGTAAAATTTTAGCATGAACGCCACATTCACAGTAAATGTTTAGGGTGAATGGCATGTAATTATGCGATTTGGACTAATTTTGGGAAATTTGCAATACTACATCAATGTAAAATCACCGAAATTACGCTAATTACACCAGTGTAATGCACATTTCACCCGAGCCCACCTTGTTTGTGTCTGACACTGTCCCTGTCATATTGGTACTGTTGGTGAACTGCCCCGTAAGCCTTTTTCTACAGTCCATGGAGGCCAGTCTGCCTCTGCTTGACTGGCCTGATACAACATGATCGCGTGACAGGGATGTAGGGATCGGAGAGCTCTTCTGGAGTCTAGGCCATATTGAACCTCCCCCTGCCTTCTCTCCCCCACACCGATTGGACCTCCCTTCTCTCTTTGTCCAGTCCCTTGGCCTGTGGGCGGGTGTGGATCCAGCTAGGTTCCATCTCTAGCACCATGACTGGTCTGTCGCGAGCTGTGATGGTGAAGGGATACATAGAGTGGGGGACAGGGAGGCATAGAACGAGACATCAACAGACTACCCCACTCTATAGACAAAGTAACCAGTAGGAATAGATCTTTTGTCATTAAAGCTGGTGGAACCTTGAAAGAATAACACAACCTATTGCTTTAGCGAAGTGACTCTGAAATTGCCAGAGGTGTCAGAACAAAATGGTGTGACTGACTCGGGCCAAGTAGCCACGAAACAGGGTGGTGGACAATGCAGGAAGCAGCCTCTAGATCATTTCTGAGCGACAGCCGGGGGAAAATAAGAGCTGTCCATAATAGAGAGTTATTCCCATTTCATACAGAGAGGGAGAGTGGTTACCGAGAGAGAAATGGAACGGGCGGGACAGAGATGGCGAGAGAGGGAGTGAAATGTAAGAGAGATAGAGAGGTGAAGATGAAGGGACAGAGAGTGGGGATACAGCAAAGAAATACAGAGAGAGAAAGCTAAAATGATGAGAGGGGGCTAGAGTGAGTGGAGGTTTTCACCATGACTCAGTTAAGAGAGATAAGGTTAGAGCTGGGGAGACAGGGAGATGTAAAAAGATGAAGGGAGATAAGGAGAGGAAAAGAGTGATGGAGAGATGGTGAGATAAGTAGAGGGATAGGAGTGTTAAAGATTAGGGTAGATAGGATAGAGAAAAAGAGAACGGTTAAGAGAGAAAGCGGGAGAAAGCTAAAGAGTAAGCGTGAGAGGGTGATCCAACTAACGGAGAGAGAAAGAGAGATTGAGAAAGAGAGAGGTAGAAAGGCATGACCGAGGGGGATAGACAGGAAGGGAAAGAGTAAGTGAGAGTTGGATAGACAGAGAGACAATCAGAAGAAGAGAGGAAACAGACATAGCAAAGGACAAGGAAGAGGGAGAGACTGAAAGAGCACGCGAGAGAGACAGAGCCATAGACATGGGGTGGGTGTCAGGGAGCCAGAGCAAGTATGAGTCGGGGCATAGTCTACATTCTCCTCCACCCTTTCAGTCCCAAACTCATCCATTTCTGTCTCAACATCGATCTCGCATCACATTCCCTCCTGTGTCATTGTTTCTTTACCCACTCTTATTGCCAAAATGCCTGACCATCTCTTTTTCTGTCTCTTCTTATTCTTTGTCCGAACTCTATCTTTATACTAATATCTCTCTATTCACTCTTTGGGTCCTCCATTCAATCCTCTTAACTTTGACTTGATTACTCAGCTCCTACCATTTTTTCTCAATTAGGGCCCGATTTGAAACTTGGTGGAGGAGTTACCCTGTCACGACGGTGACAGATACCCCATCAGCCTAAATCTAAATCCCATTATATTCTATGGGATTTATATTATGGCAGACAGGATATTCATCACCGTTGTGATGGAGTAACCCCTCCACTGAGTTTTAAAGTGGGCCCAAAGTCTACATAGCTTCACCTTTCATTGTTCTACAGCATCCCTGTTCCCAGACGCCTGCCACCAGGCTTGCTGTCCTTTTTTCCAACCATCCAGCCTCTTTCAGCTTTTCAGACTTTCATATACATCTTGTCTGTCTTTTACCTGAACCCCTAGTGCATCCTTGCACTCGCCCTTCTTTAGACCACAGCGCCTCTAACAATCCCCCTAGCTCTCCCCATTGTACAGCTTTTTTATGAGACCCCAATGTTGCAAATCTCATCACCTGAAATACAGGCCGTTGCTATTACTTTCTTCAGGGGCCTTTAACTTCTGTTCTCTCTCCATTTACTTGCCAACTATTCCCCCTTCCCCCGGCCCCCCAGCCCACGCACTGATGACTACAGTATCTCCCAATGTATGGTATGCAGATTTGAAGAGCGCACTATCACCCGGGAGGGTATCCTGGTGCTGACCAGGTGTGAGTCCAGCCAAATCTATGGCCTATTGAGAGTACTCGAAAAGCCACGTCCTCAGCTTCTTGCGGAATTCAAAATGTGAGGAGGAGGCTGTTATGTGCAGTGGCTGGTAGTTTCATACTTTCATAGAGATGTAAGAGAAGGTCTGAGTAGTGGATTTGGTTTCCCGTACATGGCACACGTGCAAGTAAGAGCCTGGATGATTGAAGGTGGTTGGAAGGTTTGTGAAAGCAGTCGTGGTCATTGAAGTATGCTGGGTCAGTGTTATGTACTGCCTTGAAACTGTGGGTGAAGAGTTTGAATTGTGCTAGTCTGTGTATGAGGAGCCAGTGCAGCTCCTTCAGGTGTGGCGTGATGTGAGTGCAGAGTGGTAGGTTGAGTGATTCTGGTGCCAAGTTCTGAATGGTCTGCAGTCTTCGAGTTAGGATTTTTGATGATCCCAGAATAGAGCGTGTTCCTGTAGTCCAGCATGGTTGTGAAAAGGGTGTGCGTGATGGTTTTCCAGCTGCTGATTGGGAGCCATTTGAAAATCTTCCTCAGCATCTTCGTGGTATGGAAGCATGAGGCGATGATGGCATTGAATTTGGTGGTCATGTCAAGTTTGCTGTTGATGACGATCCTAAGGTTCTTGGATTGAATGGTGGGAGTGGGAGTCATTCCTAGTTTTGTTGGCCACCAAGTGGAGTTCCATGGTGAAGTGTCCTTCTTGAAGATCACGATTTTGGTCTTGTTGGTGTTCAGCTTCAGATAGTTGGTCTCTTTGACTCTCTTCTTCCAAAACAACTGCTATCCCATCCAATATATGCCCTTTCCTCAGACTCTCCCCAATTCGTCCTAGCCTACCCTATTCCCCCGCTACCCAGTCTCTCACCTTTCCCCTGAATTCCCAGCTTCTCACACCTCACCTGACTCGCCAGGCCTTTAACTCTTTCCCTGAATGGCCAATGGTATCTCCATTCTCCTACTTTCACTTTCCTTGTTTGCTGCCTGCCCATCCTCCCATTCCCAGCATCTTCCCTTGCCAAATAGTCTGCGCTTTCACTTCAATCTCTCCCTTACACCTCTCTTATTGCCTTGTCTTAAGAGCTTCTCCACTTGCAACAGTGCTTTTTTTTCCCTTCCTCAAATGTCATATCCTCTCACCTTTCCACTAGCTCTTGTTTATTGCAGTCCATCCCTGGATCTTCATTGTTAGTGCATCATTATCATGGCTTCACTCTTCTTTAAGTTTACCCACTTATCCCATTTTTAGTTTTTTCACCCAGTCTAACCCAATCATTGTCACTGATTCCCGGCCTTACCTCACTCTTCTCCTTTATCTTGTCTCTACCTACACCAAGCCTGTTCTTCTCTTAGTTTTCGCCCATCTAACAAACCATTGGTCTCTTCCTCTGACTCCATAGCGCCTCCATTTATTTCTCTCCAACTCAGTTATTCTCTTTATATACAGACCCCACTTCCTACTATTTTTCAGCTCTCTTGGTTAACCCAACTTCCTCTTCTTCCAGTTCACACCCCAGCCTCTTCTCATATTGATCCCATCCTCTTTCCCTGGGTTTACTTGCTACCATAGTTTTCCCCACCAAAATGTCTCTGCTTTTGCAGACGCCTCAGGCTCTTTACCCAGGGATTATTTGAAATACAGAAACAATTGCAGCGACCTAGTGCTCCGTTTCCAATCGCACAGCCCATCCAAAGTATATCACAAACTCCTCTTGTTCAAAAGTCAATGTTTTATTCCATGATGTCCTTGATTCAACAGGCTTTACTTTGCTGTTCACGATAAAACTGTCAATAGTCCCAATTTTTTCAAATGAGGCCGTTATGCCTATCCGGGCCTTTTACTGCATCACGGGGTCACACAAATCATATTAGGCAGCTAAATTTATAAAAATATCCCAATGCATTTCGGGCTTTTCTTTAGCCCTTCGTCAGGGGTAGCAATTGAATTTAGAGAAACCCTCTGGCAGTCTTCTATAAAAACTGCATGCCTTAATACATTCTTATTTAAATACGATAATGTATGTTGAAGTGACTTAACCCTGTTTGAACTCATTGTGCTTACAACACTTAATTTACCCTACTGCAAAACATATCTATTAATCAACCCCAAAAGTATTGGTCGTGCCCAACCCATGTAAAGTATTCACTGAACGCGGTAACCTCCCCCACATCCATCCTCGATCTCATACCTGCCTTCATGCCCGCGTTACTAAGCGAATCCTCAACCACCCAATATACTCTGTTTAAACAATTCCCCCTACATAAATCAATCCCCCCACCAAACTTACACCTAAACTCCAGCATTCAAATGCATTTCTTGTACCCCGGTCACTTTCACTGTCTGCTAACCGTTGTAATCTTCCCTGAACCCGTTTTTTAAAACCACATACCTGATTTTGCTCCGTAGTTAATCCTAACCGTACCGACAGTTCTTTTCTTAGTGACCATGGGGCATATTATCAAGAAACTGTGTTAAAATTATCGCCGCCGCTAAAGTGGCGATAATGGGCTTGATAATATTCCCTTGAGAACATGGGCTTCTATTGGAATTCTCTGCGGCATATTATCAAGCCGATTATCGCCGCTTTAGCGGCAGTTTTCTGCCGCAAAAGCGGCAATAATGTTAACGCCGTGCTTGATAATATGCCCCCATGTCACCTAACAAAATGTTCGAACGACTGACTCCACCCCATGTTCACAATTTAAACTCTTCCCCCAACGTGACTTTTGAACACGAGGAGTTTGTGATGTACTTTGGATGGGCGGTGCGATTGGAAATGGAGCGCGAGGTCGCTGCAATTGTTTCTGTGTTTCGTAAACGTGCTTTGAGGTGAGACACGTGTCCCGTCTGCACGCTAAAGTGGAATAAAATGGAAAACATTGAGTGCATTGAAAAATGACGGTGTGCATCCTGCTACCCAGTAACTGCAAGGATTATATGAACCCACAGTGCCACATATCAGAAGGAAATTAGCAAAATTAGACCATAGGACATGAAAGTCATGAGCTGTGCATGTTTTGTATAAGGCAGCCTCCCTCTCTCTGATGCCTCGCGCAAGCACTTACTGGGCCAGCTTGCAAAATTGTCCTTCCATGCATAACAATTAGGTGGGCCAGTTCAGACAGTGCAGTCACTCAGAATCTGCCGCAGAATTTGTTAATTTGACTGATCTCTAAGACATTGCTTGATTGCTCGCATGGCCAATCCAAACCTGCTGTGGGAATATTGGCCATACGAATCATATGTACAAGAATCAGATTACGATATAGCAAAGGACATCCAGCAATTGTTACCTCACGATAACGTACTCTCCACATTGGAAGCCGTTAGCCTTTTCTAGATTCAAAGGCCAGCGAGTTAAGATGCATATTTATAAAATAAAAGGTAAGCAAAATTCAGACTTCAGTACAATTTGCTTTCTTCAGAGGGTGAAAGAGGAGTCGGGTTATACATGATGAGGCTTTAAAGCATGCACTGAGAACTGTAGAGCAATGTAGTACTCCTTTCCAACATGCCTGTCAGTAGCAAAGCCTTCTACCTCGATTTACTGAAAAACTGCTTTCTATTTTCATTTTCTAAAATTATTATTATGATGCTTTTCCACAGTGGAATATGTTATTGGCTGTGCATATATTACATCCCTGAATTAAACCACAATCCCTAAACTCATAAATTACCCATACCACCCAAAACCCCATACCCACCGTGAACCCTTAAAAACTCCCTTGTCACTGAAGAACCCATACCCACCCTAAACCCTAAAATTACCCTTACCACCCAAAAACCCATACCCATCCTATACCCTAAAAATACCCTTGCTATCACACATCCTATACCCATCCTGAGCCCTAAAAATATCCTTGCCACCCAAAAACCTATTCCCACCCTGAACCCTAAAAGTACCCTTGCCATCCCAAAACCTATACCCACCCTAAGCCCTACAAATACCCTTGCCACCCAAAAACCCATACCAAATTCAAATCCTAAAATTACCCTTGCCACCCAAAAACCTATTCCAACCCTAAACCCTAAAATTCTCCTTGCCACCCAAACATCCATACCTACATAAAACCCTAAAAATACCCTTGCAATCTCAAAACTCATAGCCACTCTAAACACTAAAATTACCATTATTACCCCAAAACTTGTACCCACCCTAAATCCCAATATAATCCCCCCATGCAGCCACGGGGACCCCGACCTCCCAGGGCACAAATACAGTAATGAATGGGGTCTGTTGCAGACCCCTGGCCCTGGGGACCACCACCTCCCCAGGGTTTACTTCACAAAAGAGGGGGGCTGCACTGACCCTCATGAAGCCACACATGTCCTTGGGGACTGCCACCACTCAGGGCTGGCTCTAGAAGTGTCCTGGGATGCCCACCCCCCGGGATAGTGCAGTTTGCTATGGCATGGTGAGAGCATCTTCCCGCTTCTTCCCCCAAACAGCAGTGCGCCAGGAGGTGCGTTTGCAGAGTGGTGGAGAAAGGGGTGAGGCTTCTGACAACGTCTCAATAATCCAGCTGTGTGTGTCTTACTGGAGGTAACAGGAAGGGTTGTGCCCCGATGGACCCTTAGTTCCAAAGGAACTTCGTCCCCCAGCTAGTAGTGCACCAGGAGGCACGCTTGCAGAGTGGTAGAGATAGGGGTCGTGGCCACCAGGAACCTCTCAGCAAACCCACTGTGTGGGACTTTCTGGATGTAACAGGAGGGGTAGTTGGCCCCTAGGACTCTCAGTAGCCATGGGGCTTCATCCTCCTACAAGTAGTCCACCAAGAGGCACGTTTGCAGAGTGGTGGAGAGAGGGGGTGTGAACTCCTAGCAGGTCTCAGCAATCCTGCTGTGTGGGATTTTCTGGAGATAATAGGAAAGGTAGTTTGTTCCCAAGGACGTACTTGGGGGCCAACTACCCCTTATGTTATCTTCAATAAGTCAAACAAAGCGAGATTGCTAAGAGGTCTGCAAAGTCCATGCCCCCTTTCTCCACCACTCATCAGACATGACTTGTGGTGCACTACTGGTTGGGGAATGAAGTCCACTTTACGCCTGGGGATCTTGGGGGCCAAGAAGCCCACCTGGTACCTCCTGTAAGTCATACACAGTGGGATTCCTGAAAGCCGGTCGGAGGCCTAGCCCCCTTTCTCCACCATTCTGCAAACGTGACGACTAGTTAAACAAGCATTTGCAATGCAATAGGTCTCGCATTTGTGAGAGTTTGAGCTAGTGGCATTGTAAATGACAAGGCTTTTTATTTATTGTACACCGACAGGGAAGTCATATGATGCGTTATTAGTTTCCACAACAGCAGCTCCACATTACTAGCCAGTAAACCGTAAGTGGGTCCTAGAGAACCCTGTGGAGCGGGAGCTCTAGAAGCTATTATACAGATAACAGTTTACAAGCTACGCTAGATAGCAACAAGCCGCATAGCAACCGGCATGGTTAAGTTTGGGCATTACCAAGCCAATAGGTTTTGCCTATGCAAGGTCTATTGGCTTTGTCAATGTTTTTTAAGTTAAGTGGGCTGCTGTGCAACACAGCTTAAAATAAAAGAAAAAAAGCAGAATAACACGCCCAGCGGTAAACAAGTCATGGAGTTTTTTTTTCTTCTTTAAGCTATGTGACGCTGCACCCTGCACTGCTGTGCATTATGAGAAAAAAGTGCTGGGGGAAGAACACAATGGGGTTGTAGGGGAGAAGGGAGCAGCAACAATGGACAGCAAGAGGATGGGGGTACAAGCAACATGAGAGAGGAAGACTGACTGTAGCGTGCCATGCACTCTTAAGAGTGGGTGGCAAAAAGTAAACAAAAAAACAGAACCTGCAGGAGCGCGTGGCCAGTGGAAGGACACTCACCGCGAATAGGAAGCTGTACTAGCTCCATTGCTCAACCTCACTCTTAATCACAAAACCGACACAAAGAATTGGCAAAACCCATGTGACTTTAAACAGAATATAGAGAACTGATTAGTTAACTGTGGGGAGACCAGAAAAAGCTACTTCAAATACAAAAATTGTGGAAACTTGTTTTTCAGCATGGAACACATTTAAGGTTGCCCAAAGCAGCAAAAACCAAACCATCAGATGAAATTTTAATATCATTCTATGTGCACACGATCTTATCCACTAACAAATAAGATGCAATCAGGAAAATACTTTGTATAAAGATAGATTTGAAGTTACTCTTTCACAGGGTGCAAAAAGTTACTTGGAGTAAAAGAACATAACTGGAGCAACGGGGTTTCGATAGTGCCCTAAGTAAAGAAGCATTTGGGGAAGGAAGGCTTTTCTAACAGCTGCTAGACTGTACTTTTATGGGAACATGAGGCACAGGAGATAAGAAGCTTCTGATTACAGATGTCATGTGGGCAAGTCAGCATTAAAATTGATGCATGCTGGCCCAACCATAAGCCTAAACACAGAGCTCTCAGGGAATAGGATGTAAGGACAGGGTGTCCAGAGAAGTTGAAGGCGGAAACTAGAGAGGTAAATATAAAGTGAGGTTAGCGCAAAATGAATAAAGCCTTGCAAGGTAGTTGGAGCTAAAGAAGAAAAGCGTGCTACCGTCAAAATGAGGTAGGGAAAAGGGCGCACCGTGGATGCTAATGAGGGAAGGAAAACGCAGGTGGGAGGCGATAGCACATAAAGGAAACTAATAATTTGAGAGCTACCACGTAACTTGGCAGAGTAATATGCCCTTAAATTACAACAGGTTGTGATTGTGCATAACGAGAACTTGCTCAGGAGAGAACTGAATCTGAGTGAAGTGCAGGCAGGCCTACTGAAGAGGGAACTGAATCCAAAGGCCGCACATCAGGGCAGGGTAGTATGTGCTCAATGCAAGCTAGTGAGAGAAATTACACAGGCAACAGGTGTGCAGATTGAGAACTTACTCGGGGGGAGGACTGAATCAACGTTGAGGTGCAAGCAGGCATACTGAGGATGGAAATATGAATTGCCGCATTGGGGCTAATGAAGGGAAGAGGCCGAGAGGAGGCGGGTTAACTACTCGTGAGACAACAAGTGGAATGGGCCAAGCGGTAAGTGATCAATAAGGGCCTCTGGTGGAGAGAGCAAGTTCAAGCAAGTGGAGACTGCGCTTGGAGGGGAACTTATTCCATAGAGAGGAAAGAAGGACAGCGCACTGTAAGGGATAGTGAAGAACCGGTAAGAAGGAAAGTACAGGCAGACAATGTATGCACATGAAGCAAGCTGACTGAATCCAGAGGGCCACAGGAGGCCGAAGATGGGAAAAAGAAGAAAAGGCAGAAGCAAAGCAGGGAGACAGATACTGTGGTGAAAAAGGAAGAATGATAGACCTAATCTAGTAGGAAGGAGCAGTGTAGCGTGAAGGAAGGACTTACTAAAAGGCGCCACGAGGGGCCACTGAAGGACGGGTAGGGTGTATGGATAGGTCAATGCCGCGTGTTGGGTCAAAACCTAGTATCGGGCATAATTCCTGCAAGGGAATCAGGAGGAGTGAATTGACAAGGCAGGTGGCTGGGAACAAGACCCGCGGCGGCGCGGAAGCGCTGAAAACTATTAAATGGAACTTACGGACATAGGCGGGAATACCGTGAAATTGTGGGAAGTGACACCCTGTCAGGCGTGGGTGTTGGTCAAAAGCCTGTGGGGAAAGGAGAAGGGGTCAGTCGGGTATGGAGCCCAGTTGGAGGTGGCTGAAGGCCCTTGTGGGCAGTGTACTTACTAGGAAACAATTCACTGGAGCAGGACGCACTCTTGGATTGCGGTGTCATCCGAGAAATGAATCAGGAAGCTAACGCACAGAGCCTCGGTGCCGGTGTAAAACATGGACAGAGTGGCAACGCATGCGTGGAAGAAGCAGCCCGTGTCGGGTGCTACACAGTGCATATGAGGACGTGGCTAATGGATAGCCACCATGGGCCATATGTATCAACACATTTCCCCATAGACACAGAATGGGCAAAACCCTTTGATACATCTGCCCCCATGTTGGGTGGGGAAACGAAGTAATCATATGAATGCCACAGGACATGTATCCGAGGAAAAGTGAAAAGTCAAGAGTTAAAATGGAAATGAAAAATGACTTAAAAATAGAATAAATCAAGAGTTAAAGTGAAAAATGAAACAACGATAAAACACGCTAGCACCCGTGCCTACTTTACTTCACCTCCGCTGTGCGCCTCATCGAAGCACAGAGAGTCCTCCTGGCTGCAAAGAGCGCTCCCCCAGCAAACACACTGCACCCGGGCTGCAATCCCGCCTTAGCAGCGGGCACCGCACACTGTGTGCTCTGAGCACTGGCGGCCGCAGCAGAATTTAAATACGATACCAGTGTCCGTCTCAGGCAGTGCGCCCCGGGAGATTATTGTATGACTGTCTGAGAATCTGCCAGGTGCACTTAGTGCTTATTTTATGGGCACTTTGTGAATGCGTTCGTGTGCGTGCAGAGTTTGTTTTCTGGAGATCACAGAACATGAGCAGTCTAAGCAGCGACGGGCACACCCTGCATAACTGCCAGTGAAGCAGGCATGGCGAGCTGCTCTCTACCGGTTTCCGTGGGGGTCAAGGGCGAGTCCATGGTGAAGCCGCAGGAGGAAGACGATGAGACCCTAAAAGAATATAGTGCTCACAAAGCGGATGAAAACTGTAGTTAGGCGATGCTGCTTCCGGAATAAACGGAAGTGAGTGTCGAAACAGCAGCTAATAAACAGCCGGATAAGAAGAGCAATGCCAGAGTTAAGCCAATGGCAAGCAGCAGTAGAAATTACTTTGAGTTTCACCCAACATGCTGATTACTTGATGCCTCGGAGAGGCAGCGCATGCGCTGCCTATGCAAGACCTAAAAACCATAGAAATTCACAGAAACAACCAAAGGTTACAGGGATATTATAGTTAGGAATTAGCATTTGAAAAACCATAGAAATTCACAGAAACAACCAAAGGTTACAGGGAGATTGTAGTTAGGAATTAGCATTTGAAAAACCTTAGAATTCACTGAAACAACCAAGGGTTACAGGGACATTATAGTTAGGAAATGGAATTTAAAAAAGGTTCAGGTGTCACTCTAATGCAGCCACTAATATATCCACTCATACACCCATGAAGCCACTCATATACTGCTAGTCACCCATAGAGCTACCCACACACCTACTCTTTCACCTATAGAGTCAGTCACACAGCCACTTACTCACCTATACAGTTCTACATGCACCCACACACTTATATATACATATACTAACACATACTCACTCACCTATACAGTCACAAGCATACACTCAGCCATACAGCAAATCTCAAAATCACTCACATACACATAGTCTCTCATTATTCTAACACACACCTATATTGCCTTTCACCTTTACAGTTACTCACCCATATACCACTAACACATCATTTCACTCACTGACACACTCATACATACACTCAGTCACCCAAACAGCCCCTCACCGATGCACTCATGAACCCATACAGCCAATGACTCATCCACTTACTCATCCATGTATGCAGTCACACACCCCCTCACCCACCCGCACAGACACTCATACAGCTTAACAGTTACTCAAACAACTAATCAGTCACCCATACAACCACTCACATACCAACTCACCAATCCAGACAGCCACTTAGACACCAACTGACAGACTAATACAGACATTTGCACAAGCTAATCACTTACCCATACATTCACTCGCTGAGACACCTAATCACCCACTTATACAGTCAGTCACTGTAGGAGAGTAGGATCTGCACCTTATGATGCCCCCACTTTTGTTTCTGATGTTTACACTGGTTTCTGGCTATAGTCTGGCTGGGACCCTGCTAATCAGGGCCCCAGCCTCTCTGTTCTCTCTAAACAACTTGGAGTGCATATTAGATGCACTAGTGATTGGATACTGTGGTACCTTATGAGCCTCTAGTATATGGTACCTTAGGTACCAAGGGCATAGGTACTTCACAGGCCTACCAGGGGCTGAAGCATGTATTATGCCACCCCTGGGAAGCAGACTAAATCTGACACCACAGGCCTGCTACTGCAGCCTGGGTGAGGTAGTGCTAGCACTCCTCACTGAGATATAGGTTCACTATATCTCTTCCTGCACACACATTTAAACCTATCAGTCACCCCTAAGGCAGGCCCTATCAATCCTGAGGGCAAGGTGCTTGGTTTCCATGTGAGGGGGTGCATCTGTCTGAGCAGGGCCCCTCTGCAGCTCTCAGAGTCTATTCTCTGGGGCTGTTTGTGAATGCGGTCGAACCATATACTCTTAAGTGCATTATAACCTCGCGGTTAATGCTAACTTTGGGATGGCTGCATCAAAACATGTCTTGTTTGGTGTCAAACGCTTTGGAATCATACCCCCACACCAGTAACTGGTGTGGGAGTATGATCCCACCCTTCTAGAGGGATAGACATGTACCTACTCTGGAAACACGGTAGGATCCTGAAGAGCCCTGGCATCACAAAATGGATGCCACCAGTCACAGACACTGGGCTGCCCTCCTCCTGATGACCGAAACTTGCAGTGGAGGAGGCCCAACAATAGGTATCCTGTCAGAAGGAGGTGTGACCACCTCCCAGACAGGGTTTAGTGTATTGGGGGTGGGTGGGTGCACTCCTAGAGTGCTTTGAAGTCCTGCACTGGGGGAGCAGTAGGTTCCTCTGTGCATATGCCAGTTCAAACCGGCTCAGGGGCTACCTGCCCCTGCTCTGGCGCAAAACTGGTCAAAGGGAACTGGGTGTAACCACCCACTTTCCTGACCCTCCCATAGGAGGGGTCATAGAGCTAGTCCCTCCCTTCCTTCTTGTATAAGTTAGGGAACCCTTGCCATTGCAAACTAGATATCCCTGGACGACGCTCTGAAGAAGAATCCTGGACCTTCGACGTTCCATTACCTCTGGAAGACGGAAGAATCTCCCTTGGAGTCAAGGAGTGACTCCCCTGCTTGGCAGGCACCATGCACTCTCTTTGCAGTACTCTAATCTTCCAGTCAGTACCCATGTATTCATGGAATGACCCAGGTACTAAAACATGCACTGCTACAATCCCCTGTGCACTACCCATGCAGACCTATAAACACATAAACAGTACTGATTCACTCCTCCAATTACCCAGGTTGTACCCATGCACTCTAGAAATCCCTCTGTCACTACCCATGCACTCCTCTAATCACCCATCCAGCATCATGTACTTATCCAATCACTCCGCCAAAACCCAAGCAGTTATAAAATCACCATGCAATGTCCTTGCAGCACTCTAATCATCCAGTCACTACCCATGTACTCATGCAATGACCCAGGCACTAACTCATGGCAAAAACAGAGGAGGTCATGCTTATTACAGGGGTACCCCAAAGCACAGTGTTCCCTAGTGTATGTAGGTGTTTTCACTGTATTCAAAGTATCTTTTAGCATAGCACTGGCTCCGGTCCTGGTTAGTCAGAGTCAGTTACCACCAGTACCCGTCACTATAAAGTTGGGGGCACAGGAGGACTTTCTACTCCTCTGTTGGTTCTTTCTGCACATCTCTTACTTCTTTCTGCACTTTTCTTCGTCTTTCTGGACTTCTGTTGCCTCTTTCTGCATTTGTCTTGCTTCTTGCTGCGCTTTTCTTCCTCTTTTTTCACATGTCCTAACTTTGTAGGCAAAGTTAGAAATTACCATTTAAATAACCATTGAAATTCACTGAAAAAAACATAGGTTTCAGGCACGTTATAGTTAGAAATTAGCATTTAAAAAACCATTGAAATTCACTGAAAAAAACAGAGGTTTCAGGGACTTTATAGTTAGTTGGACATTTCACTCGTACAAAACCATAGAAATTTCCCTGTTATACTTAGTTCAGCTAACTATAACTTGCGCCCCCGCAATGCACTGCTGATGACGTCACATATTACATTATTCATGACATGGTCAGTGACATCACTGATGACATCTCAAAGAACATCACTGATGACATCATCCACGTCAAAATCTGATGCACCTCCTCACACTCTAATATAACCTTTGACTATGGTAGTCTGTAAAATACAGACTACCATTTTCGAAACCATCGACAAACCAATACCAGTTACTACATACGCACTCACTGATTCCTAGGTCTACACACACATCCACTCATTCACCCATACAATCACTCATGCATACAGTCACTCATCAATACTACACTATCATATGCACTCATACACCTATACAGACACTCACACACCACCACTCATCCATGGAGTTACTCACACACCTAGTCAGTCATGCAAAGAATCAATCACACTCCCATTTACTCACCTATACAGTTATACACACACCACCTCACTTATTCAAACATATACTAACACATACTTATTCTCTTATACAATCACTGATACAAGTACACACTCATCCATACAGCCACTCTCACAATTACTGACTCTCACGTATAGTCATTTATATACTCCATCTCTCACATACACTGCCTTTTACATATGTAGTTACTTGGACATGTACCACTGAGACATCCAATCTCTCACCAACACACCCATACACACACTCACCCACCCATACAGCTGTTTCTACATGCACTCTTGAACCCATACGCCCAGTGAATCAACCACTCACACATCTATTCACAGAGTCACACACCTCCCACCCACCCATGCACACACTCAGTCTCCCATACAAATCTTCAGGCAACCAATCTATAACCCATATAGACACTCATGTAGCTACTGACCAACACATGCAGCAGCTTATACAACAACAGACATACTGATATCCACATTCAGACAGTTTAGTCACTAACCCATGCATTCAGTAAGACACATTTAATCACTCACTTATACAGTCAGTCACGCACCTACTAAATCCTTCATCCAGACACTTATACACCTTCTCATTCTTCAATACACCTTGGCATATATATAAAACATATTTAAACTTTTTAGAAACACACAGTCACTGGATAAAGCCATCAGTGATGTCATCAGTGATGTCATTTGAGATGTCATCAGTGATGTCACTGACCATGTCATGAATGATGTAATATGTGACATCATCAGCAGTGCATTGCGGGGGCGAGAGTTATAGTTAGCTGAACTAACTAAAACGGGGGAATTTCTATGGATTTGTACGAGTGAAATGTCCAACTAGCTATAACGTCCTTGAAACCTATGTTTTTTTCAGTGAATTTCTAAGGTTTTTTAAATGCTAATTTCTAACTATAACATGCCTGAACCCTATGGTTTTTTCAGTGACTTTCAATGCGTTTCAAATGCTAATTTCTAACTATAACGTGCCTCAAACCTATGGTTTCTTCAGTGAATATATATATATATATATATATATATTACATTCACAGAAAAAACATAGGTTTCAAGGGTGTTATAGTTAGCTGCCCATTTCACTCATACAAAACCATAGAAATTCCTCAGTTATAGTTAGTTCTGCTAACTATAACTCACGCGCCCGCAATGCACTGCTGATGATGTCACATATTGCATCATTCATGAAATGGTCAGTGACATCACTGATGACATCACTGAAGGATCCACGTATGGTGTGCGACGGCTGCGTGTTTTTCAGTTACATCATATACATTTAATATCACGTAATATGCGCGATTGGTATGCGACCAGTCTGCGACTCCTGCTCCCGCGCATTCGCGACACATGCGCATTACGGTACGAGTTGTTTGCGCGGTTGCGGGTCCCGCCTGACATCATATACGTGCTGGGGCGTGCTGGGTGCGCCACTCCCGCAAAAAAAAATTATGTTCCAAAATGATATATATGTGTCTTTAATATACATATTAAGGCAAGAGATTATGTAAGATATTCATCAAAATAATATATTTGTACTTATAATAAACTTATATTATTTGTAAATATATTTTCGCTTAGTCGGGTGTGTGCATCGTGAGTGCAGAAAACCAGGTCAGCAGAGCTGCTGTAGAGCCAGAGAAACCAGATCAGCAGAGCTGCTTTAGAGGGAGAGAACCAGGTCAGCAGAGCTGCTTTAGAGCCAGAGAACCAGGTCAGCAGAACTGCTTCAGAGCCATAGAACTGGGTCAGCGGAGCTGCTTTAGAGCCAGAGAACCAGGTCAGCAGATCTGTTGTAGAGCAAGAGAACTAGATCAGCAGAGCTGCTCTGTAGCATAGAACCTGGGGGCATATTATCAAGCACGCCGTTAAAATTATCGCTGCTTTAGCGGCAGAAAACTGCCGCTAAAGCGGCGATAATGGGCTTGATAATATGTCGGTGAGAATTCCCATAGAAGCCCATGTTGACACCAGAACATGGGCTTCTATGGGAATTCTCGAAGGCATATTATCAAGCCCATTATCACTGCTTTAGCGGCAGTTTTCTGCCGCTAAAGCGGCGATAATTTTAACGCCGTTTCTTGATGATATGCCCCTAGGTCAGCAGAGCTGCTCTAGAGCCAGAGAACCAGGTCAGCAGACCTGCTGTAGAGCCAGAGAAACCAGGTCAGCAGAGCTGCTTTATAGAGAGAGAACCAGGTCAGCAGAGCTGCTTTAGAGCCAGAGAACCAGGTCAGCAGAGCTGCTCTAGCTGACACTGACTGACTGACACTGACTGACTGACACTGACTGGTTGACACTGACTGACACAGACTGACTGACACTGATTGACTGACACTGACTGACTGACACTGACTGACTGACTGACACTGACTGACACTGATTGACACTGACTGACACTGATTGACTGACACTGACTGACTGCCACTGATTGACTAACACTGACTGACACTGATTGACTGACACTGACTGACTGACTGACACTGACTGACTGACACTGACTGACATTGACTGACTACTCTCTACTACTCTACTACTGACTCTCTACTACTCTACTACTCTCTCTCTACTACTCACTTTCTACTACTCACTCTCTACTACTCTCTACTACTCACTCTCTACTACTCTCTACTACTCACTCTCTACTACTCACTCTCAACTACTCACTCTCTACTGCTCTACCACTCACTCTCTACTACTCACTCACTACTACTCTCTACTACTCACTCTCTACTACTCACTCTCTACTACTCACGCTCTACTACTCTCTACTACTCACTGTCTACTACTACTCTCTCTACTACTCACTCTCTACTACTCTCTACTATTCACTCTCTACTACTCATTCTCTACTACTCACTCTACTACTTTCTACTACTCTCTACCACTCACTCTCTACTACTCTACTACTCACTCTCTACTACTCGCTACTACGCACTCGTTACTACTCTCTACTATTCACTCTCTACTACACTCTCTACTACTCTCTCTCTCTCTACTACTCTCTACTACTACTCTCTACTATTCACTCTCTACTACTCACTCTCTACTACTCTCTACTACTCACTCTACTACTCTCTGCTGCTCTCTACCACTCACTCTCTACTACTCTTCTACTCTCTCTCTACTACTCACTCTCTACTACTCTCTCTCTACTATTCTCTACTACTCACTCTCTACTACTCACTCTACTACTCACTCTCTACTACTCTCTCTCTACTACTCACTCTCTACTATTTACTCTCTACTACTCACTCTCTACTACTCGCTCTCTACTACTCACTCTCCACTACTCACTCTCTACCACTCACTCTCTACTACTCTCTACTACTCACTCTCTACTACTCACTCTCTACTTCTCTCTACTACTCTCTCTGCTACTCACTCTCTACTACTCTACTACTCTCTGCTACTCGCTCTACTACTCACTCTCTACTATTCTCTACTACTCACTCTACTACTCTCTCCTACTCTCTACCACTCACTCTCTACTACTCTACTACTCACTCTCTACTACTCTCTCTCTACTACTCACTCTCTACTACTCACTCTACTACTCTCTACTACTCACTCTCTACTACTCTCTACTACTCACTCTGTACTACTCACTCTCTACTACTCACTCTCTACTATTCTCTACTGCTCACTCTCCACTACTCATTCTCTACTACTCGCTCTCAACTACTCTCTACTACTCACTCTACTACTCACTCTCTACTACTCTACTACTCTCTCTACTTCTCACTCTCTACTACTCTCTCTCTACTACTCACTCTCTACTACTCACTCTCTACTACACACTCTCTACTACTTGCTCTCTGCTACTCGCTCTCTACTACTCTCTAGTACTCACTCTACTACTCACTCTCTACTACTCTCTACTACTCACTCTCTACTACTCCACTACTCTCTACTACTCACTCTCTACTACTCACTCTCTACGACTCTACTACTCTCTCTCTACTACTCACTCTACTACTCTCTACTATTCACTCTCTACTACTCTCTCTCTACTACTCTCTACTACTCTCTCTCTACTACTCTCTCTACTACTCTCTACTATTCACTCTGCTACTCACTCTCTACTACTCTCTAATACTCTCTCTCTGCTACTCACTCTCTACTACTCTCTACTACTCAGTCTCTACTACTCACTACTCACTCTCTACTACTCTCTACTACTCACTCTCTACTACTCTCTACTACTCACTCTCTACTACTCACGCTCTACTACTCACTCTCTACTACTCACTCTACTACTCTCTACTACTCACTCTCTGATACTTTCTCTACTACTCTCTACTACTCACTCTCTACTCTCTATTACTCGCTCTCCACTCTCTACCTCTCTACCTCTCTCTACCTCTCTCTTTACTACTCTCTACCTCTCTACCTCTACCTCTCTACCTCTACACCTCTACCTATACACCTCTACCTCTCTACCTCCCTGTACATGCACACATATGCACATATATATATGCATATATATGCATCTGCATTTATATATATGTATGTGTATATATATATATATACATATATAAACATTTAAATATAAATGCATGCAAACATATACATATACATATATGCATACATATTCATGGTATGTACATGAAAGTTTGAAAAACTCTAATACAAGCAAAGCTAAAAAGCCACCTAATTACAAACAGATTTGCTTTAACTTAAACAAGCGCGAGACCTATTACATTTTCAATGCTTGTTTACTTTGATTCCATCAAGAAGGCATTCAGATGTGTCACACATTTTCCATAAATTCTGAATGGTAGCACTCTAGTTGCTCATTAGATCACTGTAGTAAAGCTACTGCTCACCAGGGAAGTCTGCTGCTGGTATTCAAAGTGCATGTTTCAGTCTGCATGTCAGAATTTTTTAATGAAATGGAAGAGGATTTGAGAAGTCAAAATGTGCCCTAATTTTTCTTTCTGCAGCACTAATTATAATTTGTATGGCAAAATGAACCCCCTCATTTTGTTCCTTTGCAAATTAAATGTTTTAAGTGTTACCACTTTATTCCAATCAAGATGGCTTCAGGTGTGCCATACTTTTGTCACAAGTAAGACTGTTAGCGCTCTAGTTGTTCTTTAAAACACTCTGGGATTTCTGTCATTGGGCTATACTTGGGCTACATCTCGGTGATATTTGTGCTACATTTGGGCTCTTTCGTCTCTGGTGGCCATCTTGGGAGACTTGTTATGAAGTTTCCTAATTTCCTCATTTACTACAGTCCCCTCAGGAGGCATACTGTCAGTTTTTACTTTGATTCAATGAAGAAGGCATTCAGATGTGTCACACATTTGCCATAAATTCAGAATGTTAGCACTCTAGTTGCTCATTAGATCACTGTAGTAAAGCTACTGCTCACCAGGGAAGTCTGCTGCTGGTATTGAAAGTGCATGTTTCAGTCTGCATGTCAGAATTATTTAATGAAATAGAAGAGGATTTGAGAAGTCACTCAACATGTACCCTAATTTTTCTTTCTGCAGCACTAATCATACATTCTATGGCAAAATGAACCCCCTCATTTTGTTCCTTTTTAAATTAAATGTTTTAAGAGTTACCACTTTATTCCAATCAAGATGACTTCAGGTGTGCCATACGTTTATCATAAGTAGGAGTGTTAGCGCTCTAGTTGTTCTTTGGAACACTCTGGAAAGCTGCAGTAGAACACAAAGGAATCAACTGACAGTCTCTGCCCTTGTTTAATGTACATGTTTTACTGAGAATGTCAGACTTCATTCTTACATGACTAAGAAAGATAATGTGAATTGCCAGAAAATATGCTCTCAGTTTAGCTTATAGATCACATTCCAAACCTCTGTGGGAAAAGCATGTGAAAATAGTTTTCGCTCAAACATGATCCATGATATCCCAGCAGAAGGCTTTTTCACATGGTAAAATCACCTTAGAACATGCCACAATTCCTAAAATGATTTATAATGTAACTAAAGTCTTAAAACCTTCTATTAACTGCAATGCTTTTTAATGAGGTGCTATCATGTATATTGGTCCCAAGATGGCTGCCAACACTTCTTGGTTGAAGTGCTGACAGCCAATCAGATCTCACGTTGAGATGTGTGGTTAGGCTCCGCCCAGATATATATGTGATTTTACTTTTGATTTTCTCAGGAACTACTGAACGGATTTACACCATTTAAGCAAAAGGCACGACTCTGAACCAAGGTCTACCTTTCTGCCATATTTGGTGTAATTCCGTTCAGCAGTTCGGGCTGTAGCTGCGTCAACAGGTCCTATGGGAAATTGCATGGGGAAAACGTGTTTTGGGACCCCCCTTTTTTCTCAGCCTCCGCTTGACGAATCACCACAAAACTTTCAGGATAGGAGCGGACCGGAGCTGGCCAAAAGTTTGGAAAAGTTTGCGAAGATTCGTCAACTGGCGCCAGACTTATTGGGAATAGAATGTTGCGGATTTCCTATGGAAAATAGGTCCTAACTATAACTACCTACTGGCGACCGCCAGTAGGTAATATATATACATATATATATATATATATATATATATATATATATATATATATATATATATATATATATATATATATATATATATATATATATATATATTATCTACTGGCGGTCGCCAGTAGATAGTTATAGTTAGGACCCTGTTTCCACAGGAAATCCGCAACATTCTATTTGGAATAACTTTGGCGCCGGTCGATGAATCCTCGCGAAATTTTCAAAATAGGTGGGGCGCTACGCTCCGCTCCTACCCTGAAAGTCTCGGGGGGATTCGTCAAGCGGGGGCTGAGAAAAAAGGGGGGTCCCAAAACGCGTTTTTCCCATGCATTTTTCCATAGGACCTTTAGACACAGCTACAGCCCGAACGGCTGAACAGAGTTACTTGAAATTTGGCAGAGAGGTAGTCCTCAGGTCAAGGAAGTGCCTTTTGTAGGTCTGGTGTAAATCTGTTCAGTAGTTCCTGAGAAAATAGCATTTAAATCAATATATATATGTGGGCAGAGCCTAACCACACATCTCATCCTGAGATCTGATTGGCTGTCAGCACTTCATCCATGAAGTGTTGGCAGCCATCTTGGGACCAATATGCATGATAGCACCTCATTAAAAAGCATTGCAGTTAATAGAAGATTTTAAGACTTTAGTTACATTATAAATCATTTGTTGATGGTACCATACTCATTTTAGGAATTGTGGTATGTTCTAAGGTGATTTCACCATGTGATAAAGCCTTCTGCTGGGATATCATGATTGAGAGAAAAATATTTTCTCATTCTTTTACCACAGAGGTTTGGAAGGTGATCTATAAGCTAAACTGAGAGCTTATTTTCTGTAAATTCACATTATCTTTCTCAGTCATGTGAGAATGAAGTCTGACATTCTCAGTAAAACATGTACATCCAACAAGGGCAGAGACTGTCAGTTGATTCCTTTGTGTTCTACTGCAGCTTTCCAGAGTGTTCCAAAGAACTACTAGAGCGCTAACCGTCCTACTTATGATAAATGTATGGCACACCTGAAGCCATCTTGCTTGGATTAAAGTGGTAACTCTTAAAACATTTAATTTAAAAAGGAACAAAATGAGGTGGTTCATTTTTCCATAAAAAGTATGATTAGTGCTGCATAAAGAAAAATTAGGGCACATTTTGAGTGACTTCTCAAATCCTGGCATGCAGACTGAAACATGCACTTTCAATACCAGCAGCAGTTTTCCCTGGTGAGCAGTAGCTTTACTACAGTGATCTAATGAGCAAAAAGAGTGCTAACATTCTGATTTTATGGCAAATGTGTGACACATTTGAATGCCTTCTTGATGGAATCAAAGTAAAAAACTGAAAGTATTTCCTACTGAGGAGACTGCAGTAAATGAGGAAATTAGGAAACTTCATAACAAATAAGTCTCCCAAGATGGCCACCAGAGACAAAAGAGCCCAAATGTAGCCCAAATATCACCCAGATGTAGCCCAAGTATAGCCCAATGACAGAATGTCCAAGAATGTTCTTAAAAACAACTAGAGCACTTACTGTCTTCATTATGACAAAAGTATGGCACACCTGAAGCCATCTTGATTGGAATAAACTGGTAACACTTAAAACATTTAATTTAAAAAGGAACACAATGAGGGGGTTCATTTTGCCATAGAAATTATGATTAATGCTGAAGAAAGAAAATGAGGGCACATTTTGAGTGACTTCTCAAATCCTCTTCTATTTCATTAAAAAATTCTGACATGCAGACTGAAACATGCACTTTTAATACCAGGAGCAGACTTCCATGGTGAGCAGTAGTTTTACTACAGTGATCTAATGAGCAACTAGAGTGCTAACATTCAGAATTCATGGCAAATGTGTGACATATCTGAATACCTTCATGATGGAATCAAAGTAAAAAACTGAAAGCATTTCCGACTGAGGAGACTGCAGTACATGAGGAAATTAGGAAACTTCATAACAAATAAATCTCCCAAAATGGCCACCGGAGACAAAAGAGCCCAAATGTAGCCCAAAATCACCCAGATATAGCCCAAATATAGCCCAA
Source organism: Triturus cristatus (assembly GCF_964204655.1). Classification (NCBI taxonomy): domain Eukaryota; kingdom Metazoa; phylum Chordata; class Amphibia; order Caudata; family Salamandridae; genus Triturus; species Triturus cristatus. Next base: position 236,160,736 of record NC_140581.1, read on the forward strand.
TGACAGAAGTGTGCAAAACACTTATTATTTTGTGTTTTTGCAGTGTTATATAGTGCAGACTTGTCAGGTATTGGAGTGCTTTACATGAGCATTGGTTACATCACACAAGAACAAATTCATTTTGGTTGTAGACATGGGGAGACTAAGTGATTTGACCAGAATCACAGAATGTCGAGCTGAAGCAGAAACTTCAACCTGGTTCCCCAGTTGCAAAGTCTGCAGTTCTGGAAGTAACACCACATCCTCTCCCCTAAGTGCAACATTTAATCAAGTTGTCAACTAGATAAAAAAACATAAAGATAACAAATAATTTAAAAGTGCTTTGTCGCTATTTGAAAACTCAGAAAATATGTCCTTATTTTAGTCTTTTAGAGCACTAACCATAATTTTGATGCCAATAAGACCCTCTCATATATGTAATTTCTAAAGGAATGCTCTAGGTATTACAGTTTTGATTACATCAAGATGATGTCAGGCGCTCCACACTTTTGTAATAAATATAGAATGTTAGCAATCTAGTTGTTCATTAGGATACTGTTGAGAGGCAGAGGCCAGGGGCATGGACTCTGAAAATTGAAGGCAGGTAGGAGGGTGCAAAGGCAACAATTTAACCACACTGAGCAGGCAGGAAGGGCCGTGGAAGCACAACAGACTATGGAGGGCAGTGGAAAGGGGGGCAGGGGCGACAAACCAACAATACAGGACTTGCAAGAGAGGCTGTTGGAGGGAAGATCTATTACGGGTCAAGGAAGCTAGGGGCGGTCCCCAGAGCCCCGGGAGCCACCACAGAACTGAGCAGGAGAGTGAGTCAGGGACAAAAGGGGCACCTTAATTTGAGCCGGGGTGCCTAGGAACGCTTGCTCCAAAAATGAAGAAAACAGACATATGAGACATGGAATTGGAGGCAGAATACAATGGCAGTTTAATGAGAAGATGCAACTTCAAAGAAACCGCAGAATAGAGACCTAAAGTACAAAATACAGAATCCAGATAATCATACAGCTGTCATGATATTCTCTGTATCTCAATTAATGGACTGACAGAGAGAGAGAGAAAACACATCTATAAATGCATCATGAGAAACAAGTTACACCAAGGAAAATGTTACCTAGGGACACTCACATTTACTCTTAGAGCAAGCATTCCTGCAATTACAATACAACATCTTTTAAATGCAAAAGTAAAGAGAACAATGGTTAAACATAACATGACATTTCATATAGGTAAAATAGAATAAGATACTTCAAGCAAAGCCGAGCAAGACATTTTAAGCAAAGGAAGACAAGAGCTCCCAGTTCTTGGGGAAAACCTGCACAGCCTGTTAACCTACATACAGACGGCGAGGTTGTCCGTCGATATCTGTGGGTGCTCCCTTTTTATATCATTTTGTGGGCTCCTTTGCACGCTACATCTACCTACGTATGCTACCCAAAAGCTTCGTCTGCAGATTTTACCAGACATTTCGTCATTTACCCACTTAATGCTGACAATGGACTGGGTGAAAAGGTCAGTCTCTCAGGCCAATCGCTTATCGTAAGTTCCATAGAGCAAGCAGAAAATAATGGGTATTGTACAGGAATTCAATATATTCATGTATAAAATCTCCTCAGTTCTCCTAACTTGACGCTCTGCGGTTGCCACTTCCTTAAAAGCGGGAAACCTGCCCAGGAAGCAAGTACCAGTCCAGGATGCAGCCTACTGTATGTCGACAGCTTCAGGGGGATGTTGAACTTTGATACCGAGCACGGAGCACTCGGGTAGGGTGGGGGCTACTAGTTTGGAGCAGAAGGCCTCGCAGACCTGCCTTCAGACTGCTATACACTAAAATTGCAGAGCTATGGTCAATTTAACAAAGAGGCCTACATATTGAACAGAAGGGCCTACACAGGGGTTTTATGCTGGCTGAGTGGTAAGGATGTCTCAGGATAATTATATAGCAACACAGGACCCGCTGGTCAATTTAATACGGCCTACAAATGCGGCTGGCAGGGCAAGGACAAGGGTCTCATACTTCAGGAGTGGACAGAACGGGCCAGGGGCCCCCTGTGATACAAAATCTACCCTCCTTCAAGGCTGTGGAAATGTAATAGACCATTGTGGGCAGAAGGAAGAGGCAATGGTAGTACAACCATACATGCCAACAGACCCGATTCAGCCAGGAAACGTCCAATGTTTTTAAGCTCAAATGGGCTTTATTTGATCTGTCTCCTGTCTACAATATCCTCTTTTTCAATGTAACTCAAAGGGGAAAATCAATACCCCAGTTTTTTTTCAAAATCTCCCTCTTACCAAGTTCAAAATGTTCGCAAGTATGGTACATTGGATCATGGAAGGAAATGGGATAGGGACATGGACTTGGATAACAGAGGACAGGAGAGACATGGAGAGGTGCACCAAACTGACCCTGCAGGGCAGGCATCAGGGTTTGCAGCAGCACAATACACCACACAGGGCATGCAGGACGGGAGTGCAGCACAACAATCCATAGAAAGCAAGAGGGAGGGGACAGGACCATGCACATGGACAACAGAGAACAGAGGGGCAAGAGGCAATGGTAGCTAGCTGACCATAATGGACAGACAGGAGAGAAGGCTGCAGCATAACAGACCATAAAGGGCAGGAGGGACGGATCAGGGGCATTACAATGGAACAGACAAGCCAGGAGGGAGGGAGTAGGGGTCTGCACATGTAAACAGAGGGCTGGGGGCAAGGGGGCAGGGCAGGAGCAGCAAGATGGCCATGGAGGTCAGGCAGGATGGGCACTAGAAGCAAGACACAACATGAAGAGCAACAGTGAGACTGTGATGGCATACACACAGACCATGGAGGGAAGGTGGGAGGGGGTCAGGGGCAGCTAACTGACCACACAGGGAAGGTGGGAGGGGCCATGGCAGCACAGAAGACCATGCATGGCAAGTGGGAGGGTTAGTGGCAGCACAATGGCTATGATGGGCAAGAAGGAGGGTGCAGGGGCATGCACAAAGGACGATGGAGGATAGAAGGGAGGGTCAGGACCTGTGCACAGACAAGAAAGTTCAGGGGAAGGGGCCTCACAACAGACCACACGGGGCAGGCAGGAGGAGCAGTTGCAGCACAACAGACCAGGGAGGGCAGAAGGGTGTGGCAGTACAATGGACCATGTAGGACAGGAGGAAGAGGATAGAGGCATGGCATGTGGACAGGCAGGGTGGAGGTGGCAGGGACAGGTTACAGTCATCTGACAATGCTAGGCAGGTGGGAGGGGAGTGGCAGCTCAACAGAACACTCAGAGTAGATAGGAGTGGCAGGTCCATGGGACATGGTGGGCAAAAAGGATGGAGCAGGGGCATGCACAAAGACATCGGAGGGCAGGGGGAAGGAGAATAGGGGCAGCAAGCTAAGCACAGAGTTTAAGCAGGAGGTCAATGATGGGGCATAGAATTGGGCAATGGAGGGCAGGAGGAGTGGACTGGTACATCATACTAAATTGAGGGCAGTGGCAGCACATCAGACCATGCATGGCAGGAGGGAGGAGGCTAGTCCATGGATTCACACAACAGAGGATAGGGAGGAGGGGGATGGGGCAGCAAGCTAACTGTTCAGAGAAGGCGGGTATTAGAAACTTTATTGTTTTTAAAACATTTTGTCTGTGCAAACTACTTAAAATATGAACAAGTATGCAGCATAATCTCACTTTTATTCAGGAAGAAGAAGACGTTAGTGACTGTGACTCCGGGCTCACTTGGCAAAAACACCCCCTGACCCTCCACCCCCTATCGCAAAATGTAATGCCCGTGAAAAGGGTAGGTGAACACAGTGTTATATAGAACATAGTCCTGAGAGCACGATTGAAAATGAAAACTAGATATAGTGTATGGTATAAACTATGCACCAAAAAGTGTGATATAAGATGAACCAGGCGTGAAATATAATATGCAATACATTGTGCGCAATGACAGATTCATTGGAGAGCGCGAGATAGCACAGGCACTAGCGTGTGCTATGCGATATGCGCCTTGGAGTGTAATATGCACAGGGCAGTGTTGTGTAACCTAACTAGTCTCTAAAGTTGTAATATAAAATATGTGCTGGGGAGTGTAACGTTGCATATGCACTGTGACAAAGATATGGATCCCAAATTGTAATATGTATGGCATAGCACTGTGCGTTATAACATAGGCATCGAGGAAGGCACGTTAGATGGGGCAATATAACCCGTGCGAAGACAAGTGTGGCATGACATTTTCACGGGGTGGTGTTACAGTGCACATGGGCTAGAGAGTGTCATAGCATATGCACTAGCTAGTGGAATACAATACAGAGGTGTGTGGCACTCGGCAGGCAATGGTGGGTGTAACACAGCATTGGGCTCTGTCAGGAGCGCGCTGTGACTCGCAAGTGATGTTCGTCCCCTTTCCAGAGAGTAAAATAAAAAGTATTACACATCCGGCAGTGGATGTGTGTTTTATTAACTGTGAGGGGGGTTTCTTGCATAGTTTTGGTCGAATTTTTGTCGAATCCCCTTTGAATGGCTTGGTGTGCATGTGTATTAAATGTGCCCGTCAATAGCTACCCATGTTTGTATAAATAAACGACAAGGGTGTCTACCGGGATTAGGCACGGTAGAGCATCAGACATGTCAGAGCTTCACTAGTGGTGTAAATACATTCCACGTGGATTAATTGCATGCATAGTCGCCTTTTAATGAATATCACGCAAATCGTCATGGTGATAGGTACGTACGGTTTGTCCAGCATGTCCTAGGTGTGTCTATAAATATATATTTTTTAAAAATAATAAAAAACAGTGGCCGGCCCTGGGGATTGGGGTCAAAAAAATATAATTAGGAGACAGGCCCTGGGGGATGGGGTCATCAGGGCCAATAAATTAGAATAAGAAGGGGAACCACACAGCCCCCCTTCTTAAAAAAATAAAATAAATAAAAGACTGGCATCGTGCCGGAGGCCATGCCCCCTCCATGCAGCACTCTGCAAACGCGCCCCCAACAGGCATCTCCAGTATGCGCCAGGGAGCTGCGCTGCAGACAGGTGTTCTGAGGCCAAGCCCCTTTTTACACCTCTCTGCAACGCAGCTCTGTGGCGCTTACTGGAGGTACCTAGTGGTCTAGTGTGACCCTAGGGACCCTTAGGATTCAAGGGGACTTAATCTCTCAACTTAGAACAGCCACAGGGCGCGTTTACACAGTGGTGAAGGGAGGGGACGGGGCCTGAGGTGACGTGTGCAAACACGCACCATGGCACGTTTTAAATTGGGGATATAATTTCCCTTCAATACTGAGGGCCCCTGGGGGCTAACTAGCCCACCAAGTGCTTCCAGTAAGCGCCACTGAGCTGCATTGCAGAGAGGTGGTCCAGGCCGTGCCACTTTTTACACCTCTCTGCAACGCAGCTCTGTGGCACTTACTGGAGGTACCTAGTGGGCTAGTTGGACCCTAGGGACCCTCAGGACTCAAATGAACTTAATCTCCCAACTAAAAACGGACACAGGGCGTGTTTACACAATGGTGAAAGGAGGGGACGGGGCCTGAGTTAACGTGTGCAAAAACGCCCTGTGGCCTGTTTTAAGAGGTAGTTTTAATCCCCATGCCCTATTATATACTAGGGGCTTATAGAGGAGGTAAGGCTAATCACAGGGGGACCCCAACGCATAATGTTCCCTAGTGTATGCAGGTGTTTTCACTGTATTCTAAGTGTCTTTTAACATAGCACTGGCTCTAGGACTGGTTAGTCAGACTCAGTTACCAGTCTGAAAAAGTTGAGGGTACAGGATGATTTTGCAACAAGGCTTCTTTCTGCTCTTCTTTTTGTTATTTCTGCACGTTATCCTTCTTCCTGCACTTATCTTCGTATTTGAGGACTTCTGTTGCTTCTTTCTGCACTTCTTTTGTTTCTTTCTGTGCATTTTTTCTTCTTTCTTCACATGTCCTATCTCTGTAGGCATAGTTAGAAATTAGCATTTAAAAAACCTTTGAAATTAACAGAAAAAACCATAGGTTTCAGGCACGTTATAGTTAGGAATTAGCATTTAAAAAACCTCAGAAATTCACTGAAAAAACCATAGGTTTCAGGGGTGTTATAGTTAGCTGGACTTTTCACTTGTACAAAACCATTGAAATTCCCCCGTTATAGTTAGTTCAGCTAACTATAACTCGCGCGCCCGCAATGCACTGCTGATGACGTCACATATTACATCACTCATGACATGGTCAGTGACATCACTCATGACATCACTGATGACATCTCAAATGACATCACTGATGATATCACTGATGACATCATCCTTGTGATAGAGTGGCAGACCTCCTCTCACCCTAATATAACCTTTGATACACACATTCAAAAATAGAGACTAAAATTTTCAAAACAATGGACATACCAATACCAGTTACAACAACCTCTTCAGTAATTCTAAGATCCACATACACATCCACTCATTCACCAACAGTCCAATACAGTCACTCATACATGTACTCACTCATCATATGTACTCATACACCTATACATCCTGTTACACAATGCCACTCATCCATAGTTACTCACACACATAGTCACTCATGCTAATAAAGAATCAAACATACATTTACTTGCATATACAGTTATACACACACCACCACACTTACTTCTACGGAAACTTACACATACTTAGTCTTTTAAACAATCACTTATAGAAACACATACTTATTCATACAGGAACTCTTTCAATCTCTCACTCTCACATATACTCACATATATACACCAATAGTCACATATACTAGTTTAAAACATATGTAGTTACTCATAAAGACACTATTGAGACAGTCATTCACTCACTAACACACCCATACACACACTCATCCACCCATACAGTCCTGCACACATACTGTGTTCAACACATACAAACAGTGAGTCACTCATTCATGCACCTATGCACTACGTAATACCCCCACCGAACCATGCAGACACTCAGACTGATACTCAAAAAACCAACTAATAACCTATATAGACACCCATGTAGCTACTCACCAACCCATGCAGCCACTTATACACAAAGTGAGATACTGATACAGATATTTACATATTTAAACATTACTCACTAAGCCATGTATTCACTATGATACACTTAATCAGTCAGTTACACAATCAATTTTTCAAAAACAAATCATCCATTTAGACACTTATATACCCATTTATTCTTCCATCGACCTTGAGATATACATATATAAAACATATTTAATTTTCAGAATAACACACATTCACTGGATGATGTCATCAGTGATGTCATCAGTGATGTCATTTGAGATGTCATCAGTGATGTCATGAGTGATGTCACTGACCATGTCATGAGTGATGTAATATGTGACGTCATCAGCAGTGCATTGCGGGCGCGCGAGTTATAGTTAGCTGAACTAACTATAACGGGGGAATTTCAATGGTTTTGTACAAGTGAAAAGTCCAGCTAACTATAACACCCCTGAAACCTATGGTTTTTTCAGTGAATATATATATATATATATATATATATATATATATATATACACACATATATATACATGGGGCCTAATTTATGAGTTTTTGACATAGGGCAGAGGCACAGGGAATCTTGCTGCGCTGCCCTACTTCAAAACAAAATGGCAGGAATGCGCAATATCTATGAGATATGGAGCGCATTCCTGTCCTTTTCCCCTGCGCTTGCGTACAATGGGCTGCCATGCGCCAATGCAGTCATCCTTGCACCATGGTGCAAGGGTGCCTGCTTTGCGGGGCTGATTGATTTTGTGCTGTAAGGAACTCCTTCTTGCACAAAACCAATAAATTCAGGCAATTTCCTCTTTCTATGTGTGCTGCAGAATGGAGCACACATATAAAAAGGAAAAAACTAGGAGAAATGCAAACATTTCTTCTCGTTGCGCCTCCCTAACGCCACCCCAGGGGTGGTGTTAGATTCTATCGCATTCCCACGTTTCCGATTTCTCATAAATCTGGGAATGCTTCAGATTCCATGGGTGTTGTGTGGGAACACCCACAGCAACACCCATGGAATGCCCCTTTCATGCAGTGTTCTGCGTGAAAGGGATGCACATTTACAAAGGCATGAAAAGCCACGTAAAGTGGCTTTATGTGGCCTTGTAAATATGCCGGGGCACATTGCGCCACTGGAACATCATAAAAGTGTTGTTCTGGCGGCACAAAAGTGCACAGAAATTAGGCTCTTAATACATACCTGCAAAATGCTTACACTAACATACACTTTTTACCATGCAGATGCCTTTACCATTCATGCCTTTACAAAATTCATTGTGAAAGCATCCATGATAAAGGCATACTCTTGGTAAAAAATGTTGTTGTAAAAACAGTCAAGGTAAAGACTGTTTAATTGTAAAGCCTTTGTTGCAAACACATTCGTGCTTTTGCCGTTGTAAATGTTTCCCTTAACTAGGTCCTTCTTTTCCTGCAAAATCTGTAGGTCTTCCCTCCACTGAAATGCTTTTGCATCAGCCTTAATTACTATTTTAACACTTATAAAAAATCTCATTTTTTGTGATGTAAAATGTACAAATTAGCATATGAATTATGTTGCACATTTGCCTTAAAGTAGTACACTTTACAAATCACACAATTAATACATAATATATGAACTACTGATACACCATCAAAGCACTTTGTTCTACGACAATTGTGTGCACAGAAATACAGAACAAAACATGCATTTAAAAATGAAAATGTACCCATGAATAAATGAAATGCAGTATGAATAAATAAATGCCATAAGGAGAACACTTGCAGGCAAAATGTGCAGCAACCAGACCCATAACCCCGATCTGTAAAGCAACAATTCTAGTAGCTACATGAGCAGATAATTTGATCTTCATGGATCTATGAAACAGCAGAGCAAAAGCATCATGCATAATTAGACTATACAGCATGGAACAAAAATCAAAAAGGAATCAAAGCAAAACAGCTGACATAGAACAGTCACATAGGGACCGGACACGCCACAGATCTCCTTTCTTAAGGTTAACTGAGTTTATTTCTTTTTTAAACTAATGGCATGTAAAAAGGTGAGATTTCCAGATCTGCAATGGATCCATGTGCAGATGTAATGGCAATTTACAAGTCACACCTGCAACAGAAAAAGCTGGAACCATTGGAGCAGTTTCATCATAACAAAAACATTGAGGGTGGAGGGGGAGGTGCAGATGCGTCTAAGAATCATGATAGTGGCAGTTCCTTCAACGTCTGCTGCGGCACATGTGTGGTATATGTGCCAGCACCAGTGAACACTCGAAACAGGGATCTTTAATGGGGGTCAACTGAATTACATTGCAGAACATTTGATGCACTGTGATTGGTCAAATCAAATTTCAGCAACCCACAGAGAGGTCATCTTTTTTTTTCAGAGGAATGTTCGATGTCTGTGTGTGATGAGAGTACAAACATTGAAACGCAGTTCTCGCGTGAAGAAATTAATACGTACAAAAGCACAGAGTCCAGATCGACTGGAAAACATGTCTGCTTCTAGGTAAAAACAATAGCTTGATGATAGTGATGTTAAGGTCACAACAATTGTTGTTATTCATGCTTATCACCTTAGTACGATAATGATCATGATTATACAGCCTACAACAAGAAGGGCAGCTGCAGTTCCACCTAAACTAGAAAAGGCAGGAATGGCCTCAAAAACAGTTTTGAAGCCAATCAACAAGCCAGAACCAATCATCTTAAAAACATGCAGAATACCAGTTGTTTTGAGGCATTAAAAACAGTGTGCAATAAATCAACAAAGTGAGTTAGAAACTGTGTGAAAAAGTTGCTGCATCTTAGAAGTAGAGTGGGGTGACTAAAAAGCAAATATTTCCACTGCGTGGGTTAAAGAAATCCTTATTTTATGTTTAAATGTATCCAGTTTATTGAGGCGCTTATTGTATCAACCTTGGACCATGAAGTAGCACCCGGCACTTTTACCGGAGGAAAATGCAATGAAACATCACAACATTTCACGATTCTTTGAACATTTAACAAATAAATGCAACACTTGACTTACATCGTCTTCTGGCCCGGTGTCACCGATGAGAGCATGAGCGGGCTGATTAGTGCTCGGACCATAGTACCCAACCGGAGGCGGTGAGGAACGATCTTCTTTTTTGACGCCCTGAAGAAGTATATTACTGGATGAAACGTGACGGCTGTGTTCTTTTAAACAAGAATTGTTTGAGAATAAAAGAAGAATCTAATGAAAAGCTTTATGGATTTAGACCAATTATTTTTCATCTTATATGTTTAGTGGTCCACCTTTGCTTTTCTGTAATCTGTTATAATCCAGTATTGGATTGCACCGTGACAGTGGGTGTATTAACAGTGTGCACACATGAACCAGGGAGGAACTTCCATTTAATATATACTAATTAGGGATAACAGATCAGGTGCTAGGTCATTATAGGCTACACTGTCAATCGGTCTTTTTACTCTAACAAATAAATGCATCTTTGAACAAGCTCACAGCAAGAGACGTTTGTTCTAATCACAAAGCTATCATCGCTCCACAATAGAGTGCTATAGGAGTGGATGAAAGAAAAAGGTGTAACAAGTAGTTTTCAAGCAAGGCCAGGATTGGCAGTGCCACAAGAACCATTATTTGTTTTCCTGTTACAGAGAAGTGAGTGTCCTTAAGGGTTATGCATAAGGATGCACCACTAAAAGCCGGGTTAATGTTAGTTAAGAAGTAAACTTGAAATGAAAATACTATGTAAGTTGCAAGAATGTGTCATGTATACGCTAATACCATTCAAAAGATGTTTGTGTATGACAGCCACAGAAATGAAGAGCAGTTATAGGCAAGGAAATTACACCATGAAATCACCACATTAAAAGTGGATCATATTAAAGTGAGAAAGGTGTACTCTCTATCTGTTGACTCAAGAGAAGGCTGTAAGAGGAGTCTCCCTTAAAGATTGTTTTCTGTCTTGTAGTGAAATTAGAAGGAAGTAAAATAGCAGTGTCAATAATCATATAGGAGAATACTTTGTGCACTTTAATTGTTTGTAGTGCCCAACTTAATTGTGTTAGCACACACATTTAAACTTGTCCTTGCTGTAAGGAGCCTAAACCTTCCTCATTTATATCAAAAGAAGTGACAAGAACTGGTAAAGATATGGTTGAAAACTATTGTCAATAACTTTAAAAGTAGTCTGTAGTATCCCCTTGCCAGTTTCCCTTATTCTTTCTGCTGTTTCTTGCTAAATGCTTATTCTTCCTTCATAGCTGTATAAAATACCACATCTGCAAACCTTTTCATCTTAACGAGAAGTGGTCCTAAATAGAAGTCACTCAAATTCAGATCATCAATTATTCTGATGACCACCTCTGATAAAGCTTACCCAGACTATAAGTAGCTATTGTCAGAGAACAATATATATCATACTTAGGACTTTGTCTACTACCTAACGGGCCTGCAACCTTAGGCAGAAACCTTTACATGCACACATTGCTATGTACTGCCCATAAGGTTATCCCATTTGAAACACATTAGATTACAAGTACCATTTCATTTCAAACAATTGATGATCAGTAATATTTTCTTTCCATTCCATTTGCAAAATCTGTCAAATTAATTTTCAGAATGGATAGTGTATTCAAATGTGAAAGGGAAGCAAAACTGATACCAATTGTAAATTGGACAGTTTTATTTAAACATTTAAATTCTTTAAGACAGCGGTTCGAAACTTTTTACTTCACTGAATAACTACTGGAAGCCAGGGATCCCAGTTTAAGAAATGGCCACTAGTTGAACCACAAAAAGAAACACAGAAATACAGAAATAAGTGTAATTCAAATAACTACACAAATGAGGAAATAATTTACTTCACAAACAAAAAAATATACAAAATAAAATTTTTAATTTCATTGCGAAGGTTGGAGTTTTTCAAAATTTGGATTTATTTCTAAAAGATGAAGCAATATGCTAGACTCTAGCATGTAACTTACTCACTTTGTCTTTTTTACTCTGAATACATGCTACATTTTTTGTCAACTACTACCAGTGCTTCAATTGAGGCCATCAAGTGGCTATGCTACATTCTGTTTGCTCTACTTGCACTGCTCCCACAAATCAATGTAAGGAAATCAGCTTATTAATTTTAGCATCCAATTTCCAACTCTTCCACATTCATAGACTGTTTTAAAATGTTTAATCTTGTCTTTTGATTTTGTGTTTATATATACTTTATAAATCTTCTAATATTATTTAAATTTGTAATTTTGGGGCAGCTCTCGGACCAGCTGAACAGGCCTCCAGGACCCACAGGGGTCCATAAACCTCAGGTTAATAACCATTGATCTAATATACAAACAATATGGAAACAAGATATCAGAACCCTGACTTAGCAAATATTGATTCCAACAGGGTCTTCTTGTCAATATTCTCATGCTACTATGTTTAACTGTCAGGTTAAGAAGGTGAAGACTATTTCGTTGAATATCTATGAGGTGAGCAAAGGGAATCTTACCATCGGACATCGAAATTTGTAGGAAAAGCAGTAAAGAGAGTGAGAGAGAAATCCTGGACTGGCGTCCACAATCGTTCAGTGTTAATCTGTTCAAATGATCCCACCAATCTGTCTCGATGTTTCAGAATGAATAGATCTACATCGTCTGGAGGACAGAGGGGGTATGGTAAATCAGCAAGCCTACCAGTAACCAAATGACATAGCAAAGATGGAATTGAGCTTACTAGTTCTGGCAGTGTGTAGTCCTGTCACGAGCCCAAAGCCGACCAGGCTACAAGCACAAGGGCCCCACGACACTACAACAACACACCAATAAGAAAATACAGCGAAAAGGGAGAAAGACAGCCCGACACACGACAAAACAGGAGCGAAATAGGGAAATTGGGTGTTAAGGTTCTCCCTTCTGACACTCAACCTGCTTGATGTGCGGCTGTAATCAACCGCAGTCAGAGTGGTGGACGCAGGTTAGGTCTTAGCGTAACAGGGTTAGAGAGTGTGTAATTCAATATATATATAGAAGAAGAAGAGAATGTAAAGTTAGTAATGATGTGTTGTTTTATTTACAGTTCACATAAGAAGGGTTTACACCAGAAGGATTAACCAGAAGGTGCCCAGAGCGGTTGTAGAAGTAAACCACAAGAAGCAAGGAAGTCTCTTCAATGTCCCCTTCCCTTTTCCCCCATTATTGTTCACGTGAGCACTTGTTTTATGAGGGCTCCTGTGGAGATCTATGGGGGTAATTTGGAAACTACAACATTCTGCTCCCTTGAGTGCTCGGAAAGGTTGTGATTATACAAGTGGTGCCTGACACGGGGAACCAAAACAGGAAGAAAAATAAGAAATGAGAATGTAATGCAATAATAGAAGCAAACGAAAAAGATTAACAGTCAGCCTAACAGTCTAAGTGGACCTAAATAGTGCTCTACCTCTCTTCCCCTAAAAGTGACCCAAAACAAGGAAGTGAGTAACAATTGCTGTTACTGAAGTTTACTGATGTAGCATCCCCACCCTTCGTAACCTCCACTGGCCCATTCTCCAGTGTCACTAGCCTCCATTCACCCCTTTCTTGAATCCTCACAGCACCAGTCTCACACCGTACAAGAATTCCCCCCACCCCACTGCCACCCCCCTCGGAGTAACAATGTTGAGTCCAGGTTTTATTTCATGTTATTTGTGAAATATTTTTACTAATCTTTGGAGATGTATGAAGTCTGCTGGTCCCCAAGATCTTTCTGACACTTTGTAACCATTTCAAGTCACTAGGTGTTGTAATTGGCCACAGAACATGGGGTAATGAATGATTTCTTCAACGTATTACATAGGGGACCAAACCACTAATATAGCTAGTGGTTTACTGAGACTATCAGAGATGGTCTTTACTAGGGACACATGCAATATGGGATGTATCTGCTGCTGAGAAAGAGGCGGTAACTGGAGTGTGAATTTGCCGATCTTTCCTGTATTTAGCAAATGACCAACAAACCTTGGTGTAAAATTAGGGTGAGACTCATGAATACAAAGGTGCTTAGTGGACATTCTTACATTATCGCATTTTGTTCGACAAGGGCTTTTCTGCGATGTTTGTCTGTAATAAGTGCTGATGGGCCTCTTTCTGGATTTCATTCAGTTTTTTATTTTTAACAAAGTGGTCACAGAGAGTAAAGGAGAATCTGACATTTTCCTGGGTAGCACCTGAAATTATATCCAAAATAGCAGAAAAGGGCAGCTCCAGCAAGGGACCAATGAAGTGAGTTGTCGTAAGTATACTCAGTTAGAGCTATCCAACAGTACCAGGCATTCAGATGGTCATCATTCAAAAACGTCTTGAGTACTGTTCAAATGACTGATACAATCATTCTGTCTGTCCATTGGTCTGTGGGTGGTAACTAGTTGACTTAAAATGCCTTGAACCGACTCTTCAACAGTTCAGTCCAAAAAGGTGAAGTGAACTGAGTTCCTCTGCTAGTGATTATAATCCCAGGCAGGGTTCATAATTTGTAGGAATAGGGGCAGCCTTACATGAAGAAAGAACCTAGTAGCAAGTTCTGCAGGATAAAACGCCACCCCTGAGTAAAATATTTCAAGAAGGCATGATGCATGTGCTGTGACTGTCAGAATGAATTCATCCCTGCCTCACAGAACCTTAGTCGCTTGACTTAAAGGTCCACACATGTCTCGGCAGGAAGGGCCTCAACCTTTTGAGGTGTCCTGTCATCTACCTTTTCTTGCATTCAGAGCAATGGATACATTAAATGATAGTCAAAGCCTATTTAGCATCTTTTTCATGAAGGAGAAAGGTTGCAAAAACACATCAAAACTGTTGATACTTAAAGATGTTGGAAATACTTCACTTATTAAAGGGTTTGTCAGCGTTTGCCTCTGGGAATACGTTGCTTGTATACCGAGCATGTTTTTCTTACATGTAGTCGTGCAGTAGCACATGATGCCGTTCTACAGGTTCTAAATGCAAAAAGAACTATTGATGGACAGAATGCAGAACAATGTCATACATTCATCCCAGTACAGAGATCTGGGCCTAAATCCATCGTTTTTTTGCTCAACATGTGTTGGACCTACGTCCTAGGGGTAGCATTGGCCTACGTTAACGGGCATCCTCATCCACATAGCGCTTCGTGCTTGCATCCTCCTCAGTCCGCAATCCAGTATGACACCACTCAAAAAGGACATTACACTGGGTATTTTCTTTTCAACTTTTACTAGATTACCTCCACCTTTCTTACGTTACCGGAATTCTCAGTTCCGCATCACAGAGCACGACATTTCATTTGTAGTCAGGATAACATTAATGCTCCCACTTTGCAGTTTATAGTAGAGTCTCTAAAACACCCTTTAAGTTTCTCTTCCCACTGTTACTAGAGGGCCTAGTTACTTTTCTGCAAGGTAAGTTTCAACCCACGTTTCCAAAAGTGCTTTTAGACTCTACTGAATGTTTCCCAAAAAGTGCATTTAAACTCTATTGAACATTTCTCAAGAAGCACATTTAGACTCTTATCAACATTTATCAAGAAGCATATGTAGACTCTTATCAACATTTATCAAGAAGCATATGTAGTCTCTTATCAACATTTATCAAGAAGCATATGTAGTCTCTTATCAACATTTATCAAGAAACATATGTAGACTCTTATCCTGCCCACCGGCTTTAATCTCTGCCTATGAGATATTCAGCTGAAGGTTGCTTACTGCAGGCAACCAAAAGGGACCCTCCCAGATAATTCACCTGAAAGCTAGGTGTGACATAGGGCCAAATCACTACGCCCTAACCGAATCCTTAAGTCCCGATATGGCCCCGACTGCAGACGATTGTCCTTTGCACTGGAGATCTGCTCTTTAGCGCAGTCTCACACAACGCTACTCCAGCGCTCGCTTCCCCTGTGTCAGAAGCCAGTCTCCCCGCCCCTCCGTGGCCCAGCTTACTTTGCAGGCTTGAGGTCCTCCTCCGGCAGCGGGACTCGTGGGCTGCTCCAACAGGGGGCGTCTTGTCTGGGGCTTATGGAAGTAACACCCCTCACCTACCCCCACCCTCTAGGAACTTCCCGTGAGGTGAGCTTCACTGAGAACTTCTCCTGGGATACTTCCCAGCTTTTCTCGTTCTACCAGGCGCCCCCGTCACTGCCGACCGCAGCGCGACTTGAGGGAGCGCAACGACGGCTCCGTCAGTCACTTCCGCCGCTCCTGATGCAGCGCGACTCTTGAGGGGTGCGGCCTAGTATGCCGAGAGGGGCGGCGCTTCCTTGAGGGCCCGTCTCACGTGACCCAGTGTCAGTTTAAGAGTCAGTTTCCAGGCCCGCCCCTCCCCCGACTTAACTTCCCGGCTGCGGCCTCCTTAGTCAGCTGGTCGGCGCGTTGTCAGCTCTCCTCACAGCTGACACGCGCGATGGATGTCGGTAACCCTGGAGAGCCTCGAGACTTACATCAAACCCCACGGCACTCTCTCAGGACCCGCAGTTGGTGATGAAGTTCCACGATAGTGCTAGTGCCGGTAAGCGGGGAACAAGGGGGGTGTGACTCACAGTACCCCGGGTGAGCAGATCCGCTAGCCCGGGGAGTCTCTAGCACTGCTCCTTACCCCTAGCCCACAATGGAGTTTCGATGATTTGCCACCGGGGGGAACAGGGGGGGGGAATTAGATTCCCGAATGACCATCAAAGAGTCAAGGCAGTTCCAACGGCAACCCTCCCCGGGGTTCCTCTTCAGGCTCTCAGTCTATGCTAGGGACGTCTGACTAGAGAAGGAACGATGCCTTTCGGAGCTGTCAGCTGATCTCAGGGACCGGTCAACTGGCAAAGGATGATGTCACTACGCAGGGGACTCCCGCAGACCCTAGGATCTGTCCACTCCCTTACAGCGCAACCACCTCTTCACTCAGGTGCCTTACTCCTGACTTCTCCACCGCCCAGCTTGGTTCTAAAATGGCCGCCCTCCTGCCACCTCTATTTATCACCTTGGGCTGGACTTGCCAGATGGGTCCAGAAGGTTCTGGAAGCTCCCATGGTAGTCATGGCCCGGGTGCTGAGGTGGCAGTTGGAGCCACCATTTTGTGAATCCTACCTTCCTCCTTTATCTACCTCAGTGGAGCACCTTGCGCCTTTTTCTCATGTGAGGAGGAAAAGGCGCCCAGAACCTCTACATCAGCACCCCAAAAAGTTTAGTAGACAGAAAATATGAGAAGGGGGGAAAGGGACAAAAATAATAAAATGAGGAGGGAACCGCCAAAGGGCTGACAGGTCTAACACGCGTCCCCCCCAGCTGAAAGTGGGGAGAGCTACCCAACCCCTTGGGAGTCCTCTTCACTAAGGCGGAAATACCTGGAGAGACCGTCAGCATTGGCGTGGTCCACTCCTGGGCGATGTTCCACCCTAAAGTCCATCCCCTGTAGGGAAATGGACCACCTCAACAGCTTGGGATTTTCGCCCCTCATTTGCATCAGCCACCTGAGGGGCCGGTGGTCGGTCTGAACCAGGAAGTGCGAGCCAAACAAGTATGGCCGCAGCTTCTTCAGAGCCCACACCACTGCAAAAGCTTCCCTCTCAATTGCACTCCACCTCTGTTCCCGGGGGAGTAGTCTCCTAGATAGGAAAACCACCGGTTGGTCTAGACCCTCATCATTAAGTTGCGACAGCACTGCTCCAATACCGTGCTCCGACGCGTCCGTCTGGACAATGAACTCCTTGGCGAAGTCAGGGGCCCTGAGAACAGGTGCCGCACACATGGCCTTTTTCAAGGTGTCAAAAGCTTGTTGACATCCCTCGGTCCAGATCACCCGTCGAGGGTGCTTTTTGGAAGTGAGCTCAGTCAAGGGGGCTACGATGGTACCGTATCCCTTGACAAAGCGTCGATAGTAACCAGTGAGGCCCAAGAAGGCCCGAACCTCTGTCTGTGTCTTGGGGGGTTCCCAGGCCATGATGGTTTCGATCTTGGCCTGGAGGGGTTGCACCTTGCCCCGACCCACCAAGTGACCGAGGTACACCACCGACCCCTGCCCGATCTGGCACTTACTGGCCTTGATCGTCAGACCTGCCTGCTGCAAAGCCTGAAGAACGGCCTGCAGGTGACTCAGATGGTCCTCCCAGTTGCGGCTGAAGACAGCAATGTCATCCAGGTACGCAACTGAAAAGGCTTCCATTCCAGAGAGGACCTGGTTCACCAATCGCTGGAACGTAGCAGGGGCGTTCTTGAGCCCGAAGGGCATCACACAGAACTGGTAGTGACCCTCGGGTGTGGAGAAGGCTGACCTTTCCTTGGCTCCATCCGTCAGGGAAATCTGCCAGTACCCAGATGTGAGGTCAAAGGTACTGAGATATTGGGCAGCTCCCAACCGGTCAATGAGCTCATCCGCTCTCGGGATAGGATGAGCATCTGTCTTTGTCACTGAATTCAGTCCCCTGTAATCCACACAGAACCGGAGTTCTGGGGTAGTGCCCGGTGGGGCAGCTTTGGGTACCAGTACCACCGGACTGGACCAGGGACTTCCTGAAGGCTCAATTACTCCTAGCTCTAGCATCTTGGTAACTTCCTCATGGATGCTAGCCTTCACCTTATCCGACAGTCGGTAGGACTTGGACTTCACAGGTGGGCTGTCCCCTGTGTCCACATCATGGGTACACAGATGAGTCCTTCCCGGAATAAGGGAGAACAAGGAAGCAAACTGCTCCAGTACCTGGCGACAGTCCTTCCGTTGTTCAGGAGTTAGTGACGGTGAAAGGATCACTCCCTCCACCGATCCATCCTTCTCTCGGGACGCAAACAGATCAGGAAGAGGTTCACTTTCCTCTTCCTCTGACCCATCGGTCACCATCATTAACGTGACCTCGGGTCTCTCTTGGTGAGGCTTGAGGCGGTTGACATGGAGCACCCGATGGGGCTGCCTGGGGGTCTTAAGATCTACCACGTAGGTAACCTTGCCCTTTTTCTCAACCACCTCAAAGGGGCCTGACCAGCGATCCTGGAGGGCGCTAAGCTCTCCAGGTTCCATCACCCACACCTTCTGGCCAGGCTCCAGCTCCACCGGGTGAGCGTTACGGTCATACCATTCCTTCATGACCGTTTGGCTGGCTTCTAGGTTTTCAGAAGCTTGCTTCCACAACCTAGCCATTTGGCTACGAAATGCCAGCATGTAGCTCACCACATCCGGGGGAAGTTTTCTGGGAGTCTTTTCCCATCCATCCTTCACCAGGCTGAGGGGTCCACGCACAGGGTGCCCGTACAACAACTCGAAGGGGCTGAAGCCCACTCCCTTCTGTGGTACCTCCCTGTACGAAAACAGCAAACAAGGTAGGAGGACGTCCCATTTCCTCCGCAGGCCCTCGGGCAGACTCCGGATCATGCCCTTTAAGGTTTTGTTAAACCTTTCCACCAGACCATTAGTCTGGGGGTGATAAGGAGTGGAGAACCGGTAGGTAACTCCACACTCTTTCCACATAGCCCGCATGTATGCCGACATGAAGTTGGTACCTCTGTCCGACACCACCTACTTGGGGAATCCCATCCGGGTAAAAATTCCCATAAGGGCCCGTGCCACCGCAGGTGCAGTAATGGTCCTCAGAGGGATAGCCTCTGGGTACCGTGTGGCATGATCCACCAGAACCAGGATAAACCTGTGACCGGCTGACGTTGGTGGATCCAATGGCCCGACAATGTCGATGCCCACCCTTTCAAAGGGGGTACCAACGACAGGCAGTGGTTCCAGGGGAGCCTTCAGCTTCACCCCTGTTTTCCCACTAGCTTGGCAGGTTACACACGTCCTACAAAAAGTATCTGACGCAATCCTCATCTGAGGCCAATAAAAATGAGGGACAAGTCGAGCAAAGGTCTTGTCTTGTCCCAAGTGTCCTGCCAAGGGTATTTCGTGAGCCAGTCCTAATAGGAAGGCTCGGTAACGCTGGGGAACTACCAAGGCCCGGGATGAACCATGCACCGGAGCCTTGGGTTCGCTATACAGGAGTCCATCTTCCCAGTATATGTGGAAGTTCCCCGAATCGTTACCCGCTGCCTGGGCTTCGGCCTGCCGCCGTAAACCCTCAAGGGTAGGGCACTCCTTCTGGGCCCGACAAAACTCTTCCCTAGTAGGTCCTCCCTCCACCTGCCAGTCTGCAGGGGTAGGCAAGCCCTCCAGGGACGTTACATCCCCCTCCGTAGACTCCGGGACCACCTTAGTTGCCCCATCCACCTTTGGAGGGTCAGATGCCGGGGCAGGCTTCCCCCGTCCCCGTCTACCCTTTCCGGCAGCTGGTTGGGCCTTTGTCCCAGGCTCCAACCTCTGTGAATCCCCTCTTCGGGTGGTCACGGACCGAGTGTGGGCACACGTCCACTCAGGGGTCCCCAACATTTCCATGTGGGCCCTGAACTCAACCTCCTTCCACACCGAGTGTTCAAGGTCATTTCCCAACAGGCAGTCGACCGGCATGGCAGGGCTGATCGCAACTCGTAGAGGACCCGCAACCCCTCCCCACTCAAAGGGAACCTGGGCCACCGGATAGTGACCCTCTCGGTTGTCAGCCATCACAACCG
This sequence comes from Triturus cristatus, assembly GCF_964204655.1. Lineage (NCBI taxonomy): Eukaryota > Metazoa > Chordata > Amphibia > Caudata > Salamandridae > Triturus > Triturus cristatus. Next base: position 236,181,248 of record NC_140581.1, read on the forward strand.
GGTGGACTACATTGGGGACCACCTGCTCTGGGGACACCAGCTGACTCCTTACCATAGTCATGCTGGCTCCTGTGTCCCTCAGAGCCTCCACCCTCTGGGCATTGATGGTGACCCATTGCCTGTACTTAGTAGTATTCGAGGGCATCTGGGTCTTAGGAACCATCTCACAATCCCCTAAGGACACTAGGGTTAGCCCTGCCCACTCACCTCCCTTACCTAGGGGCAACTCCTCCCCGAGCACTACACTCGCCACCCCAGGGGTCTTTCCTCCAATGGGAGGGTGTGGTCTCTTGGGACACTTGGCATCCCCCTTATAGTGCCCAACCTCACCACACTCGTAACATCGGACAACCCTAGGCTGCTGACCACGGTCAGGATAAGGGGGTTTGTGGGGAACAACCTTGGGAGGGAATCCTACACCCTTCCCTGGTGAACTCTTTTGGGGGCCTTTAGAGAACTCCCTCTTTTTGTCTTCCCCCCCTTTCTTCTGGGGGGCGCCCTGTCCAGCCCCTTGGAAACTCCCTCCAGTCCCTTTTGAGGATACCCGGGTACTCGCCCAGATATCCGCCTCCTCGGCAAGCTTCCTGGGATTAGTGAGCTTGCTGTCTACTAGGTGCTGACGCAGCTCTGGAAAACTTTTCTCGAGGAGATGCTCCTTTAAGATTAAATTGTACAGTCCCTCATAGTCCTTGACTTCACTACCTTGCACCCAGCCCTCTAAGGCTTTCCGGGCATAGTCCAAGAAGTCCACCCAATTCTGAGTGGACAACTTCTGACTACCCCGGAACCTCTGCCTGAATTTTTCAGGGGTCAGTCCAAATTTCCTGACTAGGGCTACCTTCATAACAGGGTACCGGGTCTGGTCTGGCTGTTCTAGCGCTAACAAGGCATCCCTCCCCACCGGAGGCATATACCTATACAGGCCACCCCCCCACTGGGCTTCGGGGACCCCATGGGCTCTTAGAGAGACCTCATAGGCAGCCAGCCATTTTACAATATCATCCCCGATACCATAGCTAGCAACCACATCTTTGGGCAGGTAGGGCCTGGACTCTCTTGGGACTTCTCTCGGTATGCTGCCACCATTAGGACCGCTGGGGGTTCCAAGCTGAAGGGTTTTGAGCTCTAACTCCTTTAAGTGAAGCTCGTGGAGGAACCTCCTCTCCTCCCTCTCCTTTTCCAACCGGGCCAGATCCATTCTAAGCTGTCTCTCTTCCCTCCGATCAACTAGGTCAGCAGAGGACAGGCTCCCCCCTGAGGCGCTACTTCCCACTCTTGATGGGGCCCTGGACCCAACGTCCATATTACCACTCCCAGGGGGAAGAAGGACTTCCGGTTCTTCCTGGAGATCTAGTCCTGGTTCTTCTTCCCGTTTCCCGCTAGGGTGGGCCATAACCCAGGCTCTTAAACTTGCCTGGAGCTCTGTCTTCTTCGCCCCCTGCTTAAAGAATACCCCCCGTTCCTGGCAGAACTCCCTCAATTGGGCCGCTGGATACTCCTCCAGCCTACCCAATTCGAATTCCATCCTGCCAGATGGGACCCCAACACCGTTAACAAGAACTTTTCTCAAGAAAGGGGATATACACAGGACAATTTCAAAAATCTCCAATTAGGAAAACACTCTGGAGAAAACTCCAGCCAAAACAATCCAGTGTAGGTGGTGATGCACGCTAGACTGCCACTAAGGGGATGCAAGCACTGAGTAAGTGATCCCACCGCTGAGCACCAATTTGTTGGACCTACGTCCTAGGGGTAGCATTGGCCTACGTTAACGGGCATCCTCATCCACATAGCGCTTCGTGCTTGCATCCTCCTCAGTCCGCAATCCAGTATGACACCACTCAAAAAGGACATTACACTGGGTATTTTCTTTTCAACTTTTACTAGATTACCTCCACCTTTCTTACGTTACCGGAATTCTCAGTTCCGCATCACAGAGCACGACATTTCATTTGTAGTCAGGATAACATTAATGCTCCCACTTTGCAGTTTATAGTAGAGTCTCTAAAACACCCTTTAAGTTTCTCTTCCCACTGTTACTAGAGGGCCTAGTTACTTTTCTGCAAGGTAAGTTTCAACCCACGTTTCCAAAAGTGCTTTTAGACTCTACTGAATGTTTCCCAAAAAGTGCATTTAAACTCTATTGAACATTTCTCAAGAAGCACATTTAGACTCTTATCAACATTTATCAAGAAGCATATGTAGACTCTTATCAACATTTATCAAGAAGCATATGTAGTCTCTTATCAACATTTATCAAGAAGCATATGTAGTCTCTTATCAACATTTATCAAGAAACATATGTAGACTCTTATCCTGCCCACCGGCTTTAATCTCTGCCTATGAGATATTCAGCTGAAGGTTGCTTACTGCAGGCAACCAAAAGGGACCCTCCCAGATAGTTCACCTGAAAGCTAGGTGTGACATAGGGCCAAATCACTACGCCCTAACCGAATCCTTAAGTCCCGATATGGCCCCGACTGCAGACGATTGTCCTTTGCACTGGAGATCTGCTCTTTAGCGCAGTCTCACACAACGCTACTCCAGCGCTCGCTTCCCCTGTGTCAGAAGCCAGTCTCCCCGCCCCTCCGTGGCCCAGCTTACTTTACAGGCTTGAGGTCCTCCTCCGGCAGCGGGACTCGTGGGCTCCTCCAACAGGGGGCGTCTTGTCTGGGGCTTATGGAAGTAACACCCCTCACCTACCCCCACCCTCTAGGAACTTCCCGTGAGGTGAGCTTCACTGAGAACTTCTCCTGGGATACTTCCCAGCTTTTCTCGTTCTACCAGGCGCCCCCGTCACTGCCGACCGCAGCGCGACTTGAGGGAGCGCAACGACGGCTCCGTCAGTCACTTCCGCCGCTCCTGATGCAGCGCGACTCTTGAGGGGTGCGGCCTAGTATGCCGAGAGGGGCGGCGCTTCCTTGAGGGCCCGTCTCACGTGACCCAGTGTCAGTTTCAGAGTCAGTTTCCAGGCCCGCCCCTCCCCCGACTTAACTTCCCGGCTGCGGCCTCCTTAGTCAGCTGGTCGGCGCGTTGTCAGCTCTCCTCACAGCTGACACGCGCGATGGATGTCGGTAACCCTGGAGAGCCTCGAGACTTACATCAAACCCCACGGCACTCTCTCAGGACCCGCAGTTGGTGATGAAGTTCCACGATAGTGCTAGTGCCGGTAAGCGGGGAACAAGGGGGGTGTGACTCACAGTACCCCGGGTGAGCAGATCCGCTAGCCCGGGGAGTCTCTAGCACTGCTCCTTACCCCTAGCCCACAATGGAGTTTCGATGATTTGCCACCGGGGGGAACAGGGGGGGGGAATTAGATTCCCGAATGACCATCAAAGAGTCAAGGCAGTTCCAACGGCAACCCTCCCCGGGGTTCCTCTTCAGGCTCTCAGTCTATGCTAGGGACGTCTGACTAGAGAAGGAACGATGCCTTTCGGAGCTGTCAGCTGATCTCAGGGACCGGTCAACTGGCAAAGGATGATGTCACTACGCAGGGGACTCCCGCAGACCCTAGGATCTGTCCACTCCCTTACAGCGCAACCACCTCTTCACTCAGGTGCCTTACTCCTGACTTCTCCACCGCCCAGCTTGGTTCTAAAATGGCCGCCCTCCTGCCACCTCTATTTATCACCTTGGGCTGGACTTGCCAGATGGGTCCAGAAGGTTCTGGAAGCTCCCATGGTAGTCATGGCCCGGGTGCTGAGGTGGCAGTTGGAGCCACCATTTTGTGAATCCTACCTTCCTCCTTTATCTACCTCAGTGGAGCACCTTGCGCATTTTTCTCATGTGAGGAGGAAAAGGCGCCCAGAACCTCTACATCAGCACCCCAAAAAGTTTAGTAGACAGAAAATATGAGAAGGGGGGAAAGGGACAAAAATAATAAAATGAGGAGGGAACCGCCAAAGGGCTGACAGGTCTAACAACATGCCATTCCACTTTGGACCCAGCCACATGCACATCAATCTTGACTCTGTCCCCAATGGGAACAGTCCAGCCCGAACTGCCAGACCAGGTCCTCCCTGGACTGGAAACAAGCATCCTTGGACCGGTTTCGGGGTTTCACCCCTCCTCAGCCAGAATAGCTTGATTCCAGTGGCATGGAGAGCACGGGACTCACGTCTGAGCATACCCATCCCACTCGGGGTGACAAATGCAAAAAGAACTATTGATGGACAGAATGCAGAACAATGTCATGCATTCACCCCAGTACAGAGATCTGGGCCTAAATCCATCGTTTTTTTGCTCGCCATTCCAGTTTGGACCCAGCCACATGCAAATCAGTCCTGACTCTGTGCCCAATGGGAACAGTCCAGCCCGATCTGCCAGGCCAGGTCATCCCTGGACTGGAAACAAGCATCCTTGGACCGGTTTCGGGGTTTCAACCCTCTTCAGCCAGGATAGCTTGATTCCAGTGGCATGGAGAGCATGGGACTCACGTCTGAGCATACCCGTCCCACTCAGGGTGACAAATGCAAAGAGAACTATTGATGGACAGAATGCAGAACAATGTCATACATTCACCCCAGTACAGAGATCTGGGCCTAAATCCATCGTTTTTTTGCTCACCATGCCATTCCACTTTGGACCCAGCCACATGCAAATCAGTCTTGACTCTGTGCCCAATGGGAACACTCCAGCCCGAACTGCCAGGCCAGGTCCTCCCTGGACTGGAAACAAGCATCCTTGGACAAGTTTCAGGGTTTCACCCCTCTTCAGCAAGGATAGCTTGATTCCAGTGGCATGGAGAGCACGGGACTGACGTATGAGCATACCCGTCCCACTCGGGGTGACAAATGCAAAAAGTACTATTGATGGACAGAATGCAGAACAATGTCAGACATTCACCCCAGTACAGAGATCTTGGCCTAGACCCATCTGTTTTTTTGCTCACCATGCCATTCCAGTTTGGACCCAGCCACGTGCCAATCAGTCTTGACTCTCTGCCCAATGGGAACACTCCAGCCCGAACTGCCAGGCCAGGTCCTCCCTGGACTGGAAACAAGCATCCTTGGACCGGTTTCGGGGTTTCATCCCTCTTCAGCCAGGATAGCTTGATTCCAGTGGCATGGAGAGCACGGTACTCACGTCTGAGCATACCCATCCCACTCAGGGTGACAAATGCAAAAAGAACTATTGATGGACAAAATGCAGAACAATGTCATATATTCACCCCAGTACAGAGATCTGGGCCTAAATCCATTGTATTTTTGCTCACCATGCCATTCAAGTTTGGACCCAGCCACATGCAAATCAGTCTACAGTCTGTGCCCAATGGGAACAGTCCAGTCCGAACTGCCAGGCCAGGTCCTCCCTGAACTGGAAACAAGCATCCTTGGACCGGTTTCGGGGTTTCCCCCCTCTTCGGCCAGGATAGCTTGATTCCAGTGGCATGGGGAGCACGGGACTCACATCTGAGCATACCCGTCCCACTCGGGGTGACAAATGCAAAAAGAACTATTGATGGACAGAATGCAGAACAATGTCAGACATTCACCCCAGTACAGAGATCTGGGCCTAAATCCATTGTTGTTTTACTCACCATGTCATTCCAGTTTGGTCCCAGCCACATGCAAATCAGTCTTGACTCTGTGCCCAATGGGAACAGTCCAGCCCGAACTGCCAGGCCAGGTCCTCCCTGGACTGGAAACAAGGATCCTTGGACCAGTTTCAGGGTTTCACCCCTCTTCAGCCAGGATAGTTTGATTCCTGTGGCATGCAGAGCACGGGACCCACGTCTGAGCATACCCGTCCCACTCGGGGTGACAAATGCAAAAAGAACTATTGATGGACAGAATGCAGAACAATGTCATACATTCACCCCGGTTCAGAGATCTGGGCCTAAATCCATTGTCTTTTTGCTCACCATGCCATTCCAGTTTGGACCCAGCCACAGGCAAATCAGTCTTGACTCTGTGCCCAATGGGAACAGTCCAGCCCGAACTGCCAGGCCAGGTCCTCCCTGGACTGGAAACAAGCATCCTTGGACCGGTTTCGGGGTTTCACCCGTCTTCAGCCAGGATAGCTTGATTCCAGTGGCATGGAGAGCACGGGACTCACGTTTGAGCATACCCGTCCCACTCGGGGCGACAAATGCAAAAAGAACTATTGATGGACAGAATGCAGAAAAATGTCATACATTCACCCCAGTACCGAGATCTGGGCCTAAATCCATCGTTTTTTTTGCTCACCATTCCATTCCAGTTTTGACCCAGCCACATGCAAATCAGTCTTGACTCTGTGCCCAATGGGAACAGTCCGGCCCGAACTGCCAGGCCAGGACCTCCCTGGACTGGAAACAAGCATCCTTGGGCCGGTGTCGGGGTTTCACCCCTCTTCAGCCAGGATAGCTTGATTCCAGTGGCATGGAGAGCATGGGACTCAAGTCTGACCATACCCGTCCCACTCGGGGTGACAAATGCAAAAATAACTATTGATGGACAGAATGCATAAACATGTCACACGTTCACCCCAGTACAGAGATCTGGGCCTAAATCCATCGTTTTTTGCTCACCATGCCATTCCAGTTTGGACCCAGCCACATGCAAATCAGTTTTGACTCTGTGCCCAATGGGAACAGTCCTGCCCGAACTGCCAGGACAGGTACTCCCTGGACTAGAGACAAGCATCCTCGGACCGGTTTCGCGGTTTCACCCGTCTTCAGCCAGGATAGCTTGATTCCAGTGACATGGAGAGCACGGGACTCACGTCTGAGCATACCCGTCCCACTCAGGGTGACAAATGCAAAAAGAACTATTGATGGACAAAATGCAGAACAATGTCATACATTCACCCCAGTACAGAGATCTGGGCCTAAATCCATCGTATTTTTGCTCACCATGCCATTCCAGTTTGGACCCAGCCACATGCAAATCAGTTTTGACTCTCTGCCCAATGGGAACAGTCCAGTCCGAACTTCCAGGCCAGGTCCTCCCTGAACTGGAAATAAGCATCCTAGGACCGGTTTCGGGGTTTCACCCCTCTTCGGCCAGGATAGCTTGATTCCAGTGGCATGGAGAGCACGGGACTCACATCTGAGCATACCCGTCCCACTCGGGGTGACAAATGCAAAAAGAACTATTGATAGACAGAATGCAGAACAATGTCAGACATTCACCCCAGTACAGAGATCTGGGACTCTATCCATTGTTGTTTTACTCACCATGTCATTCCAGATTGGTCCCAGCCACATGCAAATCAGTCTTGACTCTGTGCCCAATGGGAACAGTCCAGCCCGAACCGCCAGGCCAGGTCCTCCCTGGACTGGAAACGAGCATCCTTGGACCAGTTTCAGGGTTTCACCCCTCTTCAGCCAGGATAGTTTGATTCCTGTGGCATGGAGAGCACGGGACCCACATCTGAGCATACCCGTCCCACTCGGGGTGACAAATGCAAAAAGAACTATTGATAGACAGAATGCAGAACAATGTCATACATTCACCCCAGTACAGAGATTTGGGCCTAAATCCATCGTTTTTTTGCTCACCATGCCATTCCAGTTTGGACCCAGCCACATGCAAATCAGTCTTGACTCTGTGCCCAATGGGAACAGTCCAGCCCGAACTGCCAGGCCAGGTCCTCCCTGGACTGGAAACAAGCATGCTTGGACCGGTTTCAGGGTTTCACCCGTCTTCAGCCAGGATAGCTTGATTCCAGTGGCATGGAGAGCACGGGACTCACGTTTGAGCATACCCGTCCCACTCGGGGTGACAAATGCAAAAAGAACTATTGATGGACAGAATGCAGAACAATGTCATGCATTCACCCCGGTACCGAGATCTGGGCCTAAATCCATCGTTTTTTTGCTCACTATGCCATTCCAGTTTGGACCCAGCCACATGCAAATCAGTCTTGACTCGTTGCCCAATGGGTACAGTCCAGCCCGAACTGCCAGGCCAGGGCCTCCCTGGACTGGAAACAAGCATCCTTGGACAGGTTTCGGGGTTTCACCCCTCTTCAGCCAGGATAGCTTGATTCCAGTGGCATGAAGAGCACGGCACTCATGTCTGAGCATACCCGTCCCACTCGGGGCGACAAATGCAAAAAGAACTATTGATGGACAGAATGCAGAACAATGTCATACATTCACCCAAGTACCGAGATCTGGGCCTAAATCCATCGTTTTTTTGCTCACTATGCCATTCCAGTTTGGACCCAGCCACATGCAAATCAGTCTTGACTCGGTGCCCAATGGGTAGAGCCCAGCCCGAACTGCCAGGCCAGGACCTCGCTGGACTGGAAACAAGCATCCTTGGGCCTGTTTCGGGGTTTCACCCCTCTTCAGCCAGGATAGCTTGATTCCAGTGGCATGGAGAGCATGGGACTCAAGTCTGAGCATACCCGTCCCACTCGGGGTGATAAATGCAAAAATAACTATTGATGGACAGAATGCATAACAATGTCATACGTTCACCCCAGTACAGAGATCTGGGCCTAAATCCATTGTTTTTTCCTCACCATGCCATTCCAGTTTGGACCCAGCCACATGCAAATCAGTCTTGACTCTGTGCCCAATGGGAACAGTCCAGCCCGAACTGCCAGGACAGGTACTCCCTGGACTGGAAACAAGCATCCTCGGACCGGTTTCGGGGTTTCACCCGTCTTCAGCCAGGATAGCTTGATTCCAGTGACATGGAGAGCACGGGACTCAAGTCTGAGAATACCCGTCCCACTCGGGGTGACAAATGCAAAAATAACTATTGATGGACAGAATGCATAACAATGTCATACGTTCACCCCAGTACAGAGATCTGGGCCTAAATCCATCGTTTTTTGCTCACCATGCCATTCCAGTTTGGACCCAGCCACATGCAAATCAGTCTTGACTCTGTGCCCAATGGGAACAGTCCAGCCCGAACTGCCAGGACAGGTACTCCCTGGACTGGAAACAAGCATCCTCGGACCGGTTTTGGGGTTTCACCCGTCTTCAGCCAGGATAGCTTGATTCCAGTGACATGGAGAGCACGGGACTCACGTCTGAGCATACCCGTCCCACTCAGGGTGACAAATGCAAAAAGAACTATTGATGGACAAAATGCAGAACAATGTCATACATTCACCCCAGTACAGAGATCTGGGCCTAAATCCATTGTTGTTTTACTCACCATGTCATTCCAGTTTGGTCCCAGCCACATGCAAATCAGTCTTGACTCTGTGCCCAATGGGAACAGTCCAGCCCGAACTGCCAGGCCAGGTCCTCCCTGGACTGGAAACAAGGATCCTTGGACCAGTTTCAGGGTTTCACCCCTCTTCAGCCAGGATAGTTTGATTCCTGTGGCATGCAGAGCACGGGACCCACGTCTGAGCATACCCGTCCCACTCGGGGTGACAAATGCAAAAAGAACTATTGATGGACAGAATGCAGAACAATGTCATACATTCACCCCGGTACAGAGATCTGGGCCTAAATCCATCGTCTTTTTGCTCACCATGCCATTCCAGTTTGGACCCAGCCACAGGCAAATCAGTCTTCACTCTGTGCCCAATGGGAACAGTCCAGCCCGAACTGCCAGGCCAGGTCCTCCCTGGACTGGAAACAAGCATCCTTGGACCGGTTTCGGGGTTTCACCCGTCTTCAGCCAGGATAGCTTGATTCCAGTGGCATGGAGAGCACGGGACTCACGTTTGAGCATACCCGTCCCACTCGGGGCGACAAATGCAAAAAGAACTATTGATGGACAGAATGCAGAAAAATGTCATACATTCACCCCAGTACCGAGATCTGGGCCTAAATCCATCGTTTTTTTTGCTCACCATTCCATTCCAGTTTTGACCCAGCCACATGCAAATCAGTCTTGACTCTGTGCCCAATGGGAACAGTCCGGCCTGAACTGCCAGGCCAGGACCTCCCTGGACTGGAAACAAGCATCCTTGGGCCGGTTTCGGGGTTTCACCCCTCTTCAGCCAGGATAGCTTGATTCCAGTGGCATGGAGAGCATGGGACTCAAGTCTGACCATACCCGTCCCACTCGGGGTGACAAATGCAAAAATAACTATTGATGGACAGAATGCATAAACATGTCACACGTTCACCCCAGTACAGAGATCTGGGCCTAAATCCATCGTTTTTTGCTCACCATGCCATTCCAGTTTGGACCCAGCCACATGCAAATCAGTCTTGACTCTGTGCCCAATGGGAACAGTCCTGCCCGAACTGCCAGGACAGGTACTCCCTGGACTAGAAACAAGCATCCTCGGACCGGTTTCGCGGTTTCACCCGTCTTCAGCCAGGATAGCTTGATTCCAGTGACATGGAGAGCACGGGACTCACGTCTGAGCATACCCGTCCCACTCAGGGTGACAAATGCAAAAAGAACTATTGATGGACAAAATGCAGAACAATGTCATACATTCACCCCAGTACAGAGATCTGGGCCTAAATTCATCGTATTTTTGCTCACCATGCCATTCCAGTTTGGACCCAGCCACATGCAAATCAGTTTTGACTCTGTGCCCAATGGGAACAGTCCAATTCCGAACTTCCAGGCCAGGTCCTCCCTGAACTGGAAATAAGCATCCTAGGACCGGTTTCGGGGTTTCACCCCTCTTCGGCCAGGATAGCTTGATTCCAGTGGCATGGAGAGCACGGGACTCACATCTGAGCATACCCGTCCCACTCGGGGTGACAAATGCAAAAAGAACTATTGATAGACAGAATGCAGAACAATGTCAGACATTCACCCCAGTACAGAGATCTGGGCCTCTATCCATTGTTATTTTACTCACCATGTCATTCCAGATTGGTCCCAGCCACATGCAAATCAGTCTTGACTCTGTGCCCAATGGGAACAGTCCAGCCCGAACCGCCAGGCCAGGTCCTCCCTGGACTGGAAACGAGCATCCTTGGACCAGTTTCAGGGTTTCACCCCTCTTCAGCCAGGATAGTTTGATTCCTGTGGCATGGAGAGCACGGGACCCACATCTGAGCATACCCGTCCCACTCGGGGTGACAAATGCAAAAAGAACTATTGATGGACAGAATGCAGAACAATGTCATACATTCACCCCGGTACAGAGATTTGGGCCTAAATCCATCGTTTTTTTGCTCACCATGCCATTCCAGTTTGGACCCAGCCACATGCAAATCAGTCTTGACTCTGTGCCCAATGGGAACAGTCCAGCCCGAACTGCCAGGCCAGGTCCTCCCTGGACTGGAAACAAGCATGCTTGGACCGGTTTCAGGGTTTCACCCGTCTTCAGCCAGGATAGCTTGATTCCAGTGGCATGGAGAGCATGGGACTCACGTTTGAGCATACCCGTCCCACTCGGGGTGACAAATGCAAAAAGAACTATTGATGGACAGAATGCAGAACAATGTCATGCATTCACCCCGGTACCGAGATCTGGGCCTAAATCCATCGTTTTTTTGCTCACTATGCCATTCCAGTTTGGACCCAGCCACATGCAAATCAGTCTTGACTCGTTGCCCAATGGGTACAGTCCAGCCCGAACTGCCAGGCCAGGGCCTCCCTGGACTGGAAACAAGCATCCTTGCGCCGGTTTCGGAATTTCACCCCTCTTCAGCCAGGATAGCTTGATTCCAGTGGCATGGAGAGCATGGGACTCAAGTCTGAGCATACACGTCCCACTCGGGGTGACAAATGCAAAAATAACTATTGATGGACAGAATGCATAACAATGTCATACATTCACCCCAGTACAGAGATCTGGGCCTAAATCCATCGTTTTTTTGCTCACCATGCCATTCCAGTTTGGACCCAGCCACATGCAAATCAGTCTTGACTCTGTGCCCAATGGGAACAGTCCAGCCCGAACTGCCAGGCCAGGTCCTCCCTGGACTGGAAACAAGCATCCTTGGACAGGTTTCGGGGTTTCACCCCTCTTCAGCCAGGATAGCTTGATTCCAGTGGCATGAAGAGCACGGCACTCATGTCTGAGCATACCCGTCCCACTCGGGGCGACAAATGCAAAAAGAACTATTGATGGACAGAATGCAGAAAAATGTCATACATTCACCCCAGTACAGAGATCTGGGCCTAAATCCATCGTTTTTTTTGCTCACCATTCCATTCCAGTTTTGACCCAGCCACATGCAAATCAGTCTTGACTCTGTGCCCAATGGGAACAGTCCAGCCCGAACTGCCAGGCCAGGTTGTCCCTGGACTGGACACAAGCATCCTTGGACCGGTTTCGGGGTTTCACCCCTCTTCGGCCAGGATAGCTTGATTCCAGTGGCATGGAGAGCACGGGACTCACATCTGAGCATACCCGTCCCACTCGGGGTGACAAATGCAAAAAGAACTATTGATGGACAGAATGCAGAACAATGTCATACATTCACCCCAGTACCGAGATCTGGGCCTAAATCCATCTTTTTTTTGCTCACTATGCCATTCCAGTTTGGACCCAGCCACATGCAAATCAGTCTTGACTCGGTGCCCAATGGGTAGAGTCCAGCCCGAACTGCCAGGCCAGGACCTCGCTGGACTGGAAACAAGCATCCTTGGGCCTGTTTCGGGGTTTCACCCCTCTTCAGCCAGGATAGCTTGATTCCAGTGGCATGGAGAGCATGGGACTCAAGTCTGAGCATACCCGTCCCACTCGGGGTGACAAATGCAAAAATAACTATTGATGGACAGAATGCATAACAATGTCATACGTTCACCCCAGTACAGAGATCTGGGCCTAAATCCATTGTTTTTTGCTCACCATGCCATTCCAGTTTGGACCCAGCCACATGCAAATCAGTCTTGACTCTGTGCCCAATGGGAACAGTCCAGCCCGAACTGCCAGGACAGGTACTCCCTGGACTGGAAACAAGCATCCTCGGACCGGTTTCGGGGTTTCACCCGTCTTCAGCCAGGATAGCTTGATTCCAGTGACATGGAGAGCACTGGACTCACGTTTGAGCATACCCGTCCCACTCGGGGTGACAAATGCAAAAAGAACTATTGAGGGACAGAATGCAGAACAATGTCATACATTCACCCCGGTACCGAGATCTGGGCCTAAATCCATCGTTTTTTTGCTCACTATGCCATTCCAGTTTGGACCCAGCCACATGCAAATCAGTCTTGACTCGTTGCCCAATGGGTACAGTCCAGCCCGAACTGCCAGGCCAGGGCCTCCCTGGACTGGAAACAAGCATCCTTGCGCCGGTATCGGGGTTTCACCCCTCTTCAGCCAGGATAGCTTGATTCCAGTGGCATGGAGAGCATGGGACTCAAGTCTGAGCATACACGTCCCACTCGGTGTGACAAATGCAAAAATAACTATTGATGGACAGAATGCATAACAATGTCATACATTCACCCCAGTACAGAGATCTGGGCCTAAGTCCATCGTTTTTTGCTCACCATGCCATTCCAGTTTGGACCCAGCCACATGCAAATCAGTCTTGACTCTGTGCCCAATGGGAACAGTCCAGCCCGAACTCCCAGGACTGTCTTCCCTGGACTGGAAACAAGCATCCTCGAACCAGTTTCGGGGTTTCACCCGTCTTCAGCCAGGATAGCTTGATTCCAGTGGCATGGAGAGCACGGGACTCACGTCTGAGCATACCCGTCCCACTCAGGGTGACAAATGCAAAAAGAACTATTGATGGACAGAATGCAGAACAATGTCAGACATTCACCCCAGTACAGAGATCTGGGCCTAAATCCACTGTTGTTTTACTCACCATGTCATTCCAGTTTGGTCCCAGCCACATGCAAATCAGTCTTGACTCTGTGCCCAATGGGAACAGTCTAGCCCGAACTGCCAGGCCAGGTCCTCCCTGGACTGGAAACAAGAATACTTGGACCAGTTTCAGGGTTTCACCCCTCTTCAGCCATGATAGTTTGATTCCTGTGGCATGGAGAGCACGGGACCCACATCTGAGCATACCCGTCCCACTTGGGGTGACAAATGCAAAAAGAACTATTGATGGACAGAATGCAGAACAATGTCATACATTCACCCCGGTACAGAGATTTGGGCCTAAATCCATCGTTGTTTTGCTCACCATGCCATTCCAGTTTGGACCCAGCCACATGCAAATCAGTCTTGACTCTGTGCCCAATGGGAACAGTCCAGCCCGAACTGCCAGGCCAGGTTCTCCCTGGACTGGAAACAAGCATCCGTGGACCAGTATCGGGGTTTCACCCCTCTTCAGCCAGGAAAGCTTCATTCCAGTGGCATGGAGAGCACGGGACCCACGTCTGAGCATACCCGTCCCACTCGGGGTGACAAATGCAAAAAGAATTATTGATGGACAAAATGCATAACAATGTCATACATTCAACCCAGTACAGAGATCTGGGCCTAAATCCATCGTTTTTTGCTCACTATGCCATTCCAGTTTGGACCCAGCCACATGCAAATCAGTCTTGACTCGTTGCCCAATGGGTACAGTCCAGCCCGAACTGCCAGGCCAGGGCCTCCCTGGACTGGAAACAAGCATCCTTGGGCCGGTTTCGGGGTTTTACCCCTCTTCAGCCAGGATAGCTTGATTCCAGTGGCATGGAGAGCATGGGACTCAAGTCTGAGCATACACGTCCCACTCGGGTGACAAATGCAAAAATAACTATTGATGGACAGAATGCATAACAATGTCATACATTCACCCCAGTACAGAGATCTGGGCCTAAATCCATCGTTTGTTGCTCACCATGCCATTCCAGTTTGGACCCAGCCCCATGCAAATCAGTCTTGACTCTGTGCCCAATGGTAACAGTCCAGCCCGAACTGCCAGGCCAGGTCCTCCCTGGACTGGAAACAAGCATCCTCGAACCGGTTTCGGGGTTTCACCCGTCTTCAGCCAGGATAGCTTGATTCCAGTGGCATGGAGAGCACGGGACTCACGTCTGAGCATACCCGTCCCACTCAGGGTGATGAATGCAAAAAGAACTATTGATGGACAAAATGCAGAACAATGTCATACATTCACCCCAGTACCGAGATCTGGGCCTAAATCCATTGTTTTTTTGCTCACCATGCCATTCCAGTTTGGACCCAGCCACATGCACATCAGTTTTGAGTCGGTGCCCAATGGGTACAGTCCAGCCCGAACTGCCAGGCCAGGACCTCCCTGGACTGGAAACAAGCATCCTTGGACCGGTTTCGGGGTTTCACCCCTCTTCAGCCAGGATAGCTTGATTACAGTGGCATGGAGAGCACGGGACTCACATCTGAGCATACCCGTCCCACTCGGGGTGACAAATGCAAAAAGAACTATTGATGGACAGAATGCAGAACAATGTCAGACATTCACCCCAGTACAGAGATCTGGGCCTAAATCCATTGTTGTTTTACTCACCATGTCATTCCAGTTTGGTCCCAGCCACATGCAAATCAGTCTTGACTCTGTGCCCAATGGGAACAGTCCAGCCCGAACTGCCAGGGTAGGTCCTCCCTGGACTGGAAACAAGAATCCTTGGACCAGTATCGGGGTTTCACCCCTCTTCAGCCAGGATAGCTTGATTCCAGTGGCATTGAGAGCACGGGACTCACGTTTGAGCATACCCGTCCCACTCAGGGTGACAAATGCAAAAAGAACTATTGATTGTCAGAATGCAGAACAATGTCATACATTCACCCCAGTACCGAGATCTGGGCCTAAATCCATCGTTTTTTTGCTCACTATGCCATTCCAGTTTGGACCCAGCCACATGCAAATCAGTCTTGACTCGGTGCCCAATGGGTACAGTCCAGCCCGATCTGCTATGCCAGGACCTCCCTGGACTGGAAACAAGCATCCATGGGCCGGTTTCGGGGTTTCACCCCTCTTCGGCCAGGATAGCTTGATTCCAGTGGCATGGAGAGCATGGGACTCAAGTCTGAGCATACCCGTCCCACTCGGGGTGACAAATGCAAAAATAACTATTGATGGACAAAATGCATAACAATGTCATACATTCACCCCAGTACAGAGATCTGGCCTAAATCCATCGTTTTTTGCTCACCATGCCATTCCAGTTTGGACCCAGCCACATGCAAATCAGTCTTGACTCTGTGCCCAATTTGAACAGTCCAGCCCGAACTGCCAGACCAGGTCCTCCCTGGACTGGAAACAAGCATCCTTGGACCGGTTTCGGGGTTTCACCCCTCCTCAGCCAGAATAGCTTGATTCCAGTGGCATGGAGAGCACGGGACTCACGTCTGAGCATACCCATCCCACTCGGGGTGACAAATGCAAAAATAACTATTGATGGACAGAATGCAGAACAATGTCATGCATTCACCCCAGTACAGAGATCTGGGCCTAAATCCATTGCTTTTTTGCTCACCATGCCATTCCAGTTTGGACCCAGCCACATGCACATCAATCTTGACTCTGTGCCCAATGGGAACAGTCCAGCCCGAACTGCCAGGCCAGGTCCTCCCTGGACTGGAAACAAGCATCCTTGGACCGGTTTCGGGGTTTCACCCGTCTTCAGCCAGGATAGCTTAATTCCAGTGGCATGGAGAGCACGGGACTCACGTCTGAGCATACCCGTCCCACTCGGGGTGACAAATGCAAAAAGAACTATTGATGGACAGAATGCAGAACAATGTCATACATTCACCCCAGTACAGAGATCTGGGCCTAAATCCATCGTTTTTTTGCTCGCCATTCCATTTTGGACCCAGCCACATGCAAATCAGTCCTGACTCTGTGCCCAATGGGAACAGTCCAGCCCGAACTGCCAGGCCAGGTCATCCCTGGACTGGAAACAAGCATCCTTGGACCGGTTTCGGGGTTTCAATCCTCTTCAGCCAGGATAGCTTGATTCCAGTGGCATGGAGAGCATGGGACTCACGTCTGAGCATACCCGTCCCACTCAGGGTGACAAATGCAAAGAGAACTATTGATGGACAGAATGCAGAACAATGTCATACATTCACCCCAGTACAGAGATCTGGGCCTAAATCCATCGTTTGTTTGCTCACCATGCCATTCCACTTTGGACCCAGCCACATGCAAATCAGTCTTGACTCTGTGCCCAATGGAAACACTCCAGCCCGAACTGCCAGGCCAGGTCCTCCCTGGACTGGAAACAAGCATCCTTGGACCGGTTTCGGGGTTTCACCCGTCTTCAGCCAGGATAGCTTGATTCCAGTGGCATGGAGAGCACGGGACTCACGTTTGAGCATACCCGTCCCACTCGGGGCGACAAATGCAAAAAGAACTATTGATGGACAGAATGCAGAAAAATGTCATACATTCACCCCAGTACCGAGATCTGGGCCTAAATCCATCGTTTTTTTTGCTCACCATTCCATTCCAGTTTTGACCCAGCCACATGCAAATCAGTCTTGACTCTGTGCCCAATGGGAACAGTCCGGCCCGAACTGCCAGGCCAGGACCTCCCTGGACTGGAAACAAGCATCCTTGGGCCGGTTTCGGGGTTTCACCCCTCTTCAGCCAGGATAGCTTGATTCCAGTGGCATGGAGAGCATGGGACTCAAGTCTGACCATACCCATCCCACTCGGGGTGACAAATGCAAAAATAACTATTGATGGACAGAATGCATAAACATGTCACACGTTCACCCCAGTACAGAGATCTGGGCCTAAATCCATCGTTTTTTGCTCACCATGCCATTCCAGTTTGGACCCAGCCACATGCAAATCAGTCTTGACTCTGTGCCCAATGGGAACAGTCCTGCCCGAACTGCCAGGACAGGTACTCCCTGGACTAGAAACAAGCATCCTCGGACCGGTTTCGCGGTTTCACCCGTCTTCAGCCAGGATAGCTTGATTCCAGTGACATGGAGAGCACGGGACTCACGTCTGAGCATACCCGTCCCACTCAGGGTGACAAATGCAAAAAGAACTATTGATGGACAAAATGCAGAACAATGTCATACATTCACCCCAGTACAGAGATCTGGGCCTAAATCCATCGTATTTTTGCTCACCATGCCATTCCAGTTTGGACCCAGCCACATGCAAATCAGTTTTGACTCTGTGCCCAATGGGAACAGTCCAGTCCGAACTTCCAGGCCAGGTCCTCCCTGAACTGGAAATAAGCATCCTAGGACCGGTTTCGGGGTTTCACCCCTCTTCGGCCAGGATAGCTTGATTCCAGTGGCATGGAGAGCACGGGACTCACATCTGAGCATACCCGTCCCACTCGGGGTGACAAATGCAAAAAGAACTATTGATAGACAGAATGCAGAACAATGTCAGACATTCACCCCAGTACAGAGATCTGGGCCTCTATCCATTGTTGTTTTACTCACCATGTCATTCCAGATTGGTCCCAGCCACATGCAAATCAGTCTTGACTCTGTGCCCAATGGGAACAGTCCAGCCCGAACCGCCAGGCCAGGTCCTCCCTGGACTGGAAACGAGCATCCTTGGACCAGTTTCAGTGTTTCACCCCTCTTCAGCCAGGATAGTTTGATTCCTGTGGCATGGAGAGCACGGGACCCACATCTGAGCATACCCGTCCCACTCGGGGTGACAAATGCAAAAAGAACTATTGATGGACAGAATGCAGAACAATGTCATACATTCACCCCGGTACAGAGATTTGGGCCTAAATCCATCGTTTTTTTGCTCACCATGCTATTCCAGTTTGGACCCAGCCACATGCAAATCAGTCTTGACTCTGTGCCCAATGGGAACAGTCCAGCCCGAACTGCCAGGCCAGGTCCTCCCTGGACTGGAAACAAGCATGCTTGGACCGGTTTCAGGGTTTCACCCGTCTTCAGCCAGGATAGCTTGATTCCAGTGGCATGGAGAGCACGGGACTCACGTTTGAGCATACCCGTCCCACTTGGGGTGACAAATGCAAAAAGAACTATTGATGGACAGAATGCAGAACAATGTCATGCATTCACCCCGGTACCGAGATCTGGGCCTAAATCCATCGTTTTTTTGCTCACTATGCCATTCCAGTTTGGACCCAGCCACATGCAAATCAGTCTTGACTCGTTGCCCAATGGGTACAGTCCAGCCCGAACTGCCAGGCCAGGGCCTCCCTGGACTGGAAACAAGCATCCTTGCGCCGGTTTCGGAATTTCACCCCTCTTCAGCCAGGATAGCTTGATTCCAGTGGCATGGAGAGCATGGGACTCAAGTCTGAGCATACACGTCCCACTCGGGGTGACAAATGCAAAAATAACTATTGATGGACAGAATGCATAACAATGTCATACATTCACCCCAGTACAGAGATCTGGGCCTAAATCCATCGTTTTTTTGCTCACCATGCCATTCCAGTTTGGACCCAGCCACATGCAAATCAGTCTTGACTCTGTGCCCAATGGGAACAGTCCAGCCCGAACTGCCAGGCCAGGTCCTCCCTGGACTGGAAACAAGCATCCTTGGACAGGTTTCGGGGTTTCACCCCTCTTCAGCCAGGATAGCTTGATTCCAGTGGCATGAAGAGCACGGCACTCACATCTGAGCATACACGTCCCACTCGGGGTGACAAATGCAAAAATAACTATTGATGGACAGAATGCATAACAATGTCATACATTCACCCCAGTACAGAGATCTGGGCCTAAATCCATCGTTTTTTTGCTCACCATGCCATTCCAGTTTGGACCCAGCCACATGCAAATCAGTCTTGACTCTGTGCCCAATGGGAACAGTCCAGCCCGAACTGCCAGGCCAGGTCCTCCCTGGACTGGAAACAAGCATCCTTGGACAGGTTTCGGGGTTTCACCCCTCTTCAGCCAGGATAGCTTGATTCCAGTGGCATGAAGAGCACGGCACTCATGTCTGAGCATACCCGTCCCACTCGGGGCGACAAATGCAAAAAGAACTATTGATGGACAGAATGCAGAAAAATGTCATACATTCACCCCAGTACAGAGATCTGGGCCTAAATCCATCGTTTTTTTTGCTCACCATTCCATTCCAGTTTTGACCCAGCCACATGCAAATCAGTCTTGACTCTGTGCCCAATGGGAACAGTCCAGCCCGAACTGCCAGGCCAGGTCGTCCCTGGACTGGACACAAGCATCCTTGGACCGGTTTCGGGGTTTCACCCCTCTTCGGCCAGGATAGCTTGATTCCAGTGGCATGGAGAGCACGGGACTCACATCTGAGCATACCCGTCCCACTCGGGGTGACAAATGCAAAAAGAACTATTGATGGACAGAATGCAGAACAATGTCATACATTCACCCCAGTACCGAGATCTGGGCCTAAATCCATCTTTTTTTTGCTCACTATGCCATTCCAGTTTGGACCCAGCCACATGCAAATCAGTCTTGACTCGGTGCCCAATGGGTAGAGTCCAGCCCGAACTGCCAGGCCAGGACCTCGCTGGACTGGAAACAAGCATCCTTGGGCCTGTTTCGGGGTTTCACCCCTCTTCAGCCAGGATAGCTTGATTCCAGTGGCATGGAGAGCATGGGACTCAAGTCTGAGCATACCCGTCCCACTCGGGGTGACAAATGCAAAAATAACTATTGATGGACAGAATGCATAACAATGTCATACGTTCACCCCAGTACAGAGATCTGGGCCTAAATCCATTGTTTTTTGCTCACCATGCCATTCCAGTTTGGACCCAGCCACATGCAAATCAGTCTTGACTCTGTGCCCAATGGGAACAGTCCAGCCCGAACTGCCAGGACAGGTACTCCCTGGACTGGAAACAAGCATCCTCGGACCGGTTTCGGGGTTTCACCCGTCTTCAGCCAGGATAGCTTGATTCCAGTGACATGGAGAGCACTGGACTCACGTTTGAGCATACCCGTCCCACTCGGGGTGACAAATGCAAAAAGAACTATTGAGGGACAGAATGCAGAACAATGTCATACATTCACCCCGGTACCGAGATCTGGGCCTAAATCCATCGTTTTTTTGCTCACTATGCCATTCCAGTTTGGACCCAGCCACATGCAAATCAGTCTTGACTCGTTGCCCAATGGGTACAGTCCAGCCCGAACTGCCAGGCCAGGGCCTCCCTGGACTGGAAACAAGCATCCTTGCGCCGGTATCGGGGTTTCACCCCTCTTCAGCCAGGATAGCTTGATTCCAGTGGCATGGAGAGCATGGGACTCAAGTCTGAGCATACACGTCCCACTCGGTGTGACAAATGCAAAAATAACTATTGATGGACAGAATGCATAACAATGTCATACATTCACCCCAGTATAGAGATCTGGGCCTAAGTCCATCGTTTTTTGCTCACCATGCCATTCCAGTTTGGACCCAGCCACATGCAAATCAGTCTTGACTCTGTGCCCAATGGGAACAGTCCAGCCCGAACTCCCAGGACTGTCTTCCCTGGACTGGAAACAAGCATCCTCGAACCAGTTTCGGGGTTTCACCCGTCTTCAGCCAGGATAGCTTGATTCCAGTGGCATGGAGAGCACGGGACTCACGTCTGAGCATACCCGTCCCACTCAGGGTGACAAATGCAAAAAGAACTATTGATGGACAGAATGCAGAACAATGTCAGACATTCACCCCAGTACAGAGATCTGGGCCTAAATCCACTGTTGTTTTACTCACCATGTCATTCCAGTTTGGTCCCAGCCACATGCAAATCAGTCTTGACTCTGTGCCCAATGGGAACAGTCTAGCCCGAACTGCCAGGCCAGGTCCTCCCTGGACTGGAAACAAGAATACTTGGACCAGTTTCAGGGTTTCACCCCTCTTCAGCCATGATAGTTTGATTCCTGTGGCATGGAGAGCACGGGACCCACATCTGAGCATACCCGTCCCACTTGGGGTGACAAATGCAAAAAGAACTATTGATGGACAGAATGCAGAACAATGTCATACATTCACCCCGGTACAGAGATTTGGGCCTAAATCCATCGTTGTTTTGCTCACCATGCCATTCCAGTTTGGACCCAGCCACATGCAAATCAGTCTTGACTCTGTGCCCAATGGGAACAGTCCAGCCCGAACTGCCAGGCCAGGTTCTCCCTGGACTGGAAACAAGCATCCGTGGACCAGTATCGGGGTTTCACCCCTCTTCAGCCAGGAAAGCTTCATTCCAGTGGCATGGAGAGCACGGGACCCACGTCTGAGCATACCCGTCCCACTCGGGGTGACAAATGCAAAAAGAATTATTGATGGACAAAATGCATAACAATGTCATACATTCAACCCAGTACAGAGATCTGGGCCTAAATCCATCGTTTTTTGCTCACTATGCCATTCCAGTTTGGACCCAGCCACATGCAAATCAGTCTTGACTCGTTGCCCAATGGGTACAGTCCAGCCCGAACTGCCAGGCCAGGGCCTCCCTGGACTGGAAACAAGCATCCTTGGGCCGGTTTCGGGGTTTCACCCCTCTTCAGCCAGGATAGCTTGATTCCAGTGGCATGGAGAGCATGGGACTCAAGTCTGAGCATACACGTCCCACTCGGGTGACAAATGCAAAAATAACTATTGATGGACAGAATGCATAACAATGTCATACATTCACCCCAGTACAGAGATCTGGGCCTAAATCCATCGTTTGTTGCTCACCATGCCATTCCAGTTTGGACCCAGCCCCATGCAAATCAGTCTTGACTCTGTGCCCAATGGTAACAGTCCAGCCCGAACTGCCAGGCCAGGTCCTCCCTGGACTGGAAACAAGCATCCTCGAACCGGTTTCGGGGTTTCACCCGTCTTCAGCCAGGATAGCTTGATTCCAGTGGCATGGAGAGCACGGGACTCACGTCTGAGCATACCCGTCCCACTCAGGGTGATGAATGCAAAAAGAACTATTGATGGACAAAATGCAGAACAATGTCATACATTCACCCCAGTACCGAGATCTGGGCCTAAATCCATTGTTTTTTTGCTCACCATGCCATTCCAGTTTGGACCCAGCCACATGCACATCAGTTTTGAGTCGGTGCCCAATGGGTACAGTCCAGCCCGAACTGCCAGGCCAGGACCTCCCTGGACTGGAAACAAGCATCCTTGGACCGGTTTCGGGGTTTCACCCCTCTTCAGCCAGGATAGCTTGATTACAGTGGCATGGAGAGCACGGGACTCACATCTGAGCATACCCGTCCCACTCGGGGTGACAAATGCAAAAAGAACTATTGATGGACAGAATGCAGAACAATGTCAGACATTCACCCCAGTACAGAGATCTGGGCCTAAATCCATTGTTGTTTTACTCACCATGTCATTCCAGTTTGGTCCCAGCCACATGCAAATCAGTCTTGACTCTGTGCCCAATGGGAACAGTCCAGCCCGAACTGCCAGGGTAGGTCCTCCCTGGACTGGAAACAAGAATCCTTGGACCAGTATCGGGGTTTCACCCCTCTTCAGCCAGGATAGCTTGATTCCAGTGGCATTGAGAGCACGGGACTCACGTTTGAGCATACCCGTCCCACTCAGGGTGACAAATGCAAAAAGAACTATTGATTGTCAGAATGCAGAACAATGTCATACATTCACCCCAGTACCGAGATCTGGGCCTAAATCCATCGTTTTTTTGCTCACTATGCCATTCCAGTTTGGACCCAGCCACATGCAAATCAGTCTTGACTCGGTGCCCAATGGGTACAGTCCAGCCCGATCTGCTATGCCAGGACCTCCCTGGACTGGAAACAAGCATCCATGGGCCGGTTTCGGGGTTTCACCCCTCTTCGGCCAGGATAGCTTGATTCCAGTGGCATGGAGAGCATGGGACTCAAGTCTGAGCATACCCGTCCCACTCGGGGTGACAAATGCAAAAATAACTATTGATGGACAAAATGCATAACAATGTCATACATTCACCCCAGTACAGAGATCTGGCCTAAATCCATCGTTTTTTGCTCACCATGCCATTCCAGTTTGGACCCAGCCACATGCAAATCAGTCTTGACTCTGTGCCCAATTTGAACAGTCCAGCCCGAACTGCCAGACCAGGTCCTCCCTGGACTGGAAACAAGCATCCTTGGACCGGTTTCGGGGTTTCACCCCTCCTCAGCCAGAATAGCTTGATTCCAGTGGCATGGAGAGCACGGGACTCACGTCTGAGCATACCCATCCCACTCGGGGTGACAAATGCAAAAATAACTATTGATGGACAGAATGCAGAACAATGTCATGCATTCACCCCAGTACAGAGATCTGGGCCTAAATCCATTGCTTTTTTGCTCACCATGCCATTCCAGTTTGGACCCAGCCACATGCACATCAATCTTGACTCTGTGCCCAATGGGAACAGTCCAGCCCGAACTGCCAGGCCAGGTCCTCCCTGGACTGGAAACAAGCATCCTTGGACCGGTTTCGGGGTTTCACCCGTCTTCAGCCAGGATAGCTTAATTCCAGTGGCATGGAGAGCACGGGACTCACGTCTGAGCATACCCGTCCCACTCGGGGTGACAAATGCAAAAAGAACTATTGATGGACAGAATGCAGAACAATGTCATACATTCACCCCAGTACAGAGATCTGGGCCTAAATCCATCGTTTTTTTGCTCGCCATTCCATTTTGGACCCAGCCACATGCAAATCAGTCCTGACTCTGTGCCCAATGGGAACAGTCCAGCCCGAACTGCCAGGCCAGGTCATCCCTGGACTGGAAACAAGCATCCTTGGACCGGTTTCGGGGTTTCAATCCTCTTCAGCCAGGATAGCTTGATTCCAGTGGCATGGAGAGCATGGGACTCACGTCTGAGCATACCCGTCCCACTCAGGGTGACAAATGCAAAGAGAACTATTGATGGACAGAATGCAGAACAATGTCATACATTCACCCCAGTACAGAGATCTGGGCCTAAATCCATCGTTTGTTTGCTCACCATGCCATTCCACTTTGGACCCAGCCACATGCAAATCAGTCTTGACTCTGTGCCCAATGGAAACACTCCAGCCCGAACTGCCAGGCCAGGTCCTCCCTGGACTGGAAACAAGCATCCTTGGACCGGTTTCGGGGTTTCACCCGTCTTCAGCCAGGATAGCTTGATTCCAGTGGCATGGAGAGCACGGGACTCACGTTTGAGCATACCCGTCCCACTCGGGGCGACAAATGCAAAAAGAACTATTGATGGACAGAATGCAGAAAAATGTCATACATTCACCCCAGTACCGAGATCTGGGCCTAAATCCATCGTTTTTTTTGCTCACCATTCCATTCCAGTTTTGACCCAGCCACATGCAAATCAGTCTTGACTCTGTGCCCAATGGGAACAGTCCGGCCCGAACTGCCAGGCCAGGACCTCCCTGGACTGGAAACAAGCATCCTTGGGCCGGTTTCGGGGTTTCACCCCTCTTCAGCCAGGATAGCTTGATTCCAGTGGCATGGAGAGCATGGGACTCAAGTCTGACCATACCCATCCCACTCGGGGTGACAAATGCAAAAATAACTATTGATGGACAGAATGCATAAACATGTCACACGTTCACCCCAGTACAGAGATCTGGGCCTAAATCCATCGTTTTTTGCTCACCATGCCATTCCAGTTTGGACCCAGCCACATGCAAATCAGTCTTGACTCTGTGCCCAATGGGAACAGTCCTG
Source organism: Triturus cristatus (assembly GCF_964204655.1). NCBI lineage: Eukaryota > Metazoa > Chordata > Amphibia > Caudata > Salamandridae > Triturus > Triturus cristatus. Next base: position 236,206,597 of record NC_140581.1, read on the forward strand.
CCCGAACTGCCAGGACAGGTACTCCCTGGACTAGAAACAAGCATCCTCGGACCGGTTTCGCGGTTTCACCCGTCTTCAGCCAGGATAGCTTGATTCCAGTGACATGGAGAGCACGGGACTCACGTCTGAGCATACCCGTCCCACTCAGGGTGACAAATGCAAAAAGAACTATTGATGGACAAAATGCAGAACAATGTCATACATTCACCCCAGTACAGAGATCTGGGCCTAAATCCATCGTATTTTTGCTCACCATGCCATTCCAGTTTGGACCCAGCCACATGCAAATCAGTTTTGACTCTGTGCCCAATGGGAACAGTCCAGTCCGAACTTCCAGGCCAGGTCCTCCCTGAACTGGAAATAAGCATCCTAGGACCGGTTTCGGGGTTTCACCCCTCTTCGGCCAGGATAGCTTGATTCCAGTGGCATGGAGAGCACGGGACTCACATCTGAGCATACCCGTCCCACTCGGGGTGACAAATGCAAAAAGAACTATTGATAGACAGAATGCAGAACAATGTCAGACATTCACCCCAGTACAGAGATCTGGGCCTCTATCCATTGTTGTTTTACTCACCATGTCATTCCAGATTGGTCCCAGCCACATGCAAATCAGTCTTGACTCTGTGCCCAATGGGAACAGTCCAGCCCGAACCGCCAGGCCAGGTCCTCCCTGGACTGGAAACGAGCATCCTTGGACCAGTTTCAGTGTTTCACCCCTCTTCAGCCAGGATAGTTTGATTCCTGTGGCATGGAGAGCACGGGACCCACATCTGAGCATACCCGTCCCACTCGGGGTGACAAATGCAAAAAGAACTATTGATGGACAGAATGCAGAACAATGTCATACATTCACCCCGGTACAGAGATTTGGGCCTAAATCCATCGTTTTTTTGCTCACCATGCTATTCCAGTTTGGACCCAGCCACATGCAAATCAGTCTTGACTCTGTGCCCAATGGGAACAGTCCAGCCCGAACTGCCAGGCCAGGTCCTCCCTGGACTGGAAACAAGCATGCTTGGACCGGTTTCAGGGTTTCACCCGTCTTCAGCCAGGATAGCTTGATTCCAGTGGCATGGAGAGCACGGGACTCACGTTTGAGCATACCCGTCCCACTTGGGGTGACAAATGCAAAAAGAACTATTGATGGACAGAATGCAGAACAATGTCATGCATTCACCCCGGTACCGAGATCTGGGCCTAAATCCATCGTTTTTTTGCTCACTATGCCATTCCAGTTTGGACCCAGCCACATGCAAATCAGTCTTGACTCGTTGCCCAATGGGTACAGTCCAGCCCGAACTGCCAGGCCAGGGCCTCCCTGGACTGGAAACAAGCATCCTTGCGCCGGTTTCGGAATTTCACCCCTCTTCAGCCAGGATAGCTTGATTCCAGTGGCATGGAGAGCATGGGACTCAAGTCTGAGCATACACGTCCCACTCGGGGTGACAAATGCAAAAATAACTATTGATGGACAGAATGCATAACAATGTCATACATTCACCCCAGTACAGAGATCTGGGCCTAAATCCATCGTTTTTTTGCTCACCATGCCATTCCAGTTTGGACCCAGCCACATGCAAATCAGTCTTGACTCTGTGCCCAATGGGAACAGTCCAGCCCGAACTGCCAGGCCAGGTCCTCCCTGGACTGGAAACAAGCATCCTTGGACAGGTTTCGGGGTTTCACCCCTCTTCAGCCAGGATAGCTTGATTCCAGTGGCATGAAGAGCACGGCACTCATGTCTGAGCATACCCGTCCCACTCGGGGCGACAAATGCAAAAAGAACTATTGATGGACAGAATGCAGAAAAATGTCATACATTCACCCCAGTACAGAGATCTGGGCCTAAATCCATCGTTTTTTTTGCTCACCATTCCATTCCAGTTTTGACCCAGCCACATGCAAATCAGTCTTGACTCTGTGCCCAATGGGAACAGTCCAGCCCGAACTGCCAGGCCAGGTCCTCCCTGGACTGGAAACAAGCATCCTTGGACCGGTTTCGGGGTTTCACCCCTCTTCGGCCAGGATAGCTTGATTCAAGTGGCATGGAGAGCACGGGACTCACATCTGAGCATACCCGTCCCACTCGGGGTGACAAATGCAAAAAGAACTATTGATGGACAGAATGCAGAACAATGTCATACATTCACCCCAGTACTGAGATCTGGGCCTAAATCCATCATTTTTTTGCTCACTATGCCATTCCAGTTTGGACCCAGCCACATGCAAATCAGTCTTGACTCGGTGCCCAATGGGTAGAGTCCAGCCCGAACTGCCAGGCCAGGACCTCGCTGGACTGGAAACAAACATCCTTGGGCCTGTTTCGGGGTTTCACCCCTCTTCAGCCAGGATAGCTTGATTCCAGTGGCATGGAGAGCATGGGACTCAAGTCTGAGCATACCCGTCCCACTCGGGGTGACAAATGCAAAAATAACTATTGATGGACAGAATGCATAACAATGTCATACGTTCACCCCAGTACAGAGATCTGGGCCTAAATCTATTGTTTTTTGCTCACCATGCCATTCCAGTTTGGACCCAGCCACATGCAAATCAGTCTTGACTCTGTGCCCAATGGGAACAGTCCAGCCCGAACTGCCAGGACAGGTACTCCCTGGACTGGAAACAAGCATCCTCGGACCGGTTTCGGGGTTTCACCCGTCTTCAGCCAGGATAGCTTGATTCCAGTGACATGGAGAGCACGGGACTCAAGTCTGAGAATACCCGTCCCACTCGGGGTGACAAATGCAAAAATAACTATTGATGGACAGAATGCATAACAATGTCATACGTTCACCCCAGTACAGAGATCTGGGCCTAAATCCATCGTTTTTTGCTCACCATGCCATTCCAGTTTGGACCCACCCACATGCAAATCAGTCTTGACTCTGTGCCCAATGGGAACAGTCCAGCCCGAACTGCCAGGACAGGTACTCCCTGGACTGGAAACAAGCATCCTCGGACCGGTTTCGGGGTTTCACCCGTCTTCAGCCAGGATAGCTTGATTTCAGTGACATGGAGAGCACGGGACTCACGTCTGAGCATACCCGTCCCACTCAGGGTGACAAATGCAAAAAGAACTATTGATGGACAAAATGCAGAACAATGTCATACATTCACCCCAGTACAGAGATCTGGGCCTAAATCCATTGTTGTTTTACTCACCATGTCATTCCAGTTTGGTCCCAGCCACATGCAAATCAGTCTTGACTCTGTGCCCAATGGGAACAGTCCAGCCCGAACTGCCAGGCCAGGTCCTCCCTGGACTGGAAACAAGGATCCTTGGACCAGTTTCAGGGTTTCACCCCTCTTCAGCCAGGATAGTTTGATTCCTGTGGCATGCAGAGCACGGGACCCACGTCTGAGCATACCCGTCCCACTCGGGGTGACAAATGCAAAAAGAACTATTGATGGACAGAATGCAGAACAATGTCATACATTCACCCAGGTACAGAGATCTGGGCCTAAATCCATCGTATTTTTGCTCACCATGCCATTCCAGTTTGGACCCAGCCACAGGCAAATCAGTCTTGACTCTGTGCCCAATGGGAACAGTCCAGCCCGAACTGCCAGGCCAGGTCCTCCCTGGACTGGAAACAAGCATCCTTGGACCGGTTTCGGGGTTTCACCCGTCTTCAGCCAGGATAGCTTGATTCCAGTGGCATGGAGAGCACGGGACTCACGTTTGAGCATACCCGTCCCACTCGGGGCGACAAATGCAAAAAGAACTATTGATGGACAGAATGCAGAAAAATGTCATACATTCACCCCAGTACCGAGATCTGGGCCTAAATCCATCGTTTTTTTTGCTCACCATTCCATTCCAGTTTTGACCCAGCCACATGCAAATCAGTCTTGACTCTGTGCCCAATGGGAACAGTCCGGCCCGAACTGCCAGGCCAGGACCTCCCTGGACTGGAAACAAGCATCCTTGGGCCGGTTTCGGGGTTTCACCCCTCTTCAGCCAGGATAGCTTGATTCCAGTGGCATGGAGAGCATGGGACTCAAGTCTGACCATACCCGTCCCACTCGGGGTGACAAATGCAAAAATAACTATTGATGGACAGAATGCATAAACATGTCACACGTTCACCCCAGTACAGAGATCTGGGCCTAAATCCATCGTTTTTTGCTCACCATGCCATTCCAGTTTGGACCCAGCCACATGCAAATCAGTCTTGACTCTGTGCCCAATGGGAACAGTCCTGCCCGAACTGCCAGGACAGGTACTCCCTGGACTAGAAACAAGCATCCTCGGACCGGTTTCGCGGTTTCACCCGTCTTCAGCCAGGATAGCTTGATTCCAGTGACATGGAGAGCACGGGACTCACGTCTGAGCATACCCGTCCCACTCAGGGTGACAAATGCAAAAAGAACTATTGATGGACAAAATGCAGAACAATGTCATACATTCACCCCAGTACAGAGATCTGGGCCTAAATCCATCGTATTTTTGCTCACCATGCTATTCCAGTTTGGACCCAGCCACATGCAAATCAGTCTTGACTCGTTGCCCAATGGGTACAGTCCAGCCCGAACTGCCAGGCCAGGGCCTCCCTGGACTGGAAACAAGCATCCTTGCGCCGGTTTCGGAATTTCACCCCTCTTCAGCCAGGATAGCTTGATTCCAGTGGCATGGAGAGCATGGGACTCAAGTCTGAGCATACACGTCCCACTCGGGGTGACAAATGCAAAAATAACTATTGATGGACAGAATGCATAACAATGTCATACATTCACCCCAGTACAGAGATCTGGGCCTAAATCCATCGTTTTTTTGCTCACCATGCCATTCCAGTTTGGACCCAGCCACATGCAAATCAGTCTTGACTCTGTGCCCAATGGGAACAGTCCAGCCCGAACTGCCAGGCCAGGTCCTCCCTGGACTGGAAACAAGCATCCTTGGACAGGTTTCGGGGTTTCACCCCTCTTCAGCCAGGATAGCTTGATTCCAGTGGCATGAAGAGCACGGCACTCATGTCTGAGCATACCCGTCCCACTCGGGGCGACAAATGCAAAAAGAACTATTGATGGACAGAATGCAGAAAAATGTCATACATTCACCCCAGTACAGAGATCTGGGCCTAAATCCATCGTTTTTTTTGCTCACCATTCCATTCCAGTTTTGACCCAGCCACATGCAAATCAGTCTTGACTCGTTGCCCAATGGGTACAGTCCAGCCCGAACTGCCAGGCCAGGGCCTCCCTGGACTGGAAACAAGCATCCTTGGGCCGGTTTCGGGGTTTCACCCCTCTTCAGCCAGGATAGCTTGATTCCAGTGGCATGGAGAGCATGGGACTCAAGTCTGAGCATACACGTCCCACTCGGGTGACAAATGCAAAAATAACTATTGATGGACAGAATGCATAACAATGTCATACATTCACCCCAGTACAGAGATCTGGGCCTAAATCCATTGTTTTTTGCTCACCATGCCATTCCAGTTTGGACCCAGCCCCATGCAAATCAGTCTTGACTCTGTGCCCAATGGGAACAGTCCAGCCCGAACTGCTAGGCCAGGTCCTCCCTGGACTGGAAACAAGCATCCTCGAACCGGTTTCGGGGTTTCACCCGTCTTCAGCCAGGATAGCTTGATTCCAGTGGCATGGAGAGCACGGGACTCACGTCTGAGCATACCCGTCCCACTCAGGGTGATGAATGCAAAAAAACCTATTGATGGACAAAATGCAGAACAATGTCATACATTCACCCCAGTACCGAGATCTGGGCCTAAATCCATTGTTTTTTTGCTCACCATGCCATTCCAGTTTGGACCCAGCCACATGCACATCAGTTTTGAGTCGGTGCCCAATGGGTACAGTCCAGCCCGAACTGCCAGGCCAGGATCTCCCTGGACTGGAAACAAGCATCCTTGGACCGGTTTCGGGGTTTCACCCCTCTTCAGCCAGGATAGCTTGATTACAGTGGCATGGAGAGCACGGGACTCACATCTGAGCATACCCGTCCCACTCGGGGTGACAAATGCAAAAAGAACTATTGATGGACAGAATGCAGAACAATGTCAGACATTCACCCCAGTACAGAGATCTGGGCCTAAATCCATTGTTGTTTTACTCACCATGTCATTCCAGTTTGGTCCCAGCCACATGCAAATCAGTCTTGACTCTGTGCCCAATGGGAACAGTCCAGCCCGAACTGCCAGGGTAGGTCCTCCCTGGACTGGAAACAAGAATCCTTGGACCAGTATCGGGGTTTCACCCCTCTTCAGCCAGGATAGCTTGATTCCAGTGGCATGGAGAGCACGGGACTCATGTTTGAGCATACCCGTCCCACTCAGGGTGACAAATGCAAAAAGAACTATTGATGGACAGAATGCAGAACAATGTCATACATTCACCCCAGTACCGAGATCTGGGCCTAAATCCATCGTTTTTTTGCTCACTATGCCATTCCAGTTTGGACCCAGCCACATGCAAATCAGTCTTGACTCGGTGCCCAATGGGTACAGTCCCGCCCGATCTGCCAGGCCAGGACCTCCCTGGACTGGAAACAAGCATCCATGGGCCGGTTTCGGGGTTTCACCCCTCTTCGGCCAGGATAGCTTGATTCCAGTGGCATGGAGAGCATGGGACTCAAGTCTGAGCATACCCGTCCCACTCGGGGAGACAAATGCAAAAATAACTATTGATGGACAAAATGCATAACAATGTCATACATTCACCCCAGTACAGAGATCTGGGCCTAAATCCATCGTTTTTTGCTCACCATGCCATTCCAGTTTGGACCCAGCCACATGCAAATCAGTCTTGACTCTGTGCCCAATTTGAACAGTCCAGCCCGAACTGCCAGGACAGGTCCTCCCTGGACTGGAAACAAGCATCCTAGGACCGTTTTCGGGGTTTCACCCGTCTTCAACCAGGATAGATTGATTCCAGTGGCATGGAGAGCACGGAACTCACGTTTGAGCATACCCGTCCCACTCGGGGTGACAATTGCAAAAAGAACTATTGATGGACAGAATGCAGAACAATGTCATACATTCACCCCAGTACCGAGATCTGGGCCTAAATCCATTGTTTTTTTGCTCACCATGCCATTCCAGTTTGGACCCAGCCACATGCAAATCAGTCTTGAGTCGGTGCCCAATGGGTACAGTCCAGCCCGAACTGCCAGGCCAGGACCTCCCTGGACTGGAAACAAGCATCCTTGGACCGGTTTCGGGGTTTCACCCCTCTTCAGCCAGGATAGCTTGATTACAGTGGCATGGAGAGCACGGGACTCACATCTGAGCATACCCGTCCCACTCGGGGTGACAAATGCAAAAAGAAGTATTAATGGACAGAATGCAGAACAATATCATACATTCTCCCCAGTACAGAGATCTGGGCCTAAATCCATCGTTTTTTTTGCTCACCATGCCATTCCAGTTTGGACCCAGCCACATGCAAATCAGTCTTGACTCGGTGCCCAATGGGACCAGTCCAGCCCAAACTGCCAGGCCAAGTCCTCCCTGGACTGGAAACAAGCATCATTGGGCCGGTTTCGGGGTTTCACCCCTCTTCGGCCAGGATAGCTTGATTCCAGTGGCATGGAGAGCATGGGATTCAAGTCTGAGCATTCCCGTCCCACTCGGGGTGACAAATGCAAAAATAACTATTGATGGAAAAAATGCATAACAATGTCATACATTCACCCCAGTACAGAGATCTGGGCCTAAATCCATCGTTTTTTGCTCACCATACCATTCCAGTTTGGACCCAGCCACATGCAAATCAGTCTTGACTCTGTGCCCAACGGGAACAGTCCAGCCCGAACTGCCAGGACAGGTCCTCCCTGGACTGGAAACAAGCATCCTTGGGCCGGTTTCGGGGTTTCACCCCTCTTCAGCCAGGATAGCTTGATTCTAGTGGCATGGAGAGCATGGGACTCAAGTCTGAGCATACCCGTCCCACTCGGGGTGACAAATGCAAAAAGAACTATTGATGGACAGAATGCAGAACAATGTCATACATTCACCCTAGTACCGAGATCTGGGCCTAAATCCATCGTTTTTTTGCTCACTATGCCATTCCAGTTTGGACCCAGCCACATGCAAATCAGTCTTGACTCGGTGCCCAATGGGAACAGTCCAGCCCGAACTTCCAGGCCAGGACCTCCCTGGACTGGAAACAAGCATCCTTGGGCCGGTTTCGGGGTTCCACCCCTCTTCGGCCAGGATAGCTTGATTCCAGTGGCATGGAGAGCATGGGACTCAAGTCTGAGCATACCCGTCCCACTCGGGGTGACAAATGCAAAAATAACTATTGATGGACAAAATGCATAACAATGTCATACATTCACCCCAGTACAGAGATCTGGGCCTAAATCCATCGTTTTTTGCTCACCATGCCATTCCAGTTTGGACCCAGCCACATGCAAATCAGTCTTGACTCTGTGCCCAATGGGAACAGTCCAGCCCGAACTGCCAGGACAGGTCCTCCCTGGACTGGAAACAAGCATCCTCGGACTGGTTTCGGGGTTTCACCCGTCTTCAGCCAGGATAGATTGATTCCAGTGGCATGGAGAGCACGGGACTCACGTTTGAGCATACCCGTCCCACTCGGGGTGACAAATGCAAAAAGAACTATTGATGGACAGAATGCAGAACAATGTCATACATTCACCCCAGTACCGAGATCTGGGCCTAAATCCATTGTTTTTTTGCTCACTATGCCATTCCTGTTTGGACCCAGCCACATGCAAATCAGTCTTGACTCGGTGCCCAATGGGTACAGTCCGGCCCGAACTGCCAGGCCAGGACCTCCCTGGACTGGAAACAACCATCCTTGGGCCGGTTTCGGGGTTTCACCCCTCTTCAGCCAGGATAGCTTGATTCTAGTGGCATGGAGAGCATGGGACTCAAGTCTGAGCATACCCGTCCCACTCGGGGTGACAAATGCAAAAATAACTATTGATGGACAGAATGCAGAACAATGTCATACATTCACCCCAGTACAGAGATCTGGGCCTAAATGAATCGTTTTTTTGCTCACCATGCCATTCCAGTTTGGACCCAGCCACATGCTAATCAGTCTTGACTCTGTGCCCAATGGCAACAGTCCAGCCCGAACTGCCAGGACAGGTCCTTCCTGGACTGGAAACAAGCATCCTTGGACCGGTTTCGGGGTTTCACCCCTCTTCAGCCAGGATAGCTTGATTCCAGTGGCATGGAGAGCACGAGACTCACATCTGAGCATACCCGTCCCACTCGGGGTGACAAATGCAAAAAGAAGTATTGATGGACAGAATGCAGAACAATATCATACATTATCCCCAGTACAGAGATCTGGGCCTAAATCCATCGTTTTTTTGCTCACCATGCCATTCCAGTTTGGACCCAGCCACATGCAAATCAGTCTTGACTCTGTGCCCAATGGGAACAGTCCAGCCCAAACTGCCAAGCCAGGTCCTCCCTGGACTGGAAACAAGCATCCTTGGACCGGTTTCGGGGTTTCACCCCTCTTCAGCCAGGATAGCTTGATTCCAGTGGCATGGAAAGCACGGGACTCACGTCTGAGCATACCCGTCCCACTCGGGGTGACAAATGCAAAAAGAACTATTGATGGACAGAATGCAGAACAATGTCATACATTCACCCTAGTACCGAGATCTGGGCCTAAATCCATCGTTTTTTTGCTCACTATGCCATTCCAGTTTGGACCCAGCCACATGCAAATCAGTCTTGACTCGGTGCCCAATGGGAACAGTCCAGCCCGAACTTCCAGGCCAGGACCTCCCTGGACTGGAAACAAGCATCCTTGGGCCGGTTTCGGGGTTTCACCCCTCTTCGGCCAGGATAGCTTGATTCCAGTGGCATGGAGAGCATGGGACTCAAGTCTGAGCATACCCGTCCCACTCGGGGTGACAAATGCAAAAATAACTTGATGGACAAAATGCATAACAATGTCATACATTCACCCCAGTACAGAGATCTGGGCCTAAATCCATCGTTTTTTGCTCACCATGCCATTCCAGTTTGGACCCAGCCACATGCAAATCAGTCTTGACTCTGTGCCCAATGGGAACAGTCCAGCCCGAACTGCCAGGACAGGTCCTCCCTGGACTGGAAACAAGCATCTTCGGACTGGTTTCGGGGTTTCACCCGTCTTCAGCCAGGATAGATTGATTCCAGTGGCATGGAGAGCACGGGACTCACGTTTGAGCATACCCGTCCCACTCGGGGTGACAAATGCAAAAAGAACTATTGATGGACAGAATGCAGAACAATGTCATACATTCACCCCAGTACCGAGATCTGGGCCTAAATCCATTGTTTTTTTGCTCACTATGCCATTCCTGTTTGGACCCAGCCACATGCAAATCAGTCTTGACTCGGTGCCCAATGGGTACAGTCCGGCCCGAACTGCCAGGCCAGGACCTCCCTGGACTGGAAACAACCATCCTTGGGCCGGTTTCGGGGTTTCACCCCTCTTCAGCCAGGATAGCTTGATTCTAGTGGCATGGAGAGCATGGGACTCAAGTCTGAGCATACCCGTCCCACTCGGGGTGACAAATGCAAAAATAACTATTGATGGACAGAATGCAGAACAATGTCATACATTCACCCCAGTACAGAGATCTGGGCCTAAATGAATCGTTTTTTTGCTCACCATGCCATTCCAGTTTGGACCCAGCCACATGCTAATCAGTCTTGACTCTGTGCCCAATGGCAACAGTCCAGCCCGAACTGCCAGGACAGGTCCTTCCTGGACTGGAAACAAGCATCCTTGGACCGGTTTCGGGGTTTCACCCCTCTTCAGCCAGGATAGCTTGATTCCAGTGGCATGGAGAGCACGAGACTCACATCTGAGCATACCCGTCCCACTCGGGGTGACAAATGCAAAAAGAAGTATTGATGGACAGAATGCAGAACAATATCATACATTCTCCCCAGCACAGAGATCTGGGCCTAAATCCATCGTTTTTTTGCTCACCATGCCATTCCAGTTTGGACCCAGCCACATGCAAATCAGTCTTGACTCTGTGCCCAATGGGAACAGTCCAGCCCAAACTGCCAAGCCAGGTCCTCCCTGGACTGGAAACAAGCATCCTTGGACCGGTTTCGGGGTTTCACCCCTCTTCAGCCAGGATAGCTTGATTCCAGTGGCATGGAAAGCACGGGACTCACGTCTGAGCATACCCGTCCCACTCGGAATGACAAATGCAAAAAGAACTATTGATGGACAGAATGCAGAACAATGTCATACATTCACCCCAGTACAGAGATCTGGTCCGACACCGGTCCTAGAATGCTTGATTCCGGTCCAGGGAAGACATGGCTTGGCAGTTCGGGCTGGATGGTTCCCATGAGGCACAGGGTCAATACTGATTTGTATATGGCCATGTCTGAACTGGGGTGACGTGGTGAGCAAAATAACAATGGATTAAACCCAGATCTGTGACTGGGGGTGAATGTTTTGCCAATGTGCAACATTCCGTCCATCATCTTGTGTGTTTTGCTGTTCACCCTATGTGGGAAAGGTATGCCCAGACGTGGGTCCCGCGCTCACTGCGCCACTGGAGCCAAGCTATCCTGGCTGACGAGGGGTGAAACCCCGAAACCGGTCCTAGGATGCTTGATTCCAGTCCAGGGAATACATGGCTTGGCAGTTCGGGCTGGACTGTTCCCATGAGGCACAGGGTCAAGACTGATTTGCATATGGTCATGTCTGAACTGGGGTAGCGTGGTGAGCAAAATAACGATGGATTAAACCTAGATCTGTGACTGGGGGTGAATGTTTTGCCAATGTGCAACATTCCGTCCATCATCTTGTGTGTTTTGCAGTTCACCCTATGTGGGAAGGGTATGCCCAGACGTGGGGCCCGTGCACACTATGCCACTGGAGTCAAGCTATCCTGGCTGAAGAGGGGTGAAACCCCGAAACCAGTCCTAGGATGCTTGATTCTGGTCCAGGGAAGACATGGCTTGGCAGTTCGGGCTGGACTGTTCCCATGAGGCACAATGTCAATAGTGATTTGCATATGGCCATGTCTGAACTAGGGTGGCGTGGTGAGCAAAATAATGATGGATTAAACCCAGATCTGTGACTGGGGGTGAATGTTTTGCCAATGTGCAACATTCCGTCCATCATCTTGTGTGTTTTGCTGTTCACCCTATGTGGGAAGGGTATGCCCAGACGTGGGTCCCGTGCTCACTACGCCACTGGAGTCAAGCTATCCTGGCTGAATAGGGGTGAAACCCTGAAACCGGTCCTAGGATGCTTGATTCCGGTCCTGGGAAGACATGGCTTGGCAGGTTCAGGCTGGACTGTTCCCATGAGGCACAGGGTCAAGACTGATTTGCATATGGCCATGTCTGAACTGGGGTGGCGTGGTGAGCAAAATAACGATGGATTAAACCCAGATCTCTGACTGGGGGTGAATGTTTTGCCAATGTGCAACATTCCGTCCATCATCTTGTGTGTTTTGCTGTTCTACAGGTTCTAGGCACTTTGATACACTGCAGACACTAAGGTACAAACACAGATTGTCAAACAAATTCACAAAGGTATTTTACTCTTAAATTTTTTTGTAACTTTACCTCTTTTGCCTATTTACCATTTCAGACTTGTATGTTTACATGTACCCACCTGCGAAATAGGGTCTGGAGTCAATAAAAATGCCACATACAACAGTCACTAGTAGTAGTGACATTATGACCCTATTTGATGTTCCGCAAGCTTGACGGAAACCTTAGCCATCTGGTTGGAGATTTATGTACGGTAAAGTATATGGAAAAGTTTAAAAATTATGTCTTCTGTAAAATAATAGACACCATCTTATTTAAATATTATTGTCAAGTAGTTTTATATATTTATTTTAAATGTAAAATAATATTATAAAATGTTACAGCATTGATAACAACATTTTAAATTAAACATTTTCTTATTTTGAATACATTATTTAAAATTATTTTTCTGAAATTGTATAAACAAATCCCACACTTCCATAAACAAATATTTTGTTCTTATGTATTTACAACTATTAGTGATGTCTATAACTACAAGTAATTTAATTATGTTTAATATTTATGTTAAATAAGTATAACATTAAAAAAAGGTTAATAAAGTATTTAGAAATAAATTAATAATCATTTAACATTAAATAAATAGTATTTATATTTGTAAAAATTTTAAATAATGTAATTAACATTGGTTCCTAAAGGTGTTGACATACCAGTGGTTAGCCTTGTGCCTTGTATGATGCTGGACTTACTCCTGCTCTGATCTGAAATACATTTACAACTGTTTTGGGTCCTTTGTGGATGTTGTAACTATAGAAGGGCAGTTTATGAATGGCAATGGGCTTACTCTTTTGCGGGTGGGTGCATGTCCCTCCATAAAATTCTGCTGAACCCTCTCTTAATCCCTCCCCTTTAGTAGTAAGTATTAACAATTTTTTGTAACCACTCCCCTCTGCCCCCCTACATTTAGTACTAAAACGTGAACACTTACATTTGCAGTGATCTCCAGAGTCAGGGCAGTGATCTTGGGACATAGAAGTTAGGAGAGGCGGAGGAGTGTGCCTCCGCATGTAGGTATGTGAATAGCATGTTGAAGTATGTTAATAGTACTATTGTAGTACTACTAAATGTACTACAAAATGCAGTTTGTGAATAGGCCCAGAAGAGTATCCTCTGTATAGGGTAAAGAAAACACCACTGTACAAAGGATAGCAATGAGATATTTATCTATAAACATTCTTTTTGTTTAGATTGAACCAGGCCACTTTGGGCTTTGGTGCGCCGTACAACAGATCTGTGTGCTACATGAACATTATCAATAAAAAAAAAACATATAATTACCACTGTTAAAAAAAATCCTGAAAAGCATCTTTGGACAAGTGATATCTGAGAGATTTTTTTATTCTTTTTTGCGAGGGACTCAGTGAGAGTGCTTGTGTTTTCTGCTGTCTCCCTGGTATGCTAGTTCATTGAGCAACTGCTGCAGCTTGGTAGGTTGTAATAAATGTACTATTTTTTTTTTAAAAAAGGTTTCATGCATCCTGGGTTCATTTTAACATTTTTGGCAACAAGGATGACTTAATATCCAGCCCACCACACATTGCAGGCGAGTTCAAGTTTCTGTCCACTGTCAACATTCCTCTCAGCTGTGTTCAAGAATTCCTTTTCCTCAGAGAATAATCTTTCTGCATGACTCTTTCTAATTATCTCTGCCACTACGGGTCCATCAGTCACACATACCTGTGACCATGCTGGAGTTCAGAAAGTGAATGATCATCTCCTTCCTCGCCGGAAGGACGCAGAGAGTCCGCCTCCCCCCGTTCAGATCTGAAGCCACCGAAGTCATCTGCGGCGTTCCTCAAGGGTCCTCGCTCAGTCCAACCCTCTTCAACGTCTACATGAGCCCCCTCGCAGACATCGCACGCCAGCACAAACTCAACATCATCTCCTACGCCGACGACACCCAGCTGATCCTCTCCCTCACCAACGACCCCGCCACCGCCAGAGCCAACCTTCACGAAGGGATGAAAGAGGTAGCCGAATGGATGAAGAACAGTCGCCTGAAACTGAACTCGGACAAGACGGAAGTCCTCATCCTGGGATCCTCACCCTCCGCCTGGGATGACTCCTGGTGGCCCCCCGCCCTAGGCAGCGCACCCCAACCAACAGACCACGCACGCAACCTGGGCTTCATCAAGGACTCCTCCCTCTCCATGACCAGACAAGTCAACGCCGTCTCCTCGTCGTGCTTCAACATCCTGCGCATGCTACGTAAGATCTTCCGGTGGATCCCCACCGAGACCAGGAAGACGGTCACCCAGGCCCTCGTCATCAGCCGTCTGGACTACGGCAACTCCCTTTACGCCGGAACCACCGCCAAACTCCAGAAGAGACTCCAGCGGATCCAGAACGCCTCAGCATGACTCATCCTGGACATCCCCCGTCACAGCCACATCTCTGGACACCTGAGAGACCTGCACTGGCTCCCGGTCAACAAGAGAATGACCTTCCGTCTCCTCACCCACGCACACAAAGCCCTACACAACCAAGGCCCAGGATACCTCAACAGCCGCCTCAACTTCTACGCTCCCAAACGCCAGCTTCGATCGACCGGCCACGCCCTCGCCACCGTCCCCCGCATCCGAAGATCCACCACAGGGGGACGGTCCTTCTCCTACTTCGCCACCAAGACATGGAACTCCCTCCCGACCCACCTCCACCTGACCCAGGACCACCTCGCCTTCAGGAAACAACTCAAGACCTGGCTGTTCGAGCAGTAGCAGACCCCCCTCCCCTAGCGCCTTGACACCCTCTGGGTGAGTAGTGCGCTATATAAATGCCTTGATTGATTGATTGATTGATTGATTGAGAGCCCTTTCAATTTTCTTTTTATCTTGACACATTTGCTGTGAGTTCAAAGACAGAGGTCAAATGTCAGACTTTTTGCCCTAACAAACTAATCTTTATTCTTTTAAAAGGGAGGTTTGTGGTTACCTTTCTCTTTCCGACTGCATAATGAGGGGATTTTGTAAGGTCAGCGATGCAACAATCTAATTGGCTACGGGAGTGTGAAGGGCAAGGCTGTAGAATGTAATTTTATTCTATCACACAAATAAATTAAATACCTGTAAATGAACTGTACTAATATTTCAGAATATATTAGTAGTTAGGAAAGCACAAATGATGGACATTTGTTTTGTAAATCTGAAGTGTGGTAGTAACAAAGATTTTAATAGGAACCAAACAAATCAATACGTTTGGTGATTCTGTATGTCTATGCAACTGTTGTGGTCATTTCAGTAGAAAATGTGTTGTCTGTAAATGGCAGAGCTCTACCTCACCATGCTTTAGTAATATACTTGTGACAGTGTGCTCCAAAATGTACCACCAGCTGGTTGTAGGTCGGAACCATGAATTCCCTAACCACGCCTGCCTTAATAACGTGGTCTTAATAACGACCGTGTCTTAACCACGCACACCTTCCCACGCATGCCTTTACAACTAATTTAGTTGTAATAGCATCATTGGTAAAATCATATGGATGGTTAATATTATACCCTAACACCCGCCCTGAGTCCTAAAACCCAATCATCTGCCCGAGTTCTACCCTGACCCCAGGCCTAAAAATAGCCCAGCACCCTGCCCTAACTCTTAAAAGCGGACCCCAGCCCTAATGACAAATCCAACTCCAGCACTAAAAACACATCAGTTCCCCTGTGCTCTGAGCCCTAAAACCCAACCCTGAGCCCTAAACTCCTCCTGCCCTGAGCCCTAAATCCTTGACCCTATATTTTAAAAACATCCCAGTCCCCCGCCCTGAGCCCTAAACTACTTCCTGACCCACCCACCAGCCCAGAAAACTACCTCCGACCTACCCCATTTCAGAAAATTACCCCTGCATCCCTCCAGCCTCCCACCCTAAAATAAAGACCAAAAAACTACCCCTGACCCCCAACCCACATCCAACCCAGAAAACTACCCCCCCTGCCCTGAGCCCTAAATCCTTGACCCCATATTCTAAAAACATCCCAGCCCCCCGCCCTGAGCCCTAAACTACCTCTGACCCGCCCTCAGCCCTGAAAACTACTCCCAACCCACCCCAGCCTTCAAAACTACCCCCGACACCCCCAGCCCTCCACCCTAAAAACAAAGCCCAGAAAACAACCCCAACCCACCCCCCAGCCCAAAAACTACCCGGCCCCACCCCCAAGCCCAGAAAACTATCCCGACCCACCCCCAGCCCAGAAAACTGCCCTTAACCCTAAAACCCTGACCCCATATTTAAAAAACATCCCAGCCCCCCACCTTGAACCCTAAACTACCCCCAACCAACCCCCCAGCCCTGAAAACTGTCCCCGAACACCCCACCCCCAGCCCACAAAACTACCCCGGTCAGCCCCAGCCCTCCATCATAAAAATAAAGCCCAGAAACCTACCACAACTCACCCCCCCGCCCACAAAACTACCCACAAGCCACCCCCCAGCCCAGCTGACCCTCTGCCCAGCTCACTTCCGACCCACAGACTGCAGACTAGAGCGCTAACTACCACGGACGTCTGATCCACGCATATGTGTGGTAAAGGCATATGCCTGGTTTAGATGACCGTGGTTACACCTGCGGTGTTCAGCCACGCGTAGTACAGACTACCTGGTTTCGGCTGTTCCCCCTCCAGCTACATACCACACACTTGTCCTCTCCTGCTAAATACGTTTGTTATACTTGTTCTTTGTGTCACACATAGATTTTATCTATGACTACAGTGATGTAAAATTAATGGCAGTACCCCCACTCTGAAAATTGTTCCAGCACCACTGGTGCATGCCAATTGTGAAACGTTATTCGCTCATGAGCCCATATTGGTACCTTTCCTTTTAATGATCCGGTTTCTAAGTAGGTCATGAAGATAGTGTGGCATACTGTAATTTAAATAGCATTTGCTCAAATATCTGGAACTCACTTCTCATCTTTTACTACAGTATAGTGTTGACACTCACGTGCTGAGGCTAGGCTTCCTCAATGAAACATTTATACAGATTACTCTATTACCGTCTGCAATTCATATCTCAACAAAACATTATAATGGATGTTAATAGCAACTGCTGAAAATAGTGCAGAGACACTTTCAAAGGACTTTTCACAAGAATCTTAAAATATACAGTTATATAACCAAAAACAATGAAGGAAGTCTGCGCAAGAACAGTATCAAATTACTTCCATTGCACATGACTTGTTACAGGAAGCGAAAGCCGGAGATGGAGTGGTCTACGCAGTCTACATATTAAAGCTCCGCCCATCTGTAAAACGGGTGGGCAGACCTTCAGTTTGGCAGAGACGGTCCTCCGTCGCCCCTTCAGGCAAAGTTTAAATCGGACCTCAAGTCCTGAAGACAAATGCATAGCAAGATGCTTTAATTACCCTTACTGGTCTTAAATCATGACATTTAAAATGTAGGCCTGGCCACAGTTCTGTAAATGGTACAATAGAAAGTACGACCACTGTCTCATGACGCAGAACCGGTTTGGTTCTCTTTCAAGTGTCCTTCTTAGGCTGCCCACCAGGCACAGCATCTATGGAAAATGATGGCTTTCACAGAAGGTAGCAATGATGCTGGCTCCAAGCAGGAATACCATAACAAAGTCCAAGGTTTCTGTACCTGCCGGTCTCAAAACTTCCTGAAGCAGGAATTGTGGACAGACAAAAGGGTAGGCCAGGCAAGAAACGTCCTACCTAAACAACAATCCCTCTTTACCATCCACCAAATGGCAATGCTCAGGAAGAACTAATCGGCAGCCTTTTTCTCAGTGGCATAACATTAGCCCCAGCAGCCCCCGCGGTGCAGTTAGCCCCCGAGCTCCAGGGGGACACCTCCAGCATTGTGCACATCTTGACCTTTGGCTCCGTCCGATTGTCCCCCTCCCAAGCTTGTTCCTTGCTCTAGTACCAATCTACCCATAGATCCCCAGGGAACACACTTTCTTATTAATGAATTAAGGTCAGAAATATCATCAATGCAACTATTGATAGTAGATTTAACATCTATGGTTAAACTCCTAATACAAAGGATACCTACCTATACAGAAGCTACAAAAAATAATTTAAGTCAGGATGACCAGCCAAGAAAGGCAAATCATAACAAACATAAGCCTAGCTCTGGAAGTATTGGCTTAGCTAGTAAGGTTCCCCCCAGTCTCATTGTTGCTCTATGGCATGGATACTCACAAACTTTCTCTCAGGAGCCATATTTACAGTGTGGTTTGTGGCCGAGGTCCGCACCGATGGGGGTGGGGTCAGAGGGGGAGGGGCGGGGCTAAAGCAAAAATAAATTGTGACCATGAGGTGGAACACAGGTCCCTGCAGCAGACGCCTTCGTCCACTGACCCACCAGACCCGGTATACACACACCTCTCTCTCTCTCTCTCCCTCCCCCTCCCTCCCCCTACCTCCCCCTCTCCCTCCCTCACTCCCCTCCCTCCCTCTACCTCCTTCCCCCTCCCTCCCTCTCTCTCCCTGTCTCTCTCCACCATCTCTCTCCACCGTCTCTCTCCCACTGTCTCTCTCCCCCTGTCTCTCTCCCTGTCTCTCTCCCTGTCTCTCTCCCTGTCTCTCTCCCTCCGTTGCCCTCCCTCCGTCTCCCTCCTTCTGTCTCCCTCCTCCCTCTGTCTCCCTCCTCCCTCTGTCTCCCTCCTCCCCCTCTGTCGCCCTCCCTCTGTCGCCCTCCTCCCTCTCTCTCCCTCTCTGTCTCCCCCTCTGTCTCCCCCTCTGTCTCCCTCCCTCTGTCTCCTTCCCTCTGTCTCCCTCCCTCTGTCTCCCTCTCCCTCCCTCTCCCTCCGTCTCCCTGTATCCCTCCCTCCCTCTGTCTCCCTCCCTGTCTCTCTCTGTCTCCCTCCCTCCGTCTTCCTCCATCTCCCTCCCTCTGTCTCCCTCCCTGTCTCTCTCCCTCCCTGTGTCTCTCCCTCCGTCTCCCTCCCTCCGTCTCCCTCCCTCCGTCTCGCTCCCTGTCTCTCTCCCTCCCTCTGTCTCCCTCCCTCTCCCTCTATCTCTCTCCCTCTGTCTCCCTCCCTCTGTCTCTCTCTGTCTCTCTCCCTCTGGCTCCCTCCCTCTCCCTCTCTCTCTCTCTCTGTCTCCCTCCCTCCGTCTCCCTCTGTCTCCCTCCCTCTCTCTCCCTCCCTGTCTCTCTCCCTCCCTGTCTCTCTCCCTCCCTCTCCCTCCCTCTGTCTCCCTCCGTCTCTCTCCCTCTGTCTCCCTCCCTGTCTCTCTCCCTCCCTCTGTCTCCCTCCCTCTCCCTCTGTCTCTCTCCCTCTGTCTCCCTCCCTCTGTCTCCCTCTGTCTCTCTCCCTCTGTCTACCTCCCTCCCTCTCCCTCTCTCTCTGTCTCCCTCCCTCCGTCTCCTTCTGTCTCCCTCCCTCTCTCTCCCTCCCTGTCTCTCTCCCTCCCTGTCTCTCTCCCTCCCTCTCCCTCCCTCCATCTCCCTCCCTCCTTTTCCCTCCCTGTCTCTCTCCCTCCCTCTGTCTCCCTCGCTCCCTCTCCCTCTGTCTCTCTTCCTCTGTCTCCCTCCCTCTGTCTCTCTCTCTCTGTCTCCCTCCCTCTCCCTCTCTCTCTCTCTCTGTCTCCCTCCCTCCCTCCGTCTCCCTCTGTCTCCCTCCCTCTTCCTCCCTCCCTGTCTCTCTCCCTCCCTGTCTCTCTCCCTCCCTCTCCCTCCCTCCCTCTCCCTCCGTCTCCCTCCCTCCTTCTCCCTCCCTGTCTCTCTCCCTCCCTCTGTCTCCCTCCCTCTCCCTCTGTCTCTCGCACTCTGTCTCCCTCCCTCTCCCTCTCTCTCTCCCTCTGTCTCCCTCTCCCTCCCTCTCCCTCCGTCTCCCTCTGTCCCTCCCCCTCCCTCCCTCTGTCTCCCTCCGTCTCCCTCCTTCTGTCTCCCTCCATCTCCCTCCCTCCCTGTCTCCCTCTGTCTCCCTCCCTCCCTGTCTCCCTCCGTCTCCCTCCCTCCCTCTGTCTCCCTCCCTCTGTCTCCCTCCCTGTCTCTCTCCCTCCCTGTCTCCCTCCCTCCCTCTCCCTCCCTCTGTCTCCCTCCATCTCCTTCCCTCCGTCTCCCTCCCTCTGTCTCCCTCCGTCTCTCTCCCTCTGTCTCCCTCCCTCTGTCTCCCTCCCTCTGTCACCCTCTGTCTCCCTCCCTGTCTCCCTCCCTCTCCCTCCCTGTCTCCCTCCCTCTCCTTCTGTCTCTCTCCCTCTGTCTCCCTCTGTCTACCTCCGTCTCCCTCCCTCCCTCTGTCTCCCTCCGTCTCCCCCTCTGTCTCCCTCCCTCCATCTCCCTCCATCTCGCTCCCTCCCTCTGTCTCCCTCCCTCCGTCTCTCTCTCTGTCTCCCTCCCTCTATCTCTCCCTGTCTCTCTCCCTCCCTCTGTCTCCATCCCTCTCCCTCTGTCTCTCTCCCTCTGTCTCCCTCTCCCTCCCTCCCTCTGTCACCCTTCGTCTCCCTCCCTCTGTCTCCCTCTCTGCCACCCTCTCTGCCTCTCTCTGTCTCCCTTCCTCTCCCTCCGTCTCCCCCAGACTGCGCCTCTCTGTCTCCCTCTCTCTCACCCTCTGTCGCCCTCCCTCTCCCTCCCTCCGTCACCCTCTGTCATCTCACCCACCCTCAGCCCAGTCTGAGACAGCTTCCCAGTGCGCACACACACAGCCGCACTGAGACAGCTTCCCAGCACTCACACACAGCCGCACCCGAGTACTTCACAGGTGTTTAAAAGACCATTTACATGTTAATAAAGCTTTGTTGTATTTCACCTCTTAGGCCCCTGCATCTCCACTTTGACAATCACTGGAATCCCCCGGGCCCCACAGAGCAGAGTCTCAGAGTCCGGGCTGCTAACACTATTTAATTCTTTTTTTAAAACACATGTAGGATGTCTGCAAGGTCCGCGGGCCGCCGAGGAAGGCTTGCTGGGCCTCTGGCGGCCCGCGGGCCGTACTATGAGTAACCCTGCTCTATGGCAAGAACAGAAACGATCCCTATGGCTAGGTCAGATCGCCCGAACATAACCAGTGTAAAATCAGTTCCGGCACAAACAGTTAATAATCGACCCTGTCTAGTAAGAACAAGAAATTCCTTACACAACACCCAAGAGCGTAGATCTATAGTGCCTAGTCCCAATCCATCACAGGCCTCTACAATCTTTATGGTAAATGTACCCAAATATGCTAAAAACAATGTTACAGAAAGTGCACATTCCCTTACCAACAAAGAAATACACTGGATCCGTTATGTGAGGGGGTGCCGCTCGATCATTCGCGAGGACATTATTAGCGCAAGAAGACTCACCTCATGAACTGACCCAATGGATTGCATCGAGCTAAAGCTCAAAGGGCAACATCTTGCAGAAAACATGCTAGCATTAGAATTCCGCACATCGTCTCCAGACCACTCTCCAATCCAATGTAGACGCTTCCCACTCACTGACCACTCACTGACTGCATATCTGGCACTCACTTCTACAGTATAGTGTTGACAAACAAGTGCTGAATCTAGGCTTCCGCAATGAAACATTTATACAGATTACTCTATTACCGTCTGCAATTCATATCTCAACAAAACATTATAATGGATGTTAATAGCAACTGCTGAAAATAGTGCAGAGACACTTTCAGAGGACTTTTCACAAGAATCTAAAAATATACAGTTATATACCCAAAAACAATGATGGAAGTCTGCGCAAGAACAGTATCAAATTACTTCCATTGCACACGACTCGCTACAGGAAGCAAAAGCCGGAGATGGAGTGGACTATGCAGTCTACATATTAAAGGTCCGCCCATCTGTAAAAAAGGTGGGCAGACCTTCAGTTTTTAAAGAAGGGTATGCAGTTCCTAAGAGTAAAAAGACATATATGGTCAGAAAATACTAGGTTTGATAAGTAGGATCAACAAGTGAATCCTATTGTTCAAAGTGAGAGGGGGGAGAACCCACTTCGGAACTGGAGCCCTCACACACCCAGCAAGCTAGGTGTCATGCTTCATCATATGGGCTTGCTCCTCGTCGGGCCGGCGCTGCAATGCCCCGACGGGCTCCAACAAATGGGGCTCTTTTTCGGAGATCTTTTGTCCCAGCCATTTGGTGCAGTGGGGGTGAGGTGCCCAGTAGTGTAGATGTAATGTGAATGAGTTAAACCAGGTAAATTATTCCTTAAGTTATATTTATTCTGGTAGGTAAATTGCCTGATTAAAAATCAATAGAGTGGCGTAAAGCTAGGGGTTATGTGCCTAGATGCCTACGTCCTACTCTGATTAGGTCAACATGTTTCTTGTCTCTGTTGTCAGTAAGATCATGGGGAATTCATCAGGACTAGGGTATCAAATGCTATCTACACAAATTGAGAGGGGAAACCTACCTCCCACATCGCAATACAGTGGGCAATGTCCCACTGTTGTCATGGAACCTAGATCGGAAAAAAGTAACAGATATTATAAGCTGTATGTGTGCTCGAAATTCATTTTGTGCCTTATGCCTTAGTGACAGTAGCACACAACATATTAGAGGTGTGCATATACAAGTTATGTCTCACGGAGATAAAGTGTCTAGGTGCTATATACTGTGAAAGGACCAAGAACTAAGTGTTTAAAACCAAATGCAACATAAAAACATAAGCAAAGCAGTAGTGGAGCATATTGTTGTGAAAATGCTCACCTAAGGACCTAAATAATTTGGCCTCATCATTTTCCGGCGGGATAAAATGGACACCAACAGTTAGTGTCCTGTCGAAAGAAAATAAATAAAAAAAGATACATGGGGACCGGTAAGTAAATGAATCAGTATCCCTCCGTTGGTGCTCACAAGGGAACAGTGTTGTAACATGGAGGAGGAAAGGAGATATCGAGGTGGATCGCCAGTACCCCCTCCGTGCGCCCCGCACAGCCAAGCTCACAAGGGAACACAAAACTAACAAGGCGCTAAGTTAGTAGTCATGTCTCGGGTGCGGCTTAGTGTGCCGGCGCACAAACGGGCATGGAGAGCACCTAGAAGTCTCAGCCCCCCGAGGCCAATGTAGAATAGCACCGAACAATGCGGGCTGGCAGACGAGTCTCGCTATCACTTACCGGCAATCCAGAGATTGTGTGCAAGCGCACCTACCCTCGCCGCCGGAAATGGGTGGAATGGACTGTCAAACTAGTCCCAAGTTATACCAAACCGATGCCGTGAGGATGGGGTGGGCAGGGCTATGCATCACATGTTGTACATGGCAGTGATTCAAAGAGGGACTAACAAGTCAAAAATGGCGGCCCTCTTGGCCTAGTCTTCATTATTGTGGGGAATGGATGAATGGTGGCCATCTGGGACTGTTAGTTGAGTCAAGTGTATTAATCTCATACATTCCCAATTTAAATTCAGGTTAGTAATACAATCCTGGGAGAAATCGGCATTCATATTCATCACTAAGTATACCTGCCCGGTGTTGTGCAATTGGTATGGGCGGGGCTATGCAGCAGCCCGGTGTTGTGTAGTCGGTGTGGGCGGAGGTAAGTATCACATGTAATTCATGATGGTAATTCAAAGAAGGACTACTGAGTCCAAAAACAGGCGGCCATCTTAGCCTAGTCTCAGTCATTACGAATACTATGGATAAGGGGTGGCCATCTTGGACTGATGTCGAGTTAACTAATACAATATCTAAAACTACTCTGGGTAGTAGTAAAGTGGTAATCAACAGTGTCCACTTGAGTACAAATACATATGTGTGTGAGATAACGGCGGAAATCCCAGACCATTCTCGAGTCATTAAAAGTCACTTACCCTGTAATTAATTACTATCGTTCACTGATCCGGAATTATGATGGTAAGAATCAGTGATATAGCTGAGTGGGCCTGGTATTTGTATGCAGAGAATCCTTATTTGCAAAGGAAATCACGAGTTAGCCAAGCTGGCCCAGGGGATGTCATCATTGAGTCCCTTGCTGTCAGTAGACAGTCTGTGGACCCATCTCTGTTCAATCCTGAATAGAGCTTTTTGCAAGATCTGTGGGTGTGCTTCCAATATCAGCCATTTGATGGAATCAGGGGAATGGTTGTGGTCCTTGAAATGTGTGTACATTTTGGTCGCAACCCTCTGGCGTCGGATGTTACTCCTGTGCTCTGTGATGCGAATTTTAGCCATCCGTAATGTCATGCCTACATATTGAAGGCCACAAGGGCAGATGATCATGTATATACAGTGCGTGGTGTTGCAATTGGTGTGTCTATTTATTTTCCATTTAAAGGTTTCCGATAAGGACACCTCTTTTGTGGTAATGGTAAAACGGCATACTGTACATGAACCACAAGGGTAGTGGCCGATGACTGGAGGCAAATCCCAAAGCTGTCTTTGGTCTGTGTGGTGTGGGTGCTTTGGGCGGGTGTTAATCAAGATATCCTTGAGATTTCTAGTGGGTCTGAATGCAAATCTAGGGGCGGGGATCTGTAGGTCACCCGTGTTAAGTATGCTCCAATGTTTCTTAACAATGCGTTTTATTCTGTTTGATTCAGGGGTGAATTATGTCACACAGGTCAGGGTGGCGACAGGGGGCTTGGTGTTAACCTCTGAGAGGGCTTCAAGTGGGTTATTCCTTGCTCTTTTCATGGAAGTTTTGATCTGACGCTCTGGGTAGCCACGCTCTTTCAGGTTGGTGGACAAAGTCTGTGCTTCTGATTTGCAATCTGTAGTGGAGCTACAGTTCTGTCTAATACGGAGGAACTGGCCCACAGGTAAATTATCCCTGAGTGATTTAGGATGATAGCTACTATATAGTAATAAGCTATTCCGGTCTGTAGGTTTTTTATACAGTGTGGTGTTTAATGAACCATTGTCTAGTCTGATGTTGAGATCAAGGAACGGTATGTCAGTGGCTGAGACAGTGTGAGTGAACCTCAGGTGTTCATTTTGATTATTCATCCATAGCACAAAATTCTCACAAGTAGACAGGTCCCCTTTCCAAAAGATGAGGATATCATCAATGAATCGTTTCCATAGTAACAGATTGTTTCTATATGGATTGTTGGGGTTCCTGATTACTTCATCCTCAAAGTGTGACATATACAAACAGGCCACACTAGGGGCGAAGGAACTCCCCATCGAAGTACCTTGTGATTGATGATACAATTAATCTTTAAACTCAAAAAGGTTTTCTGTTAATGCTACCGTAGCGCATTCCACTATGAAAGTGATCGGGGATGTCCCTTCGATTTTACCCAAAGCAGTTTCAATGACTGCTAGCGTAGCTTGTTGGGGAATGTTCGTGTATAGAGCCTCCACATCAAGGGTCATGAGATAATCTATATCATTGCTGTTAGGTACTTCCTCTATGATGCAGAGGATGTCAGTGGTGTCTCTCACGTAGGATGGCGTCTGTTTCACTAGAGGTTGAAGAAATTGATCACAGAATTTAGACAAAGGCTCAAGTAGTGAGCCAATGCCTGACACAATTGGGCGTCCTGGGGTGGGTGTGATGCCTTTGTGTATTTTCAGGAGTGTGTAAAAGTATGGTATTCTAGGTTATTTTGCAGTCAAGAAATCAGCCTCCTTTTTGTTGATCCATTCGTTGGTGACTGCTTCATGGATCATGCTGGTAATCTTAGATGTCAATCAATTGGTGGGGTTGTCTGTTATTGCAGTGTAGTACTTAGTATTTTGTAGTTGTTTTAGACATTCTGTATCATAGTCAATAGTTGACTGGATGACAGTGGCACCGCCTTTGTCGGCCTGCTTTATGGTGATTGTCACGTCATCAGCCAGAGATCTGGCAGCCACCAGTTCTGTTTTAGATAGATTCTGAAACGGTTTGTTGTTGTAGGGGTTAGCCAATTCATTGAGTACGGCTTTTTCAAACGCTAACACCTCCACAGGAATCATACTGTTGCCAGGTGTAAATGTAGAGGGGTTACGTAACCCTGATCGTCAGTGGGTCTGTCTTGAAAAAAGGCTTTTAGGCGAACCTTTCTGAAGAAGTTCTGCAGTTCACATTGATCTCTGAATTTGTCAATCTTGGGGGTGGGGACAAAGCCTAGGCCTTTCTTTAGGACCAGTGTTTCTGTCTCAGTAAGTGGTCTGTGTGATAGATTTACTATCAATTCTTCTGACCTCTTGTCTTGCTCCTCGTTTCTATGATGTGCGGAGGTTGTTCCTGCCACTGTACTTGCTTTTGCCCTCCTCTTCTCCGCCCTCTACCTGTGCCCCAAACTCTGTCTAAAAAAGATGGGTAGCTGTTGTGGAAGAATTGGGGTTGTCCTTGGTGATACATCGGATATTGCCAATAAGGGAGCGGAGGAGCTGGGAAGGTTGGTGTATTGTAATATTGATTAGGTCTGTTGAACCTCCTAGAATTATTACTGCCTCCACTTCCAGTGCTGGAGTCACTGTTAGTGGAACCCCTTCTGTTGTCTGAGCTCTCATCGCTCAAATAACTGGTTTTAACACCCTGACCTGTGTGACATCATTCACCCCTGAATCAAACAGAATAAAAAGCATTGTGAAGAAACATTGGAGCATACTTAACACGGGTGACCTACAGATCCCCGCCCCAAGATTTGCATTCAGACGCACTAGAAATCTCAAGGATATCTTGATTAACACCCGCCCAAAGCACACACACCACACAGACCAAAGACAGCTTTGGGATTTGCCTCCAGACATCGGCCACTACCCTTGTGGTTCATGTTCAGTGTGCCATTTTACCATTACCACAAAAGAGGTGTCCTTATCGGAAACCTTTAAATGGAAAATAAATAGAGACACCAATTGCAACACCACGCACTGTATATACATGATCATCTGCCCTTGTGGCCTTCAATATGTAGGCATGACATTACAGATGGCTAAAATTTGCATCACAGAGCACAGGAGTAACATCCGACGCCAGAGGGTCGCGACCAAAATGTACACACATTTCAAGGACCACTACCAATGCCCTGATTCCATCAAATGGCTGATATTGGAAGCACACCCACAGATCACGCAAAAAGCTCTATTCAGGATTGAACAGAGATGGGTCCACAGACTGTCTACTGACAGCAAGGGACTCAATGATGACATCCCCTGGGCCAGCTTGGCTAACTCGTGATTTCCTTTGCAAATAAGGATTTTCTGAATACAAATACCAGGCCCACTCAGCTATATCACTGATTCTTACCATCGTAATTCCGGATCAGTGAACGATAGTAATCAATTACAGGGTAAGTGACTTTTAATGACTCGAGAATGGTCCGGGATTTCCGCCGTTATCTCACACACATATCTATTTGTACTCAAGTGGAC
Organism: Triturus cristatus; assembly: GCF_964204655.1. Classification (NCBI taxonomy): domain Eukaryota; kingdom Metazoa; phylum Chordata; class Amphibia; order Caudata; family Salamandridae; genus Triturus; species Triturus cristatus. The sequence goes on from NC_140581.1 coordinate 236,234,330, forward strand.
ACTGTTGATTACCACCTTACTACTACCCAGAGTAGTTTTAGATATTGTATTAGTTAACTCGACATCAGTCCAAGATGGCCACCACTTATCCATAGTATTCGTAATGACTGTAACTAGGCTAAGATGGCCGCCCGTTTTTGGACTCAGTAGTTCTTCTTTGAATTACCATCATGAATTACATGTGATACTTACCTCCGCCCACACCGACTACACGACACCGGGCTGCTGCATAGCCCCGCCCATACCAATTGCACAACACCGGGCAGGTATACTTAGTGACGAATATGAATGCTGATTTCTCCCAGGATTGTATTACTAACCTGAATTTAAATTGGGAATGTATGAGAATAATACACTTGACTCGACTAACAGTCCCAGGTGGCCACCATTCATCCATTCCCCACAATAATGAAGACTAGGCCAAGATGGCCGCCATTTTTGACTTGTTAGTCCCTCTTTGAATCACTGCCATGTACAACATGTGATGCACAGACCCGCCCACCCCATCCTCACGGCAACGGTTTGGTATGACTTGGGACTTGTTTGACAGCCCATTCCACCCGATTCCGGCGGCGAGGGTAGGTGAGCCTGCACACAATCTCTGGATTGCCGGTAAGTGATAGCGAGACTCGTCTGCCAGACCGCATTGTTCGGTGCTATTCTACATTGGCCTCGGGGGCTGAGACTTCCAGGTGCTCTCCATGCCTGTTTGTGCGCCGGCACACTAAGCCGCACCCTAGACATGACTACTAACTTAGCGCCTTGTTAGTTTTGTGTTCCCTTATGAGCTTGGCTGTGCGGGGCGCACGGAGGTGGTACTGGCGATCCACCTTGATTTCTCCTTTCCTCCTCCATGTTACAACACTGTTCCCTTGTGAGCACCAACGGAGGGGTACTGATTCATTTACTTACCGGTCCCCATGTATCTTTTTTTATTTATTTTCTTTCGACAGGACACTAACTGTCGGTGTCCATTTTATCCCGCCGGAAATTGATGAGGCCAAACTATTTAGGCCCTTAGGTGAGCATTTTCACAACAATATGTTCCACTACTGCTTTGCTTATGTTTTTATGTTGCATTTGGTTTTAAACACTTAGTTCTTGGTCCTTTCACTGTATATAGCACCAAGACACTTTAACTGCGTGAGACATCACTTGTATATGCACACCTCTAATAAGTTGTGTCACTAAGGCATAATGCACAAAATTAATTTCGAGCACACATACAGCTTATAATATCTGTCACTTTTTTCCGATCTAGGTTCCGTGACAACAGTGGGATATTGCCCACTGTATTGCGATGTGGGAGGAAGGCTTCCCCTCTCAATTTGTGTAGATAGCATTTGATACCCTGGTCCTGATGAATTGCCCATGATCTTACTGACAACAGAGGCAAGAAACATGTCGACCTAATGAGAGTAGGACGTAGGCATCTAGGCACTTAACCCCTAGCTTTACGCTACTCTATTGATTTTTAATCAGGCAATTTACCTACCAGAATAAATATAACTTAAGGAATAATTGACCTGTTTTAACTCACTCACACTACATCTACACTACTGGGCCCGTCACCCCCACTGCACAAAACGGCAGGGACAAAAGATCTCCGACAAAGAGCCCCATTTATGGGAGCCCGTCGGGCATTGCAGCGTCGGCCCGACAAGGAGCAAGCCCATATGATGAAGCATGACACCTAGCTTGCTGGGTGTGTGAGGGCTCCAGTTCCGAAGAGGGGTCTCCCCCCTCTCACTTTGAACAATAGGATTAACTTGTTGATCCTACTTATCGAACCTAATATTTTCGGACCTTATATGTCTTTTTACTCTTAGGAACTGCATACCCTTCTTTAAATGCATTGCCCTGGGCACGTATGCTGGACCTAGAAAAAAGCCCTATTGTCCCTCCTCTTGTTGTTGCACAGACCTTCACTTTGGCAGAGACGGTCCTCCGTCGCCCCTTCAGCCAAAGTTTAAATCGGACCTCATGTCCTGAAGACAAATGCATAGCAAGATGCTTTAATTACCCTTACTGGTCTAAAATCATGACATTTAAAATGCAGGCCTGGCCACAGTTCTGTAAATGGTACAATAGAAAGTGCAACCACTGTCTCATCACGCAGAACCGGTTTTGTTCTCTTTCAAGTGTCCTTCTTAGGCTGCCCACCAGACACAGCATCTATGGAAAATGATGGCTTTCACAGAAGGTAGCAATGATGCTGGCTCCAAGCAGGAATACCATAACAAAGTCCAAGGTTTCTGTACCTGCCGGTCTCAAAACTTCCTGAAGCAGAAATTGTGGACAGACAAAAGGGTAGGCCAGGCAAGAAACTTCCTTACCTAAACAACAATCCCTCTTTACCGTTCACCAAATGGCCACGCTCAGGAAGAACTAATCGGCAGCCTTTTTCTCAGTGGTATAACATTAGCTCCAGCAGCCCCCGCGGTGCAGTTAGCACCCGAGCTCCAGGAGGACACCTCCAGCACTGTGCACATCTTGACATCTGGCTCCTTCCGATTGTCCCCCTCCCGAGCTTGTTCCTTGCTCTAGTACCAATCTACCCATAGATCCCCAGGGAACACACTGTCTTATTATTGAATTAAGGTCGGAAATATCATCAATGCGACTATTGATCGTTGATTTAACATCTATGGTTAAACTCCTAGGACAAAGGATACCTACCTATACAGAAGCTACAAAACATAATTTAGGTCAGGACTACCAGCCAAGAAAGGCAAATCATAACAAACATAAGCCTGGCTCTGGAAGTATTGGCTTAGCTAGTAAGGTTTCCCCCCAGTCTTATCGTTGCTCTATGGCAGGAATAGAAATGATCCCTATGGCTAGGCCAGATCGCCCAAACATAACCAGTGTAAAACCAGTTCCGGCACAAACAGTTAATAATCGACCAAAAACTAGTAAGAACAAGAAATTCCTTACACAACACCCAAGAGCATAGATCTATAGCACCTAGTCCCAATCCATCACAGGCCTCTACAATCTTTATGGTAAATGTACCCAAATATGCTAACAACAATGTTACAGAAAGTGCAGATTCCCTTACCAACAAAGCAATACACTGGATCCGTTATGTGAGTGGGTGCCGCTCGATCATTCGCGAGGATATTATTAGCCGGGAAGACTCACCACATGAACTGACCCAATGGATTGCATTGAGCTAAAGCTCAAAGGGCAAGATCTTGCAGAAAACATGCTAGCGTTAGAATTCTGCACATCGTCTCCAGACCACTCTTCAATCCAATTTAGACGCTTCCCACTCACTGACTGCTATGGATATTTCCCTGGGCAACAACATCCCCCTCGAGTAGGGTCTTCCACCTTGGAAGCTAATGATTGACTCAAGAACATGACCCAGGAAGTACAGGAAACCCAGGGAGCTCTTTTAGTAACTAGAGAATCCTCGTTCTGCACTCCTCGTAATTAAATGCCATCATGCCCTATTAGCAACATAGTGCCAGATAACATACTGGTAACACTATCACCACCGTTGAAGCCGGGCACTCCTGGGGGGGCCCTTTGACTGGCCCCAGTGGCAGGGGTCCAGCCTGTGGTCGCTCCGCTGGACTCTCGGTGCTCTCCTGGAACATAGCCGGGTTAGGTTCTAAGATCGCCTCCCGCGATTGGCACTTCTTTATGGACCAATACGACATTTGCCTCCTGTAGGAAACCTGGATGGTGGATTCCTGCTTCCAACCAGGCTACCTAAACTATAACATACCAGCTGCTAAGGGGGGAAAAGGATGTGCCTCGGGTGGGTTACTAATCTGGGTTCGCCAAGAATTGGGTTTTGTCATACAGACACTAGAGTCGAATAACAAGGACATCCTAACAATCAGGGTGAAATGGGGAAAAAGAGACACTATTGACAACTATAATGTCTATGCAAGAGGGACTAATGGTAAAAAATCGGAAGTTTTAGCAGCTCTCGATGGTTTACTAGACCAGCATTCTAGGGGCAGGAATGTATTAATAGTGGGCGATTTTATTGTGAACTTTGAGCACCTTATAAACGAGAATCATAACCTTACTGAAGATGAAAATGATCAGTGGGGAATTCCTAAACTAGATTTAGCTCCCATAAGAAAGTGGACGGATGTGGTGATCCAATTATATTCTATCTGCCTGGAGAAAGGCCTATGGGCGACAAACGGCAGAACCCCATCCGATAGACATGGGGTTTATACATTTGATAATGGCCTTAGTACTAGCCGCATCGATTATCTACTGATTAACTTCCAACTATGGAACGTGCTATGTGATACTGTGGTCTTAGAGAGGTTCGAGAGTGATCATAACTCTTTGTGTGCAGTTTTTAACCTATCAATAAATGAAGTAGTCAAACCCATGTATAGAGATATTGCCACCCAGGATTTGTACTCCACAAATGGTATGAGGAGGCTAAAATAAGAGTACCTACTTGAGAACTTTGAAGCCATCGGAAAGATTTCCATGGATACTAACAGTACTATATCCTCATTAGAAGTTCTCCTCTCCAACTCCGCAACCCCTGAGTCTTTAATAGAATTCCATGAAGAATTCTTTATTCAACTACATACCCATTTTTTTAAGCACTCGAAGACCAGAAGTACCAACTCTAGAAATATTTGAAAATGGTTTACAACTGAATGCAAGGAGGCACGAAAGTCTCTAGGGAGCGCAGTAAGAGAACCGGATCCTGTCAAAGTACGCATGGCTAGGCAAATCTATAAGAAAGTGCAACTTATAGCCAAGAAAACTTGGGATGAGAACAGATGGCTGGACCTCAAGCGTGCCTGCGAGAGTAAAAATTGCAAAGAGTTTTGGGATGTTGTAAAATGGGGCAGCGGTGGTCGACCGACAGAACCAATAAATCATGTAAGTCAGGACCAATGGGTAAACTACTTCAAACCCCAATATGCAAGTAAACCAGAGGACAGTGAAATGCCTGAGTTCTCATATTCCTAATTTTGCGGCCCGGCTTTTAATGAGACCGATGTTGCCTTGCATTGAGAACCCTATAGGGAGTCAAAGCACCGGGGTCTGATGGAATCCCAGCTGACATATATCTCTTTGATCAAGCCAAGTGGAGTAAATACATTATGATTTTAGCTAATGAAATTGCATATGGTGCACCGGTCCCGACCTCGTGGAAAGGGGCCGAGGTAATCCCTGTTTTTATAAAAGGGTACAGATGTCTACCTGAAAACTTTAGACCGATCAGTCTAATATTCTTTCCAAAAAATCATGGGCCGTCTCGTACTGAACAAGGTGCAAGACTGGGTGGAGGAGCAGGGTATTTTATCACCTCTTCAGGCGGGATTTAGGGCACACACAAGCACTGTTGATCAGATATTCCGTTTCACAATTTTACACTGGAAGACGGTGGTCATTGAGAAGGGCAGTTTATATTCTGCCTTTGCTGATCTCAAGTCAGCTTTTGACCTCGTCTCCCGTGTTAAATTGTGGGCTGTACTACAAGAGCTACGTATACCCCATGAATTACTATCAATGATAGTTAGACTCCATGAGGGAAACCATGCAAGAATCAGATGGGGCACACAAGGACAGACTACTAACACCTTCCCGGTAGAAAGAGGAGTGCGACAAGGTTGCGTAATGGCGCCTACACATTTCTCTCTGTTTATTAACGAGATCGAAAAATTTATGGAAGCTACCCCCACTGACGCTCCAGTTTTAGCTGGTGTGAGAATACTGATCCTAATGTTCGCGGACGACACGTTGATTATCGCTAAAACACCAAGCGGCCTACAACGAGCCCTGCTGCTCTTTGAAGATTTTTGCCATCTGCGGGGCCTGGTAATCAACGTGTCAAAAACGAAGTTTATGACCTTTAGTCCACATAGATCATTCAGAGGAGAAGTAGTATTGAATAACCGACCTCTAGAGCAAGTAAAAGACTTTACACATCTATGGGTCACAATGCAGGGAGACATGAAATAGAATAAGCAACTGGAAATGGCTACATTGAAGCATCGCCAACTGGGGGTAAATCTCCAAAAAGAGTTCAATACATCACTAACTAAACCAGTTAGTCCAGTCCTGCAAATATATAACACAAACGTTATCGCTTCCGTGTTATATGGGGCAGAGTTGTGGGGTTTTAATAATCTTTCCAAACTTACAGCAGCAGAAAACATGTTTTTGCATGACATTACTAAACTCCCACAAAGCACACCAATACGTCCTCTGCTCCATGACCTGGGTAGGAAGTCACTGGCCGACACAGCCAAATTGCGACGCCTCCTACACTGGCGGAGAATCTGGTCAACACCAGAATTAAGAGCTTATGCTCTTGGCCTGAAGGACTTAATTAGAGTAGATCGTTATAAAAAAGTCAGATGGTTGCAGGAAATCAGAATCATGTTATCCAATATTGGCATGGCTTCACTGTGGGAAAATCCAGAAAGTACCCCGTTTCCAACTAAGGCTTTGCTAAAGGAAAGATACTGGAGTTGGGTGACGGATAACATCGTCAGAAATAGTGATCCTTTAACACTAACAGGATGCTTTCTGAATGTGAAGCCCGTGCAAAAGCAGGAACCATACTGGACATAATTACAAAACCACATGATAGGAAGTTATACTTCCAATTCAGAGTTGGCACCTTGCCAGTAAGGTCATTTTCGGCAAAATGGGACATGCAGACCAGTGTCTCCTGTTCAGTATGCCCCGCTCACTCAGAATCTCTGGCCCATTTACTGTTTGCTTGCCCAGCATATACGGTCCCGTGCCGTATGTGGTTGACCCCGATTTGTAGAACACTGGGAACTTGAAGCAATGAAGTGGCGCTTAGACTACTTCGCACAGAAACAACATCTATTGTCATCGCTTTGGCAAAGTTCTTAGGCTGGGCATGGTCTATCAGATTCCAAATAATCTCAGTTGGGTAGCGGGTATGTTATGTGCATATGTACTGATTCTCAAATGCCCCTAAATCCTTGATTGACGTTTTTTTACTTCCATAGTCCATCTGCTTTAGTTAACAGTGGTTTATAAGAATAGCGTGGCATGGCAAAAGGTTGAGACTAAGGAATTCTGTTTTGTGCAATAAGTAGTAAAAAAATATAATGTATTCAACTATTATCAATGTAGTTTTTATTTCTAAAATATTTCAACTGTTTTATATATTTCAGTGCAAATCGATTTTAATGTGCTATTAATTAACGGTCATGTGTCTTCTTAAGTTTTGTACATCTGCTTTGATGATTAATATTGTCGAATAAAGCTAATATGACGACATCTGGCTTTTCCCACCTCCCCACAATTCTTGGCATTGTTTTGGGGCTTTGAGACTTTGCAAGGCCGTTGTCAGAAAGCTGTATGTTTCAGCATGGGTATCCCTAAACAAGTCACATTGGGCCTCATTTATGAGAAGTGTTGCATGGCTGCGTGAAAGCAGCGATGCAACACTTCTCAGTGCGCCCTCCTTGCGACACGAATGATGCGTCATATTTACTGTATGAAGCATCATGTTGCAAGGAATGACAGATACGTCAGTATTACTGATGTATCTGTTGGTGCAAAAGTGTAGAATTGCTGGAGTTGTGTCAGAAGCGTGACGCAACTCCAGCAATGTTCCTTTCACATGGGGCAAGCCCCATGTGAAAGGGCCTGCGTCACCCTTATGCCTGCCATTAGGCAGGCTTAAGGTTTTGACGCATTGGCGTCCTAGAAGTGGCGCAGCGGAATCTCATAGATTTCACTGCACCACTCCTATGACCCTTTCTTGCAGGGGAACACCCACCCTGCATATATTATACCTGACGCAGGTATAATGTGGTGCAGGGGTTTACGAAGTGACGCATCTAGTACATGCGTCACTTCATAAATATGACAAAACATGGTGCATTACTTATGCTGCTGCTGCGTCACTAAATGTTACAACAAACAAATGATGGACGGAATGCTGACAATGCAGACATTCTCCCCCAGTCAAGAGATCTGGGTTAAATCCATCGTTCTTTTGCCCACTACACCACCCCAGTTTGGACATGGCCATATGCAAATCAGTCTTGACCCTGTGCCTCATGGGAACAGTCCAGCCCGAACTGCCAAGCCATGTCTTCCCTGGACCGGAATCAAGCATCCTAGGACCGGTTTCTGGCTATCAGCCGTCATCAGCCAGGATAGCTTGACTCCAGTGGCGTAGTGAGCACGGGTCCCACGTCTGGGAATACCCATCCCACTTAGATTTAATGTCTGCATTGTCAGCATTCCGTCCATCATTTGTTTGTTGTAACGCTTTTCGCCCTAAGTGGGATGGGTATTCCCAGACGTGGGACCCGTGCTCACTACGCCACTGGAGTCAAGCTATCCTGGCTGATGACGGCTGATAGCCAGAAACCGGTCCTAGGATGCTTGATTCCGGTCCAGGGAAGACATGGCTTGGCAGTTCGGGCTGGACTGTTCCCATGAGGCACAGGGTCAAGACTGATTTGCATATGGCCATGTCGAAACTGGGGTGGTGTAGTGGGCAAAAGAACGATGGATTTAACCCAGATCTCTTGACTGGGGGAGAATGTCTGCATTGTCAGCATTCCGTCCAACAAACAAACAAACAAACAACAAACAAACAAACAAACAAATGATGGACGGAATGCTGACAATGCAGACATTCTCCCCCAGTCAAGAGATCTGGGTTAAATCCATCGTTCTTTTGCCCACTACACCACCCCAGTTTGGACATGGCCATATGCAAATCAGTCTTGACCCTGTGCCTCATGGGAACAGTCCAGCCCGAACTGCCAAGCCATGTCTTCCCTGGACCGGAATCAAGCATCCTAGGACCGGTTTCTGGCTATCAGCTGTCATCAGCCAGGATAGCTTGACTCCAGTGGCGTAGTGAGCAGGGGTCCCACGTCTGGGAATACCCATCCCACTTAGGGCGAAAAGCGTTACAACAAACAAATGATGGACGGAATGCTGACAATGCAGACATTCTCCCCCAGTCAAGAGATCTGAGTTAAATCCATCGTTCTTTTGCCCACTACACCACCCCAGTTTGGACATGGCCATATGCAAATCAGTCTTGACCCTGTGCCTCATGGGAACAGTCCAGCCCGAACTGCCAAGCCATGTCTTCCCTGGACCGGAATCAAGCATCCTAGGACCGGTTTCTGGCTTTCAGCCGTCATCAGCCAGGATAGCTTGACTCCAGTGGCGTAGTGAGCACGGGTCCCACGTCTGGGAATACCCATCCCACTTAGGGCGAAAAGCGTTACAACAAACAAATGATGGATGGAATGCTGACAATGCAGACATTCTCCCCCAGTCAAGAGATCTGGGTTAAATCCATCGTTCTTTTGCCCACTACACCACCCCAGTTTGGACATGGCCATATGCAAATCAGTCTTGACCCTGTGCCTCATGGGAACAGTCCAGCCCGAACTGCCAAGCCATGTCTTCCCTGGACCGGAATCAAGCATCCTAGGACCGGTTTCTGGCTATCAGCCGTCATCAGCCAGGATAGCTTGACTCCAGTGGCGTAGTGAGCACGGGTCCCACGTCTGGGAATACCCATCCCACTTAGGGCAAAAAGCGTTACAACAACCAAACAAATGATGGACGGAATGCTGACAATGCAGACATTCTCCCCCAGTCAAGAGATCTGGGTTAAATCCATTGTTCTTTTGCCCACTACACCACCCCAGTTTGGACATGGCCATATGCAAATCAGTCTTGACCCTGTGCCTCATGGAAACAGTCCAGCCCGAACTGCCAAGCCATGTCTTCCCTGGACCGGAATCAAGCATCCTAGGACCGGTTTCTGGCTATCAGCCGTCATCAGCCAGGATAGCTTGACTCCAGTGGCGTAGTGAGCACGGGTCCCACGTCTGGGAATACCCATCCCACTTAGGGCGAAAAGCGTTACAACAAACAAATGATGGACGGAATGCTGACAATGCAGACATTCTCCCCCAGTCAAGAGATCTGGGTTAAATCCATCGTTCTTTTGCCCACTACACCACCCCAGTTTAGACATGGCCATATGCAAATCAGTCTTGACCCTGTGCATCATGGGAACAGTCCAGCCCGAACTGCCAAGCCATGTCTTCCCTGGACCGGAATCAAGCATCCTAGGACCGGTTTCTGACTATCAGCCGTCATCAGCCAGGATAGCTTGACTCCAGTGGCGTAGTGAGCACGGGTCCCACGTCTGGGAATACCCATCCCACTTAGGGCGAAAAGCGTTACAACAAACAAATGATGGACGGAATGCTGACAATGCAGACATTCTCCCCCAGTCAAGAGATCTGGGTTAAATCCATCGTTCTTTTGCCCAAGACTGATTTGCATATGGCCATGTCCAAACTGGGGTGGTGTAGTGGGCAAAAGAACGATGGATTTAACCCAGATCTCTTGACTGGGGGAGAATGTCTGCATTGTCAGCATTCCGTCCATCATTTGTTTGTTGTAACGCTTTTCGCCCTAAGTGGGATGGGTATTCCCAGACGTGGGACCCGTGCTCACTACGCCACTGGAGTCAAGCTATCCTGGCTGATGACGGCTGATAGCCAGAAACCGGTCCTAGGATGCTTGATTCCGGTCCAGGGAAGACATGGCTTGGCAGTTCGGGCTGGACTGTTCCCATGAGGCACAGGGTCAAGACTGATTTGCATATGGCCATGTCTAAACTGGGGTGGTGTAGTGGGCAAAAGAACGATGGATTTAACCCAGATCTCTTGACTGGGGGAGAATGTCTGCATTGTCAGCATTCCGTCCATCATTTGTTTGTTGTAACGCGTCACTAAATGTGGCGCAAGGGTGGCGCAAAAGTGACGCAGGCCTCCATAAATAAGGCCCATTGTCTTTTCCTTTCCTTTTCATTTCTTTTTTGTTCTTAATAAATCTTCAGCTGCTAGAAGCAGAGTGGTCCTGTAGGTGATTCGTCGGGGGAGAATGAAGCATGTCACAACCCTCTTTTCAAATATTGCCCGCAGTCAGAGAGCAGCAGTAGAAAGAAATAGTAGGTGTGAAAGTGTCTGTAGAACACACAGACAATTTCCTTTCATCGGAGGTGCGCTGATCAGAAAAAAAGAGAAAAGCAGTGGGTTTGTTTTGACTGAAGTCTTAATTCTTGAAACAATTGTCCAGGAGTCAGATTGCCTTCAAACCTGATGAAAGTCCCAGGTGGGCAATGAAATGGCACATTGTAAGAGAACAGTTAGGCAGCTTCCCGAAAACGTGATTCGAGAGGCATACTAAGGGCCACACTTATAATTTTTCTCATTTACAGCTGCCTATCTTTGACAACCGATTACAAAGTCTCAATCATTTTCCTGTTCTCTGCTTGGCATCTCCACCAATCATGGATCCCAAAGTAGAATAATGGATGCGCTTTTTTGGTGTTCCCATGCTGGAAAAAGAGTGATGATCGGCAAGCCCCACAGCAGGTTGTGGTAAATTGTATAGTTTACAGCAGGTCTGTGGCCCTAGGTTATGGCTTTTCACCTTGGTGTGCCTGAAAGTGTGCTTGCAGTATGAATGTGGCCACGCGACCTAGGCCCTTACGGCACCGGAACTTCACTTTTTTGAGGTTCCTGTGTCGCACTGTGCCCTGGCATATTTACAAGGCCACGTAAAGCCACTTTACGTGGCTGTCATGGCCTTGTAAATATGTGCCCCTTTCACGCACTGTGTGAAAGGGGCGTTCCATGGGTGTTGCTGTGAGTGTTCCCGGGCAACACCCATGGAATCTGACACATACCCAGATTTACAAGAAATCATAAACCTGGGAATGTTCCATAATCTAATGCCAACCCTGGGGTGGCATTCGGGAGGCACAATAAGGAGAAATGTTTTCATTTCTCCTAATTTTTTCCTTTTACTATGTGTGCTGCATTCTGCACGACACATAGAAAGAGGAAATCACCTGAGATGATTGATTTTGTGCAGGAAGGTGCACCTTCCTGCATAAAATTGATCGTCCCTGCAAGGCAGGCACCCTTGCACCATGGTGCAAGGGTGCCTGTGTTGACGCACAGCAGCCCATTGTGAGCTGCCACAGGGGTAAATGACAGGAATGCACTGTATCCTATAGATATGGGGCATTCCTGCCCTTTTCTTTTGACGTAGGGCAGTGCAGCAAGATTCCTTGTTGCGCTGCGTTACGTCAAAACCTCATAAATGAGGTCCATAGTGTAGTGGGCCACCTAGCCTCTAGTAAAGGCAGTTGATGTCATCACGCATCCTGCGAGCGGCCGAGGGTTTAAATAAATGGTAAAAGTGATGTATGGGGCTTACTCCAACATCTCCAATCCAAGTGTGTGGTGTGCCGTGCCGTAATCCCTGAGGTCCAGCTGAGGCCTACTAATAATGCCGTCAGGCCACTTTTGATGCATGTGCCCAGACAGGGCGATCCTTTGGGTGCTTCGACCAAGAGCCTGCAGCTGGCTCCCAAAATAAAAATTTTGGGATGAGGCATAGCCCACCCACCTGGTTGTACATCTCCTGCAGCTACAAGTGTGCACCTCAAGTCAGGGCAGGGAGCAGCGCTCCACCCTTCATTCTACATTGTCAGTGACTGCACCTCCGAAGCCCTACCTATACGGGCGTGGCCACCACTCGTGGAGCAGTTTCCTTTCACGCAGTACCTCTGAGGCCATCCCACTGTTGCCTGATGGCGCTCACTGTGCCACATTCTGTTTAACAGCCACAACCACAGCTCTTCTGCTTAGTTCTTTGCCTCGTGCCTACGCAGCCATTGGCTGTTTCAGCGGACATCTCAGCCCTACCAAATCATCCCAAAGAGGCCCTTGCGGTGCCTGCAGTGAGGATTGCACGTGGTGCAGATTCCGGACTTTTCTTGCTGCCTGGACTCTTTGCCTCGATACAGGTAAGTGGACTCTGTGATACTACTTGGGGAGGGTGGTGCCTGAGCCCTGTAGCCTCCACTCTCTGGGCCTCCAGAGATGCTGTTCCTGGGCACATAAGCAATGATTGTTCCGCATCGTTAGGCTACCCATCTTTTCTATGGTGCAGTGAGGGAGTGCTGCCTCTCAACATGCACAAGCGAATCCTTCAAGTCGCTTGGACATGACTGATGACACTCCCCAACCCCCTTCAGCGGCATCTGCACCACCAGCGGCTGGCTCGCCTGGCCACACTTACGTAGTGGTGTTGTCTCCATTTAGTAAACTGACTGACCCTGCTGCCAGCGGAGTAACATGAGCCTGCAGCCCCGGCGGTGCTGGGGAACCACCTAGCTCCAGGGGACCCCCTCCGGCAATGTGCACAGCCCTGCCAAGTACCACACATCAGGCGTTAGTCTAACACATTTCAGCGTGGTGGTGCGCGTCACTGAACTGAAATGAAAAATAACACATTTATAGCGCCTCCAGGCTCAGTCAAGCGGGTGCTGCTTTATGCACATTGATCGACTGAGCTGCAGTGGCTGTCCGTGCAGTGTGCTTTGAAAGGCTGCAGGTAGAGGCTAAACGGGGTTGACTAGATCTGCTTGCAGCTCTCTGCCATACAATGTATCTAGTAGAGAGACACCTCAGGGCCGACACACGTGGCACATAACTTAAACTGACGCATTGTCAGTGCAGTGCCCAATGGTGAAATAGACTCAGTGTGAGACACTGTATAATAGGCTAACTTAGTAAGTCACGAGTTCCACTCCTACCTCCTTGCTGCTGCCCACCGCGGTGCGAGCTGCAGGCGGTATTTCAATTTAAGTGGCATGTTGGCTACACTTCTTGAAGTCATGGGCACGCTGAGAAGCTCCTGTCCTCCTGACCTTGCTGGCCCCCTCGCGCAATAACCACTCCACGCTGTTAGTTAGGGTAAAAGGACATTTATTAGGACAGGGTTGAACAACATATAACACAACATCAATAACCCCCAACAATCCCCAACCTCATGTCTCTCATCCTTCCATTCACTCCCGCACTCCAATTACTCACTCCCACATCACCCATCGACCTCTTCACCTATCCCATTTGCTTCCTCACTTCTCTTTCAACCTCCTCCATCATCTCCAGCCATCGCACTCCTGCATGACGTACCCCCACCTTGCACCTGTATCCCCCTCCCCGGAAGGGTGACTATGTCCGTCATGGACTCCCCCTCCTCCCAAGTACCGCCAACGCAACACCTCAACCCGTCCTAAACTGGCACGCTTTATTCAATTACACCCCTTACCCACTCCTAGAACAAGTAGGGTGGGAGGGTGGACAACAAAACTTTTCTTAACCCTCCCTAAAGGTGCTGGGGACAGGAAGAGGAAGAACTTCCTCTCCTGCCCCCTTTTAACCCTTCCTAAGACCCCACCCCCAAAACTAACTAAACCCCCTGTCCGGAGTCTCGCGCAAATTCCCCAGGGGAAGACTGGTCTGTCGACCTCACTTCCCCTGGGGGCCGCATTGCACCGAGGCGGGCATGGCGGGGATGGCCGATCGATTGAATCGTCGGCATGACCCTCAAAGCCGGCCACCGCTGACTTTCGCCATTGTCAGTGGGGCCACGTCTAGCAGTCGGGCTTAGCTGCCCATGGCAGGCAGTGACAATAGTAACTGACTCACTGTCATGATGGCAGGGCCCCACGGCCGGGTTCAGTAATGTGTACTTACTTCTATTGTAGTGTTGTCTTTTTGAAATAATACAGCCTGGCCCTGTCCTTACTCGTTGCTCAAATGGGGGCAAGTTCTTAGTTGTTGAAATATCACTCATAGTTACACTGAAGTTGTCACATATAGCAATCTGAACCCTTGGCAGCCATGGCACTGTGCACAGGCGGTGGGCCTTTGGCCTGAGACCGGCTGACTGGGTGAGGGGGGTGCGTTCCATGTACTTTGCAAGGGGGCCCCCTAAAGTTTCGTTACACCACTACTTTTGCTTACAAAGTCCTTGTGAAATTGGAATGCAATATAATATAATACAATAAGCCAGTTTGCACATTGAGAAGTATTGAAAGCAATGTTTTCATTGCGCTCTATACTTTTGACATGGCCAGTCGGACATTGGCATAGCCAATGGAATCGCTCACTCAACATTGGCAAACGAGACCAATTAGCTTTGCCAATGCTTGTTTAAACTTTGAAGCAGTTCCTTGGCTCGTGAAGGGCCTTCCTTCAGTTTGCTGATCCGGAGCCTAAAAACTTCAGTCCTGCTTGGCCTGGCTTCATTAAAAAAAATAACAAGCATTGGCATAGACAATAGGTCTCGCCTTTGGGACCTTATAAGTGTTTAGCCATGCAACAGTTGCATAACTAAACACTTATAAGGTCCCAAAAGCGAGACCTATTGGCTGTGCCAATGCTTGTTTTAATTGCTGCAATCTATTGAGGCCTTACGGAGAACATCAAAGCGGCCTGTGCGGCCGCGAAAGTGATCGCTATCAAACATCAAAGCGGCCGTGCGGCCGCGAATGTGGAAGTAATAGTACAGCGCGACGCGCGCACCCGTGCACATGCACTGTAGGTCTAGGCTGGCCTGGTAGCACTTTTTGGAGCCCTCACAAAATGTCTCGCCAGACCAACGCATGCGCTGGGTCAGGCGAGACCTAAAAAGGTGGAAACTCTCCTCCTGCTCGGTGCTGTCTCTCGCGAGGTCTGTTTGTTTTGTCCTTTGAACGGCTTTCTCAACAACAGGAAATTTAAAACTTTTAAACAAAGTGAGTTCTCTCGTGCGCCTGCGGGGAAGGCTCAGCGACTGACGGAAAGTTAAGCTAAGGACCTGCCAGTCACTCTTTGCAAAGGTGTAATTTTGAAACACGTGTTTTCCACTGTCGAGTGTTTACCGCGCTCCTTCTATTACGCAGTCACGAGGAGGAAGATGGGAGAACAAATAGCCATGGAAAATAGCTATTTTAAAACTGATGAGTCAATTCGATAGTGTAAGTACGCCTTAATGAGTGAACAGAGAAAGATTGCATGCCAAGATTCAGAAATACAAATACGAGGCGCGCCGTCGCTCTAAAAACACATTTTATGACCCTTGGACTTGTTGCGAACATGAGGGCAGGAAGCAGGAAACCCACTCAAGTACCTGCAGTGAGAAAAGAACATAATCTAATAGCTAATCAGAAAATAAATATGTATCGGTGGGTGCGGAATTCGGGAGGGAAAACACTGATAAAACTGATTGTGAAACATGTCTTGAGAATCTGTGCATGGGTTGGTTAGAGTCTACCGTTCACCTGCCCAGCACACTATTGTGATTGTAACTGGAAAAGGTGCTTCCTGAATTGTAGTTGTAAGTCAGCCAAAGGCATTCCAACAAGTATTCAGGGGTGTCCCTTATGTGAACAAACACAGGGCGATATTGATGGGCAAGTCGCCTTGTTGCGCTGCACTGCGTGACAGGGAAAGGGCAGGAATGCAACGCAGCAATTTGCGCTGCGTTGTATTACTCGAGATTTATGAAGGCACTCAGGGCCACGCAAGGTGCGTCGCCTTAGCTCCATGTTGGGGTGTGTAAGAGCGATGACACAAAGGGGCTCATAAATAGGCCCCTTACAGTATTGTGAACTATCAAAAATGTTATCTGCCTTTATCATTCCACAAAGAAAAAGCCTCCTGGTCAGTGTTGTAGGCCTCAATCATGGCAAAAACATATGGAGAGCCTGACCTAAATTCCTCTCTCAGACAGATTATGACCTTGCTATTGCATTATTACTAATTGTCCATCATACATTACGTACTGCCTGCATCTCTGGAACATGTCTCATAGACATTGACCTTCTAGTCTCCATTTGCAATGTTGTGCAATTGTTTTATACCACTGTTTTTAGTTTTAAGGTATTAAGTGGCCTTATCCTGTCTTGGATATAAAAAAAAAATACGAATCACTATATAAAACACGTATCTATCTATCTATCTATCTATCTATCTATCTATCTATCTATCTATCTATCTATCTATCTATCTATCTATGTTATGTTGTTATATTATGTTATGTTAAGTAGATTTGTATGGCGAAGCTTATCACACCTGAGGATATCCAGGTGCCAGAGCAGGAGTGCAGGTCTGGAGGGACTCCTAACTAAACATCCAGGTCTTCAGCTTCTTGTGAAGGTTGAGGAGTATAGTGGTGGTCCTGATATGTAGAGGAAGTTTGGTCCAGTTTTCGGCTGCGATGAAGGAGAAAGCATGACCTCCTGTCTTGCTTCTGTGGATGCGGGGGGTTTGTGCGAGGCATAGAGAAAGGGCGGCATTGATGTCTAGAGGGTTGGTAGAGTTGACGGCGGTTACTGAGGTAGGCTGGTCCTACATTGTAGATGGCTTTGTAGGCGTGGATGAGAAGGTTGAATTTGCAGCTGGATATGCAGCTAGTGCAGTTCCGTGAGGTAGGGCATGATGTATGCACTTCTAGGGCTTTCTAGGATGAGTCTGATGGAGGTGTTCTAGATGGTTTGGAGCCTTTGAGTGAGTTGGTCAGAGATGCCAATGTATAGTGTGTTGCTGGATTTCAGCCTGCTGGTGATGAGGGCCTTGGTGATCATGTGTTTACTATGTGTGGGTAGCCATTTGAAGACTTTACAAAGCATTCTGAGGATGTGGCAGCAGGATGCGATCACTGCATTGACTTCTTTGTTTATCGAGAGCTTGTCATCAAGGATGAAGCCGAGTTTCTGGCATGGTCAGTAGGGGTGGGTGTAGCACCCATGTCAGGTGGCCACCAGGAGGAATCCTAGGGGGAGTTCTTGTTTCCAAAGATCTGGACCTCTGTTTTATTCGTATTGAGTTTAAGGCAATTCTCTTGCATCCAGTTTTCTACGTCGTAAATGCAGGCAGTGATTTTTTTCCTGGTTGTGTTGTTTGTGTCAGTAAGGGAGAAGATGAGCTGACTGTCACTGGTATGGGAGATAATGTTGATGTCATAGGTTCTTAGGATGTGGGTGAGAGGTGTCATGTAAACATTGAACATGGTCGGGCTGAGGGAGGATCCCTTGGAGACAGATGAGCTTCTTGGGATTGGACGTTAAATTGGAAAGTTTGACCCACCGTGACTTGTTAGAGAGGAAGGAGGAGGTCCAGCTTAGGGCGAGTCCTTGGACTCCTAATTCCTGAAGTCTGGCGATGAGGGTGCCGCGAGAGACAGTGTCCAATGCTGCAGAAAGGTCGAGCAGAATCAGTGCAGGAGTTTCTCCTCTGTCCATGATTGAGTGGATGTCATCTGTTGCTGCTACAGGTGAGGTTTAGATCAGAAGTCAAGTAGACTAGCCCTTTGAGTCACTCTGGGGTCATGGGTTCAAGATGAAGTAGCAGGTCCAGTTCTTCTTCCCCAAGGCAGGAAGGCAGCAGGTCATCACAACAGGGCAGCAGTTCTTTTAGAGCAGCAGTCCAGTCGAGTGACAGCCCTTTCAGCAGCACAGCAGTCCTTCTTGGCAGAGTATACACAACTCCAGAAGCGTACTGAAGGGTTGGTGTCTGAGGTCCTTCTTTATACCCAGCTGTGTCTTTGAAGTGGGAGAGAAGCTTCTAGAGGTTTCTCTTTGAAGTCCTCAAGCATCCTGCCTTTCTTGCCCTGGCTCCAGACGAACAACAGGGGGTTATGCAGCCCTTTGTGTCGCGGCAGGACACAGCCTATTCAGGTATGAGTGGGGCTGTGTCTGGCTCATCCCTCCAACTTGTCAGTGATGGCCCATCTAGGCACACCTAACAGTGGTGGCTGGAAGGGATCAGGGGTGGTGAGGAGGGGGATGCAAAAAAATAAAATACAAAATAAAACCACTTACTGTATTGCTGCGTCCCGCGTCTCTCCTCCGTTGGACTCGGCTGAACCAGGAAACACTGCCAGGCTCCCCTGACCAATCACAACGCTACAGCATTGTGATTGGTAAGCACCCAGGCTTAACTGACCACTTACAATGCTACAGTGTAGCGTTGTGATTGGTCTGAGGGCCGTGGTTCAGCACTCAGTTGGGAACTGGGGGCATGGGCATGTTCTAATGCGGCCTGCATGCAGTGTGCATGATGGTTTGACTGGCATGAGAGGGCCGGTGTAAGAAAGTGCCCTCTTTTTGCATGGTTGCCCCCACTTTTTGCCAAACTGCTGATAAACTTTGACTGAGTGTGCCCTCGGTTCCTGCCAATCAGGTACCCAGGGCCTATGTACTTTCCCTAAACTGCATTGAAACAAAACCCAATTGGCACTCGCAGGCCACATGTCAGTCCCTTGTAAATGGTACCACAGGTACCAAGGGAACTGTGGCCAGGGAAGGCCTCTAAGGGATGCAGCACTTATTGTGCCACCCTTAGAGACCCTGTACCTTTACACGTACACACTGCCATTGCAGGCTGCGTGTTTTGGTGCAAAACAAAGTGAATGGCACACAACCCTGTATGCCATGCCCACACTCACTGCCCTGGCATAGGTCAGCCACCCCTCTAGCTGGGCGCACTATACCATTGGTGAGAGTACAGGTGCATGAGCCCTTCTTAGACACTGTAAGTGCAGGAATGCCTTTAAGAGTATATGGTGCTGGGAGGTTGTCATTACGAACTCCACAGCACCATAATGGCATTACTGAAAACTGGGAAGTTTGGTATCAAACTTATCAGCACATTAAACCCACACTGATGCCAGTGTGGGATTTAATGAAAAATGCACTCAGAGGGCATTTTAGAGATGCCCCCTGAAAAATGACCTAACTCTAGTGTCCTGGCTGAGTGGCTGCTTGCCAGGTGCCACCACCAGACATGTTTCTAGACCCTTGGGTCGAGAGCCTGCTGCTCTGGGGGGTCTGAAACAATGCACATCCTGGGACAAGGTGCCAAGCCTCCTCCCCCAGGATGGACAGGGTCCATGAAGGGGAAGCTTCACTGGTTTGCTGCCTTTTTGAGTTACCTCAGCCCTTTGCTGCTTCCAGCAACCGACTCCCACCAGTTCTGACCCCCACTCTTGGTGGGAGAATCGGCGGGTAAACCAAGTGAGGAAGGGATGTGTGCCCATCTTTGCCAACCCCACCCGTCAGATGGGGGAGGTGAGGTGAAGCACAACTCTCAGTCCCCGCCATCTTGCAGATGGGGGGACCCAGCCAACCAGAGTGAGGCATATTCCCCCCTCCCACTGGAGGGTGGCATAAAAGGGGGAGTACCCGGAGTACCCACCCCAAGGTAGGGACCTATTGGTCCCAACCCTTACTTATCTGTAACACCCCTAAATCTAGTATTTAGCGTCACCCCTGAACCTTGTCTCCTCAACATGAATCAACAAGAAGAAGAGAAGAAGAAGGACAGAAGAAGCCGTGCTGACACTAAGAGGAGTACACCTATTGACTTGGCAACAGCCCTACCATCCTGTCCCGACCTCGAACCTGCTCCCGCGAAATCCTGGTGTGTCCTGCAGCCAGCAGCCTTAAGAACCCGAAGGACCTGCCTTGCTTTCCAAGCCAACAACTTTGTCTCCCGTGAGCACCGGATTTGCTCACCCACAAACCCAGGCCCCAGCCAAAACCATGAGTCTGCACCACTCTGCACCCGACGCCCACGGCCCGAGTTCAAGTGGCCCAACATCACGAGGAGGTCTCCCCGGCAATCCTTCACCCTAGATCTGGTGATCTCTGACCTGCCTCGAATC
This sequence comes from Triturus cristatus, assembly GCF_964204655.1. NCBI lineage: Eukaryota > Metazoa > Chordata > Amphibia > Caudata > Salamandridae > Triturus > Triturus cristatus. The sequence continues at coordinate 236,254,874 of NC_140581.1, forward strand.
TCCAAGCGAAGCCTGAAACCCCTTTCTGGAGGATCCTCCCCAACGGCGACCGGTGCTGGTAAGGAAACCTGATGCCTATAGACACCCCTGCACCCGACGCCCCACAACGGTGTCCCAGCATCCCCAGGCATCCCAACTTACCTCTCCAACCAATGGTCACCTCCAGAAGATCTTCGTCCCTGATCCTGCAATCTTTGTTGCAACCGGAGAATCCCCATTGAAAGCCCAAAGTCAAAACAGCACCCTGCACCCAGCTGCCCTTGTGCCGCAGTGGGTGTACTTTGGGTGCTAACTAGGATCCCCCTTTGCCCTGAGTCTAACACCAGGAGCTTTGCTCCCACAACTTTGTGGCCTGCTCGTGAGCAGCCACCAACAGGGGGCCCCTTTTCCCCCACTGAATAACATTGGGCCTCTGCACTCTGCACCCGGCCTCCCTAGTTCTGCTGAGGGTGTTTCAAGAATGCATCATTGACCCTGGGGGAACCCTGGTTCTAATACCAACTCCCACAAATAACTACTTACCTGTAAACCGATAACTCAAATTCCTACCATAGGACTGCATTGACTGCTTTTCTTGAAAAATAGTTTTGTGTGGAGTTGGTTTTGTATGAGAACTTGAAAAACTGAAAATAACTAAAAACTGCTGTACTTACCTTTTCTCTAGGAAATGTCCAAGTGTGATATCTAGGCATATCACACTGAGTAGAAAAAGTAATCCATAAAGTAATCTGAAAAGTAATCAAAAGTAATCTAACAGTAATTTCCACTGTATTGAAAGTATTTACAAAGCTATAACAATGTCAGTTTCATTCAGCTTGCTTGTATTGTTCAACCTGCCTTGTAAAGTACCATTTACACTTACCTGTACCAGGCTTGCTTGATTCTAGAAAATAAATATAAATAAATAAGATTTTTTTATACAAACATATTGGTCTGAATTCAGTCTTTGAGTGTGTGACATCATTTGCTGCCTGAGTGTGTACAACAAATGCTTAACAGTGCCCTCTGATAAAGCCTTACTGCTCACCAACACTACCACAAATAGAGAGTAAGGTGCTATCTACCTTTTCCTCTGCCTACCTTTTGGGGTTCCACTGGACTCTGTGCACACTATACCTTACTTTGGTATAGTATATACAGAGCCAGCTTCCTACAGCCGGTCAAAACGTCCTTGTGCACTTAGGAGTGGGCAAACCACTCCTTCCCTGCCCTGCTCTGACAGCAGAGCAGCCAGCCCACCCACCACCTGCAAAGCAGATGTAAACAATAAAATGATAATAACATAATGTTATTATCATTTTATCGTTCCTTAATTGCTCTGCTTAAAAGCAGCAGGGTGACGCTCCTTCGCCTTAGCGGAGGAGCCACCACTGACACCTAAACTCCCTATTGTGTGTGGCTGTCTAAGAGGAATACACAAAGTTGAACTGTCAGATAAACCCAGTCATGTGACCAGAGACAGGCTATAGGCACTAAATGGCTAAGGCAAGATAATTCCAACTTTCTAAAAGTAAATTTTCAGAATTGCAGTTTAAAATCCGACTTCCCCATAAGTTAGGATTTTAAACTGTGAGTCCAGAGATACCAAACATGAACTGGCTTGCTCTTTACATTTACAAATTACACTTATAAAATGTAATAAGGCAACTCCAATGTTATCCTATGGGAGAGCTAGGCCTTGCAGTAGTGAAAAACGATTTTAAGTGTTTTTCACTACCAGGACATGTAAAACCTAAAAATGCATGTCTTACTTTTTAAATACATTGCACCCTGCCCTCTGGGCTGTCCAGGCCCTACCCTACGGGTAAGACTACCAAGAAGAGTGTTACCTGTTGTTTCTCAATAGAAGGAGAAGATTGAAAGTGAATCAACAAGAGAGCTGGATTAGACTACATGTGCGCTATGTGCGAAGTGGGTAATCCTTTTGTTGGATATTAATGCCCTCACACACCCTTTCAGGTGTCATGCTTCATCATCTGGGCTGCTCCTCGTCGGGCCGGCGGTGCAATGCCCAACGGGCTCCCTAAAAGGGGCACTTTATCGGAGTTCTTTTAATCCAACAGCCGTTTGGTGAAGTGCGGGTATGGAGGCCTGGTTAATGTAGATATGAAAAAGTGATTTAAAACAGGGTCGAAAGTACCAGTGTAGGAATGCAATTTTTATTCTAAAGGTCTCCTTCCCTGATTAAAAAGGTGTATTTGGCACTCGGTAGAGTATAATGTCTCTAATTAGAGTGCTTAAAATTAATGTTAGTGGTCAACATGTTTCTCGCTCAGAGCTCGTGCACTCGCGATTCTTCAGGACCTGTAAAAACTATCTACAAAAAAGGGGGGGGGGACTATACGGAATATTAGTCTCTCAATCACAACAAGTAATGTGAAAAAATCATTTAACTAGAATACCTGTCGTGGTCTGGTGCTACCCTATTCAGTAGGACTGCGGACCACAACAGTATTTGGTGGGCTCTACATGAGCCGAGGAACCTCTAAAAGTAGGTGTCTGCCCCGCTCACGCTGTGCTTCTAGACCTACCCGAGCCTACGGGTGACTTATATGTATTAACAAGGAAGGCTTTGGGCCTTGCAAAAGATTTAGATTTAGAGATATATTGTTTTCACAAAAAATAAGGCAATTTGTTGCACAAATGTTAACTAAGTATAATGAAAGAATGAAAGGTCTGGGATCCTTAAAGATCGAGTTCTCTCTGATTGTTTAGAGTGGTGACAATCCTTCAAGTACATTGTTTTTTTAGCCTTACCAGCCACTGTAAGGAACTTCAGCTGTATATAATTTAGAGTTTATACTGAGAATTGAAGGGCTTTCCCATTAGTAACCATCTCTTCCTCTGGGCAGTATGTGCCACTGTTATTAAACAGGCAATAAAATCATACAACAGAGCAAACAAATAAATAATTAAACATTCTCCAGAGCCAGACATTGCACTTAATTGAAGATGAAGACGATAATGTGTGACGACATTTTCCTGTTTTAGAAAGATTGCAATTGTTTCTATTAGGAATGAAAATAGCAAGTCATCGCAAAGTAGAATTTCTAAGATGGAATAGTAGCTGGGCTGGAATCAATTGGTTGTTTCACAGATGGACTACTGCATTTCTCCAAGTCACCACCTCTAAAATTTAGACTCCCTGAGTGTTGCTTCCCCAGAACACCCACAAAGGTGAAAATCCACTATTAAAGACACGTCATAATGCACTGCTAAAACTTATCAGAGCATTATATTTATTATGTTATTAAAATGATCAAACATACAACTGCCTGCAAGAATGCCTGGGCGCTATAAAGGAAACCACAGCCATGCACCAGAGGACATCTCACCATACCACATAAAATCCAGGTTTCAGTTGTTGACAAAACACAAAGCAGTTTTCTCTGGTGCTTATGATCTTATATCTCTCTGGACACCCCACAACACCAAAATGTGTCTGGCTACCTTATGTAATGTCTGGGAACCAATGACCCCTAACATGTAACAAGATTTGCTTGTGTCTGCTGTGGTTAGAAGCAGGAAATGACCTACGGCATCCCTGCCTGCCAAGCCTGCCAAGCCTGCCTGCCAAGCCACATGTGGGGGCCTCTGCCTGCCCAAACTCCCCACACTGCTCCCTAGCTGGATTCCACTTCTAGGCTATTTAAAATCTGAAGTCTTCGGTTCCGCTGTTGGCTTTGAACGTATTGAGAACCTCTTGGTGATCTGCAAGGCACAAATGTCTTGAGGGATGAGGCGAGGACTTAGGAATGACTGACAGGGTCTCACTTATGACAACCACAGTTTTACAATCTCCTCGAGACAATAGCATGCTATATAAATGTTTTATTAAAGTTGCTCTGTAAGTACTTCCTCCTTCGTGGATCAGCGTTCACTCTAGAGCAAGCTTCATGTATTGGAGATCAGAGCAGTCCTGTTGGAGCACGAGAGTGACATCACTCCAGCCCACTGCTCCCTCCCCTGTGTCTACCCCCTCCCTCAAACTACCAGACAATGGCCCCATCCCTTTACACTAGGCTGACGGGGACACATAACTCCACTCGGTCTATTCTTCGCCCCTCTCGCCCTCTCCTTCGTCTTCCAACTCCGCTTCTTTGGGGCTCAGGGCTTGGGGGGCTTGGAGAGGTAGCCGACCACAGGGATGTCCCCCCCGGGCAGTTTGGGAGGGGTGGGGGGGCAGGCTTCAAACCGGCCATGTTAATTTTTGGGTTACAATTTTTGTAGCCCAAACGTAGCCCAATCTATAAAGCCTTTGGGCTCCTGCTCCCAGCCGCCATTTTAGGTTTGGTGACCTGGTGGCTGGGGGCTTAGGCAGTGTAATTTTTGTGCGTTCTTTAGTTAAGGTAGTTAGGTAGTTGGTGGCTTTCTAGCAGCGGTTGCTGGCGATGTCGCGGGGGGATTATCGAGTGTTGGAGGCCCTCCGGCTCCTGCGGGAAGCGGGCCAGATGGACCTGGTGATCGGCGAGGTGGCGGGGCCTGTGCGGCCGGCGCGGCAGGCCTCGGCGGGTGTTGCGGCAGCGGTGGCTGCCTGCATGTCGCCCAAGTGCCCAAGAACATCCCCGGTGAGTGAGCGGGCCGCCCGCGTACCAGAAAGGCGGCCCGGTCATTAATGTACAGCCGGGGAGGGCTGTTGGGGGAGAGAAGCGGGCCTGGGAGCGAGGGCGTGGAGGCCTGCGCGGCTTTGGGGGACTCGGCTTTGTTGTTGGGAGAGCCGGCCGTGGTTCCGGCTTTGTTGGAGAGAGCGCGTTCGGCCCCGCGGAACGGGGGAAGCGTGGGGAGAGAGGGGTGGTAAGCAGCGCTTTCCTTTGCCTCTGAGGGGAAGACTGTTGGTGAGGGCGGGGGGCCCTTTCTTTTCTCGCTTCGAGGGGGCGTCCATTATCTCTGGTGGGGAGGCAAGCAGGGGAAGCATGGACGTGGCCGCTCCGGTTATGAGCATGCAGGTGGGCGGTGCGGGGGGCGAGGGCAGTCTGGTTCGCCGGGGCAAACCTCCACGAGTGCTTTCCACCCGGAGGGGTTACTCAAGGGCCGGGCGACGGGGGGGGAGAGTTTTACGGCCATGGATGTGCTTCCTGGTGTCAGCAGGGATGGGTGCAGATGATTGCTTTTTTCCCCGCAATACACTGGACGAGGCGAGGCGGTTTCGGCCGGGGGGGGAGCTCCATGGGGGAGGGGGAATGGGCACAGGTGGGAGGGTTGGGGAGCCTGCAGAGCCTTTTCCACAGCCGGGCTTCCGTGGATGACAGGGCAGCCCCTACTACTCGCTGGATGGGATTTGGGGCCCCTGATTTGGATGGGGGAGCTTTGGTGTTTGGGGTTGGGACTGGAGTTGGCCGCGGATCTGGATACAGCGGGGGGGGGGGGTCACGGACTGGGAGGGTTTAGATATCTTCCCTTCCTGGTCGGAGGGGGTGCGGGACCTCGGAGGGGGGGAACGGGGGTTCGCCTGGAGTCCCAGGGCGCAGGCGATAGGCACGGGCACTTTCAGTGGGACTCGCGGAAGGACGGGGGCCAGGGCAGGGGCTCGGGTGTGTTTTGAAGGTATGGGGGGACAGTGTGGGCCGGGGTGGGGGCCCAGCATCGGCGGTGGTGCGGGCAATGCTGGAGTGGAGTGGGGGGGAAGCGGGGGATTCCCCCCTTTGGTGGGGATGGGTGAGTCAGCGCAGGTAGGGCAGGACCGAAGCAGGCAGGCCTGGGAGTGTTCTCCGGGCCCGCATGGGGGCAGGGTGACAGGTGGAGGTGAGGGACCCAGCACAACAGTACAAACTTTTTCTTTACAAGGCAGGGGACATGGTGCGATGCTGACTCGGTAGGGCTGGGAGCGGTCCACTTACACCGAGGTGAATGGAGGGTGGAGCCTCGCGCGGCCCATTCCGTACCGGCGAGGGAGCCCGTCGTGGCCAGCGCACTTAGGTCTGGCACGACCTCGCAGGCCCCCACGACAAGCAGGACAAGGTGGTCACCCCTACCAGTGGAGACGGACATTCAAGAAGGTCAACTAGTGGGGGAGTATTGTCGGGTACAGTCGGCTCCCCCGCCATAGGTGCATGCCAGGGCCGTTAGGGCCGGTGGAGGGCAGGTTGGGTCCGGTAAGGCCCGTGGTGCAGATCGCGCTGAGCTCCAGGTGGAGGAGACTGTGGTGCTTGATTACGATAACCCCGAAGAAGGGGAATTGCTTATAGAGGAGGAGGGGGGGCCCTCTCATGTGTCTCCTAGTTTTTTGCAGGCGGCAGCGCCGCACAGGATGGCAACGGTGTCGGGATCCAAACGAGAGCTCGGCCCCTCGGTGAGGGTTCCTCGGACAGTGGATCAATCGGAGACAGCGGCGCAGCGGTCGTGCCGGTCCGGACACCCTCCTTGGAGCCAGGTGAGACTAGTCAACCACGGGCCAAATCTAAAATGGTGTCTGTGGGGACGGGGAGGATGGGGGTGGGAGAGGGTGTGAGGGGCGATTCCACAAGGGGAAATATGTGAAGGATGCAGGGGTAGGTCCGGGAGAAGGGCGTACAGCGCCAGGTGACAAAGTAGAGAGTGGGACGCATAAGGAGGGGGGCTAGGAGCCTTTGGAGAGTAAGGGGTTGAAGATTAAAAAACTGCCATACATGGGAGTTACTAAGCCTCTGGGGGCCCATTTGATGCTGGCTACCAAAGAGCGGATTTTGAAGGTGAGTACGTTGAGATGCTGAAACTCTTGCATAGGGAGGTGAGGTCTAAGTAAGGCTCGAAGGAGGAGGAATATGAGTTGGCCAAGCGGCCTAAAGTGCCGTTAACAATAGAGAATTGGACAGCAGCGTTTTTGGTTTACGCCAGTGTTTACTGCGAAAAGTTCCCTGAGCGTTGCTTGGCCATTTTAAAGTATATGGATGTGATTCAGAAGGCGCAGATCACAGGTGGGGTTTACGCATGGGCCCAATATGATGAGGAGTTCAGGGCTTGTATGGCTTGGGACCCCGAGGCGAGGTGGGGGAAGCTAGATACGGCTCTCTGGCAGCACACGATGGGAGCAGCGTCGGAGGGTAAGACCATTTTCACAGCTAGCGGCTTACCCTTAGTGTACCGGCCCTTTCAGGGGAAGCCCACCCAGGGAGGGGTGGGGGGCGTGGCCACGACACAACCAGGGACCGGAGCGTGCTGGGACTTTGGCACTTCCAATCTTCACCAGCCGTGACTCCCCCACACAGCGGGTCTTGCGCTGCAGCGGGAGCGGTGTTCGGTGTTTGTTTGCCGCCATTTCCGCGTCCCTGTGGGACACGCCCACCTGCGCTGGCCACGCCCCCTTCGGCTAGGCTACTTATAGCGTTGCCTACGATCGCCGCACCTCACTCTCACTTCTCCTGAGGCACAGCCGGGAGCAACGCTTTGTAGTTTGTTTTAAAATTGTATTCTGTTGTGTTTTTAAAAATCCATGGATTTACCCACCTTTGGCACTTCCAATCTTCACCAGCCGTGACTCCCCCACACAGCGGGTCTTGCGCTGCAGCGGGAGCGGTGTTCGGTGTTTGTTTGCCGCCATTTCCGCGTTCCTGTGGGACACGCCCACCTGTGCTGGCCACGCCCCCTTCGGCTAGGCTACTTATAGCGTTGCCTACGATCGCCGCACCTCACTCTCACTTCTCCTGAGGCACAGCCGGGAGCAACGCTTTGTAGTTTGTTTTAAAATTGTATTCTGTTGTGTTTTTAAAAATCCGTGGATTTACCCACCTTTGGCACTTCCAATCTTCACCAGCCGTGACTCCCCCACACAGCGGGTCTTGCGCTGCAGCGGGAGCGGTGTTTGGTGTTTGTTTGCCGCCTTTTCCGCGTCCCTGTGGGACACGCCCACCTGCGCTGGCCACGCCCCCTTCGGCTAGGCTACTTATAGCGTTGCCTACGATCGCCGCACCTCACTCTCACTTCTCCTGAGGCACAGCCGGGAGCAACGCTTTGTAGTTTGTTTTAAAATTGTATTCTGTTGTGTTTTTAAAAATCCGTGGATTTACCCACCTTTGGCACTTCCAATCTTCACCAGCCGTGACTCCCCCACACAGCGGGTCTTGCGCTGCAGCGGGAGCGGTGTTCGGTGTTTGTTTGCCGCCATTTCCGCGTCCCTGTGGGACACGCCCACCTGCGCTGGCCACGCCCCCTTCGGCTAGGCTACTTATAGCGTTGCCTACGATCGCCGCACCTCACTCTCACTTCTCCTGAGGCACAGCCGGGAGCAACGCTTTGTAGTTTGTTTTAAAATTGTATTCTGTTGTGTTTTTAAAAATCCGTGGATTTACCCACCTTTGGCACTTCCAATCTTCACCAGCCGTGACTCCCCCACACAGCGGGTCTTGCGCTGCAGCGGGAGCGGTGTTCGGTGTTTGTTTGCCGCCATTTCCGCGTCCCTGTGGGACACGCCCACCTGCGCTGGCCACGCCCCCTTCCAATCCTCTTTCTATCTGTATATAGGATGTGTCTCCACCGGAAGCGCAGCGGACGAGCGCAGCGGGCGCGTCGATGGCGCGCCGAAGGCGCGCCTAAGGCAAGCCCGTCTGCGCCCGTCCGCGGCCGGCTGGGGCCTGGGGCCCGTCACTCTGCCCACTTCACATCCTACTCCCCTAGGGACCTGACCTCGTTACACACACCCTGGCCGTTGGATCCTATCTGCCACCTGAAACTACAACAATTAGGCATTTTCCAAGCCCGCAGTACTTTCCCTGAGCTCAGGACCCTCCCGTCCTCCCATCTCGAGCACACAGCCACTTCCCTCCCCCCTAAATCCTTGTTTGCTCAGGCACCTGCTGACATGGAATTAGCTATCACATATCTTAACACTCGGTCGTTAGTCCGCCATCAACTCGACATATGCCACCTTCTAGACTCAGACCGACCTGATATTCTATTCTTAACGGAAACCTGGCTGAATGAGGATTCCTCCCCTGACATTTTAGCAGCCATCCCACCTGGGTACTATATTCTCCAAGCCAACCGTCCAGCTAGGAAACCCGGTGTGGCGTAGCCGCTATTATCAAACTCCCTCTCAGGTTTACCTCCCTCTCCCTACTTACCATCCCCCAGGTCGACTACCTAGTAATCAGACTTGAATCCTCGGTGTCTCCCCTCACCTGCGTTCTAGTATATCGCCCTCCCCAATCTATGCCAAATTTCCCTCTGCTTTTTGGCGACCTACTTTCCCAGCTCACGATCAATTACTCCAAACTCCTGGTCTTGGGAGATTTCAATTACTGGCCGTCAGACGCCCATGAAAGCTCCCTCTCCTCGACCTTCACTGACTTACTAAGTGGGCTCAATGGTCTTCAACACATCCACACGGCCACCCATTCCCAGGGCCACACCCTAGATCAAGTGTGGACTTACAATCTTGGAATTAAGTCGCTTACGATCTCACCTTGTCATTGGTCGGACCACTTCGTAATTTCTTTTTCTCTCCTGGTCCCCCCTCCGCCCCCCCATAGCCGAGGCCCTAGCCTCCTGGCACGCAACTGGAACAAAGTCGACCTTGATCTATTTCTCACTTCCTTAAAATCTTCGCTTCTGCCCAGTCTCGGCTCCATAGACTCCTAAGAAGCCGCACTTGTCAAATGGCTAGAGTCCGCCAGTGACAAGGTCGCCCCCTTCAAGTCAATTAGAACCAATCGTCCTCATGACGCCCACCGCTGGTTCTCGGATAGTCTTAAATCCTTAAAACTGGGACTCCGTCAAGCCGAGCGTCGCTGGCGCAGAAACTATGATCCCTCAGAAAAACTACAATTTCTAAAGCTCTCTGGAGAATACAAACAAGCAATCTCAATCGCCAAAACTGCTTACTTCTCCACAAAAATTTGTAACTCCGCGCAAAAGTCTAAAGAAATTTTTGCCATTGTGGAGGAGCTCTCACATCCGGACAGGGTGACCCTTAAACCTCTACCATCACAGGCTCTATGTGACTCCCTTAATCTGTTTTTTATAGACAAAATTAGTAAAATTAAAAATAGCATCTCCTCTGGATCCCCGGCGTTGTCTCGTACTGAGGCCATTCCCTTCTTCAACCCCCATTCTCTGACCCAATTTCCCCCCATACTAGAAGGAGACTTTCTTTCCCTGCTCAATAAAGTCTCATCTGGCTCCCCCACGGATTGTTGCCCTCCTGCGATGCTCCGTGCTGCCTTCTCGGCCTGCCCCGCCCCTCCGTTGGCCCTCCTGAACAATTCCCTCTTGCTCGGTGACGTTCCCAGTCAGTTCAAGAACGCCGAGGTGGTCCCCTTACTAAAAAAAACCAACGCCGACCCCGCGGTTATGGGCAACTTCCGTCCCATCTCCCTTCTACCTTACTTGAGTAAGGTACTCGAGACTCATGTGACCAGCGTCCTCAGTTCCTTTATTGAAGAGACCAACTTCCTTGACTCCCAGCAAGCCGGGTTTAGACCTGCCCATTCGACGGAGGTAGTCATCCTCTCTGTCATGGAGGAACTCCGTAGAGGCGCCGACTCTAACATTAGTCAAGCCTTGATCCTCCTTGACTTATCGGCGGCCTTTGACACGGTCGACCATACCATCTTGGTCGACCGTGTCAAAGAGGCGGGCATCAGTGGGATGGCCCTTAGTTGGGTCCGTTCCTTCCTGACGAACCGCCACCAATCTGTCCGACTCTCTCACTTCTCGGCTGACAAAATGAAGCTTACTTGCGGCGTTCCGCAGGGTTCGTCTTTGTCACCACTCCTATTTAATTTGTATCTTACCCCCCTGATCCGCTCCCTCCGGGGAAGGAATGTCACTGCGTTTAACTACGCAGATGACATCCAGCTTGTCTTCAACCTCGATTCCTCGGACGAAGCGATTCAAGACTTTCAGTCCACCCTCTGTCACATTAGTAATTGGATGGGTGCTCACCATCTTAAACTCAATCCCGACAAGACGGAGCTTGTTCTTGTCGGAGGCCCATCCAACCCCTGGAACTCTACCTTCTGGCCCCCTCTCCTTGGCCCCTCTCCTTGCCCTGTGGACAAGGTGATAAGCCTGGGAGTTTACATCTCCCATGATCTCTCCATGAACCACCAGGTTAGTGCCACGGTGTCCTCCTGTTTTTTCCAGCTTTGGAATATTCGGAAAATAGCCCACTTCCTGACCACCGAGGCCCTTACTCTAGCACTGTTGGCACTAGTCATCTCTCGGCTTGACTATGCCAACGCCCTGTATGCAGGCATCCCACAATACCAAATTAAAAAACTACAGCTGATACAGAATCAGGCAGCCCGCCTGATCTATCATCAACCCAAACACCTTCACGTTCGCCCTCTGTTGAAAGCCCTTCACTGGCTTCCTGTATCGGAGCGCTGCAAGTTTAAACTAGGGTGCCTAACCCATAAATCCCTGGCCGGCATCGGTCCCTCCTCCATCTCTTCTCTTGTGCACCCCTACGTTCCTCCTAGGCTCCTTCGATCCTCTCACCACGCGCTCCTTCAGACGCCCAGGTTTAGGCGCAAAAAACACGGAGGTCTTAGATTTTCTTTTCTTGCTCCCTCCTTCTGGAACTCTCTCCCGTTGGAACTTAGACTCTCCCCCTCTTACCGTCATTTCAGGTCTCTCCTCAAAACCTTCCTTTTTCGCAGTATTTATACATAAATACTTTATTCCTTCTCTTCTGTGCCCCTCCCAAGTGAGTGAACAGCGCCAAGAAACCGTCCGGTGTAAGTCGCGCTTTACAAGAACCTTTTACATTACATTTACATTACATTACAAGGGCTTGTGCACCAGGGAATACTGCAAGTTTCGGCACAAGTGTTCTAAGTGCAGTAAGCATCATCCCCTTGTTAACTGTTGGGGCGCCAACCCACAGGGGGGGCAGCAATGGCAGCAGTCAGGAGCGAGTACCCCACCCTCCCTCCACAGTACCAGGGCACTAGTGGGGGAAAAGGACCTCAGGGTACTGGGCCCAAAGGCTCCTACTCCAGTTAAGTGGGCCAAAATGGTGGAGGGCCTGCAGGGGTATGGGGATCCGGGGGCAAATCAAGTTCTTATGGAGGGATTTCAGTGTGGGTTTCGCTTGGGCTACCACAGGCCGCCACAGCGTCGGTGGGTGGATAATCTGAAATCAGCTGCAGAGCATAGGGTGGTGGTACAGGAAAAACTGGACAAGGAGGTGCGGGAAGGGAGAATGGTGGGCCCCTTTGATGATTGGCCAATGGAGAGCCTCATTATCTCGCCGATTGGGGTTGTGCCCAAGAAGGAGGAAGGACAATACCGACTGATACAGCATCTCTCATGGCCGGAGCGGTCGTCGGTTAACGATTTCATTGATGAGGAGGCGGCCTCAGTTCCTTATTTCTCAGTTGACGTGGTCATGTCACTGGTAGTGACCGCGGGCGCGACTGCAGAGGTGGCAACGTGTGACATCAAGTCGGCATTTCGGTAGCTTCCAGTCCATCCAGATGATTGGGAGCTTCTGGGTATCCATTTTGAAGGAAAATGGTACATGGACAAAGCATTACCGATGGGTTGTTCCATGTCGTGTGCTTTATTTGAGTGTTTCAGCACTTTCTTGCAGTGGTATTTTACCCGGTACACCGGTCACACGATGGTGACTCATTACCTGGACGACTTCTTCTTTGTCGGTTCCCCGGGCTCCATGGACTTCCAGGGAGCTCTGGACACTTTCCATGAGCTCATGGGGGAGCTGGGGGTGCCGTTGGCACCCGAGATGACAATGGGTCCCTGTAAGGCTATGTCCTTTCTGGGGATTGAAATTGATTCTGTGGCAATGCGGGCTCGCTTGCCAGCTGACAAAAAAGTTAAAATGTTGGAGTTGTTGGAGAGAATGTTGTCAAAGCAGAAAGTGACAGTTAAGGACATTCAAGTGTTACTCGGTCATCTTAACTTTGCCTGCAGGGTGGTAAGGGTGGGGAGGACTTTTTGTAGGCAGTTGGGGCGGGCACTGGCAGGACATCATTTGCCACACCACCATGTCCGCCTGTCGGCAGGGGTGAAGGAAGATTTACGCATGTGGTCAGTCTTTCTGCATGAATTCAATGGAGTACCGTTGGCCAGGGAGGAGGATGCACAGTGGGACGTGCACATTTTTTCTGATGCGGCGGGCAGCTACGGCTTTGGCCTATACTGGCAGGGCAGGTGGTGTGCTGAGCAGTGGCCACAGCAGTGGAAGGATGGTGGGAGGAGCATAGCTTTTCTTGAGCTTTTCCCATTACTGGTGGCTTTAACGCTGTGGGGGGAAGAGTTGGCACATAGGAATGTGTTGTTTCGAGTAGACAACATGGCAGTGGTGGAAGTCGTCAATAGGCAGTCCGCAAGAGATGAGCAAGTTCTGAAGTTGCTGCGGGTTTTTGTGCTGGGTTGTCTCAGACATGACATTGCTTTCAGGGCGTTGCATATACCAGGTGTGGACAATGACATAGCCGATGCTTTGTCTCGTTCACAGTGGGGGAGATTCCGTGGGCTGGCCAAGGAGACGGACAGGACACCGACGCCAAAGCCGGATCATCTTTGTTATGTAGGCAACGTAGGGTGCTACAACTGGTGGTAGGATCTTTGTCGGCCTCTACTTGGTCAGCATATAATCTGGCATGGAAGGATTTCTTGGCATCCGGCACCTGTAAGCGTTCGGAGTTCTGGCGTCGGTCTGAAGATGTGATTCAATTTATCCTGGACCTTATTGAGAGGGGCCTTTCTAAAGTTACCATCGCTGGGAAATTGGTGGGCATTGCTTACATGGGGAAACTTCTGTGGGGTTACACTCCGTCTGTGGGGGAAGTGGGGAGGAGGATGCTAGAAGGTTGGGCTCGGGAGAGGGGGGGAGTGTGTGCCGCGGAACCCCCCTTCTTGGCAGACACTGGCCCGATTATTGGCCGTTTTACCATCAGTCTGTAGGGGCAGTTTTGAGACTTGTTTGTTCTCAACCCTTATGGTCTGGTTGTTTATTGGGGCGTTCAGGGTTTCCGAGCTTTTAGGCAACAAGGTAAAAAAAGGGTGTGCTTTGTGTCCATCGAGGATGGAGGAATACATATTTGGTTGTCCAGTTCTAAAAACAGACCAGAGGGGGGTAGGAAAGGGGTTAATGTTGGAAGAGGCTGTCCCATCTTCAACGTGTCCACTTCATTGGGCCCGCCGGTGGCATGTTTTGGCTGGTGGGCCGGGGTCGGAGGTGGTTTTTAAGCATGCCGATGGGAAAAGGGTGACTGATTACCAGCTGCGCATGGTGTTGCGGAAGGCTCTGTGCTGTATCGGGTTGGATGGGGCTGGTTATGGGACGCATTCTTTCCGGATTGGGGCAGCAACGGAGGCACATAACAGGGGCTGGACGAGGGGGGACATAATGCGGCTGGGGCGCTGGTCCTCAGACTGTTATCAACATTATGTAAGAAGGAACGTGGAGGAGGCGCATGCGTCATCCTTTTTTCGTTTGAGTCTCACTCTATTTTCTCATTGCAGGTTCTGTGGCTGGGCCCCAATCGAAGGAGTTGACCATTTGGATTGTGGGACATTTTTTTGTCAAATGGGCGCAGATCCAGGCATGCTGGTGTTATTTTGGTGCAATGTTGGGTTTTAATGAACGCCTTTTTAAAATTGTCTAGAAGGGAAAGGGAGGGATGTTGTGGAAGGAATTGATACCGTGCCTTAATAAATGGATGGCTAGGGACCAGTGCCCGGACGTTTTGCTGATTCATCTGGGCGAGAACGATTTGTGCGGTGTGAAGGGCGTGGTCTTGATGAGGACTATGAAGAAAGACTTATCTAGACTAAAGGAGCAATGGTCTGGGTGCCACGTTTTGTGGACGTAGTTGGTGCTGCGGAGAGTTTGGATGGGTGCGGTGAACCCTAGGGCCATTGACAGGGTGTGGCGGAAGGTCAACTCTGAAATGTCTAGGTTTTGTCGACATCTTGGTTTCAGTAGAGTGATGCACAGGGACATACTCTTTGAGGCAGTAAAGTTTTTCAGAGACAACGGAGTACACCTGTCGAGGCTTGGCATGGACCTTTATCTGCTGGAGATTAGGGAGGTCTTGTTGAGCTGCTTGAAAGTACAGACTCATTCCTCTTAGAGGGGCAGTGGATGGCATACTTGGGGGGGCAGAAAGGGGGGGTAGTTTTCTCCCCCTCTTCTTTCTGGGTGGCGGGGGTTATTGGAAGTTTGCCAGGGTTGGCAGAGGTTTTTTGGTTATTGTTGGAGTTGGGTTGTTGATAGGGAAAGGGTAGGCAGGTTAATTTATAGTTCGGTTACACATGTTCGGGGACTGACAGTTGTAAAGAAGCAGGCAGGGAAGATTGTTTATCGGATGGGTTGAATTTATGGGGTTATACTGTTATGCATTGCCTTGAATTGTTTGTAATGTTGTAATGTACGGGTGGGGGCGGGTTCAAGGACATTTTAGGGGCGGGGGCGGGGTCAAGGGCAGTTATATGGTTGATTAGTGAGTTTTAGTTTTGTAAGGCGTTTGCCAAGGAATTATAATGTTATGTGCACCTGTTTCAATAAAGCGACCTTTTACACACAATAATGGGTTTGTGGTCTGTTCCCCCCCACCCCTCCCTCCCAATGCATTTTTTCGTTGAGATAAACACACTTCCTTTTCTCTCGCATATAGAAGTCGCAGCTGAAGCAAAGGAGCTCTGTGGAAACCTGATGACGTAACCTTTACGGTTAATGGAAACCTGATGATGGGCATACATTTCACGGTGCAATGTGCGCATACGCATTGTAGCACATCTGCGACACACAGCAGAAGGGCGACCTACCTCCCTCCTTCCTCACGCTGTGGCCCACCAGCCCCAAATTAGCACGCGCGGGTATGGTGGAGGCCTGTAAAGGGAGCATGAAATGCATCTGCCGACCTGCCTTGGAAAGCTCTTTGTAAGCAGCACATAGGGTTGAGCACCTGCATACAGAAGAAACGTGCTGCTTATACTCCCTTTAGCAACATTACATTCTGCCCATTAAGAAAGAACATTAAAATGTAGCTAGAACCCATATGGAAAAACTCCAATCCCAAACCAGCCCGCATCGATCCCACTGTACAGCAGAATGGCCGGGGCAAACAGACCCAGCAAACATTTATTTGAAGCTTAGGTGAAATGAAGGTCATGTGATTCCGAAGATTCTAAAGGTGAAGAAGAAACCAGCTTCACTTTCCTTTCTGGGTTAAACAGTGACTATGTGATAAGATAAGGCATGAACACTGCACGTCCCGGTTTAAGATCTGGTTTACTACCTGGTGAGCATGAGGGTTTCCTTTCTCCTCCTCCTCCTCTTGTGTTCACCTGGTGGAGTTTGTCTCGTGCTCAGCACCCAGTGAGTCACAGAGAGAGCTGAGGTATCCTTCAGTAAACAGGCTGCGGTTCCACATTCCAGAAGAAACTCATCTTACCTGGGATGCTAAATTCACAAAATAGCATCTATTTAGGGATTCGGGAGATTCTAGAGAGAGATACCAAGGTCTAGCAGCACAAATGTTTTTATTATTTGTTCATTTGTATCAGGTATTTATTTGACATATTTAAAACACTTGCCTCTAGCATGCACTGATGTCTAATGCGACTCAGTGCAGGTGTCGTAAAGCTGACTGCTAGTGGACACGCGAGTCAAGCTCAGCGCTTTGAGCTGTTATCCGCGTACCCTACTTTACAAAATGTCTGAATGAGTATAACAAAGATGGAGCGAAGAAGGCCAAAAGTTGTACTAAGTTTAAGAAATACTGCTTGTGTTGTCAGTAAATGTATCTTAATAACAGAGATGATAGCTCTCTTCTGAATGAAACGAGCTGCACTTTCCTTTATGTGCTAAACAAGGACTAATGATGAAAGAAGTTACATACGATTCATCCCACTGTACTGCTCCTGAGCAGTAGGGGTCCTTCTCCCCCATCTCATTTGATAATGAACCCAAAGTGGGAGAGTCCTTTGATAGTGACCTATCATTTAATCCCTAAATAAATGTGGTCTTCAAAATAGCATTCCAATCAATCAATTAATCAATCGGGGTTCTTATAGAGCGCGGCTAATCACCCGTTATGGTCTCAAGGCGCTAGGGTGGTGGGTTCAGTTCAGTCAAAGAGCCAGGCCTTGAGGTCCTTCCTGAATTGAGTTAGTGAAGGTGGTTGCATGAGATTTAGAGGTAGAGTTTTCCAGGTCTTCGCAGTGAGGTAGGATAAAGAACTTCCTCCGGCCGAGGTCTCACGGATCTGTGGGATAGTGACCAGGTCCAGTTGGGCAGAGCGAAGATGTCTGGCGGGTGTGTAGAAGGAGAGGGGGTGGTTGAAGTATGCAGGTCTGGTGTTGTGGAGGGCTCTGTAAGCGTGCATGAGCAGCTTGAAGGTGATTCTTTTGTTGATCGGGAGCCAGTGAAGGTCTCTCAGGTGACCACAGATGATCACCGTCCATTAAAAAAGGTTCTTCTGCCATTCCACTGCTCTCAGAAAAGCTCCCCAATCTTCGTGATGATGATGTCATCCTTTGACCTCACATCTGTAACAATTGCAGGTTCAAGAACTATGCGGCTATTGGCTCCCAGTAAAAAAAAGATTTTTAAAATAACTGCCTCATACCCAAAGGGTTCCAGTGCCACTTACTGAAATAACTTGCTAAACTGTAGGGGGATATTTACAATAAAATGTTGGAGCTCTGTGTTACTCCAAAATTGGTAACGCCACGCACTGACAAAATACAGTCACCCCCTGCATTTCCCCTAGCACTGGTGCTAAAAAAGCTGCCTAGCACCAGTGTAGTCACCCTTGTGCCAATTTGCAGGTGTGCCTGCGATGCAGGGCCAATTGTTTATGTGTAGAAAGGGCTACCTTACTGCACATAAACAATATTTAAAGGCAAATTGCTGTTCCTACATGTACTGCAGGATGCAGCACACATAGAAAGAGCATAGAAACAATCTTTAAAGGCAGGTTGCTGTTTCTACAAGTGCTGCAGAATGCAGCACACATAGAAAGAGCATAGAAACAATCTTTAAAGGCAGGTTGATGTTTCTACAAGTGCTGCAGAATGCAGCACACATAGAAAGAGCATAGAAGCAATCTTTAGAGGCAGGTTGCTGTTCCTACATGTACTGCAGGATGCAGCACACATAGAAAGAGCATAGAAGCAATCTTTAAAGGCAGGTTGCTGTTTCTACAAGTGCTGCAGAATGCAGCACACATAGAAAGAGCATAGAAACCATCTTTAAAGGCAGGTTTCTGTTTCTACAAGTGCTGCAGAATGCAACACACATAGAAAAAGCATAGAAACAATCTTTAAAGGCAGGTTGCTGTTTCTATGTGTGCTGTCGAATGCAGCACACATAGAAAGAGCATAGAAGCAATCTTTAAAGGCAGGTTGCTGTTCCAACATGTACTGCAGGATGCAGCACACATAGAAAGAGCATAGAAACAATCTTTAAAGGCAAATTGCTGTTCCTACATGTGCTGCAGGATGTAGTACACATAGAAAGAGCATAGAAACAATCTTTAAAGGCAGGTTGCTGTTCCTACAAGTGCTGCAGAATGCAGCACACATAGAAAGAGCATAGAAACCATCTTTAAAGGCAGGTTGCTGTTCCTACAAGTGCTGCAGAATGCAGCACACATAGAAAGAGCATAGAAACCATCTTTAAAGGCAGGTTTCTGTTTCTACAAGTGCTGCAGAATGCAGCACACATAGAAAGAGCATAGAAGCAATCTTTAAAGGCAGGTTGCTGTTTCTACAAGTGCTGCAGAATGCAGCACACATAGAAAGAGCATAGAAGCAATCTTTAAAGGCAGGTTGCTGTTTCTACAAGTGCTGCAGAATGCAGCACACATAGAAAGAGCATAGAAACCATCTTTAAAGGCAGGTTGCTGTTTCTACAAGTGCTGCAGAATGCAGCACACATAGAAATAGCATAGAAGCAATCTTTAAAGGCAGGTTGCTGTTTCTACAAGTGCTGCAGAATGCAGCACACATAGAAAGAGCATAGAAGCAATCTTTAAAGGCAGGTTGCTGTTTCTACAAGTGCTGCAGAATGCAGCACACATAGAAAGAGCATAGAAGCAATCTTTAAAGGCAGGTTGCTGTTCCTACATGTACTGCAGGATGCAGCACACATAGAAAGAGCATAGAAACAATCTTTAAAGGCAGGTTGCTGTTTCTACAAGTGCTGCAGAATGCAGCACACATAGAAAGAGCATAGAAGCAATCTTTAAAGGCAGGTTGCTGTTCCTACATGTACTGCAGGATGCAGTACACATAGAAAGAGCATAGAAGCAATCTTTAAAGGCAGGTTGCTGTTTCTACAAGTGCTGCAGAATGCAACACACATAGAAAGAGCATAGAAACAATCTTTAAAGGCAGGTTGCTGTTCCTACATGTGCTGCAGGATGCAGCACACATAGAAAGAGCATAGAAGCAATCTTTAAAGGCAGGTTGCTGTTCCTACAAGTGCTGCAGAATGCAGCACACATAGAAAGAGCATAGAAACCATCTTTAAAGGCAGGTTGCTGTTCCTACAAGTGCTGCAGAATGCAGCACACATAGAAAGAGCATAGAAACCATCTTTAAAGGCAGGTTTCTGTTTCTACAAGTGCTGCAGAATGCAGCACACATAGAAAGAGCATAGAAACCATCTTTAAAGGCAGGTTGCTGTTTCTACAAGTGCTGCAGAATGCAGCACACATAGAAATAGCATAGAAGCAATCTTTAAAGGCAGGTTGCTGTTTCTACAAGTGCTGCAGAATGCAGCACACATAGAAAGAGCATAGAAGCAATCTTTAAAGGCAGGTTGCTGTTTCTACAAGTGCTGCAGAATGCAGCACACATAGAAAGAGCATAGAAGCAATCTTTAAAAGCAGGTTGCTGTTCCTACATGTACTGCAGGATGCAGCACACATAGAAAGAGCATAGAAACAATCTTTAAAGGCAGGTTGCTGTTTCTACAAGTGCTGCAGAATGCAGCACACATAGAAAGAGCATAGAAGCAATCTTTAAAGGCAGGTTGCTGTTCCTACATGTACTGCAGGATGCAGCACACATAGAAAGAGCATAGAAACAATCTTTAAAGGCAGGTTACTGTTTCTACAAGTGCTGCAGAATGCAGCACACATAGAAAGAGCATAGAAGCAATCTTTAAAGGCAGGTTTCTGTTTATACAAGTGCTGCAGAATGCAGCACACATAGAAAGAGCATAGAAGCAATCTTTAAAGGCAGGTTTCTGTTTATACAAGTGCTGCAGAATGCAGCACACATAGAAAGAGCATAGAAACCATCTTTAAAGGCAGGTTTCTGTTTCTACAAGTGCTGCAGAATGCAGCACACATAGAAAGAGCATAGAAACCATCTTTAAAGGCAGGTTGCTGTTTCTATGTGTGCTGTCGAATGTAGCACACATAGAAAGAACAAAATGAGGAGAAAATAATAATTGTAAATAAGGAGAAGGGGGTATTACAACCAGAACATCACAAAAAGTAACGTTCTGGTAGTAATATCCCCTTGTAAATATGCCCTTTGGTCTCTTCCCAACCTACCAGAAACTCCAGGTCCTACAGCCAGTGATTACTGTTAACCAATACTTTAGGAGGAATGACAAAGGGGTGTTCCCTGAAAGAGCATGTCCTAAGAAGCCGAATTAGGAATCCATTTAAAGAGGTGTGACCTATGTAAAGAAGACAGTGGCTTAAAACATTTAAACCTAAAATACAGTACGTCCTATACTGTACCACCCGATCAGTATTTTGGGACCTCTACGTGAGATTTCTGTTATTGCACCTAGCCATGGCAATCTGTAAAACTACTAGCATTTCCATAGCTTACCAACAGTATCAAATAAATGAGTACCAATTATTTTGTTGTGAATAATTAGAATTGAAAACAGTTATATTCTGTGAATTAAACATTGCTAAGATCTATGGAAGGATTCGTGGTTTTCAGAGTGTCTCAATACTCCTATTCGTCCCTTCTCACCACTTTCCTCTACATTCTCTCACTATGTTAAAAAACTATACTTTCTATCTCCCCCACATCTTTTGAAATCCTCCCTTTGCATCTCACACCATACATTTTTCCTCTTCAGCACCCTCATTTCACTCTCTTCTGTATGTTCTTCCTTGCATCTCCTTCACTTTACCTCTGCAACTTTTCAGCAAAATAAGAAAAAAAACCCTACCTTTGGTGGGCAGGGTATTCATACCCTGCCCTCTTATATGTCTTTTTTTCATGACAGGGAACTGAGTCCTGTTCCCTGAGTTCACATCTTTGTTGATATGGTGGCAGCCAATCAGATCTTATCTCTAGATCTGTCCACTCAGTGAATACTACGTAGTGTGAAATATCTGTGGGGCATATCAGCAACAACCGGCGATAATTATCGCTAAGCGCACTTAGCGCTAGGATAATTATCGCCGGCTACCGTGGATTTTTATTGCTGAGATGGCGTGCTATTAGCAACGCTTATCTCAAAAGCGATAAAAATCCTAGCGCTAACTGCCTAAGGTGAGATTATCGGTGGAAAACCAGCGATGATCCCACAAAATTTGGCGATAGCTTGCTGATAGGGCCTCACATACTTAGCCATGATATCCACCTTCCATAGGATATCATGGCTAAGTCAGTTTCAAAGCAGGCGTAAGGAAAGTAGCGATAACAGAGGTTATCGCTACTTTTCCTGTCGCTTTGCGTTAGGCTTGATAATAGGAGAAATGTCGCTTAGCGACATTTCTCCCGTTATCCTGGGGAGGAACGCCCACTTTGCATCTCATTGCATCTCATTAGAGATGCAAAGATGGGCGTTCGGAATATATAGCGATAAAATTATCGCCTTTATATTTTTTTAACCTTAATTTGTCAAAAACTACTGAACGAATATATGTATATATATTGCCTTTTGGAAACTGCGGTAGACTGTTTTACAAAGATGTATAGTGTAAAGTGATTAATGTGGACAGGGTATACAAAAAGTGTGCAGGTAAATGTGATTAGGAAAGTTCAACATGCATGTTATGTCCGGTTTCTGGTTGAAAAGGGGCACATCCTGCTGCCTTTTAATGACGGGTTATTAGTAGTGGAGGTGGATGTGAGTTGAGTCATTGGTCAGCGCCACCAGCAGTTCAAGTTAAGCGTCAGTATTTCAGGATCGCAAGCAGCAGGATTCAGGACTTGAGGCTTCACTAAACTTCTGCATTTCAAATGCCCTGTGCTTGGTTGATCATCTGAATGAATAATGCGGTTTTAAGCCATTTCCAGGAGCAGAGGGCGTTAGGCTGCACTCTCATTGTGGTTGGAGAGACCGTAGCGCCCTTCCTCAATGGCTGTAACTCCTGCCTGATTTAGGGAGTGGTGGGTTGGTGTGGCGCCTCCTCCTGCTATTCTATTAGTGGCTCTTTCTCTACCCTGCTTCCAGGTTGAGCCCACACCAATCATCTCTAAACCAGGCAGGAGGAATTGCTGCCCAATATGGAAAGGGCAGAGAGGCCACAGAAAAGGTGGAAAAAGCCATTTGCTGTTCCTGCTCTTGGTTAGTTACGATATTTCCTTACCCAAGAACAGCACACCCTGGGAAAGTGCCCTTCCAGGCAGCTAATGCTTTACTGTGTGAGGGGCGTTATTCCCCACATGCTCACCAAGCCTTTGAAAGTCAGGGTGGGTAAACCCTCTGCTCGTCATACTGCCCCATGGGAGAGTCCAAAAGGCCAATCTGCCATTGCAAGTAGATCTGTCTGGCAGACTCTTCTTGGTCACCCTTGGTGGGCAGATTTAGAAATGAGGTGTGAGTTTTCCCTTTGTGGGTAGGCGGTGGTGGGTACCTGGCTCAAACATTGCCCTTGTATGGATTTAAAAATCAGGTCTTATGACCCTTAAAAGGTCACTTCCCTTTACCCATGACCACCTGTCTTAGCAACAAGTAGTCTGTAAAAAGTCTCTCCTCCAGCATAAGTACACAACTGTTTTGACTGAAGAATACGATCCCTTATTTTAGTTCTCAAAAATACCATCTGAACGAGTTTTTTCTCCATGGGGTTTGTTGTATCTAACAGCGTGACAAATCCGAGTCTTGGCAGAAAAAAGCATTTCAATCTTCCAACTACCATAATGCATGGGCATCAAAATTAAACAGATGTCCATTTTTGACTTAAAAATGTCAAAGTGGACTTTCTGCAATTTCTGTATGCTTCAGCAGGAACACTGTGATTGGTACAATAATCCTACACACTGCTTTTCATGCTAGGGACATTCATCTACCACACCACACTGCAATGCTTTCTAGGAGCTGTAAACCAGCACCATGCGGTGTATTCTATGCACACTAACCCACACCATTGCATACTAATACAATTTAGGTACACAAGCCTACAAACTGCACTCAAGAACTCTCCTGTGACTCAATGTACTGTGTCACAGGGACAGCAATCAACTATAGACAAACTCAACATGTTAGACTGCTTAGAGACGCTACTCCACCACACTGCCCTGCATCCCGTGGGTGTCACTGTGCTGCATGTTGTGTACATAACTCATCACCCTTGAAACACCGATTTGTCACACAGCACTACAGCTTATGGACACTAACTCAATCCATTTTATGGACATTAACCCATGACACTAACCCATGACACTACATCACAAATATTCAAACCAAATGCTAATTGCTCACTCTGGCTCGCCACTGTTCTGTGTCCGCCTCATATCCTTAAAAGGGCATCCCAGTCATTGAACCCACAGATTACCACTATCTCTAACCTCTCCCTTGAATCTGGCTCAGTGCCTGCATGCTGGAAGGAGGCCCTGCTCTTCCCACTCCTAAAAAACACAACCTGGACTCCTCCTGCCCTGCCAGCTACAGAACTATCTCACTCCTTCCTGCTTGTGGGAAGTAGTTGGAATCTGCAGTTAATCACCAGAGTTCATCGAGGCAAACCATGTGCTACATCCACCTTAATCTGGGTTCAGAGCCAGATTTAGTACAGAGACGGCGCTCCAGGAGGTGACCAAGTTCATCAAAACCCGCCTTGACTCATGCACTGATACCATTGTAATTTTGCTAGACCTGTTGGCTGCTTTCGACATAGTGTCACATGCCATCCTTCTGCAAAGACTGGAAAAAGCAGGAAATGGTGGCACCGTGTGGAAATGGATTCAATCCTTCGTCTCCAACAGCAAGCAAGCAGTCTTTCTCTCCCCTTTAAATCGAGTTTTCATGAGGTCATCTGTGGTGTTCCGCAGGGTTCGGACTTAAGCCTGTGTCTTTTTTTCATATCTATTTGGCTCCTCTTGCTGCAATTGTGCAAGAGTGGGGTTTCAATGCGGTGTCTTACCACGATGACACCCAGTTGATGTTTGCCTTTAAACGTCTTGATGCCTCGGTCTCAGCCAATTTACAGGGTTGCCTATCGGTAGTTGCAGACTGGATGCACGAAAGCAGGCTCTGCTTAAATTCTGACAAATCAGAAATCCAGATTCCCCCCCCCCCCCCCCCCCCATACTGGATTTGTCTCACTTATGGCCTTCTGAAATGTTACTTCCCCCAGCGCCATCCACTACTGCAAAAATCATGGGGGTCATGTTTGACAATGCCCTTTCCTTCAAGCCTTCTGTTAATGCTCTGGAGGAGTTTGTTTCTCCCTTCTGAAAACCCTAAGAAAGACTCTCAAATTCCTGCCAGAGCACACCAGAAACATTATTGTTCATGCACTAATCATATCTCGACTTGATTATGCCGATGTGCTACTCCTGGGGTCCTCTCAAGCACTACTAAACAGAGTACAACGAGATCAGAACGCAGCAGCGAGATTAGTGCTGAACATTCCCAAAAGGCAATCTATTCGAAAGGGGTTAAAAAGCATCCACTGGCTCTCCATCAAGCAGAGAATAGAATTCAAAGGTCTGACGCTAACATTTAAGGCCATGCAACTGAAAGGTCCTGGAGAGATCAAAAGATACTTTCCTTGCAGAGCCCTATGCTCAGCTAACCAAAATTTGCTCTGCATCCCTAAGATTAAAAAAGACAGAGCAGGCGGGCTCAGCTTCTTTTTCTTTGCCCTGAAGGTCTGGAATTAACTACCGGATAACATTAGAGGTGCTACATCTGAGAATTCTTTTAAGTCTTTTATAGACCCACCTATTCAGAGAGACCTAATACTGACGGTCCCTCTTCCTGCCCAGTCTCGTAACTTTGTCTTACTCTTACCAAGCACCGGGTGCGCTCTTTGCGGAGCAGCTGTTTGCGCTATATATATGTGCTTTTCATTCACTCATTCAACCTACCATACTGCATGTATCCTGAGAATATTAATCCACCACACTGCACTAAACTCTAGGGACATTAACCCACTACACTGCAAATGCATCAATGGGATGCTAAAATACTACAATGCACTGCATCCTAAGAACACTAAGGAGTATATTTATTAAGATTTTGCATTGTTTGCGTCACAAAAGTAAACCAAACCGGCGCAAAGTTTTTTTTCCCATTTACTTTCTAATGCAAAACTTGTTTTGAGCTTGAAATTCACTTAAAGGCAGGGCCTAGCGCTGCTTTACTTAGCGCCAAGGGGGCGTTTCATGGGTGGTGCATGGGCATTCCCAGGCAAACGTCCATCTTTTTTGATGAAAAACTCCATCTACTAAAATAAAAAAGGAGACATGATTTTTCGCACTTTTGAAGCAGGTGCTATCAAGGAGAAATGCTTTTAGTTCTTCTTTCTTTTCTGACTTTGCATCTGTGCTGCACTGTGCAACACATATACAAAGTAAGAAACGTTTTAAAGTTATTGCACGCACAGCATTTTGTACTGGAAGATTACCCTTTGATTACAAAACCTACACTAGACTCACGCAGACACTTTGGGCCTATGGTGCAAAGATGCGTGTGTGGCAGCCTGATTGTGCGCCACTACTAGGGTGAGAGGAAAAGAGTGATATATCCCAGTAAAAATTGTGTTTTCCTGCTCCCTCCTTCTCACGCAATGCAGCTCAGTATTTTTGGCTACTGTGCTGAGTGTGAATTTAGTAGATAGACCCCTAAAGTTCTACATTGCAATGCATCCTTGGGAGACAAATGCTGAATACAATAATCATCAAGATTGCATACTGACTTCTAGTCTTCCCTTTTTTGTAGCAGAGTGTAGGAAAGTGCCACTTTTTGACATGGTCACTCCCAATTTTTGCCTGGTATTTGATGCGCTTTTCACAGAAGTGCACTGGACTCCTGCTATCTAGGTCCCCAGTGTCAGATCTCTTTCCCTAAAACGGTACAATTGTTCCCCAATAGGCAATACCTTTAGCAGCCCTGTAAGTCCCTAGTAGATGGTACCTCTGGCACCTAGGGCATGGGTACTAAAGAGGGTTCCTAAGGGCTGCAGCATGCATTGTACCACCCTCACCACACAAATGCAAACTGCCATTGCAGGCTACTTGACATGGTGCAGACAAAAGTGAAGACATAACATAGTACATGTCCTGTGTGCCATGCCTGAAGACACTACAGGCAATATATGTAAGTCCCCCCTACAGCAGGCCTTACAGCTCTAAGGCAGGGTGCACCATATTGCCTGTGTGAACATATCTGCATGAGCAGATATGACACTGTGAGGTCTAAGTCGATTCATAGACATTGCAAGTGGACAGGGAAGTCATCTTAAGTAAATGTACTAGAGACACAGAAACTCAACAATTGGAAAGATCCCGACTCATCCTGCAGCTGTGCATCCTTCAGAAGCCCAGAAGGCTTGCCAGCACTTCGCCCAGCAGCCTGCATCTCCCTTGGAGTAGAGGAGCTACTCCCCTGCAGTCTGCAGGCACCGACCGTGACCTCCGGTTTAAAGAGGCAGAAGTATATCTATGCAGTAAATGTTATTTCTTCCATAGGAAAGCCTTACAAGTAAAAACGCACTGTTGGTTAACATTGCTAAAACTGTAATAAGTCTATTGCGAAAAAGTACTTAACTCTTTACGAAGTTCTTGGTTCAAAATATATATAAAAATATCTGTTATTCTTCTAAATTAGTGTAGATCTCCTTTTGTGTGTGTGTATCATTTATTGACTCGGTGTGTGCACAAATGTCTAACACTCCTCCCTGATAAGCCTATGGCTGCTCGACAACACTACCCTAGATAGAGCACCTTGGGATTGCTAGAGTAAGCACCTGTCCACTCATAAAGGATACCTGGACTCTGTACATTGTATACCTCTTTTTGGCATACTATATAATGAGCCATCTTCCTACACAGAGGTAATAAAAAATATATGTACAGCGATGAATAATATGACCTCGCTAAAGCATACGGTCTGTCTGCTTCTTAACTAACTGTGGCATGCAGGCCCCACACAGTTTGCTTCCTCTACGAATCTCGAGTGAGTGCGCCCTCATGACCCCATAGCTGCCTCCCCCTTCCGGGGTTGCTGCCTGGGCGCCCAAGCCGATTTCCCTTTAATAAAGCAGCATGTTAAATCGAGATGCTGCTGCCCCTGTGGCCTGAGTGTTTTTTATGTCGATCCCAATCCTGTAGATGCCTCCCCCATCCAGTCCTGCTCCATGAGGTTGGTTTCCTCACGGTTTTTGGATTAGGTTTATGTAGATCTGCAATCCTGCCATTCTGTGCTGAAGTTATATGGGTCCATGACTTGGATCAACCATCTTGACGGCTTCGAACGGATCTTTGATCGCGGCTTGCCGCCGGTCCACGTCTTGGTGTTGCCAGCCTGTCCATTGCTTCAAGTCGACCCCCCCTTCGGGACACCTACTCCCCTCTCGACATGAATGGTCACTGTGGGACACCCCTCTCACCCCCTCGTTCGGACCCGGTCCATAACCATGGTGCTCCGACGCAGTGAATGAGACCGGCACCGGATGTTGTGATTCCGTGATCCCAACCGGTTTGTGGGCTCGTTGACTCTGCCTTTTGTGGGTCCCCTGATGTGCTATCTTCAATTGCCAGTATGCCTGACCTGATCTGTTTTCCAGCCTCTTGACTCAGCCCTCCTCCCACACTACCTTCTATGCTCCATGGGACTTGTTTCTGTGTTATTCTATGCTCTGGTAACCTGATGTAATTATGTAAAGCTGTTTTTCTTACGCCACTCTCATGTAAAGCGCTCTGATACCTCCGGGTCTAGCCAGCGCTATATAAAACGCTTCAAATAAATAAATAAATAAATGAAATAAACACAGTGGTCTCTGGCTTTACCGTTTTTAGGTCTCGACTAGAGAGCACATCCGCTGTCTTGAAGAGACATGATGTGTTTTATCTGTGGGCTTCAGCCCGCCCACAGGCTTCCCATTTGCTCGCTCCATCGTCTTCATTGCCAAGGTTTCATTTTCATGTGATATCATGTGTCCGTATCCATTTAATGTGGCCTCTCTGTCTTGGTTTACTTTTATTTAGCAGATTGGTGGTCATACTTGCAGCTGAATAGCGCAGAATTTCAACAGTTCGAATCGCTTCACTAACTGTGTTATAATTATGACATTGATTATTCATGTTTTAATATTGCCACATGAGTCAACAAACACACATCGCGCATCTGACCATGGAGTCTGGCATTTGAACATTTAAATTGTGATGGTACGTTCCTGCACATTTTAATAGATATAGTGTAGCACTCATTGTTTCCAATTGGATACAGTTTCAAAGGTTTCCATATGGCTTCTGCAGCAGAAGTGGACTTTTCTTGATGTGCTTCAAAGTTTTACTTGAAACAAAGTGCTCTGATTGCGAGGGGGTCATTTTTTAAAGTATCTGACTGTTTATTTACTCACAATATGTGGAATGAAATGGCTGCTTGCATTCACGAACTCCGGGGGCACCCTGGTCCTTAACGCATAGGCCAAGACAGAAACACTTGGGGTCACAATGCGGCAGACCCTCACTTTATCGGATGTTTCCAAAGCACGCGTGGGCCGTTCCTTTTATCACATGGATGCATAAAGGCCACAGCAGGGCAGATGTGAGTCACGTCAGAATATATACAGCATGCGCATTAGCAATTGAACCTTTCCTCATCCGTGAGCTTTTCCTGGTTCTCCTATTGGATGATTCAAAGGGCTAAACAATATGACATGACTGCAGGGAGAGCAAGAGGAGGAGAAGGGAGGCGTCTCTGTTGTGAAGTGTACACTATAAACATCACTGGATAAGTCACCAAAGCATTCAATGTGTTAAACTTTAGTCAGGGAATTCATGTGTCAAAACTTCTCAACCACACAGTGCCTTCTTCTTTGGAGTTTGTCATTCCGCGTGTATATTAACCCCTTGAGTGCCCCGCCCTTTCCCCCTCCTGTGCCGGGCCTTTCATTAGCGGGCGGGGTCCATGACGAGATAGTCTCGTCATGGGCACAGCGCAACCGCGCTCCATGACGAGACTATCTCGTCATGGGCATAGAAGAGGTTAACAGTGAGGTGCTCTCCTTTAAGATGTAGAGCACCCCCTTTTAGCTAGATGTCGCTCCATTCATCCTGCAATATAACCACACTTCCCGAAATGTGCTGAAGTTCTCCGTACGATGTTTACTGTTAGCAATCGGTGCCCTGCCTTCTTGTAGTCAGGGATGCCTGTGTTTTAAGTAGCCTACTTGCCATCTTTCACTAAATTGATGTCCTCCTTTACCTTTAAGTGTGAACGTGTTTAACACCATTTACTTTGATATGTATGTTCGTTTTCAGAGAGGAAAAATGTGGTAAAGGTAAACAGCACAATGTAAAAGTATATGCATGAAATATTCCCACCTGTTTAGGCATGCTAATTACTCCACCTAACCCCCACTAGAGCATCAAGCCGCCAAACTGGTGGGCACACATGCCACCTTTGACAGGGCACTGGAGGCCTCCAGCGAGCATACAACATCTGACCCTCACATACCATGAGGCTTGTGCTGCCCTCCCATGCACACTGTTGAGATGGATTTGCATCATTTTAAGAGCTGTTTGGTTGATTTTATCACAAAATCACATTCATGTTTTATGCACGGGGGAGATTAAGTGACGTGCCCAGAATCACAGGATGTTCAGCCGATGCCAAGACTCGAAGCAACTTCCCCAATTGCTAAGTCAACAGCTCTGCCCTTAATGGCATTGCCATACTTCCGCCTCTGAGCGAAAGCCCTTGGGACAGTTTTACACCTAGCAACATTTGTTGTTTTATTTTCCCTTCGAAGCCAAAACAAATGCCTGGTAAAGTCAATGAACTGCTTTTTATCACAGTCATGCTCAAGGCACAAGTCGGGGGTACACGCAGGTACACGGCGTCCACCCACTATTTTTACATGGTGGAAGCCGTCCCCCCAGCCAAGAAGTTGGTCCTCACAGAAATATGCTGAACTTGCCCCGGTGTAGGACATCGGGACACGTTCAGCAGCGCCTGTACGTTGTCTGCTTTCAATTCCACAACACTCCGTCCAACATTTCCTTTGGTTTTGCTTTGCTCGCCATAAGTTGGCAGGGTATGCTCAGACGTGAGTCCCTTGCTCACTTTGCCACTGGATTCAAGCAAGCCTGGCTGAAGACAGCTGAAATGCCAGAAACCGGTCCTAGGAAGCTTGTTTCCGGTCCAGGGAAGACATGGCTTGGCAGTTCGGGCTGGACTGTTCCCATGAGGCACAGGGTCGGACTGATTTGCATATGGCCATGTGTGAACTGGGGTGGCAGAGTGGGCTAAAGAACGGTGGTGGATTAAACCCAGATCAGTTGACTGGGGGTGAGTGCTTGCAATGTTCAACACTCCGTCCAACATTTCCTTTGGTTTTGCTTTGCTCGCCATAAGTTGGCAGGGTATGCTCAGACGTGAGTCCCTTGCTCACTTTGCCACTGGATTCAAGCAAGCCTGGCTGAAGACAGCTGAAATGCCAGAAACCGGTCCTAGGAAGCTTGTTTCCGGTCCAGGGAAGACATGGCTTGGCAGTTCGGGCTGGACTGTTCCCATGAGGCACAGGGTCGGACTGATTTGCATATGGCCATGTGTGAACTGGGGTGGCAGAGTGGGCTAAAGAACGGTGGTGGATTAAACCCAGATCAGTTGACTGGGGGTGAGTGCTTGCAATGTTCAACACTCCGTCCAACATTTCCTTTGGTTTTGCTTTGCTCGCCATAAGTTGGCAGGGTATGCTCAGACGTGAGTCCCTTGCTCACTTTGCCACTGGATTCAAGCAAGCCTGGCTGAAGACAGCTGAAATGCCAGAAACCGGTCCTAGGAAGCTTGTTTCCGGTCCAGGGAAGACATGGCTTGGCAGTTCGGGCTGGACTGTTCCCATGAGGCACAGGGTCGGACTGATTTGCATATGGCCATGTGTGAACTGGGGTGGCAGAGTGGGCTAAAGAACGGTGGTGGATTAAACCCAGATCAGTTGACTGGGGGTGAGTGCTTGCAATGTTCAACACTCCGTCCAACATTTCCTTTGGTTTTGCTTTGCTCGCCATAAGTTGGCAGGGTATGCTCAGACGTGAGTCCCTTGCTCACTTTGCCACTGGATTCAAGCAAGCCTGGCTGAAGACAGCTGAAATGCCAGAAACCGGTCCTAGGAAGCTTGTTTCCGGTCCAGGGAAGACATGGCTTGGCAGTTCGGGCTGGACTGTTCCCATGAGGCACAGGGTCGGACTGATTTGCATATGGCCATGTGTGAACTGGGGTGGCAGAGTGGGCTAAAGAACGGTGGTGGATTAAACCCAGATCAGTTGACTGGGGGTGAGTGCTTGCAATGTTCAACACTCCGTCCAACATTTCCTTTGGTTTTGCTTTGCTCGCCATAAGTTGGCAGGGTATGCTCAGACGTGAGTCCCTTGCTCACTTTGCCACTGGATTCAAGCAAGCCTGGCTGAAGACAGCTGAAATGCCAGAAACCGGTCCTAGGAAGCTTGTTTCCGGTCCAGGGAAGACATGGCTTGGCAGTTCGGGCTGGACTGTTCCCATGAGGCACAGGGTCGGACTGATTTGCATATGGCCATGTGTGAACTGGGGTGGCAGAGTGGGCTAAAGAACGGTGGTGGATTAAACCCAGATCAGTTGACTGGGGGTGAGTGCTTGCAATGTTCAACACTCCGTCCAACATTTCCTTTGGTTTTGCTTTGCTCGCCATAAGTTGGCAGGGTATGCTCAGACGTGAGTCCCTTGCTCACTTTGCCACTGGATTCAAGCAAGCCTGGCTGAAGACAGCTGAAATGCCAGAAACCGGTCCTAGGAAGCTTGTTTCCGGTCCAGGGAAGACATGGCTTGGCAGTTCGGGCTGGACTGTTCCCATGAGGCACAGGGTCGGACTGATTTGCATATGGCCATGTGTGAACTGGGGTGGCAGAGTGGGCTAAAGAACGGTGGTGGATTAAACCCAGATCAGTTGACTGGGGGTGAGTGCTTGCAATGTTCAACACTCCGTCCAACATTTCCTTTGGTTTTGCTTCAATTCCCAGCAGCAACGTGCAGGTAGCGAGGGAGCTTTTTTATGTTGACCGCCAGTTGGGCCGAATTTGAGGGGCCATCAGGCCTCCTTTTGTTTGAATATCCTGACTGGAGGCGGTATGGAACCTCCCACTTAAATGTAAATGTCACGGAGGGGAAACACAGGCACGCAGCTTGTTATCTCTTCACAGGTACTTAGGAGAGGCATGCTTTTTCCTTTGATCAGTCCCTGTATATAAGAGATGCATGCACTGTAAGAATGTCGGATGGGTTGGTCTGTCCCAGTATTACACAAATTACAATTTCAATAACACTATTTTATTTCTTTTATAGCACTACCCAACCCAATGCAGGGTGTCAAAGCTCTTTACGTAACATACACATTATACATTGACAATATATCATGTACATGTATAAATCAATGTACAGGATGAGTTACATGAGACAGGGTTACAAGGTGTAGGAGTCACATGTCCTTCATAGCTCACTGTGCTATTTTACAAGGATTACAATTTATGAACTGCAGGAAACAAAAGGATCTCTGTGTTTAAAGCAGTAACTCACTTTACAATTTACATAAAATAAAAATCTCTCATCTGCATATTACATGATGCGCTTTGCAGGACACACATTAACCCTATACTACTTTGATACAAATCTAGGACTTCACAAAACTCGGATCTCTCCAACAAATGTTGGATTTACTGGAACCTTTACAGCAGGTGCTTTAACCCAATAAAATATTTTAACATGTAGACTTTGCAACCAATTAATCATAGCAGATCTATTGTCATGATGCTCCTTGTTGCCAATTTCTTTGTGGCAGGGCTTAAAAAAATAAATGTATTAGTTGAGGCCCAGATATTGCGTCGGGATTGCGCCACTTTTTGGGCAAAACCCCGACACCAAATCTCATTTGTTAATGCGCTTAAATTTACTCATGATATACCTGAAAATTATATGTGTGAGCTCTTAATATCTGATGTCACTTCTTGTGATGTCACTTCCTGTGATGTCACATGCAATGTCATGCATTGTGATATCATGCACTGTGATGGCACGCGTAATGATTTCCCTTGCATACTGCCTAACCTGGTTAGTCTTCCAACTTCTTTTTTAGGACTTGCCCTGGTCATGCTGCGAGCTACAAACAAAACCACTTAGAATAATTTCAGCATCAGTGATAACAATCCAAAACAGCCCACTGCTACGTTCACACTAAGTTATTTTAAAAGAAGGATCTTGTCTTTGGTTAAAAACAAAGTTACACAGCTAAAAGAAATTGTCTTATTGGTTTTGCCAATGCTTGTTTTAATTATTGCTTGTGCACTGTGTTTTCTCATCTACCTTAGAAGCCCTCCTGTTTTCCAAGGGGTCAACTCCTATGCTTGCATCCCTGGGTTTACTATGTAATTAAGATACAGAGAGAATGAACACCCAGAGAATTTTCAAGAAATCACGTGACATTTTAAAGTGGGGTTGCATGAGGTCTTAGGCTTCAGTACAGTAACGCTAGAGGGGCAAGACTCAATCAGGACTGGACTGGCCGTAGCGGGCACCGGGCAATCCCCCGGTAGGCCGCACAGGTGGGGGCCGTTTTTGTAATCGGCCCTGTAACAAAATCAGTGGAAAACCGGCCCTGGCAAAGAGCTCGGCGGCACCCCCAACCCCCCGGGGGGCGGCTGAGCACTTTGCCAGGTGTGGTGTTCGGGGTGGTAGACCAAGGGGTGGTGAGGCCTATGGGGGCAGGACACAGAAGGACACAACAACAGGGGTTACTGGAGTGGGCCGAAGACCTCGAGCGGTCTCGCGCCCTTTTATTTATACCGTCGGGCGTGCCCGCCCTCCGGGTGCGTGGGTGCGTGAGTAGCGTGCTGGAACGGGCCGGGTGGCTCCGTTACCACATCCCTCCAATCTTTCAGATACAGAGATCATTTATCGCCAAACCATTCAGTTCTTGTGCACACCACGCAAAGTCTCTCAGTCTCTTACTTGGGGCCGGGTTTGGCCGAAGTCCATACTGCCGGCTCCTGGGAGCGTCTCCTCGGCCTGTACCTCCTGCCCCACAGACACTGGGCACCTCTGTCTCGGCGGAGGGCCCGCTTTCTCGATCGCCCGCCCCGGGCAGTGGGGTTGCGCTCTGCGATGGGCTCGCCGGCGTTCCTGGTGAGCCGCACCCCTCCGGGGCCTCAAACTCTTCCTCCTCCTGGTCGGTCTCGGGGATGCCAGATGTTATTCGTTTGAACCAAGACGCATTTCGCGTTACTGTCCGCGTCCCTCTCCTGGCGGACACCATGGTGCCCCGCACTCCGGTCACTTCCCACACCTCCGGTTCGAACGGGGTACGATACTTCCAATTCGGGTACCGGTCCTTCAGGATGACCCCGTCTCCCACCTGGAGACTCCTCCCCCGGGCTCTCCTCTTCAGACTGGCTTTCTCGTTGGAGGTCCGCCTTCTCCCTTGCGCCGCCTCTTGGTCTAGCGGCGTGGGCAGCCACACATGACTCGCCGGGATATTGTCCCTTGGGGCCTTCTTGAACAGAAGGTGCGCTGGCGCACACCTGGTGGTGCAGTGGGGGGTCCGCCGGTAGGCACTTAGGAACTGCGAGAGGCACTGATCCGCATCTTCGCCTTGCTCGACTCCAATTCTCAGCGCCCGGTTCATCGTGCGCATGAAACGCTCCACCTCCCCATTCGCCTGGGGCCACTGCGGGGTAATCTTCCTGTGTCTGACCCCTCGAGCCGCAAGGTATTCCTGGAACTCTCGCCCTTGGAACGGGGGCCCGTTGTCCGATTGGACTTCCTCAGGCAGGCCCATCATGGCAAATATGCGCTCCAGCGCCGCTCGCACCTGGCTGAACGCCGTTGATGACACTACTTCCACCACCGGGAACTTGGAGTGTGAGTCCACCACCACTAAGGTGTGTCGCCCATCCGGGAACGAACCAAAGTCTATACTCAGCTTGGACCAGGGTTCCAGACAGGGTTCCTCCGTGATCACTGGGTGAGGCGTCGGCTCCCCCCCCGTGATGTTGCACGAGTGACAGCTGCGGATGGCTTCCTCAACCAGCGCGTCCATCCGCGGGAACCACACCTTGCTCCGCAGCCTTGCCTTGGTCTTGGAGATGCCTTGATGCCCTTGGTGTGCCAACCTAACCACCTCTCCTTGGAGACTCATCGGGATGACGAGGGTTGCTCCTCGCAGGACCACGCCGTGCGGCCCCTCGCTGAGTTCACTCCGCGCGTTCCACACCTGCTGTCGATACACTTTCTCCTCTTCGGTGAGGGCCTGCACTCCATCCAGGAAGTTCCGCCAGTGGTGGGTCGCCAGCGTGCGCTTCACCTTCACGAGGCAGTCGTCCAGTTCCGTGGCTTTGCCGATGTCTTCCAACGTGAGTGCCACCGGGCATGCAGCTTGCGACACTAGTCGGACGAACTCCTCCGTCTCCGCCTCATCCGCCTGATCAGGGCGCACCGGCTCAGGGTGTCGGGACAGGAAGTCCGCTGGGTTGCTGGCCCCGGGTCGGAACACGACCTCAAATCGGTACGCTTGTAACTGTACTGCCCACCTCTCGATCCTCGGGGGCCCTAGCCTCGCCGTGCCAGCGAAGAGCGGAACC
The DNA here is from genome assembly GCF_964204655.1 of Triturus cristatus. Taxonomy (NCBI): domain Eukaryota; kingdom Metazoa; phylum Chordata; class Amphibia; order Caudata; family Salamandridae; genus Triturus; species Triturus cristatus. The sequence continues at coordinate 236,290,805 of NC_140581.1, forward strand.
AGGGGCTTGTGGTCGGTGACCACCCGGAAGTCGTGCCCATACAGGTAGAGATGGAAATGTTGGCAGGCCCACTTGATGGCCAGCGCCTCCCGCTCGATCTGCGCGTACCTCATCTCCGTAGCCGTCAGAGCCCTGCTGGCATACGCGGTCGGGACCCATTCTTTCGCCTCCGTCTCCTGCATCAGGACCGCGCCCAGCCCCACGGGGCTCGCGTCCACCACCACCTCTGTCCGCCGGTGGGGCCTGAAGTACGCCATCACCTTGTCATCGATCAGCGCGTCCTTGACCGCTTGGAACGCCATATCTTCCTTGGCCGTCCAGGTCCACGGGTGACCACTCTTCGTGAGAAGCCGGAGCGGCTCCGACAGGGACGCCAGATTGGGAATGAACCGCCCGCGGTAGGTTGCCATCCCCAGGAAGCTCCTGACCTCGGTGGCCGATGTGGGCCGCGGGGCAGCGCGGATCGCTACCGCTTTCTTCGGATCCACTCTCAGGCCTTCCCTCGAGAAGATGTAGCCGAAGAATTCGACTGACTCCTGGTAGAAGGAGCACTTGGCCTCGTGCAGGGTGAGTCCACTATCCGCTAGCCGCTGCAGCGTGTCACGCAGATGCCGATGGTGTTCTTCCAGAGTTCGTGAGAACACCAGAATGTCGTCACTTAGGTTGATGACTCCCTGGAGACCCGAGAGAGTCTCCCGTATGGCGTTTTGGAAAACTTCGGCCGCCAACGAAATCCCGAAGCTCAGCCGCTTATACCTCCGCAGGCCAACGTGGGTGGAGAAGGTGGTTATGTTGCGGCTGTCGGGGTGGAGTTCAAGCTGGTGGTACCCCGCGTTGAGGTCCAATTTCGTGAACCACTGCGCGCCGTTGAGGTCGGCCACAATATCGTCCATGGTGGGCGTGAGGTGTCTTTCGCGCTTGACTGCCTTGTTTGGGAGGCGCATGTCTACACACAGTCGGATGGCGCCGGGCTGCTTGGGTTTGGGCGCCACGACCAGGGGGGACACCCACGGGGTCGGACCCGATACCTTCTCAATCACCCCCAAGTCTTCCAATTTTTGCAACTCCTCTTCTACCTGTGGTCGCAGGAGGAATGGTATTCTCCGGTGACGCAGCGCCATGGACCGGACCGTCGGGTCCACGTGTAGTCTGAACTGCTTTCCGCGTAGGCATCCTAGACCTTGAAACAGCATCGGAAAGTCCTTCAGTATCCCCCTTGCATGCAGCTCGTGCACCTGATTTGCGAAGAATACCAGCGCCAGATCTTCGGCGGTGTGGCAGCTCAGCAGGGTTTCCCCTCTTGCCTTCCGCCACGTGGAAGGTCGTGGCCAACTTCCGGCCTTCGCTGACGACTTCAACGTCGATCACCCCTCGCAGGGACAGTGGCCGGTCACTGTCGTACGTGTAGATGAGGGCTTTGGAGGGTCTCAGGGGTGGGCGTGGCGACAACCTCTCATACTGGCAGCTGTCCATGACGTTCACCAACGCCCCCGTGTCGATGAGAGCACTCACCGGGGACCCGGCCACCAGGATGTCACACATGGGCGGCGGTCTTCTCTTCGTGCCTTCCCGGCCTACGAACGACACGAAGAACACTTCCTCTTCTTCTTCCCCATCTCCCTCGAACTGTGGCGTGGCGTTTTCGCGCAGGGCGGCGGATTCTTCCACCGTCAGTTGGTGTACGCGCGCCGGCGCCCCACGTGGGCCGGAAGCGCCTCCGCGCCCCCTGCGGCTACTCCTGCAGACCTTCGCAAAATGGTTCGCTCGGCCGCACTTCAGACATGTTTGTCCCATGGCGACGCACCGGCCGCCAGGTGGGTGACCTAGGCCGCAGTTGCCACATGTGCTGCCCTGCGGAGCCCTTGCGGCTCCTCGCTGATTGGTCGGTCGCTTCTGCAGCGCGTCCACTCTCTCTTCCTTGATCGCTGGCGGTTTCTGGGCAGCCGCCGGCCGGTTGAGGGCCGCCTCCATTGCATCCGCTCGAGCATTAGACAGCTCGTGAGACCGGCCTAGGACCAGGATGTCGTCGAGGGAGATGCCTGGCTCCCGCAGGATGAGACGCAGCAGCGGGACTGACCTGCACCCTTGAATGAGCTGAGCCCGGATCTCCGCCCTTTGGTCTGGCAGCTCGCAGGACAGGGAGAGTTTCCGCAGGCGTGCATAGAAGACGTCAATGCTCTCATTTTCTTCCTGTCGCGCCTGGCGAAGCTTAAACCACTCGAAATCGGGGTTCGTTTGGGGATCAAAGTGGCGGTTCAGGGCCCTTATGGCGCCCGCATAGTCGTCGTCGTTCCCCCTGTCCGGTAGAGTTTCGAAAAGGTCATACAGTTCTTCGCCCCCGTAGCACATGAGGAGAGATCTCTTGACCGTGTTGTCCGTCTCCCGCACTCCGACAAAGTAGTGCTCCAGCCGTCCGATCCATGAGCGCCACCGCACCGCCGCCGTGGAGGGGTCTGACAGTTCGCTGAACGGCGGCAGCGGGGCCACCGCCCCGTGTCCAGGCGCGGCGGCCGCGGGCTGCGCGGCGGCCGCGGGCAGCGCGGCTGCCTGCTGAGGCGGTTGCGCCGTGCCACTTCCGCTGGCGGCAGGGCCCGACATACTTGGCACCTCTCACTGTGCACGTTCCCCGACCGTGGCTGCTTGGCTGGTATCCAGGCGAGACCTACTTTCCCTCTGCTGGTGCTGCGCGTGGGCGAGACCTGTGCTGCTGATAGTGCTGCCCGTAGGCGAGACCTGCCGGAGCTGCGCGTGGGCGAGACCTGCTGATGGTGCTGCTCATACGCGTAGGCGAGACCTGCTTCCCCACCGATCTGTGTTTTTTTTTTTCCTCTGAACACTTTATTGTCCGTTTCTTCCCCTCAGGCACCGCTGAGGACGCCCCCTGCAGCAACCGGCTGTCGGGGCCTTCACCGGCAGAATCCAAGCCAGCTAAGACACCCAGACGCCCAGGCAGCTCACGAGGGTCGATTTCCCCCTCCGACGGAGCTCACCTGCCAAGGACCGGCTTCAAGTCCTCTAGCGCGAGGACGCGCGCGCGGCGAGGTCCTCCCTGTTCCGCCTCCGCGGAGAGCGCCGGGCACCCCCAGGCAAGTGTGATGAGCGCCGGAGAGGCGAGGCGCGGGTAGGCTCCGCCCTCGTCGCCAATGTGGTGTTCGGGGTGGTAGACCAAGGGGTGGTGAGGCCTATGGGGGCAGGACACAGAAGGACACAACAGCAGGGGTTACTGGAGTGGGCCGAAGACCTCGAGCGGTCTCGCGCCCTTTTATTTATACCGTCGGGCGTGCCCGCCCTCCGGGTGCGTGGGTGCGTGAGTAGCGTGCTGGAACGGGCCGGGTGGCTCCGTTACCACACCAGGGTCGGTTTTGGTTCCCAGTCCGGCCCTGGACTCAATACGTTTATATGTGGAAGCTTTTATATAGTCAAGTGAGTTATCGTTCGCTGAGTCTAAATGCAAGCTGAATAATTTGAAAGTTTGAATGAGCAGATGCCTCATAATAAATAACATAACTTGTGTATTTTGTAAAGTGCACGTTCACCCAGAGGTCTCTTGGCGCTGAATTACCGATGTTCATTGTTACCCAACTCAATGGTACTCATTTTATCGACCTCAGATGGATGAAAGGCTGAGTGGACCCACCGGGATTTTAACTTGTGACCATGAGGTCCAACACAGGCCCCTGCAATAGACCATTAGCCCACTGAGCCACCAGACCCGGCTCATCTTTTCTTCCTTACAGGGTCGATAAACTCACTATCGTTTAATTAGGTAATGCAGTCACCTAACCGTAAAAAACGACGAGCTAGTGGCAAGCAGCTCAGAAAAATGAATAATGAAATCAGAATACACACATTTTTTTAATCAAGATACACAATCAGAAAATTCCTCATTTCCAAATATTTTTTTTAATCCAGTGCATTCTATACAATTCATGTGAAAGAACAGGCATCTATCTCTACATGTGCATAAAATACATGCTAAGCACACGTCATTGAAATGACACCCACACTCAACGGGATCTCGGTCCACGACCTCTTCTACCGGAACAAACATTAACTAGTCTTCACCCAGAAGCTGAGAAGAATTACACCTGTCACGTGCCTCTACTTAAAGGAATCCCCCGTCTTGCACGTGAGTGGGCGATGGAGCGAGGTGTAAAATATGACAACGTGTACAGTTGTGATGCACTGTTCGCCCACGGAAGTGCAAGCTGCAGCAAACTGAAAATGAAAGTCAAGATTGGAGCCTTCGAAACCATGACTCAGCAGGAACGCCACAGGCTTACTTACACAAGCGAACACTTCTGTAGTTTCCCTGTATCACCAGGTTACTCACTGTCTTGAGGGCTGAAAAAAAGCCCAGTGACTGCATTATTTATATAAGGCACGCGCTGCATATAGAACATGTATACATCAGCTGTAAGTCTGGAAAATCCAGTGCTGTTGGTTCTACTCATTTGTTTTTCCAACAGCTACCCTCACCCTTCTGTAGCAGCTTGAGGGGTGGGACTCAGTCAGCTTCATGCCATATTTAATTAAGTTGTGTTATTTGTATACAGGGGCGCTGTAGTGCTTTGCTCTTTCTCAGCTGTGAAAGTACTCAATAAAGTAAGCGTTCACGCCTTGAAGAAAATCTTGGTCAGCAGGTCACAAGTTCCAACACTCAGCCTCCTGTTCAGTACCGTAATTATACCAACAATTTGACCTCATTATACAAAGTGTCCCAGGAGCGCATTGGCCTTTGCACCTTTGGTATTACAGAAGGAGTTGCCGATGCTCGTGCAGCCCTTTCTCTAATTCAGAATTCGCAGGAGCACATTTTGCGGTGCACATTAACGAAGGCGTATTCTCTGCCTTGCATTGGGGTAGTGACCCTCATTTGCATGGGGTGAGGTCGCTTTAAAAAAGGGAGCCCTTTGCCTTTGTGCCCACATCGTATTACAGCATGGGCAAAGAGGCAGGAAAACTGCTGGGAGGCTCGCTGATTGTGCACCACATATTAGATGGCACACAGGTACTACGCCCCCTGAGGGTGCCCCTCAGGTGAGGGTAAGAGGTCCCCAGGTATGCCCCCCAAACAGGTGCAGTTTTCTTGCACCAGAAAGGAACATTGGGGCACTGCCTGCAGGTAAAGGTAGGCCGGTGGCTTCAAACAACCTTTCTGCCTTTCACTAATGCGATGTTCACAGTGCAGGCGTGAATTTGGGCCGCACTGGGATTGTGCATTCTCTGGAGTCAGGCCCAGTGTCACTCACTCACCTAGTTAAGAGTGCATTGTGGCACAGGCAGGAACAGTAAAGTGAGCTCAAATTCAGGACCTGTTATTTACGGCACATGAGTTGAGAGGAGTGTGTAGTCCTTGTATATTTTTAAACAATACTTTTCCAGACGACATCTCGTAAGGAGGCAGGACTGGGCTGCGGTTCCGGGCTTATCGCGGTTTTGAACCTGCGAATGCTCCTATTATATGGCCCACCCTACAATGGTGTGATTGAATGAATTTTTCTACCTGGACTTATCTTGGTTCTGGCTTGTTTCTCTAACGTAAAGCACACCTTGCTCTCATAATAAAGTGGACGAGATCTGACTGCCAGATCTTTCTCTTTTCGTCTCATCCACCACGGATACCCTGACGCTATATGTTAGGAGAGCCTCATAGATGCCCTGAAGAAGTCCATTTGTTTGGACGAAACGCGTCGGCTGTTCATTTCAACTTGAATTGTTTTAACCTTTTGAATAAACAAAGAATTTGAAGAAATATCTTTGGACATGGATTGGAAAATCTGCTGTGTGATTGCTTACCTTTTAGTGGTGCACCCATTGCTTTTGTTTAACATTGTTAATTCCAGTATTGAATTGCACCGTGACAGTGGGTGCGATTACACTGTGCACACGTAAATGTTTGGGTACTTCCTCATACATGTATAATAAATAGGGATAGCAGGTCAGTTGCAATTTCTTTGTAGGGTTCCACTGTCTTATCTTGTATATCTTAATACTGAGAAGGAGCCAGGATTAAAATAGTCTGCGTTAGACAATGCTAGTAACAGGCTTGGTGGATTTCTGGTGATGGGCAGGCTTTGGAGAGTGACGTTTTGGAGCAACTCTGGGGATCCTGATTTTTTAACTTTATTAGCACAACTCGGAATAGCATTGACACATCGGTGTCAAGATATACGATTAATTCAATATAGCACACGCTTTCGAATGAAAAACAAAGTAAATGGTAAAGCCTAACACATAAAGAATACTCCCAATGAGATACCTCAGGGTAATTCAAAAGCAAAAAAAAGAAAGAAAGAAAACATAAGGAAAATATGTGGTCAACACCAATCTCTCATTGGCCATAGCACTTTACATGTCAAAGTACTCAAATAAAACTAACATATATGACCTTTTTTTATATAGAAAAACAGAAATATTACACAACACATATAATGCGGATATCACATGTACAGATTACAATGGCTGCCTAAAATGCAGCTATATTGACATATGATTAGTGAATCAAAGAAATAAACAATATCTGTAAGAAACAATAATAAATACACTCATGGCAGTCCAGATTATTAATGGAAGGTCGACGTTTCAGCCCAACATTAGAATAGACCAGGGCCATCATCAGGACAAAAAGTGTTACAAAAGAAAATAAACATCAAATACAATACAGATACTCCATAAACACAGAACATGTGTGGGGAAATAACACCCTATAGAATAATGCCCCCAATCTTTTGAGGACAAACTCTATTCAGAATGAAAAACCAGCACAAGATAAAATACAAAAGGCTTTGAAAGGGAGAAGGATCATGAAATCCAATTGCCCAAAGCCAGCCTTTAAGGGGTTTTGTGCGTCGTTGTTGTTCCATGGATTCGTTCCAGGCATTTGGTGGAATGAGATTGGTTCTCGTGTGAGCGAGTCGATTAGTTGTCTTGCCACAATTTTTGGAATTCATTGTCTTTCCCCCACTCAATGCTGGACTCAATGGACTAGTATCGCGGCCTACACGATCCTGCTTTCTCAGCCTGTCATTGCACGCTGGCTTTGGGCAACTGGATTTAATGTTCCTTGTCCCTTTCAAAGCCTTTTGTATTTTGTCTTGTGCTGATTTTGCATTTGCTTGCAACACAAGAAGTCTCTTTGTAACCCACGGTGGACATGAGGACATTAGATCAGGTGGGGACAAGTGGGATGGAGGAGGCAGTCACCACATCAGGCTGGCATGGCTGGGATCCTGGGTTTATCCACACTGCACATGCTTTTTCCTGGTTCTAAGGGGCCTCATATTGGTGTTTTGGCCATTGTTTCGGCGAGGTCAGAAGGGAGAGGGGGCCACCCCCCTTCTGGGCCTTGAAGCCATGTTTCAACACTGCAAGGCCCAAAGGACTCTTGATCCTTTAGTGCCACACAATGGCTGCAAGGCCCATGGAAGGGGGCTGTAGTGATGTAAAAGATGATCAGGTCCACGTAGGTTCTTGTAAGAATAGGTATTTATTGAGTAAGATGGTACAAGGTAGTAATTCATAAATATTAGGATAATAAAAATAAGATAAAACCAAAGTAAACCTCACCAGGAGCTGTGACCTTCCAGCTCAGTCCCAAGCTCCCAACTGACTAGAGCTCAGAACCCAACATTCTAATATTTCATCATGAATAATCACATTCCAAATGATGACAGCAGTGAATAAGCTGAGAAACCAACACTACACATCTTTCCCTTTTATACATTTTGCAATTGCAACCAAAACTTAGATGTGAACAAAGCAATTACAAATAATAACAATAAACATATGGAAGAAAAGTAGAAACGGGGTAAGTAAGAATATGAAGAAGGGAGAACATAAATATAAGAACAGTTGAACACAAGAGGTGAAAATGAAGAAAGATTTAAACTGAGAAGAGTCAAGAGAAGTAATGAAGGAAGGTGAATAAAAGGAAGGAATAAGTCAAAAGACAAAAGGGAAGCAAAGCAAAGAATGGAGATAAAAGGATGGAAAATAAGAAACACAACACATCCTCTCTTCCAAGGACAAAGAGAAAGAGATGATACAAAAGTGGACACCGAACACAAAGTTCAAGGTATCGCCAAACACACTAATTGGCCAGACTGGTTTAAATGTGAACCAACGAATAAAGTAGTGAAAGGTAGAACCACACAAAGAATATACATGAACAAAGGAAGTGCACCACAGGAGAAAACAATTATAAACTCCAGTAATATTAAGAAGAAAGGTGAAAATTAACACCTAATAGGAGCACGAACAGAGGAAAACCTCAATTGCCAGTAAGAATAATGAATTCAGAATCAAACCTTTAAAAAAGGCGGGGAGAACCTGTATAATAATCACATAAAAGCGTTCCGTGCACAGAACATTCAAAACTCATACGTAATGAATACGATAATAATGAAATTTCATGTAGCGTACGTCTACGCATAAGAAAATGTTTGGAAGCAATAAAACCTTTGCGCAAAGGAGAAAACAATAACAATCATAGAGCTCATGAAAATCATAAAAAGGTTTAGTGCACTGAATCTGAAGGCTCACGTCAGCAATCAACATTTTAAACTTTAGTGCACTGACCTGAAGGCTGACGTCAGCAATCAATATTTTAAACCGGTGAATGTAGACAAGGAACGTCCACTTATAAAAATACAGAAATATGAAATATTTCATTAAGTAAATGAATAGCAGAAATAATGCCAGCAATTACCATTTTATACCAGTAAATGTAGACAAGGAGCGTCCACTTATAAAAATACAGAAATATGAAGTATTTCATTAAGTAAATGAACAGCAGAAACAGCATCAGCAATTAACACTTTAAACCGGTAAATGTAGAAAACATACGTACAGAAATATGAAATAATTAAGTAATTTCTATAGCAGAACTGCGAAATACATCATAAAATTGATATTAGATCAAGCATTTAACATTAAAAAAAAAATTAACGTAACTAAAGAAGTGGTTATAATTTATACCTACTGCATATTTCAATCATATTAAATGGAAAAGCAGCTAGGACAGCAAAACAGGGCATTGAATCATAAAATGAAATTATAAACAAGCAATAAACCTTGAATAATTAACGTAATTAAAGAACTGGTAATTATACCTGCTGCAACGTAAAATCAATATTTCATATAAAATTATAAAAGGTATAACAATACAGTGCACACAATAAACATTAGTACAAATCACGGCGTATCATAAATCAAACATACTGAAACAGAAACTGGTGAGGGAATTCGCACCTAAAATGTGATAATTGATAGGAGAAAACAATAAACTAAAATAAGTAAAGTGGTCACCGTTGTCAATTGTTAGAAGAAAACAATTGTAATGTTGTTATCCTCTTTTCTCTATTTCTACTCTTTGCCCTTTGTCTCTTTCCTTTGCTCTTTCTCTCATTCTATATTCTAGAATCCACCTTAGTGTCTTTCCCATCTCGGAGCTCCTGCATGAACAGGCTGTTACGTGTGGGTCCTGATACTTTGTATCTTTACTTAATCTTCCACAAAAAAGAAGCTTCATTTCTAAAGACCGCCTACTCTGATTTCCTTCGCCGGTACATAATTGGTACCAGAAGTGGGGTAGAGAAATGTTTACATCTTTCCCTTCCCACCAACGGACATCGGCTACAACGGACATCGGCTACATTGTTGCGGTAATCCTGTTTCCTGCAGCCATTTCCTGGACTAAGCTCTTTCAATTGCTTAAAAGGATTCAATTGCTTGAGAGAACCCACAAGCTGTCAGGTCTGTTTATTTTTACATTTTCCTTTGACGGCATTTCTGCTTGGCCTCAACCGTCATTTGCCTGCTCGAGCCAGCGCGATTTCTTTGTGCGGGTGTTGCTATGTTACGCTTTGCATTCCAGGCGTCGGCGTTCCTAGCAACCAACGCGTCTCTTCTTTCTCCAGCGTTAATTGCCTGCTCGAGCCAGCGTCATTTGCTTGTGCGCGCGTTGCTTTGTTACGCTCTGCATTCCAGGCGTCAGCGTTCCTAGCAACCAACGCGTCTCTTCATTCGCCAGCGCTATTTGCCTACTCGAGCCAGCGTCATTTGCTTGTGCGCGTGTTGCTTTATTACGCTCTGCAGTCCAGCATCAACGTTTCCTAGCAACCAACGCGTCTTTTCTCCAGCACTCTAAACGGATCTGCTTTATGATGTTTAAGCTTTATTACATCAGCATCTCAATTGTAACCAATACAGACTAATTATCTCAACATTCTACCTTTTTGGAATCCTGTTTGCAGCTAATTTTTACTATTTTCCATTGTGTGGTCATCTTCATTCCATGCTGCATTGTCACTCCAGTGTTTATGACTTTTCTTTCTAAGCATTTTGCTTGTCAATCCATTTTATTATTTTAAACAAAGAAAAGAAAATTATTATTTCTTTTATTTTTAAATCTTCAAGGAACTATGTCATCTTCTGACAACGCTTTACATCCTCCACCATTTCTGCAAAAACCAGACAAACCAGAAATAGTATGGAAACAATGGATTCATATTTTTGAAAATTATCTTATCACCATTGATGGAGCAGAATATTCTCCTGCAAGAAAAAATGCCCTCCTCTATAATCATTTGGGTATTGCTGTACAATTTCTTTTGATAACCTACTTCCTTTTCCACGACCTTCTGGTGATGGTGCCTGGAATGTTTATATTGAATCTAAAGAAAGACTTAAAAAACAGTTTTCAGATTAACCTAACGTCCTTTTGGAAAGGCACAGTTTCTTTAAAAGAAAACAAGCCAGCGATGAATCAGTTGAAGAATATGTGGCTGCCCTTCGAGTTCTTGCTTCCACCTGCGATTTCGAAAACTATACAGACATTTCCATCAGAGATCAGCTTGTCTTCAATTGTTTCTCAAAAACAAATGCAAGAGTGTCTTTTAACTTGTCGTAACCCTTCTCTTTCAGAGGTTACTGATATCGGGAAAAGTATTGAATGTTCAATAATTTCTTCCCAAGCATTATCAGGTCAAGAGGGTCATTCTCTTATTTCTTATGTTTCGGATAATTCAGAATTTTCCTCTTCCATTTCTGCCATCAAAATTAACAAAGATGTTAAACGCAGTTTTTGTTTCCGCTGTGGTTCTAAAACCCATATTGCGAATTTTCCCTCTTGCCCTCCCTTGGGAAAGAAATGTGGTAAATGTAAAAGAACAGGTCATTTTCAGGAATTTTGCAAATCTTGACGTATGTTTCCTAATGTTAGGATTCACAATGTAGAATTACAATCTCCTTCCACCTCAACCTCTGTTTCGTCTATCTCTGACTGCACTAATACATTTTCTAATCTTCTTTTCCATAGATGAACCTTTCAATTCCATTGAATATGAACGTCCCCTCTGCCAGGCTTTCATTAATAACAAACCTTTACAAGTTATGGCTGATTCCGTAGCTCCCATTACTGTGTTGTCTGATACCACCTTCTATAATGTTTGGGGTTATTATATTACCCTTCAAGCTCCTGACATCTCTCCTAAAGTATTTGGTGAGAAAGATATTGATCTTCTGGGTTTCTTTGTTTGGCTCTTTGCAAATTCTGGGAAGATCCACTGAAACAAAAATGTATGTTGCAGTCAGAGGCAGATATTTGGTAGGTTGGAGAGATCTAGCCAGATTAGGTATTATTTTAAAACCTGGTCATAAAAATCATATTATTCTAGGAGATGCTCCTATTCTTGCTATTGACAACAGTCATTTTGATAATTCTAATCCAATTGATTTACTTAAAAAAAAATTCCTTCTGTTTTCAGCAACAACATTGTTACCATCAAAGGTTTTGAACATTTCATTAGGCTTAAGGCCAATGCTACACCCTCACTCACAAGGTCAGACCTGTTCCCATTAGTGTCAAACCTGATCTTAAAAAACAATTAGAAAAGCTTACCAAGGATGGCATTATTACTAAAACTGACTCATCTGAATGGGTATCTCCCATTGTTCAAAGGTTGAAAAAAGGAAGCATAATCAGGTACAAAGTGAGCATAGTAGTCGCAAAGACCTAAAAAAGACCTAAAAAAGATCTAAAGGCATCTTTGTCAGACGGAGGTGGAGCCTTGACAATAGCTTCCACATTGCAGAATTTTGGTTTATTCTCTTCCGGAGTGATGGTATGACCTAAATAGTCGATTTGTTCAACCAAAAATTTAAATTTTTCAGGTTGGATAGTAACACCTCTGGAATTCAGCAGTGAATAAGCTGGAAAACCAACACTATAGGGGCCCTCTTCTGGGCCGTAGAGAGCTACACCATGACTGTGAGACCCACTTCCCCTGTGCCTCGCTGTGACAGTATAGTGCTCCAAGGCCCTGGTTAGGTGGCCACCAGCCCCCTCTCTAGGTCTCTTGGACCCCTCAGCACTGGACCATGCCTGTTAGAGCCCTAGGGCAGCGAGGTGCACTCTACCCTAGGCCTCCCAGCGCAACACCATGTTTGCGAGACCTAGGAGAAGCAGTGTACCCCTAAACCTAGAGCGCTAAACTCTCCACTAGCCCTCGTAGTGCTACACCGTGGCTGCAAGGCCCAAGGGAGGACCTCCTTCCACCCCCCCCCCCCAGCCACACAGTGCTACAACATGCCTGTGAGGCCCAGGAGAATTTATCTACGGCCTAGAGGTGGGCGAGCCAGTAGCTTAACAAGGAGAGCTGAGCCAAGGGTCTGGCTTGGCTCTGAGAGCCTGTGCACAAGCCAAGCCATATGTTTGACATGTAATTCGTGCAACACACATCATGTAAAATATGACAGAGTTTCTTAAATAAATAAATAATATGCAGAGCGTTTCACATTAGTAAACCAGAAAGACATTTATCAAAAGTAATAGTTTTTGAACATGAACTTAGTCGTCACCCTGCCCTGCGGTGACGACAATGCCATTAATGAACTAAGAGAAGGGCCAATGGAATTAAGCGGCACAGGAGGGTCAAATAGAGTAGACAAAATTATGAGTCAAGAAAAAAGAAATTATGCAGCATAATGCAGCACATTATTTGACAGTATTACTTAATTATTTTGTCATTGTTACATGTTAGCACTTTCTGGGCAAAGATTTCACCTCATCAGGACCGGTTTCATACCTAAATACAGCAATAAGCAACAGAAGGGTGACCAGCCAACCTCTGCGAAGGGCCGTCCACTGCATGGCAACACGTCAGCGCGTGTTTTGTATCTTTGGATTCGTTTGAGCTAAAAGCAACATTTTTTGTTAACATCTTCAGAATATGCAGTAGATGATAGATTATGTGGTAAAAGTGGCAAATCCATTATTATACCCAAAATGCCACAACCGTAAAAAATGCATAACGTCAGTGTGCCAGACTAAGAGTCAAGTGGCCATGTGCACACTCTCTTTGGCCTAGATTCTTATTATTTACAGAGTAACATTATAGTCTATTTAGTCAAACAAGAGCGTTTTTTGTAGAGCACACATCCTGAACTCCTAAATTTCAAGATACTCTCCGGTGAAAAAGAAGAGAAAGGAGGCACAGTGAAATAAAATATATTGGAATAGGCTACAGATTTTTAGCTCAAGTGTTTTAAGCCACACCCTTAATTACATCAGTCACTCCCCTATGAGCGACCCCCCAGTTTTTTATCCCACTTAAAGACCTGCTCAAGCCGATAGTGGCTCACCCACCTCTACCACTGCCCTGCGCATAATGTCATATCAGCTCATAATGCTGTGGCTTCCTACTTCAGATGTTAGTACTACTGCCCTGTGTATAATGTCTTAGGAGTCTAGAGTGCTGTGGTGTCCAGCTTCAGATGTTAGTACTACTGCCCTGTGCATAAAGTCATATGAGTCTAGAGTACTGCGGTTTCCGGCTTCAGATAGCAGCACCACTGCCATATGCGTTAGGTCATATGAGATCATAATGCTGCAGCTTCTGACTACAGCTGGCAGCACTACTTCCTCATGCTTAAGTCCTTATGACATTGATACAGCGCGCAGCCGGAAAAATAGAGAGCAAATATCCCTACTCCGTCACAGACCCGACGTCACGCGAGCTCATTCACACACACATTCATTGGTGGGGCCCATAACATCAACACTCACACGTCTCTGACACACGAGTCTGCACACAGGAGGGATGATGATATCGCGCTGGACATGTGGGGAGGTACCTTATAACCTATAGGGAAGGAAAAGTTATTTTACAGAATATACATTAACATTCACCACCTATAGATTCCTAATCCCAAACATCAAGGCACTCCACCCACTTGGTTGACGGACCAATTAGTTGGATTGGTTGATGGTGATTTAGAACCAGCTAAAACACATTTTAAGACTCAGAATCCTTTATTTTCAAACCACAAACTCATAATTTATGTTAATTAATATTTGTTTATTTGAATTTTTGTTGCAATTAATATTAGCATTTGTTTCATCAAAAGTTTAGAATTTTCTAGATCAGTCAATTCAAATCGCAGGACATTATATTTACCTATTCTGGCTATCTGGATTTTCTCTAATTCATTGGTTCTGCATAACCGAATTAGCCGTTAAATTGTCCAAATAAGCAGGCCAAAGCTTAAGGTCCAAAAGTTCTTTGCTCAGCACGTGACAGTCCCAAAGATCGCCAAAGGACCAGAAGTCGTGCAAGCATCAGTTGTCGCCTGTGGGGTCAAAGAGGGTATGCAGTCATAGTAACCGCTGTATGCCTAGCCCCTCCCTGTTCTACTACTCTTTTTATCATAAATTTCGGGATAGCATGAAACATTTTTAGGCGGAGAAAGTCTGTGATGATCGAAAACGTCCGATATTTGTTCATTATGATTTCTCATGGATTTTGCTGTTTCACTCCCGGAGATGACATAGTCCTTATGTAACAATATTTCTTGGTTTACTTGTATGATTCAATTAATCATTTTAAACCGGTTTTTACTGTCCGAGGTTTTGGCAGTCCACCAAGAGCCTATCCTTGACAGAGGATATGGTGTACAGGGTTCGTTAGGAAGTTCACGGAGCCATCCGAGTCTGTGCAGTAGGTATCGCGCTCACGAGACGGTGGCCACTTCTGAACTCGATTTCCGCCGCCATTTTGTGGTAGGCCCAAATGCTAACTTAAGCGAAACAAACACAAAAGAATAATTAATACAAATAAAGGATGCTTCTAATGGTATACCCTCACTAATCCCTTTATGTATTAGTAATTTCCTAGCTTATAGCGACATTTAAAGCGATAATATTTACCCATTTGGATCCAACCTAGAATGCAAACATCACATAAGCAATATAAATCATGCGATATTTAATTACCACATATACTACTATTAATATGCGTACGTATTTTAGTTATTTGAGTTATTTTGCCATGTAAATAGCAATTTCCCACGTATAATTTGTGTATGCAAAGGTTGAGTTAGTTTCACACAGCAAACCGATAGTAAAATTATAACCAGTAGGTTATATAGTTAATCTTTACATGCAAATAGAGGAGGTATACACAATTTTGCTCTACCTGCTCCATCAATATCATAGTGCTGCAGCTTTCCTGGTTTGAGTTGCACTACCACTGCTCCAAGTTAGACTGCAGCATTACTCCCCGTTCATGCTGTATGCTCCCATTGCCCATTGCTGCTGTACTACTACCCTACTACCCTATGCAAACTGCCCTACAACTTTATGAAGATGCATTTTCATAGCCTGGACTTTAGATATTGGGGCTCATTTACAAGCCTTTGCGCCACTGTTGTGGCATTTTTAACATGGTAAAAGTGACGTACGGGTGGCGCAAGGGGCTGGTAAATATGCCCCGTTGTCTTTAAAGCCCTGGAAAGTTAGTAGTTGTGTTGCGCCACTATTGGTCTTTGCAGAGATCCACTCTGCCTGTGATGAGAAGGACCTTCTTTGCAGAGCACTTTACCCCTGAAACCTGCTCTACTGGACAGAATTCACTTTACCACAATTTTTTAATGGCACACATTTCTTGTAGTGTTTTATTATCTGAACTTTTATGATCAACTGTAGTTTCTGGACAGCATAAGTTTTTAGATAATGTTGTTATCCGGTTTTTGTTTTCTAAATATTCTTTTTTGCAAAGGTTTGAATTAATCATGCAAATAAATACATTTGAATTTGACCTTCTTGGTAGTATGGTGCAACTAGACAAGGCACAGTAACAGAGTCAAACCCATATATATCACCCATATATTACAAGACGGTCGTATTGTTCATGGAAGGATCACCCCATAAAGAAGAGAAGGCTATCAACACAAACAAGCTGGTGGGTTGATTTTATGCTTTGCATCCTGGATGTCATAGGTTACCTAATCCTTTCATCTTGCCCCGGTTGATGAAATGAGTACCACTGAGTGACATGATGAAATCGATTATTTTTAAACCCAGCAATAGTTTGGTTGGTGGCACATGCAATGCAATCATCCTTGATGTGTGATGTCCCGAATCAGGTGTGATAGTTGGTTAGTGCAAGTAATAATGTCCTGTCTAGTATCAGCTCACATTGATACAGCGTTTTGCAAACCTAAATATATACTTTTATGAACGGGACCCAAATCATAATAAGTTCCTTCCACACTGCATGAGTAATTACCACTTACTAATGGCTCATCTCTACTGACTAGTGGATCTTTGTAAGAAGGTAGTGATTGCTTATTAATAATACACTATGAATTAATACAATACCATAATAACAACAGACACCTTTTGGTAAAGTTAATGATTTTTATCTAAATAATGAAAATGCTCAAGGAAATACAAATACAGCTCAAACCCGAGTTATTCATATGAAGAACATACAATAAACAGTTTACATCTCAAGATCAGCACTTTGAAGGAGTGGGTAGGCAGAGAGACAAAAGAAGAGAAACATTTGGAAATTATTATGCAAATCAGAATTCATGCATAATTTACCTATCACCCAAGATTCTAGAAATACAAACGCTACCCTCTGGCCATGAGAGTAAGCAAGGCACTTCAAAGAGATTTAAAGTGCAAAGTTATAAGAGTCAGGATCAGCAGATCATCAGCCAGCCCTCAAAAATAGGAAACCGCATCACAGCTCTCTCCTCTCGCAAAGTTAGGAAAACGCAGACAAATCCCTCCTACTTTCGAGGTGTAGATATACTCTAAATTCTCACAAGTCCAACGCCTACTCTATCCATCCCACCCAACTATGGATTCTAATTGGCTAAAACAAGGGGTGTCTCAGTCACACCACTCCGGATAAGGTCCATTTTTCAAACACACTATTGTTCATAAAAGCTACGTCATTTGCAGGCCTCAGTATCTCCTTTTTCCGCAGCATGCCCATATTTCATGTAACAAATTGTGTACATGTCCGCTTCCAGTGGAACTCTGCTGTAAAAAGTATTCATTGTCTTCCTCTGCGCAACCTTGGCCATCATCGAAGACACGCAAAGAGCTGATTACATTTTGCTGCATTACTTTTCCCCACACCACTGTTCTGAATCTTCGAACTGCTTCCGAGGCCTTTTCTCTATATCAGAATTAAACCCTTTACCATCTTTCTAAGAAAGACAAAATATAACGTAAATATAATTTCCACACAAGTCTTTATTCCCAATAGGGTTTTTGCAAAGCATTATTAATGTTACACATAAAGTCAAAGCATTATGTAAATTATAAGTCGCAGTCTTTAGGGGCCAGATGTAGGTAAATCTGAAATACCGATTTCTTAATAGCGAATTTTACCGATTCGCTATTAAGAAATCGGTATTTCCTATGTAGGTAAAGATTCGGTAAAAAATACAGAATCCTTAATATTCCTTATTTACCGAATCGGTAATTGAGATTCAGTAATAAGGAAAACCTACCCATTCATTTCTATGGGCTTGGAGGCCCATAGGAATGAATGTGAAGACACTCACTATTAGCGATTCGGTACTACCGAATCGCTAATAGCGGCAGCACTTTCACGGGTGCCAGGGTGTCAAAAGGACACCCTGTTGCACCCCTGAAATGTGCATGTGTGCACATGTGCACCCCTGAAATGTGCATGTGTGCACATGTGGCGCACATACATGCCCTAAGGGCATGAATGTGTGCCACATGGCACTTAACAAAAAACGAAAAAGTGATTTTTTTAAAGGAAATCGGTAATTAACACCAACTTGAAGTTGGTGGTAATTACCGATTTCTTAAGGCTCAAAAGCACTCTTTAATGTACTTCCTACATTGCATTTAAGGAATCGGTATTACCGATTCCTTAAATGCAAGAGCAATAAGGAATCGGTATTTACCGATTCCTTATTTACCGATTTCTTACCTACATTAGGAAAGGCTAAATACCAGTCGGTAACGCTGAAATTTACCGAATTTCGGTGTTACCGACTGGTATTTAGCCACTTACATCTGGCCCTTAGTCATTAGTTTCTGTATTAGTCATGCACAGGCTTGTGGCCTACTCCAAACACGCCTCCCCTTTTTGCATAAGAATGCGCAGTTTAATTCCAACGCGGTCAGTAACATGCAGTCAACATTTTTAGATGACTATTTCACTAAATGTTACTTCGCAAAAACCCTGCTCCATCAACATTCTTTTGCATTATACTTCTTCTAGTTTAACTTTTCTATTATTTGAATGCACTTTGTACTGTTTTGCATTTTTCCACAAATGCTTGGCCTGCCTACGAGGGCAGACCACACAAGCAGCAGTGTCGCTGGTAGAAGCAAATGGACCCGTGGATGTACTGGGTGGTTGCCGGCGTCTGTGGCCCTTTCTCCATCTCCCTGGGCTTCTTTGCAACAGATACAGAGAGGGCTTCAGGAAAGAAAGAGAGAGAAATCAGAGAGTGAGGGGAGAGAGCAGGGGGAGAGACGGGAAAGAAGGACAAAGAAAGTATTTATAGATGAAAAGAGATCAAGAATGAGGAGAAGAAAGGAGAAGGTGCTAATCGTCACATCGTTATCCAGAAAAGTGAGCTTAGAAGTCCTTTAAGAGCATATATCATGTGACCTCCAGTGTCACCATGATGCAAGCATATGAACACTTTAAGAGCAAGTTCCTGATGTGCAGGTGGAGATGTACCTTTAAATGCACCTTAGGGATGAAGAAACGATTCTCTTGTGCGCAGCTATGACAACAAGGTTTATTTTATTTATTTATTTTTGCAGTTTTGTATAGCGCGAACAAGACCTTTACAGGTATCAGAGCGCTTTACAGTACAGAGATAACGACATAGAAAACATATGAGTATCGTGACCTAGGAGAAGAAAATAACGTTTCGCATACATTAGTGTCACATAGTTACAAGGGAGAATCAAAGAGTCATGTGAATTTGGCTAGAAGAATAGATTTCACTTCTTTTTTGAAAAAAGCAGCCGATGGGTTAAGGTTAATTGCACTTCTCCTGGCTTCACTGCAAGTACCACTGGCCCAGACCTTGGCTGTACTCCTCTGGCCCTCCTGCAGGTTCTTTGCCCACAAAGCACTTATATCTGAGATTCCATCCCTCCCCTGGTCCTCGCAGCCATGATCCAGAGCTGAACGCCCAAGGAGGGAGGGGGAAATACTCTGGAACCACCTAATTGTAAGCGTTTGCTAATAATTAGTATTAGAACCTTTGAAGGCTGCAGCAATGGTTGATAGATGTCTTGTAGCCACAGCTCAGGGCACGTGCCATTGCCTTTTCACTTACATATCAAAGAATGCTGCTAGTTTCACATTTAACAATGCAAGTTGCTAATCACTGTCAGAAAAATCCCTAAATAATAATTCTTTGTTTGTACAACATTCTGCCGCCCTTTCCTAGATCTGACTTGTCCTTTATAATCTTTCAAATAAAAAGTTAAATGTTTCAGAACTCAGGTTTACACACTCGTTCCTATGGTGTAACAGTGACATGAGTAATACCTCCAACAGAAATCATGCCATTTCAGCTGTTTTGTTTGCTTTCAGATCTTTCTTCCTAAAAAAATCTTATGCACCACCTATCTTATCTTGCACCGGATGTCTCGGAATTCTAATCCTTTCTGGCTCCCCTTCAGAGTATCCTACATGCTGCAGGAACTATGCCCACACCTCTCTTGCCTGATGGCACTCCACAGGCTCCACTTGCAAGTCCGCACCACCTTCCACAGCTGCCTCACCCACAAGTCCATCGTGACCGGCATCTCTGCTTACTTGGGTGACAAGCTCACCATCTCCGGTGGCGCTCCGCACACCTGCAGCCAGAACCCCTTCAGTGGGGAGACAAAGAAAAAAACACAAGACAAAAGGCATTCTCCATCTGTGCACTGAGGATCTGGAGTGATATCCTTGTATCCACCTGGGCAGCTCCAATTTAGGTAACAGCTGAATACTCACCTCTTCAAAGAACACTACTCCAGTTCTGTAACAGCCAGAAAACCAGCTACCCATTGTGACACTTAGGGGAATATTATCAAGCATGGGATTTATGTAGTGCAAACTGAATAGAAAGGCAGTATAGAGCTGCATAGGGTCAAAGGCAAAGACAACATGGGGCATATTATCAAGAAACGGCGTTAAAATTATCGCCGCTTTAGCTGGAGAAAACTGCCGCTAAAGCGGCGACAATGGACTTGATAATATGCCGCAGAGAATTCCAATAGAAGCCCATGTTGACACCAGAACATGGGCTTCTATGGGAATTCTCAAGGGCATATTATCAAGCCATTATCGCTGCTTTAGCGGCAGTTTTCTGCCGCTAAAGTGGCGATAATTTTAACGCCGTTTCTTGGTAATATGCCCCATGTTGTCTTTGCCTTTGACCCTGTGCAGCGCTATACTGCCTTACTGTTCAGTTTGCACTACATAAATCCCATATAAACACATATTAACGTACTAATCTAGAAAAAAATAATTAACATTGGCATAAAGGTATAGGTTTGGGAGAAACCTGGGCCAAGCTTTTCCAACCATGTGACTAATATAACGTATTTCCACTTAATACACCTTTTAAAATGTATATTGAGGGTGTTATTTATGTTTTTATTGTTTTACTGATCTCCACATCAGGAAAGGGGCTTCTTGCAAAGTCGCTTCAACAATGCAGAGGATTAATAGCCCATTAAAGGCACTTCCTGTGATGTCACGTCACATGCAAATTAGAGGGGCCTTTCACATACCGTTTCTGCCCAGGGCCCCCAAAATCCTAGAACTGGCCCTGTTATTGGTACCATCAGTAAATGAAGAGGGCGAACTGCTGCTGGTAATGAATAATTCTCCACTTCGAAGGCACCGGTAGAGAATGTTGCCTCTCAGAGTCTGCCTCTAATCCCGCCCTCAGTGGGAAGGGCTGCTTGCCAATGGTTGCTTTAGCAAAGGTTTAGAGGCAGGGTCTGAGAGTAGCTGCACCCTGGGAATACCAGTCAGGTGTATAGTTTAAAGAAGGCCTGGGAGGGCTGGAGAAGGGAAGAGTGTATGAAAGAGGCTGGAGGTGGAACCCTCACTTCGAAGGTCAGTGAAAAGTTCCTGCTGGCCCCACCCCGCAAACACACCCTTTTAAGAACTGATGCTTATGGACAGGAAAAAGGGAATGGAATGAATGGTGATGGAGATGAGCTGGCCTCTTATGTGGTTTCACTAAATTAGTCTGCCCTAAGGCTTAATATTCTTCTGAGTTTGGAAGGGTTCATCGCCAATGTTATATATTTTTTTGTTTGCACCCCAAAGAAAGGCAGAAAAAGTATTCTTTAAAAAAAAATAGTGTGATCAATTTTTAAATCCCATATTTTTCAGTCTACATGTTTAAACTGCAGCAGCGCAGCACGCATTTTGCAGTCGGTTGGAGGAGTGCAAATCACTCAGTCACAAGAAAACCTCAAAAGATGTGGACAGGGGTCGTTGCAACAAACACTAAGATTTGGAACGATGTAGGACGTGGGGTTGGTCAGTAGTTTTCTCCCACAAAAGGGGAACCCTAACTCTGTGCCTCTGGAAGGGTGTTATATCTGATTTTTAGGTCTCGCCTGGCAATAGTAGCGCATGCGAGTGCCTTTTGTAATCAATTCTCCCAAACGTTTGCATGCACGCGTCTGCATGGACAAAGATGGCTGCTCTTGCCATTTTTCTAAAGCAAACAGCATGCGCGTGTCCGTAAGGACTGTGGACAGTCCGACGCCATTTTGCATTTTGGTGTCATAGCAATGGAAATGCCGCTTCCTGTACGCAGCTTGCCGAAGTTTGATGAGTTTAGCATGGCCTTCGCGTGATCGCTTTCACTTTCGCGATCGCTTTTACTTTCACGGCTGCTTGGTTTTTTCACGGCTGCTTGGTTTTTTTCCCATCAACCTCTCCTCCTGCTGGCTGCCTCCTCATCAGCTCACTTTCCTCCGTCTTTCGCAGCGTCCTTCCCTTTCTGTCTCTTTCCATCCAGCTGCTGATGGGCAAGGGCCCCTCCTACCCTCTGCGTAGGCCCCTTCCCTCCTCAACCACGCCCCGCTCTCCCCTCCACAGCCCCTCCCTCCCGGTGGTCACCCAGTGCAGTGTGGCCATTCCTCATAGCCTGCCCCTAAGTGTTACCCTGAACCCTGGTGCCTCCGGCTCCCTCTGACTCCACCGTCCCTATGCCCAGGAGCCGCCTCCCATCTACCCTGGGTCACCATGGCTTCGCCCGTGCCCTTGCTCCTGGCTCTCGCCTGCCTCGCTCAGGTCTGGAGAGGTAAGCAGAAGTGGGGTGCAGCATGGCACGGGCTGCTGGGCTGGGCAGTGTCTCTAGGGTGCAGCGGGGACGGGGGCTCTGAGCTGAGCCGGGACAGGGCTCGGACTTTCCCGCAGCCAGTACGGAGAATCCCCTCTGACACCCACACCTCAGCCCGCAATAGTGTGCCTGCAGGGTCGTGGTGGGAGAACACAGTGGTGTGCCGGTCACAGCTGGGTGTGCGCCTCAGATGTGTTTCTGCATTACTTGTTGCCAGGCGAGAGGAAGAGTAAACTAGTGGGACTTCATTAGAAAGCAAATTAAAAATAGCGGTACTTCTTTAAATGCCCCGTTATTCTCTGCTGCGGGTTGGCCATTTGTTTAAACTCATACCTGCAAACAATTGCCGCTCAGTACTCGAGGTTCAAAACATACATCCAATATTTGATGACACCCAAGAGCGGTAATTTGTGACAGGTAGAGTTGTATATGGTCACTGACTTGCATTGTAATAACTTATCATCTAAGTTGTAGGTAGTACACGAAGGTGGCATTCTGGGTTTTTAAAACACTTACATTGCACTAGCTGATAGTGTAAAGTATACCCGATTTTAAATCTCAGAATGTATTGTTTTTAGGCCACATTGACTTAATGTTAACAGCCGCATTATTAATTTTTCTTTCTACCGTACTATTAGTGTTGATATTATCTGTATATTCAGTGCAAGGTGCCTTTGCAATAATTCTACAATTGGACACGATATCTAAGAAGTGACTGCTTTACTCTGATGAAGAAATCACATTGTTTTTGTGCGTCCGAATGTGATTTCTGATGGTCCAAATTAAAGTATCCAATCTCTATAGAATTAGTAGTCCCCCAGGCCAACACATGGCTGCGTTAAAACCTTTCACTGTCATGGATACCACGTATGAGTCACTTCCTTACATGGGCGCAGTTATACCTACACTCGACATGACTACTCATGAGGCATGCCGTCTTGATGGGTGCATCAGTGTACATACTATAATTAAAAAAAATATATAAATATTGTTCAAAGTATGAGATGGGAGTTACCTGTATTGATCAGTTATCTGATGAGGAACTGTCATCTTATAAAACTTAATAACGTGAATAATGGTCTCATGCAGTTATTTTTTACCTTTTTCCTTTAAAAAAGTTTCTTAGTCTTTTCTCTCAGCTGACCCATGTCTCGTAGCTCGCCACACATTTATTGGACATACCAAAAAAAAAATAAAGGTAGATTCATATAAAAGAAGATGGACAGCAGTGTATGAAGAGTTGATGGGTACATAAACAAGAATTGGCATAGCCAATTGGTCTTGCTTTTAGGACCTTATAAGTATCTCGGCAGGGACACTCAACATCCTGTGATTCAGGGCAAATCACTAATCTCCCCGTACCTCACACAAAATGAATGTGTCCTTCTGTAACGCAACTGGTGCTCATGTAAAGCGTTCTAAAACAGACGGGTCGAGTTTGCGCTATATAAAACTAAAATAACAAACACTAAAAATGCAATGGGTCTCGCCTCTTTGTACCTCCACTGTACCTGCTGCAATAAACCCTAGGGAGCTATTGACAGGGAAAGAGTCCCACAGGGCCCTTCAAAAACCGGCCTCCCTCTCTTTGGGCCAGATGTACGAGGCATTTTACCAGTCGCAAGCAGCCCGCGATGGGCCGTTTGCGACTGGTAAAATGCCTTTTTGCATGCACAAAAGGCAAAATGCAACTCAGTAACTTCTTACCGAATCTCATTTTGCTTTTGCGACTCAGTATTAGGAAGGGGCGTGTTTTGGGCGTCCCTTCCTTATAATTAGGACTCTTGGTGTTATGGTATTTATTTTTTTACATTTCCATCTGTATTTATTCATATTTATTTTTTGTCAACTTTATATGTATTTATCCATATTTATTAGGTTTTTTTAAAAAAAACATAAAGCTGAAAATGACATATTTCCACATTTATTTAACAAATAAATATGCAGTCATGCTTGAATACCTGCCAGGTTTCTGTGATATGAACACCCACAGAGGATAAATCAATGCACTTATATGAAAATATGCACATTTCAGTATTAGCCTTGTGCATATCTACTACTGTTTAAGCCTCTTTACTAAAATTCCTTTCTTTTTTAACCCTCTTACCTATGAATCCACACAGTTATTGGCATGGCAGTTAGGGCAAAGTGTACCTAGATTCACTCAAAAAGCAACCAATTTCCGTTTTTATCCACATTTATAAATAAATACATACAAGAAAATAAATGGTTTTCTGTCTGTATTTATCTGAAAAAATCAGTAAAAACGAAAAACAGGGAGCCTTACTTATAATGAATAGCACTGGTGTGTATGAATGTTTTGCGATCGGAATGCGATTGCAAAAAATTAAAAATGTACTTACTCCATAGAGGAGACGGTAACCCCTTTGCAAAAGGGAAGGGGTCCCTAAAGGACCCCCTTCCCCTTTGTGAACGTGGGTGAAATAGTTTTTTTTAAGAGCAGGAAGTGGTCACACAGACCGCTGCCTACTCTTAAAAAATGAAGAGAAAACTTTTTATTGTTATTTTTGCATTGCAGCCAGTCTTCCTTTAAGGAAAACGGTCTGCAGTACAAAGAAATAGTGCTTTATTTAAAAAGCAGTCACAGACATTGTGGCCTGCTGACCCCAGCAGGCCTCCATCCATGTGATTGTAGCCATTCACAATGGATCGCAAATTGCCTCATGACACTGTTGCACATAGCTTTTTGCGATTTCCTAATTGCGAATCACAAAAATTTGCAATTACAAAATCACAAAGTGACTTTTTGTACATCCGGCCCTTAGAGTTCAGTATAGGGCTTCTTAACCTTACTCAAGGCTGCTAGAAAGTGGTTTATTAACAACTGCTAGCACAAGAGCCATATGTATGTACTCTCAGATTGTTGGATATGATGAGGGATAAGCACAGCCCACTGCCTCCCACTAAACAGTACGGGGAAGAGCTGCTAAACAGGTCCACAGGCAACAGTATCAAGGAACCTTGTTACAAAGGGAAGATGGGTGGACAGGAACATCCACCGTCAAACACATTAGCAGGGGGTTTTAAAATAATGTTTAATTTCATTGATTTATAGAGTGCACACTGCAAATCAAATTGCTTTTATGCATCATGCAAACCAACAAGTTATATATAAACTCAAAAAAGACATAGCGGGTGGGGGATTAGCTGTGAAGCGAGCAACGAGAAAACTTCCAAGAAGTTCCAGGGTCTTAGCTAAATGAAAAGGAGTTGGTGCTTTATTTTAAAACAAAAAGGCTGGGGATACAAGTGTTTTCCATACTCATTGATTCAAGACTGAAATCTGTGAATACGTCTCCAGTGTACGTGAAGATGGCCAGCAACTCAATTTCTTTGCACACATTAGTACATGGAGGGGATTCTTGTACTTAAATTAGTCAGGGGCTTGTCCATGGAGGCCTCTAAACATAGGGCAGAGCCACTTTGAAATGACATGCCTTTTTACCCCACAGTGAGAGCAGTCGGTGACATCAGTCGGTGACAGCATTTAGCACACCTTGGAGCCAGGTCACTGGGAATGCTGGGTATTCTCCCAGTAGGTGGTAGAGTGACCTAAGTATTTATTGATCAGGCAACCCAACTGTAGTATCCGCCAAGGCTTGTTGTGTAGAATGTTAAGGTGGAATGTAGAACATGTATGACAGGGGGTCTCTCTCCAGTTGCTCTCCTTCTGGTGTGGTGGCTGAGACATTTCCCATGAGCTCTTCACCCTTACAATCTATGCATGATGTGGGATTATTGATAGCAGCCTGCTTCATCACACCGTCACTCCTTGATGTTCTTCACTACTGATGTAGGGGACTGAAACTTGATGATAAATGGGATGATCGGGGGCGCTAGAGAGCGCTGAGCAAGATGGCTGCACTTGTGTGAGGCTCTTGCAGTTCGGGCTGCAATCCTTTCAGTATCCTGATCATCTCGGTCAAAAACCATGCCAGAGAGGGAGGAGCCTAGCGCTTGACCAAGATGGCCGCGTGAGCTTTGAGCTCCCGAGACCCTCGTGCCCTCCGTCGTCTATCCTGTATATAATCCTGTTTGTATGCATGGCATCGTGTAGATGACTTGTCAGGGAGGCGATCGATGCCACCCGAGGTCGAATCGCCCACCGGGAACCGGAGTTATGCATGGCGGAAGTTTGAGGCCCATCTCCGAGGGATGCCAGGGGCTCGAGTTGGCAGGATGCCCGACCTCTAATTGAACAACAACGGCCAGGCGAGGTGTGAACTGCCGGACGGAGGTCCCTATCCTTTCACTTTCACTTTCTCGCCCTTTGTCTGCCCAGCCCAGGGAGTGCTCGCGTCTGCTTTATTATCATTTGGACGCTCTGCATGCCACACTGGCGACCCATCGTAAAACGGAGCACTCCTGCTCTCTCTCGCTGAGAGAGGGCAGTCCTGTTTGACCCGACCTGCTCGAGCCCACCATGTCGGGCAAAGCAGAGGTGGATCGGCCGAAGCCCAAGGCCACCAGGCGGGGAGCCTACACTCAAGCCAATAACATGGACCGCTATGCCCAGCAGAAGGGGTCACCGGGTGCACCGAGCCAGTCCCCGGATACACAGAAGACTGTTTCACCCTTGGCCCCGGAGCTCTCACTGCAGGACGTCATGGGTGCACTTGACGGGCTGCAGACTTCGATTGGGAGACAGTTTGATGCCCTGGCGCACAAAGTGGATACCATCTTGGTGGATGTTAATCTGATCCGCGCGGATTTGGGCAAAACAAATGAACGGGTCAAATCCCTGGACATCAAGACCACGGGCCTCGCCGATGATGTCTCGGACCTGCAGACCGAGGTCCGTAAGTTGCGGACCGAGCATGATCTTGCAGCCCGTCGGCTGGAGGACTTCGAGAGCCGGGCCAGGCGCAACAACGTGCGCATTATCGGGGTCCCGGAGTCCTCGGACGAGATTTCAGTGGACCTGCTCGTGGAGGACTTGGTGCTCAATCATCTGCAGCCTAAGGGTCTAGGGAAGTTCTTCGCAGTTGAGCGGGCCCATAGAGTGCCTGGTGGGCGGCCCAAGGTGGGAGCCACACCGAGGCCGATCGTCGCCCGGCTCTTTCATTTTCGAGACCGGGACGCTATCCTGCAGGCCTCGAGGGTAACGGGCCCGGTCCCCTTCCAGAACGCGTCGGTGAATTTCTATCCTGACTTCACCCAGCAGGTACAGAGGCAGCGGCAGGGCTTCCTGGGGGTGAAGAGGAGGCTTCGGGAGAGGGATCTGAAATACGCCATGCTCTTCCCTGCCAGACTACGTGTGGTGTTTGAAGACCGAACATTCTTCTTTGAGTCACCTGCCATGGCGGATGAATGGCTGGACGCTCTGCCTCGACGACGCACGGAAGAGGACACTGCCGTAGACGGGGACAGTGGCCGGGATGAACAAGGTTGATGTATTCGGAACCGGACTGACTCGGACTGACTTTAGATAATGACTTGCAGTAACACGGAGGTTGTGGGAGGACGAGGGGAGCTCTTTCCTCCCTTAGGGTACTTTTTGTAGATTTTGGGTTTGGTAGGGCGACAGGCACACTGCAAGTTGGGGGGGCTCTGTAAGCTGCAGCAGGGGTGCAGGGTGGGGGGGGGGTTTCCGGGATTTTGGGGTTGTTGTTGGGGGGTTTGTTTCAGCAAGGCATAGTGATTATTTCCAGGACTGTTCCATGGGAGCTCTTCGGGTGTGGGGTGGGCCTCTTTACGTTTGGGGATGGGGGGTAGGGGTTTAAGTGTTATAAGCTGGAATGTGAATGGTTTGGGGGGTCGCATTAAGCGTGGGATTGTTTTGCAATTCTTGAAACGGTCATTGCCGGATGTCGCCCTGCTGCAGGAGACGCATCTTATAGGTAATACGTGCTATGCCCTGAATAGGAAGGGTTATAAATTCATAGCTCATTCGGGATTCTCCTCTGGGTCCAGGGGTGTGGGCATCCTAGTCAGAGCTTCGCTACCATTTGAGGTGGACTCCACCATTGTTGATGATAGGGGGAGGTTTGTGGCGGTGGCGGGGCGGTGGGAAGGAAGAACTTTGGTTTTAGTTTCGGTTTATGTCCCGCCGGCCATGCAGGCCTCCACTTTCACAGATCTGGGTAGGGCCCTGCTGGATCTCCCGGGGGGTATGCTTGTAGTGGGAGGTGATTTCAACGCTGTTGGCTCCGGCCTGCTGGATAGATACCCGCCCAGAGACACGGGGGGGCTCAGAAGTGGCTTCCAGACTTTCTAGATACGCTTGGCCTGATAGACTGCTGGAGGCTCCGGCACCCCACACAGAGCCAATACACTTTACACTCCGGAGCGCATGGTAGCCTTTCTAGGATTGATTACTTACTCACTCTGGCTGCGCATGCCTCATTGGTGTCTGAGGCCAGGCACATGGCGCGTGGCATATCTGACCATTCGCCGGTGTGGGTCAGGCTGGATCTGGGTCGAGAGGGAGGGGGAAGGGTGGCCCCTATCAACCCTTGGTATTTCCGAGACCCCAAGACGCGCAGCGCGCTGGTAAAGACAGTAGATAATTTTTTCAAGGACAATCAGGGATCCGTGGACTCGGCAGTGTCGCTGTGGGAAGCATTTAAGACCGTGCTGCGAGGGGAAGCCCTCTCCCTTGTAGTGGCTGCCAAGCGGCGGAGAGATGGCGAGGTTTTGCAGGTTGAGGAGGAGATCGCGGCTTTGGAGGGAGCGCTGGAGGAGGAGGTTACAGAGGCCTCACTGCATGAGCTGTGCTTGAAGCAATCCGAGTATAAGGACCTGGTGACGAATGCCGCTAAGACCCTCGGTAGGGAACAGCAGGGCCGTCTGTATGATGTTGGTGACAAGGCCGGGAAACTCCTGGCTTGGCTGGACAAAAAAGAACGGGTCAATAGAGTAGTGCCGGAGTTGACGGGAGAGGGGGGAGAGGTGATTGTGGAACCTGAGAGGATTGTGCAGTGTTTCTCGGACTATTTCCGTATGGTTTATGCCTCAGTGTCGGACAAGACGCCCGAGGACTCGCAGGACCTCCTGCGTGATATTGCATTGCCCTGTCTCTCTGATATAGATAGGGACGATCTAGACGGTGACATAACGGTCGATGAGGTGGCGGGGGCTATCCGCGCGTTGAACTCGGGCAAGGCCTCGGGTCCGAACGGCTTGCCGGACGACCTGTACAAGCTATTTCCGGATAGGGTTGCCCCTCACCTGCGCGCCACGTTCGTGGAGGCGCGGGGTAGTGGGGCCCTCCCGTTGGATCAGCGACTGGCGACGATTGTGGTTATACACAAAGAGGGCAAACCCCGAGATAAGTGCGCCTCATATAGGCCTATCTCACTCCTTAACGCAGAGCCGAAAATTCTGGCTAAAATCCTGGCGGCCCGGTTGATCAGGGTACTCGGTGACTTGGTCCATCCGGATCAATCCGGATTCATCCTGCACCGTAACACAGCGTTAAATCTTCGGCGCCTTCATGGTGTAATCGCCAGGGCGGGCACGCTGCGTGAACCAGCTATTGTGGCGTCTCTCGATGCCACGATGGCCTTTGACACGGTGGAATGGGCATATATGTGGGCCGTGTTGACCAAGTTCGGCTTTGGCCACGGTTTTGTGAGCTGGGTGAGGTTGCTGTATGAGGGCCCTCTTGCGAGTGTGGTGGTAAATGGCCGGGCGTCGACTCCGTTTCAGCTTGGGAGGGGTACTCGGCAAGGTTGTCCCCTGTCGCCATTGCTGTTCGGCCTCGCCCTTGAGCCGCTGGCTGCGTGGATACGCTGGCACCCGGATATACGGGGACTTAGATGGTCGCCTGAGCACGAGGACCGTATATCGCTCTATGCTGATGACATCCTGTTGTATCTTGCCTCACCCAAGAAATCACTTATTGTGGTCTGTGATGTACTCATATCTTTCGGTAGGAACTCGGGTCTCGTTATCAACTGGAGTAAATCGTATTTATATGTTCTTAGTGGCGAGGTTCCACCGATCCCTCGAACTTGTTCGATCCAGGTTGCTCAGCAGGGCTTCGTGTATCTGGGGATCTTTATCTCCATGGATTCTGCCGTGCGATATGAGAGGAACCTGCTCCCCCCCCTAGCGCGCCTGAGGCGGGATGTGGAGGGCTGGCGGAGGCTGCCGCTCTCTCTCGTTGGGCGTGCGGCCCTGTTCAAAATGATGTCTCTTCCCCGGTTCCTCTACGCGCTGCAGAATACTTTGGATTGGGTACCGGCCAACTACTTTCGGGAGGTCGAAGGCCTCCAACGAGCGTTGCTGTGGGACGGGCGGCCGCGAATAGCTATTGCAAAGTTGACGCTCCCATGGTACGACGGGGGTATTGCGCTTCCAGACATCCGACGGTACTATTGGGCCACCCAGCTGAGTGCGATTAATCATGGGTTTTATGGCCCGGCCCTCAGCCCTGGGTATGCCATGGACAGGTGGTTGCTGCGTGGTGGAAACTATTACAGGGCGTTGTATTCGCGGTCCCTGGACTCGTCCCTCACGGGGCCCACTGGTGTGGCGGTGCGTGTGTGGAAGATGGCAACTGACTCGCTGGGCTGGAAGGATAGGCTCACCCTCGCTACCCCGCTGTTTGAATCTGAGAGATTGGGTAGGCTTTGGCACACAAAAGGCTTTGACAAATGGGACTTGATCGGCATCTCCAGGGTCGGAGACGTCCTGATTAAGGGGAGGGTGAAGTCCTTTGAAGAGTTGCAGAAGGAGTATGAGCTGGGGCCATCTGAGTTTTTCCGCTATATTCAGGTGCGTCACGCCCTCCGATCAGTCCTCATAGAGGGTGAGAAGGTGCCTGAGTCCTCTCCTTTGGAGGACCGGGTCCTTGATGGTCATATGCCCGAGAGCACGATCTCGCTCATCTATAAGAAACTGATAAACGTCCGGGCGGATATTCTTCTGGGGTTGAGGGACCAGTGGTCTAGGGATGGCCTCGAGTTGGATGACGAGGATTGGCAGTCTGCTGTTTCCTCTCCTAAGGAGGTTGCGATCCCGTCGCGTCTGAGGCTGGTGCAGCTTAAAATACTGCATCGAGTGTACGTGACGGGGCCAAGGCTGGTTCACATGGGATTCTCGGAGGACGGCCTATGCAGGAGGGGATGTGGTATGGTGGGTACTTTCCTGCATATCATTTGGGAATGTGGTGTCATCACGGAATTCTGGCGGAGAGTCCATGCAGTGATGGGGGAGGTGACGGGCATTGCTATGCAGCCGGAAGTGCGGTGTTGTCTCCTGAATGTCTGGGGGCCCACTGATCACAATGCGGCGCAGACCCAATGGGTGACTCTGGGCAACATGGTGAGATATAGCGCGATTGTGGGGATCCGTGGGCCCCCCCACATTGACCGCGTGGAAAGAAAATATGGACTGGAGTATGCTAAGGGAGAAGACGGTATATTGCGCTAGAGGCCGCCCTCGGAAGTGGCACGCCATCTGGGGGCGGTGGAACCAATACAGGGGGGGAATTTGTCTTGCCCCTGATCTGGATCCCCCCGAGGAACAGCTTTCCTCCTAGCCCTCTTTCCAGCTCAGTATGGTTAATGAACTTCTTTGGCCTCTGCTGTCCCCCTTCTTCCTCTTTTCACGGTACTGAAAATGGTAGATGATTGGGGTCCTGCCTCCCCTGGGGGGCTATCACCATGGGCATTCAGTGTTCTTGCCTTGCTGGGGGTTGTTGTGTGTTTTGTGTTTATTTAAAAAATGGAATCTTTGCACTCCTCCTTCACTGTACTGTGGACGCGTCTCTGTTCCTCTTTATCGAAGCTGCCGAACCTCCGGGTTGTCGGCTGAATAGCTGTGTCCAGACTTTTGAAAATAAAGGTTTTTAAAAAAAAAAAAAAAAAACCATGCCAGAAACACAGAATCGTGGCATCTAAGTAGAGCGGCATCGATTCACGACCAAGAACGATGACATCACGACCTGGAAGACCCAAGAAATTGTCTCTCGGTCCGCGAGGCTGCAGCTTGCAAGATGGCGGCGGCGAGTGCTGAGTAAGATGGGAAGAATGACACTGGCAGGAACCTCTGATCCAGTCCAGCTGCGGCTGTGATGTCGCGGAGGTCAAGCGAGAGGGGGGACCTGCCGGACACTGCAGAGATATCGTGGGGAACTACCCCCCCTGGACCGGCGCTGACTCTGTGCTTTTGGAGGGGGAGGTCCGAGGCCACTAGGACACTCGAGGTGAGAGGCGGGGGCTAATGGAGGCGGCTCGACTGAGAGCTGGATGCTGCCGTGACTGCAGAGTGCGGTGTGGATACTCGGCGGCTGTAGGCTGTAGGCCTGTGCGACCGGCCCTTTGCTGAGGCCCCATGAGGCCTGGTCGTCCTCTGCCTGCACAGATCCCTGCAATCAGCTGTGACTCCCCGTGCCTGATTGGGGGACACTGGGGGCCCGGCAGTTTAACAGTGCTGCTGCCCCCGGATACTGAGTGGGAGCAGGCAGGGCCTGGCGGCGGTAGCACGCGGCTGCCCCTTCCCGGGGATGACGAACCTGCCGGCCCATAAACGCTGCTGCTGCTGGGGACCCCGACCATTGCACATCACTGGCAGGCTGGAGAGAAAGGACACACCGCCCGGAGTGGACGAGGGAGCCAGTGTACAAGTGCGCCAGCCACATGGAGCTTTCCGGTAATTTCCTTTGCCTCTTGGACCGCGTGACCTCCTCCTATTTGCGCAGACCGCCCCGGGCTCAACCTTTGCCCACTCATCCTTACAGGTGCTGGGTGACTCCCCCTGGGCCCTAGCATCCTACATAGCGTGCTGCCCCCGACAGCTATGGGGAAACCAGACGGGCGCCAACCCAAACTGAACTTTGATGCGAGGAAAGCTACCCGCTCGCAGAATGATCAGGAGGAGGAAAAAGCGAAGCCCCCACCCCCCTCCACAGCGGACCTAAAAGAACTTCTGTTGATCATGCAGTCCAATCTGACCTCCATCGAATCGAAGATGGACTCTATGAATGCTGGGCTCAATGGCGTCACGCACAAACACGATGACCGACAGGCAGAAGCGGAGCGCCGTATTTCGGATCTGGAGGACACCACCATTGCTACTACATCCCGCACGCAGGAAATGGAGGACTTAGAATCCCGCTCTCGGCGAAGCAACCTTCGAATCCTAGGCGTGCCG
This sequence comes from Triturus cristatus, assembly GCF_964204655.1. Taxonomy (NCBI): domain Eukaryota; kingdom Metazoa; phylum Chordata; class Amphibia; order Caudata; family Salamandridae; genus Triturus; species Triturus cristatus. The sequence continues at coordinate 236,324,585 of NC_140581.1, forward strand.
GAATCTACTGCTACAGGACAGATGGAAGAATACGTCGAGCGTCTCCTCATAACGCTGTTCAGCAGGGAGGCCTTCTCACCGGTCTTGGTGGTGGAGCGGGCCCACTGATCGCTGATCGCTGATCGCTGTCGGCCCGTCCTGTCCCTGGCGCCACGCCCCGGCCGATCATAGCCAGGATACTAAATTACCGGGACCGCGACACTGCTCTTCGGCTCTCTAAAGAGCGCGGCCAACTTTGCTTTGAGGGGATGGACATTTCTCTCTATCCTGTTTCACCATGGCGGTTCAATAACAGAGACGGAAATTCCTCCCTATCAAGAAGAGACTACAACAACTGAATCTGCACTACGCCATGCTTTTTCCTGCCCGTCTAAAAATCAACCAACTAGGGAAACAACATTTCTTCAAAAATCCACAGCAAGCTCAGGACTTCCTCAAGATTCTACCGAAACAACCTGCGGACCGGGCGTCACCGCCCCACCGCCCAGAAGGAGGAGGCGGCACCTCGTATGTTGAATGACCTCATACCGCACCACTAATGCACTAACCATTACCCCACAGAAGTGAAATCGATGTCACCTTATTTGGGGTATTGAAATCGCTCTGAATGTAATGTTCAATCACGGGGAGCCTGGGTGCCCTCTCTGGTGGGCTGGACCTGAGGTAGTTCCCCGAGACCGGGTGCCCCCGACCTTTGCTGACAGTGGTCCTGAGCCCCTAACAAGCATTAGCTGCCTTTAGCCTCTGTCCTACGCCTGTGGCCTACACACCGGTAATGACATCCTCCTGTTTTCTCTACCACTCCGGTATGACCACCAACCAAGCCATAGGACTAGACTACTGATTAGACTGAGATGATCCTATATGAGATTGCCCGAACACCCTCGCTAACGCGACGTAACTCTGGTCGCCATCTGGACTCCACCCGTCAGGTGAACCTTTACTATTGTTGTTGTGTCTTAGTTGGGGTTGTTAGTTTTTTCCTTGCATATTGTATTGGGCTGCCGATGTGGGAGGGGGTTCCTCACATATCCATCTAAGAGGCGTTAGTTTGACACCTACTCGAATCGTACCCATGGCACAATACGCACAACCCAAGCCACCATCATGACTGACCATTCGGGACGCCCCGCATACCAATTCCTCACCCGGAACGTACGTGGCCTGGGAGAACCCCGCAAACGTCGACACATATTATCTTATCTAGACAGCCATAATATACAATGCGCGATGCTGCAGGAGACACATTTCAATCCTAACACCTCCTCCACGTTTGCCTCTCGTTGGGCCAGCCACGCCTGCTTCTCCTCCTTCTCATCATATGCCCGGGGCACGTGTATCCTTGTAAAGAAATCCCTTCCCTACACCCCCATAGGTTCCATAGCAGATAAACAGGGCCGCTACACTATCCTTTGGGGTAGGCTAGCCGCTCAATCTTTTACGTTTGTATCTTGCTACGGGCCTAATACTGATGACCTGGATTTTTTCCAAGTGCTCTGGGACAAGAACCTAGAAACTGGATCTACACACCTGATTTGGGGAGGCAACTTTAATGTCACTGTTAATCCCACGTTGGACCGCTCACACCCACAACCACACTACTACTCCAACTCACACTCCACTTTGAAAATGATTATCGCTGATCATGAGCTGATAGACGCTTGGCATCATATGCACCCACTGCGGCGCGAAGGTACCTGCTTCACCACGGCCCGTTCCTCCTGGTCCAGAATAGAAGCCTGGCTCGTGACTAAAGGCCTCATCCCATGGTTGATGCACGCTTCCCATCTTCCCCGCACGTATTCCGACCATTCCCCAGTACTCATAACTCTTACCCCTCCACATGAGAACTCACCCTTTTTGACCTGGCGCCTTAACCCGCTATCCTTGCTTGACCCAGTATTCAAACAGGAACTTGAAGAGAAGATTACCGACTTTTTCCCTCTGAATGAGAACTCGGTTGCGCAATATTCCTCTGTGTGGGAAGCATTTAAAGTCACCATCCGTGGTTTGTGCATCGCTAAGAGCGTGGGGATTTTGAGGGATTTTCGATCTAGATTGCTTCGATTAGATTCAGACCTCAAACACATAGAGGCCGAATTACAAATTGCCCCAACATCTGAATTACAGGCTCGATTACGGTGCGTACTCAATGACTATCAGGAGACCGCTGAGAGTGAGTGCAGGTTCAGAGGAAAATATCATAGAGCACGTCAGTATGGAGAAGGGGACAGGCCGGGAAAAGCGCTTGCGGCCTTAATCTGTCCTCCGCAATTCTCAAACATAGTCCTCGAAATTGAAGATGAGGATGGCCAATTGCATAGAAATACGTCTGATATTATGGAGACGTTCCGCAGATTTTACAAATGCCTCTATAAAACTCATAGAACTCATTCAGCGGATTTTGCCCCCTTTTTTGAGGCCACAGCGATCGCATGGCTGGGAGATGGCCAGAGGGAATTTCTTCTGGAACATCATGAGGATGAATAGATTGTCTCAGCCATAATGCAACTGAAATCTGGAAAAGCGCTGGGGCCAGACAGCCTCCCGGCCGAATTCTATAAAAACTTCCATCACCTACTCATCCCGGTGTTAAGGCACGTCTTTGAAGAAGCTAGAGAAACTGGCATTCTTCCCCCCTCCATGCTTGAGGCGTATATCATTTCCCCACCCAAACCGGGTAAATCACCCGCATACTGCGATTCGTATAGACCTCTCTCATTAATAAACGTTGACGCAAAAATCCTAGCAAAATTAATTGCTAACCGCAGTAGTCCCCTAATGACTGCTCTTGTGCTCCCTGACCAGTCGAGTTTCGTGCCCACCAGGGGTACCTCTCACAATCTGCGCACATTGTTTGCGCTGCTCCAGGATGTCGACCCCGACATGAATGCCGCGGCTATATTTCTGGATGCGACTAAGGCATTCGATTCCCTGGAGTGGGATTATCTTGCATTGTTCTGCAGCGAATGAGATTCCCCACCCCCTTCCTGGTCTGGATCAACCTACTATACTTGGGATTACAAGCTAGAGTCCTGATTAACGGGGTTCAATCGTCCCCCTTCAAGATAAAAAGAGGTACCCGCCAGGGGTGCCCCCTCTCACCCCTTCTTCTTGCTATAGCTATCGAACCCTTAGGGGCCAAAGTCAGACAACACTACCGGGAATACGCATTGATATATCCTGAGAGACAGATTTTAATCTCTCTGTATGCAGATGACCTGACACTATCTGCATGATCCTGACATCAGCCTCAACCCCATTCTCCACTTACTCATCCTATTTGGTCGGCTTTCAGGGGTTAACGTGAACTGGGGAAAGTCCCAGATATTCCCTCTGACAGATTCCACCCCGCGGCTCGAGCCTGATTACCCACTTGCATGGTGCGCAGACACGATCACCTACCTGGGCATCAGTGTCTCCCACTGCCGAGAAGAGCTGATGCGGGCCAACTATGTACGTGCACTTGACCAACTGACAGATAAGATAACCAGCTGGATTGCGATGCCCCTATCCACGGCTGCAAGAGTGTCTGTGACCAAACGAGTTATTCTGCCCAAATTGCTTTACCTGTTTACCAATATTCCTCATGCTCCCAGCCGTCATTTTTTAAAAAGTATTAAACAGCTGATCCGCCCAGTGTGGGGCGGATAACAGCCTTGTCTGACATGGGAGGTCCTCACGCGTCCCTTTGACGCCGGAGGATTCGAGGTCCCTGATCTGGAACTCTACTTCACCTGTACCCAGGCTCACTTCGCGGTCTATTGGATGCACCCTCCCTTACATGCCTCATCTGGCGAAAGAGGATGGAAACATGGCTCCCACACCTTGCACAGCTTACCTAAGTACCCCTGCAGTCCCCAGACACCCAGCCTCCACCACTGTACAATGCACCACCAATGCCTGGCGCTATCTGGTGCATAGACTCCAATGCCCCTGCATCTACTCACTGCTAGCGCCGCTACAGGGTAGACATGACCTGCCGGTCACGTGAGAGGGAGGCTGTCGCCGTATGCTGCGCAAACTATCCTGCCTCACCTTGGCCAACTATACCCACATGGCAAATTCTGCACTAGTGAAGAATTCTTCGGCACCACATCCCCCTCTCCCTTAGAACGATTCTATTATGTGCGACTCAGACAAGATATGCGAACCCTCACTCAGTGCTTCCCGTTTGAACCGTCCGTGATGCCCCCCTTCACATTCTCTTACAGCAACCCTCCTCTAAGCATGTAGTGTCACTGCTATACCGCACCACTCAAAAGGATTGGGACAGAGGCCCTGTCCCAGCTAGGGACAAGTGGGAGGAGGAACTGGGACACCCCCTCACTGACAAGCAGTGGTCCTTCTGCAGCTGCCAAACTGGCAAAATCTCCGCCAATAGCAGACTACTCCTAATACATTACAGACACCTACATCGATTATACTATACACTGGCTCGCTTACACCGCATGCACTTGCGAGATACTGACTGCTGTGATAGATGCGGAGCGAGGGGCGCGGAGTTCGGACACTTGGCCTGGGACTGTCCGCCTATCAGGGAATACTGGAGGGAGGTCCTTAATGCTGTAGACGAAATGACGGGTACCCACATGCCTGATGACCCCCTCACTGCTCTCCTAGGGTACACAGAACAGCTCCCCACCAAGATACGGCGATATGCCTCCCTGGCTCTCCTCTTGGTGAAACGACGTATAGCCTGCCGATGGGGAAGAGGCCGAGCTCCCAAATTTAAGGACTGGCTGAATGATCTTATATATTGCCAAGAACAACTACACATCTATGCCGAACTTATGCCACCCTTCTCACGCCTTCAAGACACTTGGGCTCCTCTTCAAACATACCTCTTGAAACACACCGGCGCCGATGACACGGTGCCTGACCCCCGCTCAGAAGAAGATGATACACGAGCTGGGGAGGGACATTGCGAGGGGGAGGATTCCCTGGGGACTGGGGTGAACTGACTGTCATGATTAGCTATGGGGTGTTCACTTACACAAGGTGGGGAAAGAGTACACGGTGGTGGATAATGACTGATAACGGAGGTGGCAACAGTCGACACAATAGACGATCAATGGCGTGATTAATGTGGCTCTTTGATTTCACAGTTTAGTTGTACCTGTTCGAGACCTGAGTTGCTAGCTGCTCATACTGCATACCTACCTGACGCGGCCGGCCCGATGGGGTTGTAGGCGGCTTGCTGTGTTCCTTCCCTCACCCCCTTTTGGTAAAAAAATGAATCGTATTGCAATGCCGGCCCAATGGGATATAGGCACCTTGCTGTGTCACTTCTGAATGAAATCAATAAAGGTCTTTTTGGAGGAAAAAAAAAGATAAATGGGATGATCATGAACCATGGCTGCAATAAGGAGGTCAGCATTCCAGCTGACCCTTTCAATTTGCGCCTTTTCAGCAAACGATGCTAGAAGTCCAAAGAGCACAAGAGGTGATTGTTAGTTTTCCTCTCAGTGAATCCTGTTGCAAGGGCCCACTAGGAGCACTTCCATTCTTGAACCATTCCACTTGATGCCATTGTAAGTGATAATTGCTGCCTCCTCGGATAGCCCCTGGGTAATACGCTAAACTACTACCCTTGTAACTAACTGTGCATCATAAGGGCATGAGTGGTCTGGAGGAAGATCAGATTGTTTCTCATTTCCTAAGTGCACTATAGAACACCCGTCATGCACGTTTGTGTGGTTCTGGTAGCCTGTCTGTTAACAGAAACAGGGACAGTACCTGGTCCATATGTTTTGCCTACTATATGGGCTGTAAATATATGTGCATCTATTCTGGTCTGGAGCTCACAAAGCACCCTCTCTGGATTTTCCAAAATGAAATACACTCAGGAGGTGGCATGGTGCCATGCTGTGAAGTACATCCTTTAACAGAGCAAAGTGTAATGACACACACCCATGCCTTCATGGAAAGCAGGCTGACACAGGCATGCACTTGGGGACAATTGAACGGTTCACCTCTCACGCTGCCCTTGTGTTTCACTCACACTAGTGAGGTAACGTCTTTTTCCAATCTATCTCACCCCTCTCTGAGTGGTAGTAGTCAATCACAGATATGTCCCACACCTACTGTAGTCAGTGATTGATAAGCAGTGGAACACGACATCTCCTGCGATGGTTCTCTCTAGTGACCCTGTTGGGCCACATCAAGGTATCAGGTAATGGCTGGGGGTCAAAGCCTGTCAGGAAGAACTCCCTGAGCACGCCCCTTGTTTCCCAGTAACCCTCTCACAGGGTTGGTAACCCTCTGAGGTGACTCACTGTGTATTGCCGACCAAAGGATGCCGCTGTGTCTGATGAAGTCAGGCTCTATGACGTGGAGAACCTGTGGGAATCTGCCTGCTGGCGGCTCGATGAGGACCAGTGTCTGACTGTCCAGCCCTTAGGTCTGGTTGTAAGGCCTTGGGCCTTGTCTCTCAGGTTCCTCCACTGAGGGGTGAAGACAGGTCCCTGTCACCCATGCCTGGCATGGCAAAAGTCCCGCAGAGCTACCCCATGAGTTCTGCTCTTGTCATAGGCTCACTCTCATTTCAACTGGTCCTAAATGTGCTACTCAGACACATGCGAGCAGCCAATCAGAGAACAGTTCTGCCCTCAGCTATCTAAGAACCTTTCATTCCATCACTCCCTGCATGGCCTGCCTTTCCAGGAGGAGGTCCATTGTTACTTTCCTCACAGGCTCCGTAATTCATGGAGTGCCTGGTGCTCAGCAAGCCACCTCCTCTGATTGTCCTGCTCTCAGATGCCCCCAACCCACACCTGTAGGGTCGTCGGGCGGGCCTATGTTCTTCCACTGTGAAAGCTAGGTCAGCTCTCTGTACCAGTCAATGGTTCACATTCTTCTCACATGCAAACATCAATTGCCATACCTGATCGCATGCATATATTTTCACAAGTCTCTTGAGATACCCTAAGTTACATGAGTTAACAAACATGTCAATTAAATTCATCTTTATTCAATTCACACAAAGTGTATCATTAAAGAATACATAAAAACTGCAATTCATTAAAGGTCAAATATAGTAATATAAAACAAATACAGTAAAATACAAAGCACACTTTAACATACAGCAGGTAAAGACTTTTTTCTCATTAATGTAGCCCTAAGAAATCTGGCAAATACCCCGCATGTATAAAGGTTTGGAAGAAATTGCAAATATAAAAATAACGGCCTACATTGTTTACAATTTAAAGATTTCATTAAAGGTACGATAAAAGATCTCCTCAAGTCTGAATGAAATTTACAAAAGAACACTAAATGTATGGTTGATTGCTTAGGCAAGTTGTCACAGGGGCAGGGGATTAATTCTCTTTACCAATTGTTGACATTTGGGAAACTTATCAGGCGGTGGAATATATTCAACCTAAAACGCGTTAGAACAAACCTGTGCTGAGCATTAAGAATATTGAAAAGGTATGGATGCATTGAAAAGGTAGTCAAAACCATTTGATTGTGTTAAACAGTTGGTTTGGCCGATTCCACACAGCCTCGGGTCTTCCAATAAGTTTAAACACTCTATCTTTAGTGCTTTACTCAAAATGTTTCTCAGAGTTTCAGGCTGATCATAAAATTCCGGGTGACTGATATCTGTCATAAAATTCTTAATAGACTTTAACCAGGGAATTTTTAAAGCAAACTCTGAGTCACAGCAGTCCTTTACTATGGCACGGGTAAATTCCATGTAGTCCGAGGTCCATATTTTGTGCCATAGAAGGACTGGCTGGATCTTGATCAAATTTATTAGATATTTAGCACCCAGTTCAGAGTGGCATACAAAGTTTAAAGCAACTAGAAGGGAGTGCTAAAAGATTTTTAAAAAAAGGCACTTTCTACCACCTGTAGTGATTCAACATTTGAGTATCCTCATAATTCAGAACCATACATTGCAATAGTTCTATATTTTGCATTGTAGATGGTTAACATTTCTTTCAGCTGATTGCTCTCCAGTGATCTTGCGAAGTTACGCAGAGCCATGATAGATCTAACAAATTGCAGCCTTCTCGAGTTAATAGCGCTTTTCCAGTTCCCTTCACAATCAAAAAAAAATAAAAAAAATATGAGAAGGTTGGGATTAGAAGTAAAATAGCTTTTCCTATAAAGATGTTACGATACTTAGTTGAATTTTGGCCTACTTTCATAACAAATGTCTTGCTTATATTAATCCGTAACCCCAGATGGTTCATAAAATGGACAAAGCTATCAAGGAGATGCTGCAAAGCCAAAGGGGTGCGCGCCAAACATGTCAAATTACCTTGAACTTGAGGAGTGCCTTATGCAAGAGGTGGGAATGAGAAGCAGAGCAAATGACAGCTCAAGGCAGATGGAACATTGAGATCCGGCACACACATCTGTAGGCTGCAGATAGCACAAAATGCGGCAGCTAGGCTGGTCCGAAAGGTCCCTCTCCGGCATCATATTTCCCCTCACCTCAGACAACTTCATTGGCTCCCTGTGGCCAAGAGAGTTGAATTTAAGGCCCTCACATTTGCCTTCCGAGCCTACCAGGGAAGAGGCCCTAAGTACCTGAGATCGAGACTTCTCCCTTACCTTCAGGACAGATCTCTGCGGTCCAACTTGAAGAGCTACCTATGCGTCCCCCATTTTGCCAAAGCGAGAATGGGGGCAGAACTTTCGAGGTGGGAACCTCTAAATCCTGGAATGACCTGCCCCTCCAACTTCATATGATGCAGTCTGAGCTGGAGTTCAGAAAGGCCTTGAAGACCTGGCTGTTTACCCCGCAGAGACTAGTTGTCCGCTGGCATGGCTACGTTGTTATGCTCGCGTTAGCGCCGGGACACCTCAGTTGAGGTAGCTGCATGCTCTATAAATGTCTCTTATTATTGATATTATTATTATTATCACTGTCACAAGAGGGTAACACAACTCTTGATGACTTGGGTGCTTAGCTGTATGGAGGATGTGTGGGGGAGGCATAACTGTACTTAAAATAATTTTTGTGTGTACAGGGTATAGTGTACAACGGGCAGTATATGTAGGGTAAGAGAGTGGGGTTTACTTGTAGTTTGTGTACAATGAAAGTGGATAGTGCACAGCCGAGGAACTCTGCTTGGACAATTGTTTGTGCGGGACGACACACGAGTGAGTACAATTAAAAACAGAAATTTACCACTGGTAACTTTCTATCTACATTCAGAGTAAAAACCATGCCTGTTATCGGATTCACACATATCTCACCGAAAACTCATGGAAGTCTAAGAAAGTGATTAATGTCCACGAGAACGCTTAGTGCATCATATTCACTTAAACGGATTGCCTAAAAAGAGGACGATTTGCTTACGTAAATAAAGCAAGAATGGACAATTTTGCACACATTTTTTTCCTGTAGAGAAATCCCCTCACCTGTACCCATATTAAACCGATGGTGGCTATAGGAGCGCACAATTATTACAATATACGACAGCTACAATTGTGTACAGGTCATTTAATGCACATCTCCATTCAAACGTGCCACTTAAGTTTAGAGCATTTCATTGATTTTTTTAAATAATTAATATTCTTTAATTATTTTAGATTTCCATAATCACAATTCTGCAGTTGCTGAATTCTTGACCTACTGGTGAATAATTTGCATTTCTGTTCTTCAACAAATTCATATTGCTTCCTTCCCAAATGGCAGCGTGCCCACAACACATTTCTATTTGATAATTAGTGTCAATCCAGGTGGGGAGGTGCCAAGGTTCCTTGAGGGTCGAGGCTCAGCTTCTATTTCTCCTGGCATTTCATAAGTGCAGGTTTCTGACATATATCAGAAACCATATAAGTATGTGCTAATAGATTTCTCTGAGTAAATGTGGCTGCTGCAGGCATCTGTGCAGCTAATGGGACACAGGCCTCTTCACCAGGAGTTTTGGATTCCGCAAAGCAGTGCTCTGTTGTAGTTTTTTATGCACTCTGACATGCCTTTGTGAAGTGGCACCAAAACATCTACAATGGAAATTCAAATGGAATATTCATTTACAATTAGTACACATTGGAAGGGCTGCACCATCACGCTTTTACGTATAGATAGTTGTTTTTGTGAATTGCCTCCTATTTTATGTCAGGACCAACTCAGCATTTCATCCTTGCTAGTACAAGAGATTAGGCACCATAATGTTGCATTCCTTAAGCAAACTGATTATTTTCAGTGCCTGGACAATGTGACAAGATTTAAAACCTAGACAAATATCAAAGTTTGGTCTTGTGGGTACCAACCAATTGTAAGGCATCAAGGGGCTTATTTATGAGAGCCCTGCGTCACTTTTGCACCTTGTAAAGTGGTACATGCATGACGCAGGGCTCTCATAAAGATATATGAAGCCACGCAAAACCAGCCTATCTGGCTCTGAGTGGCCTCATTAATCACGAATAAGGAGACGCATCGCAAATCGCTTCATCGCCTTACTCTGCGCCACGGGAGGCGTTGTGGTGGGTTTTCCCACACAGCACCCATGGAATTCGGAGCTGCCCCAGAGTAACACGGTGATGTAAACCTGGGGTAATTCAAATCTGCATGCCTCGCAAGGTGAGACGTAACGAGGAGAAATATGTCTATTTCTCCTTGTGTTTTCCTCTTTACATGTGCCGCTGCACACATAGAAGGGGGAAACGCCTCGTAGGATCGTTTTTGTGCAGGAAGGTGCCCCTTCCTGCACAAAAACAATCCTGCATGCTATGAAGGCACCCTTGCATCATGGTGCAAGGGTGCCTATGTTGGCGCTAGGCTGCCAAAACAGCGGCAGCGCAGGCCGAAAGGCCTGCGCTGTATTGCTTGAATACGGTGCATTCCTGCCCTTTCACTAAGGTGCCTTGCTGAGCTACCCTATGCCAAAATGCCATACAAGAGTGCACACATATGTCTAGTTATAATTAGGCTCTCCCATCACACACCTGGATATAGATTCAATATCAAGGCATACTTCAATCTCAGATTATATATAAACCCTGGGTCTTGCATTATGGCCCTGCACTGTATTGCTTGAATACGGTGCATTCCTGCCCTTTCACTAAGGTGCCTTGCTGAGCTACCCTATGCCAAAATGCCATACAAGAGTGCACACATATGTCTAGTTATAATTAGGCTCTCCCATCACACACCTGGATATAGAATTCAATATCAAGGCATACTTCAATCTCAGATTATATATAAACCCTGGGTCTTGCATTATGGCCCTGCATCAGAACAGTGCGGAGTGCTGTGGGTATATTTGCGTCAGATAGGACTGTCTCACTAATGTTTAATGGTTTGATAAAATATCAAATTCAGATGGCATAATAATCATATTGCTGCAAGTTAACTTTTTAACGAAAATTAATAACTTGTGTTTTATATAGCGTTAAACACTCATGCCATTTCTAAATGACGCAAATAGCAGGCACTGCCAAGAAATATTTAATCGTTCCTCGTTTCAGGGTTGGATTTGTCGAGCCGCTATGCAGTAAAATTTGTTATGTTTATTAGAATAACCAAGAAATATGCAAATAATTTCTACTAAAATTCATAATATGTTCATTGGCCTTTTGAACAATCACTGTAGATATCCTTAAAACATGACTCTGTAATATTAAGCGGCTATTCAAGCCCAGCCCTACTTGCTTTTCTATTTCGCTTGTCTAGGCTAAAACAGTAGCTGCATTTTAGCAAGACAGGTGATCAGTGAAGATGTAGTTCTGATAAAAAATGTGTTGAATAGTTGTCCTATGATCCAGTCCATCTCTAATTAGGTAAGCGAGCTAATGACTAATTTCAAATCAGTGACTATTATGTGTACTACCGTATAATTACTAAGACTGATGATCTGCAAATCAATCTTGCACCTACCACAGACAGGGTATTGGAAATCAACCTGCTCCCCTGTGAGTAAAATGGGACTCATCTGTGAGGCATAGTTGGAGACCCTATGACTCAGCAATGGGGACCTATGTATGTGTACACTTGTGTCACTTGGGCAACTTACTGAGCAAAACCAAAAATGATGGCTCAAGAGGACTTGAACTCATTTTATAGTCTGGGCAGCATTCAACTTCATCATTGTTTGCACAATGTGCATTTACAGACAGGGGCCAACCATATGCAAATCCATCTTGGCTTCACCCCCACAAGATGCAGTCCATTGCAGAGAAGGCCTTATGGCTTCTTAGGCAGTGTGCCGCCCCCGGAGACTTTGCTATTTGTAAAAACAGGTTGTCTGTGGTGCTCGTAGCTTATCAGATGGATACCATTTAGTAACTTGCACCTAAGATAAGGTCTGCCGCTTTTGCTGTGTAGCTTCCTGGATTTGGGACTCCTACTTCCTGAGTTCCCTAAAGAACTACTTGTGGCCTATTTATGGGGAAGTCAAGCAGTGCAGCGCAGCACTGCAGGTCACCTTGCTGTGCTGCACTGCATGACAGGGAAAGGGCATAAATGTGTAGCATTTAAGGCAATACGGTGCATTCCTGTCCTTTTCCGTGCGCTGGTGCCCTTTTGGCTGACTAGCGCAAATGCAGGCACCCTTGCACTTGCACCATGGTACAAGAGTGTCTGCTTTGCATGCAGGATTGTTTTTGGGCAGGGAAGGGTACCTTCCAGCACAAAAACAATCACAAAAGCCATTTTGCTCTTTCTATGTGTGCTGCAGAACGCAGCACGCATAGAAAGAGGAAGAAATAAGGAGAAATAGAGATATTTCTTCTCGTTACGTCTCCTCTGGGAAGGTGTAAGATTTTGGCACATTGCCAGGTTTACAAGTTCTTGTAAATCTGGGAATGTGTCAAAAACCATGGGTGTTGCATGAGAACACCCATGCAGTGCCTGGAGAATGCCTTTCCAGGACAAAGTAACGTAACTCCGCAATTTGCATTGCGTTGCATTCTTCCAGATTTGTGGAGCCACTCAGAGTCATGGAAAAGTGACTTTGCATGGCTTCAGCAATCTGTCTTAAGGTTTGCGCCACTCTTTCACCACGTGGCATGGTGCAAGAGTTATGCAAACAGCCTCATAATAGGCCCCTCATATTTATTGTTGCTACACACGGAGCCTCACTTTTTTCCATAAGACCTTTATCAGACTGGCTCTGTATCTATCCTTTTTTAACTTTGCACTGGATGTACCTATGACTGGACTGTACATAAGATGATGTTACACCATGGTATTTTTGGTTTTGTTATCTTGTTTTGTTATTTTTTTATGGAAGTGGGGTGATGTTGCATGCTTCATTGATACATGATTCAATTATTGTGGCATTCCTTCTCTCCCACAGTGTTCTATATTGCTCTTGTGTTTGTTTAGGTCGAGCTAGACAGTGCATGCACTGTCTCTTCGAGACCGGCTGTAATCAGACTGTGGACTTCAAGTCCATTCCCTTTCTTGGCATTGATTTTCATTTGTCCATATCAGTGTCCTTTAATAATCCTGGCTTGCTGGTGGTCAGTCTTGCCTCTTTGTCCCTCCTTTCTCTCTTCTGTTCCACCCACAGAGCAGGGACTTAGTACTGTCTCATTCCGCCATTGATCTTCATCTGTTCTTAGGGGGACTCCTTTTTTCTTGGTTTCCTGCTCTGTTACTGTTAGTCTGTGTTCAGCTTCTGCACCCTAGCTGCTTACATATACATTTAGCATTCTTCCTCCCACTGCCTCTTAATGCCACAGTTGTGTAACTGCCACCTCCTGCCCGATTGTTTGTATTATTTTTTGCATTTCTTTGCTATTTTGGATGTTGATCGGCAGTAGGGCTTCTTTTGGTAAGATGTTTGGGTATTTATGGGCTTTCTTTTAAGGGGAGTTGGTTTGTTTCTATTTGTTTACTTTTGTTAAACTATGCCCCCTTGAATAACCCAGTCTGTGAAAGCACCCTATTCAGACTTGTGTAAGTGAAGCAGACTCCATTTCATGGCTACTGTTGTCTGCCTGCTTTCTTCTGCCTGTCTGCATGTGAGCAAGAACAAGGCATCCTCTGCAGTGTCAAGTCCCCCAAAGAGCTGGCTTTCTTGCCCATCCCCACGTACAGGTCCCAGGTTGCACAAGTCTTTGTGCTGTTTCATCATGCTGGCCTCAAAATGGCGTCGCCAGCCGATGATGACAACACAAATAGTTTGGAGCAGCTGCAGAATGAAATGGTGAGAAGTAGCACTTTTGAGCAGTCACACGCCTTTGAAGGCAAATAAACCTCGTTTCATGAAAAATGGGTTGACGCTGGAATTGCAATTATTCGGATAGCGATAGGCTGGCTATTTGAGGCAAGCAAATTCTTTGGATTAGCAAAATAATGCTATTAGAGGTGTGGCGCCGCGGCCAGGGCGACTGACTCTGGAATCTGGGTATCACGGTTCTATCCCCGGCACCGGTGGCAGATTAGCCCAGCACCATGTGACTCTGGGCAATAGCTTGCTTAATCTTCCCGACGGCCCCCAGCGCCTAGAGACCCTTACGGGTGATTGTCCGCACTTTACAAATGTGGATTATCATTATTACTATTGCGTTATAGTGAAGAATGTGTAAAGTACCAGAACTCCAATTTTCACTGGCTTGTGTTTTTTCACTCATTCATACATGAAACACGCGTGATGCCTTGATTCTAGTAAAACCAGTTTCACTATATGCGCACAAATATAGGACAGATATTTCAATGTAGAAAAATGCAATCACAATCTATTATCAAAGCGCTCAGTACTGCATTCGGTTCAAGACAGGGAAACAGACAGCACCTGAAAGGACTGTAGACCTTCGGTGATTGTCCCTGTTGTGCTGGTGGTGCAGATCGGAGCTTCCAAATCCCCTCTACTTCCACGGACGGAGTGATTTCACAGTCACACACGCACACACACATCACACGCTGGTGGGGCCCATTACACCAACATTCATCCTACCACTCTATCCGTGCCATGTATAAGGGGAAACACTTTTCGATACCTAACCAATCTGCATGTACTCTGAGGTCAATGGCATCAACTAGTTGCTATAGATCTGGTGAAACATTTTAAACACGCAAATAAATTCAATAAACATGACAATAAAATAACCACCCGATACAGTAATTCAAACAGAATATTGTTTATCTAAAATTGTAAGGAAAAAACCCAATTAAATGCAAGATCATTTCTTTCATATTTACCTATTCTGGCTAAAAGTCGTTTTCTAAGTCAGAACCGGTCCTCATCAAAATAGTTAAAGTTTCTAGCCGTCATGTAGAGTCACCGTCCTCTCCGTCAGCATCGGGACCTTTGATCATCAGTTCGGGAAGAAGTGGCACTAGACCTCTCTAGTCTACTAATATTTATACCAAATTTACATTCCAAATGTTGCAATCATATCTTACAAAACAGTCGAATGGCGGAAATTATGTCGTCTTGGTACATTGGGATACAGCGATAGTTTTTCTCACGTATTGATAGTCTCAAATAATGAATAGAAATTAGGAGTCCATAACTAATTCGTTACTTCTACGGATGTCTCTTTAGGGTAAAATGTATCTCATTCGTGGGATCATTATAAGTTCATCAGGTCGGTATTTGGATTGGCAACAATCTTCATGTTCAGGGGCATTTGGCATCTCTCCCGGATTTGTCGTCATGATCATGGCTTTTCAGTTCAACAGGAGGGCAAGGTCGCAGTCAGCGCGAAGCCTCCTTGCAAATTTTCCATCTACTCAAATGCAGGATGCGGGTGGAAGCCATGTTATAGCAGGCCACAATGGTCAACTTAAGTAAAAAGAAACACAAAACATAATTACTGCACGGAAATGATTATACAGTGTTATTCCCCTGCTAATACCCTTATGTGTATGTATTTATCTAGCCATTTGCGACATCAAAAGCCATTATTGCATATTAATTATAAGCACAAAACACAATAATATCACATAAGCAACATCTATTTCGTCAATTTGCTCACCAACTTAGTTCACTTATTATTTCAGCCATGCAATAGCATTCCCACGTGTAATTCTTCTGTTAATAAGGTTGGTTAGACAAGACTTGACAACTCTTTAGTAATTAATAATTAATCAGTAGTATTTTTAATAATGACTTACGAAAATGAAACAGATATTTGGGTTTATAGTAAAAACCCTGCTCCATCAATCCCCCCTTTGGTGATATCTTATCACCACAAAAATCAAAAACCCAAAAATCAATTTAATTTCCCCTTTTGAAGAAATTCAAAATATCTTCTTGTTCATTTTTCAAACCCTTGTTTCCATATCATCTTCTCTCTTCGTTTCTATATACATGCTTTCCCTCAGTTCTTCTAATTCAATTTATTGTGGATCTCTTTCTGGTTTCTTTTGTCTCTTTTTAACATTTTCTCGTGTTATTTTCTTTTTATTTCTTCTGTATCTACAACACATACACCCTAATTTAAGAATTAATAATGCAACAATTACACACGTTAATGGAAATAATATCTTACCAAAAATGGTACTACCTATTTTAGCTACAAAATTCTTAATAGCAATCATCTTATTAGCCATTTTAGTCCAGATACTTTCAGCTTCCAGTGGTACTAATTCTTCATGCAAATCAGTAATATTTTTGATATAGACCTTTAGATCTTTGCTTTCGTCAGGAATGTAAGTGCAACAATGTTGAACTTTCAGCATTCCACAGACTCCACCCTCTTTTGCCAATAGAATGTCAAGGGCAAGTCGATTTTGCATCGCCATAGCGCGTAAAGCAACCATTTCAGTATTTACCAAAAGAAAGCCTCCAGCGGTGCTTGTTGACAAGCGATCCACCACTGTTGACAGCTTCCGAATGCCAAATGCATTCAATGAAATTCCCACTGCTGGAATTAAAGCTCCAAAAATATCTCCTACAATTTCTGTCCATGTTTCTCTTCTATAGCGTGTTAATGGATTAGTATGTTCAGCAATTTCTACTCTATCCATGTGAAAAATCTTTGGAAAGACCAGGCCAACATAAAATGTGCCAAACCAATGGTCAGGCAAACGGTAATAAGCCTTGTTCCCACAAATATAATACACTCCCGGAAAAACTGGATCTTCTCCTCCTCTAAATCCCCATCCGGTGGCAATAAAGTATGTATCATGGCACTCACTGGTCCCTATCAAATAATAATCATACTGGGATCTCTTCCTGGTAATGCATAGTTTGCCTTTCTGTGGTGCATCTATAGCCATAGTTGGACTGGCTCCATTTTTCAACTCTTTTTCTTTCTCAATATCCCACATTGTTTCACTCATTTTATGCCCTTCTGCTTTCTTGTGCATGTTCAACCTTCTTCTCTCAACCATGTCTAGAAAAGTTTTCTCTTCTTCTTTCAAACTGCAAGTTAAATTGTTTCTAAAAACATATTCTAATGTTAATTCTCTAGTTTCTAGAAAACTCTCACCTAAAGTGTTAGCTTCTTTAGCAGGATTCAGTTCTTTATTCATAGGCAGTTGCCCAAGAATATTATCTACATTAGACATATTATAATCTAATTTCCCTAACTGATAAAATATACTAATCAACACACTACATGAAATTCCATACGTAGCCGGAAGATGATGATAAGTCACTCCTTCCGAAACAGAAGCAGGTAATTGCATACAGACGTAGCAATCCCTTACATCCATTGTCTTTACGTATTCATACAACAATTTTGAAAACACATTGCTAGAAAAATCATTAATTGACCTATCCTTATGTATATGTGCATTACTAGTTCTAGTTGGAACTATCTTCTGTGAACTCTTCCCTATATTAGTCCTGTTCTCAGTATGTCCTTCTAAAGTGTCTATAGTTACTCTAAAAGAGAACAGTAGAGCAAGCACGCTCCAAAGCAGCATTAATAATCCTGTACAGCAGCAGCACATCTTGCACCATCTTTTCATGAAGGTACATCTAATTTGATTATTGTCAGTGTTAGCCATCTTGTTAATTTGACCGTGTCTTTTGACTTAGCCTCTTCTACTCCACTACCGAACTTTAGGGCAGCAAATACCCAACAGATTATTACAGTCTACTAGTTTTAATTTTACTTCTTTTCCTTTTTTCTCCAAATGATTTCTTTGGATTTATTCAATTTGGATTTTCATCACTTTTCACGGTTTCTTCATCATCATCAAACTGTATTAGGTCCTGAACATCCGTTTCTTCTCCAATGTCGGACAAGATAACTCTCAGGATTCCCACTGCTTCTTCTTCATCAACCACTTTCAGTAAAGCCTCCTCTGGACTTCCTTGACTGTCTGCCTCTTCTCCTTGTTCAGGCAGTGCCACATACGTCCATTCTGGTGACTTATACTTCTGGTTTGGTTTTCTGATTCTTTTAGTTCCTTCAGATATCTTTGTTTCCTCTTCTTTCGTTGGGTTTTGACTTGACACTTCGTTCACTTGTTCAGCTTTCGAAGAGTTAACTCGTGTCAGTCGATACCTCAGTCTCTTTATCTTGTTGGGCCAAAGATCTCCTTTAGCATTTCTCTTTTGTCTTCCTTCTTTACTGTTTCTTTCTCCAATCCAAGTTCTCTTTCTCAGAACTCGTCCTCCATGTATCTCATTTTCACTTTCATCAGATTCTGTCTCAGTTGCCTCTTGTTCATCAACAGTTTTCTCTTCTCCAACAACTTCTTTTTCTCCAACAGTCTCTTTTTCCACCGATTGAGATTTCCCTACCTCTGTCCCTCCTCGGGTCTCCGACACGCAATCTTCTTGCTGTCTACTTGTCCCTTCACCTAGATTGTCATTGATGTTCCCTACACCTCCTCGGGGTTTTTCCGCAATCTGTCCCTCTCTTTCTTTGTCTGTCCCTTCTTCTTCAAGAATTATCTCAGGTGGAACTTGTCCAATTTCCTCATTTGATTCAGGTGTCACTTCTGTTGGAATGTTCTTTTCGT
This sequence comes from Triturus cristatus, assembly GCF_964204655.1. Lineage (NCBI taxonomy): Eukaryota > Metazoa > Chordata > Amphibia > Caudata > Salamandridae > Triturus > Triturus cristatus. Next base: position 236,343,417 of record NC_140581.1, read on the forward strand.
TTCTTTCTTTCTTTTTGTGTTTGTCACTGTTAGTTGGAACTTCAGGCACTTCTTCAGAATCTGGACTCGTCTCAGAAGTTTGTAATGTTCTCTTCAGAACTTCTTCTGGTGGGATGAAAATTTCTCTTGACTCACTTTCCCCCCTTTCAGGATTCTTTTTTCTTTTTACTGTCTCACTGTCTGCATCATCACTGGAATCTGATTCTTCAAAGTATTCTTTTCCAGTGCCGTCTCTTGGATTTGGAACTCTCAGTGTGTGACTTGCATGTATCCAATTTTTCACTCCAGCACACTTCACAGCAGTCGTTGTGGTCTGAATGACTTGTCTTGGCCTTCCCCACCTTGGAACCAGGCAATTCCTTCTTCTGTGGACTTTTATCCTTACCCAGTCCCCTGGGCTCAGATCATGGGCTGGTTTCTTTTCAAGTGTGGTGGCGTCTTCTCCAACCTGGTGAAACACAGAATGAACTGCGTCAGCCGGGCCTTTACAGTAATCCAAAATCATGTCATCAGTTATAGTCATCAGCTTGTTGACTGGTACAAATGCATGTCTCATAGCACGTCCCATGATAATTTCATGTGGACTCAAACCTGTTGTTCTGTCTGGAGTAGACCTAATGGTCATCAGGACTAGAGGCAAGACATCAGGCCATTTCATTCCTGTGGCCAGGCACATTTTTCCAATTCTGTTTTTGATGGTACCATTCATTTGTTCAACCACACCAGAAGCCTCTGGTCGGTAAGCACAATGTAGCTTCTGCTGTACACTCAATGCTTCACAGATCAAACCCATGATTTCATTATAAAAATTCCCTCCTCTGTCTGATTCAATGGTCACTGGGAACCCATACCTTGGGATGAATTCTCTTAACAGTAGCTTGGCCACTGTTATCCCACCATTTCTTCTTGTTGGATAGGCCTCCACCCACCTGGAGAACAAACAGACCACCACCAGGACATACCTTGATCTATTGACTTGGGGCATTTCGATGAAGTCTATCTGCATTCTTGTGAAGGGTCCTCCCTCCCTGCCTATTGTTCCTAGGCTCACCACTGTTCTCTTTCCAGGATTGAATTGCTGACATATCAGACATCTCTGACAGAGACTCTCTGCTATCAGCCTGAATTTTGGACTATACCAGGTCTGCTTAAAGGCCCTTATCATAGCATCCCTCCCCAGGTGTCCTTGGCCATGATACATCCTTGCCATTGTTGACAACATGCTATTGGGCATGACTGGTCTTCCATCCCTATAGGCCCATACATGGTATTTTTCCCTTGGTGCACAACCTGCTTTCACCCAATCTTTCATTTCCTCATCTTCTGCCTCATCCTGCAACTGCTTCACTTCCTCCCATGTTCCCACCGCATTAGTAAACATTAAGGAACAAGAAGACATTTCTTTTTCTTTACTCCGATTAATGGAATGATTATTCCTTGCACAGTATTGTGCTATGTCATTGGCAAATTTGTTCCCAACGGTGACAAAATCATCACCTTGACCATGAGCAGCACATTTTACAACTGCTAGTTCTTTAGGCAGCTGTATCGCCTCTAGCAATTTTCCAACCACTTCAGCATTCTTTATGGGAGTTCCACTTGAGGTCAGGAAACCTCTTTGTAGCCATAACTGGCCAAAATCATGGACAACTCCGAAGCCATACTGGCTGTCAGTCATTACAGTCACTCTCACATTTCTTCCAATCTTGCAAGCTTTCGTTAGTGCTACCAATTCTGCCACCTGAGCGGATTTAACTCCTTTCAAAGGTGATGCTTCCACAACTCCTGAAACTGTACACACAGCATATGCAGCACTCAGTGTTTCTTCATCCGTTCTCAAGCAAGATCCATCCACAAACAACACATGATCACTCTCAGGCAGTGGCAGATCTCTTATGTCTGGTCTTGGTTTTGTACAGTAATCAAGCACATCCAGGCAGTCATGATCAACTTCATTTCTCACTCCCACACATTCAGCATCAGGCAACAGTGTTGCTGGATTCACATTCACACATCTCTCAAGGCTCACATTTGTTGCACCAAGAATGACTTTCTCATATTTTGTCAGCCAACTATGAGACATGAACTGTGTCCGGCTCCTTGTTAAAAGGATTGCCACATCATGAGGTACGAATACCCGTACAGGATATCCCATTATGATTCCCTCACTTTGTTCCAGACTTCTGCATGTAGCAGCTACTGCTTTCAGGCAACCTGGTAAACCCACAGCTACTGGGTCAAGTGTTGATGAGAAGTATGCAATTGGCCTCCTCAAACGTCCATGTTTCTGGATTAACACTGAAAGTGCACATCCATTTCTCTCACTACAGTACAGCTCAAATTATTTTTCATAATCTGGCATTCCTAGGGCAGGAGCTGCACATAGCCTGTTCTTTAACTCTTTAAATGCTGCCATTTCTTCTGGGTTTAATTCCAATGGGTCTTTCACCTCACTTTTGGTCAATTTAATCAATGGCTTGGCAATCAAGGAAAAGTTACTTATCCACTGACGACAGTAACCAACCATTCCCAGAAACATTCTTACTTCTCCTTGTGTCATTGGGGCTCTCATCCCTCTGATGATTTTAATCCTGTCAATGGTCACTTTCCTCAGGCCTTTCTCAATATTATGTCCCAAATACTGGACTTCTTTTTTGCAGAATTGCAATTTGGCTGGGGATACCTTTAATCCTCCATCTGCCAAGTGATTCAGTAAGGCAATGGTGTCTACTTCACAGGCTTCACGTGTTTTTGATGCCACAAGCAGGTCATCAATGTATTGGACCAAAACTGAATTTTCAGGCATTGTTAGACTCTCCAGAGATTTCTTCAGCAATTGATTAAATATCGAAGGGCTCTCTGTATACCCTTGTGGAATTCGGCACCTTGCCAAAATTCGCTCTCCAAATCTAAACGAAAAAATCGACTGGCTGTCATGATGCAACGGGATTGAAAAGAAAGCATGGCACAAGTCAATTACTGTATACCATTCTGCATCATGGGGAATCTGATACAAAATCACTGATGGATTTGGCACAATGGGACAGCATGACACAACAATCTTGTTAATTTTTCTCAAATCCTGTACTATTCTGAACTTTCCATTAGGTTTCTTCAATCCCATTATTGGTGAATTACATGGGCTACTCAATATTTCCCTTAACACCCCCTGCTGGATCATTTTCTCAATCATGGGTGTTATTCCTTCAATTATTTCAGGTGTCAGTCTGAATTGTGGGATGTTTGGGTAAACCACTCCTTCTTTCACAGTAATTTTTACTGGATCTACATTTCTCATCAGGCCCACATCTTCTCCAGTAAAATCCCACACTGCTGCTTTCACTGTCTGTTTCAATTCTGGGGGTAATGCATCTGGATTAAACACAGAATATGTTCCCAAAGCCTCGCTTTCCCTGTTATCTAGGGTCATTCTGTATAGGACATCCTCATCTGGTGTTTCAAAGGTTATTCCATCTGGAGTACAGAAAATAGTGCAATTCATCTTGCACAGCAGGTCCCTGCCTAGCAAGTTCTCAGGACTAGTGTCACACACCACAAATCGGTGCATGTCTGAGAACCCTATTCTAACCTTTACTGGTTCAGTAAGATGAGTTTTTATCTGTGTGTTAGACACACCAACTACTTGGATTGCTTCATCCGAGAGAGGAAGATTCTTTATATCTGCTGACCTGACAGTTGATCTCGTAGCACCTGTGTCAACTAGGAAAGTAACACTTTCACCATTGATTTTTCCATCTACAAAAGGTCCTGCCTGGTCTATTTCTAGAGTTGCGCCAAGTACGCACTCTTCCTCCTCTCTTCGGCACCGTCAGAGGTCACCCTCAGAATCACTTCCCTCATTCCTTAGCCAATATTGTGACACAGCGCTTGCGCGTTTTGGCTTGTTTACCTGCTCTTCATCGTAGAACCCCGAATCTTGGCTGTACTTCTGGGATCCTCTTCTTTGTGGCAAGGGTGGTTTTGGCACCTGATTCTGCTGCTTAACAGCCTTCTGCTGTTGCTGATGCTGACCACACCCCTCACTCTGCACCTGTGAATTCAATGATGGATTGTCATCATTAGTAGACGGTGGATTCTTACACTCGGATTTCCAGTGCCCTAATTTTCCACAGTTGTGGCAAGGAAATTTCTTCTTTGCTTCCTCAATATTGCCTTTCCCCTTTCCTGGGCCAAACCTGGGTTTATTTCCTGGGTTATTTGCTTGTTCAACCAACTGAGCTTCCTGTCTTTCTGCAACTTTCACCTGTGCCCACATTGCCTTTTCTTTCAGTTTCCTTTGCTTTGCCTCAATCTCATCACTGAAGTATTTTGCATGTCTCAGGATCTCATCAATCTTTTTGCTCTGCCAGTCTACGGTATGCTGCCTTATCATTTCACTGATTTCAGGTCGCAAGCCATATACAAATCTATATACAAAATGGCTCAGATCCTTGTCACCCAGATGTTCATCTCCACTGAACTGTTTGAAAGTCAGTATTAGTCTTTCGTAGTAAGCATGGACTGATTCTTTCACTTCTTGATGTGTTCGATCTATTTTAACCCAGTCTGTTTCCTTGGGGGGTACCTTATTTTTCAAGAAGGCCATAACCTGCTCATACTTTTTCATGACCTCCGGATCTGGAGCTCCTGTCTTTGGATCTCTCGGGTATTCCTTAGTGGGCCAGTCTATGACTATCTTACATTCTGCCCACAGGTCTGCTGGTACAATTATATCAAACAGACTATTCAGGTCGATCCACAGCACTTTTGACAACTTCACAAATCTGTCAACCTGTCTATACCACTCGACGGGCTTCTCTCTTAGTCGAGGGAAATCATTTGTAAATGACAAAATATCTTGTCTGGTCCATGGGACATGTACGTACCCTCCTCCTGGAATCTCCCTCATGGGGTAAGCTGTCACTGCTTTCTCCTTTTCTTTCATAGGGAATGTTGAGTAAGTTCTGTCTGCTGCATCCTCTCGCTTTCTATACCATCTATCTTTCCATCTCTCTACATCTCCCCATTTTCTCAGCAAAGCAATCATCTCCTTAATCTGCCCTGTTCGGCCTGCATTGTTCAGATTCTCAATGTCCTTATCTGTAAAATCCACTCGGTAAGGCTTTTGTAAAGCTTTTACCTTGTCCATGTCGATCCCCATTTCACTGGCTATTCCTTTCAACCTGTCATGTATGTTCTTTGCTCTCCATGTAATACTTTTACACAGGAATAGAATCTCCCCTTCCTGATAATTTTTCAACGTTTCTGTAGGGATTGTTCCTACAATCAGCTCCTCCATTTCCATACGTAGTCTAGCTACATCAATTCCCTGGGATTCTTTTTCTTTCCTCTGCATAGCCTTCAGCCAATCATTCAAATCTTCAGCAGTTATTCCCATGGATTTTTCCGCACCCCCTGGTTCTGTCACTCTTTGTGGTTCTAAGATTGATCCTCTGTTCCCTTCCACACATCCAGAGTTCAAACCTGAGTTAGTCTGCACATTCAACTCTCCTCCACATATGGTATGTCTCCACTGATTTTCTCCTGTTCTCCACTGATTTTCTCCCGTTCTCATTTCTGCCTGCTCTGGAGGAACAATCAATCTATTGCCCAAATATGGAACTGTCAAACCATTTTCACCAACCCCCTGCTTTTCGAACACAGGCATAACCGGACCTATTGTTACAGGCACCGTAACTGCTTCAAGATTTTTGGTCAGTTCTCTGATTTTCTCTGTTAATTCAAATGTGGTTCTTGCTAGTTCTCTGGTCTTTTCATCCTCAACTTCATTCTCCCTTTCTCTCTCTCTTTCTCTCTCTCTCTCTCTCTTTCCGCAAGAGAACTACTGCTTTTCAACTCAGGGGTCATAACCTCTGTCTTTATAATCCGCAGGGTGTCTCTCATTGGGGTAACTGCTGTTCCTACCTCTGGTTCTCGTCTATACGGGGGTGGTCTTTTGTAGAACATGTCATCTAAGACATCGTCATCAGACTCATTCGCCCCATACCTCCTTGTTTCTACATTATGTTCTATTTCTGTACACTTTTTCCCTTCTGTCTCCTCTGCAGTTCTTACAGGATATAATCCCTCAGTCATGCTGGCATCTCGCCATCTTCTCATCCGGTCATGATGAGTTTCACGATCATACTTCCGCCCAAACATATACCTGTAATTTCCTCCACTCCTCTGCTTTTCTCGCTCATGCATTTCATCTTCCCATTCAGTCAATGCCTCAAACTGCGTTGGCCTAGGCCGAGGCTCTAGACACATCATCCGCTCCCGTAAATTCCTCAGTATGGCCAGATTAAATGAGCCATGTTCCGGGAAAGCTAAAACTCCATCCTCTTTAGTATACTTCACCCAGTTGTCTAACCAAATACATGTATGATACCCATACTTCGCAACCATGAAGGATGCGGGGGTCCTTATCGGGGGAAGTAACTGTCCTTCCCTAGTCACAATATCTTTATCCTTGTCAAACCAGTTCTTAACCTTACTAAACAAGGATTTCTTTTTCTTTTCCTCAGCGTGGTAATACATTTTCTCATTTTCCGCAACCCTTTTGTCCTTTCTACAACTGTACGATCTCCTGTCCAATTGCAGCACGATTCACACTAACGCACCAATCCTGGAGCGTCTACGTCACTGACTCAGTCCACGAATCCCAGCGCGACTCACACCAACGCACCAATCCTGGAGCGTCTACGTCACCCTGCATGTCTCCCAATCCTTGCGCGGCGTACACTAGCACACCAATCACCGTGCTTCCACCGTTCTAACCCACTGTCAAATCACAGCGCGGTCTCCCTGACGTCAGCAGTCGCTGAAGCAGCTCCTGCTCCTGTCTTCTGTCTCTCTCGTCTACCCCTCCTTTACAAAACTACTCGGTAGACTTTGTTTCAACTTCTACGAGTCTGTTAGTTACAACATACAAACATCTCCATTGTCTGCTTCGCTAGCCACAGAACAGCAAAAGACCTTTCCCACGAGAATTCCGCCTTTCCCGAGAGCAGCACTTACCTCTGCCCTACTACGGAATCATTACTTCCGTTGATAAAGTAGCACATGCCTCTACTCTACCCTTCTAACAAGCACCAATTAACTGTTTTCTCCGGAATGCTCCTAAGAGTTTCACAATTAACCAGAATGCCTTCTCATTCACGCACTTTCACACCAGAAAATGTAGTACATTCACACAGAATTCTGTCTTTCCCGAGAACAGCGAACAGTCTGTCCTACTACAGAATTATATCACGCGTTAACAAAGCAGCGCTTACCTCTGCTCTGTCCTTCTAACAAGCTCAGAGAATACCTATTACCTTTCTAGTGATAAGCGTTAACGGAATGCCATAAGGATCCCTGATACCTAAGACCAGAACTTCACAGATAACCTTCGCTATCATATACACCTCTCTCACACAGAAAATACGTTTCTAATGGCAACACACGGCGATGCTACCTCATCGAACCCAGACAATGCGACGCGCAACTTCAATTGTCACACGTTTTCCCCTGTCTACATACAGGGCCAATAATCCCGCCTTTTCCGAGAGCATCGCTTCCCTCTGCCCTACCACGGAACTGTCACCGACTTCCTAAGTCCCAGAAGCCATACACACTACATAAAACTCAATACACCTTCAACATACAGTGTTAGTACAAATATCGATATCAATCAATAATCAATAAGCCTATATACACGCAAATTTGCCAGATCAAGACAATAGTTAACCATCATTCTGCTACCAAGAAACTGGTGCAGATCGGAGCTTCCGAATCCCCTCTACTTCCACGGACGGAGTGATTTCACAGTCACACACGCACACACACATCACACGCTGGTGGGGCCCATTACACCAACATTCATCCTACTACTCTATCCGTGCCATGTATAAGGGGAAACACTTTTCGATACCTAACCAATCTGCATGTACTCTGAGGTCAATGGCATCAACTAGTTGCTATAGATCTGGTGAAACATTTTAGACACGCAAATAAATTCAATAAACATGACAATAAAATAACCACCCGATACAGTAATTCAAACAGAATATTGATACCTAAAATTGTAAGAAAAAAACCCAATTAAATGCAAGATCATTTCTTTCATATTTACCTATTCTGGCTAAAAGTCGTTTTCTAAGTCAGAACCGGTCCTCATCAAAATAGTTAAAGTTTCTAGCCGTCATGTAGAGTCACCGTCCTCTCCGTCAGCATCGGGACCTCTGATCATCAGTTCGGGAAGAAGTAGCACTAGACCTCTCTAGTCTACTAATATTTATACCACATTTACATTCCAAATGTTGCAATCATATCTTACAAAACAGTAGAATGGCGGAAATTATGTCGTCTTGGTACATTGGGATACAGCGATAGTTTTTCTCACGTATTGATAGTCTCAAATAATGAATAGAAATTAGGAGTCCATAACTAATTCGTTCCTTCTACGGATGTCTCTTTAGGGTAAAATGTATCTCATTCGTGGGATCATTATAAGTTCATAAGGTCGGTATTTGGATTGGCAACAATCTTCACGTTCAGGGGCATTTGGCATCTCTCCCGGATTTGTCGTCATGATCATGGCTTTTCAGTTCAACAGGAGGGTAAGGTCGCAGTCAGCGCGAAGCCTCCTTGCAAATTTTCCATCTACTCAAATGCAGGCTGTGGGTGGTAGCCATGTTATAGCAGGCCACAATGGTCAACTTAAGTAAAAAGAAACACAAAACATAATTACTGCACGGAAATTATTATACAGTGTTATTCCCCTGCTAATGCCCTTATGTGTATGTATTTATCTAGCCATTTGCGACATCAAAAGCCATTATTGCATATTCATTATAAGCGCAAAACACAATAATATCACATAAGCAACATCTATTTCGTCAATTTGCTCACCAACTTAGTTCACTTATTATTTTAGCCATGCAATAGCATTCCCACATGTAATTCTTCTGTTAATAAGGTTGGTTAGACAAAACTTGACAACTCTTTAGTAATTACTAATTAATCAGTAGTATTTTTAATAATGACATACGAAAATGAAACAGATATTTGGGTTTATAGTAAAAACCCTGCTCCTTCACTGGCACATTACTTGGAAGTAGCATGCACCGCGGGTCACACTTCCATTTACAGAATATCATATCCACATGCATTGATTTGTACAACAGGGTTTCTGCGTCGTCTTTCAATGAAGAAGCCAGCATGGGGTAAAGAAAGAATTGTGCCCCAGAGGATGGGTGCGAGCTGATGTTATGTTATGTTATGTTATGTTATGTTATGTTATGTTATGTTATATTCCACTTGTAATGCGCTCGGCTACTCACGAGTATCCCGGCGCGAACCTGAGGCAGACAAAGGAGATCAGACAAAGAGAAATGTTTTCAACTTTCTTTTGAAAGCAGTGAGCTCCTGCGTAAGACGAAGATCAAGGGGGAGGGCATTCCAAGCCCTACTGGCCCTGACCACCAGAGAGCCACCTCCCATCCTCTGAAGTCTGAATCTAGGAACCAGGGCCAGGCCCATGGAAGCAGAGCGCAAGGTCCGAGCGGGGGCATAGAAAGAGAAGTGTTTCTGGAGGTAGAGGGGACCCTGACCATGAAGGGCGCGATGCGCCAGAACCAGAGATTTATATTTGATTCTAGCTGCTACTGGTAGCCAATGAAGGACAATCAGGTGAGAGGTAACACTCAGTCTAGAGGAGAGACCCAGTAGTAGCCTGGCCGCGGTGTTCTGGACTACCTGCAATTTCTTGATGAGGTATCCCGGTGAGCCAATATAAAGAGAGTTGGCGTAATCCAACCGGGAAAGAATCAGCGCACAGGTGACTGTGACTCTAGCTGCCTGCGGAAGGAAAGGAAAGAACTTTCTCAGAATTTTAATAAGTCCGAAGCAGCAGCCAGCAGTTTTCTTAACCTGGGTGGAAAACAGCAGATTCTCCTCGAACCGGACGCCCAAATTCTTGGTAGGCCGACCCTCGGACGAGGGGAGAAGAAGCTCCTGTGGCCAAAGCCGATGACGGAAGTCGGAGGGGAAAGTGCCAAAGAGCAAAATTTCCGATTTTTGGTCGTTGCACTTAAGCTGAGCCCCTGCCAGCCAAGCGAAGATGGAACGAAGACACTGTTGGGCATCCAGGGCTGAGCTGGCGGCCTTATCCCAGGTGAAAAGCAGCTGAGTGTCGTCAGCATAGGCCATCACCTTAGCACCGAGTGCTTCAGCCAAGAGGATCAGAGGCGTGACATATATATTAAAGAGCAAAGGGCTCAGAGAGGAGCCCTGCGGGACACCCGTAGTGACCAAGCGGGGGGAGGAATAACAAGGAGGGAGCCAGATCTGCTCGACCCTTTCCTCCAAGGAGGACCTGAGCCAGCCCCGTACGGCCCCAGACACCCCGATCTCAGCAAGGCGAATCAGCAAAAGATCGTATGGGACCGTATCGAAGGCCGCCGAGAGATCCAATAAAATCAGGGCGGCCCTACCCCCGGCATCAAGGCACGTCCGAATGGCCTCCACGACCTCGACAAGGACAGTCTCAGTGCAATGGCCCGAGCGGAACCCAGATTGCGATGGGTGAAGGAGGTCCTCGGCCTCCACAAAATCAGACAGTTGTTTTAGCACCACCTTCTCACATATCTTAGCCAGAGCTGGCAGGAGGGAGATGGGATGGTAGTTGGCAGGCTCAAGCGGGTCCAAAGTAGGTTTTTTAAGCAGTGGCAAGATCTTAGCCTCCTTTCAGACCTGAGGAACCACCATAGTCTGAAGGGAAAGATTAACAATCAAATTGACTTCTAAATAGATGTATTCAGCAACAGCTGCTAGAAGTCGGGCCGAGCAAGCATCAGCCGGGGACCCCGATTTAAGACCTCTGAGTATTTTCAGACTATCCAGAGGGTGAACTGGGGAAAAGGCGGACAGCAAGGTAGAAGGGGCCGGCCTCACCGGCAACAGGCCTGGCAAAGCACCCGAGTGGGGGGGAAAAGATGCCTGAATAGTCAATATTTTATCACTGAAGGCGCCAGACAAAGTGTTGCACCAGTCAAAAGAGGAGGGAGCAGCGCTGGTCTGGGCCACTGGGGAGGTAAAACTCTGGACTATGGAAAAAATTTCCTTAGAGTTGTTCCTGGCCGCCTCGATGCGGGAGGTAAAAAAGAGACCTTTGGCCATGGAAATGGCGGCATAGTAAGATCTCTGGGCAATTCTAAGCCGGCTTTTGGCCGCCGGACAATATTTGCTCCTACGCCAGTCACGCTCCAGGATTTTACACTCCTGTTTGAGCACCTTGAGGGCGGGAGTAAACCAGGGTTTCGAGGGAGTAGTTCTGGCCGGCCTTATAGGACGAGAGGAAGTAATGGAATTCACAGCTCCAGACATCCAGCCTGTAAACCCAGATATGCAATCCTCCAGACCCCCGGACCACGATGGTCTAGAAATGTCGAGTGCAAGGGCTAGATCCAGAGGGTCTACTCTCCCCAACACAGGTTTCTGGAAGACAGGTGCCAGAGCCTCAGCCCTGAGGACGGGCCAAGAGAAAAAAGATACAAAATGATCCGACCATGGCACAGGGAGGGGCTCTTGGACCAGGATAGGAAAGTTGGAACAAATTGGGTCAAGTAAGTGGCCAGCCCGATGGGTGGGGAGGACGACATGTTGGACAAGTTGGGCCGTGTTCAGGATGTCCAGCAAAGCAGAGGCCTCTCCTCCCCCTGGCGTATCCAAATGGAAATTCAGATCGCCAAGGACCAGATAGTGAGAAAACCTGGCTGCTCTAGAAGTAAAAGCATCACCACATGCCTGAAGGAAAGGGCTAGCGGGGCCAGGGGGCCTATAAATCAGGGAGACCCCAAGAGTAAAATAGGCAGACAAGCGGGCACTGAAGTCAAGGCCTTCACTGCCTATCCAGTCCCCTGAATCGCCTAAGTGAAGGTCCCACGGGTCCTTGTAAATGACTGCAACGCCACCACCCCTGGAACCCGGACGATCGACCCTCCGAATCTTGTAGCCCACCGGGGTCGCCATCGCCACTATGGGAGCTGAGAATGGATCCAGCCATGTCTCCGTGAGGAACAACATATCTAAGGTGCCATCCTCTAGCAGCTCAAAGACGTCCGTATGATGTTTCTTCAAAGAACGAACGTTAATAAGAGCAGCAGAGAACGTAGCGGGCTTCGTCCGCTCAGTGTGACCCGGGGAAATAGAGGAGGGGCACCCTACCCCTAAGCGAAAACCACAAGAGCTACAGGTTCTCAGGTTCCTCTCGGCCGCATCTAAAGAGTGAAGATTGCAGCAGGCAGTCAGGTCCAGAGCCCTAAGCGCCGCACCGGAATAAGAGACCGGCGCCGCGGGCAGGGGAAACCCACGGACCCAGACAGGGACCTCCGGCGCACCGGGCGCCGCCGAGGCGCGGACGGGCGCAGACAGGCTTGCCTTCGGCGCGCCCGCTGCGCGCGTCCTCTTGGCGCGCATTATATGCCCCCAGAGGTTGTGAACGACTAGAGCTCTGACCAGCAGTCGAAAGATGGCGCCCACACAACCCGGAAGTCTTTTAAAAAAAATGTAATACTAAAATAGCTGTTCGTTAAAAATCATGAATCACGCAAAGCACACAGCGCATTGAAAGACTCGAAGTCAAACCCTCAGGCGCCGCGCGTCCTCTTGGCGCGCATTATATGCCGCCAGAGGTCGTGAACGACTAGAGCGCTGACCAGCAGTCGAAAGATGGCGCCCACAGAACCCGGAAGTCCCTCCCACCCTCGCCGAGGACGGCATCCCACGGATAGAATCGGGTAGGGAAGAATGTGCAATATAGCATAAAAATCTTTTAAGGTAAATGTAAATTGTAAATGTAAATTGATACTTGTATAGCGCACTACTCACCCGCAAGGGTCTCAAGGCGCTTGTACGAATACCACTGTGGAACCCATCCTGGCTTTCCCTGTGAGGCGTCTACTCCTGGGCACCCCCAAGGTGGAGGCCAGGCATCCTTAGTGTTGTGGGGGCCGTTGTGGAGATTAAGCAAGCTATTGCCCAGAGTTGGACTCCATGATTGGAATGGCACCGAGGCGAGAATTATCAGGTCCGTGGAATTTTTGAGCCCAAGACCCGCCGAGGCGGGGAATTGAACCCTGGTCCCGGGCCAGACCTCTGCATCAGGGTCTGCCGCTCTAATCATTGAGCCACACTTCTCCAAGGTGCGGGTATGAGGAAAGGAACACAGAGAAAGCAGCAGGTATCACAAAAATAGCAGCAAGGAGAATAACACACTGATCACCGCAACATTATTATATCCAACAGGAGCCATTTTCCTCCTCCTCGTTTTTTGCTTTTGTCTTTTCTACATTCAAAATCGAATGATCGTAGTCAATGATATCCATTGTACTCTGTCTTTTAAACATAATTTCACTCCTATTCCTTTAAGCTCCAAGTCGAGAGTGCTTTCCTGTCCCTGGCACATATGCGGAACGCACAGAAAAATAAACAAACAAATATTCCTGCTGAGTTTTACAAAGGAATTACACAATAAAGGTACTTATATCACTCATATTAATTCAAAAAGCCTAGTTTTTTTCATTTTCTAAAAAGCGTTGTGGCCTAAACTGAATCAAGTTCCCTTTTTAAAAAGAATAATTATTTCTCCTCTTCAAACACCAGTCAGCCTTTCCTAAGTTTCCTTCCTCTGAAGAGACACTTAATTCGTCATTAAATCTCTTTGTTTAATTCCAAGGTATGGGGGGCTCTCCACAAAGGCTTCAGTATGGGGCACCATCACAGGTTGGCAGTGCCAAAGCTCATATCTTAGCCACCCCCTTCAAAACGTGAGATGACTTGCTTAATAAATAACCTATTCAGAATGAGAATATGTTTACCTCTATTAGATCTATTGGAGCATATTATCAAGAAACGGCGTTAAAATTATCGCCACTTTAGAGGCTGAAAACTGCCGCTAAAGCGGCGATAATGGGCTTGATAATATGCCCTTGACAATTCCCATAGAAGCCCATGTTCTGGTGTCAACATGGGCTTCTATTGGAATTCTCACGGGCATATTATCAAGCTCATTATCGCCGCTTTAGCTGCAGTTTTCTGCCGCTAAAGCGGCGATAATTTTAACGCCGTGCTTGATAATATGCCCCTATTGTTCCCTAAGACCAGGGTGGTGTCACTGTGATGCCTTAGAGAGCTAAATAAGAGAGCACATACACACCGCCTGCGCTCACCTGGAGCAAAACAGAAATCCTGCCATGACGCCAGCGTTTCTCTTAAGAAGTGTCAGTCTGTGTGGTTTATGTGCCTAGACACCACAGGATAAAGCATTCCATGGTCGTGGCAGTACCCGGGGCCTTTATCTCCGCTCCTAGTCCCAACTGGACAAAGGTGTTCCATGAGAAGTCATGATAGTAAGGGTGTCATTTTAGGTGTGGGGAAGCAGTGTTTACCTACAGTTACAACTTGTGGGGTGGCAGATAAATTGCTGCAGCGGGGTGGGGGGGGTGCATTTGTAGCTATTAGTAATGTTTCCTTTACTAGGCTCCTTTCTAGTTTCACGCTAACCTCAGAAAAGGCTGGGGTTTCCCTGACGCTGCAATGGCCACCCCCCCTTGGGACATGGTCACTCCCCTGGTTTAAACCGGAAATCACAGGACTTTTGGACGTCTGTTTCGGTTTTTATTTTGTGCGTATTGCCTAATGTTTCCAGTTCAAAGGTTTGGGTTTTATGTGGGTTAGCTTTTCCACGGAGAAAGACTTGACCTTTGCATCAACTTTTTCCTTGCTTGTGCAGCTGGTGCTTCTTTTATGATTTTTATGATCTCTCTGTAATGGATTCATCTCATTGGAGTGGTTACCAAGCCACCCACCTAGTGCCTCCTTTATTCTATCATGGGTATTAATTTACTTTTAGTGGGGGGCGTTCGACTGAAGGGCTGGGTTTTACAATAAATAGTCTGGTGTTCCACGTGGGATATAACAATTTACCGGATAGGTGAACTTAATGGGGCTTATACTTACTGGAACTAATAAAAATAGGTCATGATGGTAGCAAAGAATTACAATGCTGTGCTACTAACACAACATATTTTGTATTAGTAACAGTAAGTATAAGGCACATTAAGTTCACAGTTCACCTTCTATCTGATAACTGTTATATCCTACCTGTAACACCAAATTGTATTTATTGTGTTCACCATGCTCCCCCCAGCCCCTCCCCTCTCTTCCCCCCGGAATAAAACTTGTAAATAAAGCCTACTTGGATTCTGATCAGCTGGTAGAAACAAGTGGCCAAAACTCCTGCTTGTTGTACGTGCGGCCTCACCGTCCATAGATGTTAATCTCACGCGCACAATTACTTTAATTCTCTTTAAAAACGATCTATAGTAAAAAAACAAAAAAGTGTAGTTTCCCTGATCCGCATTTAAAATTTTAAGTGCACCTATACCTTCAGCCCGAGTTTGAGCTATATACAAATGCACCAAAAAATGCTGTTCAAACCCCTAACACCAAGTCATTTCACTGCACACCATACCCCTCTACATACGACATACAGCCACTCCACTCCACAACACATGCATGAAAAATATTTACAAGGCCAAGAGCTCTAAATCTCGCAAACGCGAGACCTATGGCATTGAAAATGCTTGTTTTAATGTGTTCTACTTCCAGGTGGCGTCTCTGTTCACAAGGCTCAGGTGCCACCGAGAGCTTCGAGGCGCCGTAGGGGTCTCTTCTTACTTCACCACACTTCTTCAGACAGACCTTCTACGTTGTACTCTTCAACTCCCAAAATGCTTTGACTGGTAATAAATGCAGCACTGAGTTCCTGCTGATGGTTGAATATTTTCTTTTCTTATTTTTTTATTTTTCTTTTGTTTTTCTGCGTCGACTACAGTTCAGTCCCAAGATGAAATCGCCCGAAGCAATTTTCTGTTTGTGGGGTTAAATATTGTTTGTTTAATATTTACGTCATACCATTGAACCATTCTTCCCCCTTTACCTGCGCTCACACACTGCAGTCTGGTATTAACAACAACAAAATAACAACATTAGCATGCCTTCATAGTTCTTAATCTCGCCTGCTTGCCGTTACTGACATCTGGTGGTCAAATTTGTGTACTGAGACAAATTGTGGAATTCATGTAAAAAAGCGTGTGCTCCATGGCGATAGAATTTGAGGTGGGAGGGGAGGGTTTAGGATTTTTGGGTCCCTGGGCTGAAAGGGAATGTGCGAGGCCGCTCTAATTTGCATATGTGACATATCCAGGGCTCCAGAGTCTGCTTTGCTCAGACTTCTCCTGAGCCACATCTCCTGCTCTCAGCCACCTACAAGCACCTCTCTACAGCCCATTTCAGGAGTTAAAACTGTGGGACGCTAAAGTGCTGACACTGTTCGCCCGCAGTATCTCTGAATGGGCATCCAAGCAGGAGGCCTAATTTCAAGCCAAACTTGCAAATTGCGTTTTCCTTGCAACTGGTACACCATCCCTAAGAGGCCCAGGAAGGGCCCTTTCTCCCTCACGGGCCCAATTCCAAAGAGACGCCTTTCTTTCAATGTCATCGAAAGGAGTACAAGAGGGCTGGTGGTGTGTTGAACTGGGGCGGTGCCCCATGCTAGAGGGCTGAGCGCGCGGCCCTGGGCAGCTGCCCACAGTGCCCATGACTAGCGCCTGCCCTGTGTAAAACAATATGTTTCTATGTGAAACAACCATCTCCATAGATTCACGGTTTAGTGTTACTGTTCTTCTGAGTTACTTTGATGTAGTATGGTGAATTCCACTTTGGGAAGGGTGGTCGTTTCAGGTACAAATTAGACACATACTCCAAGTGCTGCAGAATTAAGCAGAACTCATCAAAGACAGTTGGGAAAAGTGAGAGATTTTGCTTCCGCACACCTCATGATACTCCTCGACCCTGGGGCCGCTCTCCCCTGCTGCTTGCTCTGCCAGGCAAGTTGTCGGAGATCCCTGAAGGTACCAGTCCGCTTCTGTGCTCCTCGTTCTCCTTCTAAACTCATTAGGTCTCGCTGAGACAGCGCAAGCTGTCTCTTTGAGACATTTTGTAAGTGGGCTTTCAAAAGTGCTACCCACATGATTTGGCAGGCCTAAAGCTTGAGTGCACGATGACGTGCATGTGCACAGCTGCTGCTCGCACTCCCTCCTCCCTTCTCCCCCTCCCCCTCCCTTTTCGTCAGCTTCAGACTCCTTTGATGCTGGCATTCCCCCCTCCCTTCTCGCCCAGCCCTTCTTGTCACCTCGGCTTGTTTATTCGCGCGGTCGTGTCACTTTCACGGCCAATGCTTGTTTTTAAATACACATTGGCAGGGTGTAGACTTTGTTTTAGTATGCATACTGCCATCTACTGGCCAACCTTTTATTTAAGTTTGCATTGACGGCGCGTTCATGGTTTTCCTGACCTCCTGCGCCCCCGAGTTTAGGAGTCATCTCTTTCCTCCAAGGGGACCTGCCCACAGGTGGTCGGTGCTGCCTCGGATTTTAAGCACAAGACATGCAAGAACTTCTAAATGCTTATCACCCGCTACTTGATAAAAGCTAGCAGTTGATTCAAATGTATTTTTCCTCAGCAGCTCGGGCACGGCACTTAAATCAATTTATTGTGTAAAGATGCAAACTATGTAGGGATGCCTTGCCTTCCTAATGTCTTGAAGTTACCAGGTAGAACAAGTATTAAGTACATAACATTGGCAGACAAAACAATGATATTTTAGGTGGAATGCTTTCTTTAAGGCCCATTTCATTGGGAATTATATCGAATTGTTCCCCTTTGCAGGGTCGGCGCCAACCTTAAATCATTCTCTGAATGGTGAACTTCACCATAAATTAAACTTAAAGCAAGAACCTGAGCCCAAACAATAAGCTAGTCATTGCTCAGGGTAGGGAGAGTTTGTGCTTAGGATGTTAAAAAAAAGTTTCTCTCACTTTAAAATGTCTTTGTTTCTCCTATATAGAGGTTTCACATCCTCCCAACCTTTGAACGTTTAGCACAATTTGTTTTTGAGAAATCGCTGCACCTTCCTTCCAAACCTCTCTACCTGTCTGCCTCATTAATTGTTTCCTTTTGTTTTTGTTTTAAGGGCCCTTGGACAGTCGTTTAGAAGATTAATGACAGATTGGAGAATGTGTTACAGAGGTTGCGATGAATGGCCCGTTTGCAGTGTTAGGCTGGGGACATAAGTGTTTATTTCTGTTCCTTTTTTTTTAATGTTGTACAGACTATTGGTTATGATTTGCTTTTAATTGCATGCTTTATTTTTTTACTCTTTCCTCTCGTCGTTTTTTTTCTCATTTACTATTCTGCTGCCCACTACCTGGCTGAAGCTGTGTTGGGAAATAGTGCATGAAGCCAACCATCTTGGCTTTAAATGGTTCAGGGAACGAGGAAAAGGTGTTTGTGTTCGTTCTCCTCCCCACTGCACTGCTTTTATGTCCTCTGTCTTGTGTCCAATTTCCTGTTGCTTGGCTGCGGTGCCATCTCCCTTGATTTGACTTTCCTTTTGCAGCTGCTGCTTATGTTCTGTGATATGTGCCTTGGCGCATAGAGTGACTTCACTTTAGTAATCCAAGACACAGCCATGGAAAACAATATTCAGGGGAATTATTTCAGTTTGCTTATGGCAGGCTTCCCACCATAACTGATCGCTGGAAATAAAAAACACCGGAAGCTCACATGGCCACTTCTATAAAATCATCGAGCACAAAGTATTCTCAGGTACAACACTGCTACAGCTTTTGTATTCGTTTTTAGGTCTTGAGCATATGAAAGTGCAAGCTGTCTGCTTTTGAAAGACCAATTGTGAATTTACAGTGGGCCTAGAGCCCATCCAATTGCTCGCCATTGTTTGGCTTTATTGCCACTCTTAGGGGCATATCAGCAACACCCGGCAATAATTATCGCTCAGCGCTCTTAGCGTGAGGATAATTATCGCCGGGTAACGTGGATTTTTATCGCTGAGATAGCGTGCTATTAGCAAAGCTTATCTCCTCAGCGATAAAAATCCTAGCGCTAACTGCCTAACATGAGATTATCGCTGGAAACCCAGTGATAATCTCACGTAGTGTGGCGTTAGCTTGCTGATTGGGACTCACAAACTTAGCCATGATATCCACCTTCTATAGGATATCATGGCTAAGTCAGGCCTGAAGCAGGCGTAAGGAAAGTAGCGATAACATGGGTTATCGCTACTTTTCCTGACGCTATGCTTCATAGCGTTAGGCTTGCTGATAGGAGAAATGTCGCTTAGCGACATTTCTCCTGTCATGTTAGGTCAGGAACGCCCACTTTGCATCTCATTAGAGATACAAAGCTGGGCATTAAGATTTTGAGCGCTAATGCAAGGTTTCATGCGTCAGCGTGGCCTTGCTAATTAGGCGATAAAATTATCGCCGCTTTTCATCAGAAAACGGCCGTAAAAGCGGCGATAATTTTTTATCGCCAGCTTGTAGATATGCCCCTTAGTAACTTCCTTTTTATTCATTGCCTTGTGTGGGTTTCCCTTCCTCTTATGTGTTTGTCCCTCCTCTGGTGCATAGCCACTTTAGTTGTATCCTTGCATTGCTCACGTTTTGGAAATCATCTTTCCTGTTTTTATCCACTCAATAAGAGTGCATGTATTTTTTTCAGCTATCTCCCTCGTGTACTTATTTCCTCATCCTCTCTCACAACACTCTCGGTTGCTCTCTCTCATCCGTGTGCTTCTTCCATGCTTCCGTCATGTTGAGCTCACCCATATGTGCTTCTGCCGCCCGCAATGTATGTTTTCTTGCATGTGTGCTTTTTTCTTGAGTGCTGCTTTCCAACTCCCCACTCTCTTCCCGTAGATACCCTCTCCCAGCCGCCGCTGCTTCCCACTTCCCACTCCAGTTGCTGTCCCCTAGTTTATTTTGCTGCTATGCCCTCTTAACATACCCACCAGTCTAACAATTTTTTGCTGCAATGCTTTGCATTACATGTTCACCAAATGCCCTTGCGCTCATTCAGTTGTTTTTAAAATGTTTCCATATTACATTTATTTTGCCAGTCTCTCGCTGCATTAGACTCTTTCTCTGTGCCACCGTACTTATTTCTGGGCCTTCCATTTCCCTTAATATGACATAAAATGTCAGAAACACCTTTACATTTCCAGATTGAGACTGGCAGGGATATATGAAGCCTCATTTGCCCTTGTATTTCCTCTTACACTTGGCTAGCCACACTTGATGAACGAAGCACATATTGCCAGTCGGTTTCTGCATTTACATGCTTGTTTCATATCGCCCATAAATCTGCATGAATTTATGTGGGCTATTTCTGTTTCATTAAGTACAATGTTATACTATTAAGTAAGATGATGAAGTTATGCGTTGGGCCTGAGAATTTAAAAAGCAATGCTAGAGTATATCATTTGATGCAGAGATGGTGTGTACATCATTGGCAGCTTTTTAATTTAGCATATCTGCCCAAGTACCCTTTGTGGTACTAGTTGTATATGCACATAATAAAACAAGCATTGGCATAGCCAATAGGCCTCGCTTTTGGGACCTTATAAGTATTTAGTTATGCAGCACAATATCCTTGGTGCAACAACATCAACTGTTGCTTGGCTAAGCACTTATAAGGTCCCAAAGGCGAGACCTATTGGCTATGCCAATGCTTGTTTTTACTTTGCAGGCTCCCTTAACCACTTTTTCCTCCCACTAACTTGTCTTTACTTTGCAGGCTGCGTTTAGCTCTCTATCTCTCTCTTACTCATTTTTACTTTGCAGGCTCCCTTAACTCTTTTCTCCTGCTAACTCGTTTTTACTTTGCCGGCTGCCTTTAACCACTTTCTCTCCCTCTAATTTGTTTTTCCTTTGCAGGCTCCTTAACAATTTTATCCTTAAAACACCCCTTTTCCCCTATAAACCATACCCCATTTGACTTCCAGGCTAACCTGTTTCTTTCCCCACTACTTTCATCCAGGGCACAAGTTATAAACAAGCATTGGCATAGCCAATAGGTCTCGCCTTTGGGACCTTATAAGTGTTTAGCCATGCAACAGTTGCATAACTAAATACTTATAATGTCCCAAAAGGGAGACCTATTGGCTATGCCAAGCAGCCGTGCGGCCGCGAGAGTTAAAGTGATCGTGCTCGCGATCATGATCAAACATCAAAGCGGCTGCGAAAGTGAAAGTAATCGCGGTAGAGCCCGCGCACATGCAGTGTAGCTCTAGGCTGGCCTACTAGCACTTTTTGGAGCCCTCTCAATAAGTCTCGCCAGACCAGCGCATGCGCTGGGTCAGGCGAGACCTAAAAAATAAGTGGGGGGACTAACCTAGTTAATCAGTATGCAAGTGGCATCACAGCACGTGACATCACAGGAAGTGGCATCATAAGAAGTTACATAAGATCTGAAGCCCTCACAGCAGGTGTATCATGAGTACATTTGAGCACATTTCGAGTATACTTGCAAACCCTCCTGATTTGGCCAGAAGATTCACACTTTTGTACGCTACAAAAAAAACAATGTTGCCTTTTGTCAGCGTAACATTTTCTCTAGCCATAGTGCTTTAAAAGAAGCTCAACCCTTCATCAGCACCAACAACGCCACCACAACACCAGATGGATACAAGATAATCCACAGGGACCGTGTCAACACACATGGAGGTGGAATTGCCATCATCCATAAGGAATCCCTGCACTGCACAGTCACCACCAACACACCACCCCCATCATGGAGCACCTCCACTTTCAAATCAACACCGACAGCAAGTCAACGGTGGGAGACACCCTCGCCTACTGACCCCCAGGACCACTCTCCACCTTCTGCAAGGCCATCTCCAACTTCATCGCCCGCTCGTCATCAACTCTAAAGCCTTTCTCTTCCTCGGGGACCTCAACTTTCACCTGGAAGACCCCAACATCACCAACACAACCAACCTTTTCGAGAGGATGGACATCCTCAACCTCTCTCAACTAGGCACGGATCCCGCGCACATCGCTGGACACATCTTGGAACCGATATTCTCAGCCAGCAAAAGAATCAGGTACAGGTACACCACAGAAATCACCTGGTACGACCATTCCATCGTCCACTTCCACATCACAACCACGCCAGCTACACCCACCATCCTGACGAGCTCCCCATACAGGAGATGGAGCAAAGTAACCAAAAACCTCTGGACCAACACCCTCAGCACCACACCACCACTGACCTCGAGGTAGCAGTCGAAAACGTAAACGCATGGACCAACAACTGCGCCAACATAGTCAGACCCCTCAAACCCACCAAAACCAGCAGATCCTCCAAACACCACAGCTGGTTCACCCCTGATCTTCAATCCCAAGGATCTGGTGCACCAGCAAAACAAACATTGACCAATTCAATTTCACACTAGCCCTCAACAGGTATCACCAGCAACTCAAAAGCACCAAGAAAATCACCTTAGCCACTCATCTCAAAGATAGCTCTAACCCCAGCAAATAACTATTTGGCAATTTCATCAACAAATTCTCCAATGCTGCATCCACCGAGAACACCATCACACCCTCTTAGGAGTTCTGCAATACCCTTGCAGACTTCTTCTACAACAATACCACCACCATCTATGAAAATTTCACCCCCAATCTTCTGCAACTGAACTCAACAGACTCCTCAACCTAACCGAACCCAACAAAACCTCACTAACTACATGGGGACCAGTCTAGGCGCATACAACTGCCACCATCATCCACTCGGGAGCACCAAGGGATCTCTGCCCCCACCACATGTTCAACCTGGGCAACAGCCCCATCGGCAAGGAACTCACCATCATTATAAATGCATCCATTGCCTCGGCCGCCCTTAAAAAAATCACTGCGGACCCTAAGGACCTAAAAAACTACCACCCCATCTCCCTGCTACCATTTCCAGCCAAAGTACTGTAAAAAGCAATAAACCTCCAGCTCATGACCCACCTAGAAAGAACAATCTACTGGACCTAACCCAATCCAATTTTCACTCAAACCAGAGCACCGAAAACGGCCTGATCACGGCAACAAATGACATGAGGGCTCTCCTAGACAGGGGAGAAACCGCCACCCCGATCCTCCTCGATCTCTTCACAGCATTCAAAACTTTATCCTGCTACACCCTCCTGCATGGACTTCACCAAATGGGTATCCAAGCGAAGGCCCTCCATTGGATCTCGTCCTTCTCCCACCCTACACCTTAGACACAAAAACGTAATCTGCGGCGTCCCACAAGGATCCTCACTATGCCCAACCCTATCCAACACATACATGGTCCCCCTGGTCCGGTCCTACAACATGAACATTATCTCCTATGCTGACGACACTCAGATCATCATTTTCACGTGGGTCGCACTCCGCTGGTCTTTAGCAAGTAGCCCCATAGGATTCTGGATGATAGAGTAGCAGCGGCGAGTACACCTATGCTACAAAGTGTAATAATAAATGCCATCCCTGGACACGTGTTTCGAGGTAGTTGCCTCTCGTCAGCAGGGAGCAGGACTGTGTGGGGGGTGCCGTAGACTGCCAAAAAATATGAGGTTTAAGTACCTTTCGTGGCGGCGCGCGGGTGCAGACTCCAGGCTCGTCAGCCAATCGCTCAGGGAGCTTCAAACATTATTTTCACGTGGGTCGCACTCCGCTGGTCTTTAGCAAGTAGCCCCATAGGATTCTGGATGATAGAGTAGCAGCGGCGAGTACACCTATGCTACAAAGTGTAATAATAAATGCCATCCCTGGACACGTGTTTCGAGGTAGTTGCCTCTCGTCAGCAGGGAGCAGGACTGTGTGGGGGGTGCCGTAGACTGCCAAAAAATATGAGGTTTAAGTACCTTTCGTGGCGGCGCGCGGGTGCAGACTCCAGGCTCGTCAGCCAATCGCTCAGGGAGCTTCAAACATTATTTTCACGTGGGTCGCACTCCGCTGGTCTTTAGCAAGTAGCCCCATAGGATTCTGGATGATAGAGTAGCAGCGGCGAGTACACCTATGCTACAAAGTGTAATAATAAATGCCATCCCTGGACACGTGTTTCGAGGTAGTTGCCTCTCGTCAGCAGGGAGCAGGACTGTGTGGGGGGTGCCGTAGACTGCCAAAAAATATGAGGTTTAAGTACCTTTCGTGGCGGCGCGCGGGTGCAGACTCCAGGCTCGTCAGCCAATCGCTCAGGGAGCTTCAAACATTATTTTCACGTGGGTCGCACTCCGCTGGTCTTTAGCAAGTAGCCCCATAGGATTCTGGATGATAGAGTAGCAGCGGCGAGTACACCTATGCTACAAAGTGTAATAATAAATGCCATCCCTGGACACGTGTTTCGAGGTAGTTGCCTCTCGTCAGCAGGGAGCAGGACTGTGTGGGGGGTGCCGTAGACTGCCAAAAAATATGAGGTTTAAGTACCTTTCGTGGCGGCGCGCGGGTGCAGACTCCAGGCTCGTCAGCCAATCGCTCAGGGAGCTTCAAACATTATTTTCACGTGGGTCGCACTCCGCTGGTCTTTAGCAAGTAGCCCCATAGGATTCTGGATGATAGAGTAGCAGCGGCGAGTACACCTATGCTACAAAGTGTAATAATAAATGCCATCCCTGGACACGTGTTTCGAGGTAGTTGCCTCTCGTCAGCAGGGAGCAGGACTGTGTGGGGGGTGCCGTAGACTGCCAAAAAATATGAGGTTTAAGTACCTTTCGTGGCGGCGCGCGGGTGCAGACTCCAGGCTCGTCAGCCAATCGCTCAGGGAGCTTCAAACATTATTTTCACGTGGGTCGCACTCCGCTGGTCTTTAGCAAGTAGCCCCATAGGATTCTGGATGATAGAGTAGCAGCGGCGAGTACACCTATGCTACAAAGTGTAATAATAAATGCCATCCCTGGACACGTGTTTCGAGGTAGTTGCCTCTCGTCAGCAGGGAGCAGGACTGTGTGGGGGGTGCCGTAGACTGCCAAAAAATATGAGGTTTAAGTACCTTTCGTGGCGGCGCGCGGGTGCAGACTCCAGGCTCGTCAGCCAATCGCTCAGGGAGCTTCAAACATTATTTTCACGTGGGTCGCACTCCGCTGGTCTTTAGCAAGTAGCCCCATAGGATTCTGGATGATAGAGTAGCAGCGGCGAGTACACCTATGCTACAAAGTGTAATAATAAATGCCATCCCTGGACACGTGTTTCGAGGTAGTTGCCTCTCGTCAGCAGGGAGCAGGACTGTGTGGGGGGTGCCGTAGACTGCCAAAAAATATGAGGTTTAAGTACCTTTCGTGGCGGCGCGCGGGTGCAGACTCCAGGCTCGTCAGCCAATCGCTCAGGGAGCTTCAAACATTATTTTCACGTGGGTCGCACTCCGCTGGTCTTTAGCACGTAGCCCCATAGGATTCTGGATGATAGAGTAGCAGCGGCGAGTACACCTATGCTACAAAGTGTAATAATAAATGCCATCCCTGGACACGTGTTTCGAGGTAGTTGCCTCTCGTCAGCAGGGAGCAGGACTGTGTGGGGGGTGCCGTAGACTGCCAAAAAATATGAGGTTTAAGTACCTTTCGTGGCGGCGCGCGGGTGCAGACTCCAGGCTCGTCAGCCAATCGCTCAGGGAGCTTCAAACATTATTTTCACGTGGGTCGCACTCCGCTGGTCTTTAGCAAGTAGCCCCATAGGATTCTGGATGATAGAGTAGCAGCGGCGAGTACACCTATGCTACAAAGTGTAATAATAAATGCCATCCCTGGACACGTGTTTCGAGGTAGTTGCCTCTCGTCAGCAGGGAGCAGGACTGTGTGGGGGGTGCCGTAGACTGCCAAAAAATATGAGGTTTAAGTACCTTTCGTGGCGGCGCGCGGGTGCAGACTCCAGGCTCGTCAGCCAATCGCTCAGGGAGCTTCAAACATTATTTTCACGTGGGTCGCACTCCGCTGGTCTTTAGCAAGTAGCCCCATAGGATTCTGGATGATAGAGTAGCAGCGGCGAGTACACCTATGCTACAAAGTGTAATAATAAATGCCATCCCTGGACACGTGTTTCGAGGTAGTTGCCTCTCGTCAGCAGGGAGCAGGACTGTGTGGGGGGTGCCGTAGACTGCCAAAAAATATGAGGTTTAAGTACCTTTCGTGGCGGCGCGCGGGTGCAGACTCCAGGCTCGTCAGCCAATCGCTCAGGGAGCTTCAAACATTATTTTCACGTGGGTCGCACTCCGCTGGTCTTTAGCAAGTAGCCCCATAGGATTCTGGATGATAGAGTAGCAGCGGCGAGTACACCTATGCTACAAAGTGTAATAATAAATGCCATCCCTGGACACGTGTTTCGAGGTAGTTGCCTCTCGTCAGCAGGGAGCAGGACTGTGTGGGGGGTGCCGTAGACTGCCAAAAAATATGAGGTTTAAGTACCTTTCGTGGCGGCGCGCGGGTGCAGACTCCAGGCTCGTCAGCCAATCGCTCAGGGAGCTTCAAACATTATTTTCACGTGGGTCGCACTCCGCTGGTCTTTAGCAAGTAGCCCCATAGGATTCTGGATGATAGAGTAGCAGCGGCGAGTACACCTATGCTACAAAGTGTAATAATAAATGCCATCCCTGGACACGTGTTTCGAGGTAGTTGCCTCTCGTCAGCAGGGAGCAGGACTGTGTGGGGGGTGCCGTAGACTGCCAAAAAATATGAGGTTTAAGTACCTTTCGTGGCGGCGCGCGGGTGCAGACTCCAGGCTCGTCAGCCAATCGCTCAGGGAGCTTCAAACATTATTTTCACGTGGGTCGCACTCCGCTGGTCTTTAGCAAGTAGCCCCATAGGATTCTGGATGATAGAGTAGCAGCGGCGAGTACACCTATGCTACAAAGTGTCCTATCCAACACATACATGGTCCCCCTGGTCCGGTCCTACAACATGAACATTATCTCCTATGCTGACGACACTCAGATCATCCTCTCCCTATCCTCATGCCCCACCAACACCAAATCTAACTTCCACAGGTGCATGACTAGCGTTGCAAGCTGGATGCAGAACAGATGCCTCAATCTGAACACTGAGAAACCTCGGAATCATACTTGACTGCAGGCTTACAATGAGGCAGCATATAAACGCGGTTTCATCCTCCTGCTTCCTCAATTTGTGCATGCTCAGGAAAATCTTCACCCAAGCCCTCATTACTAGCTGCTTGGACTACGGGAACTCCCTCTATGCAAAAATTACTTCTCAGCTACTGAATAAACTCCAGACCATTGAAAATGCTGCAGCAAGGCTAGTCCTCAACCTCCCAAGGCGGACCAACATTACCCCCACCTCAAGTCTTTACTCTGGCTCCCCATCAGCAAATGATGCCAGTTCAAACTGCTCACTCATGCCTACAAAACCCTACACAACAAGGGACCAGCACATCTCAACCACAGGGTAAACTTCCACCAGCCCACCCGTAATCTACGATCTGCATCCCTCTACATGGCTCACTTGCCCCGCATTCGCATGAGTGGTGACTGCACCTTCTCGCACCTGGCAGCCAGATGCTGGAACGGCTTTGCCCTCCACCTCTGAACCGTCCCCACTACAGGAATTTAGAAAGGGCCTAAAAACCTGGCTCTTTGACTAATCAAGTTCAGGAGCAGCACCCCTAGCACTTGGATACCCTTACGGGTGATAAGCAGCGCTCTACAAATTCTGATTGATTGAGTTTACAAAATACTGCTGAACAGGACTTTGTTGGTATTAAGGTCTGTAAATATCATAGTGCGTGAAATAAGGAGTGGTGTTAGGGCCAGAGCTGCTGACTTTTAAACTAAGGATCCAAGTTCAAGTCTTGACATCAGCAAAACATGCCATAACCCTGGGCAAATCACTTATTTTCCCCTATGCCTAAAGAAAATAAATTAATCTTACCTTTTGTAATGTAACTGGTGCTCATGTCAAGCACACCAATACCTTTGCCGCATACACATAGACAGGGATTCTGAACTAATGAGTCTTTCTTTGCAGGTTGTGTGTTTAATTTGGGTCCGCACAGGTGTGAGCGAACTTACCAGGGCGGACTGCCGCTGGACACAAGTTTATCTACTGTGAATTGCAATTTAAATGGTGATTCTGTATTTTGTTTTGTTTAGTGACTGTTTTCTTATGGCTTAGTTTTTAGGGTTTGTGATTCAATTGCTCCACTTAATATACTGATTTTCTTTCCTATCTAAGATAAGCAAACAAGGGTTAATTTGGCTTGCAGAGGTTTTGCGATTGTCTCTATGTTCACAGAGAAGTTGTGATTGTTAAGTCAACCAAAGAGCAGCACTGGGATTGGTGAGACATCACCAGAAAGCTGTGCTGCCATTGGTTGGCTGCTGACAGAGTCACACTGTGAATGGTTGACTTTTGACAGAGCTGCGCTGTGATTAGTTGTTGTTCCCTACTTCGTTTGTTGTGATTGTGGGATTATTTTAACTGAAATAATAAGAAACTCACTGAAAAAGCCTGAAGTTTCTGTTGTAACTGCTATAGAGGGTAAGAAAGTACCTGCAGAGGGGATGCCTGCATACCAGAAGATGACTGACCTTAGGTTTTACACATCTACCTGAATTTCCAAATGGCATGATTATACCGCTTCTAATAAAGATTTGCAGTTTCCGTTAGAAGGTATCTTTCATACTAATAAGTTAGATTTTCTTAGGCAGAGTATGCATGACATGAAGCCAATGCCCAGACCCACATAGTTTGAGGCTTTAAATAAATGGGATTGAATGGCACAGAGATTGAGAGAAAGAAAATGGCAAAGCAGGTGAAGTTTGCTTTCAGATAGAGGCTTTAGAGCAAGTGGGATCGGCAAGAAAAATGTTGGAGGAAGGATATGATAGAAAGTGGAAGAGCCTATCACACCATAGGTAAAGAAACAAATGAGAAAGACTAGATAAGCAAGGGAGAGAAGCAGACAAATGACTCTGATGTGTAGGATAATTTCATAAGTTTGAATTTTAAACCTCCTCTATACACAACTCCTACCACTTCTGAAGTGACACTGAGTGCACCAAAAGAGACGATATTAACAGCAATTCCTAGTACAAGCAGGTATCCACAGCCTGATGCCCAGATTCAACCTGCTGCACCAGTAAATACAGTGGCATTTGAAGAGTCTCCTATAGAAATGAAACATGGTGTTTTAAAAATTGAATTTTGTAAAAGGTTACCGGAAAACATTGATTTGAACAGGCTGTTGACTTAAAAACTGATTAAATTAGATATTTGATTACATTGTAACATGGATTTAACCACAACAAAATTAGAGAATGGGTTTAATCTCTCTGAGAGCTCACATTAAAGATGTAATTGAGAAAACACGTGAATGGAGTGATCTAGAGACATCACATAAAAAGAGAATGAAAGGGACTGAAGGTAAGGCAACAGGTGCAGCGAGTGGTTTGGAAGCTGGGACAGGAACAGTCTTGGAATGTCCTTTAAGAGAATACCATGGTCACAAGCTGATTTGTATGCATTTACTGCAAATTTCTCAAAATTGAGAGAGTAACCAGGAAGGTGGAATGAAGAAGTACAAAAAATGACATGTTTCCCAGATATCATGGACTGATTTAATTTCACTGTTTGAGATTGTGGTACTAAGTGAACCAGCTAGGGTGCCTCCTAATAACGCTGCTGCTGAAGAGGTAGATTAAAACTTCCAGAAGGTAACTGAGAAGTTGAAAAAATGAGTGCCTGAAAAGGATAAAACTTGGTTAAATATTTTGAGAACTTCCCATGAGCCAAAGGAGTTAGTGCATACCTTTTATAAGAGGCTGATGTAGATTTTCAACACATACAGCAGAGTTGATGACCCAGAGAAAGAAGGTGGCAGTGGTTTGGTGTATGCTTTTGCATGGGTTTGAGGACAGAGCTTAGTAATAATATACAACATAGATTGTGCTGGCAGACAAAGAGTAATGATTAGATTTTGAAGTTGGCCAAGTATAGTAGGGAGTACTTTGATGCAAAGCATAAAAATATCAAGGAGAAGTTGATGATTGGCCAGACAAAGCAATTTGAGACAATTTCCAGAACCAAATTAGTTCAAATATGAATTTTGTTCAGCCTGGAATGAATGGAATAAATCAAATGTAAGGAGTTCAAATGTGAAGGGGAGCAGTGCAGGTGCAATGTGGGGGAAGACGGACAATGAACATTGATGGCATGAATGTGAATGTTGAAATAATGAAGAGAAATACTACCTGTCACTTCTGTGGGAAAATCGGGCACTGGAAGAGAAAGTGTCACCAGAATCCAAACAGGATTCATGGGGAAGAAGTCCCACAAATGTAGGGAAATGTGATGGTCCCAAATACATAACATTCTGAGCAGGATGTACAGAGTCAGAAATCATTTTGAACATCAATGCCTTCACCCCAGTGATGCAGCAAAACATGAGAACCATAATGCCCGGTTGTGCAGTGTACCAACAGAATCCATTGATTCTGAATGATGATTCGACAGGGAGCAGTTCACAATGATGGTGCCTGAGGGGGAGGAGGATTACCTAATTGGAGAACTCCTAGAGGTAGACCAACGTGGCCCATATGTTGACGGAGAAGTCAATGACCATCCCGTTTCATTTCTGATTGATATGGGGGCTACCCATTCTACTGTATGTTCTATGGAAGTCCCAAAACTCTTCCTCTTGGGAAGAGAAGTCCAAATTGTAGGGATCAGTGATACACAAACTGTTAACCAGGTTAGAGCATATGTCACAGTTACAATTGGTCAAATGGAGAACACTCACCAGTTCATTTTGTGTGGTTCAAGTCCTGTGATCTTTCTGGAAGGGATTTGCTTTGCAAAATGAATTACATGATCTACTGCACACCAGATGGTTTTGCGATTAAGACACAAGATGAGGGCTCAATTAAAATAAATTCACAAGATTTGAGAGTTAGTTGTTCCCATTTTATACAAAAGAAGACCTGACTCTGGATTTACAACATACTGTCAAAGATTAGATATGGGACTTTACTGAAAATGAGAATGGATTAATTAAAAGAGCAAAGGCTGTTACAATAAAGATAAATCCAGAAGCAGCATTTCCTAGAACTAGACAATACAGACTCACCAAAGAGGCAATGAACCAGTGAGTGAAAAGATGATTGAATAGGCTATCAGCCAGAAAATACTAGGTAGTCCTTGTAACTCTCCCTTAATGGGAATTAAAAAGCTGAATGGCAAATGGAGAATTGTGCAAGATCTCTGAAAGAGTAATAAAATTGTTTCATGTTGTCCAGTGGTGCCAAATCCAGCAGTGATTTTGTTTCACATTCCAGAGAGGCAGAATGGTATACTTGGTCGACTTATGCCAAGCATTCTTCTCAATTCCTCTGCATGAAGAGAGTCCATTTTTATCTGCGTTCCAATTTTAGAATAGGGTTCTCCTGTGGTGTAGAATCCCACAAGGTTATATGGAAAGACTTTACATTTTACCTAATTCCTGAAGAAAGATCTAGAGAGTTTGAGCTTGCCATGTAATTCAGTCTTAGTGCAGTATATTAATGACCAACTGGTCGCATCTACGATAAAGGAGAACTGTGAACGTGATACAATTGCCCTGTTAAATCATCTAGCTGAGAATGGACATAATGTCTCTTCAATTAAAATGCAGTATTGTAAAAGGAAGTCATCTATCATGGACATCATATTGAAAAAGGTATGAGGAAAGTCTCAAAAGAATGAGTTTCTGCAATTCAGCAAATGACTATGCTGGTCACCAGGCAGGAGGTTCAGATGTACCTTGGAATTGTTGGATACTCTTATCAGTGGATTGCACACTTTTCCTCAATTGCAAAACCTTTAGTAAGGTTAACATGTAATGACATTCAAGATCTGGTACCATTTGCCAAAGAATGTTCCAATGCAGTTGAACAATTGAAAGAGAGTCTGTGTCATGGACCACCACTTGGGTAGCTTGACTACCGTCTAACGTTTTTTCTAATTTGCCATGAGAATACACACTCACTCAATCCTCACACAAAATCATGGAGACTTGATGCGCCCAGTGGCTTACTTGTCAGCTGTATTGGATCCAGTAGCCATAAGTCTTCCAAGTTGTTTGAAATCAGTTGCAGCTGTTTGCATTGCCATTGAACAAAGTGAAGGAATAGTGATGGGCCATACTTGAATTGTATATGTCCCATACTCAGTGTAAGTTCTTTTCACCAGAATAAGGACAGAGACAATAACTAATAGTAGGATGACTGGTTATGAACAAGTTATCCTTGCAGTAGAGAACATCTCTAGCAGGAGGTGGAGTTTCTTAAATCCAGCAACACTGCTTCCTATTTCAGACAGGAATTGTGAAGACAAGACAAATGAGGAGTTTGATGATGAACCTGAGCACAACAATTTAGTGGTTACTGAGTTATATACAAAACCAAGACCAGGCATTCAAGAGACTCCTTTGGAAATGGCTGATTTCACAATGCTTGTTGATGGTTCTTGTTTGAGAGACCAATATGGAGCATTAAGAGATTTCTATGCAATATGGTCCATTTCTGAGACTATGAAAGCATCTTCTCTGCCAAACATAAGTGACGGAATTGAATGCAGTGAAAATAGCTTGGTGCTTGTTAGATAATTTGATCATTTACACAGATGGTTTTGAGGTTGCACATTACTTTGGTCAACTGTGGTCACTCAGTAACTTTATGGCATCTTCTGGAGCTCTAATAAAGAATAGTGCCTACCTATTGGATTTGTTGACAGAAATGCAGAAGCCAAAAGAAATTGTGCTGGTGGTCAAGGCTGGAATGGATTTAATTACACTTGGAAATAAAATGTGGACCAGATGGCAAAATATTGTGCATTGCAGGATGAAACAGTTGTGCAAGAAGGTGAAAATTACTAACAAAAAATGCAGATTTTTTTAAATTTTTTCTTAATGAATTCAATCCAAACATATTTATGTGAATTGATAGATCTCCTAGAGGAAAGTCCTCTATGAAGAGAAAAAGAAATGGGAAAAGTTGTGTTACAAGAGAAATTTCAGTATTTTTGTATGTAAATACTGAAAATAAACATGTCCATCCTGATTTGATGTTAAATCTAATGTGTAATATCTCTACAATAGGTTACATGCAGGGAGATATATCCTAGTGTGAATATTCAAAAACTACCGGAAGAATATAGGAATCAGAAAGGTGGATAAGGATGTCTGTGGGAGTTGTATGATTTGCCAGTTAAACAATTAAGGAAGAAGTACTAGGACTTTAATGAATCATATTTGCAAATCAGAGGGCCCATTTACAAGATTCCAAGCAGACTGTATTGAGATTCCAAATTGCAATGGTCTGAAGTACATCATGGCAATTGTCTGCTCAGGTAGGCTTACTGTTGCCAAATTGTTGTGGAGGGAATTAGCAGGTAAAACCATGATTTTGTTTTCTAACTTCTATTGAGACAGATCGCTCTACTCATTGTAAAAATGAGGTTTCGCAAATATTCTGCACAGCATTTGAAATCATCCATTGGAGTGATCGTCCATAATCTTTAGGAGTTGTTGAGAGGGCTAATGGAACTCTCAAGAGTCAACTGGTGAAAGGTTGTGCTTCAACTGGTTTGAAATGGCCTGATGCACTTCTACTAAATATGTAGGGGGATTGATTTAGTACACTCCAAGCTACAAGCTGACCCTGATGAATTTGCCCAGGATTGTAATGATGTTTTTTTTTTGTTTCAATTTTGTGTCAACAATCAGAGTGGCTGGTGTTTTTATACTGTATTGGGTCATCTAATTGATGGGGGAAGTGATCAATGTTTACATTGTTAATTTTGCACATGGTGTTATGTTGTCAGCAAGTGAGCCAGTTGCTGATGTTTTATTTCATTTTAATCGTGTCTCTTTTATGGCTGCGACCAATGCCGAATAAAGATTATTATTATACTTCTTGTTTTGGTGAGCAGTACTCCTGACAGAAAGGTTGGTTTGTCGTCCCATGAACTCACCACAGGAAGAGCAATGTGACTTGCATATGTTCTTTCAGCTACTATAGTTTCAGTAACTAATGGCATCATGCTATATTACTGCAAAGGCCTGGCTGGTATGGTGAAATCGGTTTCTCATCATTTGAATGTGGCAAAAGAAGAAAAAGGACATTCCTTGTCACAATCTGAACCTAGGAGACTGGATAGTTGTCCGAAAGCATATCAGAAAGAGCTGCCTTGAGGAAGGGTAGTGCGGACCCTTCTACGTGATTCTGACAACGAACACTAAGGTGAAATGGGCTGGAGTGCTGCAGTGCATCCACGCTGCTCATACAGAGAGAGTAAGAGTGTCAGAAGCAGTGGAAGAAGCAACTGATGAAACAAACATAAGTCCACAGAGTCAAGTTCAAAGTCAAGTTCAAAGCTAAGCTCATGTTCGCAGTGTGGACCAAGAGAGGGGTAAACAATTTGAAACTGGTGAAGAAAAGGACCAAAATAAGGTGGTGAAGTTTCAATTTAATGAAATCTCTAATGAAGAACCTGATATTTCTGAGGTCCAGTCTCAAAGCAACCAAAAGAGAACCCGGAGAGACAGATAGACACAGAAACTAGTGGAAGTTAATCACCAGTGGCCAAAAGATAAATGAGGAGAAGATTATCAAATAGAACGTATGCTTCAACTGAATGGGTGTATCTAGCTACAGTCTCAGAAGATGATAAAACAGCACTGGAAAATTATAAATTAGTGAGACAAAAGTTTGAGAGTAAATCAGAAAGTGAATTTGTAACAGAAAACCCACCTTGAATTAATGAAAGACATTTGAGATGAAAGGATTTAAAGACATTTGTTGAACATGAAAGAAGATTGAGACTTAAACTGAAATTAACTTTTAAAAAGAAACTGAGAGAACTATTATGATTTTTTCTTTTGATTACAGTTTAAAAAAAATAGATGAAAAGGAGAAACCTATCATTGTTTTAAAGAACATTTTTGCACCCTTTAAATTATTTGAAGTGTCATGATTAATTTCTGTCTCACCTAGAAGATGGAGTAGAGAAAATACTGTTAAATTGTAGGGTTAGAGTTGATATTAATAAGGTTAATAGTTCTAGTGGGGATGTTGTTGTGCTTACTTACTCCAGTTGGATACGTTTCAAATCACGTTAAGTTTATTTCAATTAGAAACTAACTAAAACATGATCTGCCAGTACATAGAGGAAATTCAGTTAGTGGTTTTAAAGATAATATTTATAATAAAATGATTCAGGAGTATGTAGACAGAACAGGTGTTAGACCTGACAGCCTAAGGGTGGTCTTCCCCCAACTTTTTGCCTGCCTCCCATTTTTCTCTACTTGTTTTTGCGGGCTTTAGGACTCTGCGCACTTTCCATCTGCTAACGAGTGCTAAAGTGCTTGTCCCCTCCTCCCTAAACATGGCAACATTGGATCATACTCAATTAGCATATTTAATTTACTTATAAGTCCTTCGTAAAGTGCACTACATGTGCCCATGGCCTATTAATTAAATGCTACTAGTGGGCCAGCAGCACTGACTATGCCACCCACATAGGTAGCCCCTTAACCGTGTCTAAGCCCACCATTGTAGGGCCTGTGTGTGCAGTGTACTGACACTTTGACTTGGCATTCACTTGTAAAGTTGAATTTAACATTACTATTTTAGCAATGCCACTTTTAGAAAGTGTGAGCAGGGTAGTGCACGCACTCTTGGATAGTCCAAAAATTGGAGAAAAGATTAGAAAAAAATAATTTTGCGAGGTAAATCAACTTTGTGCATGCAAACAGGGTATCGCTTACTGATCCAAAAGCGTAACTTGAAATAGAAAAAAAGCATCACCCCAGTGGTAAAGTCCCCTGAATGCACAGCCAAATATCTGAAAGTGGAGTAACCCAATGCTAATCAAAACTTGAAACGCTGGTCGATTCTCAATTTGAATTTATTCAATCATCATAGTTGATCAATCGTCAAATTCTAGGATTCATCTTGTTCTATAGCATAACAACACAAAGACTTGGATAAATCATGCTTGAGCAAACCCAATGCATTTCGGGCAAGTAAAGCCCTTCATCAGGGGAGATTGCATTGCCGTGGGTGAACAAACGAAGTTCCGGCGTCTTAGTCGACGGTCGTGAAGAATTATTTTTTTTAAACAACCATCGATAAAGATGCCGGAACTTTGTTTCTTCAACCACGGCAATGCAATCTCCCCTGATGATAAATTAAATACAATTAATTTTTGAGAGTGATTGAACAAAACAAGTATGAAACTAAAACTAGTAATCAAGGTTATGTGTATTTTTGAGTAGTGAGGAGTATCATTTCATTAGAGAATATAATGAGAGAGAAGTAAAGATTGTGAAAAATGGGAGGAACAGAATGTTGCCTTAGAGCAGATGGAGGAGGAAGAATTCAGTTTGTCAAGTGTGGATCCTAGATTGAAAATGGATCAAGAATGAGGAGGTGAGTTGTGTATGGTAAGGCATAGTCCTTTGAAGGGAGGAAGCCCTACATTTGTAGGACACAGTGAGTGTGGTAGAACTTATGAAGTAAGTGGAAACTATTTGCAGGGTGGAAAGCCAATTTTATGGGGAACTTATTATGCATGTGTTAAGGCTGTTTATTTCAACTTCCCACAACACTAGGTTGGGTCCTATTAATTGGCTTTAGTATTTCCTAGAATTTATCACATGAATGAAATAACTAGTGAACATGAACATAGTATTAGAAGGGAGAAACAACATTTTTGACAAGTAGTTCTAGCTATATTAGGTGCTATATTTCCTTCTGTAGGTGTGACAATGAATGATGTGAAAATTTGACGTCTGTCTACGCTTGCAGATAAGTTTGCAGCATATTCGGCAGGGTCATTGAAGCAAGTAAATGTAGAAATTATGGCTATTGGAGCCATGGTAATGCAGAATCATTTAGCATTAGATATTCTTGTGGTGAAAGCAGGTGGAGTTTGTAAGGTAATAAAGGCTAAGAGGTGTTGTACATTCACAGCAGATAAAAGTAGGGCTATTGATTCATTCATTGCTAATTTGACTAATCTTTCATAAGAAATTAAATCGTTTGAAAAACCTGGCTTCTGGGAAATTGTAGGTTCATGGTTTAGTGAGTTAGGGAAGGGTTTTTATTAAGGTTGGTGAATGGTTAAGTAATTTTGGTGGTAATACTTTTAAATTAGTCCTAGATTTGTGTTAATATTAAAAAAGTAATGTTTTTTGTAATGGATTTGATAAACAAATGTTGAATTCATAATGTTGCAGTTGAAACAAGTTTAATATGATGTGCAAAAGTGTGTTTATTAATGTAATTTAGTTGTGCCACATTTGCACAATATTGCAATATTAGTTTAAATGGATGTTGTTCATTTCATTCCTGCTCTTTCCCCTTCCAATCTCATTCCCCTGCTTATCTTTTCTCTCCACGAGCTCCGCAGAGTAAAGACAAGCTGATATAATAGTAATTGTCCTAATGTGCATGTATTGTGAATGGACTTTCTAGTGTTCCTATCTGTTGCAAGTGTCTAAGGTCTTTCTGCTGTAGTTCTGTTTTAGCTTATCACTCTTTGGCTGGTGTATAGTCCATCATTTAGAAATGTTGGATCATATTCGAACTTCTTATGATAATGTGACATCAAAATGCTTGGCTCTTTCTGAGAAAATGGGATAGTGTTAATGTATAATGTTATTCACATGGTTTTCTCAGATTTTTCCCAAAAAATGATACAGGGGATCATACCATGCTGAATCTGTGGACTAGCTAATTTTCTATGCAAACCATTGTGTTTACAAACCCCTTGATTCTGGGGGTGAGTTAGATTTCTGATGATTTGTGACACTTTCCATTCCACTAGAGGTGTTCCTTGATTCCTTAAAACTTTCCTGTTCATTTGAGAATCAGAATAATTCAGATTTCGGAATATGTATTCTGCATTTGAGCCTTCATGGCATTTTAACTTTTACTCTGTACCACTTGATTTTGAGATTTTGTAATAAACCCCTTTCGCTTTTCCTTGATCTGGAAATCAGTTTTGGTGTTGTCCACATTAATTATTTGCATCTTTGCTAACTAATGTTGGGTCTAATGTTGAGAAGGGTTACCTTCTGCCTGCGTGCATCTGGTTGGCTTGTCTCTGTGTAGCTGTTGACTGAAATCTACAGAATTCTGGTGACGAGTTTGCTGAGCAGTCCTGCCCTGAGAAGAGAACTTTTATCCGTTTTGATTGCAAAGGAGTTCTGGCCAGCGGTGCACAAGGGCCTGCTAGGGCTCATCCTTGTGAAATCTTGTGTATTGTCCAAGTATGTCGATGTATTCAGGTGAAGTTTTCCCTATTTATTTGAACTATCCATCTAGTTACAGTAGCACGCACATGCATTCCAAACCTCAGGCCAAAGAGGACACAATGCAGAGTGGCAGACCGCCATTGTTCACACCTGTGCATCTGTGGTTGCTAGGCACTGTAGAAAAGAGACACTTCTATCATCATGCAGACGTGGGCTGCCAAGCCTGATGGCAGTTGCTAGGCCCTGTGGGAAAGAAAGCAGAACTACTGATGAAATGCTGCAGGTATATCACAGTGATGAGCATACCAAGCCGGACATATATTGGGCTTTAGTTTGTCAGGAACCAGCAGTCACATTATGGTGATTCTCACTCCAAGCTCAATCAGTTGTACTTTTTGGATGCACATCTCTATGATACGCACATCTTTTGCCAGTAGTTGACTGATGTGACTAACATTTGGATTAACTCAGGTACCTGCCAAATTGGGATTGTAAAGATAAAGAAACAGACTCATTATAGTCTAGAGTGTCACAGTGATAAGCACACTTTTGGGAGGCTTCCCATTCGATTTTTCACTATGGTCTAATTATTCTGGTATTATTGGTACTTTGTTGGATCACTATTGTCTCTGTGATACTCACACTTTAAAAAAAATTTTAAATATTGGGCGTGCAAACACAGTTTTTAAGGTTAACGTTTTGCCAGTGTTTTTTGTTAGAGATTTTCTTTTTGCATTAGAAAAAACTGTAATAGTTTGGGTGAAACGCTCTTCACTGTTCTTTATTTGGCCTAATACACAAATCATGCTGTCAATTCACCACCAGGTTTCTTAGAGACACTAGACTACCCACCCTATGGATGGAAACTAGTTTGCACTTTCAAAACACATCTGGGTGCGAGAGAGGCATCTAGATTCAGGCTGGGAAGGAAAACAAATATTATTTCTGTTTGCATTAGATTTTGAAGGGAGGTTAATTTTTAAGCTCCTGGTTATGTAGTCTTGAATGAGGGTGAAGTGGTAGATGAGTATCGGAAAGTAGTAAAGAAGCTCCAAAGTCAATTTGACATTCAGCCAAGTCGGGTGGTATAGAGGCACATATTATTCAAGAAGGAAGAGTTTAGAAGGTTGGTGAAGATGTCAACAATTACATTACTTCTGTACACAGAGAGGTTGCAGAATGCCAATTTGAGAACTTAACAGACCAGGTGTGTGATGAATTTATTAGCTACTGTGTTGACAAAAGTATCTGTCAGAAGCTTCTCTCCATGTATAATCCCTCATTAGAGGGGACACTCAAGATGGTCTAGAGTACTGAGAGGTCACAAGTATCTACAAGAGAGTTGGAAGACAATCTGGCAGAACTGGTGGTGGCAGTTCTTGTCAAAGTCAAGGAAAAGAACAGAGAGAACTTTGAGAGGACTCAGAGTTTTTTTTTTTTTAGACAGACCAGTGTTTGTTTCAGGAGTGGGTACCAATCCCAAGGGAAAGGGGGTAAGCCATGTCCCACAAAAAATGTAACATATAAGCATTGTGTAACAAATTGTGGGAAAGGTTATGTACATGGGTAGCCAGTGTCCCTGAAGAACTTTCCAGTGCTTCTGAAGAGAAGAATGTATATGAAGGGCTGTGTGAAATGATGCTTGTCATTGATCAGGGTTGTGTGAAGTGTGGTGACCACTATATTGGTATTTTGGTCAGGGATAAAACTCTTCACCTGATAGTCGACTCTAGGACCAGGATCACAGTGATCAACCTGCAGTTATTTTAGAATGCACAAGGTGATTGTGCTCTAGAACCACTGGAATAGGCTTCTATATCTTTCAAAAGACATAGGATCGAACTGTTAAAGACTTTGAAGATGTTCTAGAATTTAAAGGAATGCATTGTAAAGTTTATGTGTCAGTTAAAGGACTAAAAATACTTGGATGTTTCCATTGTCGTTTTGTCATGGTTTTTAGAACTAGTTGCAAGGAAAAGGTCCTAGGTATCAAGAAGTGAGGATTTAATGGAAAACATGATGAGCTATTACCCTACAGTGGATTTTGGTGGCCTAGGTAAAATGAAAGATTTTAGACACAAAATCAGAGTAAAGGAGTGAGCAAGTTAGGTCAAACACAAACTGATGGCAGCCCTGGTCAATGTCAGGGAAGATTTGGAAAAAATATAAATCTGCTGTGCGATCATGGAACCAGTTAAAACATCACTGTGGTTGTCTCTTTTGCTAGTAGCGCACAAATGCAATGGTGAGTTAAGGGTCTGTCTTGACCTTAACAAGAAGATTTGGGTTTACTCACACCCTCTACCCAAAATAACGAATTTGTTGTCTATGATAGCAGGGGCAAAGTGGTTCACTGAAACTGATTTTGCCTCTGCTTATTGCCAGCTGGACTTTAACCCTGATCCAAACATTTTACTCCTTTTTTGTATTGTGGGATGTCATTCAAGTTGGCCTGGGCAGGATCTGTAGTTCAACGAATGATACTTACATATTTAAAGGGGCCAATGAAGTAGCTGTCTTTCAGGAGGAAATTCTAATCTATGTGACATGAGCATGATTAGATATTGAATCAATTGTTGGCCATTCTACAAGAGCAAGAGTGTTGTTGAAACATAAGACACAGCCAAGGTGTAATATTCAGGCCATGTTATCTCGTGTGATTGAATTGAATCCAGGCCTGGGCTGGTCCGAGCCATTGTTGACGCAGCTCCACTGGTTGGGAAGGCTGGGTTGAAATAGTTTCTAGGGCTGAGTGCATCTTACTCCTCGTTTGTCCCAGATTATGCTTCAAGGGTCAAACCTATGAATAATATGTTGAGAAGGAGTAAAAGCTTTCAATGGGCTTTGCAGTGTTAGCAGACTTTTAACTGGGTGATTGATTTCTGCAAAAGCTTCAAAACCACACGTCCCTGCATTGTTGTGTTGTTTGATGGTTGACCCAAATCAACCATGGTCTGACGGCAGTACTCACCCAGAGAAATGGAAAAGAAGGGATCACTATTTGGTTTTCCCTCACAAATCTTCAAGTACACGAGCTTCACTACTTAATTATAGAGATGGAGCTTTTGGCGTGCTGTAGGCCATACAATAATGTCATAATCATGTGTGCGGCAGGCAGATTTTGATACAGATCACATGTCACTGGTTTAAATGCTGTTTGGCACGAATGTAAAAGGAAGAACGTCAAGGATTGTGAGGTTATTACCAAAACTCTTGCGGTATCATTTCAAAATTGTCCACGTTCTGGAGGGGGTGTTAAGGGGGTTGAAGAATGCCAGGGTGGATTGCCTGTTGAGGTTTCCTTTCAATAGTGAAGTTTCTCAGGATGAAACTGATGAGGATTGTGAGAATTCTTTGATTGCTGGTGTTGACATTAACATTGAATAGGTGTGTGCTTTCTCCAAACAAGATGAAGCACTGAAACGTGTATCATAGATAATGAGAAATGGCTGACCTGCAGAGAGAAATTTGGCTGTGGGACTGCAACCTTTGCAAAAATAGCTGATGAACTCTGTGAAAAAATGGATTGGTTATGAGGGTGCATAAGTTGGATCCGTTGAAATGTTTGAGGTCGACACTTGTA
The DNA here is from genome assembly GCF_964204655.1 of Triturus cristatus. NCBI lineage: Eukaryota > Metazoa > Chordata > Amphibia > Caudata > Salamandridae > Triturus > Triturus cristatus. The sequence continues at coordinate 236,385,177 of NC_140581.1, forward strand.
GCCAGAGCTCATGATGGACAAATGGGCTGTACTATGAGTAAGCTTAGGGTTTCAGCTGTGTTGTAGTAGTCACAAACGGACAGGGCAATTAAATAAGCAGTTAACAATTGGTATATATATGCAAGTTGGAAAAAGGCCCTCAGAAGGGACCACAAACAACCCTGGACTGGTTTTGCCCAACTTGTGGCCCATCAGTAGGGTATAGCTTGAGTCCTATGCTACATAGGGCATGGGACCCAAGTCTGGGTATATCCATCACACTTAGGGCTTCAACTGTAACAACAACAAGGTGAGAGAAGAATTTCTTGGGCTGATGCTCGAGAGTGTCTGCCAGAAGAGTTTTGCTTTTCATTTTTATGTATACTTTTTGCTCTCTTACATTATCTTCTATATATGCTTGTTGTTTGTTTTGCTCAGTTTTGTGTTTTGCTCATTGTTTGCTTTTATATAGTTTATTGTGTGAAGAACAATGCTATGTAATATCCCCCAGCCTTTTTCTGGACTTAAGGTCTTTGTTTCTGCCTGCTTCTATGTCTGGAACCTTGGGACCTTATGTTCTGTGAAATGTTACTGTTCAAATGTGCTGTAGAGCTCAGTCACTTGGAGACTTACCGTCTCCCTGCAAGCTTCTGGGTAGCTCATCTCTGCGTGTCTGATGATTAAAGACTACCCTGCCTCCAACACTCCAGCCTTCTGTGACAGTTGATTACAGAATCTTTCAACACCAATTCTAGTTCTGGATTGTCGTCACTAAGTTATAATAACTATCTATACATGGCTATTTCAGAACCCTGATGAGGAAGGACGATTGCTTTCCTTCAAAGTACTTTTCGGAATCCGACAAGAGTAACATCATGGGCATCCTTTCTATTTCCACATCTTCAAAAAGATGACTCGCTTGCCATCCACTGCCATGGGTTTCACTACCCAGTGAGAAGACTAGTTGATACAGTTATATGAAATGAGGGTGTATGGTGTTAAGCGTGTAGGGCAGTATCTTTTTAAGCATTTTGTTATACTGATTCATAAGGACTGTTAGCCTGTATGAGGGACATTTTCCAAGGTTTTTGCCCAGTTGAGCCAGGACTGGTATCTTTGCCGCGCTAAAGGAATCTATAATTTCATCAGCCTCTTTTGTACATTTTTTCAAGGATGCTTGTATATCCAAAGTTGTTGCAGTGATATCATAATTTAAATTTACAAGTCATATGTCAACTTCAGATGTTCATTTCGCACAGACACAACTTATTTAACAGACCTAAAGTGAGATCGCTCTGAGGCTAAATCAACTGTTTTTGAGTGACACATGGACAGAGGTTATGTGAAGATTACTTTTATGATTATAATACAAACATTTGAACAAATGAATGTAAATTAACCATCGACTGTGTGAAAGGAGACCATGTACTTGACAATACTGTATTTTCCCACCCAGCTGATTCTACACACAACACTAGACATTACAAAATGAGAAGTATGCCATACTTGTGATATTTATTTTTTGAAAAATCACTAAAAAAACAAGTTTATAGAGATTCAGATTTACATAGCTGAGAGGAAAAGCAACTCTGAAAATATACAGTCTGTTTCAAAGTATTTCACACACTGTCTTATAATACACAAGGCATTTAGAATTGATGTGACAATAAACATTTTATATTTATATATATATATTCATAAATTACAATATAATTTTACAATATTATACAATAGGAGCTTATCGGTGCAATGATTGCAAGTTCAATAGGTAATGTCGGTCATGCCCCATAATATGTTTACTTCAAAATTGAATGTGTGAATAAGCTAGCATGGAAGCCAGCTATGTACCTGCTTTTTGGAACTTACCATTAGTATACCTATTACACAAAAGAGTTGTCTCAAGACTAAACAAGGTATGGCACTGCTTCAGTCCACTTATGTTTTCTTCTAGTTCCATTACACTTTTTCCATGCAGGCCTCTGGTCTACCTAACTGCATCTTTTCCCATAAGATAACCTTATCAGGCAAGACAAGCATATCACTGGACATCCAAGAATAATGTCTATCAGTTTCATCCTAGTTTTTAGGCTACTTTATAGGGGAGCGGTTGAGAGGAATGTATCGCTTCTACTACACACTGGATGTTTTCCTTCCCCAAATTAGCATTAGCCATATTAATGAGGCTGCTTTCTATGAGCTACCCTCAAGTTTTCAAAAGATTATTGGATTTTATAACATAAGGTTTTCAGATAGTTTAACGTATGCCAACTAACAAAGTACCAGAGGAACAATGAATAAGGTAAAAACAAAAACCCATGAGCTGTTGCGATGAACCTAAGCAACTTCACAAATAAAACTGGAACAAAGGGATTCATTTGTCTAGTCACAATTAAAACCAGGTCACAAAAACTTTTGTACTCATGCCAAAGAAAAGAAAACGTGTGCTATGAAGTAAGAACCTTTTCTTATTATCAACATCTGTACAGTTACTTAAACTAGTTGTTTATCTTCATTAGTTCATTAAACACCTAAAGGCATGCAGAATGGTAGGTATCAACGGACATATTTATAAACACCTTCACTGTCTTAACATCACTAAAATTTCACATGCTATGGTCCTGAGTTTTATGATGAACAAAGTCTGTTGTAGAATAAGTGCATGGATGTACCCAATGTCATGTGTTGTTGGTTGCATTCAATATTTCATAATACTGTAGGCAAATGTCCAGCACTGATAACCACAATTGTCTGCTTCATTGAATCCTTTGTACTGTAGATCCTCTTTTGAATGAATGAGCTGCATGTGGGTTATGATAATTTCATCTACTTCAGGGGGATCCTGTGCATTCTTGGGATAAGCTGAATACACAATACATGACAAACTAAGTCTTCTTTTTTCCCTCAAGTACATTAATGTTTTCATATTATACCGAATTACTTACATCAAGGTTTGCAAACTTTTCCTAAGCGCAAATTAAACAATATATCATTACAATGATAAGAGAGTGTGTATTATCTATTGCATGATCCTGCAACTGTTTAGAAACAGGATTCAAACTAAAGTCCAAATCTCAACTCTAATAGTTCACTGTTTGCAAGCAGCTTTAATCCCCCATAGCAGCATATTGGTTCCAATAGGGATTTACAGCTCTACCCTGAAATCTCCAGGACTATATTCTAAACAGTACTGTAGACCTGAGAAGGTAATTTCTCTTCCAGTGGTAATAGAAGATGTCTTACCTGAGTGTTCTGCAGATTACCAAACAGTTAACCATGTCTTATCTATGTTTAACATCTCAAGCCCCAAACTTCTTTTGACTATAAACATTTTATGCTCCTTTGCTTTTTATGCAGTATGCATATATATTTGCTGTTCTTATAATTTGGGGTGACCCAACAAATTAAGTCATCTCATGGATGATGTTCAAAAGACAATCAGGGAGTTGCACCATTCTGCTACGCAAAAACATATCATGCCAAATGTGTGTCTTAAATGAATTTTGCACCATAGTAAGTCGAACAGGCGAATGTGTTCTAGCATTATATAGTATTTTACAGTGCCTGGCTAGTCTCTTACCTACACTGTTTATACCTGCACTGTATTTTACATCATAAAATGATTATCCAAAATGCAATATTAGAGGCACTGCCATTTAATCCTACATAGAAGTGTCAGTTACCGCTTGCGGTCATAACTGTTTTATTTGACAGACATCATTCCCAAACTGTAATGATGCCCTTCATGTGCCTGTGATAGTGCCCTTCTTGGGCCTGTGATAGTGCTATTCTTGCGCCTGTGATAGTGTTCTCCTTGAGCTTTGTTTTTTAATGCTTTGTTGTAGGAAACAGCATGTTTCGATAGAAATGAAATATAGTCTAAAGAGGAAAGAACTGTAATATAGTTGTTGATGGTTTTCCTCATATAATCTATAAGTATCTATGTCTTACCAGAATAAGAAAATAAAATGCATTGATACTCCAGTGGGTAATGGTTGACTTCTTAGCATCATCTGAGCTTGGGGTCAATAATGTTTGGCAGAGCAAGAATCCCACAGTCAATAAGTGGTGCTTCCATCCTGCCAAACCTGCAGTACCCCTGCCTTATTTAGATGGTGGGGGAGCCTAGAGGTGTCCAATTGCAAAGACCAGTTTTATCCGACATTGGAAACCACTGGCTCTTCAGTCGATCCCCCACAAGGCTACCTGGATGAGGGGTGGGTAAGGCCCACCATACTTACGACAGACCTTTCAAGACCTCCTCTTCTTGCCCAAGACTGTCATGCAAAGCAGGTCAGTCCCAGGCAGGAAAAACAGCCAATGACCCCAAACACAAGGAGAAATCTACCTCCAGGTCGGGTCTTTAATATTTAGTTTTCCAGAAAAATACCCCTGGTAAGGTGTGTGTCTACAAAACAAAATGTAATAGGACTTGGTGACATCTCAAGATACTGCCCACAATCATGACAGAAATTTGTATTATTGTAAGAGGTTCTCCGATGGATGGGTGGAGCCGGGCCTCTGTCACAGCTGCACGCTCCCAGCCAGGGTCTAAATGCCCATATATATATTGGCCGGTACCAAATCTAAGGACAGTGTACAATATCCATACAATACAATAGAAAGTTACATAGACGGAGGCTGTCACTTACAATAAATACAAGGCTGTATACAGCAGCATTAAATCTTAACCACACCAACAAAAATGGCATGTTTAAAAAAAGGGTATGTTTAGCTTTCTCTTAAGTCAAATATCAATTTCATACAAATGTTAGGCAATTGTTTAAGATTTAAACTTCTGTCACCATTTACATGTGTTTACAGTCATGATTTAAATAAAATAAATTTAGAGACTGCGTGCACCTCAAATACTACGAAAGGAAAATGCAACAAAGGTGCGTTGTAGAAGGTTGATACATCAGATCTGTGCATAAAATATGAGACTTAAGCATTAAGACCAAGTGTTGCATTCTAGTTAAAATATTAAAATCGTTGCATATATATCACTGCATGCAACTAACTAATGACCAAGAAGATAACATCATTTTTGTTTCTAACAGAAGGGCTCTTCGGCCCTACGTTGCTGAATGAATGTTTATAGGAATGAAATGAAAATAATGAAGGTTGGAAGAAACTGATGGAGAGCTCCAAGGAAACCGTGCTGGAACATGAATGATTGTACGTTACGTGTTTTTTGTGCCTGCAGATATTTTATACTATTGAGTAATAACTTAGTAATGTATTAGAAACCTAACCAATTTTGATATTCTTTTAAGTTATTCTGTGTCGATAAGCATTTGTCTTGCCCAATTTATGCCAAGTACCTCATGGATATCCTTGTTGGGCAACTCGGGCCTTGCAAAGCTTTTGTCCATTGCAAGAGAGCAATGTGATTCACTTTAGCCCTCTCACTGCTCCAAAGTTCACTACTTTATCAAACACAGACCATAACTTTATACACAGAACGGTATTTCACAAATAATATACAAAAATGGAAAGACGAAACAGGGACTGACGAAGAAAAAAGAACTTAAGTTGCATAATCTACCTGAAATTTTAGATGGACTTCAGTAAGCATCCAGATGATGTTAACTTGGCCTTCAGCACTATACAAGACTAGCCAACCAGGTGTAGTTAGCAAGAGTCAGTCAAGAACATGGTCTTAAAAGTAATAATTATAACCATGGGAAGTAATCAGTAAAAAAAATCAGTAGGGTGGAAACTGCAAGACACACCAGAACTGTTCACTTGCTATAGTCAATATTCTCTTGTAACTATGCGGCCAGCAACTGTACATATAAGATCACTACAAATTGCAGGATTAAAAGATCTTCATCTTCTTTCCATTGGATTTCAAATATTGTCATCTTCTTTCCAATGTTTCAATGGTATGTTTGTGTGTTCATTTGTAGCACTGAAGTCCACAAGCTGCCGAGAAGTAGATACAACTTAGATACATTTAGAGAAGGAAGGTTTAAAAACGCTTTACTGTACAGTATACACATGAAGTTGCTAAGAGGGACTGCTATGTGCTGCTGATGTCATACGGAGGTCCGATGCTTCCGGATCAGCAATCGAATAGGTCCTTCAGGGACAGATTTAATAATGTTCCAGGCATCGTAATGCATGAGTCCAACCAAAGACTTTCCTCCGATGGCAAGAATTTCATCCCCGGTTGCTATGGTCCCGGCAGTCTCTGCAGCACCACCTGGAAGAACATGAGCAAACAGTTAGTGGATGCCATAAATATGCATTGACAAATCTAAGTTATAGTTTACAAAAGATATACTATACTCTTGTACATTTTAGTGGCATAGAGGCATTGCAGACTTGTACAATTATTAAGTGTTAGAGCCTGTCATGTTTGTTTCTGTAGCAAGTGCTCACAACATCATCTCACCATCAACACCTCTCCAGGTTACGACCCACTTGCAATATTGTTAAATCTGCATCAACTTGCTGCTAATCAGCTACTAAGTGGTTACATGTACTAAAAAAACGTAATTTTTAACAATTTATGGGGATTAAGGCAAATGTGACTACACCTATTCAGTAGTGTGGTAATGTCCTTTATCTATTGGTGCATGGGATCTAGAGCTCAATACCCCTTATGCCTATTGGGATAAAATCCCACAATAGCAAAATTCAACAATTTGATTAAGCACTCCCTTTAGTATCACATAAAAGCACTTGCATTTAAATCACAAAAGTATTGTTTTCTTCATATATAAAACACGACGTGTTCAGCAGGTGAGTTTAAGTCTCTTTATTCCTAAATTCCCCTTGACGTTAGATAAAACCGTAGCCAGCGCGTTTTTGTGGTAATTAAAAGGATAATCTCACATGATGGTATACTTCTAATTGGCATCAATTTATGATGTATATTCAAGTAACAGGTCTTAAGATGAGACCTGAGCCAGGGCAGAACACTATAGTCGGTGCTGCCCCATTCACCCACTTCTGATATGCGGTCGCTGGCTCAGGTCTCATCATAAGACCAGTTACTTGAATATCCATCATAAATTCATGCCAATTGGAGGAAGTATACCATCGCGTGAGATTATCCTTATAATTACCACAAAGCGCGCCAAGGAAACGGGCCAACAACAATACATTTAAATTTCAAGATAGTAGTACAGCCATACTTGTGTTGCCCTGAAGAAGTCTGTGTGGACAAAACGCGTTAACTACGGTTTTATCTAATGTCAAGGAGAATTTAAGAATTAAGAGACTGAAACTCACTGGCTGAAAACGTTGTGTTTTATATATGAAGAAAACAATACTTTTGTAATTTGAATGCAAGTGCTTTTATGTGATACTAAAGGGAGTGCTGGATAAAATTGTTGAATTTTATAAAAAAGAACTTGGCATTACTTTCCAGATCACATAGATTGATATTACAGTTGCACCTATGTATAGTGTTGTAGGAAACAGTTTACTGAACCATTGAGTAAAACGATGCATTCAAAGCATTCTTTTTAAAGCGCGTATGAGCAATGTGGATCCTGTGAAGGGGATCAGGAGTTGCAAAATATCTTTCTGAAAATTACTTTATAGAACCCATCACTTGCAAGATCCCACGTTTCAATGTAATATTTGCAAGTAAATTCACCCTTCTACTCCGCGGTCTACACCTTAACCACTGGCTTGATACGCTAACAATATTTGAAACTGTGCTCAACTAGCTCTTTAATGAATATATTCATCACAAATGGCCACACGATCTTGACAGGCCACTCCTTTATGAAAGGTGTAGGAAAATCACCATTGTCTATAAAGGAGACCTCTCCATTTCCATGCCTGACCATAGAAATAAGGCTTTCTTCAAAAATATGTCGCTTGCATTTGGGTACCTAACAGCAACTCTATTAAATTTGGCATAATCTATTGCCTATCACTTTCTCCATGACTCTCTCAATTTTAGTTTTATCTGTGACCTGGCATCCAAAAGAGAAATTCTCCTGGGCTACTTCAACCTTTAGTTTGATGACGTCAAGAACTGCATTGCATACTTCCCTCAGTGGCATTGCTGCATCTGGGTTTATCAATAACGTAAGGGTGAAATCTGCAGAGCTGATCGCACACTAGATCCCATTTTGATGTACGATGGTTCCCTAGCTGAGATTTGGACTGGCCACGGTAAGATTATTTTCCTTCTGTTCTTCAATTTACTCCACAAAAGAATTATCTCTCTAAATAAACTCAATTGACTAGAGAAAAACAAAAACAATTGGAATGTTCAGGTATCCTTCACTCGTACACTTCCTACTTACAACATAATCAGAAGTGCAAGTTCTCCTAATGTCTTTCCTAAACTCCACAATCTCTAAATATCGAGACACAATTGCTCAACTGAAGAAGACTCACAGATAATACAGATGAGGGAATATGTTAAAAAAGAGCTTCTAAATGACTGGCCTTAGACCTAAAAAGAGAAGCAAGAAATATGAAAACAGCCAAAAGGTAGATCAGAATATGACCCTACAATATGTTTGCTATTTATGTGTTTAATATTCTTATGTAGCACTCCTGGATTACATGGCATTAGGGCTCGCTAAATGTAACATATTAACGTTACAATTAAATCACAAAGAGACATAAAATCACAGGATATACATAAATTGGAGAATGCAAGCCAACTGTTACAACAGAAATAGATCTGAAGCTACAGCATAAATTTAAATATCAATGCATTAGTTTAGGTAATGGTGATAGAGATAGGGTTTCAGGTTTTCATTGTCATTAATATGGCTAAAGTAATTTATCATCGATACAATTGCCAAAGCCTAGTGGATTGTTGCAAGTGATCACCAAAAGTAAAAACTACCACCTACCTCACCGCTCCTGAATTTACTTCACGAAACTGGTGCAGCAACACCCAAACCCTAGTCTCTCCAAGTTATCCCAATTCAAAGTTCCACAACCCCAAACTCTCCATCCCTGTCCATCTAAACAACTTCGGACACAATGCACGAAAAGTTAACAAAATAATAAGGAAGGTTTTTCCTACGTGTAGCCCCCTCTGCAAACTGAATAATGCTGCATCCCATCATTTCCTCTCCCCAAAATCATCGTGGATCAAAGAAGACTTCGAAACATACCCTCAATCCTAAAACTTCTTCATCATTTCTCCCTGTGACCTCACTGCCTAGCCAATGAAAAATGCTGGAATCAATAACTTCACTTCTACTTTGGAGGTTGTTTCATGGTACCTCTGCATTGTGCTTTTTATGTGCAGAATTTAGCTGCATATATAGGTTGATATCCTTTTACTTTTTTTAAGTAAAATCACTGGCCAGACATTGATCTATTAACTGCTAAAGTTTGAGTTCGCGGACATTGAATACTGGGTTTCTAGCCTTCTCCACCTCCCTGACTGAGACTTGGGCAGTTTCCTTCATTACTCTGACAAGGAAATACTAAAGGGCTGTACTTGGTGCTCACTTTGCATCCAAAAACATCAGTGGATAGGAGTGCAAGTGTCAGAATTGGAGCCCAGTAACCTCTGCTCTCCCTCAAACCTACTTCCAAAACCAGGTGCTGTGGAAGAGACCGCGTGCACCAAGTGTTACTGTTCTCATCTAGGGTTACGCTATAGCAATACTTGCATACTCCCATGTGATGCACAGATTGTGTGCACAGTACATGCATGTATTCATGGAATGAAAAAGAAGCAGACTCTGTATGATACAACTCATGCACAAAACTAAGAATAACACCCTTTCATATTTCCTCAAAGCAATGTGAGTAGAGTCAGCCTACTGTACAAGACCAAAACATTGTACAGTGCAGAGGCATAATGCACCAGTAAAACTGCACAGCCACCGCATAACCAAAAATAACAACCTATATTAAATTATCAACCTAGAGCCTATCTTCTATTCCCCGCTACACACAGGGTGAGGAGTATAAGACAGTACACACATTGAGATGGGATTTAAAGGTAGCAAACAGTGATGACTGGAAGGAGGCAGGCACTCATGGAAATTGGCAATAATGCAGACTTTCATGACAGAGAAAGTGTTTTCTTAACTATACATCATATAAGAGGAGCAGGTATATCAGTACATCTTAGAGCCCATGCACTTACAGGAGAACACTGGAATGTTGGGAACCCTACTGAAGACAATGTAGAAGCCCAGGGCCAATAACGGCTCGTATAAACCGTCTGTTCCCACATTCTAATGATTATCTTTTTTGTAAGTCCCTACTTGTTTTAGAGCATTCCACCCTCAGTGGGTGGAATGTCCTGATAACATTATAACCTCTCTGCCTCAGGCCGTAACAGTTGACATATGTCCTCTCCCTTGTTTTATGGCGGTGTCTGTGGCCCCGGCATATAACTTGGGTTTTGGTCATTAACAAACGGTATAGCCCTTGGCAACAGGCTAGAATGGTTCCCAGTTACTATTTAAACATAGCTTCATAGCTTCCATTGTTCTTTTATCCCTTGTTGTTGCTTACAGTGCACTGTGTCCTGAGTGGGCACTGAGGGGCATATGCATCAAGCCCGCATTTTACGATTTCTAAATAGCGAATTTTACTGATTCGCTATTTAGAAATCGCAAAATGCAATGCATGAAGGATTCGCAAAAAAAACATGTGATTCCTTAAAATGCCTTAATTGCGAGTCGCAATTAAGGAATTGATTCCCATAGAGGCCCATAGGAATCAATGGAAATTGCATGCGCAATGTGCGAGTACTCCATAGGTACTCGCAAATTGCTCATGCAATTTCAAGGGTGCCAAATGGACACCCTGTTACACCCCTGAAATTGTTATGTACACCCATGTTGCACACACACAAGCCCCAAGGGCATGTGTGTGTGTGTAACATGTAACTTTGAAAAATGCACTTTTGTGCATTTTTCAAAGTTTTCGCAAATTACCATCAACTTAAAGTTGATGGTAATTTGTATTTCTTAATAGCAAAATCGCAATTTTTTTTGGCTGCATTGCATTTAGGGAATCGCAATTTGAGATTCCCTAGATGCAATCGCAAATTTTGCGATTACTTATATAGCGATTTCTGCATTTGAGATGATGCATCCCAAATGCAAATATTGTGGTCGCAAAGGGGCAGATTTTACGAACGCAAAAAGCAGTGATGCATGTGCCCCTGAAAGTTTTGGGTATTTTGAATGAGTTTAATCCCATTCAAAGATGGACGCCGGTGTGGGCGTGCACACATGGATGGCCATCATGAATGGCTTTGTAAAACAAGCACAGTCAGCCCAATTGGCTTTCTAGGTTGTTGTTTTTTTACAACGACAAATACAGACAGACACTTCCATGTATGAACGTACAGTAAGCCATTTTCCATAATACAGATTTACAAAAACGTTTTTAAAACAAGCACTGGTAAAACTAATAGCCTAGCAGCCCATGTCAGACCTATTGACATTTCCAATGTTTTGTTTGTTTATCTTGACATATCTGAAAAAAGCATTGATACATTCCTTCCTTCTCTGGATAATTATAACAATTATCTTTTTTTAAACAAGCCTCCTGTTGCAGAAGCCGACCTATTCAACTTGCTAGTATTCTTATAAGAGGCTTTATTTACAGGACATACAATACAAGCCCTAGTTAATAAGTGTTCAGTTCTGGCAGTCGAAGGGAGCCATCGACTGCCAACAAGAGCCGAACTCTGTAAGGCTGCCCGGGGGGGGGGTTGCGCAGCGGCCCGCCCCTTTGAGGGCGGCCGCCTTAGTGCCACAGGAAGGCACAGGGGTGGGAAGTCGTGTCCCTGGGATGGCCCAAGGGAGACCCCAGCAGATAGCTGCTTCCGGCGGGGAGGAGCCAGGGGGGTACATATTCTGTCTCCGCCCCCTCCTCGCCCTCTTGTCCGCTCGTTCGCCTTGCCCGCCCATCCGCTTACCCGGCGTCCGGAGGGACAAAGGGGGGGCCAGGTTTTCTAACAATTCTCACTTTGTGTTGCAGGAGTTGTTACAGGGCGATCCAGGGTCTGCACATACCAAGGGGTATAGCATGCAGCAGCACCGTGTGGTGCTAAGCCAGGATACCCAGGGATGTTTAGCGTGTCCACTGGAAGACCGACGGCGCCCCGCTATCCGACAGGCGGTTGTGGGTCTGAGCAACCGGGGGCTGCCATGTATGCTCCGCCCACCCATCACGGGGGGGCGTGTGTAGCAAGTGGACTGGTGGTCCACAGGTGGGAGGGGGGGACCCTCCCAACATTAGGTCTACACCAATTGGCGTTGCCATGGTGACTCTAGGCTTATCAGACGGGCAGGCGGCATAGGGGCTGGCCTGCCCTGGGATCGCCCGTAAGATAACCCACCATGTTTGCATATTGCTTATGCTAATAAACCTGCAGCAATATTTCTCCACTTACATTCAGTGTCGTGTGTTTTTATTTATGTACTTATGTGTGTTGTGATAACTGTTGCCGATATTGGCACTATGTTGTATACCACCGCGAGACACCCACTGCTCCACAGCAGCCCCTGCCTGAAACTCAAGTCAACTCCGGGTCACTCCTCATTTCATCCGCTCGGCCTCGCATATTTACTGAATGCGGCTGCTGCGGGGCCAAGTTAGGAGTCTGATGTCAGTCCCACTTTAGAAGTCATAAAGCATTTTTTTCCCTCCAAAAAGCATATTCATTTCTAGCAGTGCAATTTACTGACAGCACGCGTGAGAGATGTCAAACCCAATGCAACATGTAAAGCATGTATACATGTCTTTGTCAGGCAGACTTGTTTCCAGTCGACTCGCAGTCCCGTGTATGATGAAAAGATAGTCAGGGAGGGCTGTGGAAAGGGGGAGCAAAGTCATAACATTCCGCTGGTTTAAGCAGAGTAGGCTGGAGTTTATTTGAGGGTTTAGTTTACTTTTGATCAAACCCGGCGGGAGGAGGGGGCGGAACACGAGCACTTTGCAGCTTGATTGCAAACGGGCCTCAGTGGTCCCTATGTGACCCGGCTGAGAGGGGGAGGGGGGGAGGGGCGGGGGCCCAGGGCGCGGGCACGGATTCTCACGATGACATCATTTCACATTTCAGATCTGGGCAGGTTCTACTTAAAACTACAGATTGAATGGTAAGAGTGACTAACGAACGACGTGCGCCATTTTAAAGTGTGTACAGTGTGTCACACTCCACTCAGTAGACAGGCGCTGTACGTTATAAGAGGAGACTCTATGGAGAGAACAGGAGCGGGGAAGCACGACGCACTGGGCGCTGACGGCGCCTAATAACGGGATCAGATGCAGGAACACGGCGGCCTCCAAGGAGTCCGCTTGTGCTCCTGCGCACAGTGCTTGTGACAAAAGAAGGCCCATTTCAAAGTGTTTGTTTGGACTCTCTAATGGGGTCTGTGTGGTCAATCGCTGCTGATCCTGCTGCTTGTGGGGGAAGCTTGCTCAACTGCAGTTGACAAAGCTTACCACCTGCTGCTTATTATGCCACATGCTGAGGAAGCTTGCCCTACTGCTGCCTGTACTATCTGCAGCGAATTCTTTCTCTACCGCTGCTCACGCTTCGTGGAAGAGACGTCCCCAACTGATGTCCATGTGTGTGAGGAAGCAGGGCCACTGACACCCATGAGAGATGTGTGTGGAGGAAGCTGCCTGTCCTAATCCTGTGCATACTGTGTGTGAAGGAAGCTGCTTGTCCTACTCCTGTTCATACTGTGTGTGGAGGAATCTGCCTGTCCTAATCTTGTGCATACTGTGTGTGAATTTGAAGGAAGCTGCCTGTCCTACTCCTGTGCATACTGTGTGTGAATTTGAAGGAAGCTGCCTGTCCTACTCCTGTGCATACTGTGTGTGAATTTGAAGGAAGCTGCCTGTCCTACTCCTGTGCATACTGTGTGTGGAGGAAGCTGCCTGTCCTACTCCTGTGCATACTGTGTGTGGAGGAAGCTGCCTGTCCTAATCTCATGCATACTGTGCGTGAATTTGAAGGAAGCTGCCTGTTCTACTCTTGTGCATACTGTGTGTGAACTTGAAGGAAGATGCCTGTCCTAATCCTGTGCATACTGTGTGTGAAGGAAGCTGCTTGTCCTACTCCTGTTCATACTGTGTGTGGAGGAATCTGCCTGTCCTAATCTTGTGCATACTGTGTGTGAATTTGAAGGAAGCTGCCTGTCCTACTCCTGTGCATACTGTGTGTGGAGGAAGCTGCCTGTCCTACTCCTGTGCATACTGTGTGTGGAGGAAGCTGCCTGTCCTACTCCTGTGCAAACTGTGTGTGCAGGAAGCTGCCTGTCCTAACCTACTCCTGTGCATACTGTGTGTGGAGGTAGCTGCCTGTCCTACTCTTGTGCATACTGTGTGTGCAGGAAGCTGCCTGCTCTACTGCTGTGCATACTGTGTGTGGAGGAAGCTGCCTGTCCTACTCCTGTGCATACTGTGTGTGGAGGGAGCTGCCTGTCCTACTCTTGTGCATACTGTGTGTGCAGGAAGCTGCCTGCTCTGCTGTGCATACGGCGTGGGTGGAAGTTCGCTCCACTGCTGTGCATATTATTATTATTCAGGTTTGTAGCATGGCTACCCAACCAAGGGTTTCCCAGCGCCAGGCCACAGAAGAGGTACCCCGAGACGCCACAGAGGCGACTCCCGATATCAAAGTTTAAAACAAGGTTTTAAGCTTCCTGCGGAAGACTGATGCGAGCAGCGGGCCCTCAGGCAAGGGTAGGGTGTGTGCAGGCAGTTGGTACATGAAGGTGTAGGAGGACTTTACTGCTGTGACCCCCTAATACCACTAAATAGTTTGAGTTTAAAGCCCAGTAATCTTAGCTACAGATGTGAAGAGATTCCCATTATCTTGTAACTGCTGCTTAATTCCACAGGGGTCAGTGTATCAAAGGAAGGAACTGTGATAAAGTGGGTACATTTTTTCAAATCAGATATAATGGGGGCGGCTGAGTACATCAGTGCCTCGTGGAGAGCAGAGCGAGCCTTGGTGCGACAGGCTAGTCCTGTGCTGTAGATCAGACTTTGAAAGGAAAGGTCTGACGTGGTTTAGTACTTTTAGTTAGTGTACGGCATTATTTTGCTGAATTATAAGCAGGACTCGAGTCGGGGGTACATGCAGGTACACGGCGTCCCCCCACTCTTTTCACAGGGTGGACGCTGTTCCCCCTGCCAAGAAGCTGGGCCCCACAGAAATATGCTGAACGTGTCCGGTGTAATTTTCAGACACCAGGACACGTTCAGCATGAAAAGTCATGAGGTCATTTGCATATTGTCATTCCCCCACTTCTTTTTATAGGACTTGTGCCCTTATTATAAGTGGCACCAGGATTCTAACAAGGAGGCTACCGAGTTGTTCATTCGTGACTGCTTTGTCAATAGCTTTAAATAAACAAGTCTCATTGTTGACATAATGCTCTGCGCCCATGCAATGCCCATGTGTCAGTGCTGGTTTGTCATCAGCCTTTTGATGGAAAGAGCTTCCGGGCCGATGCAGCAGGTCACTGGGGGACAAAGATGGATCGTTGGGGGCTCCCGGAAGGAACTTGAGTCTGTACTGAGAAGGAGGTCGGTGCCTTAGGTTCACTTCCGGGCTATTCTTACTTTAAGTATCTGTAGAAGGAAGCTGTGGTAAATGCTGCAGACACGTCAAGCACAGAAGGACACAGCGGGTTCATTGATCGAACACCCACAAAGCACCAGCAGGGGTCCCGAGGATCGCCGCTGGGGGCTTGCTGCAGTGAGCAGGACCCTGTTGCTCCCCACACAATGACATGTGAACACGACAGTGGTGACACGCACACTGCTCGAATATTCATGCCTGACTCGGGCTGAGCAGGTTAGGCAGCACTGGAGATGTGTGCATTCAAGGCAATTATCGAAGGGGGAGGAGGGGGGGGGGGGGAGGGGGCTGGCAGAAGGTTTTATGGGTGAAGAGTAGGTTGGGGACATATAAGGTCGTTTATAATGTGGTAAGAAGATAGCGGAGACCAGCAAGAACAGCAGGGAGACGCTGAAGACAGATATGCTGTAAGAAGCGCTGTATTAAAATACAAGTTATATCTGCCATCTATGTTTTTCATTCTATGCTGGCATGTATTAAATTAAAATTATCCACTTGAATATTTAGTATCATACCAGGAACAAGCACATTTAACTTCTTTCCGTTTTACGTTCTACTTTCCAATGTTTATTTAAACATTAACACTTATATCCTACACAGAATTTATGGAGTTCCCGTTCAGCCACTAGAGGGCGGTGTTGGTTTGCAATTCACGCACTCGGCCATCAGAAGCATCTAACCTAGAGGTCTTCAAACTTTTTTTACGTTGAGCCCCCCAGCTGAATTTTTTTAAATGTCGGGCCCCCCCACTACCTGACAGAAAGCTCTGAAATCTGGTACACTACATAATCAACCGCCATTCGCATATTCCAGGCCATATCTGGCAAATAATGTTAAATGCAGTAAGAGCGTTTAGTAAACTGTAGGTTTGTGAGTAGGTTTCGTTAAATGAGAGAGGCTTATTACATTGTTCAAATCAAAGTTTTTCCAGATAAAATGTGTGCAAATTGTTTTTACTGGGGTTTTACTTCTGCAGTTGAGTCATAATGGGAAAGTGTAATCTGGAGCAGCCCATTCACCTCCTAAGTAATTACCCTAAAGTCAGGCAACCTCTTCATAAACATTTTGAATGGAAGTGAGCAACTCACTCCCAGACCTGTTGCACCTTCTCAAATTGCTGAGCGTTACCAATTCAATTGAAGGTTTTGTCTTGATAAAACGTTGGTAACTATCAAAGGAGGTGGCCATAGCAAGCAAGGAAGGAAAACCTAGCACATTTATTTTAAAACGAAGGACCTCACAGGGTGGTGACATCTTTTCCTGTGATATCATGTGACACCAATGCACTTTGCTTATGCTAATTAGTCCCCCGACTTGTTTTTTTAGGACTTGTGCTCTGAGTGGGGGTTTAGGACACCTCAGGCTTGTGTTTAAAAAAATAGAACTAATACAAATTGAATTATGTTGCCTATTTTACTTCAGAGCAATGTTGTCTGACAGACATTGTGGTGATCAAATGGGTCTGGGCCCAGCTGCACAGTGAACTGGCAGCATTGCAGTGCATGTAAATGCAGCGACAGAGAGCAGGGTTTTAAGTGGCCTCTGACCCGGCAGGAAGTAAAATTTGACCTTGAAACAGGCCCCATGGGGCCCTGTATTCAAATTGAGTACCACTGAGTTGGGTAACAATAAACATCTGTTATTCAGCGCCAAGATATCCTTGGGTAAACATGCGCTTTACAAATACACGTTATAGTTATTGTAGGTGTTAGTGAAGCAGACACCACAAGGCATAGAGATAGATGGCTTTTTCAAAAGGTGAAGTAAGTAGTGAGACAGTGTACAGTGCACTCATACACCCGCAGCAGAGTGTGTGTGTCAAATAAATTCATTGGAAACAGACAATCAGGCCACTGCCTGCAGTCAGTGGGTGCTGGTCGTACAGTGTATGTCACATTACAAGAGTCACTCTAAAATGACACTGTTTCTCAATGCTCAAATGGGTATAATTTATGAATATTTAAATGTTTCTCTCATCTTCATTGCTTGATTTTACTCATGAGAAAATGTCACTCATAGTCCTTGAAGTGTGACTCATAATTACGCAAAAATTATGGAAATGTCACATATAGCACTCTGAAACCTTGGCAGCTATGTGTAATTTAAAGAGAAACTTTGCATCCTTTATGTGAAAAGCTAACTGTCCCGGGACAGTTAATTCTAAGAGCTGAACTGCTTCAGCTGCAGTGGGAGGCAGGGAGTCTCCTCTGCTATGAAACCGAAAGCGAACGAACAGACAGTCTGTCCCTTCGCTTTTTGGTTTCATAGCAGAAGAGACTCCCTGCCTCCCACTGCCTGCAGCTGAAAGCATTTGAGCTCTTGGAGACTCAGAACTAGCTTTCTTTCAAAATCACAAAAGTATGGGCATGTGGTGCCCATTAATTGTGAATCAACGAAATGTGAGATATTAGGGTGGAGTGCGCCCCCCCTCCCCCGAGATGTCGTTGGGCCTCTCCAGGGGGCGCGCCCCACAGATTGAAGAACTCTGATCTAACCGGTCAGACTGAGTAATATACTCCATACAGCAAACTGACGAATGGTCCATTGATTTAAATATAATTACCAAACATAGGACCTGAATCACAAAGGGCCTTCGCACTCGTGGGGGAGAACCCACAGTCCTCTCATTGCAGAGATATCGCCCCGAGTGCAGAGACTCCGCCACGAGTGCGGAAGCCCTTTGTGAATCAGGCCTAAGGGGTTCAAATTGCATTTATATAGCCCCGACAACCCATGAAGAGGCATTGAAGCGTTTAATGGCAAATAGCACTCTACCCGGGACCCCGTTAGTGGTCAGTTCATTAGTTATTAGGGTTTGTTTTGCATGCTCATTCCATGCAGTTTCTTTGTGGTAGGTACATAATCGACATAGATGTAATCATTAGATGGGACTATGTGAGAAGCAATTTCTTGCTTGAATTAATAAATATTGTTATGGTTTCCAAAAGAGCTTAAGATCGATTTGTATGAGATTTAGAGCATTTCATATACAGAAGGTAGAAGGGAATTAGAGGTGCATGTAAACCAAATAAGGGATGGAAGTAAGTAAGTATAATTGAAGGTCAATTTTTTAATACAGGATTTTGAATATAACAGGTGGAGAATTTTTGCATGCAATTTGTGGATGTAATCCTGTTGAACGAAACGGTTTCAAACTCTGATTCTGATGAACGTAACTTACACAATCTTTTAAGAGGCACTTAAGAGGTGACACAGATAATTCCAACAGTGAAAAAATGCACAGAGCTTGTTGAGACCCCCCTTACGAGTGACTGTCATGCAGTGCAACAAATAAGCACATGCCGAACCCGTAAATACAATGTGAGAACACCCTATGGAGACCCCTTTTATGTACCTACAACAACAGTATATTCAATACTATAAAGCATTGTTGAAGTTTATGCAAATCATATGCACCATACATAAACTAGACATATAAAACGTATTCTATGTATACACTCACCAACTTAAAAATATAACGAGGCAATTGCTAAACACATTGTATCAATGATTATTCAGTGCATGTTTGTGACCCATTCAAAACCCAGGTCAGAAGGTGTTGTCTCCTGTCTTCACCTGAAGAGCACCCTCACAGAGCCGACACCATGTCCAGCAGAATGGGTGTGTCTGAGGTCACCTTCCAGCATCCACCTTGCCTCGTGGTGTTGATTTAGCAAATATTTTTTATGCAGATCTGCACAGGGCAAAACAAGCCACTGATGGTAACCCATTGAAATTCAAATCAATCAGGATTTTAATCAATCAGGATTCATTAAGATAGGGTAGGGTATCCAGGAACTTGCAGGTCCCAGAGGCTTACTCAAATAGCCAGGTCTTGAGGCCCAGTCGGAATTCTGGAAGTAAGGTGATGGTCCGGGGTTGCATGGGAAACTGTTCCAGATCTTTGCTGCAATGTGGGAAAATGAGCGTCCTACACTTCTGCTTCGGTAGATGCTGGGAGTATAGGCATGTGTGTGGAAGGTGGAGCGCAGTCCTATTGACGGTTGGAAGAAGTTCAGACGGTAGTTAATGTAGGCAGGTCCGTGGTTGTGTAGAGGCTTGTGTGCATGGGTCAGCAGATTGAATTGGCATCCCTTCTGTATGGGAAGCCAGTGGAGTTGCCGGAGTTTGGGTGTGATGTGGGTTTGTCGGGTAAGGCAGAGGATGAGTCTGGCTGTGGTGTTCTGTATGGTCTGAATTCTCTGTAGGAGGTGTGAGGCGAATCCTATGTAGAGGGCGTTGCCATAGTCAAGTTGACTGGTGATGAGGGCTTGTGTCATTGTGCTTCTTGTGTGTAGAGGTAGGCCCTTGAAGATCTTACGTAACATGCTCAGAGTGAGGAAGAAGGTGGAGAAGACGGCGCTGATCTGTTATTTACGGGTGAGCTTGTTGTTAATGATGATTCCTAGGTTTCTGGTATGGTTGGAGGGAGGGGGTCCTAGGTCTGATGGCCACCATGAGTCGTTCCATGTGTTGCCGAATATTAGTACTTCCATCTTGTCTGTGTTCAGCTGCAGGCAGTTGTTCTTTATCCAGTCGGCGATGCTCCTCATGCATCTGTGGAAGTTGGTTCTAGTGGTGGTGGGGTCACCAGTGAGAGGATGAGTTCGGTGTCGCCTGCGTAGGAAATGATGTTGAGACAGTGGGCTCAGACGATGTTGGGCAGCGGGTCATATATGTGTTGAAGAGCGTAGGGATGAGCCCTGGGGGAAACCGCAGGTGATCTCCTTGGGGTCAGAGATGAAAGGCGGGACATGGCTCCTCTGTATTCTTCCATTGAGGAAGGAGGTGATCCATCTCAGCACGTCCCCTTGGATCCTTATGTGGTGGAGTCTTTCGATCAGCATATGGTGCGATATGGTGTCAAAGGCTGCCACAAGGTCAAGGAGTATCAGAGCTGCTGTTTCTCCTCTGGGCGAGGAGGGTTTGTATGTCATCGGTGGCTGCGATCAGAGTGGTGGTTTTGGTGCTGTTATTACTGTGGAAACAAGATTGGAAGGAGTCTAGTCTGCTTCTGATGTGTCATGAGTTGCTTGTTGATGATCTTTTCCAGTCCCTTCGCTGGGAAGGGAGCAGGGAGATTGGCCGGTAGTTTTTGAGTTTGGTGCTGTAACAAAATCACCACCATTTACAGCAACTTCAGTCAGCAACCGGACCTGACAGACCTCGCCCAACAACTTCCAATCTTATCCAAAGACCCAATGCTAACCACATGGCCTTTCATCAGCCCAGAAGAAACTGCTGCCACCATGAAGTTCTTCCATACAGGTGCCCCATCGGACCCATGCCCCCTCCAGGCCTACTCCAGAGGACTGGAAACCATCCTCACTGTGCTCACACCCATTCTGAATGGCTCCACCTCTCCTGCAGCCTTCCCAGATGCCTGGAAACATGCAACAGCCCTCCCATTGCAGAAGAAACTCTGTAGACCCTTCAATGATCACCAACTACAGACGCTCTCCCTGCTACCATTCCCATCCAAAGTCCTAAAGAAATTTATTAACAGACACCTCACCAAATACATCAATGATCACCAACTCCTCAACACCACTAAGTCTGGTTTCAGACCCACCCACAGCATGGAAACTGCCCTCATCGCCACAATGGATGGCATACACATGACTCTGGACAGAGGAAAACGGCGACTCTCATCCTTAAGGACCCCTTTGCAGCATTTGACAGTCTCCCACCCCATCCTCAGGCCACACCTATATGACACCAGAATCCAAGGACATAAACGCCGATGGATCTGCTCCTTCCTAACAGGAAGGACCTAGTCAGTCAGCCTGACACCATACACCTCGGACGGCTGCAACCTGATCTCTGCGAGGATCCTCCCTAAGCCTGACCCTCTTGAACGCATACATGATCCATTAAACCAGCATCATCCACTCTCGCTACATCAGCCTCCTCACAAACTATGACACCCAACTCTTTTTCTCCCTCACAGACAAGACGCTCAGTACCAGGATCAAGTTCAATGCTTGTGTGACTTAAATCGGCCACTGGATGAAGACCGACTGTCTAGAGCTGGACACCGATAAGACCGTAATCATGATTTTTAGAAAGAACAAATCACCGTGGGACTCCACCTGGTGGCCAACAGGTTAGTTCCTACCCCCACAACCCAGGCCAAGAACCTCATCGACAGCAAACTCAACATACCCACCCAAGCCTCATGCTTCTATGTCCTGAAGATGCAGAGGAAGATTTTCAAATGGATCCCAATCGGCACCCGGAAAACCGGCACGGACGCCCTGGCCACAAGCAGACTGGACTATGGGAACACCCTCTATGCCTGGATCAACAAAAACCTCACCAAAAGGCTCCAGACCATTCAGAATTTGGCAGGCAGAATCTCTTTCAACCTTTCACACCACAGTCACATCACACCGCACATGAAGGAGCTCCACTAGCTCCCCATTCACAAACAAACACAATTCAAACTCCATGCCCACACTTTCCACTACATAACACTGGCCCAGCATACCTCTACAATCGTATCTGCTTTCACAAACCCTCCAGACAACTCTGCTCCTCTGGACTCCTATTTGTACAAATCCCACACATACAGAAAACCAGACCCACCATTTGAGTCTTCTCCTACATCGTTCCTAAAGCGTTGAAGGACCTGCCACTACACATAAGAATCTCCTCCTCACTTCTTGAATTCCACAAGAAGCTGAAGACCTGGCTTTTCGAGTAGTCCCACTACGCTCTCGGCGTGGTTAAACTCACACCTGCTCAGGGCCCGGATACCCACCCGGGTGATAGTGTGCTTCATAAATCTGCATAACATCTTAAGCAAGTATGTTCCAAAGGCAAATACTATTTGTTTTGCCAATGCTTGTTTTTCTTCACCTCTCTCTGATGAGTCCGAGGAAAGAATAGTTTTGCTTTGTTCCTACTCATACCCTTCGATACTACTTACAAGGCTAAGGAAGTGTTAGGCTGGAAATTTAATTGTCTAGCCCACCATTAGCCTCTGACCAACCTCTTCTTCTTAGCCATTTAAATAAGAGTGATAAAGCATAAGGTGGGAAATACAGAAAATGAACAGGGCTCTTAAAACCCTGCAATCCATGTGTATGTAGTGCTGACCCTGTGATATATTAGAGTAGGAGTCGCTAGGCCGCTCCAGGAAAGGTTGCCAGACGACTCCATGTCACCAAGAAGACAATGCCGCAGGTGTGCACTTTCCTTTCTTGTGCTTAATTTGTAATAAAATAAGTTCCAGGCCCTCGTTAGGAGGCCATTGCAGTTTACATCACACATTGCCACTGTACTAACACAACTACTAACCATCATACTGCTACAAGTGTGACATTTCAGAATGATCGAGGCCGCCAAAGCTTCAAGAATGGCTTGGGTGGCAGGTATTAGCTGTTTTTAACGTAGCTTGAATTAAAAAACAACAATTCTTCTGCTCATCTTTAAATTGCACAAACGGCGCTACCATGTGGCAGCTGTCATAAGTGCAGGTTCAGGCAATTAAGTGCTGGGGCAGGCAATTAAGTGCGGGTGCCGAGCACCGCAAACCACCGGCTTAAGTTAAGCACTGACTAAAAGTGTCCCTAAAGCTGGTATCCCAAACCACACTCGTACACTAAAATCATTGTGAGCGAGCACATTTTGTACCGGAAACATGAAATAAGTATTGATTTATCTCAGCCAAACAAAATGTAAAAAAACAAGTCTCGGAACAGGGGCAGGTGCTAATTCAAGTCCCACAAGTTTTCTAGCATAATCTGGTGTGCAGTTTTCCATGGATTCCATGTGTGCGTCCCATTCCGAGCTCATGTGTTCATAAATATACTTTATTTACTCGTGGGTTAAGATTGTGTTAACCTTCTCATTTTCATGTAGCTTTTTCATATTTGCCTCTTTGCTGCACAATTGTTCGATAGGCCATGCCAACGTTCTTGCACCACAACGTGTATATATCTACTTCCAGACGTTATCCATGGTCTGATCTAGAGTTCAGTGGGACTGAAAATACTTCCACTTCTGGAGGAAACTCAAAATACAGAGTAGAATCCACAGACTGAATATCCTTCATAATGCTTCTGCGATGAAGGCACAAATTAATCTAGTGCAATCTACGTCTTACTTAGAACTTCGAGAAATTCTAAGATGTGCCATTACCACCCAAGATGATACAATGCTCTCAGTCTCTATGATGTTCAGAATCAAGATGGCGACAGGAGCAACAGCAGCATCTGCACCGAGAAAACACAACCATGCAGAGAAGCCTACATGCTGAATTGTGTCCACACTGCACATAAATGCAGGAGGCTGAGCCACTGGTCCTCCCAAACGTTCAACAGGAAGGAAGATGCCACCAGCACCTGAAGCACCAGAGGCTGTCTTAGACTAGAACTTCTTAGAACCACTTGCAGTGGCATTTCCTGGCCATGGCGGAAGTTCAGAAATGGAGGAGGTGAGACATCAGACTATGGCCCATCGTAGAGCCACTCTTTCCTACTGCCCGTAAATCACATGGGACATGCAAAAACGGACAACTTAAGGGTTCGCTTATGAATCTGATTATGGTAAATTACACGAAAATGCTCCAAACAATGTGTTATTTATTTATTCACCCGTAGGTCCTAGTTATAATTTTGACAGCAAGTGTTTTCTCTATTCAGTGTAACCAGGAAACTCCCTGATCATTTAATACAAAATTCACCACTCTATCCTAGTTTACCTCATTATTGTTGGGCAGAGAACTGAAGTAGTAAAAATAATGCCACCGTTCAATGAGGGCTCCACAGCTTCACGTATAAGAGAAGACAAGATCCTTAGACTCTACTAGTGACTAGTTCAGTTATGATACCCGGGACTGCTAGAGCAGGGTAGTAAGACGCAGACCTCTTAAAACCCACAGAGGGGTGAAACTCCAAAACCGGTCCTAGGATGCTTGTTTCCAGTCCAGGGAGGACCTGGCTTGGCAGTTCAGGCTGAACTGTTCCCATAAGGCACAGGGTCAAGACTGATTTGCATATGGCTGGGTTCAAACTGGAATGGCGAGGAAAAAAACGATGGATTTAGGCCCAGATCTCTGTACTGGGGTGAATGTATGACATTGTTCTGCATTCTGTCCATCAACTGTTGTTTTTACCTTTGTCACCCCGAGTGGGCCGGGTATGCCCAGGCGTGGGTCCCGTGCTCTCCATGCCACTGGAATCAAGCTATCCTGGCTGAAGAGGGGTGAAACCCCGAAACCGGTCCTAGGATGCTTGTTTCCAGTCCAGGGAGGACCTGGCTTGGCAGTTCGGGCTGGACTGTTTCCATGACGCACAGGGTCAAGGCTGATTTGCATATGGCTGGGTTCAAACTGGAATGGCATGGTGAGGAAAAAAACGATGGATTTAGGCCCAGATCTCTGTACTGGGGTGAATGTATGACATTGTTCTGCATTCTGTCCATCAACTGTTGTTTTTACATTTGTCACCCTGAGTGGGACGGCTATGCCCAGACGTGGGTCCCGTGCTCTCCATGCCACTGGAGTCAAGCTATCCTGGCTGAAGAGGGGTGAAGCCCCGAAACCGGTCCTAGGATGCTTGTTTCCAGTTCAGGGAAGACCTGGCTTGGCAGTTCGGGATGGACTGTTCCCATGAGGCACAGGGTCAAGACTGATTTGGATATGGCTGGGTTCAAACTGGAATGGCATGGTGAGCAAAAAAACAATGGATTTAGGCCCAGATCTCTGTATTGGGGTGAATGTATGACATTGTTCTGCATTCTGTCCATCAACTGTTTTTGCATTTTTCACAGTAGTGAAAAACATATTTAGGAAGTTTTCACTACAAGGACATGTAAAACACAAAAGTACATGTCCAACTTTTTAAATACAATGCACACTGACCTTTGAGCTGTTTAGGGCCTACCTTAGGGGTGACTTGTATGTATTAAAAAGGGAGTTTTCAACCAGGCAAGAGATTTATTTTGCCAAGTGGAATTGACAGGTTAACATTTTTCTCAGGCTGCAGTAGCTGGCCTGAGACATGTTTTACAAGACTGCTTAAGTGGGTGGCACAATAAGTGCTGCAGACTCACTAGTGGCATTTGATTTACAGGCCCTGGGTACATGTTGTACCACTTTACTAGGGACTTATAAGTCAATAAAATGGGCCAATCAGGTGTAAGCCAATTTTACCATGTTTTAAGGAGTAAGCACAATCACTTTATCATTGGCCAGCAGTGGTAAAGGTCCTAACGCCAACAAAAACAAATTTTAGTAAACAGGAGAGTAGCGTGCAATAACATTGGGGGACGACCAACCTAAGCTGACAGGTCTAACAAAGGAAAAGCGATTTTAATGTTCCAGGACTTGCAAATGTATTAAAAAATCATACATATACTGGGGTTTTGGGTCATCCCTCTTTATCCATAGGTCTGTTCAACTGTCCTTCACAATTTGTTTCCTCCACAGTGTATAGAAGTTTTTAGTTTTGTAAAGTTATAGTTGTGTGTTTACTATGACTTTAGATTAAAGTGATCTAAATACAATAGTACAATTTATTATGAAATAAACGTAATATTTTTCTGTGATGTGCTTTAAAACTAAAAAGGGTTTTATAAAAGTGCACCTGCTGGCTCGGAAGCACCCATAGTGTTCTATTAAAATTGTATGTTTTGTTAAATTATTTTTCATTGCAAGCATGTAGCTATCATGTTTAGGAGACACCATTTGCATGCGCTTTGTGGCTATTGTTTGTAATAAAAAAAATCAAAAAGAATCAATGTAACTGTGGCGCAAGCATGCCAAAGTCAGACGTATTGGCTTTACCAATGGTTGTTTTCAAATAGAGACAGCCCTGGACCTACCACTAACCTTTGCTTTCACCTGACGATGGTGAGGAAATTGTGTCTACGGATGCAGAGGTTTGGCAGGCCGGCTACCACAAACTGCAAGGCTCATATTACTGGACTCTGGACAGCAAACATCTGTTTATAATGAAAAAGAAACTCTGCCCCTGAGTGCATGCCAGATCACCGCCAGGACAGCGCCCTCTCCCCTTCTCACTTCATTTCCTCTGTCAAATCTTGAAGACTGGGTTCGGATAGAATTTAACATCTGTCGCTGGACCTGTGGAAATCTGACTCCCATCCAAAACTCCTCACTCAGCTTTAAAAAAAAAAAAACTATTCTAGTTTTGGGCAGCTTGTAGTACACCTTCCCTTCACAGACACATTTGCACTTACAGTCGACAGGCTGCTTTCAGCTGTTTGGGGGTGGGGGTGACTGCTGAAGCTATGCTCAGGGGGTACAGAAACCAGCTGCGAGGAAATCTGAACAGGATTGCAGCAAGGCAGCGAGGCAGTTCAATGACACAGTATGACAGGGCCTGGTGACCCCAGAGTGCCCTGAAAGTGGAAACCCAGACTTGCCATAGAAAGAGACAGAGCAGATTGTAAGTCATAAATCTTTGTGGTGACTGACACATAGGTATGTGGACTTCATCAAGCCCAATACCATCTTTCGCAGAATATTAAATCTCAAACACCATAACAATGTATTATATAATGCGCTATATAAAACCCGTAAATAAATAAATAAATAAATAAATGCAACAGAAAATATGTGAGGAACTCTTTTCTAAAAAGGCTATTGGAATTTAGACATTGAAAACAAACTTTTCAATTGATGTGAACCATCACCACAACTCCCAGAATGCACTTGACTGATTTATGAAAGACAAGCGTTGGTATAGGGCATCAATGATGACAAAGTGTTCCGGATCCATTGAAAAGGGCACAAGTGACAAAGATCCCCCAGGAGGTGGAAGCTTACAACTCAGCCCCACCCCTGTGGATCTGTGTGGCCTATGGAGGATCTGCCGGCACCTTTCCCTCCCTCTAGGATAGAGTTGGCAAGAGGGGAGGATTCTGATGCAGTCCTAGACTTCAATGTATAGATGATAAAAAGGACATTATTGTGGTGCTGTAGGAAACGTGGATTAAAAAGGTGCACAACATAAGAGTAGAGACGATTATTGAAAGTTTCAGAGAGGTAATAAAGCAACTGTTGAAAAGAAGCATGGCAGACTAACTTCAGATAAGTTAAATCTATACATCTAGTGTCCTCTAATTACCAAAAGATGCATAGTTAGTTACCAACAGGTTTGAAATATCTTGGGCGTACACGATATACGGTGCATTTTCCTTGATTGCGCTGGGCGCTCCGTTTAAAAAGTGCCCCCGCGCAATCAAGGAAAATGCACCATATTAGAGTGAATGCGTTGTCCCTAGTGGAGACTGGTACTCGCGCTGCCCTGGGGGCAGTACATTCAGGTGAAAAACGAAGCGGCTGCTTTAAAGACGCTCCGTGTTTTCACAGTGAAGGCGGCAACCCTCCTGCACTTTTAAAGGGGATTAGAGATCAATGATTGCACCCGCCTGCAAGGGGATGTCTGGGGGGTCCATGTGACTCCCTGTTCCCCCTCCAGAGGGGTGCCAGCAGGGGGTGCACTGTCAGTGCGCCCCCTGACACCTTGTTTGCCTCTGCGTCCGCGTCTGTAATACGGCACAGAAGAAGAGAGATTCCCTTATTTGCATGTGGCACGCACCCAACCAAATGAGGGAATACCCTCTGAAGGTAGCGCTGGTGCTTTATGTGCGCTATCGGTATTACAGAAGAGGCCGCACAATAGTCTGCGGCACCTTCTGTAATACCAAAGTGCCCCCGGGGTGCGCAAAGCAGGCGCCAATGCCTGTTGAGCTCCTAGGGCACTATCATAATACGGCTCCTGGTATTAACTGTGGACAAAAAACTGGACAATGTGATTCACAAGTAAGACAAGATACTGTGCTAATTGTAATAAAAACCGAGAAGAAAATGTTTTTTTTGTTTACTATATATCAGTGGGGTAAAACAATATTTCAGTTTTTGTAACCATAACATAAATAGCTATGCACTTTTGTTGGAGGTTTCCAGATGGATAGTGAAAGTAACTAAATCATTCTAGGAGTTTACCGGTATAAGACCAACTAATACATGTAATAATAGTAAGTTAGCCTCTGCACACTAGGCCCCAGAGTAGTCAGCATGGCACTACTCAGACTAGACATAAATACAAGTCTCTGCCGCGTTCTGGAAGACTAGCCTTGGATGCCATTGTAGAATAACCACGTAGTAGTTTCCCTGCTGCGTATGTAATCTTGCAAGGCAGTTTTATCCGAGTTCCCAAACAATTTTCTCCCAATATAAGGCTAGAAACGCTACATTGTGCATGAAAAACACAAACTAATTCCCTTGATGTAGTTCAAGATGGCAGTCCTGGTCAAGGCTGATGCTTGACTTAAATCTGAATGGGTTGGTGAAAAATAACCCAAGAGTTTGGGAATGCCGGTCTCTGGCCAAAGCAGAGAAGAATGCACCCGGCTGCGAGGGGCGTCTACGAGTAGAGACACAGACCCTTCTTTTGAGGTCCTAACATTGAATCACATTCCTTTGGATCTGGTCTGAGCAATGTTTGGTCAAAATAGCCTTCTCCATAACAATGGTATGTTTACCATGTGTTCCTCCATAACAATGGTATGGTTAGCGAGTGTTCCTCCATAACAATGGTATGTTTACCATGTGTTCCTCCATAACAATGGTATGGTTAGCATGTGCTCCTCCATAACAATGGTATGTTTACCATGTGTTCCTCCATAACAATGGTATGGTTAGCATGTGCTCCTCCATAACAATGGTATGTTTAGCTTGTGTTCCTTCATAACAATGGTATGTTTAACATAAGGTCCTTTATAACAATGGAATGTTTAGCATGTGTTCTTCATTCATTAATGTGTGAATAAATGCGCGACGCCTTAGGAGGCAAACAGCATACATTGACCTGTGTACTTTAGAGCAATGTGTATTTAAGAGCTCTAATTTTTCATATGATCCTTGGTTGTCCAGAGTCTTGTGCATTTTTTGAGATGAATACCCAGCTGTAAATTAAGGCCCGGTACATCCAGCTGCGGCACTAGTGAAGCCACCAACAAACACTTCTGAAAGTCAAGTTAGGTTGTCAGGATATCTGAAGATAAGCAGGCTCTCTCCGCATGTATGATGTTAAAACCAGGCATCGCGACAGTCCTCGTCGACAGTTACAGCTCACCTCTAATAAGAGAGTCCACCAAGAGAATACGAGTAGCGCTCAATATCTCTACAACCCCATAAAAGGAAAGCATTTCTGCCTGGAAATACTGCTGAGCTATGGAAGAAAGAGTTCCAGTGAATGAGTGCTGTGCATTGCTGTAAAGTGTACTAGAAAGATTTTGACAACTTTCAGGTATAAATTGACAGTCAGAGGGAGAAGCGAATTTTTTTTTAGTTTTATATAGTGCGAACGAGACCCGAAGATATCAGGTATCAGAGCGCTTTACATGAGCACCAGTTTCGTTACAGATGGACACATTCATTTTTGTTAGGCACGGGGAGAATACGTGATTTGCCCAGAATCACAGGAAGTTGAGCGTCGTTGCCGAGACTTGAACCCTGCTCCCCCGCTTCGAGGTCGACTGCTCTAGCCGTAAGGCTACATCCTCATATGGGAGCAGATACAGGACCCAGAAACTCCACCAAAGAGGGGTTTCTATGGCTGTATTCAAGTGCATATTACCGTAATTACCAAACAGAAAGACAATAGCAATCAGGGCAGTGCTCCGCTCTATGTGGAACAGATCACAGTCTTATGTTGAAGGCACCCATTACCTCTAGAGAAGCAGTTAACTCCAGCATTGTAGACGCCGCCAAGTAAGCAGCTGGTACTGTACCCACTTTAACCATGAAGGAGTGTCGTATTGTGTAAGTAAACCAAGGACTGTAGATTTCCTGAAGGAAGACAGGGGCGTCTGTCCCTTCATTCGCTTCCCGTGATAACTTGTCAAGAATGAGAGAAAGGTTTTGGCACATTTGTTAGCAGCCTTATGAATCATATCAGACATCAACATAGATGAAAAACTAGAGCATCTTTTGAAGGGTTTTATCAACCAAGACAGTGCTTAATTTGTTAAAAGATAAATGCCAGGGCCCTTTTCAGGAGGCCACTGCAGCTTGCACCACCCACTGCCCCTGCTAAAGCTGCCAATTACAGTATTAGCACAAGTACTAACCATCACACTCCTACTAGAGTAACGATTCCGGCGATTCCAGGACCCCCAAAGCAATAATAATATATTTCGATGGCAGGTATTAGTTATGTTTTATTTGTATTGGTTTATAAAAAACTGTTGTGCTTATTTCAAAATTAGACAGACTGCGGCACCATGTGGCGAACTGTCGTAACTGCCGGTGTTGATACTTAAGTTCTGGTGTTGAGCACCGGAAACCACCGGCTCAAATTCGGCACTGAACTAAGATATCAGTTGTCACTTTGAAGAGAAGAAGCAACCTGTAGCTGAGATTTGGTTGGCTGCTCATGAAGCAGTCCTGTGGCACCAAAGGGCTCCTTAAAATGATTTGAAATACGCACTTATCAAAGTTTAGAAATTTTACAGGTTCTAGTAAGCGTGCTTTCTTATAGATAAGAAAATACTATTGAAGAATCTGTCACCTCCCTTGCACGGAGCACCCCAAAACAATGCCTGGTGTATATTAATCCTCCAGTCCCAATGGGAATGTGTTTCATCAATGTGGTTTCAGCTCCAGGAGAACTTGGAGGACATGCAGATGTGTTGCTTTGCCCACGCCGGTGGTATTAACCTCTTTTTACCTAGAAGCAGCCATTGAGCCTTCATTGTTGTTCAAGGGATTGTGGATAAACAGGACTTCATTCTTGCATCTAAATCAGTCAGCATCAAATTAACCATTCAACTTTCTTCATCCAAGAGTACCTAAAGAGCAGATACACGCTTTGCTGTGGTTAACAGCAGCAAATGTGTTGTACTAATAATGCAGTCAGACACAAGAAGGAAATGAAGGGACAAAAATATTAAAGCACAAGGACACATTATGTAGATGAGGTTCCTGCATGTGTACAAAAATACTAGAGACCAAAAGCATCTGGCACCCAGTGCTTAATTTGAGCCAGTGGTTTCCGGTGCTCGGCACCAGCACTTGATCGTCAACACCAGAGTCTATAGTGTGAACTTGACCCAAAGGTATTGAAGAATGATTCATAAGCACCAGTTAAGGACACATTCATTTTTTGTAGGCATGAGGAGATTAAGTGAGTTGCCCAGAATTGCAGAATGTTAAGCCTACGCTGCGACTCGAACATGGTTCCCCGGCTCCAATATAGCCAGCTCTGGCCATTACGCCACATCCTCTCCCCACTTGCAGGGTTTCATGGTTGATTGGTTCTGTTGTAGGCGGCACTAATAGGAGCAATTGGCTGGTGCGAGCTGCCTACTTACGCGAGCCCCAGCACTTTTGTTTTCATAAATTAAATACTGCTGCCGGCCTTTGGTAATTTAGCACAACACAGGGTAATTTTGCATAACTGATAAATTAGCAATAATCTCCTCCCATCTGAAAATGGAATTACAAGACCTCTCAAAGCAGTTACACTTACAACCTCTTTCATCTTTCAAATTGGTGCTACAATGGAGTACAAGGCAGATGACAACACAGATTGTGAGTTGAACATCATTTTTCATTCAGGGATGGGAAATGATTATTCACTTGAGTTCTGAAGCATGTCAGTCTTTTAAAGATAATTCAACAATTACCAGCTATATTAGAAATATCCACTACTAAAAATCTGTGTTTTTTACCCATACAAAGCCACTACTTATCAAATCTTCCACTCACCCCTGGTCCAATGGACTCTTCCCACATCTCACCTTACTAACACTCTTTGTCCTCCCTCTGGTAACTATCCATAGCTAGGCTAACAGCTTTTTTTTTCTCCAAAATACGGATCCATATTGCATGCTAGTGAATTTGTCTACTATTGCCAATGAAGTGGATAATGTGTGTGATTTGCAGCAAAAAATGACTGCTTCCACATTCAGCTTCCAACATATAGATATATATTTTAAAATACTTGTGTTCAGGAGTATTTTTATAAATACAAATGGTTCCACAGACATTTATGGTCTCTTTACCAAGTATTCCTGATTTGGGAATATGTTAGTATACCTTTTCCAAGTTATTTCACATAAAAGAGTTGACACTATGTTTCGTCACATCAATGTTTGGAAACAATTGAAAACAATGGAGTGCTCCGGGCTTCTAATGGCCGGTAGAAGCCCAGAGCTTCAATATTCCAATGTTGTCCTTCGCAGCTGTTGATGTGAACAAGGGCCTCAGGGAGCGGAGGGGATTTCAGTCCTCTCCGGCTCATGAGGCCTTTGTTTTATTTGATAGATCATGCTGCCCTCTAGTGGCAGAATGTTCTAATAGCCGTACAGCCCTCCGTCGTTGGGCTATACCGGCATGAAAGTCTTGCTCCCTTCTTAAAGGCAGAGCCAAACGCTGGAGTGGGCCATTAAAGGCTGGTATAGCCCACTATGGAGGGTTATAAGGCTATATTATTCTTCACCAGTACTTCTGGCTCATCATTTTGCAGGGTTTCATCTACCGAAAGCCACTTGTTTGTCCCTTATTTTATACGGATATATTTTTGTAATGGCGAAAAACGTTTTACAACCCCTCCTGCCTAAAAACATGCTGGGTGACCTGAGGTTTTTGACTGAGGAAACAAAGGTACATGCACACATGGTAACTGCAACTACTATAAATCTGTGTATTTTAATATAAACAGATGTTGTTTTGTTGCCTGCATTTGCAGGAAGCGCATTCTGCAACTGTCATGGCCTATCAGCACTTTTGGCAGTCAGTGTGGCTTTCCAACATGGTTTGAAGGTTTCCATCGCAGAGTGGGGTCTAATTCGATTTAGGATGTTTTTTTACAGTGAGAGTAAAAATGCTTATAATTATGACAAATTGATACTGCTCATGTGAAATGAACTGCGTTGGGCCAAGGGAAAAAAGAGAACATTTTGGCTAAAACTGCACAATACAGTAAATGAGATCCAGAGGTAAAAGGATTCTGCAAAAAGATAGAACCGTCATCCCACCCAGGCAACAGCAGAGATGCATTTGGACAAGTTATGGAAGAACCCAGGGGTGCAGCTTATTTCTTTTATTTCTGCACCCTACTTGGAACCTCTACATTAAAGATGGGGTGCACACGCATAGCCCCTTCTATAATAAACCTTGAATCGACTGTATATCTCAATTGTGAAGGGAGAATTTCATCATTTGCATAGGGGTATCGCTCACTCAAACAAGCGAACATCTCTGCGTATGCAGCACCCGTATCCAACACTGGTACGGGGGGGGAAGTCTTTGAGGAGCAGTGTTTAATTTGAATAAAAATAAGTGCTGGGGCTCTCGTCAGGACGCTACTGCAACATGCTAATGGCAGTAACACAACTACTAACCATCACACTCCTGCAAGTGTGACAATTCAGACTATTCCAGGCCCCCAAAGCTATAAGAATGGTTTGGGCAGCAGGTAATAGTATTAATTAACTGTTGTTGTGGTCATCTTAGACAGTGCACCTTGTGGCACACTGTCACAAGCGCTGGTGTCGACAATTAAGTGCCAGTGCCGAGCACCGGAAACCACCGGCTCATTTTAAGCACTGTCGAGGAGACATACTAACGGTGTATTAATCTAGGAAGTGGTGCACCGTGAGTACAGCACCCAAAAGACGTCCTTTAGGTACACACACAACCCCAAGGTCCATGAACACTGTGGAGGGGGGCAGTCATAGACATCAACCCACAGTGCAGAGGTCCCAGGGCCCCCACCACCAGTTTGGTCTGGCTAGAGCGAATGATGGAAATGGCGGTTTTTGAAATGCTGCGCCATCCTTTCCTATTGCACGTTTTCTTGCGCAGACGCAAGCTTCTAGTTCAAAATGTGCTAGTGCATTATTTGGGAATAGGATAATGAGTATTTAATCCATCCACCAAAGGCCCAACAGCCCTTGCATGGATCACTTTGATTGCATCCATGCCTTCAGTACCGAAGAGCGCTCCGCTGCCTCTGAATCCCAGTACACAGTTCCATCATACATACATGAGTGCATAGAATACATGCATAGAAGTCCTGCTCTGTACTGCACCCAGTGAGGATGTGGATCAATACAGCGACTGGAACCAAGTGCACAAGATGCAATCTGGCACCTGCTTTAGCTCACAGTATAAAGGGCCGCCACATAGGTCAACAGTGACAACTCTGTCCTTCGATGGTTTGATCCAAGGCCAGAGCCATAGAATGAGTTCCTGTTCTGTGGTCAAGACACTACTTTTCCATAAACTATCAACTTATTAGATCACATCTGACTGACCAATCAGTCTGCGCAAATCCCTTATTGATATTTCATCTCCTGTTACATAACTTGGTTGCAAGACCAATTGCTTATAATATACACAGAGAGGAATGTGCATCCTCGCCCTTCAACCACTGGTGTTCTGAATCAGCATCTTCCAGCCTCTGTCTTGAGACACTGTCATTCATATCTCAGAGGAATATCTCTCTTTCTCACTAAATGCTATTGGCTGTTTGTATGCTTTGCTTTCTAGAAAGTGCTGCCATTTGAAAGTATGAATGACTGTTATATTCTGTACCTCGTGTATACATTTTATACACAAAAACAATAGCTTTCCTTTTCCTGCAACAGGCTTTTTAAGAATGGTTTTTGTTAGGCCTCTAGCATGAGCACAAACCTGAACCTATTAAGAAGTTCGGGATGCCTGACTCCAAGATGGCCACCCTAGAGTGTCTTGTGCCAGCAAGTTTCAAGACTTCGGGGAGCGATATTTGGCTCGGGCCATCTACTATATTCCAGCTCTATTACTTTCTTAGGTTTAAGTTCTTCCTTATGAAATCAGCACCAAGTGTTTTTACCACTGTTGGAAATGGCCCTTTTTGCAGGGTTATCCCCAAACTTTCTTGCTTCTTACCCCTATTTTTTCCTGACCTGTGGTTGTTGGCTATAGGACTCTGGGCACTTTACTACTGCTGATCAGTGCTAAAGTGCATATGCTTTCTGTGTAAATTGTTGTGATTGGCTATCCATGATTGGCATATTTGTCTTACCAGTAGGTCCCTAGTAAAGTGCACTAAGTGTGCCAGGGCTGGTAATTCAAATGCTACTAGTGGGCCTGCAGCACTGATTGTGCCACACACATAAGCAGCCCTGAAAAGAGGTCTCAGGCCTGCCACTGCAGTGCCTGTGCGCAGTTTGTTAACTGCCATGTCGACCTGACCAGTGTACCCACTTGCCAGGCCTTACCCTTCCCTTTTCTTACACCTAGGACACCTCTATGGTAGGCCCAAAGTACCCCCCTGGGCAGGGTGCAGTGTATGTGAAAGATAGGCCTTGTACTAGTGTGGGTAACATGTCCTGATAGTGAAATACTGCCAATTTAGCTTTTTTCACTATTGAAACCCTAACTTGCCCATAAGATAGAATGGGGAATACTGTGTAACATGTTTACCTGCATATCTTCCCATAAGAGTGAGATGGAAAATTGGAGTCTGGTATCCCTGAACTCAGAATTTAATAACACATATTTTAGGAAGGATGGTTTTTGAATTCTGTGTTAGAAAATAGCACTGTAAGAAAGTGGCTATTTTCTTGATCAACCTTTCTGTGTGCCTCCGCCTGTTTGTGGATTGACGGTCTGGTTTGAGAGTGACAGGGTCTGGGGTGGCTCCAGGAGTCTGGGTGAGTCAACACTGGGATGAATAGACCTATCTGCATTTGGAGTGGTGGGAGCAGTAGCACCTGGTCCTGAATAGGGCTGTACCTGCCTTCCACAATGCTGGCTCCACCTCTTGTGGTCCGGAGCGCAGGAAGAATCGACGCATTGCCTTCTCTGCGCCCCTTTTGTTTGTCTTGCGTTACGTATACCAGGTACTTTGAGACCAAAGTGTCGCATTTATCATCCACAAGTTCATTCTTGCAACAACCTTTTTAATGACATTTTACTAACTAACTGTATGTTGGATTTTTGTCGTTTTGGTCTTGTGTAGTTTAGATAAAGATATTATATTTCTCTAAACTGGTGTAGTGTCCATTTGTGTTGTTTTCACTGTGTTACTGTGAGTGTTGGTACAAATACTTTACAATTGCCTTTGGGATAAGCCTGTCTGCCCCAGCCAAGCTACCAAGGGGGTGAGCAGGGGTTATCTAAAGTGTGCATCCCCCTTACCCTGACTAGAAGCAAGGGTCACTATTTGGTCAAAGGTACCTACCTCTGCCAACTAGAGACCCCCATTTCTAACATTGGTGGTCAGTGGTGAGGATTTGAACTTGTATTTGTACTTGACCCACAGTAATTGGTGTACTTCACTAGATTAGCACAGACCACTACGCAACCACATACTGTTTGTTTTGTTTCCTGGTGTCCTCCTGGAAGTATTTTTGATACTGAGGCTCTGGTTAGTGTTGCACCTGGGGAGTCTTGGCAAAATGGAAGACAACTTTTTCCATCTGTATATCTACTCAATGGAGGAGATAAAAGCTTTTTGCAAAGACAGGGGGCTGAGTGAGGGTCCACAAGGAAGGATCTTGAGGCATACCTGTATTTTTATGAGGTCAGAATATGGGAAGCAACACTAATAGACGATTCTGAGGAGGAAGACTTCTCTGACAGTGAGGGAGAGAAAAGTGAGTGGCTCCTTGCTATTGAGCGGGGGAACAGAGAATTAGACCGGGAACTCAAGAGACTGAAGGCCACAAGGGTCTCAGCTGAAATAGACCAGTGTAAGTGAGCTTTGCTGAGTTGGAGGTGAACACTCTACTAACTCTAGATGAGTGGTGCAGGGAGAGGGGTTCCCCCATGGTAGAAGTCCTGGTGTGTGAGTGTGAAAACAACCCAGAAGAGTGTGGGTTGAGTGACAGAGACAGTCAGACACTGTCTTGCCAATCTCAGGAGAGTGGTGTGGGGTACTTGTATGAGGCACTGGATGGTGAGGCAAAGGGTAGTTTGGTTAACAACTGTGGGGGGCTGTGTGATTCATTTGTTGGAGAGCATATTTTAAGTCCCTTTTTTCCAGAGCTATGCCAACACCCAGTGGAGTGTGAGTTCTCTGATTCAAGGGAGCTTGCGCTGGAGGCAGACCTTTTGGTGGATTCCAGAGGGTCTGAAGCGGCATTGGGGAGTGATCCTAAAAGGATTGGCTCAGGTATCTTCCGGTCCTTTGTGGTGGAAGAGGTTCAGAGTAGCCCAGCAGGGTCCCAGTGAAGTGGGAAGGGTGTAGGGGCTCACGTCCTGTCTCAGTGGAGAAGGAGTGAGTGTGGGCTGTGTCCCAAGGTGCCCGAAACCCAGTCTCAGGGACTGGAGGGTTCCCTAAGGGAACAGCAGGTTGGGGGCCTAGACTGTACTAGTAGACCATTTGTAGGGGATCTCCTAGTGTCAGGAGAACGTGGAGTGTCTGTAAATGGATCTCCAGTGGTTCTGGTGTCTGGTGGTGCCGCACCTAAGTGGAGGGTGCGGGGGTCCAGAGTGGGGGTGAGAGGGTGAGTGAGTCCCCAGTGGACGAACCAGTGGGTCAGGGGCCAGCCAGAAGGGCTGAGCCTCCCAGGAGTGACCATGATGACACTACTTCTGTCCTGGGGGATCTTCGCGCACTGTCAGATGGACAGGGGTCAGGAGATCTGTGCCAGGCAGACTGTCACACAACACGTGAGTCATGTGTTACCCTCGGGGGGGATACTGTGCGAGTCCCCAGAAGTCCTGGCGTGCCAGGCAAGTGCTGAGCCACGGGGTTCAGCCCCAAGTTTGGGAGGCCAGGTTCAGGTCCTGCCTGACCTGGAGGGAAGAACATCTGTAATCAGTGTCCTGATCGGTTTGGCTTCCAGGGGTACCACTCCAGGTGGGAGGGTGCAGCACTCTGGAAGGGGGTGCAGAGGGAGGGAGTCCTCGCCTCTGACCCCGGTTCAACCTGAGGGTTTAGATCCCCAGGTTGGTAGACCAGTTGCAGGAGAGAGGTCCTAAACTGGTAGGAGAGTTGTGTTCTGAGGGTGCCTCTCAAAGGAGGGGAGTGCGGAACCCCAGAAGGAGAGGTAGGGGGAGGAGAGCCTCGCCCGTGACCTCTGGTCAGCCTGAGGCTACAGATCCTGGGCTGGCGAGCCAGTGTCAGGATGCCATACCTGACTTGGCAGGAGGGAGAGTGGGAAAAAGGTGCCCGGCACTTGGGGCTACTGCTCCCCCACTTTCTGACGCCACAGAGGTTAGAGAGGCCTGAAAGGCATGAGGCCTGGCTTTCATCACTTACAGCTGTCAGTGGCCACTGTGGCTGGATGTCCTGGTGGACAGAGTTGCCCCTGGGAGGGGGGCAGGAGTCATACCCTGGCGGTGGACTGGGCCACACCGCTGTGTTGGCCAGGTGGGTACTGTCTACTAGTGCGGACACATCTGTGAGCCAAGTAAGCTTAGGATCTGCACAGATTAAATACCCAGGTGAGGAGAAGGGTCCCCCATGGATTAACTTAGTGGGCCCTGAGAGTATAGATAGAGGGATCCAACTGGGATCAGGAAGGTGTAGAACAGGAATAGACCCCTGCTGTTCGGGCCTGGTTCCATGTTCTATCGCCCCAAGCAGGGAATCCCATCGAGGTATCGTTTGGTCTACTGTGGCTTTAGGCTGGAAGGGGGTTGCGTTGGAAATGGCCCTTTTAGCAGGGTTATCCCCAAACTTGTTTGCTTCTTTCCCCTATTTGTTCCTGGCCTGTGGTTGTTGGCTATAGGACTCTGGGCACTTTACCACTGCTGATCAGTGCTAAAGTGCATATGCTCTCTGTGTAAATAGTTATTGTGATTGGCTATCCATGATTGGCATATTTACCTTACCAGTAGGTCCCTAGTAAAGTGCACTAAGTGTGCCAGGGCTGGTAATTCAAATGCTACTAGTGGGCCTGCAGCACTGATTGTGCCACACACATAAGCAGCCCTGAAAAGAGGTCTCAGGCCTGCCACTGCAGTGCCTGTGCGCAGTTTGTTAACTGCCATGTCGACCTGACCAGTGTACCCACTTGCCAGGCCTTACCCTTCCCTTTTCTTACACCTAGGACACCTCTATGGTAGGCCCAAAGTACCCCCCTGGGCAGGGTGCAGTGTATGTGAAAGATAGGCCTTGTACTAGTGTGGGTAACATGTCCTGATAGTGAAATACTGCCAATTTAGCTTTTTTCACTATTGAAACCCTAACTTGCCCATAAGATAGAATGGGGAATACTGTGTAACATGTTTACCTGCATATCTTCCCATAAGAGTGAGATGGAAAATTGGAGTCTGGTATCCCTGAACTCAGAATTTAATAACACATATTTTAGGAAGGATGGTTTTTGAATTCTGTGTTAGAAAATAGCACTGTAAGAAAGTGGCTATTTTCTTGATCAACCTTTCTGTGTGCCTCCGCCTGTTTGTGGATTGACGGTCTGGTTTGAGAGTGACA
Organism: Triturus cristatus; assembly: GCF_964204655.1. Classification (NCBI taxonomy): domain Eukaryota; kingdom Metazoa; phylum Chordata; class Amphibia; order Caudata; family Salamandridae; genus Triturus; species Triturus cristatus. The sequence continues at coordinate 236,425,131 of NC_140581.1, forward strand.
GGGTCTGGGGTGGCTCCAGGAGTCTGGGTGAGTCAACACTGGGATGAATAGACCTATCTGCATTTGGAGTGGTGGGAGCAGTAGCACCTGGTCCTGAATAGGGCTGTACCTGCCTTCCACAATGCTGGCTCCACCTCCTGTGGTCCGGAGCGCAGGAAGAATCGACGCATTGCCTTCTCTGCGCCCCTTTTGTTTGTCTTGCGTTACGTATACCAGGTACTTTGAGACCAAAGTGTCGCATTTATCATCCACAAGTTCATTCTTGCAACAACCTTTTTAATGACATTTTACTAACTAACTGTATGTTGGATTTTTGTCGTTTTGGTCTTGTGTAGTTTAGATAAAGATATTATATTTCTCTAAACTGGTGTAGTGTCCATTTGTGTTGTTTTCACTGTGTTACTGTGAGTGTTGGTACAAATACTTTACAATTGCCTTTGGGATAAGCCTGTCTGCCCCAGCCAAGCTACCAAGGGGGTGAGCAGGGGTTATCTAAAGTGTGCATCCCCCTTACCCTGACTAGAAGCAAGGGTCACTATTTGGTCAAAGGTACCTACCTCTGCCAACTAGAGACCCCCATTTCTAACATTGGTGGTCAGTGGTGAGGATTTGAACTTGTATTTGTACTTGACCCACAGTAATTGGTGTACTTCACTAGATTAGCACAGACCACTACGCAACCACATACTGTTTGTTTTGTTTCCTGGTGTCCTCCTGGAAGTATTTTTGATACTGAGGCTCTGGTTAGTGTTGCACCTGGGGAGTCTTGGCAAAATGGAAGACAACTTTTTCCATCTGTATATCTACTCAATGGAGGAGATAAAAGCTTTTTGCAAAGACAGGGGGCTGAGTGAGGGTCCACAAGGAAGGATCTTGAGGCATACCTGTATTTTTATGAGGTCAGAATATGGGAAGCAACACTAATAGACGATTCTGAGGAGGAAGACTTCTCTGACAGTGAGGGAGAGAAAAGTGAGTGGCTCCTTGCTATTGAGCGGGGGAACAGAGAATTAGACCGGGAACTCAAGAGACTGAAGGCCACAAGGGTCTCAGCTGAAATAGACCAGTGTAAGTGAGCTTTGCTGAGTTGGAGGTGAACACTCTACTAACTCTAGATGAGTGGTGCAGGGAGAGGGGTTCCCCCATGGTAGAAGTCCTGGTGTGTGAGTGTGAAAACCACCCAGAAGAGTGTGGGTTGAGTGACAGAGACAGTCAGACACTGTCTTGCCAATCTCAGGAGAGTGGTGTGGGGTACTTGTATGAGGCACTGGATGGTGAGGCAAAGGGTAGTTTGGTTAACAACTGTGGGGGGCTGTGTGATTCATTTGTTGGAGAGCATATTTTAAGTCCCTTTTTTCCAGAGCTATGCCAACACCCAGTGGAGTGTGAGTTCTCTGATTCAAGGGAGCTTGCGCTGGAGGCAGACCTTTTGGTGGATTCCAGAGGGTCTGAAGCGGCATTGGGGAGTGATCCTAAAAGGATTGGCTCAGGTATCTTCCGGTCCTTTGTGGTGGAAGAGGTTCAGAGTAGCCCAGCAGGGTCCCAGTGAAGTGGGAAGGGTGTAGGGGCTCACGTCCTGTCTCAGTGGAGAAGGAGTGAGTGTGGGCTGTGTCCCAAGGTGCCCGAAACCCAGTCTCAGGGACTGGAGGGTTCCCTAAGGGAACAGCAGGTTGGGGGCCTAGACTGTACTAGTAGACCATTTGTAGGGGATCTCCTAGTGTCAGGAGAACGTGGAGTGTCTGTAAATGGATCTCCAGTGGTTCTGGTGTCTGGTGGTGCCGCACCTAAGTGGAGGGTGCGGGGGTCCAGAGTGGGGGTGAGAGGGTGAGTGAGTCCCCAGTGGACGAACCAGTGGGTCAGGGGCCAGCCAGAAGGGCTGAGCCTCCCAGGAGTGACCATGATGACACTACTTCTGTCCTGGGGGATCTTTGCGCACTGTCAGATGGACAGGGGTCAGGAGATCTGTGCCAGGCAGACTGTCACACAACACGTGAGTCATGTGTTACCCTCGGGGGGGATACTGTGCGAGTCCCCAGAAGTCCTGGCGTGCCAGGCAAGTGCTGAGCCACGGGGTTCAGCCCCAAGTTTGGGAGGCCAGGTTCAGGTCCTGCCTGACCTGGAGGGAAGAACATCTGTAATCAGTGTCCTGATCGGTTTGGCTTCCAGGGGTACCACTCCAGGTGGGAGGGTGCAGCACTCTGGAAGGGGGTGCAGAGGGAGGGAGTCCTCGCCTCTGACCCCGGTTCAACCTGAGGGTTTAGATCCCCAGGTTGGTAGACCAGTTGCAGGAGAGAGGTCCTAAACTGGTAGGAGAGTTGTGTTCTGAGGGTGCCTCTCAAAGGAGGGGAGTGCGGAACCCCAGAAGGAGAGGTAGGGGGAGGAGAGCCTCGCCCGTGACCTCTGGTCAGCCTGAGGCTACAGATCCTGGGCTGGCGAGCCAGTGTCAGGATGCCATACCTGACTTGGCAGGAGGGAGAGTGGGAAAAAGGTGCCCGGCACTTGGGGCTACTGCTCCCCCACTTTCTGACGCCACAGAGGTTAGAGAGGCCTGAAAGGCATGAGGCCTGGCTTTCATCACTTACAGCTGTCAGTGGCCACTGTGGCTGGATGTCCTGGTGGACAGAGTTGCCCCTGGGAGGGGGGCAGGAGTCATACCCTGGCGGTGGACTGGGCCACACCGCTGTGTTGGCCAGGTGGGTACTGTCTACTAGTGCGGACACATCTGTGAGCCAAGTAAGCTTAGGATCTGCACAGATTAAATACCCAGGTGAGGAGAAGGGTCCCCCATGGATTAACTTAGTGGGCCCTGAGAGTATAGATAGAGGGATCCAACTGGGATCAGGAAGGTGTAGAACAGGAATAGACCCCTGCTGTTCGGGCCTGGTTCCATGTTCTATCGCCCCAAGCAGGGAATCCCATCGAGGTATCGTTTGGTCTACTGTGGCTTTAGGCTGGAAGGGGGTTGCGTTGGAAATGGCCCTTTTAGCAGGGTTATCCCCAAACTTGTTTGCTTCTTTCCCCTATTTGTTCCTGGCCTGTGGTTGTTGGCTATAGGACTCTGGGCACTTTACCACTGCTGATCAGTGCTAAAGTGCATATGCTCTCTGTGTAAATAGTTATTGTGATTGGCTATCCATGATTGGCATATTTACCTTACCAGTAGGTCCCTAGTAAAGTGCACTAAGTGTGCCAGGGCTGGTAATTCAAATGCTACTAGTGGGCTTGCAGCACTGATTGTGCCACACACATAAGTAGCCCTGAAAATAGGTCCCAGGCCTGCCACTGCAGTGCCTGTGCGCAGTTTCTTAACTGCCATGTTGACCTGGCCAGTGTACCCACTTGCCAGGCCTTACCCTTCCATTTTCCTACACCTAGGACACCCCTATGGTAGGCCCAAGGTACCCCCCCCCCCGGGCAGGGTGCAGTGTATGTGAAAGGTAGGACATGTACTAGTGTGGGTAACATGTCCTGATAGTGAAATACTGCCAATTTTGTTTTTCACTATTGAAAGCCTATCTTGCCCATAGGACAGAATGGGGAATGCTGTGTAACATGTTTACCTGCATATCTTCCCATAAGAGTGAGATAGAAAATTGGAGTCTGGTATCCCTGAACTCAGAATTTAATAACACATCTTTTAGGAAAGGATGGTTTTTAAATTCTGTGTATGAAAATAGAACTTTTAGAAAGTGGCTATTTTCTTGTTCAACCTTTCTGTGTGCCTCTGCCTGTTTGTGGATTGACTGTCTGGGTTGACAGTGACAGGGGCTGCAGTGGCTCCAGGGGTCTGGGTGAGTCAGCACTCGGCTGACTAGACCTATCTGCATTTGGAGTGGTGGGATGAGTAGCACTTGGATCTGAATAGGGCTGTACCTGCCTTCCACAATGCTGGCTCCACCTCCTGTGGTGCGTCTGATGACCTTATTCTCAATACATTGATATTTACTGTGCCAGCAAAAATGGATTCTTCTTTTCGTGCTACTCATGCCTGGATGACCTTTATGAGCCATTGTAGAAATCCTTTAATACAACAACATTAGGAAAAGCAGCAATCCTCCTCTGAACAAAATATTATTCAATGTGTAGTTAAATTATCTGTAAAATGTAAAGATGTAATGTATTGAGAATATGTGTTTGCCTTTTGTGTCAATATCTATTTTTTTGGTGTTTTAGGAAAAAAGGGAGATGTTGTGATACATATTAATGTACTTTTCTTAGGTTGACTGGAACTCACCTGTGTTGTTCAAGCCTCCATCTCACTTTTGGAATGTGTTTACTGTTTTATTACAATGTTTTTGTTTGATCAGTAGCTTCTACTGCTGTTCCAATGCTTGTTCGTAGACTCCTGGAATAGCCGTATGAGCTGACAGATCCTCGCGTCCTCCTCTTACTTCTTGTGGGATTTTTACTTGTAAGTGACTCATAGTCCTTATGAGGCAACATTAAAGGACTTTTTTTTCACATACTGAATTCTTGAATTTAATGATGCCAGTACCTCATTTTCACTTCATTATTCTACCCAAGATGTCCCTGCCATGGAGCTCATTCAGGTTCCAACACTACTAGGTGCTGATAATTTAATTGTGATTGCACATACTGCATAAGGACTACTGGTAGGTTTTCCTACTATTGCGCTGGAGACCAATGTCTGCTACAGTGCAACTTTGGACAGAGGTCTAGTGTCAACTATAAAATATGCTTAGAAGCAACTAAAGTCAAGTGCATATTAACTGGTCAATATAGCACAGGAGGAGCACTCACAAATGAGTGCCTAGTCCAAATATATGCAGGCCAGGAAAATGGAAACATCACTTTTAGGTCTCCACTCTGCAGCCCTCGGGCACACCCTAAGACTATTTTCACAAAAAAGTGCATACCCCATTGTGGAAAAAAACTGACCACCACCAAGAGGGAAACCTTGAAGCCCTAGAGAACTACCATATTATCTTACAATTCCCTGGGACAGGAAGCTGTTTGTTTCAGCAAGGGGAGGTATCCTACCGATTGGAACACTACTGAAGAAGAAGAACCGCACTCCAAAACATATCCGTGTGTATGACTTCTTCAGCTGTCCGCTCTATCCTGACATTCAAGCAAAGACCACTGCACTAGTCATATCCTGAAATATCTGGAGGTACATAGAGAGGCTGTGTTCTATCGATTCTATGACAATGTCTACACCACAATGAGGCTGATGGACCAATATCTGGCAGAGTTGGACATTTAGAAGAAAAAAAAATAATTACCAGACTTGTAGTGCATTCCCAGTCTGAAAATTCAAAGCATCCAGAACAGAAAGAAATTAGTAGTCAGGTTGTGTCAACTCCCAAAAATTCCAGCTGTATAAAACCTGTCATGCAGCATTCTCAGATACAACATGAAAATGTGAACAGTTGTAAACTAACAACATATGGGGACCGGAAACCCCAAATCCCCACGCCTCGGCGCAAGTAGCCCACAGAAGTCTTAAGTCTGAAATGGATGGTGCAATTTTTTTATTTAATACCTGGCTCCTTCTAATCAGAAACGTGCTGTGTGATGTGTAAGGTGAGACGCAGCCAAATATGATGACACTTTAAAGCAGAGGTGCCCGGCTCAGTTCCTGGAGGGCGGGATCCATGCCAAATAATTTAGGATGAACACTGACCACTTAAATAAGCTCCAGGTAATTCAAGTGTACATCAAATTATTCTTTGTGAAGGTCTGAAAATCTGACAGGGATAGGGACCTCCTGGATCGACACTGGACATCCCCTACTTTAAAGTCAGATTTGAGATATTTCTCCAAACTGGCTTGAGACATCTTTGAAGGTGCCTGGGGTGTGACATCATCATCACCATCTAAGGATGCTGAAGACCTAACGCGCTGGGCTTCTTTTTCGTGGTTATGGAAAGCAAAACATTGGCTAAGATATTTTGTAAACATGCCATTTATAGGTGAAAGGCAGACATAACCCACACACAGGACTCATCACACCAGCGCACTTCAGAGACCCGAGGAATGTGTGGCGTTTAAATGTGTTGTCTTTGTGGCAGGCAGGGCTGGGAGCGTGCTGAGTCTGAAACATGTGACCAGAAAGGTCATGGATGGGCAGCCAAGATATGGCCCTTGGAGCTGAAACACGATAGTGTAAACATGGATCACCGGCTTGGGCGAGGCACAGAATGTCTCCACCTGCCACGTGTTACACGAGACGGCTGACAGCCCTGACAACACTGGCTAGAAGTGACAGCAAGAGAGCACCTGGACTGCACAGAGAGGTACACGTGCTCTCAGGCGAATAAGTTAAGTTAAACAATCAAAGTTGCACTAGTGAGTGACATGAGATGCCACACTGTGGGTGCACCATCCACCTAATATGTATCTTTCATACTGTCCCCAGCACACGCCCATGAAAGCAGAAAGAGAGAAAAAATAAGTCTATAAATAATTGGATACAAAAAAGGAAAATTACTTTTCAAATTGGTAAACGCGCCAAGAGAAGGCACCAATATTAAGAACACATTGCTCTCTATATACTTTTCCTCCTGCGCTTCACATCATTTCTATGCGTTGTAAACAACCAATGGTATTATTAAAATGCACTTGATTTACCGACTCAAAAACACGGTAGGAGGATTTGGCCTTCCCAGGATTCTAAATCCCTCCAGCTGTGCGAATATCTCAACGGCCCACCCGCCGTTCCTCCTTTCCCCACAATCCTAATTATGCACACCAAGACACTTGTGGCGTTAGAACGGCCGCAGTTTATTCACAATATAAGTTGTTACACACTTGTCATGATGGCATTGGTCATCAACATGTTAATTCCTGGCTTATCTTGGATTTCCCCATAAGTCCATCGACCAAGTGGTGGAGTGCCTTGATGTTAAAGTAGGAGTCTATCAGTACTAAGGGATATTGTATATATAATGTAAAGAATTTTTCTCCAATAGGTAATAAGGTACCCCCTCATGTACAGCGATTCATTCTTCCTGTGTGCAGACTCGAAGTGTTAGTGTGAGTGTTGGTGTTATGGGCCCCACCAATGAATGCATAGCGTGATGATGGGTCTGTGACGCAGGGAGTATATGTAAATTTACCCCTTTCTGCTGGAGCAAATGCAACCCAAAATCAACTATTAAAAGCTACCTCGTGCTATCCCCTAAAGCGGTCGAGCACTAAGTATTGAACTCCAGACATTTAATATTAAGAGTCACAGATTACTACTTATTTGTTGTCCTGATTATGCAGAAGAATATAATGATACTCTAAGAGTAACCCTGGATACACAAAATACTATGCAGTTCATGGCAGCTGTAAAGTTCTTCAGCACGACACAGGAGAAGGTTTGCGAAACATCATAAAATACATTTGGCAAGAAATTAGTACAGTTTGACATATGCCAGTGTATATTTTATCCACCTGCTCAAAGGAATGTATTTCACTTACATAACCACATTAATGCAATTTGGTGTGCTAGCACAGCCACAAAACACAACTTCTACTAAACCTTCCCCGCCATAGGCAAGGCAAGAGCAAAACAGGGATTGCCTAGACATTCAGCCACAAATTCCATCCTCTGCATCATTTGCTTAAATTTGTGCAGCTTTCAAAGCATCCAGCCTTCAAATTAAAAACTGCTTCAAGTGATGCAGCACAGAGGCAAATACATTGCAAAGGTTAACTTGCCCCTCTTCGGTGGCTGATGTGGTCTTCAGGGTCTAACAGGATGACATTTGTGTGGAACACTACTAAAGTCCTCAATCAATGAACTGGAGAAGAGCTTCTGTCTTCAACAAGGAATACATCCTGACATCTTTAGATTCGGCTTACTTCATTGGCCACCTTTACAGGACAGAGCCCCCACGTCACCGGTTGCAGAGATACAGGGTATTTGGTAGGTTATCACGCTTGTGCTTGCTCACTTTAGATGGATCACACTTGTGAGAGAGTTTATGTGGTATATTTCATGCTCTGAGTAGCCTCGGCAAAGTGTGACTAACTCTTGTATTAACTTCTACATAATCCCAGAGAGCAAATGTTATCGAAATCTCATTTATTGGACGCTGTTTAGTCCCGTGATGTTCGTTGCATCTTTCTTTTGTGCTCGTATTTGACAACATTCCCGCATTCCTAATTGGTATACTTCTGTTGCCTTTGCTGAGTAATTAGAATGCTATTCTCTACATAAATCACCTATTTCTTGCACAAGTGAGCTTCAATTACAAACATTCTACTACATTGACAAGGATTATGGATTCTGGTTGGATGACATTAAACAATAGTTTAGAGCACCTATTCGATATACAACCTAAGGTGCTACAACATTTAAGGATATCCGTCCTAATAGCCCATCTGTCATAACCTCACGTGGGCTATACAGTCAGCAGCTTTATACAAAATATGCATTTATTTATTCATTCATTCATTCATTGAAACAGCAGAACCACTTAGCAAATACATCAATGTGGTTGGTTTTCAGCTCAGGCATTTTTTTCCTTCCTTCTCAACATCACATTACTTATTGCTACTTCACAACAGTGATCATGACCCTGCCGTGTCATCCTTTTCCACATTACGCAGCGGGTTGGCTCCTTGTAGGGAACGGTGCCTGTTGGGGACAATGGATCTACTTCTCTACGTTAGGGGATCAAGATGGCGGAGGCGTAAGAGTACCCTGACCAGTAGGCCAATAAATACTAACTGTCAAGAAACAACCATGATTTATAATGTCCACTTCACACCAGCACGTTAATTGGTACCAACAGTGACGTCAACAAGGGAGCTGAGGATGACTCGGGCAGTTCAGGGCTTATATGGATTGTTACTATTCTTACTTGCTTTATATCCCTAAGTTACTCAGAGAAAGTATTCAGTCAGTGGAGTGGGCTGCTTTTACATCAAGCTACACTGTACATGAAAGTACAATTCTTCCTTTGCCAGACATACTACCATGAAGAGTACCACAGAGCCAAAATAACAGATGCACCTTTTTTCTAGGTTCTACTAAGAATTCCATAGTTGGCCGTAAACAATAAACCAAGTCAACTGGAAGCAACTGCGTTCCTACCCAGCTAGGTGTGCACTTTACTAGTAGTGATTTTAACGTATAGGCAGAACAACACACAAAGTCTGATTCATTGGAATTCCTCGATTTCAGTACTTTGTTAGGACTGAAACAATATGTGTCTATTCGCACACATTGTGATAGCATACTTGACCTTATTTTCTCAGCAGATGAGAACATTCAATCCAACTAGCGACTACCTATTCATTACATGGCCACCACATTAGGTTCTTTTCCAGGGACATTGGGTCTGTGCATCCTAGTACCAGCAAGTTGCCAACTGGAAGGTCATGAGGTTGGAAAGAAGCTACAGCGACCTCTTTCTTCACGGTTGTACGACGGTACAACGCTAGTAAATGCATCAGATGCCTTTCCCTCAAATCTTTTAGTATGCATGTTTTTACAACATTTATGCATTTACATCGCATGCCAATACCAAGTATTGTTTTTATATATGTGGGGGGAGACCCCCTACCCCTCCAAACTTACCTTAAATGCGTGGTATTGGTATGCGATATAAATGCATAATCGCGGTAAAAAAATGCGAGGTAAATGCATACGATGTATTTACCTCGTTGTAAAGGCTGTTTCCCTTTCTTCACAAGGTGGGAGAACACAAGATGGGTTTAAGATCACTGTGAAGGAAGCAAATATCAGACTCAACAAACAGCTTACAGGGCACTGGATGCGATCCCCCTCTTAAAAGTAAAAAAAAGAAAAATCATCATGTGTCTCCCTTAGCCCCTAAGTTAGCTGAATATATTTGCTTAGCTAGAACAAATTATTAGCGCTTAGAGAGAGCTTGGAAAAAAGAATACCATAAGGAAAAGAAATCCATTGATTCGCTAGCTCTTAAAGATTTTTAAAAGGGAGTGAAACTAGCAAAAAATACTTTACTATGAAAAACATTTCCCAGGTCATCTAATTTATCTAAAGGGATTTGCAAACAAGCTAATTCACTTAAGAACCCCAGCTGTCAAAACGTCTCAGTACCTAAGACTGCACTTGTGAGAATCTCGCTGTATTCTTTTACGGTACAATTCACCAGATCTTTAAGACTTCCAATTCGCCACATAATTCGGTTGAGGAATGAATGGAGATAACACCCCCACCCCCACAGTAAAATAACCTTGGGTATATTTGAGCTGTTAGCTCCCACCACACTACTGAGGTTACTGCTTTCCGTCCAATCAGATCACTCACAGACCCCTGCCCAGCTACGCAGTGGCACATGGTTCCCAGTATGTTGACACCATCTTTAGTCCAGCCATACAACCTCACTTTGAACTCCGAAGAAGTGCCCACGGCCTGAAAAACAAGCCATAATAACGCTGGTAGAAAGAAACCCCAACACAGGCCCAATGGGCAAGGTCGACTATCACTTTTATCACTCCTAGTTAAGATTTTAGAAAGACACGTGAACAGTGCCTTACAGTCCTTTCTAAAACACCTCGGGTTTACTAGATCCCAGGCGATCTGGTTTCAGGCCATTCCATAGCATCGAGACGGCCTCGATCGCTATAGCTGATGACATCAGCTGGATCCTAGATGAGGTGGAGGCGCCACCCTCAACTTGCTAGAACTACCTGCAGCTTCCACCACTATGCTTTGCCCAGATTACACAGGATTATTGTCAAGAGTCCTTCCCATCATTGTTTTACATTAATGAGCTTTTTTAATAAATCCACTAATAGGGTATGTCTCTACTTCCAGTTTAGAGTTTTTATCCAGAAACCAAAAGAAAATGTGAGAGACATTAGATCCAACAGCGTTTTATCAATCAAACAGCAGGAGTGAATCCACAGAGTTAAGTTGGGAATATTGTGACTAGTGCTGCAAGAACAGAGAGAATGGTGGCGTGAGATACTGAACATGAAATATGTGAAAGAATAAAGCTCTTGAAACAGATCTTTTCATGTTCTCATTGATAGTCTCAACATATCACACTTAATTCCTGCTGGTTTCATTGCCAGGTCCTAAACAACCTTTTAACAAATGAGCCTTAAACACATTTAAATGTTATCATTGTCAGGTGTTTTTGCAAGATTAGACTGAAAACGCACAGCAGTTTATCGTAATGAAAAACAAGAAAGGCCCTGGAGAGAATATGCTTTGTTCGTCATGCTGAAGATTAATTTAAAATTCTGCTTTGTTTTGATGTATCTGCAATAACAATGCACAATAATAATTTTGGAAACTATTTCAATTTGCTGAGACGTTTACTCTAGAATACTTAATACCATTCTGCAAACGGAAACAGCAAAAGCATTCATGCGGCCAGGAAACTGTTTTAGAAAACCCTTGTAATAAAAGAGCAAATGCTTGGGTAGACATTGAAAGTGCCATCATAGTTCTATTTTTTATTTTTTTTTACTAATTGTTTATAAATGCAAGTACAACTCAAGGGGCATCTTGCCACTAGAGAAAGCAAGCCTTCTAAACTGCCCACAGAAATGAATAATCTACAAAGAAAGTGAGTTTTAGGTCATTCCTGGCAGCAAAGATGGTTACTGTGCTTACATAGTCAATGCTCTGGATAAGGCTTGAGAAATACTTGGACCAAGTAGCCTCCTGCTCTTACCCAGTAACTACGTGTTGGGCTACAAGGGGTGTTTGATGCACGTGAGTTAAAACTTGGGTACAATGTAGGTCCAGAAGGGCTGGACTCATGCAAGAATCTTAGGACAGCCTGAAGATGCATTTGCATGCAATGAATCTACAGAGATCTTACTCACTTAACTAGAGGTTGTTAGAAAATCTGGCACGAATCTATTCCTACGGTGGAAACTCCGAATAAAATCATTAGACCTGTCTAATTAAACTATTAAGTCCAGTTCGGAAAACTATTTCTTCATACAGGCGAGTATAAGAACCCCAAATGGACACTATAATCATTTGCAACCAAAATCAATTCTGGTGGTAGAGAATTATGCTTCTATATGACAATTTTTTCGATGAGGTTTTTTTGTATAGAACTAACGTGTAGTTAAATAAAGGTAACCAAGTGAAACGATGGGCAAAGTTGATCAAAAGCCTTGGTTTATAAAATGTGCTCCATTGTATTGATGGCATTTTTCTGGCATAGCCCAAACAAAACAGACAAGCAGACCACTTCACAGAATTGGGGCGTTTTGTGGAGGACATGACAAATATTAATTTCAGTACAGAACTATGTCAGTGGAAAAGTGGAGATATGTTTTGGGCATGTACTTCCTGGCAGCACAGTTAGGGAAGAAACCAAATTCGGCTTGGGATCAGTGCTTATTACGTAAAATAAATAAATAACAAAATAAATAAATAAAAAAGTAAGCAAGCAAGTAATTAAGTGCTGGTGCCCAAAATCTGTGTTCCGAAGCCGCCATCCACTGCACTCACTGGCACATCGGCTGCATGTATGTACGATGCCAAAAGACAAAGTGCAGTCAGCAAGCCTGCCCGTCTCAAAAAAGGGTTCATGTGAGCAGCAGGTTAAAGGGGAGAGGTACCTTGAAGTAATTAAGTGCAGAAGGTGCGCTATTCAAACATCTCTCTGTAGATGGAGTAAAAGACTTGAACGTTGCCTTAATTATAATAACGATAAAGGCCACGTGCTAGCATCACCGGCTTCTCCACTACGACAGAGAAGCAACGCCCCACCTGCCGGCAGCCACAAAAATGAAAAATAAAACGATAATAAACTTTTGTATATTACAGTTTTATTTTCGCTCTCGTAGCCGAGTCTTGGGGGGCGGAGCCAGGGGGCTGACAGGCTGGTGGAGGAGTGGTTGCACTGGTATTCAGAGTGCGTGACAATCTGGTCGGCCATCATGCGCACTGAAGCTCTCTCCAACCGAGCAATGCACCGGCTCCCAGTCTAACTAGGAGCGCAAATCATCAGCGCTCCGGCCAATCCAATGCAGCAGCACGAAAGCAGCGTCGGGATTGCCCGCAGTGTAATCTGGGAGCCTGTGCCTGCAGTGGAGAGGTGAAACAAGCAACAATTTCTCAACTGGTATCATTAGGCAGGACAGTTAGGCAAGCATGTGTAATACATTACATGAAAGAAAAGGAGACTCTCTGTAGGTTTTTGTTAAGAATGTGCACATGGCATCATATATTTTGTAACAAATTTAGAGAAGGAAAAAAGGAGAATTACAGTTGTGGCAGCACTGTAGGCAAAACCAATTTGCGTGAACAACCCGAATTGTACTTGGTGCTCAATTGTGTTTGTGACACAACTGGTGGCGACGCAAGTGACAATGTGATATCAGCAAGGAACGGCGCAAGGTGCAAAAGTGAAAGTATGTACAGTGAATATGGTGGTTCAAATCAATAATTTGCAATCATTGTAGACAATTTGAAAACAGTTTCTTTTGAACCACATGAGGTAAGCACCATCAATTGCGCTGACAGGTCGACGACGTTTCGATCCAGTGATTTAGGATCATCTTCAGGACCGGGTTGGCATGGATTGGACGGTGCTGGAATTGTGGAGAAGGCTGTGCCTAACAAGAAAACGGCGCTGCCGAAGGATTCAGCGTGTTAACCAGTAAATGGTATGTCTGGAGTCAGAGATTAGTGGCTTGAAAAGGAGCCGTGTCCGGAGGGACATCGGCGATGTAAATGAAGTCAGAGTCCGACTGACGAGAGCTCGGAATCTAGGGAATCATGGTTTGTCCAGCGTGGGGCAGCGAAGAAATCAACCGTGTCCCGCCATGATCGTGCAGTGGACAGGAGCGCGATGCGGCAGGTGTTTCTTTTCTTATCTCGTCATCCGCCGCCTCCACCCCGCCACTCTACCAAAACACCGGCCGCCACTGCGTACTGGAGGCTTCATACCCACTGGCATTTTTCTTGATTCACTGATGGCTATGTGAACAGGTCGGAGGGTACATGAATCCTTCCGGAACTACCACGTCTAATTCATGTCACTCAATACAATACAATAATTTAATGTACTGAAGTGAAACATTAAGACATAACAAATATAATTTTGGGGAATTTATTGAGACTTTATCATAAGGCCAGGCAAACTCTTGGCCCTGCTCTACCTTCCAATTTGCTGGCTGCCCCACCTATAAGCAGTTCAGCCGAGGAGCAGTCACCTTGCATTGGCGCAAAGGGAATGAAAAGTAAATGTGATTTTTCATTCCTCTGGCACTGAGTAAAAGAGAGTGCTCTGTAACAGCGCTGCTCGATACATAAACTGGCCATGTTGATTTATTATCAGAACAACATGTCTGAAAGAACAGACAACTTTAAGAGTTATTCCTAATTGATATGGTGGGCTTCGATCCGTTGTCACAAAGATCGAATGTAAAGTTCTGAAGCAATTGTAATTTTGCAACATAATTAGCTGAAAAATAAAAACCGGTGGCAATTTGTACCTAGACAATAATAATTTCAAACCACGGACCAAACAAGTTTCACAATTGATTGCATCTAGGTGTAAAGTCGCGTTTTTACTAGGTACTCTAGTTTAGACATAAGTGCCAGCGCTTCCTGTCAGGCAGCCTAGAAAAAATAATCCTCGATTATTCTGTGACCATAAATATTCACTGGTAAATACAACCATAACACATTATTCCCGTTCAATCAAACCCATTGCTTCATCCTTTGCCAAGGTTTCGAGTAAGGGAGTAGGATGCATAGTTAGTAGAATGTATTTCATTCCTTTCACTGTTTTGTCACGTGCCGGGTCTGACACAAAGAGAGGATATGTGGGGAATCGTTCAAATGTTGCAACCCTGAAGTATTGGATGAGGCACCGATCTGCAGAACTGGACAGAAACGGACAGGGAAGGAAGACAACCTTCTTCAGCAGAAGAAAAGAATTATTTGAAATGTAAATGTAAAATTTGCAAGACATAAAACAGCAAATGGAATTTTCGGTTATTAATATTGCTGGGAAATTGGCATTTTGCACTATTTCTGCAAATTCAGTTCTCATTGTTTTCCTTACATTTTAAAGTTAGTTTCTGGGGGTGTTTTAAAACCGTGGAAAGCTCTAAGGAGAAGTTGTAAAGTATGTGTGCTGTGTTGGTGTTTTTTTCTTTATTTATTTAACATGGTCACCTAAAATTACATGCTCTGAGCACATGCGCCGGTTAAGGCAATGATCAAGTCGGAGGGGGTTAACTGAGCGTGTGCAAGGGCGCCCATGGTATTTCAGTCGTCCTGGACTGCATCCAAGCAGCGGTGGTGACGAAGGCAGGTCCATCTACCGGTGGTGGCCCACTGCTCAAAAGGAAAAATAAAATGATATTAACGTATTGTTATTATAATTTCATTTTCCCTATTGCAGTCAGGGGCGGGGCGGGGCTGGCCAGAGCAGGGGAGGCGTGGTCTGCACTCCCTAAGTGCGCATGAACTGTTTGGCCAGCCCTCTTGGGCCAACCAAACAGTTCATGCGCATTTTGCATGTTCCTACCAGGCTGCATTCTACAACCTGGTCAGGAACATGCACAAGCTCCCTGTTCCAGTCTCAGCGCCGATCCACGGAGCTGAGACCAATCACAACACTGCATCGCAGCGTTGTGATTGGCTCAGGGGAGCCTGTCTACCAGAGCACTTCCTGCTGCCGTCGGCTGGGACAGGAAGATGAAGAGGACGAGAACGGAGGAGAGGCGGCTGCGGCCATTAACGGTAAGCCCTTTTTTTTTCTTTATTACATTCCTCCCTCTTGTCCGCCCCGCCTCACCACCCCCGTCAGGTAGCAGCCGCTACTGCCATCTATGCCAGTAAGCGACCACTCAGAATCTACCACTAGCCACGATAGTCATTTGTATGCAGAATGGGTTACGCATTACTTATTCCAACAGTGAGTTATTATATTATGGCCAGAATTTTGCTAAGAAAATGGAGGGGTGACAGCACTAGAACAGGAAATTAACATAACCAATGACAGTGAGGATCTTGGGTGATAAATCACCTACATAGCTTTGGTAAGCCCGACTAAATGTAGGATTCTAACCTAAACATCATACAGAGAGGCCAGATCTCATACCTAATCAGAAATTATTTCATTTTTTTTTTTTTTTACTGAAACTTGGCTGCATGAAGGTTCCCATACAGCATTAGTTTTTGGGATCCCTCCAGGTTTCAATATCAATACATCAGATCATGACAAAGGGGAGGAGGTGGTCTTGCGGTTGTTTTAAGAGATTATTTTTAGTTCAACAGGTTCTTTCAGATAAATTCACTACAGTTGAGTTTCTGACCTTTATGGTGTTTATATCTTCTTCCTGGTCACACATGAAAGGTAACCGAGGGGTGAACCGACATTTCGCTAATGTGTTCATTGACTGGTTAGCCCGTTGTTTTAAATTCCGCTAATCTACTGGTAGTAGTTGATTTTAATCTCTGGGTGATTTCCCTACCAACAAAGGGGGGATAATATTTCAGAGGCTTGGCATCTCGATGGGCTTAATTAATTTTAGCAAGAAACCACCCATAGAAAGACCCATACTTTAGACCTGATACTCTCAAGAAAGGAGAACATATGTTATTCTCAAAATATCTATTTACCATGGACTGATCATAGGGTGTCTTACCCTTCTTTGGCATGTGGCAAGAGAGAACTTACTGGCCAGTAGAACAATGATAAGACGGGCATGGAACAAAATTATTTCAACTTGTGGTTGGCTGACCTGGAGGAATTACCTAGGCAGTTTGACTTTTAGGAGACAAAAGATGATGTTCTAAACAAATCAGCGAGTAAATAAATCAAAGCAGATTTTCTTGTAGTTGCTCCAATTCTGGAAGTTAGACCTGTGAGAATAGATATTCTGCCCTTGTGTTCTCAGATGCATTATGTCAGGCAAAAAACAAATCTGAAAGCAACTAGAAAGAATGTGGCACACATGCTTCTGAGAAGAAAGGGTTATAGCTGAACGAACTTAACAGGTATAAAAACAGGTTCATGCTGCAGGGCACTTCAATGGGCTAATCCTAGAGTCCGCCAATTAGGCTAAGGTGATCTTCACAAATCGTAAACTCTTTCACTAACCCAGGATGCCTAAATATCACCATTCAGAATGTGCAAGAGATCTGCAATAATTTAGCAGCATCCTTAACAAAAAAATACTTAAGATCTGCGAGACATTTAACAACTCTAATGCAGGAGTAGTGGTGAGATTGGGGGAAGTCCACAACTCTCAATTAGATTCTGGAGGGTGATATCTTAAATTCTGAGTGTCTCATCCTTGAGGGGTCCCTTGACTTATTGCTCTCAGTGAAATCAGGATCTCTGTCCTGCTAAAGTTTTTACAGCTGGGGACAAATTTGTTGGTACCAATTCTCACAAACCTGTGCAATACCGTTCTAAGTTCAGCTTCGGTTCCATCTAACAAGTTACTTACCTTCGGTAATGATATATCTGTAAGAAACATTAGTAGTGATAGATTCCTTACCTTAGAATTACCCCCAGGCATCAGACTGGATGTGGAAAGTTTTCGTCAGCACTACCCCAGCACGTCAGAAGGTGGCGTTGTGCGCTCCGCGTCAGTCGTTGGCATTGTGGTCGCCGAGATGACGTTGCGGCAGCTACTTAGATGCCGCCCTTGGGCGCTGACGTCAGTTCTGTACACGACTTTCTGCACCAGGAACGCAGAGACATGCAAGATACTGACCACTGGTGCCTTGAAACTATGGCCCTGAAAGGGATGACCTTAACCCTAGAAATCAGTTCGCAGAACAGGGAGGATGGGTGGGGCCGTAAGGAATCTATCACTATAAATGTTTCTTACAGATATATCGCTACCGAAGGTAAGTAACTTGTTCATCTGAAAGAAACACATAGTGATAGATTTCTTACCTTAGAATAGATACCCCAGCAATACCAACCCCGGTGGTGGGTCTGCGAATCAAGATCACCCCAGGAAGTCTTGGAGAACAGAACGGCCAAAGAAGCCGTCTCTTCGGACTTGGCTGTCCAGGCAATAGTGCTTAGTAAAAGTGTGCAGCGATGCCCACGTAGCTGCCTGACAGATGTCTGGCAGGGGGACACCACGTTCCAATGCTGTAGTGGCTGCAGTCGCCCTGGTGGAATGGGCGCGCAGCCCCACTGGAGGCTCCTTCTTAACCAGAGAATAACAGGCTTTAATACACAAGACGACCCATCTGGAAATAGTCCGCTTGTGTACCGGCCCGACCTTTCTTTGTGCCAACGTAGCCAACAAAGAGCTGGTCATCCACCCGGAACTTTTGTGTGCGGTTCAAGTAAAGCGAGAGCGCTCGTTTTGGGTCCAGACGGTGGAGCCTCTCTTCCTCTCTAGAAGGATGCGGAGGCGGAAAGAAGGTGAGCAAAGTGATGGTTTGCCCGATGTGAAAAGAAGTGACAACTTTTGGCAAAAAGGATGGACGGGTTCTGAGCACAACCTTGTCCGGAAGGACAGATAGAAAAGGAGGTTTACAAGAAAGAGCTTGGAGCTCACACACTCTCCTAGCCGAGGTGATGGCAACCAGGAAAGCAGTCTTTAGAGTTAAGAGACGCAGAGGACAATTGTAAAGAGGCTCAAAGGGAGCGCACATTAAATAGGTGAGTCCCACTGTGGCATCACAAAAGGAATAGGAGGGAAAAGGTGAGTAATGCCTTTGAGGAATCTATTTACAATAGTGGACTTGAAGAGAGAGGGCTGATCAGGGAGCCTGAGAAAGGCCGAAATAGCAGAAAGGTAGCCCTTGATAGTGCCCAGAGCAGAGCCCTGCTGGGCCAAAGAAAGAAGAAACAAAAGGACTTCTGAAAGAGGGGCAGAAAGGAGATCCACAGCCTTTGCTGTGCACCATGCCACAAATTTGTTTCACCTGCAGGCCTATACCAACTTAGCGGAGGGACGCCTGAATGACATTAGAAACTTCAGAAGGCAAGTCAAAAGGAATCAACTGCCGCCGCTCAATCTCCACGCAAGGAGGTGGAGACTGGACAGGTTCGGGTGGAGGACCGTCCCCTGCTGCTGCGACAGAAGATCCTCCCGAAGAGGCAGTCGGATCGGGGGATCGATGGTCATACTGAGTCGCTCGGGATACCATACTCTTCGAGCCCAGTCCAGAGCTACAAAAATGACTTGGGCCCTCTCGTACCTGATCTTCTTCAGCACTCTGGTTAGAAGTGGTATAGGCGGAAAGGCATACAACAGACTGCAACTCCACTCGCAACGTAAAGTGTCTCCTAGCACGTGCTGCCTTGGAAATTCCAACGCGCAGAATGGCTGACATTGCGTGTTCTCTTTGGTGGCAAATAGATCTAACCAAGGCTTTCCCCACTGTTGAAAGAGACCTTGCGGCAAGTCCGAGCAAAGACGCCATTCGTGATCCATCATGCACCTGCGGCTGAGTTCGTCCGCCCTGGCGTTCAGTGAACCTGCTAGGTTTTGAACCACCAGGGAAATGCCCTGATGTTCCAGCCATGTCCAGAGGTGCAGAGCCTCCTGACATAGGGTCCACGACCCCACCCCGCCCTGTTTGTTGCAGTACCACATGGCGGTGGTGGTGTCTGTGAACACCTGCACTACTCTTCCCCAGACAGAGGGAAGGAATGCCTTCAGTGCAAGTCAGATCGCCCGAAGCTCCATAAGGTTGATATGGAGGCGGGACTCCGCCTGAGACCAGAGGCCTCTGATCTCCGCCTTTCCCATGTGACCGCCCCATCCCAGGAGGGACGCATCCGTCACCACTGTGTGCTCCAGTTGGGGAAGGGAGAGGGATCTGCCATTGACCCAATGCCGGTTTGTGAGCCACCACTGCAACTGTCTTGCAGTGCCCTCTGAGATCTGGACGGACTCGGACAGGTTCCCCTAGTGCTGCGCCCACTGGAACTACAGGTCCCACTGCAGAGCCCGCATATGCCATCTGGCATGATCGACCAGCAGGATGCAGGAGGCCATGGGGCCCAGCAGCCTCAGGGTCAGCCTGACAGAAACCCAGGATAGAGGCCCAAAGATCGGAATCAGAGCCTGAATAGCCTGGACTAGCCATTCGGGAGGATAGACCCGAAAGAGCGTCGTATCCACAACCGCTCCGATGAAGAGGAGCTTCTGAGAGGGAATCAGGTGCGACTTAGAGCACATTGATGGAGAACCCCAGCAAATGCAGGAGGTCGGCCGTAGAATGGAGGTGGGAGATGACTGCCTGGGGCGATCCCGCCTTCAACAGCCAGTCGTCGAGATAGGGGAAGACTGGAACCTCTGATCTGCACAGATGATCTGCGGCCACCATCATCACTTTCGTGAACACCCGAGGGGCGCTGGTAAGGCCAAAGGGGAGCACAGTAAACTGAAAGTGCTCGTGGCCTACCGTAAATCGCAGGTAGTGCCGGTGGGCCGTCAGGACGGGAATATGGAAATATGCGTCCAGCAGATCCAACGCTACCATCCACTCTCCAGGGTCGAGGGCAGACAAGACCTGAGTCAGAATTAACATCTTGAACTTCTCCTTCCGGAGGAGGCGATTGGCGTTATGGAGGTCTAAGATAGGACGCAGGCCCTTGTCCTTCTTGGGCACCAAAAAGTAGTGGGAATAAGAACCACGATCTACTTCTGGCGCAGGAACGCGCTCGATGGCTCCCCTGGCCAAGAGGGCCACAACTTCCTGTTGAAGAAGTGCCAAGTGATCCCCCGACATGCGCTGGTACTGGGGTGGCATGGCTGGAGAGGTAGTCTCGAAGGGGAGTGAGTAGCCCCTTTGGACTATCTGTAAAACCCACCTGTCTGTAGTGATGGTGCTCCAGTGGGGGAGGTGATGGCGAATCCTGCCGTCGACTGGCGTTTGATGGGCCTGAAAAACCAGACTAGGAAGGTTTGGAGGCAGTGGTGGAGGTAGACTGACCCGCCTGCTGGGACAGTTGTTGCGCAGGCCTGTGGCTCTGAAGAGAATGTGTTGGGGCGCCCCTTCCGTGGCCACGAAAGGAACGAAAGGCAGAAGCCGGTGGAGAACAAATGGCCGAAAGGCCCAAGGACTTGGTCGTAGCCCGTGAGTCCTTAAAACGCTCAAACGCACTATCCGCCTTGTTGCCAAAAAGGTGAATGCCATCAAAGGGCATGTCCATGAGTGTGTTCTGGACATCCCCCGAGAAGCCATTAGTCCTCAGCCAGGCATGGCGATGGAGCATCACTGTCGTGGAAATTGCTCTGTCGGCGGTGTCAAGACCACATCGAATTGTGAACTTGGCTGCATCTCTCCCTTCAGCAATAGCCTGAGAGAGCACTGTCCAGGCCTCCTCCGGACACTGAGGCAGCACCTGTGCCACCGTATCCCACACAGAGTGGGAATAACAGCCCAAGAGGCATGCGGTGTACACAGACCGCAGCCCTGAACTGGCGGAAGAAAAATGAATCTTCCCAAACTGTTCCAGTCTCTTGGATTCCCTATCCGGGGGTGCGGTAGGGAAGGCGCTTTGGGACGTGGAGGCTTGGACAACCAAGCTCTCAGGGGTGGGGTGTTGGGAGAGGAAAAGAGGGACGCCCGGGGCCGGGCGATGGCGTAGGGCCACGTTCCTGTTCACAGGAGCCCCTGTGTTGGGCCTGGACCAGGTGCACAAAAGAACGTCCGAAAGTGCATCATTAAAAGGCAGCAGTGGCTCCGCAGAGGTAGCTGCCGGCTAAAGCACTTCTGTCAGGTTAGTCCTGATGGCCACTGTAGGGAGTTGGAGGTGGAGGGCCTCCGCCGCCCTAAGCAACACCACTGCATAACTTGCACCCTCCTCCATAGCCACGGTAGGAGGAGTGAGCATGCCAATGTCAGGAGAGGTGTCCAGAACACTGGCATACCCCAGTTCCTCTGCCCAGTCTGGGTCATACTCACACTGAGTTGTGAGAGGGTCATTAGTCCCCTCACAGTCCTCCCCTTCCTCCGAAGGATGATGAACAGGCCTAAAATAGGGAGGCTAGACATAGGGATAAAAATACCCCATCGGCGTCAGAATTGGCGTTGAGCGACGCCGTACCGACTCCGTGTCCACATCAGGGGGGAGACCGGGGGCGACGTCGTCGGGTGCCACGGGCGACGTCGGAGGTGGTGCCAGTGGGGTCGACGTCAAGGGAGGTGTTACGAGGACAACCGGCGTCGACCGGGATCCAGGCCTGGATTCTAGGGGGCCCTGCGGTGCCAGAGCCGGAGCCGCCGACAGTAAAGGGCGAGGACCCCCAATTGGGCCCGCTGGGCTGAAGGCGCGCCGGCAGGGCCCGACAGCCCAAAGAGGTAGGCCATGGCTGACAGAAATTCCTGCAGCTGGGCTGGAGTCGCCGACGGACCCGGGAAGGGTGGGTAGGCCGACGGCGACACCGTAGGCTCCGCCAGAGCCATGGGGGAGGCACCACCCACACCCTCAGCCGCGTCGCGTGACGGGAAGTCAGTGAGCTACTACGCTTTTTCGACTTCTTGTGATGCTTCGTCTTACCTGACCCAGAGTGCGAAGACTTCGATCCCGACGAACGATGGTGATGGCTCCGTGACCTCGACCTCCCACAGGACCAGGGCCTTGAACTGCTCGGAACCGACTGCCGGACTTCAAGAAACTTTCGGGACCGCTCCAGCAAAGTCTTCGGCGCCATGGCGCGGCAGTCAAGGCACGACTTGGGGTCGTAGTCACGCCCCAGGCAGTAGAGACACACGCGGTGCGGGTCCGTCACCCACATCATACCATGACAGTCTTCGCAAGACTTGAAGCCGGGCATCCCTACGGCACCAGGAGTTGATCGACTCGAAAAAACAGAGACAAAAAACATAAAAAAGACTCAGTCAAAAAATGACTGGGGATATCGCTCTCTCGGATCTGCGCTTGCTGGCGCAGAAAAAGATAGAACTGACGTCAGTGTGAGAGGGCGGCGCCTAAGTAGCTGTCGTGACGTCATCTCGGTGACCACGACACCAACGACGGACGTGGAGCCACACAACGCCACCTTCTGAAGCGCAGGGGTACTGCTGACGAAAACTTTCCGGATCCAGTCTGACGCCTGGGGGTCATTCTAAGGTAAGGAATCTATTACTCTGTGTTTCTTTCAGATAAGTTGGACGCATGCAATCATGACCCTTATCCTGATAAAACCCAACAGATGATCCAGCCGTTCTTGACATTCTGGACCATTATCCTTCCTGCTGGAGCCAATCAAAATGTTGGAGAAGCATAAATAAATGTAATTCTCTCCATATTCTCACAATCCAATAAGACCCTTGCGGATGCTAATTTTAGTTTCAGAGCTACGCATAGCACTAAGTCAGCTCTAAAATGAGTGGTGGACGAGATAAGGTGGAATTTGAATAATGGAGGCGATGCAGGTCTTATTCTCTTAGATCTTTCAATTGCCTTCAACACCATCCCTCACAGGACCCTACCTAAAAGGCTCTCAGGGATAGCAGTCATAGTACAGTCCTTACTTTGGCTCAGTGCTTATCTCCAAGTCACATGCAAAGTGCCACTCATTTAAATATTTAGGTCACGTCATTGGCCAAACATCCATTTCACTGGGTTACATTTTGCAATGGATGCTGATGATACCCAGTTGATTTATATGATGGTTTGATATCACAGGTTTAAAAAGATATGTCTCTAAGTCACAACAAAATGGATTTCCAATAATGCTCTATAACTTGACCCAGATAAAACAGAGGTTTTGTTTTTTTGTCAAAACAAGACAATTTGGTGGGTGGTTGGTGGCCCATGGAATTGGGAGTCTCTCTGTTACCCAACTCAGTTGTGGAGAATCTTGGGGTGCAACTTGATGGGAGACCCTCTGTTACCCAACTCAGTGGTGCGGAACCTAGAGGGGTATCTTGATGACAGGTTATAGCCCAACACCAAGAAAATAAAACGGTGTCTACAGTGTTTGTCCAACTTAAGTTGTTGAAACCAAATATCCAGTGCTTGAATTTACAAGGGTGGAAAAGTGCTGTACAAGCCTTAACTCTCAAGACTGGATTACTGTAACAGCCTCTACTTGGGCATTTCTAACACAGGACTGTCAAAATCTAATTTGCTGCAAAATGCAGCGATTTGCTTGGTGTTCAGACCTAGGGGAAGGACACGTAATGCAGTTAGACATAAACTACATTGGTTGCCTAATGAGAAACGGATCCTACTAAGATCCCTGTGTATGGTCCATCGGGCAATCCACAAGAGGGGGCCACAGTGCCTGCAGGGAGTTTTTCTAATTATATTCCAAACCAACTTCTTTGTTCAGGCAAAAAACATAATAATGGTGATTCGCACGTTTAAAAACTCACTTTTTGGAGGCATAGCCAATTGAGAAGGAAAACACTGGTATACATTGCCGCAAACCCTAAAATACATTTCTTCGCACCTTAACATTCAGAAAGGAACTTAAAACCCTGCTTTGTGGTCAAAAATGATTTTGAGATATTGTTGTGCAGTGACGGTCTTAGCTCTCAGTGCCAGGATGCTCTTTACTATTAGTAGTCTGCGCTTGCAAAAATTGTCAACAGAACATAAAAATATATTAGGTATGAAGGTAACAGTACTTCTTTCAATATTTCATATTCTCATGTCTATTAAATACAGTGTAAGAGGATTCTGAAACTAACCAAAGAACTATTTTACAAACCCTTTACAGTAACCTATGTATCATTTGACCCACAATACTTCCCTAATGCATGCTCTCTATTATTGCTTTCCCAGGTGATTTCCCAAAAAACAGGCAGATTTTCACTCACACATACAGTCTACTTTGGCACCCGATAAGTACTGCTTCTGATACCACTGGTGTTCTTTTTCTTGTTGGCAGGCCAGCAGCAAATAGGGTGAGCAGGATCCGTGGTTTTGCCCTAGGCAGGCTGGCAAAAACTAAAGAACTGCATTTCAGCTGGGCAGTTCCCACCTGCGGGCTCAGCCTCACCCCAGCTCCTTTGGGGCCAGACCATATGTGAGGTCCAGATGCTGCTTGCCTGTTGGTTTCATTTGAAAGTTAAACTTTCAGCGTGGCCCAGCAACACATGCACATAGTAGTGCCCAAGTGGCGAGTAGAAGCTGGCATGCCTGTGGCACTTGCCATTCGCATAATAAAGTGACATCACCATGTGTTAACCATGCCCAGTACAGAAAAATGTTTAGGACTGGGCAGGCCGCAGGCCTGTGAGAAGAGGTAGGTGGACAGTCGCAGCCTAAGACATTTTTACTAGGTGGCTTACCACAATTGCAGGACCACCACCACCCTCGATTTGGGACAGAAGAGTCCTGGTCCCCAAAAGTGAGTGAAAGTGGGGTCCAGCATCTACCAGCGGGAATTAACTACCACTTAGAATCCAGTAATAGAATGCTGGTACTACTGGTGCAAGTCATCTACTAAGAGGTCCTTCAAAATCTAGGAGAGGTTAGTCTGCATTTTAGTGACCGGTGTGTTCTGGACATGTTATGGAAAATGAAGGATAATAAGATATGACAAAAAATTTCCATACCTTTAAATATTCTCTTGATAAACAGAGGCCTGTCGCCATAGATAGAAGCCTTTCCCCCATCCAGGCTAAACCCTAAGCCAGCAGAGGTCTTCAAAAGCTCCACACATGTTGCGTCGATCAGTTCAGCACCTGAGAGGCAAGCAAGGAAAGTTAATCACTGCTCAAGGTAACAATACTGGCTAGAACTGTCATCTCTGAACATGAATCCCCCTTGCATTAGGATGGCTTTCTCTATGGAAATAATGCCAAAGCAATAGTGTGGCAGGATACACAAGGAATCAATAAAACACACTTTCTAAAAAACAAATCTGATTATGGAATGTAAGAAAGTTAATTATTAAATAAGACAATCAGGGATAAGCCAATGTAACCATGTTTTAGGGGTCAGAACACATACACTGGGCAGCTCCTATGTGCAGAGACTAAAAACCACCAAAAAAGGGGGCTGTCCATGCAAAAAGGCCATTTAATTACACAGGCCTCCCTAGATAAAAAGGCAAGAAGCAACAGCCATTCATTTGGGCGGTTCTCATGGTTTTAATCAGAAAAGATGTAGAAAAGCCCTTTGCATTGGCAAGATTAGTTCCAGCCTCACACCCTAGTGATAGGTCTGCTCCCTGTGTGGAGGTGCACAACCCTCATGTTCTGTCTCTGCAGGACTGCTATACTATTTAGCTGAACCCCAGCCCCTAACCTAGTCCATTGGGACCCCTTCTCATCTACAGACCCCAACTGGGATAGAGCCTACCCATAGAGGCCTCCTAGCAAGTGCATAGGATCATCATGGCCAACAACGTAATGTGGCTCATCCGGTCTCCGAGGTCAGACTTCTGTCCCTCGTGAGGCCAGCTTGACCAAAGAAGGTCGCTGGTAGCTGTCAGTGTTAGGAAGTAGGCCCTTAGCTATCCACTGTCAGGTGCATGCTCCAATCTGGTGCCCTGAGTCGACTCACTTCCAGCCGTTGGGTTGGCCAGGAGTTGCCCAATTGCTCTGGAGGTCCCTTTGGCCTCTTGGGTTTTCTAGAGTCAGGTTCTACAATCTCAAGTTGCAGATATCCTCCTTCCGCTCTCACTTTTATCATCTCACAGACTCTACCCTAGACTGAGCAAGTCCTAGCTGTTCAAGACTTCTAGGATGGACACACAGTCCCCCTTAAGGGTAACCCACTCTCTCTATGTCTTGTAGGAGTCTGTCTGACGTAGCTCCTGTGTTGTAAAAAGATCATCATCTCATAAACCACCTGGAATATACCCAAACTACACCACAATATGAAGTAGAAAACAAACCCTCTACTGGTAAGCGTGTAATAGACGAACCACATGGGGTGTAGGGTAACACACTACAGATTCCCTCTCGTACACAGCAATACATCACATATAATTCTTCATTTTCAGCAATTAGGAGCCTTCTCAGGGTAACAAACCAAACTGAGAAAGCTAAAACAAGCATGCGTATTCCAACACCTAATCTCCAAATAATAGAGTATAATGGGCTTCTCAACAGACCACAAGCACCACCATTCAGGAAGAGCCCACACCTCCTTTTAGATGACAGGTCCGTGTCTGGGATGCAAATAGGGCATCTACCAGGATCTCCATGAACAAGGCTTGAGTATTGCTCCCTGGATCATAATGCTTCACATTTGGTAATCCCACTCGCTTTACAAGACTTAACTATACCCTTAACTAAATCCATGTTCCTTCAAAACACAGATGTGATCTAAATTACATTTATTAGATAATTTCCCCAAGATATGCTAAGTTGCTGCCACTGGCTTGTTTCTGGATCCAACTGATTAACCTATTTAATGTGTTTATATATGTTAAAGAATTTAACGTATTATAGTAAGGAGATGTGACACACACTAGTGAACACCAAGAGAAGTGCAATGAGACTATTCTGCCAAGCCAAGAAGTTGATCAGGAGAGAGCAGCGTCCATCTTCTGCGGTTAGATCATGTGCTGACATGGCCGTAAGCTCACTCTCAGATGCCCATTAGTCCAAAAGGGACAAATTCCTGCAAATGTTTTTACCTGTCTGTTTTACCTGCGTCACAAATGCCACTGTAATTTAAATAAATTGTGATCCTTTTTCCAAACTGTGGCACATACCTTAACAGTACTTTCACCCAAAATATTATTGAGTAAGAAAATAAAAATGCCAAATCTGGCTTTTGTTTATCCCTAAAGTGTTTTAGAGGAATGTGGAATTGAGGTTTTCTTTGACAGATCCTGCACTTTAATTCACCTTCTTTGGCTTCCTGGATTTAGTGTTTTCAAAAGCATAATAAATCAATGCATTTTTTTTATCATAAACATTCTAAGAAACCATAAAATAGCAATTCCTCAGGAAATATGAACAAAGATCCAAGTGCAGAACAATGCATAGCAGGATTTTAAAATTCTAGCAATGTTTTCCGAAATGGTGAGCCACATGCAGGTGGGCTATTGATTATTATCAAGCACCTCCAAGAACAACCGCAGTTTTCTTATCTGTGAAGAACACTTCCACCCAGTATTGTTCTGAGCACATACCTTTTCCTAGGTCCCTGCAGACATCTTCTCCAGGTGCCAGAATTGTCCACCCCACAGCAGATGGATCTGGCCGGGCAGACCTGAGACCTCCAGGTATCACTTTTTTGATTACAACGATGGCAGATTGGCAAAGTTTCGCCTGATGAAGAGCAGTGAGAGCCTCCCCATGCACCGATCCCCCAAGAGGGACACCATTTATAGACAGGATGCAATCTCCACGCTCAATGCTTCCTTCTTGAGATGCTGCACCTTTTGAAAACACCCTGTGTACCTGCAGTATAAAACAAAGAATCCCCAGGTTACTTTACCAAAACATTTACTCCACTGTGTTAACAGAAAAGGCCAAAGTAAGGGAGAATGATGTCTGTTCAGGCAGTCTAAGTAGAAGAGAACACATGCATTAAATGCTGAGCAGACACAAATATTAATGGCTGAAGTGATGCCCCATAAAATACCATATGCACAATCTCACTTGAAATATTTCCACATGCACAATATTGGTTTACAGTAGGGCTACTTGTGAGTGTAATGTAAGTTTCTTATATGGAGTCAAAATTGGAGCTACATCAGAACATTATTGCTACAATATTCTGTCACTAAAACAAAATGACCATAAACATAATGCTGTGCACTGTTATAACTGCAATAATTTGGTACATGTCCAATAAAACGACCACTGGCTAAGGTACTGCAGTCCTTTCTCCACTTGCTTCAATGCACTACACTCTAGAGAGTATCCAGCTCTGCCTCCTATTAACTATCCAAAACATTTTTATTTTGACTGATTTTACATCAACCATGCATTCTAAGGGTAGCAGCATGAGTTTACTACCCTTTCTGAATATTTACCAATGCTAATCCTGAGCCACCCCCTCACCTAAAGTGTGCACTATAGATCCACACTTCTGCTGAAAAATTCTGAAATCCATTTCTGTATTTTATCTAAGATATATTTATTTGTTACCTTAAAACATCTTCACTTCTTGGGATATCTGATGCAAATCGTGGGAACACTCCCCTATACACCCCAAAAGTGATGGAAAAGTATTGAGTATTGTCAACATATGAAGTTTAAAGTCAACTTCATTGTGTACAATTTACTTTGGGTCAATTTAATAAAATAAACTGTGTATTGCAATTTCTTTTAAAAAGAGTTCCCCTTCCATATGCTTTGTAAGTAAAATGAGTAAAAAGAAGGCAAGATAATAGGGTTGGAACATGTGCCCTGTAATGTTAAGCGATAACTATTATTCACATCACACACATGAGCCTAATGATGACTTGAAGGCATGGGGCGTGACTCTAGAGTTCTGGAGAACAAAGATTTTGTGGAATATCTAGTTTAACACAAAAGTATCCCCCTTAACGCCTTTCTTGCTCTTTAATGATCTCCCATTGGTTTTAAACATCTAGAAAGACCATTCAACAACTTCACAAATTAATTGGCCACGGTATGTCCAACTACCTAAACTTTCTTGCTTTAAGGTATTTTCGTCTGAGGCTGTGGCTAGATCTAATGGTTACAATAGGTGATAGTTCTAAAAAGCGGATTTCAAATAGTATGGGCCCTTGTTCCACATCACACCGTGGTCCAAGGCAGGTGAATTAAACTGTACACGATGTTTCCCCAAAGTGAGTCCATACCCTTAGTTCAAAGCTGACTTTTCATAGCATACGTTTGAACCGGCTTGACTCTAGAAGATTATCAGGTGGCAGGGATATAATAAAAACTGCACTTGCATAGTTTAATGTGAAGAATGTGGGTGCTCTGGTGAATAAATTCTGCTGTAAGTGTAAAGGAAAGGAATAGAATTCTTAGTTAACTTCAATCGGTTACAAATTATATACACATCAGATACTTATTTTCATAGATAGATTGCTAACAAAATACATCTCAGATTTTTATTATTTTACTACTGGAGTTGTCTGTGTAGGTTTCACTAGCATTTTAGGGTTCCTTAATGTAGCTAGAGAAGGAGAAGACGCTAACTCAACTCTCTGTCGTGG
Organism: Triturus cristatus; assembly: GCF_964204655.1. Lineage (NCBI taxonomy): Eukaryota > Metazoa > Chordata > Amphibia > Caudata > Salamandridae > Triturus > Triturus cristatus. The sequence continues at coordinate 236,455,104 of NC_140581.1, forward strand.
ATCTTTTAAGAGGCAGCCTGCTTTTCCCATATACTGGATAATACACCAGAGTCTCTGCTGGTTACTTTAGGAAACTGCCCTATTCTCCCCCAGCTGCCTCATGAGCTCAGTGTCATAGCTTACATTTGACTCTTAGTCCATGATTTCTAGGAAAGCACAATGCTCACTCTGTTGAAAACAGATGACCGCTCCAAAATGATAGGAACCGCCCAATGCACACAATTGCTGTACTGTACCATAATAATTTATTTTTCATCTTTCAAGCTGACTCCATCCCATGTCCCGATAGAAACTTGACTTCCAGGTATTGAGCAAAACTCTCTAACATGTGAGTCTAGACAATATGTTCTACCACCTTCGACACAATAGGCCAATTCGAAATTGGATGCATAGCTGCTAGGCTGCTAGTCCCGTCAGCGTTTTTCATAAGTGCCATAGTTGCAAGTTTAAGGGCCAGGGATCACTGCTTCATTACAGAAATTATTAACAATCGTGGATATTTGAAGGTCTTCAACCAAAGCTGAATACCCAAGCACCGCAACAGTGAATCAGTTTCTTCCTTTTTGGGAAGACAAGAATCAATACTGATTTCAGTTCATTTCTTTAAATTTGCAAATGCCTGAACTTTAGGTTGATATGATGGACTTGATGAAGTTCCCCAAGCTTACCAATCAGCCTAACTTTCTGCACAAGCTGATTCAGACGTTAGGTATATATGGAAGGCCTCCATTTAATGTCTAAGCGCACATGCTGAGTTACATTCCCGAAACTTTCTTTGCATTTGAGTTTTCTCTCAGCACAGGGGGATCCTTGCAAGCTTGATCAGTAACCAGTGAAAATGCATGACCTCCAGTGCGAGCTCTCTTGAATTTGGTAATATCAACATAGTGTAAGATACTGGAGTGGACGGATTCCATGGAGGTTTGTAAGGAAAAGAAAGAGTCCATGTAACATTTAGAAAGCACACTGCATATGGTTTATTGGCAGAAGCCTATGGCTGTGCGACTGCGCACATGGAGCCGGTGAAGGAGAGAGGGATGAGCAGAAGTCTTGGGTTTAGCTCTGGAATGAGAAGGGCAGGCACATTCTGAATAAATTGCAAGCAATGTTGCCTTGCATTCTAATTGCTGGTACGTTTGTCTCAGTTGCCTGCTACTGGGACTAGACCACTGCAGTTTGTGATTGATTAAGGAACCTATTTTTTTTGTTGATGGTCGCGGGTGTCTGATTTCTCCGTAAGGGACTGTCTTGCTTTGTTCCTCTTTGTTGCCATAACTTACCTTCTCTCAGCCAGTCCTCATTATGCCTAAAAGTCTAACTTCAATTCATTTTTGTAGTTTTGTACTTACTAGTTGTAGAACTAGCAGTATTATTGAAAGCGGTAGCGATGACCCTTAAAGTGGCCCCAGTAGTGTTAATATTGGTAATGTCAATAGTCATTGTAACTGTAGAAGTAGCACTAGTGGGAAACAAAGCACCGCTAATAGCAGTTTCAGCTTTACATTTTGCAGGAAAAATAATTAGGTGATAGTAATAGGACCAATGGTCGCATTACAAATAATAGCAGTTAAGTGGCTCCAGTGCTGGCAATAATTATAGTAGTAAGTGGCACACTACTAGTGAGACCAGTATTAGTAGTAGAATCCTACTGGTAGCAGTTCAGGAGTACTTCTCGTTATGGTAATACATTAGGTTGTAGTGGGTGCAGTACTTATTTCGTTCATTGTATTCTAAGGGAAAGAATTAGTAGTAGCTACCATAGACATTGCAGCAGTAGTGGTAGTAGTAGTGATAACGGCAGGCTTACTATTGAATAATATGATATATAAATTCACTCAGGAAATTAGATGAAACTTAACTAGGAAATGGTCTTAAGGTAAGGGGACAATGAATGCTAATTTGCTGTTTTGATTAACAGGGAGTAGAAGAAATGTTCTCCCTAAACTTGGAAGGCAAGAGGTCCCCGTCTTCTGTATCTATAAACAACCTAACTTTAACATAGTAAATATGCATAAATACTGGCATAAAACTGCATGCTAACTTAATGTATGGCCTTAATAAAATATGTAATATGAATAGATTAATACAAGATCTATGATTTAACTTTACACTAATATTCTTGGATATATTTATTATTATTTTTTAATGAATATAGACATTAATAGTTGATCAAGACATTTAATATTTATGTTCCTACTGCAAATCTGTGGCCACCCGCTCTGTCTTTCCTCCTACTCTATGTGTAAACCCCTGCGCCATGCATTGGTCTAGTTCTTGGGGTGATTTTGCACAATAGCAGCCGCGCCCTTTTACCACCCACGTCATAAGGCCTCCCTCGCTTAACTCAGGCACCGCGCTGCCAGCCAGGTAGTGCTTAAGTTTCTCTATGGCACTAGCCAGCTGAGCCTGTCAGCACACATGGCCTGCAGCACCAGCCTTCTGACTGAAGACGCCTCAGTGGTGTTTCCATCCTACCAGGGACAGGCCACAGCACACATGGCTTGCAGCACCAGCCTTCTGACTGATGACGCCTCAGTGGTGTTTCCATCCTACCAGGGGCAGGCCACAGCACCCATGGCTTGCAGCACCAGCCTTCTGACTGATGACGCCTCAGTGGTGTTTCCATCCTACCAGGGGAAGGCCACAGCACCCATGGCTTGCAGCACCAGCCTTCTGACTGATGACGCCTCAGTCCTGTTTCCATCCTACCAGAGGCAGGCCACAGCACACATGGCTTGCAGCACCAGCCTTCTGACTGATGACGCCTCAGTGGTGTTTCCATCCTACCAGGGGCAGGCCACAGCAATCACTTACAGACACACACTTCTGTTCCAGGTCGGCTCCGCCTGCAATGCTGAACCCCAGCCCAGAGCCGGCGTCTTTATTCAGTACCACAAAGTACACGTCTTCTTTCCTCTGCAGAGAGAAAAACACAATGAAAGGAGCCGTCAGAATGGACTTTGAACAGGCACATCCAAGCAGCAAGCGTGTCACAATCGTATTTGTGGTTCTTATGTAGAGGGCGCATTATGTGTGAAGAGCATGTAAACTCAATGGTGTGCCCTCCTGTCCTGGCGGCAGACAGCAGCCCCACACATCTAATCTTGGAATGGTCCACCACACAGCACAGTCTGACCCTCATTAATCAAACGTTTCCAGTACTTTACGAAGGATAAAAAACACATCTCTACAGAGACCACCCTGCCTCGTGTACTTCTGCCAGCCTTGCTCCATGATGTATTAACCACAACTGGATAATGGCCGCAAGTGCTGGCTCAGAATGAGCTTTTTTGTTACCTTAATGTCAAAACCGTCCCTTCTTCAAAGTGTAATACAAACAGTAATCTGCATAATCGCACTTAACAATTTCACAACACAGGCGTATGCAAGAATAATACTTGCATCCCTAAATATATCATCAAACGATTTCATGTGGAGAAATATGTTCCAGGTTTACTTCAGTGTGTTCTGAATTCATTTTCCATATTCTCCAACTTTCAGTGCCAGTTCAAGGGAATGTCTATGGTGCGGCGCCACCATAATATGGGGTGCCATACAGCCACTTACAAGCTGGAAAAGTGGCCCCTTTGAGTTGTAGTCAAAATGAAAGTTCTCTTCCAGCAGTGTTTTACAGTGTGACTGTATCTACACCAGCATAAGTTATACACCAGTCTTAACTCTGAAACTTCCATGACTCCAAAGTTGTATGACACTTTAATGTGACTGTAAGGCACCCAGGTCCAGCAACCCCTGCCCATTTCAAGCACCGGATGTCTGCCTCTGAGAAAGGCAGAGGGACTAATCTAATGAGTGCTCCAAAATGGCGGTGGGGTGGAGCGCCTAGAAGGACGTCGCAAGCGCGAGTTCTGTTAGAGGCTTCCCGCCTCCTGTTCCCAACATACCAACATTGCCGGCTTACTGAGAAAGATACATGGAACAGTGAGAGGGAGATCATGAAACGGGGCCCCCACCAGGTCAGGCATTCTGAGCCGGGTAACAGCAGTCCTGGGCGGAATGAGATGCAGCATTGCAGCTCTGGTCAGTACCCAACTGCCTGACTACTGCAGCAGAGATGCTGTTCTGCCACCGGCCTCAACCATTTACCCACAGGCAATGTGGGGTGGAGTGGGTGTGACGGTGCTTCCAGGAATAGGCTTCAGGCTGAGGACAAGAGGGCTTTTCCTGATGGCCTGGGAGCTGCTGGCTCCCACGATTCAAGCAATTAGGCCGTGCATGAGAGATAGTGCTTCTGCATCCCATGGTTCGAGGAGTGGGTCACCTAGACCCCCTTTGTTCTCTTTGAGCCTGCCATGTCTCATTTAGAAAGCACACAACATCTAGACTGCTAACCTGCAGTGAAATCCAGGCTCAGTACACCATTACGCAAATAGTGAGTGACATGTTGGAAGTAAAGACTGCTGCCTGCCAGTATATCATAATTTATCTATCACAAAAGCATATGCAATTTTAGAATTGTTTCTTCCAGTCAAGTCCTGAAGAATATGACATCCTACATCTGAACGCCACACTAATCCAGAGACAAACTTGGCTTACACCAACCACTTAAAGTTGAACCCCAACAGAACTGAACTACTACTTTTCTTCCATAACAACCACCCTCTACCAATCCAAGATTGATTCAAGAATGTGGATGCTCCGAGTTGCTCTCTCACACTATCCAACTCTGTAAAGTCCTTGGCCATCACTCTGGACAAAAACATGTTGACCACATCAATAACCCAGCCAAAGGAACGCTCTACACACTAAAACACCTCTAGAAAATCAAACCATTCATTCCCCTGATGATTTCAAGATGGTAGTGCAATCTATAGTCCTCTCAAAACTGGATTATGGCAACGCCATCTACACAGGAACTCCGAAAATTTCCCTTGCCCCACTATGAACAGTTCTCAACACGGCTGCCCGGCTCTTAACAGGTTTTAAATGGTTTGAGTGCATCTCACCAGCCGTCAAGAACCTCAATTGGCTTCTCATCGAAGGAAGATGTACCTACCAGACTGCTTACATCACCCACCAAGACCTTCATACTCATAACCCCAACTATCTAGATACCAATCTTTGGAAAGCAGGAAGAGCCAGGACTCTGAGAAGCTCCAACTTACTTCTTCTCATATCTCCCAAACTGAAAAAGCACTCTCCCCAGACGCGCCTGTTCTCTGGAAATGCACCAAGGATCTGTAGATCAATCCCTAAACATGTCTGCTGCAACCCCTCCTTTTCCTGCTTCAAATGGGACCTTAAATACCTACTGCTCAACAAATACTTTAATATGCACACAAACTGAGTTATGTTCCCAAAGCTCACACCCTATCTGACTAGACCCGTTGCGGCAGTCGATTGATCATTTCAGCTGTCTACCATGTCATTCACTCCATTAACCTATGCTGTTCTAATGTCCTCGTATTGTAACTACCTTGACTGCCTAACGATTTTCTTTGTCTGTATATATGTATGTACTTCCATCAAACAATCTCACATTATAAGTAAAGCGCTCTGATACCTTCTGGTCTAGCTAGCGCTATATAACACCTATAAATAAATGAATAAATATACCTGTGGGGATGCTTTGACTCAACTCTTCTGCACTTTTGAATGACTACTTTTCCGGTGACATGGGAGGCAAGGGAGCCTGAACCGGAATGGCTCTGGCTGAATGGCAATGGACAATTTTCACCCAGCGAAGGTACAGGCTATATGTCTAGACATCCACATCCTACATTCCAGCTGTTGAACAAAATAGCAACTCCCTATATTACTTCGATGTCACCTGAAATATGTGCTCATAATCTAAAGTAATTATGTAATCTGTCAAATTTCTTAATATTCTAGGTTCATCCCTTATTACCACCACTGTATAGTGTACTTGCCTTGAGAAAGGACGGTTTATTTTCTCACAGATTATATTCTAGAATCAGTTGAAGGAAACAACTGGAACCATTCACTTACAGATTAACTATTGCATCTATGTAAAACCTTGTGCTCAGTGTAAAGTTGAATACCTTTGATTATAACTACTCCACATAAACAAATAGCATGGCATGCAATATGCTATTTATCACTGCTGTTGCGGGAAGAGAGGGTCACCATGACCCACTCAAAACATCTCTTGTGAGTCATAGCTCTTCCTCACAATCAACAACAGCAATAGGTAGCCCACTGTACTCTGCACATCTGTTTATAAACTATATATTAAATGTTTGGTTGTTTCTGAAGCATGAAATGTAGTAGCATAAAACCCATATTTCATAGTAGCCCAAGAAATCTTTTGTATTTTTCACGAAAATTGTATCATAATGACAGCCTTAGCAGAGCTTCACCAATGCCCATTGTTTAATTAGTAATGAAAAGCTTCAAACATAACTGAACTTAGCTATAGCTTATTGTTTAATTAGCAGTCTATTTATGAAAGCCAGGCTGGCAGCAGCTTTAGTAATCTCAGAGCATACTCAAGGACTCTTGTTTAATTAACAGAGCATTCATGAAAGCTGACCTTTCTTGTTGCAATCAGCATCCATTGTTAGCCCTGCCGTGCTATCACAGGCTGTTTTATCTAAAGCTCTGTATTCTTAACTGAATAATTGTATTTCTCTTCGTTTTACTTCAGACAATCGAACAGTATAGTCCAGTACTTCACTTATTGTTTTCAATAAACTTTTCCTTAATAAAAAATAAAAAAAGATGTTTCATGTTAATAAACATACAACTAACCATACTTAAATGTTAACAATGTAATATGGTAACTCCTGCACTGAAGTTTTTTGTGACCATAAAACGTACAAACCCCCTTTTATGAATTAGAAAGTCTTTCAGACTTGTAAAAAGGGTTTTGCGACCCTTTCTGAATGACAAATAGGAGGGGACATGAAAGAGGTATTTACGCCAACCCTTTGAAAAGTTACAACTCTAAAGTTGGGGTGGTATTTGGTTCACAAAGGGGGTGCAGTCCAGGGCCGGACTGGGAACCGAAACCTGCCCTGGCAAACTGCTCGGTCAGGACTGCGGCTTCCATCTTAAATCCTTCCAGTGGCCACAGTGAAAATGATGTAGAGCAAACTGTGTGGAAGCATGGGCCATCAAGAAAGGTTGGAAGAGAGAGAAAGCCACAAAGAAGGAAAAACCTCCAGAGGCAGAAGGAAGAAGTTCAGAGAAAAAAAATCAGGAGTTAGTGCAAAACCAAGCATGAGGATGCTAGACTATACAGGACTGAGTGGTGAGGAATACAGAATCAGGAGACTTGCAGGAATGTGCTGTGGCTTGTAATTTGCTTCAACCTGCAATGACATTGTAGGCGTCTGGAATTGGGTGGGGGGGGAGACGTGGATTAGGACTGAAGGGAGATCCTCGAAGAGTTAGATGGAATGCGGCTGCCTGCTGTACAGTTGGTGGTTCTACTATCTGAGATCAGCTTGATAAATATATCTAGGGTTACAACTGCTGTATCCTACAAGACAACATCTCAACACTGGCGACGAGGAACCAGATAGCAAAGTGAGGGTGGGATGCCGACTCCAGGCTGTTACTGTGAGTGAGCTCCTATAAACATAACTAAAAGGTCATAAAGGCCGTCTTGAATTAGGATTCCATGCTTCTTTACTCTGGGCTCATCTCCTGAAACTTCAAAGGGCCATCCTCTTCTACCATCCTATAACTTTAGACACAGAATCCACAGTCGGTCACCACAGGTTACTGACTCACTCTGATAACACCGGAGGCAGTGAGAAGTAGGATGCCCAGTGCCACCTTCAACAGCAACACAACAGTCTAACTGAATATGCTACGGACACAGATGCCTTTCCCTCCTTAATTACATAAAATGTACTACACAAAATTGGAATTATTCTGAGAGGTTACCATACACTGGACGGCAGCTACGGAAGCGACAGGTGCTGAAGTGTTATTATTAGGAATAATGTGCTAGGAGTCCTACTTAGGAATGCGAGACGGGGGATAGGCAAGCTGGAAAGGGCTACAGCGTTTGAGGTGCTGATGGAAGACCTGAAGGGAGAGGGCCGGACATCTGAGGCCTCCACCCCTGAGAGACCACCACAACAGGTGCACCCCCAGGCGCCAGGCCGAGATGAGGCTGGACTGCAGATCCCGGGAGATGGGGGACATATAACATAGTACCGCCTGAAGCGACAACATCTAGAGGGAGGCAGTGGGGAGGGGCCACCACGCACAACAAGGTACGGTGGGAGGCGACTTTCTGCGCTCAGTAGATGTAATCGGGAGACAGCAGTGCGGGGCGGGAGGGGGGGGGGTTAGTTATCTTGTTGGGGAAAAATGATGAGGGCGGGGGGGACTTTATGGCCTACATAGAAGACTACTCACCGAATGGAAGAAAAGCCAAATGGAAAGTGGACTTATTAAGACAACGATGTATGAAGTACGCAATGTAATACATTGATCCTGACAAGGTTATGCATACAATGGTACCACAGGGAGCCGAAGAATGTCTAACATGTAAAAGGCAATAAAGTTTGTTAAAAAAAAAAAAAAAATTAGGAATAATGTGCTAGAAAGGAGAAGTTTTATTTTCTGTCTCCAATGGTATATCACTTAGGATATTACCTGATCACCACAGGTAATGGAACTCTTTGACATTAAGTATTTTACTAAAAGCCAGAATACTGACAATGCTTTTGTGGCTTTTGTTAAGTGGAACATTTTGGCGACAGCAATGTGTTAGATTGACCTACAGATGCTCTACAGATAGTGCTTGGGTCACTGGGACATTCTCGTTCAACGTGCCAAAGTTGTGACAGACCTGTTATGATGAATTTCAAGTCCTATTGGGTCTTTACATTAAAATGGATCTTTACAATAAAATGCATCTTGGAAAGGAAAACTGTGTACAAAATAAGGCTGGACCCTAAATTAGGGTTGCTTGAGCACTATGAATTTAGGGTCTATCCTTACTGAAAAGTGGTTAAAGAGCTTAACAGTTTGAGTAGAAAGTGTCAGCGCATGGTATCCTGTGATGTCGGCACAACTCATAGTTCTCCCTGGCAGCTCCTCTGTCTGGTGCCCAGATCGGAACAAAGTTTGTGTCTGATGATAGACAAGAGCCACTACATGCTCCACTACAATTCATTTGAGTCCAAATGTGACATTTTCACCTTCTCCCAATCAAAAGTTATCACTTATTAAATGCCCCAGCCCAATTTTATCTAATGGAAGACATATGCCTTACATTACTGGAAAATGAATTTAGGAGTTTTTCACTACTGTGACATGTAAAACTTAGAAAAAAACATGTCCAGCGTTTTAAATACAGCACACCTTGCCTTATGGGCAGCTTAGGGCTTCCCTTAGGGGTGACTTTCATGTATTAAAAAATAAAATCTAAGAACAAATCTGTCAGACTCTCTGCCTTTTCACACTTCAGTTCTCGCAACTGCAAATACTCCTTTAAACACTCTTTAGCCAAGGAGTGAGGGACTAGCTTCGCTACATTCAGGGTACCCCAGAAAGAGGAAGAGCCGACCTCATAAAGCATGGATTAATATATGCAACACAAGGGATCCTCTCGCCGCCTGGAGCCCGTAGGAGCACCTTCAGCATCATTCTAAATGACTCCAGCACATCTGTTGTCCAGCGTCTATGGCAATACATGATGGGTCGGAGCTTCACACCAAGGTTGATCGGGTAAATACCAATGTCCAAGAGTGGGCGAGACTCCTAAAAAACTATTTTCTGGCTCGGAGAGGCCATCGACCGTCAGATGACCCCGAAGGCCCGCACCATGCATAACTGAGCTTTTTGCTTTTAAGTTGTAAATCTCCACTGCTGGAGCAAGGGGACATGCCTGGACTTTCTTGCACATTTTAATCAAAGTACCTGATTCTTGCTGGAATTTCATTGATCGCTTACCAAGTACACAAATTTATGGACTTGATCCAAGGGCATACCTTGCACCAAGATAATCGCCAACCCTGCTATATGGGGGATAAATACCATAAATGTGTTCTTTTATATTAAGTTCAGTACACAAATGGGTTGTTAGAGACATTGGACAATGCACTGGGGATCCCCCTATGATCACCGGCCAGAAGATCTCTTCACTATTATTTGCCGACGATACCCTACTTCTCTAAATGCCTTATGGAGCTGCAGAACCTTTTGAACCGATTTTCAATTTCTTGGAGGGAATGTGGGTTGGAATAAATGTAACAAGACTGAATTCATGACATTCAACCCACTTAGGTCCTTTAAGGGTAAGATTAGTTTGGATGATATATATCTGGAGCATGTGAAATAATTTGATTATTTAGGGGTCAGGCTTACTAATACTCTTTCATAGTCCTTACAAATAATTAAGAGTCAGGCAACACTACAGCATGTGGGGTACACAATTGCTAAAATGCTGAGGAATTCGACCTTTAGACCCGTACTACCAATTATTGAAAACTATAGGGCAAAAGGAATTGCACCCGTCTTGTAAGGCGCTGAATTATGGGGTGAAAACAACATAGGTGACATTGAAATCCTTGAGAACAATTTTCTGAGAACTGTTCTTGCTCTGCCTCACAGAGGGCGCCCTTAACCCTTATTCATTTAAATCTTGGTCTGAAAAATGTATCCCAGGTAGCTGCATTTAGGCCTCTGGCTTTGTGGGTTAGATTATGGACCAATGATTCCCCTCTTTCTCTACGAGAATCAGCTGCTGAGATCCTTGCATCAGATCTGAAAGGACTAATACCCTGGTTTAAATATGTCAAGAAATGGTTATACAGTCTGCGGATTCCTGAACTATGGACTGATCCTGCAGCTATGTCGAAAAAGTCCTTTATTAGTTTAAAGATGATGTACTGGGACTATATTAACAACCAGTGGTTAGGTCTCTCCCATGTTAGTGAGCTAACAAGTTCATTTCTGGGCTTCAAAGAGTCTGATCGGCAAAGCCTTTCTTAATTGTATAGAACCACCGGAGGCAGGATCTCTATATTTGAAGTTCAGATACGACCTTCTTCCTCTGAATGAGACCCGGAGCAGATGGGTGGGAAGTATTAGTTCCCCAAATTGTCCCTTTTGTTCAGGTAAACCTGAATCCTTGGAGCATTTTTGTTTTTTATACCACCAGGAGAGTTTGGTTGTTCCTGATTTGTCATATCCTATCCGTGAGGCACTTAAAGGAGGCTGTCAGAATTTTAAAGTGCAATACTACATCTTGGTTAGTGTTCACTGTATCAAGATATTAGTTATATGCCTAGCGGATGAGAAGTAAAAATTATTTACCAGTATCAGGGACATAAGATAGCACTTGGATACGTATTTCATAACACTGATTTTTCCTTGGCACATAAAGAAATTAGAATCCATAGTGTATATTTTAGACATTGGGTTGTATTAAAAAAAGCACTTGCACTTGATAGAATTAGATTGCTACTGAAGCAGGTTGAACGGTTGATAATTTCCAGAAGTATATATATTTATTGTACCTCAGTGGCAGGACTTTTATAATTTCTCTGTTTTTCCTTTTGACAAGCTTGAACATCTCATACGCACTGTGATGATTATTAATTATTCTTATGCAACAAGATGTATGATGTGTGTTTTACTCTGCTTTTTAAAGTTTTAGTTGTTCTTATAGATGTCACTGCTTTTAAAGACTATACTCATTGTTTTTAATCAAAACCAAATAAAGATTTACTTACTTCATAAATTCAAGACCTGGGCGCTGCAGAAGCTTAAGAAGCGAACAACTATCGACTGCGGACCACACAGAGGAAAAGAAATTTGGAGCGTGCCGTTTGCGAAAAGCAGTGTAGAGATTTTATATGGGCCCAATTTAGGTGCATCATTGCCAGGGAAATGAAGAACCTTTACTGGGTGACTAATGTAAAGTGTGAACAGCGGTGGTTTTCCCACTCACCCCTGGTGGACACCAGTCTTAATCTTAAAGGGGGTCTGTGAGCTCGCCATTTTTACTATATCTAACACGGGCAGTATTGGAAGCATGCAGACTAATTAAAAGAGACAAAAGATTAGCAGACTCACCCATCTGCTACAAAATTTCCCACAATTTAGCTCTAGGGATTGAGTCAACAGCTGATCTCAAGTCAACAAAAACTACATATAAGTGGCCCTTGTCTAGCGTCACTGTTTTCCAATATATACTGCAGAAACATAAAATGTGGTCAACAGTGCTAATTTTATTCCTAAACCCCTCCTGCATGTCTGAAAGGATGGTATTCTCCTGAACCCACTCTTTCAGTTCCCCTAGAATAAGACTGGAAAATAATTTCTGGGATACAGCAATAAGACTGATGGGCCCGTAACTCCCAGGGTCATCTTTGCTGCCCTTTTTAAATATTGGAACAATCTTGGCAGTCTGCTGAGAACCCGGAATTGGCCACCTTCCAGGATGGAACGAAAAAGCAGATAAAGGTAGGAGGCCCAAATAAGAGGTTCAGATTGAAACAAGTCCCCAGAGATGGAAATGGGGCCAGGAGCTTTGTGAAGAGGAATCAACTTTATTGCCTCCAAGATATATTTAAATTGGAAAGTCAATTGGGTGACTACTCTTGCTGAGTGATTAAGTGCTTCTTCTGTAGCCCTACTTATGTGCTTCGGCTTAGCTGCATAAACCTTCTCAAAATGGTTTACCTAGGTCTTCGGTTGTAAATAATAATCAACTCGAGTAGCAGCATTGCGGCTGCCATAAGCCACTATGCCCCAGAATCATTTACTATCCCCCGCCCAAGCAAAAACTTCCAGGTCCTCCCACATCTTACATTCCCACGCGGAGATGGCCGCAACAGTGCATCTTTATAGATTTTCCGGTCCCTAGGGATGTCAATTGTATGCCCTGCTGTTGGCATATGTATAAGGATGGTTCTGGTCTTTCTGCCATCAAACCATGAGCAACCAGAATGAGGTTTGGCAGCCTCACTACTTACTTAAAAGACCTTGGAGACAGGCTAACAATCTTCACAAAATTAGGTACAGACACAGAATCAGGGGCATGCGATCCACTAGGAGTCACTAACTCAAAGATGTCAGCAACCTGGCCATAAATCAAAGCCAGAACATTTGAATCCTTGCAAACAGACTCCCATTTTAATGCCTGCTTATTATTTGAAAGGGCCAATTCATCCACAAGCTTGGAGGGGCCACCCTGATGGACTTGGGCCCCTTATGCGTCAAATTAAGAGCACTGTGATTTCTGCTGTGGCCTCGACCACCACCATATCTATGAGAGAGAGAGAGTCATAACTGTATAGCTAGAAACATATAGTCAATGCAACTCTTTTGCAGAAGACACTTGAAAGTATGGGCACCGCTACGATCGGAAAGGGACCTACCATTGTAAAAAATTCCTTATTTAATTAAAATATTTTATGGCCGATATGGCACTCGTGATGATTGTCTAACCTTTAAGAAAACAGTGGCACCCTCCTGAATGATGATTGCCACAGTAGTGAGGTTTAAAAAATATGTACATGAAGGGAGCATGAGAATTATGGTGAACACAGAAAGCAATGGTTGACAACGTCTACCAAAGAAATAACCAAACACAAGGTATACATGTAAGGTAATGTTAACAAAAACAGGCTGTACAGTCAATCCACATTCCACTAAAAGACAGAAATAAATCACCAACATTTGCACAAAAGATGGCTGAGGAGGGCATTTTGGTAATTCTCATGCAAATAAGCCCACATTTATATTTTTGTGATCACTAAACATATTTTTTAAAAATCTTGTATTCCTGATCAACTCTTTTGCCTCTTAATCTACACTTTAGAGTAACGTTATTTGAATGTGTGCAAATTTCTAATTGAGAGACAGAAGACTACTCCCAACACAAAAATACGTCTTGGGGCAAGAAAAATTGTTTTAAGAATTTTTTTACCGCTTTACAAAAATACACACAGTTATACCCTTAGGCATTTTTATAAAGAAAAGTGATTGCTTACTAGGATTTTCTAACTAAGCTATCATACCTATCAAACACAACAAGATAAGAACATTGGGAATTCCTAACGATTTTGTAATTATAACATCTGGCTATGATTGTTGTGGTTACCACCAACCCCCCAGACACCCACCAAGGTGTGCTAATAACTGCTTTGGCTTCTACCACAATTTGATTGTACGGCAATCTGGATGTGTACTACTGACTGAAAGTTTAACATAACATAAAAGAGTACTGTTCATACCATAAAAATGCCACCCTGCCAGTGAGGTTAAGACATAAGCTTGAGTCTTGGTTAAACAATGTATTTCAGCTCCTCCTTCGACCTGCAGGTACAGGCACTGAGGCATGCCCTTATCTCATGAACATCTAAAGCTAACTCCAGAAGCACTCCAATAAACATTCATGGTGAATAATTAACGTGCTGTGTTTTGACTACAGCCTGTCCAGGTCTGGCCTGGGCTGAGACTCTGCCAAGCGGGCAATAGTTTTGTTCATCGACTCCACATTCCTCTGAGCCCTGTGCTGAAGCCCTCAACACTTCGGAATGTAGCTCTATCCATCCGAGCATTTACTGCCAGTCACAGCCTTACAGGAAAAGTGCAAACAGAACAAAACGAAATGAATATTAAATTAAAAAACTAGCAAAGACTGAAAATCAGTGCACAGATAAAATATATATAACCTGACAACTTTATTCCTATTATCAAAATATGTGGCTAGTTTTCACAGGGCTGGTGCTACATTAATGTCACTGAATGGAGTTACAATGTGGTGTCACTGCTGACTGCAACTAGATATTGATAGATCGCAAAGGGGCATTTAAAGTTGCCTTGCTGCTTAAATGATAGGAGCAAACAGACAGCAAAATCCTCAGTACGCCCATATGTACAAAATGAGATATAGCAGATAGGCAAGTGTAAGGAAAACGGTAAACAAATTTAATAACCTATGGGGATATGAAATATTAAATCAGGGTAAACCAAGGTCGCCCAATGCAAGATGATTGCAATATTTTTTTAAAATTCACTCAAGAATAGGGTGTATACAAAGACTCTAAATGGAATTTATTTACATAATCAGTAGTTATCCTGACAAACTGGCATGGATCTGGGCAACCTGGGCATACACTGGTTGCCCCGGGTTTCTCTTGCTACAGCTTCCGATAGGAAGACAAGAACAGATCAAGGCTAGACCGAGAACCCTAGACCACGATCATGTGATGATCGAAAGAGAGACCAGCTGTGTATAATATGATAATGATCTTCATCTGGCTCTATTTAGGCAGAAGCGAAAAGAACAGATGATGGACGGAATGCTGAACAATGCAAACATTCCCCTCCAGTCAACAGACCTGGGTTTAATCCATAATCCAAGTTTGGACCCAGCTATATAAACAATGCAAACATTCCCCTCCAGTCAACAGACCTGGGTTTAATCCATAATCCAAGTTTGGACCCAGCTATATAAACAATGCAAACATTCACCTCCAGTCAACAGACCTGGGTTTAATCCATAATCCAAGTTTGGACCCAGCTATATAAACAATGCAAACATTCACCTCCAGTCAACAGACCTGGGTTTAATCCATAATCCAAGTTTGGACCCAGCTACATAAACAATGCAAACATTCACCTCCAGTCAGCAGACCTGGGTTTAATCCATAATCCAAGTTTGGACCCAGCTATATACAAAGCAGTCTTGACCCTGCTCCTCATGGGAACAGTCCAGCCCCAACTGCCAGGCCAGGTCCTCCCTGGACCGGAAACAAGAAGAGACACAAGCATCTTATAGTACTTAAGTCTTTAGAGGACTGTAGGTAAAGGTATTAGGGACACAGACAATCACAAGCAGCACTGTCTTCATGGTAATAACATTTGTAGGTATAGGAAGGGAATATGCACACAGGACAACAGAACAGTTCATCACCAGCATCCACGAGCTATGTCCGGCCAAAATTACCATTATGTCGGTGAAATCTTGCGTAATTAAGCAAATTTCATATTATGCGAAATTCCCCAAATTACACCATGCGGTAAAATTTTAGAGCGGGAGCACAGGAACAACATGAACAACTAGAATGCGAGCAGCTGTTGTTCACAGCACTTGTGTGGCACTATTTTTCTTTTTTTGCACAAAATGTGAGTTTTGCATCTCACATAATTTATATATAATTTTGAGGCAGGCTGTGGGGCCACTTTCAAAGAGAACATAGTTGCGTGTAAAATGGTATGTCGTAAGAGACAACCAAGAGACATCCAAGGAGAATAAGTAGGAACTGACAAATGTTGAACATTGTCTTGGTAAACATTTCACCCTATAGACAACCGCCAAAATACCATGCGGATGAAATGCATGTTTTGCATATACATGTTAAGAATATATGCTTATCACCCAATACATGCAGGATTTTGGTCCTTGGGCCAGAAATCTGAAACATGATAGAAATGAGCCCTTTCTGTAAGTGCACAGCATGAGCTTCTACTGGTGATCTCTAGGAGATGTCAGTCATGCCTTGATTAGTCACTCCTGCAGACATATTTTGTTGACATTATGTTTGTAACTGACTAATGTTCTAGGAAATTAGGCAGCAAAAACCGATATCTATCTTCGGTTTTATCAGCAAACTTTCCCTGAGCAAATTATGTGTTGTTAAAATGTTTGAGATCACTTGTTTTTTTAAATTGGGTTTGTTGTCGGTGTGAGCAAGGACCAGTGAAATGCAGCTGACAACAGGTATCCTTCACCAGTGTAAACATGGGAGCGGGGAAACAGCCACTAGGAGTGGGAGACATCCTCTTGACGAGGCAAACATTCAACAACAGAGCAGGGCTGCCCGCCTCTCAAGCTCTGTTTGATCTACCTGTGCGGGCAGCACTCATTTTCTTGAGTAATTTTCTTTTTGTTTGATGTAGGAATTGCTTTTGGGCTGCAATACTCTTCTTTGAGAAAGGCGGGGTTTGAAACACGCTGTCCAGCGAGTATAGCTCATCTCTTGATAAATGTGTGGAGTTGTTGGATTCAGTTGAAAAAATAAGTTCCAGGATGAAGATACCGTTCAGTAAATCAGATCACCCCTTTTCTCCAATTCCTAATTTTCCAATGACACTTTTCTGAGGGGTCTGGTTAGAAAGATTAGCATCCGTTTGCTTTTCCTCCGTGAAATGGGGTGGCTCGCTTGGCAACCCCTCTGTTACACTACATTCATGGATATCCACAGGTGACATCAAAATCTCAACAGCGAAATTGTCGTACGACAGATAGGCGTAACTTGGGTTAAAAACACCCATTAACCTCATACACATCTCATAATTATCTCAGGGGTTGAGCGCAAGCTTACTGGAGACACATTTAATCGCCTTATATATGAAGCACGCAGAGTGAAGCAGAGATCTCAGAAACAGGAAGGACTAAAGCATGCCTCTACCATAGTGGTGAGAAGATGAAAGAGATAGGTCAACTAAAAGACACCTACCTACTGATCCCGCAGTAATTATGTGGTGTCAAACGAGTCTCAAGAAACGATAAGTTTAAAATAAACCACCAGGTGTTCAAAAATTCAAATAAGAAAGGGAAGCCAAACAAGGGAGACAGTCGGAAACTAAAGAACCGGCCTACCAGCCCTTTCACTGAAACACACAAAGTTTAGGGCGGATAAGCAGGCGTGATCAAGAGGATAGCGATAAATCACAGGGCAATGCAGGCAGTCAGTGACCCATTACCCGATACTATATGCTGTCTTGGCAGACACCGAATGTGAATGACTGCTGAACAGACGAATGGCTGAATAGGGATAACCCAAAGCCTTTACATGCACATGCAGATATATGTATTTTGTTAATTCACTTTTTAAGCTGTCACATCAGAATCAGAGGATGTGGGGCAAAGTCAGAGCGGCCGACTTTATAGTTGGGGAACCAGGTTCAAGCATCCTGTGATTCTGGGCCAATTACTTGATCTCCCCAAAAAAGAATGTGTCCCCTGTAATGCTACTGGTGCTTAAGTAAAGCGCTCTGATGCCTTCGGGTCGAGTTTGCGCGATATAACACTGCAAAAAAAACCTGGAAAATAATGTAATGTACACTTCGCTTAATACTGTGATACCAATATAAGTATGTAGAAAATTACAGTTGGGATCATAATATACAGCCCCTGCTGAGAGGGCCTAGCAAGGATTCTCATAGTGCAGAATTTCTATGCGTATATATGTCACAAATTGTAACTAACGCCAACACTCTTGCCTATCACAGTAATCTGTGGCCCTGCATATATGTAAATACCCGTGTATGACATACAATCAGAAGAGGCCAATGCTTGGGAAGTATGAATGAAATTTCACTAATTTTGATTCTATTCCAAGGCAGCCATGACCACCATTATTTGAAAAGAGATCAATGAAAACTTGACTCCTTGAAAGAGATTCCCTCTTAGCCTTCTGCAAATGGGTAGATTTTCTCTCTGTTACTGGTCGCTTTTATCTTGTGCAATTGCTCACATGGAACTAGCAATTAACTTTTCTTTTGACACTGCGTCTTGGACTGGTCCATGCCAAACAAGCCTTGTAATGGTATAGTAATTATGTGCAAGTAATGCTTGCTAGAGCCAAGATAACTGAGAAACTGTGAGAAAGAGGATTATTAGTTGGGGTCGCTGGTAGTCCACAGCAAGTAATAATGTCACTATTCTAAATTAAACCGGAGCTCAACCCCCGGTAGGTATGGTAGAGAGCAGACAGGCGTAACATGAGAAAATGTGTGAAGCATGTAGAAGTACCAAGTAAGTTAAAGAGTTGAAAACGCAAAACAACCCTGCACAGTCCTAGGGGAGAACCAGGCTTGCCACAGTGAAAAACTACTTTGGAGGTTTTTCACTGCCAGAACATGTAAAACATAAAATATACATGTGCTACTGATATAGCGCGATTGTGCTCTTTCATTTGTAGAGGTGCATCATAATCACAAATAGTTTGCACCTGCATTTATTCTTTGTCGTGTTAACATTTGGTCCTTAGAATGTGAAATTTAATAACATGCAAAGGTGAAAGGATAGAAATATTTCGTAAAATGTGAAGAAATTTACATAGCAGTTGTGATATAACTGACTAATGAAGTTCATTTATTGAAATGTAATGCATTGATTTAAACGTGCCCTATACTGATGTCTGTATATATGCATGTTTAGCTGAACCTTTAACATGCTGAACAAGTGTAGGTTGCTTACAATTATTCATGTATTTGTTATGTTCACATAACGTGTTGATTTAGAAATGCTTAGTAAAATGGCCATTCATATGTGGTTTCACAAGGCCTATGCGTTATTTCCTTATGTTGGCCGTTGTCTGTAGGCCTAAAATGCATTTTCCCTGGATATCATAGTAGGGTTTTTTTCGTAATGTTCATGTGCATATTGAATCTTTTTCTTTCTCACGTTTCTGTTGCAGGTGGAGAAATTCATCTTTGTTAGCTAGAATAACGCTTTTGTTTTAGGAGTTAGGCTCAGGGAGTAGAGGATACATTTGTACAAGGAGTGCTGATAATGTGGGATGGTGTTCTTTACATTATTTCAATTTTCTTTTGTTTTTTTTGCAGTGTTATATCGCGCGAACTCGACCCGAAGGCATCAGAGCGCTTTACTTAAGCACCAGTAGCCTTACAGGTAACACATTCGTATTTGGGGAGATCAAGTAATTGGCCCAGAATCACAGGATGCTTGAACCTGGTTCTCCAGCTATAAGGTAGGCCACTCTGACCTACCCCACATCCTCTGATTCTGCTGTGACAGCTTAAAAAGTGAATTAACAAAATACATATATGTGCATGTGCATGTAAAGGCTTTGGGTTATCCCTCTTCAGCCATTAGTCTGTTCAGGAGTCATTCACATTCGGTGCCTGCCAAGACAGCACATAGTATGGGGTAATGGGTCACTGAATGCCTGCATTGCCCTGTGATTTATCGCTATCCTCTTGATCGTGCCTGTTTATCCGCCCTACATTTGTAGAAGGAGTGCTGATAATGTGGGATGGTGTTCTTTCTCACTGGAAAAGGCCTGGGAACCAGGTTCATTGAGCTGGGAGTATCGAAACTAAATGGAAAACCGCCTACGAGGAGGTGTCCAGTGGGAAGAGGTGATCGGATAATGTGAAATGGGCGTGTTTTATGATTTTGGTGTTGGGATGAGGAACAGTGCCCCAGGGGTTGGGTTAGGAGAGGAGATCAATGGAGAGAGAAGGAGCATCTGAGAACGAGCTCTGTAGCTTTGTCAACATGAGTGCACTTCTTACGAAGTCTTCACGTGCAGACACCGTTTCCTAACTTGCCTGGGGAATGCTAAGTAGGGATGTCACGTTAGTAGTAGTGTAGGGACAGACTAATGCTTTTTACCCACGAACCTCAAATTAAGTCTAATCCTGATGTGGGGGCACTCATTGCCAGTGTTCAAAATTTGGAATTTGTCGTTCTTTTCATGATTCAAAGACTTAACATTGCAGGCAGGTTCACCTTTGTATTAGTTCCGATGTATTTCTACAACCTCGTTTTGAGGTGCCTGTATGTCTAGTTATTTTTGGCTTTGTAATAAACCCACTAACCTAGAACCTGGAGTCTGTTATTCTTTGGAGTCATGTGAGCTATTTCACCCCTCTACACTTCCAAGCAGGAACAAACGGTCCATAGACCGAAGGTTCCAGAGTACATTGACAAAAGGGAACCCGGCCGCTTCACTACCTTTTAAATAATAAATCACGACAAGCTTGATGAACCTATTGACAGAACTAAAGTTCCTGTTCCTAACTCTGTGTCCCCATGTTACTAGATTTTGGGTAAAAAAAACATTTTGGATGAGGTGGTCTCACACACGTAATGTGGCAGGCTTCCTCATTGGCCACCTCATCCTACCCTGGTAAGATGGTACTAATAGGGTGGACTCGACCCCAATTAATGGGGGAGTTCTTAAGATATATTCTTTTCCTGGATAATACCAGAATCCAGTTTATATTAAAATACCTAAAGGTATACCACAGGTATATCCTTTATTATGTGGTACCTCAGCTATAATTAAAATGAGAATAAACAAATTACTGGATGTTTAGGATTAGGAGTACCATGGGCCCTTCATCCTTTCAAAGTGCTGACATATTCCTCCCCAATCCAAGAGCCTGATAACTTGTCAAGGGCAAAAAG
This sequence comes from Triturus cristatus, assembly GCF_964204655.1. Taxonomy (NCBI): domain Eukaryota; kingdom Metazoa; phylum Chordata; class Amphibia; order Caudata; family Salamandridae; genus Triturus; species Triturus cristatus. The sequence continues at coordinate 236,476,225 of NC_140581.1, forward strand.
GATCCCTTACCCTAAACAAAAACAAAAAATATATATATATATATATATTCACTGAAAAAAAACATAGGTTTCAGAGACGGTATAGTTTGAAATTAGCATTTAAAAAACCTTAGAAATTCACAGAAAAAACCATAGGTTTCAGGGGTGTTATAGTTAGCTGCCCACTTCACTCATACAAAACCATAGAAATTCCTCCGTTATAGTTAGTTCTGCTAACTATAACTCACGCGCCCGCAATGCACTGCTGATGATGCCACATATTGCATCATTCATGACATGGTCAGTGACATCACTGATGACATCACTGATAACACCCCTGAAACCTATGTTTTTTTCTGTGAATTTCTAAGGTTTTTTAAATGCTAATTTCTAACTATAACGTCTCTGAAACCTATGTTTTTTTTCAGTGAATTTCAAAGGTTTTTTAAATGCTAACTTTCAAGTGTGATATGGCCACCAGAGACAAACGAGCTCAAATGTAACACAAATATCACCGAGATGTAGCCCAAGTATAGCCCAATGACGGAATGTCCCAGAGTGTTTTAAAGAACAACTAGAGCGCTAACAGTCTTACTCTTGACAAAAGTATGGCACACCTGATGCCATCTTGATTGGAATAAAGTGGTAACACTTATAACATTTAATTTGCAAAGGAACAAAATGAGGGGGTTCATTTTGCCATAGAAATTATGATTAGTGCTGCAGAAAGAAAGATTAGGGCACATTTTGACTTCTCAAATCCTCTTCCATTTCATTAAAATTCTGACATGCAGACTGAAACATGCACTTTGAATACCAGCAGCAGACTTCCCTGGTGAGCAGTAGCTTTACTACAGTGATCTAATGAGCAACTAGAGTGCTACCATTCAGAATTTATGGAAAATGTGTGACACATCTGAATGCCTTCTTGATGGAATCAAAGTAAACAAGCATTGAAAATGCAATAGGTCTCGCCCTCGTTTAAGTTAAAGCAATTCTGTTTGTAATTAGGTGGCTTTTTAGCTTTGCTTGTATTAGAGTTTTTCAAACTTTCATGTACATACCATGCATATGAATGCATATATGTATATGTTTGAATGCATTTATATTTATATAGATATGCAGATTATATGTTTATGTTTATATATGTATATATATATTCACTGAAAAAACCATAGGTTGCAGGGGCATTATAGTTAGTAATTAGCATTTAAAAAACCTTAGAAATTCACTGAAAAAACCATAGGTTTCAGGGGCGTTATAGTTAGCTGGACTTTTCACTCGTACAAAACCATTGAAATTCCCCAGTTATAGTTAGTTCAGCTAACTATAACTCGCGCGCCCGCAATGCACTGCTGATGACGTCACATATTACATCACTCATGACATAGTCAGTGACATCACTCATGACATCACTGATGGTTACCAATGTGTATTCTTTTTTTTCTACTCAGGATTTCATTTACAACTATTATGCGTGCTTTTTACTTCCAAGGAATGTATACAATGTTACAAATGAGGAGTAGAGTACATCTAATTATATAGTTTGTTTAGAATTCGTATATTTAGCTCTGTACAGTCCAGGTATTCTTTACACTGTCTGAAAATTCGTTATTCCATTTTTTAGCCCTTTACTGGCATTTTATCACTATTTTTCTAAGCATTTCAATTTTAATGTTATTGAACCTAGACAGTTGTTAATACATTTGGTAATGCAAAGTCATTATGTCAAGTAACTAAATTCCCATTTTGCATAAGAGAGAGAGGGAGCAAGACCACTAGCATTATATAGAAGTATGATACTAGTGGCATAATAGGCATCATACTAGTTAAAACAAGTTTTTGTTTTGAAAATTGATTGTAACTTTACAAAATGAAAAAAAGGTATATAGATAAATATCTAATGTCCCTCCAACATTACCAATGTGTTTACCCAACTACTGATTTGTTCTTTTAGTTCCCTTTCTGGGGGCTGGGGGGAGAGAATGCTAGAAATTAAAATTCTCAAAAACTGACCACTATCCTTCCATTAAATGTTCAGTTGCTGATTTCTAAATCTTTAAGCGACTCCCTAGTTGTCATTAAAGTGGGAAGAAGAACACCAAAGTAAAAGTTGTTTGATCCTTTCTGTGTCATAAGCCTTAGCATAAGTTAAGGCTGTGATCTATCTGGCTGAAACTTCAGCTCCAATTACATAGTCGAATTGCCACTTGTCTTGATTACAGAAAATATGCCTTAATCCACAGTAAAGTCCACAATCACAGACAGGGTTGGATTTGCCTCTAAGTAAAGGAAATAATTGTAATGTTCTCATCTTAAAGTTAGAAATAACTTGAAAAGGGGGCACTGAATGTCTTTCTTAGAACTATAGGAAGAAGAGTCGCCTATGACACACATCAAAATCAGTGATTCCTTTTTGCTGACTTTCAATATCAGTTTTTAGGTCTCGCCTAGACAGCACTTGTGCTGTCTCTTTGGGTCATGCTGTGTTCAGGTATGGGCTTGAAGCTCCGCCCAGCGAAATGTTCGCCTTTGATTTATTTGTTAATAGGCTTAATAATCTCTCCTTAGTACCTTCCTCTCTTCTGTTGTTACCTTCCATGAGGACTGGCCCTTTTACATGTGTGGTTACTCAGTTTGTTAAATTTACTGGTAGTGGGCACTATTTTGTGACTTAATGTCTTATTTGATATTGCTGTAGCAGGCATGGCACGCTGTTCCTTTTTAGCAACCCCTTTCCTGCAACTCGTTCCTTTTAAAGTGCATTTCAACGCTGCAGAGGAGATTTATTTTATTGTGGTTTTATTTGTATTTCTTTCTGTTTAAATTGTATTAACACGATGTAGAGGTAAATGTATTATATTTTGACATCTCTTTCCATTCTATTTGAATGCAAAAGATTTTTTTTTTGCTTTATGTGTGTTAATTTTTTATTATTTACGACAGCCTCGGACAGAGCAGTCGAACACATGCTTTACTTTTAACCTCACACACGCTGCTTTCAGCATCGTTCTAACTACATCAAGGTCGTTTTCTAGAAGATAGACCTTACACACAAGGCTTCGTTATGAAAACATTTAGACTGATTTCTACCGCATAGACACCATGTTGCGCGGAACGTCTTTTTTTATTCTACTGTTTTCCTTTTATATGTTATATTGTACAAGGCATTCTGGAGCGTGTGGAAGGGGCATGGGCATATGAGCCACAGCATGAAAAGTGTCTACTTGGTAGCAATTCTACTCGCATATAAAGAAGAGACTTACCCGCTCTTGAGAATTAATATACTACGGCATCTCTGTATTTAGCTCATTCTAAGAGGGAGTCTGCAGTGAGGTACCCAAGTGAAAGCCTTCCCTCATGGTTAGACAATGATGTATTCTGCATCGGCAAAGATGAAGTTCTTGTTTATCATTACATTGGAGAACCAAATGTGCTACTTGTATGTTACTGTGTAACCACAGCTGGAGACCTAGGCATTGCTGGTATGAGCATGCAAACACCATCCAACAGTGAGAAGATAGGAGAAACAGTCATTTCATTTCATATTTAGTGTACAATCTCACTACATAAACAACACAGGACAACAGGCACTTTTTTTTCGTTAAAATAATAACTCCACTGCCAAAACAACAACAAAATAAGTAAAAAGCATAATAATTTACAAGGCCAATAGATCTAACTTTCCCAAATGTGAGACCTATTGCATTGCAAATTCTTGCTCAATTTTGATACCTACATTTGATTTCTGTAAAACGACTCTTTTTGTAAGGTAACCCTAATTTTTGGGGACTGGTGCTGACGTTTTTTGACTGGTAACTAGGCCCCAGTGCACGTGCTCTGTAAAGCATGTCAAAATTGTCTACACTCCTCATTGGCATATTTTACTCATCTATAGGTCAGTAGTATATGGTACAAAAGTGTAACCAGGGCCTGTAAGTTAAATGTCACTAATAGACTGCAAAAGACACACAATTGATGGACGGAATGCCCCCAGTCAAGAGATCATGGTAAAATCCATCATTCTTTTGCTCACCATGCCACCCCAGGTTAGACCTGGCCATTTGCAAATCAGTCTTGGCGCTGTTGGGCGCAGGGGCAAGACTGATTTGGATATGGCTGGGTCCAAACTCGAATAGCATGGTGAGCAAAAAAACGATGGATTTAGGCCCAGATCTCTGTACTGGGGTGAATGTATGACATTGTTCTGCATTCTGTCCATCAATTGTTCTTTTTGCACTAATAGACTGCAGCACATATTGTGCCAAACGTGAAGCATGTCTCCAGGCTTGTCTCTGCAAACTTGACGTGCAGTTTTAAAATTGTCAATTTGACTTTGCAAAATAAACGTGTGACATGGTATTTAAAAGGCAGTCATATCACATCACATTGAAAGAAAGGGAGGATTTAGACACCGCATCATAAATCATAACGAGTGTGGTGATTCTATTGACAGAAAAGGTAATTCTTATTCCTAACTCCTTGTCCCCAGGTTACTCTCCTCTGACTCTGACAGACCTTTCGCGAACAACAGGACAAGAAACACAAGGAACTACAGACAGGGACCACAAGCCCAGGATCCCCACAACCTAGGACGCATGGGAACCAACAATGGGGGTGGCCTCAACCTTGTGGATTCATGCCTTGTACCCCTCCACAGGGATAACCAAGGCAACACCCCTACTCTCTTTTTTAGATAGAGGCCAAGGAAGATGAAGAAAATATTGCAGGATCTCATGGAATTGAACAGAGGCAGAACAGGGCGGGGAAAAAACTAAAGGGCCCCAACCAGGGACGTACAAATAATGATACGATCAAATGATGATATCATCAACCTCAGTGAAAAAGTCTTAACTGAAACTGAAGGAGGACTGATCCACAAAGATTTGGGATTTGTTCCTACCCCGAATGATGACCCTTTTAAAATATGAGATGAATGACGTACGAGAATAAGGCTGAAAGTTTTCTTTGAAAACAAGGAAATTACAGAAGAAGATGAGAGAGAAATAAACACAGGTCTACACAACGGATCCACTTTCTTGTCACCCTTACACTAGTTACCTCCTGAGGTAGCCACTTTAGAGCAAGCAGTAAATCGGGGTGTGGACAATCTAAAAAAAAAACAGACCACACATATTTGAAAGATAACAAAAAAGAGAGAGATGCTATGACGGAACTGGAGAAAGATCAGTCTGTAATAAATAAACCAGCAGGCAAGGGCGGGGCTCTGGTCATATTACCCAGACAATTCTACCACAATGAATATCTCAGGCTAAGGAACAATCAAAGGTGCTACAAACGACTAAGGCAGGACCCTACTAAAGACATGATAGAAAAGATCACATTTCTAGCAGTAGCAAAAAAGGAAAAGGGGTGGATCATGACAAAGGAAGAAAGAAAGATCCATGACCACCCTATTTTTACATACGTCTCAAGATCCACAAAATAAACATCCTCTCCAAGACTGTCCTATTGTTCCAGGGCTAGGGTTCTCATTAGAGCCACTATCACATTTTGTGATGTCCTCCTATGCCTTCTAATAAGAGAAATTACCTCACACTTAAAAGACAGAAAAGATGTCCTGAATCTACTAAAAGAGAAGGAATTTGATAGAGTCACTACATACGAACATCCCTCATAAGCCTACCCTTTAGGTAGTTGAGAATCTACTAAGGACATAATGTTGGGAATACATGACACTCCCACAGTTCATATTAGAATGCTTACATTTGGTACTAATGCAAAAGAAATCCAAAAGGGACAGGTCTTCCAACAGGTACATGGAACTTTCAGGGATAGCACATATGCACTGAGCCTGGCATGTCTCTATGTGCATAATTTTGAATCAGAGTTCATCTTTCATGATTCCAACCCCTACAAGCGATGATCATTATGCGTGTAGAGAAAGGAACATGAGATATCTATTGAGGAATATTTAAGCTTTTTTCTTTCACCTTTTTAAGAAATAGTTTGGGCTATACCAGGGACGTACCCAATAGTTATCTAAATTATCAGGAGAATCATCTTGGTATTATAAAAAAATATATCCCTCTACACACCAGGATAAGGATAAACAACTTTAAACTAATCTACCCCTCTGTTGGTGATAAAACTGAGATTTAATCTTTCGAACGAACTGCCAGGCAACCTTGAAACTATGCTGGCATGCTTAATGTATAGATTTCCCCATTGGTGATAACACTGAGGGCAAGCACGATAAATGGACTTGGGAACTACCTCTCTTTCCTATGACTACCTGCGACTCACGTGATGGAAACTAGACTAATCAAGCACTAGCTGAGCCCTCGGACTTGGGAACTACCTTTCCCATGACTACCATGACCCACACGAAATACACTTAGACCAATCATTCTACTGCAGGGCCTTCAGCGAATGGGGGCATGCACATTCAAATAAACAAAAAAGGAAATGTACTGTAATGTGTCACAAATTAATACCTATGATATGCTTTTGAAAAAAACAGTGATTTATGATCCAGCATGTCAATGGAGAGAGAACATCAAACTGTGGCGTCACTACACCGATAATGTGCTTCTTATATGGAAAGGCGACGAACCATCTGTGACCCTTTTCCTTGGCTTGTTGAACCACAGAAACCCCTTACTCCATTTTATATCGACCGTCACGGAGACAGGTTTACCTTTCCTGGACCTAATGATTGAACCTAAGGGGGTGAAACTTCATACAAGAATTTATCATAAACCCACGGATAAGAATGCCCTACTCTCCTTTGAGACTTTCCACCCCAAATTTAACCGGGAGAATTTGCCAGTAGACCAATTTTTCCATCTGAGACGGAATGCACAGAGAAATCCAGTTTTAAAGAGGAAGCGACCCTTCTCTCCAGAAAATCATCTCATAGGGGTTATCCGGAACGTACCATCAAGAAAGCCAGGAAAAGAGCCACAAATGCCAACAGGGAAAATCTTTTGGAGATATACCAGGCCTAGCATTGACAAACCAGTGCGTGTCACTACATTTAATACGGCATTGCACCAAATCAGAAGATACTGAAACACTGGAGAATACTCAACTCCAACGGATTGAACATTGATAAACCCTTATTTTCCTACAAACGGAGCGCCAACCTAAAAGATATGTTAGTGCATGCCAGACCAGGCCTCTCACTAACAATACAAAATCTATTGATGTGGGACTTACCTACCCCTGGGAGCAGAGGTCACAGACAAATTGTAACTCGGAAGGTGTTATTTACCTCATTACGTGCCCGTGTCGCATGGGGTATGTTGGCATGACTAACCGCAAAGTGAAGACACGCATCATGGGACACCGCAGCATTATAAGGTGTATGAGGGGCAACACTAAACTGACTGCACACTTTTTGGAGAAGCGATCACACTACTGAATAGTTAACATTGACTATAATAAAGAAACCCAGGTTCAACACCTCTACAGGGGACAAAATCAGAGCCCTTCGTCTGAGGGAACAAAAATGAGTGTACCGCCTGCAGAGTCACGAAGTGGGACTCAATGACGACATCCCATGACACGCCTTGAATCGTTAAATATATCACCTATGATCAAAGAAACAGTAGTAGACTGGGCTTTTATCAATCTGTCACAGCACTCTGTCCCTCTCTATAAGGATCCATCAATATAGTGTGTTTGAAGGGGTATGTGCGACATGTTAAACACAGTGAATCAGTATACCTGATACTTTACATTGATTGTCACATGCACTCTGCTCCTCTTCTAAGGGATTATTTTATATTATGGTGCAATAAGGGGTTTGTGTAATGTGTTTTACAGTGACACATCCACTTGTCTCTGCCTTCCCCCCTCTTCTGTGAATGACTTCCATTGGTCATCATAACACACACATCGTATTGCGATCACCCCCTCGCTCTAATGGGTGTCGAGCCATTTTTTTGTCTAGTGGACAAGATATGCTGCACATTTAAGGATATTATTACCAAATATGTATCCCATATGTATCCCAGAGGTATGTCGGATTAATAACCATTCCCCATAGAAATTGCGGAACTTGCACGCCCCTATAGAAAGTATCACTGACTCACTTATTAATATTACCGATGTTTGGGGTGGCAATGAGTGTCCTGCCAGCGGGTCATCCTACTTAAGTGGACATACAGATCTATCTCAAATGGACTCTGGGGCCAGGCTACACTTTGACGGTGACCGGCATCATAATATCGGGGCGTCTTGAACATGTCACGTCACTGCAGCAAATGACGCGGGATGACACGCCTTCTTTGACATCAATCACGTCATCGACGCAGGTCATCTGATCGTAACGGATTGCTTCCGAAACACTGGGATAAAAACACCTTACGCGAGCATCGTCAGCGGAGCACCAGCCTTGAAGTAGTAAGGAGTAGGGGGATAATCGGAGGGGGCATGTAGCAGCCCACACTTTTTAATGCACGGGCCGCCTTACTGGGGGACCGTAGTTTAACTGATGCAGCATAGCACACCAATGTGTGGTGGGGGAAGTGTGGGCACAGTTGAGTGGCATTTGGCACAGCACAGCAGACCAGTATATAATGATATGTCTGCTAAACTGTGTTTTTTCATCTTACACCGGGTAACGGTAGGTTTAGCCAAACACATCGTTAAGCTTCATACGGCTGACCAAAGCCCATAAGCACAAAACTATCTGATACAACTAGCTACCAATAACATCATAGCGACTTTGAACACCTCCAGCCAATTTTCCACATTAGCTCAGGGCATACTCAAAAATAAATGGTTGAGCGCTGTGGCCGCTTGTTTAAAATATTTACAGAATGATCTCTCATGTGATTTTATGTTTTTATCTCTTCCTCACAAAGAGTGTGACTATAGGGGGTCTCCCCTTGCCCGCCGCCAGTTCTAATCCAAAATAGGGGTAAACTCGGTGAGTAGATACACAGTGGACCCCCGCTGGGTAGCGGAGTTGATTGTTTGAACGATACCCTGATGTTTGCACATGCTGGAGATAATTTTTAATTGTTGATATAACCATCTACCTTTCAGGTATCTTTTTACCTCCTCTTTTGGCACACACGATAATAGGAGGGACATGCACCATAGTTCTTCCGCATGGTATGAATGACACCCCGGGATGTACTGATGTATATACGATATTTTCAACATAAAGTTGTTTATACTTGGAAGAGAATACTACTCCTAACTGGGTGTTTCCTTCTCTTCCTTCCCTCAATCTACCGATATCCTCTGTTTTTTCTTTCTAGTATTACTACAACTTGCTAGAGGAAATTCCTCAACACAGAAGGAACTAGTTTTAAGGTACCCTTTTATCTCAATTGGAGGAGAGAGCACGAGCACAGTCCTGAGGAAGGCCGGTGTGACCCTACACATGGAGCATACACTAACGGCCGAAACATGTTGACCACCTGGCAGTAAAGGAGGGGTGCTAGGAGCACATAGTATCTCCCAATCACATCCACCCTTTACATTTTTAATCCTGGCCGGAAGGTCCAGGAATAAAGTCTTAGGCGCAGCGACACTTCCGAGCTAGTTTTAACTCGCACTACACTGCACTTTCACTACCGTTGTTCCCAGCCACTGTAAAATTACTTTGTTACTTTTTGTGTTGTATTGTCTTCCCCCTCCCTATTGCTCCACCCCATGTGTGGCTACGCCAGGGTGTTTTGTAAGCAGCCCTATGATGAAGCATGTCACACATTTGTGTTAGTGAGGGCAGTATTAGCACATACAGCATGTGTCATCACACAATATAAATATATTTTATCACTCCCTACACCTTTTAGTGTACTAAGTATTGACAGGGTGTTCGTGGTAGGTGAGTCGTACCCTCGCCCCTTCTTTTGTGTGCACTAATGTTTTTATCGTACACACAATCATCACAAAAATATATTACACTGGCATAGACAAATATGTACATCACTTTAACCTTTTCAATGCCCATGACGAGATAGTCTCGTCATGGAGCACGGTTGCACTGTGCCCATGACGAGAATATCTCGTCATGGACCCCGCCCGCTAATGAAAGGCCCGGCACAGGAGGGGGAAAGGGCGGGGCACTGAAGGGGTTAAGAAAGGCTTTTTCATAGCCAAATTTATGCTCCAACAGCCTAACGAATTTGGGCACAGTGTTCAATAAAGATTGAGGTGTCACAAGTGGTAAATGTTACAGAACAATCATCATCAGCTCGGAGTAGCTTCTTTTAGGTTACCTCATTGTGTCTCATGCTATGCATCTTATCAATTTGATAAATCCCTATGCACTTAAATGCAATCATACAACAAGCACTGCCAAAAACCAGTAGGTCTGGGTTAATGTGCTAACCTATGCAAAATAAGCATATTAAAGTCAGCACAAGTGGATAGAAAAGGCTATAGCTGTAAAGTGGTCACTCAAGCACTTCAATGAAAGCATTTGAGTGGAGGTGGAAGGACATACTGAAATACCCAACAGCATTAGGTGAAAGATAAATACTCCACTAGCTAAGCTAAGAAAGTATTGACAGAGACTCAAACAAATGGCTGAAAAAGAGTGTTAAAATAAAGCAAATGGTTGAAAGGGGCTAACCCAAATCCCACACTATTTATAATGTAAGCAACAGGTTTCTTTGGCAGCTCCACTGCTAAAACCCAGACCTAAAAATGTGCATCCGTTTCTACAATCAAAATAATGCCGAGACATTTCTTAATGGATCTTCCGTCTCTGCTTACAGTGTGGGTAATAGATATATTTCATTTGGACAATCATACCATTTCTGATTTAATCTCCTACATGGGAAGCAGGAGGATGGACATAAGTTTCTGACCGAAGCTGAAGTAACAAAGGATTGTATAAAGCAACACCATATAACTTGTTAGATGTTGAAAAAATAGCCCATTCATAAAAAAACAATGGTCATTTAAATATCTTGTGAAACAGAGAACAGACTTCAGGCCCGATTACGACTTTTGGGGTTGCGGGTGGCCTGCCACCGCTGCACACCCACACCGCTAAGAGTCGCTACAGCCTGCCTGCTAGATTACACATTTTTGTAGTGTGGTGGGCGGGCAGTGTGGCAGTTACCCCTGTGGTGCCCTTTCAAAGGCGGCGGTGCCATATAGGAACCTGGGTGCACTTCACACAGGGGGTCCTCCCTTCATGCGGTCCCAGGCTACGCGTGCACAGGTGGCACTGTAGGGCCTCTTTTATTTCGGCACTGGCAGCCTTTTCATGGAGAAAAGAACTCTATGAAACTTCTGGCAGTCCTGAAACTTGTAATATGCATGGTGTGGCCGCAGCCGCACCACCTGCATATTACATACCCCCTGACCGCGGCGCCACCACTAGGGAACGGCGGTTCCCTGACAGAGCCAGTGGTCCAATAACGTTACAACGGCCCAAGTCGTAATTGGGCAGTTGACCATCGGTGCGGCGGTTCTGAATCACCACCACTGCGCCACTACAGGTCTGGTGGTCCTTTGACCATCAGACTCGTGATTTGGCACTTTATGTAGTTCATAAAAACAAAAAGACATATATTTATCCAACCACAATTGTGCCGTTGTAAATAAGTTTGTGAAACCTATGCAAAGAGAGACAAATGTGAAAACTGGTGGAAAAGTAGTAGTCCCCTAAAGGCATAGAATGAACTTTATGTTAGGTTCTTACAATGTTATGCAGTAGTTAGAGGACAGATGCACTTTTTTAATCGATTGCTATTACCTCAGAGTTTCCACACTTTTTATTTTAGCTTATCTATGTAGGTTTAACATGGAGTGTGATTTTCAACCTTTATTTATTGTAAGGTGTTATTTAACAAAAAAATTAAAGGCTGTCTCTATCTCAAAATTTCTCTTGTATCAGAAGGAATCGGGTATAATATTATGTAAAGTAGAGTATATAAAGGATACAACTACAGTATTATGATACTGTACTCCTAACTATACATAACAAGCATTGGCATAGCCAATTGGTCTCGCCTTTCGGACCTTATAAGTGTTTAGCCTTTAAGCACGTTATCCTGGGTGCTGTGCCGCCAGGGATTGAAGAGCTATACAATTACTACACACTGGGTCATGCAATCTGTTTTAGGAATACATGCTTGCCTCAGGAAACATTTATTCCAAGGCTTTTTAATGCATAGACAAAAAGTCAAGTGCCTCAATGTCAACAGTAATTCAACATTCTGTGTGCGACACATCACTAGAGTATTGAACAGCCTATGAAACCAGCCCCATGGGTATAGGAGCACTGGACACAGCAACAACAACAAAATTCTCCCATTTGTCAGGTAGAGGGAAAATAATGAATAGTGAATGTGCTTTGAAATTAGAGCTCTGACAGGAGGAGGGCGACGGAAAGAGGCAGCGGGGAGAGTATGCAGCCACATGGGAGATGTGAGGGATGAATGCTGCTCTCATTTATCAGGTAGAGGGGAAATTATAAATGAACAGAGGCAGCATCGGCATCACTAAATCTCAGCACACCTAAAAACCAAAAAATGTACCTGACCTTGTGTAATGTAACTGCCACTTTTGTAAAGCGATTCAATATCTTCGGGTCAGTCAAGTTTGTGCTATATAAAAATGCTCCCAAAAATTAATCTGACATTGTGTAATGTTACTAGTCACAATGTAAAGCACTCCAACACCTTCGCGTTGCTCGAGTTCACATTATTTAAACAAGCGTTATAGAAAATGAGACTGGAGTTGCCCAAATCATGCCCTCAAGGTTGGGCTGCTGAAGGTCCAGTGACAGATGGGCGCTAAAGCAACAAGCAGCAAAGCAAGAGGGGTTTGGGGGAAGTCCTCAAACTTTGAATTTAGAGAAAATTAAAGAAGCACCCTAGAAAACAGCGTCTTAAATTTCATCTCAGTATTTGAACGGGATGGGGAGATTAACTGAGGGGCATCAAAGCTGAACCACTAAAGACGGGCAAACAGTGACACGAGCAGGAATCAAAGGAAACAATAGTCCCCAAAATGAACACACAAACGCTGAAGTGTAATGTTTACAGTAGTTGGGCAGTGTTGTGTGGGAGGAAACCAAACACAAAAGGGAGGGACAAAGATGAAGGATTAACCACTAGCATAAAAAGGCAATGGGCTATAATCCCACAGAGCGAATACAGCATGTCTCAAAGAAACAGCGAAGGTGCTGCTAAGGCTCGCCCTAAAAAAAGAGGGTATGACACATCAACACAGTCTTTGGCCTTTTTTTCCCCATGGTTCACCTCAAGATTTTACAAATCCTTTACAACATACCATCGTTATAACTCAGTCCAATTAACATTTACTTTTTGTATTTCTATAAACAAAGTCAAATACCACGCAAATCCATACAACATAAATGCATTTACATTTGAACTTTAACAACAAGATTAAAGAATAATACATTCCTATGTGCTTAATATTCCAAGATCAAAAGCTATGGAACCGAAAAATTCAAAATTCTATTTTGAATGAAGTAATAACCAATAAACATCCAAATTCACAAGCATTCTTTGAATTATTAAGCTGGATTTTCCCTGTTAGACCTCTCAACCTTAGGATAGTCTTCCCACCAACTTTTTGCCGCTCCTCCTTCATTTTGCTGAGATTACTTTTGCTGGCCTTAGGACTCTGTGCACTTTACTACACCTAACCAGTGCTAAAGTGCTTGTGCTCACTCCCCTAAAACATGGTTAAATTGGCTTATACACAATTGGCATATTCAATTTACCCTTAAATCCTTTGTAGAGTGTGGTATATCATATACCCAGGGGCTGTAAATTAAATGCTACAGGGCCCCTTGCACTTACTGTGCCACCCACTTAAGTACCACTTTAAAACTTGTCCCAGGTCTGCCATTGTAACCTAAATGCAGTGTTAAACTGCCATGTAGACTTGGCATTTAAACCCCCTTGGCAAGGCTTAAACTCACCTTTTATTACATATAAGTCACACCTAAGGTAGGACCAAGGTAGCCCATATGGCAGGGTGCAATGTAATTGAAAGGTTGAACATGTACCTATAGGTTTCACATGTCCTGGTAGTGAAAACTCCTAAATTTGTTTCAATACTGGAAGGCCTATCCTCTAATAAGATAACATTGGGGATTCCTTATTACATTTAATAAGCTGTAATTTTCAAATGAGTGCAGGTTGCTATATCCTTTTTGGTGCCTATGAAATTGTAATGATAAACCCTCTTTAATGGTCAGATTTTATAATAAAATTTTTGAAAATGCGACTTTTAGAAAGTGGCAAACAACTGATGAATAAAATGCTGACGAATGTCATATATTCACCCCAATACAGTGATCTGGGTATAAATCCATAGTTTGTTTACTCCCCATGTCATATACAAATCAGTCTTGACCCTGCTCCCCATGGGAACAGTTCGGCCTGAACTGCCAGGCCAGGTCCTTCCTGGACCGGAACAAAGCACCCTGGGGCTGTTTCGGGATATCACCCCTCATTAGCCAGGCTAGCTTGACTCCAGTGGCATGGAGAGCACGGGACCCAAGTCTGGGCATACCCGTCTCACTCGGGTGACAAATTCAAAAAGAACAATTGATGCACAGAATGCTGAACAATGTCGAGAATTCACCCCAGTACAGAGATCTGGGCCTAAATCCATCATTTGTTGCTTTTAGAAAGTTGTCATTTTCCTTCCCTTTGTACCCACAGCCTGTCTTGGGTCACATTGCAGGGTGTAACTGGCTGACTTTGCAGACTCCTCCAAGATAGGCACACAATGGGGGGATTAGGATGGGCCAGCTGCTGGAAGAATGGAGGGGTGGAGCTGCCCCAACCCCACTTTTAATTGAATATGGTTTGCTCTGCCTTCACACAAAAGGACCTAACAACCCAACATTGGCACTGCAACTAGCTTGGAGCCAGGGCAGGGGAGTCCGGAAATTCCATGCACTTCAAAACTACTGTCTAGAAGCTTCTACCACCTTCCAGAACAAGGACACCAAGGTATAGAGGTAGGACTTCAGACACCAACTCTTCAGTACACTTCTGGACCTGTGGATACTCTGCCAGGAAGAAGGACTGCTTAACTTTACCGTCCCAGAATTTTTTTTTCAGAAATTCTTCTAAGTCCGAAGGTAAACGCTAATTGGCCCAATCCACTTCTTTTATTTGAACCGCACTCCATCGCAATCAGCCATATTTTTTTACTTTCACACTGTCTCACGCAACTAAATGTCCGCGTTTGGAGCTTTTTGGTGCTACTTTTCATTAAAAACTATTAAAAAAATCATAACTCCAGTTCTACTGATAGGATGTTTGTCATTTTGGTTTCAAAAAATTTATTAACATTTACTCTATTTTCCTAAATTAGTTTGGAAGTTTTCTTGTGTTTTCACTTTATTACTGATTATGGTCTGCATAAAATACTTTACACATTGCCTCTAAATTAAAACTGACTGCGTTTTGTGCCAAGCTAGGTTAATTTAGTGATTTTTTACCCAGCAAGAGATTGTGGCTGTTGCTTGACCAGGGCTCCCACCCTAGTCAACCAACAACCCAATTTTTCACAGTTTCAATCAATAAACCAATAAATAAATAAATACCAAAAAACTTGCATACACATAGAATACTTAAATGGGCATTTGGTGCTACAAACAGATAAATAGATTTCCAAAGGGCCAACTTTATGACATTATTAAACTCGAAGTGGCCTAGATCATAAACTGTACCTTCCATTCTCTCCTGTTTGCAACAACAGATAGCAGTATGGAGGAAAATTAATAGCATGGAGGGACAAACACCTATAATCCCCACAAAACTATCTATTAAAATAGGGCTACAATCAAACAAGAAAGACTCCTCCTTCACCATTAACTATTTGACTAATTGCAGATACAGTCACACTGAACCAGATAAAAGATACAGGGTTTTTGGTGTGATTATTAATAATAAAAACAAAGAAGAGAAAACCAATACAGATTACTGAAGACTTTGTGAAACTTTTACTAAATATAATGTCAAAATAGTGCTCATTTCACTTAAATAAGTCTACTGATATCACAGTGCAGCACAGGATGTGTGTAACAGAGAACTCCTGTATTAATCACATTACTTACCTCTGCTTGTGCTTTTGTTTCTTGAAGCAGAGCTATGATGTCAGTTTTTGATTTCACAGATGTCAAGACCGTTTGCAACTTATGTTGAGCTAGTGTTGAGATCATCAACTGATCCAAGCTAAAAACAAAATGTACAACAAAGGTCAATTATAGAATATTTGTGACCAAAGAAAAGAAGATTGGTGTGCAAAGCACCTCTTTTTAGAAGATTCATCGCAATTGGCCAGACCAATAGACATTAAAAGATCATCTCATAATGATCATTAAATAACTGGCTGGTTCAAGTTCTGTATTGATACATGGTTGTTTTACAGTATGTTCTAGGTGGATGACGAGAACATATTTGTCTGTTAAATAATATGGGATACACTTCACCAAATAGAATTTACCACTGAGAGGACTTTTTTCACTGTTCAGTTAAATAGTAAAGTTAAATATTGATTCATATTTACACAGAAATCATATAGCTTGGCTTGAGTAAATTTGAATGTATTACATTCTGAGATCTATAATTCCACACTGATTGACAAAGGCCTCAGACATACAGCATGGAAAGTAACAAAATATTCCTAGTGCTTGACATTTACTTGATGTTCTGACTACAAATTTTATCACATCTCATGATCAAGAGACATGTCTCAAATGTTTCTAATTTCCAAACCTTGAGTACACTCAGGAAATCAGAGAAATATAGAGCTTTATTTTTCCTTGGAAATAGTTTCCTTATAGTAGCTTTTATTCTCCATTGTCTGATGTGAAAACTGCTGGTTTGTCTGTACTTTCCCACACGTAATACTTCCCTGATGCATTTGATTGTCCAGGCATGGGTTTCTGAAGGGTAGGGAGTATATGAAGGCTGTACCTTTGAGTACATATACTATATTAATAAAATAAGTAAATATCAAATGTTCTCAAGGTATATCTCTGTGAGAGTCTTGTCATTTACTGCAGAAATTTCATAGTTGTAACATCTCTCTCCAAGAATAGAATTCACAAAATCTTAATTCTGTAAATGGAGGTCTGGGAATTTTGCAGATGTGTTTTTACTCTCTGCAGGTCACATCTTCATGCAGAACAAGTTTGCTGAATTTGACCCCAAAAGTACACTGTACTATTATTGAACAGTATTATTTATCTTCATAACCACTGTAGCACTTTAACACATGAAGAGCATTACACCTACTTTGTTTAGTTAGTAACAGAGGGGGAATTTAGAATGGGAAAGTATGACAGTCGTACTAAATATGTACCACGCTGTACCACAAATAGCCCGAACACTTTGAAAGACAAGGTTCAGTTCCTTTATGGAAACTACTGATGAGGACTCAAAACTATTCCCATTTTTATTATTCATTTTATACTGTTATATATTTCTGACCTTGGCCAGTTATTTATACTGTTATATATTTCTGACCTTGGTCAGTTAAATAATGCTTTCATTTGACAAAAATATGTGGATGTCTTTTGGCAAAGATATATGAATAAACGTTTACATCACTGAACAGTTGGGCCACTATATGTGTAACCGTTGATGCCAACAAAGAAATGATTTCAACATTCTCATACTGTGAGTTCTAAGATGATTGTGGACACCAAAGAAGAGAAGTGCTGTTTAGATGCCCTTTGGCAGAGTATCTGTTATTGCAGGGAACGCATTTTTAGTATCATGTATTCTAACACATAATGTAGATTTAGCAAAGTATATAGAGAATCTATCGGTAAGAAGACTGTATTTTGTGTTACAAAGGAAACCATTTTAGATACAATTAAGGTATGCAGTGAGATGTAAAGACAAAGGTTTCTTAAATGAAACACTGAATAACCATGTAGGGTTCTGAACGGAATAAATGCATACAGCATGGGAGTAGTGTTGTTGTATAAACTGTTGTCAAAAGTGGAACAGTTCAAAACGCGTACTTTTAAAGCTAGGACATTATAACTTAATCGTTATACTATACGATACTGCAATGCCATCATTAACCGAACCGATACAACATAACATCATCTTTGCTGTAATTTGCAATGATGGGTGCATTATTAATTTGGCAATACAGTTTCAGCTTTGCATCTACAGATATAGGATTCTGATTTTTGTTTAAATTAAAAGGTTCTTCCTTTTGATGACATTAATTAAGAAAGATTAATAAGTAATGTTATTAATCCTTCTTAGGTGCTACCTTTTTCACACAAGATGTAAATTTGTTTGTACTTATGAGATGAATGTAAGATTGAAAATAAAAAATCTGATATCGATACCAAGGTCTTCAGTATGCCTTTTGGGTTATGTTTATTGTATTTATTTATGCTCTGAATAGGCTGATTCAGATTTGTTCAGTAACCAGTAAGCACAAATAAAGAATATAAAAAGATCATGGTTTATCCTTTGCTGTTTTTAAAGTCAAACATTTTGGTCTAAACGAGTATATATGGGACTACATGGATAAGCCTGGTCATTGTTAGCACACAACAGAATAAAAATGCACATGACCAGGGCATAGATTCATACATCTTGCATCTTGCATCTATTTTTAGCAGGTGTGATGTCCATGAATGTGCAAATGACAATGGGACAACTATGGAAGACAACTACCATAACCCCGTTACGTCACCAGCTGAATATGTACCAAAGGAGAAGTCTAAGAGGAAATATTCCCTAAAACAATCTCCCTCCACCAGTGTTCAAACCTGCAATCTCGGAGTCCAATTTGTTCTTAACCCTTGTCACTCATCCTTCCTTTCCAGTTTCATTTGTTCTTAACCGTTCATTATTTCACTTGGGGGTTTCTCTGGCATTCTTATTTACCTAAGGAAATGGTCCATTGCCTCCCCCTCCTCATACCATTCTAACCCCAATTTACTCACAGATAATCTAATGCCATACTAAAGCGACAAAACATCAATTCCCTACACATTATTTACACAGTATATTAGCTTTTTGCTCACTGCATACATCGTCTAATCCTGAAAAAAAGCTTGCATTAAAGTAAAATAAATATGATTTAATACAAATAGGATAATCAAGAATAGGATGGATGACAAATGTTGTCTCTTAACACTAGTAAAACTGAGCTGATGATGCCTAGATCAAAAAACGTTTCTGAAAAACTGGTGCCAGAATATAAATTCCTCTGGCTTGGATCTATCAAATCTCAAAGTCACAAAAAAAATAAGGTTATTAACATTTGCCTAAAATTTTCATGCTCAGCAAGTATATAATGGATAAAATAGTAGCAATTCCTATCTAAAATTATGGCATAAAATGTAACCTCTACTACAGGAAAGTAAGAAAGTGACACTTGCCAAAGCAATAACTGGAGCACACTGGTATTACTTCAATTCTATGTTTAATGGCACATTTAATAACATGGATGTGCAGTTTAGAAAATAATTTGGTAAGGGGTTCAGCCCTTTAAACTTTACAAAGGTGGGAGCCTCAAGAAATTCAACTGGTCAACAGGCTTCGCGCAATCATAGAATAGACACTATCATTAGAACTGCACTAAATGGACTTTTACAGGCAATTCATTGGGATCATGGTGTTAAGAACTTCTGCCTAATGCTTAATTAAGTGCCAAAAAAGACGTATTATCAAAATGTATAGAAGACTGTTAGTAAGCCTTGCAAGCTGAATGGCAAGGTGTGCTTTGATTGAAGCAACACCTATCTGAAGTGACTCAAAGATTTTTTATCTTCTTTCAGGGAGTATCACGTGGAACCCTGCCCATAACACAAATCTGACTGAGACACAAATATAGACGCCGGTATGATGAAATATAGAAACACTTTCTAAGCCTTATTAGTGTAAATACATTACTTTTCATACAATTTGTCACATTTTGTTTCTAAAGAGATGAAATAAACCAGGATCATGTTCCTGATGAAGGCCTCACTCAAAGCATAGCTCCAATATATAGATTGAAATTAGTCAAGTTTCATAATTCAGCTGTGCATGAAAATACTACGTTGGGTAGGACTCTGAAAATGCCTATACTTGAAGTTAACAATAAGAACCATAGCTTGCTCTGTGGAGAGAAGAAATGTTCTACTAAGGGATTAAATAAAATGAAGCATAAACTAGAGTTGTAGACTGGAATCCTATTGATTCAAACTCATGTATCTTTAGAAACTGCTGATTGCATGATTGATTCTGCCCTTATATTTAAAAAAATATATTTTTGGCACATTGGGAATAGCTAGGCACACTCAAGAAGATTTTAAAAACAGCTCAAAGACATCAAAACATTTGATGGCATCACTGTTTATAGACTAAATGTTGTCAGATTTTGCATATCCTAATTTTAAAAAATGCCAGATGAGTTAAACAGAGACCAGCTTCACTAGAATAAAGTCCATGTGGTGCACTTCTAATGAGTGAATGTTTCAAATCTATGGTTGACTGAAAGTCTTCTTTTTACATTTCAGGTAACAAAATAGTCAGGAATTAATGGTCATATCATTCACCAAAGTTCTAAAATAGGAATAGATCACCCGGACACATTTAAGGCCACAAAGTCTGAAAGTCTTTGAGATATTTCAGATCAAAATAAACACAGTGATACACAATAAAAGGACCATCATGGGCAAAAGCGTTTATGTAAGCTGAGATAAATGTCCAGAGAACATTTAGCAGTCCTTAGGCTCAAAGAGCACTACGAAAAGAGTTAGAACCCTGACAATTGAGCAAAATGTATTTCTAATCGCAAAAAACCTGGGAGAGCTTTATCATGCCTAATAAGCAAATATACTTTTATAACAGTAATGGTTTTATTATTATAATAGGAGATTTTTTTTTTAAGATAAGGTAAAAGAAAAGTGTGTATCCCATTAGATAAATACTGAAGTTATCCATTGATTCATAGTTGAAAGTCCCCTTTTTATAAACTTTTTAATAAGAAGTCCTTGAAATCTTGATCCCACTAAACCCATCTGAGCTCTCAATTCAAGTATACTATAGCTATGCTAAACTCCAATTTACATTTGTCCCTAACAGAAGGTTTCCAGAAAGAGGAAGAAGAAGAAATCCTATGGATGTATGGACAGATGATAACAAGATGCAACCGGCACCAAAGGTTCTGCGAGATAGGGTGATTGCAATTCATGTACCTCCTGTACTTTTTCAGTTCCTAAATATGTAAATGTATTCAAATTTAAAAAAAGAAATATTTTCATACCATAATATACATCAGCTCGATTTTCAATTCTCATTTCAAGAAACACAAACAACAATTTTGTTAAAAACATTTTTATCAATTCCAAAAAGGAGATCAATTACCTGATTGACCAACTTTTTCCAGACGATTTTCTCTCAAGGCAGTGGTCTTGTGGCAGGTCATCATCCGATGCCGAACCTGGTGTGCCACACCCATTAGCCAATAGGTTACTCAATTTTCCACTCTCTCTGCCACCTTTAGCATTGCCTGTCAGACTGGACCCATTCATGTGACAATAGCTCTGAGCGGGAAGTTCATCAGATCCTTTAGTACCACCGTCTAATTCTGTTTTGAAATGGCTGTCTGTGGCCTCGCTGGAGAAGTCTTCGTTGCACAATTTGTCAAGGTCAGGCATACTGAGCGCTCTTAGCTCCCTCAATTTGGAACGTGATAATGAGGATTGCCTGCTCGGTCCTCCTGAAGACCGGTTTCTTCTAACAGGGGGAGTTTGGAGTGATATGACCTGATCTTGGTCAGGTACACATTTCTCAACTGTAGTGGTATTTGAGTTACAGTCCATTGAATCTGCTTCAAAATGTGTTAAGGCACCACTTGATGGAGATTTCTTTAGTTGTGGCGATAAGGGCACTTCATTCTGGCCGTCACTACAGGAACTCAAACTCCGTCTTAAAGACCGAGAGACATCTCCAATGTTTGTTGTTCCCGAGGATATGTACCCCGAAGATCTCCTACAAAGAGGGGGTTTGGAAGTGAGAGCTGTGGAGTGAAGATCAATAGCTTTAATAAGAGGTTTCTCAAAAGTTGCAAGATTCTCAAAAGATTTAATTCGTTGCTTTACAGAAAAAGAGGGGTTGGGATCATGAGGCCAGTAAAGTTCATAATAGTAGTTTCTTTTAGCGTGCCTTGTTTTTGCTTTGCTAGGACTTCTCTTTACATTTACCGATGTTGATTCTTTATGATCTAGTTTTGGGATTGCCTGGGAATATTCAATGTGTTGCTGCTGATCTTGAACATTGTCAGATGGTCTTATATCTACCTTACCCTTCTGCAATATCACTGATTGGGAAGTAAAATCACAATTATATTTTTGAACTTCTATACTGTCTGGAATAGAGTGAACCAGGTTTGAGTGAATTTGCACACTGCCATCCTTGTTTAAATTAGGTAACACGTGTGTTGGCATTGAGTGTGTTCTTGTCACTGGTCTTGATGTATTATATGTATTAACAGATGAGCCTATGTTGACAAGTTCCATTGAATCTTCTTTTTGCTCAGTGGTCTCTATTTTAGACCTGTCATTAGCTTGCTTTGGTTCAGGGAAAGAGACATTAGATAAAGGTGCCAAAGACGACGATAGCTTCACCTCTATAAAGGTGCGCCGAATATCTTGACCTTCAGATTGTTCTTCACAAACACCTGGAAAATTTAATGACGAAGAACAGTTTTGGGAAGCAGGTATTTGTAGAGGAACTGGTTTGTCAGTGTGCTCAACAGTTGACTGTGAATTGCAAACATAAGACCTACTCTCTTTATGGATTTCATTTGTTTTGTTAATGGACTCAAGTTCTGGTATGTAATTATGAAGCAATGTTGTCTTATGGAGTGGTGTCATGCTGCTTTTGCTGTCCTCTAAATTCTGTTTGAGGGATTTTTCTGGAACATTAAACTGAGGGCTTGAATTGTCGCCTTCCTTTAAATGTTTTGCCGTTTCACCATTCATAATGAAGTGCCCAGACCGATTCTCATTTTGATCAGCTGACATACAGGAAGGTTCTACTTTGGACAAAACTTTCTGGAGTTGGTTGTTTTGTTCAGATTTAACATTGTTAGATGCATTTGAATTATTTCTGTCAATCTCTTTGCTCTTTGCTAAACTATGAGTCATTGAGACCCTTTTTGTCAACAGCTTGGGAGATGGCTGTGGGGAAGCAACTGTCTTTTTGTAGTCACTCCTGTCGTTTCTTTCAGTACTGGAGACTTCAATATTAGCTTTACATTTGCTTTTGATGGTTAATCCCTTTAACTTTGGACCTGTTCGTAATTTGTGTGTGCTGTCCATAAGTGATTCAATGGTACTTCTAGAAGAAATTCCCTTGTTTGACAACTTTTGCTGAACAGGAATCATCTGTGGCACTGTACTCTCTTTGCTTTTATTGGGACTAGAACTGTGGACTTTGCACAGATCTGTGGATGCTTGAATTTTGTTTTGTTCAATTTGAGTAGTCCTATTCAAACTATCAGCTTTAGTTAGGAGTGGACACTTCGGCATGCTTATAGGAATTTTTAACGAGTTAACATTTTTATTATCTGCTTCACTCTTAGAATTCATGCAGCCCATTTCTTTTGCTGATGCATCTTCTCTTTGATTTTCTTCTAAGTGGTCTGCAGAGAAGGCATGTATAGGTTGGCTGGTAAAATGCCCAATATTTTTAGAAGACTCACAAACGCCCATTGAATTAGCATTTTCTGAAATGTTGGCTCCCTCCTTCACATTTAAGTCACTGTTGTTATCTAAGCTGCTTGATGGAGAAGAGACATTGTCAGTGATTCGTTGGTTTCCGTGGTCATAATTACTGGAAAGATGAGAAGCAGAAACTTGTGAATTTTGTAAACATATTGTACCAGCCACTTCTGTACAACATTCCAAGTTTGTTGATGGAATAGAGGATTTTTCAAGTGCATCCGTAAATTCACATTGATTTGTTTCTGAAGGGCAAACATAGTTTTCAATGGCAATATCACTTGGCTTACTAGGAAACAAAAGAGTCTCGGGAAGTGAGTGTTCAGATGACTGGGCCAGCATGACTGGTGAGTAAAAAAGACTGCTGTTCAAGGAGCAAATCTCAATCTGCTCTTCTTCTGAGTCGGTAGCATGATGTGTCTCTGAGAAATGTGAACTGGTCTCAATGGATGACAATGGAAAATCACTTGTGGAATCAGTGGGAGCTTCAATTAACGATTCAGTGTCTGAGAAGGAATCTTCTGCAGCTTCATACATGGATTTTGAAAATGCATCACTGCAATTGTCTAAATAATTTGATGAGGGGGAATCAGTTTCTGTCAAATTGCCAAAATTCCTTGAATAGTTACTGAGATTGTTTTTATTTACAGTGAAAACTCTGGTAGTATTAAGGGAATCCAAGACAGAAAATCCAAACATTTCTTCCATTTTGGCAGGAGAAGCATTTGCACATTCCCTTGGGTGTTCAAGTAGTTCATGTGCTACTGCTGTATCAACCCCGGAACAGCAGGAATCCATTTCCTGAATCATTACAAAAGCATTGTCTTTAGTAACCTTCTCTCCAGGTTGTGTGGCCAAAGTCTGTAAACACTGAATATTCTCAGAATATATTAGTTCACCATCAAACTCATCAATATTTGTAACTGGACTCTCACGACAATCCTTCAAAGGACTTTGTAGTGCATCTTTTGGCTCCACTGCTGATAACAACAAAGGTTCAGACAACAATGTTCTGTCAGAAAGGCATTTAGATGGGTCATTTTGAAAATGTTCCTCATATTTTTCAGGACTGGTTTCTACTGTTGGATCGTCTTTGCTTAAGTCACTCCCTGAAGACATGATGATATTGGATAGTTGATTCACAGCTGTAAAACAAAAGTGAAAATACAGTAAATATAATGTTTTCCAAAATATCAATCGTACCAATGTAGGTCTTTATATATGTGTATTCCTAGCACACATTATTGGTATTATAGAATTTTTTTGAGCTAAATAAAAGTATGGTATGTACTGCACACTACTGACTGATCATCTTAATTAGGTATGAAAAGTAAAAAAACTTGTTAGCCCTGGGAACGCGGATTCAATGATTTGTCAAAGAATCAGCAAACAGATGTAACCTAAAATATCTCAATACACAGTCAGTGTAAGGAAATCAGAAGAGGCTCCCCAGAAGGTGAGATGACCCCATTACCTTGCCATACTCTGAAGATGCCAAACAGACTATCGAACCCTCCCCCTCCCCATGTCCAGATATACTTCCTTGGTCACCCAATTTCTTCAATATATTACAAGAATTGTTTTAAACTATACCTGTAAATACAATTTATTAATGTAATGAAAATCTAGTTTTCTGGATTACTGCCTAATTACAAAACCCTTTCATTTATATCAGTCCTATAATCTGACCTAAACACAAACCACATTGATTTTGGCACCCGCTTATTCAGTTAGTAGAATACATCTGTATGATGAGAATATTTAATTAAATAAGTTATCATTCTTGGCATTTACTTCTGCAAAACCTTCCTATGCGGTCTTTTGTTTTGGTTTTTAGAAAGAAGTGGCAGAATAGGTTTGAGTCTGTTGATCTGGAACAACAATATTTGACCAATGAGTTCACATGTGGCACAATAGAGACCTCCACATGAAAAAGAAAGTCCAGATTCTTAACCACTTTGGTTGGGGACAATGAAAACCATAAATTATGGGGCCATCAACGGACATAAGAGAAGACATATTCTTCACTCAAAAAATGATAATTTTGGGCTTGGATTACTTCAATTTGAAGTAATTTGAGTTTGCCAAATCCTGGATGTCATGCATCAGATGTTACAGATCTGCACAAGACTATAAGCCCTAGGAGACTAGAACATAGATCTAGGTGTCGTCTGCATAACACTAAAGTGCCACTTGTTTATCCTTAGTCAAGTCAATTAGAAGGTTAAAGTAGATGACAGAAAGAGAAGTAGATAAAAATGCCACCTGTGAGATGTCTACGGCAGCAGTAGTGGGATCGGACAGAGGTTCACAGTTTTACGTACTGTTTTAGGGCCAAAAAGGATTGAAACCAAATGATAGTTCTTCTGATGCCCCCAGAAAGATTAATAATCGCTCAATGGGAACAGCATGTGCCAGGATGATGAAGGCTGTGGAGATACTTAAAACAACAAAAAGTGATGCCACACTCCGCATGAATATACCACAGCATGTAATCTCATAGGCCCGGAAGAACTTGTTCAGCCTCATGCAAAAGTCAAAAAATTGTCACAATTGTTGGTCAATCACATTTTCAAGGTTCTTAACCAAACTGGCAGGGGAGCAATTGGTAGGAAGTTAGCTGGTCTCAGGGAGGCATGTTGGGTTATATGGTATCGACAAGTCACACAGGCTTATTTAACCTTTTTAAGACTGAAGGACTCATAGATCGATAATTTGATGAAATGTGTTACTGGTGCAAAGTCATTCAAGGTTTAAGTCTCTTAAAAAGTCTATAGTTTTCAGATGAATAGCGAGGTCGTCTCCTTTAGATTAATCAGCAGACGCTGGAATGAAAGGGGCCCAGTAAAGTCAGAGTAGGTCTGTTTTTTAAATTTTCCATGAGTAGAGACAATTGAGTTTGTTACAAAAATCTTTAGATGAAGTCTTCTTGGTAACATCCTGAGGGTTAGCTGCGACAGAAACTACAAGTTTAAAGAGTGATAAGATGCTTTATTAATTTTTCATTCCAAAAGTCTTTTTAGGTGATCATATATCTTTTTAAAATCACTTCATGAGGAATTGATTATTCTTTTTTGCAAACCGGTTTCTTGAGTGTCTCCACTGACGTCCAGTACATGGCTGATTCTGAGTGGAAGCTAACTTCAGCAAAGCAAAGTTTAAGCAGGTTCAAAAGAAGCAGCTTTTTCCCAAACGTTAATTGACCACCATGTACCTCCTGGCCTTCTTAGATACTGTGCTTTCAGGGATAATTGTAATGTCAATCAAAATTAATGAGGCAATCATATTTCTTATGTAAATCATTAGTGCTATGAGCTGATTATATCACTTGCCAAACCTATAGTCACTTACAGGTAGGTCATGCATTAGAGCTAAGATTGGTGCAAGTTATATTTTTGCTATTCTAAGATTAACACACATTGACCAGAAATTGCAACCACACTTCCGTTTGTTCAGGCAGTTACCATCAGTTTTTACTTGGTGATAACGCTCAAGCAACTTTTTGCACAGGGCAAACAAAGTTACACAAAATGGTTGCAATGACTTTTGGTAGGAGTTATTTTAAATTTGTTCATGCTCAAGTGGTAATCAAGAGCAAAAACACACCCATTCCAGGCACAAATAGCATGGTATTGCTCACAGTAATTATGAGTGGTTGTACATATCCCAGTTATAATGATGTGCAACTGGGAACCATGTGCGACTGAAAGATGGGATCGCTACAGGCTGGCTACCTGCACTGGATAGCACATTTCCATTACTTGGGGGTTTATGGAAGGTTGATCCCCTTAAATGGACAGAGCAGCAGAGGCATTCACTGATTATCCTCCTAGGCCAGACAGAAAATATTAATAATCAGCCGGGGGCTCATCAGGGCATGTGTTGTTTTGCGAAAAGAAAAAATGGTATAGATAAGAACTTTTCAGCACGCCTGCATGTGCCAGCACTATGACAGAAGATCTCTAGTTGAAACTTGTTTAATATTATATGGTCTGTATTCTGCATCTCCTATAAAGCAGATAATGCTTCCCTGACATGCACATGTTAACAAGAAAGTGCATTAGAAAAGGGAGAGTCTGTGGTTACACAGAACACAAATAACCCTTCATCTTCTCTATACACCCCTTTGTGAGCATGGCTTTGCATCCCTAGTCTAACAACACCAATGTGCTTATAAGCTACATAAAGATGCACAAGTAAAAAGCAGAGCATTTTCCAGAAAACAAAATTAGGTACCTTAACATCATCCAATCTACACCATGGAGTACCATTGTTGCAAAGCCCTATCTCATGGTGTGGTAGAAAAAGAAACCTATAATTGGGGGCTGTGTACTCCTAACATCCATGAGGCCCAGTGTCGCTTCTTCTCCAGCAGTATTGATAGCTACACCCCTGACAGGGAGAATTTTCCACCTTCCTGGCAGTAGAAATAATTTGAACCCGGCTACTGTCCAAAATGAAAATCATTAACAGATTCTCATCTGCCATACATTTCAATAGTGATAAACAAAGAGGATCTACTGTAGTATTATCAGCCATAAAAGAAGATTTTTAAATTCAGGGCTCTGCAACAAAAGTCTCAATCAAGGTATGTATGCATGTATACATATGGTATACATATTTCTATAGCACAAACCTAGCCAAAAGGCAGCAGAGCACTGTACCTAGTCAAAAACAAGCAAAGTCAAGAAGTAAGAGGAAATGAAGCTAGGGTGAGGATAGTTGATGCATTATGGTGTAGTTGTCCCTTAAAGAGGAGAGTCCTCAACTCTTTCCTAAATTGGAGAAGCGCTGGAGAGGTCCTGATGAATATGCAGATGTTGTTCCACAACCTGCGTGCATAGAAGGGAAAGGCTTGCTGTCTTGTTTTTTTCTTTTTCGCTCTTAGTTTGCAATCTGATGATGTCCTGGCTGTGTGTGTGCCGAGATCCACCAGAGATGGTGGGCTTGTCTGCAAGATAAGCGGGCTGCTGGTTGTGATAGCTTTGTAAATGATGTAGCTGGTTCTGAAGATGATGCGGTCAGGCCAGAGGAACCAATGGAGTTTCATCAGCATGTAGGATGCCTCTAAAGGAAAGCCACGCAGTAGGGCATTATCACCATTCAGATGTGAGAGTACAAGTGCTTGAACAGCAGTTCTGAAGTCACTTTCTATAAGAAAAGTCAGAGCTGGTACCAGGACTTTTTTTTGGGGTAATGTTCACTGAAGGTGAGGTTGGAGTCCAGGGTGAATCCAAGTGGCTTGGCATTCGGTAAAAGTTGGGGTTTGAAATAGCTCCTTAGTATTTTAAGTTCTTACATTAGTAGTAGTGCTAGAACCTAGGCTTGTTCTTTAATGTCTGGAGCTCAATACCCCCTGCTTGTTTCAATGTTTAGGAGTCTGTGTCGTTCGAAATAGTTCACAATATATTTCAAAACACAAACTGTAGTTTATAAAGAAGGTCTGGAATTCTACTCTTATTTTTCTACAATAAGACTGACGGCAACATGGCTAAAGCAAAGGAGGTCACATAGGCTTGGAGAGTTTTTTTTTTTATTGATTTCCATTTTAGCTAGCGAGAACTTGGCTCAGGTGCACTAGATGCTTCACAGAAGAAACAGGTTTCGTTACACATTTTCAGATATAATTCCTTTTATCACCCATTAAACTTTATAGCGCCACGCCAAATGCCATATAAAAGGGATGCCTCCATTTATGCTAAAGTTGAATTTTGAACTATAAAAGAGGGATGCATTGGTGTGTGTAGCTACAGGCTAAAATATGCCAAATTACACAAATTTCTAAAAACAAACATTTTTGGGGTTCGGGAACATTTTTTTTTTTTTTTTAGATAATATATGTATTTTTTAAAGGAGTAATTATTTTATGATATTCAGATAGTAAACAAATTCGTATTTAATTGAGCTAGGAGCTGAGTCGGGATTTGTGGAGTGCTGCTAATCATAGGACACTACACACTGAATAATAATTTATTGTGACGTTTCAATGGAAAAACTGTCACTTGAATAATCTGTTTTATTTGGTTAGTGTATTTGACACAATTGCTGTAGAGGAGTTACAGCAAAAACAGTACATATTGACTATTTCAAACCATTTTCAGAACAATCAGCAAATGTGAACGAGGGTGGATAGTGCATCAGTGGCATGCCAATCAAGGGACCAGGAGGAACCTTTTCTAAGAGCTAATGAGTGGGGGAAGGGAGCAGATGTGATGGTGGGAAAGGAAACTACCAGCCACAAAGAAATGGTTTTTGAGCCACATTTGGAGGTGGGCAGTGAAGAGGTAAAAGAATTGTTGATGGACACCGCGCGCCACTGGTAGAATGGAAAACGTTATAAAGCTCACTATATGATTCAGTGAGTTGTAGTCCTAAATCTTTATTCAGTTATGATTTTAACCCTAAAAAGCGCATGAAAACATGGTACAAACATATCAGAAGAATAAAACAGTCTGCACTAAATATAAATACAAACCATAAAATGATAAAAACAGCAAGTGAAAGACCCCTTAAGATTAACAGCACTAATACTACTCATATTAAAATCCCCAAATAGCAGCAGCAAAATTAATAGGGTCTTCAGTGCCTGGATCTCAATGCAGCTCTTAGAAAGCCTGAAATAGCAGATAAGACATGTACATTGGGTAGGAGTTGAAGGAACATAAGAGACGGGCGAATCTGCATAAAATTCGAGGATTTCAGTAGCAGAATAATAAACAGTCTTTTGGGCACACTAAAATATTTACAAAACATCAAAAAATGTAAGGTGTCCTGCGGAGACAAACTGTCACAGCCGCAGATCCCCAAAGTACCCTCTACATCCACTGGGAGATGCCAGAAGTTGATGCAACAGATTAAATTGGAATCTGACCAAAAGAAATCTATCCCTCACATTGGTTACGGTGGATAAATATGGTATCATAGCCGGCGCTGTTTTTAAGAGCATATGCCCCAGGTCCATAGGTTTCAGCTCTGTCTGTTCTCTTTGCAAGAATTTGTGTTCTAAAAACTGAACCCTCACCCTATTCGGCTCCAAAGGGCGCAGGGATTGGGGGTTGCAAAATATATGGTCCCTGCCCAGGCTGATAGGAGCTGCCTTCACATAAGCGATCCAAGGAATTTTATGCACATGATCAAGGGACAAGCAATGTAAAGGAATCTGCCTTTTCAATTGAGCTACCAAATCTTGATCCAACATAAAAGGGGTCTCAGAGCAATTATGTATCCTATATATTTTATTCCTAGCCCATCATGGGCAGAGAAAGTGGTGTACTTTTGGGATATGAAACATATGTCTTAGAAAGATATTTTTAGAAGTCTGAATATTGTCAAATGTTCTGTATCCCCATACCTCACTGCCATATAGAACCTTAGAGAAATATTTAACCTGATAAATCTTGACTGAATTGCTGGGGAGCCTAGAGCCCAACCTCTGGGCAAAACTAGCCACTGCACCCGTGGCCTTAACAAGCTCACCTTACCTCCTCACAGTCAAGGTCTTCCAGTTATTGTTCACTTCGAACAGCAGCACCCGAAGGTATGAGAAAACTGTGACTTTATCCAGGATATTGTTTCCCACTTTAAATGTTTTTGAGCTGGTGGAACGTGTGCCAACTACCATGACATATGATTTTGCAAAATGTACTGCAAGGCCCAAACTAGCCATGAAGGCAACAAACTTACCCAGTAAAGCCTGCAGTCCCACAGCGGTCCGTGCCATGAGAACTGCGTCATCAGCATACAATAAAACCAGAAGAGATCTCATCCCAACCCTTTGATATTCCGCCTACACTGAGAGAAGGGCTCGTTCCAAACCATTAAAATAAAGGGTAAACAAAAAAACTCCCCTACTTGTTCTGAAGGTCAGGGTGCAGTACCCGCCCTGAGAGTACCGCACCAAGGCAAAAGAGTGTGCATGTAAATCTGATATGAGAAGCACGATATCCGGATCCACCCCCATCGAAAGAAGTAGATCCTACAGCTTACTGCGATTGACCCTGTCAAAATCAGATGTGAGGTCCATAAATGCTGGATGAAGTGATTCAGGTCAGGCAACAGTATACTTATTTATGATTGGATATAGGTTTAGGAACTAATCCATTATCCACCTGCCCAGCCTAAAACCATATTGATCCTCAGAAAATATATAGTTCTTATCTGCCCACAACATTAGCTTTTTTTTAAATACACTCTCCAGGAACTTCACTGCGGCATCAATCAGTGACATCAGTTGATAGCATTGGGGATTAGACTTGTTCCCCTTTTTGAAAATCGGGGCGATTACTGCTGTGGACCTTGAGGGCGGTGCAACCTCCCTCACAGCAGCGTTCAGTACGAGAGTCAAGGCAGGACCCCAGATCTCAATGTCGTCCAAAAATAAATGAGAGGGTATCCCATCAGGTCCTGGGGCCTTATTGGGAGATAGCGCCCGAATACCCAGGATTACTTCATCCAACATGAAAACCACATTAGCTCTACCCAATGCTAGTCCAGCCCAGTCCTCCTCACCTTCACTAAACCCAAAATTATATACCCCTTCAAAATGCTCCTTCTACTGTTGCTTAGAGATGTGATGGCATGTGGCAGGGCCAGTTACGTCGCCAAAACAAGAATTGATTATCACCCTCCAAAACAAAGAGAAAACTTTGGTTTCACAGGCTTGAGCTAATTCATCCCAGGCACTCATGCGTAAGATAAGCTTACAAGGTGCAAGTGCCTTTTGCATCCCCTCTGACTGCAGGCAACAGGATCCCTATCTATATCTGCCTACTTTTAAGCAGCCTTCAATTGGAGGAGGGCCTTAGAACAATTACGATCAAACCATTTTGGTTCCTGCAACCTAGTATTTGTCACCACCACCTTTAGAAGTGCTGATACCTTCTGTGCTACACCAACAAATGTGTGGCAAATTAGCCGCACTAGTGGAGCATGAATCCAGACATGTGGCAATCTCTTGCCAGCACCCGGAAAAAAGAGATGCTTTCAACTGCGTAGGGTCCACCTGAGACTATCTATGCCTACTACCTTTGTCAGAAAGAGATAGTACTTTAGCAGAGGCACACGATGCTAACACCACCATTTAACCCACCAATGGTTAAGGACAGGGGGCTGTGATCATTAAAAGGGCTGTGAACTATGTTAAATGTAGAAATAAGCAACAACAAAGGAGCATACACAAAAATAAAATCTATTATAGAAGTGCAGCCCCTCCCTCTAAATGTTGGCAAAATACATGGATTGGAGGACTTTTTCTCTTCCCAAGTTTCTTGCAGACAAATGACCTGATATGTTCTGACAAACAGTGGGTTAATCTTATTATGGACCTATGTAGTGATCTGTAGGTGGTCAACAGCTGACTCTCTCAAATATTGTTAGGGCCCTTTCAGATATTCATCCTTCCAATGCTGATAAATTGAAGTCCATTAAATTGGATACCAGTATTAAAAACATTTATCATTATTATTATTGTTAAAACACACTTTAGTGTGGCATATCCCTCTGCATGTTGTGTAGGCAGGCAAAGGTGTAGAGGGAAACTGCAAAGGGGAAGCAGGGCAAGACGACAGATGCATTGCAATATTTGCATCAAAATACAACATTTTAAATATTCAATATATATCACGCGATGCACAGAATTTAGGAATTTAATTGACTACATAGGTAATCTGTTTACTACAAAAGACTGCGACACCTTCCTACCGACTTCATTTGGCCACACTTGTGAAATAATTTTTATTAAACTGAAGTAAAATGTTATACGTACACCAAGTTTCAATTTGTAAACAGAGTTAGCTTCAAGTAATCTCTGAACACTACAATAAAATGATCATACCCGATAAAGATCTTTGCACCTCAAGAGACACCGACGTCGGTAGGTTCCTGACGAAGTCACAAGTTTCCTCATATGTCATTCCGCTGATCGAGACTCCATTAATAGACAGAATCTCATCCCCGGACGCCAACCTTCCCATAGATTCCTACCAAAGACATAGTTGTAACAAACACAAGACAAATTACCTCCAAACCACTCCTCTCGAGTAAAGGCTGTCACACAGGTTTAGAAGTCACAACACTTTTTGACAATCATTAAACCTTTTCTGCTGCAGTAAAACCCATAAAAGCAGTTGTTAAAATATACAGATACATATAACCAATCGCTGAAATTCTCTTTCCACAAATCTTTTATCAAGGCAACATCGAGACCTTCTCAACAGAACAATCCGAGCACTCAGGTTATAATAAAAAGTCAATGTTCATTCCAACAGTAAATGATGTAAAGTTCACTTCGCTGTGCGTACACGAGGAGTACTCTACTTGAAGATCTACTTTTTTGCCGTTATAATGGAATACATTTATATTATGGACTTTGATCCCAGCAACACCGAGCCAGTTACCAAGACATAGAAAACAACACTGTATGATTGAGTGGATTTCTATCGATATACCAGCCCTGAAGAAGTCGAGGTATCACTTACCTATTGACGAAACACATGTTGGCTGAACCGTACTGTTGGCTAAACCATTGTAATTTGGCTATATAATTCTACCAGTGATGGGAATTTACATTGGCTGTGTGGAACTTTGCTAACCTTGTTTGTGAAGATTTATGGACTACACCTCCTTTGACCCAAACAGATGAATTGGATTAAAGTGGACTTTACATCATTTACTGTAGGAATGAACATTGACTTTTTATTATAACCTGATTGCTCGGATTATTCTGTTGAGATTGTTCGTCTACCTTTTTAGAGGGACATATTAGGGTTGTTTGGTAACCAACCCTTTTTCCTTTGAGTACTGTCTAAGCTAATTGTATAGTTCTTTCTGCTATCTCCACATGTTGTGCAGAGCACCCATTGTTGCCTCTTTAACCTGGTTACCAAAGTGTTTGTGAGAACATCGAGACCTTGATAACCAGTAAACTCTTAGAGGATATCTGATCATGTATGTATATTCTCAGCTTGCTCTTCGAGTTCTGTCTCTGTGATAACACCAGTGCTTAATTTGAGTCGTGGTTTCTAGTGCTCAGCACCAGCACTAAATTCTCAACACCAGCACTAATGACAGTTCACCACATAGTGGCGTTGTCTAATTTTGAGATGAGCACAACAGTGTCTAATAATTCAATATACTTTAAATATAAATAATATCTGCTGCCAACCCATTCTTATAGCTTTGGGAGACCTGTAATAGCCTGAAATGTCACACTTGTAGCAGTATGAGGGTTACCAGTTGAGTTTGTCCTGTCATTGGTAGGCACTGGCAAGGGAAATGGGTGGTGCAAGCTGCAGAGGCCTCTTGAAAAGGGCCCTGGCACTTAGTGTTTTACAAATTAAGCACTACATAACAGTTGTCCACATTTTTGCCCTTAACTCCAGAAACACACTCTTTAGACTGCCTAACGCCTGGTTAGGAGGGACATTGCACGCAGACTCTTGGCATGAGTTTGTTACCTTTTTCTTAATAATGTAGTCAAATTATATTTTTGAATGAAAGCCTTGAAAAAGCCCTGACATCAGGAGTGGAAATCGGAATAAAACATTACAAGTCAGCACTTAAAACCAGAAATCATTTTGCAATTACAGAATCTGTGAAAGTACATTGAGCTGCATGATAAACCTCAATGCAATGGAATGATTAATGCAAATTTGGTTCCTGATCGAAATCTAAATTGATCACAGATATGTCTTCAAATGCACTTATGTGGCTCTAGGAGTTTTTATAAGACAAGTAAGAGAGCTACTAATTACCACTCAACACAGACGGCTATTCGTCAGGTCTCTGTGACACAACAAACTAAATTGTACCAATAAAAAAGTGATGCACCATACAGCTCATTACACACATTTACTTTACTAAATGTATACCACAACAACAACAAAATCATACAAAATTGCAGTTTTCACTATAC
This sequence comes from Triturus cristatus, assembly GCF_964204655.1. NCBI lineage: Eukaryota > Metazoa > Chordata > Amphibia > Caudata > Salamandridae > Triturus > Triturus cristatus. Next base: position 236,511,792 of record NC_140581.1, read on the forward strand.
CCTTTCTGCTGCACCGCCAGCTCGTAATCGTGTTATCAACACTTTCAAGGGCAAGGACATGATTTCCAAATCCAGGCCGAATGACTCGTGCTCGTTGCGCGACACTTCAACGATTTCTGGACTGCTGTGTCCGGAGTCATCAGACCCTTCCAGCTTCCTGCTGTGTGATTGGATCCGCACACCTTGCTTGTTGGAGGACCAGCTCTCTTCACTCTTCTGCTTTGGGAGATTGGGGCATTCAACGCTCATCATGCTTTTTACCCTTGTAACCGCCTTGTGTTCCAGTTTCGGAGATCGTTTTACTTCAACCTGTCCTTCTGAAATGGTCAGATTAGTAGGAAAGTGCTCAGGTGTTCCCGAGTAATCGAATGTCTTTATTGGGAAAAAGGGGGAGTCCACCATTTGCTCCATGCTGCTGTCCTCTGACTCCACTGAGCTGCCAAATAAAGGGGTAGTGATCGCAGTGCTGGCATTTCGGGGAAGTCCATTGTCCTGATTGTTCTCCTCAACTTCGACAGAAGATGTTATGGTGACACTGGACTCTTCGCCTGAACTTTTCTGCCTGGTTTCTCTTAGGCCCCTTTGAAGAGGGAGTCGATCCTCTTCTTTAACAAAATCGTCCTCATCGCTAGAGTCACCCTCATAAGAAATAATCCTTCTCTGCCGCAGAAGTGGGCTGCGGACAGATTGGGGGCTGCCATTAAGGCTAGCTTGACGAGCGGCTGCAACGTGCTTGTTAATAGGCCCAGGACACTTTCCATTGCTGAGGGAGCCAAAGATTTCTGATTTAATTGCTTTAGCTTCTTTGACCCCTGGAAAAGAACGCATAAATACAGTTATATAAATGTTCTTAAAACTTAAATTGATACATAGTTTTGACTCTAAACTAGAAGCAACACAACATTTCTTGAGTCTCTTCCACAATCACAAAAAACAAACATGCTCAACAATACATCAACCTAATATGAATTGATGTTAAGAGGGAGACTCTGGGTTGCTGGAGTTTACTTTTTCATCTACAAAAAGTGACATCTCCAATACAAAAGACTTCTTATTTGCTAATTAAAGTAGAAGTAGTTCACAGATGGAGATTAAAGTAATGTGAAAACCTCAAACATGTAGAGGTTTCTAAACTACGTTGTCCACCACTGACCATTAGGAGAATAATGAGCTCATTGAGCAATTGTGTTAGAGTTTCTGATTCAGATTGAGTAATGCTGTCCTGTGACGAATTAGCTTGTTAGGTCTGATTACCTAGCTTGTAATAGAGTAAGGGATCAAAGTCTGTTTCTGCATAACTTTTTGTGTCTGTACCATCATCAGAATGGCAGGGTTCAACTTAACCTTCAGCTTCCTCCTACCTCCCACAAGCAAATTATATTTTCAATCTTTTGAGGAACCCAGTCCTACGTTTAAAATCCACTTGTGACTATTATGAAATTTACAACGAGTTCCTAGCTATCAATAAAAGTCATAAACACCCATGCATTCTCAAATGAATAACTATTTATACTAAGATATTTATTATTTATTCTCTACAAGGAAATTGTTTTTCACCATGAAGACTACCCCCTCCCACAGTCCTCCATGAATTGGTGATGTTTTTCCACCCGCTCCTCTTAATGAAAATCTATTTATTATTGACCTTGATAGGACAAAATTTGCGAGTGGTTTCAAAGAGGAAAAGTACTAGAAATTCATTTGTGACCACCCTTCAAATATGTGAGTTTGTAGGCATTCACCAAATTCCACCTACCCCATCAGCTAGAACCAAAAGCAATACTTCACATGTTCTTTTCATCCTAGCTAGTTAGATAGTGACCACCAGGTATCCCCTTTATACAGAATCATGCCCTGTGAACTACTCAACCCACGTGCGTGCTGGTGACAGACTGCATCAGAACAAGTCAGAAGAGCATAGTGTGCCAGCTCAGAAGATTTAAATCCTACCTTTTCAGCACCTGCCCACACCACTCCTAAAATAGCAAAAAGAAACTCTAGCCAACAAACCTCAAATCAGTGCACATTGAATTGGAACTAAGACAGCCGTCTCCTGTTGCTTAATCACAACATTGAGCAGCAATAAATGCTACTGAAAAAAGGGGAAACACAAAACATTGTTATACTATTTAAAGTAGCTGTACTTCCAAATGGAACCATATTCAAGCCTATATACTGCAGGTTTGATGAAATATTGGTGTTGATGTTTGGAACCTGAGAAGACAAATTTAGCAGATGAAAAAAATCAACCAACTATAGCATACTTAAAAAGCGGTCATAAAATGTGCGATTCCTTCTCACACCGCAACGGTCTTGTCACAGGTGCCTCTGATAATATGAATCGGGACAATTTCAAGATTAAGACTGTCTCCATTGGAATTACATACTGTAGTGTTTAACATGGGGATACGTGAAACCCAGGAGAGAATCATGTGGGAATTGGCACATTAAACCTGATTACCATGTTAGTCGTAAAAACCGTGTAACCGTCATGATATACTCATGCGAAAACTCAATAAAAAACAGATACACCAAAAAAAAAGTCCATCATTTTGCCACCAGTGGAATTACTTGGACCACTGGTAATGGTAATTGTATGGACACTATGGGGCATTTGTAATGAGACCTAGTATTGCAACAGGTATGGATCTGTTTTATATTTAATTAAACTATAATCAAGCTCCTAAAAAACATCGCTTAGTGACCATTTATACTGAAAATCATTGTGTAAAGAATTTGTTGTTTATGTATAAGGTCAATAGTTACACATCTCCTTTATAGGTCGAGCCCAGATAGCACTTGTGCTGTCTCTCCGAGACATGCTGTATATACTTTCAGGGCCTATAGCCCACTCACTGCTTTTCATTTCTTTATGTCAGCGTCCTTTTGAAATCCTTGCCTCTGAGTGGTTAATCTTTCCTCTTTGTCCTACCTTTTCATCAATTGATTACTCCCATGGAGCAGCGCCCTAGTACCTGTACTCTTCCACTTATCGCATTTTAGCAATTGTAGAGGGACTACATTTTCCTTTGTTCAAGAGCACTGCACACAAATGGTAAATCTTTTCAGTGCTTTATTACCATGGCACCCACTTTCATGTGTCACCATCTAAACCACATCATTATATATCGCGATCTTGACCCAACGGTATTTTTTTAAATTTTTTTTTTAAAGAGTTTTATATAGTGCGAACTAGACCCATGGCATCAGGTATCAGAGCGCTTTACATAAGCACCAGTTTCGTTACAGATAAGCACATTCATTTTTTTTTGTTAGGCACGGGGAGATTAAGGGATTTGCCCAGAATCACAGGGTGTGTAGTGTCATTGCCGAGACTCGAACTAGGTTCCCCAGGGCCGAGGTCGACCACTCTAGCCGAAAGGCTACATCCTCTGCTTAACATGAGCGCACGGGCAGATTAAATGATTTCCCTAGAATATTGAGCCAACACCATGACTCAAACCCAGTTCCTTCCAATCCAATGTCGGCACCTCTGGCCGTTACCCCACATCCTCTCCCCAATTATTTCCTTGGGTGACAGTCATTTTAAGGTCAAGCAGATTATATGGGCAACATACTATATTGCTAGCTTAAGTGACTGAACATGAAAACAAACATATTTTATTAGAAAATACTGCTGTAAAGATTATGTGAGGTTGAAATTACGACAATGCGCAAGAACGTACATATCCATGAATGCCATTGATGGTAACGTCGTCAGAAAAGTAATCAATAGTCCTTTGTCTGTTTCAGTATATATATCACGTGATGAAATTGGCAGTCATGTCTTTCTTTTGTTTAAATGTTTGAGTTGCCGTGTGCTGTCTGTCACCATCTTGACCACATCATTATATAGCTCAATCTCAACCCGAAGGTATTCAAGCTCTTTACATGAACACACAGGAAGATTAAATGATTTGCCCAGATTCTTGTGCCAATGCCGATACCCGAACCTACATCATTATATAGCACAATCTGGACCCTAAGGTAGTCAAGCGATTTACATGAGCGCACAGGGAGATTCAATGATTTGCCCAGAACGCTGAGCCGAAGCGGAGACTCGAATCCACATCATTATGTAGCATGATCACGACCCGAAGGTAGTCGGGCGCGTTACATGAGTGCACAGGGAGAATAAATGATTTTCCAGAATGTTGAGCCGATGTGATGCATTTTCACATGCGTTTGTGTAATTAACAACAGTTAAAAACTCTCATAGTGTTCAGACTTCATATATACAACCTGGCGTACTTCTTACATGACGGCCTCTGTCACAGTAACCTGGCATGGCAAAAAAACAATGGCAAAACTAGTAGGTCTGCATTGGCATCCAAAATGCAAGACCTATTGGTTAGGGCCAATACTTGTTTCATCTGCACTTCACAATGGTTGACTCAGTCACTTTACTAAAATTTGTATGTGCATCCCTGCCGAAAAAGAAAAAATTGTTGATTGATAAAAATTAAAAGAAGAACATTTAACAACATAACCAAAGTAAGCCTTAATCAATGGAGTTTATTTGTACAATATGTTTCTATTGATTGATTGATTCTATTCCAAGTCAAAGAGGCGAGGTCAGATTTGGGTATGGTCGGCCCCTGATGCCTTTTGACCCTCTTGGTCGCCCCGCCCTTCTCAATGTTATTGGGCAGTTCAGACTTTTCATAAAGGAGCGCCCAATCCTTATGCATCTTTTTTAGCTGGCTTTTGCCCTTTGCACTTCCGGTGGTCCCACTGTCGTTAGGGGTTCCCCGTGGGCCCTTATCTGGTCCGGCGTTACCTCCCCCAGCCCGTGTCACTTCTTTTGTGATATTGTGTTCCCAATTTAGGGACTATCATTGTCTTCCACAACAGAAAATGGTTCATATATCGCACACCCATGAAGTTTCCAAAGGCAATGCAAGTATAAAGTTGATCTGTAGCAAAGATTATTACTGGTATTTACCTGCACTGTAAGGTAGGGCTGTCCCGTCGTCCACAGAGCTGTTTCTGCTTTGCTGGCCCCGTTGCTCTTCGTCACTGGAGCCTGTTACCACGGTGTCTGAAAATGACAATTGGTGCGGAACATCATGTGGAAAGTACTGGGAGAGTTCCGATTCCGAACTCACGGACTCCTGCTGAAGAAACAGCACAGAAAAAGTTAGGTTGTTCGAGTTTACTTAGCATCTTACTTTAAGTGTTGGTTAAAGTTAAATACCTTATAAATATATCATATGACTAGCTGTGGAAAACACCCAATTGGTTTAGACCCATTACGTATAATGAATTAAAAGGATATATTGGGCATTGCAAAATTTCTTTAAGGGGTGTCCTGTTAAAAACGGGTTCAACTCGCAACAAAGATTTACTTGCAAATACTTTAACATGAGAAAACAGGTACAACTAAACTTCTTAAAATCTTAAAAGTTGCAGAAGGATTTTGTAAACCTCAAAAGTGCATATTTATTTAAATTGAATACACTCTCCTAGCTGCAGTCCTCATTTGTTTGACACAACATTCAATTACTGTACTGTATTTGTGTCTAATGTGTAGAGCACCTGTGAGCACAGTTTTTTTTTTTTAGATTTTATAGCATATGGACTCTTAAATTCAAGAGTAGTGAAGACGTTGGATTGAATATGAGGCTGGCAAACCTCTTTGTGAGAAATTTCTGCCTCCGCTGAAAAGAGACAAGCTTAAAGCTGCCTTTTTTTATTGTGACGTCATTCTGAAATTTAGATTGGAATAATTCAAGTTAACACAGAAACACTAAAGAATGGGTGCTTGTGGTAAGAGGTGACAGCTGAACAGGGCAAACAACTATGCCTCAAGTACGATGACCACCTCCCTCCATGTCATCAAACGGACGCTTTCTAGTTCTTGGTGTTAGGAGCTCAACCTCGCCAAATAACAATTAGTTGTAGGTGACTAGACCAATACTGGAGATAGTCTCCGTGATGACAAGGAGCAGAGTGGACACCCTACATAGAGCATCACAGGCTTCAATGCTACACTCTCGCAGGAGTCTGAGAACAAAGACACACACAACAACCCATTCATAGGACCTAATCGCACTTCCCCACACAGCACCACCAACACACGAGTCACATTTTGACACATACTGGTGATGGAGGAACCTCAACAGACTAATCTTTGATAATGTTGTGTGTACACAAAAACATTAAGGGTGTAGGAAGTGGCCGGATACTGATGGTGCATGGCTGAATCTAGACCTCAGGCTACTAGTTATTGCATTTTAACCCTTAAAAACACTAAGAATCGATCAGATGTGAATCCTGTGAGCATCTTCTTAAAGGCAATGAGCTGTGAAGCACTATAGAAGCAGTTCAGAATTAGAGAGATGAAAACCACAGGACTCGTAGCCAACCGGTTGGAGTCCATGCTGGATTATCATATGGTATAGCGAGGGAAGACCCTCCAGTAGGTGTTCCTGCCCTAATAACTCTGATACCAAAGCACCACAAACCAGGGCCAAAAAGTACCCCACGGCAGTGAAACTCATGCTCATACAAATGGAAAGGTTAAAAAGACCATGCTTGTGAGGAAATAGGAGAAGCACTTTAGAGAAACAAACTCAAGATGGTACAAGCAGGACCGGGCAATGCCATGTCCACTCTTAAAGTGGAGAAACTTAATACCCTTAGTACTATGCCCTTGCCCAGTAACACAAGTTAATCCTTACCCCTCATCCTATATCTAAAACATCATCAGTAGGCACTTTTGTGTTGGTCTGTCTACGTCTTTTGGACTAGATTGTGATATGTATGGGCTGAGTGAGGAAGACATTGCAGCAGACTTACTTCGCGAATGGCCCTTCGATGGCATTTAGATCATAGTGGAATCTGACATAAACGAACATCAGATTTGGGCAGGTTACTGTCCGTAGTAGCACGCAAACAGGACAACTGTGAGACATGAAGCACGGTACCACTATGGAAGGGAATGTTTTAGTGACAGAGAAAATGGGGTGATATTTAAAGACTTGTTCAACAGGCTTTGGTTTCAAATACTGTGCATGCTTCCCAGCAGAGCTGCATCAGTACATTGTTGAGACCAGGTTGAAAAACGAGAGCACCAGGCTCTGTCAGCAGACCAGTACATAGCCAATAGCATGAATCAAAAAGCATCAGAGTAGCAAAAATTCAGGAAGGCCATTAAAAAAAAAAATGTCGGAACTCAAACTATTGTTCTGGAAGCCAAGGATGCTGGGCCTGGGTGAATCCCTCACGTAATGGCCTAAACAAGAGGAAATATTTGGTCCCTTGGACCTTTCCCAACACCTAGGTCATGAAATGCCTTTTTTTGTGTGGAATTTGGCAGCAATAGCGAGAGATGAGCCTCTTCAAAGCTCTGGCAGGGGATTCTATTTTATGTAGATGTGGATTACAGTTGATATGGGATTGAGTGTGGAGATATCTACAAGCTCTCTTAACACCTCAAAGGTACCGCTGCATTAACTTGGAACTGCACTTGACCCAAAAGTCTATCATATCTAATTGCGGTAGTGGATCCCAGCAGGGGGTGGCCTAGCCAACCATCTAAGATCCCTATGTTTCAAGATGGACCCGGTTATGATAACAATTCAAGTGAAAGATAGATATTGTGGATACGAAACTAATGTAGATTGATATGGACAACCTCAATATAATACAATACGGCCATTATAAATAGGAACAGAACAACAGCCTGGTCTGAACCCACTAATAAGGCAAGTTGTACCCACAATGACCATGTTCTACAGCCATCCCATGGGCCCAGCCTCCTTATCGTAGTGTCAGCTAGAAACAACTCTGCCCAGAGGGCACTAGGTACGGAGCAGACCCTGTTCCCAATAATCCTTCTCTGCACTCTGAAAATGTGAATTAAAGCACGGAGTTGTCCAACTGGCAGCAAGCATGTTTTAAAGATTGAAACTCTAGCAAACACAGAATGCTTCGATTCTTGTATCCGCTAAGAATGGAACAGATTCTAAAAAGATCTCCAAAAATGATGGTCTGATTTTTCCCATCCCCATGCATCTACATGGCCCGTTCATGCTTCTTTATACAAAATACTGTCCCCCAGCACTTAATTTGAGCCTGTGGTTTCCGATGCTCAGGACCGGCACTTAATTGCCAACACTGCACTTATGATGGTCTGCCAAATGGTGGCGCTGTATAATTAATTTAGATATGAGCACAATAACAGGTGTTTGTCAAATATGTATACCTTAAGGATTACTAATACCTGCCCCTAAGTCATTCATATAACTTTGGGGGGCTGTAATAGTCTGAATTGTCACACTTGTGGGAGTGTAATGGTTAGTAACTGTGTTGGTACTGCATTGGCAGTGCTGAGAGGGGCAATGAGTGGTGCAAGCTGCAGTGGCCCTATGACAAGGGCCCTGGCACTTATTTTTTCACAAATTAGGCACTGCTAGTGAGGTATGGTCACAGACTACAGCAGTAGAGGTGCGTGTGTCAAAGGGATAGGGGAGGTAGAGGTGGCAGGGAGGAGAGAGTGCTACTGTGGGAGCAGAGACAGAAGGGTGGGCCACAGGAGAGAAGGGGCATGAGGGAGGGTACATGTGATGATGTTGCTTAGTGACAGAGGTTTTAGGAAATGAAGGGGGGGAAACTGAGCCTGCAGGAGGTTCAAAGGGTGAGTTAAAGGTGAGAGCTGCATGTGATGAAGGGACCAGAGACTATAAAGGGTTGTTTCTTAGAAAGGAGAGAGTTAGCTCATAATAGATCTGAAACAGCTGCAGAAGGTCCAAGGAGACAAATGGAGGAGAGGAACAAGTGTTATGATAAAGGTGATTTATTGACCACGGATAGACCTGAAGGTATGTTGGTGCTAGGTGATGCAGAGGGAGAGATGTAAGAGGAGAAAGAAGGAGTATGTGCAGCTGGAAACAGGTCCACAACACATTAATCCCAGTGTAGGATCCCAGGTTTCATGTCGATCCGAGAAGGTGTTGAGGGACCGAAAATCACTGACTGGCTAATAACTTTGGCAGAGTTTTACAGGTCTGCACAACACTTGCTAGTCACCATGCTTAGCTTACCTGTGATATTTAAAGTTCCTCATGCGAACCCATGAAGGGGTGATACACTTAAGGTGATGGTAAAAAAAAAGCAGCAGTTCACAATTTACCTCCCATAGGAATCTTTGCTCCCCACGACACACAAAAACCCAGAAGTGAATTAAAGCAATCTTGGAATGAAACTAAACCTAAACAAAGGTTCAGATGGAGTGATGATTGGCTTCCTTATTTTTTTATTATTATTTTTTAACTCAGAAGTCCACAAATAAAACACAGTTACCATTTCAAATTAAAACTGAAATTCACAAATTATGGTTAGGATTGCAATCTGTAACTCGCACAACAGCCATGCAAACCATAACTCTCACACTAAATGCAAATGCTCACGGCCTCACAATATTTATACCAATAGATAAAACCTGAAAGGAAAATGTTAATAAATAACAAAATGTACTTAAATCAATACACAATGCTGCAGTCCCAGTCACCCCTTTCGATGTTGTTAGTGTAATGCGGTACGCAATATAACACTCAGGCCAATTTGTAATGTTTGTGACTGCATCTGTCCCATTAGCACACGAAGAGAAGAGAGGCCAGAAGGGACCTGCTGGGAGAGATCCAGGAGGAAATATGAGAGGAAGAAGAGAGTCACGGTGGAGGGGGGAAGAGAGAAAACTGACTGTATTATGAGCTACTGTTCACCTTGATACATATTTGTATCTTAATTGCATGACTTAATTGCACCACTTCTGTTAAATATATTGTGTCAATCTCCACGTGATTTATATCTCAGTCCATCATTTTCTTTCAGGATCCCAAGGTGCTTTCCGGATAAGCCTTACAAGAAACGACAGCCTTCATGAATGGACATGACACAGGGAGACTTATGGGAAACATGCATTGGCCACTTCATTTGTCTTAATGTTCATAGTCAACATTTAATTACACAAATTATCACACAATTGAACATGTATCTTTTGTGACCTATTGATCACTTATGGAAAAACAAACATGACCCTCAGCAGTATATGCATCATCACCTGTTTAGCAATCATAATGCTGCCTGAGCATTAGGTGAGCATTTCACTGAATGCCCAGCGATGCTAGGAGGCTGAACACATGTTCTCTGTCCTGCTAGTTTGGTTAATTCTGTGCTATTTTAAATGGATTAAATCCAGAGCAAACCCGCATGATACAAGACGCAGAAGGTAAAATTTGTATAAGTGAAGCAATCACACGAAAGCAAATCCAATCAGTTGCAAGATGCTGTTAATTGAAATTATGCATCTCTTAAGCAGCTTTGAGAGTGTGTCCACTAAATAATTAATTCAACAATCACTTGGGCTAATGAGTGCCCAAAAAAACCCACAAAAGCAATCTGTTCAAAGGGAAAATATAACCTATTCAACATCAATTTGCAAACAAACATGTCCATCTTGTTTTTGCTTTAATATATGCTTATAACCGGACGCCGTGGGCAAGGCCGGGCATGAAAGGCCTCTGCCAGCATTACTGGCCCAGGGTAAGGGCATTATTTGCTAGAATAGCATGCTGTAAGAGCTATAAGCTTTGAGAAACATTTAACTCACTGAGGATACATTTCATAATTTAAATCCCTCTTGGAAGACACATGTGGTGTAAAATCTCCCTGTGACGCGAGGATACTTCCCTCTCCTTGCTCTGGCTTCTCCCAGTGTCAGTGAAAGTCAAGGGCTGTTGGGGGGGGGGGGTGCACATGCCAGCTTGCAAGTCCAGGACAGCACATAACAATCGCTGCCAGGAAGAATCATGTAAGCAGGGGCAAATCCCCCAAAGTCACTGCCTCAGATCTGCCAGATTTCCCACCAGTGACAGCAGTCATGTGAGGATGGAAGGGGGAACCTTCAGTCCCTTGGCACACATAAAGCCTCTGCTTCACTCACCCATCCTTAAAAGCATTGTAAAGCTGTAGGCAGAGAACCTATGGAAATGCTCCTAATCTGCTACCACTCAGTTGTTTTCATAGCAACTCCCAACATTCCAATGTCCTGATCTCACATAGGATGATCCCTTCTTTAATTTTGGATTCATAGGGAGATTTTGTATATATTCTGTGCTTAGTTTTTCCTTTCACTTTCTTGTAATACCTGATTTTGTTTTCTCTTCTGTTGCTGCGCCCACTCAGTGCAGTGAAGAGATCCACACGTGATGTGGCTTCCTCAAATAAAAACTATTACCCAGGGCTGGATTAACCATTAAGCAAAATAAGCACATGCGTAGGGCATCAAGGGAAGGTGGGCACTTAAGAAACGTCCATTGCTGAATTTACCATGGACCATATGGTGCAAAACTGCAAATGGTTCAGCTGAACCTATAAATTAAGTGAAAATATACAAACATATATATTATTTTTCATCTTACTGTAAGTTTTGTTTCATTTTGAAAAATAAACTTTTATTTTACTATTATTGTTTATATTTTAAATTGGATATATATGGGGGCACTAACATCTTTTGTGCTTAGGGTCTCTAAAGGTCTTAATCCAGCCCTGTTATTACCGTGTCCAAAGCAGCGGATGACAGCACGAACCTCAAAGTTAAGTAAGTAAGACCTGGTGGTCAGATACTGTGAAAACAAATGAACTCCAGATACAAACAGCACACATTTCTGTTTTTCAAAATAAAAAGGATAGTCCGCACTAAAATGTGGGCGAAGATATTTCTATGAATATGGCTTTGGACTTCATAGAAAGGCAGTCATCAAAACACTTGGAAAAGTTTGAACAAGATGGTTAGGGAACACACAGTGCATTCCTTTATGCCAACAAAGTGAATTAGCTGATGTAGGTAAGTGGGTGTCGTGGTGTACTTACCCGACTGGCTGGTTCCAGGAAGCGCTTCATAGTCCAGCTGAGGGGCGAAGACCCATCGCCTTGTCTGGGCCTCACTGTTGGGGATGGACTTTTGGACAGGCCACCTGTTAAAAAATGAGCACAGTAGAGTTTAATAACAAGAAACCCAAATACATTCTGGAGATTAGACGTCTTGTAGTTATTTACCAAGTTGTATTTCTATTTTGGAATGCAGCAATCGTACTATTTATATATTATTATGCACATTATACAAAAAATGAATTACTCCTTCCCTAAAAAAAAAGTCAGAGTTAATTCACAGAATAACTTTACATTATGGGGAGCTTGGGAAGCTTACAAACAGGATGTGTTCGGCCATGACATGCTGAAACAAAAACAAAAATAGTTCCTAGAAGTCCTAGCTACACGTAAGAGTAGTGAACCAATATTGACAAAAAATTGTGAATAACGTCAACTGTCTTAAGAGCTGTGCTTCAGGAGGAACGCTGAAGACACTAGAGACCTATTGCTTTGTCTCTGACCTTGGTAAACCTGAGCAGGTCATTTTCCACTATGGTGTCTGCCATACCACCAATGGGAACTCTGCTAGGTATAAATAAAAACCACATTGTGACAATACAACCCAATTTCATCAGGACATTTTGGAGTAATACCTAGATGAATTTAGAAATACATAAAACATTCTCATTCTTGTCGAACCTTGAGAAACGTAGCCTTATTCAACTGTTTAAGGAGACATCGCATATGGCCAACAACGCCTCTCATTGAATGTTTACTGCAACCTCAATATCAAAATAGTAATACTCAACACTCAATATTGGTCTGACATATTCACCATTCCTTTTCTATTTATGATTCCTTCCTCCATGCCTCCGAATTAGGGCTTCTAAAAGAAAAGACCACTGCACCCCATCTCTCAAGATACTAAATTCATTAACATCTGAGTGAAGTTTTGTGGAGGCTCTCCTTATGCACAACCCTCACTCAAGTACTTTCCTCTGCAGGAGAAACGCTATCTTTCAATTGACTTACAACTATCAATACACCCCAACCCCAAAAGGGCATCTTCTGATGCACCCCTGTTGATGGTAATGTCAGCCATGACTGGGACTGCACCCTACAGTATCCCAACCGCACATTCTGGGACACAGTGTGGTGGAAACAAATTGACAAGTATTTGACGTAATGTAGACCAACAGAAAACTAAAAATAGAAGGAAGTATAGCAATTAAGTTACAGCAGCCTATGGAAGGAGTCCAGCACAACTGCACATAGCCTAGGACTGATACCATGGCATAGGGTGTGTCAAGATATGGGACTCAAAGAGGCTTGTGTTTGCTGCGCACTGTTCACAGGTGTGTAACCGCCACTATTTAGACATAAGTTTACAATTTTTCATTTATTGGCTGTTGAAAATCTTTGCTAACCGTAGTTACATAATCTTACATACAGTTATATCTAATGACATCAAACTCAATAGTTTGTTGAAAATAACAATGTTCATGTACTTCAACAAAGACAATACATTTGCAAATTTACAGATTTATACATTCATGGGTACTGATGCCCATTGCATTTCGGAACATACTAGTTCCTTCCTCAGGGGAAATTCTGAAATGAAAAAATAAATAAAATAATTTTATTTTGTCTGTCCAAATGGAGGCTCAAAAAAAGCTGTTTTAACTGCAAAAAGTGTTATTTATATGAGTGTTTTCAGGTTATGTTATTGTGATGTATTCAGAACATATAAATAGTTCATACCTTCAATGGGCAGTTTATGTCTTGCGTTAACCGATGGTCCTAACGGGGTGTAATCTGAAATACCAAATAGCAATAACGATCTAATTATGACCTTATGCCACTAGAAGCGTGGAGTAGTAAAACGAACGCTCATAAGCAGGGCTTACCTCGTAGAGGTTTAACATACACGTAGTCTGAAACAAAAAACCAGAAGGAACCTGGGGTCAAAACCATTGTACTGAAATAATCTGCAGAGTGCCTTAAAAGCATATGGACCGCTTCACAAATGAGTAAACTTTCTTACCTAAGTAGCACCCATTATGTCGAGTATCTACACAAGGAAACGACAAGAATAGAGGTTAGGTCATGACCAGTCCTCAATTGGTCTAAAGAAACGCATGAGTTTAAGACTGGAAACCGGCAGGTGGAAAATACCTCGTACCTGAAATTTATGGGGTCGCGTTCACCAGAATAACTTCCGTGATGCTATAGAGTAGTGAACCTCTGTGCTCGCGAATTAAATTGCGCGATCAAAGCGCGCGCTATGAACATCAATGACAGACTGATGTTGTAGAGCTAATCTCTATGTGGCTCGTGCGTGGGCGCCATGTTATAATATATGGAGATGCCTATAATGCGATTTTCCCAATACCGAAACTTTGTTCCCTCGACAATAAAGTATAGAAATGGTGTGTGAAGCGTTCTTCTGGAACTCATTAGAAGAAAAAAGGCAGTATAAAAACGATTACCAAGTAGTAGCAAGATCACTTTTCACTATAGGACGGAGTTGATATTTCAAGATAACGGTGCAGCGTCTCTTAACTAATAAACCTGTGTGAACCAAGATCGGGACATGCCAAACAAGGTGCTGAAATGGCAAAGAATGGTAACGACCGTATCTAATGAAGTACCAAATATAATGTAAGAATGTCACTATTCTAATGAACGAAAAAAATAATGATAAATGATGGTGACAGAGTTACTCATGTACAATGCGATGGGGACCTGATGTTGATATAATGGGAACCTGGGGCCTCATGTAGGTAGCGAAATACCGGTCGGTAACGGCCCAATTTCGGTAAATATTCCGTTACCGACCGGTATTCAGACAAGTGAGATGTAGGAGACCAAAAACCACTTTTCGGTAAATATGAGGCGGTAAATACCGATTCATATTTACCGAATACATAATTAACGAATCGGTAAATATGAAGTGGTAAATATGAAGTGGTAAAAAGTTAAAATGACATGTAGGAGCACTCGGTAATTAAGAAATCCAAGAAAATCGGTAAATAAGAGTCGGTAATTAACACGGATTGAAAGCAGGTGGTAACCAACAACAGTGCAGCTAAGCAATCCCAAAATGCAACAGCGTGGACACCCTGGCAGCTATGTACGTCATTGCAATGCGCCTACGTCTAGAGGCAGCAGGACTGAGGGTTTGGCGACGGAAGGAACGCATCCACAGACAGCGCATCACACTATTCCAGCTGACTGATGCAGAGATACATGAGAGGTACAGGCTACACCCCGAAACCATCATGGACTCAATCAGGGACCCGCACCCACTCCTGGACCAGCCAATGAGAAGGGCGCACGCCATACCCCCACATGTGCAGGTGCTCTGCAGCCCACATCTGCTGGCATCCGGCATTTCTCAGGTGGTGACAGCTGCGGTGGGTGGTGTATCCCAGAGTTGCCTGTCCCGTTCCTTCAGGAATTACTTCCCCCATTATATTGGCTGCATTGATGGGACACACATCCCACTCTGTCTACCAGCTGACACAGAGCACATCTACAGGATCAGGAAGTCCACCCACTCCATCAATGTGCATACCGAATGGAATGATATTGTGAATGGTCCCGTGGGTGGCAGAACCAAAAGGTGCGCGTATGCTATTTACAACGAGGTCTGCAAGTTGCCGCACAGTGAGGCGGCTTCCAGACTGAGAGCTATTGACCAAGCAAACATGGAGAAGGCCTAAGCCGTTATAGATATTAGCTCTAGCACTCTCACTTCTAGGATTCATACATGAGACAATAGGCACATGCAAGTACACGGCGCATGCAATGTACAAGCCCCGATTTTGGCGTGCGTCCTACGAGGTATCCCAGTGCCTGTGATTACACCTTCTTTCACTGTGCTTGCAAACGGTATTCATTTAATAATGATTAATGAAGTTTGCTGCGGGATGTGAGTGGTAATCCCGTACATAACTGTCTCGCATGAAGTTGTCTGCTGCAATACTGTTCTTTTTCCACCCCCGCATGGGCGGCGGGATGTTTCCATCTGGCCTTCGATTCCAACCTTGAAAGCAGAGTCCAACAAGTTGAGCAGAATAGAGCGCCATTGTCCCACAAAGAGGTGCCTTTGACTTCCTCTCGTTAAAATATTTGTCCTTCACGTTGCTACTACGCGCACTGAGGAACAGGCGCCTCTGAATACTGACCTCCCCCTGCATTTCGGCTCTTTGATCCAAAGTATTATCAATGCCTCGTCCACGACCGGCCTGGCTCAATTTTTTCTAACATGTGGGGCTCGGGTCTCGTGACCTCTTTCCAAACAATTTGTGGTGTAATTCCGGCATTTGTTCATTCACTGTTCTCGAGCATCTTTGGAGGTGTTCCGCTGCTTCTGGCGCTGGTGGCAGGTGTGCTGCTTTTACTTTTCATACTACGGAATGGCTGCTCCTTCTGTGCCACACGAGCACCTGTCCCGTCTGCATCTTCTTCGTGATAGGATGCTTGACTTCTATGGTACTTTGCCATTGGCGACTTTGAGCCTGGCTTATGGATTATCCTTCAGGTATTCCTACTTCACCTGCGTACAACCTGTATTACACTGCCTGGATTGTCCCTTTGAATGGCCTCTGGATTTGTGCTTGACCAACATGGTGTCTCCGGTGCCGGATTTCGATCGACTGATGAGGCCCTTAGTGTCTCACGAGTTGTCCTGTTCTGGTGTCCGGATCATGGCGTGTGGAGCGGCGCATGGTATCCTGGGTAATTGGGACATCTCAGCGGCAGCCTACGACTTCTTGTCCATGAGCTATTTGGAGGAACATTCCGGGTGCCCTCTGATTGTGCTAGAGGCTCCGTTGGTTGGAGAACACGTATGTTCCTTTTCTTTACTCAATTGGATGGCTGAGACTTTTAGTGGCCCTGAAAACGATTGCTTGTTGGAAGCCGTGGCCACATATGCTGCCTATACATTCATGGATTAACTGGATTGTCGTCCATTGCGCCTGTGCTACTGGACAGCACCCTGGCGCAACATTTATTTCTTTTAGTTCTCGTTTTTCTCTTCCTGATGGTCTGCTTGAGTTTTTTACTATACTTGCATTGTGTTTTTGGAATTGTATGCTGCAATTAATTGGACTGTAGGACTTTGGCGCTGCATTGGTTACGCCCTGTTCTGCTCTGACGAAACTGAACTCTGCGTTCTCTCTTTTCGTGCCTATTACATATTGCTTCGCTCAAGGGGGCGTGTAGTGAGTTCTCCCTGAATACGTACATGCATTGTTCAGTTGGCATTACCACGTTGAATGTTATGTAGCCATATTTGTGTCTTTGCACACAACACTGCGTTTACATGTTCTTTCTTGAATAAACTGCTGACTCGAGACTTCCTTCAGACGAGTGCATTCTGTTGTTCCCATCCCAAGCTCTGCGCAGCGACCTTGGTCTGTACATGCTGTGACACACAGTCTGGAATTTTACACAATGCTTGTTTTCCACTCTAGGTTGTTCGACCCACGATTTAGCCATGGCACACGCGCAGCTGCACATACCTGACAGTTGGTGCTTTTCATATCTCAGACATCATGTTTATTATTCAGACCGAAGACGAGCCTTCCTGCGAGGAGACTCCTGATGCTCCTGTGATGTGATTTCACTAAGCTGATCTTTGAGGTATGGGGTCCCCTATTCAAGCCTGAGAGACCTTCTATAATGACATGATTGTGATATTGGCTACTTAGTTAAGGGAAGGTGGTAGTGTCCTCGGTATTTTCCGATTCGCTAAATACCACCTCGGTATTTACCGATTCGGTGGATACCACCTCGGTATTTACCGATTCGGTGACTTCCGATTCGTATTTACCGAATGTTACCGAATCGGTAACTGTTACCGAATTTTTACCTACATATAACTTACCGGTTCTAATTTACCGATTCGGTACGGCTCGGTATTTATGAACCGGTAAAATTTATTTACCTACATGAGGCCCCTAGTGTTAATGTGTAATAAATGTGAAAGAAAAATTGGAAAGAAAAAAAGAATTTAAATAATTTTTTATGCTTATGCTGGTCATAAGTGAAAATAGACATGGCATTTGGTGCTATTTGAGAAAGAAGAGTGGTGTGAGAGAATAGTGGCCTGTGTTTTAAGTATGTAAAGCTATAGAAAACATGACATATCTAATCTGTCATTCATTCCTGTTGGGACCATGGTATCCAAAGTTTTGATCCAGTAGACCTCACGTTGAAGTAGTTTGTTGTTATTATCTACTCCTGATTGGATTTTGACTCTCTCTATAATTTGAAACCTTAGTTGGGAAATTGAGTGATTTGCCTCTGTCCAATGAGCGGCCAATGATGAATTCAGATTCTTGGTTCTTATTCGACTTTTGTGTTCAGTCAGTCTGATTTTGATTTTCCGTTCTGTTTTGCCAATGTAAGTTTTTCCACACTGACATTTTATTGCATATATCACGTTGCTGGTATTGCAATCACTCGTATGTTTTAATGGAATTGCTTTTCCAGTAGTAGGATGAGTGATATAGGTGCCCAAGATTACGTTGTTGCAGTGAGAGCAGTTGAAACATCTGAGGGTGCCTTTAGATGTTGTGAGAGTAGGGTCCCCATGAGTTTGAGATAATAATTCTCTCATGTTTTTCCCTCTTGTGTAAGCATGTAGAGGAGGTTCTTTAAATATATTATCGAAGTCCGCCTCATTAGCCAGTAACTCCCATCTTTTATTGATAATCCTTTTAATCGCTGAAGAGCTAGTTGTGTATTTAGATACAAATACTATGTTGTTGCTCTTGGCTGGTTTGTGCTGATTAAACAACTCACTTCGTTGTTTACTAGCTACTCTTTGTATACAGTCTTGGAGGATGGTGTCCGGGTATCCTCTTTGTATATATCTTTGTCTGTATTCTTCTGTTTTGTTCAAACATGCTTGGGGGTCAGAACATATGCGTTTGATCCTTATAAACTGAGAATACGGTAGATTTCTAATGAGACTTCTTGGGTGAAAACTTGTGTGATCCAGAGCATTATTACGATCCGTGGGTTTAGCATAGATACAAGTTTCTAGACGTGCTTCATCAGGATTTTTAGTGATGGTAACATCCAGATATTCAATTGTGTCCTTATCGATTTTATAGGTAAATTGAATTCTGGGGTCAAAAGAGTTCATTGTTAGAATCATGTGTTCCAGTGTTTCACTTGAATCCATCCAGATTAGAAAAATGTCATCTATAAAGCGACAATATAATCTAATTTTGGACCACCATTGTAGGTTACTCATGATATGCTGATGTTCAAAAGCGGCCATGAAAATATTAGCATATACAGGTGCCCCGGAAAAACCCAAGATATGGGACTCAGCACTTACATGCATTGTGAGGCTATGCATCCTACATGGGGAAATGCACGTCTAGTATTCTAAGGGCTTAAGTGTCTATGTGTGGCTCTTTTTTTCTTCCACCAATACCATAAGCAGATTGGGATCATTGAGTATTGAGGACTGTAACATTCATCTTTGTCTTAGAAGGGCCATATTTGATCCCCCAATATCCAAGATGTGGACAGCGCTTAAAGAGCTATCACTGACTGCGAGCTCCTTATTTGTGCAATCCTTAGCCAAATGAATGGCGCTGAATTCTCAAGTAATCTGAGAAAGGGATTTTAGAGTTCTAATTATCATTCCAACGATCCGAAAAGGAGAATATCAGTACAAAAAAATTCCATGGTTGTTGGGCTTGGATTTCTTCTTACTGGTCCAGCTCAAGGAGGATCAGCAGTAGCTGGTATGGTCATTTATTTCTTTGGCCAGGTTAGTACCGCTGACTCTTGGTTCTCTTGGAGTAACCACATCACAGTCTAGGACATAAAGTCAGTGGGGATCCAATGTGCTCTGCTAATTGTATCAGGGTCCTTACAAACTCATTATGAACACTTGCTTTTATGTAGCCGGGTGACGTTGAGTGTGGCAGACACTGGTAAGGTGGTTAATGGGAGGACATAATGGGGCCACGGCTGGTGGGTCCCGGGACATGGCAGTCTAGAAAGTTGCATGGACCAGCCAAACCAATGCACAATTCACAGTCCATATGGTCACTTATCAGAAGGCTGCCTGAAAACCCCTGAATGCTGTGACCCCCACTCCTGCCTCATGATGAGACATCCACAAATGGGACTACTAATTTTAAATTCTTTGGTCATGTAAGGCTGGTGTGACCAGATGAGAAATAGTCTTTAAACAGTCAATGGGCATTGGCTTGGTGGCAGCATTGTGGTGACGGGACAAGCAATAAGAATCTTGTGCCCACATTAGCCCTTGTCCTCAGCCTGCCATGGGGGTAAGAGCTCCCTGAAATTGTCTGATAACTGGGACAGGCACACAACAAGGACAAATGGATCCAAGTAACCATCCATTAAGATGAGACGCAGTGAGGGAACTGTGCCTCTGAAACTGTATAGCGTGAAGTGGTGCTGATGCGGTGCATTGACATACAAAGATTGAGATTGCCTACAAACTCTAAGGAGAGCTTAGCGAGCTTCATGCCAAAAATGGTCAGTGGGGTGTGGCGGTTCGAAAGTTACAAATATGTCACATTATAACAAGGTGCGGGGAAACGAAGGAGGGACATCAGTTTGGAGTGTGGATGCTGTTCTCGGCAAAGAGTCTCAAGTCTCGGCATTGATTCAGTGGGCATTCTTTTATCTGTTTAACACCCAATTGATTTCCAATGAACCACACTCTGCAGTGGAGAAAGCACTTATGCACTTGAAATAATGTTAGGAGATAACCCAATTTGCTGGGTTGCCTTCTCCTCCATTTAGTCTTGAAGATTGAGCGGAACAATGCAGGCCGCTTGGTTTTTGGACTGAAAATAGGAAAGATTCTGTCTGACACTCTCAGAAATCACTTCATTTGTTTCATTCCAGTCAGAGCTAACAAACATTTAAGGTCTTTTGATTAAACAAACAAATGCTTGACGAATCAGAACACAGAGTGACATAAATATAACAAATCAATCAAAAATATATAATAATCAATTACATTCTGTAACTTAATTCCAATAAGGCAGCCCTTAATTGCTCTATTGGAAATTACAGCTGCTTTCGGGAAAAAATTATCATCCAGCTAGATATCAAAAATAAATGAAAGAATATAATTTTGTCATCTGAATAAACAGTAGCACTAAATGAAGCCAGGAATGGTACCCACCTAAAATGTGAGATGATCCGGCATCCTTGCTCTCCCGATGATGAGTGGTACGCGTGATGGCATCATCCATCTCTTGCTCAGAAACCTTATTATAAAAAATAAATTCATATATAAGAATTAAATCTACAGTAGATATAACTTTATGAATATTAAACAACCCATACCATGTTAATTAATATTGTCTTGAATGTATGTTCCCACTGCCTTCCCCAGCACATCCTGTTTTATTTTGTTTTTCAAAGTTGTCTCAACAGGATCCGGCTTGGCATACAGTTCTATGTTGTAAAGCATCTCACGGTCTCCACCACTTCTGGGAGGTTGGTCTGAACAACGTTATACCACAAATTAAAAAATCAAGAACATGTAATAATTTTGAAATTATGCATATCGAAGAAAATGTGCCTTTCTCTCCTATTTTTATTTCTTCAGGCAGCTGTAATGTTGTCCTTTTCAGAGGCTGGTCAAAATCGAGATTTCCTCCAAATTAATGTATCTCATATTTGGGTGTCGGAATTCATTCAACCACCGTGATAGGGACGGACAGTTAATTTATGATACATGCACTTTAATCCTATTGGCTTCGACCACGTCTTCTCTTTCCCCTGCTCGGTTCCTACAAGCTGCTAGCCCTGAGGACACTTTAACAAAAACTCACAAAAGGGGAAAAGTTTAGTCAATTTCATTCGGCATGTATCTTTATGGCCAAATATATCAGTCAAAGTTTCCACCTATTCCTGGGGCTTTTTAAATGTGATCGCTCCAGGCATGGAAAAAATATTCGAAATAATTTATGAACTCCTCATTTTTTTATGTGTCTTCGTAAAACATACACATTGTTAAACCACTAGCCAGCTGGTTAAATTCTTCAAATAAAATACAATACTATTTTAAGAATTGTCCATGAAATATATTATGTCCGTTGCCTAAGTCTAAAGTTAAATAAACCTGTCATTTTTTTTTGTATTTTTTTTTTTAAACGAAAAAAGTCTTCGATCGGGAGTTCGCCCATTGTCCGGCACCACTAACTGTAAATGTGTAGTTCAGCCGCTCCTTATAATACTGCTCATCTTTTAAAATCAACGCTGTTCTACACAACTAAACAATAAAACACATGATTAATATCAGGCACATGCTCCAGTTTCTCACACCGCTCTGCATGTGTGTCCACAATAATTAGCCAAAAAATAATGTGTTTTATCGACAAATCGTTCTGGGCGGTGTATTAAGGAAAGGGCGCCTTATCCCTACGGCACTGCAGCACGCCTTTAAGCACGCGCACCAGGCACACAGTCAGTGCACCCTATTACAATGAATGCCCCGCCCCCAGGGCAGCCGCACACTCGTGCTGCCTGAGGGACATCACATTCAGTGAAATACGGAGCCCTGCTTTAGAGACTCTCCGTGTTTCCCAGTGCAGGTGGCAACCTGTCTGCACTTTGAAGAGGGCAGAAAGATTCCCATGCAGGCAGGTACAGTGAGTGACTGCACCCGCCTTCAGGGGAATGTCTGAGGGATCCATGGAACCCCTTCCGCCCCTACCAGAGGGCTTCCTCAGTGGCACAGCTAGGGACTTGGCCGTCCGTTGCGGTCTCTGCCTTTCCCGCCCCGCGGGCGTGCTGAAGAGCATGGGGTGCTGCCGATGATTCTTGCGTTTGCCTCCCCTGCGGCAAACTCATGTGAGAGCAGGGGGGAAGACACGCCGCAGCCCCCAAAACTCGTGCCGCCTGGGGCGGACTGACACACTCGCCCCCCGACGTTGCTATGCCACTGGACTTCATTTATGAGGGGCACTGAAAATACATCAACTTTTTGTGACTCACTGTGAGTGGGCCTGCTTGCATCTGCACCCACGTCTGCAATAAGGTGCAGGAGCAGAGGCAAAGAGATTCACACACATGCATAAGGCTACGCCCCCACGCAAATGAGGAACGCCCTTTCATTATAGTGCAGGTGCCACATGTGCGTCAGCGCTATCAGTATTACAGAATGGGCCACACACGCATCTGCGGCCCTTCTTTAACACCACTGTTTCTCGAGAGCACAAAGCGGGCGCATACTCCTATTGCGCTCCTGATGCACAATGTATAAGAAGCCCCTGGTAGACACTTTTTTGAGATGAACTCTAGAGTGTCTGTTAAAAACATCAGTGCTACAGCCAGCCTGGGATATCACCATTTGGAATTCCAAGAGAGAACTGTACCACACATTTAATCAAACTGAAGCAGTGTGATTGGAAATTGTGTACAACCTTCACATGCAAAGGGTCAAGTGCTATTATAGTAAATTAAGGCAAGTAAATGAGGTGGAAGAAGAAACACACAATCCAATCTATATGTTAGAAAGTGAATGAATCAGCGAGGGAACACAAATCCAGCTGCAAAGAACATTGTTGAAGAAGGGATTGATGTAAGATTTTGGTTCACTATAAACCTAATTTTTTATATCCAAAAATACACAGGTTATCCCCTGGGACCCAACCAGGTATGGCATTGCTAGAATCCTGAGATGGTTTTATGGTTGAGTGTCAAGAGAAAAGGCACGTCTCTGTATTGCTTTGTAGCTTCTTTGTATGTTATGGTGGACTATAGCCATTAGAACAAAAACTATCACCCAAAATAGACTCTCATAATAGTATATGGGAGTTGATCTGCACACTAAATGCATATCAATTAAATAAATCCATAAGAAATAAACCATGCTACAATTCTATAATTACTTAATTATATAATGCCCATTTGTTAATCCAGAAATATGTTTCTAGGAATTTCAGGGCTCTCCTGCACTCCTGTTGGGAATTTTTCACAATATATATTCCATCTAAGGGCAGTACCAAATGACAAAAGCCTTGATAAAGCTCAAAGGTTGAATGGCCTGAGCCAAGCACATGTCAGCTGGAACTCTGTTGAAGCAACAAACTGCATACTTTCTGGCTAATATCTGGATATACAAATAGACTGTAAACCATTAAGAAATCAAAGAAGACCACTACAATGTAATGTTGATGAACTTCATTAACTAAGTGTATGTGGCATGTGGATTAGCACCCATATACCATTTCCAGAGTCCATTCTGGAGTGGTTATGAGTCTATACTACGGATTTTCAATATGAATTTATGAACAGAGACTAGAACTGTTAGCGAAACTTCCAGATTTAGTATGAGCACAAAGGGGGGCGGGGGCTTTTTATGGTTAGCTCGGCAAGCAGACTGCGAGGTTGTGTTTTTGGGGAACAGACCTGCGCTTGGTGTTACTTGACAGCTGTGAATGAGGTGTGATGCATTTTCATTCTGGAAAGGAAGGGGTGCATGGGCATATTTTAGATCCTCAGGGAAGAGGATCTGATCAAGTGAGGTGTGACGAGTACTAGTGCTTGACTACATTGTGTGAACTGAAGATAAAATGAGATTACTCAACATGGGGGGAATCATCTAACGGAGAAGAATTTAGGGATGAGTGGGGCAGGCGTAGCATTGTTGATTGCTAATGATGCTAGAATGAATGTTAGCTTACTTCTGACTGCGACAAACACCTTTTAATATGTTGACACCTCACCTTTGGGTTCGGATGACGACTGATGATAAGGCTAACGGGTCCCGGACCGCACTCACTCAGAACGGCGTAGGCTTCGCTTAAAGCTGCATGGAGAAGACTTACGGAATCCGCTTCCAGGATCTGATCTCCACGACTAAAGGGATTGAAAGGAAAATTGATTGACATGGACCTGAGCCACACAGATATTTTTCACAAATGTGATACTCAATTCGTAAGATAGCTCTGTGGGGAAACAGCATAACAGCTGCTACCCACAGTTTCTACTTAGCATCACACTGTTAATTAGGGATGCAAGCATGCTAGTTGGTCAGATGTTTAACCACAATGAACGTTCAATAAAATGAGATTAAAAACTTGACTGCAGTCTGTTGACAATGCCTACTGCAAACTGTGCAGCACCTGCATGTACTCTTTCCTGGATACAGGGGTGCACAACAATTCCGTGAGAAATACATATTACTCATTTGCCAACACATTAACTTCAGTTGCAGAGCCTTCATTAGAACAGAGGAGCGTCGTCCTGCTAAAAAAATGCCCAAAGAAAAGCCCCAGAACTGAAAAATGAAATGATAATAAAGTTTATTTATTACCATTTAATTTTTCAGCAACCGTCCTGAACCGAGTGTCAGGATGGGGCGGGGCCATTGCTGCTAAGGCGCAGCCACGAGCTGTGCACTTAAGTTTAAAGTGCGCATGTCTCTATGGCCGGCTGTCTTGCGACAGCCAGCCACCCGTGCACATTTTTAACTTCTCTAACACAGCTGTCTAAAACAGCTAGGTTAGAAAAAGCACAGCCCTTCAGTGCTCCGAAGAGCACTGAGAGCGGCTGCTCCCCCCAGTCCTGATGCTTCCCTCATGCTGTTCAACAGCATGAGAGCATCGCCAGGATTGGTTAGTGCAGTTTTCTGGATCCTGCGTTGAAGCCTTGGGGAGAGAAGACAACACCCAAGCGAGGAAGACATCGTGCGGCAAGCTAGGAAGAGAAGTGCCATTTTTTTGCTGCTCGTCCCACCACTCCCCATACATGCCAGGCGCCACTGATTCACTTATTTCAATCAATGCTTTGTCATCAATGATGAATTTCTCTGCTGAAAAGGGCTGGCAGCATACTAACTTATCTTTTTAATACATTCTTTAAACACATTTTTGCAACTAAGCAACAGATGTACAAAGCCAAAGCCTAAAACTCACAAAACAACAGGGTTTATGAACACAAAATGACTTTTAGGTATATATTAAACTCATTTTGCTATTCAGAAAAGCCTTTCTGATATACAAAATAGCTTTAGCCACCCATACTGAATCACAATTAGAAAGGGGCATGCTCTCCTAATTGGCATTTGGTATGGCACATATCAAAAATTTACAATCACAACTGTGGTTGCAAACCACTAATCAGTTACCAACACCTCAAAGGACGGTGGTAAACGATTTGCAGAGGCGAAGGGGTCCACTTGGGAAAGCTTACCATTTGTGAATGGTGTACGTGGCCCCCGGGCCTGCTCCCTCCAATGCTTTTCCAAGCAGAAAAAAGTGGGTTTAATAGCATCAAGGGTTCCTTCAAGCGACATAGCCTATTTTAAACAAAAAATCAAAAGTTTCCAGTTTGAGAGCACAGGCCCGGGAATGGTGCTATCTTTTGTGACTAGCCTTTTAGTAGATCTGGCCCCACATGATAATGATCTGAAATACAGTTCCAATTAGTGTAAGTTGTGTACTGTTTGGTTTGTTCCCACAGGACAGTCTACAATCAATCTTAACAATCTCACAAATATCCCACATGCACCCACACAGTTCCATATGCTATTTTTGTAGCAGACTATCCCCACCCCACTAGGATTTACCATCCAACAATGACTCTTATTTAATTCTTTCAAGACATCAACCTAATTAACTGTAGTCTAAACAAACCTCCTGATATCCACATATGCACCACAAGGCAGCAAAACCAAATAGATGGTAAAATATTGCTCCTTAACAGCAAAGCCTTATCAACACATCATCACACATCTTAGAACCATTCCTACTGGGTTAACTAAAACATACCACACCTAATGTGCACAACTCTACATCACAGGTAGAGAATAATGAAGACACTAGAGCGAGAACATTGTCCGTACGCTGCTCACTGCACTACTGTTCAACCCTCAGAGATAAGAGACATTTACGCATACGCATAAATACACTTAATGCACCTCAATATATGAAGGTAGAAGTTTTTATAAAACACTAACCTAGCTAAGAAGAATGACAACACTTAACAGGCGATCGTTGGCTGCATCAAACACATTTGATTTTCATATCCACCAACACAAAGCAGTATTAAACATCAGGCTGGACAAACCAAACCTAGTGAACCATAAGCAATGGCATTAAAGAACCTGGACTCCCGTTGATTAAAATTCCACGACTATTCAGAAAAGGACGCTAAGGTCTCAAAACGCTATGGTGTCAAATAGATGATAGAAATGAGTTCTACGAACGCTGTTAATGATATATTATATAATGATATATCATATATAGCAAAGGAAGGTTGACGGGTCTCTCAATATAGTATTCTATATTTTGAAAAATGTTTAGACCCAGCTGGGTGAATCAATTACTTTCAGCCTAATGAACAGCAGAATGTGTTGCTATAGTTGTTAAATTTTAATGATGTTTAACCCATCTTTGTTTCCTCAGCATTCCTAAACTAGTGTTGGAGTATATCTAAATATTACAATCATGGACTGTAGAGAAAGTGGACGTATGCACTCTATTGAAAAAAGCACACACTGAAATTCCTGCAGGCATAGGGTTAGGGTAGACACCTTTAAATCTAGAATAATGACAATTTCATTTTTTTCAAAAGGGTGTAAATATTGATTGTCAAGTGGAAATGTTGGTTTTATAAATGCACCCCATGGATTGAGCTGAAAATGTTAGCAAGTACAGCAACACCGTTCAATAACGATAAAAAAAACCTGTGATGCAGGAGTTCAAACTCACCTCCAGCTGCATACATTTAAAGATAAGCAAACCAAATTCAATGTTGAGATAATAAGCAAGAATCAGTATGACAACAGGCACAGTCAGACGACATAAGTCCTGAAGGGCCTATTTTCAATTATAAATAGTAGTTATGTATTAAAACGTAGCACGCTCACAGACACATGAACATCAATTGCTGCTTTGGGGTTTTCATCTGGTACTTTCATCAGTGATCACCCTTCAGAAAACTCTGATGACTCTTCTGTGGTTTTGCTTTATTGTCAGATTTGTTCACGACCACACCACAACAGCATGAGCCCAACATCCCTCTGGTATAAAAGACATGAAGTCCACACATCTGGAAAGAGGGGCTTCAGCAAAAGGTTGAAAATGATCCCAACACAGAATTGAGGTTCCTTCGTGGGAATGTGGGAGCACCAACGTCCTGAAGATATCCTCATGTCTAAACAAGAAGCGGAATCTGAGATGTCTCTGCGGCTACAGTAAATGATCAATAAACACAGACAAGCATCTATTGGGAAACTGTACCGTGGTGAGCAGATTCCATGACAGAAACAGACTTGCATAAGAGCAGGTCAGCTTTGTAGCTAAGGTCCACGAAGCACAGTCAGTTTGGACGCCACCTTAAAGATGGGAGTGTTCCTGAAGTTGTTTCAACAAGGCCATCAATTATTTCTGAATTAAAATCTGATTACTGTCTTTAGTAACAATCTCATTTATGTTTAGGGTTCTTTAATCCAAACCCGAGTACCAGTTATCCGCAGTTGTAGAAGGTGCCAAGACTCCTTCCTCTTACTTTCTTAAATATTTCCACAGATAAAAAAAGCAAAATTCAATAATTAGAACATTTGTGATTACATGCAAAGAGGTCTTTCTGTCATTCGAATAAAATTGACAAGGTGGATACTTTTCTAAAGTCTCCTGGTACGGAGCTTGATAACATTCTCTTACAACTGGCAGTAAATTTGACAGCTAATTGAGCCATAGAAGATTTTTCATTCCAGCCATCTACTGCTTTACATGCCCACAACTAAGCAAAATGATAAGACCAAGAGGGTTTAGATATACAGGGTTTCTAAAAGAGTAGTCAGGGTGAACCAAAGACAGCTAAGCATTCATAAGACTGACAGCCAATTCATTAACACGAGGATGAGTGCGAAAAACGTCTCATCACAGAAGATCTTTCAAAAGAACAGACTGAAGAGGAAACAAAATAGGAAAACAATGGGAAACACTCAAGAGTTCGCTCTCTCCTCTGCGTGCCAATGGCTCATTTCACCAGTCTCATCTTTGTGCTCTCCTCTCTTCACTGCTACAGCATCCCTGCCCCCTCTCTTCCCTCTAGGCACTATACTGCAGCAAGTGAGCAGTAACCAAGCATCCAACATAGCCACGTCCTTTATTCCAACCGCACTTAAACCCGGATCGCTGCACACCTGTACCGCTTGCTCTTTCTTGCGCAATGGTTCTCCTGTGCCCTGCAACCATATGCCACCCATCTCTTCTAGGCACAATCCTGAAGCATATACAGTGGCCATGAATACAACATTTCCACTTCTTATATCCCCTTGGTACTTAAAACGGGGTTTCTCCACACCTCTGTGCTTTTTCAACGTGTTTACTATGTTTTCTCTCATGGCTGCTGCACCAGACCAAACCCTGGTAGGGCTCGCCTATCGGTGTGGGCTGGCTGGTCTGAGAGATCAGTGAGCGGGCTGGTTTTCTGGCTGTTTGTGCTCGTCTTTTATGTCTGCTGGGGTGGTTTTTAAGTTGTTTTCCTTGATATTAAAACAAACATTGCCTGAAACAAGTTCAAATCCATGCGGTCTTCCATACCTTACAAGCCCCGCATTACTTTCTTTTTGCCTGCATGCCCTACCTCTTTCATGACCTAATATGAAACTGACCTTTCCACAGGGAATGCCTGGTGTTTGAGATGTGAATGCGGTTTAAAGGAACAGCAAGTGATTTAAATCCCACTGAAGCACTGGGTGGGAACTGCATACATTTGCTTTAAATTAACAGAGTGGAATCCCGCAGTACCCCTCCCACATGAGGCAACAAAGACCTCACTGTGGGACAACTGCAGCCTGAGCTTGTCAGAAGCTCCCCACACTCGACGGGGCCTTGATCCTCGCACATCTGGAGCCCATCGAGAAAGTAACACTATCTAACGCGGTCATTAAAGGATTTCCCCGGAATATTGGAACCACATTTCATTACAACCCGGAGACTCCCAGGATCTCAGGGTGGTGCGAACGGGGCTGTGATTTTTGTCTCAAATGAGCACTTACTCCAAAGCGCCTAAAATAATTCTTAAAACTAAGCAGCGCTGAAAGAAGTCCTGTCAACTTGTCACAGATGTGCCATCTACTTTAAAGAATTCTGAATTAAATCAAACGCATGACCGAGCTGGTCCCTCCCCCCTTTAACACTTAATGGCCACCTAATAAAAATGCATACAATTATATAATTAACACCTATCTTAATATTAACTTACCTATTCCCATTCTCCGGTATTAAATGGTTTACTGTGGAAATGTAGAACAAGACAGCTGTGTTCGTTTATTTATTTGTACACAATGTATTTATATTGTTCAGCCAAGCTAAGAAGGTGGCGATTTTCGATATTTTTAAATATTTAAGTGGCCCATAATAACAAGTATTATCACAATTGCCCTGGTTCTGTTGGGCTTCAAATTCCGAGCTTCAGAATTGTTTTTGGACCAATTTCGAACAGAACAAAGCTCCGTACATGGTAACCAAAGAGCAACCGAGCTCTCTTGTAAAGTTATATATATATATATATATATATATATAAAATATATAATCGGATACATAGCCATAGATAACAGAAATTGTTATTTTGAATGTTGCTCTTCTTACAACAGTTTTTTCCATTTTGAGGCGCTATGACCCAAGCTGGGTCCTCGTTATCCGTGGCCCGGTAAAAGGGGTACCGGTAACTCCTGAGTGGAGAAAATGCAGCCCATTCAGAGTTAATTCTTAAAGTCCAACAACGAATAAGGAATTACCAGAGGAATTGGTGAATCCCCGTACCCCAGTAATTCCTCATTTTGGGTCAGAGTTTAACCTGGAGGTTTCAGCTCCTTTTTAGCAGCCGAAATCTCTGGTTTGAAGTTAAGAAATCCGCGGTGTTCCAGTGGATCTAAAAATTGCTGTGGGGCAAGTAAATGCTGTCACCGCCTCCATCGAAATAAAGAGGCCACTCGTAAAGAGGGGCTTAGAGCTAGGAAGAGTTGAATTATTCTGATGGGAGGGGAGGGAACCACTTTAAAGCATTCCCAGGTGGGCGTGGCTTGGACGCTGACCAAGATGGCCGCTTAGATCCGGAGCTCCGCCGCACCGGGACGGACCCGTATCACTTACGGCAGTGTTCACGTTCCTTCTTCGAGCTTTTTGGGATGTTCCAGCTAGCGGAACGTGTTCTGCGCCTGGTGAGCCCAAGGTGAACTCTTTCGCGCCTGGAATGCGTTGTTTTCACCGCGCTGAATGTGCGCCTCAGAACGCCCGCCATTTTGCTGCCTCAGCGCTGCTCGTCTGAAACCGGCGCGCGCACTTGGAGCAGTAAGTTTTCTTCATGCTCTCTGATGCGCTCCGCTTTTCAAGCGAATGTGGAATGTTTTTCTTGTTGGCAAGCGCTTTTCTGAGGGATAGCTGCATGAATGACTTATTACAACTTCTCTGGTAGGTGAATGCCTCTGTGGTTTTCTGCTGCGCCCTGAAGATGCCACACCTGCTTTAATGCTTCAGAGAGATGATTTAATTTGTTTTCTACATTATGGAGGCGCATGGAGATAGATTTTGTACC
Organism: Triturus cristatus; assembly: GCF_964204655.1. Lineage (NCBI taxonomy): Eukaryota > Metazoa > Chordata > Amphibia > Caudata > Salamandridae > Triturus > Triturus cristatus. The sequence continues at coordinate 236,543,244 of NC_140581.1, forward strand.
AGAGGCTCTCTTCCTGTGACATTTATACACTCTTCATGAAACATCAGCTAAATCTTATGTGGCGCTAAACCTACTATTGGGCAACGTTATTTAAACACCAACTCTGTATGGAAAACATCTCCTAACATCTGCTGGCATTACCTCCAGGCCCGGGGTTTCTTCACGATTTCTCCAAGTGTCCTCTACTACTCCTGATGACCGCTGGGCTATTTAGACTGGACATGTTGACATATTGACATGGCTCGCGCCTAGACTACGCCAACATCCTTTACTTAGGTCTTCCTGAGTATCTGCTGACTCGTCTGCAGATAGTTCAAAATTCTGCAGCCAGGGCAATCTTCGGTTTAACTAGAAGATCTAGGGCCAGCAATCTCCTTGTCTCTCTGCATTGGTTGCCGATTCGTAAGCGTATCTTCTTCAAGACCCTAACTACAGCTTTTAGGGCGCTTCACAATTTCGGCGCTGAATATCTGCAGAGAAGGGTCAATTTCTATCTTCCATCTAGACCTCTGAGATCTGCTGCCCAGGCCAAGGCTATCGTTCCAACAGTGAAGCGTGCTCGCTGTGGAGGTCGTTCCTTTAGTTACCTTGCACCCCGCCTCTGGAACACATTGCCCTTGACGTTGCGGGTGTGCACCAATCTCTCGGTTTTTAGGAAAGGACTTAAAACCTATCTGTTTGCTTTGTAATGCTGCTATGGTTAATTCTGGTTATGTTTTCTGTTATGGCTGTTTGTTTGCTGCTGGTATTTGGTGTGATGATCTTTAGCGCCGGGACGCTCTTTGGAGCAGCTGAGCGCTCTACAAAACAAACAGTAACATAACATAACGTAACATTTTTGAGGCCAAATGGTCAACTATGGAGGCCCGTGTTTCTTCTGTGGAGCAGCAGGTTCCAGAAATTCAGTCAAATTCCCATCGCATTTCCTCTCTGGAAAAGTCTCTTCTCGCCCTTCAACAACACACTGAGGACTTGGAAAACAGGAACAGGAGGAATAACTTACGCGTTTATGGCCTGCCGGAATCCTTGGAGGGTGATGATCCTGTCACGTTTTTCTCTTCTTTCCTCCTGAAATTGTTGGACCTTCCTGCTACCACCTCTCTTAGTATCCAACGAGCCCATAGACTTGGTCCTCGCTCCTCCTCCTCTACCAAACCACGAGGGGTCATCATCCTCTTCCTCAAATTTACGGATCTCCTTCTGATCCTCTCCACAGCTCGAGCGAAACGCCAAGTGTCCTGGATGGGTCAGAGAGTTTTTCTCTCTCAGGATGTCTCTAATGTCACTGCTGCCAGAAGAAAAGAATTTCTATCTCTTCGTGCTCCTCTGCGTTCTTTGGGAGCTAGATATGGCCTTTTTCACCCTTGTACCTTCAAGGTAACTCATCAAAACAACACTTGGACTTTCCAAGACCCGGCTGAACTTAAGAATTTCATTCACATTCAGACTAATGCTGGCATGGACACGTCTAATCCTCCTACTGGTTGATTATTTACTTGTTTGGTTTTTTCTCCTTACAGGTTCTTGCTGGAATTTTTTCCCTCCTTGGTTGATTCTCCTTCTGCCTGATATGATTGTATAATGGTTGTCGTTTGGGTTTTCTGTTTTTGCATACAATTGTTTGTTTGTGTACTGTTTACCTCCCCATGACTTCTGCATAACATGTTTCTCTTTCCCTCCCTTAGATTTTCTGTTCGATCAACCCTCTTGTAGTCCTCTTCGTATCATATGATTCGTCTTCCTCATATTCCGTCCTGGTGCGGTGGGTTGTTGCTCTCCGGCTCGGGGGGCTGTTCTTGTCGAATCCTCCCACACCCCATCGTCGTCATCTTGTCATCTCCCTTCCCCCTTCAGGTATGTTTTCCTCAGTCGTCCGTCTTGGATATGTACTGTCTCTTCTTCTTCTCCTCTCTTCCTCCCCTTTCCTTCCTTTCCTTTTTCCTTGTTCTTTTTTTACTATGTCTTTCGACTTTCTTTTGTCCTGCTCTTGTCTTTCACTCGCTTGTTATTCTCCTTTGTGGCGTTTTTGGTTTCATCTCTTTTCTCTGTTCCTAGCACATTTTATTGTGATTTAATTCAAAGTTATTTCATGGAATGTGAAAGGTTTTGTTAGCCCTATTAAACGGCAGAGAGTGCTTTCCCATCTAGCCTCTTACACTCCTGACTTAGTTCTTTTACAAGAGACTCATCTCTCTGAGGCGGAGTCTCTTAAGTTAAAAAGAGGCTGGGTGGGAACGGTTTTATTTTCTCCTACTTCTAACAAAAAGAACGGTGTGGCCATTTTGTGTCACAAGAAGCTAAAATGTAAAGTTCTTTCTCAAGAAAATGATACTGAGGGTCGTTGGGTCTTAGTTAAGCTGTTAATCAATTCTGTATCCTTGACTGTTTTTAATGTATATGGCCCCACTCATCCTGATTGTAACTTTTGGCCTCTAATAACTTCTAAGTGTTTTCAATACAGTGATTCCCTGTTCATTCTGGGTAGGGATTGTAATCAAATTGTTGACCCGTTTCTTGATCGCAAATCCTCTGCCCGTTTCACCCCCCACAAATCACATACAATTCCTTGACACTATCTCCAAATCTCACCTTCTCGACTCATGGAGACTGTCCCATCCTGACTCTTTGGACTATTCTTTCTTTTCACCTCCTCATGCCTCTTTCTCCCGGATTGACTACATATTCCTTTCTCAGTCTCTCTCTCAAAATCTTCTTTCCTCATCTATAGAGCCGATAGTTATCTCAGACCATGCTCCCAGTTGAAGTTGAATGGGTCAAAAACGGAAGTGCTCGTGATAGGAGGTGCACCAAATGTGTGGTCATTCGGCATGGTGGCCGGACTGCCTTGGACCTACCCCTATACCTTGTCAGCAGGCAAAAAATTTGGGAGTGGTGTTTGACAGCAAGCTTTCCTTCACGGCCCAGATCAATCGGGTGGTCGGAATTTGCTTCGGCATACTCAAGAGTCTTAGGAAGACTTTTGACTTACTCCCAGTCAGTGCTAGGCAGACTCTTGTCCATGCCTTGGTCACATCCAGACTCGATTATTCTAATCTTTTGTATCTGGGTGTGACAGCAAAATCCCTCAACCGTCTCCAGGTTCTTCAGAACGCTACTGCCCGTTTGGTACTGAGGCTTCCTAGAAGAACATCATCTAAAGCGGCCTTGAAATTCCTCCACTGGCTACCCGTCGGGGAGCGGATTATCTTTAAGGCACTATGCCTATGCCACCGCATCGTCACGTGTAAGGCACCTACTCCTCTCTGTAATCTCATCACTCCCTACAGGCCTGGGCGGTCGCTCAGATCCTCGGACACTGGACTGGTCACCATCCCCAAAGTTCGAAAGGCCAGAATGGGAGGAAGGTCTTTCAGATTTTTGGCAGCAAAAAAATGGAACCTACTACCGTTGGAGCTGCGCCTTGAATCCTCAGAAAGCCGTTTTCGTAAAGCTCTAAAAACGCACCTGTTCCGCAATGCACTGGTATGATTTCTTGCACGGGCTGCCTTATTGCTTCTCCTCTCAGCGCGGGGACACGCCGGGGTGCGTAACCATGCGCTCTACAAAACTCCATAATAATTGTCACCGTTCTTGACCTTCTTCCTCCTCATCCCAAATCCTCCCGCTGGCGCTTTAATAATTCTCTCCTCCTGGATCCCCTCTTTTCTTCTTCTTTTCTTTCCTTCGCTACGGAATTTTTCCTACTCAATTCTGATCCTTCTTTACCCCCTCATGTTATCTGGGACTCTTTTAAGGCTACCGCTCGCGGTTTTGTGATTGACTTTGTCTCAAAGAAAAATAAATCTTATCTTAAGAAACAGAAAGACCTTCTCTCCCATATTAAATCCCTGGAGCATAAATTCTACACCTCTTCTACTACAACGGTTGTACCAGACCTTATACGCGCCAAACTCGAGTTTAACAAAATCTCTACTGACAATGCATCCTCATCACTACTCCGCAGCAGCGCCCGCTACTACGGAGGTCGCAACAAGTCAGGTAAACTTTTGGCCAGCTATCTTAAGTCCCGCAAGGAGCGTAACCTGATTGATACAATATATTCCACCGATAATCTTCTCCTGCATAAGGAGCAGGATATACTCGCCCAATTTCAACAGTTCTATCAATCTCTTTATACTCCTGAATCCCCCCCTTCGGCTGCTCTTATTCAATCCTACTTGGACAAAATTCCTGCCCCCTCCACTTCTCATCTTAATTTCCCTGATCTTGAACTTGACCTCTCTATCACTGAACTGGATAGCGCCTTAACGTCTCTAACCAAGGGTAAATCTCCGGGGCCGGACGGTTTCTCTGTGGAATTTTATCTACATTTTTCAGATCTTTTGCTTCCTAAACTTCTCTCCCTCTTTCAATCCTTCTTCACCTCCGGCACAGCTGCTGGTACCTTTCACGAGGCTACGATTTGCCTAATACCCAAAGAGGGTCGCGACCCGCAATTTTGTAAAAATTATCGCCCAATATCCCTTGTCAATGTAGACTATAAATTATTTGCTAAACTTCTTGCCCGGCGCTTAGACCCTTTCCTCCCACACCTTATTGGTAAGGAACAATGCGGTTTCGTAAAGGGCAGACTCACCTCAGATAATTCCCGTCTTTTTCTCAATGTTCTCAATAAGGTACCTTCTCTCAACTTCTCTCTAGCTGCTATATCAGTTGATGCCGAGAAGGCTTTTGATAGAGTAGATTGGTCCTTTCTTTTTGCCTCCCTTCGTTGGCACGGTTTTGGTCCTAATTTTATTTCTCTTGTTTCTTTACTTTATTCCTCCCCTAAAGCGTCTGTGTTAGTTAATGGCCGGCTATCCCCTTATTTTCCTTTGCAGCGTGGCGTCCGTCAGGGCTGTCCTCTGTCCCCTTTACTTTTTGTCCTAGCTTTAGAGCCATTTCTTACGTCCATTAGAAACAACATTTCTATTTCTGGCTTCCCTTATGACAAGACTCATTTGAAACTCTCTGCGTATGCAGATGACATTCTTTTGTTTATTTCTGATCCTGACCAATCCATTCCGGCCTTACTACTTGAGTTTAACTCCTTTTCCCAAGTTTCTGGTTACAAGATTAACTCTGATAAAACTGAGATCCTTCCTCTTACTAAATTTTGTCTCCCTCATCAGTTTTCGACCACTGGCTTTGCATGGAATTCTTCTAAAATTAAGTACCTTGGATTTTGGTTCTCTAACTCCATTTCTTCATCTATTCGGTTGAACATGTCCGCTGTACTATCCCGCATGGATAAGTTGTTCTCTTCTTGGAATCCTCTCTTTCTCTCATGGTGGGGTCGGCTGGACTCGATCAAAATGATGATATCTCCCATTCTTATATACATCTTTTCCATGCTCCCCATTCATATCCCTGATATCTATTTCAAGCGCATTGATTCCTGTCTCTCTAAGTTTCTCTGGAATAATAAAAAATCGAGAGTTGCGCTCGTTGCCCTTCGTAAACCGAAGTCCAATGGCTTTTTTCCATAGATTCACTGTCCTAATGGCCATCATACTTGAGGTCTACTATTCTCTTCCCTTGTCATCCTCTTCTGTTTCCCAGTCCCCGCTTCTTCAGATCTTGTCTACTCTTCCCAAAGCCTCTCTTATTTATAAATTTTCTCCTCCCCCAATCCGACCCGTCCGAAATCTAAATTGGAACTTGCTTGGGAGCTTGATTTGGGCTGTGATTGGTCTATAGTTGTTTGGGACAAAGTCTGGGCCAGGTCCTTAAAAATCTCCCGTTCCGCCTCACTAACTCAATCTATGTTCTTTCTATATCATAGACTTTATCTCTCTCCCGTTTCTATTTCTCGCTTTTCTCCTGATAAGGACTCTACCTGTTGGACCTGTTCTGCCCCTGATGCTGATCTTTTTCATTTACTTTTTCTGTGCCCTCCTGTTCTCGCATTCTGGGTTCAGGTGTGGTCTCATATCTCTCGTCTCTTTTCTATCTCTATCCCATACTCTATCCCTCTCCTTTTTTTAGGCAGTATCTCTGACACTCTTGATATTCCTTCTCGCTCCTCTGGTCTATTAGATCTTATGTTGGCTCTGGCTTTCCAACACATTTCTTCTAACTGGAAGGATCTTTCTAAACTCTCTATACAATGCTGGTGGAATTCCCTCTGTCACTATCACAGACTTGATGTTCGTTTCGCTGCTGCCTCCACTCCTACCCTCAATAGAGATCTATTCTGGTTGCCTCTCACAGCTTATCTTGACCGCATGGCTCTGAAATCGAAATCTATCTCTCCTTTATCCTCTGAGAATTTCAAACCCCCATGAGTGACTTTTGCTCTGCCCCTCCTCTTCCTTTCTTCCTCTCTATTCCTTTTATCTTTTTTACATTTGCATTTTCATTTCCTGCCTTTCAACCATTCCCTACCCTTGGCTTATTTGCTCTTTCTATTCTACCTATTTTCTCTCTGATTACATCATTTATTCTTCTCCTAACGCCTCATATTTCCCTTTCTCTTTCTCCTCTCTCTTCTTTCCTTTCTCCTCCCCTTTTTTCTCCTTTTCCCCCTTTTTCCTTCTGGTTCCCTTTAAAAATTTTACAAAATGCTTTTTGAATTTTTCCTCAGGTTCTTATGTTTAGCGCATGATGACCCTTTATTATTTTTCTCTTTTTGATGTTGTATGACAATGTTCTTTATATGACTTGTATTTGTTGCTCGCTATGCTTTTTCTTCAAATAAAGCATTTCAAACACAAAAAAAAAAAAGCATTCCCAGGTGAACCTGTTGCAAGGAGCAACTGCACATATTTCTTCAGGAAGGCCCTCCAGACCTGGCTCTTCGACTGAACCGCAGACCCACCCCAGCCCATTTAGCGGCTTGAGACCCCAACGGGTGAGTAGTCTCACTTTACAAGAAGCTTGATTGAATATTTCACAAAAAAGCTGTTGGGTGAGACGCAGTCAACGACTGCGGACATCTTGTCTCATCAACTGAAAACATCAGGCAGGACTTCACTGCTTCGCATCAGCCGTTCGCCCCAAGTCTGTGCTTGGGATGCACCAAGAGCAGCGTTCTCCACTGGAATCCTTGCTCAGCCCGCCACAATGACCTGAACAGACGCTAGATTCTTAGGGGGTTGTTTAGAGTTCAGCGGAGCTGGAGACGTGCCCTACAGAGGCGTTGCTCCTGCCACGCCAACCTCGTAGTTCCCCTGCTCTATTCAGAGTTGAAGGAAGTGCTGGGCTTCCAATGGTGAAGCCCCGTTTGCTCCGCTCGTTAACCCCCTTACCTGATGGCTCAACCACCATAAGGCCACAAGATCACAGTGACAGTCATTCCATTATATTTAGTAATGTCAGTCAGGGCAGAGTAGTCACCAATGGCTCCCACAACCAATGGCCCCCATGTACTGAAGAATTTGTTCTGTCAATCAGGTTCATTTTTTTCAACAATAAATTCTTTATTAAAAAAAACCTTTCCGAGTAGGCACATCAAACAAGGCACATAATTAGCAAAGATGAACTGCCTTTAATTGAGCCATCACAGGAGCTGCTGACTAGCAGGGATCTCCAAGTATGACAGGCGGTTTGCACTCTCCAAGCACTCTGGTGACCTATTACAGATAGGGCGCAGTTTTCCTGTTTGTGCCACGGCGCACCTAAATCATAAAACAAGTTTGCTCATCAAGTGCCTTGAAAAGATGCTCTTACTGTCAGCACTGTCTGGGTAGTCACTGGTGGTCAGTACCTGTCTCACCATGCTGATGAGGCAGATACTGACCACTTTTAGACATGTTGCTTAAGTAACTAATAACCAATCACCACTGTCCCGTTGCCCATATAAAATGGTTCTCTTGCCCAACTGACCTCAGTCTTCCATCCATTTTGGCCACGGACCCCGGGGCCAGGCTGTGAATGTATATTCCAGGAGAGGTGTTCTCCAACGTAAGGCAGCATACACCAATGCCTAAGCCAACGCCGGGCTCTGAAAAAAAAACACACACAGAGTGAACAGAGCATCTCATGGAAATTACTTTAACACAATCTTAGCAGTGGGCCAATGAGGGCGATGCATGTCACATTACTTCTGTGCATGGGAATCTGTGAGAGAGACACAACTGAAGTTCTAGAGCACATAAAAATGGACCATCTAACTATGAGCCTTTATATATAATTTGTTGTGTAGAACATTGAGTGAAACCCGTAACAAGCCACCAATAAATATATCAAAACATGCAGGTATGGTAACCTGATTCCTCAAAATTCTATAGCAAGCCATCATGAAAATTACCTACACTCAGAGTTTTGACAGGTATTTGCACAGCAATTTCTTTGTGGACCCTATGTATACCAAAGTAGTTTGATATTATTAATCCATTTTTCTGGCTGATGTGTATGTGGACACTTTAGCCTGTGACCAGATAACAGCATTCAGTACACAGGGGTAAGTGTCACACACCACACACCTTACGCCACTCAAACGCTTTGCCAGTTCTGTCCAATTATGCGTCATTACACAAGGACTTGATTCTTTTAAAATGCTTTATTCAATTCCAGATAACTTACTTATTGCAAATGTACTTCATAAATCCACAATTTCAAAACGTTATATTTTATGTTTAGCCCCAATGGAATTCCTGCATTTAGCAGTTCGCCCTTCGTCAGCGGGCTGCTGGAGAGGTTTATGTCATAAAGAGGGGGTGCTGGGAGCTCATGAGTAAAAACTTGCTCCAGTGGGTACGGTACCTAGAGCTCTGGCTATGTCCTAGCTGATTTGCAAAGCAATGTCAAAGAACTAATCCGAATGCTGCAAAATACTCCTATTATTAAGCTTTGCTAGAAGCAGGTGTGCCTAGAAATGATGATGACTGGCTCTTCGTGAAGGAAATAATTCAATGTATAGTGTGGCACCACACCCACTGGCTCCCAACAGCAGACTGCATGGTGTTTTTTTTATCCTCCTTCTGATAGTTCTTTTTTTCCCTATTTTTTTATTATTTTTTTTAAACAGGAAAGATGCAAGAGAAAGAAGACAAGAAGTTTTTCCCCCAATAGTTTAGAAACAACCTTTATTAATGCAGGTGTAACCGGGCAATCAACAAATAAAGGTCTCCAGTGTCTATAGAGTATACACTATGTCGATCATCTGTATATATGATTACCCACGGCTGAAATATGCGCAGATTAGTCAGTTTCATCGAGGAGGCGTAATTTACAATCAATCCATGAGAGCCGGGGTATTGGGCCCAACCCACCCAGAGTTTCTGATGCTTTCGAGGGCACCCGCTTCCTTCACTAACAGGTCTTTCCAACATCAAGACCATGTTTCCATTCCATAAAGGTGGTGTCGCTGAATTACGCTCATTTTGGACTTTGTTTCTATTGGCCACTATCAGGTCTAAACCAAGAACCTATTTCTCATATTTCATGATCCCTAGATTAGCTATAATTTTTAATAAGGATATTCGCGGTTTGAACGAAAGTCGTGTACCCAAGACTTCACGTATGTGTCTTCCAACTCCAGACAATATGCAAAGGATCTCCTTCCTCGCGGCATCTAGCGCATAAGGGTGAGGAATTGCGTCTGCTGTGCCACCGTTTATCTCTAGTATAGTATACTCAGTGCAGATGTTTAAGGAGTATCAGGAAAACTTTGGCCGCTGTGGATATCTTTCGGGTGCTGTTAGGGCCTCCTGCCATTCTGAGTCCTCTATTAAGGCCACGTCTCATTCTGATGCTTAAGGTTCTCCAATCACAGCCTTTGCTACACCGCAAGACCAGGATTAAGTCACTACTTCGAGAACTATCAGGTCCTCGGAAATGAGCCGTCTTAAGGCCCCAAGGATCAAGAGACTTATGCTGGAAGGAGTAAATTGCTTCAAGTTACAGATGTGAAGTGGCAAGAGCTCTTCCTAATGAGTTGATACATATCGTGGGTCTAGATCAGTTTAAGAGTAGCTACAAAAATTACCTTTCTGAGTATCTGGACGGTTGTGTTGTCCAGCTGTCAGAAGCACTTGAAGCAGAGGAAGACAACTATCTTACATGAAAACCTACCTTTTCAACTCGCTCCAGTCCGCTCACACCTGGCTCGGGACACTTGGATGCATGAATGAATGATTGAAAACATTTATAGAATGCAGCAGTTACCCAAAAAAGATGTCGTCGTACTGGAGCAAAGTGGAAAGAATAAAAGCCCATGAATCAGAGAGAGGATAGTTCTATTTCTAGTTGCTTCCTAAAGACTGGGTGAGATGTAATGAGGGACAGATTTACTGGAAGTTCATTCCAGGCCTTGGCAGTGAGAAAACAGAAGGAGCCTCCTGGTCTGTGGCACTGTGGAAAGGGAAAAGAAGGAAGATTTGCTGTGGATGAGCGAAGAGCACGCAAGGGTACACAACGCTTAATGCATTGTTGGGTGTAGCTGGACTTCGAGGCCGCCATGACTGAAAGACAAAAACAGAGCTCTTTAAAGAGGCACCTTTTTCAATGCTGAGCCAGCAAAGGTTTTTGAGGTGATTAAAGATGCGACAGACTTTTCTCAGGGAGGAGCAGCCAGAAGTCGCATTTTAAATAGCTTGAAGATGAGGTCCGTTTTTTGAGGAGGCTACAAAAGATGGCATTCCAGTAATCTAATCTTGCCACAATTGCGGCTTGAATAATGATTTTCTTGTGAGCCACAGAGATATATGTAATAACTCTCTTGAGGTAAAGCAGTTAGAGGGTTCTAAGAAATGTGATTTTTAGAAAGAAAGGTTGGTATTAAAAGTGACGCCAAGATTTCTTGCAGCCGGAACAGGAGGTGCTGGACGGGGAACTTCTTCAGGCCACCACGAGGAATTTCAGATGGTAGTGTCTCCGAAGACCAATACTGCTATCTCAGATGCATTACACCCAAGTGAGTTGGAATGTATCCAACCAACTATAGAGGACACAAACAATGTATGAATATAGTCGGTGGTTGGTCAAATGGAGTTGGGTTTCATTGCTTATGAAAAAAACTGAAGATGAACAAGCAAATGATGTTTGCACGAAGAGAACCATGCTGGTCAAACAGGGTTGGGCTAAGAGCCATGCGGTGAGGGATTCCGCATGCAATCTTTCTAAAGCACGAGTTCAAGGGTACCATATACACTGTTCGAAAGTGGTCTGCTAAAAAATAAAAAAGCCACTCCAAGACACAGCCTCCCACACCCACTTCAGCGAGGTGCCATAAGAGAATCTTGAGGGAGACCATGTCGAAGGCCGCCATCAATTGAGCAGAATTAAGACAGCAGCCGTGCCTGAGTCGAGTCAAATCAGAAGGTCATCAAAAACACGAATAAGTACGGAATCTGAGCTAAAAACCCTGTCTGAAACCATGTTAATGTGGCTCAAAAAATTATGCTTCCAAGTTTTGGATTAACTTGAAATGAGTGAGATTGGTTTATCGTTGGGCAGGAAGTAGGCATCCTCGTTCGGTTTCTTGAGGAGGATCAAAGCGGTTTCCATTCAGAAGGAACTCGCAGCAGAAATGATGGGAGCCCAGAGTTTGGGTGGGCAGTGATTGTGATGTGTGTGTGTGTGTGTGTGTGCAGCTTGGAAAGTACATTATCTATCTCAGTGGGATGAAATGAGTCACGAACTGATGTTGTTCTAGAAGGGCTGTCGAAGGGAAACAGTATTTACAACGCAGTGGGAACCACGCATGCCTTTACAATGCAGGCTTTACAACGCATTCGGCAAGGGCGTTTTCAGAATTTAGGGAGGGTGTGGGTTTTTGGGTGGCAAAGGTACTTTTAGGGTTTAGAGTGGGCATGGATTCTGGGTGTCAGGAACATTTTTAGGGTGGGGTATGGATTTTTGAGTGGCATGGGATTTTTTAGGGTTTAGGGTGGGTGTGGGTTTTTGTGTGGCAAGGATAATTTTAGGGATTAGGGTGGGTGTGGTCTTTGCTTGGCAAGGGTAATTTTAGGGTTTAGGGTGGGCCTGAGCTTTTGGGTAGCAAGGGCATTTTTAGAGTTTAGGGTGGGTGGGGGTTTTTGGGTGGTAAGGGTATTTTTAGGGTTTAGATGGGTATGGGTTTTTGGGTGGCAAGGGTAATTTTAGAGTTTAGTGTGGGTATGGGTTTTTGTGTGGCAGGGGAATTTTTGGGTTTAGGGTGGGTATGGGTCTGTGGGTTACTAAGCTGTGATATGTATATGGGAAATATATTTTTATATATATTAATATATATCCAATCGAAAGCTGCACCAAAATTGAGGCACCACACATGTGCGTATTTTCAACCTTTTAATCCGGCAAGTTGCAGGGAAATCAGGCTCACCATCACAGCGTTAGTCACCAAACATGTTTCGGGCTACCTTAGCCCTTGCTCACTGGTATCACTCTGGAGGCACAGCACGAGAGTTTGTCGCTGCGCTTGCAGCATTTAAAGTTTAGTCCCGCCCAGTGGGCGTGCCTCACAACGGCATGATGGTCTCTGTAGTTTTGTGCTGATTAACATCCGTAGTGGGTATCACTGTGTCTCCCAATTTTCTTACAACCTCAAGTGGGTAACTGTGTATGTCGAGGCTGGGTCCCTGCTTGTAGTCTCACCAGGCATGGTTACGCCATTCCATTGTGCGCTGTTAATTGGGAGGGACTAAACTTTAAATGTTCCATCATCGTGGAAAGGTTCAATACTTTCCCAAATTTATAAAAAAGGGGACAGCACAAAACCCAAAAATTACCGGCGTATTGCTTTATTAGATGTTGAGGCGAAAGCATATGCCAGAATACTTTTGAAACAACTGGAAGCCTGGGCAAAAGATAATAACATAATTCCCCTTGTTCAAACAGGATTCAGGGCCCAAAGCTCTACCACAGATAACATCTTAGTACTGGGCCATCTGTCTAATCGCGCTACCCAGCCATCTCAGTTACCACTTTTCTGCTGTTTTGTGGACTATAGTGCAGCTTTTGATCGGGTCGATCGTGGAAAGCTGTGGGAAACACTGCATTCTTGGGGAATTCCCCAACAGCTGCCAAAGGCCATAATTTCTCTATATCAGGGGACCTGGGTCCGTATTAAAATCAGTCAAACATCAGTCACCGCCAAGGTACCAACTAATAACGGTCTAAAACAAGGGTGCGTACTTGCCCCTACACTTTTTAATCTGTACATAGCTGACCTGGGGAAAGCGATGGAGGGGGCAAATCCACTGCCTCCAAGACTGGGGAATAAGTGGCTTCAAATACTCCAGTATGCAGACAACATCGTAATAATGGACCACACGAGAACCAGCTTACAGAAGGCCCTAAAAGCTTTGCACGGATATAATCAACAGAATAAACTCCTGGTGAATCAGGAGAAAACCAGGATACTTATATTCAGAAAGTACCTACGAAAGAAGACCATACATTGGCGACTTGGGGCCCTGCAAATCAAAACAAGTATGAGTTACAACTATTTGGGCTTCTGGGTATCAGAAGGGGCAAAACCTACAGTCCACCTGAAACATCTGAGAAGGAAAGCAGCAGGCACCATTTTTTCCTTAAAAAACCTTAACTAGCGACTTCACAGTCCAACTGCTGAACCCATTTTGAAAGTTCTTAAGGCAAAATGAGTGCCCTCTCTTAATTATGGCCATTTAGTTTTTCCCGGTGCCTTCAATACGTTTCTCGCGAACCATCAAATCTTAGCTTACAAAAAGGTCCTAGCACTCCCTAAACAGGCCAGGAGAGCAAGAGTAAGGCTTGAGTTGGGTCTCACCAGTCCGGCCATTACTTGCTCAGGTGATTTAATAAAATACTATATCAGGACTACGCGAGCTCCATAATTATCATTAAAAAGACAAATTAAAATGCTCTTCGAAGAGGAGGGTTTCCTATGGTAGGTGCACTTAGCAGCGGCCACTAGATTACTGGACATTGATGTGTAAAATCTGCACAACTCTGTCATCCCAATAACAGCCTGGAGGAAAACAGTGAATACTCAGGCAAAGAGAATATCTTTTGAAAGGGACCTGGAAAGCCTGCATCAACAATTCAATCTTTCCTCACTGGACTCCTCATACATCATAGGAAAACCCCAGCCCTACCTTGAGCAAGCTCTGACAGTCCTGGCTCGGGGAAGAATCACCTACATGAGACTTCTCGCTCTGCCTATCACGGATTTTAACTCAACTTGGGCCTGGCAGGACAATTCAGTGGTTTGCCGACGCTGCAAATACCACCGTGAATCGTGGCTCTATCTGTTGTGCTGCTGCCCAAAGTTAGTCAGTGAGCGGCAGCGCTTGGTTCTCCCTATCTGTAGGTTGCTTGGCCTACAAAGTTGCAGGGAAGTTTCAGACCTGTGCTTCTCCGCTAAAACACCTCAAATTGCGGCCCGACTTTGGAAATTCACAGACGCAATTCGAGCCGCACTGAAACTGAAAGCTGAGACATAAAAGCACTCAGTCGGCCATCAAGCAAGAGAGACTATGATAAAACTTTCCCTCAAGTCCCATGTACAGCACCTTACTGCTAGATAGGACAATAGTTCCAGTAATAGTCCTTTTTACTATTTTAATCGTTTTAAACGTCTTTTCATTCTTATCTAACTGTGTGAAATTTTAAACAAGCTTTTTTTCATTGATAGAATATGTAACAATTTTAATTAATTGAACAATAAAGATTCATTCATATTTGTCACTCGTTTCTCTACAAGATGACACAATCAGCACCGTATTTAGACTTAGACACAGGAATTGCTTTTCTGTTGTGACTTATAATGTAGGTTGGCAGTAGTCATCTCTGAGGTGCACAATTTCACTTAAAATACTGCTTCATTAATATGTAAATGCTTACAGAAATAATCGCAGTCCCAGGACAATTCCAGGTTGTAAATGAAATGTTAACGTCTATTTGTGCCTATCACACCACAACCTCATTTTCTCTGCAAACAAACCGGTCCGGATCATCTGTTTGAGCGGAGGAGTGTTGCCCCACAGGCCAGAGCTGGAAAAAAAATGGTAATAAAGTTTATTTATTACCATTTTATTTTTCAGCAACTGACCGATCCTGAACTGAGTGACAGGACGGGGTGAATCCAGTGCTCTTGAGTGGCAGCAGCAGGGAGCTGTGCGCTTTAAATTGCCCGTGTCTCTTTGGTCGACCATCTTGGGACGGCCAGCCAGACATGCGCATTCTAAACTTTTCTAACCTAGCTGACTTAAACAGTAGTGTTAGAAAAAGCGCAGGCCTCCAGTACTCTTGGGAGCGTTGAGTTGGGCTACTCCAACCAATCCTGGCACTGCTCTCATGCTGGTGAGAGCGCCGCCAGGATTGGTTAGTTCAGTTTCCTGGGTCCCGGAGCCTGACTGGAAGAGAGATGACAGTGGAGGAGGACGTTGCGTCGCGCCTCAAGGTAAGTGTTTTATTATTATTCTTTTTCAGTCCCCCCGCCTTACCACCCTCGATACGTGGCAGCTGCCACTGCAAACAAATGCAAAGGCTCTGTTGGATTGTTCGTCTCAACCTGTCTTCCTGCATTTGAAACACAATCTGACATACTTTTTTTGTGATTTTATTTAAACTCCCTTCTTTATTTTGAAACAACACTCCTTTATGAATGGCAAAATGTAGGACACAATAAGTTCCTAGATGAAGAGCACTGGAGGCCGCATGGTGAGGTAACCTCAGTGCGCATAAGCGTGCATCAAACGTTAGTAGTTTGTTCAGGATCCACTCTGATTCAATCCTTGATCCGGCCTCACCACGTGCGAGCGGCAATGCTGATGGTAAAAACAAATAGCTGGCACATTTCATAAACCGCGTTAAAAATGAAGGGGATCAGCATTAGCACCACAGTAGCCCGAAGAGCATTTTACCTTTACTGAGGGTGACTTCCATAATAATGCGGTCCTTGGGTCCAGGACCTCTCCGACTCAAGGAGGAAGAGTCGCCTTCCTCAGATCCAGGGACTGGAGTCCCTCCGCTAGCATTTGAGTTGGGGGAGCTGGATCGGCTCAGCAGTGTCGGGGTGGGGCACGGGGTGAGACTCGGGCTCCGTAACCGCGTCCGCACAGTCAGCGTCACCACACCTTTCTTGAGTTGCTAGAGGCAGAAGAAAGGAAATGGAGACTGATAATTAGATATATCACGTTTAACCCAATACATCTCCAAGCAGGCCATAATTGATGTAAAATGTGATACATACACAATACTTAATGGTGTTAAAGTGTGTTGGCCATTCGATTAAGCAATCCGGCTGCCTCTGTAAATGTATTACCTTAAAAGTCTGAATGGCCTCCTGGTGGGTCAGTCCCAGCAAAGATTCTCCATTTACTTCTAAGATTTCATCCCCTGGTGATGAAAAGGAAAGAGAGAGCGGGATTCAGCATGAGATGCAGAATTCATCTCTTTAGAGAGGTGATGGCGTAATGCCCTTGGGCGGCAGGACCACGTGCGCTCGATTCCTCCAGAAGTACTACTTCACCACATGCAACAAACAAGCCGAAGGATCTCTGAGAGCAGGCGCATGCTAATCAGATGCAGTCCATTGTCGAGCACCTTGTGCTCTCATTAGCTGACGATCCTGGACCACTTTTCTCTGAGTAATGCCTCAAGCATGATTTACAAAAAATATTACACAAAGCCAGCCAGGGCCACGGTTTCCTGGAACTGAACGCAATGTAACATTTGGAATTATCCTGAAGAGCAGGCATGATTGTAAACAAAAAAAAACCATATGTTAGACAGTGTGCATAAAAGCCCCGAACAATTTGCTGATCAAAAGAGGAGGAAGAATGCTTTTGCAAACTGCTAAAATTGCTGACAGTATGTAATAGCGGAAAGAATCATTTCCTGCAGTATCTCTGGACAGGGCTGACTCCTAAAACAACCAGCAAAGTTGGAAACAAGATGTTCGACTTTCTGTTCCCTCAGCATCTACTGAAAGGGTGTTCGCAATGCTGGCAAATTCATGGTGCGTGAATACTGTGTCTTTTTGATCAACGCTGGTCTCGAGGCAGTGCTAATGTTGTGCTGACGGTCGGTGGTGACATTTTAAAGGGTTAGGGTGTAAATTGCTTGGCCGGATGTCAGGAGTATGCCATACTTCTCTCTCTGGGTTCTAGGACTTCTCCCACCATGACATTTTTTTTATTTTAAAGTGGGCCAAATTGTGCACTTTACATACATTTTAGGCTAACAAAGAAAAAACAGGTTTTAGTAGCAGTTCTGAGGAGGCACCCATGAAAGCAATCCAATGTGTTCATGTTATGTAAAAAAATATAATTTTCCCTAGAGGTATATCCCCCCCCCCCCCCCCCCCCCCCGACTTTCCATGAACCACAGTAAAAAACAGGAGGGAAATTAAGTATTTTTTTGTGCCATAGTCCATATGAATTGGCTATCAAGCCATTTCATTACATTAGGAATGCAATCTGTCATGGCCATTGTCTTTTTTCAAGATGGATACAGCACCATTTCTCACTTCTGTCTTCTATAACTTTTTGTTTTCCCATTCTTGTCTTTCAAGTAGATTTTCAATCTAATATGAACGAGAATCTACTTGGACAGCACTGGGTGGAAAAATGAACGGTTAAACACATCATGCCCTCAGTCCGTAGACCGCGCCACTAACGTCCCAATACCATAATACATAAAGTTCCCAAAATATGGTACATAAGGTCACTTTATGCAGCAGGGCCACCACAGTGCCTGGAATGGCCACTATATGCTCATTCACAGCCACCACAATGCTATTCCGCGAAATGCGGCCTCAGGAAACCCCTGAAGTGGGAGTTGGGGGATAAACACTAAAATATCTGTCACTAGTGGCCAGATTGGGTGCTGGTGACATTTTTCTTCCACAGATGTTTGCCAGTGGTTGAGCACTTGACCAAATCAGTCCCATTTATTGAGATGGGCCACAGTACTCCTACCATGACTGTTCTAACCAGAGATTCCCCAATAGGTCATTCTTTAACTGCAGTATCCACATGCTATTGACATGTAGAGATCCTGTTATCTTGACAAGGACAAACTCATGTTGTTGATTCAATTAAAACAACGTCATAATATACAATGCATTTGAGTAGAGCCCGATGAACACGTCTTGTTGCCTCTCACTGTCGCACTACACTGTCATCCCATTTTGGCAAGAATTGACTCGAAACTCTGAAATGGGATACATTAAATTGAGTGTTTAGAGAAACAGATACATACTACTTTACAGTTAATAAGCAGAAAACAAAGAAAGATGTATCCACCAACAAAGAAATGTGAATGTGGAAGATTCTCTTGGGATTAATGATACAACGTTGATCTGTGTTTTGAACCGGGGGACGGGTTTTCATAGGGATTATGGACCAAGGTGCTAAATCAAATTTGAGGGATATGGTGGACGCTCATTATACAAAAATGGCATCTCCAAGCTCAGCTACTATTAAATCTGAACGAAAAGGAATTAAAGGCAGTTGCCTCTTTCAGTGTTGTCCACCACAGTCATTATTGCCTCCTCTGCAGGTGGAGTGGCAACCTTTAATAACTACACTGAATAGTAGTGTGAAGGGCCCGCCCTGATGGAAGGGAAACCGCCTCACACAGCCCACCGTGCACCACAGGGAAACCTACCCGGGGGTCAATTGAACACTGACCAGAATTAACAGATCACAATGCGGATGTAAATACTTTCCCAGCACATTAATACCTATATTGAATAAACTTTTGATGAAGGAAGGGAACAGGAACCATTTGCATCCGTTATCCACATTGGTAAAACACTCCATTCAGCAAGCTTTAGTTGCTGTATAATGGGAACGAAAGTACTAATGGGTGTAAACCTAGCTGCCATGGCTAGCATTAAAGATTTACAAAGCAGTAGGTATCAGGACTTTCCACTTGTTATGCCATTGGAAATCCAAGTGCTTGCATTGCTGCCCAAGGCATCAGAGTTCGCAGGGGAAGCGCATATCAAAAGGACAACAGGGCTGAGAGAGAGACTATCCTGTTGTAGGCATCTAAGCAAAGAGTGGGCTGTAGAGTAACTAAGCGAGGGGCAAGGGGTGAAAACTCCTCCTTTGTCCCTTCCCTACTTCCAGTCACCTTCCTATTTGATGTTAAGGGTGCAGGGGAAATATTTTCCCCAGTTAAAAGAGAGGGCTGAGAAGGTCTAACACCAGGAAGTGTTGTACACACCAGGACGTGTTGTATTTGTGCCTATCTGAAAGGAATATCTGACCTGCATATAATCTTAAAATGAGGGCTCTGGTTGTTGGAACACAAGTGTGTGGCCTCACCATCCTGACCACCATGCAGGAGTCCAGACATAAGAGGCGGCAACCGTGGAGGGTCACTGCTGGGTCGTGAGGTCCTATTTGCGCTTGAGGCGGCTGCATTGGACCTTTGAGGCCATAGCTGTGCATGGGAAGGCTGGATCCACTGCACATCTGATGCCTTACTTGCACATGAGGAGGATGCACTAAACATTTGAGACACAACGAACATTTGGATAGACTGTACTACACATCTGGAGCAAAGAGCTGTGCACAAGAAAGCTGCACTGGGTGTTTGAGTGTAATTGCCACGTGCAGCTCTTGAGGCTTAAATGGCATATATATTGGTTGCACTTGGTAACTAAAGTTATACTCAAGCACTCTGATGCTGCCCTGGACATTCCAGACTATACCGTGGTCAGTGATTAGCTGGATGGAAGACCCAAGGAGAAAAGGAGAGGGAGCGGATACAAAGCAGATATATTGTCAACGCGAAAAGGCCCTTGTTGAAAACTAAAATACCAGCCCAGCAAATGCAAAATGTCAACCATTGCAGAAAAGCTGTGCATCCAATCACAGGTACCTGCAACCAATCACAGGTACCTGCAACCAATCACAGGTACCAGCAACCAATCACAGGTACTTGCAACCAATCACAGGTACCTGCAACCAATCATAGGTACCTACAACCAATCACAGGTACCTGCTATATTCTCCTCCATCCTCCCCTATTCCAACACACATTTCTAGCTCTCTCAACAGCTGTACTGAGGTAAACGTTGAGTACCCCACCCACCTCTTCTACTCTATACCCAATCAGGATTATCTGGGTTATTTGGTCCCTTTCTACAGTCAGTAAATTCTGCGGCTTCACCAACCAGGAGTCTTGTCATACACACGGGAACAGCCAGGGTTCCTCCTTCCAAATTTTCAGAGATATCGTGTGTTTCCACCTCCTAAAGTCTCTCTCTGGGCTTTGGGGGGTTTCTCTCTCTTCCAGCCTAACCAAGGGCTTCTCAAGTGTTCTGTTACTAAGTGATGATGTGTTCTGTGTAACCAACACATTATCACTTAAATCAGGGGTCTTCAAACTGTGGGACGCGACCCCCAGGGGGGCCGTGGAGTAATGCAAAGGGGGTCGCGCCTTCCCAGTCACACTTCTGCCCAGGCCCAAGGGCTTCAGCCCCCCCCCCCACACTTCCCCCGTCCTGTGTCTCAGCCTGGGCTGCTGCAGTGAAACTTGAGCTGCTGGGGGCTCAGCTGGGCAGTGTCTGGAGTCTTATCTCCGGCACCCCCATGTTTTTCACAGGTCTTTAAAGACCATTTGCATTTTTACATGCCTTTGCAAACTGGTTACAGAGGCTTAGGTTTTTTTGCTGGTTCCAGTACCCCCTGGGTCCCCACTCAGCCTATTCCTTACATTTGTATTTTACATTTACTGCTGTAGAATGAGAATGCATTTCATGGAAAGGAATACAAAGTAGGCTTGCCAAAAGAAAAATGCCTGCCGTGTTTTGTTTGAAGAGCCTGCAAAGATCTCCTCTTGGCACTAAATAGACTTAGAAATAAAAAAGTATGTAGGCATTTGTTATGTGACTTTTCTGTCTTTGTTCTATTTAATTATCAGTCATGGATCATTGAGGCAGCCCTAGAACGCAATTCAAAGTGCTTTCTATTTATATTTGCTGTTCGAAGTATGCACAAATAAGCGCTGAAAATACCGCTTTAGGTGACTGCTTTTTTTTGTACCGACTGGGCCATCAAAATAATCTGCTGGCAACCCTAACCATAGGACTGGAAGTTTGTTGCAGGATCAGCACATTATTTATTTCCTTCACCCTCGATCCCCGATTAATGCCGCAATAGTTTAACTTAGATCTTAAACTCTACGCCGCCGTCAATAACATGCTGAGTTACTTCATGGGTCTGGGAATGCACCCTGCATTCAGACAACTCATTCCTCATTCTCGCCCTTCATTTTCACGCTCACCCTGCACTCACAGCGATCACAATGCACTCACACTGATCACCATGCACTTGCACCATTCACCCACTCACCTTGATCACTCTGCACTCACAATGCACTTGTGCTACTCACCCTATACCACAACCTGCAGTCACACGAGTACACTACTCATCTTGCACTCATGTGACACTTCACTCACCTGTCCCCCTCACTACTCAATATGCAACTCACTCAAACAAGCCCATCAGTAATCATCCATTCATTCACCCCATTCTGAACTTGCATCCGCACCCAAATTCATACGCCACCTCACTCACCCTGCAGTCACTCCTCTTGTCCTACTCTCACACAGTTGCATCGCTCACCGTGCACTCACATGGGCACTCTTGTCACCCACACAGTGCAGAGGGTTAATGTGCCTGCTACAAAGAATATGTACCATGCAGATCCCAGAAATGAGTGTGAGTAAACTATGAGTAGTGCTATAAAAAATGAAATTTTTGTCAGAAAGGTGCTATAGATAGATGCGGTGCATTGTTGGTGAGTGGCAGTGAAGGAATTCATGGAGAAGGAGGAAACGAGGGTGGGGCATCAAAAAAGACTGATGCACCGGGTGCGACCAGCGTTAGGACCAGCCCTGACTGAGAGTGTTAGCCCCCCCTCTGAAGTTCTGGTCTAGTGGCTCCCCTGCTTCTGCCTATTATTTACATTTGTAGTGCGCTACTGTTACCAAACGATGTCCTGGGGATAATAACTATCTACTGCCTGAAGGCAAATGAGAAACACATAGAAGGAGAAGGAGAACCAGCCAAATGGGGTGACCTACAGAGCATAGAGAAAGGTTTTTATATCTTCCTAAAGGAGAATATATTCTTGGTGGAACGAAGCAAAGGAGGGTGCAAGTTCCATAACTGCGCGGCCTGCATCAAAACAGCAAGACAGACAACTCAACTCTTGAATTAGGGAACAATAAGCAGAGTGGCACCTGCCGAGAGGAGCATACGGGTCCGACGAGAGATGAGAGGATGAGAGAGGACAGCAAGGGAGTGAGAGAATTTGATTGAAGATGTCAGGGATGAGGAGAAATGTGAATTGCCGAAGAGAAGTGTGGACACACAAGAAGTGAGTGTGAGCCAAAGGTGAGGGCCTCTGTTAGAACAAAGGGGAGATGTAAAAGATGAATGGGGGGACTGGGGAGGTGTAAGATACAAATAGACAAAAATTTGAATGGAGAGATGAGGTGAATGAGAAGTGCTGAGGGGCACGGGAGGTGACAGGGCCAGAGAGGCCATGAGATAAATGGGAGAGACTGTTAGAGATGAGGGCAGTGAAAAGATAGAATGGCAAGAGGTGATTAAAGGTGAAGTGAGAGGTTGAATGGGGAGAGTTCAGAAGTTGTAAAAAGGGGTGAAAGAAAATGGCCTGCAAAGTGAGCGAGGGATCTAGGGTTAGGAGAGGAAGGGAGGGGGGTAAGAGGAAAGCTGCATGGGTAAACTGCTTAACTCTGCACAAAACCGCCAGGGTTTTAAGGGACCCCTGCTTCTCCCGGCCAGGGCCAGGTGAGCTTCTAATGTGGCAGCACGTATTGCTGCAGAGTGGAAGGCCCTTCACAAAGGTTGACTTGAAATCTTTATGATGATAATTGCTGTATTTTGGTTATAAATGGGTACTGATTGGGTGAAATCTTTCCTCAGTGTTACTGTGTGTAACAAATGTCAAAATAATGAAGCAATGCTATCCCAAAATACGTGGCATCACATAACCTCATTTACATTTTCATCCCACGCAATTTAGTCAACAGGTTTAGACATTTTTGTCAGGAGGGGGTCCTTACGCCTCAAAATGTTGACAGGGGGGGGTCTCGGCATCCAAAAGTTTGAAGACCTCTGACTTAAATGTAGAGTTTGCAATTGTGAGTCTGTGGTCAGTTGGATAAACTACAGAGAGCAGAACTGCAGTGGCTTCTTATGTGGATGGGGTCTCTTCTATTTGAAAGGACTTAGTAAATGGATATTCAGTTTCGTGTACATGCTGTTGTGTAAGACCGTCTGTTGGAACTTAACACCCTGCTCATGAGAATTCAGAGGAGTCAAACAGGAGTCCCTGTCCAGAGTTTAACTGTGCTAAAGGGGTTGGTAAGAAGGGAATCTATTACAGAGGTAACTCTGGGCAGGGAACACAGCCTCAACCTAGAAACTGACAAAATCCAAGGTAATGCAACTCTGCGCAAAACTGGCTGCACGCGAGTGTTTGACAGATGCCGCCCTGACAAATCGACGCTCAACTTTGTGTCTTATCAAACTGGCACATGATGGCAGCTAACATGTGTGCAGTATCTGAAACGGACGTATCTGCTTAAGAAATCTTTTATTATAGTCATAGCAGTTTGACATAGCTTCAGTGAGGTCACATTCTGTGATGTCATTAGGTTAAGAGGTTACGTAGCGTTACTTCCTTTAATGCCACTGGAATGAAACACACACAATGTTACTTTCTGTTATGGCTTCGATGAGTCAATATCCGTATCCGATACAGATGGAGAAGCAATCTTAATACTTTTTAGAAGGAAACTAAAAATAAGATTTGT
Source organism: Triturus cristatus (assembly GCF_964204655.1). Lineage (NCBI taxonomy): Eukaryota > Metazoa > Chordata > Amphibia > Caudata > Salamandridae > Triturus > Triturus cristatus. The sequence continues at coordinate 236,566,978 of NC_140581.1, forward strand.
TAAAACAGAGCTTCGACATTGACAGCAAGATGTGCGGTTTACTGTTTCGAAGCACGCCAGGTTTTTTTCAGGATGCTCTAGAAATTGGTTGTGACATTTTATTTTCTTCTATGGGTTCTAGTTTCTTCTATACCTTCTTTAAGTCTCCCATCAGCAGCTGCCGCTCCATTGGGAAATATGGTCTTCACAAAAATTCCCATTCGTCCACGAGCAGAATCCTGCCCTCCAACAATGCTGAACCCAAGACCCTAAACAATGAAGAAAAAAAAAGGCAGGAACAAAAATTAAGGATTGTAACTGGTTTGCAGCCTACACGCTCTTCTTGTACTTCCCCTCTATTAATGATGTCATGGCGAGTTTTGATTAAATGTCAAAAGGATAGATGAAAAATGAATAATGATCAAGGTCATTCCATTACTTATTAGACCATCCATTTAAATGCTTCCTGTTATCTCATTATAAACACCATTCAAGTCCATTAGATGCATCTGTCAAACGAACATCTGTTGAAAAATTGCATAACACAAACATTTACAACCACAGCCCCTTATTTATGTGACCACAATAGCATTAAAATAAATGTACTTTTTATAATTCAAATAGAAGAGGAGAGATTAAAAATGTGCACAGCGAAACAAAACCATATCCAATATTGTCATAATTGTAACTTGACTAACCTGGGCCTCCCCACAAAGCACTGCTTTGAGAATATGGATTTGTACTTTGGTTGGGTCCCTCCTGCGTTTGAGTTTGGGCCTTTGTGCTCACTTACAAACAGGAGCGTGCGACAGCCGTCGATTACCAGGACTAGTCCTACTGGCCGATGCTTTTCTCCATCAGAGGAGAAACTCTTTCCCTGACACCCCCATCAGATTGGGAGCCTTTCATAACCATTTCCATCCCATAAACATAGCTATTCCCACGTGTTTTTTCACTCACTAAAAATCATTGTCATCTCTTGAATGAGGGCAAGTAGAGTCAGCGGCCCCCTTCATTCATGAGTAGACGTGGGTGCCACTTCTAAGACCACTCACTAAAAATCATTGCCATCTCTTGGATGAGGGCAATTAGAGTCAGCGGCCCCCTTCATTCATGAGTAGACGTGGGCGCCACTTCTAAGACCACTCACTAAAAATCATTGCCATCTCTTGGATGAGGGCAAGTAGAGTCGGCGGCCCCCTTCATTCATGAGTAGACGTGGGCGCCACTTCTAAGACCACTCACTAAAAATCATTGCCATCTCTTGGATGAGGGCAAGTAGAGTCCGCGGCCCCCTTCATTCATGAGCAGACGCGGGCACCACTTCTAAGACCACTCACTAAAAATCATTGCCATCTCTTGGATGAGGGCAAGTAGAGTCAGCGGCCCCCTTCATTCATGAGTAGACGCGGGCGCCACTTCTAAGACCACTCACTAAAATTCATTGCCATCTCTTGAATGAGGGCAAGTAGAGTCAGCGGCCCCCTTCATTCATGAGTAGACGCGGGCGCCACTTCTAAGACCACTCACTAAAAATCATTGCCATCTCTTGGATGAGGGCAAGTAGAGTCCGCGGCCCCCTTCATTCATGAGTAGACGCGGGCACCACTTCTAAGACCATGATATGGGGTAATTCCTTCATCACCAGTGAGGGAGAGCAAAAGGCAGCCTCAGATTCGCCGTTCGCGGTGTCTCTAATGACACAAGTCTTATTACAAAGGCGATTCTTCTTCTATTATTATTTCGATAATAATTGCCATTGCTTTGTCAAAGTTAAGTAACCTGTTCATCATTATTGTTGTTGCTGTTATTATTATAATTATTGCTAGTATTGTTGTTGTTATTATCACTAATTCTAATAACAATATGCATACTAATAATACTAGTGATAATACCAATGAGCAGGTTATTCCCCGGGGCAGGGCTCTTTGGCGCTGCGGCCTCAGTTTGGCGCTAGTTTCTCCGGTGTGTCCCAGGCAGAGCGCAAGCCGGGCCCAAGTCTAGTACTTGGTACTATTTGCGCGGATACAGCCCCTCTTAGCATGTGTCCTGCATGTTTATTTCTGGCCCCTCTCTTGTCCCCCACCCTCCCATGCGGCCGCCCCTGTGCTGTGCCGCGTGGCACACCGGGTGGCTATGTGCACCTGTTCTGGGCAGCGCGGGTGTGTAAGAGCAGCAGGGGGCCTCTGAGGAGCATGCAGAAATCAAGGGCACTCAGAGGGCGGCTGTGAAGGCACTCAGAGGGCGGCTGTGGAGGCACTCAGAGGGCGGCTGTGGAGGCACTCAGAGGGCGGCTGTGGAGGCACTCAGAGGGCGGCTGTTGAGGCACTCAGAGGGCGGCTGTGGAGGCACTCAGAGGGCGGCTGTGGAGGCACTCAGAGGGCGGCTGTGGAGGCACTCAGAGGGCGGCTGTGGAGGCACTCAGAGGGCGGCTGTGGAGGCACTCAGAGGGCGGCTGTGGAGGCACGCTGCAGCGAAAGCGCCCAGAGACTGTCAGTGTGGGCCGGCAAGTTAACCCTCCTGAGGGACTGGGTCGTAGCTCCAGGTGGGGTGTTTGGGGTGTTACACCCCCCTATAGAATGTATTCTGTAGTTAATAGTTGGGTACAAGTGATTTCAGTTGCGTAATGTGAAGTGTCTGTGGGATTTCACCTGGGATTTTCAGATGCCCACACTGAGAAAAACACACCCACTCTAGCATTTATCTTTTGAAGGCCTTAACAATTGTTGATTCGTTTGAAAAATATAGCATTTTAAGGGCCCTCTAACAATCAGGAGGGCAGGAGCAGAGCACCCCTTGCCCACCCCCAATGATCTATCTGTGCGCCCTAGCCCACAGGCTGGTGTACATCCTCTGGTTGGCTTAGGACTGCAGAATCTTACCCCTTCGTGCTGTCCTGGGGGAGGGGACTTCTCCTGAAGGACCTCCTCCTGCTAACTAGTGGTGACTCTAGTATTCTAGACCCCACCACGAGGGCGACCAGGGCCTCCCCCATAAAACATTTGTTGTGCAAATGCCCAAATGTCTCTGATAAACAGGTCAGTTCCCGCATCCGAAAGATGCACTCCATCCTCATGGAACATGTCATTACCCATGGGAGGTTTGTGTGGAAAATTCCATAGACGGCCCAGTCCCGGGCACAATCTAGACATTTCAGAGTTCAGGCGCCGTACTGACACATTGAGCACTCTAGATTTTAAATTCTTCCCCCAGTTCCGTCGGAGCACCATGTGTGACCAAGCTATCTTCGCATCAGGGAAAGCCTTGCCCAACTTCGCAAATTCAGTCAATATCGCCTCCCTGAGGCCCTTATGTCCCAACCTCACCAAATCATTACCACCAAGGTGTACCACAATGAGATCCGGGGACTGACGTCCCTCACAACCTTTGGCAACTTGAATCAAACGCTGCATCTGTGTAATATGTAGGCCAACAATCCCACACCACCAGAATGCCACGTCACGCAAGGTGAAAGGCTTGGGTCCACGGAGCAGTTGCAACCTGTAGGCCGCTCGACGAATAAAGGAGTGCCCGACTACCCACACGAGCTTGTGAGGTATCCTACTAAAAAGTAAAGAAAATACAAATCAATATGGATAGAAACAGAAAATAAAGGAAAGAGAAGACACAGACCGTGCACCAGCTTCATTGCAAGTCAGGACGAATGTAACACAAGTATGACTGTGATACCCAACGACCCAGCTTCTTCACATCATCGACCGACATACCAGCCCCTGCTGCCTTTGTCGCTGCACCAATCCTAAAGGAGTGTGACGAATACCCTCAGTATTGATACCCACTTCCTTAATGGCCACCGACATGACGGCATTAAACTGGTACCTGGACAGGCAGACATTCATATGAAGGAAGAAAGCTGTGGATGCTGCCCCCGGGTGAATTGCCAAATATGCGCCCACTCGAGTTACGGGGCAAAAATGAGAGTCTGGGGCCGCTATAAGTTTGATCATAGCCCCTTTTCCCTCCTGATCTGTCTTGGAGCTTCTCAACCATATCACCAATTGATCTTTGCCTAGTTGTACATCAGCCCACTTCAGGCCCCTGACTGCGTCATGTCGCGCCAATCCCACTACTTTTCTAACCCTAAAGGCCCCATAAAAGGCTACAGTATATGCTGCAGCGGAGAGTGTTGCTCTGTAAGGAGATTTACACACCCTAGGGAGATTAGCAGGCAGACTGCCCAGAATCTGGGCGTTGAGCGGGCACCTGGTGTCTTTCTCTGAACCCTCTAGACGAGCCCACCCAACCAGTGCTTTCTGGATGATGAACGAATTGTTCATGTCTGGCGCCCACTGCACCTTGGCGAAGAACCTTATTGCTGAGAGGTGTGCTCGCACACAAGACACTGTCTTGCCCAATCTCCTCAATTCACTTAGAAAAAGTTCATATGTCGCTTGGAGTAAACATGGCAGATATCTTCTGCCTGTGGAAGAAGGACCTATAAGATGCAAAACATTTTTCATAGGATACTTTGGTGCGCTTTGCAAGGGAGGCTGCCAATAGATCTGTTAAGGTGGGACTCCAATCTTCCACAGATATGAAGGGAACACAGTCATCTCGTCTGCTGCTTGCTGGTGGAAGTCCCGGAATTCCTGCAACTTGGAGCGAGATAGGGCAGCAGCAGCATTATTAAGAATGCCAGGTACATGCTTCGCGCAAAATGAAATATTAGCTTTCAAACACAGAAGGACCAGATGTTTAAGGAACCGCAAGACACATTTGCACGAAGCCCCTTGTCTATTGATGGTTTCAACCACTACCATATTATCAGACCAAAAGAGAACACTCTTATTCCAGAGGTCCTCCACCCATATAGTCACCGCCACCACAATCGGAAACAGTTCAAGAAAGGTGACATTCCTAGTAATACCGCTCTCATGCCATGCCAGCGGCCACTCCCCTTTACACCATTCAGAGCCCAATATCGCCCCAAAACCCACGCTGCCAGAGGCATCAGTAAAAATGCCAAGGTCACAACTAGAGATGGGGTATGAGGGCCACATCACCGATCCATTAAACTGCTGCAAAAATGTGTGCCAAATTCTCAAGTCCTCTTTAACTTCACTAGCCAGCCTTATGTGATGATGCTTCTCTTTGGCCCCGACATTGACCTAGCTACGGAGCGAGAGAAGGCGCTCCCCGTGGGAATAACCCGTAGTGCGAAATTCAATTGACCCACCATCACCTGCAGCTGATGTAGTGTCACCTTCTTGGATGACAATGCTGCGTCAATGGACTGCCTAAGAGCATGAACCTTCTCCAAAGGAAGACGGCACTTACCAGCCACAGTGTCAATTTAAATTCCCCAAAAAAAAAAAAATAGAAGGACCCACAGTCTTGTCCTGTGCAATGGGTACCCCGACTTACTTGAATAATGACATTAAAGAATCAAGAGCCCCTGCACATGCATAGGAGTCTGTCGGCCCCAAACCTAAAAAATCATCCCGGTAATGAATCACATCGGTGTGGCCTGTTTGCGAAGAGAATATCCACTGTAGCAGGGAACTAAACTGTTCAAAATATGAGCAAGACACGCTACACCCCATTGGCATACACATATCATGGTAGAAAGCCCCCCCCAAAATGAAACCCCAGAAGATGGTAGTCATCCAGATGGACAGGGAGGAGACGAAAGGCAGACTCAATGTCAGTCTTTGCCATCAGTGCCCCTGGGCCAAGTCTGCGTAACTTTGCCAGGGCCTGGTCTAGCGATGTATAACGCACCAAGCCCAATTGAGGATCAATGGCATCATTCACAGAAAAACCTTTGGGGGCCAACAAATTATGAATCAGTCTGAATTGACCTGGCTCTTTCTTAGGTACAGCACCTAATGGGGAACAAACAAAGTCCCCAAAAGGGGGAGGAGAAGGGGCCTGCTATTCTGCACAAGGCACACTCCTTCTTCAGCTTTTTGTGCACTACTTCATGATGTGTGCGCGCTGACAGCAAATTGTTACAGTGCGAAATGGGCAATACTGAAGAAGCTGGAATTCTAAAACCTGAAGAGAAACCCAGGTACAATTGCCAATCTACACTTGGGTATGCATTTAACCATGGGATAAGCTTAAGAATCTTGACCGGTGTGGGCAGTTCGCCATTAACTGGAAGATTTGGCTCCCTCTTTCCCTTTTTCTCTGGACTTCTTGTTGCACCTGAACTTTGGGTGGCATGGGTGGCCGCAAAAAGAACAATTAAGCCTGAATTTGCAGATTCCCGCTTGACGTGTACAAACTTTCCTGTTAAAGGCCCAGCAGGAACCTTTTTTGTCACTTGATTGTTGCTGACGAAAAGGCTTTGGGGGGGAATCTTGTTATTAACACTCTCCAACAATACGTTCACCTCTGCCTTATCCCACCTAATGTCTGGGTCCTCAACTCTTGCCCACCTAAAATCCCGGCCATAATCCAGCCAGGCGTTACCCCCATAAATGTGGTGTGCCTTCAATATCTTGTTGGAGTAAAATATCATGGAAGACACAATTTCAGGGTTCTTTTCCAGCATAATAGACATGTAAACATTAAACCCAAACAGCCCATTCGTTATAGTCTCCTCCACTTTTGGCTTCTTGTCTTTAGATGAATTATCCTTACTGTCTTTGTCTTTCTGTTCCCATTCCCTCCTCTTATCCCTTATTAATAAAAATATATCTATGAATTCGCCTCTCCGTAGTTTTTCATTAACCTCCAGAGGAACATGCGAAGACAGCTTCCCTGGTCTTGACAACAATGCCTCCTGCCTCCCTACAGTGCTAGGTACAGGACCCTCTGCTTTCTTACCTGTGTTGACCCCAGGAGACTCTTTCACCAGTGATGGCTGTGCATTGGCTGCAGCCACCGCATTAGTACTGCCAGATGCGCCGCCCCGTGCTGCCCCCATAGCCTCTACTTGCTTCTTTAAGTCAGTGAACGCTACTAAAATGTCACTGGAAGGGGCCCAAGGGGAGGTTGTCAACGAAGGAGGGTTCACCTTCTCTGCTGGTGCCACTATCTTGAGAAATAACTGGGCCAGCGATTGCACAGCTTGCTCTCTAGCATCCCGGCTGCACTTGTTGGGGAGGGGGCTGGGAGGTGGGTAGCTGACTGGGCACTGTGGATATAGCCGGAGGTTGGGCACTCTCACTACCTGGTGGCCCCGGAGTTAAGCTAGCAAAGCCTGCTTAATGCCTTCTAATGCCGCATGAGATCCTTGAGACTCTACTGGCGCCGCTAATATACGGCTCGGAGTAGGTAACACCCCAGGGGTGGCTGAAGGACCCTGTTGCAGTGGGGTATGAGCGACTGGTAGTACAGCCTGGACATCAGCTGGGGGTGGTGGAATCTGCGCTACAGACACCTCAGAAACACAAGATGAAGAGGTATGACCTTTGCACCCTTTTTTGCACGCTGGGGTATTGCCAGCCTTTCTGCCCTTTCTTTGTACTGGGGGAAATGCTGCTCGCGGGGGAACATGAGAGCGTCGGGGGCACTCTGTTCCGAGTGAGCTGCCCCCCCGTCAGAGTCTGATGCCGCAGACTCAGCCCCCCCCATCTTTACCTAACTTTGCCAGAACCAACTTCAACAGCTGTGCCAATTCTGGGTCCTTGTCCTTTCTCTTCCCCACTTGGCCTCCCTTAGCCTGAGCAGCCATTCTAGATGACGGGTAATTGTACGCAGGCTAACCTTGTCGCGCCCAAATGGTCCCAAAATTACAAGATGCCCAGCCACCTATTTAATTACCCTAACACCAAATCTGTTTGTACTGCTAACAGCAAAATTCTTAGTCACAAACCCACTGGGGTAAAACCAATGCCCCTGTAACACCGCACTCAACGCCTGATCCGGGTTCCTGGCCTAGAGGCCACTCACACTTACAGACTGCACAAGAGGGTGCACCGAATAACGAGCCACACTGGGTCAGGGACTTGGGGCGGGGCGAGCTGCTACTCCCTACCGCACGTATGTGGTGTCTCCGATACGGAGTAGGCTTTAAAGGGAGAGCAGCTATTGAAAAGGAGGCAGATCTAGATAAAGACGCCTCGGGGCAAAGTGCTGAGAGCCGGTCAGCCACTCTCCGTGAAGCTAAAGGGGAGGCCAGAAGGCAAGAGGTGCCATGGGCACACGGGCCGATCCGCGCGTCGAGTTCTGCACAGCTCCAGGTAGTGATGCCTTTGTCATTGGTCGTCCATGTGCCACCGCTGCCCCAGGTCAAGAAAGAGGCCAAAGGCCAAGGGGTCTTTATACCCCCCTTGACCAGCCTCAGTTGCGGCATGCGGAAGTGACGCGGTCTGATGCACTTCCTGTCACCAAAGCCGCCAGACCAGCCTAAACCGCCCTAGGCCGGCACACCGCCGGATCGCCAGGGGCCCGGGCCACGCAGTCCCTGACTCCCAAGCGTCACGTCCCCCCCCCATGCGGGGGGGGGGTGGCGCTCTGTCCAAATGCATCACTTAATGCACAATCAGCACTCCTTTCGCTCGAGTATCATCCTAGCGGGGGGGCTAGCTTTCACTTAACAGCCTGATGCCAATGCCATCAAGGAAAACAAAATTAACTTGTCACCTCACAGGTGCTTGAGCTAGACTACGATTTGGATGCAGCCCAATTTGCCAAGCTCTGTATTTACTAGATTGTGTGTGGACAGTAGTAAGGTCAGATATCTGTGTAAGCAGTCTACTATTTAAATGGCACTTTTTAATAAGTCTTTAATAGTGCCCAAAAGAACCTTTGTTAGCAACCTTCGAATACTAAACAAAACATGAATGTTCTTCACTTGTGCCCAGCAGTCTGCATGCATCTCCTTGTTGCAAGCTCATAACTCATAGAGCTACTTTACAACATTTTAACTTGTGACCTGCAGCTATCACAGGATCTGCCCGGCTAAAGAAGTAACCCACTGAGCTTTGTGAATACAATTAATGGCCTTCTTGATGCACCTTGTGCTTTCTGGCAGGCATGTTGTGCTTTGTAGCAGGCACTGGTGATTTGAAGCAGGCACGTTTTGATTTGAAGCAGGCACTTGTGCTTTGTGGCAGGCATGTTGTGCTTTGTGGCAGGCACGTTCTGCTTTGTGGCAGGCACGTTGTGCTTTGTAGCAGGCACGTTGTGCTTTGGAGCAGGCACGTTGTGCTTTGCAGTAGGCACCTTTAGGCTGTTTTATGATGAGTCACACCTGTGACTATCCGGCACACAGATTACTCCAGCATGTGGATTAAGAATGTAAACCATCTTCCATTTCATGGGGGTTACAACAGTTTTAAGGCTCTTTAAGAGCTGTGCATTGCTCAAAAAAGAAGTCATGTCTGATATTTATCTCTTTGCATGGACTTCATTGCTTGGTTTTAGTCACATTTGGCAGTAGAATATCGCACATATGTACACAGAAACCATGGAAATGTTACATAAGCAATCTGAAAGCTTGGCAACTATGAAAAAGGGTTTTCTTATATTGAGCACCTAATATTTACATTGCCACAAAAGTGAGGCAATAAATCCTACACAAAGGTTTGCACCGCACAGGCCTACCACAAGAATAGCGGCAGTGGAGGGTACACGTCACAGCACAAGGTTCAAATAGATTGCATAAAAATGCCATGGGTTTTACAGAGCGTTCACAAGAAACACTGAACTATTACTATAATGTGTGAATCCGTCCGGCTGTTTCTCCCTCACCCACCAAGATCACTTAGAAAGATTTGTCTAAATGCTCATTTTATTGCATAGGCTCCCTAAGAAACTGCTAAAAAACATGCTTTATAAGCAGCTCACATAACCCTTTTATACAATATGAAATTGACTCCTATCATTTTTTAAGCTGCCCAGAGCATCTGCCTTCATTTAGATCTTCCCCATCCTTTCATTTTCTCATCCTTCTTAGTAGGTTTTTTTAATAAAAAATAATATCTCTTAGAATCATGGCCTATTTTAAACAAGCATTGGCAAAGTCAATAGATCTCGCATATGCAAAAGCTATTGACGTTGCCAATATATTTTAGCTATGAGGCACACCAGCATGACTGCTAATCAGCATGGCTAAAAGTTAGTGGGGTAAAGGAGAGTGGAGTGTTGTAAAGTGGAGTAGAATGGAGTGTTATGGAGTGGCATAGAGTGTCGTGAAGGGGTGTAGATTGGCATGGAGTGACGTAGAGCGGTGTAGCCTACAATGAGTGGAGTGTCTTGGAGTGGCATAGAGTGTTGTGGAGTGTCGTGGAGGGAGTAGAGTACCATAGAGTGGAAAGGCATAGAGTTGAGTGGCGTAGAGTGTCATGGAGTTGTGTAGAGCAGAGTGAGTGGCGCAGAGGGTGTTGGGTAGAGCGGAGTAGAGTGTTGCAGAGCGGAATAGATTGTTGTAGAATGGAGTGGCATGGAGTGTAATAGTGTAGAAGAGCAGAATGGCATTGAGTGGCATGGAGTGATGCCTAGTAGAGGAGAGTGTCGCAGAATACAGTGGAGTAAAGTGGCATTGATTGGCATAGTAGGAGTTGCGTAAAGAGGAGTAGTGTCAGAGTGGCATAGTGTGGAGTAGAGTGGGGTGGAGTAGAGTGGACTAGAGTGAAGTGGTGCAAAGTTCAGTGATGCAGAGTAGATTGTCAAAGTGCGTTGGTTCTGAGTAAAGTGGTGTAAAGTCCATTGGTGTAAAGTGCAGTGACGTAGAGTAGAGTGGTGCAGAGCAGATTGCAGTGGCATAGAGTGCAGTGGTACAGAATGGAGTAGAGTGGCTAGAGTGAAGTGTCAGAGTTGAGTGGTGCAATGTAGAGTGGAGTGATGCAGGGTAGAGTGCAGAGGTGTCAAGCAGAGTGGCGTGGAGTACAATGGTGCGGAGTGCAGTGGTACAGAATAGCTTAGAGTGGCATGGAGTAATGTAGAGTGTAGGGGGCGTAGAGTGCAGTAGAGTAGAGTGCAGTGGTGCAGAGTAGAGTGGTGTTTAGGTTAGTGGCAGTGGAGTAAAGTGATGTTGAGTGCAGGACAGAGTAGGGTGTCAGAGTGCAGTGTTGCAGATTGCCGTGGTGCAGAGAAGATTATAGTGGCTTTGCATAGATTGCAGTGGTGAAAAGTACAGTGGTGTAGAGTAGTGTGTGGTAGTGTGCAATGGCAGAGTACAGTGGTGTAGAGCAGAGAGGCATCGAGTGAAGTGGCGCAGAGTGGAGTGGTACAGAATATAGTGCAGTGATGCAGCACAGAGTGGAGTAGTGTGGGGTGATGTGGAGTAGAGTGCAGTGGTGAGAGTGCAGAGGAGAGTGGAGTGGAGTGGGGTAAAGTGGAATATGCATAGTATTAGTAGCGCCCTGCCAATATAGACAACACCTCTTCAATTGTAATAACCGTTGCATTTGCACAGACATACATGTTTTACTGATAAAAGTACAGAGTGCACAAATGATGTGTGGAACTGTCATCACCTAATGTATTGGTTTGCTTTAATCATACTGAAATATTTGTTTCCACCACACTTCAGAATTACCCAAAAATCGGCTTCATTTGTGCATTCCGTATCCTGATATGTTCTGCAATAGCATGCACCATTCATTTACAGACATTTACATTTTGTTTTGTGCTAGAAAACAAAAATAACACCATACGGCACACCCCGAGTAGCTAGCATCATTGTCACATAAACTCTCTTACTTTGAAGTCAGAGAAAGAAAACTAAAAACCATACTTCCTGGAAGACAGAGTCTGTCTGACATCTGACCTCTGTCTTTGAATGCAAAGCAAATGCGGCAAGAACAAGATTTAAAGACCTGTTTACAGAAATGAAGTATTGGTGGAAGAATACAGTAAATAGAGTTTGGGCAAGGGAGGAGACGAGTTAAATCAGGTCAGTGTAAAACAAATAAAGCCAGCAGATAGCAAGAACATGTGGGTCACAACCCACAGAGCCAATGGGAAGCAATGGGTGGAATGCACTCTCAGGGAAGCTTTCCGAATGTCCCCAAGATGTCCTTAGAAAACTAGACAGCTGTGCCGTCTGCTGGGCCTCGACCTAAAAACACATTTGCAGTGAATGAGGATGCTGCATAGAATGTCTATGAATGGTTATTAAATAGCAAAACCTGATCAAAAGAAGTTAATTCTGTGAGATATAAATTGAACAAACAAATGTGTGATCGCTGCCATAGGCCCTGCTGGAATCTACCGGGAAGGAGCCGGAAGAGGAAATGAAAAGTTAGACGCATCTTGAAAGCACAGCTCTAAGACCAAAGCTATTCCTTCAGGCTATACCAATCCTCAAGGCTCAAAGAGCAGAGCTCCCATTACAGGCAGCAAACACATCCCTGCAGGCTCGGGCAGGTTTAATGAAAAAGGCTGTGGATACATAGGATGAAATGCTTACGAGCTAAGTGCCTTCTTGTACCAAGGAAATGACACCACAACAGTAATCAGTGTCTCAAATACACACCGAAATACCATTAAAATATCACTTTAAAACTAACTTTACATCCTCACACATTTTGTCCCCAAACTTCACCTTTATCATTTTCTCAGAATACAATGATTTGCCCGGAGATGCCAGTTTGTGAATAAATTGCCATTAAATATCTCCTTGCCATTTTCTTGCCAGTGTGTCAGGGAAACGCCTGTGGTGGGTGATGGTTGGCTGCCAGGCTGTCGCATTTGGTATACAGCCACCTCCCCTGGTTGGGTGGCTGCTGTCTGTCAGCCTCCGTCATCTGGCGATACAGTTGGGGACTTGGGATGGTTTTGCCTATGCCGAATGTGCATACATTTATAACCCTCTGTGTAGGTAGAAGCAGTGCTTAATTTGAGCAGGGGGTTACAGGTGGGATCCACCGATTGTCTTTTTTGGGGACCAGGACATATTTTTCATCGTCAGACTTTTTCCCACAGCAAGAGAGAAAGGTGCAGAAGGAGGAATAAAAAGACTGAAAACCAGTGACAAAGGGAAAAGCAGGGTTAGAAAAGAGCCTACATGAATGAGACAAGTGGGCAGGGAGTGTGCAGTGGAGGATTAAAAAGGCATGAGATGGAATAAAGATTCACAGCCTTGTTATTTGGCATTCCTGACATTCGGCAGTGCTGGCCCTGGCCTGATTTTGGTACCTGGAACTTATTCTTTTTACAAAATAAGCACTGGGTAGAAATATTACTTCTGGCACACAACTGTCGTGTGGATGTGGAAGGTGGATGCAGAAGGTGGACTGAAGCTTCAGGCGCTCTCAATCCACATGTGCTGAACCTGCCTGGAAGAGGCTGCTGCTGTCAGCTGCTGGCTTGAGCTCGGTTTTGGCCATAAGCCTATAACAGGGCGACAGTGGCAGCAGTCAAAGGGGCCAACCACAAATGAACCATGCCTAAACACCTGGCCACCATGGACTCCTTAAAAAATATGTATTATACCCAAGATAAAGCACCCCCAACCGTGCGTCAAGGCACTTAGGAGTCACATGGGCACGGAGCGCAGGCTTTGGGCCTTTACCAGGGCCTGGAATGTCGAGATGGGACTAGTATTATATGTGTGCAAGTCACAGAAGCGACTATGTTGGCTAAAAAGCCAGGGGTGGCTGCAGTAGAGGCCAATTGAGAGCTCAGGAGCAGCAATTTAGAAGCAAAAATATGAGCACTGGCAAAGCATGAAATAGGCACTTAAGGGCTAAAAAACACAAACTAGTTTTACAAGCAAATCGTTATATTCACTCTCTCTCTCCTATGACAAAAATTCCCATTCTGTCTAAAGAGTCTGTTCCTGCCAGGTGCTTTCCTGGCAGTTTTGTTAGACGGTAGACCTCGAAACAATGCCCTTTATTCAAACAAGAGACGTGTGCTTCCTGCTACGATGTGTTCCCGCTAGCAACAGTTCTGCTACTTGGTGCTGCTGCTTTGGAGTACGGGGCTTCGACTTTGCTCTCTGTGATCAGACTCCTCTCCGAGTCTGCGCGTGAGAGGGGGCAGACACCCCGAAATCAGTCTCTGAGCTCCAGAACCGGTGTGTGCTGTGATGTTCCTGCTTCTTCTGCCCACAGTGTTTCTGGGCAGTCGCAAACCTGCACACTATGCCTCTCACATACTCGAAGGAAATGTATAGTGCTCCCTATGTGGAAACTGGAGGCTGGGGCTTTCTGAGATGACTACTCATTCGTAATAAACTATTACAAGTGAGTGGTGACCTGATTTTCCTATTACCAGTGAGTTCACTTGTTAAAGCGCGCCTGAAGTAAAGAGTGGGAACTTATCTGTGTATTGTGAGAGCGTATGTTTTGTAATCAATATGATAGATGTTTTTAGAATGGAAGCAAATTAAAGAACGGCCACAACAATGTTTGTCTTAGCTACTTTCAAGGTAAGATGAAACTGCTGCTGGTGGCGTGCAGCAATAGTGGATAATCAGCCAAGTCACCTCAGCTGCTCGCAGGAGATGTGGCCATGCACTTTTTACTGCACTTCTGCTAGGAAGCACTTCTGCATTCATTCCATCCATCTTTGGCGACACTTTTCAACCAATCAGACGCTAGCAAGGTGAACTTCCACGACACGTCCACATGTCTGCATCCTAGGAGGTGATCTCGTGTAACAGAGTCATGGTTGATTGTGTACATCACTTCTGACGAAAGCCTCACTGTAATAATGAAGGATGTCTCGTAGACAGGTCACTTAAAACAAGTTGTAGGTTTATTCATCAAGTTACAAAGTCCATATATAAGCTCATATAAAGCCCATGTAGATCTCCTGTAGAGCCCCGTAGATCTCTTGTAAAGCCTCTGCTAAGCCCCACCAGGAGCAGCCTCCCTGCTGCTCAGCCCATCTCTACCAACTGCCAACTCCTCCAGTCCCCCACACTCAACATTCCAAGTGACATCACTCATGGCTGAGCAGCAAGGGACAGAACAATAATAAGGAAGATGCACCAACACAACAATAGGTTATAACACATCTCCCTTCCTTATGAAAACCAAGCATAAAGATATAAATGCATCAAGTCGAGATAGCACAAAATACCTTTGCTTACATAAACAGGAATTAATAAGAAAATACATTATGCAAATGAATATACAACAAATCAGAAAATACTTGCAAGAAAATAACTATAGCAAAAGAATAATGAACCCCATCCCCCTCCCTAGGGAAACTAAATAGTTGGATACTCACCACCAACAAACTTTGAAACTCTGAACACTGTAATAGGGGAATCACACCTCCCTATAGGGGAAAACACCTCCCAAAGACTCACCGAACCTGTAATAGGGAAAATACACCTCCCTATGATACTCCAATATAACACTCACCTTGCCTTGTCCTTTCATCAGCACAATGTTGGAGATGATGGACGGCTGGGCCAGCCTCCAGGGAGACTCCACCTGAGCGGTGCTCAGCGAGCGCGTGGTCTTCTTCACAATATGGTAGTCCTGAAAGAAATAAACTCAAGGTTATGCAAATACATGATGACGCTTATCGTACAATCAGGTACACTTGGACACTTGAACTCAGCATCTCTTTTGGAAGAGTCTAAGAGGTGCACAGGATGCTCTTTGGGGTCTGCCACGCAGAAAGAAAATCACAGCAAAGCTGAGTTCACATCATTCGGGTAGGACTCAGCAAGGCGCAAATGGCCCCATCAAAATAATTCACTTTTTCAAATTAATATGCAATCCTACATGAATATATTTAATGGAACAACAGGGAGACTTATTTTTCATATTTCTAGATAGCCATACAACACAACAACCGTTTGCTAATTCATTTAAAGGGGCACGGGTCATTCGACTGCAAGCAAGTTGTTTTGGTAAATTTATTCATCCTTATATGCCAAGCCAGACTTGGAGCTACATTTGCTAAGCATAAGTTCTAACACAGTTCCCATAGAAAATGCCCCAAAAGACAAGAGAGTCGATTTTCCACGCTAGCCTTTGTACATACTTCAATGTGTGTGACACAAGCTGTCAGGTGCTCAGAAAGCTGGGGGTCTATGTGCAGACCCAAGTCCTACATGGTGTTACAAAGTCGCACCTCTCGGCCTCGCTCTGGGGATCTGGCACTGCCCCCGCAATGGGGTAAACCACTTTCCATCCCACGCCACAGGCATTTCTGGAGTACTCATAGCCCCATTAAATGGGGAACTTTGCACTCAGAGCCCTTTGTTCAGCATCTCTTGAGCAGGAGATACAATTCCGAAAGCCATGCAGTCCCTCCACAGAAATAGACAGAGGTGTGTTAATGGAATGAGACCTCCTGAACATCCATGACACTACACTGTATCGGCTACAGTGGAGAGCGCGGACACAAAAAAAAAGGCGATTGGCAGGAAGCTTACAAACAGCCTAAACCCCTGGCAATTGCCCTGGGCCACATTTTGATGATCACTTCCTGCACCACTCTAGAAAGAGGCCCACCTCCTGCAAATCAGTGCGGACTCTGGTGCTCATGGAACAGTTCATCCCAAATCACCCGATGAAGGATCACAAGCAACCCCAGACTGGTTTCAGCCTCATTGGGCCTCGTCAGCGAGGTATGGTTTGGGTCCTGTGGCACAGCCAGGAGGGGACCCACTTCTGGGCATATCCTGTGCCACTGAGGCTGTTCCTTCTGACCACAGAAAAGGTGAAGGCAGGTGGGCTTGCAAACAGTCTTCACTGGTAGCCACCGCTCTGGCTACAGTTCCAACACCGGTGTTTTCCACACTGTCCCACTCTAGACAGAGGCCAGCTTTATGCAGATCAGTACCGACCCTGCTCCCCATGGGATCAGCCCATGCCAAAACCACATGGCTGACTTATGGTTTGCGCTGTCTCAAACATACAAACCCAGCATCCCTTAATAGTGATCAGAACATCAGAAAAGCAGTGCTGACCTACCAATGTAACACTCAATGGCAACATGAGCTACGTCCACCAAAATAAAAGCATGAATTAGTTCCAAAACGAAGTAGCATTGTGCATGCCTCGCTTTCAAGCGCAAACCAGACAGGCCCTTTAGACACTGGTAAATCAAGTTTCAGTTACCACACCCCTACCAAGCAAGCACAGTGAAGGAAACAGGGGGGTGGGGGGGGGGGGGGGTAGCTGTGGCGCCATTAACAACCCGGGCTCACCCACGTCTGCTGTTTCCCCGCAAGCCGAACAACACTTGCCTTAACCACGCATATACCTTAACAATGCATATGCGTGGATAAGGCAATGCGCAGTCTAGCTGCAGAATGGATCGGCGGGCACAGGAAGAGGAAGGATCGGGAGAGGACGCAGTGATGTAAGTGGGGCTGGATCTTGAGGGGTAGTTTTTTGGGGTGGGGTAGTTTTTAGGGCTCAGGGGGATCGGACAGTTTAAAGGGAAGGAAGCAGTTTTAGGGCTCAGGGAAGGGGGCTGGGTCAAGGTACTTTACAGGTATAGGGGACACTTTTTAGACAAGAGGGTGGGGGGCCTGGAGTCAGGTTGGTATTTTTTTAGGGCATGTGGTTACTTTTTAGGGCTCAGGGCGGGGGGAAAAGGAACAGTTTTCAGGGATGGGGTGGAGGGGTATGATCTTTAGCACGCGTCCCTTTACCAATCATGTCTTTACCACAAAATTACGTGGTAAAGGCATGATTGGTACATACACGGTCGTGGTTAAGACTGCATGGTTCAGGCATGCGTTGTTCCATCATGCAACCAACTCGGGGCTCTCTGTGATATCAACAGCCAGGGATGTGTGCTGACTATGAGGAGCAGAAGAATGAAAATATCACGGGTTTTAGAAAGTGCATAGGCAGGCAGACACTCTAAAGAAATATGTACGTCTTATGAAAAAAATAATAAGCTTTTATAACATGAAATATACCATGTGCTGCTCGATATCTCTTCCGTCTGCTAGAAGTCCCTGTGCACTTAACTCAAAGTATGCAGCAACTTGAAGAGCCATCTTGTGTGCGTTATAACTCATGGCACACGGATACAAGATACCCACTCAACCACCAATCACTGTTTTATGACAGCCTGGCATGGGAAATGCGTTGCAACTACATGCATGAGCAGCACATGCGAGAGAGGACATAGAAAACACACTTGATAACTTACATGCACAAAAGGAATGATTGATGAAAACAGGTGAAAGGGCGCGAGGCAGATGCAAAAAAGAAAAAAAAGAAATATTACACAACTGTGGTCATGGGTAAGTGAAGCAACTGAGGATGCCATTAAACACATGCACTAACTGAACATGGGAAACATGCTTAAGATAGTGCAACAAAGTAAAACGATTAACAATCTAAACATTCATAAGTGACTTCAGAATACATTAGATCTATCCATGAGGCACCTGGGCGTATTCAGTGATATGCAAATCTGCAGCTATGATAAAAGTGGGTTTTCTCAATCTACCGATTAAAGTTTATAATTGTAATTACATTTCATTTGAGTATCCAGGAAAACATCAAGTAATTCGACCCCGTAGCACATTTTATAATCGTTGATGTAATTCAAGTCTCTGCAAAAACATCATCAGAGGGTTCAGCTTATGAAATATTTACACATAATCAGGAAGTAGCTCATTCCCACCGCTGCCCAAGGATGGAAAGGTGTTAACTAGAAATGGATGGGCGTCAATTATGGGTGGACTGGAGGTAGTATCTTTAACCCCTTCGCTGCTAGGCCTTTTCCCCCCTGTGCTAAGCCTTTTTTTGGCTATTTGGGGTAGTTCGCGCTTAGACCCCTGTAACTTTTTGACCACATAAGGTATCCATGCCAAATCTGCGTCCTTTTTTTCCAACATCATGGGGATTCTAAAGGTACCCAGGGTTTGTGGATTTCCCTGGAAGGGACCCAGATATTAGCCAAAATACAGGTAAATGTAGGGATTTTGGGGGGGAAAAATGGGGAAAAAGGGCTACAGATGAAAGCGTCTGTTTTTTTTCTTGCAAATGGTTTAAAAAAAAGTGGCCGTGGTGCTGAAATCACCATCTTCCCAGCTTTCAGGGACAAGCAGACTTTTGTCAGAAAACCAAAATTATTTACACAGTTTTGGCATTTTTATGGGACATAGCCTATTTTTGCTATTTTTTGTGCTTTCAACCTCTTTCCAGTTAATGGTAGAAATGGGTATAAAAGTGATAATGGATCCTCTTAAGCTATACGTTTAAGAAAAGTAGACAAAATTCTGAATTCAGCAAGGGGTCATGTGTGTAGATCCTTCAAGGTTTCTTTATAGAAACTAACCGTTGAATATAGGAAAAATAAAAAATATGTTGAAAAAAACAGCCATTTGTGTCAACGTTTTCACCTGTAACTTCTTCTAATTATGAGAGCTGTTTGAAAGCAATATACCGTTACATCCACTGGACCTTTCTGGTTGTGGGGATATATAGGACTTGTAGGTTCACCAAGAACCCGACGAACCCAGAGCCAATAACTGAGCAGCGTCTTGCAATGGTTTTTTATTATGTACCGGGTATATGGCAATTAATTTGGGAAAATATATACATGGAAAAATCGGTATGAAAGACATGTATTTTTGAAATTGGAACAAAACATAGATTTTAGAAACAGTAGATATTTTCACATTTCCAAAATTGTGAGTACCCCGACTAGCATTAGGGGTGGGCGGAATTTGCGAAATTAACTTTCGCGAATTATCGCGAAAATGTTTAAAATTATCGCAAACAAGCGGAAATATCGCGAAGATGCGGAAGTTTTTTTCCGGCATGTTCGCGAGATTTTCTGCATGGTTGCGGGTCGCCAACTTACCCAAGTGGTTGCTTGCGGGCGCGGCCATCTTGTTTTGAGTTGTCTCGCGGTGCATGATCGTGAGAAGAAAGACGTGATCGCGCGACGCATGACGTCACTGCGGGCGCGAACTGTCGCGAGACAGCGCAAATGGCTAAAAACAATACAACATCTCATGGAGAACGCGACCGGATCAAGAAAACTTGTCGGCGAACGCAGGGATTCAGGTAAGGCGATCGCGCGCGCGCGAGAATGTATTATTTTACAGCGCGAGCAAGAAACAAATTATCGCCAACCTGCGGAAACCGGAATTTTTGACATTTTCGCGCTCTCCGCGGAACGCGAAAATGTCAAATTATCGCAATTTCCGCGAACGGAACGAAATTTTCGCCCAGGCCTAACTAGCATGAGAATTATAGGTCATTTTTCAAAATGACTTCTTTTTTTTTACATTGTCTTTCATTTGGAAGGCAGAAATGCATAAATGCATCGAAAGTCAATAGGTAATAACAGTTGTTCTGCAATTCTGTGTTACCCTAAGTCTCCCGATAAAAATGGTATCTCACTTGTGTGGCTAGGCCTAGTGCCTCCGACAGGAAACGGCTCAAAATGCAACGTGGACACACTTTATTTTTACAGTGATAACTGACCCCTTTGTTGAAAAGTGCCTAGCTGTAGATTTTGAACCCTAGCTCTGCCGGCACCTTGGGAAACCTAGCAAACCTATACATTTTTGCAAACTAGACACCCAGGGGAATCCAGGATGGGTGACTTGACTGGCTCTCCCCAGGTTCTGTTACCCAGAATCCCTTGCAAACCTCAACCTTTATCAAAAAAACAAATTTTCCTCACATTTATGTGGTGGAAAGTTCTGGAATCTGCATGGATCCACAAAATTCCACCCACGCCGGAATTCCCCAAACTCTCCTGAGAGAATTGGTGCCTCACTTGTGTGGGTAGGCCTAGTGCCCGCGACAGGAAACGGCCCAAAACGCAACATGGACTCATCAAATTTTTACAGTGAACACTGACCCTTTTTTTGCAAAGTGCCTAGCTGTAGATTTTGAACCTTTCCGGTGCCAGCGAGAAGGGGTAGGTGACTCGACTCCTCTTTAACGATGGAATTTGAGTCGTAGTGTGAACACGTGGTAGGTAGTACTTAGACCCCACCACTTTGTGTAGATAGTTTCACTGAGTAGATCCTGAAGAATTGCCACAGATTAATCTGACCAATAGGCATGAAACATGTTGACCTGTAGAGTTGAGCATAGCCCCCCCCTCACCCCCCGATTTCCCCCCGCGGGGGTCAGAAAGCCCACTAGGCACAGACTTGTTTTTAGCAATGTGTCTACCTGTGGATTTTGGGCCCTAGCGCAGCCAGCACATAGGGAAACCTAACAGACCTGTACATATTTTTAAACTAGACACCAAGGGGAATCCAGGATGGGGTGACTTGTGTGCCTCTCACCAGGTTCTGTTACCCAGAATCCCTTGCAAACCTCAAACTTAGTTTAAAAAAAAATACATTTTCCTCACATTTCTGTGATGGAAAGTTCTAGGATCTGTGTGGATTCACTAAATTCCACTCACCCCGCATTCCCCAAAGCCTTCAGAGAAAAATGGTACCTCACTTTTGTGGGTAAGCCTAGTGCCCGCGACAGGAAACGGCCCAAAACACAACGTGGACACACCACATGTTACAGTGAAAACTGACACTATTCTGCAAAGTGCCTATCTGTAGATTTTGAACCCTAGCTCTGCCGGCACCTAGGGAAACCTATCAAACCTATACATTTTTGAAAACTAGACACCCAGGGGAATCCAGGATGGGGTGACTTGTCCGGCTCTCACCAGGTTCTGTTACCCAGAATCTCTTGCAAACTTCAAACTTTGTAGCAAAAATAAAAAAAAACATTTTCCTCAAATTTCTGTGGTGGAAAATTCTGGAATCTGTGTGGATCCACACAATTCCACCCACCCCGCATTCCCCAAAGTCTTCCGAGAAAAATGGTACCTCACTTGTGTGGGTGGGTCAAGTACCCGCAACATGAAATGGCCCAAAACGCAACGTGGACACTGCCCCCATCTGCAGAAAGACTGTTGCGACCAAACAAATATGGGGGGAGCAAAGGCCCTTGCCTGAGGGGCCGCTCCCCCCTCACTGGTGCTAGTGGGTGGATCCCTGCTTGGGGATCGCCCTCCTAGGGTAATCCCAAAGCAGGGATCCACTAGGGAAGGGTACCATTGGAAAGGGGAGATTCTCCCCTTTCCAACGATACCCCTCCCACCTTTTTTGGTGCTCGGGGGGCTGACATAGCTTCATAAGCACCGAAAGTTTCAGTTTTGATTTTGTTGCAATGACGATAGTGCGCCATGCGTGCGGTCCTCATTGCAATGAAATTCAAAATATGCCTGGGGAGGTTGGGGAAGCTCTTCCCCACCTCCCCAGGTAAAAAAAATGGGAAATCACTTTGCTGTCTGCAGCAGAGGGATTTCCTGAGCATGTGCTCATGACGGAATGGTTCCATCATGAGCACACTAGAACTTGTGCTCATGACGGAACCATTCCGTCATGAGCATGGAAGGGGTTAAACCCATGCCCAGTGCTGGATTAAACACTGTGGAGGGCCCTAGGCAGTCGAAATTTCACCCCTCACCCTTGCAAACAATTTAGGAATGCTTGATTGCAATTTTCTTTCAAGATCCAATCGATATTATTTTGCTCTCTTGTCACGGGGCCCCTAAAAGGAGTGGGGCCCTTAGGCCTGTGCCTACTTTGCCTAATTTGTAATTTGGAACTGCCCCTGACTTGTTCCCGGCACCACCCCTGGTTGCATGGTCACAGGAGTTATCAAGGCAGGCCACAGAACAGAAACTGATCAGGGCTTCACCAGCCCTTTTTACCTTGGGTAAGATCTACTATGCCTAATCACTCAGCAGTAAATAGGATGCTATGGAAGAGAGAGACTGGGTCAAGCTGTGACATCATCAGCGGGTCAAAGCGTTGATGATGTCGCTTGTTCTACACTCTTGGAATTTTGGAGAATCCATTAAAAGTTTTTTACCTGCTACATCCTTAACATGATGTGGATCCTCGGTGGCTACAATTCATGTAAATATCAAAACGAAGCGGAAAAGCTGCAGCATCGACTCTCTTCACGTTCCACTGCATGCTCTGCATCCATTTCGATTTGTCAGACTCATCGAATGAGCATCGGGGTGAGACCAATCTTGGTTCTATAAATAGATGTTTTGATAGGATCCATCCTTTATTCTTCACACTTGAAGGGTCCAAAAGTAGTGTTTTCGGTCACTCTGGAGTTTACTCAGCAATTACTTATGTCATTGCTACAAACAATAACATCTTTCACCTTGAATCGAGAACTAATCATATCAGAAAAAGAATAATTGTTCATAAAATACCGGAAAATCAGTCACAAGCTGTCTAGAATAGCACCTGGGGACTGGGAGAAAATAATAATTCATAATTGTAAAGTGCAAACATATCACCCTGTTAAGGGTTTTAGGGCGCTGGGGGCCGTCGGGGAGATTAAGTGAGCTATTGCCCAGAGTCACAGGGTGCCGAGCTGAGCTGCCGCTGGGGAATCGAACCGTGACACCCACGCTCTGGGACTCACGGGAGTTTACATTTGAGTGATGGGAAGTGAAGTTGTTTCGGTGTAAAGAGAAGTTGTTCAGTGTTAAAGGAAATGTGAAGAGTCATTATGTTATATCTAGAGTGTCAGATAAAGGAGCAAGGTGGCCAAATAATGAGATATTGGGTCCATGGAGGAAGGAGGCTGTGGATGGGAATTTCTGACTAAGCGCCACAGTCATATCATGCATTAGGCATCTGTTTGGTGTCTGGATTGGCTTGTGGTCTAGTGATTCAGGTGTGGTTTATAGGAGTCAGATTTGTGTTGCGGCGATAAGGTATTGCAGATTTACCTTTTTATCTAATTGTGACAGTACAGTTGCTACCCAGGTACACGGTGGTCTGGCACAGAGAAAGCACTTAAAGGCAGTGAGAATACGGACAGGACAATAACATGCCAAACATGAGCAAATAAAGGCAGAGTTTTGAATTTAATGTGGACGTAGAGATGGCATTTGGTGACTTACAGTTCAAGTGAACGGTTGACCCAATTATTTGATATCAAAAGAGAAATGCAACCCTTAGGAAAGCAAGGAGCCACAAAGAAACAGGTAAGGCAGATCTCTGACTCTTCGTCTGTAAATATGGCCTGTGTTATAAATGGCATGGTGATCCAGACACAAAGCCCTTAAAAGAACTAATTTTCCTGATAGAAAGCCAGTGGAAGGCTGCGAGATGTGAAGAGATGTCGGACATCTGACACAGACTCAAAGCTAGTCTGCCAGCTGATGGTTTAATGAGCTGAAGTCTCTCAGCTAGAGATGATGGCATTCCCAGAGATGAGGAATCAGCATAACCCAGTATAGAAAAGACAGTTCACTGAGCCATGATCTTTCTCACCACTTTTAAGGGAAGAAAACACAAGGAGCTCAATGTACTCACATCTGCCTTAAAGGTAAGATTGGGGCCACAAATGACTACTAAACTGTGAATGATTTCTACTCAGAGAGGAGGAAGAACAATATTGGAGAGCTTCCACGCATCTGACCAAGAGGCCAAGCTGTTTCCAAAGACCAGATGTATAGGTGTTCAAACGAGAATTTACATCCATCCAGGCAAGGATGCAATGTTCTAAATGAAATCGGTGACTCATAGGGTCTACGGGTAATCAAATGATTACCTGGATATTATCTGCGTGCGCACAAATATTAGGTCAGGGGTGATGATGAACAGGGTCAGGCATAGAGCGGAGGCCTGCAGCACCCCGCAGGTCAGACATTTACTCTCTGTAATGAATGGAAATACTGAAACCATTTGGGATTTTTCAGAAAGAAAAAAACTCATCCAGTTCAGGGCACAGTCCCTCAATCCAACTTCCCAGAGGTACTTCAAGATCTAAGAAGGCTAGCACAGCAGAGCCACCATGATCAAACATAAATCATAGGTCATTAAGGACAGAGGTCAGAAATACTTCAGTGCCATGCGCAGATCAAAAGCCCACCTGGACAGGGTCTTGAAGCTCACATTCCTCAAAAAAGCTCAGAGTCGGAAGTCAAGCGCAGATTCTGTGAGTTCACATTGGAGGATGAAGCTATTGGTCTGTATTTGCCTTTTAAAGAAAGCAACTTTCTTCAAGGAAAAGAAAACAACACCCTTACAGCGAAAGAGGTTGCAAAGATGGGTAAACTGGAAGACCAAAACCTGGCAAAAGATTATCGCCATCAAGCAGGGTTCAATACGTGACCCAGAATTGATAACCTAATTTGTTGATTGTTGAGACATAGGTGATAATCTTGAATAAAGCCAGATGCAGATGGCACAGAGTTCATGGGATGCAACAGTTCTGTAGACGTGACAAAGGAGTGATAAGTGAAATCGGTATGCAGAGTATGTTCTTCGTCTGACTGTGGGCCAAAGAAACGCAGTGTTGATAGAAAAAGGCCCTTGTTGCTTTCACCAATTTCTTTTAAGTTCTAAATTATTAGGTATATTGGCTTTTGTGGTTTAGCATATAGGACTGCTTGGATTACTTATTGATAATCTTTATCACCCCAAATCTGGATCCTCCTCGTTACTGTCTTACCCGTGACACATGCACCCCCATACTGCATACTAATAAAGTTGCATTAGGACACAAGTCTTTTCTTTTTGTTTATGCCCATTGTTGTACCCATTGGCTTTCATCTTGGCTTCATTGCTCCCACAAAATCCTGTAATATTAAACTCCAAACGGATAGTAGCATAAACGTTCAGCGGGAGTGGGAGACGTGATTGAGGACTATATCAAGAAGGATCCAGAAAAAGGAGTAATGAAGATTACTGGTAAGTGATCCGAACATTACTCCGTCACCCGCTCCTCCTCCTTCCAATACTTATCAAGTGAGGATATGCAAAACTAATTCATAACATCCCAAAAATCAAGATTCCATGCTCATTGTAATGCAACACCAAACCTTGAATCCCATTAAAAAAATGAATTGCCAATCAGTTTCACAGATTGGCCATGGGTAGCACACCCACAGGAAAGGCTCCTGCCTGGCCTTCTAAAACGTCTAAAAGGTAATTTGGAACAAAAGTGTCAGAAGAAGCCTAGTTGAATGCCTCACAGACATGGAAGTGCCACGTGCGTTTGCCCTTGAGGTCGCCATCTCACATATTTGCATGCTTTGAAAAGAGTGATATGTGAAGTTTATAACTTTCACTTCCTTTGCAAACATTAACAAATAAAGTAATAGGAATGACAAGATTCAATACCAGATAAATAGATTACTAAAGGTCGCCTTACATCTAAAGGGTGCCATCTTACTTCTTCTGGGGAAGTCTGGTTTACATGCAGAATTATTTCTTGTTCTAAATTAAAACAAGAACACATTTTAGGGTGAAAGATCGTGTCTGCTCTTAAATTTACTTATGACTGGTTAAATGTGAGTGTCATTAATTACCAAAGTCCCTAATTTTCATAAGCTCTAAGTCAATGTTATCACCATAAGAAATTATACCTTGGCTAATAAAGGAAAATCCACTGAATTCAAGGGCCCAAAAGGATCGCTTTGAAGTGATAATTGGTTTACAAAGATGAACATTTTGAAGAAGTTTTCCAAACAAATTTTTCACTTCTGCGACAGACGGGCCATGAGTTCTTACTGTTAAAAAGGCTGACTACTGGACTCTAAAGAAGTAACTGATCGATCTTTTAAAAACTCTTCCCTTAAACAAATCTAGTAACTTGAAAGGATCACAGAACTTTGCGACTGGCTACCAATGCGGCGGGAGAGGGGTTTCATCACAGCCATGCGGTCTCTAGGCATTAATACTGCGGGCTACTTTTTTGTGGAGGGCATAGCTAAGACATGGGAACCGCTACAAAATGCCTCTCTGGCCGCCCCTGCGACAGCGAGATTCCACTATTTTCGTGTACGACACGCACTGCGAGTGATACTAGGTGAAGGCATGATTGAACTGCGCGAATACGCCTCCTTGACATATTTGTTACGAGCCCCATCCTCACAGCACATGATTTCAATGTTATACATGCGCTCTAAGACAGGTACACGCACAGACCAGGCGAAAGCCCTGCAGTTATGGCGCGCGGAACTAGAGATAGAAATTACAGATGAGCACTGGAAGTACTGCTGCGCTGGCACGAAGACCATTTCCCAAAATGGTAGGCATCGTTTGACAAACTTTAAGTACCTGCAAAGGGTGTACTACACGCCGGTTCGCTTGCATAGATATGGTCTTAGAGAAGATGATGGATGCGCAAGATGTGGGGTGGAGTCAGCTGACTTTACTCATCTTGCCTGGGGCTGCCCTGACATTTTCCAGGTTCTGGGAGACCATACACACTGCGTTACAAGATATAGCAGGAGTAACACTCAAATTAACACCGCTGGAGGCCTTACTGGGCTACGTTAAGGAGTACCCGAGAAGTTTACGCAGGTAGCTTGCGCTGGGTGTCTTGCTGGCAAAGCGCAGGGCAGCGATGAGGTGGATAAAGGGGCCCGCCCCTACATTAAAAGAATGCTGCTCTGACATGTCATACTGCAACACACAGTCCGAAAACTTAAACGCCCTCATGCCCTTCAGGTGTCAACCAAAATATATTTGGGACCCATTCAAGGCTTATCTCACCCGCCATGTACCATCCGTAGGTTCAGAGGAGGAACAAGACAAGACAGGGGTCAGCGGACTCCACCAATACATAAATATGGAGACACAACATGGATGGCATAAACACTGAAGGGTATGGGTGAATGGGCTGTTAGCTAGTAGCTATTCATAATGTAACGTGATTGAAACCAGGTTTCAATCTATCAACAAGGCTTTCCAATGTATCAACAGGTATGGTTGTAACCAAGAGATAATTGTTATGTTTTTATCATACCGCAAGGTCTGCTGCTGCTTTAGATGCGATGATTGTCTAGATTTTATGTTGTAAGCAAAATGTAAATAAAGTTGTTGTTTTTTTAAACTTGAAAGGATCACATGAAACAGAATCTAGACCCAGGGCAGAGCAACACTTATCAAAGGACTTCCAATGACTCCTGCATGAGGCAAAAGTTGAAGGTCTGTGACTCTATTCCCTTGAGCAACCCAAATGTTGTTGATTCAGCTGCTTAACTTCTCAGATTCTAGGCAAAGTCTGCCTGGGAAAGAACTGGTGATGGGGGATAGTTGGGGGTACAATAGAATACATGGGGATCTCTCAAGCTATTCTCAGTCTCTCCATTGGGCTAACATGCAACAAAGGTAGTCTGTTAGAAGAAGAGCAGGAGATACAAAATAAATAAAAGGTGTTGTAAGAAAGTCATTTTATAGAGTCACCACACCTCTCAACTATGCTTGCAGATGTTGTTTTCTTGACATAGCTCACCTCGGGTCTTTTGTTGGGTGAAGGGCTCTTCTAGGTTCACATCTATGGAATTGATAGCTTGGCTGGGGGATCCTGTCTGGCAAAGTCAGCAGAAAGGTAGCCCAGGAGATCAGCAGAACCTCAGGCCTGTTCCTGATAGGAGCAGCACTCTGCTCCATGCTCTAGAAGCATCACAGCAGGGTACAGGCTAGTGTTTGTCGAGGGGATCTCCAGCTTATAATTTAATTCCTTGCCAGTCAAGTACCAACCCCCCGCCAAATAAAGTTAGTGCATCTCAAAAACTCCAAATTCCTATATAATATATTACGGTCCTTTATAAGACACATGATAATTTGTGAAAGAGGGATCAGTGACTAGCTGAACATAGTTGCATAGGAACTGACTTGGATGGCTTGAAATATTGTGCCAGGAATAAAATACAACAGTGTTTTACCACAAACTTGCTACATTACCACTCACAATGCTGCCAGAATTTAGAATCCAAGATGAATGTAGGGCGATGAACTCAGCCCAGGTCATGAACAACAATATTTAATTTACAAAAACATGTGAGTAGTTTACGAATGATAAAATTAATGCTTCTGGCAAATGAGCTGCCACAGCAGGAATCAACATAACAACAAACCTCAGGGAATATATATATACATAGCAGAACTATCTTACCATTGGCATGCTTAGGTTTTCCTTTGGACAGTGATGCTTGACTAGACTGCTAAACAGCAGTAGATGATGCTTCAAGATTTGTCTTATGGCAGATTTTTCCTACATGACGTGGAACAGATGAAGAATACAGAAGTCACAGATGCACACGTTTTTGTTGTTAAAAACATTTGATATAGAAAGGCAAGGCATTCTCCAGTGGTGAGAAAGCGGGAGCAGGATTCATCCACAGGTTTATTATCTATCCGTAAATGTTTAAGAGACACAATATAGTTCTCCTTAAAGAATAGAAACAGCAAGATCAGGGTCTATTTTTCATCATCAGAACTGGACCCAGAACAATTTCAGGATCCATGCAAGAAAAAGTGGATCCCGGCAAAGTAGGACAGCATTGCAGACAAACTGTAAACATCAATCACCTCGTCCCAGACAGACAGAGTTCGGATGAGAGGTGTGGAGCACCGGTCCCTGGCCGCTGGAGCACCATAGCTGCGGGTGGGCCTTCAAGGGTAGAGAGAGAGAAAGGCCTCAGTGATTGGTCAGAACACACCCAATCAGAAAATGGCAGAACACTTCAGGGGCAGTGTCAGTAGAGGCATCTCGAAGAAACAGCCGCCACGCAGTTTTCAATGGTTGAATGATTCCACTGCCGTTAGCGCACTGCTTGGCGCCCTTGGCACTGTGTTGATTTCGTCTTTCCCCAGAAGTTGCTTCCCTTGAAGCTTCTGCTAAAGTCTCTCCAACCCGTTTTCCTTGCTGCTTCATGCCTGATTGTTTCCAATCCTTATTTGGGGAGAAGAGCTGTGATTCCTCGATACTGACCAATTCCAGAGTGGGATTCCTGGAGCGACCTAGAACTTCTCAACTGTCTCTTCAGTGGAGAATTGAGTGAAAGTACTGATTTAGGCAAAATTAACTCTCTATGCATCAATGAAGATATAACCCGCATTTTGTTTCATAATTCGTATGGTTATTCACATGCGGCTCAACACAGAATGGATACAGCTACTCAAAGCCTCATTAAGCCTCCACAGAAAAGTCCAGTGTGCTTTTCTCTTCTCAAACCCCTATTTTGTGTGGGTGATATTAGGAACCACCAGTAGTACATGTCCTGGTTTGCTAGATTCCCCAGTGAGGGTTGGTGAATTTTCCCTTAACTTTTGACTCAAATCCCTACCACCTCGGAAATCCTGACAAGCAAGAGAGAGAGAAAAGAAAACCATAGAGACATAAGGAAAAGAGAAAAAAAAAATAGAGACAACGGGATAAGGCAGAGATGAAAAGGAACTTGCAAGAGTTGCAGAAAAGTGTATACTGGCACAAGAAAGAACCAAGAGGGGGGAACAACCAGGCAGCCTTGGTACTTGGTGAGCAAGGCATTCGGAGGCGGGCTCCTGAGGCAAATCACGAGCCCGTGAACTTATTTTTGTATTCAATTATTGACAAATTTACAAATCAGTCACTAGTTTATTTAAAATGACCACACGCATTTACTGACATGATACCGCCACTTTTACGTTAAAATTTTTAGGATAATCTGGATTTAAAATACGCCACGTGAAGTGATTGCGCACCTTTAGTACTAGTAATAATCTGTGAAATCGTAATTGAAAACGTCATAATCCGTGAAAATGTAAATGTGACTTTTAATGCCCCTCCTCGATGGTCCAGTGAGAAGAGATCAGGTTGCCCCTCGGAGTTCTTGCTTTCTAATTATCCTAATAAAATGCAGACTTGAAGGAGTCATGGAAACAGAAAGAGCTCATATATTGATCGATACAGTCATGGCAAGAATGGCACTTGCTGGAAACGAGGGCAGAGATCTAAAAATAAAACACTACAATTCAACTTATGAACGCAGAAGCCTTTGACACAATAGACCTGGAACCTCTGCGAGTCATGACAAGCAGTGCGCATGTGCAAAGATGTAAAGTGAATAGTACGTAAAAGTGAGCTCTACACCGACAAAAGCATGTTTGCAGCTGCACAGCAAGGAAGGGGGACCAGCAGAGCTCTACAAATGGGAGCAAGAGGCCGAGAGATTACAAACGTAAACTTCAAACAGATGTTTCTGTATTCGTTACACAAACATTAATGAATGCTGTAAGCAAAGCCAAATTAACATCATTCCAAAGCTGATAAAATACAGCAAAGAGGCAACATTTTACGAAATGAATAAAAAGTTTACTGCTCACAGTAGGCATTGAAAAAGACAATAATATATTAGACACTGTACCCCAACTTTAACCTGCATGGATGTTACAAGCGTTCTCTGATAAAGAGGAATGAAGTCGCTGGCAGAGGGACTTCGTATGATCATGTAACGCCAAGGTGACTTTAAAGTTTAGAGATATTTTATTCCTTTTAATATGCATGTTAGCGTGTTGTTCAAATTCCAGGCATGTAGAGTAGCTGGGAAGCCCTCATTATGGACCGTGGTGTCCCCTATCCTACACCTGCCTGGTACTATGGAAGAAGGGCTCAATTGTATCTTCCCACAACCTGCTTAATTCCAGTCATTAGAGCCCCTCTTTCCATTTTTTAGGTCTGCCTAGAGAAAACTGTAGCTGGCTGTCACAGACCTTAAGTTACCAATACATTACTCCATCCATACACCATACACATAGTACATTGTGTGGGAGCTTTTGGTCAGCCCCCAATAAATAGCCTCAGTTATTGGAATTTTTAATGAGTTGGGTGGGCAGTTCTTAAAGCCATGGCATTTCATGAAAGGTTACACTGTTTTACCCTTATATGTTGCGTTGACTTTTGTGATAGGGCTGGGCTTTAAGTAGTTCTCTCTAGTAACCTATGTACCCGTTCACACTGCCTTTACGTCGCTGTCTCTGTGCCAATTGTAGCATTTTTATTTCTGCACCATCCGATGCTGCTTGTGCTCTTGTCTTTGCCAATGCTTGCTAATTTACTCACAAGCACTGGTAAAGCCATTTTCGTCATCGGCAATCTAGAGTAAAAAAAACATTCAAAGAGGGCTGCTGAGCATGCTGCTTTATGAAAAACCATGACAAGATCGTGCGCATGCACGGCGGAAGTCTTCTATCGACTTTTCATGATGCATATAAAGAATTACAGATGGGGAACAGCGAATAACAGGCATGTTTATCACCAAGGCGTTCTGAGTGACGTAAAATAAACAATGAGAGTCAAGCCTGCACTGTCAGACTAAACAGGGGGAAATTATACTCGCTCGCAGTACTGGGGGTGCAGAGCGGTTCAGAGCTTCTGAGTAAGGATGACCCAACAGATGGGCAACAACTTTTGCTACACCACCGTTACTACGTCAAAGCAGTGAATAACTAGATTTAGAATCTGGTGTTCATGCTAGTGGGAGCCATACGTAGCAAGAAAAATCCCTGTAAGATGGCCGCAGAGCTCGCACACTCACTCGGCAACCATCAGGAGAAAAAGAATTGGCAAAGTCAATCTGAGGCAGCTTGTTGCATCAGCAGTGGAAGTAGGTACCCTGCAGCTAACAGCCACTCCAACCCCCTAGCCTCTCTGCAGTGTGGAGGGGCTCATCAAGGAGCATGGGGTCAGGTGGGATCTGAGCCCATCCATGAGCATGGTGGAAGTGGGTGCAGTCTTCCGGTACCCGGCTACATCAAGCCTCTGAGCCCATCCATGAGCATGGTGGAAGTGGGTGCAGTCTTCCGGTACCCGGCTACATCAAGCCTCTGAGCCCATCCATGAGCATGGTGGAAGTGGGTGCAGTCTTCCGGTACCCGGCTACATCAAGCCTCTGAGCCCATCCATGAGCATGGTGTAAGTGGGTGCAGTCTTCCGGTACCCGGTTACATCAAGCCTCTGAGCCCATCCATGAGCATGGTGGAAGTGGGTGCAGTCTTCCGGTACCCGGCTACATCAAGCCTCTGAGCCCATCCATGAGCATGGTGGAAGTGGGTGCAATCTTCCAGTACCCGGCTAGATCAGGCCTCTCCTGCCAGGGATGGTTAACAGATGGAAAAGTCGTTAAAGTATGCCTGCACATCAACTGTCCTTCCATTGATCTCATCCTCTATCAATCTCCCCAATTCCTTCTGCATCCTTTGATCTTTTTGTTAATGTTTCCCATCCTCCATTCCTTTAGGACAAAGCCAATCGTACTAGTCAGAGGGGCTTGCCCTCAACCATTTGAACTGACACTGTATAGTGCCTAGCCCTCTGTCACAAATTGCCTAGAATGTCTTATTTGTGCTATAAGTGTAGGTGGCTGTTTTGCTTACCATTAAATAAAGTCTTAAAAAGAAATGTTCGTTTTCTTACTAACAACGTTTTTTGAAATTTTTTGATATAGTATCTTGAGGAGAAGTGGAGAATGATAAAAACAAACATACATGGTCGTCTTTCCAGGCATTGCAAAAAACAACATTCGCGCAGCTTCCCCTGAACATCAAGCAAGGAAAGCTTTTTAGCTTCCCAATTCGGAATTAATTCACGCTGACAATTTTAGGTTACATTGCGCTGCCCGCAGCCACCAGATCCCTGTATCCGTTCTCTACTAGGACCAATGTCCTCATCCACACAGAGCCTAGCCCTTCGCAGTGTGAGCCTCTCTGCCTCACTGGTACCTTGTAATGTGCCTTCTGACTAAGGGAAGCACCAAGATGATAAACATTTTAGTGTGTCTTGTATTTTCAATGTCTCTTACAGGGTAGTAGGGCCTTTTATTGGGTTCAGAGTAAGTCTTCATCCGATTGATTCAGAAAGAACCTGGGTCAGCCTTACCCAGAAGCCCTAAACCACTGTGCATTCGCCATACGGCGAGTTTAACGTCCCCTGTTTAGTCTGACAATGCGGGCATCGAGGTGAGCCAGCCTCCATAGCCTTCATCAGATGTAGTACATCCTAGTTATTCTGGGACAGTCAATAGCCACAGTGGTATAATGAAAAACAATGCCCCCCCGCAGAATGTGGTAATAAGCCCCAGTATCTTCAATGTCTCCAATATCTTGCAAATATTCAAAGCCCTTGAGCTGGATGGGGCCCCCCTTCGCCGCAAAGGCTACATACGTCTTTGTTTTGGAAAGCAACCTGGGATAGTTATTTCTTTCAGTGCCAGTACAGTATCCCTCCAATTATTGTCAGATAGTATCTCCACATCCACCTTACAGGCTTCCCTGCAAGTCTGCACATGGCGGCCGGCACGGATCTGGGGCAGGGGAGAATGTAAAAAATAAATAAAATAAAACCACTTACCTTTTCGTCTCTCCTCCGTCAGACTTGGCTGGATGACAAGCATTCCCAAGCTCCCCTGACCAATCACAACGCTGAGCGTTGTGCTTGGTAAGCACCCAGGCTCCCCTGACCAATTAGGTGCCATGGCTCAGCGCTCAGATGGGAACTGGGGGCCTGGGCATGTTCCCCACGCAGGCTGTAATGCAGCCTGCATGGAGAACATGCAAAGTGCGCATGATGGTTGGCCGGCCCGGGAGGGCCGGTCAAAGTGTCATTGTGCACTTAGGAGTGGGCAAACCACTCCTCCCATATCCTGCTCTGTGATCAGAGCAGCCCTGCCCGCCCGTCGCCTGCAAAGCAGATGTAAACAATAAAATAACAACATCACGTTATTATCCTTTTATTGCTCCGTAATTACACTGCTTGAAAGCAGCGGGGCGACGCTCCTACCCCTTCGCGGAGGAGCCGCCACTGGTTCTGTAACCCTAGGAAGTCGTCTTGCCACTAATTCCATCAGTCGAAGGCTCAACTCCACGGGGCTGAAGTCCCAGAGGACGTCAATAGCTCTCATATGTACACAGGAAATGTTGTCTGTAGTCCATTTCCAGGTTGCAACTGCCAAGAGCAACACCCCCTATTGGTTGGTTTATAGTCAACGGTACTGGCAGAAGGCCAATCAGAAGCCTTTCTGAAGCCTGGGTCAATGAGATTTTGCTGGTCCCCACCTCTTAAACGGAAAAAAGAAGCAGTGGCTGTGCTATCTCTCAATGACCATCCAATACAAGCCTTCTTATTAGATAAACTAGCAGGAGCGCAGTGCCCAGGGCAAGGATCCCCAGCCGCCCTCCCCTTGTGAATATCCCGGTGCTTCCCTCCCTCGAAGGCCATCACCTGGAGAAACTAAGCTCCCGCTAAGAGGAGCATTTCTTTAGTCAGAACATTCATTTTCTGACATCCAATCTCCCACAGACCTCCCTTTTCAAATGTCCTTATGGAGTCAGCACCTTTTAGTTTACATTCTCAATATCTTCGGTCAGTTCCTTCATCAAGCATTACATCCGTGCATGACTCCAAGTGGACGTATACCCACTGTGCGTGGTTTGTGCGCGTCACCAATACTGCAGAGAGGACATGCAAAGGGTGTATTAGATTTAAACCAGGTACAGATCTATCACCAAGTGAAATACGCTATTAGCCAACCTGCCGAGCAGCTGCTGACTCCAGCTGATGAGGGAGGGAATGTTTTCTGCCTCCCCTGGATAGTTTTTCTCGAATTGGGTATCTGGGATCCCCATTTTCCACGGTCAGTTCATCATCTTCCCCAACAGACTCCAAACGAGATGCACCACCTGTTGCAGAAAAAAGGGATATGTTTAGCGCCAACATTAAAATACACTTCATAGGTCAAGCCGAAATTCACTCTTACACTTCAATGACTGTTTCCCAGTGTACATCTTTGAGGCCAAGGATCAGAATGTCTAGAAACAAGAAGAGCAGAGTCCCCAGAAAGAAGTGCTTAGGGCGACCTTCCCAGCCACTCCTACACTTGAGAGATCTACCCCATGCACACTGCTGTGTGCCTTTTCAGGTGTAGAGTTAGCCAAGACCTTTTGATGTATCAAAATGACATTTATAATTACACTTATTAATAGTGGCTTTCAGCCAGTCTTCTTCAACCACTGGTCGGTTGATGGGTCATTTACATTTTTTCCACCCACCACAGCATATACCATGGGGCAATGGGTGAGCCCATTTCAGCCACTGCCTAACTTCACTGTGAGTGACGGCATTCTGCCCTTTCACAAGGAGCATATCCCCCCCACAAGGTAGTTCCTTAAGATGCTGAAGACTTATATGGCAATGTGTGTCAATGTTTCTGTTTTTGATTGACTAGGGGAGCTTCACCAAGAATTACGTTTTGCAAAAAGCATGACAAAACAAGCACTGGCAAAGCCAAAAGGCTGGGAGCCAACACCAGCTCTGCCAAAGCTTGTTATTGGATCTCTGCATGGTTTAGTGTCTTGCACAATCTTGCATCCCTGAAGGAGCTGCCCAATTACAAAATCAGACCATAGCTATGTGATTAGCCGTGTGCTACAATTTCTCATTGCATTTTATTTATCGGTATGTGTGCTTTCCTACAATCATGCATCATATAATACAACCTAGATACATTAAATATCTCAAAGGATTTTTAAAATGTAAATAATCTGTTACATACATTCACTGGATCATGACTTTCAAATAACATGATGGCGTCAGACACAGTAGCAATACTGAGCTTATAAAAAAGTGGCTCAGCTTCTATTTCAAAGCAAGACAAGCGAAGATACATGCACAAGATCCTGTCAAGCATAACCAATCAGTTTTCAGCACGTGCTCTTTATTTGCAGCTGTGGGTAAAAGCCAGATATTTCCCCAATTTGCAAGCCTCCTGTACAAAGGATAATGTGTAGGCTGTTCCTTGTAGTCAGAAAAGCTTTATTCACAACTATGAAATATCACCCATCCACCTCCATAAGACGCGTCCAACGGACCACCCTAGAAGCTCCTCCAACAGTCTCAGAATATCAGGAGCTGGGTACAATCCCCTGCACACATCATTCCACACATGAGGAAACCAAACACCTCCCCATCTTTAAACAACACAATAACTTATGCTATACATACACACAAATGTATCTAGACTAACCATAAAATATAAAATGCACACAGTCCAAGCTAAACTTGAAATGCTAAATATATACGGTGTTTCCAGACTTAGGTTTCCATACCAATCCCTAAAATGTCCTTTTTAACAAGTTACCCCATCAATCAGGCTTTCCTCCGCCCCCATACTCAGTTCTCTTCACTGGCTTCCAGTCAAGAAAGCATATTGTCTTTAAGATCTGTTGTCTTGCTCATTAAGCCTTATTTGGTACGTCCCCTCTGTATCTTAAAGAGAAACTACATTACTACTGTCCGTCTCGCACACCAAGGTCCAGCGATAAAACATTGCGGTCTATTCCCCGTGTCTGAGTCTCAAGACAGGGGGGGCAGATCCTTTTGTTACACTGCTCCAACAACGTGTAATCAGCTTCCAAGCCACCTTCGAGGCTGTTTAGATTTGGTCAATTTAAAACATTTCTAAAAACCTGGCTCTTTTAAATTACTACTTGCGTTTTATTGTCACGGTCACCCGCATACTGACCGTGTCGGTCGGAAAGCTTCTGACCAGTGGTCGGAAGTTTTTTGACCGACAACCTAATCGGCCTCTAAACGTTGAACATTCAAAGTCAAAAATGCCACTGCTGTTATTTGCAAAAAGAACAATTGATGGTCGGAATGCTGAACAATGTCAAACACACACCCCCAGTCAGAGATCTGGGCATAAATCCATCTGTTGTTTGCTCACCACACCATTCCAGTTTGGACCCAGCCATATGCAGATTAATCTTGACCCTGCTACCCATGCGAACAGTCCAGTCCAAACTGCTGCGAGGTCTGGTCCTCCCTGGACTGGAAACAAGCATTCTAGGACCAGTTTCGAGGTATCACTCTTCATCAGACAAGATAGTGACATGGCGAGCACGAGGCCCACGTCCGGGTATCCCCATTCCACTTGACAAATGCAAAAAGAACAATTGAGGGATGGAATGCTGAACAATGTCAAACACTCCTCTCCCTTCAAAGATGTGGGCCTAAATCCATGTTTTTTTTTTTACAAGACCCCAGTTTGGACCCAGCCATATGCGCATCAGTCTTGACCCTGCTCCCGTGGACAGGGATGCCCAGATGTGGGTCCCCTGCTCGCCATGCCAGGACTGTTCCCATGGGAAGCAGGATCAAGACTGATTTCCATATGGCTGGGTCCAAACTGGAATGGCATGGTGAGCAAAAAACTATTTTGAGAGGAAATCGAACTCCTGATAATAATTTGGTTATTTTTTGCACCTTGCTCTTTATACTGCGCTAATGCACAACTCTACTTCAAAGTCTCCTCTGCTTCAGACATCCAGCACTTCAAACACTACTTGCACATCATTCAGACTTAGATGTCCAGTGCCTGCATGAAAGTTCAGCTCAACTAAGACAGAATTCCTTTTATTTGCTAAGGAGAATAAAAAAAACAGTACAAACAAGGCTTAATTTATAAACTCTACCCGTTACAAACCCTAAGTTTCATTGAATGCAGTGTCACTTGAATTAATTCTGGACAGCAACCTCACCCTCAGGGAACACACTGCCAAAAAATCAAAGACAGCCTGGAACCAGCTCTCTCTTTTAAAGAAAAACCTACACCGTTCCTTTCAGAAAGCAACTTCCTAACTGCTGTTCGAGCCCTTGTACTCTCACATCTGGTTTGTGGCAATGCTCTACTCCATGGCCTCCCACACTCCAAACCTACACCCCGTAAGGACATCCTATACACCTCAGCATGTCATTCAAGGCTTGAAGCAATATGATCACATCACCCCATCTTGTTGGGACTCTTTTGGCTCACGTTGCCAGCCCGAACATCTACAAAATTAGCTGCATCATTCACAAAGTCATCACGACGAGCACTCCCACTTACATTGCAGACAAGGTCCCGGCACACCTGAAGCCAGGACACCATTAGACATTAAACTAAGGAGTGTAAAAAAGAATAAATAAGACAACAGGCCGTTTTCATCTACGCAGCCTCAATCTGGAACAACCCAATATCCATCAGGGCCGCCCCAACACTGCTCCAATTTAGGAAAGTGTTGAAGATGTACCTCTTTAAAGAACACTACAACTCAACGCAACTGTCCACAACCCAGATTCCTCTCATTTTCTTCATTGAATTTATGCTCGTCTTTGACCGCGTACAGAGCTGAGCTGTCTTTTGGCTAGAAATACCATATACATACATACATATACCCATGCCACTATGACTACATTTAATGATACTCAAATTACAGACCTTGGAAGAATGAAGGCTGAGTTGAACCTGCTGGGATTCAATAGTGACCCACAAATCACTGGACATCTCAGAGGCGGGAGTTTAACTCTTTGAGCTATCCTGTAAGCAGGATGGCAAAAGTACCTAGTCCACCTCCACCTGGAGATTGAAGAAAGACCTTGAGAATGCCAACAATTCACTGTGGTTGGCATCACCCTCATTAAAGTATGCAAAAGGAGCACTGGCAGTAATAAACCAGGTAGCAGCTGAAACAAGGCGTATATCCC
Source organism: Triturus cristatus (assembly GCF_964204655.1). Classification (NCBI taxonomy): domain Eukaryota; kingdom Metazoa; phylum Chordata; class Amphibia; order Caudata; family Salamandridae; genus Triturus; species Triturus cristatus. The sequence goes on from NC_140581.1 coordinate 236,606,115, forward strand.
TGACTCCATCATCAAACTGCCGATTCATCAACTTTGTAATTGAAGGCTTCATAGGGGTGATACAATCCTTTTAAATCGATCAATGTATTAAGTAACTTTATAAGTGATATACAATTTCAAATATATTAGGGCGCCCACGCTCATAAAAATGGTTTCCAAACAACACTAACATCATAGAGGCTCAACATAAACCTCAGTGAACCTACACTTTAAGGAAACATAATTATGTTTCGAACAAGGAGAAAGACAATAACACTACACTGCTTGAATTGTAGTTAATCAGCACTGCAATTCATTTGTGTAACAAATTCAAATTTTTTTAATTCCATACACTTGTAGCCATGGCAATCCCACTTGTAAACCATTCAATAAGCCTACAAACCGGTATTCAATATCTACTTATCTTTCACCATTTTTTGAAGGATGGAGGAAAAATAAGGTCGAATATGTATAAGTTTCCAAATAGTCCTCCAAATATCTTAACTATGATATCACAGATCATACAACTTGAGTTTGCTTGATTATGCTTATTTTCCAGCTTGTTTATACCATACTATTAGTTTTGCCATGGCTTCATTCTCATGGTTGTGAGCAGAAATGTATCAGCTTGCAGTAGAGCATAAGCTTGTCCCCACATATCTGCTGTCCTCTAACTGTACTAATGTTACTTTTTCATTGCGATAGTTAAATTTCTAGTCAATGGTAGTATGAGGTGGTTCACTGTCTATGCCTTGCTGGGATACTGATAATTAGCTTGTTCATTCTAAGGCTTCCTTATGATGCAGCAAGGTCCTTGTGGTCTTGATGCATTTTAGCTGCTTGTAACTATCTCTATATGCTAGCCCACTTCCCCGAGCTTTGGAATTCCCTTCCCCTAAGAAATTGCTGGCCTGCGGACTTCAGACAGCTCAAGCAAACTCTAAAAATACACTTATTTTGTCTATGGTCACCAGTCAGTTGGTGTTTTTCTGCTCCCCAGGTTCAAAGCGCCCAAATGCCTTACTGGTAAAAGCGTCTTAAATTAATAAATGTTGTAACCTTTTGGCATTAATGTCACTCTTATACTGAAGTAACTGCAAATGTAGATCCCTGAAAAGTCAAAGATTAAACTTGAGGATAACCTCTTGTTAGTAAAACTGAAAACGCCAACCTCTCAAGTGTTACAGTGCCTGAAGAAGACACAGAGCTTGAGAAACAGACAATTTGAAGCTGGACATGTGTCAATTATCAATGCAGGAGAGATAAAGAGAAATGCATCTGCTGAGAACATATCACAGATTACATTGAAGATAAAATGGATCTTGTTTCAAAGAAATCTCAAGGAAAAATCCATCATTAGACCATTTAAACCAGAACGTCTGGGACTTGGGATTGGGAAAGAAACTCACAGTTGGCAACAAAACCCTGAGTATCCAAAAACATTTATTTTAAAATGAACAAATGCTATCAAAGGTTTCTTTTTCTTGCATATTGTAAGAAATTTATATTTTCTGCATGGTCACCCTAGATGTTTTGCCTCTTGCTGGATCCTAAATATTTGCTGGTTTTAGAACTCAGTTCACTTTTCCCCTTCTAACCAGTAGTAAAGTGCCTGTGCTCCCCTTTCAAACATGCTCAAATTGGCATACTCCTAAAAGGTATATTTAAATGACTATAAATCCCTAGTATAAGGTACAATTTATACCCAGGGCCTGGAAGTTAAATGCCAGTAGAGCCTTGCAGCACATATTGTGGCATCCACTACACTGATTGCAAACATGGCATCAGGCCTACCATGTGTAGCCTGACTGCAGCAGTGAAAACACTGCAATTCGACCTGTCAAAATAAACCCTTCTGGCAGGTCAAACCCTCCATTTTAAATACTAACAAGTTACTTTTGTGTAGGCCTGTTAGCCCACAAGGCAGGGTGTATGCTATTTAAAAGCAGGACAGTAGGACATGTAGAAATTGACTGTAAATAGGAGGGAGTGCGGAGAGCGCTTACGGAGATGGGAGTACACACCATGGGGGACATGTTTGCTGACGGCAAAGTCAAGACGTGGGCGGCGGTGGCAGCCTCGGACGCGGAGAGCACGCAATTGCAGCGTTTTCAGTATTACAGAGTCAGGCAGGCCTGGAGACAGTTGTTAGGGAGTGATATGGAGGAGCCGGCAGAGGTTCAGGAACTGACATATATAATTAAGAATGACAGCCCCCGCGGGTTGATCTCTAAGCTGTACAGAATGGCGCAATCTCATAGGGTGCACGAGTTCGCAAAATGCAGACTGGACTGGCAGAGGGACTTAGGGATTACCATTGACGATGCAATGTGGGCATACTGCTGCACGGGGATTAGACGCATCTCTCTGCATGGCAGACACCGGCTGGTACATTTCAAATTCCTCAACAGGTACTACTACACGCCGGAGCGCTTGCATAGATACGGGCTGCGTGAAGACTCTGTATGCGAACGTTGCAGGCACCCGACGGCTGACTTCCTACACCTGGCGTGGCAATGCCCGGACATATATAAATATTGGGTGGCGGTCTGCCACCAGATAGTGGGGGTGACGGGGGTGGAGCTAGCTCCGGACCCGGCAGTGGCACTATTGGGGCATTCAAGAGGTGCACCAAGGGCGGCCAGACGCCTGGTTGATATGGGGATGCTAGTGGCGAAACGGCGAGTGGCGATGAGCTGGATGCGTGGACCTGTGCCCACGGTGGAGCAGTGGAAACGCGATGTGCTGTACTGCTGCACCCAAGCGGAGAGGTTCAGCGAGTTGCTGCCGCCGCGTAGCAGGCCTAAAAACTTCTGGGAACTGTATGAGGACTACCTGAGCGGGCGGGGGGCTGCAGCAGGAAGCCCAGATGGGAGCCCTGACACGGAGGTTGCAGAAGAGGGAGCTCCCGTAGGAAGGGTTCGGGCGGGTGACGCTAGTTGAAGATGAGTGGCGGCTGAGTGCGGGATGCGAGCGATACTGCGACTGACTTAGGACCTCAGGGGTTTGGTTGGGGAGGGTGGGTTAGGGGAGTTGGGGGGAAGCGTGAGGGGAGGGAGGGTGTTTGGAGCTCTATAGCCATAAAAAAGAGTGACTGTCCCCTAAGCTTTGGTGAAAGGAGCGCGTTAAAGCCTGACCGCAGACAGGGGGTCTGCCCCGCATGCCGGAGATGGGCTGGAGGGACACTCGGGAGGCATTAGGTGGTTACTCAGTTTAGCACGGTGATGCCCGGCCTCCGGGATGTGGGACAGCCGATATAATCGATTGCGAGATGAGACAAAAGGGTGGGCATAGGGTTGATGGCTCCTGGATTTGTATTTCACTGTTCCTTGTATGCAGTCAATAAACACATTTAAAAAAAAAAAAAAAAAAAAAAAAAAAAAAAAAAAAAAGAAATTGACTGTAAACAGGTAATTACAGTGACTAGCACCAAAACTCTATTTTTCACTATGGCAGGCCTAGCACTCCTATGTAGACAAACAGGGTACTGATTAAAATCCTAATACTGCATCTATGGCGTGGGACTAGCTAGAAATAAATTAAGCAACTCTTTTTAATAATTCAATGGCGAAGTCGGATTTTAATGAATATTTAGGAAAAGTAACTTTTAGAAAGTTATCGTTTGCCTGACCGAGATTCCTGGAGGCCAATTTGCATTTACTTTCCAACTTCTCCCAGTCAGGAATTCGCATTTGAATAGGTGTGAAAAATATTTTAACAGGTGTGAAAAAGGTGTGAAATGCTGCCCAGGAGCCACAAAATAGTTGGACAGGGATGCATGCTTTGAGCTCAGCAGAAGGGTGCTGGCTGTGAGCATCCTTTTTGACATGACTATGTCAAATCCTGCTCGAGTGTCAAAGCCTGCTTTTCAGGTCTGCTGGGTTTAAATACTTTAGGACACACTTAAAAGAAGGGAAATAGGATTCCAAAACAATTCTTGTCTATCCACAGTCTGGTTGCTGAAGGTCCCTGTTTTGTCCTAACAGTCGTCTGTCTGAGATTATTAGGGTTGCAGTCGCTATATCAAACTGAATTTTAGTACTACATGTGGGAGGACACTAGATGATCACAGTACACTCCCCACATACAAACCCACCCCTCAGAGCTCAAGTTTAGTGTGGCCGAAGACTTTCACCATCTTGAAAAAGCCTAAAGTGCATATAATACGCCCTGGGAACTTTTAACCCATTGGTTAGGACATGCCCAGAAGTCATCCCCACAGATTAGCTAGTGACAGGCACAAATATGCATCTCTAGGCACCCACTTCAAAATACTTTCTGTATGTGACAAAGAACCGAAAAGGACTGGACTTGCTATCTAGTACCTGAGAGAAGCCATTAAGGGCAGGACCTGCTCCCTCTTATACCCAGGACAAATAAATGAACTCAAAGGGTCATAAAGCAGAACTCCTGTTCAATCAACAGGGATACAACAAGCTACAAAAGGCCTTTCCTGTAACTGTCCAGCTGACCAGTGGCAACTGGACCTGGACTGGACCCTGCTGTTGGCCTCTGCCAGACAACCTGTGAGTCTCTAAGAGCCTTCCCTGAGGTTCTGAGGGTCTTTAGAAGTGAACTTATGTGGTGGTTTAGGGCTTAAAGGAGTAAAAGTCAGAAGGTAAAATTATTGATCAGGATAAATCTGTTTCGTGAAGCCAACTTGCGCTCCACCGGAGAGAATCCAAAATTGTGCCTAGGTCCCAGTCTACTGCAACTACTGACTTTCATTGGCACTATCTGCTTCTTAGCGCTACTCCTAGTCAACACTTCAAAAATTCATATCTCAAATTCCCCTTATATTATTGCAGCGTTCTGTTCTTTAAAACTATTCTAATTTGGTTTGAGAATTTTATTGTTTTGCATTTTGATTTTATTACTGTTGTGGTATTGCACACATACTTTACACAGTCCACCCGATTAAGCCTGGCTATAGCTACTAACTGGCTGAGCATAGGTTATTTAGTAAATATAAGGATTTACCCTGGCATGGGTTGAGAATATTCCTTGAGGTAGTCACCAACCCTAATTAATAATCCAAGAAAAACTATCTGAAAAATATCACAAAGTACAGGAACATTGCATTAGACACTAGAATCTTAGAAGATGGGTGAAGGACAAAAGGAGAACAGTGAGGCATACACAATATACTATTCAGATTACCAAAAGTGGAAGGACGGTACCTGGCATTTCGCAGACCTGAAGCCGAAAGAGGAATAATTTCCATGCGCAATAGACTCTGCAGAAATGGAGAAGCACTAAAGTTGGTTAATACACTAATAAATCCTTAGTTCAAAGTAACCAACAAGAGAAGCAATGATTAATCCAAAGAAAACGTTCAACTTGAGGTCCAAGACTAACTAACCTCAATATTTATTTATTTGATGAAACGCATTGCTACCACAAATGGTATGCTCGGGCTGAGAGGAGAAGAGGTACAAAATAGAAGAAGAATCGACACAGAAAGCTTTGAGTCTGAGAAAGAAAAGTGTCAAGAGCCATGTGGACGAAGAAGTGGCTTTCTGTCTTTAGTACACTGTCGGGTAGCCTATTCCAGAGTCTCGGGTCAGGTAGCTAGGAGAGCATCCTTTCTGCCTAGAAATTTCTGATTTTTCCGAGTTGTAGGAAAACCTTGGGGCTAAAAATAGTCATTTAAATATAGACAATGTTCAATTGGCAGCCGGCCATTGCAAGATTCCTCAAGCCTCAAACACATGGTTGTAATTTTGCAGGCCACACTCGCCACAACATGCTGGATCCTTTGGAGCACTGCAAAGTCAACAGACTAGAAGCCAAAGTGGAAGCTGATGCGAAAATCGATCCAAGACAAAGCTCATGATACCACCACTAGAGCCTGCGTATTCTTGAGGAGTAAAGGCAAGATCTTAGGAGCAGCAGCACAGCAAAGCAGCTTGAAGCTACTCAATACACTTGTTCTGTCAAGGAGAGCTTCAGATCAATTATCACAGAAACTTAACTGCTTCCACAAGGATAGGAGGGAGTCTCATATTCTTGAGCCAGAGGAAGCCATCCCCATGAGCTAAGTCACAAGAAGTTCATTCTTACCAGCATTAAGTTTGAGATATTTATGGCCCACCCCTTGCTGAACTGCTGGGAGGCAATACTTCTTAAAACACTATATAAAAGAATGCAGACATCACATCTTCAGGTAAATTCAGGTCATGAAACAGGACTTCAGCACTGAAGACAAACTCTGTGTAAATACAGTAGTGCAAATTAAAATAAATTAAAATACTTGGTGCAAGAAGGTCACCTCAAGCATCAAGAGTGGCAAGTAGTGAGTCTTGGGGGCAGAGCTGTTGGTGTATGGTTTCTGCGTACACCAAACATATCATGACACGATCTGGAATAAAACCATGCATCATGGGGGTTTTGTACTGCCCCAACCATCTTTCAGCATGTTATTCCTCAAACCGTATGCACACAATTGACTGTGTGGCCTTTATCACACACAGGGCCCGTTTACTCAGATGCCATTGAGACAAGACGATGTGAGCCAAGAGGTTTATCATCGCGGTTGCGATGGTGGTTGTGGCCTGAAATATGATGGTCTCCATATGTGCTGAATGGGAAGCAACATGCACACTGTTTGTGGTGCTGCTTGTATGGCAATGCAAGGGAAATGACCTAGAACATAAAATCACAGACTAAGAGCAAAGACAGAGGGGAAGTCTTAGTAGAGTCTGCAGTGCAGCAGGGGCTGACAGTAAATACCCGTCATTGGCATACATGCACCCAGATATAAATACAGAATACTGAAACTACTGCTGAATAATTTCAACATTTTATCATCAATACTACATAATAGTTTAAATATTTTCAGATCTTAGACTTGTTAACAATAGAATGCCACCTTTATTATCATCCCCCATGCATTGACAGAGATTTTATTAATAACAGATATTCTACAAAGAACTCCACAGGCATCTTAAAGGTCATAAATAATAGCAAAGCAAAGAAAACAGGCACTCAGAACCACCAACTAATCTTGCGGCTGAAGAGGGAACTGACCGTCTATGCGGAGTAAATCAAGTGAGAATGTGTAGAACACTGTGATGGCAACAGATCCAAGAAACGTCTCTGCTCTACCTTGAACAGCCTTTCCAATGCCCCCGCGCAGAATACATTCTTTTAATCATTAACATCCAACTAACTGCATGTGCAATCACACTCTGGGGAAACAACTTCCATATGCTCAAAACATGTTCCATACTGTCTCAGCAGTGACATAAGGTTTTCCACTAAATCAGCAGAAAAAACAAAGCGCACATAGATCCTACAACCATAATGATCAAGTACTGGGTGAATGCCAAACTGACCAATTAGCTAAAAAATGCATATTTACGTCCCTCGCCTGGCCACCTTGGTGCTGCCTCTAAGGCAGTACATTCTCCTGAGTCCCACAATTCAGAAATCCTGCTGGTTTGAGAAGTGTCAAATGTGTGTGCAACTAGACTATGAAAATGTCAAGAAAAAGTCAAAATTAAAAATTGGGTATTTGCCAACAACTACTCTACATTTAATAAGTCTGAAAATGTGCAATGGTGGGATTGATTGCTGTGCACCATCCTGATTTAGGCCACAGGGTGAGGGGTCAGCAAGTGGTCAGCCTTTCCTTTAGTCCTCTAGTGAGACCAAAGAGATGCGGTCTTCAGCATCTTAGCTTGCAGATTAAGAGGCTAGTCCTTGGTTGCCCAGGGTGGCAGAGGTCAATGCAGGTTGTTTCTGAGCACCTCCCAGCAGCCATCTTTAATCTTGAAAGAATTCCCATGAGATCTTGCTCTACCTGGGTGTGGCTTCTCTATAAAATGGTACCATGACTCCGGTCTAACCGCAAGTCAACATAGTTCAAGGAGGAGTTCCAGGATTCCCAACAGCAAAACCTCAGTATGCAATCTAGTAGGTAAGAATGTCCCAGATCTTCACCTAAAGACTTACCAAGTTATTTCATGGAGACTATCTGGAGCAACTGATTTACAGACTTCATTAAAGGGCACACTGAGATACAGTGGATCTCTCAGTTTGTTTAAATAATTGCTCACAAGAATTAAGATATTTAAAAGCACCTACTGCTGGTGGAGAATAACAAGGTCCAGGATATTTTGGCTGTTGAAAGGTCACAGACTCTGGAGTAAAATAACTTATTGGGAAAGCAGGTTGGCCTTTCTCTTTGGAGAAAACAGAAAACGTCGTATGCCTATACGAATTGTGGAGTGAAAACTCAAAGACATGATTTAAAGTACCTCATGAAAGTTCCCAAGTGAGTGAGAGTCGTGGAGACTTGTTGAAACTAACATGCAAAAAGCTGAAAAGGGGATGTATGATTAGTGGTGTTCTTTGCTAACTCTTTTCTTCCTCTTGGTAACACAGGCTACTATTCCACTGATTTCCCTCAGCGCTGGGCGAGATAAGCTGTCGCCCTTCTCTTCCGTTTGTCAGCACAGACCCTTTTCCCGGGTGATAGTGTTTTTATAGAATTAGTATTTTGATTAAAGATACTAAGTGAGAGGATCCCTTGTAACCGACTGTCTCTTCCACAAGATCTATTTCTCTGGTGTCCCTAGCCTTACCCCCTACCCACCAACTTGTCTCGGTTCACTGTGGTAAATAATACCGGCTGCTGATCCAAGTGGTAGGTTCCATGTGGTGGTATTCTGCTCCAGCATATGTATCGGCCTGACAGAATATCGCATATTTGCTGATAAAGGATAAGCCATGTGATCCTTATGGTATTAGTAACAGATCCTGTACGGGGCCATAGTTTTTCCCATACATTTATTACAACAGTGATAGTGCGTATCCTCGCTGTGAAAAATCTGAAAAAACTATTGCACCCTGTGGATTCACCTGGGTCTGTGAACTCTCAATTGCATGTTAGGTGAACAGGACACATCAGCACATAATGATGAAAAGAAGATACAAGTGAAGTCTCTTATTTTCTCTGCATGTGACAAACACTGGCATAGGCAACCTCTATCACACTGCCCAATGATAATCTTGGTTTTCACCAGCCAAACAAAGTAGCATGGCAGTCATTCTGTATAATTAAATCATAATGTATATATTCAAATAATACACTAATAATGGTTATTCAGAAGATGCAGACAGCCTTTTTTTAACAAATAATATAAAATTAAACATATACATACAATAGCAAACATCATTACTACACAGCATCCAAGTGATCTTCATGGTATTGCCACTTGCATTTAATCCATAACAAAGAAGTATGCATTGTTTTGATGACTTAAACGAATATGCTATGCTATAAATGCACAGCTTGGGAGAAACTGGTTCTATATCCACATTTGGTTGCAAATTGTCTCTAAGGATGAAGCCATCAGTAAGAGGAGGAAAGGGCAATATTTGCCTGAAAAGCCAGTTGAAAGTCAATCTTAATGGACTATATGTTCGGTTATCCTGGCCAATCATCCCAGGCATGGGTTCTGGAGGCGACAAACATGCTCCGATTGACTGATCAGTGTGATCTCAGATACAGACTTGAACCACAAAGTGCACTTTGGAGAGCTTAAATGGAAAAAACAATGAGCAGCGTACTAAATTGGTTAAACACCCATCTGAGTTCAAGCAGATTAACCGAGCAAACTATCAAAGGCACTTTAACGAAAACTTGAGAGGGATCATATTTTGTAGCTGAAATTCTTAAAGTAGCATTTATGTAATCAGGGGTAAAACATCTGCTCTGTTGAAATCCACCCGATCCGTAAAATGAAATCCTTGAATAAGTTACTTTTATTGGAAGATCTTGCATTGAGTACTTAGATTGGCACTGGACTGGACCTTTCTTCTCTCGAACGTTAGCAGCCATTTGTTCTTCTACGTCTAGTAGACTTAGTGCCAAGACACCTCCGGGTATTTGTGCGCTTAACAAGTTATATGAACATAACGTAGCTCTGCCTCCCACCATACACTGCTGTCCATGCTGGCCTCAACTGCCAGTGTCCAGTGTCGGAGGCATTTTTTATTTCAAATACTTATGCTGGATTTTGCGGTGGCCTCGACCATTGAGGGAGACTGTGTCCTTCTCACTTAGATATATGTATTGTCTGGTGGCCCTAATTAAGATATACTATTAATGCAACTTAGTGTGGTTTTGGAGCTTGTCTCAGTGTTTTTTCAATTCTGTGACACAGGGTGAGGATTCTCTAAAGTTAAATAGTATCATGGATTTCTATTAATTCAGGATAGAGTCCTCTTGCCAAAAACTGTAGGCAAAAGAGTTATTCAATCCGGGAGGCTGTTTCAAGAGGACGCTATACAGGATGTTTTGATGTGCATGTGATGATGACGTGTAGTTTGTACCAGGCATGAACAGAGAACTCTAATTTGCTGACTTTGCCTTAAAATTGGAAACCTAACTGTGATGGAGGATCAAAGGTACAATTTTCAAAGAACTCTCGATTCGCATTAAAAAAGCTTGTAACAACTGTGGTAAATAATTTAATTACCGGGACTTAATTTGATACAGAACATAATAAAAATAGCTCAATAAATAAGAGGCAGAATCCGTGGTATTAGAGGTTAAGAACGGGCTTTATTCCAATAAACGATTTCGAAATCGTGGACCCCAGGTTCCATCACCACGGAGGCTCAGGAAGTGAAGTACATACATTATTGATAATAAATTACTTTTATACAATAGGCATTACAGTGAAGCAAATGCGAGAGGCGTAACAATTGATAAGGAAGATAACATTATTCGTACGTAATGAAAATGGGCGTGATTGGGCGTAACAAAGGAACGTCATCAGGCATGATGTCATAATGGGGTGGTTCCATGAAAGAATTTCGCAATGTCAGCAGAAATACTTGGCAGAGATGCGCGCGCAGCAGTATGACGTGTGATTGACGTGCAGCTAGGGGGTGAAGGGGACTTGACATTTAGCTCTACATATGGCGACAGATGTCTAGAGGGTCAAGTCAACCTAATCCCAAATCATATCTAACATCCTATGTTTAAAGAACTATGTTATCCAAAAGAGAGGCCTTCTTGGAGTAGAATCTTATTCTATACTGACTATACTGACTATTAGTGCGTGTACAAGCGTCTAAGTGTCTACACTAGATGCGAGGGCAGGAATCTTCCATAGTAACAGGGCTATGAATTACTTGCATAAAGACAGAGAAGCCGGGCCTTTGCTCGGTAGCTGGCAGAATGTTTACTTAAGCTACTAGACAGGAATGCATTGGGCAGGGAGCGGAGCAGATAATTTCCGAAGGTGAAATACAGTTCTTGGCAGGCAGCAAGCTGATGTCAGGCATCGTGAGCCGCGCAGAGGATGAGACAAAGTTCATGGTCACAGATGCAGGCTCGGACTGGAGCTTCAGAGACAGAAAGCAAGAAAAGCTTGATGACAGAATCAGGGCCTACTTGCCTGGACTGTAAAATGGCATAAGTGAACCATATAAAGGCGGTGGCCTTTCGTACTTAGGAATGGAATATCCGGCCCATTCATGGCAGATCTGAAAGAGGACATGTTAACGATGGACGCACATGTATTTGCGTCTTCATAACTGGAACTGGAGGGAACATACATGTATTTGTAACATGCACATAGAACCGTTGGGGTCCAAGATAGGGGACATAACTGACCAGAAAAATCCATATTTCCACATTCCCTCCTTGTCCCCTACTTGCCCGTCAAGAGATATCAATCTTCATTAATCCATTGATCTGTTCATATAGCATCATTTGTTCTTCTTTCTTCTTCCGGGATCTTGAATGAAAATCTTGATGTGGAATACACGATGTGGCACACAGACCACAAATCGCTGGTCCACATTGCAGGCATAGACAGCAACTGAATAGTATGAGAAGGCCAATACCTAGGAAGGATAGAACTCTCCATCCCCAGGCTGATAACACGCTCCAAAACCAACCGGACCAAGTCCAGGTGCCTGGATTCTGGTGTATCTGGCTCACAATCTTATGAAGGCGCGTTATAGCTTTATATACAGATGGCGAATTTTCTGGTATGAAAATGCAACAGCTTGATCCGATGACCCTACAAGCTCCGCCCCTATCGGCCAGGATGACGTCAAGGACAAGACGATTTTGAAGCACAACAATCCGCATAGCAGACTGCTCTTCTGTTAAATTGCCTAAGGCGGAAATAGTTTCGTTCACTACTGCTTCAAGGGTTCTAGTCAATCTACGTATCAGCTTACTATTAGTAACGGTACCTATATAGGGAAAGAGACCTTTATTGAAATCTGTGTATTTTTCCCATGCTGTTTCAGTGTAATCGACTATTGGGAGATCTCTCCTTTCTCTATTGTGTACTAAATGAGTATTTCTGTGATAATCAGGAGGAGCTAGAAAAACAGGTGGCAAAAGGAATCCAATGTAGCAGGTACCATCCCAATCTAGAGGCAAACGTACATATGCCGTCTGACCACATATAAAATAGGAATGGCGGGAAGCTCTAAATGTCGACTTGCCTTGATCACTGAATTCTATTACAGTGGTGCATCTACTATGGCCCATATGTATGGAACCATTCTTTCTCACACATAATTCACCTTTTACTGGAAATACTGACATGGCGGGCAAACTTGGATTAGCTTTGGATTCGACATTCAAGATCAGGAGATTAAGCGTAAAATTACCTAATCCATATACTTCATTTTCTAGATCAGTTCCTGTTCTTTTGGGAAGTCCCTCCTTGTTGGGGTGGCAGACTTTAAGTAAAACTAAGTTCAGATTTCCCCATACCCCATTGTCTTGATAAACTGCAGAGTTCGAATCTTGGGAATTAAGTAAACTAAACCATGCTCCACAGGAGCCGTTGTGTGTGAACGGGTATGGAAAAAGAGGTAGAATTCCTTTATAGTTCTGATAGGGAGGGAGTCGGCCACATATCCAACAATTTGTAGCATTGCTAACCTGATGGGAATGATGTAACATACTAATAAAGGTGTTATTGCGCAGCGCAAATCTGTATGACAATTCATGCGGAGGTAATTCGCTAAAAGAATGTTCAGCAGTAATATTATAAACATGTCTAGAAATAGGATAACATATGTGCAACAATATACTTGCAGTAATTATTAAAAGACTTAGGAAAAACAAAATCAATAACGTCACTGTGCAATGACTACGCAGTGATTTACAGTACGCCTGTCGTTTCAGCATTTTTCGGGTGCATTCTCTATTCAGGTCCAAGGGATACATGTCAGAGACAATTCAACCGCTTCACCTCGGAGAGGACTTAAACAATCAAATTGCTTGACTGATTGGACCTGAGCTTTAGTTTATAATGTTCGGCATTACTCTTTTCAACAAAAGGAAGTTTTAAGTCAATGGGTGAAGACACACGAGGTGTGGTATTCACATCTGCTGGTAGTCCATGAAATTTCTTGATATGACTTGAATGTATCCAGCCTTTTCTGCCTTCGATCTTCACGGCTGTCCTCGTCGTTAATAACACGAGCTGAGGCGACCTCCACCTAGGATCCAGCTGAGTCTTTCGATCAAAGTTCCTCACCAAAACGAGATCCCCCGGAATTACGTCATGGGGTTTCACCTCAGTGTTGTCAGGAAAAGCTGCAGCTACCTGTGAACGACAAGATTGTAGTGCAGACATCAAGGAAGCCAAATAATCTGTCAGCATATTACAGTCAATATCAGTTATTTTACGTGGTATAGGCGTCCCCCACATATTTGGTGGTCTGCCAAAGATCACCTCATACGGGGATAGCCCTGTTCGAGAGTGTGCTACCATTCTCATGTAAAAGAGTGCAACTGGTAATGCTACTACCCAGTCGACACCTTTTTCCCTGCATATTTTGGACAATCTGATTTTCAAAGTTTGATTATGTCTTTCCACGAGACCTGCTGCCTCGGGGTGTCGGACACAGTGGAATTTCCACTGATAACCTAACAAAAGTGAAACGTGTTTCATTAGTTCGGATGAGAACGGCTGGCCGTTATCTGAGTAGACAGCACGTGGTAAACCGTATCGTGGGAAGAATTCTCGAACTAACTGTTTGGCAGTAGTCGGGGCAGTGTAATCTGAAACCGGGTACGCCTCTGTCCAACGGGAAAGAGCACAGACAACTACGAGAACATATTTGAATCCTCGACATCGTTCCATCTGGATATAATCCATCGGGAGAATTTCAAAAGGGTGGTCAGGAGGCTGAAATCCACCCTGCTCTACGGGAATGCTTTTTCCTGGGTTGAACTGACAACAGATCATACAGGTACGAACTTTTTGTTTCGCTGCTGCTCGTAAATGCTTGTTGAACCAAATATGTTGAATGCTGTCTAGCATAGCTTTCTCTCCTAGATGCGCTGGACTATGGACAGTGTTAATAATGACTTGGACCATTGAATCAGGAAGGAACCACACAGATTTTTCCTTCGTCATCCATCCTTGATCCGTTTGGATCCCTCCTAATTCAGTCCATTTCCTTATTTCGTCTGGAGTAGCATGTGTCTGTATGTCAATTACATCAAGAGCGGGATCCTTAACCATCATGCAATGTGTTGGTGTCTGGACTATTGTCTTTGTCATGTCGGATGTTTGAGTTTGAGCCGTCTGTTTAGCTGTTCTGTCAGCTAGATCATTGCCTTGAGAAATGATATCAGTAATTTTCGTATGAGCTTTGCATTTCATAATCGATATTGCAATGGGTAGATGTATTGCATCTAATAAGGCATGAATGAGGGGTCCGTGCTGAATGTGGGCACCGTGAGAAGTTAAATAACCTCTCTCTCGCCACAGCACGCCGAAGTCATGTACAACTCCGAATGCATAACGTGAATCAGTGTATATGTTGACTTTTTTATTTGTGGCTTGAATACAGGCTTGTGTCAGAGCGACGAGCTCTGCTGCTTGAGCGGACAAGGTATTTATACACTTGGTTTCGATAATTTCAGTGTCTGTTGTGACTGCGTAAGCGGCCACTAACTCTCCTGTACTTGTTCTCATACATGAGCCATCTACATACAACGTCAGGTCTGGATCTGACAATGGGACATCTGTCAAGTCTTGTCTGGGTTTCGTCGTTATTGTAATAACATCAATACAATCATGAGCTAGTGGGTCTGTTCCATTTACAGGTAAAAGTGTGGCAGGATTCAATGTGTTACAACGTCTGATTTCTATATGTGGCTGAAACAATGTTAGTTCATACCCTGTAAGTCGTGCTATAGTCAAGTGTTGTGTTTGCGTTCGATTCACAAGAACCTCTACTGCATGTGGCACTTGGACTGTCAATGGATGTCCTAACACTATGGCATCGCTTTGTCTGATTGCTAAAGCTGTCGCTGCCACTGATTTCAGGCACGCAGGCAGAGCCTGAGCTACGGGATCTAATGTACTAGAAAAATAAGCACACGGTTTGTGTGATCCTGCTTGTTCCTGTGTGAGTACTGATAAGGCAGTACCTTCTCGTTCTGTAACAAAGAGTGTAAAATGTTTTCTGTAACATGGTGTTGCTAAAACAGGTGCTTGGCATAGAGCTTTCTTTAAGCTTTCAAAAGCTAGTGTGTGTTCCTGAGTCCAAGGGAGGACAGTCGATGTGGCTGCCTCCTGTGTTGTTAATTGAATGAGTGGTTTTGCTAGAAATGCATATTGAGGGATCCACTGCCTACAATATGAAGTGAGGCCTATGAAAGCCCGCACCTCCTTTTGTGTCTTGGGTATTGGCATATTTGCAATTAGCTGGATGCGATCTGGTGTAAGCTGCCTTCCCTCCTTGGACAGCGAGTGACCAAGGTAAATAACTCGCTGGACACAGAATTGCAGCTTAGAAGGGGACACCTTGTGCCCCTTTTCGGCTAGAAATTGTAAAACCGTCAGTGATGCTTTTTCACATTCAGGTTCGCTTCGGGCGGTGATCAGCAGATCATCGACATATTGAAGCAGAGCAGTGTTGACTGGCATGTGTATACTGTCAAGTTCTCGTTTCAATGCTTGGCTATAGATGCTGGGGCTTTCTGTAAATCCTTGAGGTGCGCGTGTGAATTTAAAGCTACGTCCATTTAAACTAAATCCGAACAAATATTGGCTTTCCGGATCTATTGGGACGCTGAAAAAGGCATTCTTGAGATCAATTACAGTAAAGAATGTTGCTTCGGAATCAATAGCTGTCAGTAATGAAGAGATGTCTGGAACTACGGGGTATTGTGGTACAATACATTTATTTAATTCGCGCAGATCAATAACCAATCGATATACTGGGGGAGCCTTTGGATCAGTTTGTTTAAGAATCGGAATTATCGGTGAATTACATACATTGGAGTCGGTCTCCACAACCACTCCTTGGCCAATAAGCTCGTCAATGATTTGCAGTAAAGCCATTACAGCATCTGGGGGTAACTTGTATTGTCGCATTCGTGGTAGTACCACTCCTGCCTTTAGTGTGACTCGATAGGGTGTAATGTTCATGCAACCAACATCTGTAGGGCCTTGTGCCCATAAATGTGTGGGTAAAGTCTGCAGTCGGGAATCCATATCTCGAGACACATAATGACCTTTGAAATCACGTAAAAACAATCTTACTCCTTCCGGAGAACAACATATTATAGCTCCTAGAGCTTTCAGTGTTTTTATTCCTAACAAGTTTTCTGGACAGGATTTAGTAAGCAATAAATCTGTAGTTCTGGTCAAGGGTCCTATCGTAAGTGGAAGAGGCTGTGATACTTCATTAACAATAGGTTTTCCTGAAAAACCAAGGGAAATATTCTGTGAGCCTGAGAGGGGTGCCCCTGGAACTTCACTACGTTTTATAGTTGTTCGACTTGCCCCTGTATCTAGTAAAAATTTTCTATCTTGGCCTAATAATTCACTATGTACATAAGGTCCTTCTTGGTCTACAGGGACCTCGATAAGGGGTAAGTCAACTTCCCTCTCTAGGCTGGTTCATGCATATCGTTGATAATCAGGATAGTCATACTGTGCTGTCTGGTACAGCTGTCGTGTCGTGGTTTGTGTGGCAGCAGCAGGCAACGCTGGTGCGGCTGGCACGAACTGTATAGACTGTTGTGGGGCCGGCATGGCCTGTGCATGCTGCGGTGCTCCTTGTTCATTCTGATCCTGTCTAGGTGGCCGTGGTCTTTCTTTTGTAATACCTGTGGCGATATTACGCTTCAGGACTGGGCAGTCATGTATGTAATGTCCTGGCTGTTTACAATAGTTACATGTCCCTTTTATAGGTCCTGCTGAATCACCAGAATGTGTCGTACCCTTTTTATGTCCTTCAGTTGGAACTGTCTGGGAGACTAGCATTTTCATTTTCGTGTCTTTCATGCGTCTTTGTTCATGTTCTTGTTCTTCTCTAATTCTATTGTAATGGTACTGTAACATTTGTAGCATTTGTGATGGCGTATTACCTTGCCAGGTACTCTCGAATTTTAATACTCTATTCTTCACTTGGGGCAAGGAATTTTCAACTAATTTTGTCACAAACAGATGTGGGTATGACTCGCTACTTGCTTTTATACCACTATTTATACCAAAACATTTTTCGAATCGGGCATAGAAATCACTAGTGTCTTCATCTTGCTTTTGTTTACAGGCTGAGATTGCACCCCAGTCTTCCTTTTTCGTGGTTAATAAACGTGGCAGTACCTGTACTAGTAAACCTGGTAGTGCTTTAGTTTTGTCCCCAAGCCCCGAACCTGGACCTCGGGCCTTTTCTTCATTTTCTAATGCTGTCCAATCTATCTTTTGGTCTCCTACCTCCCACTCTTTTTCCTTGAGTTTTTCATAAATGCCAGCAGGCATTAATACCTTTAATATTGTCATAATGTCGGGATAGGTATACTCTCCCATGAGTAACATGTCTTTAATTTCTCGGTGGAAACCCGCTGGGTCTTTGTCATGACTGGGTACCACTTTCTTCATTTCTAACAATTCTATTTTCGATATGGGCGTATATACATATACACGTTTAAACTGATTGTCCTCGCCCTTTATTGGGTGCACTTCTCGTAAGGGATTCTGTCTGTCCATGTAATACATCGGTCTTTCCTTGATGGGCAGTGAATCATGTTCTGGACATACAAAAAGAATGTACTGTTTTCTAGATTCTAGTATTTCCTTAATTAACTTAGTACCTGAACCTTTCCATCTATTCGTGAGTAATTCGGTCAATATATCAGGTAAGGGACCAGGATCTGAACGTTGGCTTTTATATAGTATAAGAAGTTGTTGAATCATATAAATCCCAGCTAAACGCTGTTCATCTGGGGTGAGGTTCAAAAATGTGTGTGCTACTGTATCATCACCATATTTTCCGGGACTGTCAACCCAATGAACGGCTGACCTGGCTAATTCTTGTTCATCCATAGAATCGAGTAAATGATAACCCCTTCGTTCTCGCAGTAATTTGTCAGCGGCTTGGAACGAATGTTCGGGGGACCTCATATTTATTATAGGTGCTTGGAAATTCCTGTTATTATCTGGACATATCGGACGTATCGGGTCAGTAAAGTATCTAGTACTATTACAAGATCTTCCTCTACCTACATAGGCTATGGTTTCTGACTGTCCTGTGGACAGTCCTGATCCTTCCTCCTCCTCATTTTGTTCAAACTGGTCTATCGCTAATCTTTCTTCGTGTAGGCGTTCTATTTCTTTTCGGATCTTTCTGCACATGGCTATTATACATTTTTGCCTATCATGTCTCCCTTCTGATATATTCTGGCTCCATCTGGTAAGAGTTTGCATTATTTCCGGATCTACCCCCGGTCGGTCTTGATTTCTGATTACGCAATTTATGAGGAAACGTAACAGTTCCCCCTGTATCTCCACTTTCTGGTATTCCATAGCTCTGTTAATACATTCAGAGTCTCGCCCTGTTTGGACATAATGATATATTATCTAGATGCACAGTCATTCCTGGTAACTTCCCTAAATACACCGCGGCTCGTCTGATACGTAATGATGCCATGATCATTTCGTCCTCTTTGCCGGGCACAGGGTCATATCTACAATCTACTAGAAGTTCCTTAAGCGTGCGGGCATTTATGAGTTTGGGGGTACGTGGGTGTGCTGACTCTTGAAAGGTAAGTTTATTTACTCTGGGTGGCGTAGAAAAAATATTGGTAGCACCTCCAGTAGCCCCGTCTGGAGTATCGGGCGTGAAAGGATTCGTAGAACGCGATACAGCAACTATAGGTGTGGGCACAGCTATAGAAGTAGCTGTAGGAACAGATGTGGAAACGGACGTGCTTGCCGGAACTTGTGTCAGGATATGATGTTGTAAGGATATAGGTACAGGATCTTGGCGTTGAACCTCCCCGGCCAACGGTCTATGTGGGGCGGGGTTAGCATTCTCGGGAGCTGCGTCATCTAAATATGAGGAAAGAAAAACATCTTCTGCGGTTCTAGGATGCCCCTTAGGATGTACTTTTATCGGAAATAACGGGGGTGGCAAGTCTTTTGGTATCCCCGGAGTAGCCTTAGGTAATCCCTCGGCCAGAAGGGGATACATACCCTTCATAAGGGCATGTCTTTGTCTGTCTACTTGTTCTGATTTCACTCGTGTACCTTCTTCAATTAATAGATTTTCTCGAACTTTATTTGAATTCTCTTTACTCTTCTCTTCCTGTCTACGTGCTTTTTCTGTGCGTCTATACGATTCTTTACGCCATAATTCAATGGCGTCTTTCTGTGATTGTCTAGCTTTCTTTTTCCATAATTCTTCCTCTACTTTCACGATGCACTCGGCATCCCAGGTCCCAGCTGCGGGCCACCTCTGACTTTCTGGTAATTCCTTAGTGTAGTCTACCCATAGATCAAGAAATAATATAGCGTCTAGGCCGTGTTTATGATACATGAAGTACCCTGGAGTGTCCCTAGGAGGAATGGGAACAGCTTCTTCGAGTACCCCTTTTCTAGTTGTGATCTGTCTTAGTTTCGAAAAGAGCGGCATATTGAGAACTGGTCTGCTACTTGATCTTGAACAAACTTAATACAATAAAACACAATAATGAACAGTCATTCACACCACAATATGCAGGACGTATTAATACATTTAACATTTAACATTTTTAAATGAGCAACAATGAAGATGACGATCTAAGAAAATTTAATCATAAAACATATTTCTCGACATTTAACGGAAATTTTCTGAACTTATATACTTGATATACTAGATATACTGCTAAACAGTACAGATACACTGCTGAAACAGTGCAGACCGGATTTGTGTACCCAAACCCGTCTGGACCGGCACAACTTATGTGCACGCCAGAACGCCTCCCCAGTAATGGTACTCACCGGGTAGCTCGGAGCGGAAGGCCTCGGAACGGAACTGAACTGAACTGGACCGGACTGGACTCGACTCGACTCGAAAACTTCAGACACGTCGGGACATCGGAAACCTGGTGGGCCTCTGTATACCTCGGATCTTGCTCTCTCAGCTAGGCTCTGGTCGGGATACTTCGCACTTCTCACCGCCTCGTCTGGGTGTTGATCGCAGCCTCAGTCGCCCCCGCTTGACCGGAGGGAGATACAGGAAATCCTGCTGGTACGCGTTGATGTCCGTCCAGCTGTGGCAGGAGACCGGGCCTGCAACGCACCGCCGGCGCGTGAGATGAGAAAGTGTCCCTGTTCGGGCGCCATTTATGTGGTAAATAATTTAATTACCGGGACTTAATTTGATACAGAACATAATAAAAATAGCTCAATAAATAAGAGGCAGAATCCGTGGTATTAGAGGTTAAGAACGGGCTTTATTCCAATAAACGATTTCGAAATCGTGGACCCCAGGTTCCATCACCACGGAGGCTCAGGAAGTGAAGTACATACATTATTGATAATAAATTACTTTTATACAATAGGCATTACAGTGAAGCAAATGCGAGAGGCGTAACAATTGATAAGGAAGATAACATTATTCGTACGTAATGAAAATGGGCGTGATTGGGCGTAACAAAGGAACGTCATCAGGCATGATGTCATAATGGGGTGGTTCCATGAAAGAATTTCGCAATGTCAGCAGAAATACTTGGCAGAGATGCGCGCGCAGCAGTATGACGTGTGATTGACGTGCAGCTAGGGGGTGAAGGGGACTTGACATTTAGCTCTACATATGGCGACAGATGTCTAGAGGGTCAAGTCAACCTAATCCCAAATCATATCTAACATCCTATGTTTAAAGAACTATGTTATCCAAAAGAGAGGCCTTCTTGGAGTAGAA
The DNA here is from genome assembly GCF_964204655.1 of Triturus cristatus. Taxonomy (NCBI): domain Eukaryota; kingdom Metazoa; phylum Chordata; class Amphibia; order Caudata; family Salamandridae; genus Triturus; species Triturus cristatus. The sequence goes on from NC_140581.1 coordinate 236,627,289, forward strand.
TCTTATTCTATACTGACTATACTGACTGTTAGTGCGTGTACAAGCGTCTAAGTGTCTACACTAGATGCGAGGGCAGGAATCTTCCATAGTAACAGGGCTATGAATTACTTGCATAAAGACAGAGAAGCCGGGCCTTTGCTCGGTAGCTGGCAGAATGTTTACTTAAGCTACTAGACAGGAATGCATTGGGCAGGGAGCGGAGCAGATAATTTCCGAAGGTGAAATACAGTTCTTGGCAGGCAGCAAGCTGATGTCAGGCATCGTGAGCCGCGCAGAGGATGAGACAAAGTTCATGGTCACAGATGCAGGCTCGGACTGGAGCTTCAGAGACAGAAAGCAAGAAAAGCTTGATGACAGAATCAGGGCCTACTTGCCTGGACTGTAAAATGGCATAAGTGAACCATATAAAGGCGGTGGCCTTTCGTACTTAGGAATGGAATATCCGGCCCATTCATGGCAGATCTGAAAGAGGACATGTTAACGATGGACGCACATGTATTTGCGTCTTCATAACTGGAACTGGAGGGAACATACATGTATTTGTAACATGCACATAGAACCGTTGGGGTCCAAGATAGGGGACATAACTGACCAGAAAAATCCATATTTCCACACAACATTTTGAATTCATGTTGTAAATTACGTGCAACATAAATGTATCCACTAAATTCTCTAATGGTGTAGGGTACCTGCACACTGTATTCCTCTATGTGAATTATTTTAATGATAGACAAATTATATGAGATTGTACGCACTGACTGGGTCTGGTGGAAAGTTTGGTAAATTATTATCACTCAAAAGCAATCTTATTTATAAAACTAGAAAAAAAGAAAGTAGTTTCAAGCATAATCTTACTCTCTCCATTAGCTGGAGGCCAAGATCGTTTGGTCACTTGAACCATATATAGATAAAAGGACGCTCAAACCTACACGCATTTTAGGTCTCCTCCTGGGGTTGAGTAGCCCACCACTGACCACTACAACACAGTAATAGACCAGGGATGAGGCATGTTCTCCTCATGCAGATGAATTATCACTGAAAAAAACAGTACACAATTCAGTGCATTGCCAGTGGTATGATGATCAGTGAAAGTTAGCTGAGACCTCTTTGTATCTTGAAAGATGCTTTCAGATGTGTACATCTCACCAACAGCAGAAGGCGCAGTTTCTAGCTGGGAAGTATATTTGGAAAGAATCAGCTACACACTAAAAGAAACTGAACAAAATACTGTGAATTGATTTAAAAACATTTAACAACATTGCAGTAGGTGTTTTAAAAAAAATATATAATATTGTTTGTCATTGGTTTTATTGTTAATTTATACCGGAAGGCAAATTCGTCAATAAACAGAACTATGATGCTGGCAGTGGTGGTGTTGATGGAATATCCTTGGAAAGGGTGTTTATTTCTTTCAAGCATAGCATCGCACTACTAGCTGTGTAATAGGTCATGGGAATCAAAAGCCAAGCAGTTCTTCAATGGAAGCAGCCAAGGGACAAGCTGCAGTAGTTGCTGAAGTCAGATGACCTTCTCTGCAATTCACAAACCAGCCTCATCCTGCCGGTAGCGAGCAGAGTGGTGGCTGTAGCTGCTCGTCATGCCACAGGGGTTTGCGAGTGGTCGCTGATCTGAAGCCTATGAGCTGAGATCTGCAACATCAGACACAAGGGTCACCAAGTGACCAGAATGCTTATAGGTGCCATTCTTGTGACAAGTAACCATTTACTTGCCCTTCAAACACAACATTTCACTACCTACCCTAGACTGAACATCACTCACTGGAAGGATTCATCGGGGCAGTCACCATCCTGCCCGGAGTAGCCTCTCTTGAAGCACAGATCTCCACGCACATCCACCACCGCCTATGGAAGGCATTCATGGTCCGCCAATGTGCCCAGAAGGAAGTATTATGGTATTATGGCATGAGGAAAAACAGCGAAATAAAATGGTTAATAAAGAAATAAAACATGTAATTCAAACTAGAAAATGGAATTAAATTGTAAAAGAGGCAAGGATGATGTCACAAGTCGAAGTGATGGAAGTATTTTCACTCCTTGTTACATTTTAACCTTGGCGACTGTAAGCAGCCTCTGTCCAATGGTTCCAGAATACAGCTGTTATCAGATGAGCATTCTGTAAATCACATCTGTCTGTCGCCGATGAACCTGCGTGGAGCCCGCAGCAGGGTCCCCCAATCCACACAATCAAATGTGATACTTTTCAATTCGCTTTCAGGCGGGAAGAGCGGAAAATGTCAGGCGGAGAGCGCTTTGGATGACAAGACTGCAGTCCGCACTCCAACCCTGCCTCACATGTGAGAACGAATCTGAGAATAATTGGAAAAAGGTTTTGGGGTCAAAGATGACGCAACGTCGGTGTCGGCTAATGGATTGTGACTCAGCTCACAGTACGTGAAAAGAAGTTCGTGTACCGAAGACACAGTGAGTCACACTCTTTGTAAGCACAACAGCACGGCATGTGGCGGAGGCGTGGGTCCACCCCATACCCAGCACATGTTTTAGCAGCTAATTAGCCTATTAATTGAGTTGTTTTTGCGACGTTGAGGCGAGACTGTGCTGTGCATGGTTCATCCTGTTCTCTGTGCAGGAAGAATCCGCCTCCAGGCGCTCCTGAGAACGATCTTCATTCAGACAATCATCTGTTGATATCATTGCTGCATTCTCACTCACACAGCAACCAGGTGTGTCTGTGCATCTGCCCGTCGTCACGCTGTGGAGGTGGATATTGTCTCTACTAAGTGTTACTCATAAGTTCAACTCTGTCCCTCCGCTGCTGGTCTCAAAGGTTGGCTAAGCCGGAAGTATTCACTGCGGACTCCCTCTATTTAATAGAGTGCTTCCTTTACAAAAGACCTAAGTGCTGAGGCCCAATGTCCTTCTATTCTTAGGGAACTACTGCCAGCCCTGCTGTGCTCTGTGGTTTCCAAATGCCAAAGCTGCCTAGACTTCATTCCACCTCACGCCTTCCGCTTCCACCACCAGCCTCTTCATCTCGTTTAGTTTCACTCTTGCAGGTTCGTTGTCATCACTGCTCTCTTCCTGTGGAACTGCTTTCTGTCTTTCTCTTCATCCTTCTCTCTCCATTGTCTGCATTGTTTTCAATTAATCAGTCAGCATTTGTAGAGCGCCGCACTGTAACCCCTAGGGGTATCTGGGCGCTGTGTCTCCATTGAAACACCAGGTTTTGAGTTTCTTTCTGAAGTCTGCCAGCGAGGAGGCTGTTTCTTTCTTGCTCTGGGTCACATCTTGATTTAAAATCTGTCCCATTGCCCCCAGCAGCTACCAGACTAATGGAGGCCAGTGGGATCCATTTTGGACACCCCTGGCCTGGACTAGCATAAGATGGAGGGTGAGGATTGTGCTCCCTGACCGTGGAAATGTATGGCTTGCATTCCTAAAGCTGGAGGGACGAGTCATAGACACTGGAGTGAGAGGCGTGGAGACAGGGCTGCAGCTATTGTGTGAGGCCTGTTGGTTTGCAACGCTGTTATTAGTGTTCTTGAGCCCTACAGGTTGGTTGAAGGTAGGATGAAGGATGGAGCTGCAGACTCAGTTCTGAATGATGATGGAGACTGTAGGTGAGATCCACCTTTCTGTATTTCCGCAATTACTCCAGCCAGGTACAGTAACCTCACACGTGTGTGCCTCTGTTGGGGGTGTCCAGGATGGATGGAGACAATCCCTGCTCTATAAAGCCCCACGATACACTAAAAGACAGCGTTTGGAGAATAGTCTGAAGAGGACACTTGCAAGAAGAACCACCCCAAACCGCTTATACAGCTTGAGACAGGAGCTCTACATCCCCTGCCTAGAGGTTGTGCTTAAAGGTTGGATCTAGGCCTCCCCACCTGATTCCAGTTCCTAGTCCTCTATGACCAAAGAAGCGATTGCTCTGCAGAGTACTCAGAGGGCTGCTGTGTAACCAGAGATGCTTTTTGCCTCAGTTAGGCTCACAGAGATGAGGCAACATCACCTGAAGCCCGGTCTCCTTCTGGAGGAGCGGTGCACGTGATCTGCAGTTGCTAGAAACCAGCATGACTGTCTGCCAAAGCACAGGAAAAGCTCTCTGTGCACCAAGTGAGCAGATGAAAGGACCCATCAGACTCTTAACCCGTGAAAGGTTGAGACTGACAGGCTGAGTGCATCTTTTGGCCTGTGGATATTTGAACTGCACAGACACTGATTCTCACTATTCCGGATTACCCCTGCAGAAGAGATGGGGCAGTGCCGAGGGAGATTGTCTAGGAGAGATCAGAGAACTCCCAGGGTTGAGACCTAGTAGGCCATGCCTGGCCAGTGCCTCTCCCAAAAGGTGTCCAACATAAGCCGGTCAAAAAGGTTTAACTACAACATGCTCAGAAATACCGTCCAGAAAGTTAGTTAGAAACAGTTAGCCCCATGCAGCTTTCAATGAAGAAGAATTTTACTTTGCTATGCATGGTTCAATTTTAATGTGCATGCAAAATTCAGATCTTAACTTGAAAAATGCATGGCTCCTTGACCATTAAGCCCGAGAACATTGATCGAACCCTTTCTAATTTATGCATGCAAATAGCCCGCTTTAAGTACACTAATAATAAAATGGCGAACAAAAATCAAAACAGGCAGCATCCTGGGGTGTTCCAGCAAATTCACTATGTTATAGGTGTCCGCCAGGGACTCTTGGCTTTTGCCTCTTTCTAATGTAGAAAAATTTCTGAGGATAAAAGAGTTGAGCTCTTGTCAACTAGGATTTATCCTTTAATATTTCAGAGAGGCATAAATAATATATTTGCTGTTTTTCTTTTTCAAAGCTACATAAAAAAAACTAGGACACCAAGGATTACTTATGTTTCAACATATTCCTTCAGATGAAAATGCATTGAACTGTGGCAGGGGAGCCATTATGTCAGTGTTTGATTTTAGCTGAGTAGGCAGTTCCTTTTCTGAGAGATGACACTTTGGGACATGTAGTTTTAAACATTGAAAAGGGGATATTAAGAGAACATGGAGTGAATGCCTCACTGATCTGCCTTTAACTGGTCATTCACCGTCACTGATGGCGGCGTCCTGCTGTTAATGTTCATATTCAGAAATATCATTTTGTGATTTGAAAAAAATAAACTTATGTGATGTATTGTTCTTTGGATCACAAATATGATTCATTTCTGGATGTACATCTGAATAAAGAATTCTTACAAAGGCCAACTTAACAGACAGGAAGGACATTGGTGCCTGCTAAGGCGGAGGAGTGTCACCCCACTGATTGCAGCAGTGAAATAACGGATACACAAAAACATAACTCAATGTTATTATCATTTTATGTTGTCCAGCTGCGGCAGCTTTGCGGGCGGGGCGGGGCGGGGCTGGGCTGCTCACAGAGGAGCAGTGGGAGGAGTAGTTTGCTCACTCAAAGTGTGCATTATTGTTTGGCCGGCTGCCTCGGGCTAGCCACACATTCATGCGTCCTTTGCATGTTTGCCACCCAGGCTGCATTACAGCCTGGGTGGAGAACATGCGCAGGCTCCCACTGCCTGTCTGAGCGCCGAAACACGACGCTCAGACCAATCACAGCGTTGTGATTGGCTATGGGGAGCCTGGTGCTTCCTATTCTGGCTAGGAGAGATGACAAAGGGACGACAGAGGAGAGCACGGCAATCATGTAAGTTTTTTCCTTTTTTTGACACCCCCTTACACCTCACCCTCTGCCCCCAATAAGTGCCAGCCGCCACTGACGGCAAAGTGGTATTTTGTACAGTAGAGATGGTTAATTTTTGCAGAAACTGTTAGTTTTTAATATGTTTTTTCTTCTGGTAGATGCAAAATTGCTTGCTCTCAAATTAAAGACAGAGTGGAATCTTTTTTTTCTCCTATTTTTGTGTTTATAATTCATGACCTGTGATGCAGATGCTAAGGTCATCAGCTGAGACACCCGTCAACATAACCTCCAAAGACCAATTGATCAAGAGGTGGACAATCATTGTGCTAAATAAATTGAACAAAATAATCATGCACATATACAGCTAATCACCAATGACATATGATCTTGGATCTCCTATTAGATTAATTAAGTTGCAAATATGGATGCAAAGCTTAAACTCACAGACAGGAACAGCCCTATTGTCTCAAATGAAACTCCTTAGAAGAGCGTTACCATATATCACACCAGAGTGGCTGTGAGTGTGCTGGTAAAACTGCCTCCTTGACTACAACAACACCTTTTAAGTGTGACTCCCCCAGTGGCAGATGCTCTGCTAAGCCGGAGGAGCGTCGCCCCAGCGGCTTTTTTGCAGTGATACAAATGGAAAATAAAAATGATAATAACTTGCGTTATTATCATTTTATTTTCTCCTACTCCCGCCCACTTTGCATTAGGGGGTGGGGGCAGGGGAGGCATTACAGCACCCTCCTAAAGTGTGCAGTGACTTATTGGCCGGCCTTCTCGGGCTGCCCAAAACAGTCTTGCGCACTTCGCATGTTCTCCATGCAGGCTGCTTTACAGCCTACATGGAGAACATGCCCAGACCCCCAGTCAGCGCCTGAGAGCCGAAACACGATGCTCAGACCAATCACAATGCTGCTAAGACAGCGTTGTGATTGGCTGACTGGTCGCCTGGGAACGCTTCCAGTTAGGCAGAGCGAGGGAGGACTACGGGAGGTGAGGAAGCAGCGAGAAGGTATGTTATACTTTTCTTTTCTTTATTCACGCTTCGCCCGCATTCTCTCCCCCCCTACCTCCCGAGTCCTCCCACCTCCTGCCCCACTACCTCTGATCAGTGGGGGCCGCCGCTGGACTCTCCGAATACCAGTTTAGGAGATTGCAAAACAGCTCGAAATTCAGCATGTGAAGTGTCGCAGAGATGAGTAAAGTGTCAGAGTGGAGTGGTGTAGAGTACAATGGAGTAAAATGTTGCAGAATTGAGTAGAACGGCATACAGTGGAGTAGAATGGAGTAGAGTGTCAAGTCGTACAGAGGATGGGTGTGGAGGGGCATAAAGTGTAGGGGTGTAGAGTGGTGTGTCAGGGTAGAGGGGTGTGTCGTAGAGTAAAGTTGCGTCATACAGTAGAGTGTCACAGAGTTGAGTGGTGTGGGGTAGCATTTCACTGAGAAGAGTGGTGTGTCATTGTGTAGAGTGGCATGCTATTAAGTAGAGTGACATATCGTAGAGTGATGTGTCGTAGAGTGTCTTAGAATGAAGGGGCGTAGAGCGGCACGGCATAGAGTGGTGTGGAGCGTTGTAGACTGGTATGTCATGGAGTGTCATAGAATGGAGTGGCATGTCAGAGTGTCCCAGTAGCATAGAGTAACACGAAGTGTTAGGGCGTAGAGGTGCTGTAGAGTGTAATAATGTAGAGTGGAGTGGTGCAGTGTGGAATATGCATGGTTTGCTGGTGCACTGCCATTACAGACATCAACTTTTCCACTGAAATGACCATTGCATTTGTACAGACATACAGTTTCACTGATAAAAGTATACAGCACACAAACGATAATATGTGGAAATGATTGATCATATTAAAATATTTGTTTCCACCACACTGCAGAATTACAAAAAAATGTGCTTCATTTGTGCGTTCCTAATTCTGATGTATTCTGAAATATCTGCAATGTTTATATACTGGCATTGAGAAAGGAAAGTAAACTCTAAGCTCCCTGGAAGACAGAGCTTTACATTTGACTCCTTTGTTTGAATGCACAGCAAATGTGACAAGATAAGAACAAGATTAAAGGCTTGTGGAATAATACAGTACATAGACTATGCTCAATGGGGGGGACAAACTCAAGCTGGACAGTCTAAAATAAATAACAGCAGCAAATAGAAAGCAGGCACATGTGAGTTACAAAACACAAAGTGAATAGTAAGCAATGGCTGGAATACATTCTAAGAGAAGCTTTCAGAATGTACCCAAGAAGTGGTTAGCAAACCAGACAGCTAGTCTGGCTGGAAGGCTTCGACCTAAATATGACTACCTACCGCCAGGCTTCCTCTGCTCTACAAAAACCGGCTACTAGCCTATCCGCAAAAACAGAAGCAACAGAATAGCTGACAGGTGATTTGCAGTAGAGGCACCTCACTCATGGAAAAAACATCTACTCAAACATCCACATCCCTCATGCTCTAAAAATGAAAAATTAAAATATACTAATAGCATGTGCCAACTCTGACATTCATCATCATGCTGAATCCTCCTCCCCTTCTGTCCTTCATTTCTGTTATAAATGATGTTCCTGCTGAACTACAATAGCTGTATTTTTTATTCACAATTCTGTTGGTTCCATCTTCTTAAAGCAAAACACGTTCCTGATGCATAGGTACCTACTGTTCAGTTTGCCTCTACAAGACCTAGGCCGGTCATAGTAACCTCGAATGTCTCACACTTGCCAGCAGAACCCCATGCATCTAGAAGCAATTAACCTAAGCAGTGTGCACTATGCAAACACATATATAAGCTGCCCAATACCCTACCCACCGTTCAATGGCTCTTCTTTACATGGTTCATGTAAATTTATAAATGGAGTTGTCTCAATTTAATACCACTTTCTACAATCACACTCCTCACTCCCCAGTGTTCCTGAAATATCCAAGTGTTTCCAACATGATCAATGCATGAGCTTATGATCACCAATAGATTAACTTATTATATTCAGCTTTTGACACCTAATCTTAAGCGGGAACATCAATGCAAAGCTATAACCACCTCATGCTGCAATATCTCCTATTTCCCACATCTACATGCCTAGGGACAGGCACAAGCTATTTATGATGTCAATGTTTAGTAATTATATCAATATAAGATCGAAAATAATATTGAAAATACTAGCAAAAATGCCCTTGCTACCCAAATAAATTAAGCGATACCAAAGGGGATGATGGACGGAGCGTTAGAGCAAATCAAGCACTCACCCCCAGTCAACTGATCTGGGTTTAATCCATCATCATTCTTTAGTTCACTACACCACCCCAGTTCAGACATGGCCATATGCAAATCAGTCTTGATCCTGTGCCTCATGGGAACAGTCCAGCCCGAACTGCCAAGCCATGTCTTCCCTGGACCGGAAACAAGCATCCTGGGACCGGTTTCGGGTTCATAACCCTCATCAGCCAATCTAGCTTGAATCCAGTGGCAAAGTGAGCAAGGGACCCACGTCTGGGCATACCCTGCCAACTTAGGGCGAACAAAGCGATACCAAAGGGGATGATGGACGGAGCGTTCGAGCAAATCAATTATAAATCATTTTCCTAAACTGCCAAGTTGTGAAAGCCATGTCAACCCACTGGATTTTAAACCTGCACATTGTAGATTGTATTTTAACTGGGTGTAACTGTGGGGGGCGTAGCTAAGCCACTAAAGATGGCAGACACAAGTTAGATTACCTCTAGCCTAGAGGCCTGTGAACAGCTGTCGGGGGTCACTGTGGTTGCTTGAGAAGCCCTGAGAAGAGAATCGCTGTGCTTCCTCCCCTCCAGGAGCCGGGCCGCAAAGCTACGGGGCTTGGGGCCTACTACACAGCACCGGTTGGGAGCGCGTCAAAGGGCAACGGATGCCCTTTGATCTTGGTGAGGCCCCGCCTACTTGAGGCTGACAGCCTGAGCGCTGCGCTTGCAGCCATTTTACGAGGAGGCCGGAAGGCGGGCCCAGTGGATCCCCGTCGAACCTGGAGAGGCCCCGTCTGCTTGGACCTGACAATCGGAGTGCTGTGCTGCTTAAGAGGCCTCGCCTACTTGGGGCTGACAGCCTGTGCCTGGGGCCATTTCATGAGGAGGCCAGAAGGCGGGGCTAATGGATCCAGGCCCTCTCTACTTAAAACTGAGTGCTGCCATTTCGAGAGGAGGCCAGAAGGCAGCCCTAATAATCACAGAGAGGGAGTCCTGCTGACATCACCTCATTGTCATTGCCCGGTTCCCCTCAGCATAGCACCAGACAACTGCTAAAGTAAGATTTATGCAGGCGTTGCAGAAGGCAGATCGAGACTAAATACGTGATGCAAAAGGTGGGTGAGGAGTGGCGGCTAATACAAGGGGTGCTCATGCAAGACTGCGAACTGGCTGGGAGGTTAAGGAGCATACATAGCTACAGTGCACAACGCACGTCCATGGCGGCACTGCTATTCAAAACGTGCACTAGTACTGCTGCCCCGCTGACGGGTAGGGTCATCGCCTAGTTCTCCTCAGCATAAAGCCAGACAACTGCTGCGGCATCAAATGAAAAGGAAGAGAGTAAGATTAGCGCTAGTGCTGCAGGAGGCAGAGCGCGACTAAAAAGCGCGGTGAATAAGATGGCTGAGAAGTGGCGGCTATTCTGAGAGGAACTCATGAAAAAGTGCGCATTTGCTTGGCAGTTCAGGAGTGCACATAGTTAGAGTGCCCAACATTATCCATGACTCGCAGCAGATGAAGACTCAACTGATTGGCATGGGGGCACTGCTATTTAAAATTAGCAATAGCACTGTTGTATCATGAAACTTGTGGCTATCTTATGAGGTGTTTGTACTTGTTAAAGGAGAGATACAGTTGTGAAGAGTCGCCAAAGTGCCCGATCGGTGACAGGCACAACAAAAACTGTGAGCACCAATACTTGTGAACAAGTGCCTGCACAATGCCTTCATAGCAGTAAACTTGTAATTAATTAAGTGATAGGCACACCAAAGTGATATATAAGTGCCGCTAGTATCCTACCACCATAGGCAGGCTCAAAGCACACAGAGGTCAGTCCCGCCCACCATCCCTGATGCCACATTCACCATGACGAAGAAATCAGGGGTCCCCGCTGTCAGCCAGCACAAGACCTTGCCGCCAAGTTGGACGCTATATTATAAGCTATAAAGAACTCAAGCACGTCTGTGGAGTCATGGATTGAGGAGATCCAGGTGGATTCCGCCCTCCCCCAACGGAAACTAGCCACCAGAGTCCCAAAAACTGAGCCCAACATCTTAAACAAGATGCTGCGGCTGGCAGACCAAGTGAAGACCACTCGCGACCTGCTGGACAGAAGGCAGCAACGGAGTATCGGGGGGAGAATGCTGAAGGAAGCACCAAAAGAAAAATACCATCCGTGTAGTGTGTAGGTCGGAGGGCCCTGAGGGATCCTGGCCTATGACTGATTATCTAGAGAAATGGGTGAAATCCTTTACACCAACACTGACTCTCTCGCCTCACTTTTCTATGGAAAGGGCACAACATGTGCCGGCATACAGTCGCGAAATTGCTTCACTATTAAGACAGAAATGCAATACTACAAGCCACCCGACATGCTGCCCCCCTCAAGTATGAGTAGTCAAGTCTCTATTTTTCCTGACTATATTCTGTTGACACAGTGACAGCATTCCTCTTTCCTCTCAGTGAAACAACGCCTTCGAGACCCAAACGTCTAATATTCCAATATTCCCTGAAGTTCCCGGCAAAGTTACGGATTGTACAGGAACAGCAAACTTGTTTCTTCATGGATCCAGATTCTATTTGAGACTGGGTTGAAACCCACTTTGAGGGAAGCTGTCGCCCCCTGACGACTGCTAACCAAACACTGTGACCTGGGTGGAGGAGGGGTCCAAGGGGCAAGAGACTTAGAAGGCCCAGGGGTGTCACCAGAGTACCCTCCCCAAACGAGCTATGGCAGTGCCAACAATCTGCAATAGAGGCTGCCTCCTCCCTAAATCACACTTGCACGGTACAGACTCAAGTTCAGCAGCGAGTTATGATGACGTAACCGTGATAGGCTCAGGCGTGGGGGGATTCAAGCCGGACCAGTCGTCACACGACAGAAATCAGAGGGCTTTATTTAACTCCCCTGTTCTGGGCTTTTTTTTTTTTGGCATGTCCTATTTAGCACCATACTGCATCAGTGCACACTGACAACACTTGCCATTCTTAGATATTACTGTTGGAGTAACAATGGCATTGTTGGACTAACAACGGCTTGAGCGCTTATACACATGCAGCATGATATAGTTTGCGGACCAGCAGGCCCTTACGTTCCCTTCGACTTTCACAAGTACATGGTGCAGTCACTTCCCCCACTCCAAGAGTTAGCTTTTAAAGCACATGTATGGGCTTGCAGCCATTGGCTGAAGGCTCTGGTTTCTGTTTGAGCATTACTGGTTATACCCCATTGTTAATCCCTACATGGAATGAGCAATGCAGATTTTTTTCTCCTAAACAAAGATGTGGGGATGTCCGGGCCAGGGGTTGGGGGAGGGGCGGGCGGGGGTCTGTCTACCCTGCAAATAATACACATGACAGCATGAACCATCACAAACTACCAGATTTCTACCCCTAAATCTAGTAGGTTCGCCCATTAGACCCAGCAATGCTCACTCCTAGATTGCTGGAGAACCCATAATCCATACTTACGCCTATACTCCCACTACTCGGCCCCACATGACCAATATGTCCGACTAGACCATTTTCTCTGCTCCTAGGACCTTATCTCACAGCTAGTGCATTCTGATTATTTGGGGGAGGTAATCTCTGATCACGTTGCCCACATCACAGACATTAGATGGGTTGCACCACATCCCCAGTTCCTACATGGCGACTCTCAAAAGACACGCTGGCTGATGCGGTCGACTGCGAAGTGCAGCGTACACATATTACTAGCTATTTTGTGGATAACGATGCTACTGCTACCACCCGCGCTGCAGAATGGGACTCTTAAAGTGGTAACCAGCGGCTTCTGCATGCAAAATATAGCAGGGATAATAGAGAGTTGACCTGGGACTTGAAGGCTGCTAAGGAGGAAATAAAAACCATAGCCAACCGCATTCTCCCAGACGAGACAACCAGCTGCATCCTGACTGACGTTTAAGAACGCCATGTTTTACTGATTGAGCGTCTTTGCTGTGATCATTATGCAGAATACACCACTCACATTCATGGCATGGTGACAAACCTGGACGCCTGCTCGCAAGGCTTCTTTGTCAAGAGGTACCATCCCTGCCAATCACAGAGAATGCACAGGATGGGGGCCGATCCATGCGAACTCCGGTAGATATATTGTGAGCATTCAGGTCCTATTACAGCACGCTATATTGGGCGCCACGATCGCCATCTCTGGAGGCCATTCAACAATTTTTAGATACCTTACCCTTACCATCCATCACCGCCATTGAGTGTGAGGAGCTGAACGGCTTGATCACCGTAGAAGAAGTGAAGAGCGCAATATATGATTTGGCCCAAAATAAGACCCCTGGTTTGGATGGCCTACCGTTAGAATACTATGACTGTTTCTCCGTTCTCCTCATGCACAAATTGGTTGAAATTTAGAATGAGGCCCATACCACAAGCTTGCTCCCAGCTCCTCTTCAAGAGTCTCTTTTAGTTCCCTTGTTCAAACCTGACAGAGACCCCAACCACCTTTCCTCATACAGACCTATAGCTATTTTAAGGTCAGACTATAAAATCCTTGGAAAGGTGCTAGCTGAGCGGTATGTGCAGTTACTATCTAGGCCGATCCATTCGGATCACAGCACATCTAATAACATCGGACGACCTTTTCATGTCTTCGATCAGGACTCAGTGCGCTACCCGCTAGTGGTATGCCTCATACTTGACCTAGAAAAGGCCTTTGATTCCTTATCCTGGGACTACCTGTTTGATCTTCTGAGGGCCATGGGACTAGGGTGGCGTCTCTTAGCTTACAATAAGCTGCTATACACAAACACTACTTCTTCATCACACGTACGCAAGCTGATCTTGACACAGCAACTCCGATTGGGGGGGTACAACTGGGCCATTCTGCTGGACGGAGTGATGCATGTAGTGTCCCTATATGCGGACAACATGCTATATTTTTGGGATGCGTCGACTGCCGTGGCCCCATTACGGCGGCCTTTCAAGACTTTGAACAGGTACCAAGACTATGTGTAAATCTGGGGGAAATCATGTGTTTTCCCACTTAGCTGAAATGCTCCACCACAAGTAATCCAGCTGGACGGTGAGCCATTGACCTTGGCAGGAAACTATTTAGGGGCACAGAACATACATCGTGTATTATGCTTGCTGTATGCCACTGGACAGCATGTCTCATCACCTGCGTGGGTACTGGATACCCGTACGCAGCTCCAGGCAATTCTGATGGCACCCTTTCTCCCTGGGTAGCCTATAGAGGAGAACTGCGTGCACCGACACGGTGCCAGTGCTGATGCCCCATCCCCATTGACAGGCGATGGAAGAGGGTTACTGCATGCACAGTCAGCCCTAGACTGTGCTGATGCCCTCATCTCAACTGTGGGCAGTATATGGAGGGGCACATTGTGCTGATGCTTCATCAGCTTTCTTAGTAGCCTATGAATGGACACAATCCATAATTTATTTACTCACCACGCCACCCCAGTTTGGACCCAGCCATATGCAAATTAGTCTTGACCCTGCTCCCCCCTCGGAACAGTCCAGCCCAAGCAGCCAGGTCAGGTCCTTCCTGGACTGGAAACCAGCATCCTGGGACAAGTTTTGGGGTATCACCCCTCATGAGCTAGGCTAGCTTGAATCCAGTGGCACAGGACCCATGTCTGGGCATACCCTTCCTACTTAGGGTGGCAAAAGCAAAAAGAACAAATGATGGACGGAAAGCAGGAGTCTGGAATTTTGGCGTCCGCCTTGATCACTCTCAGTAGGATTTATTTGACGGCAACTTACAGTGGGTGTTTGCAGTCTCAAATGCGGTTCCGGCAGTGGTGGCCGCTGACTCTGGCGGGTAGAATTGCTCTCTCCAAGATGATTGTCCTTCCCCAGCTACTATACTACTTTGTCAATGTTCCAGTATTTCCAAACAACGATTCTTTCTTGACATGGACCGGGCACTGGGAGATTTGCGCTGAGAGAACGAGATGCATAGAATAGCCCTAAACAAGATTCAACTGCCAGTGGTGGGCGGAGGGCTGGGAGCACCATTTTTTGAGGCTTATTACCTCGTAGCACAGCTTCAGTGGGTGGCCAGATGGCTACCGGCAAATAATCCTTAAGAAACCAGTACAGGGGATGGTCCCCTCCCGTTGCATGTTATACAACAACTTCTTCATCCCACCGTTAAAGTGCACCGTTTGTGGACCCTCCATGTGAGGATAGCTCAAAAGGTGCTTGGCGAGTGTCTTCAAGCTCACAAAGCGTACACTCCCCTATTCTCCGGCCACACTGCTACAGGGTCTACCTACTCCCTTGGGGCATTTTTATTAATGACCAGTTAGCAATTTGGCGTGGGCATCCATTGGCTCTGTGGGGGTTTTGTTTCAAGATGTACATTTACTCCAGTTTGGTCAGTTGTGGCAAGAAAGCAACATTCCCAGACTGAATTTCCTATACACGAGCAGTTATTTGGAGTCCTCAGGTCACTGTGGGTTGTGATTGACACAGAGTCGCCCACCCATACAGTGACACATACTGCATTCCATGGGAGAAGGACGTCACCTTATCACTTGGTTTTACAAACCCATTAAAGAGCATACTGGAGTCCCACTGACTTAAGTGGTAGTTGAAGCAGGATTTGGAGCACCCCTTACATGACACTGAATATGTACGGGCTCTCGAATCTCCCCACGTTATCTCCAGACATTGCACGATTTAAGAACATTCAATATATGATACTCATAGGGCTTACATCACACCTTCCAGATTAAACCACATGTTCCCAACTGCCAACCTTACCTGCCCCAGATTACAAGCTCAATCAGCTGACTTTTAACACTTGCTTTCGTCATGCCCTAATATAAACGGCTTCTGGCATTCTACACACACTCGGTTAGCCGCCGTTATGGAGCTCATAACACTCAAATCATGGGAGGCCACAGCACTGGGCATATTTCCCAATAGGACCATAAACTGTGGCACGCTTGCTAATCTAACCCTTCTTTCGGCTACAAGCCTGCTGACCATGCAATGGCGTGCACAGCAGCCCCTGTCCTCCTCCCAGTGGCAGTGGGCTCTACTCCATTTGAGTGATGCGAAGATTCTGCGTTGCACTGGGAAGAAGCCCGAACAATCCGGAGACGCCACATAGCAGCAGCCTGGGACACCATGCTAACGTAATTCATATAATTTATGGCTGACAACACCTCCTGCACCTGCATCTCTCTACTTATTCTCACCTTCCAGACCCGGCGCCAGCCAATATATCCTTAAGGTTCGGTTCTGTGTTCCAGTTGCTATTAGATACTCAGAATGTTCCAGGGTTCCCACCTGGTCTATGCAATCCCCCCCTCCCCCCCCCCCCCCCCAAATCCTTTCATCCGCCTATCCATGTTATATGCTTGTGCGTTCCACTTTGTTAGCCTTCTCCAAGTGGAAGTTTCCTAACTTTGCCAACCTTCTCCTGTACTTTGATGGAGGCCCCAAATATTCAGTAGTATCTAATCATATTTAGATCACGCAACTTTGCTGAAACATTTCCATAAGCAAGTGATGAATTATAAACCTGGCTCAGCCAAATATTTAAGACTCAAAGCTAGTCACCTGTTGATGATCATTTGCATTATATATTAAATGTCTTGTAATATCACTCTAATGAGATCTCTCCTAATGTACACAGTTGAATAATGCTTGTCAAAATGTATTACTGTGTTACACAGCATTATACAACCGAAAAATGTAATTGAAATTAATTAAAATGAAACAGTGTAACTGTGATCGGTTTCCGGGAGTAAACAACACTCAATAAAAACATTTCTAAAAGTAGCAAGAACCATTTTAACATGTTCTAAAATGTTAAGTGGTGTTGTGTTCTCACAGCTATAGGAAATTATAAGGAAAGATGAAAGAAGGGTAAGGATTCATCACTAAATTATGTACACAGGAATAAGTGATGTTATTACCATTAAATAAGTCATGCAGTATAACATTTGGAAAAAACTGCATGGGCAGGTGACTAACATCTAGGCACAAAACACACCAGCACCCCCTTCTTCATGAGAGTAACTGCTAAAGTTGACTTTTTTATCCAGAGTTTTTCGAAAATATTGACTTCAGTGTTGAAGACAAATATGAAAAACGGGCCACGGGAGGGACTTTTTCTCAACTTAAGTTCCACCCCCCCCCCCCCCCCCTTTACTGGAGCCTGCCAATGATTCACTTGTGCTCCTCAAATGCCATTGGCCATCTGATGTGCACTCTTACATTCTCTTTCTTGGGGGCAGATATGGCATTGAAAATAAAGAGTATACATCTGTAGTGCCAATGCCTTAGAAAAACTGAGGATAGATAATCCCAGTGGCTTTAAAATAAATAGGAAGTGGAACATTTATTTCCTCAGCAAAATGTTTGCACGAAACACTATTGCATGTAAAACTACGCATTTAATCTTGAGAGATTAGCAAACTTTAATACAATGACATTCCTGCTCTACAAATGCATCTGAATGGGTTTTATCTAACATCCTATTTAAAATGTCTGATGTACGAGGCCAAGAGTCTAAGATAATTAAAATCATGCAGGACAGCAGAGTGAAACACAAAAATAATTTCATTCGATGAAATCCTTCGTATCCGTTTGAAGGGGAATTGAGTACATCCTCTATTACATGATTGTGAGAGAGACAAATTAAACATTCAGAGGATGTGCCTTTATAGTAATAGTAATGTACAAACCCATCACTAACTTCACACTGAGTGTATATTATTTTCAGATTTACATCTGTGACCAGCTCTTCAACCCATGCTAATTTTATAAGCAAGAATACTGTCACCCAACACTGTAAAAAGCACACTTTGGTCTATATAACAAATAGTCACTTTGCCCTCTGTCATTCTTACAAAGTTCCACATTGCGGAATACAAATCTTGTAGTTGTAAATTGACAAAATTTCATCTTGAGAAATGGTCAAGTTGATATTCAGTCAAATTAAAGTAAAACGAATGGACTACTTGAAAAATGATTTCCCTCAAACCTGGTACCAAACCCCATTTCTGAGGTGCGAAAAATAACTAATGCTTCATACAACTGAAGGAGAACTACTTCTTTTGAATTACTTCTTTGGTAGAAGAATATGAAAATTGTTGCAGTAGTTTGTTTTCTGTGTTGACTGTAATCTTGACAGAAAATGAACAATGAATAGAAAGAAAATAATAAAACCTACAATGTGTTTTCATCAGAAAAGTTCAATAAGTATGTCTACATAAAGCAGAGTATCAATTATGTCAATTTATTCCATGGTCATACTTTATGCAGTGCCTTTGCCTCATGTAGTAGCACTTTTTGAAACCTGGAGAGTCCACTGTCTGGTGTATAATTATACTGGATTAGTGATGATTGAAATGCTTGATATAATGCTAAGTGATGGTTAGTGTTAGCTCATTTACATGGATATGATGTGCCCAATATTTAAAGTGTACTGAGTGTAGGGGTGTGTTTGCAGCACAGCCTTCTTGCTAAATTTGTTTTATGGTTGTTCATTGTCTAAGCAGAACTATTACATCTCGTTTGTCACAGGAACCATGTAGTAGACTAACATTCACCCACAAGAACACATACTCATTTAATGAAAACTGAGTGTTATTCACAGTTCACACTTCTCTAATAATTCTTTAAGTGTTTCACTCTAAATCTCATTAGTCATACAACCCTATTCACAAAGGTAAGTCTGCATCGGTAGCTCTTCACCTACACCTTGGGTGTAATTCTCATGGGTGAAATACACCATTTCTATACGGAGATCTTCACCAAATGAAACCTACAAGTCTCTATACCCGTAAACGAGGGAGTGGAGACACCTCTGACCAACTTTACAACTGAAATGTTAATAATAGTAACTTTTTAGCTATTTGTGGAGATCTCCGCCAGTGGGTATAGATTTCTCTTTAGAAAGCAATAAAGAATTGTAATAAAATGTAATTTTAAAAAAAAATAGTAAAAAAAAATAAATAGTAAAGCGCATCTAATTAACTCCTATTCACATACGACTTCCACAGTAACAAGGAACAACAAACCTGCAGTAACCTCTAAATAATTATTACATTTTACCTTAATTTTTTTTTAATTTAAATTATTTTCTAAGTAATTTAAATTACCTATTAATTATCCCCCCCCCATCCCTAACAGTATCATCTGTGTTAAAGGGGACACCATTTTTTAAAGCAAATTATGTATTATTTGATATATAATTTCAATTGAAACAAAATAAACTATTATTTACCATATGTTTTGTGTGCATTAAAAAAACATGAACATTTAGAACAATAATAAGGCTGAATTAATTTAATTAGTTTAATTTAACATGTTATGTAAAATATTGCAGGATGTCCTGTGCAGTTTTCTATCTTGTGCTAAGGCACAGATTTTGGGGTAAACTGTCAGGTGTGGGCTTAGGCCCAGCTCTGTTATGCCTTATAGAAATGCAGTACAGACACAGTTCTTCTCATCAAACAGTTAATCATCACAAGCAGAAGTAAAGAGAAGTATTTACTTGCCACCACTAATGTTTTGCTGCACACATATGATATCTATCAGGAAGTTTTGAAAGCTTGCCAAGTCAGGCCTTCCATTGAAGGATTCAAGATTCTGGCCCTTTCTGTGCAGATGACGCTATCATTATCGCTCGCACCCTAAAAGGATTGCAGGTCCAACAAACAGTCATGGATAAGTGCTGCCAAGAAAACGGACTTAAAATGCACAGCCAAAATACAAATACGGTGTTCAAGAAAACTGGAGAAGCAAGAAAGTGTTTACTAACAGTGGGACAATCCTTGGAGAACCCCACTCTTTTTCATTTCTGGGTCTGACCATATCAAATACCCTACAGTGGTATACACACATTATAAAAGCAATAGAGAAATCAGATGTCCTTTCCCACGGGTATCGATTTTCACCGCACATCAATCCCGTGGTCTAGGAAAAGGCTGGAAGCCAAATCGCATAAGAACAACAACTCTGGGGCCTGGGCAACAACACGCTAAAATAAGCGGCCACAAAAGAATATTCTGAGTCACTACTGACACGAACTAGAATCTGACATTATATAAATCCCACATCCAGAAAAGATGACAGATGGCACCAATAGCATATGGACTGAAGAGTTTTAGGTAGGTCAGAAAAGATGTAGCAGATAATGTGTGGAAGGAGCACTTCTCCATGTGCATGAAGCCACAATATGCCGTATCTTGGGAGAATGTAGCTCAAGGACTCATATTCGCTCGGACAGGAGGTAACCTCAACTTGAGGCTTATGTCTGTAAAAAGAATTAATACAAATGTAAGTAAACACTTTTCCAATCTTTATGCGGGCTCAAAGCTCAGAGCACTGGAGAATGTTCATACAGCAGGCCAACCTGGTCTTTTTGATAACAGACAACATGTGCGATTTTACCTGGTGAAGCTAACAAACTTTCAACTTGATGTCCATTCCAAAACTTTCTCGGTTTAAATAACTTTCTGTTGAATGTCCTCGGTGTTGCAGTATTTTGCTCATTCTAAGTTATTGTCAAATTAATCCAGCATCAGAAAATGAGCAAGAAGCTTTATATTTTGAGTCGCCAATACCAATTCTGGCTCATTGTGGGGTAAAGAATGTTCGAAGAATATTACTAGCCTGTCACAAAGTAAACTCAGAATAACTGTTATTGAGTACTTCCAATATTACAATTTGTAAAGTGTCTGTTTCAGGGAAACCATTAACACACTAGAGTTATACAAGAGAACATGAATAATCTCTTGCAAAGTTCATGCTTTAAACCAGTCTTGGCCTGGGTATATCCAGCAACAATACTAGATAGATTTTAAAAAAAGACACAAACACTTGTGTTTCGATTTGTAACTCTTTTACGATTGAGGGGTTCAATCTAAGTCGGCATCAGATTAGTAAATGCAGTGATCTAACATCTGCATTCAATAAGGTAATGTTAATTACTTCTGCCATTGCCAGGAGTAGTTATGTGAGCCTACGTTGAGTGAGAAGAAACCAGCCAAAGAGCTGTGAATAACCACAAACTACCGGACATTCAGTCCGCGTTGAAGGGACTTGCATTCCCTCCCCCAAAATGTATACCTGACAATGCTGCAATTAAATCTCACAGGCAGCAATTCCACATCCACCGATATTTCCACCGTTCCACATTCTGCACATCAGGGATACAATTTTACATTCGTAAACTCATGGTTTTGCACCCCGGAGATGTTTACGAGTCTGGTCACTGTTTTTAACCTCACATTCGATTACTCGTGCCTGGATGCAGTGTTCGCTATTATTTACGCTTTTACTTGAAATAGGTAGGTAAATGTAGCAGCTTTTAAATGTGAAATTAATGCTGTCTTACTTGGATCTTTTTCAAACTCTATCCCTTCAATTATTTATGAATTACGTAAGCCTTATAAATAAGAAATGGAATATGAAATTATGCTCATAATACTTTCGGCAAGCAATCTGCGTATTCCATCTTATTGACAAAGTTGTCAATTAGCATTATAAGATGATTCAATTCAAAACGGAGCCACTTCCCTCGCCCTATAGGATTGTATGACCAAGCTTGAGTCGGTTTAAAGTTAAATCCCTTGATGTTACTGGCTTTACAAGAAGCAAATGTTTCAAGGAAGTTATCCAACCTAATGTTTGTGCTCCACCTCTAACACAATGCACCAGGAATACTGATTGGAGTTCATTCTCTCTGTAAAATGTATATGGTGGAATATGAATCATCTCAATTTATGTTGAGGGAGCAGAGTTTTTGAAATAGCAATCATTGTACAACTATATATATATTATTTATAACACTGCTTCCATAGCCTCGCTGCCATGCTGTATATCCTACCCCACAAGGTTATCCAAGTGAGCATTGATGACTTTCGTACCTCTCTATGAAGTGTGAGCAGGGCTGATGTGGGGACAAGGTGCAGGCAGTACACTAGCAAACCTGCTCCATGCTGCTGTTGCTTCCTCTA
The DNA here is from genome assembly GCF_964204655.1 of Triturus cristatus. Lineage (NCBI taxonomy): Eukaryota > Metazoa > Chordata > Amphibia > Caudata > Salamandridae > Triturus > Triturus cristatus. The sequence continues at coordinate 236,649,141 of NC_140581.1, forward strand.
TCCTTTTATGGTCTGGCTTGATAGTGCAGACATCATAAGGACATATTGCTGCCAACTCTTTAAATTATACATAGAAGGGGCTTTGGCTCCACTCAGAGGAGGGAGTATTATACGCTCAGCTCATGCTTTTGGTTAATTGGTGTCAGCGTTGGACTGGCCTACTGGGCACTCTGTCACTGCTAGAGGAGCCAGCTTGAAATGGCTCGGATGTACGCCATTTTGTTTTTGGTCCTGTGGGCCGTGACTGATTTAAAAGAACCGGCTTTCACATCGGCCCTTTGAACTGTCACTGCCCAAGTGCCCGACAGGCCAGCCCAATACTGTTTAGTGTATCATTTCACCTTCCACAAAGTCCCTCTAATAGAATGCATAAGGACAGTTTTTCTATATGAAAAGTGCACTCGATCATCAAACTTCGTGTAATATACAATTCTTTATCAGCTATATGGATTCTATATGGAAAGCAACCTTTTTTTTTTTACTACTTTTTCCTGCGTTAGCAAAGCCAATAAGGCAGATTTTAATAAACTGCATTTTTGAATGCCTCTATGTGTGGGTTGGCACATTAAATTCCAACCTTTTGGCTTTGCCAAGGACTGTTTCTCCCAGTGGGCAGGCCCCCATTACGCACACTTTTCGATGGAGCACAACCAAGGCCATAGACTGATCATCTTCATTTAGGTAAGGAAATTATTATGGTGACCAATCATCCAGTCTCAGGATGCAGGAAGTGCTGGCCCAGACTTAATACTGTACCCAGCAGCCATGTCTTATCTCCATACATGGGCCATATGGTTTCTAGAAGAGACAATCATGTCATGCGCAGAAATCTCTACATGATCAGGCTTACTTTACGAATGCTGGCAATGAAAGTATTGTGTGCTGAAGGCAAACACGTCTGCAGGCAACAAAATCAATACAAGGAGTTGCCTAAACAGAGTTTTGTAGAGATAATAATCCACAGATGGTAGTATGTGTGAGAGACAACAGCTGTATGCACGTGTGCTCTTGAGTGTGTAGGGTCTGTGATGACATTGTGGGTGCCAGGAGCTCTGAGGGAACATGTGAGAGCAATGTGTTGGAATGTGGGTAGCTAAAGTATGTGTTTAAATTTTAAAAGCGGACTGTTTCACCAAAGCCCATTGGTCCTGTGCGTTCTGCGATTGATCTGGTATGTATGTGTAATAGTGTGGTCTGTATAAACTTTAGTACATACTAGTGAAGTGAACAGTGTGGCTCCTGGTTGGGAGCTTTATTGTGCTGTGCATTATTGCATGTGCCTCCTGTTTTTGATTTGTATATGTGTACATTCCGTGTATTTCGGCAAACATTGACCACAGAAACAGAAAGCCTTTGAAGTTCAAATCCACAGGAAATAAAGGAAATTCTATAGAAGGGGGCCTCCCATGCTATGCCTCATGGAATAGAAATAGTACTGATTTGAAGACTTGGTTATTCACGGTTTAGGCACCCCTGCTTACAGTGAGTCAGTGTGTAGCGCCAGGACACCCATGGGTAGAAGTGCGCTTTATAAGCTTCGATAACATAACATTTAGTCCCAAATTATTTTGCATGATACATAATTCTGGATGCAAACAATGTGTACAGAAATCAGTCAAAAATGTTAAATCTCTTTACCTTGAGACCGGCTTCTGTATTTCAAAAGACTGCCTCCTAGGGTGGGGCTTCTGCAGACTCCTTTGGAAATTTCTGTGTAGCCACAATCTTGAACTTTGTTTATTTCTGTTTCCTGCAAAATAAAAGGAAACATGTTATGTGACTATAGTTGTCACTGTATAAATATCAACAGTACCTTTTTGAGCCTCTAATTTATATAAACTTCCATTTTTGTAAATAAAAATAAGGCTTGCATTATCCATTACATATTAGATGTATTTCGTGGAAACCCCTTATAATCCCCTACATATCAGCACTCTCCAGGCTTCCGGGACCCCCTTAACTTAGCTTAATGTGAGTCTTGATGCCTGCCTTCTCTCACCATCTGGCAGCTGGTCATGAGAAGGGGGTGGGTAGCACTGTTAATGGGCCAATGAGAGAATTGGGTTGCTCAGCTGCTTCCCACCCTCTCACACCATTGGGTGTAAGAAAGGATGAGGTAGAGCAGGGTTCTGAATAGGTTGGTAGGGAGGGAGAAAAAATCTCCAACCCCCCCTCCACACTCAACCCATTGGGAACTCTGTTCTCATTCCCTTACCCAAGTGACTCTCAATAGAATTAGCAAAATTATACCAATAGTTTAGTTTTGGGTCGTCAGATGCCTCTACACTTGAAAACAAGACATAGAAGCCTCACATAAACAGAAAATTAAATACATACCTGCTAAGACCCCACAGATCAATACACTGGTTCTAAAGCAGATTGCTCCTTTCACAATTGAATTTGCAATTGAGGTAAGAAAAACTAGACACGTCTAAGTGGCAGTTCTGCAATTCATTAAACAGGTACAACCGTGGAATAAGAGTGAGTCACCAAGACCACGGAAAGGTCCACTAACATTAGCACGCAGCGATCTGTTGATTGAAGCTTCAAAGATGTAAGTGAATGCTAGGCTCCTAAACACAAAAAGCCACTCTAAGCAACAGCTTCCATCGAATACCCAAAAGATGTCCAATAAATACTTACGCTCTACTCTAAGAGTATTGAATGGAACACATGAGTAGCACCCATAATCAACTACGCATCAGCCAGGTATGTTGAATAAACACTGCATGAGGCATGCTATATCACTCCAGACAGTTAGAGTGTGACAATGCTACCCTAGTAGCAATTGATTGTTACAGAAATTATAGAAAAAACTTACATATCCATCCCATGGAAAATACAAATTGAGTAGGATGGAATACCTTTTGGTAATATTAGAGGACTTGAATCTATCCTTTCACAGTTTTAATGTGGAGACTGAGAGCAGTATGGTTGTAAGTTTGAAGTTTACCGAGATGATGGCAACTGGTAAGGTCATTTCTGTCAAGAGCGTTTGTACTTTATCTTTAAAGAGAAGCAAGAGCCACCCATCCCTTTAAGGTATTTACAAAATGTAAGTCTTAAAGGAGTCCACTCCTATGTGAATACTCAAAGGGTTCAGTCAGTAATGGGATCTACTGAGCATTTCTATGTGGGTTTTTTTAGGAGCAAGGGTTGGTGATTACCGCTTGTAACCCTGAGAGGATAACAGAATTAAGATTTAGCTCTCCGATGTTAATCATCGAATTGGAAGAGAAATGATCAACTGAAGAATGGGGAGCAATCCTTCCCTCAAATACTAATGAGGACCAACACTTTTGGGGTTGGCATCTTGCGCCCCAATCATAATGATAACTCCACTTACTTTGTACATGTGTGAGTAGAACAACTGAGCCAGATGCCTGCACCTATGCATGGCTGTGGCTTAACAAATGTTGTCTGGGCCCCTTTGCTTATAGATGATCAAGTCAATAAGTCCAGTCAAGAGGAAAGTAAGGCAACAGTTACAGATTTTTTTAGATGGAAATCTTCAAGGGTTTATTCATTACCATTGTGGGAAAAAAACATACCTGTATTGGGGAGCCTACATAGAACTTACAATGTGATCCTCCTCCCTGTATGTTCGGGTTGACGCAAAACGTTCGGCCTCAATAGAAATCACAACATAAATTATCAAACTTTGTGTGATAATAGTTTGTGATAAGGATTTACAGATGGTATGGTGTCAGGCTTGTTTTTTTTTAACTCAGTTTAAGTTTTAAGAGACTCAAGTTCCTAACTGCACTGAGTAAATTGGGATAATGGCAAAGAGCAAAGGTTCTTTTAAGGGGGACAATGATTCATGGCTGACACAGGAAACTTGCTCTAGCAGTTAAATTGTGACTGGCAGCGAGATGATGAGCAGAGAGTTAAGCTGCTTTAAGACTGCAATTAATGAGTTTCTGCCACATCTAGAAAATTTGGTGAAGAAGAAATCATTGAGGTAATAGGCCACACCAGATTAAGTGCAACGGTGCACGGCTGTTGCAGGGCAAAAAATATATTAGGGCTCGCATGGGGCGATTCCATGAATGAATAGATGTGGTAAATAGTGAATTGTGGGGAAAATATTCTGCAAAGGCCAGAGGGACCACATGCATCCATGGGTTTATTGATCTCAAGTTGATTGGTGTCTTCTACACACATATTAGGATCACTGGAGAGCATAAACACAAACGATTGAGGAGTCAAAAGTGCAGAGTATTGTCACAATTAGAGTCAGGGCCCAGAGCAACTCAGCTAAACGTAAAACCAGAGTGGGCAGAAGGTTGCTTTCTATGTATTGTTGAGGGTGTTGCTAGATAATCTCCGTTCCTGGAGGTAGGGTCCACATACACTGCTTTAGAGGTAATGAACGGTCCTGAGGACGTGGGCAGCTAAGTCTCTGGGAGGAGAAATAGATCACGTACAAAAAAGAGCTCTAATTTCATTGCAGTGTTTATTAAAAAGCACCAGCAAGTAATTAAGTGAAGGTTTAGTCAAAGGCAAATCAAGAACAGTTTTTCTATTTTGTCGAAAATGTTATTATTTTGAATTAAATGTTTTAAATATGTGTGTGATTTTGGGTGTATTGGGTTTTGGTAGGGAGGAATTGTAATATTAATACAGTTGTAATTGTACAATTGTATATAAGTAGGCGTGGCTGAATGATTTTAGGAATTTGAAATGTAATATTTCTATAAGAATATATTTCTTGGAAATAAAGTATTTCTGTCCATCAAATAAAATCAAGTTTACAAACAGTGTCTTCAACTGCCAAGGCTATGTGTTGAGATGGACCTTATGCAACAGGAGCTCAACAATGCACTCTGGATAGTGCTGCGGAAGGTAAAACAGAACTTATTGTTGGATTTGGGGCAAAGTTGGAGCATCTGTGTGCCGGTAGAAAGGATACGCCCAGTAAAGGCAACATTGGAACTGGAAGAATAAACATGCCTGGCCTTGGGTCTGGCTGCTAGTGGGTGGGCAGACTGGCTTTAGATTGGAATGCCCACTTTGCATGTCTGCAGCTTCTTGGTACTTGTTTGTGTAGCATGGGGCAGTGGACATGGCCTTCTCCAGGGGTGCGGTTACTGTCCAAGCAGTCCAGAAGAGAAATAAAAGGGAGGAAGCAATATTAAATAGAAAATTCCCTTTTCCATTCCTGGATATTTTGTTGTCAGACGTTATCAGTGACAGGCACAACTTTCTATACGTTATGAGAGTTGTGAATTCAGACAGAAATAAGTGTGCCTTTGGAAAACAGTTTAGCAGCGGTGGAATCCAGTGCACATGCGCACACTAGTAGATGAATAAGTATCACCTACTTGTATTACGAGTCTTTTCAGTCCAGATAATCAACACACTTCACACATTGGGACATCTCCACATCCTCCAACACCCCCGCCCCCCAATGTTCGCACTGTGTGTATATGTGTCGGGCCCTGCTAACAAACAGTTGATTTTCTCAGGTGACAGGGTTGGCAATTTGGGGGGAGAACAACTGTTCATTTAAACAGAACACAAGGCTGACCCATTGATTTGCAGGACACAACCACCATAGACACAAAATCATCAGTCGTCCACAGCAAATAACGAGAAGAACATAACAAACACGTGGGCATTTTAGGTTGTCATCTAGACTAGCGTTACTTATAAACTGATTGACGTTTTAGCTTTGTGCTGTGACCCAGTGTGAGGACCTATGCATAGGCATGTCTACGAGCCCCTACACTTCACTGGCTTTTAAAATTGACTTGTAGTGTTCTTTCACAATGGTATAAGAACAGGAACTCGAGTTCATGTCAAAAATCTAATTTTTTTGTTCTGTTTCACTGAACACAAAGCCTCACATCTTGTGTGTATTAGTGCGGTTGCAGGGCTTGAAAACAACAAATTTCCACATGGCTGTGTGGCTTCAAGACACATCAAGTTAAAATTAAACTGTAAGTGTAGTGGAATGATTTTATTAGACCACCCACTCTCCGTGGTGGGCTGATGGCACTTGAATTCCCCATTTTATTTATTTTATTTATTTAAGGGTGCCTTAAGAGACCTTATACTTTAACTGCCTTAAACCAAAGAAACGGGTTTCACTCCAGCTAGTGGGTTCCACTGAAAGGGATGGTTTTCTTAAAACACCTACCTGCCAACCTAACCCTTTACTGATCATAAAATTCGGATTCATGTCTACCAGACTCATGGTCTATGATTAACGACTAAAATCCTGCGACATCACATCTGATAGTCGGCAACAAGCATTAGACACTCAGGAAAATACATTACAGGAAAGAGCTTCACTCTATCCCTTTGTGGCCATACAGATAATTCCATTCTGCATGATGAAAACATTTCCCTCCAGGCAAAGGTGTTGCTCAAAATGCCATTATTCCAATATATAACAGATTAAATAATAATATGACTGCTTCTGAACTCAAAAACGCCAGGAACCGTGTGTGGTCTGGTACCTGTGGCTCACCGGAAGGAATGACTAAGGACCAGTTATCTGCAGTAGGCCTCACTGCGCTAGGCTCAGCACCTTACTGTGGGAAGAAGGAGTGAGAGATGAGGCTAAAGATCCCCGTCTGATTTGTGGGATTCAAAATCTGAAAAGCTGCAGTTCCTTTTACTAAGTTGCAGTAAAACCCTACTGCCGAAGACGGCTGATGTTTTCGCAAGACCAACGCAACCAGCACCAATTGGATAAAGACCAACCTCCCCATCCTGTGATATCATTCCCACCGACCCAGCACAGGTCCATCTCTACTAAGCTCTTCAACACAAACTAAAGCTGTAGAGAACAGTGTTGTCCCAAACTGTCTTCAGTATCCACCAGTAAGACGAAAGCTCCAGCAACATTTGAAAAGAAGATACAACAAGGATAAGATGCCAAATAACCATGCAACCAACATTAGTCACCTTCCAACATCTCAATATTTGTATTTTAGAGAGCCTTTCTGACTTTGGCCAAGGTCCTTGTGAGAAGGTGCTTCCCTGAATTTTAAATTATTTTCCATTTACTGACCATGGTTTCTTCAGGTGCTCATTTAAATGGTTACTACCAGATATACGTAGTAAAATGGTTCAATCCATTGTTTTCCAATTTATCTTTGCTGATTTCAATAAAAGATGTTCCCCTTTTTTTTTTTTTTTTTAAATCAGGTAAACCTTGCATTTTTTATTCTGGTCCCTGGACTGTCACCTCACTGCTAAAATACGTCTTTAATATTAACACTTGAGTACAGCCCCTGCTACCACATGACAGGGCGACTTTAAGGAGATCTTTGGCTTGCTACTGTGAGGTCCACGCGACAAGGGTCTTGTGGAAGGTTTCATATGCCACTTATTGGTACCAGTGGTGCTAGAAATGACAGTGATGGAAAGGGCCCCACGTTTGAGCTTTGTACATTGATCCATTTTGTAAAAGATCTCTATTAAGTATCTGCAAGACTGGTCACTGGAAAACAACATCCAATTGAAAAGGTGTCCCCCGCCATGTCTGGGCTGGATGATCACATAAGATGTGTGAACAGAAGTCAATATGCCACAACAGGCCAGGTTCCTCCTACTGTGCTAGTACACTGCTACCATATTATTAACACCATAGGAACAGTCATAGAAAGTCATGAAAGCTGCAGATATCTAAACGGTCACAGGAAGGTTAAGGGGAACTGATACACTGCGGTATGCCATGTGGAATATTATCCCATGCTAAGTCAGCAAAGAGGTTCATCGCATCCCTGCATGCATGCAAAAAATGGATGCAGCTTGGACACAGTAACCCTGGGAGCTGCATCTGGTGCAGTGCTGGTACTGTGTCTATTTGTAATGCAAGATCTCAAAGTCTTCCCTTCAGCTTAAAGTACATATATTCAGTGCTGCTGCACTATTAAACCTTCATTTAATGCATTTTCCTTAAAGCTGGATACTGTGGACTTTGCCTCTTTTAAAGTTGTTATCAAGTATACATCTATTAAGGGACTAGCTTTTTGTTTTATTTTCCTTCTGTAGTAGGGGTCTTTTATCATTCGATTGTTTAGCTTCATTGTAATCATCCTGTAATAGTGTATGCGTTGTGTAAGATTGTCTAATGCGTTGGGAGGCTCTGGGCTCATAGATGGATGTCAACAACCGACTGATAGACAACCTTCATCCCATCACTGAACAGTGCTGAACGTGAACATCAAGGTCTGATATGCATTTCAAGAATGCTTCTACACTATCTGATGAAAGGGGGAACTGAACAGGTTAAAGATGACGTTATTTCTGGATAGAGTTTGGTTTCTGGCTCATGGCTCTTTCAGGGGTTTCAACACTGTTATGCCCAGCGGTTTTAAGATGACTAAGATGCATCAAAGACAGTCAAAATCCGCCATTCCAAATAGAATGAGTATGATACACGTGTCCAATAACCTGTGCTCACCCTCTGGTAGCTTATCACCGAGCAGTCAGGCTTATTCTCAAGGCACAAGTGTAAAGTATTGGCACAACACCCCCCCTCGCAACATACTGCGTACACTACAAAAAGACTTCACACCATATGTATAAAAACACTTGCCTTTGTATTACACACACTCACTGAAATTAAAATGAGATACACATTGTATATACACTTTACAGTTATATGCAATTGTCAGACTTATCCCATTGCAGAAAGGTCGAACAGCCACCAGTCTCTGACTACGCATCTTGACCTAGCCCCACAGTCCATTAACTCCACCAGCCAAGGATACACCTTGCCCAGGATGGCGCCCTGTTGACTAAACAGTCAAAACCACCTAACACGGAAACAAACAGTTACTTAGTTTCGTCCATCCGGATTAGACCTCCAGGCACCCAACAGAACCTGCACGAGTGTGGGATCGGATTCCCCCCGTACACAAAAGGTTGTGACCCAGGAAGCTGGCACGATCCACGTCTGGAGAAATGTTTTCCCACCAAGCGGAGGAGTGACCTGCCGTAGACCCCGACAGTCAGCTGCAGATGCTCACAAGGCACACAAAACCCATCAAGTCTCATCAAAGTGTTTCCCCAAACAAAGCACCCTATGGCGTGGGTCCAAGGAGAGGGAGCCAACAAACTCGGACAGAGGCCACGATGACTGGCACTGTCATCCTCCCGATCTGGAATCCAAAGGCAGTCTCAGCTCCCGGCTCAGGTTCCCCCAACACCCCTCGGACACCACACGCTTTGGAGCACAAGCGAGCACAGGCCTCCTGGTTACAAGCACGTGCCCCTCGGACTCTGCAAGCTTCCCCCGCACTCATCGAACTACTCACATCCCTGCACCTCAGATGGGTGCTGATCTTGTGCCCACAATCCTCTTGCACAGTGAGCTGATGGTGTATGTTACGGATGGTCCTTGTCCCAACCATGATCACTTCCATCTGTTTCTGCCTCACTCAATGCGGTCCTTACGATCTTGTGGAGACAGTGAGGCCCTTTGTGTCCTTGGAATCTCATGGACAGGAGGCCGCTCACTGACCCTTGGAGAGTACTTTAAGACCCAGGCCATGACAGCTGGCACTTAGCTGCAGGCAAGCAACGTGCAGGCAAAATCCACCGATTGATAGTCCCCTTCTTGGAGCACCAAGGCACCATAAGTGTGTAGATAGTCCAGTAGCAGTCTCTCTTGCCCTAATGATTCCTTGTGTCAATGTCCAGTATCGAACCAGTGTTGTATGGTTCCAAATTCAAAAGTGTCTCTACTTTTGGAGGCCAAAGCCCCAGTTGTTATACCGGCCATGACCTCTCTAAACTGTCCTGTCTCCCATCCCACCTGGGAGGTTTGATCACAATCTTTAGTGGGGCCAAGACCCTGCCACTTGGAATGCAGGTGCCAATTCCACCCCCAGGTAACTGTCCCTTCGAAAGGCCCCTTAGAGTCAGAGATCCACAGTTTCCTGTGAACCCCTCACGTATGGCCCTTTATCAGGAACGCACAAATGTGGCAGCCCCGGCAGCACTCAGTTGTGAATTAGGAGACAGGCCACTAGGCACAGAGAGCCACACACATCAAAATACCCACTTTCCCAAAGTGACATTTCCAGCACCGTAATGTCAAACACCCTCCCACTACCGGAGAGGATTCACCATTACAAACTCAACGATACCAAACACGATACTGTTAATATTCTGCCCATAGCAAATAATGCTCAAAAGTCTTTCCCTACACCCCCTCATGCTCATCCAATGAGAGAAGCAGGTCCCAATGACACTGGATGGTGTGTACCGAACACACCATCCACTGTCATTCATGACCCTTGCAGGTAACACATACACACACCTGCCCAACCTCTTCCCAACACCACACTCTGTCACCAGGGAGAAATCTGATATAGCAGGAGACATGCAGAACCTTGGTACACAGCTTTATAAATGCCAAACCGAGTAACAGCAACCTGTGCACACAGGCCCTACCAGGGCAAATGGCACAATCAATGAGCTACCTCTGTGGATGGCACAAACAGTGTGGCAGGCCACAGAGGCCCAATAGAGATACATACCCCTGGTATAGGTCTTACCCCATGACAAGGGACTTACAGCTAACTCAAAACAGCCAATCATGTATACACCAATCACCAGTATGTGTAAGATGAGTACAGGGCTTTGACACTGCACTGTAGTGCCAAACGTGCCCAAGTTCTACGGCTAGCATCCAGAGCAGCGGAAAACTGGACAGGAGAAAAGCAAAAAGTTGACAAAACGAACCCTAGAAAGGGTTATTTCCAACAAACACCAAACATTTTTTCATGAAAGAATTTTGAAATGTTTCCAACTAGTGAAGCCAGTTAGGAATGGTGATCTCAGCAGAATCTGGTTGATTCTGTACACTACTGCAAAGAACGCACTAATAAGGTTTGAGCCTAAATTTCTTAATAAAACTAATATTCAAGATGTAATGTCGGGTTCTACTTAGACTGATTTCAAGAGGATAAAAAAACAAAAAATATATATTTACACAACTGAAATCTAAAAGACCAGTCAATAGGACCCTTGTATTTAGGGGTAGCTTTAATACTACTTTATGGCATTTCTGTCAAATCCATTCTCAGCCAAAGAAAAACAAACATAAGAGGCTCTCAAGAAAGCAAACATACTTCAGTTTATTTCGGTTGTCTTGTGCTATACATCAGAGCTTTCTAATTAATGGGACATATGCATAATGGGTTTGCATCCACTAGTGAGGTGAGTATTCATGACATTTCCCTGAACTAACTCCTTCCCTACCCAACCCTAGAGATAAGACTGAAAATATATTTGTAGGATATATATAGTTCCATTTGTTATGCAATATTGTGGTTCATAAATACAGTTACAAAGATAAGAATCTGGATCCTTATGTGATTTGCTGTGTGTCAAATTATGTATTCAATTTTCTGCAGCTAGTGGTTCAGTGAGCTACCAGCTCATAATTGTTATCTCCTATGATGTGTAGGTCATGACTCATGATTTACTTAACCTGTTGTGTCACAGGGTATGACCAGTAGTGTCCCGAGGTTCAAGGGTTAAACTGACTTGTTGTAATGATCAGATGAGTGACAACGGTACTGTTTCTCATTCTATTACACATTTATCTCAGTAGTTGCACATGGATGTTCCTGTAATACCATGGACATGGCACAGAGTTCCAGGGATGTGATTGGAGAAGCATCAAGTTCATGTTCCCAGTCAATCACGTTGTGTGTTCACACACCTTCCACCAAATTGAGATCTACACTTTGTGCAAAAGAAGGCTTCAGTACGTATGCGAATCCGGCAGGAAAATCACTCCTGTATTTTCCTAACTGGGAAAGAAACAGTTATGGTGAAATTACAAGACCCTGAGAAACAGCAGAAGAATTGAATTGATATTTGTAATGTAATTGATAATAAATGGCGATAATGCTAAGAGGTGCAACAAATCTCTCACAGTGGATATTATGCAAAGTTCAAAGTGCTTTTGACTTACTAATCGAGTTTAAAATGTATAAACATGCCTACTCTCGAAGGAGGCTGAGAGAATTGGACACTGTTGTGTGGCTCTAGTTTAATAAGTAAACTCCAAAGTTTTATTTGTGAAGAATCTCAGGTTGACACTTTAAGTGCCCAATAGATTAATTGTGATGGCTAACTGCTGTTTTCTACTACTTTAACTACTTTATAAACAGCACTAAATTATATTAAAGAACCCCCATGGAGAAGTGCATTAACATACTTGTGAGTTTCCCCTCTAAGCCGAGCCTCTAGGGCACAAATGACCTGACCGTGACACGAGCAAGGCTTAAAAGAAAACATTTCCCAGACAAAATGGTAGATGTACTTTTTGCCAAGTTAAACTCGGAGTGAAAGTTACACTTTTCTGCGGGTGGTTTCTTAAAACTGTTTTGTGCGAGGCGCTCCTGCAATGCCTGAACTTTCACAGACTAACTCTGCGGAGATCAAACAGCGCGTCGGCCAGCGTTCCCCCAGTGTGCCCCAGGCTATGAAAATATGCACAGTAGTTGCACTCTGCATAGCAATCCTATTGTAGCAGCAGCTGCGCCGGATTACTTCTGAGCCTGCACTCCCATCAGGCCAACCCGACAAAGGGTGACGGGATTGGCCTTGGAACATGCGTAGCTGTCTGAGTCACGTGCAGGCAGCCCTGATGAATGGCAAATGCATGAACCATCGCGGGATTCCATACTTCATTGGGCGGGACAAACACACTCTGGTGACGCGCGCCAATCACAGCACAAGTCTGCGAGTGACCGGAATGTGAATGGGTCATTCATTTCTTGGTTCTTATTATTGTTTTAGATATTAGATATCGTGCAGACCCAGCTGCAAATATGCAGTGGAGCGAGCGCTCCACAGAGACATCAAGAGCGGAGAGAGGGATCTGCAGTTAAAATAAAAGGTTTTTGGAAAAAGGTTGCTTCAAAAATGCAGTAGACTTAACATTTATTTAATTTAATTAACAAAATGTTTTGTATTTTTTTAAACAAATAAAAAATGGTTGCCTTTAAATTAAACCTATGATTTTTTTCTGTAAATGCACCAGGCTCTTTGAAATACTTTGCTTCTATAGCAACTCTTCAACATTTTTTTCTGTAAATTGACTCATACCCTGGCAAGTGTGATCTCGGTATTCTGACGGTACGGTAAAGAGCTAGGGGAGAAGAGGAGGAGGAGCTCTGTTGAGGCCGCCCGCCCAGTTGCAGAGCGACCGGGTACACATTGAGTGTGAAGTGCACACAGTGCATCCCCTTCGTGCTGTCTGGCCAGTGTAAAGAAGGGCTAGGAGCCTGACTCGCTGCCAGTGGGTGTTGCTGGTCTAAAAGGCAAAGTAGGGCGGTTGCCCTTGGATCGGGTCAGCTTCGAACCATGCTTCCTAGAATGAATATAAAAGAAAAGGGCAAGAGAAGCCAGACGCGGACCGTGCAGGTAAGAGTGGTGGGACGGTGGGCCGTGTGGATGCGGGGGATTTTGACAGACAATGACGAGGGAAAATTAAATAAATAATTAATTTTCCCTCGTCGTTGTCTGTCGAAATCACCCCCACCTGGCATCACCGGCCAACCCCTCTTACCTGCACGGGCTACAGCTGAAGAGAACCCCAGAAATGAAGCAGTACTATTAAGTTACAGCTAAGCAACCAACACCAGCCACAAGGAATATTACAGCCTTTTACCGCCCCACCCAAGAAGGTAAAACTGAGTGTTGATTCGACTCAAAATATTTTACCAGCCTCCTTTAAATACCAAGAAACACTAACTATAAAAAACACTGACCTCGACAAAAACCCGATAATGAAGGATCTAACAGCACATCTTGAAGAACCATTACTAAATCTGGCACAAAGTGCTGGCGGATGAGACCTATAGACATGAGACAGAATTGGAAGGAGGAGGAAGTATCATGGTTTCATTTATTTATTCAAAATGTGTGCACACTCTCTGAAGGTACTCTAAAAAAAAATGGACCTCCTCGTAGAACTTTTGTAAGCCCTATCTAATAGGGTTATGACTATTAATAAGAAACTATCTTGTCCAGCGTAGAAAATTGATGCTAGTAGAAATCAAATTCGGTGAACGGGGATGAGCTACGCATGTTTTCCAGTATTAGATTAATTAGCCTCTATAACAGAAATGCTATATGCCGCAATTCACAAATTAAGAACTTGGATCGCAACTAATGATGTGGGGGGTGACGCAAACAAGGGCTAGAGTAACAAAATCTATGTTAAAGCAGATATACATGGAAAAAGTTTGCAAATTAAGCCATGGAGGATTCTGACAAAAACAGAGACAACCCGGCCTTGTGTGTAGTGATAGCCGGCCCAGCCTCACCAGAATATGCACCCACCCTTTCACAAAGAGCAAGAAAGTGCCTTTTTAACTGTAAGTACCAAACTGGGAAAGTATACGCCGGCACCACTAACGGCGAGTGGAAATCAGAGGAAGGTAATTTATTACCTAAGCTATTAGCCGTAGAACTATGGTTCAGGCCCTTATTTCATCTCGGTTAGACTATGCCAATACTCTTTGAACGGGTCTGCCTTTTTTTCTTTTAGATAGACTCAAAGTGGTTAGACCGCTGCAGCATGGGGCAACCTAAATCTTTTCTGAAAAATCTCGGTTAAGCCTCTTCAGTTTTCTCTTTATGGGCTCCCTATATGACAGAGATTCATTTTTAAGTCTCTCTGCCTAGTGTTTAAAGCAATAAAAGGAAGGGGTCCCATCTATCTCTTGAGGGAGATCTTTCTCTACTCCCCAGCTCGCACTTTGTATTCTTACGGTACTGGTGTACACCAGGTCCCTACATTTAGACGCTGCCATACTGAGGCACACTATTTCTTTTATTATATAGCCAAGATCTGGAACTCTATGCCAGTTGGACTGAGGCTGTCTCCTGATCACTCTACTTTCAGAAAGATTCAAAAGCCTGGCTGTTTAGATAATTGTAGTATGCATGCCATATCTATCTGATATTTAGCATAGCGCCAGGACACCCCTTTCACGGGGTAGCAGCTCGCTTTAGAAATGTTGCTCATTCATTCATTAATCAATATTTACTTGTCAACAAACACTCTAGTGTCAGTCAATCATTGAAACAACATGCTGGAACCAGAAATGAGAAAAATGGGAGTGAGAATCCGAACTGATCATTCCAATCTCCAATTTCCACCCAAGCAAAGAAGTTTCATAATGTAAAATAGAAATTAGCCCGTAGAACTCTGGGTTACTTCAAGAGCCTTCTTCAATCCTTTGGGTGGTATGAATGCACATACCTTCATACATACACCCACGCACCAAACATAAAATATACCTGCGCTGCAGCACAGAGGCAAAGCCCCTCCATGGACGAAGGATTACATCAAATTAAGCGTCAGAATGATGAGCAAACAAGAATGCTCTACTATGAGGCATTGAGGAGTGGGCCGAAACAGGGAATGAATGGCTCCAAACTCTGGCCCTCAAGTCCAAACTTAAACACCGTTGTCGATCCACCCACTTTCAATGGATGTAAACGCACTTGGAGTGGCCACATGTAGTGTGCAATTTAGCAAGGAGGACACAGTAGGAACACTGTGCTGCACAGGGATTCAAGATGTATAGTTACTAGTGTTGGTGCTAAATGGGCAGAAACTGTAAGATCAAGGGAACTCACTTTCAAGGGGCCGAGCAGGTCTCAGACACATGCAGAAATGTGCCATGTGAAGGAACATAGGGAAAACGATAATTTCCTGTTTCCTACAGGTATGCAGACACTCGATCGCTGGCTATGCACACAACTTACACGTCAATAAGCCCTCAAGATAAATTAAGACGATGCAATGCATTAAACCTTCTCTTTGCCCTCAATATATTAAAGACATCTAATATCATTTAGTGGGTTTGATGCAAATTAATTTGATAAGAACAAGGAGACTACTTCATATTATGGGATTCAAAAAAAGAGACCTGTAAACTAGTTGACAGTCAGAGTGAGAAATTGAGGGCCAATGCCATTGATGTGTTTAAACTGCTCTCACAACTCTAACCCTCAGTTTTTAATAGGGAAGATTGAGGCTCCATTAGAAGGTCTAGAAAGAAGAAAAAGAAAAATTAGCTTTGGTGTGGAAAGGGGGCAGCAGGAAAAAAAATTGGCTATCGACTCAAGTAGAGGTAACTACGTGTTGGTTGAGGAGAAGATTCTGTAGAGACACACAAGTTATGTTCTAGCCTGAGCTAGAGCAGTGGTCCTGTATTGTCTCAATCTGCATAGCAATTTTGTATAAAGGCATGAATACGGCCCACTGTGGAAGTTCCTAACTTATAATTTAGTGGAATCAACCCAACTGTAAGCTAGTGACAATCTAATTAGTTATGTATAGAGTTATATTTTACATATACAGGAGAGCTGGTCAAACATATCCATCAACTTTGAATGTTAACCATGCATATTTCAACAAAGCTTGATTCCTTGGTTACAAACTTATCAGTGATACATCACTATTAGCGGTAAATATTAAGTTTAGTGAACTCTACAAGATGATAAGTACTTTAATAATTTGGAATGTATCTATATTTTCGAGACCTACGTGTAAGAATCAGGGTTAGACTTGGCATCCTTGGTGTGGTTTCCCCTGAATTTTTGCCTCTACCTCCTGCATTTTTTGACTGTGTGCTGGATTTTGTTTTGCTGGCTTAGATGCTTTGGGCACGTTGCCATTGCTGATCAGCGTCAAAGTATAAGTGCGCCCTGCACAAATTATAATTAGGATTGGTTATCCACGATTAGCATATTTGATTTACTGGTAAGCCCCTAGTAAAGTGCACTGAGGGTGCCAGGGTCTGTAACTCAAATGCTACTAGTGAACTTGCAGCACTTGTTGTGCCACCCACACATGTAGCCTTTCAAATGTGTCTCCGACCTGCCACTGCAGTGTCTGCGCCCGCAATTTTTAACGGTCATGTCAAACTCGAAAGTGCTCCCACCTGCCTAGTCCTAACCTTCTCTTTTCTTACATGTAAGTCACCCCTCAGGTAGGCCCAAGGTCCCACATGGGCAGGGTGTAGTGTATGTTAGTTAAAGGTAGGGCATGTACTGGTGTGTTTTACATTTCCTGAAATACTGCCAATTCCGTCTTTCATTATTGCAAGGACTACCTCTCCCATAGGGAATTTTTCGAGCTATACTGTAACATTTTACAGGTGTAACTTTCAATTGGGAACAGCTACAGATTTGGAGTTTAGGCTCTCTGAATTCAGAATTTAATAATATACCTTTTAGTAAAGGTGGCTTTTAAATTGTTTGTTTGAAAATGCCATTTTGAGAAAGTGAGAACATAAAACAACGAACCCGGCTCCGTACTACCGTATACTCCTACTACTCATGGAGTAACGAACAGTCAACTCTTTTATCTGTCCGAATTGAATTTTTATTAGACCATTCCTGTTTCTTATTAATTTAAAAATTGATCAAAACAATTTTTGGGACTGAAAAAGAAACACAGACTTATCAAATTCACACATGAACTTACACGTATATACAATTCACATTAACATACATTTAAAGACAAAAATGGACTTAGACACTGTGAAAAAATTATTGGCAACAGCTTGCAACATGACAAAAGCAGCAAATGAATTCATACATTAATATGATCCAAAACACATTTTAGGAACATTTACATCATATACAAAATTTAGTAATAAACATGAAAATATCCAATGTTATGAACCACATGTGTTATTCCAACTCCAGCGTCAAAAGAGTATCTGAATAGTATATCAATCCTTTATCCAATATCCTTCAACTCTCGCCGCATTCAGAATTAACTAAATGCCTCCCAAAATGCCAACGCGTTTCAAGACCCAGGCGAATAGTACTGGGACTATCATCAGGGCTTCATATAAATGGACCGGATATTGTGTTTTTTAGCGATGGAGCGGCTGCTCCAGCTCGTTTGCTCCAAGAGTTTATTGCTTTTACTTTGAGAAAGTGGCCATTTTCTTGTTAACCATCCTGTGTGCCTCTGCCTATTTGTGTATTCACTGTCTGATTTTTGGAGTAACAGGAGCTGGGGATGTGCATTCACTCTAGAAAGTCACAAGGTGGAGTCACAGCTAAGCTGAATAAACCTGGTCCGCATTTAGAGTGGTGGGAGGAGTTTTGCTAGCACCTGAATAGGCTGTGTCTCCATTGCACAATGCTGTCTCCACCTACTGTGGTAAAGCTGGACAAAGGAGGACAGAACTGGTTTGGAGTGGGCTCTGAGACCCTAGACTTAAAACCCCCAAATCACTTCTGGAAACAAGAAGACCATGCCAAGAGGAAGAGCTGAAGAGCTGTGTTAGGAGCGCTACCCTTTTTTTCTGTGACGGACGGGTTGGCCTGCAGTTGCTACTTCTATCGGTGGGCAGAGGAAAAGGACTGACTCTCTTTACCCTACTGTGCTATCCTGCTTGAGAAGATCTCCAAGAGCTTGTGTGTGCTTGTCTCCTGTTGTGGAAGACTCAGGAACACAAACCCGAGGCACTGAGGAAGTGTGCGCCGCGTGAGGAACGGAGCCACAGCACAAGCGTGTGTCGTGTTGAACAAGTCATGTAGGCATGTGCCGTGACCAAGCTAAAGAAATTCCAAACTGATTTTTCCCGCGCTGCCCAGTGACCACCGCAAGCGTGGTCGAACGCTGAAGGGCGACAAGCAACGGAAGAACTCTGAGGGTGTCCCTGTGTTGCCGGAGCAACCCCGCTCATGCTGAGGAGGGAGCCCTGCCCTGCCTGCCCAGCCCTGCCCTGCCTGCCCATTGCTGAAGGAGAAGTGTGGAGTCGTCATCGCAGCCACAGTGTGGGACGGCAGCCATGCACCTGGCCTGAGTGCCGACCAAAGACCCCGGGACAGAGGGCCATCAGGGGCACAGCCATGGCCTTGTGGTTGAGCGGAGTGGAAGGCCAGAGACACGTCTCTGCTCCAGCGCAGCTGTTACCTTGGGTTTGAGCGGACACAACTCTACTCCCAGGCCACATTGGTTCTTCGCTGAAACAGAAGCGGGAGGCCAGAGACACGCCTCTGCCCCCATAGCCTAGCAACCTTCGGCAGTGAGTAACCCGGCGCTCCATCACGTAAGAGTAGATCCGTACCAGTTTTACCAGGCCCACTTCTGCGCAATTGACATTCTTTGTGTTGATATTGTGTATGTTGGATACTTTTGTCGTCTTTGGTCTTGTCGCAATTTAGATAAAATATTACTTTTTTTTTAACTGGCGTGGTGTCGCTTCTTTGGTGTTTTCACTGTGTTACTGTTCATTGGGTACAATTACTTTACACATTGCCTTTAGGATAAGCCTGTCTGCTCGTGTCAAGCTACCCCGGGGGTGTGCAGGGGTTATCTAAAATGTCTGAACCCCTTACACTGACTAGAAAGAAGCAAGGGTCCCTACTTGAGCAAGGTCCTGCTTTTATCCTATGTTTAGAGGTAACCTACAAACATTATGCATTATAGCAGTGCTTGAATACTTGATAATGTGTACTTGGATGTGACAGTCTCTGTAAATGAGTAGGTGTAACTTACTCTGAAAGATTTCGTTTTCTACGAGTGCATATAACACAGATCTCGTTTAAAAATTGGTATTCAATAAAGCTTGCTACAAACTTAAATTGTCTCAATTAGAAGTTAGAGACTGTTCTGTGTAGAAAAATGCTATTATGGTACATTGAACGGGATGTTGAATGAAACTTTAAGTCATAAAAGTTGTTGCTTACATCTAACAGATGTTCAGCTGAAAAAGCATATTGAGCTCAGAGCCCCATCATAGTAGTAAGAGTGTACCCCACCATACATTTATCAGGAGCGGTTACTTTCAGCTCTCTCTGGCAGATGGCAGGGGTTCATATAGAACAGAAAAGGGTGGTAAGTGGGCCTGTATGCTGTGCAACAGCTATCCTAGGAAGTAACGGGCTCACATTTTGTTGTCTGTAGGAATATAATGTTTACAGAACTTTTGGCAAGAGAGCAAAGTTTGTACTTGTAGTGAGGCTATAATGCAGCATTTACGCATTTAAGTAGGGCTGATTTGCAGTTTAATGGTCCAGTGTTACATTTATAGAAATAGCAGTTGGGAGGATCACACCTAAAATAACATTTGAGGCATGTTCTTAACTGTATTTTATTTAACTAAAGAAAATTGAGCATTTTATTAATTTTAAGACTGTATTAATATTTTATACTGCTGTGTCCGATGAAATAATGTTTTAGAATTGTAGAATAATGCAATACATTTGATAAATTATACAATACATTTTTATTTGAATTGTATCATTTATTAAGATTAAATATAGGTTTTACTAAATTGGGCTATTCTTAGGAATTAGGTGGTAAGTGATAGGGTTACAGTAGGTTTGGGGTCAGGATTAGACCAAGGGATTTTGTAAAGCCTAGAATTAGGGTACTGGTAAGGTATGTGGTAAGAGTTAAAATGTTATTAGTAAAACAGGAGTTACCATTAAGGGAATGGACTAGATTTGGTCAAGGGAATATTTTGTATTCTACAATAAAATACATTTAAACAACAACAATGTTTCTTTGTTTACATTTCTAACACTACATTTTTATCACAAATTGTATGTATGCAACCTTTTTAAATATAACTGAGAAATGGACTGAGAATGCTAAATTGTATAGATAGCATACTGCACAGCTATAAAGTTCTTTCTTTTTTATTTTACATTAAACTACATTATACTTATTTACAGTTTCAGGCACAAGGAATTAAGTGATTCACAATGAAGTTCACACTTATTATGACCATGTGTCAAAGCTGTGAGTAGAACTCTGGTCTCTCGGGACTGCAACTTCGCCACCTCTTTATTAAAAAATTAAGAATTCTATATACAGGACTACAAATATTTATCCCAAGTTTACAGAATAGAAAATATTACAGCATGGCTGCTGCACATAACTAAACTCAACTGAGAGCTTGCTGTAAGTCCCTAGTTCTTCATTTTATTGTCACGTCCCATTTATTTTTAGGTTTCACAAGTTGGCTCATTTCCACATTACCCTGGCTGATGCCAAAGTGACCGAAAGAGAAACAGATGGCAACGATATTAACTGGCTTGAAAAAACGGACCAAGTTCACCGTCACAAATAACTTGTAGTACAAATGAATGACTTCCTCAACAATGTCAAGACAATATTCGAAGAAGTAAAATGCTACAGGATGATTGCGTACATGTTTCTTATCTCTACAACTTCTCTTCTATATTTATTTGTTCACAGCAAAAAACAGAGTAATCAACTTTACATGTTTTCTCTATGATGGCATTGGCAAGTAGCAGCATAACATGCACAATTTAAAATACTGTTTTACACTAACAATAAGATAATCAAATCCATCACTATTAATGACACTAGATGATAATAATAACCACATATATAGTTTACACCATACATATCAATTGTGTCTATACATAATGACAGGTGTAAATATTACAGCGGAGTTTGATGGTCGGCTTTATCAGTGCTGTACCCAACACTCAAACCTTAATTTGATCTGGTGGTTGCTGGTGGGGGGTACCAGCACTTATTTTTGGGGACAAGCACATAGTGTTCCCCTATTAGATATTTACAGCGTGCAAAAGAGGGAAAACACATAGATCTGAAAGACAAGAGGGAGAAAAAGATGGCAAAACCTTCACAAGTAGAAGTCTGGAACCTACAAGTGCAAGAAGAAGGGGCAGAGAGTGTCTGGTAGAGGATTCAACACTACCGGTCTTGGTATTCAGCATGCCAATGTTTAAGCAGAGCAGAGTTTAGGGCACACTTTCTTTCACAAATCAAGCACTGCCGACATTACACCAACTTCATCCTGCTAAAGGCCCTGCTCTAGGTTCTAGTGAAGAAACACATTAACATGGAAGGTAAGTTGGATATAGGTGTTCAGCATTGCTTGCATCTTTGAGGGGGAACTGAGGGGGAACTGAGGAGGAACAAGGACATCAACCTACAGATGTGCTCCGTTGTAGAATGAAAGGTAATCTGTGGTTGGTTGGCTGACGCTGAACATCGTTCAGTCACTGAGCGAAGTTTTCCAATGCACTTTCGAGGATTTATTCTGCGGTTTCCTTTGATTAGAAATCATGCTGGTGGCGTAAATTTCTGTGTAAATTCAAACCGTCGAAGAGTGCCCCCCTTTGACCCACGAAAAGCAGTCTCATATTTCAATTCTTTGTTTACTGTGTGCACAGCAAGCGAGTTTTGAGTGTCTGTAGACACAGGTGGGCTGAAAGATTATTTGTACAAGTCAGGACAAAAGGAACCAGTGAGACGATGGAATTTATAGAAACAAGTGCAAATGTTCTGCTTCAGAGAATATACATATAGAACTGGTGTTAGACAATACCTTTTGATTATACTAAAACTATGTATATACATATATGTACACACACACACACACACACATATATATACACACATATATATATATTCACTGAAAAACCATAGGTTTCACACACGTTATAGTTAGAAATTAGCATTTAGAAAACCTTGCAAATTCACTAAAAAATCATTGAAATTCCCCCGTTATAGTTAGTTCAGCTAACTATAACTCGCGCGCCCGCAATCCACTCCTGATGATGTCACATATTACATCACTCATGACATGGTCAGTGACATCACTCATGACATCACTGATGACATCTCAAATGACATCACTGATGACATCATCCAGTGAATGTGTGTTTTTCTGAATATTACATATGTTTTATATATGTATATCTCAAGGTTAATGGAAGAATAAATGGGTAAATAAGTGTCTAAATGGATGTTTTTATTTTGTAAAATTAATTGTATAACTGACTTATTAACAGTATCTTAGTGAATACAAGTATTAGTGAGTAATGTTTAAATATTTAAATATCTGTATCAGTGTCTCACTTTGTGGATAAGTGGCTGCATTGGTTGGTGAGTAGCTACATGAGTGTGTACATGGGTTATTAGTTCGTTTTTAGACTATCAGTATGAGTGTCTGTATGGTTCAGTTGGGGATGTTACTTAACGTATGGACGCATGAATGAGGGACTCACTGTTTGTATGTATTTTGAAGACAGTATGTGAGCAGGACAGTATGGGTGGATGAGTGTGTGTATGGGTGAGTAAGAGAGTGAATGACTGTCTCAATAGGGTCTTTATGAGTAAGTCCATATGTTTTGAACTAGTATATGTGAGTATTGATGTATATAAGTGAGGATATATGAGAGTGAGAGATTGGAATGTATAAATAAGTATGTGTTTCTATAAGTGATTGTTTTAGAGAGTAAGTATGTGTACGTTTCTGTAGAAGTAAGTGTACTGGTGTGTGTATAGCTGTACATGCAAGTAAATGGATGTTTATTTGCATGTGTGAGTATGTGTGTGAGTAACTATGTATGAGTGTAGGTGTGTAACAGGATGTATAGGTGTATGAGTACATACGATGACTGAGTACATGTATGAGTGACTATATAGAAGTGTTGATGAATGAGTGGATGCGTATGTAGATTTTGGAATAACTGAATAGGTTGTTCTAACTGGTATTGGTATCTCTATAGTGTTAAAAACTTTAGTTTGTATGTTTCAATGTGTGTATCAAAGTTTATATTAGGATAAGAGGAGGTCTGTCCCTCTTACACAAGGATGATGTCATTTGAGATGTCATCAGTGATGTCATGAGTGATGTCACTGACTAGGTCATGAGTGATGTGATATGTGACGTCATCAGCAGTGGATTGCGGGCGCGCGAGTTATAGTTAGCTGAACTAACTATAACGGGGGAATTTCAATGTTTTTTTACGAGTGAAATGTCCAGCTAACTATAACGTGTATGAAACCTATGGTTTTTTCAGCGAATTTCAAAGGTTTTTTAAATGCTAATTCCTAACTATAACGTGTGTGAAACCTATGGTTTTTTAAGTGAATTTGCAAGGTTTTTTAAATGCTAATTTATGAATGTATTATTATATTTTTTAAATATTTATTTTAAAATAAGCTACCTATGTATATAGTTATAGATTGACTGTATCCTGTAATATGGAATGGCTCCGCTCTTTTTATTTTTATTTTGGATATAGTTGAACAGCATAGTTAAAATCTTCTATCAACTTATAAACACTTTTTTTTTTTTTTTTAAAGGGTTTTTGACCATGCACGCACCGTTCGCGCACGGTGCGCGCACGGTGCGCGCATGCGTACGTGCTCCGTGTGCGCATGCATACGTGCTCCAGGTGCGCATGCGTACGTTGTGCGTGCTCTGTACGCGCGTGCTCCTTACACACATCCGTACGCGCGTGCTCCGTACGCGCATGCGCGCGTGTTCCGTACGCGCGAGCTCCGTACGCGCATGCGTGCATGTACCATGCGCGCACCGTGCGCGCACGCCAAGTCATGTGATTAAGAAACAACACTTTTCATTGGTTTATAGTAGTTTCAGGTCATGTGATTAAGAAACAACACTTTTCATTGGTTTATAGTAGTTTCAGTTCCAGAAACTTCCAACACCACACCCACTCCCCTCATTATTACTTCTGATTTCCTGGGAGAAGGAGCTGAGCAGCTTTTCTAGTACTCCAGTACTTGAGAATGGCAGAGCAGCAGTCATCTTCTGGGAGTGAGCAGGTGACCCTTGTGCCACAGAGGCAGAGGAAACAGAAAAACTCTTTTATATGGCAATTTTTCACTTTTCCAGAGGGGCAGAAGAAGGTGAATAGTCTGAAAGTCACCTGCACTATTTGTGGTGGTGTCTTATCAAGAGGAGATCCTAAAAAGAAATACTCTTTTAGTATCTTCACTATGATCAGGCACGTTAGAGAAGTACATCCTGTGGCTTATGCTCGAGCTGCTAGAGACAACCCTCTAGCAGCTCCGCCGAGCACATCCGCGGCAGCTCAGCCAAGCACATCATTGGCAGCTCAGCCGAGCACTTCATCTGCGGCGGCAGCTTCACCTGCTACTGTTCCTCTGGATATTCACCCTCTGTTCAAGAGGGTGCATATACGGTGCAATGCGTGCAATGCTCTTCTCTCTTATGGTGACACCAGATTTCCCCTAATAGAGAGCAAGATACAGCAGCACACATGTGGCACCCCATAATTTTTTTCATTTTTTTGTTCCTCTGTTCCTCAATTAACACAACGGCTCTTTTTAGAGCCACCTAACATCCAAACACTTACACTTGATTTTTAATTCTATTCTTTTTATGATTTTATTCCGCCGTGCGTGCACCGTGCGCGCACCTCGCGATTTTCTGAAAAAATTTTTAAAAAAATTCACCCTTTGGGGTCTTTCAGGGACCCCCTGACAAAAGCTAGGGGGTCAGGAACTCTGTACCCTGCCCCCTTTTCACATTCTCCAACTTTCTTTTTCATTGTCACACACAAAATGGCGGACAACACTTCCTGATTTCGATGATTCGAATGTTGACTGACATGTAACCACCAATCAGAATTACGCTCGCGCACGGCACAGTATGCGCACCGTGCGCGCATATATATATTTATGTACTTTTAACTGCAATTTTCTCAGGAACTACTGAACAGATTGACACCATATATGCAAAAAGGCACATGCCTGACCTGAGGACTACTTCTTTGCCAAATTTCAAGTAATTCTGTTCAGCCGTTCGGGCTGTACCTTCGACTAAAGGTCCTATGGGAAAATGCATGGGGAAAACGTGTTTTGGGACCCCCCTTTTTTCTCAGCCCCCGCTTGACAAATCACCCCGAGACTTCCAGGGTAGGAGCTGAGTGGAGCGCCCCATTAGTTTTGAAAATTTCGCGAGGATCCGTCAACAGGCGCCAAAGTTATTCAAAATATAATTTTCTGATTTCCTATGGAAACACGGTCCTAACTATAACTATCAACTGGCGACCGCCAGTAGATGATATATATATATATATATATACACACACACACACACATATTCCCCCCACTTACAAAACAAAGGTTAAAGTCGTTTTACGGTTAGGTGAACATTTTTTCCCCAGTTATAGTTCACTGAAGTAACTACATATATCTCGCCCCTGCTTTGTAGCGTTGTCAAGTCATCAATGATGTAATTCCAGTGGTCGCATTGATGTTATCAATGATGTCATAAAACATGTCATGAGTGATACAATATCCAAGGTAACAAGCAAGATGCGAGTTAAAGTTACTCAGTTAACTATAACTGGTGAATTTCAGTGTGTTTTTTAACTATTGTTTTATTCAGTGAATTACTCAGGATTTATTTAAAGTAATGTTCAATATTATACCCATACCTATGAGTATCATTGTTTTATTGCCATACCTAATTAGGCCTACGCCATGCACTTTGGCTGTGCAGCTGCAGTGGAGATGGCTGCACCCGTCCCCTACGAACAGCAAACTCTCTGCTGCACACAGCCTTCTGCCGTGTGCAGCGTCGGGCTGGCAAATGTCCCAACCCCCCCCATGGGTGGGCAAAACCCCATTGCTCGCTAACCCCCATGGTCTTGCAGTGCCCCAGGTACCACTACACTACTGAGAAATTACACAGGAGCTGCAGGGCCAAGGTACAGCTGCAGAAAAAAATATCTTTTTAATATGACCAGGGGTTGTTGGTCCCTCTAGGAGTATTCCCTCCACAGGGGCCAGGCGGTCAATATAACCCTACCCTGCCCCATTATTGCTTATTTGTTTTGGTTCTGATGACATTCGGACCAAGTCCCTGAGTCATAAAATTGCAGTTGCAAATTTCTCTTCATGTTGCAGCCAGCCAATCAGATCTCACATTTTGTAAAAGTACTGCGGTACTACTGTGTCTCTATATATCTATACATTTAAACCTTCATTTTTTAAAAACTACTGAACAGATTTACACCAAACACACTTTCTGTAACAAGATCCATCTTTCTGCCAAATTTGATGTAATTCTGTTCAGCCAGTGTGGCTGTAACTGCGTTTAAAGTTGCTACGGCCAAGTGCATGAGAAAATGCTTTTTGGGACCCCCCTTCTCTCAGACCCCACTTGACAGATCACCTAAAAACATTCTAGAAAGCAGAGGAAGTATTGTGAAGAGCCATCAACCAAGATATTAGCAATCCAAAAAATAAATTTCCCAAGTAACCCTGGTCCCAACTATAACTACACAGAGACGACCGCCACTGTGCTATTTTAATATATATATTCACTGAAAAAACAAAGGATAGAGGGATATTATAGTTAGGTGCAAAGGTATGTTAAAACATACCTTTATAAGCTAACTAAACCACTGAAATTCACCAGCTATAGTTATCTGAAGTAACTATAACCCTTGCCCTAAAGTAACTAAAACCCGTACTCCCACCGTGTACAGTGTTCAACTATGATGTAATTTCAGCTGTTATCAGTGATGTCAAAGAACATGTCATGAGTTACATATTAAGGGAGGTCATTAGCTGTGCATGGCAAGAGCACGAGTTATAGTTACTTTAGGAAACAAGTTATAATTACTTCAGATAACTATAACTGGTGAATTTCTGTGATTTTTCAGTTTAAAACAGTATGTCTAAAATGGCATTTACACATAACTATAACGTTCCTTTAACCTTTGTTTTTTTCAGTGAATTTCCACAGTTTTGTTTAAATATAAAGTTAGATATAATTACAAATCCTAACT
Organism: Triturus cristatus; assembly: GCF_964204655.1. Classification (NCBI taxonomy): domain Eukaryota; kingdom Metazoa; phylum Chordata; class Amphibia; order Caudata; family Salamandridae; genus Triturus; species Triturus cristatus. Next base: position 236,676,741 of record NC_140581.1, read on the forward strand.
ATAACATCACTAACCTTTGTTTTTTCAGTGAATTTCTGTTTTTTTTAACGTAAGATAATATTTTACTACCATACATAAAGCCAACCATCATGGATTTAATGACCCAGAAGAGTTCATCTTTTGAAAACATTTTTTTTACTAATGTTGATTGAGGGCTGTTGCACTCCCTGCAGCCTCCCACAAAATTAAAAAGGCTTGGTGAAGCCCTTCCCTTTAATAGGGGCACAACCAAGCTTCAAAACAATATACACAAAAACCTCTTGCAGGGTATTATGAGGCCCTCCTTAGCGGAGCAGTGAATAATAAAGACGCGGCTCCTGCCATTCATTTATTATGCACCTTTTTTAATTATTACTTTTTTGGGGTTCCCCGTTGCCCACCAGGGGCACCCATATCTTTTGTTTTTATGTTAAATGCCGTGGGGGGAACCTCAGGGCCTACGAAGTCCCATCCGGCTCCTCAGCCATCATTGTGGCGGGAGCTGCCACTTTGTTATTTTGTAGTGGGTCTGCTGGTGACCACCTGGGGAACCCACAAGCTCGATTTTCTTAAGGATTTCAGAGGGCGCCCCGGGCCCCCACGTCTCCTGCCAGCTTCCCTGGTGGGAGCTGGCTATTTATTTAATGTAGGTGGATGCCCTGGTGCCCACCCGGGGTACTCACAGGCTCGATTTTGTTGGGGCCATCAGGGATGCCCGAAGGCCGATGCTGCCTCTGCTGGCTCCTCAGCCAACACCATACTGAGTGCTGGTGGGAGCCGGCACATTTTCTTTGCTCCCATCCGTGAATGAGTAGCATTTTGTTTATTGCTCCCACTGGGCATGAGCAAATTTCTTTCCCGACCTGGAGAGTGCCCGCAATCTTTTGGGCAAGGAACCACGGTGTCACAGGGTGGGCTACCGGGGACACTGTAAAGTATCGGGCCCCAGGGAAAAATGCCCCCCCCCCCCACCTTTTTAAAAATAAATTTGGCCCTAGGGATGATGCACCTAGGACTCATGGGGGGCGCATGCCCCGCTCCTTTATAAACTCAATCGACCCGGGGGATGGGGTCCCCAGGGCCTGAAGAGGCTCAAGCAGGAGGGCTGCACACCTTCTGGCGTGGAGCAACAGACAAGAAAATGTTCTGTTTGTTATTCATATTCACTCCATACTTAAAATGACTGGTAGGTTTTTAGCCCTTATGTACTGATAATTCCTCATCATTATTGTGTCCTAATGGGTACATTGTGCGATATTCAATTATCATTCTTGACGCCAGGTGCCTGAGTTCTATCACCCCCCCTCTCTCTTTTTGGGATGCTGTCTAGTACACAAAATGATAACCGATTGCTATTCTGATTATGTTCCATCTTAAAATGTCGAGCCATGGGATACTGCTTATCATTGTTTTTGATCACCCTCAAATGTTCAAGGACACTTTTCTTCGCTTTATGTATCGTGCTCCCTATATATTATTTTTCACATGGGCATTTAAGGGCATAAACTACAAGGTCGGTATTCCACGACATATGTTTAGGAATCACGAATGGCTGACTTTCAGGGGATAGTTTAACCTTTTTGCAATTGCATCTGCATTTGCATGCTTTGCATTTGCCACATACAAATAATCCTTGCATAGTACTCATTTTGGAGGCAGAGGTCACTAAAGTACGACATATAATGTCTTTAAGTGACTTTGCCTTCCTATACGTGATCTGCGGATAGTTGTCTACACAAGATGAGAGATCTCTGTCCATTTTAAGGACATTCCAGAATTTGTCCAAGCTTTTTCTCACTAATTTAGACTGTTTACTGTATGTTGTAAATAACCTGATTTTATTATCCTGTCTTTCTGTATCAGTAGGTCAATTCTTTCTCTTTTGTCTACTTCAACACATGCTTTGTTAATTGTAGTCTGCGTGTACCCCCTCTCAAGGAATCTATTCACCATTACTGTCTTTTCATTTTCATATTCTGCTGGTATGGCAGAATAGAAATATGGGGAAGGTGATGACGGGAGGGCGCATCAAACTCAGGCGCACCTGTATACTTTATTAAGGCAGATGGTTGGATTATGTTTGTAACCAAGAATAATACATTTGTCTAAGGTTGAAAGTGAAAACTTTAGCAACGTATAGAGAGAATCACGAGCACAAGTGTTAGAAAATGAATCCAACTGTTGACAATGATGTTTATGTCGCATATATTGAAAGTATGTTTTTCTTAGTCGCCATGACATGAATTATAATCAAAATGATGATAATATTGAGTTTGGATATGGTAACGTAAGGATTTTCTGTGAACAATGAAGTCTGTTTACATTGTCTATTATACCAAGATAACCCGTGATGTTTATTTAAAGCATGGCGCACTGCAACTTTTTTACTCGTGACCAAGGCGACTTGTTCTCTGAAACGCGTTGAGTTGCATTAGCTCAACAAAATGTGCTTGAAAGCATTTTGGGGCTGTGGTGTGCTGTTTGAAGAAAACTGAGGAAACTACACAGTTTTTTGATTTAAGGGGCTCGCTACCCCGCTGCAGCCCGCTGTCACCAAGTGGCATGGGTCCTTCGCGACTGAACTGTACTGGGATAGAGAAATATATATATATTCCCAAACCCCTAGGTATCTTGCTCAGAAGCTCAAACTTTCTGGTAGCTTAGGATCACAAAGAAACTCCAACACCTTCCTTCTGACACTGCAGAGATTCTAAAAGAAGAAAACTTACTGAGCTTTCTCTGGGATGGCCCGAGAATTTGGAACACCTTGCCCCCTGAAGTCAGAATGAATCCCTCAACTATTTCCTTCAAGAAGGAAGTCAAAGTACTACTTATGAACAAATTGTTTCCCTAGATACTGAGATGCCTTTTTTCCCCTCAATCACACCCATGACTACTCTTACCGGCGACTTCAAACTTAGCAGTCCTGACTCTACCCTCCCGTTTCTTGACATTGCCTGATCCTACAGTTTTATTGACTATGATTTTTTTTACTTTCACTGAGTTATTCCCTCTGCTCTTCAACATTGTAAAGGGTACCCTCCATTCTCTAGGTGCGAACTATAGCCTGTATTTCTTCATATTTGACTTTATTGTTATCACTGTGCTGCTCTCTGCAAATTTGTAAAGCCCACTGATACCCACACAAGGGTCAAGTTCGCTCTACAAAAAAATATTTTAAAAAAAACAAACATATGCATGCTAGTGCAAGCTTTTAAACCACTTCGGGCTACAGAGAACAACAAAAACACTGATTTACACATTGGAATAGCCATTCTGCCTCCTTCAAAGCAGGGCGATGCACTATAAATGAAATCTACCATGCGATAAGACCATTATTGCATTGTCCTAGTATATTTGGTTGAAAAGGGCCTGAGTGTAACCGAAGTTCAGGCAAATAGGCACATTTTCGACAAGGCAAGGGTCATGTGTAAACTACTTTTGAAGAAGAGGCATTCAATGGAAAAAAGTTCGTAGAAAAGGATAAATCCATAGAATGTGGGAGGTTTTCACATCAGCCACTTTGCTGCCCTGCTGGCGCACTCCTTCATTTAAAATTAATACAATTATGGCTCTGTCTAACAGGAATGTTCTTATGCATCAATGCTTTTTTCGAGCACTGCATAATGAAATAGGCTTGTTCTAAAGAGTTCACGGAAAACGCAATAAAAAATCGATTTTTCGATCGACTCCACTTGAAACAATATACTTGTCACAGATAAAAACATTACCGGGCCCTCACTGGGTTTCCTATGTCTATTTCAACATTTCACAACTGCTGGGGCGGGGTGGATGATTTTCCACTCGAGAGAAAAATCTAAAATATTCATGAAAAGTGCTAAACGTAGACATTAAATGGAAACACCTTCCTAGCCGGTGGTGATTATAAATACCAGTAGACTGGAATAACTGAAGGTAAGATGTCCGCGTCCACAAATCTGTGTTAGCTCAGTGTTTGTAGTTTACCCAGTATATGTGGCTGAGATTATGAATATAGGAGTTTCTCAGGCAGAAAAATAACACTCAAGATTGGAAACTAAATGGAAGAGGGGGATCGTCAGGCACAGAGCAGATTTAAGACATATCAATAATCAGTTGTATGTCGAGGTATTCGAATATGTCACCTTTAATTGCTAAATTGTGCACACAAATTATTATCCAAGGTATTTGAATTTCTCTGTAATATTCTCAACTCCTGTACAAAACGTTATTAATTGGTATAAACAATGACATTTTATAAACAGACAGGATAAAACAAGCAAGAATAACTGCTAAGAATACACCAGATTCCTTAGGATAAGAATCCAGGGCTTAAGTTACAACAACCGTGAAAAGCTAGCTAGATTCATTAGGGATATAGGTCAGAAGGGAACACAAACTGGGTACTATTTTAGAAATGAGAAAAGAAGGCTTTAGAACAGGCAAATGGTGTCTGTATAATATTAAATCGGAGAGCTGTTGTATTTGACAACAGAATGGACCATAGAGAATAATGGGACACTCACTCTCTATGTCAAGTACAAGGATCCAGTTGTGTACACGAAGCGCACTATCGATGTGTTAATCCCTTCGCTGCTAGGCCTTTTCCCCCTCGTGCTAAGCCTTTTATTGGCTATTTGGGGAAGTTTGCGCTTACGCCCCCGTAACTTTTTGACCACATAAGGTATCCACGCCAAATTTGCGTCCTTTTCTCCTACCCTCATGGGGATTTTAAAGGCACCCAGGATTTGATGGTTTCCATGGAGGGGACACAGAAATTAGACAAAATACTGTATTTTGGCTAATTTTTGTCAAAAAACCAATCTTTTTCCACTTTTGGCATTTTACTAGGACATAGCCTATTTTTGCTATTTTTCGTGCTTTCAACCTCCTTCCAGTTAATGATAGAAATGGGTATGAAATCAATGATGGATGCTGGGAAGCTATACATTTCTGAAAAGTAGATAAAAGTCTGAATTCAGCAAGGGGTCATTTGTGTAGATCCTTCAAGGTTTTCTTATAGAAACTACCAGTTAAAATTAGGAAATATTGAAAATAAGTTGAAAATAACAGCCATTTGTGCCAACGTTTTCACCTGTAACTTCTTCTAAGTATGACAAATTTTTGAGAGCAATATACTGTTACATCCGCTAGACCCTTTTGGTTTTGGGGATATATAGGACTTGTAGGTTCACCAAGAACCCGAGGAGCCCACAGCCAATAACTGAGCAGTGTCTTGCAATGGTTTTTATTGTGTACCAGGTATATAGCAATTCATTTGGGAAAATATAAATAGTGAAAAATCGGTATGAAAGACACCTATGTATTTCTGAAATTGGAACAAAATATAGAGTTTAGAAACAGTAGCTATTTGCACATCTCCAAAATTGTGGGTACACATGCTAGCATGTGAATTATAGGACATTTTTCAAAGTGACTTTTTTCTTTACACATTGTCTTACGTTTGGATGGCAGAAATGCATTGAAAGTCAATAGATAATAACAGTTAATAATAGTTGCTCTACAATCCTGTGTTCCCCTAAGACTCCCGATAAAAATGGTACCTCACTTGTGTGGGTAGGTGTAGTGCCCTCAACAGGAAACAGCCCAAAACACAACGTGGACACACCACATTTTTACAGTGAAAACTGACCCATTTTTGCAAAGTGCCTAACTGTAGACTTTGAACCCTAGCTCTGCCGGCACCTAGGGAAACCTAGCAAACCTATACATTTTTAAAAACTAGACACCCAGGGGAATCCAGGATGGGGTGACTTGTCTGGCTCTCCCCAGGTTCTGTTACCCAGAATCCCTTGCTAACCTCAAACTTTATTCCCCCCCAAAAAACACATTTTACTCACATTTCTGTGATGGAAAGTTTTGCAATCTGCATGGATCTATAAAATTCCACCCTCCCTGCATTCCCCAAAGTCTTCTGAGAAAAATGGTATCTCACTTATGTGGGTAGGCCTAGTGCCCGCGACAGGCAAGGGTCCTAAACGTATGTTGGAGACTTCAAAAAATTACCTATCACAAAACGACCTTGTTTTGCATGGGGGCACCTGGGTTTTGGCACCGGGCTAAGCAGCCATCTAGGAAAACCTATCAAACCCACACATTTCTGAAAACTAGACACCCTGGGGAGTCCAGTGAGGTATGGCTTGCGTGGATTCCCCAACTATTCCCTAACGAGAATCCCCTGCAAACTGGAAATTTAGCTGGAAAAAAAATAATCACATTTTCCTCACGTTTCTGTGGGGGAAAGCTGTGAGGTCACCGGGATAACATACATTTCCTACCACCTAGCATTCCCCCAGGTCTCTTAATAAAAATAGTACCTCACTTGTGTGGGTAGGCATAGTGGCTGCAACAGGAAATGGCAACAAATCATACTGTGGAGTCTTCAAAATTACCTATCAGAAAACTACCTGGTTTTGCAGGGGGGTGGGCCAGGTCTTTTGGACCGGGGCTCGCAGCCATCTCTGGAAACGTACCAAACCCAAACATTTCTCAAAACTAAAAACTCTGGGGAGTCTAGTGAGGTATGGTTTGCGTGGATCTCCCAACGTTTTCCTACCCAGAATCCCCTGCAAACCTCAGATTTAGCTGAAAAATATCACCTTTTGAACACATTTTGTGTGTGATCACTGTGTCGGCACAAATGTCCTACCAAGTAGCAATCCCCTTGGTCTACCGCGTAAAATGATACCTCACTTATGCCATTCTGGGTAGCCGCACCCCTACATATATAAAAAATAAATCTCTGGTGCCTTGTGGGCTCTCTGCCCCCCCCCCCCCGAGGGGCAGATCAGGGGCTACTGCCCCTATCTGCCTCCTGGGAGTGAGCAGTAAGACTGTGGCATTTTTTTTGGGGGGGGATGGGGGCATTGGCATGCCCATTATGGGCAACCCCCACCCCAAACTTTGGAAAAAAGAAAAATCCCTGGTGCCTAGTGGGCTTTCTGCCCCGGGGGGGGGGGGGGGCAGATCAGGGGCTATTGCTCCATCTGCCTCCCGGGGGGAGGAGGGAGCAGAAAGTCTGTACCAATTTTTTTGAGGTGGGGGCTTCTCAGAATGTCTAGGGTGCTCTCTGTTACTGCCCCCATCTGCTCCCCATGGGGGCAGAAAGACTGTCTGTGGCAAAAATCTATGGGGGGAGCGAAAGCCCTTACCCAAGGGGCCGTTCCCCTATCCCTAGTGCTAGTGGGTGCATCCCTGCTTGGGGATCGCCCTCCTGGGGTCCAGAAGATTCTCCCCTTTCCAACAATACTTCTCCCATGTATTTCGGTGCTCTGGGGGCTAAAATAGCCCCACAAGCACCAAAACCAAGTTTCAGTTTCATTTTCGTTGTAATGACAACGCACCATCGTCATTACAAGGGAAACCACAAACAGGCCTCGGTAGGTTGGGGAAGCACTTCCCCCACCTCCCAAGGCAAAAAAAGGGAAATCCCTTGGCTATCTGCAGGAGAGGGTTTTCTGAGCCTATACTCATGATGGAATGGGTCCGTCATGAGCACAGGAGCACTGGTGCTCATGACGGAACCATTCCGTCATTAGATCCCAAAGGGTTAATTAATACAATAAATGGTTAGATTAGTTAATGTGAATAAACGTTCACATAGACCATCCTTGGAAACACATAAAAGTACTTGCATTAATATGTTCTATGTGCTATAAGAGTTTCTTGAGCTTCACTCCTGGTCCAGGAACCAACTAGATCAAACTAGAAACCGACCACAAAAACGTTTTGAACTTGTTAAACTACAATCAAACGGCCTACCCAACCCTTCCCTAGATGGATCCAGTCCATCACCAAACTGTGAGGAATGTGCCTCCTTCTTCTTTGGGAAGACGAAAAACATGAGAATTGATTTTCAGATGGCTTTGGAGCATCATCCGCTCTAATCTATATCCAACCTCTCCCCCTCCCTAAAGGCTGCAACCTTGTGTCTTCCTGGGCACATCCTTAAAAACAAAGCCTCATTAACTTCTTTCAGGAATACACCATTTTCTAAATTCTAGCAGCGCTGACGCCCTCATACCACTTCAACGACCCTCTTCCCTCCAATTTCTTCAATGAGATCAAACTGTTGATACTCCTACTCTGGTCCAAGATTATAAATGCCTCTCTACTTCAAGTCACTATCCTTAACTGTCTAAAGTCGGGGAAGATGTCCCCCATCCTAAAAAAAACAACAGCAGATCACACTGATCTAAACAACTTCCATCCGATCGCCAACATTCCAAATCTGGCGAAGCTCCTCAATAAATGTGTACACATCTAATTCTCTAACTACATTGAACAATTCTTGACCAATTCCAATCTGGCTTTTGCCTGGTGGGCAGCACGAACAGGTTCTTACACACACAGTGGATGTTGCGCTTAAAATGCTGGATCAGATCTTACACTTTCATACCCCAAGATACCTTGCTCAGAAGTTGGAACTTTCTGGTGGCTGCAGATGCTCTGGAAGCTCCAGCACCTTACTGCTGAAACCACAGAGATTCAGTAAAAAGAAAACCTACAACCGAGCTTTCTCTGGGATCGCCCTAAGAATTTGGAACTCCCTGCCCCCGGGACTGAATCCCTCAACTGTTTCTTTCAAGAAAGAAGTTAAACTACTACTCATGAACACATTTATACCCTAGATCCTACTCCCGCTCGTTTTTATAGTTTTAGTTATTGTTTTTCTTATGGTTATTGTACAGTCGTATCCATTTGTATCTATATATTGCACAGACCCATCCAGTCTCTGGGAACCATATTGGTTTCTATTGGCCTCTGCTCTCTGAACATGTGCAAAGCGGTCTGATACCTGCAAAGGTCAAGTTCACGCTATATAAAACATTTTTTTTTAAAACAATTATGCCCATTATGACGCCTATATCATAAGGTGGCTCTCATTGGCACATTGGAATATGGGCATTATGATGGTCCTTTCATAAATTGGTCCTAAGTGGCATTTACTCGACATCCTATCTATTATGGTAGACCATACATACATTGGCCCCTACTGGCAAATTATTGCCGTCCTGTTGATAGTCATTATTCCACCCTTGTCATATAGTAGCATGTAGGGCTTCTGATCAGGAAAACTGATTTTGGGAACAAAATTCATCTTTTTAAGGACATGGCCAGCTGACTTATGAGGGTCAAAATAGATACATTTCCACAATACATTAAATACTGAGATTTAAGGACTAATTCATGCTGACCAGGAGACAATTACTATATATGTTATTTTCTTGATGCCAGGCCTTGCTGCTATTGCGGATATTTCATGCCTCATAAGGAAAGATTTCATTACCTATACTGTTAACGCCTTTAATGGCATACCTTGTGGATATCTTTTGTCGGAACATGTAATATATCTGTAACCTGAGCAAGAGTCATAGTGTATCTGTCTGTGTAATATGTATAAACTGTGAGATAACTCTGCTGCCTGCTGGCAAAGAACAAGAGATCTGTAAAACCTTTCATTTCCATCTTTCATGTCCAACGCGTTGTCGTCTCTGTAATAATGCATGGCTGTGTATCTAGCTGGAAGGGCAGGATGGGAAAAGGAAAGTAGATCGAAGTTAGACTTGGGGAAGTATTCTATATGCAAGTAAAACAGCATCCCTAGATTATATGAAGTCTATACAAAATCGCTGGCCAATATTTATGGGAATTGGTCTTAAAACATTAACATCTTGTCCACAGTGGGTAAAGAAAAACCTTCACACGTTTCATCTTCAAGGCAGGTTTGAGATGTGCCACTGTAGTAGCACAGGGGTCCCCAACCTTTTCTGTAATAAGAGCTTGAACCAATCAAGAGCGACTAATATTGTTAGTGTTGTAATACTGACTACTTCAGACAAGATTACATCAGTGGGCACCATATGCAAGATTACTACCAGCGACCACCTCAGTGCATCAGACATGGTTGCAAACAGTGATGCATAAAAGGCTTTGACAATACGGAATATCTCTACATGGGTAGCACATAGCAACCATAGCTGCGATGACGCTGGCACCAAGGTGATAAGATTTGGAAATGGTCTTACCAATGCCACATTATTTATCACTCAAAAAGCAGCTTAAATACATTTTGGAAATCCAGCCATTTTTATCCAAATATCAGCTTATTAGTTCTGAATATAGAAACATTTTGCCTCAACTAAACACTCTAAATTATGGTTTACGTATATTAATTCAACCAAGTAAAAGCTTCTCATTTAGTAGTCTGGGTAGCACACGGGAGAGCTACTCATTGGAGAACCCTGCTCTAGCACATATTTAAGTGCATAGTTAATAAGAAGGGTGTGACTTATAGGATGGTGAGAACACTAACACCTGAAGAGTATTATTTGAGGCTAAATTCTTTAGAAAACATCTAGCCAAAGCAGTCAATAGCTGATGATTTCCCTCCCACGTTAGGTGAATGGAGCACAATCTCTGCAAAGTTTAACAAGCATTGGCATAGCCAATAGGTCTCGCCTTTGGGACCTTATAAGTGTTTAGCCATGCAACAGTTGCATAATTAAATATTTATAAGGTCCCAAAAGCGAGACCTATTGGCTATGCAAAGTGGCCTTGCGGCCGCTACAGTGAAAGTAATCGCGGTAAAGCGCGCGCGCGCCCACGCACAGGCTCTGTAGCTCTAGGCTGGCCTGGTAGCACTTTTTGGAGCCCTCTCAATAAGTCTCGCCAGACCAGCGCATGCGCTGGGTCAGACGACACCTAAAAACCCTGGGTGTGTCAGTGCAGTGACGTTTCCGCACCAGTACAGGGGCTCGGATAGAAGTAAGCAAGGTTGCTTCCAACTTATATATGGGACATCAATTTATCTTGTGTACAGAACAACTTGCAAAAAGCTGATTACCTAGGCAGTTTCATCTGCATTTTTACAATGTGTTACAGGAAATAAATTTATTGCAACACTAACAATCAAGAAATCCTGGGCACAACAAGACTTCTTGTGCTTGAGAGCGCTCTGCAGACATTGGTTGACCAATGATTTATTGTCACTAAAGTTGGAAATATGCATTCATACTCTTGAACCCACAGCCACTCATCAACGTCACTTATCCACTTGCAATGCACCGGCCCAACCCTACAACACACTTGAATTAATTATTCATTGGCCACAACCCCACCCCCCGCACCTCCCCCCACCCCCACTCGCTGTAATCTTGTCGACAGCAAAATACCTCTCTCAGTAAATAGTAAAATGCCAACTTTGTTGGTTTCTTAGATAAAAGGTGACTGCAGAGCAGCTGAAACCCACCTTTCCAGGTGTGCCACTAATCTAAAATTAGTCATTAACATTTAATCCTGCATCTTTCATAATGTCCAATATTTACCAGGCCATCAAAGCATAGAAATGGGATGGAGGAAGTAATTTATGTGGTAACATTTTCCTCAAATTACATTTTAAAAATGCATGAAGGCTTTCATGTAAGAAATTGCTGCGACAGAGCGCAGGAGTACATGGGGGCTCCACTGAGACTTGCATGTGGATAGAGGGGGGACAGCTACAGGCTTCATGTTTAGAACCATTCAATGCCCTTTCTCATTCACCATGAACCCCTCGAGGAATGGAGAGTTCTCGAGGCATCCATTAACTTTCAAATGCTAAACTATGCAACCCGAGTGCTTCCATTTTCAGCACATTGACACCTGAATTCGATATTATAAAAACGTCGCCCAATCACAATCCTCGTTTAAATATCTGATTGAGTCTGTCTCCCAGCGCGGCCTGGAATGTGTAGGAAGCCCGCACACAATAAGTTGTGTTTAAAACGCCCCCAGAGGACATCCTGTCTCTGTTGTAGGAGAAATATAAGATCCGCTCGCTCTAGACAATGTCCCCAGCCTCAGCCCCTGGTTCACATAAACAACCAAGGAAGGAAAACAGTGGTTAATCAACAAGGCAAGGAGGGTTCACGCACCGCAGCGACAGGGCTGCACCCAGTGAGCTGTCTGCCTTTAATATGACAGCATGCAGCAGGAATGTTCGATTTTATCAGAAGGGATAGCAGCAAAAATAGCTGCTTCTCACACAAAATCAACAAAGATTGAAGCAATAATGTCTCCAGCAAAACGGAAGCTCCAATAGAGCACACTACATGCATCTCTGCACACTAGGAACATCTATGGCAGAATGACCGGAAACCTACTGCCATAGAAGATGTACTTGCTGAATTATAGATTATTTTAAAATATCAAAGAGAATAAAAAGGAAGAATTTACAGCATGGCTCCATTCATAAAGCTAACAGATCAGGGGGCTCATTTTCTGACATTTACCTGCATCCTAAAATATATGGCCTTTCTCAGCTAATATATTAACAGACTGCGAGAAATCCAGGGGGCCTATTACATATAGAGCGCACTTTTCCTGTTGGCGCCACAGCGCAACTTAAAGCAGGTGCCTCAGGTGCAAACAGGGAGAGTGCACCCTATTAGGAAGAATGTGCTGCCACCAGTGCACAAGCAAACTCGTGCTGCCCCCAGGGCGGCGCATTCAAGAGAAATACGGAGCAGCTGTTTAAAAGCTGCTCTGTGTTTCTTTGTGCAGGTGGCAACCCACCTGCACTTTCAAGAGATCCCCTTGCACACGGGTACAGTGAGTGACTGCACCCACCTCCAGAAGGCTGCCTTTAGGAGGTGGGTGCAGTCACTCACTGTACCCGCCTGCACTTTCAAGCGATCCCCTTGCACACTGGGACAGTGAGTGACTGCACCGACCTCCAGAAGGCTGCCTTTTGGAGGTGGGTGCAGTCACTCACTATACCCGCCTGCACTTTCAAGCGATCCCCTTGCACACGGGTACAGTGAGTGACTGCACCCACCTCAAGAAGGCTGCCTTTTGGAGGCGCACTGAAAGTGTGCTACCTCTTTGTGGCACACTTTCAGTGCGCCTCCTCCACGCATGTTTGTCTCTGCGCCCATGTCCTTTATACAGTGTCGGCTGGCAAGGAACTGGGGTGGCAGGGCGCTGGAGTAGAGAGGGTGAAAAAAACGAAGAAAAACAAAAACACTTACCTCTTCGGCCGGCTGCGTCTCTACTCCACTTCCCTGCCGACAACCCAGAACGGAAGCAGGAACTGGAAGCACACACAGGCTCCCTCCCCTAAGCCAATCACAACGCTACAATGCAGCATTGTGATTGGTCTGAGCACCTTGGTTCAGCACTCAGATGGGAAATGGGAGTCTGGGCATGTTCCTCATGTGTAATACAGCCTGGTGGGGAACATGGAAAGTATGCATGACTGTTTGGCCAGCCCAAGATGGCCAGCCCGCCCTAACCCAGTCCTGCAGCTACCAAAAATAAAATGATAATAACGAAGTGTTATTATCATTTTCTTTTTTCACTGCTTTGAAAGCAGTGGGCGACGCTCCTTCACCTTAGTGGAGGAGCCGCCCCTGCTGTTACATGGCACGGGTGCAGAGGCAAAGGGATTCCCTCATTTATAAGGAGCCACGCCTCTATGCAAATGAGGGAAAGCCCTCTCTCTAAAGTGCTGGCACTACATGTGCACCACCGAAACCGTATAACAGAAGGGGCCTCACAAGTGTCTGCGGCCCCCCATAATACCAAAGTGCCCCAGGGGCGCACAAAAGGGGTGCAAATACCTGTTGAGCCCCAAGGCACATCTGTAATATAGGCCCAGGTAGGGAGATCCCAGGGCTGTCAGATATTACTTGGCCCCATTCTGTGAACTGGAGTCTTCGCTTCTGTGGCCATATTACATACGGTAACCTGGGGTTCAACAGAACATGTGTATTTGTAAAGCGTACGTTCATCTAAGGGTAGCGCTGAATGACAGATGTTTATTGTTATCCAACTCAATGGCACTCATTTTATCAACATCAGAAGGATGAAAGGCTGAGTGGAACCACCGGGATTTGAACCTGTGACATGAGGTCGAACGCAGGCCCCTACAATGATGCATCCGTCCACTAAGCCACCAGACCCGTCGACAAGTATTTGCACCTGTTTTCTGAATCCCCTGGCTGCTGTTGTATTACAGAAGGGGCCGCACGGCTCTGAAGCACCACTTCTGTAATACAGATGGAGCTGATGTTAACTCAATACAGATGGAGCTGATGTTAACTCAAGGGACGTTCCCTCATTGGTATGGGGGGGGGGTGGCCCCGTGCAAATGAAGGGAAGCACTTTGCCTTGAAGAAAAGAGGGTCCGATGGATTCCCCAGAAAGCCCCCTATAGGCATGTGCAGTCTCCCACTGTACACGTCTACAGGGGGATCTCTGTATTTCCTTTGTAGTGCAGGCAGCTGCGGCCTGCACAGTGTAAGCGTATAACAGCATGGGTGCTTCAAGCAGATTCTAACCTTTCACTAATGCGCTGCCCCAAGGCAGGTGTAAGTTTATTGTAAAGGTTTAAAGGTCCTACGTGGCGCGACTAGGGACAACGCACAGGTTACTTAATGCAGGCCCAGGTGTCCTTGGTCCCCATACCATGAAACTGGGTACTAAGTATCCCTTCTAGCCCTTGACTCTCAGAGCAGCGAGGCAGAGCAATTCCAAACTCAGTCAGAGAGATGCTGAGGACTAGAAACTCAGAACGGAGCAAAGGCATTACATATCACTTAATAAAAGATTGTTCAGTCAGTTCTTCTTTCTTTCAAACACAACTAAATACTACACAATTGCAAATATTTACAAAAGGTCAGGTGAAAGAAATGATTGGAACCCTTCTTAAAAAGGCCTCACACAATATGAGGCGTGCAAAATGCTTTTTCTAGAAAAAAATTCCCAGTGAGCAACTAAAAACCCAGACTAGACTCACTAGTTCTGAGGCACCTGTATTTGTTCCTGGAGACCGTAACCCTTAAATTACAATACACACATACATGATTTTGTTTCTGTAACAAAATCATGCAAAAGTACACAATTATAGAGTGTCTGACCCTCTAGCTTTGCCAGAGGTCTCTATAATGTTACAAAAAGGCCTGCAATCTTTGACACTCAATGGTATATGTCAAAATCTAAACCTAAATGCTTTGCCAAAATAATGCTCAAATGTAATAAATCACTAGTAAAAAGTCCGAGATATCCTCAGTATTGTTAACATAGCTCAAACAGCGAAGAAAAAGTAACATTTGAAGATCAATGATCATTTCAGTGCCACAGTGACATCAAAATACATTTCAGTGGCATAGCACACGCCGTTCACTATTACAAAGCCAGTCCTATTGGCTTTGGCAACATTTCACAGCAATTAGCATTTGAGTGAAAGTGCATATTTCAGTTTTTGCAACAAGTTGCCTAGCAACCTCTCATTACCCCAAAGCGTAAATGGTCTGGCTTTGCCAGGACAGCATACAAGGTTAGCCATGCTAGTGACTGACTTATCAACGCGGACTACGTGCCTAGGGGCACTATTGCTTTAGCCTTGGAGACCTGGGGCAGCAAGTTCTGGGGGTCTTCGACTGGTGCAGGCAGCCCCCAGAACACAATTGGACACTTCTGCATTTTAGGAAGCACCGCACAACAAAATATGCACATTTTAAGAAGGACCGGTGGCTTATGGGGCACTCCTTCACACTGAGGAGTTCAGTCATGACACCGAAATAATTGCTTTTTTGGTGTGGCCACCGGGCATCTATTTAGCTTCAAGACGTTGCATCTAACCTCACAGGGCACTTTCACTCTAAGACTGTCCAGAAGGCCAGGAGGATAAATCCAGCAGTTCCCCCTTCAGCTGGTGCTCTCCTCCATGAGGCTGGACAGGGAAGCCATGCTCTCCCTGCAGGTTGCTCCTCCTGCACAAGGGAGAAGGGAGGAACTCACAGTGGTGATGGCTTGGAACCAGAGATGCCCTAGCATTCCACAGCACCATTGGCATAGGCAAGGAAAGCTCCCCAAGGTGGTGATGGAAGTTCTCCACCCATAATGGGGGACAGTTCACAAAAATCAAAGTGGACCCTCTACCTTCAGGGGCCCCAGCAAGCCTACCATCTCCTTGTCCTGAGAGGGAGTCAGGGAGCTAGTACCACCAGTTCTGGACAGAAAATTAACAAACGTCCAGGAATAAAAGTCCCAAGTGAGGTCCTGCATACAGGGATTCATTAGCAATGCTCGTTCATCTTTCTTCATCAAGCCTTCCTCTCAAGTTTTTCTTCTGGGATTGTTCACCCAATACAGTGAAAGCCACGTCGCCACTACACTCGAATCAACACTTCCAGTAATCAGCCTACGTGTGGTCCACACCTTACCAGAGTATTTCGGAAAGAAACAGAAATGGCAGCTTGGAGCACATCTGCAGCATACTTCTCCTGCCCACAAATCTGTATTCTTCCCACAAAGACTTCAAAGAACACCCCCTGTGGAAACTGGGGTCAAAGGTCTGCCTTTCCTCCTTTGTCCCATGTCGAACATTCTGTAGGCTATGTGAGCAGGAGGTCCTGCTAATCACTATATAGAGCTTTGACTCCAGTCCCCTTCCTCTGCCCAGAGACATCTTGTTGGGATCACTGTTTCATTGCAGCTTTGAGCTGCCAGCTGGGCAGCAGAATAACTAACCTTCTCAGCAGGGCAGCTCAAAATATGAACTCAATTAAAGTAAAAATGTCCAATTAATAAGCACATCAATGAACACATACAGATAAGAAGGCACTCTTGATATGACAAAATGACAGGAAAGAATGTTTTAATTACCTTTCTACCTAACCCACTTTATTAAGAGTGCAACCTTTCTAAATACTAGTTTTAATTCAACCATGGAACATTTGATTTTAGATTCCCAATTGAACTATAAGGCCTTAGAAAGCCACAGCCAATGTAATCTTCGTCTCATAACCAACAGTGCTAACTGTGCATGGATGCCCAGCTGACAGTCTAAATTCCTTGCTCAGTCTGCACACATTGTATACTGCATGAGTTCACTGCAACCTTCACAGTCACAGAGCCTTGTGCCACAGTTGCACAACAGAAAACCTTATATTAAAGGTTAACAATTGGAGGTTACAGATCAGATCTGATTCAGCAGAAATCTTTCAGTGAATGAGACTCCCTCCATTAGGGGGGGTCCCACACCACAGCAGAGATTTTAAGGGGAAAAAACAGAAATTGTTTTGTCATTGGTTAGATCCCGCTTTTTCACATGGGCAGTGTCACACACTGTGGTCACTGGACGTGTAAATGCTATAAGCAACTGGCTATCTCAGGGGGTATAAGCCCACACAGCTAAGAGACAGAATGACACAGTTATCAGAGCTTGTATTTTACACTGACCTTACTTATGAGTCAGTTATGTATTGCTATCAGAGGTTTAAATAGTACGACCTATTTCTGCGAAATGCTGAGAATGAATGGACCACCAGAAGTGGGGATCCCCACTGAAACACCAAGATAGTATGGTTTACCCTTGGACTGCTCAGCTGTTTCTTCAGTCGAGAAGAGTTATTGAGAAAAGCTCACTTCCTTTTGGTCCAGTCACAGGCTGAATTTAAGGTTTTATGCAAGGTAACCCGTGCTCATTAGGGGACGGTTCATCTCATCTTGAGATACAAATTTATCGCTTACCTAACCTTTCTACTCAATCCTCACACTCTGCTTAGACTGGCATGCCGTCAATTTCATAATAAACAGAACGAAGGCCAATCGTTCTTGATGCTTTCACCAACATTATGGAATTCTTTCGTAGTGGCCCAATAGAGCCATTTTTTTACCATGTTAAATTTTGTAAATATAAAGTACATGGATGTCTGCATGACTGAAAACCTAAAGCTTGTATTTTTGTCAAAAGCTTAATTTAGATCTGGCTGTTCTAGCTAGCTTTGGCCCATGCTAGACCCGTTAGCCTTAGTGTTGTCTTACCCCAAACATTTTGCCTTACTCCCCCATATTGTTCTTATCTCGTTTATTTTGGCCTTAGAACTCTGAGCACTTACCCATTGCTACCTAGTGCTAAAGCGCTTGTGGTCTCTCTTTTAAACATGGTACAACTGGCTTATACCCACTTAGCACCTTTAATTTACTTGTAAGTCCCTAATAAAGTGGCACTGCATGTACCCTGGCCCAGTAACTTAAAAGCTACTAGTGGACCTGTAGCACTCATTATGCCACCAAGTTAAAAAGCCCTTTAAACCAATCCCAGGCCTACCATTGTAGCCTGTGTGTGCAGTTTTAAACTGGCAGTTAGATCTGGCAAAACAAACCTTAATTTTTAATGCATATACGTCACCTCTAAGGTAGGCCCTAATCAGTCCACAAGGCATGCTGCTTTTAAGTTTTACTTTATCCTACTAGTGAAAAAAATCTTACATTCGTTTTTCACTATTGCAAAGCCTGCCTCTCCCATAGGATAACATTGGAGTTACCTTATTACATTTAATAAGCTGTAACTTCCAAATAGGAACTGGTAAACAGTTCATGTTTGGTATCTCCGTAATTGTAATGAAAAATCATCTTTCATGGTGAAGTCAGGTTTTTGATTACAATGTTGAAATTGAAACTTTTAGAACGTTGGCACTTTCCTGCCTTAGCCACTTTGTGCCTGCAACCTGTCTTTGGATCACAAGACTGGGTGTAGTTGGCTGTTAGGCTTTGTGTATTTCTCCTAGACAGCCATACACAATAGATAGCTTAGGTACGTCTGGATGGACCATCACTGACAGGGGGAGCTGGGCACAGCCCTACTTACACTTGAGTAGGCTGTGTCCTGCCTCCACACAAAGGGCAGCATACCCCTGTAGTTAATCTGGAGCCAGGGGAGGTAGGCAGCCTGTGCACTTCAAAGAGGAACCTCTAGATGTATCTCCCACTTCAAAGGGAGCACCAGGTATTAATATTGGACCTCAAACACCAACTCTTCAGTACAATTCTGATTTGTGGAAGCCTCTGTAAGGAAGAGGCACTGCTGAGCTACTGAAAGGACTACCAATCTGCTGGAATGCTGTGCTGAAGGACTGCTGCCTGCTGTGCTAAACTGTTGCCTGCTTCCCTTTTGGCTAGGTAAGAAGGATGGGACCTGCAGCCCGTACCATGGACAGCCAGAGTGACTCCAGGGGCTAGACTCTTGTAACCAGCATCTGGACTCTGCAACTGTGAGTCCTATCCTTCCAAGTGGTGCCATCCCAGTCCTGGACCCTTGGAAGTGGCCTTGAAAGTGCTCTGTCAGCCCATCTGTGGATCCAACAGAACCAACACATCTCGTCTCAGAGCAGAAGATACGCATTACCTCTGCTGCAGGGGTTCCCTGGACCAGGACTTCGTATCGCAGCCTCACAGCTCTTCAGAACTGACGCAGTGCCTCGGCTGCGTGACACTTCCTTAATAATGGACTTCCCATTGCAAGCCCTCGTCAATGGAATCCTCGACAACGCAGGACCCCGCATCACAGCCTCGTAACTCCTTGGAACCAATGCATCACCTCGGCTGTGTGATGCATCCTTGATGCCTGACATTGCATTGCAAGCTCTTGTTGACAGGATCCTTGATTATGACGCAGGATCTAGCATCATAGACTTGCAGTTCCTCTGAACTGACGCAACCTCGCAACGCTCCTCAAACAGGATTTAAGGTACTCTTGTTCAAAGAGCCTAAATGAGCCCCTGTAGCCAGCCCATACTCCACCGAAGGCGGCCTTAAATGATGACTTTGTCCCGTTCTGGTGCAACCAGATATCTATTGGCGCTTTGTGCTTTTTGGCGCTATTTCCACTGAAATCTTTAAAACTGCATGTCTCCGGTTCTACTATCTGAATTTTTGTCATTTTGGTCTCGCTTTATTTATTGAAAATGACACCAGTTTTCTAACCTGGTGTGGGATCCTTTTGTGGTGTGTTTTCACTGTGTTACCGTTTGAAGTATTCAGTCGTATGAATAAAGAAACATATGTTTTGGGGTCATGAACCATGTATATCGTCAACAAATATGTTTAATATTTCATATTGTAATCTGTGTGAGACTCAACAAGAAGGCTAAACGTATGTTGCATGAATTTCAGCCACACGGTCTTCTATATCAGCCCATGTCAGTGACAGAAACAGAACAATAGTGATCTTAAAAAGGCCTACTGCAGCATGTTCAAAACAGGGCAAAACGTGCCTTCCACTGTGTGCAGCTACTGACAGCCGGTCAGTAGATCAATTATTTGCCATTGTCATAACCTACAAAAAGGTGGATATGTAACAATGTGTACACCTCTGATGCAGAACTCTAGGTATTGCTTATCTACACCATAACCCTAAGGGGAATATGGCAGCATAATTGCCCTCATTAAGAGCAAAATCCTAATGCGGATATCGTTGGTAACAACAGTTACCGGCTGCATCGGAATTATGAGATTGCGGAAACGCAATGGAGCTCTCAAAGCCAAAATCTCCATGTAAAAGTATGAGGGTAACTGAGGATTATTGAGGGAATAAGATACATAATTACTGATTCACCACAATTTCTAATTTCTTAGTGGAACATCAGGGGCCGGATTGGATTTTCTCAACCCCCAGAGCTGCCGGTGTTACCCCCCGCCACTTATAATGAGGGGTATATAATATTAGAATGTTGATATTTAACTATGCCATTTCTACAGGCAATGGATATGAGGTGAAGCTCTCACAACAAATAGACATTTGCAACGATAAAGGCGAGGGAAGTGGTGACAGGGCTGTTACTGTCCCAATAGCATTAGTGATTTTGAAGCCATTCACTAATATAGCCTGCTGCCGAGGGATATACCCAGGGCCGGACTGGGAACCACAACCGGCCCTGGCAAAGTGCTCGGCCGCCCCCCTCCCCTCCCACTCCCTGGTGGCAGGGGGGGGGGGGGTTGGGGGAGGGGGTGGGGGGGGGTGCCACCAAGCTCTTTGCCAGGGCTGGTTTTTGGCCGATTTTGTTACAGGGCCGATTTTGCAGCTATGCTGCAAAAACGTCCCTGTAACAAAAACAGCCCCCAGGGGCCCAAAACCGGCCCCCACCCGTGCGGCGCACTGGGGGATTGCCCGCTACGGCCAGTCCGGACCTGGATATACCGGTTGTTAGGGGTGCTGAACCAGAGTTCAGAGTGCCTTTAACAACTGGTATTGCCCGAGGCACAAGGGCTCTAAGGCTATTAGAACATTCCACCCACTAAGCGTAGAAAGCTGTAAATTAAAAAAGGAAGAAACATGAAGACAAACATTAGAAGGTTGGAGCAGAAGGCTTAAACCAGCCATTATATGCCTGTAACTACTCCATTGTCTTCAATGGAGCTCTCAACATTCCACTGTTCTAATGCTAGTTATCCATCACGGTGTATATGTGCCCTCTTCAAGGCCCGACACTGTGTTCAAACTCATAGATGGCGTTATCAAGTTTTAGGAATAAACTGTCTCCAAGATTACCACACTACTGATGTAACGGACACCTCTAGTTTGGAGTTCATAAAATAGCAAAAGATCAAATTCAACCATTTTCACATTTCTAACTGTAATCAACCGCGATAATTGTAATTGCATTTATATAGCGCTTACTACCCCTGACGAGGCGTTGAATCACTTTTCGCGAGTAGCACAGGACTACATAACCCAACAAGCATTGGCATAGCCAATAGGTCTCGCTTTTGGGACCTTATAAGTGTTTAGCCATGCAACAGTTGCATAACTAAATACTTATAAAGGTCCCAAAAGCGAGACCTATTGGCTATGCCAATGCTTGTTTCTGTTTATTACTGCTCCGTAGTAATGGCGGCGCACAGGTGCCACCATTACTACATAGAAGTAATAAACAGGCTCACGGAGAACATCAAAGTGAAAGTGATCGCGATCAAACATCAAAGCGGCCGTGCGGCCGCGAAAGTGAGGCACGCGCGCCCGCGCACTTGCACTGTAGCTCTAGGCTACAGTGGTAGCACTTTTTTGAGCCCTCACAAAATGTCTCGCCAGACCAGCGCATGCGCTGGGTCAGGCGAGACCTAAAAAGGATTAATGGTGAATTAGTATAGGGAGACTTGCAATTTGTGGCCCACTGTTCAAACAATTAAGAAAAGTTAACAGGAGCATACATTTCTGAGACGCACAGTTTTAAGGAATCGAGCAAAGGCACACATTTGTTGAGCTCAATCAGGATTTCCTGAACTGAAGCACACAGGATAAACATGCAATTTCCTCAAGTTTAGATCTGAAAATCTTATGACATGAGTTGCTGACAAATCTAAGCCCTCCTCCATTTTACATTTAGTAACAAGAAAGGACTATATGGGTGCAATTACCATGTGCTCCTGGCTAATTAAATCAACTTGTCACTTTGTAATGTTAACAGGACAGGCGCAAATGATTCTGCCCCTTTCATTCGACCTGTTTGCATATTGCTTCACCATCAGCTTATGTAGTGAGTCACAGGGCTATATGTGAGCTAGTGAGTGTAATGTCCACGCACCTAGTAATAGATGCAAAATGTAAAACAATGGGTTTCACAAAACACTAACCGCACAGACAGTTCGGTGCAACTTTACAAGGGACATCCTAGCAGTTTGCTACTTGACTCCAGGTTCATCTTCAGAACGTTCTGCCAGTAAGTACATCTTGTAAAAATATTGTTAGAAAAACAACAGAAGCTCACTGAAAATTTCTTACTGAGAATTGAGACAAAATTCCACATGTCCACACTCCTCAGAACAGTGCCTGCCAAGGAGCTCCCTAATCCTGACACTCAAGGACTGAACAAATGGATACCTACGGTTATTCCACAGTTTAGGCGGGTTGAACACGTTTCTTCATTTTGTCACTTGACTAGATTTAAGTACTGCTTCAGGCTCTTGTTTCAGGAAATAGCAATACAGTTACTATTACTAAGAGCAATAAGGTTGGCAGAGCAAACAACGACTCACTCTCAAAGCTTTGCAGGATGACTCTGAACATCCGTTCAGGTCAATCTAGACCCCTAAGTACTCACAAGCATTTCCTCTTGGGCCAATACTACGGTCTGGCGTGTGTCTGAGGGCGGCACTAAAGCCGGCGGCAGCCGTTGAGCAGGAAAAAAACGTGAGTCGGGGATTTTAAATCACAGAGCACAATCCTGGCTTTTTATTCCACACTGCCCTTCTCTAAATTAGGCCCCGGGTTGTTTCAAGAGGACCAGACAGAGTTTATCAAGTGCTGTTAGTAGGTCATGTGGTATCTTAGTTTCAGTCCCTTTACTTACCTGGAGGCCTCCTTGAGGGCCCATAATCACTACCCTCTACCCTTAGTGAGTTGAATGTTCAAAGGGAGAGCTGTAGTTATTCCACTGAAATGTAAATAATATTGGGACACCAATGCTAAGCAACCGTGTCCACCACATGTTCTGCGCGAAACGCATCTGCTGCATCACAACCCAGAGGAGAGACCTCGTAATCTCTGTATGTTATTCCCTTTTTTTGGAAACACTGGAAGTGCCTAGAAAAAGGCTCAACTAAGTTAGTGAGAAAAACACCTTGAAGACTCCCGCAAAAAGGCTTTCAATTTACCAGAGGCCTTAGCAGTGGAACGATCTCCACCCCCAGTTGTGTTGTAGTAAGGTAACTGGACACAGTGGAATC
This sequence comes from Triturus cristatus, assembly GCF_964204655.1. NCBI lineage: Eukaryota > Metazoa > Chordata > Amphibia > Caudata > Salamandridae > Triturus > Triturus cristatus. Next base: position 236,700,210 of record NC_140581.1, read on the forward strand.
AAATAACACGGGCTTTAATCCCGGATTCCCCAAATAATGTAAGCGTGTGTTCCTAGAATCATGGTATCAAAGTTATATGGCTAAATGGGGGAGAGTTGTCATGTAACGACCACCACTGTCCCAGAATAATGAAACCCCATTACACATTAGTTAGCAGCTCCGTGTCTGAATCCGAGCAAGCCACACTTAGTCTTCCATCTTTCCAAGGTGAGTAACTAGATTGTCATAAACTGATTAATAGTAACATCCATTATTTACGAGGTTTAGAAACTGCATTATGTGTTCTACAAAAAATATTAATGTTAATATTTAGTCGAAAATGCAGTCTATGCTTCTGCTTTATGATCACTATGCAGCTAGGTGGATTAATCAAACTTTCAACCTTTGCTGCTTGGCGGAGACTGGATTATTGAAGTCACAAAGTTGAATTTTCATGTTTGCAGATAGTAAAACTGTTAACCTGCTGATTCAGGAGAATCACAACATCTTCACCGTTGAAGTTTGCATTCCTCATCAGTACTTCTAAAGTTAAGCATGTTCAAACTCTTGTTCACAGAGGTGCATCATGACAGGACCCCTTGGGGTTATACCGCCTGCCCATTTGACTATCAGCCACGGGAAAACCACAGTAGAGTACTACAATTCACCAGACGGTTGCATGGAAAGAGCTGGAGATTTGAAAGCAGTCTGAAGACCGTACAGCGAGGATTCCTAGTCTGGGCAAAATGAAGGATCTTACCTCAAGAGCTCCCTGACACGAACGCCTGAGGTCTTAGTGAAAGAAAAGAGCAGAAAACAGAATATCCAATTAGCAAAATGTGTGGATTCCCTCAGACTCTGTAAGCCCTGATGAGCCACCTCTTCTTAGATCACCAAACCAGACAAGCAGAGATATGACAAATTCTCCTTGAGGATTTTGCCTATTTAAATTCATAACCAGTGTCTTCTCAGGAAGGATGTGGAAAGACAAGGGGGTTCTGCTGACGGACAACCAGTCGGGGAACCCACATCCCTTGAATTTCCATCCTGCCAACAAACACCTACTCACAACACAAAGACTGGAGTATAGAACCCAAAAAGGAATCTCGTACTAAAGCAGTAATGAAATGTATAAACAAATGTATAGCTTAAAGATATGCTTGCAACACTCCTCTAGTACCATCTCTGAGTCTTCAAACCATCATTAAAAAGGTGTAGGACAACCCCAACTTTCAAGAAAGAGGTGGGGTGAGCGCTTGAGGTCAAAACCAAAGATTAACATCTAGAGATTTGGTTCCACTGTATTGGCAGATGGATATTTCACAATAATATTGGGCCTACAGCCTACCATGCATAATCACATATCTATGGAATGATGATTTGAAAATAGACTTTTTTAGCTATGAGCTGTAAACAACTGTGTTGCCACTTTAACCAATGGTAATGGTTCACTCCTGAAAAGTTGCATGCATTTACGCTGCTGCATCTAAATAAAAGCTGCGGGAGATAGAAACACTGGTGTGTGTGGGGAGCAGGAGGTCTGGGGGAAGATGATGATGTCACTATTAAGGAGATGGCCAGGGAACTACAGAATATTTTTTTTAATTGTAGATACAGGGCTGACTCCCCACCTGAACAGGAATGATACAGATAGACATACTGAGCAGTACGTATGCATACTCAGACAGGCTAGGGGTGTGAAATACAATATATGTTTACAGGGGTAAACTGAGACCCCACAAACAGGCTCGGAAAAGGGTTAATAGCGAAGACAGCAGGTACCCTCCTAAGAGACACTCAACCTTGGGTGGAACCCCTAGCTCGGGTTCAGGCAATGATCTCATGATAATGGCCAATAACCACGTCTCTCTAACGCTATCATAGAATACACTGTGTAAGGATAAATGCATCAACTGGTTACAAGTCTTACAATTCTCAACAGACAGATCTACAAGGATCCACAGAGACGAAAAGCACAATGAAAACAATGGATGAGAAAATACCTTGAATTTCCAAATCTTTTGACCAACAGATGTCAGATATTAAGCAGACAAATTCCGTTCCAACTTTTTTACCTGCAAGTCACGATCCCATCATTCCACACAGATCCCTTAAATCCATAAAAAATGTAACAGAAGCTTCGAGAAGAAAGACGTGTCTTATTTATTTTCCACATCCTTTGCAGGGCTACAGAACTGGGAATTACTATTCTCTGGCAATAAGCCATATTAAGAATTAAACCATATGTTTTCTTGACTGAAAATAAACTATGGTTCCCCTGTTAAAGCCAAAATGTCTTTATTCTTCGCTTGAAATGCACACAATGTTGTCATTAATATCAATTGTAGTTCATTGCTAACAAGCAATGTAAACAAGCAAAGACCAGACTTCAAAGCTAGGAGCATGAGAAACAAAGAAACAGGCCTCCCAGAATTTGAGAACGAGCAACAAAACCAAATCTTGCGTTGCAAAACACTCAATTAGAATTGTAACGAGGGCTTAAGAATGTGCCCAGCCACCAACAACAGCAAATGGCCAAAGATGTAGCCAGCTATGATGACATGCAACAGCACCGCCTCCACCAGTTACCCAACAGCAATGTACATCTATCCGCAATGGGCATGCGTACTGCACAAGAAGATACGCAAACTTGCTTTTTGTAGCCTTCCTGCCTCACCGAGGAGGCCCACAACCCATTAAGTTTGATACAAGCCACAATGCTCTACTAATGGACTAATCCACTTCCCTCAGCCCCAAACACCTCAAGAGCTTTACTAGAGAAGCTCGAGAATCTAAAGAAAAAACTGATTCGCACCGACTTGCATATATCTCAAATCAGACACCATTCCAGTAGGACTACAAATACGTAACGTTCCAGCCATTTTTACACAGGACCCAAAATTTCGTAACGGCTTCAGTCATCTAGCCACTACTTGCTCTAGGCACTGGATGGTCCTCGGCATAGACACAGCAATAGAGCATAGTAGGAAAGAACTTGATGAAATAACAGAGCTTGAAAAACGCATTCTAGCTGACACAACCATCACTGATGCTAAAGGACTCCTTCATAAGGTCAACACCACTATTGCTACCTTTAACAATTTTGAGCAAAACAAGAAAATGAATAAAATACAGAAGGATATAAAAAATTACAAAAAGGATCAGACATACCCCTATTTACTAGACACATTTTACAACACTCCCTACCAGCCACCGAGAAGTAGACACTGGGGTAGATACAGAAACAATCAGATCATCACTTTCTCAGACTCATCCAATACATCCATTGAAGACTCAGACCCAGGTGAGGGCTCCAGTACTGAACGCCAACAGAATAGAGGTCATCCACCACCACACATACCTACTGGTTTTTTAGGAGTGACCCGCGGACGCCAAGACAGAACTATCAATATCAGTACGCGGGCGAACGACAAACTCGCCGCAAACTTTACCAATGGGGTCCCCAGCAATGATAACTGAATCACCATCTACTTATTCCCCACAAACCTCATTGATGAATGCCCTGACTACTCCTACCACACTCTCCAGAGAGAGAACAATAGTGACATGTCAGATACTCACCTGAACCTTTCTAGTGACGACCCCTCCCTAGCACAGAGGTCATTCATGGAACCCAGTAGTGTTAGTGTTGTCCATCACATGCCACTAGGTACCAACACCATAGGGAACAATGATGACACCTCCAACACTTACCAGAATTTATCCACTGACCATTCTGACACTGATGTTGCCCATGGAACTTAATACAGGGTCCTCTCGACTGACCACAAGCGATGCGACCATTGAGGCCTCATCATGCCGCAATACCACTATCCCCATTTTCAACTTATCCAAACACTTGTTATCCACTGATGAAATCTCCCTCCTCTCTAAAGGTCTTTTCTTTCTCCCTGCAGACCGCAGTAATTTTTTTAAACTTCAGGAAGATTTACTCTTGTTCTTCAGATGCATCCGTCTGAAGCAATTCTTTATGAACAAACCAACACTGATAAGCCCTATGAGAAACAATTTCACCTTCCCTCCAACCTTCTGCCTCCCACCTCTAGGATGCTACCTGAAATCTTGAGCTTTGAAAGACTTGTGATGCATGAGGACAAACCTGAGTTTGTCCCTTACAAACTGCGACTCTCAGAAAAACATGCCATAAACAGCTTGAGTGAGAATAAAAACATAATGATTAAACCCGCGGACAAAGGCGGTGGCATAGTTGTCATGGACCTAGATAAATATGATGGCGAAATCTTTCGGCAACTCAATAACCACGCACATTACCAGGCTCTGACCTTAGACCCTCTCACTAACATCTGTGACAAAATACTCACTGTTACTAATCAGGCCCTCCACTTATCCATCATTTCTAAAAAAAAGAGCACGCTTTTCTCAATAACCCCCACCCCAGAACGCCGGTAATCTATGTACTGCCTAAGGTCCACAAAAATCCATCTGCGTCCCCTGACCGCCCGATAGTATCTGGGTGCGGCTCGATTTTAGAACCTCTCGGCAAGTACATTGACTCCATTTGAAAGAGCTTGTCCCCCTTACTGACACCTTTGTCCGCGACAGCACCCATTTGATTAACATAATTGAGGACTTTCCATTCGATGTCGAGACAGACCTAATGGCTGGTCTCGACATCGAATCACTGTACACCAACATTCCCCATATTGTGGGCGTCACTGTCATTAAACATTTGTTGGACACCCGACCCAGACCTACTCGCATCCCCACTGACTTTATCATTGACTTCCTTCACATTGCTCTTACCAACAACTATTTTCTTTACAAAGACACCTTTTATCTCCAGGTGAAAGGAGTTTCGATGGGCGCATATTTTGCCCCAAAGTTCGCTGTTCTATATGTCCACCACTTAGAGACCACACACATTTTATCCATTCAAAACCCTTTTTTGAGTAATATCACATTATGGAGTTGTTATAGTGACGATATCCTTCTCCTCTGGCATGGCCAACAAGATGAGTTAACCTCGTTCATCACCTGGCTCAATGACTGTCAATCCCACCTTACTTTTACCTCTGACATAAGGAAAAATTATCTACCCTTCCTAGACCTCACACTCCATGCAGAGGATGGCACCATCGGCACCACACTCTACCGCAAACCCACGGAGCGCAATACGCTGTTACTGTACTCTAGTTACCATCCCCGTGGATTGCGTGATGGCTTACCCTATGGACAGTTCCCCCGAATTAGGAGGAACTGTAAATGGCGTAAATAGTACTTCCGTGAGGCAGCCATCCTATCAGAGAAATTGATCAATAGTGGTTACCCTAAACACCTAGTCAGAAGGGCTTCGAAAAGAGCATGGTACAGCCACAGAGAAATACTTTTGACACCATCTACCAAACGTACGAATCTACGCATTCCTTTTGTATCCACCTACAGCCCCTGTAGCAATAGGGTAAACAAGATAATCAAAAAGAACTGGAGTTTACTACGCACCATCGGACCTTTCAAAGAACCTCCTTTGTTCTCCTATAAAAGAGGCAACAACCTCTCAGACAAACTGGTCCACGCCATTACATGGCCCCAAAAAGAAAGGGGCAATCAGTCTAAGACCTCAATGTGGGGGCTGCACCCTGTCATTGGTCATTATAAATGCCAGACATGTAACGTTTGTGATCTGACCAGTAACACTAAAGTGTTTGTCACCTCAGACCATTCTTACCAACTTAAACAGTTTTCTAATTGTCGTACTACTAACGTCATCTACACGATACGCTGCCCCTGCGATCTGCTGTACATTGGCCAGACCACCCAAATGGTTAAACAGCGGATTGCCCAGCACAAAAGCCGCATTAGATGTAACATTGAAACAGCACCACTAGTGGCACGCTTCAAAGAATATGACCACTCTAAAACTGACATGACATGGCAGGTCATTGATCGCCCCAAATTACCTATTCGTGGCGGTAATCTGCAACTTCTGCTGAAAAAATGCGAATGTAGGTGGATCGCACGCTGTAATTCAATGACCCATGGACTCAATTCCCTTGATGAATGGAATACACTGATCGGAACTTCTTAGATCCCTTGACCCTCCGCATCCACCTTTGATTCTCTTTATATGTACTGAATCGGACTCTCTATATTTACTGTCACATGCTCTGAATCTCTGTCTGTACTATTACTATAAAAGTAGTGATTATAACATGCGTATTTGTCACCACTGTTGCTTAACCATTTTTAACCCAATTGCTTAATCTGTCTTGTTGTTCTCCTTTTAATACCGATTGCGTCTTTCCTTTACATGCCATTTCACGATTTTGTTTGCGCCATGGTCACTTGCATTCTTAACAACAGATGTTAAATCTTCATCTTATAAATCAGATAATATATCCTGACTACAAGTGACTGCATGCTGTTTAGACAAATACTAACCATGTTGACTACAAATGCAAAATTGCTTCCTTGCTCAAGCTATTTTGACCAGATACGTTTGTCTCCATCTTTTATAATTTTATCATGTACAGTATTCTTTATGCCTGTACTTGTTATATTGCCTGTCACAGCTCATTGGGTGCCTTTACTTGCCTCTGGCGCTTCTACTCAACTTGTCCCCCGGGGGGACCTGTCCTTGACGCTATACTCTCTCTAGCGTTCACAACTCCCCACGTGACCCGGAAGTACTGTACTCCGACATTTATACCCGACGCTCCATTCAGCTCACGTGAAGTTTTGCTAGTCTCCCTGGATTTATTCCTATATGCATTCTGATTAGTGCTTTCGATTTGCACACCATCGCCCTGAACTTTTTCACTGAGTGCGATTTGCAGTCTCCAGTTCCTGGCGGCTATTAACTAACGGCCAGGTAAGGGTTCGTTCTTTGCGTCCTTACCGGACCTTGTCCATGGCCTCTTCCCTCCCGTAAATATAATTTGCCCTTTGCATATCCCTTTATGTATCCCATAGGTCTCGACCCCCCTTCTAATCAAATTAGATCCGGCTAGTTAGTCCCACTACGCTTTACAGGTACCTTTATATTGCCCCTTTTAATTGTTTTTGTCCCACATTTCAGCCACTACAATTCATCCTTGACCCGTTATCTTCTTCTTTGACCCCTAACAATTGTCTGTTTTTCACTGTTCCTCGCCGTTCCACGCTATATATATCACTTGTGTCACTGCGTCATTCACTTTCACAAGCACGTTCAGTGCACATTTGGTTGTTATGGTTATTTCAATCCAATTGTAATGTAGTGCTGTATAACTACCTGCAAATAACAACCCGCATTTTCTAGTTCTTTGGTCTTCATCCTTCCTTCCCCCCCCCCTTAAGTGACTTATGCACTTTGTTAACGGTCTTTGTCAATGATTACTGGTTGAGACATTGTTGTTTTGCTATACTACTAATGGACGAAAGCGTGCTATGTAAATGCCAGATAACAATCTCAACACGAAACTGCCCCCATCTTCTTAGCAGGGTGTTTAAACAAAATGTGTTTTATATTGGAGTGTTTGGTAACACGTAGGATGGTGCATATAACAAAGGAAGCACAATGGATGAGGCGTACCTTTGGAGAAGTCAATGTCCCAAGCTGGATACAGGATCAATACATGATCAATACTCTGGGAGAAGTAGCTTTTTCCGTAAAACGTGAAGCACCAGAACAAGTAACATACAACCAAAATGTATGTGCAGTGCGTGTAATGGTATAATGTAAATCCCATTGCTCTGATGCACATCAGACCAGGGTGGCAATTACATTAGCTGGACCCTTGTTGACTGAATGCAAATTCTTCATCTGTGCATACTACACGTAATGGCGCAGAGGTCCCAACAGCTACTCACAGCAAGTGCCGGGGGTTCATCCCACCTTGTAGAGTGCCCAGAGGGCCCCTTTGTTGGAAGGTGTAATCCTTGACTGCAGTGACCAACATGGGGTCCCATAGCCTCCCTTATGAATGGGTGATTGCAGAGTTCTATTGATGCACGACCGGATGACTGCGATGTAGAGGTATGAGCTAAGGAACCACAAACCCGAATATTGAATAGGGATAGGATACACCTTCGAGGCGTGAACGGTGCAGGCCATGACATCAGCCCCAATAAGGGCATGAACATGCAGTGCTGTAAGGTGATTAATGAGTTGTATGGGGATATGGTGAACACCCTGTGTCAGGGCCGTTTCTAGGTGTTTTGCCGCCCTAGGTGAGAATTGAAAAATGCCGCCCCCTCCCCTTTAAGTACCATCACTCTCTCCCCCTGTCATCCAGGTGTTGAGGAATAGAGACCTGCTTTGGTGCCTCTCTATCTAGTCTGGACTGTCAAATCCGTATTAAAGATTTCATCCCACATACTACACCTTTCACTCATTCTCCCACCTCTCCAGGTTCACTTTGTGCCGCATTCAAACACGGTCCAGCGCTCAGCTTGTCATACTTCTTCCTTCTTAGATGATCTAAGTCCATGCTCTGCATACCACCACCCTTACAAAACTTCCCTCGCTTTACAAAGATAGTTTTCTATACCGCATTCTTAAACACTCCCAAATTAGTCTTGTGAGATCAATATATGAAACACCTTCCCAGGGAAATATGTTCCTCTATCTAACGTAGCTGTGTCCGTACCAGTTGTCCCGGGGTTATCTTTGGCAGAATTGAAAACAATATGAAGTTCTGTGACGTCGTCAGACCCCTGCTACCTGTCCTGAATGCCTGGCTGATGATCTGTGACTGACAAACAATGTTGTACCGCAAAGGGGAGAGAGTGAATTGACAACAGCAGAGGAGTCGAGCCTTCGCAGCAGGGTACCGCGGTCACATTGTTATTTTGATGCACACTGGACCATCCCATCCATTGATACATACATTGCATTTTGCTTGTTGACAAACACCAGTTAGCCCACGGCCCTCTCCCGTCTCCAGCCCACAGCACTGTTAGGACAGACATCTCTGCATCCCTGATGGAGCTGCCACCCTCTCACCTTCATGTGATGTGCGCAGTCATGGGAGGAGATGTCTCCTAACGGCCAGAGCTCTCCACTACCTTTGAAAAATGTATCCGACCTTGTGTAATGTAATCTGGTGCTCGTGTAAAGCGCTGTAATGCCCTTAACCCAAGTTCGCGCTCTATAAAACTGCAACAGCAAAAGAGACTTTGATATATATTTACTGGGGCTCTGGTGGTCTTCTTTCTCACTGCTCAGAGTTTTCTTCAGTTATAAATTGTTTGAGTTTAACGGACTCGCAGGAACTTTGCACAAGTGGGAATACAAAATACGTGATTTGGACACCTGGTGAAATTGTTCAATGGCATGGGTGTCAGAGTCTAGTCCAAAAACATGCGCTAGGTACCCGTGCGTCATGCGCTACCTGCCGCTGAAGAGAGCCCTGATATTTGCTTTGCTTACAGGCCGTAAAAACTTGTGAACGTTTGTGAGCTGCGGTGACTTGTACCTCCTAATTCCATCTGCTTGCCTCTCGTTTTTTTCTCAATTTACTTACGAATTGTCTATCGACTGGTCCAACGCGTGATACACATTTCCAATAGCAGACTACAACTTAAATGCAACGGTTGGTAAAGTGTCCCCTCCCACGCATATGATGTTTTTTGCCGCCCACCTCCTTTTGCCGCCCGAGGCAGCCGCCTAGTCTTGCCTAATGGTACAAACGGCCTTGCCCTGTGGAAATGAGGAATGGCCATTCACCAGAGACTTTGACTCAAAGAAACCTTGTAGTCTGGTGTGGCATATCTGCTTCCTGTTCTTTATTGCAAGGACTCCTTATTTCAGGGCTCATTCCCTTCTACCCTATTCTCTATACAACAGCGAAGGGACAGAAGCATTTGGACGGGTACGCTCCTCCAGCACCTTTCTTACAGCATTTCAGCGATCACAATACCATTGACCTTCAGCAAACATTGCAGGCATGCTCTTTGAACCAATGGAACTTTCTCTGGTTAGGCCATGATTATCTGAAACAACATCCAAGTCGAGGTTTGACAGCCAGGACACCCGCTTCAGCTTCTACAAGCACACAAGGAAAATTCTCTCCGCACAGCATAACGCTGCCTGCTAATATGCTCCCATTGATCACCTATCTACACTACCAAAGCCTCCAGAATTCCTTTCAGTATCCACCCACTATTGTTACAATCTCCAATCTTGTAACCCTCACTTGTTCGGTATAGCTGCAGACACCGTTAGCTGTCTGTTGTCAAAACACCTTCAGTGATGGAGGGCTTTGGGTCAGCCCATTGACTATTATTGGTTGGCTTTCTTGCCAGTCTCATTTGCTTGATTCTTATTCAACAGCTTTCCTTTTTCTTCTTCTATTTGACCCTTCCCTGTATCAGAGCTTCTTCACCATACTTTTGAATGGATTACTTGTATCAGTCCACCGCTAACATGCAGTGAACTATTTGTGTAGGCCTAGTTTGACACTGCAGCCGCCTGCAAGGCCTATTGTTACCAGTACTTTAGAATATACATTGAGTTGACTTTAGCTCTACACAGAGGTGTATTTCTCTCTCACTGCGTACAACTGGCTGTTTGATGTATCATGCCACCTCCTATGGAGTGTTTGTATTAGAATGTATAAGGGGCTATTTAATATCTTGAAATAACACTGAATCAACACATTCGATTATTTTTTTCAAAGGAGCATTGTACGTAAAAATATTTTTTTCACTGCAGCAGGCTTTTTGAAATGTTTTAGACAGATTCTCACCCCTCAAAACTCTCCATCTTTCTGTCCACTGTAACACCTGTGCCCCACAAAATGGCCAATGCATCATGACGTATGTGTGCGCATGCAGGAAGATGCATGCGCAGACATAAGTGACCACACTGGGGGCAAATATTAAAATGACCAACACATCCTGACATATTCAGGCGCATAAGTGGTGATGTATGCCCATGTATCATCATGCTAGCGACGACTTTTGACTTTTTTTGTCTTGTAAATGCTATTCATAATTGGCAACAAGCGTTTCTTTTTCAAAATGCAGTTTTGCATCTGCAACAAGCATTTTGTAAAGCCAAAAGTTCAGAGAACGCCTTTCAAAGGCACGACCTATTGGCTTTGCCAATGTATGTTTTTATACCTCTTAGCTGATATGTGGTTATATGTTCACTTTCTATAAATCGCACACTAACGCATATAACGCCTATTATGCTATCAGAGTTACTGCAAATGGACTGTTCTACAACGCGATTACCTACCGTCCCCCAAACCACTTTTAACCAGTTCTCTAGGTAAACAAGCAAATGGGGTCATTCTACGCGTAGGAGTAAAATCTACCATATGTGATATTAATACCATTATTTTATATACTGTGAATCTTTCAAGGGACATTTCCGCTTGAGCCTCCACGTCTCCCTTCACTACTCAATATAAAGGCGTCGATATCATCCTATGCTTCATACACTAGGCTAAAATATTGTGCATGTTTCAATCCAGATTTGGTTCACCCATGGCACCCTCTTTTTTTAATCCATGCATTTTCTGAACAATAGAATGAGTTAATCACCATGTGTAATAACTGAGACCAAGCTCAGTGGCTCTACAGTAGTGGGCGTCCTTCAGCCTCTGCCAATATACCTCAGCAAAGAGAGAGTTTGGGGCACTTTAGTCCCTCATCTCTGAAGGCCTCTGTCACCATCCTGCACAGGAGGTTTAATAACATTAAAGCTAAAGCACTCTAAGGGCGGCATTAGGGGTCGTTTCCCCCCAGTTTTCTGATAACAGGGGCATCAGTATTTTCACCGGGCCTGAAGGGGTTAAATACTTCTGATTGCGGATTTAGGGAATGACACACAAGGGCTTGTAAGGAGGACCTAAAAATGCTGATTTCTTTAGCTGATGCTCAAGCATGTAGTATCTCTCCGTGCAGGTCTCCAGGCACCAAACCACAACTATACAATGAAATAAAACCACATTTTCGATCCTTACCTAACAGGGAAAAACAGACTAATCTGCACGCACAGCTGAGATTTTACCTGTGGCCTGAAGGTAGGCCCAGATTTACTTGTAAAACAAAAATGTTAATTAATGCAGGACTTGATAGACGTATTCAGGGCAGACAATATTTTATCGAGTTAAACTGAGTGATAACTTCACCACCACACACATAAAACTGACTGTACAAAGGATTGACATTGTGGACGTCACATGACAAGGGTGGTTGCGTGCTTGAGTTGAACCAGGTCTCCCAAGTGTTCAAGTAGCCTTTTCGCTCTACCCATGCTTGCTCGCACTCTTTCCAGTGACTGCCCAGCTCGCTAGACTTTGCTCCCGCTTCCTGATGGGGGGAGTTCCAACCTTCTGTGAGGTGCTACTTCAATGTGCGCGATTAGATTGTCAGATTATATTTCTGCTGTGTTCGATTTGCTAGCATTGGCCAGCTTCGGCCATTGCTCTTTGCGGCCTTCACCAGTTTTTGAGTCTCTGTATAGGAGCATCTTGAAACATTCTCAACCCTCTGGATGCCAATCCCCTCTTTGTGTTGTCTACTCACAGCTTGTCAATCATGGACAAGAGGGGATCAGGGGTCCAGCCGGGCAGGATGGGCAGAATCACAGAGTGATCTGCACCTGCCAGCTTTAGGGTATGTAGCTGGTTGCTTTTGTGGGTAAATGCACAGCCATGGGGCTTGGAAGAGCTTTGCTCCCTTATTTCACGGTGCCAACAACATTGCAAATACTGTTGTAAGTACACAACAATGTGAACTTGTTCCCCACTTTATAGATCTAGCATTCCCAGGGTTCCAGATGACATGGACTAGGTTGTTCCACGATGCACATTCCCTGGATGGGTTGGAATTAAGGAAATGGGCATTTTCTTCATGCAGGCGCTGAGCCATGTCTTTACCTGCAACCTTCCACTACAAACATCTAAACAGCAGCATCTCTTCATATAGCGCCCACTGATTTGCAGTTTTGCAGAGGTTTATTAAACTACGTAATGTGTTTCCGTTCAGAAGGATAAAAAGCTGAGTCTGCCAGGTTAGGATTCGAACCAGTGAACTTCAGGTGACACAGTGAACATTTGAGGAGCTCAGCTATCTCACTGCAGCCTTTCTCCTCCCATGCGTAATTGGTGAAAGCAGAAAAAGTTTACTTTCTATACTTCACACCCTCCTGCTCTTTATTTTTCGGTCTGGCTTCTTTCCTAACCTTTAGCTTAGCCATCGCATTGCCATCATTATTTTCTAAGGTCTTTTTAAAATACTGCCTTGCTACAGACTTTCCCAGCACAAATATATGGAATATTTCTCTGCCCGTTCATGTCCTTTCTCGCTCTTATCAGGTACATTTACAGTTGCGGTGCACGATAGATTGTTATTGAAGTATTTCGCAGACACTGAAGTATGTTTATCTCTTATAAATATCTTCAAAACTCCCCTGGAGCTTGTGCCAGCAATTCGTTTTCTACTGTGCTTCCTTTCTTCTGATCTTTCGATTGGCAGCTCCACAGAGCTAATTAGATTATGCTGTCTTTTGCAGCTTGTCACTTCTCTTCTCCATTCCATGAGAAATCAGCTAACTCTTAGCATGTGTCTGGCTGCTACCCTCTTTATGCTCAGCCTTTCCTACTGCTCTCTTGCTGAGGATGTTTGTGCATTTATGTTTTTGTACATAATTAACAACGCACAGAATGTGGGATTTCATTTGATTACACATGTACACACTGACATAGCACTGTTTTCTTTCAAACGTATTTCATATGATGTATAGAACTGTGCTTTCCCGACCCTTGTTAACCAGGCCTCAATTTGCTGAGAGCCTTCATGGCATTGACTCTGTACCGCATTTCTTGAACATCTCCGGCTCGTTGAGTCGTGGGGGTTCTGTTAAGGTCTGTAATTTATAGCATACTAGCCCACTGCTGAGGGCTAGACCAGTTAAAGGTCCTGGACCAGACTTGTAGGATCACACTGAGGGCAAGGGTCTATACTGAGGGAGAGGGCCCTTAGCAATAGGAGTAGCAAAAGGTAGAAGGGCCATCATACAATTAGAACATTCCAACCATTGAGGGTAGAATGTTACAAATTAACAGGAAGAAAGATAAAGACAAACAATGGAATGTTGAGTAGAAGGCCTACACTAGCCATTATCAGTGCAGAGATACTCTATTCTCTTCAGTGGAGGTCTCAACATTCACATGTTGTATAAATATTAAACACCCAGAGCTCTCACCATAAAAAGAGAGACCAATGATGGCTGTAGTCTTCTGGTCTGAGAATGTAACAAAGTTGTAGTCGATTACAGGGGAACTACCTTGAACCCTAAATAGTGCCTGTGGCAATCATTTGGACAAAAATAAAAATTAAGCCAAAATGTGTGGACTACAGGGGCAATACTGGCATGAGACACCTTTTGGCATCACTACTAGTTAGGGTGGGCGAAAGCATAAGAAACTCTTACAAAACGTATTAAATGAATGAGAGCTTAGCACAGCAAAAGGCTGTTATGCATCTGGCAATTAACCGACCATCCCAAGCATAGGACCATCTTGAACATAAACAAGTTATATGGAGAGGAGAATTGAAACATCATGTAGTTGTTCTGACTGCAATAAAATGCAGCAATGATTTTTGGACTGACTCTGGAGAAACGCAGACTATAACTCTGGTGATGTTGATAATATGTTCAAACTTAATGTTGAATCACTTAATGTTGACATGTGACCGTGTTACTATGCCTGTACAATATGCCCTGAGATATCGTAAACTTAAAAGAAAAATAAGTGTAACAGATATGTTTTGAATGTTCCTATGGCAGATGCATAGTTTTTATTATACTCTGAAAGGTATATGTTCACACATGCCTAATACTTACTGATAAACAAACATATATTACAAAATTAATTTAAAAAAAAGTGCTGGTATGTAGCATTTCCAAGTTCACTGTGAAGATGCAGTTTTATTTTACATTATAGGTGCCAAGTGGTTTCACAGAGTATTTCTATATAATCAAGCAATTTCCTCTTCTTATTTTTTACTGAACATATTCTATCCAATGCCTACAATCTCATACACTTTAACTGGATCTGGGAAACCAACTGTAATTGCACTAGATGCATTTACACCATTACACTATATTATATTTTGAATCTACCACCCTTGATGTGAAATTGTGTTTTCTTGAGTTTATGTAATCTTTGTTTCCAACACTGTATGTACACCAAGGAACAGAGGTCTATAGATCATTCAGTGAAAGTTAATTCTTTAGGTTTAGTTTTCATTGATACTTCATGGATAACAATCTTGCTGAAATCAACTAAAAGAACATCTGCTTTACAGGTTGTGTAACACAGAAGCCATCAAAGCAGTGACTTTAGAGACTTACTTTAACAATGCCTTCCACTAGCTAACCATGTATCAGGATTTTTTTCAATAGGTCTCAACATCTAGTAGTAAGTGAAGGGAAAATGGGTTATCAGACTCCTCCTCAACAAAAGGAACAAAATGGACTTCAATGCAATTAACAAATGCTATTGAGGCAAGTATAAAAGTGTATTTTCTCTGAAAAGAATTTTTTTCTCCACCTGTCTAGCAGGCACTGTTAGCTTGAACTGGCATCAATCGCCCACTCTCCATATCTAACAGATAGAGAGGCACATGTATTTTATTAGATATTCAGACATTCATACAAGCAACAAAATGCAGTCTTGTTACTAGAGAATAACACAGTTACATTCCTTCTTAGAACTAGATCACTAATGTTCTTCCCATTAGATCCATCTAGGCATGAATACCTCTGCACTGTTAGTAGCTAAACATTAATGAAGTATAGGATAGATGTGAAGCTCAGGTAGGTAACTCAATGGGTAATGAAATCAATAACCATTGGCTAGGACTTAGAAAGAAAATGTGCTATAAAGTGACAGCCACTAGATGAATAAAATATTGGTGGGATTACATCTAATAATATTCCCACCACAAGGCGCGATGCAGAAGATAACCAAATGATGAATCTAACCATGGACAAGGAGCAGGGATTGTAAATGAATGAACTATTCAATTGTTTGCATCATTGTTATTACAAACAGGAATGGAACCATAATAAAAACATTTGACAACAAAACTAAGCTATATACATTGAAACACATAGACAAGGGACTGTGCTTCCAGTCCTGATCTTTTCTGTAACAAATCCTTGTTATCAAGTGCAATAGTCCAATGTGTTCAATGAAAACCAACATGAGGCCCCAACTCTGAGAATTCATCTGGTTGCTATACGAGAGCCCAGGTCTGCAAAGATGGTGTCCTGCTAATGTGAAGTAAGAGAGCAACTCAAAGCCACAGCTCCTTAACCCCTTCAGTGCCCGCCCCTTTCCCCGCCCTGTGCCGGCCGTTGTATTAGCGGGCGGGGTTTATGACGAGCTGGTCTCGTCATGGGCACAGCGCAACCGCGGCCCATGACGAGACCAGCTCGTCATGGGCATTGAAGAGGTTAATACTACCGCGAATGGACAAAAAAACAACATCAGTGATGCAGAGATATTGAAAGCATATGGGAAAGAGAAACAGCTGGGAGACATATCACAATGCTGGCAAACCTACAGCATTTTAAGCATGAAGATAATTAACGTCTAGCAGAGTTACCATGTGAAAGAAACACAAAAGGGTTTCAAATTCCTTGGTGTCAAGAAATGATTTAAATGGAATTAAAATAAACTCTTTTCTCCCTAAGCAATAAATACCAGTGACATCATTATTACATACACAATATAGAAAGTAGATACATGAAAGGGCAGAAGCCGACCATTCAACAGCATAAGTTGCTAAGTGTTGATCCATCTCAATGAAGTTAAAAGAATAGGTAATCAGTGATGTAGCTCAGAATGCAATACTATAAAATGACTTAAAAAGGAATAAACACATCACAGTAAGATTTGAAGATGTATTGGCTGCGGGTTAAAATCTGGGAAAGTACTCAATGACAGATCCCTAGAACCGACACAGGAGACAGGTCTCCATTTTCAAGCAACTGAGGCAACATTACCTGATATCATGAAACGGGTGTAAAGTCTAACATGATTTGGAGATTAAAATATCTCTTCTACAATACATTATCAATAAATGGAGGTTATAGTTTTCATTACCAACGGCATTACTAATCCAGTCCTCCATGTTTGATAGCAAAAAGACTGGCAGTTTCTGTCTGGCTGCCCAGACAAAATGTATAGAAACATGCTCTGAATAAATAGTTAAGAATGTAGTTTTACCTTTGTGGGTTCCAAAGCCACGAAAAACATAGAACACACATCCAAATGTGAAATATGAAACCAAAATGGATCTAAAATATGCATGATCTAATAGCAGCATGATGGTTTGTTGATGTTTTTGAAGTTTTTCTTAATTTTGCTTACAATTACAAACCCAAACAGTTGAATTAATCAAATCTAAAACACAGTGCTTAACATTGTATTCTCAGCTAAATTAGATATTAATTCTTTCTACTAAAAGCATCTAACAATGTGACTCTGCAGTCGTTTCCACCAGATGCTGATGGAAAGGCTGAGTAAAAGAAAATATTTCCACTAGATTAAAACTCTCACTGTCTTCAACCAAAGAGGATTTGGAAAAAATGTTAAACTTCAGGGCTCGACAAATCCACTCCACCGTTCGCATTTGCGAGTTAAATTTAATGAGGTGGAACTATTTTTAGTTCCTACTCGCCTTTTCTGGCGAGTAGGAAAACATACTAACTTTTGTCCTCTGTCTTTGAAAACGGAGAAAATGTGACAAGATAACAAGATTTAAAGGCCTTTTTATTGCTCACAAAGCAAATGAGCAATAAAGAGGCCTTTAAATCTTGTTATCTTGTCACATTTGCTCCGCTTTCAGAGACAGAGGTCAAGTAGGTTACTGTTAGGTCAGGAGATTTTTCAAGGTACTAGACCTGCAGGACTAGTACCATTTTCAGATTTTTCGAGCCCTTTGTAGGATTATCTTGCTCGTTCTCAGATCTCAATAAATCTCCCCTTTTACTTGCAAAAGAATTAAGACTTGCGTTACTGGAAGAAACCTTCCAATGGTGGATCACAAAGTAAAGTTCCCAGTGAGTCCTATATTTGCAGGTGAAGAAATGGGCTAAGATTTATTTCCTAGGATTGGATACGTACTGTGGAATATTCCACCGCCTTTTGTAAGAGCCCCTTTCACAATACTGCTTAAATCATGGCCAGTCAAGAACATCCTGTCATAGTAGTCCACATTGCTATATGTGACTTTAATTTTCAAAGGAATGTTCTGCAATACTACAAGAGCAAAATAAAACAATTACAAATACATTCCATACAAATATGGCATTAAATATATTGGAAACAAGACTTAAAGTTTGAATCTACTGTGATCATCTGTTGAAGCTCCCATACTCTGGGTAAAAATTACAACTGGTTATGAAAACACAGCACAGGATGCCAGCAAAAAGCAATTGATCTGCAGCGCTCTCTACAGTACGGTGCTGAATGTTTTAATTGGGAACAGAGAATACATGACAATCAATAACTGGCTACAGGAATCTGACTCCATAAATGGTACCACAACTGTAGGCATGTGTTATCCTTCATATTGTTTCTTATCTGAGAGCACAAATTCTTTTAAATTTACCATGACAGTAGTGCTGTCACGGAGAATGACATATTAGAACCACCTAAAGCTTGCACATCGTAAGGAAATTTCACGGTAAATAGAGCGTGCTATGGTACAACTCTCCAGCGTGAAAATTACACATGGATCCAAATCCATGAAATACTAAACACATGCTGCGTTGTTTTTCCCAGTACCTACTATCTCGGACTCCACTCAGCAATGTGTGTGACTAGACGGCTAGGGGAAACATCCTTTACCACGATGGCGTTACAACGAGGAACATTTACTACGCAACACTTACCTCGTAGACATCTTCACCACGCGTTCTTCTTCCACGCACGTCTTTACCATGGAAGTCTTCTTCCATCTTCATCGTCTTCTACGTTGCTACGTCCTGCGTTAATGTCATTAGTGTATTCCTTTTTTACTGTCTAAGGTGTGTTTTCAGCTTGTTGAAGACGTGAGTTAAAGGCAAAAAAAAAGAAAAAAAAAGGGGGCTTGGGGGGTCTCCCCCCCCCCCCCAAAAAAAGAGAAAAGAAAGGGGGGTGGGAGGAGAGGGGGGGCCCCCCAATTTTTTGGGGGTAAAACATGGGGAAGTAGAGGAAATCGACGTCGTTTTATGTGAAAGGAAATGACGCTTCAAATTTAAGACGTATAACGTCAGTCTCGAAGGAAGAACAAAGAGACGACGTGAAGAGGTAAGGGAAATACAAATTTAAAATATATGTATATAAATTGAGGGTAACGGGCAGGGGTAATGATAAAAAGTATTGGGGGAAGGGGGATCACGTAAGAGTACAGGGGAGGGGTATAACCTTTACCAAGAGTATTCCATTACCATGCAAGTATGCGTGGTAAAGGAATATTAGTGGTAAAGATTATGCGAGGAAAAATCATTCCGTTGTAACGCATGTGTGGTAAAGGCATGCGTTGCAACGGAATTCGTTGCAACGGAATTCGTTGTAACGACATACATTCACGGCTAGGAGTGAACGCAATATGATAAATTCAACATAGCAACATTAACCATCTCTACTGACAGTCTTACTTAGGTACTTGATCTACAGTGCGTAATAAAGATCAACAGTTTTGAAGGTATAAGCACCAACTCATCATTAATAAAATTAAAATTGATTGGAACAAATTCCCCCAAAACCCTTCAGAGATCCAAGGATAACTGAAGTCAAACATGAATAGATCTATCACAAGTAGCAGTCAGCTGCATTAAGCCAGTTTTGCTGATAGGCATCATCTTGAACCAAATGCACAAACTAGTATCGACAGACAAGGCATAGCTGCAGAACCAGAGTGCAGTAAATGGCAGGCTTTGGATGCTGTACCATACCCAATCGCAATGAACTGTTTTGTGCGCAGTATCCCGTTTGCTGAGCTCATACCATGTTTTAGAAGCACTGTTGCTTATTCACAATGATATACAAGTAGTGCAACCAGTTACTAGACAGGTTGCAGAGGACATGTGTGAGCACCCTCAAGAGGCCAACCTACGATAATAAAACAGACATTATTGAGGATTTTCATTATGGTGTCATTAATTACTGGGTGAACAATATTGTCCTGTAAAATTGTGAGCCTCATCTCTACAAATAAGCTCGAATGCTGAGCAGTTATGTGTCAAAAGTTTGGCTCAAGTACTATTTGTTTTGAAGATAAATTTCACGAAGGCACTAATGACTCTAAATGCACTGTCTACATTTTCGTAAAATAAATTATGATTAATGCAGCAACTGGTTTGATATAGAGTTCACAAATTAACTTCATCTTCAGGAGGTTTTCCCTGGTGAGTTGCATTTAGTAGCCAACTGACACATATTACCCTTAGGTCCAGTGGCGTAACGAAAGTGGAGGGGGCCCCCCTGCAAAGCATATTGAGGGGGCCCCCTCTGGACCCACTCAGGAGCGGACAGGCCAGGGGTCTGTGCTGAGAGGGCCCCCTGGAGTTCAGGGGCCTCCACGCACTGCGGGCCTGTGGAGGCCTTTGTTACGCCAGTGCTACATGCAGAGAATCAAAGCACCCAATCTTTTAGGACAGATACAAAGAGTCCAAAGACAGATGCCAGACAAGTCTAGCACAACCATTCGTTGCATCAAAAAGTTTCAGGCTTTGTTGTGACGTGGTAAATTAGGACACACATTCAACATAATTAAAACACAATGAGTTTTTGAAAAGGAGGTGGATTACTGTATCTTGCAAGTAAAGTGCCAGTACACTTGAGATATAGGCTCCCTATGTTTAGATTTTACCAGTATGGACTACATGAGCAAATGGTGTAGCCAATCGCTCTAAGCAGACTACTTAAGTGCCAGGGTTTATTTTGTATCCCAGGTACCGGTATCCCAATCATTTGGAAATACCTTTACACAGGCGGACAGCTCAGAACTGGACATTTGGGCTCAAGATTTCTGGAGCTGTGAGCCTTGTTCAGATTTATGGCCAACAAGCTAAATTTAAAGAGCTATATATCCAAGGTGTAAAATTTAGCTAGTGGTTCCCTACTCGGGACGAAAGAGGGATAGTTCCTAGGGAATAGTGTTCCAAGTGTAATACACAGGCTACTCTTCCTCGACGCTATTGAGGCATGAGAAGCACAGACCAGACATTTGCTATTCTGTGTAATCGGTATAATTTTGGATTTTTCTCACCCACCGGATCAGCTTCTCCATTGTGGATAGAATGGTCTTCCCTTACAAAGGCATCACAAGTCTCTTGGTCAGGACAATGGTCTGTGGGATGATGCCAAATTTCTCTAAGAGCTCAGGCAACTTGTGGTGCCATGACCAGCCTAACAGCAGGCACTGAAATCAGGTCGAAACCCAACTGTTGTATGTGGCGGGAAACGGACATCACGCCACTCTACATTCATGTGAAGTGAACTGCACTACGTAAGAGTGGACTAAAGGGATGAGATTTCATTTAAGTAGCTGCTCACAGGTCCAGCTACAATCAACAAAGACCTTCATTCACAATTAAAGCGGCAAGTCAACCAGCAAAGGGCTTTTTGCAAGAATTGAAGCATGCAAACAGGTGGACCTGATGTGAAAGGGAGTTCATATGATCCTCAAGTCAAACATCTATTAAAGAAAATCCAGTCATCAGCATCTGGCTCAAAAGATGCAGTTTACTGTGACAACAACTTCTTCTAGTAGGGGACAGAGACATACACTCTCAGCTTTATCCCTCAAACCTGGATAGTAAAGGGCGGCACTATAGTAGAACGTTAGTCATTCTTGTAGTCTTGTGTTTATTTCAGAAATAAAATCAATCCAACCAGTAAAATCCCATAAATAAGATTCACAACAGCGCTAATCTCTTAAAAAAAAAGTCTCTTGTTCAAAAACAACCACAAAGACACCCTTACAGGTATGTTCACACGTTATAACAGGTAAGTCAAGCAGCTGTAATTTCAGTTGCACACTGCCATCTGGACTGAAGAGCCCCTTAGGCACAGTTCCCTCTAAGATACAGGCATTTTAAAAAATCACTTGCAGGAAGTTAAAGTGTGAATGCTGTGGAGCACAGGATAAAGAGCCAAACTGTATACAGTATAATTATAAAAGTGCAGTTACATCCCTAAGCAGATAAACCTGCAAGAACCATCTCACAAGAGGGCAATATCACAGCCCACTCCAGCCAGAAGAGAAGGTATGCACAGGTTACTTGCTGCAAATTATGGTTCTAAGGTAATGAAATAACAACCTTCTATAACGCCAGATATTCTTTTCTGCTTAACCTTCAGATCTCCCGCAGATTTAAAATGCCAAATTGCATATTATCGTGATCTGTACAAAGCCACATACCATTTCTGTGATCTTATTCCATAATCCTTAAAAAAAAAAAAAAAGTCTCTACCAGCAAATCTCGTAAATTCTGAAAGCGTGTGGAGGATGAAGAGAAATACTTAACTCACTTTTATTTCCAACTGCTTATTTTTATCAGGTCGAATTCTACCATGAACTTTTGCAAAGGGAGAATACCAGGACCAAGAATAAGCTAGATGCTAATGCTCAGTGAGCCAATCCACACAGGGTTCCATTACCCTTGGCACTTCGTTCAAGTAAGCTGCTTCAAGAACTATTAATATTTTGGCTTGATTAACTGACTTTAACAAGTGGCCAAAACTCTTTTTATATTAGTGTTATTATAAGTATACTTTCAGGTTCTATTCAAATGGAGTTTAGAGTGATGCCCTAAAAAAATAAGCTGCAATATATTACAGACAGGAATGACATAGATCCTGCTTACAGTTCATATCAATAAGCTCTCCGAATATTCGATTCACCCACAGTTACAACCAGATGAGAACTGGCTGGAAAGCTGCTTTGTAGACCTGACTCCCCACTAGTTGCTCAGAGGTAGTAGAGGAATTTACTCAGCTAAACTACAGATACATTGCAAACATTAATTAGACTACTGGAAGACGTTTTACTTTAAATGTTCCATAATATAATGGCACGGATTTCTTTTTTGTTATGCTCGACAGGTGATCAGAGAGCATGACACCCAAACACCACCACGCAAATACATAGCAACAGTAGTGGTCAGCCGCGTTAACTATTACAACATTGGTGAAGGCTTTGAGTAACGCTCACGGGTAATTTAAGACAAGACACAAAGCAAATGTTGAACTCTGTCTCTCACTTTTAAAATAGGATTTATTTATCTTAACAGTCGGTGTAGCTAATAGACCCAACACGTAGTCACTACTAATAAAGCAATCGTCTGCTTGTCACAATCAGTAGGTTATTCAATGGAGAGGAAAAGAATGGACTATTCGGATGCTTTTCAGGATCACCGTCAAGAGCTCTGCCTAGCAGAACTCCATTATTTCACTACAGATAACCAGGAGATCTCTGGTGGTAAGGCGAACAAAATAACATGGAACGTTGGGGGGGGGGGGGCTTAGGGAGGTTGGAACAGAAACAAACATACTTGACTGTTGCTTTTACAATCAACCCAACAGAAGAACTGTAGAGAAAAAAAAATAAAGCAGACAATTCAACAAGGCCTAGATTTTTAATCCACTCTTCCTAAATCCCAGATCAAAATTTCTCTATGGGCAATTCTGGAAATCAATCTAAGTTGGCAGAAAGTAATCTGCTGCAAAGGTACTTGAACGCTCGGAGAAAAGGACCAAAAACCCAATACTGAGGGAAAAAACAAATATGAGGCCGCATGACAAGGGGAAAAACACAGCGAGATAAGAAACATTATTAAATCTCCCAGACCAAAGTGAATAGTGCAACACAAAGATAATGGAAGCACCTAGAACTCGGACGCACTCTGACTCACCTGAAGGGCTGAGGCCTGGCCTGTGACCTCAATGTCCTAAGACTCTCTCATAGAGCACAGTGGTGTTTGCCCTTTCACGTATACCAGTGCCACAGTAGGCAGAGTGGTGAAAGTTTGCAACACTCCTCTCGGAGACTTTCCCCCGTCACACCTGCTGGCAAAACTACGACAACCAACCACCTCTCCTCGATAGCCCTGAAGTGCAGGTGTGCATCAGAACTGAGGACTTGTCCCTTAGGAAGGGCCCAAATTAATGTTTACCCAGTTTGAGCCCTTCGCTGCCTGCAAAGAGCTTACTACAATGGAATGTTTCCCACAGACATTCCTAGTGGGTAAAAAGCCTTGGCTTAAACAATTCCATCCATCACTTTTTGTTGTGAAGATGTGACTTCAGTCATGTACTAGGAGGTAGCGAAGTTTACTGTGTGGAAATTACTTTAGTTTGTAAACAACATATAATACTGAAGAGTGGGGTGGGAGGGGCACAGTTTCTCTTTTATGGGGCCCCTTCACAGGTGCTGCCAATTGTTGGGGTTGTTGAATACTAAAGATGTCTGTTCTAGAATTGATTCCATTCCATTCCTCATATTCTTCGGGTACAAATGTCGAGCACCGACTCGTTTTTGCATCCGCGTCATATTTTTCATTCTTGGACATGGCGCCCAGCACTTCCGATCACCTGCACTAGACAGTACTGCGGTTCGAGCAGCGAGGTGGGAGAAGCTGCTCCGGCACAGCACTCACTGACTTCTTGATCCCTGAAGTGGTCAGTATTTTGCCCAGATGGCCCACCTCCACACTGCCGTACCGCACGCGTAGCGAATGTTTAGGTTTTTGGTTCACGTCAGTGCGCGCGTTTCGTTGTAAGAAGTGAAAGTCCCTTGCGGCCCCGCCCGGGCGTGCGCACCACCCAATTAGAGACCGCGGTACCAAAACTGCACCATTTAAATAATGAAGATGCCGCTGCCGCTGGCCTTGGCGTGCGCGGCGCGCACCATTTAATTTATGGGGAGGGCTGGAGGCCGCCGCCATGCGCACCATTTAATTCATGATTGAACTTCGATCGTGAATTAAATGGTGCGCGTGGGCGCACAGACTTGAGGCTTGAGTGAGGGGGCCCCTGGAGTGTGGGGGGCCCCCGCACTGCGGTGGCTGCGGGGGCCTGTGTTACGCCCCTGCTTAGGTCCCGATTGTTCCCCAAGAGAGTGTGCCTATTCTGTTATCTTTCGCTCCCACCATCTGCCAGGGGCTGCAGGGGACACATTGTATGTGTTTTTATAATATGGAACTAGGCACCTGCCTCTTGCTTTGTCCACACACAATGAGTGCGGAAGGCAGCAGCACAGATTGCAATCATCTGCCAATCCAAAGAGTCATGAATGAGAGGGTGATGGGCGACTAGATATCATGCTGCAGGCACTTAAAGTTACAATTCCAAATAGTGCCATCGGGGTCAGGAAAAGCTACACCTCAATTCGAGAGTGAAAGATACGTCGGCTCCTTTGCATCTTCAAAGTCTACCTGTTGGATTTCCTATGAGGAGTCCCATTCTTTCCAACATAATCCCATTCTCTGTCTCCGCTTCACTAAATCAACTAATCCTATAACGGTATATCCCATAGGTAAACTGCTCTGCAATAATAGAAACATTTTGCACTAAATATGCTCCTCAAATAGTTCCAAAGACAGCATGATCACGTGTCTCATCTGGAGTAACTCTAAATAAAATTTGTAAATATGTGTCCTTCTATCTCTTATGTATCCTATACCCCGCCCCCTACTATCCGTTGTTTTTTGTTGTTTTTTTTACTTGGTGATTCTATGCCTTTCTGTACAATGCTATGTTTCCTGTAAAGCGCTCTGATACCCTAACGGGTCAAGTTTGTGTTCTATGAAACACAGCAATAAATAAATAAATAAAATAAAATTATCAGATTAGCTCAAGCCCACTTACGGTTGCCTTTTCCTGTAACGGGGTGCCAGGCCTGCTGAGGTCTTCTCCATCAGGTTCCACGTTTTCTTTATTATCAAAGGAAGGCGAGTGGTCTTGAAGCGCGCAGGTGCTCACCAAGTCGGGCAAGCTTGTGGATGGGAATCTGCTGCAGTCCACTCCGGTGGGCCCCTGTGTGAAATGAATACAAGCTCCATGAGACACTGATTCCCGGGAGATTTAAATCATTTTCAATCAACTTTTAATGGGATCTCTGTGTACTAGGAAATGTATGGGCTCCCTAGATGAAACTTACACTATGTCAACACATTTCCAGACTACAGTTGCAGACTTTTAGTCGAATGATAATTAAACAATGAGACTGAGGTGGAAATATTCAGGCACATATGGCACAAATTTATTTTCATAACTGGTTCGTACTCAAATGTTGAATATCTCTTGGGCGGTAAAAATTGAGAGCAGGCCGATGCAAGATAATTTTCCAAGTCGTTAAATTGAAAAGTATGTGTTCGCTATTAAGTTTAGTGAATGTCTGAAAGGCACTGAAGAGCTGAAACTATCAAAAATGTTTCCATTTGACAAAGCATTACAAGACTACTAGTTGTGTCCACCACATACTTGATTCTAGTAAGAGATAGCAAAGAACATTTGTCCCAACGTAGAAACAAAATGTCGGGGTCCGTTTGAAGGTATCATCCAATAAGGTATAGTGATGGAAAAGGCCTTTTGGAAGCCTGTATGCATTCCTAGTGCACATAAATTCAGAGGCTGACACGATTGTAGACTGACCCTACATGGTTCTACATTTTGATGAAATTTCACACTTGGACACTGCACTCAAAGGAAACTTCCCCCTTTCATTCAGTAACACACTCATTTTAATATTGTGTATTTTCTGCAGCTCCGGTCCACTGCTCACTTATCTAGGAAGATAAGGAACAGAGTGAAATATATTTGCTGATGATGCAGTGATCTATAAGTGACAAGTGTGAACTCCTACAAGGCCAACTCTTTGCATCCTTCTGAGGTCAATAAACGGAGTACTGTTAATATAGGGTAATAGTTATACCCTGATCATTTACAGCACTTCGATGTGGCAGCAGTTTGGTATAAAGTGTGATATATACAAAACATTTTTAATAAACTCTATATGACCGCTTCTAATCACTACGCAGCTGAATGTATAGGGCTTCCACAGTAACAGATATAAATGCCAGTGTACGAAGCCCACCGACTTATCACAGCACAGAGCTGGATTCAGCATTTCACCCCAAAAAATCCTGTAATTCAGGGCAAATCCCTTTGCCTCCATGTGGCTCAAATTTTAAATGCCTGTATTGTCATCATCTGTAGGCTATCAAACTGTCCTCGTTACAAGTTCCACCCATCCCCAAAAATCCCATTATGTAATCAGGTCTCAAAGTGGTGCTACACGACACACACACACACACACACACACACAACTGTTCAGTGTATATCCCATATATCACATGGGTTTCTAGAAGCTCCTGGGAAGGTGAACAAAATGTCGTTTTTTAAATGGTCCTCCGTCCTTAGAGATGGGTCTAAACTACATTCAATGCATAAAAAAGCTGTTTAGGTTCACTAGCTTAATATAGGTTTATTGTACATACCATGACACACAAGTTAGAATCGCAGTGAGGCTAAGTAAGCCTTCCTTCCTTCAAAGCTGGTAAATTGAGTACAGTTAAATCAGGTAATTACCACCTGCTATGTAAGAGGTAGAACATAAAGCTCTATATAAAAGAAACACGAGTGTGATAGCGACACAAACACAAACAGTGTATCCGTAATCTCATTACAGATAGCCACTTCATCATGAGCGCTTGCAGTTAAGGGGTGGAGGTAGCATCTTTGAAAAGGACAATATTTTATTTTATTAGGGAGCATCTGAAAGCTTTGCTCAAGCATCAGATATTAAGCGACCGAGCTCTATAAAAATACGGGTCTTTGGTCCAATAATGAAAGTTTACCATTTTGAGAGGCTTGTTGAGGGGTCATGCTCTTGAAGAAAGATTCCAAGATGGCATTTGACCTCTGATAATCCTTGGTGCTATCTGCATTGATCATTATTCATTCAGCAACTGCCTACAGATATTTAGGATATTCTAATAGGTGATGCTGGCATTGCCTCTTTCTCAAAGATGCCTCTTTCACTCAGTTTTCGTCTTTCATGAGAGGTTTGCTCCCTTCTCCAAGGTCACGAGAGCTCGGAGTTTGAAGTTGGGCACACTGAATTCATCACCCAATTAAAAGTTTGTGTGTGTTGGCTCAGAATCTCAATCTCCCTAGAAGCACCACTAATACTTCCAGTACAGGATAGGCTCATCCTACAGGCACACATCCCAATTCAATTCAATTCAATCTTTCTTTATTCGGCAATTCATAAAAAGCCATAAAAGATATTGTTACAAAATTTACACATTATAAAATTCATCATATAAAAGACAGTAAGTTCATCACATTAATGCAAATAAAAGAAAATTTAAAATCATCTCCTTCATTGACATGTATATTTGCAGCATTTCCTGAATGGTTCGCCTAAGTGGCTATACAAAAGGTAGTATATTTGATCAGGTATGATATAATATGATCATTTCACAGTCTTACCCTAGATTGGGTCTGTGTCGTACAATATATTGCAAGAAGTTCGAAACAATATAAACCACCTCTTCCCCCTCGAGTAACTGTAAATATAGTAAAGCAGGGCGGCATGTACGAAAGCCCCTACGCTTTAATAGGGGGATTAATAATTTCCTCCGTTGATGCATATAGTATTTGCAAAAAAGGATGGTATGAAGAGTTGACTGGGATGATGTCTCGTCGCAGGGACATGGTGGCAATATTTTATCCCAGTTATTCTTAAACGGAAAGGTAACCAGGCGGTAAAAGAAGTTCAATCTAAACCTGACTAAGAGGAACTGTTCATAGGGGGCTATGTTATATGCCAGGTAGGGCTGGATGCCAAATGCCGACTGAACTAATAAGCAGTGTCTAGTTGTTTGTTTCGTAACCTCTAAGTTAAGTCTAAGCTCATCGAGGTGGTTTAGGCAAAGTTTATAAAAAGCTTTTCTTACTAATAGCTGCATCTTGGTCGGGTCTTTATAGTAATTTTCTAGACCAAGATCAGTAAAAAATGATTTAATATAGTTTAACCACCTGGATCGATGTGCGTTATCTAGGCTCATACAATCTTGAATGATTTGTTGTGTGAAAACTGTGTGTTCAGATGTCCAAATCCTGTGCCATAATAACAGAGGCTGTATTCTCACCAGGTCTGTAACATATGAGAGACCCAGTTCCAGATGACAAGCATAGTTGGGGGCTGCCGTAGGTAGGGCTAAAAGATATTTAAAAAAGCCGTTTTCGACCACTTGGATAGAATTAGCCGCTACGTGACCCCATACACCTGCTCCGTATAGGGCCACTGAGAGGCATTTAGCTTTATAAATTTTGATCATCTCTGAGGGAGCTTTTTTCCCTATTTTCCTTGAAAAGTTAGTGAGTGCAGAAGTCGTTCTTGCAAATTGCAATTTCCTTACTTCTACAGCCGGTTTCCAACTAAGTTTTTCGTCCATCATAACGCCGAGATAGGGATACTTATCCGTGGTTGATAATCTTTCGTCATTCAGGTAGATGGGCTTAGTCTTGTTCTTCCTTTTAACTCCTGCCTTCATGACGAAAGTTTTCCCAACGTTAATTTTAAGGTCAAGGCTTGCCATGAATGAAGCATAACTATTTAGGGCCTTCTGTAGCTCATTGGGAGTACGAGCTAATAACACGGCGTCGTCAGCATACAGGAGGGCTGGGACAGGGCGGTTTGCTACCATTGGGAGATCTTGAGTCCCTTTCAGCATCTCTCTTTCTAAGCCGTTTGTGTAAAGGGTAAATAGGAATGGGGCCAGGACACATCCCTGCCTCACGCCCTTCTCCACCCCGAACGGCGCTGTGAGCTCTCCCCCTGTGCCAAACCTTACTCTAGCTGACGCGTCGGCATAGAGTTCCCTAATGTAAGTTACTGCGGTTTGTTCCAACCCTATGTCTAGTAGGATGGGCCAGAGTTTGGAATGACTAACGCAGTCAAATGCAGATGATAAATCTACGTAGACCATATATAGTGCTCCTGCTTTAATGTTAACGTATTTATCAATTAGTAATGATAAGTTTAGAGCTTGGTCTACGGTCCCCAATCCTTCTCGGAACCCGTATTGTAGATCGGATAGAATGTTGTTTTTCACGACCCATTCCTGCAAACTATCGAGTAGTATTCGGCCCATCATTTTTCCTGTAGAATCTAGAAGGGAAATGGGACGGTAACAGGAGGGTAGGTTCCGATCTCCCTTCTTAAAGATGGGGACTAATATGGAACTCTTCCAGGACTCAGGGATGCCAGTAAAGGTCAGCGCGTTGAAAACCCTGGTCAGAAAGGGGATCCATAGCTCGGGGTACATTTTATAGAAGTCTATGGGTACACCGTCAGGGCCAGGGGCCTTGCCTTTTTTGCTTGCGTTTAGTGCCCTTTCTACTTGGTCACAAGTGATGGTCATGTCAATAGGAAAAGTCGGGAACTGATGCTCGAGAGAATCATTTCCTCCAAGGTCTTTTGTTGCTGAATTGGACTTAAAGATTTGAGAAAAATGCTCTACCCATTGTCCTTCGTCTATAGCAACCTCTATGTTAGGGAGGCTGCCCTTGTCAGTTAAGAAGGGTGTTCTTACTATCTTCCAGAAAGTGATATTATTATTACTAAGGCAACTCTCGTGTAATTGGTCCCAGAGTTGTCGTCTTAGTTCCGACTTCCGTTCCTTAATGGCAGTGTTATATGCTCTCCTTAATGTAGATATTTCTGCCCTATCCCTGGGCGTTTTGTGTAAGGCGAGTTTTAAATTAGTGTGGGCGATGGTACACGAGTGATTGAACCAGCCCTGGGTGCTCTTCTTTGAGCTATTCTTTTTTACCATTAGGGCATTTTTGATAGTTTGTATCACCAGCCCAAAATTGGCAACAACGTCATCGTTGGGAGTGGTCATATCCAGGCACTTCATTATAGGTAGATAGGCTTCAGTGACCACGGTAGAAGTTATTTTTTCCGGATCAACTATGGCCCATTTTAGCGAGTATCCGTTTACTCTTGCTAATTCTAAGTTGTTCTGAGTAAGGGCACTAAAGGTTTTTTTTGTGGGCCCTGTCAAGGTTGAAAAGGTTATACTTATCGGATAGTGATCGCTTAGAACTACCTGATGGGTTTCAAAAATGAAATCTTTAGATCTCGGACCATTTGTCTGTAAGATGAAATCTATCGTTGAATTGCAACCTCTGCCGTGGAAGGTTGGGGCCAACATCGTCTTTCCATTTATTAGCTTTGATGCAATTCTTAGATCTAGGTTGAAAGTTATTTCATTTAAGAGACTGCCTAGCAGTGAGTGGGAAAAGTGTAAAATGGGATTGTCATCCTCATCATTTAAACCACACAGATGAATGTTTGGGGCAGCACAGATAGTCTGGTTAAAGTCGCCGCCCCATATGATGGTCACTTCTCGAGTAGATTTTTTTATTATGGATGTTATTATAGTGAAGATAGAATTAATTTTCCCCATTGCGTCCCGATCCGATAAGTTATTGTAAAAATTAACCAAAAGGAAGTAGTCTCTGGAATTTGGTATAATACTGAGTAGCTGAAAGTTGGGATCGAGTGTTATATGTTTAATATTTTCTAGCTTAACCAGATTTGATATGAAGATGGTTAAGCCTCCTTTGGCCCTACCGGACTTAGAATGTTCAGCTGGTGAGAAGTATGTTCTATAGCCTTGAAGATGGGCTTCTGCAGTTAACCATGTCTCTTGAAGGCATAAAATATTAAAATCTGCTATAAAATTGGTCCAAATATCGTTCTCTAGTTTGGGGCGTAGACCCGCCACGTTCCAAAATAGGACTGCAATTTTTTGTGTATTACGATCCTGGACGGGAATATTTTTAAAATGTGGGATAGGTGTCGGGGATGCCAGTCTTGCTGCTCTTGGCGTCACAGCATTGTTTTGAACTGTATGAGTTAACCCCTCAAGGATTTGACCATTAGGGAATGATAATGGATAGGAGGGGAGGGTGGGTGCTTGTCCCTTCTTTGTACCGTTAAGAAAGCCCTTACTGTGTGCCTCTACGGGAAGTCAATCAACATCCTCGAGTCCTTCAAGAGACGAAAAACGATTTGATATTGGGATGTTGAGGTTAAAAGATCTTAATCTGTCACAAGGAAAGCTATTTGATTTGATCAGGTTACTAGCTAGAGACTGTGGGTAGAAATATGTCAGGTCATATGTTTTTATGGAGCTTTGGTTTTGGTTTTGAAACCAACTAGTTATGTAAGTAGTTGCCCTATGATCTCTGAAATTGACGATTATTACGTCACCTTGTATTTCCTTTGGCCGTGGGCCTACCCAGGTTAGTCTACGGACATTCAAAATTTCCCCGTTGATGTTAGGAGGGAGCGGCCTATGCTGTCCCAGCCAGTGCATTACCTTGTTTTTCAGATCATAATAGCCCTCCCTTTTCCCTGGTTCCAATGGCGGGACTCCTGTTAAAACTACAACGTATGGTACTGCTTCTGGAGGTAAATTGATATGATTGCAGTTTAAACCCTGGTTGAGTCTGGTAGGAGTGTCAACAGGTACGATATCTCGTTTCTTGTTTAAGTTAACAGCTTTGGTGTTATCGGTACTCTGACCTTGGGCTGTGTCAGTGTTTCTCTCTGTAACTAACTGCGAGTGGTTTGAAGTTTCTTTGGTAGTTGATTTTATAGATTTTTTTGTGGCTAAATTACTTCCGTTTGTTACTAAAGGTGCGATAAAGTCAGCGGGGCTTTTTATTGTTGGCATAATTATATGTGACGATAGTGATTCAAGTTGATCACAATTTGTTTGTGTCAGCTTTGCTAATGAATCTAATTGTGTGGATAAACCCTTTATTCTTTCTAAGACAGGAAGAACAAGAGATTTTACTAATATTTCTAATCGGCCCATCAGTTCGTTGACAATTACTTCATGAGTACAAGTATTACCTTGAGAGCTGAAATCATTTGTGTGTTTAGTGTTCAAAGGATAGGTAACTTCTTTTTGAACTTTTTTGCTCAGGTTAGCGTTTTTTGAGCATTTCCTCCTTTTTTTGGGGGGGGGAGGGAGGATGGTGGTAGTTGATTTTATGGGCTTCATCTGTTTGGGATTAGTAGCAATAAACCTGAGGGGTGATGTGGTAGACGGTGCGCAAACAGAGGGAACTTTGAGATGGGGTTTGGCAGCCAATGGAGGCGAACAAGTGTGGGAGTGAACTGGAGATGTAGACTCAATGATAAGTGAGGATGTCCTAGAATCACTAGGGGTATCGTGTATTACAGAGGGAACAGGGATTGTAGGATTCGGAGACAGTGCAGATTGAATAGGTCCGAGAGAGGAGCGCTTATTTTGTGCGAGTTCAGCCGAAAGGCGTCTCTCTACTATAGCAATTTCTTGCTCCAGGACTGAGGCGGCCCTAGTGATGAAACTGTCTAATGTGCCACGCACAGAGCCTCCCAGTGAAGTTCTGCTCCTTGTACTAAGTGTGGCCATGGTGGGTGATTTAATTGAGGTACGATGAGTTTTAATTATATCGAGGCTAGTGTAGGTGATCCAAGGCTGAAGGAGAACTGAAACAACACAGTTA
The DNA here is from genome assembly GCF_964204655.1 of Triturus cristatus. Taxonomy (NCBI): domain Eukaryota; kingdom Metazoa; phylum Chordata; class Amphibia; order Caudata; family Salamandridae; genus Triturus; species Triturus cristatus. The sequence goes on from NC_140581.1 coordinate 236,733,743, forward strand.
TAGTAATACGAGTACAATGTCCAAGTCAAAGTATACCTTTCGCCGTTTTGGTCCGGTCGTCAGAGGGGGGGCCCAGCCCAGCCTCTTCCTGCCCCTGACGGCCACAGACGGCCCGCCCTTTGCCCGGGCTTAGCCCGCGCGCGGTCCCGCGTCGCGGGGGGGTGGAACGATTAAGTAGCGCATCCGGGCGCGCAAGGTCCGTGTGGTTTCCTTCCGGTTCACTCGAGGCTGCAAGGGGACCTGGGTAATGAAGTCCAACCAGACGCTCTCCCCTCACAGCGGTCGCGGTGGCAGGCGACGGCGGGGGAGAGTCGTAGGAGACAGAAGGAGGGCAGTAAGATCAAGTAACCGCAATCAGGGCAAGCAGCGTCCTGTAACTGGCAGCATCCCCCGCTCTGCCGGGGGGTGGAACGATTAAGTAGCGCCTCCGGGCGCGCAAGGTCCGTGTGGTTTCCTTCCGGTTCACTCGAGGCTGCAAGGGGACCTGGGTAATGAAGTCCAACCAGACGCTCTCCCCTCACAGCGGTCGCGGTGGCAGGCGACGGCGGGGGAGAGTCGTAGGAGACAGAAGGAGGGCAGTAAGATCAAGTAACCGCAATCAGGGCAAGCAGCGTCCTGTAACTGGCAGCATCCCCCGCTCTGCCGGGGGGTGGAACGATTAAGTAGCGCCTCCGGGCGCGCAAGGTCCGTGTGGTTTCCTTCCGGTTCACTCGAGGCTGCAAGGGGACCTGGGTAATGAAGTCCAACCAGACGCTCTCCCCTCACAGCGGTCGCGGTGGCAGGCGACGGCGGGGGAGAGTCGTAGGAGACAGAAGGAGGGCAGTAAGATCAAGTAACCGCAATCAGGGCAAGCAGCGTCCTGTAACTGGCAGCATCCCCCGCTCTGCCGGGGGGTGGAACGATTAAGTAGCGCCTCCGGGCGCGCAAGGTCCGTGTGGTTTCCTTCCGGTTCACTCGAGGCTGCAAGGGGACCTGGGTAATGAAGTCCAACCAGACGCTCTCCCCTCACAGCGGTCGCGGTGGCAGGCGACGGCGGGGGAGAGTCGTAGGAGACAGAAGGAGGGCAGTAAGATCAAGTAACCGCAATCAGGGCAAGCAGCGTCCTGTAACTGGCAGCATCCCCCGCTCTGCCGGGGGGTGGAACGATTAAGTAGCGCCTCCGGGCGCGCAAGGTCCGTGTGGTTTCCTTCCGGTTCACTCGAGGCTGCAAGGGGACCTGGGTAATGAAGTCCAACCAGACGCTCTCCCCTCACAGCGGTCGCGGTGGCAGGCGACGGCGGGGGAGAGTCGTAGGAGACAGAAGGAGGGCAGTAAGATCAAGTAACCGCAATCAGGGCAAGCAGCGTCCTGTAACTGGCACACATCCCATCTGATGCTTGGAAGTAAAGCAGGATGCTTCATCGCCTCTGTGACCTTGCCTGCAAGGGGGGCTGATTGAAATAGCTTATTATTCAGCCTTTCTTACTTATGAAAGGCTAACGAGCCCAATTTGCCACGGCATCTCCACAGAAGGGCAGGCACACTTCTTAACTCTAATAAAGGTATGGAATACCTTCTGTCAAAGGCTCTCATTAAGGGCCTCATGTAGGAAGCCAAATACCGGTCGGTAACGGCCGAAATTCGGTAAATATCCCGTTACCGACCGGTATTTAGGCATTTGCGATGTAGGTGGCAGATGTTCTGGATTCGGTATTTACCGATTCGGAAATTAAGAAATCGGTAAAATACCGATTCGGTAAATACCGAATCCAGAAATGCTATGTAGGGGGCACTCAAGTGAGTGCATCATTGGTGTCTGGATTCGTTATTTACCACCAACTACTAGTTGATGGTAAATGACGAATACCTTTCAAAAAGCATTTTTGTGCTATTTGAAAAGTGCAATGTGGCAGACATACATGCCATTAGGGCATGTATGTGCGCCACTTGTGCACACATGCACGAATCAGGGGTGCAACAGGGTGTCAATGTGACACCCTGCCACCCATGATAATGCCTCCCCTATTACAGATTCGGTATTTACCGAATCGGTAATGGTAACTGGCTTCCCATTCTTTCCTCCTCCAGGCCCATAGGAATGAATGGGAAGGGATGCATTATTACCGATTCGGTAAATACCGATTCTTAAATACCGATATTTACCGAATCGGTAATAATTACCGATTGGTTACCTACATTACATTTACCGATTCATAAATACCGAATCGGTAAAATTCGGTATTTATGAATCGGTAAATGTGATGCTACCTACATATGGCCCTAAATGTGGGAGGAGAGTGATGATGCTAAAGTTTATATTCATTTAACCTGGTGCTTTTACAGAGACAAACATTCTTCAGTTTCCTGTTTACTATCAGCTGAACTCAGCCTGGGTTTGCTAGTTCACCCTCATATTAAATGCAGTCAAAAGCACATGGCGGGGAGTCTATACCAGATTCTGCAGGCATCAGAATAATCCTAAAATATTGGAAATTAGGCTTTATAGATTATTTTCTCAGTATAGTATCTGTTAATGTCATTGCTGCTTATAATAATGTGAATAATACGGTGTTCTACGTGGGTTGTAAATGCCGTACAATTGCTCCTTTCAATGGAAACAAGACGAGAAGGCATCACCAAGTAAACCTCTTGGAAATGGAAGATGGCCTGGCAGAGCAAACTATCAGATCTCAGGAATAATTGTAATATAGTAGTTCTCAAATATGGTGAAGATGATTTTAGCGCTGAGAATATTAGGTAAAGCCCCATGTAACTTCTCACTCCAGACTAGCTACGCTGTCCAAAAGTAAGAGAATGGATTCCTAGGGCATACTTTCATAGAAGGAGACCACAGATGATAATGTGAAGTATGAAGAGAAGGATCTTCTATTAATGATGCAGTTCAAATCCTACTATACTTACACTCTTTTAGCTGCTCAGCAGAAACTGCCACCCGCATCGCTTTTTCCCCTCCCCCGACTTATTCGAGTGTATGACTTGCTGTGCCTCCTCTTCGAATTGATTAGCACTTCGACTTTCCGTTTTTTTCACCCCAGCCTGCTTTGCAATGTGTGTTACTGCGGAGTCCCATGTGGTGCGGTTGGGTCCTGTTGATGTTGGTGCCCACATTTTCCTGCTTTTTTGCCATTTGCTCATTTTCCTGAGATCCACGCTGCAGCCAGTTGGGTGGTGGGAAGGTAAAGGGATATGAATCACTCTGTTGAAGACACTGAAGCCAGCCATGGAAGTGATGAGTTGAAGCGGCGTCTAAGTGGTTTTTAGAGCAATTTTCTTTTATTTAACATCACATCTGTATTCTTCAAGAGACAAGCAGATCTAACAGAAGCCTGAAATTAAATTACTTGGTCTTATTCAGGTTTCCATAATTCTTGCTTTTAATCAGAATCTTTAAATTGTCAAGTTAATCACACCTCCAAACAGGTTTTCAACTGTGGTCGAAGCTAGGTTAGATAATTACACTGCCCATGGAGAGGGTCAGACTGAGAGAACCCTTTGTTCACTCCCAGTACATGACCAGGGACTGCTGAAGTACAGGTTGAGCAAATAAAAACACATCCACCTCATTCAAGGACACTTCCACCATCTCCCTGCCGTCTTCAGTGGTGGTACCTTGCTCGTTTCACAGATCCTTCAACAAAGTTCAACCGTTCTACTCACAGAATAAATTATTACTTGCATTTCACCAAAAGTACTACCATTGGAGGATCACAAACTACAGATTACAGGTCACTGTTGGTCAAATGGAACTTTTTTTTTGTGACTGAAACATTGTGGGGAATCACTGTCTTTAATAACCATTTACTATGGGATGTCCCCTCTTTTTCGTTGATCTTAAAATGGTAGCCCATAGTCCTATGCAGCTGATAGTTAACATATGAGAGCTGACGGATGAGAGCTTTTGATCAAGATCAACGTTCAGAATGATGCTTAAATCATGGGCAATCAAGGGGATCTTGCATTAATACACCACAGTGGTGGTTTGGGACCCGCCACAGCCCGTGCAGGTAAGAGCAGAGGGGCAGCGTGGTGGGGGGGGATTTCGACGGACCATGACAAGAGAAAATTAAATATCGTCAGTCTAAATTCCCCTTCACTCGGCACCACCACCCTTACCTGCATGGGCCGCAGCTGTTTGGGGCTCAACAGGACAATCTAAGTTTTATTTTTTATTTTTACTCAATCTTCTGCTATACTGCAAGGGTACTGACAATTTGGTGATCATAATTTTTATTAAAAAAATATCAAACACAAAAACAAGTATATTCCCTGAGAGAGAAACTAAATATATATAACCTAAATATATCTGAACTTTGTGTTGAACTAACAATGATTCTTTGAGGCTTTGTGGTAACTCTGATGCAACTGCACCCATGCCTTAAATCTCAAACTCAGCAGCAATAAGTAAACTGGCATGTGAGATCTCAAATAGCAGAGTGCTAAATTGTGAACTAGAATTAAAGAAAACAAAATTAATGTTAACCCTTGGCGCCTGTAACAGAGTGTTGTATGGTCATTTGTTATATTATATGTTGTTACAAAGCAGGAGAGTTTCAACAAGTAAAATTCATCTTCCAGTTGTGCTATCATGGATGTAGCATGTCCTTAAATCATGCAATAGTAGGTGCATTTCACATTGCTCACAGCATAATATGGTCTAATTCCTCAGCATGAAAATTCCTGGTGACTACAAATCCAATGAATATTACCCACATTTTGCATTTCTTTTCCCCAAAAACTAATCTACATTATGGGAACAGTTACCCTCTACATTTTCCCCCCCCTCACATTTAGCTGAAAAGGGTGACGCAACAATTACTAACTGCTCATATTTCTTAGCCCTATTCATTGTTAGGCACATACTTCCAAACAACACTATTATTTTTCCTAGACATTCATATATTTTATGTAGAGAATAAATAACAGCTAACTGTGAAACCTTGGCCTATGTTGCTATCGAGGGGTTCAGGTGACATTTGCAAATCACGTGACTGAAGTCCGAGGGGTTTATAAATGCCACCTGAACCCCGAGAGCCACTGAGCCCATCAGAGAGGAGATGTAGCTTACTGGCTTTCGGGGAGATGCGACTTTGGAACCTGGAGACCCATGTTACAATCAGACCTCGGCGTCTAGCTCAACATTGTGTGATTCTGGGCAATACCTTAATCTGCCGGTGGCTAAAAAAATGAACTGTATGTGTGAAATATATTTGTGCAATAAATACCTGATGTACACGATCTTGTCTGTCATCTCCCCCACCCCCAATGTAATGTATAGTTGCTTTCTAGCTAGGTTCGAACTATATAAATACGAATACATACATAGATATCAAACATGTTATTCGTTAGTATGTTTTACATTACATGATTGAGTATTTAATTTTTGAGCACTTTAGAAAGATTTGGATCATTTGTGCGCCATCTGTTAAATACTCATTGTTTGCCTGAGACTGCACATATGACTTTCAGTATTTCGAGAAATGTTTATTTTTGTTGGGATAATGTGCTAATATGTTAAATGTGTTGTATGAAACAATGTGTATTCTGTTAAATTACATTTTATTTTATTTATTTATTTATTTCGCGATTTTTATTGCGCAAACAAATACCCGAAGGTGTTCGGCGCATGTGACAAAAACGAGCGACCGAGCCGCAGGATTACTGATTGAACAGCCATGTCTTTAAGAGCCTACGAAAGCTTATCAAATTGGGGGCAGTTTTTATGGTGAGTGGCAAAAGGTTCCAGAGTTTAGGTGTGGCAACCAGGAAGCGCCTGTCTCCCCAGGTTGCCGTTCTCGTGCGAGGTAACGGAAGCAGGCAGGAGTTGGCGGATCTCAGCTGTCTCTTGGGGCTATACAACTGGAATGCTTCAATCAGAAACTTTGGACCGACGCCATGCACTGCCTTATAGACAATGCAGAGGGCCTTGAATTTAATGCGGCCCTCTACTCTTAGCCAATGCAGGTGACGAATGGCTGGAGTAGTTGGCTGGCGGCGGGGGATGTCAAGAAGAATTCTTGCAGCAGCATTTTGTATGGACTGCAACTTAGATATAACGAGTTTCTGAGTATTAAGGAAGAGGGCGTTCCCATAGTCGATTTTGGAAAACACTAGGGTAGAGACCAGGGTCTTCCCAGCTGAGGTGGGAAGGTAAGGCAGTATTTTCCTAATTTTCTTTAAAATAAAGAACGCAGATGACACAACCTTGTTGACATGAAGGTTGAATGACAGCTTGCTGTCAAAAATGACTCCCAGGTTTCTGGCCTTATCAACTGGGACAGGAGGAGAGCCCAGCTGGTCAGGCCACCAGGCAGAAGACCAAACCGGGGAGAGATTACCAAAGGTCATGACCTCGGTTTTGTCCGAGTTAAGCCTCAGACATTTGGAGGACATCCAGGTACTGACAGCAAGCATGGCGCTTTGGAAATTAGCTGCCACCGCTGGGCCGTCCTTGTGTATTGCCAGAACCAGTTGGGTGTCATCTGCGTAGGATGTAAGTCGCAGCCCATGGGCCTTTATTACCCTCGCTAAGTCTGCTACATAGATATTAAATAGCGTTGGACTTAGCGAGGAGCCCTGTGGGACTCCACAGGGGAGTGCAGAGACAGGAGAATAGAAGTTACCCAACTTCACTGTCTGGGTACAGTAGGCAAGAAAAGATGAGATGAGATTTCTAGCCATACCGTTTATCCCAGGGCTGTGACACGGTCGACCAGAATATCATGGTCGACCGTGTCAAAGGCTGCGGACAAATCCAGCAGAATCAGGACAGCCGCACCTCCCTGGTCCATAATGGCTCTAATCTCATCTGAAGCTTTTATTAAAGCGGTCTCAGTTCCATGACCTTTCCTAAAGCCAAACTGCGTTTCGTCGAGAAGTTGGTGAGTATCGATGAACTCAGAGTTGTTTATTCATCAGAGATTCGCATATTTTGGCAGGAAAGGGGAGACACGCTATTGGTCTATAGCTGGCCAGAGCTGTGGGGTCCAGGGAGGGTTTCTTCAGGATAGGTTTGATCACGGCCTTCTTCCAAAGATCTGGATAGTGACCAGTTTGAAATGCGGTGTCACAGATTTTCATAAGTGGATAAGAGATCACCTCGCTAAGGTTAGCCATCACTGAAGGAGGGCAGGGGTCTAAGGGGGAGCCAGACTTGGTAGTAAAGATAAGTCTGCTGATTTGATCTTGCATAATGGGAGCAAAGGAAGAGAAGGGATCATGATCGGTGGCAGGTTCTCCACCACTGCAGACTCTGGATCTTGTCTCTGCGTTCCCTGCAAAGGATGAGCATATATCTGCTACCTTAGTGGTGAAAAAGCTGGACAGAGCATTACAGAGAGACTGAGAGGGTTCGACCCCAGGTCCCGTAGAGGGGGTGGACAGAGTGGTGACCACTGAAAACAGTTCTCTAGCAGAGTTGCTGGCATTCTCGATTTGGGCCGAGAAAAATGCACTTTTTCGGGCAATGATAGCCTTTTTGTATATTGTCAGGGCATATTGCATGGGGATTAAAAACATGGATTCTAAAATTAGCTTTACGTTGGGTGATCTATAGAGTCAATTCAATAAAAATAAAGAAAATGAAGAGCAATGTGCAGCAGTGTAACTTTTTTGCTGCCAGGGTTCTACGTTTACAATGTTTTACTTTCACAAATTGGGGAGGATACATTGGTAGATGCTTGCATCAAGAATGGCCCTGCAAGGCTGAACTTGCTAGGTATAACAGTGAAAAAACTCAATATATAATGAAAATGAAAATGAAATGAATATAGGTTACCATATACAATTTGTTTGAGAAAACCATAAATATTGATCACATATTACATAATAAAATAAAATAAATGTTAAAAATATGGGCTATCGACTTAACCAGCAAGAGACTGCCAGACAAAAAGATGGGCAAATGATGGATTATCACGTTTATAAAAATATTAGCACATTTTCTGGTTAAAGTTATGCAAGTTCACTTTGTATGAACATACAGCAACTCAGCAGCCTTCCAACTAGAAGTGGTAATTTTAATACCAGATGCTGTTTGTAAATCAAATAATTTAATTTGCAGCAAAAGAAATAAAGAGGAAGGAGAATTTGCTTTACAAATGAGCAACGTACAATAGATCCCGTTTGTAATATTTAACATTTTTATAATTATGTGCCATAACTTGAATTAGAAATCCAAAATTGTAGGACATTCATGCAATACATGTTTTAAGGGCATGACAGGCTATCTATCAATTTAGCTCTAAATAACTTGTGAGGTGTCCAAAGACTATAATATAACACAAACACATTGGTTTAATGTATTGATAATGTGAGCCAATCAGAAATATTACTTAACCATTGTTTTCCTTTGTTCAGGTGGAAAATTCAAAGAATGTTCCAAATTATAGAGAATTACATTACATTGAATTAGAAGTGCTATTATTACCAATGTGTTTGTATACTGTATAAGTAATATGTCCCAATTCATTAAAATGGCATAAATGTGTCCCTAGATTGAATTTAAGTGCAGTTGAAAGAGCATAAGGTAATGAATGAAGAAGAGAATCAAATAATACTTCTAAAATTCAGAAGACTTAAATCTATACACATTTTGTAACTGATAAATAAATATTTTACCCTAAGATATGTATTGTAGCTAAAAATGGCCACAGCAAAGGAGGAGCTCCATAATTTAGTATTAGTATCAAGGTTAAGGTGAGAGTTGCGTCATAAGCAACCTTTAAAAAAAAAATCTTACATACCAAGATAAAACAGAGTCAACATTTAAAAGTGCTAATATAGTAGTTCCTGAAATTTTTTAAGTAGGCACGTTGTTTTGATAACACTTTGAAATTAAATAACCAGCTACAAAGTAGCAGGGTGCAATTTCTTAAATCCTAAGGAGCGGTCACAAATTTTGTTTCTAAAATTGGGAGTAAACCTGTGAAATGGATTACAACTATTTATAATTTTAAGTGTATTTCAATTACCCAGTATGGGACCGGTGTCTGGGGGGCTGTACTTTAGAAATGTGAAACTGCTCCAGGTGGAAGTGATTCTGTGATGAAGGAGACTCCAGTGCTTACTCTAGGGTTTTTCCCATTTCACGTGTCATTACGAGCTAGGAATCCATTATCTGGACGATATGATCTATTGTTGATCACAGTATGATCCAGAAATATAACCAAATTGACGCAAGATTTTACTTTCAATTGCTTAAGTTTAAATTCCATATACAACTTTCCATGGCTCAAGTATATTAGAAATATATGTTTTGCAATTGGTCGCCTAGATATATTTGAACAACCATTTGAAGTCAGCATAGCTGAGAAGATTAATGTTAAGAGATTACTCTTTCTCTACAATTCCTTGAGGAGAGAGGAAACCGAACTTGGTAAGCCATCCGTCAGCTTTCATATGTTAACTATCAGCTGTATAGGACTATAGGCCATTGACATTGTCCCATATGTCTATGATCACAATTTGCTAACTAAATTTAGAGAGCGATGATGCATTATCAGTTGAAGAATCCCAAAGATTGATTTTCTCTAATCAATGTCTTTGTGATGCTTAATTTCTGCAACCTATGATGCATGTAGTGTGTGTAAGAAATTGGGGTACCAGTTGAGGGGGTATGTACCCACCTCAGGTAATAACCACAATCCTTGTCAGGGTGAAACACTAATGTCACTAAATACCCCTGAGCTCAACTCACTGATAGCTATTGCACAGAGCAGACAGGCTTAGCTTTGGGGCAATGAGTAAAGTCTTTATGCAGTAAAAAAACAGTAATACCGATTAAATGCAAAACATTAAAAATGCCAAAATAAATCAGAACAAGCATTGGGAAAGCCCATAGGACTCAGCTATACTGCTGTTCAGTATGGCTAAAAGTTAGTGTTGTGTCCTAGAGTGGAGTGGGGGTGGGGGGTAGAATGTTGGTAGCCTGAATTTGTTGGAGTAATATGTTGTAAAGTGGAGTAGGGCAGTAGAGGGGAGTAGATTTTAGTGTCAGTGTGTGTCAGAGTGCAGTGTTGTAGAGTGGAGTGTCAGAGGGGTGGGGTTTATTGGACTGAAGTAGATTGGGGTGGATTGAATTGGAGTAGAGTAGAGGGTTGGATTGAGTGGGGGATTGGAATTGATGGACAGGATGGCGTAGATTGAATTGCAGTGGAATGGACTGAAGTGGGGTGAGGTGGATTGGATTGGTGTGGATTAGATTAGTTTGGGGTGGGGTGGATTGGATTGGGGTGGATTGAATTGGGGTAGGGTGGGGTGGATTGGATTAGACTAGGGTTGAATGGAGTGGGTGAATTAGAGTGGAGTGGAAGGGGGCGGACTGGACTGAAGTGAAGTGGGGTGACTTAACTGGGATGGACTGGATTGGGGTAGAGTGGGATAGACTGGGGTTGAGTGGGTTGGATTGGACTGCATTTGGGTGGGGTGGATTAGAGTGGGTGGACTGGACAGTGTGGATTAGATTGGAGTGAGGTGCATTGGATTGGGGTGGAGTTGACTGGGGTGGGGTGGATCAGATTGGATTGGGGTGGACTGAAGTAGGGTGGGATGGAGTGGGGTAGAATGGAGTGGGATGGATTGGATTGGCATGAGGTGGGGTGGATTGGAGTGGAGTAAACTGGATTGCAGCTGGGTGGATTGGATTTGAGTGAGGTTGATTGGATTGAGTGGGGTGGATTGGACTGAGGTGGATTGGATTAGGGTTGAGTGACCTGGATTGGGGTGGGTGGATTTGATTGGGGTGGGGTGGGGTGAATTGGACTGGGGTGATTGGCGTGGATTTGGCTAGTGTGAGGTGGGTTGGAGTGGGTGGGTTGTTTTAGATTGCAGTGGGATAGACTGGAGTGGGGCAAATTGTTTTGGATTGACTGGGGCATATGGGATTGGAGCAGATTGTTTTGCATTGGAGTGGGGCTGACTGGAGTTGGGCAGATTGTTTTGGATTTGTGTGGGTCAGATTGGTGTGGGTCAGATTGGTATGGGGCAGATTGGAGTGGGGCAGACTGTTTTGTATTGGAGTGGGGCAGATTGCACTGGAGTAGGGTGGATTTGGGAAGGAGTGGGTTGGGTTGGATTGGATTGGAGCGGGATGGATTGGATTGGGGTGAGGTGGAATGTGGTGGATTGCAGTGGAGTGAATTGGGATAGAGTGAGTGGATTGGGGGGAGTTGGACTGGATCGGAGTTGGGGCAGATTGTTGTTGATTGGAGTGAGGCAGATTGGAGTGGGGCAAATTGGTTTGGATTGTAGTGAGGCAGATTGTTTTGGATTGAGTGGGGCAGATTGTTTCGGATTGAAGTGAAGCAGATTGATTTGGATCTGAATGGGACAGACTTTTTTGAACTGGAGTGGGGCCGAATATTTTGGACTGGAGTGTGACAGATTCATTTGGATTGGAGTGGGGCACATTGTTTTGGATTGGAGTGGGGTAGGTTGTATTGGAGTGGCACAGATTGGAGTGGGGCAGATTGGTTTGGACTGGAGTAGGGCAGATTGTTTTGGATTGGAGAGAGCCAGATTGTTTTTAATCGGAGTGGGGCGAGTTATGAGGATTGCAGTGTAGTAGATTGGGGTGAGTGGTTTGGATTGGATTGGTCTAGGGTGGATTGGTGTGCGGTGGATTGGAGTGGGGTGTGCTGCATGTTTATGTTTAAAGCATATTTTCAGAAATTACACATAAGAAAGATACAATATCGCTTTGCAATAAGATAATCCTCATCTTTTGAGAACAGTACTCATGAGCAAAAACTAAAGAAAACGTGAGTGCAAAGTAAGAAAAGAAGACTTGGCTAAATAAAAGAAAGTTAACTATAGTAAATAAAGCTTTGCAATTTTGTTTGTCCTGCTGGGCACATTTTCGCCAGTCACACACCTTCTGTTTGCAGGGCACTGGAAGTTAAAAAGAACAAAATAGTATCTCAATCACGTCGAGAGCAGCGGACAGGCACTGATTAAGTTGAATAAATCAGTGCTTGGTCCCTGATCCATGGGGAGGAACGGAAATGATGTTAGGGCTGCAGTGACAAATTACGAGGCTGTACCACACAAGCCAACAAATGGGTAAGCAATGAGCACGCTCCAAGCCCTATTTCAAAAATAGAGTGTCTCACACGAGAGACGCATGCGCTCGCGCATTCTCTCGCACGCTTGACCCTAAAAATGGAGTAGAAGTCAACAGAATGACACAAAAATGAAAAACTTCTAATAAGGGGAACAGGAGATATGATTTTTTTTTTAATGCTTTAAGTGCAAATAGCGCCAAGAAGCACAAGGTGCCAATGATAGTAATGGAACACAGGTAGAAATACACAAACCAGTTTTGTCTATGGCAAAAAGACTTTACCTACTGACTTCAGTCCTTTAAGACCCAATTTACCACATGGGTACGTTTATACAGCCCCATGGTCCTCAAGGGAGGTACTTACAGCCTCACAGGGTGTCAGTAAGAATCCAGTCCAGGCCATTCGCCCAATGATCAACTGGGAATTTGCAAGAAAAGCCTCTTTGAACGTGTTGTATCCATGCGGCTTGAACAGCAGACCAGCCTTATGACCCATGGAGTCCACTTCTCTCTTCTGGGAAAAAGCGAAAGCAGATCCAGCGTTCCAGGGCTCTTTTCATGTGGATTCCATCAGGTTTAGTCCGCTTCTGCCCTTCCTTATGTCCAGGAGTTTTCTGAAGTGGGTGCCTAGAGATGTCATATTTATACATGGCATGAGCGAGTGGGTGTGAATGACTCCTGTGGCTGCCCTAAGCAATCAATGTGGTAAAGGTTTCTGGGGCAAACCATACACACTTTGGGTATTTTCAAGATAACCAAAGTCTTCAACCACACTTAACTTGTGCTCTGAGGGCTGGGGTTGTGTGTAGGGTGTGTACTATGGCAATCCTAGTGTCCTTCCACATCTAACAATCAAATACAGTTTCAGGCGGGTACTGTATGCACAAACTCAGAGGCATAGGTCCAGAACAAAAAAAGCGGAGTTTTCAGCAACCAGATAGGGGATACATACAAATTATTTGGGCATTCTGCTGCTCTCCATTGAAGTATGTCCCAAATGTCATTCGTAGATAGATTCATCAGCCCTGTCAAACTGGTATCAACATTGTGTATGTCAAAAGAATGCCCACTGGGACGGGTGTTTGTATGGCTAGGGGTACAAAAGAAGGGCTATGCCCAATTGTCATTTAACATTTGCCTGTGAGGCCCTTCAAAAAGTGGGTTTTTTTTGGCACGTGAAATTTTCAGTTTAAACCTGCACAGTTGTGCTACACATGGCACGCCTGCAGCCATGTTTGAAAGTGCCACTGCAGTAGATGGTGCAATGAGTGCTACAGTTCACTGGTAGCATTTAATTTACATGTCCACACTTGGTCGCATATATTTGGCATTTATAGGCAAATTAAATAAACCAATCAGGTTTACCACTGGGTAGCAGAGGGGTGAAGTACACAAAATCCTATATCCAGCAAAAATAGGGTTCAGAAAAAAGGCAACAAAATCCAGAGTAATCCAGCAGAAAGGGCAAATTTCCAACAATGTGTTTCTGCAATTTACTTAAATACCCAATAGTCAGATATCTTAAACCATTACTGTGTGACTTGAATGGTCCAACTAGTGTGCTGCTTTTTAACATTTACAAATGCTATCTTCGATTCCAGTTATTTATTCTGTTGGACAGTTTTTAAAATATACATTGTTTTTAAGATAAAAATGGTAACTTATGTCCTTGCACATTATCTATGTGCTTGCTACCTTTATTGTTATGTTGTTGTAGTAGGGTGTTAATAATGGTTGAATTTATTGTGTTTTATGACAGCTATTGCAGAATAACAACTAAAATAGTTCTAATAATTAGATACATTTTGCTCAACTTGGCATTTGAGATGGTTAAGATATGTGGCACAGGAAAATGTTTAACCACATTTTGCTCAATTAAGAACAATTTTAGAGAGAAACTAAGTTTAATGTTTGAAACTAACAGGATCAATATCAAATTAGAAAGGCATTTTGATGTTTATAGAAATCAAGCAATCATCTGTAATTATTAGTTTGATGGGCTTAAAGCTTTTTAAAATGTTTTCTTGGAGGTTTATTTTTCCCCAAAAATTTGAAAATGATTTGGTCTATTTTTTAAATAAAATAGTGTTCCAAATAATAAAGAAGCATAACCAATTATTATAGAATATATGAAGTATTAATTATTTTACCTGCTTCTATTTTACCACACGTATTTAATTTTGAGGGTCTTTTAATAATTTCCCCTTCAATTTAAGAATACTAGCATCACAACAAAAATGAATTCAACTCTGTAATACATTTAGAAAAAAATTATCAAGACATTTAAGACCATTAAAACACCAAATAATTTCCGTATTTTGTAACTTATATGAAGTGCAAATAGTATTCAATGGAAAATAATTATGTTTAAGGTTTAATAGCATCTTCACAGTAGGCAACACAGGCTGTACAGAATCATATCTCACGTTCCAATTGAAGGATACTTAGCCGTCAGTTTTGCATCTGACTTCATAAGACTAGAATAGGAGACCGTGCTATTTAATTGAATATAGAACTCTATTGTTCAAACAGATATGCAGGTACGCACCATCTTGAAAAATAGAGATAGATTTTATTTTCTGCTATGGTAGAATTACATTAGCGCTTAGAAGTAGCAGAATGTGAGTAAGATTTTTTATAGGTTTATAACAGTAATCATGTTAGAGTGGTTCCTCTATTTGCACTTTTGGTAAATTGTGCTACTGCCATTTTATTTGTCTTCAATGTGGTTACATTTCAGATTGTATGCACTAGACTAGGATTTTGATTTAAAAATAAATATTTAGAATGCATCCTTTGGTCTTGAATGTATTATTTATTATTGAAAGATGTTTGGGGGGTCTGTGGGTTACACTAATTATCCCTGAAATGCTTCATGGGATCAATTGTTACCTGAGAAACATCTCACTCAAACACAGTTCAGTGGTTTGTGAAATGGCTGCAATACAACAAGTTTCTGATTCGAAAGGGCACATTGACTGAGTCCTTGGTGTTGGCGGGGGAGGGGGGCTTGAAAACCAATCTCTGTCTCTGGAAAAGTAAACAGAGGGTTCTTCCACAAAAAAGTTAATAAGCATAAGCAACAAATTTCAAAATGATTTCCTCAAGAACATACATTTTTGCCATCAGTTTAAAGTGTAAAGATTCAACCATATTAAAAAAAATGGATCAGAATTGAAAAGAATTGCATAACTTTGAATAGAAAATTACAACCAACCTTACTGAATGGCTTCTCAAAAGTCAGAGCTAAAAGACGAAGAGAGTGCTTAAAATAGTTGGCGGTTTACAATATAATACAAATGAGTCTTGTGATTTGAGAATGCAATCTGCCACTCATAAATCTAATTTTATACAGACTAATACTTTTGATAACCTATTTGCTATGATTTTGACACAGATCTTGCAATAATGGTTTATTAGGGATATAGGTTGTTATATAGCTGTAGAGCTATGCCCTTAGTTTGTTTGAGGTAAAACGAGATACTCAGATAAAGGAATAACCACTGCAGTCATGTTTTCAAATTCAAGAACACAATGGTAATAGGCAATGGTTTAACTGCAATGCAAAAACTTTATAAAATTCAGCTGGTGTACCATCTGGCCTGTGTTAAGCGAGTTAATAGCATCTTTAACTCAATTGAAACATATAGGAGTATTGCATGACTTGTCAAATGGTGAGGCTGCACATAAAGTGCAAGAAAGAAGACATTTTCTATTATATGATCTGTAGCTATTTCCAGCTTATCATATAATTTAGCAAAGAACTACAGAAAATATCAATAACTTTTGAGGAAAGCGCAAGCTTCCATTCAGTATTCCTATAAGCATTAATCTCAATTTTTTCTTTTCAAAAGTATAACGGGTTTGCTAATAGTTTTCTGAACTTATTCACATTAAACTAATACTTAGCTTAGTCATTAGATATTTGGAAACCAGCTAATTTCCAAAGCATAACGATTGCATTTATAACACATTTTTTGAAATTTAAACTTGTACCTATTTTCATTTGTAGTAATAAACAGTATTTCAAACTTAGTAATTTGATTTTCTAAATACGAAATAGAAGAACTGAATATCTTGTTTTCATATGCCATTATGGAAATTGTTGTTCCTTTAACACTTGTTTGGCAGCATTCCTAAGAATTCTTCTGGGCTAATCACCCGATTTTTTATAAGAATATTAGTAATTAATAGCATTTAACGGTTTCTTTAATTTTCATTTGCAATCACATCTATATTAATTATAGATTGAACATCATAGAGAGAAACAGTAAATCCAACCAAATGAACATATGTTGAGATTACCTGAAATATCAGAAATGCTTAATATTGGGGTTGGAAATCATGTGGCACAAATTTTACAACAATAATAGGCACTCAATTTTGAATGTGTGATATAAGTTAGAAAAGAACATAATCCTCTGATGAGCTTGAAAATTCAGCTGCCAACACGTTTTGTGTTGTTTAAAAGTTCAGTAAATTATGTGAATAGATGGTTACATTCAGCATAGGACAATCTGTCTACTAATGGGTTTTGAACGATACTAAAATCACTCCTAAATATGATAGCTGTTTTGTCAAATTTAACAATTCCTGATGTTATCTATCTCATAAAACTGGATCAACCACAGTAGGACCATACATCTTTGTGAAAGGAAATATACATATTGGTATATATATATATAAAACTTAATCTACCTTCAGCTTCATTATATTGAGCACACATTTGGGTGTGGAATTTCTTGGAAGAGAATTGCCATCGCATTTCTTCCATCCTAGTTGGTATTGAAACAAAATTTCTGACAGATCCCTTAAACATAGAGGACAATATGTTATTATTGTAATGAGTTTCCTGGAGAAGGCAAATATCATATCGGTCTGTAGCAAGGTAATCAATAATGTTCTTCTTCTTAACCATATAACAAAGTCCTTTAAGGTTAACAGAATAAATTCCCAGTGTGTATCTGCTAGTCATGTTATATAAAAACGTTAATGTGTAGGAGATCAGTCTATACTGAATAATGATCAATAAAACAGACAAACAAGAAAAAGAAAATAGAAATTGCTTTAGGTATGCAGTACATAAAGAACAAGGGAGAATAACAAATGTGAAGAACAAGAAAGCAATAATGCAGATGCCAGCTTTATTAGCAAATATAGGAGTATAACATCTCTATTAACTAGAGTGAAATATGTTTTAAATGAAGCAAATTATAATTCATCACAATTTTGCAAATCCAAAGGACCAGGGATCTAGATAGACAATCAGATCAGAAGCACAATTAAAAGATTTAAAAATGTCCTTCTTCCATATTGACACTGTTGCTGGGCTAAATAGGTCACATTTATAGCCAGCAACTTTCAACATCACCTTAGAGCAAAATAATCATTCAGAAGAGCTACAGATTTCTTTAAGAAAACTTGATAAATAGATTTCTTCTCTGCATTTACCATCAATGATCATATTTCTCTAGCTTTCTTTCTGATTATGATGAGGTATTGATGACTGAAGACTTTGAAATATAACTTGCCTAGATTGGCTTACATGATAATGGAATGTGCTCTGTCGATTTCAAATTTCTTCCAAAACTTTTGGGTTTTCACCAAAAAGTATCCAGATTTAATTTCTGCTTGTTTGACCCTCTACAATTTCAGACATATTGAAACGTAGATGTTAAATTATCCATTTTTATTTCCCTTATCAAGAACAATTATTTTTGCACTTGACTAATCCAAATTTTGATTGTAGTAATCAGTTTTTTTGTGATATCTCTCATTTTTATTTAACTGTCAACTGTGTTGAATATTCTTGATAGCAGAAGTGATAGCATTAGTGCTGTTACAAAATGCATAAATTCCTTCTAAATTGTTACGTAGAGAGGGTTCTCACAATTCAACCACTTTGCCTTTAACTGGTAGTGGAGACGCAGCTTGCTTCCTTTTATTCGACTTGGCTGGTCTTGAGACTCAAGAAGTATTAGCAATCTTTTCATACAGTGGCAACTTCACAAAGCAACACAAATCCTTAAAAGCTGAATATAAAATGAAAGTAATGGGATAGCACTCACTAAATATTAGAAAAAATAAGTTAGTGAAAACATATCATTTCCCAGAAGATACAGCCTGTATGCCATAACAATACAGTTAAAATTAACTTTATCCAGAAAAGGAACGTCAAAACTTTCATTTCCAATATAAATGTTCTAGAGATGTATACATTTATAATAGTTCTGCAATGCAGTGGCTATGTTGTACTAAGGGAGGGAACCAAACAAGACCTCCAACCTGCTCCCCATGTCAAAAGATGATTTGGGAGAAAATGTTGCAGTGCTTGAGGGGACGTGTCCGCCAACAACAACTATTTGTAATAGAAGCTCTATTTTTCGAAAAGGCAATAGGGCACCGCCAACACTGTAGCTTCTGAAACCTGTCCACAGAAATAACTGGTAAAATCCCATGTTGTCTACCAGCAAGTACATAAGCCAGACGTCAAAGCCAGGCAGCCATATTGGCAAGCACACGCTCCGTAGGCGTATACTTACTAGTGATAACTTGAGAATTGGACTTTAAACCCTCATGCAACCACATGACAGGAAGGAAGAATGACTGGCACAAAGGTGGGATGGGTTTATGATAAAGGGGCAATTCAAAGCAGTCACCTGCTACAAAAATAACAGATATTTATTATAGAGTTACAAGTAGTAAATTGCTCCTGCCAGGGCCTGTCGATACACGCAAACTCTAGAAAACTACAAAGTCTGTTTCAGGGAATGTATACATTTAAAACTGCCTTGCGATATGAATATATGGCAAGGCACTTTTAATATATACATACCCAGAAATAGTCTTTGTAGTTTTCTAGAGTTTTGAGTGAGTCTGAAATTAGCAAGAGCAAATCCTATCGAAGGACAACTGCAAGCACAGCAATTACACTGACAAAGAATAGTACAGAGCTGTCTCAATGGCTCAGCCCAAAGAGATATCACAATAAATGTCACCTTCCCCCAAGCTGCTGTTAGAGGAGTGTAAGACAGCTGAAGAGGTTGGCAATAGAAAAAGACAATCAGAGGGCTAGAGCCTGAGAAAAACATTTCAAACTATTAGTCCTACTAATCACAGAACCAGATCAACCCAATTGTTTAAAGTATTGTTGTAACAGGTTTTGAATCACTGCTCAGAAATAAGATCAGAAATCACGAATGTTAAAAATAGAAAACAATGGCAGTAACCAGGCCAGGCACTGTGAACATTGGGACTGGTCACCCAAAATGCAACCAGGTCGAGGTTCAGCAGAAGGTTCCCAGAGAATGTAATCCAGTTCGAGCAGTCTTTCCTGTAGCATCTCATGCAGCATGCCCACCTAATCCATGCTTCCAAGTTATTTACTATGTCAAAAGTGGATAAAGATGGTGGCACTAACAGAGGAGATATCTAAATGTCAAAGCCAAGACATACTGTAAAAGCAAGTCCAAATGTAGCTATCCATGGCAGTTTGTTAGTGAGCCTCTCCTATGTTAACAAAACAAAAAAAGCAAGAGAAATTACATGGTCTCTATGCCCCAAAAGGAATCCTCTCAAACTTGAATGAAAAACCTAAAGATGCTGTCACTTAACTAACAATTTCTGAGTTGAGAGTTCATTCTGTGCCAGACCAATAAGTCATCAATACCTCGGATTTGAAGAGGTTAGTAATTGGGAAAGCAGACCTACGGAAGAGTGTGTTGAAAATGACAGCCTCGACTTTCAATCCTTAGGCCAGTATGTGTTTCAGTAACACTGTGATATCAAAGATTCAATTAACAGCAGAGTGGACCAAAAAACAAGTACTCAATTATATGTAGGGCTCCCGGTTTTATGGTATTTTTTTTTTTACATTTCCGTCTGTATTTATCCATATTTATTTTTTGCTATTTTTATCTGTATTTATCCATATTTATTTTGGGTGTTTTTGAGAAATGAACCTGAAATTAGTATGTTTACACATTTATTTAACCAATAAACATGCAGTCATGCTTGAATGCATGTCAGGTTTCAATACTGTGAACATCCGCATAAGATAAATCAACGCACCTATATGAAAATATGAAAATTTCAGTATCAACCTTTGCATATCTACTGCTGTTAAATCCCCTTTGCTAAAATTCCTTTCATTTTTAACCCCCTTACCTATCACTCCTCACAGCTATTGACCTGGCAGACAGTATTTAGAATTACTCAAAAAGCAACTCAATTTCTGTTTTTATCCATATTTATTGATAAATACAGGAAAGAAAACAAATGTTTTCTGTCTGTATTTATCTGTAAAAATCAGTAAAAACGGTAAACAGGGAGCTTTAATTATAGGATAAGCAAAATCGGGAATATTGGGAGTGAAGACGGGCTTTCTATAATAGGGGAGCAGCAGCATACTGATTGCAGAAGATTGATATTCGATTGTGCTTTAAAGATCAACTTATTTAAGTTGTCAAGTTTGTTATCTATTCCAGCCGTGAACATGGCCAGGGAGTTCAGGAGATCAGCTTGCACATCCAACTTATCTGAATGATAGTTTAAGGCAGAAACTAGATTGTTGTGTTTGCAAGAGCTGTGGCCAGACTGTACTAGAGAGTTCTGTTGTATCAAGAACAATTTTGTTTTGCAAACCTGGTCTCCGGGTGGGCAGTGTGTGAAAACAGGACAATTCCACAAGGGATTAGTCATTGGGTTCTATACCCCCAGGTTCATGTGCGGGATTTTCTGAGCCATCAAAATTAAACGATTCCAGAGGTGAAAGTGGCATTATATTTCCTGTTGGTTCCGGGTCCATTGAGCCGCAGGTGGACTAGTAATACAGTTTCCTGTGGTATATCAGGTAGAAATCTAGCAATTGAGTTCAGGAAGGTAGTATGGTGTGGACCTTGCACATCCGGTTGGGGGGGTTGCTTAGGTAGAGGAACACTATCCAAGAGGATACGTGAATTATCACTTGATATAACTATTGGTGAAAGGTTCTGTCCAGATGAATCCATCCAAAGGAGGGACTGTTGGTCGAACACTTGGATTGAAGCTGATATTGCCGATATTGCTGCTTCTTTCTTGGAAGTTGCAAGTTGACCTGTCACGCCCTCTACCTCTGGGCTGCTAGAAAAACCATAGCTGTCCGAAGCAGGCAATACTGGCAGAGGTGAATTTATTGTAGCATGAAATGTAAACATCGGAGGCCTTCCCGTTTGGTACATCGGGCTGAGCTGTGCAAGAGAGATCATCCTGTGGTCACGGATGTACTATCCACTGCCCTGTCAACAGTAGATTTTTTTTTTAAAGTCCCAGAGGGTTGCCACACGAGGGCCTGAAGTGTTAACCGTTCTACTGTTTTCCTGAGGGGTAGTCTGCAAACAATCAGGAGTTATGACTTGTTCTGTATTTTTAGATTTTATAGCGAAAAGTTCCAATATAGGTGTCAGTGAAGAGTATTGTTGATTAAACTCCAGGACTGATGAAGAGGGTTCCCAAGGACCACAGGGGGACTTTGCACCGCCCTTATTGTTCTTTCTGCGTCTTTGGGCTATTGGTGGCTCTTTCCTTGTTCTGTCTGACTCAATGGCTCAGGAGTAATGGCCTGCCACTGTAGCACCGCCTCACTTCTGCCTGGCAAGAGCTCTCCACTGGACACTAGGGGAGGGACAGGAGCACGCTATCTTCCGTAGGATTGACTAACTTATCAAGCAGCCAAGTCTGTTATAATATTTATTCGTGGATTGTGGGTTTATAGGTTATGCCTATGCAAAGTGCCTTGGGTTGAGGATGTTTGCGCCCCTACATGCAAGCTACACCGACCTAATGCTGGCCATCTCCGCACTGCAGCGGTTAAGCCTACACCCTAGTGAGTCTGTCTTCAGTCACAGCAGTCACTGCACAGCGACAAAGCAGCAGTGATCCGGGGGCGTCTTCACTCACCCCTGTTGATTGGAACTTATTGAGTAGGTTAAACTAATCAATAGGGTTGACATAATTGATTGTGATCACATTTTTCTAGCAGTTTCACTAGGAAGGGTATGTTAGACATCAGCAGAAATATTGAGATAAGCCAGGTCGGTATCATTTGTTTTCAAGAGATGTGTTACTTGTGCGTTTTTCAGTCAGTCAGGAATATTGCCTTGTCTTATGAAGCGTTCATGATTCTTGTTTACGTGGGGGGAGATAATATGGCTGATCTCCTTTATTACTGCCGAGGGGGATTGGCTCATTGAAGTGTGACGTTGGTTTCATGGACTCTATGATCATGGAAATCTACTCTTCATTCAGGGATTTGAAATCATTCCATGATGCCCCATTTTTGAGTATGGTGTGGATGTAAGGACGTCTGGGTAATGCTTGAAATAGTAGACTCTGTATGAGAGGGATGATTGTTGATGTTTGAAACCACTGCCCTTTCGTGGTTGATAGTTATTGATTTTTCAATCTTACATATTTTTGCATCAAAAAAGGACACGAATGCTTCGCATTTCTCTGGTGTGGTGTTTGTGATGCTGTTGGGCTTGCTGTTGCCAACTTGTTGTTTACAGTTTCAAAGTGTTTGTCTAGGTATTTTTTTGTCTGTGTCTAGTTGAAATGTTATACAAAATACTTTGGCTTTACATATGGCCGTTTTGTATGGGTTTCTTATTTCCCATAGCTGTTTTAGGTTTCTGCTGGACGGTTCATGTCTCCTTCATCTCTCAGCGAACCTTTGTCTTCTTCTCTCATCGTTTAGGCTCTGAGTGAACCCGGGCAGGACGTCTTCGTTTTTAAGTATCTTGAGGCAGAATTTCCTAGGTCAACTGATTCCATTAGAAACTGGAATTGTGTGCCATGCATACTTGTTAGAGCTGGTGTGTAAGGGAGACTAACTATCGAGACTGAGGGACCAAACCTGTAGTGCACATCTTACAGTTGTGTAAGGCTATGGCAGCCTTGTGTATCTTCATTGTGATCCTTAATGAAACTTGTCTGAGTGTTTCCATCATGTATTCCTGTCAATCCAGTTGGTTCCTACCCGGTTGTTTATGTTTCAGAATTGCAAAATAATGTGCTAATATGCGGCTGACTGGGATGCAAAAACTCTCAGTGAGTGACTTTCAAGTGCACATGGTTGAAATGAAGTTGATGTTAGAACTCAGTCAAAGTTTTCACTTTCTTATCTTGAAATGTGTCTCGGGTAGGATATCTTCAGTGAGGTAGGATTCCACCATATCAGGTGACTTAAGATATGTTTCCTGCTAAAGTCTCAAGCTTCCCATCCAAAAACTCAGAGCGGTATCTTGGCTGGTTGGACATGGTCCTTTATAAGTGATTTGTTTTCAACCTGACGAAAAGTCCTCAAATCTTCAGGTCTTGTTCCTTAGACTCAATGACTCTATTCTTAGTAACATAGTAGTTCCCACAGACGTCTTCCAAATACACTAGACATATTTAGTTACATTTGGACCCCAGGAATTGTTGAAGGGAGGCAATAACGTCTTCTGTCCAAGGACAGTCAAACATCCAGCCACAAATCACGGATCAGCAAGAGAGCTTTTCTGGGAAGGCCTATTGTGGTGGTCATGAGACTAGTAACACCAGTCCTAGAACAAAACATGGGAAACAAGACAGAATTGAAGACAAGTCTCTCCAATATAGGCATTCTTCAGTGCAGACTGAGGAGTCACCTCACCTCTTCAGATCAAAGCAGATTCTTTCACTCTGAGTAACTCAGATGCTCATTAATGACAGGGACAAGTTAAACTTAACGTTTATAAGCAAATTAACCCAGAGTTCAATGCAAACAAAACCGAAATGTTGAATAACTGTGAAAGTTGTGTGAAACTCTGTCTTGCCGCCGAATTCCACCACCGGATCTCCTAATTCGACCAAATACAGTTCAAAATTAATATTTTCTCCTGAGCTACCAGTTTAACCAGCACCCTCTGTGCAACATGGCTACCATCGCTCAATGTAGAAGATGTTGTTGGGATGTAATGAAATAGAGATGCCCTTAATGATAATAAGAATATTCCATATTTGTAAATCGCGAACATATCACACCTTAAGGGTTTCAAGGCATTGAGGGCCATCGGGTAGATTAAGTGAGCTATTACCCAGAGTCACATGATGCTGAGCTGAGCTGCTGCCGGAGCTGGAGATCGAACCATGAACCCGGCGCTCTGGAGTCAGACTCTGGTCGGTGCATCACACCTCTCCCTCTCATATGTATCAGCCCTAGGATCTTCTCCTCTCCTATCTTAGGCACTGTGTGGCCAGTCATATAAAATAGCAGCTGTCAGTCAGAGGCCAGGAAATGTACGTGAGATATGATCACAGGCAGAAATGAGTATGCCATTTGAAATGCACTTCAGCTTAGTGCCTGTGAAATATATGCCACAGACTAAAATAGTAAGTGCTGCAGCAGTGACTGCTACGAAAGCTATGGAATCTAGCATCACATGGCATGTTTTAGAACTAGATGGAATAAATAGGTAATTTCCTTCAACTTCCCATATATGTACTCAATAAGAACCTACTTACACTTCTAGGCAGTCACTTCAGAAAAATGGCAGGCAATTGGGAAATTTTAACTGAGCAGATGAGGCAGTTAGTTGAGTTTGAAGCCATGCAGGTTCATATTGGGGATCAGGGCTTGAATTTCTAGTTGTTTGTTGCTGTTGGAGAGTAGGATGTATGTGTATGCATGCATGTGTTTGTATACAGTATTTATATAGCTCAAACCTAGCTAAAAGGAAATGCAGCACTGTACAGGGTCAAAGACAAGCATAGTCTGAGATGTTGCACCCAAACTTGGGTGCATTGAAGGAAAAGTCATGCTTTATATAAGGTAGGTACTGGAAATTCAGTTTGGGATGTGAACGAGGCAGGTTTTGGGCAACTCATGTGCCATAGTCAGTGAAGATTTTCAGGTAGAGTTGCAAGCTGTGGGTGTAATGATGGATCTTGATTGCTGCCGACAGTGAAAAGAGTCTCAAGAGATCCCATTTAGAAACTGAAGATGACAGGAAATGGGCTGGATCCTTGGTGGACTTCAGAGGGAAAAAGGAGCCTCAGGGCCTCGGAACTAATAAGGGACCATGTTGGAAACAATCTACATATTTAAATGGAGTGGATTAGTGTCAAAAAGTTGACCTCTAAAGAGAGGTTGAGATTGATCAGGAGGCAGGGGTCATTCTTTTTATTTTCAAAATATAGAATTCAATACATTATATAAAAAAGGCATTATATGGATTGTTCCATCGAAAGATGCATGTGGACATGCTTAGTAGATGAGCAAGTCAATAAAAAAGAATAAAAACTATATATGTATAAATAAATATATCAAAATCTGTACAACCAAATAAAGTTCTACATTGCAAGTAGAATAACACTCAGAAGATAACTATGTAAACTGAATTAGTTCACTCTTGTAGATTGCAAGTTATGAATACAAGTGTTCTTCAAATATAGTGTTTTTTCTTTCTCTAGGAAGATGCATTCTGTCAAGATGCACTAGATCCAACATTTCCTAAGTCCATGTATCTAGACAAAGCTTTGATTTATTCCTCTAGTTCATATCAATTCAAAGTTTACCCATTATCAATCCAGTCATAAACCAATTTCTTTCTCCACATTTCCAATTCTATTTACCAAGCAATATATTCAATATTATCACATTCTTATATTTTGACAGGCATCAGCCTGTCACAATGTAACATCTAAGAAATATCAAATTCCAAAATATATTAACTGACTGATATTCCATTAAAATATGTAAAACGCCTGCACCTTTCCACATCTCAAACAGACAACATCCATTGAATTTAATTTAGACATGTTGTTCAGAGACCATTAATGTTATGAAGTATTTTAGCAACACCAATCTTAATGTTAATTCTTGGCCGACGCAAGGAACACTCAGGGCCCAAGATGGCTTTAATTTGGTGGCGCTCTTTATTGAGTCCTCATTTCTTTGATGGTGAATGCCTTTTGTGGTGCCTTGAGTTTTACATGTGATACGACCCAGAGTGGCAAAATTGGTCTTACTAGAGCTGAAAACCTCTCTGCGGACTCTGGGACCTTACCCGATGCGAGCTAAGCCAAGTGACAGTGCAGGACTTAGTGGAGTTAATGTTGGCACTCCACACACGACTGCTGTCTTGAGTGTAACACCTTAGCAGACTATAAAGCATCAGGGATATTTTCAGCTGATGAAGTTATCAGGAAGAGCAGAGACTCCCGGCGTGCCACTGTTCAACCAAACTTGCAAAGCGTAGCAAGCTGGGAGAGTAGTCCTTTTTTTGTGGTGGCAGGCACAACCCTCACATCTATGGGGCCTGCAGTTTCTAAGGCATGTGATTGCTTCAGGTGCCATAACCTGAAGCCCAAATGAGGAACACTGCAGTGAAAGTAGCAAGAGAGTCTCCCTTAGCTAAATGTGACCTGGTACTTGAATACTCCACCATTCCATGTTGTTTACTTGACAGTGGTGGCAAGACAGAAATAAAAGAAAGGAAAATGGGACGTTTTCACAGCACAGGGCTCCACATCCCGGAGTTGGAAAAAGAAACAGACCAATAAGCACCCCACGGAGTCAGATTACAAGTGGGAAATGGTCCTTGCTTCACTGTAACAATGAAACAGCCAGACAGTGGTGAAAGGCACTGAAGACTGGTAGGGTCTAACCAGGAGATTCCTTTCTGGAGAGAAAATCTGAGAAGTTGGCGTGAAGCTGACTATACTGGAATAGCAACTGGCAAAGAGTCCGTGTGGCACAGGAGAGGATATCTTTCCAGCTGAGTGCAGTAGAGGCCATGCTAAATTGAAATTATTTACATCCTGAACAACTTGAGGAGCGGCATGGAATTCCTGAGGAGTGGTGCTGGAAATTCTAGAAGAGATGCCATCAAAGACCCTCTTTGAAAAAATGGAGGAATGCTGACTGATCTGATCGGTCTACAAATATAGTGAAGCAAGTGAAGTGGTTAGTAAGTTATACAGACTATCCCCTCCCCCCACCACAAGCAATGAAGGCCTGAGGCAGATATTGGTCATTCAGTTTTGGTAGGAATGAGACCTGTGGACTTCTGGGACTGACTCCTGTGCAAGGCAGTGAAGTATGCCTGGAGGAGAGGTGTTTGCTGTTTTTCCCAATTCTAGACCCTACTATGCTGGACAGAAAAAGAGCCTTGTTTAAGGTCAAACCAAACAAGACATGATGCAAAAGGCAGCCACAATGTCAGTGGGTTTCCTTATAAGACCGAAATTAGAACATGAAGAGAGGAAGTTTTATGTTTTCACAGGTTGAGTTTGCAGGGGCCTTTCTTGAACATTTGAGTCTGGGTTTCTTACTCAGAAGAACAGAGTAACTAATGCTATATACATGTTAAAAGGTATAGGAAAAGGGCAGATCTATGCTGAACACCACACTATATAACTATAAAGGATGAGTGAAAAGGTGTCGCAGATCTGTAGACAACAAAGGAAGACAATATATTTAAAGCCACATCACAGACGCCCAATAAGGCAAGGCATTTCAGCAGGCTCAAATAAGAAACCGTAACAAACGTGGCAGAGAGGTCCAATAGGATCAGGGTCATCTCTCTGCCCATGTCATAATGGTATCATACTAATATGTCAAATTACCAAAGGATGACATATCTGCTCAATGGTCCAAATACCTAACTTCCACCAAGTGAACCCAACATTTAACTATAACTTACCCCATAAAATGGCCATTGGGCTTATATCCAAATTAAATCCCTTTTCAGCAGCTACCGAAGGGATTTATTGGTGCATTTGCACCTATGGACTTTAATAACTATATCAGCTGATGGCAATGACACTGTGTGATTAATACTGATGCTTAAGGCACCCTGTTGTGCCCGGTAAACTGTGATGCCTAAAGTTGTACTTTGTACGTTACATGCTAAAAGGGAAAATAAAAAGTTAAACAAAGAAATGTATTCTGCTGCAATGGAAGGTTGTAAAGAAGCCTTAGGGTAGCATAGCAATCTATAATATTAAGGTGGAATAGGGATTAATGACTCTTAACATGCCACATTTCAAAGCACTTGTTTGGGAAGCTTAAAACATTAGCATCAGTTGAACTACATTTTTGCTGAATGATGATAGTACATACACTTAACATTCAAGAAACATTCCTATCAACCAAGTTGTTGTAAGTCTTTGGAAAAAGGTGGATTCTTTTTTCCTGGAGTAAGATATCTTCAGAGTTCAATCTGTAAAGGAGATGTCAACACAAGGAGACTGACATAAGAGGCTGACACAAGGAGGCTGACACTGCTAAGAGGGATCAAAAGGACTGATCAAAAAAGTTTGTTTTTCCAAGATTATAGATTAAACTTGCAGAATGTGTCTGCTGCTGTCAACTTCATACTATTCTTGACAGATACACTAGAGGCACACTTGCTTAATGAGGTCAAGATCTTTGAAACAAAGATTATCATGTCAATATAGCCATGTGAAACCAGGTCTTGATTAAATCTTGAATATGTAAACATCATTTTAAAAATGTTAAAAATAATTCTTGTTGTCTCTCTTTAACACAATTGATATAATCATTTCCCCAATACTTTTACTTTGGTTAATCTGATTGCAGTGCAAATGCCAGTATTATTCGAGGGAATAAAGGCTGCATTCACATAGTTGCATTAAATTCATGATGGGCTGCAATCGCTGTATAAAAACGTGTCTGCCTCTACTTTCCTTATTACAGTCGAGTTGTAACATCATTATTACTTGTAATAAAGAAATGACATAGCTACTGAACTCTAATAACTTATTACAGCTGTCTTGTGATGTCATCATGCTTCCAAGAAGAAAGTCAGGTCATACAGCACAATTATAGGTGCATTTAAAACAGGGAAGATGAAAACTATTGTTTTCTTTTTCTGATTTGTTTTTCTAAAATAAAAATGATCAGCAGAAAGACGGCATTTAAGGCAAGGTTTATTTTTAGCACGTTATAGGTCATTACAGGATTGATAGAATCTCTCTTCATGTTTTTTCACATTCTTAATCTGGCTTACGTTAAACTGATTCTAGTATCTTTTTTGCAGCAAATTACTAAATGTATTATGGTGTGTTTATGTGCACACTACAGATTTGTGTTTTCTTCTTCATCCACTACCAGACTGCATCTTTCATATGAAAGAGCAAGATGCCAAGTATTTAAGTGATTTTTAGACATTCTGATTCTGTGATCATGTGCAAGCAATACAATACCCTCTGCTGTACGTTAAAAGGATGGTGCTAGTCATTTTGAAGTTCCATAACCCAATAAGGAAACTCGGGCCGAAGACACAGCCCTCCTCTGTGACTTGCAATATCTTTATAATTAACAGCAGAGTGTACTTTATCCCAAAAATAATTGGGAGGCCCTCCTACGCATAGGACAGCAGACAGTTTACAATGGCTTCCAGTACCATTTCTCTTTATGGATAAAAAAACACAACAAGCTGTAGAGGGGAAATTAGTATTATTGTGTTCACATATGCATATCTTTTGTAATATCCTTCCACATTAACTGTATTTTGAAATTCAAAACCATTCATTAGTAACTCCCACACTAATGAATAGTATGGAATCCTTTGTTTGATCATTCCTGGGTGGCATAACATCTAAGAGAAAACGGTTTATTTGTAGTCTAAGTCTTTAATCTACCATAAACCTTTAATAACAGTTCACTTATGTTTCAGACTTATTAACCTCTAATTATGGAGGAAATGAATTCTACCAGGATTGCTTACATTTTCTTAACATTTATTCTCTCTAGAAACATATGGCAATATGCTGTTACTTATCTGAATAAGCTTACTAGTTTCCTCCTACTCACAGCTTTTGATTGACCACCAAGACATCTGAAGTATTATTTTTTTGTTGTGTTGCCTAGGCATTTCCTTACATTTAGACTGTTAATGTTTTGTTATATTTCTTCATAAAGACCACAGACTTATTTCTCTCATTTTAAGTGGTTTGTTCCTCCCACCAGACTTAGACATAGTCCAGACATTGTTTGCAAGCGCCTTTTTTACAGTTATGTTTATAAGGTATAATACAGAGGATGTATTTTAGAGAAAATCAAGCTTTAGGCTTTTCTCTTCAAACATCACTTTATTGCTAAATTTAATATTCTGGGCAGGGTTTTGATCATTCCAGTCATAGTATATCGCTTCACCCTGTTCATAGCTATGAAAATGAGAAATCTTTATTTTATGTATATTTGATTTCCCACCAAAATCGACTGTCATCTCTTGAGTCTTGATTTTGCATTTTCTATAGATTGTGAAAAGTTCCTGCCCGCAGGCAAGTAGTTCAGGAACATTGGTGCCTAGGCAATCACTCCCAGAAACACATGTGCAATAGGTAATTCTAATAGACCATATAATACACCCCAGGTGCTTGAAACAGCATTGTACTGTACATATGAAGTAAAATTGCGCCTATCATTGCTAATGACACAGGTGCCATTTTATAAGTGTCCGTAGGGGCCAGGCCCCAAGAATAAATTATATTAGGGCCCCAAAAGGGCATGCAAGGAATTATCATATTGTTTATATTGACTTAAACAGCCCGAATACTCCTTGGTTAGATACATTTCCAAGCCTCTGCTTTGAGAAAGACCTGGTATAAAATAAAGTATATTAGCAGTGACTGGAATATTGAAATTGCCAAAAGGAGATGGAGGCAAACATGAATCTATAACTGTAATCTTTTTCTCACGTATATTTTTTTACTGATTTTAATATAAAAGGCAAGTTACAAACAAATCTCATATATGAAACCATCAACAGCAGTTAGGCCCCCATACTAATACAAGCATGCATAGCCTAAGCAGGTGATAACCTTCGTGTAAGATATACAAACAAGTGAAAAGAATTAAAGGTTAAAGTGCCGTTATAGTTAGGTGAATAAGTCGATGATAATACTAACATTTTGAACTCAGAAAGCCACAGAAATTCACTAGTTATAGTTAGTAGAGCTAAATATAACTTGATCTCCGCCATGTACTGCTTATGACTTCACTTATTACATCACTCATTACATGTTCTATGACATAATTTATTACATCACTGATGACACCATTCAAGCTTCTTTTTTACACATTACTCTATAAACTAATATGGCAATGGAGGCCTGAAAAAAGTACACTATAGCGCAGAATAATATAAAGTATCTTTATTGCCATCACAGATACAACTCTCCTAGGTGTAGCAAGTATGTGTTATGTGCCCTGTGGACAATCCACCCAGAGTTAGCCAATCCCACGGAGCGAATTACCTTTTGTAGCACGCAGCGAGGGGTTGGCCGCAGGGCCTGTGTTACCCTGCTTTCATTTCCTCACAGGCAGCCAACCACATGCTGCGCACAGCCTTTGGTCCTGTGCCAAGGGAGTGTGTTGGTCACAGGCCTTGGCCTGCCACCAGGCCCTGTAGCCAAACCCCCAGCAGGCTGCCAACCCCACACCACGCATAGCTTTTGGCATGCGCAGCATAGGGTTGGTCTTCGGGACCCAGGGACCCACCCCCTGGGACCAAAACATACATATTAAGGGGAGGGGCCATGAAGTGCCCTCCCCAAACCTTAATTGGCCCTGGTGAACCCATCCCCCCAAGGCCAAATAGCAAGGACTATGCCCTCTTTGCACTTTGACTAAGAGGGAGTTGGATGTTTCGGACAGATACACAAAGGCATGTAAGAGTAAATCAAAGAGTTCTCCTACAGTACTACTACCCATACTCAAACAGTGGCGGCCCCAAGCTGGGAAAATTGGAGGGGCAGCTGGGGAGAGAAGGAGGAGGGGAGAATAAAAAAAACGTACATGCAGCTTCGCATCTACTGCCTGGCCAATTGATGTTCATACAGACTCTCAGAATCCTCTGTGCCAATCCAGACACTACTCTCATGCTGGTATTACCCAGCATGAGTAGAGCGTAGGAATTGGGTGGAGCGGGCTGGTTCCACGCTCGAGCAGGGACTGGGAGCCTGGCTCTTGACCCGGTTAATATCTCCAAGCAACAGCCTGGAGATATCCAAGTGCGCATGTCGATTTGGCCCTCCGAAGATGGCTGGCCACACCTACATGTGCACTGGCAGTGCCCTGAGCCCACCACTATTCCTGCTGGCCCCACCCTCAAAACTCAATGGCAGCTCTGGAGTAAAATAAAATGATAATAAAGCAGTTTTATTAACTGCTTTATTATCATTTTTTTTTAACGCGTCTGCTGGTTCCAGCAGTGGGGCTACACTCCTCCACCATGAGAAAGAAATGAAAATGAAATGAAATGAAACGTAGACTTATAAAGCGCGATTGCTGCCCTGAGGCGTCCAAGCGCTGAGATCTGTTTCCTGGCGGTGTACTTCAGCTGGACTAAATGCATGGTTGTATCTCTTATATGGACCCGCCCCTGTCCATAAATGCTTTTGTGAACCATCCTCATCATTTACTGTACATCTGAAGCGAGAAATACTCTAATGCAAGTGTATTTAATCTTCATTCACATACACTCAAATTATTCTTTCAAAGGCCGCTCATACCACCCACTTGCTGTGCTCTGTTTTGGCGGTCGTCATTCCAGTGTGCATGGGGTGTGCACACCGTTTTTTGAATATATAGCAGTTAAGTGAGATCAGCTCTCTGCTTCAAATGACTTGATACCGAATCTTCGTTTTTGCGCATGGAAGACTGTAAATCTATAAATTAGGCACTACAGTATGTACTTACGCACCCTGCTTGCAACAACCAGTTGTACTAGTCCGGCTGCTGACCGAAGAATCGCCACAGCTTCCTGATGGGAAAGCCCGACCAATGACTGCCCGTTGATCATCAGCAGCTCATCGCCTGACGTCAGGCGGCCATCCCTGAAGAACAGAAAGAGAAAACAGAGCTTAAAAGACTTGTTGGACACAAAGCAAACTTTGAAAGCGCGAATACGACCAGTTAACACAGTGATTAATCTGAATTCCCTGCGAGTTTAATGTTTCTCTATTTCCCACAGTGATAGCACCTCAAGTTATTGTCTACAAGAGGGAAAGGAAACTATTGTCACTGTATTATAGTCACGCTCACGAGCCTTACAGGTAATTGCTGCAGAAAGAACATTTTCTTTAAGTAACACCATTCACGCTACAGTTCCTTGAGGAAAAAGAATCTTGAGTTTTCTGTAAAATCAAAGTCTGCCCCAAAGGGTCACCAAATACCAGCGGTGCTACCTCTTTATCAGTGAAACAAATCTGTAACAAATGCAGCTAGGGATGACCTATCATTTTTGTGTCACTTGGTCATACCTATGACAACCTTGCAAAGTGCGAAAAGTTGCCAAGTTATTTGCTTTGCAACTTGCTTGCAGAAATCGTTACTTGTTGTGACAAATTATGCTGCAGTCTTTATCCAAAAGACCTTAGGATTAAAAAACACAGAGCACTTTCCTACATCAAGGACACTGTTAACAGAAAAGCTTTGGAAAACTGAACATGCGAAAACAAACTATCCGCAAACATTTGCCATTAGGTACAGAAAAACTGTGCAGAAGGTAAACATGCGGGAAGATATTCGACAAGCATTTTGCAGCCTTGCCTGGCTTCATTATCTCCCTCACTACAACTGACCTGATAATTCTGTGCCCAGTGGCACTGGGCCTTTGAGAACTGTGGCAGGACAGGAGCCTGAGGGCAACAGCTTTGCCCAGCCCCTGGTCATCCACTGCAGCAGTCTGGGGAGAGCTTACAGTGCCCCTCTCGGCCAAGGCACAGCCATGCCTTCAACCACTGCACCCCTCATTGTACCCCCACGCCCTCCACTGACAGCTACGTACACACTTTCCGCCTGCAAAAATGTATGAGTTTGTTTTTTATGTCAAAAAGGTTAAAAACTGGTGGCGTGGCCAAGATGGCGACCGGGTAAGAAGCAATGCGCGGAGCTCAGTGAACCCAGTATGCTGCGGAACAGCCTGATCCCCCGGCGCAGCCTGCTCTAGACGCGTAACACCTGTGATGCCTTCTGTGTAGTGGTGTGAACTTCCGTGGGACCTCGGTTGATCCAAAATTCGAGCCGCCCGAGGTGAGGCCTGATAACGTCCGCACCTCAGCAGGGCCTGCTTATACACAGGGCTCCTCTCCCTCACATCAGGAGGACACCAGACACAGGATTGGGCCGCAGCTCGTAGCTCCCCGCCTATGCTGCCATATCGGTAATGCCCCAGTGTCTGGAATAGGATATTTGGCCAGCTGGAGCAGCCCTACCACTCAGCCTGAAAGGAACTATCATCGACCCACCTGCCCTGTGAAAGACGCCTGGACCAGCATCACCAATGGTAAGGCACCAGGCCGACAAGGCCGCCTCGGACGAGGCCTCGGTGCCCACTCCCGTCCGCACTCCCACAGAACAATACTAATTATCTATTTAATGCCCAGAGTGTGCAAGAGGCATTCACCGCTGTGGCGCGGTCTCCTCTCCCTCGTGGCTATTCGCCCTCATGGCTCTGCAAGCCGGCCACAGGTCGCAACTAGATTCCCCATAACAGACTGTGACCTATGCCGGGGGGGTCCCAGAGATCGGTGACCCTCCCCTTACCCAAGGAATAGTGGTCGCAACCTCCCGTGCTGCCTGTGGGATGCATGGCCCAACCTAGACGCTGGAACCTGTGTTGCCCCCCCCATCATCATACACTGACAGCTGGGGTACCTCAGATGAGGCTCCATGGTCGATCTCGGCCCCCCCCCCCCACTCTGGATCGTCATTGCTGCCTGAAAGGGGCCCCATGCAAGGAACAACAGCATGGGAGGGCCTACACTGCCCTCCTCCTTTTAGCATGGACTATGTCACAACACTATATCCACAGGAGGTCACTTTCCCCACTTCATTCCTCTCAACGACTTCGGCCTGCATTATAGCCCTCCCGCCACCCTGCTGTGCCGCCCACCTATAAGGGGAACCTTGGTGAACTGATATAGGCACGTGGCAGTGTGCTTCTGTCAAGACTGAGACCTCAGGGCACAGTGGGGAGGCATGTTTCCTGCCCACAGGCATGCCTGCGATTCTAACTGACCCCATGGTTCGCCCTAAACATGACAATGCCTCTGCGGCCACGGCCGGAGTAGGGCATAGTGACACGGATGGCAATTCAACAAGTTTCCTACAAGCTGTCCTGGACATTAAATCTTCCCTGGAGCCCAAAATAGATGCCTTGGGGATCGACATGGGCATCTTGCAGGAAGGCCATAAGAAGTTGAAAGGACAGATGGAGGACTTGGAATCTACGCTGGCAATGCTCAGGCCGGCGGTCGCGGAGGCAGACTCTCATATAACAGCCCTCCAAGAGAAGGCAAGCTACCTCAAGTAATGAGTCAAGGATCATGATGGTCGATGCCGCCGCAATATGTGAGGATCATAGGTCTGTCGGAACACACTGAAGGCCCCAGCATTAAGCTCTACCTCGAAGAATGGCTTGCACAGACTGTTCTAACGTGCCAACTATTGACCTTCTTTTCCGCGGAACCGGCCCATAGGGTACTGGGTGGACCCAGTGTTCCTCCGAGATCGGTGGTTGCCCACCTCCTCAACTACAGGGACATGAACCACATATTACAGGCAGCATGTGCAAAGGGGTCCTGGACGATCGACAATTCACAGGTGCACATATTCCCCAATTATACTGTGGATGTAGAGAGGAGATACACGTCCTTTCTGAAGGTGAAGTGGCAACGTCGAGCTCTGGAAATTAAGCACGCTCTGTAGTTTCCTGCCACTATGAAGATAATAAATTATGGCCACATCACCTTCTGTGCAACCCCCAGGGAGGTGTGGGCCTGGCTAGACAGCCAAGGCATCGCCTCGCCTCCCACCGGAGTGGGAGAACTTGGTGGCTGGCAGGTGCAGCGATGCTGAAGGCCCCAAAACAGAGGCACGAAGGCAGGCCCTTCGAAAGAGCAAGCAACAAAGGAGAGAGCCCAGGCAGTTGACGTAGCGTGACTCTTTCCCCCCTCCCCTAGGCAGGCCGGCAGACTTGACAACGCTGCTTTGGAGCCAGACATGGCTCTGGCAGAGGCTTTGTTGCGAGGGGGCCCACTCATCACCTATATAACAGGATGTCGGCAGACAAACTGATATAGGTTACCCATACTGGACACATATCATGTGGATCACCTTGCACCAGGATATTGGCCCAAGTCGGGTGGGAGCCATGCTTGCCGGAGGTACTGTAAGTATTCTTTGCCAGTGGATCAGCTGTGAGGACTCTAATTCAAGCAGCAGACTGGTCACAAGGGTCTCCTTACGGGGTTGATACATTGCTGCCACATAACGCCAAGCCCTCACCTGAATAGTAGCTATATTTCATGACTGTTATGTATCTATGTTCCTTTGCATCACAGTGCTGCTGGCTGGGTGCCCATTAGTGCACTGGCCTGGGAAAGGGTGTTAGGAAGTTAATGTTGCTTTTCTTTGTTTATTACACTCTCGTGTTTTTTTATAAGGTATGCATTGACGTGGGGTCCAGAATGCCTGGGTGGGTGGCGTGATAGAGGGAATCGTCTTGTAATGCTTTAACTATGCCGGACAGTGAACATTTATCTGGGACGCAATATCATCTTATGACCTAGAATGTCAGAGACAGAGCCAGTTATGTCAAGAGGTATCGCATCTACCAATATTTGAGGAGGCGCAGGGAACATATAGCCTTTCTTCAGGGAACCCACCTCTCATTCCCTTCTCTGGAGGGGGTGTGCAAGAGATGGCAGGGTACAGTAGTGGGAACCACGTATTCCAGATACGTCAGGGGTGTTTTGATATGGTTTGTTCCAGTAGTAGTTCTTTGGGTGTTGTACACTAAAACCGACCTAGAGGGGACATATGTGGTGGCGGAAAGGTTGTTGTATAGGCTTCCTGTTTCTCTAATATCATTATATGCCCAAAACTCCAATCAGGTACTTTTTATGAACTCATTAACTGACGCGTTATTGCTAGAGATGTTGGCTCCATTTTACGGGGGGGGGCAGACTACAATTGTATCCCGGTGTGGTGTTAGATCTTTCCCATTTGACAGGTACCTGGTGCACAGTCCATTGCCTTGATGCAACACCTGCAGCAATGCGCGTCACATGCCCACGTGTTGGATGCCTGGCGCTGTTTACACTCAACAACTAGGGAATACTCATATTACTCCAGATTACATGAACTTCACACCAGAATTGATCTCTTCTATTGCAGCACTGCTGCACTCTCCAGGGTGTCACAGTTCTGAGTACGTAGGACTAACCACCTCCGACCGCACCCCGCTACCGCTCTTGTTATCATATGGCCGAAGCTGGCCACGCATACTGACTTGGTGCCTACTGGTGGATGTCCTACAGGATATGGAATTTCGTGCCACTCTCTCTGAGCACTTGGACTCGTACTTTAGGGAAAATTAGGGCACTGCCTCAGATGCCCGGATAGAGTGTAATGCATTTAAAGAGGTCCTCAGTGGTCAGGCCATCAAAACGGTCTACGGCACCAAGTTGGTGTTGTGGAAGGAGCTTCAGTGTTTGGGAAGAGAAATCAGAACACACGAGTTAGTATTGCTCATCGACCCGACAACCACTCTCCCTTTAGTGCAGGCCAAACTCGTGCATAGTGCCACTTTGGTTAAACTGGGCACCCTGGACTACAGGGAATATTCGGCTAGGAAAAATGCTCAGCCCTTCAAGCTCTCCCAGAGCCCCCATCATGGCTATGCGGGATGGAATGGGCACCATTGTCAACTCTCAGGAGGCGTTTAACCTCGCCTTCCACTCCCACTACAGCACAGTGTATGCGGCTCCGGTCGCAGCGGATGCCACCGGACTACAGATGTTCCTAGAGGCGCTGCACCTCCCCTGATTGCAGGTTTCCAACCGAGCAGAAGCCCCAATAAAAGGGGACAGGATATCTCAGGTATTAAACAAATGGCACACAGTAAGAGCCATGGCGCGGATGGTTGGCTCGTGGAGTTCTTCACCGCCTTCACACCGCAGCTCACCCTGCGCCTCCTCCTGGACTATGAATTGGCATACTAGTGGGATATTTTGCCCAATCTCTAGGAGAATCAATATTAGTAGTTCTTCCCAAACCAGAATGAGATCCCTTTCTGTTTGGATCATATTAATCCCCTGTCCTTTTGAACACAGATTATGAGTTCCTTGGGAAGGTCCTAGACAGTCGGCTGATACCCCTAGCAAAATTCTTAATATACACTGACCAAAAGGGTTTCATACCAGGAATAAGCACCTTCTTGCACTTATGCCTCCTTTTCAGGTCAATGGACTGAGCGAAGAAATCCGTCAGTAACCCCTGGGTTGGCACTCTCGATATAGAGAAGGTGCTCGATACTCTGGGGTGGGAGTACCTCAAGAAGCTCCTCTGCAGACTTGGAGCGGGGCTGAGGTTTCTGAAATGGGTCTCACTGGTATATAATACACCAATGGTGACAGTAAGGACCGGTGCTGTCATAGCTGACCTGTTCCACATTGAACGTGGCACAGGACAAGGCTGTCCCCATTTCCAGATCATCTTCGCTCTGGCTATCGAGCCCCTGGTGTGTGTGCTCTGTGCTAGGGCTTCGGACTGGGGTGTTTGGGTCCAAGGCCAGTGGCATATGATTTCATTATATGCAGACGGCACACGTCTGTACCTCCACAAGGATGCTGACAACATCCCTTTACTTATGGAAATACTACACCTTTTCAGTGTAGCCTCTGGCCTTAAGGTGAACTGGGACAAATCTCATCTCTTTCCGCTAGCAGCGACTAAGAACGAACAGCGACAGGCTCCCATGAGCCCTGCCTCCCCTGGAGCTATGACACCATTAAATATCTGGGGACAAGACTGACAATGACTGACTGGTGGGTGGCAATACAGGGAGGTTACTCACAGCAGTGCGCAGTTCCATGCCTTTTTGAACAGGCCTCCTGCTCTCTCCTATGGGGCGCACAGCCATCTCCAAAAAGCTGATACTCCCACGACTGTTCTACTTCTTTTCTGCCATTCCTGTCCTGCAGAACAAGGGGCTCTTCACAGGGCTATGCTGGCTTCTGAGTGCTCTGATATGGGGCAAGGGGAGGTGACGATCTCCGAATTATACGTCGCACAGACCAAGGGCGAGCTAGGAACCCCAAACTATGAATGTTAAAATGCAGTGGAATAATTGCAGTGGCCGACGCGCTGGCTGGCCGGGAACAGCATGGCAGAACTAGGACATTGGTTCAGAGGAGCAGCTCCTTTAAATTGACATCGGCCCTGGGAATGAGGTCCCAGTGGCCTCAGAGAGAGGGAAGAATGCCCTATCCCCCCTTTTAATTTACCATCAGCCCCGAAGAGGAGGTCGGTTTATGTATTTATTTGTAATTTACAACAGATTCACTGACCCACTGTGAAGTAGTGGTAAAAATCTTTAAAAAGTCATTTTTATCCCGCGGGTGGGTGCCTCGGTCCCCCCACCACCTAAAGGTCTAACTTGGCAGGGTATCTATTCTGCTCCCCCCATGTTTTTATGTTTTTATTTTTTTTACTTTTTTGTACACAGGGGACTCAGGATCAGAGTCCTAAAATGGCTGCTGCCACATCTTTGTTGAAGTGATGTCAGTCAATCAGATTTCATCTTGAGATCTGTCGACCCTGCAGAATCGATGTACATCAACTCACAAAAGGCACGCTTTCTGGACCAAGATCTAGCTTTTAGCCAAACTTAGTCTAACTCCGTTCAGCAGTTTCTGCAGTTTCGCTGTTTCGTATGGAAAAAAAAATGGGGAAAATGCGTTTTGGGTCCCTCTTTTTCTCAGCCTCCTTGATTGAACTTGTCAAGATAGACACATTGGGAAAGGGAAATGTCTGAGGTCCATAGGATCTCCTTTCCCCAATCTATAGGGCTGCCCTGAGAGGGCGCATTGACTGTATACCACCTTTTAGTGGTGCACAACAAGTGCACCTCCTGACAGCCTCATGGCCTAAGCTCCCAAAACGAAATTACAGCACGGGCGCTGAAGCTTCCCTCATGTGCATGGGGTCACCCTCCAAGAAAGAACCAGCACAGGATATGCACCAGACCCATCTATATTACAGAAGGGGCCACACTGCAATAATGGGAGCACGTGCCCATGAGGCAATGTACATAATATGGTCCTCGGAGTACTTCTCGTGATTTAGTCATAGTTTGGGGGTGCTCTTGACTTTTAACTCCCTTCTCCCCTTTTTTTTTTTATTGGGGCTAGTTCTGCTCATTCCTTCATAACTTAGGTAAAGTGTGCCCTATCATTAAGCACAATGAAAGAGTCACCAACATAGTTCCAATACACTAGCATGAACGTTTTCACAAGGTTATCCAATCTTATTCAGTTATAGTGACTCTGTGAACAGCATATTTCCAAAAAATAAATCAGGTCGCTGCTCCTCACTGGGGTGACAAAGTGAGACACCCCTTTCTTACTGTCATAATAACAATGCCTACAGCTTAGAACGGAGACAGGCGGCACTTTGTCACGCGAAGCGAGCACCAACTGGGTTATGCTATCTTTACTGACTGTCTTCAACCCCCTTTCAATCAGTCAATCTAATTGCTGGTCTTTTAATAAAGGTTATACCTTTAGCAGTGGCGTAACTAAACATGAGGGGGGGCTCAAAGTACAAGGAGGGCTCCCCCCTCGGCCCACCACCTACCACTTTGCTCAAGCGGGCCCCCTAGAGTTCGCTTTCCCCTTCGCACAGCGGGGGCCACAGGGGATAATATTACACCACTGGCCTTTAGCCTTTGTTCTAGGAGATGGTTATTGGTATCTGTTTTCAGGTTTTGTAACTGTTTATTACCATGATACATCCTCGAATTATTAACACGGGGTGTCATATACGCCTATCAAAAGTTTTCTTCTGTCTACTGTTTGGAATAACAATTTTTAAGAAGAATTGATTTAGTTGGAAGAACTTGAAAGAAAAGGGTATTTCCTGAATCAGTCAGTTAATTGAAGGTTTTTGGATTGTACCCTCTGAGAAATTAAAAAAAATCCTATTCATTAACTGGTACTTTCATTAAGGAAAATGTATTACTACCTGCTCCCCTTTCAAACTTTCTATGTGACGCCTCAGATACCCTTTCCCTTAAGGATAATGATATTCTGCCAACAAGTGATCATTATTTGATGTATAATGGTAATATTCATAGAGCTGCTAATATGTATAGATCGGGGATTATGCTATTAATTATGACTTTGATGCACAAGTATGGAGCAAGATTTGGTTCAAATGATAGAAAACATCCAAAGCAGCAAATATTGCTCAATCACGTGTTTTCTTATTGAGAACAGACTACTTCTTACCTCAGTGCATATTTTTAAAATTGATAATTCCATCCCTAATT
The DNA here is from genome assembly GCF_964204655.1 of Triturus cristatus. Classification (NCBI taxonomy): domain Eukaryota; kingdom Metazoa; phylum Chordata; class Amphibia; order Caudata; family Salamandridae; genus Triturus; species Triturus cristatus. The sequence goes on from NC_140581.1 coordinate 236,775,167, forward strand.
TATGTTGGTCATGTAAAAGTGAAGATGGTACACTGCTGCACACTATTTTCTAGTAAATTAGCCAATGCATTTTGGAACATGGTTTGTTCCAACTCAACTGTTCTAACATTTTGCAATGTAATTTTCCCCTTTCATTTAAAAACTTTTTTTGAGTTCATTAAAACTTTCTGATTGCAATGCCAAGATAATAGACTTGTTTATTGCTACTGCTTTCCATTAACAACTTCTTGTTGGAAGAATTTTTCAAAATTACCTGATCAGTTCTGATGGAATCATCTGTGTGACAATAACAGAATAGAAATGGGCTCTGATTTAGACACAGAAAGCAAAATTAAAAACGATTTGCTATGGTTGCCTCTTAGTTTATATATATGCAGTTGTTCATGTCTTTAGATTATTTTAGAGCTATTGTACCATATTATATTTCACTTGTCTAATATCTTTTTCTTTTTCTACCTGTATCCTATCTTTTCTCTTATTAATCCGCACACCTCTAAAAAAGAAAGGCATGTTCCACATTTTCATTAGTAAAGCAATGAAATTATTATAATAGGTTTGTTGATATTGCATGTATTATATATTGTTTTTTTCCTGCTAAAAATACAATTTCTTGTAAATTTAAGCAAGATACACGGGACTTGGTGAAGGTCAAATGTTTGTTATGTAAAACGATGTGATGATGTCATCACTGAACGACTTCCATGTAATTTCACTTCAGGTCCCTCGACCACTCTGCTAAAAAGACAGCACTGGAGGCACTTTTTAAACGTCATTGGTTATCGCTAAGAAATTCCAGCTCCCCATCCATAAAACAGAATAAACAGCGAACACGCGCCTCGCTGCGGACCCACGGCCGCCCAATTCCAGCCGGGCACACACCGAACCGGCTCCTAATTGCCAGATATAATTTCACGTCCTCCGGGTATTTCTAAAGCCGCGCGCGGCGCAGGGCCAGCTTGTTAGACAGGCTATTTATTGTTTTACAAGTGAAGGTGCCGTCTGCGATCCCTCGGGCCCTCGCACCTGGCTGCTGTAATCTTGAACCTGCATGAGGTTTCCATTGTTGTTCCTAGAAGGCGCAGACGCCCTAATTACGGTGTGTGCGCATTCCAGTGGTACCGTATTCACCAGGGGTTGAACTTTCCGTATGAAAAGGATTTCTAATCGATCTGGCATTTTTAGATTTAGAATTATGTAGAAGACTGCTCCTGGTCCAGCCGTCGTACTGTACTTCTGCTATTTTACGGCTCCATCTGACAGCCTGGATGCTTTTCGTTGCACTTTGTAAAGAGGGCGATTGGTTGGTACACAGGGGCAGCCCCTGCGGAGCGGGGAGGCCCCAGGCTAACCCATACGGGAGGGGGCCCCCTCCCCCCCCCTACAGATGTGAGTGGCCCAGGCAGCATATCTTGCAGGGGCGCCCCCTCATGTTTTGTTACGCCACTCTTGGTACACTGATAAACTTCAGCATAGCTGCGCCCTCGGCAATTGTCTAACAAGCATTGGCATTGCCAATAGGTCTCGCCTTTGGGACCTTATACGTGTTTAGCCATGCAGCAAATTATTCTGGGAGCTACAACATCTATTGTTGTGTCACGTGCCACTGGTGAACGGCCACACACACCCACGGTCAGGCTTTCCTGCTATTTAATGAACACTGGAAATGCAATTCATGCCCACATTGGGCAAGGCTGCAACCTAAAGGATTGTAAACAATGAATACAAATAATCCAAGAAAATGCTGGGGAAATGCAGAGCTTGAACAAAAGAACTCTTGTCCCTCGTTGTAAATTGTAAACGTCCTGGCTTCTAACTCCTCATCACCCTGTCTGTCCTGGTTTGGCCATGCAACCATCCTGAAACTTCTTGGATGACCTGCCTAGAATGTAAACGTTTCCCAAAACAAGCAGCATTCCCATACTGTGCTCTTCATGCGGAGGGGATCAGGAGCACAGTGTTGTTGAGGCAGGCAATGGCAGGCAGTGTCAGGGTCCCGGCGGGGGGGAGGTGATGGGCCTTCTGGGTGGAGCTGTCAACTTTGGGGCACTGGGAGTGCGTTCGGATTGCGGTGTAGATCCACATCCGTGATCCTGGGCAAATTGTTTGGTGTCCTCGGAATAGCACAGACAGAGGGGGGACTTTGTCCGGGTGTGACGCAGGAGGTGCTTATGAAGGCAAGCGCATCCACACTGATTGGGGTTTGGGTGGAGACGGACGCGCGCCAGTGGGAGCGGTGTGGGGCAGGGGGCACTGGTTTGGGCAGCTGGAGAGGAGGCAGCGACGGGTCTGGTTACAGGGTTAAGGGGGGGGACGAGGCCGTCCAAATGTGGGAATTTTCCAGATAAGGAGAACGGGGTGGGGCCTGGCTGTGATTCTTTGGGTGGTCCCTCCCATCTGGTCTGTGCGGGTTGGCGCCGTTCCGACAATGGACGGAGTCCTTTAACGTTGCGGACAGGTATAGCGCAAGTAGAGTACAGTTTTCGGATGTGGACATGGCTGCCGAGGTTTCGGATTGCTGTGTGTGAAATTTTCATGGTTTTGGTGTAATTGTGAGTGACATTTCGGCCACTGTGGGTGACACTATCTGCGAGCGGAGGTGGGGCAGTGGAGACGAGGAGGGCAGTGGAGACGAGGAGAGCATGGATGTCAGAGATTGCACCCATTTGAGCAACAAGAGACCCTATGTGATTCTTGGGACTGCTGCAGGTCAACAGAGATGGAGGGGCACTGGCCTGGTGCTTTTGTGGACAGATTGTGGTTTTGGGAGTATGCGGTGTATCATTGGACAGTCAAGTGCTTTCAACAGGGAAGTTTGGCCCCTCCTCTGTAAAAAAATTGCTGGGGTGGTGGTGATTTGGTGGTACCTTGTGTCTGGTGGAGTCTCAGCGCAACACTGTTGCACCTGGTTGGGGAAAGATGGACACGGGTGCAGCTGCCGATGTCTTGGGGAGGTGTCTCTGTGGGTTTGACTGTCTCACACTTCCTGGTTCAGCCCACTGCATGCGCTCAGCTGCTGTACAGTGGCAGGCTTGGGTCTGTCCCCAGTCGCGACCGTGGTGTGGAGCCCCCAAGAGGGCGCGGTTCTTGACTGCCACTGCTCGGCTGATGTGAGAGGTGTGTCTGCCCTGGACACCACCTACTCGGCCTCTCCCGGACTACTGGTGCGTGTTCATGGGGCATTGCCAGGCCATGGCAACGGTTGCTGGGGGCCCAGGCTGGGGCCCGGGCTGAGGGTGGCAGATATGCAGTGCATTTTCATGACGGCGCAGAGTGTCGCGAGTGGTGTGTGTGTTGGGGGATAGCGAAAGTCAAATTGCCAGCATTGTGAAAAAGAAATAAACGTGAAAGTGCGCAGAAAATAAACATGAGAAGCGCCCACCATTGCCGCAAGTGAGCTGTGTGGCGCCCACCGCTGCTATTGCACTGATGTAGGAGGGCAAGACTCAAATTGCCGCCATTGTGACAATTAAGAGTGAAAGCCACATGGGGCGCAGAAAATAAACACAAGAAGCATCCGCTATTGTCACGAGCGGTATGTGTCATGCGAGATAGCGAAAGTCAAATTGCCGTCATTGTGAAAAAGAAATAAAAGTGAAAGCGCATATGGCACGCAGTAAATAAAGATGAGATGCGCCTGCCATTTCTACAAGTGGTGTGTGTGGCGCCTACTGCTGCCATTGTACTGACGTGGGAGGGCGAGAGTCAAATTGCCGCCATTGTGACCATTAAAAGTGAAAGTGCGCATTGAGCGCAGAAAATAAACACAAAAAGCGCCCGCTATTGCTGCAAGTGGTGTGTGTTGCGTGGGATAGCGAAATTCACATTGCCGCCATTGTGACAAAGAAATCAAAGTAATGCACATTGAAGGATCGCACTGATGAGGGACGGCGTAAGTCAAAATTTTTAAAAAAGCGAAAGCACGGCGCGTAGCATGTAACCTGACCCACCAGGAATACAGCTGCCACCCTGCGCGCCGCTGCTCGCTCCAGAGAGCAAAACGCCATGGGAGTGACACATTAGAAAGGAGATGGGACATGCACCCGCCTTTGGCCATTTGCGTGCTTTCATTATTGAAAGACACACGCAAAGGCCAATCCAAAGTGTGAGAGGAGTCAGACCCACATGGAGAAGTTTTGACTTGTCACAAGAAGCCTCTCATAGAGCGCACCTCACTAGGCTCGACCTAAAAAGGCTCGTGGTAGATAGACACTGTTACAGTAGAAACTCAAATGCGGGCAATTTAGAGATTCATTTTCTGATGAACTGCATCTGTTCAGTTTTACATAAAATGTTCAATTTCTTTCCAACATGATGAAGGGCAGCCGGTGCTGAGAAGCCATGATATTTACAGTACGTGTCTTTGTTTTATTTACCCCCAACAATTTTGATTAAATAACCATATTAAATGCTATCCACGGCTAGTGAGCACCAGTTTCATGCACGTTTCCGCAGATGATTTGCACAATTTATAAACATGCATGGTTGAAAAACATCCTCCCAGTTGCCACGCCCACCTAGTCCTCAGAGCTTCAAGCCTTCCCTGGTGCAGTGCCAAGCTAAGCTAGTACTAAGACTGTCAATGTGGCACTCTGTCTGTTTATTGATGGTTGTGCTTGTGTGGGGGGTGTAAGGATGGGTGAGCAAGTGTCTGAATGAGGAGTGTGGGTTTCAATGGAGGACGTTTGGAAGAATGGATGGCTGGACGTACTGTATGCACTTTATAGTAGGCCTGGGCGTGAAATTCCGCTCCGCTCACTGAGTTTGTTGCGCTTCGCACATTTCAGAAAAACTCTGCTCCACATAGCGGAGCAGAGTTTTGTCCTTGCTCATGTTCACAAACTTCTGTTTGGGTTGAGAAAGATGCAGCTCGAGTAGAACATCTACTCAAGCTGCAAAAAGAAGCAGCACCCTCCTGCGCGTGGTGCAGTTTGTGCTGATTTTCCAGCGGAGGACAAACACCCGGCGCTGAAAATCAGAACGAACATTGCGACCTAACGCACTCCACAGCTTGCAGAACTCCGCGTAGCGCGGCAGAGTTTTTGGGTCAGAACGCCAAAAACTCAGCTCAGGCCTAATTTATAGGGCATTGAGCGAGCCACTGATGAACTCTCGGTCTGTGTGTGCTACTATTAGGAGTAGCTTGGACTTCTGAGGCTCCCTATACACGTGGAGACCTTTTTTACTATTTAAGTACCACTGCCCTGTGGGATCCTTAGCTCACATCGAATGCGTCGTAAGTTTGAATCACTTTCTGGGACTTTCAGTGAAGGTGAGACTCGGTGCCTGTGGAAATGCTCTGTGTAAACTCTTTGAGTGAGTCTCTGCTTCTGTAATACCCTCTCAGCACATCTGACTTGTCTGTTCTGAGAGACTCTGCAGGTGTGTGAGGTGCTGGATGGGGGATCCTTTTATGGAAGGAAATAAGCTGCATAACCACTATCATAACCGGCTTAAGTATGGTGATCGTGAAAGAGCTGATCTAATAAAGTGTTCACCAAGACAGACTGGAAGGTTTCTAGAACAAATGCAAAACCAGTCTCATATATATTAATGGAAAACAATGGGATTTTCAATGAGATGATTGATCATTTATTGAGGACACTAGTCACATTTTCAGCTGCGAGAGACATTTGTTCAGTATGCAAATGAAAAAACACAGAACACATTAATACATTCTAGAAAATGTTATTGACAAAAACCTGTGTGCAGAGCCTCCTTCTTCCACGTGGGCAATGATGATGCCATGCGGTGACCGCTTGGATCCCCGTCCTCCGGTGATCTGGACTCCCAGGCCATCTTCCCCTTTCACCATATGCATCTTCCATATACAGCATCCCTCACGCTGGAGATTAAAAGGTAAAATACATTTAGTTTTGAATTGGTCAAAGAGTATCCAGGTTGGAAGTGGCAATATCACATCATCACATCTCCCCAAAGTCATAAGCAATGCTGTGACGCATAGATGTAAGGACAAAAGTCATTGACAGACAAGGCAGTATTTTTTCCCTTTCTTTTATGATTCAAATGATGTAACTAGTGCCCTCTGGTATAGCCAACGAAAGAAAGAAACTAAACTGCTCTCCCTACCCTCTAGTATTCATAACCTCCCTTTACCCATTACATGGTTGGTGCATTTCTAATTGTATAGCTTTGGGATAAAGTAGCTCTAGGGATAAGGTCTACTTGCACCCATGTAAATTAATTCCAGTGACCTCAATACACAGCCCGTTTTGTGGTTGGTACTGAGCATGAATATTTGAAAACACAGTCTACCTTGCTTTCGCAATAATTGTGAAAAAGCATAGGACATGCATGGTTCCGGCGTGTGATTTCCTGAATGTGGAGCTTCATGTTGCCCATTTCTGAAAGATGATGGCTCATACAGTCCAAGGAACACAAAGACAGGGACACAGAGCAATGAGAACCCTTCCTCTACCTGATTTCGAATGGCAAACACACATCCTAACTTTGGCACTTGCTTCGTTCATCTTTGTGCAACATCACCACTTACCCCTTCCTGGTACCCGTGCCACCCTCTATCCAATGAGCTTGAGCACAGGCCCATCACCTCTCAGGCCTACCTTCTGAACAGAGGACCTACAACCAAATGGCTAGTGTGCTACCCTGATTCAGATGCAGCCCTTGTGCATCCCCTTTGTGCCTGTGGTCCGCACCTCAACATCCCCCTCCATCAGATTGCTCAATCTGCCTGGGGCGGCTCCTCCACCAGGACGGACGAGCATCGCCCCACTGCTTCTCGCACTGCGAGAAGCAGAAACATAAAATGGTAATAACTTTCCGCTATTAACATTTTATGTTTGGTTGCAGGCGGGTGGGTGGTCGGGGTATATGCTCTGAGAGCAGGGCAGGGGAGGAGTGGTGTGCCTGCCCACTCCAGAGTGGGCAAAGACTGGTTGGTCAGCCCCCTCGGGCCGCCCAAACCAGTCACGCGCACTCTGCCTTTTCTCCATGTAGGCTGCCATGCAACCTGCATGGAGAAAATGGCCTCGCCGTAAGCCGTTGGCTGGGCGGCTTCCTGACCAATCACAATGCTGCTTGAGCAGCGTTGTGATTGGCTTAGGGAAGGGAGAGAGCCTGGCTGCCTGGTTCTGCTTCCTTTTGTGGGAGAGCAGAGAAAACACGGGTCCTGGCCAATGACAGGTAAGTTTAATTATATATATATATATATTCACTGAAAAAACCATAGGTTTCACACATGTTATAGTTAGCGGAAATTTTACTGATAAAAAACCAGTGAAATTCCCCCGTTATAGTTAGCGCAGGCAACTATAACTCACGCGACCGCAATCCTCTGCTGATGCTAATACTGTATTTAGACACTTATTTGCCATGTCTTCTTCCATACATTTTTAGCTATACATATATTACAAATATTTTTTTTTCATAAAGACACATATGTCATCAGCAGAAGATTGCAGTCGCGTGAGTTATAGTTGCCTGCGCTAACTATAACGGGGGAATTTCACTGGTTTTTTATCAGTAAAATTTCCGCTAACTATAACATGTGTGAAACCTATGGTTTTTTCAGTGAATTTGCAAGGTTTTTTAAATGCTAATTCCTAACTATAACGTGTGTGAAACCTATGGTTTTTTCAGTGAATTAGTACGGTTTTTTAAATGCTAAGTTTTTTTCCCTTATAATAAGCCCTGTACATTTGGTGGCCTTCGGCCACCAAAAGCACAGGGGGTGGGGTAAGTGTGGATAGTGTTTTTTGCCCTTAACATAAGCCCTGTACATTTGGTGGCCTTCGGCCACCAAAAGCACAGGGGGTGGGGTAAGTGTGGATAGTGTTTTTTTTATTTTTATTTTTTTACCGTACGCTTACGGTAAGCGTACGGTAAGCGTACCCCGCGAAATTGCCGAAAAAAAAAATAAAACCGTTTTTGCACTTGGGGGATGTTTGGGGACTCCCTCAACATGACTATGTGGGAGGGAGTTGTCAAAACAGCCCCTTTACATGTTTTTGGGCTTGATATTTTAAAAATCACTCTCAGTGCGAGAGACAAAATGGCGGCCGCCGCTTCCTGGTTTCGGCCGATTCGAATGTTTACTAAGATCTAAGAGCCAATCAGAATCGCGCTCGCGCACGCCACCGTACGCTTACCGTAAGCGTACCGTAAGCTGGCTCAGATATATATATTGATTTAAAGGCTATTTTCTCAGAATCTACTGAACAGATTTACGCCAAACCTACAAAAGGCACTTCCTTGACCTAGGGACTACCTCTCTGCCAAATTTTGAGTAATTCTGTTCAGCCGTTCGGGCTGTAGCTCGTTCTAAAGGTCCTATGGAAAAATGCATGGGAAAAACGCGTTTTGGGACCCCCCTTTTATCTCAGCCCCCGCTTGACGGATCCCCCCGAGACTTTCAGGGTAGGAGCGGAGCGTAGCGCCCCACCTATTTTGAAAAATTTGCGAGGATTCGTCGACCGGCGCCAAAGTTATTCAAAATAGAATGTTGAGGTTTTCCTATGGAAACGTGGTCCTAACTATAACTACCTACTGGCTATCGCCAGTAGGTAATATATATATATATATATATATATATTAAATCAAATTAAACACCCCCCTCCCCGCGTGATCCCCTCCTCCCCACGGGATGCCCCGCCAACACCCGTGAATCATGCCGGCCACGACTGCAATCTGCCCACGCCAATTTCAGTACCAAAAACCCCCCTCCCAGCCACCCTGACTTGGAGGTGATGATCCAACCAAGGGAGAAAGCAAGGCTTCTCAGCCTTGTAACCCCAGACACAGTTACTTGATTTTACCAGGCTAATCTCCCCCCCACCCCCCACAAAAGGCTTTATACTGTATGTTTGATATTATCATGATATCATGATCACGAGCAGCACTTGAGGAGATACTGTTTTGCCAGGTGAATCACGATCCTCTGTGTTCTAAACTTGTATTACAGACAGCACAGTGTTCACAATCAGTTGCGATTGGGAGCAGCGTTGAAAGTGTTTTTCATGTGGAATATTTTGGTATCTAGTGATCTGAATGATTTACATTATTTGGTTCTTCTTTTTACTGTACATATATTTGTACATCCATGGTGTTATTATTATTTTTTTTTTCATACAAACCAACTGTGGCTTGACAAACTATCTTTAGTGCATTTGTGATGTGTGTGTTCTTTTAGGTCTAGTCTCAACATTCACACCACCTCCCAGATAGGCCTTGATTACTCGACCAAGCTACCAAGGAGTGCAGACCGAAGGGCCATTGTCAGGGTTTAGGGGACACCTGTAATCTCACCTTTGGTGCGGCTTTCTGAAACTGTAAGAATGAGGGAACTTTAACATTCCATCTACTATGTGCCAAGATTTGCATATTTAGGATACTCAACTGAAGTATTTCTTTTTTGCAGTTTTATATAAGGGGAACAAGACCCTAATAAGTGCTAGATTCCTTTCATAAAAACAGTTACTGCTGCGTACAGGTAGTTTCTATAATAATAGATTTGTAAGTTTCATGACATGAGAGCGGTTTGCAATGTCATACTTGGTTTACTAGAGGTCTCGCCAAATAACAGCTTAATAACAGATTTCAAAAGTCAGAGTAACTTGGTTAACTACAGTTTTAATCGTTTTAGAAATGTTCCCCACCAAAATCATCCAAAGTTACATTGGGACAGCAATCTTAGTTTCATTAACTTCCACAGACAGCCTTTTAGGGAATGGGTGTGGTGGCAATGGGAGGAGCGTGAAAGAGCAAAGATGGCCACAGATTCTTTCGGAGCCCAGCTACAGCTCAGCTGGGGGGCGGGGACGGTGAATGGCATGGCTGTGGACGGAGGGGGTCATTGTATTAATAGATCCTAAGAGTCCACGGTGAACCAACTCAGCTCAGGATAGGGGAGACGGAAGGACTAGTGAAAGTGTGTCAGACGGTACTTGGCTGAACACTCAAGTTTTGTGCCAGGGTAGACATACAGAGACTCTGTGGAGCTGATATGACTTATGTGCTATGAGGACGATAATAATAACAGATAGTACTAATGCAAGGGGGGATTTCTATAGAGTTAGGAATAAAAAAGCCATGTGACTTCTGTGGAATTCAGGCTGAAAAGGCAGTTTGGCCCTAGAGATTGAGAGGTCAACTTTGTGCTTTCAAGCCCGGGATTATCCAGGTCAACACCTCTCTCAAACAGGGCATATTTCCAGAATGACTAAAAGTGGGTCCAGTCTCTCCTCTCCTGAAAAAACAACCTCTCGATCCAGAGAACATGACCAACTAGCGCCCAGTCTCCACACTCCCATTTTTAAGCAAAGTCATTGAAAGTTACATAGCGTCCCAACTCGCTTCAGACATTCGAACAAAAACAACCTCCTAGACAGTCTCCAATCACGTTTCCGCCAGGGCCACAGTAAAGAAACTGTGAACCTCCAAATAGTCAATGACTCCCTTAGAATCTTCAACTCCAGTAACTCCTGCCTCCTGGTCCTCCTAGATTTATTTGCTGCATTTAACACTGTCGACCATCTTGACCTCCAATGTACTCTAGAACAACACATGGGATGTGACGGCACAGTCCTCAGCTGTTTCTCCTCATACATAACCAACCGTTCCCAAATTGTGAAAATGGGTACTTTGTTCTGGAGACCAGTCAGTGTACATCAAGCGGCCTGCATGACTCAATACCCTCCCAACCCTCCTTAGCCTCTACCTGGTACCACTATGTGTGAATCTCAGAAACTCTGGGATTCTCTTCCACCTCTACGCAGACACCCAAGAAGACGTTGCTGTGGTTTCAATCACGCTCTTAAATATGAAAACTGGATTACTAACAAAAATTTAAAACAAAACCTAACCAAAACAGAATTTCTTTTGATTTTGCCTCTGAAACTAAAAACCAATGTACGGGAATGGATGGCTAACTTACCCGCCATAGATGGTTACCCTGCCATTGTCCAGAGTGCCACATGACTAGGTATCACCCTTGGCAATCATCTCAGTCTTCACAGCTGCATCACAGCTATGGTCAAAAGTGCACAACACCACCAGGCATCTTTGGAGCCCGGACAATTGATCCCGGAACAAGACCTCAAAACAGTGGGGCAGTCTCTCATTCTCTCTAGACCAGATTATGAAATTATCCCTCTTTCAGGCACTCCCAAAGTTCATCTAGGCTCTCTGAGAGCAACACTACATGCAGCAGCGAGCTTTGTTCTAGGTCTCAAGAAATGTGACTTTTTTTGGGGATCTATGGAATTCCAGCTAGCAAACCATAAAAAAGAATTAATGGCAAACACATGCCTCTCCTCGTTTATCCAAAGGGCGCTGCACTCCTCTTCACCTTCCTAGCTAAATGAGAAACTAAAAATCTATGGAGCTAATGGAGGTTCCAGAAATGCCCAATCCCTGCTCTTGGAACACACCACCTTCAGTTGAGAACGATACACGATCTAATCATTCTCTGGCAGTGTCACAATAATCTGGAACTCTTTGCCTCTGTCCCTCCTCCTAACCACCTTGCTATCCACTTTAAAAAGGACCTTCTATTTGACAGACACCTTGGTTAATCACCCGTATCCATACTTAAGGACTCTCTCCATCAGGATCCCAACTACCTTTGTTATGTGACCCCCACCATCTAAATCGATGCTTTAACTGTGTACGACCTTGACCAACTGCTGTAATTGTCGCATGTGGTCACCCATGCATCTTCCGATGTAATTGTCCAAGTTTAATTACAGTAACTGGAACACGTTGTAACCCATGTATCCTGCTACTGTTTTAAAGTGCTGTGACGCCTTTGGGGCGTTGCCGCACTATATGAAATTGCTAAAACTAGGGCAACAACAACCAGGCCCAGTGTCTGAGAGGCCTCCCTTAAGTGGAGTCCAAACGAGGGTCCCAGGAGACAACGTCTCTGTTGTTGCGATCACAACTGCAGCCTACTCAAGTGGCAACGCAACATCTTAACTTAGGACCAGGAGGCGCCAAACAGGTGGCAGGGATGATGGCTATTAGCGCTAACTGAAAATGTTCATTGACGTATCCTGAAACCTGCTGTATATGTCATGAATTGTCATAGCAACGAAGGAGGGGAGATGAGTAGGCGAAGGACTCATGGGGTGACGAAGCACCCGCTGCTGTAGATCACAAAATGAAACAGTGTGGCTAATACTGCGGTGCCAGACTCAGTACCACTAGATAATCATCAGCATCCCTTCAATGCAAGGATTAGGGTGTGCTCCCTCCACCCCTCTCTTTCTGATCACACAGAGTCAAATCTTATGACGCATACATACTTGCAAAGCTAAATATGTTGATTTTTTCCATGCATACTAATACGCCAAGAAGAATCACAATGCAAGCACTTTAGGCGACCCACAGTTCTAATCTGTAATGCATTTACCAACAGTAAACGAGCCCCCTCCCACTCTGTCCTGCTGTCTCAGCTCAACTGACCCTGCCAGGGGTCACTGAGTGGGATTTCAGTGATTTAGGGTGGCCTTGACTCAAGATGCCCCACCTTCTTTTACCACTGGCTTAGGCATCCCTTAACTAAACTGCAAGGCAGAGGCATGTCCCTTTTGACACCCTTGCAAACATTTTTCTTTTAACATCACCAGATACGATGCATAAGGATATATACACACACCATATAGCCGACACCCCTTAATGTCACAGGCCCTTTTCAATAATTGAAAAGAGGGTGATGAGAAGTATTGATCCCACGGGAAACCACACCAAATATTCATTGATAATATAATCACAAAATGCATTAAAAATGCTTAGTCATCAGTTTCTGAGAACTGATAGAGCTAAATAAATCTTTGCAATTTCAGAGCATTTAGCAGCACTCAATGGTTGTCTTCACTCACCATGGGGAAGGGTGGTGGGGGGCAGAAAATGCATTAGTGCCTAACTTATGTAAAACATTGTTTTAATAAGATCAACGTTTTTCTTACAAGCCGACTGCCGACACGCCTAATAGCCAGTGTTGCTGAATTCCCAGAAAGTTCAACTCCACCTCATTCCCCTTTCTTTCACTACCCTACAATTTCTGTCTACTTATCTGATTCCTCGAGGTTCACTTTCATGTCTGCTTTCTGGCAAAGTTGTTTTTCCCTATCATTCTCTTCCTCCCACTTTCCTCCTGGGCAGACTTTCTCCTGCTTTTGCTCAAAAAAATAAGACTCGGTCTCCAAAAATGAGAACTGGCCCCACCAGCTGCAGTCACTGGTGCACATTAATCACAAACCTCTATGGAAAGCACAACTTTATCATAACAGCTCCTCCTTCTGACCCATTTTATCACAAGGTGCACAAGATACAAGTTGTATAAAGTTGTCTGATCCCGCCTTTGTCACCTATTAAAGCTGCAGCACTTAACAACCAATCCATTGTTGGTCCAAAATCATGTATAGTTTTCTGGTCTAAGTGTACTGCTTTTAAAGTTCTTTCACTCTAGTTACAATGTGGTGAAAAAACTTGGCAATCAAAAGGCCTTTAATTGCTCATAAAGCAAGTGGAATGAGAGTTATGAAAAGCGCTTTGTTGCAGTTGCACAATTATTCGCATGACCAGCATTCCAACTACTGAATGGATGCAAAACAAATGATAAAATGCCAACTCGTAGATGGTATGTACTTATGACCGCTAAAAGTAGCCTCTTGTAATCACTGTGGCCCTGCATCTGGCGTAACTATCCAAATTTCTGTAGGTAGAACCCTGACTTTACTCCCCCCTTCCTACACCCTCCTCATGCTAATGCGTTGTTTCTCCTATTTGCAGGAAAAACGCAAGATATATTTTTTTGCAGTCTTACATAGCACAACTTAGCCCAAAGGCATCGAAGCGCCTTAGAAGAGAACCAGATGATACTTGTTTTTAGGCAAGGAGAGAGTAAATAATTTGCACAGATCATAGCATGTTGAGCAAGGCTAGGATCCCAACCTGATTCCCGGTTAGAAAGTCGGCAGCGCTAGCCACTATGCTACATCTTCTCCCCTCCTCCTGGTTTAAAGTGAATCGACTGAGGATAAGATTGAGGGTAAACTTCAGTTCTCGCCCTCTTTACCCGCTCCATGACAGTAAAGATGCAGACTTCACAACTAGCACTTCAACGTGATCACTCACATCCCTGCTGGTTGGAACTTTGCAACAGTTCATCTCCTGGACTCTACTCCCTTGGACCTCGGCTGTCATCCCACAATCCCATTTCCCAGACATTTCACTTCCTTTACATGAAATGTCAACAAACTGAACCCAGGCCATGCCTCTCTGAGGATTTATCTGGTTGAAAGATCTGTGAATGTTAATGTTTGCTCTATCTCAGTAGGATGGACCTGTGACTGCTGCAGGCACAGCTTTACGCTCCGTGTTGTCCACCTTCTGCATATCGCATCCAAAAAGGCTTGAAAATGTTATGGGACTAATGATCGTCTTTCTCAATTCTGCTCGTAGACTTGCATACATGGCTTTAATGTCCTAGGGACCTGATTCAATGCTACATACTAATTTGTTTCCGTATGTGGGATTCAAAGCAAAATGATTGTTTCAGAGGCTGAGAAGGAGGTGTAGCCAGTGCTTAATTTGAGGTATATCCAGTGCTTAATTTGAGCCGGTGGTTTCCGGTGCTCGGCACCGGCACTTAATAATCAACACCAGCGCTTATGACAGTCTGTCACAAGGTGGAGATGTCTGACTAATTTATAGATGACCACAACAACAGGGAATTATTAATTCAATATAGATTAAAAACGACTATTACCTGCACTTCCAGTCATTCTTATAGCTTTGGGGCCTGGAATAGTCTGAATTGTCACACTTGTAGGAGTGTGATGGTTAGTAGTTGTGTTGTTATTATCATTGGTAGCACTGGCAGGAGCAATGTGTGTTGCAAGCTGCAGTGGCCTCCTGACGACAGCCCTGGCACTTTTTCTTCTCTTTTTTTTTTACATTTTTTTTTTTTTTACAAATCAAGCACTAGGTGTATTTCTACAAAACAAATAAACGACTAAGGCTATCTACTGAATTTTCAGTTTTATAATGTAACCAGCCAGGATCTAATACTCAATGCCTATTGCAATTGAAATAAATACCGATTATAGATACACGAACCCTTAAGACTGGAATTAAGCAGAAAATACTCGGGGTAAATGGAAAAGCTTCATCGAAATAGAGGCGTTTTTTAAATTCAGGAAAGCTCAACAATTACCTGGAGATGAAATATCTTCAAACAAAAAGATGCCACCATGGTCTATAAAGCGAAGGCTTCAGGCAGATGAAAGCCTTTCTGAAGTGTTTACCCTACACTGCAGTCAAAACAATGGCTTAATATGCAATAGTTGTGAGGTCTGGGCTGCAGGACAGGACTTGTCAGGGCCAGAAAGAGGAAACAAAGGCACAGTGCACAGAGCGAGGCTTTGTGTGGGCAGATACGGCCA
This sequence comes from Triturus cristatus, assembly GCF_964204655.1. Classification (NCBI taxonomy): domain Eukaryota; kingdom Metazoa; phylum Chordata; class Amphibia; order Caudata; family Salamandridae; genus Triturus; species Triturus cristatus. Next base: position 236,790,592 of record NC_140581.1, read on the forward strand.
TGCACCACTGGAAACCTATGTAAGCGCTTCTTTTGTGTCGCAGAAAGAACATTCACCCCATGACCATTGCATTTCACATTCAAAAAAGATACATCTCTGCTATGTTTGTAAAACAGGACTATGAAGCAGGGTTCTATCTTTCATTACTGCCAGGTTTTCAGGTTGTTTATGTGTGACTGTGCATTTATGACTGATATTTCACTGCCTTATGTGTGACAGTTTCAGTGACACGTTAGAATGAGTTCAAGAAAGCGGCTATTTTCATGTAATGATGGAAACAGCAGAAAGGGCCCATATTTTGTCACATGAATCTGCCTTGATGCAAAGCTCCTGAGGGTTTGAAGTCACTATCTCTGTAATTACTGGACACAGGCCACCTGGCAACTATTTCACCCCAATATCTAAATCCGGGCCCGGTGCTGATGAAGGGTTTTAGAAGACTACTGGTGATTAGTGACACTCATTCAAAATACATAAACACAGCAGCAGTCAGTGACTGACTCCACTAATGGTAAATCATCGTATTTCAGTCAAAAGAGTTAAAAACAGAAGAAACCCCTGGCAGCCTCTCCTATGCAGCACTACCCCTATGATGATGTAAATAAACTAGAGGGTTCGCCTCCAGACTCAGCACTTTCTTCAGGATACAGAAGATTCTGCATTGGTGGCCCCACTACATCTGGTTTCTAGAATATCATCACAAATGAACTAAGATGTGAGGGACAATCCAGTCTTCCCTTTTCTGTTACACACCAGGACTCTGTTGACATCATCTCATCTTCTGTCTCCGTCTTTCAGTTTCCCATACATTTCTCTCTCTTCTTTTGTGGTCTCTTTCCTTCTCACTTTCTCTCCCACCCTTCACTCTCACTCTGCCAAACTATCATCGTCCCCTCTTTCCCCTCACTTAATCATCTCCATCTTGTGTTTTCCTCATTCTCCCTTTGTCTGTATCATCTCTCTCAATCTTTCTTTTATTATAGTATTTGTTTACTTCCTCTTTTCTCTCGATCTCTTGTCTGTCCCTCGCTTCTCCTTTTACCACTGTTGCCTCCCTTTCCATCTTTCTGCCTTCCTACTACATTTGTCTCTCCCATCCTATCTTTTGTCATTGCTCCTTGTGTCTCTTTGTCTCCTCGCCTCTAACATGGCCCTTTTCACACCTTTAATGTTTCCAAGCAGAATTTGTATTCCCATCTCTCTTCTCCAATCTGCCTCTTTTTATTTTTCTGCTCTCCTCTCCTCTCCCATCCCGCCCTCCCCTTCTTATGTGCCTCATCACCCTTCCAACTCCTCTGCCTTCCCCATGTGTCTCTTTTCCCTTTGTCTGAATAAAAGACTACTTTTCTCAAGCGCTTTTTTCTTTTCCATAACATCTTATAGCCACTCCTTCTCCTAACCCTAGGTCCGCAGTGCAATCTGAGAACCCTTCTTTCACAGCTTTCAAAGAATTCTCTGTCTCCTGCCGAGCAGGGTAGCAACCCTTCATGCATTTATTGCTTCTGTAGACCATTAGTGAAGCTGGGAAGGCTCCTTTAGAGCCCTTGAACAATAACAAACGAAAGACTTCTACTGAGTCCACATGATTGGCCAATGAGCGAGGGCTTTCGTCAAGCAATGATGTCCCTTACTAGAGTCCACCTCAAGGAGACGAGACAAAGGAAAGGAGCTACAAATAGATGACAGTTTAGCATATAGGAACCACCTCCAAGCTATTGTAGTTGAACATACGACAGTTCAGAAAGGCTGCAGGAGGTGGCCCTCAGCATCGGGTTGCAGAATATGGCTTCATGTGTTTAGACTGTTATGGCAGCGCATTCCCCTGCGGGGCCATATATGAACAAGGTAGGGGGTTTTAAATTGACCCTCTACTTAACCAGAGAAGCCAAGATGCACTCATTGTAGCGTATACAATATTTTTGGTAATAGACACGTGGAATAGACACTGCAAGGATTAGAGCAACCACATGGGGCATCAAGAGCCATGGAGGGATTCCACAAAGGCGAGAGGCACATGTTTGGCTGTACTGCCTACATCTGCGATGAAAGACCACTTTGTGCCACATATGACCTCAAACAGGTCTCAAACAGAGCCTCAAGCATTCAGTGGGGCACCCATTGTGGAGATCCAATAAAAGAGGAGGCGATATAGACCCAATAAGCTATCATCATTACCTCCGCTTTTAATCTGTCGAGGTGGGGGTAGTTTACTCACTAAGCGAGACCCAGTCTTTGATACAACAGGTATTCTTAGAGCATCAGCTAAACTAATATGAACTGGAGAGTCATCAGCACGCATGTGGTACCCACTGAAGACAAAGAGACATGGGATCATTTGTTAGGGCACACAACAGGTCGCTCAGGCGGTCTTGGAAAAAAGAGGAAGTTTCATCTTCTGATATATTTTGATTTGAATGAACTGACTCTGGATTGTTGGTTCCTCGGTTGCTCAGGAGGCTTCCAACTGAGTGAAAAGAATGCTTTAGTCTACCTTGCAAATGACAAAAGGAAGGTTGAAGAAGGGTCAAGGCACAGTCCACACCTTGGTCCATATACTGAGCAGTTCTCCCCCTAACGTTCATCAAGGTAACTATGATCCGCCTAAATAAAGCCCAACTGGACATTGAAACTTGTGGACAAAGTTGTGATGGTGCTTTAACTAGAAGCTGGTTTCACTCTAAACCACAAAACAACAATCAAGCGGAACACTCCAATGATTCAAATAAAAGTGCTGTCTTCATCATTTCACAAGTTTAGTTAGTTAGGTGTAGGCTGATAACTTTAGATTAACATAATATGTGTTAATCTAAAGTTATGAGCTTACACTAAACTAATTCAAAGAAACTAGTAAAGCCCAAGTTCAGTGGCTAATACAAATGCTTCCTTTGTATTTTAAACCATAAATTACCTTGTAACACTACACAGTGAAGTAAAAGAAGAAAATAGTTAGCACAAAAGTATTTTTGTACTCAAGCCTCCAAACTGGGGTTCAGGTTCTGAAGACTTGGCCACTTTTTCAGGCTCAACCTCAAAGGAAAACACCATGCAGAAAAAAGAATAAAAAACCACTGCAGCGACCGAGAACCCTTTTGAAGAGGCACTGTGTTTTACCATTTCCCTTGTCTCAAAGGCATCACAAAAGGCTGAAAAGCAACTCAAGTAAGTAACCAAGTTTAAGTTTCAGAATTGTGGTACACTAAACATTATCCACTTTCATTAGCTTGTACAAACAACCTTTCATTTAGCTGAAGCAAATATAGTTAATAGACAGGGAAAAAAGATTAATCGTGTGAATGTTTCAAATTATCTATTCACATCCAGAAAAAACGAGAAACCGAGCTAAAAATCGATTACAGAAATCATAGAGTATTTGCAAATTCAAAGGTACCAAATAATAAAATAAAAAATAAAAACTTAAAGTGATTCCCTATTATTGAGAATACATCTTATTCCAACACAGTTAACAGATGCTTAGTGGCTAGGTCATTCTGAAAATCCCATCTTTCAATAAGGTTTCCTGTATTAAATCAATTTTCTGTTTAACTTGATCTGTTATGAAGACAGATTTCCATTGGTCTAACTTTTGCTCTGCTACAAGTCAAGAGCCAAGAGATGTTGAAGCATACCATTAGGAAAACTCATTTCTCATCTGCTACTAAGGTACGACTTTCAGTCACCCAGATGTGGAAACAGCCGACGGTCCTGCCGATTAACATGTGGTGGGGTAAATTATGGGCAAGTTTTGCAATGGAGAAACTATCTGCCATAGTTCATGACACGGGGTAAACATTTGATAGGATATGGCTCCCATTTGTAACACACATGAAAAGTGCCCAGATAGTTGTGCGAGGGTTGGGGTCCAGAAGCTATGTTCAGATGTGCTTGGACTTTACCACATCTGTGATCTTACCGCCCCGCACAGAGACAACTACGACCCATTTGCAATCATCCCAGCAATCAAGGTCCTTGAATAAAGCTACACAGGTAAGTAATGGACACCTTTGAGGAACTCCGAGTAAAGTGGCCCAATTTGGTTCTATTCCCAGTTCAAGGTGAGGTTCATGCCTCTGAATGAGCTTTACAGCTCAGGGTTGAGTGAAAAGACTAAGTATGCGGGTAGTAACAGATCACACAACAAAGAAATATGCAGGTCACTCAACAAAGGCTTGCATTTAGATGTGATCTCACAAGTTGGCAAAACCTCTTAATCGATCATTGATAGAGACTCTCTTATTAAACAAATAGTGAATTTATCACAGATTCTTTACTACCAAAAGAATTACCCGCACGATGCTGTAAATCCAAAGTTGATGTGCATCTGTGGACGGCACATGTGCAGCTCTATTATCTCCCTGGACAGTGGTGAATGATTGGTTGTTTTACCAGATGGCCAACTATGTAAATCAACCTAAACTTGGCTGGTTTGAGCCTATCTATATAGTGTACGGCGGATGCTCACCTGATGATTTCCCCTATGCCATGAAACCATGTTCCCCAGCTAGAAACAGCCATAACAGAGAATGAGCGGATGGGTAGACTGATCATATGCAGCAACCCTTGTGGATTTTGACATCTGGGACCAAGTTGTATGATGTAAAGCACGAGAGAGTTTTGTGAGAATTTGCAGGTGTGCAAAAACACCGTCAGCAGCACTGCAGTTATTTTTACAAACACCTCGTTTGTGACATGTTCTCTCCCTGCATGTTAAAGACCTAGACTTACTCCCTGGCTTTAACTCTCTTGAGGCTAAACTCACTGTGAACAGGCTTGCTCTGTCTAGTGGTTTGCCAGCTGTACACAACCTTGGTGATAAACACCCTCAACACTTCTGGGTGGCTGTGGCATGGTTGGCCTGGTAGTGGCATGAGAAATAAAAATCTCCAGTTGACCTCACTTCATTCACTTTGTTTACCTCCGCAGGTAGTATCGAAAAACAGAGAAAATAAAGAGAGGCAGCTCAACCCTGTGTCTGGGTTGCTTGATCAGGTCGGTATTTATTTTAAACAGTACAAGGGTTTGCCCTGGTGTAAAACCTCTTTGGAAAGACGGTTGCAGAGATTTCTGATATGATGGGATGGATGTCTCAATTTGTCCCCGGAATCTGTTTTGCTGGATTATACACAGATTACCGGGGTTTTCTCAGGCTTCAATCAGGGTTCTTGTACAGCGCGACTACTCACCCGTTAGGGTCTCAAGGCGTTCTGCTGGAGGTTGAGCTACTTCTTTCCAAGAAAGACATTTAGAAGAACCTGCGGCTGGGGGAGGCACATGATGATGGGGGTATGGAGTCATGGGGTATGGAGTCATGCCGTGGGTCTGTGTATGGTAATGGAGACCATCATTTATGTGCCAGAGGAAGGCCTGGTAGGCGTGAGAAATCAGGGATGAGTGAACGGCACAATTCAATAATATTGTGCCAGTCAGATGTAAACTCCCTTACTACTCTGTCTCAGGTGGGAAATCCCACTGATCATGGGCATATGTGTTTTTTAACTGCTCTCGTGGAAGGACCTACCTTTACTCACATCATTATTCGGTCACTGTGATTATTTTTTTGGGTCAGTTTCCAAAACGCCAATACAAACATTTACAAAACTATTCCCCCATTTCCAAATGCTCCCCTTACTAAAAAACCTTTACTACTAGACAAAACCAAAATCCTCTATTCCATGTCAACCCATTCCCTTTCTCCACCACTTCCTGTAAACTCAGGTTATTACAAATTAGTTGGTTCAACTGCAAAGAAGCCGCTGAGGTAAACATTCATTCTTTCTTATTTCTTCATTTTCCCAACATCCCTCATCTCTGATTCAATACCTATTTTGTCATTCTCCTCTTTGTGGCCTTTATCATTCTCCTTTAGAAGCAGAACACATTCTCCCCCAAACCTTGGTTCTCTCTCCTCTGCCTCCATTGGTTTCTCAGACCCTTGAGTGGATAGTCCATGCAGCTCCTGACATCCTCCTGGTCCTAGCCTGACCATCAGCTAGTAATCTAGCCATCAGTCTCTCCCTTCTTTCTGTTCTTCCACCAATCATCTACCACTATTTGTAAGTCATTCTACCTCTCACATCCTTGCACTGGTCCATAGGACATCTCCAGCGATACATGCCTTATGTCCTCTCAGTTCCTACTTGAGAGGAGGCTGATCTCTTCCGCCACAAACCTTACTGGGAATGTTGCAATTTGGAAAGCAGTCTGAAACTCTCTCGTGATGCAAATATCCAACCCATAGAAACAGGTTTAGATTAGGAAATATGCATTTGAAGATGCTTATGCGAGGGCAACCAGGACAACTCAATGAATCATATGTTTAATTGAAGACAGCTACTCAAAGTTATGGTACACATTAAATAACAAGGGGTCTTTTCATGTACACGTGGTGTATGTTATTTCCCCTAAGATCTGATATTTTGGAACAAGAAAAAAGACATCTTTTGCAGCCTTTCCAAATAGATTTTACAATTCTTTAGTTGTCAACTCGTGCCTATATCTGGAAATAATTTGCTAACAAAATTGGAGCAATGTGTCAAGCACGAATTTTACAATATCCTTGCATTTACTGTGTCCTTTTTTTCTCGTAAATGTCGCTTCTGCCTTCAATATAGTGTTGGATAATCAATGATTGAACATTGAAAATGTTTCATCATACAAATATCCATAACTCCAGAGGAATCTTATTAAGGCAATATTACCCTGTGTCCCTCATCTCGTACACAAGGACGCAGTGTTAACATTGGCACCTTCGCCCTGACAGACGGAGGCTTCATGCTATCCGACTACTATGAAATGTGTGTTACTTGCTTGTGTAGGCTTTTGCAGGTCATTGGGGGTGGCGGGGCGGTCACACTAAAAATATAAAGAACAAATAGGCTGCAATAAGTTCCAAGACTGCAGTGTCCAGGGAAGAAACACACGTGTCAGAAACCTGGCCTCACTAAAAGGGCTAGAACATGGTCACACATTTCTGGCCAAATAGGGAAGCTGGGATGTGAGGCTAGATTTTCTAGTTGCAAAGTCGATAAAGACACATTTCTTTCCTTTCTCCATCTTCCTTACTTCACCATATCCTTACTTGCTTCTGTCAGCCCCATCCTCCTTTATTCCTTCCTTTCAGCAGGCCTCTCTCGATTCCCTTTCTTTTAACCCTTTCACCCTATCCTTCATCTTCTCATCCCTTCCTTTCTCCCACATTCCACTCTTCCTTCTTCCATTCACTCATTTGTCTTTCTTCTTTCTTCCCCAAACCCCTTTTCTTCTTCACTCATCTGTTAACTCACTAATAAATTCATTCTTTATTTGATATAATCTAACTCTGCATTAAACATGTTATCCCTCATATGTCTTTCCTTACAAATCCCTTCCATCATTTATCCAGTCACTTATCATTTGCTTCCGTTTTAGGTTTCTTCTTTTTCATAATCCCAGCCTTCTTCTAGCAGGTTAGGTCTTCAGCATAAGCCTAGGAAGCAGCAAGCGATGGAAACTTGAAAGAACGCTACGGCATAACAAGGTCACACTCCGGCAGATACAGCAAGCCTGAAAGGCCTGTTAAAGACAAAGATGAGAAGGCAATCATAGGTAACAGCCGGAAAACAATGAAGATGGGTGGAGCACACTGAACTGCTGAATAGTCCTAGGTGTTGAAGTCCGGTCCGTTTGTGGAGTTTGCTGCACTTTGCAGAGCATGCGCAGTTGCGAAATGTGGAGCAGAGATTTTTCCCTGTTCGCGCTCTCCAACATCAAGTTGCCGAGCGCGAACAAGAAAAAATAAACCTCCCGTCGAGATGTCTCAACGCAGGTGGTCAGATTTCTTAACGCAGGTGGTTGCGACCGCTTGCGTTGAGAAACCTTCCGTTCGCGTTGAGAAAGCTGCCGCTCAGGTAGAAAATGTACTCAAGTGGCAAGAAAAGAAGCAGCGCCCTCTTGTACTGCACATGGTACAGTCACGCTGATTTTACCACACAGGACAAGCTCCCACGGCAGAAAATCAACACGAACGGCATGACCAAATACACTCCGCCGCCTGCGGAACTCCGCGTAGCGTGGCAGACTTTTTTGGTCACTCTGTGGAGTTCCGCGTAACACCGCAAACTTCACCCAGGTCTACTGTTGAACTAGCCCACACTGCAGTCTCTAATAGACATACAACCAGCTGCCAAGAACTTGGCAACTGACTGCAGTAGGTACACAAGGAAGAAATACGGCAAGCCATCAAACATCTGAGAAATGGGAAGGCAGCAAGACCCGACAACATTCCTGTAGAGGCACTGAAAGCAGACATTGAAACATCAGTAGACATGCTCTACCCCATATTTGGAAGGATCTGTGAAGAGGAAAGGGTTCTGTCAGAATGGAAGGAGGGATAGCTCATCAAGACCCTCAAAAAAGGTGACCTGAGTAACTGCGCAAACGTGCATCTATCCACAAGTTCATTCAAGATTGATAAATTCCCACTGTAGATGGGATACACCTGAGCAACAACTGCCAACAAGTAATTTACATTTGAAGCAAGAAAGAGCCATGCCTTAGCTGTTTTATATCAGCTATGCTGAAACATGTTTTCCCAAATAAACTCTGCGCAGTGGCCCACTTTAGGGGTCCAGTTCCAAATAAAATAACACCTTCAAGGTAAACAATCGCTAGATGTCACAAGAGGTGCCAGGCTGAAAGGGGAAGGGCCAACCTTGAAGGTTCCTATAGGATACACATAGAAAAATAAAACATGTTGGCGTCTAAACACAGCAAGAATATGCTTGCAATAACAAACCAAATATAGCAGCAGCTGCCTGTCTTGCTGTGTTATTATACATAGTCTATCGTTTTAAAGTTCCATCATCGTCATCACATTTAGAATCAACATGTTGGCAACCTTTGACTAGTAAAACAATTATACACTACGGACAGCAGCATTCCATAATGGTCGTCTGGTCTAGAGGAAGTGGCAACATGAGATGCGGCACACTACAGACTAAATGAGTGCCAAGTATGTGACCACTTGGCACTGCCTGAGGAGCTGTGTAATCTACTTAAGAAACATTTACATTTTTAAAAAAAGCATAAGCAAATAAACGAAAGGGCAGCTATAAAATGAGGGAATTGAAAACTATAGGACTGGCAAATCAGCCCTGACACTGAAGTGCACTCATTTTCAGGTGGATGTGCACATGTGATCCGAAAATGGCATCATTCACGGGGCAAGAGAGTCAATTACTAATGTGGGCTGAACCACTGCCCTCTGCAGTATGCTGCCTTAGCTGGAAACAGAGTGTAAATGACAGAGAGACCAAATGACAGAGAGACCAATGGCAGAAGAGGACTTGCCCAAAGACCCTCTGTGTATCTATATGGATAAATATTTATATACATGAATGCATGTTGTTTTTTTGTTACAAGATCATGGCAGACAGATAAGCATGTCAGCCTTCTGAAAATATTTTAGCAAGAATTATTACAGTGCAAATCTTCTACTACCGAGGTTTGTTAAAGAGGCAACCAACACCAGCATCATTCCCTACAAAAGTAATCTGTGAGATTTCATGTAATAAAATACCTGACTGCAGGCTTTAAACAGTGCAAAACAGTCTACCATTAAAGGCCTATTGATTTCAACATAAGTATTACTAAGTAAACAAATCAAGCCTACCTCCTGTAACTTGTCATAAAACAGATCAGACCTATGGCATCTGAAATATTTTTTCCTAGTGAACCAATCAAGCCTACTTCATAATTGACTGGCCACACTAGCCAACTCAGGGCTAATGTATCAAGCTTTCCAACAAGGCATCCATCAGCCATACAGTCATAAAATTACAAAAGTATGCAAAGCTACAGTTGTAAAACAAAATACTATCTCTCCTAACAAGGATTGTTAAAGTGCAAATCTTCTCTACCCGCAGTTTGTCAGAGGGGAAACCAACACCAAAACCCTCGCCAACTGTGGTAATGTGTGAGATTCCACGCAACAAAATATCGATTTGTAGGCTTTAACACAGCGTTATAATAAGTCACTCTTAAATACATATTGCCATTCACATATGCTTTTAACACTAAATATGTCCCTGCCTTCTTCATACATTTTCATAACAAGCACTAAGGCCTATAACCTTTATTATTGGTTTGCCACCATGACCAACTCAGATGCACCAAGCTGGTTATAATCTTTCACACAACCCAACTATCAGGTATACCATACTATAATTACAAATCTGTACAAATTGCAGTTGTAAAAACAATATGAATTCCCTCTTACGAGAGCCTAATAAGAATTATAAGAATTATCAAAGTGTACAACTTCTATCCCCATGGTTTGTTTGGCTGGGTCCCCAACACCAAAACTCTTGCCTACTATGTTCATTTGCTAGATTTCAAGTAACAAAATACCTTCCCGCAGGCTTTAGCACAATGTAATAACAATCCATCCTTAAAAGCTTATTGCCTTTAACACATGGTTTTCACAACAAGTCAGTCAAGCCTACTGGCTTTGTCATAACGTTTCTTAAGGAATAGATCAAAACTATGGAATCTGGCACAACTTTTTCCACCGAACGAAAAAGGACAATAGCCTTTACCATTGCCTTGACACCATAATCAACACAGACCTATCAAAGTGCACATAAACAGGCAACCATCAGGGTGCTCGGACTGCAAAACAACAAAACATTCCTCATGACTGTCATCCTCATCTGTGCTGCTGCCAGAGGAACACCAGAAATTATCTACTTATCCAAGACAGGTTAACAGCTTTACAGTGCAATGTGCTTGCCCCTGAAAGGAGGTAAAGCTTTATCCTATTTAAGCTTGATAATTTGTGGTGTTCGTGAGCGAGTGTGGGTATCCATACTGCTGCTGGTGCAGGCAGCTAGAAAAACGAAATAGTCACAGCTATGTGGTGGGGAAGCACTAGTTCTGTGGAAGTACACATCTTCTACCCAATCAAAACATGTATTCCTGTCCACCAACATGAGGGTGGAGCCAACACCACTCCCTCAAATACTCCTGAAAGCACCTTTTTAGGTTGATCACAAAAGGTCTGACAACAACTGCACTGTCAAGCTAGCTCTAAACTCTATTCAAGATGATCATTTCTAACAATGTCTAGTATTGCCCAGAGTCTGGAGGATAACTTAGCTCATTGAGCTATTGATGCGTATTGTTTTCACCCTTAATGTGACCATAACATCTGCAAGACCATCCCAATCATAAATCATTTCCTTTATCATCCTCCTGCTTCTGACATGTTATTTCTTTAGCATCCACTGCATTGCTAAGCCATTACAGAAACCCGAAAAATATCCCAAATCTAGCTCTCTCGCAAACAAAAAACACTATCTTGAGAAATAGTCTTCCTTGTTACACATCAAAACCAATACCTCGGTGCTGCCTCACTCCAATAGCATGATATTTCCACTGTAGTCAGTGATGTATTTTTTTTAGCGGGATTTGTAGAGCACACTACTGCCCAGAGGCGTCTAGCTGCTGGCTGTTTCAGCAAAGAAGAGCAGAGCAGAGAGACCACGAAATTACAAAGACCTAAACAGCCAGGTCTTTAAGGCTTTCCTGAAAGCAAGGGGATTAGATGCAGTTTTGATGTAAAGAAGTAAGGCATTCCATGCCTTAGATGCTTCCAGCACGAAGCTCTTGACGCACCACCTGGCCCGTTTGAACCTGGGTAGTACAGCTAGTCTGGCATTAGCAGAATGTAGACTTCGGGTATGAAAATACCATTTGAAGCTCCGATTAAGAAAATCAGGGCTAAGATCATGAAGAGCCTTATAGGCCAGACAGAGCACTTTGAAGGTGACTCTTTGCTGATAGGAAGCCTGTGCATATTTTTGATATTCTGAGCTACTGAGCAAAATTTGGGAATTTTTAACAGACTGGCTGCAGCATTTTGAAGAACTTATAATTTGTTTATATAGTATTTATGGGTATTAAGAAAATCAGGGAAGTGACTAGAGTTTTTTTTCAGTTTATCAGGAATCAGAGGCAGGATCTTTTTGATCGTTCTGAGGGTGCAGAAGGCGGAGGAGATGCGCTTATTCACCTGATCAGCGAAATTCAGTTTGTCATCGCTAATCATCCCCCGATACCGACGTTGGGATAGAGACCATAATAGGCGGCCAAGCGGATAGAGTCCAGAAGGATGATGGGGCTCCAAAAAGCAGGAATTCCGTTTTTCCTGCATTGAGTTTAAAACTGTTTGAGTTCATCCAGAGATGGACAGCCTGCATGTAGTCGGGGAATCCGACCCGAGTGCCCGCCAATAGTTACCACGATTTTGGTGTCATCCGCATAGGAGGTCAGGGAGAATCCAAAACGTATCAAATTAGCAAGAGGAAAACAAATAATAATAAGAGTAGGGCACAACGACGACCCCGGGGGACCATGCAAGGAAGAGAGAAAAGGACAAGAAGCATAGTTCTCCAGTTTAACATTAGCATGCGATAAATCAATAAGATTTTAGCAGATCTCAGGCCAAGCCAGAGATCCCACAATTAGCCAGCCGGCCTAGCAGTAGCTTGTTACTGACGGTGTCAAAAGCCACCGAGAGGTCAAGCAGGATAAGGGCTGCCCCTTTTCCCTGATCCAATACCTGTCTGATCTCTTCGGTTGCCTTGATTAGTGCCATCTCGGAGCTATGACTGATTTGAAAGCCGAATTGGGTGGTGTCCAAAAGCTTATTAGATTCAATGAATGCCACAAGCTGGTTGTTAACATTTCCAGCTATTTTGGCCAGTACGGGGGCAGAGGATGGGGTGATAGTTAGTAGGATACTTCTGGTTTAGTTAGACTATTTTTAGGAGAGGAAGCAGTGCTGCTTTCTTCTAGATGGCAGGGAATATACCTGTTTTAAACATAGCTTGGAAGATAAAAGCTAGCTTGGTCGCAATGACCTCTGCAGAAGGTTTGGCTACATTAGGAGGGCAAGTGTCATAGGGAGAACCAGAAGTGGAAGTTCTCAATAAAATAGTAATATCCTCTGTGGATGGAGCGGTAAACTCCCTCAAGATATTAGCTGAGTCAGAGGGCGGGCTGGAGATGTTGTCTGATAAGACAGAAGACACAGAAGTGCAGAAATTCTTGAAAACTGTTTCCACTTTTCCAAAAAGAAGTTGGCTAAGGCGTCACAGAAAGATTGACTATCGACCGAGAAAATTTGGGTGCAGTTTGTACTTAATTCGGTAACTGTCCGAAAAAGCTCTTTAGTTACGTTTTTTGCATCCTCGATCTTCTTCATAAAGTAGGAGGCGTTAGCCTTCAGAATTAGAGCTTTATAGATACCTAAGTATTACTTACATTTTGTCATTTCTTCCTCTTTACAGACAGCTCTCCCTCACCTTTCCTGCTTTCTACAACTTTCTTTACAATCCCTAGAGTTCTGAAGTGAACCACGGGGCAGAAGGGTTCTGACATTTTACTCTAACCATTTCAACAGGAGCTGGCTGGTTAGAAGCCGCTTCAAGCCAGCTATTGTATTGCCTGGCTGCGGACTCTACATTATTTGAGAAAACCAACGGTATGTCAGACAGAGCATTGGTGAGAAGATCAGCTTGGATACTGTGCCAAGTCTTTGAGGGAAAAGTAGAAGGTAAGTGTTAGAAATGGGGGTCTCTAGTTGGCACAGGTATGCACTTGCGACAAGCAGGGACTCTCAATTCTAAGTCAGAGTAAGGGGATCACCCTTTCAAATAACCCCTGCTCACCCTTTAGGCAGTGTGGCGCAAGCAGTCAAGACTATTCTCAGGGTGTCATAGGTTAAGCATTTGTGAACACATACAGTAATACAATGACACACCACAAATGGACACCAGTCAAGGTTGTATCAAAAATAGGTTTCTTTATATAAGGCTTAGCACAAGACCAGAATAACGATTAAAATGACCACAGTATTATTTTAAAGTTCAACGTTCTTGCAAAAAGGCTTAAAATGCAAAAATAGGCTTCTTTTACTCAATTCTGCTTCTTTTCAGGCTTTGTACGGTTCGTACCTGGGTGTACGACTCGTCCGCATTAAAAACAAAGAAAGTACGAGTCAAACAATCAGTGCGGACTCCGGGGTCCGGGACGGGCACACGGCGGTGCGAACTGAACAAAGTACCTTTAGTTCGTGGGGTCCGCGACGGACAGTGCGGGACAAGTTGATGGGTCCGGGTCGTAGTTTGGCAGCGTACCCGGTCTGGTCCGGTCGCGGCGTCGGGACGCGGCGTTGGTACGGGACCTTCAGGGGTACGGGCGGATGATCCGGATCAGCTTGCAGAGTCCGTGGCGTCGGCGTTCAGGCCATACCTTCGGTGCGGATCAGCGGCGACACTTCTCGGCGCCGTACAGCGTACGGGGAGGATCAGCGTACTGCGGCTTCTCGGCTCAGAGTACGGCACTGTGCAGTACGTTGGCAGCGTACGGACCGTACCTGCGGGACAGCGAAGCTTGAGTCCGGCGAACAGGGTTCGGCAGCCAGGGATGTACGTCTCGAATCGGCGGGGAAGGTTAGGTGCAAGGCAGCCGGGAGGGATACGGTGCGTACTAGCGCTTTTGGTTCAGCGTAGACACACGGTGCCGGGCGGCAAAGACACGGCTTCGCGGCGGATGTAGTACGAGGCGTACTGGGGCCAAATCCAGCGGGAAGCAAGCAAGAATTGTCCAGGCAACTCAGTTTTTGAAGGCAGATGAGTCCATTGGTCCTGGGACTCAGGGGGCAAGCTCTCTTCCAAGCCCTTGGAGATAGATGAAAAACAAAGTACAAAGTCTCTTTCAGTCTTTTCCTCTCCTTTCTCAGCAAGGCACCAACTGCAGGCCAATCCCCCAGGTCAGGGAAAGTTACTCTTCCTTCAGCTTCTTCCAGGTCCTTCTAGTCAGGCAGAGTTTCTTCGTGGTTCAATCAGGATCTGATTTCTTAGGAGCAGGGCTCCTACATTTATACTCAGTTTCTTTTGTCTTTACAGGCCAGGGGGGCCTTTGCTTAATCCCAGTCCAGTTCTTTTCAGTGAGGAGCACTTTGTTGTTGAGACTCTGGCTTCTTCTTTCAGCAGGCAGGGCAGAGACATCAGACGCTCCCCAGGGGGTGGAGCCAGCATTGTGGAGGCGAGGCACTGTCCTATTCAGAGTCAAGGTGCACTCCTCCCACCCATCCTGGTGTAATCTTTCTATTCACCACCTGGCAGCCCCAGCCTGTCTCCTGGAACTTCCCAGCCCTGTCACTCAAGCTACACACAAAGAAGAAAGCCCTCCCCTCCAGAGGCGGACTGAAATGGATAAGCAAGCAAATGCTAACTTTCAAAAAGTAGCATTTGCAAACCCAGGATATTAAAATAACCTTTACCAAAAGATGTATTTTATTATTCTGAGTTCAGGCATACTAAAGACAAATTTCTACCATGCTTCCTGAGCCTGCTAGGATTATAGAGCGTTATAATCTAGCATCCCATTCTAGCCTATGGAGAGCAGGTAGCCTTACAATAGTGAAAAACGAAAATGACTGTAATTCACTATTAGGACATGCCACACACCTCAGGGCATGTCCTACCTTATCCTTACAATGCACCCTGCCCTAGGGCCTACCATAGGGGTGACTAATATGAAGGTAAGGGAAGGTTTAGGGACTGGCAAGTGGGGACACTTGCCCAGTCAGCATGACAGTACCAGACTGCATGCAGGTTCTGCAATGGCAGACCTTAGACACATTTTACCCCGCTGCTTCTGTGGGTGGCACAACCAGTGCTGCAAGCCCACTAGCAGCATTTGGATATACAAGCCCTCGGCACCCCTGGTGCACTCTACTAGGGACTGATAGTAAACCAAATAAGCCAAACATGGAAGTCAATTCACATAATACATTTTACCATAGGGAGAGCATATGCACCTTAGCACTGATCAGCAGTGGTAAGGTGCCCAGAGTCATAAAACAGCCAACACCAGGTCAGAAAAAATACAGGAGGAAGGCAAAAAGTTTAGGGATGACCCTGCAAAAAGGGCCAAGTCCAACAGTAAGTCATTAGTGTTGGAAGAGAACCGTTGGAAAGATACTTTAAAAAAGACTGCTCTATTATCGGACCAGACTAGCTAAACTGTCCTTACATTGGTTAAACCGGTATTGTTGGTAAAAATACCTTCCAATTTATGACCTGCCTGATGCGTTGGACCCTCGACTATTTGGTCCAAGCCAAGCGCGCAGAAGGTTTGCAGATGTGCTGAGGTTTCACGATCTTATGTTGGCTCCAGGTGAAAATTAAAATCACTGAGGACTGTGTAATTGGAGGATAAAATCAATTCCTCCAAAAGGCTGGTTATCTCTTGAGGAGAAATAGTCTTAGGGCTATATGGTCAATAAAGGACCATGCCTTTGAAAGACTGTTGTTTAAGAACCTCAATGACAAACGAGAGTGTTTTGCAAAAAGGAAAAAGAGAGAACTGGCAGCAGGCTGCATAATGATATGAATAAAAGGCAAGGCCCTCTTACCATTCATACAGTATTCCTTTTGGATCCAGTTTCCCAACCGTATGTATACAGAGTCTGCCATGTTCAGAAATCGGAAAGACAGACTTTAATGAAATTCCAAAACAATCTACAAGTATATTTCCAAGTGAGACCAAATCTCAGGCCCATTACAAACTATTTTACTTAGCTTAGCATCTCTATTTCAAATCATAGTTAATGCTCATTAATGCCATTGATTACTACCCAAAAGCCAGTATCCATCAGTTACATGTAAAAGAAACCTCTATAAAGACTTGGGCAAACTATAATGCTTGTCATGCAGCCGACAGAGGAACACAGCGTCTTCATAAATTATCAGAATTTCTGGACAACTCTCAACTACTGTATATATTTATCAAATAAGATTTCTTTTGCCAGCCAGAATGGTCACTCTTCAGCATGTTCCTTGCAAGTAGCGTCAGAAAAAAAGTTCTTGTCTAGACTTTCAAAGGAGGACTATTTCTTCTGTTTATTCAGTTGAAGGGGTCTATCTTTGGTCTTAATGCAGTCTAGTTTTGTACTTATTGTTGGTTGTAACCTGCAAGTGAAGGCTTTTCCTGAGGAACATTATGAGAGACGTTAATTTAAGAGGGACCCTATTGCGACCTGTCAACTTCTTGCTTTAGGTACACCAATCAACCAAGGGTGTACCTTTGTGATCTGGACTCACGGTGCTGTAGAGGTGCCCTACATTTTAGCTTTCTACTCTTGAGCAGCAAAAATCAAGAAATACTCATCACTCAAATCATTTTTTTTTTTTTTTTTTAGAGTTTTATATAGCGCAAACTAGACCCGAGACATCGAGTATCAGAGTGCTTTACATGAGCACCAGTTACGTTACATGAGGACACATTCATTTTCTTTTGCTAGGCACAGGGAGATTAACAGGCACATGCATCAAACTAGGATTTTGCTAGTCCTTAATTGTGAATATTAAGGATTCTCAATTAAGCACTCGCAAAATTCTATGCATGTAGGAATCGCTATAATAATAGCGAGTCCTAGACATTCCTGATTTGCGACTTGCAAATTGCGAGTCGCAAATAAGGAATGGCTTCCCATTCATTCCTATGGGCCTACAGGCCCATAGGAATGAATGAGAAATTGCTCGCGCAATTTGTGAGTACCAATAGGTTCTCACAAATTGCGCATGCAATTTAAGGGTGCAAGGGTGTCAAAAGGACACCCTGTTGCATCCCTGAAATTGATCTGTGCACATATGTTGCGCACACACATGCCCTAAGGGCATGTGTGTGCGCAACATGAAACTTTGAATAATGTACATAAGTGCATTTTTCAAAGGTTTTGCAAATTACCATGAAGTTCAACTTCATGGTAATTTGTGCCCCCTATTAGTGAAATCGCTATTTTTTTAAACTTTAGTGCATTGCATTTAAGGAAGCTCAATTTGCAATTCCTTAAAATGCAATCACAATTTAAATAATCGCAATATACAGGTTACTTAAATTGCGATTTTGCATTTGGGATGATGCATCCCAAATGCAAAACTACCGGTCGCAAAGGGGCAGATTCTGAGAATCTGCCCGTTTGCGACTGGTTTTTCTTTTGATGCATGTGCCTGTAAGTGATTTGACTAGAATCACAGGATGTTGAGCGTGGTTGCCGAGACTCGAACCCGGTTCCCCAGCTTTGAGGTCGACCGCTGTAGCTGTAAGGCTACATCAGGGATGGGACATTTATATGTTCTACAAACAAAGGAAGCTGTTTAGCCGATGCCTGCAAAGTTATTCTACAGTCTGAGTGCTCAAAATGCAGAAATATTTTTACAAATTGATTCAAGGGACAATCGAGTAAAGGATAAATTTTATTTATTAAAAAAATATACTAATTATGTATTGAAATGTGGTGTGGATCTTCTTAGACAGGACTCTTGTTGCCCAAATTCACTGGTCAATGTGGAGAACATAAAAGAAGCCAATATGTTTACTAATTATATTTGACACATTTTCCCAATACGACCTTGCTGTGTGCGTGCCCAACTCGCTCTTCTTACAAAAGGAAATGGAAATTTGCAGTGAATCTGGCCACATGATTCTCTGTGCTGGCAAATTTATGATATTTTTAAAAAAATCTGATTTTGGCATAATTAACATCATAATCTGTGAAAACAAATTAACAACTATCGACCAGAAGAACGTTTTGGTTTGATATACATATCTACATTATATAAAATTATTAACATCCAAATTTATATTACGAACACATACAACATTCAACCTTTCAACTAGCGAAAAAGATAAAACCCTCCATGAAAAGATCAAAGTCATGCCTGGCTACAAATATGCATCATAATTGGATCCCATGCCCTTGATGTAAACTGGGCAGTTGCAGATACAGTGATCTGGTCCTTCGAAGTAAACTGACAGTTCCATAAGTTGTTGCTGCTATTTTGAACAAGCATTTACAATGCAATAGGACTCACAATCGCAAGCCTTCGAGCCATTGACACTGTAAATGGCAATGCTTTTTATAAAAAATTAAAAGGCATTGCCATTTTCAATCCCAACAGTCCAAAGTCCCGCAAAAGCAATACCCATTGCATTGCAGAGCACGGTGTCCGTGAAGCGGGCGCTGTGCTCATTATTTTGAAAGAGCGTGGTGTCCCTGGAGCGGGCGCCGCACTCTTTAATAAAGTTAGAAAAAAAAATGAACCCGAGGGCTGTCCCCCTGCAGCGGGCGCCGCGCTCAGTATAAAAGTTAACAAAAATTAAACCAAGTGCGGTGTCCCTGAAGCGGGCGCCGCGCTCAACATCAACATCTTAAAAATAAAATTTAAACTGAGAGCGGTGTCCCTAAAGCGGGCGCTGCGCTCAGCATGCAAACACAAAAAAAAGGAGCTGCCATTGTCCACATCAGCATCAATAAACAAAATACCTCTCACCCGCTTATAATGCAGACCGTGAAACAAGCCAAGTAAAAGGTCCAATCCTTGTGGGCGGTAATAAATGCAGACACTGTGGTACCAAGGAGAGACTAACAAACCTATTTACGAATCAGAAGCCAGCATTTAAGAAGGACAATGACACAAGCCAATGCCAAATATGGGTGGAGAGTGGATGGGGCTTCCACTGCATACTCTATTAAAGCATGACTTGCAGAGCGAGTAGCGTATGTGCGCTGCCGCTAGGCTCGACCTAAACAGGAGACAGACCCAAAAAATAAGGCAACTCTCTCCAGGTCACGTCATGTATTTGCATATTGTGCACTCTAGATCTTCTGGTTTCGCAATGTAGTGTTAGTTGCAAGAGATGACTATCCAATATGAAACCTGATACACAATGCCATAAAGGTGCCAAACAAAGGTAAATAAAACAGTGCTGGGGACCAAGAAACATTCAAGTGCATTGGAACTAAATAAGCTTTCTGGAGATTAGTCTTAACCAACCCCTGAGCTGAGCCCCAGATGTCTTGAAGGGTAAGGTGTGCCACTGTTCAAATGCATACACTGGCAATGTATATTGTAGACTCCATTAATAACCCCTCATTTAAGAATGAGAATCCAGTTACGCTTGACCAACAACTCATTCTCTGATGATTTTCAAATTTAAAAAAACTAAAGTCAGACATTGTATTGCATTAACTTCCTGAATTTCACAGAGTATGTTACCTTTGTTCATCACTTTTTCTACAATACCATCTTCACTTGCTAGGCACTCAAGATGCAGCTTCCCTCCGTAACCCTCATTCAGTCTACAATTCTTCGTTCCAACATGAAAACCCTACTTTCACAACAACAACGCAGTCCAGCGTATGGTCCGTTTTTCTTTAAATAGTGCTGGAAAAGCCTATCAAATAAGATTTTATCAAGTAAGAAATGATAGTGACGCTGGACAGCCTGAACAATAGAAAGCCAACACATTTTCCTTGGTAAGAGTCAACTCTATAAAAAGAAGTGGTTATCTTCATGAGCAATAGGGAATAACCAATAAACTATTTAGGAAATGTGCTCCATTCCTTTTAGAAAACTTTGATTTGTTTGTATTAAAAATGTATAGAATACAAATCTGCCGCCCTTTTATTGTGTTATTTCAGCAGGTGCTAAAGCAAAATATGTATACAATTGTATAGGTTAAAGAGATCACAATATGGAGTCTGGACAGTACTTAATTGTCTAAGGTTCAAAAGTAAGAGGTTGGATCAAATTATAAGATAATAGTGCAATGTAAATACTTTTTTAAACCACTGTTGTCTATATTTTGTAAATACTGTAAATATAATCTGTATTTATGTGTATTATTTGTAGCCCTGAAGACTCCGAGAGGACGAAACGCGTTGGCTACGGTTTTATCTTGTTGTGAAGAAAGAAATTCACGAATAAAAGAAGGATTGAAATACCTGCTGAATCCGTGTTCTTTCATACATGTGTGATATATGGTAGAAAACTGTAATTGAGTGCAGGACTGTATTGTTGTTGTGATTTTTGTAGGGTTCTCTAACCCTAGGAGGTTTAAGGGTATTGAGCCTCAGGTCCGTTGCACCAAAAGATATAATACATTGCCCCACTATAGTGATAAGTGCAGTCCCAAATTGCCTCATACCCTGTGTTTTTGCATTTTTTTTTAAATCCTACTTTGGCTGAAATAAAAATACAATTACTAAAAAGGACTACTCCAGATATGTTCTGCTTTCTTTCTTTGTACTTCATTTTGAGGATACCTTTAATTAATAAGTGAAAGGATATCTAAAGAGCTATCTAAAAGGTAGCAAACCAATAAATGCAGAGGGGATACATTTGAATCACCTTTGTCCAAAATGAGCCGTTTTGTAGGGCCTTCGACTAATACACAACTGATTATAAAATACACAATCACCTTTGCTGAAAGCAGAATATTGTAAGATGCAACAACATGGTGTATAGGATCTTGCAGCCAACTATCTGAGCTGAATAGAGAAGCTGGTTAATTAACTACAGATTAAGAATTATGGAACTGATGTACTATTCCCATATGCAAACTGGGGATTTGGAATTTTCAAACTGACTGTTTTGCGAAGGGAAAAGCTACTTGTGATGCAACATATGTAATAGCAGGTCACATCATGGATTGCACCTTGGAAGTGGGTTGCAAAAAGCCCTGCAAAATGAATATATCATTATTTCCCCGTGATTAGCCTCAAGCGCAACGCAAGCGGCCTGCAAAGGACAGCAGACCCTACATTTGCATTACCAAATGGGAAAAAAGAAAAAAAACGTTTTAAGCTTGCTACGCCCATTCAAGGGAACAGTGCATTGGCACATCGTCCCCTTTACAAATCAGTTGCTACCCTCTTTGGTTGCCCCTCTTATCAATGGTTTGCAACCACTATTGCAGTCACAAACCACTGATACATTCCTTTCTGAATCACAAACAGGAAGGGGCAGCTCTTCACCATCCTCTCCGATTTGCAGGCTGGAAAGGGATGCAATGCAGACAGAGTGGAAAAGGAACTCGTAAAAGAGATTTTGTAAATAGTAAAAATGCAATTTGAAGTCGGAAACCCAGAGTTCTTGCAAATCACAGGACTTGCAACAATAAAATACCGTTGTACATTGGAAGGGGAAATCACACAATCCCCACCGGTACCACAATTTGGATGAAGTTATAGTAAAACGAGGAGACAGATGCCTGAAGTTCTGGCATTTGATATTCGGTTCCAATTCCATACGGTTTTTAAGGGGATCCCCGCTGCCTCTGGTACTTTGGAAAAAAGAGCAGTTTACTGGTATCTATTCCATACTACTTTTAATTAATCAATTTCTCGCTTTCAAAACTATAGTAGCCAGATTTGTGTCCTCAGAAAGGCCAGGCTTTATTTTCATGGTATTTTGCTATTTATTTTGGTATTATCCAGAAGTGTCCTGATCTTCTTTTACTTCTGATACTGGATGACTGAATTACATCTGATCATCCTCCTACATGCCAGGTTTCAGTTCCTGTGCATCTTCTGTATACCTATGATTCTTAATGTGTCCCTGCATTGTTGTAAGTCTATCTCTTGAATATTATGGCTAAGGTCATCTTTGTAATTATTGCTGTTTTGTTGAGAAATATTCTAGATGTTTTTCTGGGAAACAAAATAAGGATGTGTCTTCAAACTAAGATAGTACTGAAGTGATGACGTCATCCAGTTGCTCAACATAGTTCCATGATGAACAGCACCCTTAGATTTCCCTCCCCGTTCAAGTAGTGTCCTGTCCCCCGAGACAAGACATTGATGCAAAGCCATCATGTTTTTGGTAACTAGTATTTGAAGATGACACTTTCCAGACACCTTCTGACAAACGGTTTGTATTTTTTCTACACCCTTAACTCTATATACAACATCATACTGAAAACAAAACTGCCACTTACACCTTCTACTGAAAGGAAAAGTATATTTTGAGAAGGATGATTTCAGGACAGTTGTGCATGCCCTTGTTTTTTTACACATTAAAAGGGAACTGGGGGGTGTGGCCAGGGAAGACAGCCAACAGGACAAGCCCTTAAAGAGCTCCGTCTCCTTACAGCCTAATCCTATATGATACTGCCTTTAGATTCAGCTGCTGGTGCCATCCACACACTAAGCTGTATCTATAACCCTGTGCGATTACTACTGGTGGGTCCTTAACTCTTCGTAGACGCTCCTGCTGCTTTGGAGGTAGGGAGCACCCAGAGGTCTGGAGAACTGCTCGGACAGTCTTGACTGCGTGTTGATTCCCGGCCCTATGCTGAGTGACTTTGCCAGGGCCCCCAGCGATGTGGAGTGAGGGGCTCACGCCCGGCAGACGGGCTTCGGCTGACATCGTGATTGATCCCGGGGGCCCTGGAGTCAGGAAGTGGGTCGACATGGTGGCCTCAGCGGCAAGTGCTACATCAGCCCACCAGGCCCCTTCCCTTGGTGTGATAAGTGTAGGGGAGGCCGGGGGTGAGTGGGTTGCGAGCCGACTTGGGGTCCCCTTGTGGCCGAATCCTGGCCTTCAACATCTCTTTTTACCAGCCTGCTGGAGCCGCGTGGGAATTGTCTTGGCTGGAGCGGGCACCCTTTGGGAGGGTTGGAGAGCCTCAACTGAATCCACGCCTATTAGGTCTTCCCTCAGGGGGATCGGCACTGATCCGCGGCTGTCAACCTTAAAATGGGGAGGAGGCCTGGTTCCTGGTGAGTTTCTGGGGCAGAGGCAGGTCAATGGTGGTGCCTGGGGGTGTTTTCTGTGGGTCAATACTGTCCCCCCCTTCAGCTTAGACCTTCATACAATGATGGGGAGTATTTGGCATCCTGGAGGTGGGCCTAGGGTTAGACACTTGGTCCAAGGCCACTTTTCAGGGCATTCACCCGTTGTTCCTTTGCTGCCCGCCGTGGTGGTAGCTATCCCGCCCAGTCTCTGACTTGCGGATGGTCCCTGTGCATTTACTGGCCCTGGCATGGGCCAGTAAATGCACAGGGGCCCTGCATTATCCTCCCACATGCCTTGAGCCGGAGCTTCATTGTCGCGATGCCTTCGAGCAGAAAGCCTGCCTCTCCTACATCTTTGCCACTGACACAACCGGTAGGATTTCCTGTGCTGGCCTTCTCCTTCTTGGCCACGTCATGGAGAAGGACAGACCTCAGAGGCACCAGCAGGGTCTTACCATCACAGAGTATACTCTTCCACGTCAGTCTACTCATAGACTCACTCACCAGAAATCCTTGGAGACTCCGGAGCGCCATGAGCAACCTTCTAGAGCAGACCTCCTGGAGGCTATACACTGCTCTAGAGCAGCACTTGAGGGGCAGATAGCAGGAGTCTCCATTGAGGTTAATTTGTTGTGCGCTGGCCATCGCAAGGTCGCAGATAAAGTGGAGAATGCAGAGACCAACACCTGTTGTTTTGAGGTGCGTCTCCAAAACAACAGGTCTCCCAGCTGTCAGTCGTCCCGAACACCTTGGAAAAACGCACGGAGGATGCGGGGGGGTGTTCACGTCAAAATAATGTGCACCTGTTGGGTTTTCCAGAAAGGGTGGAGTGCCAGTCAGCAGAGCAGGTCCTGGAAGACTGGGTGAGACACATACTGCATCTTAACGATCTATCCAAGCTCTGTCATTGAAAGGGTGCATAGGCCATTGGCTCCGGCCCCTCCTATGGGGTCACCGCCGTGGATCTTAATTACACAAAAATCCTAAATTATAGGGACAGAGATGCAATCCTAAGCGCCGCTAGGGAAACGGCCGTCCTGCAATTTGAAAACCACAATAATGCATTATATCTGGATTATACCCAAAAAGTGCAGGAGTGGCGCAAATCCTACTTGGAGGTGAAGAAGAAGTTGAGAGAGATGGACATTAAGTATATGCTCCTTTAACCTGCAAAGCTCCATGTCATTACGGCAAGGAAGTCCCATTTCTCTGAGCGCCCCAGGAGGGTGGTCCTGGTTGGATTTGGTGGACAGGATTCCAGTGCGCCCCTTGAGTGATGCAGACCCCTGCAACACCTGCACTGGGCGGCGTGCGGGTAGACGCTAGAGACATAGGGGCGGCGGTCCTCCAGAGGCTCAGGGTTTTGCCCGCATTGTGGCCAGGGATAATGGCACCATAGGCTCTGCGGCTACTGAGAGTGCCCTTGTGCATGAGACATTTATATCTGGCGGGGGGGTTGCTGACACTCCTTCCCAATGTAGTGGCATTGTTCCGGTCACTGTGTCTACTTAAATAGTTCTTGAAATATTGCTGTGTGTTTAGAGGATCTTTTTCCCAATCTGTCACCTCCTTGGGGGTGGGTGGTCTATTGCCACCACTGCTGTTTTGATCCTGGACATCTGGGGTGTCTCCGCTTGCCACTGCGGCATGGTTCTCTGGGAGGTTATGGTAACTACTACTCATTCTGAATGCCACACTGCAGGGACCTGTCCTTTACTCCAAGGGTCCTGGGCATCCCCTCTTGAGGAGGGTGGAGCTTCTGGGGTGGAGGCGCTGGGCTTCCATTGTTTTTTCAATGTATTGTGCATAGAGGTTTGTGCTTTCATGACTTGAGTTGACACTCGTTCGTGTCCTAGGGGGGTTGGGTTGCGATACTGTACGTCCTGACACAACAAATTATTTTGCACTTGTAGGATGATATGGTTCTGCTATACCTGTCCAGGGGGAGGAGGAGGGGTATGTTGTGAGTTCTTTTTTTCTTCTGTTGACCCATGGGTCATTGCCATCATGCAACCCGGGAGGGAGGCATCAGTGTCCAGGTGCACCTTAATTCCTAATGGGTACGATACGGGACTGTGTGGGACCGGGGCAATTACCAGGAACATTATAGGGATCTTTCCTTTCTTTAAAGGCATGCTGTGGACATTGCCTGCTTGTAGGAGATGCACGTCTCTGATACAGAGGCTTGTAAATAGGCCAATAAATGGAGGGGACACCTTAACCAAGCTATTAGACGCTCTCTAGATGTGTGCTCATATGGATCACTCCAGAAGATCTGTTTGCCCTGAGGTACATGGAGGCAGACGTTGAGGGGCATTACCTACTCATCCAGAGCAGACTAGATGGTGTAGACATAGCTACTGTTAATACCTATGGCCCCAACACTGAGCACTGAACACTGAGCAATTGTTTCCAAGAATGCGTGATGTACTTTCACCTGCCCTGGACTGTCATGTTGTTTGGGCAGGTGGCTTTAACTACTTCCTGAACGGTGAGCTCAATAGACATCTTTTTTTTTTTTTTTTAATTGAGCAGAGCAGAGCAACGACATAGTATCCATATACAGAATACAATTTATATTGACAAGGCGTTACAATTACAAAAACACAGTTATTGAGACCTCTAAAAAATATTAAATAGCCTTCCCATCTATGTTCCTTCCTTCCTTCCTTTATATTACTAAAAGTAATAATCAGAGATCTCAACCATGTTTAAGAAGGGACATAATATACTAAACAACAGCAATAAAGTGCTATAGGGAAAGATATAATATCTGTAATAGTGTGCAGCAATTACATAAAGGAAAGTGCTAGTGCTTCTCAAGTATAGTCATTTAGAAAAAAGTGCTAGTGCATCCATTTACAGAGACTACTATAATTTACAACAAGATATGATTCAATTTCCTATGCTTTACCCTAAAATGCCACAGCAATATTTATAAATTCTGTTGAAAATGTGCAAAAATCGCAAAAAAAGCACTTAATTGTAAAAGCTACTACAATTTTAACAACATAACCAAGACATTGTTCAATTTCCTTCATCTTTTTCCAGATTTCTAAAATACTTCCAGTTTTTCTCAAATTTCTTAATGGCCTCCACCCGGCTTGCATATGCTTTTTCAAAATTACAGGTTCTTCTCATTTTCATCCACCACTTCAAGTGAGAGGGAGCATCGGTAGACGTCCAATTCTGTAGGATTAAGGAACGGGCAACCGTACAAGAAATAAATACAAAGGTCTCTTCAGCCCTGCTGGATATTGTTCTATTTTTAGAGATGCCAAACAAAGCCAATTCGGCCTCGAGCTGCATATTCTTGCCCATTGCCCTTCCCAAATCCACAAAAATTGTATTCCAGAATAATTCTAGTTTCGGGCAAGAGAAGAAAATATGGTGCCAGCCACCCTGACCATTAGCAAGACATCTAAAACACTTATTTTCAACTTCCGGGTATCTTTTCCCCAGGGCCTCTGGAGTCAAATAGGCTAACCAACGTGATAAAAAGGCCATCCTTTTAAAGTTAGTCGCTCGCAATGCTTTATTGCCTAGATGACAAATCGTTTCCCAGTCCTTACATAGAAGACTGCATTGTGTCACGTGGTCTATTTTTCTTAGGTGGCTTTCAACCAATGGCATTTGTTTCTGTCGATGTAGCAGCCTATACCAATTCCCTATGCCCATTATTTTGACCCCGTATAGGGCTACCGCTAGTTCAGATGGAGAATTAAAAATGCCATGTATTTTCCTTATAAAATATACGATTTGTAAATATTCGAAAAAAGTAGGTCTATTCGGGCTATTTGCTCTAGTCATCACCTCTTGCCACGAAATCATTCTATTCAGAATAAAGAAGTGTCTTAATTCTTTTAGCCCACACTTTTCCCAATTAATTAGATGATTTTTGTTCAATTGGAGCCAGAGATCGAAACATTCCCTCAAACTCAGAAATTGCATGCCGGAGGAGTCTGTTTTTAAAAAAAAAAAACTGAAGTCTGAAATAATATTCCCTTAAGGTCTTATATCGGGTTTTTTGGGGATATTTGGAAGTCTTTCGGAACACTTGTAAGTTGGAGCCATTTTCTTGTAGCATTTTATCCAAAAAGAAGCTATCACGCTTATATGTCGAACCCATCAGTCCCGCCACTATGTCTAAAAAGGCGGCCTCATAATATATTTTCACATCTGGTAGGGCCAAGCCGCACTGTGCAGTACATAGTTGTACTATTGGCAATTTAACCCTAGAAAATTTTCTCCCCCATACGAAACTTCTGAACATCGTCTCTATTTCTTTAAAAAAGGAGAACTTGATTTTTATAGGGATATTACTAAATAAAAATATGAGCAGCGGAAGTATTGACATTTTGATTAGGGAAACCCTGCCCACAATTGAGAGTGGTAATAAAAGCCATTGATCGAAAAGTTTCTTGATTTTATCTTTCATCCTGATGTAATTTAATTCATACAGCTGATGGTATTGAGAGTTGATGTAAATTCCTAAATACCTAATCGGATCTTTATTGGCTGCTTGAGTCCTTAAGCCAGATGGAAGATAATTTAGATCAGTATTTAATGCGAGTATTTCTGTTTTATTAGAATTTATTTTGTAGCCACCAATTTGCTCAAATTCTCTAAATTCTCTTAACACACTCTCTATATTTTCTTTATTGGGCATCAAATATAAAATAATGTCATCGGCAAACAATTTTATTTTGGACATTCGGGAAACCGGAGATCGAATAGCAGCATTGTTTCTGATATTGATTACTAAGGGTTCAATAAAAAAAGTAAAAAGCAACGGTGAAAGAGGACATCCCTGCCTGGTCCCTCTATTAATTTTTATCGAGCCAGCTGTTTTCGTATTGATAAAAACCTGGGCCGAGGCACCTTGATAAATGTTACGTAACATATCAACAATCTGGGCAGGGAATCCAAATTGTCCTAGGGTAAAAAACAGGGTACTCCATTTAACTAAGTCGAAAGCTTTTTCGGCATCTACCATAACAATACATGTCGAGTTGGTATTAAAATAATCTAAAGCTTGTATTAGGAATTCGGTGTTTGCTGCCATGGATCTACCGGCTATGAATCCGGTCTGGTCGCTATTAATCCCCTCTTGAGCCGCAAATGTAAAACGTTTGGCCCATATTTTCATTAAAATGTTATAGTCGGAGTTTAAAAGACTTATGGGCCGGTATGAATTAATGTCTTCGGGATTTTTGTCTTTCTTTACGAATGACACGATTATCGCCTCTTTAAATGTTGCCGGTATATGACCTCCCTCTTTGATGTTATTAAATAATTGTTTCAGAGGAGTCAGCAGTTCCTTTAAGAATAGTTTATAAAATTCGATGGGAAATCCATCTTGTCCACATGCTTTTCCCCCGGCTGTTTCTTTTACAGAAGTTGATATTTCTGCTGTTTCAATCTCTAATTCAAGTTGGGAAAACCGACTCTCAGAAAGTTTAGGAATTGCGACGTTGGAAAAATAATTAAAAATCATATCGTCGCCTGTTAAATACTCCGTTGAGTAAATACTGTGATAATGTTCAACAAAAATCTGTGAGATCCTTTCCCTATCAACTTCGTCTCGACCGGACTGAGGGTCTTGTATCTTTAAAATGAATGCTGACTCATGTTTTTTCCTTGTTGTATTTGCTAACAATTTGCCTATTAGCTGGTTTTCTTCATAAACCTTTTGCTGGTACATTTTGGAACTACAGATCTCTTCTAAGACGAAAAAATCCCGCAAGATGATTTTTGCCTGTTCAAATTCATTGGGACATTTCCGGTCCCGAAGAATATGTTCTTTTTCAACTGCAGCATGAAGTTGAGCCATTTTGAGCAATCTTACTTTTGCCTGGGCCGCCGTATAGGCGATAATCTGACCACGGGCAGCAGCTTTAAACCCACCCCAAACCGAAAACACATCAGCGGTGTTTAAATTTAACTTAAAAAATTCCAAGATCCATTCCCTGAAATCCTTTACCCAGTCCTGATTTTGGAGGAGAGTGCGGTCGAGCTGCCACCTCGGCCGCTCCCCTTTCCCACCATCTATTACAATCGTAAATTCAATTCTGGCGTGATCAGAAAAAGGATTGCACCCACTATCAATTTTTAAAATTCGAAGGGATCTTGATATAAGATAAACATCGATTCGAGATGCAGTTGCAAAGCGATATGAATAACAAGTAAACTTTGTTTCTTCAGGATTCCTAAGTCGCGAAGGATCTACCAGTTGATATTCTTTTTTGAGGACCTCCACAACTCTTAAAGTATTTGGTTTTAGTTGTTTTTTATTTTTATTTGATGTATCTTTCTTCAGGTCTTGTATAAAATTAAAATACCCTCCTACTATATTCTGCCCTGGTGCTCCCCTCAAAAACTCATGAATTTTGATCAGGCTTTCAATCTCATCAGTAACCGGACCGTAATAATTGACAAGATTAAAAAAAATTCCCTGTAACTTAACCATTACCCATATCCATCTCCCCTGTATGTCTCTCTGAACTTGTAGGATTTCCCAAAGTATTTTTCTAGAAAGATAAATTGCGACTCCCCTCTGAGCCAAACCAGCTGATGCAAAAAAAGCGTGGGAGAAAAATCTGGGTAAAAAAAGTTTGGGAGAATTTGATTTTAGGTGAGTCTCTTGAAAATATACTATTTGGGGGTCGGATGATATTAACCATTTTATGAGAGCGCCATACTTTTGCTTATTTAACATACCGTTGGCATTGACTGATAAGATTTTGCAATTGCTAAAATTCATTTAGATTTCTCATTACAGATAACCTTAAGTTTCTAATAATGTAATTTCTATGTTGTTTACTCCTGCTCCTTAACTTTTTTGCTCCGATTTCCCCCCTCCCTCCCCACCCTCCCTTCCACCCCTTTGAATGTGGATACCCCAGCCACGCCAACCACATTTCACCCTTCCCTTCTTTATTCATGGGTGTCATGGTGCTACACCCTGGTGACCCTACTACCCCTATGACCACCCACAAAGCCTCAAAACCATAAAGAGACATCTTCAGCGGCATAACACTAAGCCTATGATGACTTCCTCCTAGGGGGAGGTCAGCGCCTATCTGGGATTGTGCGACATTTGGAGGGATACCCACACCGTCTTTAGGGAATGTACGTGTTATTCCCCAGCATATAATAAGTACAGTAGATTGGATCTTATCTTAATATCCTCACCATTGGGGGTGAGGGCCCTTGCGGTGGCCCACCCATCCATATATTTATCTGATCATGCCCCAGTACTCTAAGAGATTGGATGGGGGCGGATTGCAGTCACCCTTGACCTGGATGTTGCCATCCGAGATTCTTCAAGATGTGGAAAGCAGGGAGACACTGGCAAAGGTGCCACCAGATTTTTTCAAGATTACTTGGTCTTCGCCCAATCAGAGGTCCACAGAATGGGAGTCAATGAAGGCTGTGATCGCGTGGTGTTGTGTCAGCCTCTCCTGTGGGGTTCGACGCACCTTACAGGCCAACCTAATTCAGAGAGAAGAACTGGCGTGATTGCACTGACCTGTCCTCCTATAGATCGCTCATAAAGATCAATACAGACATGAAGGTCCTTGGTAAAGTATTGTCTCTTCAGTTGCGCACCATAATTACCCAAATAATAGATGAGGACCAATGCAGGTTTATCCCTAGTCATAATACTAGTATGAACCTTCGGAGGTTGATGCCTGCCTTACACGAAGTAGAGGACCGAGAGGAGGAGCTTGCCCTAATCTCCATCAATATTGCCAAGGCCTTTGACATTGTTAACTGGCAGTACCTCAGGCAAGCTCTGGAGGCGATGAAGATTGGACCTCAATTTCGGGCATGGGTGCAGTTGCTGTATACAGGTCCCATGGCTAGGGTGGGTAAATTATGCTCTGATAGTTGGCTGATTGGAAGGAGACGCGTCAGTGTTGTCCACGCTCGCCGCTCCTTTTTGCTCTTCCAATTGAGCCTATGGCCGTTTGGATTCAGCAGGAGATGGAACACTGATGGATTACAGTGGGTGACTTACTCACCTAATGTTTCTTTATGCCGATGACACCCTTTTTTATCTCACGGCCCCAAGACGCTGACCTCTGCTCCTGCTGGGGCACTCAGATATATTTGGAGAACTATCTAGCCTCTGGATCAATTACAATAAATCTTTGGTGTTTCTCTTGATGGCACTTCTTTTCTGAGATCCGGTGATGTTGCCGGAATTGCCCCTCTGGTGGGAAACAAAATGGTTAATTACCAGTAGGAGTAGATTTGCAGCTTGAAGTTTTCTGGATTCACATGCTGTGCATTATTCCGCCATCTAGTGGTTGGGTCCAGAATAATAGTTTTGTTTTTTTCTTGTTTGGGGCATCGTCGACCACCATGTGGTGCTAGGTCAATCCCTTGTGTGACGTCAGATGGTGCCCCAGAAGTTCCTGTGTGTGGTAGCCATCTTTGGATAATTTTTCCCCCTTTTCCTTTGTAGGGAATGTTTTAAATTCTGTTGTCTTTAGATGACACTTTTTCAGTTTCTGTGTTATAATTTCCCACTTGTTAGTATTCCTCGTTATAGGGGAGGTGGGTAGGTCGCTCTTCAAGCTGCAAAACTACTCCTACTGGTAAATATTTCGTTTTGCAGCACGAATCTTTTTCTGGATTCACATGCTGTGCATTAGATTATGTAGTGGTTTCTCCCTCCTTGGGGAAGCTGTGGTAAGATGAGGAAGACTTTGCGAACAGGTGTTGAAGTACTTTTTGTTGTATTTGCGCTTCCTTATTTGTCTGTATATCCACACAGTAATGCTTGGTGAATGTATGTGGAGATGCCCATGTTGCTGCTGCACATATAGTGTCTATTGGCACGTTGGCCTTGAACGCTAGGGTTGCTCCCTTTTTACTTGTTGCATGTGCTTTTGAGTGTGTCTTCAGGGTTTTCCCAACTGCGGTAGAGCATATTTGGGTTGTTTCTATAATTCAACGAGCAATTGTTCCTTTTATCACAGGTGTTCCTGTTTTGGCATTTGAGTATGAAACAAACAACTGATTGTTTTTACTAATTGTTTTGTTTCTTGTAGATAGTACAATAAGCTCCCCCTTATGTCCAGGGCATGGAGGCTTCTTTCTAATCATGTATGTGGATCCTTGAAGAAAACTGCTAGCTGTATGCTTTGGTTCAAGTGGAATCTGCTCACTACTTTAGGTAGGAATTGAGATTTTGTCCTTAAGATAACCTTGTCCTTGTGGATTTGCATGTATGGTTCTTCAATAGTTACTACTTGTAGTTCACCTACTCTTCGTAATGATGTTATGGCTATTAAAAAGGCAGTTTTGATGGTGATTTATTTGAGTTCTGCCTTGTGCAGGGGCTCGAATGGCTCTGTCATTAGTTGTGTTAGGACTGTGTTTAAGCTCCACATAGGTGTTGTAGACTTTCTTGGGGGTGCAATCCCCTTTGATCCTTCCAGGAATCTTTTGATGACTGGTGCTGTGAAGAAATGTTTGCATGATTTTCCCCCTGGTATAAGCTAAAATTGCCGCTAGGTGCACCTTGAGGCTTGAATAGTTGATGTGACTGTCACTGTGAAGCATGCAATCAGGTGTCAGATATATGAGCACTGTTTCTTGTGTGGAGAATAAGCTTAGGGTATTGTTCTTTGTGCACCATGTGGTGTACCATTTCCACTGTGCTGCGTTGCATTGTCCTGTTGTTTCTTTTCTTGCTTCTTTTAGTATTTCCAATATTCTTTGAGATAAGTTCAAATGTCCAAACTCTATGTATTAAGGCACCAGGCTGCTAGGCTGAGCATCACTGGTCCCGGGTAAAAGATTTAGCCCTCTTGCATACTGAGGAGGTAATTGTCTGCTTTGAACTTGCTCTTTTGTCCTTTGGACAGTTCGAGCAGACTGGAGTACCAGGTTTGCCTTGCCCATTGAGGGACTATGAGTATTAGATTTGTTCCTGGTTGTCTGGATTTTTCTAGGACTCTTTGTATTAGAGGGATTGGCGGAAAAGCGTATGCAAATGTCCCTGACCGGCTTAGTGACAGAGCATTCCTTTTTGATAGGTTGTGATGAAAACTGGAGGCAAAGAATTAACATTTCATTTTCTCCATTGTTGCAAATAGGTCTATCCCCGGGGTCCCCCAGAGGTTGAATATGTGTTGCAGGGTTCTCAGATTCATTTCCTTGTGCGAGCTGCTGTTTTGTCTGCTCAGTTGATCCGCTTCTGTGTTGTATTTCCCTGGCAGGTGTATTGTTTGTAGGTTGATTTTCATTGAATTGGCCCACTTCCAAATTTCTTGTGCTAGTTTGCTTAGTGTGAATGACTTTGTACCTCCTTGTTTGTTGAGGTAGAACATAGTTGTGATTAAAATGGTTTTCTTCCCTATGTGTGCTTGGAATGCTTTCTGTGCCAGGAACACCGTCTTCATCTCTAGGAAGGTGATGTGCTTTATGGAGCCGGGTCATTCCATTGGTCCCGCACTTTCAGGTAACCTGAATATGCTCCCCAACCTTTGTGGGATGCATCTGTTTTAATGGTCACTGAGGGAGTTGGAGTCTTGGAAGGTCTGCCTAGTGTTATGTTCTTGGATGCCCACCATTGTATATCTGTCTAAACTTTGAGTTACAACCACTAGATCTTCCCAACTCTCTGTGGCTTGTGACCAACTGCTGCAAAGCCGCTCTTGAAGAGGGCGCATGTGAAGGCGTGC
This sequence comes from Triturus cristatus, assembly GCF_964204655.1. Lineage (NCBI taxonomy): Eukaryota > Metazoa > Chordata > Amphibia > Caudata > Salamandridae > Triturus > Triturus cristatus. Next base: position 236,824,918 of record NC_140581.1, read on the forward strand.
ACGAGTGCTGAGGGGGATGCATGATGCTATCATGCCCATGAGACTCATGATCGCCCTCCCTGTCAAAGACTGACCCTTCTGGTACAGGCAAATTTCTTGTTTGATGGCTCGTATTCGTTTTTGTGTCGGGTATGCCCGTGCAATCTTTGAGTTTAATCTTGCCCCAAAAAAGGTTTTTTCTTGTTCTGGCGTTGTGGATGATTTTTTGTGGTTTATTGAAAACCCCAAGTCTTGGAGTGTGTTGATTATCTGATGAACATGTGCGTAACATGTTTGCTTTGATTTTGATTTTATTAGCCAGTCATCTGGATAGGGTTAGACCGGGAACCCCTCTCTATTAAGGGATGCTGCAACTGCCACTAGGCATTTTGTGAAAACTTGCTGTGCTGATTTTATCGTGAAAGGGAGGACTTTGAATTGGTAGTGAGTGTTCTTGTGGAAGCACCTGAGGTATTTCCTGTGGGCTTGGTTCATGGGGATGTGTAGATAGGCATCCTTTAGATCTATTGTTGCCATGTAGTCTCCTTTTTGTAGTTGTGGGATTATTTCATACAATGTCATCATTTTGAAATGTTGCATGCAAATGAATTGGTTTATGAATCTGAGATCGAAGATTGGTCTTAGTGTGAGGTCCTGCTTTGGGACTAAGTATGGTGAGTAGTTTCCTTTGTAGTGTTCCCTTTTTGGAATCTGTTCTATTGCTTGTTTTTTCAGGAGTTGCTTTATTTCTAATCTTAACTGTACAAGTTCGGATTTGAGGAACTTTTTCTTCTTTAGAGGGTTTGCTGGAGGCTTGTTTGTTAATTCTATACAATATCCATGTTGTATCAAATTTAAAATCCAACTGTCTGTTGTTATGTTTTGCCATTGTTGAAGGTGGCTCCCACTGGTGTTGTGTGTGGGTCCTCTGTTGTAGGCAAGTCACTTTAAATATGCTCCTTCACCTCTCGAGGACGTCCGCCTGCCTCTTCCTCTGCCGCGAAAGGGCTGGTTTGACTGCTGTCCGCTACCTTGATTTTGTTGTTGTTGTTGCAGCTTCTGGACTGCTGAGAAAACCTCCTCTTTTGAAGGTGACCATAGCTCTGGCCGTTTCATTATCTTTATCTGTTGTAAGACTCATCTACTTTCTTTCCAAAGAAGGCGTCTCCTGTGAAAGGTCTGTTAATAATTGAGGTTTGGACCTCTTGCTTGAAGCCTGATATTCGTAGCCAGGCATGCCTTCGTAACGTGGTACCTGTACACATTTTATTATCACTGCAGGCAACTGTTGTTGAACTGTTATCCCCTATGGGTATACAGTTCTATCAAGAAGCCAGATGTCCTTATCACACGGCCTCTAGGTATCTTGTCTATTCTTGTTCTCACTTAGTCGGGTGGAATATCAAAGATATTGAAGAAAACGCCTCACTCACTAATAGTGACATGCTTCATCATAGGCGTTTTTCTCCACACCCAGATAAGGTGGTACTATCTGGGCGGACTCAACCAAAGATGTTTTTGGGAGTTCTTATACAAGATAATAACTGGTTAAGCAGGGAACCAGATGTTGGGATATATTAAAAATACCTACAGGTATACCTCATTCAACTATTTTATTATTGGGGTACTTGTGGTATCATTAAAATCGTGTACTGGGGTTCTTTTGAAAATAATTATTTCAAATGTACCCGCGGTTATAGTGCCAACATGTTTCGGCCCACGTTGCTAGCCCTTTCGGGTCTGGGGCCTTCGTCAGGGCTTTTGTTTTTTTGTTCCTTATTTTAAGGTCCCTGCCTTGTGTTTACGCATTTACTACATGCATACCAATCATGAGGCCTATTGCACTCACCTGGACTCTTGAACTCAATATCCAATAGATTTTCTACAAGATCAAGAAACGAAACGAAAGGGATATAAACATATGCACACCGTTATATGTTTCTTCGTACTTTGGTATCCCTGTCATTGTTTTTTTCTATTTTCGTGCGATATCTATGTAAACACCCCGACTAAGTGCTCATTTATCTTTGGTGTTATTGTTCACATTTTTTCTCATCAGTTACTTTTCACTTTGTGATTTTTCCAAACCCCACACTGTGTTCATTAAAAAACCTTTTTAAAACTCTCAATTGTGAATCACCTTCCCACACGCATATGTGTAATTTTTTTCATCATTCACACGCGTGCCAATGTGTCTATTTTCACACTCTCCATGCTACACTATTGTTGTGTTCGGGGGTTGCCCCACTCCCATGGTTTCACTGTCTCTTTAAAGTATATCATTTCGAACGATACCTTGTTAACCATTAATTTGTGTCTTTTTTCTCTCACCTACTGGTAGATGCTTATTAGCATCATGCAGGTCTCGTGTGTACACATTTGTCTGCTGGCTGTATCGGCTGCATCAAAGGCAGATTTTAGGCAGGTATTGGCTATGTTTTTACCTTCTTGTACAATGGATTTTGCTCTTGTCTTCTTCTGGGAGATGTTGTTCATGGGTTCCTCAATGTTATCCCATTGTTGGTGGCCATACATGTTAAGAAGAACATTGGAATTTGCAATGTGCCATCGTGTTGCTGCTCCTTTTTCCATTTTTCTCCCCACCATGTCCATTCTCTTGCTCTCTCTTTCAGGGGGTCAGCCAGCGGCAGAGTGGGCGTTGCCCCTCTTTCTTGCTGTGGTGACCATGATCGAGTCTGTTTCCCTGGATGTATTTAGGGTCTTTTGAGGAGGGTTTATATTTATTTTCCACTCTTGTTGTTAACCCCTTTGCTGAGGCTGGTTCTCTGAAGGCTTCTTTGCCCTGATCTAGAATGCTTGGTAGCATTGGGAGATATTGTGTCCCCTTGGTAGAAGGAGTCAAAGTCTCTAGAAGGAAGCATGAGTCTGAACACAGCCGGGGGAGGACTATTGAACGAACATTGGATGGGGTAGAGACACTGTGGCAAAAACACTATTTTTGAGATACCCATCCAACCCATAAGGGAAGGGGGAGGGTGTTCCAGAATTGAATGGAAGACCAGACGCCCTCCGTGAACCTGACAAAGTTATACTGCAGGTGCTTCTGCCTTGTGTGCGCCACCACCACCCCAGGTAATGGAAACCATCTGTTTTGCAGCGTGAATCCTTTTCTGGATTCACATGCTGTGCATTATTCCGCCATCTAGTGTTTGGGTCCGGTATAGTCTTTGTTGTGTTTTTTTTTTCTTGTTTGGGGCGTTGTCGACCACTATTTGGTGCTAGGTCCATCCCTTGTGTGACCTCAGACGGTGCCCCGGAAGTTCCTGTGTGTAGTAGCCATCTTCAGATTCTTTTTTCCACCGTTGAGTCTGGAACGAAAGGCAGACTCTCCGAAGATTTGGAAGAAATCCTCGAAAGAATCACAGAATTCGACTAGGTACCACCGATCATCGACTACGAACACACTGGAGAACAGAAAGAACCTCCGGAGACCACATTTTCTCATCAAGTACCACCGACATGAAGCACACAGATTGACAGAGGGTGAGGTAGGGGCCATGGAAAAAACTCCTTTCAAATTCTGCCCTAAGTGTCACCAAAAATTTGCCCAGCACGATCCACACGACGTCTGTAACCTCTGCCTATCAAAGGATCACAAGGATAAGGACTGCGAGGCCTGCGCGGTGTTTATGTCAAAGACACTCAAGGCACGCCGAAAGAAGACCACTACGCAGCCATGTTACAGAGCCAAAAACAACCGTTGTTGAGGGACTTAGGCCTCTCATGCGATGAGGACGAGCAAGGTGTACCCACAGAATCAACGCACGGAGGCTCAGACGTCGAAATACTCGAAGGAGGAGGCGAGAAGAGGCATCCCGCGAAGAAAGCGATGAAGGACACAGAGAATAAGACGGACAAGGTAAGAAACCCACAACTGTCGGAACCCAAGGGCCACAAAAAGAAGGCACAGGTTTACATACGTGGAATGAGCTAAGGAATCCATTTATTGCGGTATAAAGTCTTACGTACACTCTTCCCTAACACATATGCTGATGGTACATGTATGTTTGATCTCTCTGTGCCAAAGTTATTGATAGCGAATGTTGATGTTTTCAATACAGATGTTTTTAAAATAAATAGATACATAAATACATTTAAAAAGGGGGGGAATTGCTACCGTAGCAGATCCTTTTGAACCAATGTTGCCCAATTGCATCTGCCCTTTAATCAGTTGCTTGCCTGGTCTTTGGTGCTAAATAAAAAATCACACTACTCCCATTCTGATGGACCACGAGTGGTCTCCTGCAGAAGCCTGGATTGCTTTTCAGATAGCTAGCATTACATTTAAAGCTCTAAACTTTGATCAATTGATATCTCTAGAAGACTATTTTTAATGGCTCGCGATGCACGATGAACACAGAATAATTTTGGAGACCCCTCGACCTCGAAAAAAGAAACATTGGAACCTCCCATCCTTCTACGTTGGACCAAATTAACTGTACCCTCCTGGAGGACATTAGTCTAGTCTAGCTTCTGGATAATTCAACTTTCAGAAGACCAAGAAATGTATTTATAAATCTGGTTTTCCTACTTTAATTAATGGTATTGCTGTATTTCTGGGTTTATATAACAAATGTTTGTTCTTACCGTTCCTTTGTACTCCTGTGTAATTAGTTCTGTAAACTGCGAGAGCTCCACTATCTTAATTACACACACTTGATAGTGCCTTTCATTTTTGGGAAGCATAATTGTGAACTGAAGAGAGAGGTTAAGTTTCAAACCATCTTTCCAATCTACCTTCCCTTTGCAAATCTCTGAGACAGTCCACCAATGTGTAAATGTACCCACTGAACAAATAATTTACACTAGCGAACATACTCTTGAATTTCCAGTGGAATAATATACGAGACACACAGTTCTGAGTCACCTGGTATTCCCTCCTGTTGGGAAACTATTGGAATAATTTTCAGACTATTCAGAATTAAAATTCAACTGATTGCATGCTTCACAGTAAGAGTCAGGGGTTGATATTTTCATGTTGATTCCACAGAGAATCAATAAATACTTTCTTATACAAGTGTATCAATGAAAACATATATGTTCAAACCACAACAATTTGAATGACCTATTTCCATCAAACTCTGCGATCACGCTCCACAGATGATACTTAGCATGGGATTGTTTAATACTAACAACTTCTCCCTAACACACATTCCGAGGCTGTAACTACACCAGCTTTCACCCTGGACTGAACATAAACAAAAGCAACAGAAATAACAATTCACATGTACTGGCCATGAAAAAGATAGTAGTATCGAGAAACATTTTTAAGTGCAAAATATCATATCTGAGGAACTAGTATGGTTACACTGTGTTAAAAAAAAAAGTGAATTACTACTAATTGGGTGACACCAGTGGTCACCACTCTAATACCAGTTTTGTGATTTTGGGATCTAAATTCCAGCTAAATGAAATGATCATTTTATGAAGTATAGCAAAATCTCACCAGCATGCAGTATGCACAATAAATCTAGGTATGTTCATCTTTAACCATGGAACAAAACCTACCTGTGCAAAAGGGTCATTTGATTTACTGCCCACCCTTCCACCATCTGAAACGCGAGAGGGGCATGGTGAATCGGGATAGGAGGACTCCACCCCATGCAGTTTTCTAACCATGTCAACGTCTTCCCTTGACAAATTTGATTGCAGCCCGTCCACCTCCATAGGGGTGTGACATCCATTCTCTGGCTCTGAATCTTGGTCCCCTTTACTGTCTCGGTCGTCCTTATTGGTGGCTGCCCTGGTGATGACACCAAACTTTCTCGTCCTTTTGCCATTCTGTAGGACTTTGACACTTGGTTGTGAGGTAGGAGGCGCTTTGGGTTCACATATACTGCTATTGTTTGAACTTGAAGGAGGAAGAGGGGCTTTGCGTTTAATGCGACGCAACATGATCAGGTAGATGGATCCGCCATTCCAACACTGTTCGGCCAGGTAGCTGCAATAAAAGGAGACACATTTTAATTAAAAAGGATTCGGTCTGACTACATCCAAAGACTTTGCATATCAACTCATATGGTGCAGTGGCATTTTTAAATACATAATCTCCAAATCAATTCACAACACTTGCCAGAACCCATAAAACAGAATATCTGGGATATTAATATGTAAAAGACACCTTGTTCGGTTGTGAAGAAAACAGACAAGAAATCTTTTAGGAGTTGACCATCTGCAATGGATTCTTGGTATAACTATACTTCACAGCAATACTTATGGAAAGAAAGGTTTAGGGAAAGTACATATGCTGACATAATGATTTTCTGTAAAAAGTTTACCCCTGGATTTCTTGTCCCATCGTAGGTTTGAAGATGACCTACTCAATGATGTGTTTTTGACATCATGGAGTTAGATGGCGAGTGTTGAATTTAACAACTCAACTCAGAGAGAAGAACACATATCAATAAAGGAAAATGAACTATGGCCTCAAGAGGCAGGCTACTTCTCTGCCCATACCCTGACAACCCCCAGTTTCCAATATATGTACATGGCAGGTGCAAAACCATCACAATCACACCGCTGTGTAGAGTACTTCTTCACTTTTTCCTTTGCACCAACAAAAAAATCAATCAACAAGGCAACTTTTGTGAAAAACTGCATTTGCATATGAAATGCTTTCTCGATCTTAAATAATTCTTCTTAGAGTCCCTGCAATCAGTTTTTGTATGCGGAAACAAAATGCACAACTAGCTATCTGTTTGGTTGCCAACACCAGAGGAAGGACGTGTACTGAAACATAAATAAATGAAGAAAGAGAGCTCCTATTTAGATCTACAAACGAGTTTGTGCTTCTCATATCCTCCAGACATACTGAAATCCAGATGTGGTGAGTGCAGCTATGTGATGTCACGCCTCTTCTTTCCATTCATCTATCACTGCATAATGATGCTCGGCAGGTGGGCCATGGGACATGCCGCTGGAAAACTACTGGGCCTCGTAAACTAACCGTGCATAGACTGTAAAGCGCGCCAGCCCTGCTACTTAAGTTTCAATAACTCCTGCACACATGAGAACATCCCTATGGGTCTAGGAAGGTTTTCCTTTTCCTGGTGTTGGCAGACTCATTTTCTACCTTGGTCATAGATCTGCATGGGAACACTTTCCCTCTACAAATACTTGGAAGCTTAGAAAGTAAAAACAGAGTTTTATGAGCTGCCATAAAACCAGCCCTTTTCACTGGCTCAACATGTTTCTGACCACATCCAGACCAGATAGAAATGCCTCACGCGCCTCAAATGTCTCTCATCCGCACAGAATTCAATTGCGCAACAGTTGGGGAGAATCGCAATGCCCTCGTGTTGTGCCCTATGGGTGCTGCCCGAGGAGATCAGTTGCATCTGAGGGGTTTTGATCAGCTGAGCTGGTGATCACGTGATTATTTCATACACTCCTACCTTGCCTTTCATGCACCCCACTCCAAGTGGATCACACCAGAGCAACGCCTCCCTTCAAAAGCAGATCACAGGAAGTGTATTTAGGGATACAGCACAAAATAACACGATATAATTCAGCATCAAACCTCTTAAAGCATGTACAAAGCGATAGAATCCATCAAAACATTCATTTACTTGACATTACATACATGTTCTATAATCTGTATTAATGAAGGAATTGTTATAAAGCAAAATAGCGCAACTGCACCAAGAACATATATAAATAAATTAGTCAGCCCTTTAATCCTCCGCTACAAGCAATGGAGGTCAGTTCATCCACTCGCCATCTAACTTCCAAAAAAGAGCTCCTGCCATGTGTATTGAATTTTAGTTAACTAAGAGATACCTGTTACAAAAGGGCTCGAGCTTTGTTAATCTGTGACCACTCTTCCACAGACTGTATTCTCATCCCCCAAAAAACATAAATGAAGGGCTTCTTGGGAAGTCTGTATATTCATGCCAAACCGCTTTCTTTCAATCCTGAACATACAGTCACGCGTGTTGTTTCTGTATCCAGACTGCATACAAGACCTTTCGTGTCCTGAGCCCTTCCCATCTGCCACCCACCGATTACAGAAAATGGGAGGTGAGTAGACAAATGGGAGGTGAGTAGACAAATACACATTTCCAAATATCACCCACGGCCTGCAGTAAAATGGGGACCTGAAATATTGACTGCTGACTCCAAACTCTCAGCTAGTATCTGCTGCTCGCCTCTGGGGCTGCTGCCTTTTCTCACCGACATTATCAGTGGCCATCTGAAACTCTAGAAAGCATTCAAAATGTTTTGCTCAGAGATTTATTTTGAAGTACCTCTCTATGCAATTTCTGCAAGTTTGTCGCAAAGAGACCATTGTAATGATAAAGTTTGCCCAGGATAATTGCCCAATAACTTAAGATCACAGGCACAAACACTCTGTCCGCTCAAGCCTTTATTTCAGTTAGTAGGTTATTTTCTGGGCCTTACCTTATCAGAATACATTGTGGATTCAGGTGCATTGTGTTCAGCTAACATGTGAAGGGGCTTCAGTCCCAAGATAATTGTACTATTGAATCTTCCTACAGAAGGATAGACTGAAGGTGGTCTCCAGAGTACAAATATGCAGCACTGCTAATAGCTGTAAGTGTAGTTGATGTGGAAGGAAGAGTTTTCCAGATCAAGGGCCCTCACCTTAGGAATGCTCTGCATGTGGAACTAAATCAACAGGGCTTTCAAGGCCCAGGTTTTGTGAAGTTTGCTTTGTTTGCCTTTGTGTCCACTTCTGTCTACTCCTAGCACCAAGATACCTTTGGGTGAGTACTGCTCTCTACAAATAAATAAAAATATCTGCAGCAAGGTCTATTCGATCTCCAGGGAATCATATTATGTTGAGACTTCTCTGGTGCCCACCACTCTAGTCAGGTAAGCGTTTTTATCACAGATTTACACATTGCAGCGTCAATAAGCAATAACACTTATTCAATGGGCACTGCCCGACCTATTTAATCTTGTGGAATCCTTTAAATGGTGTCACAGGATTCTATGATCTTTCTTCCCTTGCTAAGAGACTTGTTTATAAACTTTTGTAGCAGGTAGCGATTTTGTGTCGGTGCAGTAAAATGTTTCCTGCACCCAGTGCCCTTGTTTTGGATGTCCTTGTTAATCTTTAAAATGTCTATAAAAGTTCAAAAGGCAAAGTAATCTTGGCATAGAACCCTCTCTGCACAACCCCTGGCTGTATGCAGCAATGGTTGATGCCTACAGTCTTCCCAATGTAAACTATGTTTAGTGGCTTGAGGAACACAGGTGCCCTCTTTGTGGTTTTGTTTTGTGCGGTGAACAATATATGCGTATGTTCTGTGATAATGATCACAAACATCACTAGTGGTGAACCTGTTGAAGTGGGTGCACTTGACTGATCGCAAGTGGTCTGACTCCACTACGGGGGAGACACAGATCTGGAGCATCCAGAGTCCTTCAGAGATATCCCCATTGTATTCATTTATTTTGGGGTGTTCATAGAACCCACCAAGCATTGAGCTGTGGCATCAGAGTGCTTTCAAAGAGGGATCATATCAGCAGACACAGATATCAGGCCCCAGTGGAGAAAGAGCACAGGCCGAATCCGACAAACTGCGGCAGAGAACGGTGCAGGAGAAAGTACAATAATGGTGATCCACAGGGGCCCTCAAAGCCTTGAAGGAGAAGAACACAAGGAGCCAAGAGGGTTTAGACATCAGTAAACCCCTGATATGTGTACTGGGTGCAGCGATATGCAGTCAAACACCACAGGACCTACACCCCCACACCTTAAACGAAGTGATAAGCTGATCTTCCTGGAAGCAGCGCTCACTTTTCCAAACTCAGAAACACCACTGATTTCAACAACATACCACTATTTCCCTCTTTTACTTAACACGGTTTCTCTCTTTGTTTCAGCCTTCTTAGATGTTTCCAGTCATAGGATCATGAATGGTAAATGTTGGCCAACTGTATCATCTACTCAGGAAGATTGAGATGGTGCACGTTCACAAGTGTTGCTTGGACCATCCTTTCATTACAGTAACAGAATTGGTACTTCCTCATTTCTAGGTGTGTACTAGTGTTGGCAATCAGTTGGTGATTGCAAATGCAACACTGAGTACTCAGGCTCCTCGTTAGAGGACATAGTTCAGTATGAAAAACAGATTGAATCTATACAAAATATACAATGCATCACAAGTTATGGATCAGCACCGGCTTGTGGACAGTCCCTCGTTTTAAAAAACAACGGAGAGGGGGCTCCTCCTACACATTCATGGCAGCGAGAAAGTGGGATCAGCTACCTGGCCATCTGAGAGCAACTACGGAGGAAGGAACTTTAAAAAAAGCGCTGAAAACCTATCTTTTTAAACTTTAGGGTTTGTGTGAGTCCTGACGGAGTCTGCCCCCATCACCTCTTCTTGATGTCAAGCACTGGGACAATCACCAAGTAGCCGAGCGCTGTACAAAAGCCATTTATTCTTTCTGGTTCATACACATTTTTATTTGATTTAGTATGTATTTATGTACGTGTGTGGTATTTGTAAATATAGGTGAAAACCAGGGGAATGCTGCACAGGTTCAAAGGCAAAGATACAGTCAGTGAGTGAACAGACTGGTCGCTGGGTTCCGAGAGTGAAAAAGGACTGTTACTTTGTCGTTATAAAATTTTCTTTTAGTTTCAATAGTTTTTTTTGCATTTTCCACAAGAAACACATTTTCAAAACTGTTGGTGAACACAAACACCTGTAAACTTTCCCAACAAACCCTTCAATACCCACCCCTATCCTGTTGGGTCATCCCCAAGCGCCAAGAAAGAGTCTTATGTCATCAGACATCCAAGTTCCTAGAGAGCCGAATCTCAGGACCGTGGAGGCATCAGTTAGTTCACAGTGAAGTCTAAATTTGAGGGCAAGTCTAGACTCTATGATCTTTGATAAGGTAGGAAATAAGTGGGAAAATAGTTTAACTTTTGTCAGGCTTCCTTCGTTTGCTTTGTATTGTGTTTCTTGAGGGTGAGGTTGGTGTCAACGTGAATCTGAGTGACATGGCATTGGTTGAAAGTTAGGGCTTGAATCCATCACAGATTTTTGTTAGGCACAGGGAGATGAGGTGATTTGCCCAGAATCACAGGACGTTGAGCGTCGTTGCCGAGACTCGAACCAGATTCCCCAGCTTCAAGGTTGACCGCTCTAGCCCTGAGGCTACCTCCTCTCTCCCACAGATCATGTTGTTGAAAGAGGATTTTGTTTTTACAGTTTATGATCCTAGTTTAGTTTTTCTACTTCTCAAAATAATTGTCTCACCACCTTAACTACACTCAGGAACAAAGAAGTGTTTTAAACCAATGTGGGGTTTACATTTTGAAAAGAAACACGAAAACGTTGATATTTACCTTGAAGAAGTTAAAGAATAAAGATCATCTACAAACTCATGAAGATATTAACTAAGTAATAAAACTATTAAATGGTGTATATTGTTGTGAAAATAGCAACCAAAAGGATGAGGTTATGTACACCACAGAATTGAAAAGTATATATTAAAACCCTAGCCGGTTAGCAAAAAAATGCAGAGGTTCAGTTGTGGCTCAGAGACACTAAAACATTAACTGGTTTGGTACTACAGCCACCACCAATACAGCAGCCAGTGAAAACTCCTCAATCACTTAGGCCTGATGTAGATTTCGCCGGACGAATATAAGTCCCATAATATTCTATGGGATTTATATTTCGGCGGACAGGATATTCGTCACCGTTGTGATGGAGTAACCCGTCCGCCAAGATCTAAATCAGGCCCTTAGCATGAGCACAACATTTGTATGAAGTATCACCTTCCGGCCCTTACTGGACTTGCTGTGCACAGTAGACATGCGCCACCTCTGTAACAACAGCAAGATGGGTTTGTGAGTTTAGTCCTCGATGCAGACAACTGTGCATGCCCCCCCTAGAGAAGGCAGGACAAGCCCTTCATCCTTCCAATGTTGACAAATCCTTTTGTTGCAATACAGTAACCCTGAATTACTCAATATCACATTGTAGCTAAAGACACAAGTGTAGACATTGATAGTTATATAGGGCAAATCTAGCCAGGAAGAAATGGAGCGTTGACATTACATGGGGGTGTTAGTAGTTGATTGACAAAATAGTGCACATCAAGTGGGGATTGCACAAGTATATTTCTCACACTCACATTTTTATATTTTTAGGCACTGGGAGCTTAAGTGATTTGCGCGGAATCTCCTAGAGAAATATTTTCTTCAGTGTTTCTGCTATTTTGGGAATGTTTCTCCCCTCAGTCACCTCGAAAACAGGTGTATTACTGCCCTTAGAAGGTGTTCAGCTCTGAATGTTTTCTTGGTGGGAAACTAACTACATATGCTTGATAAATACACAAAACAAGCACGTTTGTGGGAATTCACCAACTTCTGCAGTGTAGTCAATCCTGGAATGCCTACAAACCCCCCCCCCCCTCACCCCACACGATGAGATTAATCCACATGCAAAATTACGCCACACAAGTGTTCATACTGGTGTAATATTACAAGTCAGTAAAATCATTTATGAGGGCAAATTAATGTTTTATGACTAACAAAGTTGAATCTACACTTGCAAATGCTGCTACTTGTGCAAATGACTTTGCAGATCAGACCCTATGTTTTTATTTCTTTAGAGGTGATGGCTTGAAACAGGGAAAGGGATTTATTTTCCCAATAATGAAAAGGATTCATTCAACTAGGTTATAAAAGTTGCAATAGGATATGGTCTCATAACGACCACGTTCTAACTGCACCCTGCCTTTTTTAGGTCCAGCTTGACAGCTCAGCTGTCACCACACCTTATGTGATCAACCTAAAAATGGTGGTGGACAGAAGTATGTGTTTTGTTTATGCAGCTGCATGAGCCATGAGCAGGATGGCTGCCTAGAGAAGGCTCACTAATGTGCATGAAGCTTACAATGGGATGGAGCTTGGACTTTCAGGAGCACTGCATAGGGCATTGGTAAAGTGTCTTAGATGATAAGACAATGTATGGTGTTTCTTCTGGCAGCAGCACAGGTGCCCGTCCCTTGGGTCTGGTGGCTTAGTGGACTAATGCGTCCACTGCAGGGGCCTGTGTTTGACCTGATGATCACAGGTTCAAATACAGGCTTTCATCATTCTGAGGTCGATAAAAAGAGTACCGTTGAGGTTGGTAGCAATAAACATCTGTTATTCAGCATCAAGATACCCTTTTTATTGAACTTGCGCTTTACAATTACACTTTTTTATGTTTTCTATCATTAACTACAGACTTTAGAGAGCAATTGTGTTTTTGAGAGCAGTATAAGAAGTCCAGGGCTACATTCCCATGCATTTTTAAGTCTGTATTGATAGAGTAGTCATCGCTATACCTCACGTAATCAGTAAAAAAGTGTTTTCACAGTACTAATGAGCGAGGGGCTTAAGCTCCACCCACATGCTAGTTTATGTAAGTAGATAATTTCACTGGGCCAAAGTTGTGTTCTTCCACGAAAAAGAGCTTTTATTGCACTGTATGGCTTGTGGCAAAGCTTGCACTCCACACATCGAGACTGAGTTGGTGGTGGCAAGCCAATAATACAACATATAGGTCTGACTGGTGTGCAGGGAAGAGTTATGCCATATTTCTGGTCTGCTTATTAAGAAAAGTTATGATAAAGGCGTAGGCTCGCTTATGTATTATTTACAGCATTTGGTAAAGCTAATAGGCCTATAATGGTGGATTGTTGTAATACTATGTTACAAGCTGTACACGGGTATTTGGTTACATGTAATCATACAGGTTACCGTAGTAAACAAGTGTTTTGGTGTTGGGAGCAGAATGTTTTCAATGTAATGGTTCTTGTTATGCCTTATTGAGAAGAGTTGTGTATTATTTTTCCAACTACAATTCTGTAATTGTTTGTAATTTTATTACTGTGCGCGCAATAGTTGCTAATTTATGCACCCTGGGTAAACCGGTGTTGTATACTGTGTAAAGCCAATAGTAAAGGCAATAGATCTTATCTGTTCACTGGGAGATGTTCTGTCATATTCAATAGTGTGACTTCTGAGCATGGCAAAGCAAGTAGTTCGGACATACTTATTGTGAAAAGCATGTGTTAAAAGCAAAAGGCTTTTAGGGGCAAATCATTTTTACATTGTGCAAAAGGCTGTAGGCTGGATACACTGAATCACGCAGGTTGCTGCACTAAGCAAGGGTTTTTATGACCCACCCAAACAATGGGGAGAGAAGATTTGCACTATGGCAATCCTCAACAGGCTCTATTAGCAAGAATGTTATATTGCTTTTTGAGAACTGTAATTTTGAACATATGTCTAATGTTATTACTGCATACCTGATGGTTGTCTTGTGGGAATGATTATGGCCTGCAGTAAGTTGGTTATTGTGGCATGCCAATGATAAAGGTTATAGGCCCGATTGTTTATTATAAAAAGCGCAAAGCTGCACAGCCCATCTGCAGAAGCCATTATGAGGTAATAAAGAACAAACTTATTCCAACTGTTTTGCACGGTCAATAAGCCTTTCCAGCCAAGATGGATTCCACCTTAGATCAGGTGCAGTTTATAGGAAAGTGCCCTTTTTGTATGGTCATCCCCGCCACACACACTTTTTGCTCCAATGCTGATGGTTCTGACTCTGATAGTGCACTGGAGTCTGCTGCCCAGGCCCCAGTGCCAGAGCTTTCTCCCTAAAACTGTAATGCGTAAATTGGCAACCCCAACTGACAAGGACTTTACCGTCCTTATAAGTCCCTAGTATATGGTACCAATAGTATCCAGGGCCTGGGTGGTAAAGGGGTCCCTAGGGCTTGCAGCACTGTTTGTGCCACCAGGCCTACAATTGTAGACTGCAGGAGCAGTGCAAACTGCTCAAACTCGACTTTGCCCTCAGCATTGTGTGGCAAAGTCAATGCACTATCTCGGATATACACCCAAAATCTGACAAAGAGGTCTGAAAGGTAAGCGCAGTCCCTCCCCACACCCTACTATGCGCACCCATCATCTGAAAGAAAGGTCTGAAAGGAGAGACCAGTCCCTGCCCACACTCTACTACGCACACCTATTATTATAGAGAGAGGTCTCAGCAAAGAGGCCAGTCCCTCCACACTTCCTACTACGCACATACGTCATCTGAGAGAGAGGTCTAAAAGGACAGGCCAGTCCCTGCCGACACTCTATTATGCACACTTGTCATCTGAGAGAGGGGTCTGAAAGAAGACGCTAGTCCTTCCCCACACCCTGCTATGCACACCCATCATCTGAGAGAGAGTTCTGAAAGGAGCACAGTCCCTTCACACACCCTACTATGCACATTTATTATAGAGAGAGGTCTCAACAGAGAGGTCAGTCCCTCCACATACAATACTACACAACCCGTTATCTGAGACAGAGGTATTAAAGGAGAGCCCAGTCCCTCCCTGCACCCTGCTATGCACACCTATCATTGCAGAGAGAGGTCTCAGCAGAGAGGCCAGTCCCTCTAGACACCCTACTATGCACAACCGTCATTGCGAGAGTAAAAACACGCCAAAAAAAGATTGCTAGTGACATGTCTTGATATCAGAGTTACAATAACTGAGTAAATAAACTATTTCTATTAAATATTTATCTGTTTAATAATCACACACATTTTACAAAGATTTTCTAAACTGTGAACCATATCTTGTTTTGTTACAATAAAAAAACATTATTTTACTAAAATAATGTCTGAACACAACATATATCATTAAGTCATTCTACCACACATACACTCACAAAAAAAAACTAGACATTCACTGAAAAATCCAAAAGTAAAAGTAGCGTTATAGTTAGGTGCAAAAAAATGTTTTTTTTATTTTTTTTTTACTTTTAGAAATTCACTCAAAAATCAAAGCAATGTTATAGTTAAGTGAATTTCTCAGTGACATTAACATTTTTAAAAAATTTAAAAAAGCACAGATGACATCTCAAATTACATCCTTAAGGACATCACTGATGCCATCATCCAAGTTTCTTTTTTACACATTACTCTATGGATGTGTATAGCTTTAGAGGTCTAAATGTAAGTACAAAATGCGTCAGAATAATATGAGCCATTATAAATGCCATCACAGAAACAACTACTTTAGCAGCACAAAGTATTGTTTGTTTACCACATTGATCCTATACCATACACGTCACGGGCAGCCTAGTTCACATCAACAGTCACCCACATATATATGGGAAACCCTCACTGGATACTATGTTTAATCTGTAAACACCTATTCAGAGAAAGCCAAGTTCACAAAAATACTTAACATCCTTTGCAAAAACAATGCCTAGTACGGACAGCTTTTACCTGTATCAAACCCTGAAAGTCACTGAACCTACATTGAGAAATGAAGTTGATATAAGTAGGGAAGTGAATACTGAAAACAGTATTCACTCTATTGAATGAGTTTCATCTGTACCATATTGTTTGCAGACAGTGAAACTCTCATGACAAATACACAATAGAGTAGTAAAAAGTATCTTCTAAGCACAGCGCGCACCCTATGCGCCACACTTGTCCAAGGAGTGACTTAAAATAACCAAGGTCTGGAGGTGCTAAAGATCATACTACCTGCAGCCTTCATACTGTGGAGAAAACGTTATAGGTAGCCCTCTTCTGAAGAGAACAAGCACATGTACATAGGTTAGTACCTGAAACACAGAGTCTTCTATGCTAAGTAGAAATTGCCATGCTGAGTTTAGTCTAATAGCTCAAGGCTGCTTACAACATTTAGTATGTAGCAAGGAGAATCTTTGCCTTGATGTAAACTTTTCCTGCAGTACCATAACACTTGTGAGGAACATAATGAACACAAGTCAACTGTTACCTACGTGCAGAGTTACTCTTCAATGCAAACATTTATAATGTATTTAATACATCTAAACAACTATGATGCATTAAGAGTGCATGCATTTTGTAAACACTTTCACCCATTAGCTGGACACAGGCTGTACGACATTAGGTAGAAAAGTAATATGGTAGTTACCCGCCACTATGTCAACTATAAAACAAACTTACAAACTCATTGGATGATGTAATCAGTGATGTCATTTGAGATGTCATCAGTGATGTCATAAATGATGTCATAGAACATGTCATGAGTGATGTCATGTGAGGTTATAAGCAGTGCATGGCAGGGGTGCAAGTTATAGTCAGTGCTGCTAACTATAACTGCTGAATTTCTGTGGCCTTTTAGTTTTAAATGTTAACGTTGTCACTGAGAAATTCACCTAACTATAACATTACTTTAACCATTGTTTTGTTGCTGTGAGAAATATATATATATATATACAAACAATTTATCCTCGATTGAAGACGCACTCTAAAACATATATATAGATATATATATATCCAAAGGTTAAAGGGCTAGATCACTCCATGAGTGATGTAATATGTTAAATTTCATACGAGTCTCACTCCAGATTAGAAAACGCTATGGATAATTTAGCTGTATTTTGCCATGGGATTTGTATTTATGCTGTATGATGGATTTTTAAATTACAATTATTGTTTTATAGATGGATCATCTTAATTGTGTGTTTTATGGTTTTTTAACTTTGTGCTTTTATGATTCATTGTATGAATCGAATAAAGATTTTGAACCGAACCGAGTGATGTAATATGGGAAGTAATTAGCAGTGCATGGCGAGGAGGATGTCAGAGAAATGCGGTTTCAAAACTGTCTATTATTGAGTAAAAAATAATTGCAATTATATGCAGTAAAAAGACTGTTACTTCTACAGCCAGAACAAATAGTATAATTTTGTTTACAAAATGTCACATCATGTATTGTTGTGTGCAGGCAAATAAACCCTTCAACGGAGAACCGGTTTTCCTACGTTCGCATTCCCCTCTACTTTCTCTGAAGCCACTCTAGGTTCACAGCAGCAAGGAAGGGTGCTGACAGGAGAACAATGCAAGGACTCAGAGTCGATAAAGTAGTCCCAGGCGCCGCGCGCCCTTCCCTCCGCACTCAATGGACGTCCTCAGCGAGCCGCTTCCCACAACGGGCCCTAATCCCATTCAAGGCAGCGGCAGATGAACACCACTATTAGACAAGAATGCGACTTTGATCATTTCTTGCGTTTTTGTCGGCTTGATTCCCCACAATTAAGAGCCTATTCATCACCATGTTGGGATGACGTTCCGCATCCGAAAGCGAGGCTTTGTTTTATGCCAGGTGCAGAATGCTGATAAACAAGCAGTGGGATTACTGGCAGCGGAAGCAGATGTTTCGCTTACTGACGAGGCCGACGACTTGTCACATAGGTGTTCGGGCATTGTGTGTTTTAGAGCCGCAGTGAAAGCTGGCATGACCACGTCGCCACTTGCTCTTTTTAACTGTGTAATCCACGTGACCCGTAAGAGTAGCGAGGCGGTGAGGGATTTCTAAAGTTTACTTATATCCACAGTGTTACGGTCAGAAAGAAGCGTGAGGCTCCCACGAAAAACAAGAGCTGCAACCCTGGAGGAGCCTCTTCGGACTACAGAAAACAGGATGGCTGTTGACATTCAAAGAAATAGAAGAAAGACGACGAAGGTATATAATCAGGTAGGCACAAGTACCCACACTAGAATGCTCGTTATTACGTATATAACACAGAGGCTAAAAAACTAGCCGAGACATGTAAACAGGCAAATGTGCGCACACAGGCATCGCCCATGCACACCTATAACAGCACCAACTACACACACGAAACACAAATGCACACCGGCCTTCACCATGCCAGGAGAGCTAGTAGGCACTCCAACAAGTAATAAGAAAACAGCTCAGTGAGTTAAACTCTCACAAATGGCATCATATGTATTCTGTAGGACCCAAGTTTGAAAACCGACTTAGTTTTTCATCCTTCTGAAGTCAATACGATGATTGCAAATTAAATGGGAAATAGTAACACCTGCCATTTATAGTGCCAGGAAATGCCTAAACAGCTGTATGAAGCACTATATAAAAGGCAATTTGTTATTAAGCTGTTCATTCTTTTCTACTAGACTGGTGTATCCTCTCCGGCTCTGGTTTGCGTCTCTCATGATAGAAGGAATCAAGTCTTGTTGTGAACACAAAAGAGGATATGGGGGCAGCACAGAGGACTGGGAGTCAACGTGGGGCCATACTATGGCGAGTGCCCTGAGGGTGCAATGAGCATCAGCGTTCACCTCTGCACTCCTGTCCCCCGGGACACTTTGATATTACAGAAGGAGCCACAGATGCGTTTGTGGCCCCTTCTGGAATAGGGATCGCATTGGCTCCAGCGCAATCCCACAAGGGTCTTCTCATTTATACGAGAGAACATTTTGCCTCTGCATCTGCACCGTATTACAGACAAATGTGCAGAGGCAAGGAGCCGTCAGGCGTCCACTGATTGGGAGCCAAATATGAGGTAGCGCACACTCAGTGCACCCCCTCGGCGGCAGCCCCTGAAAGTGAGGAAAAGAGGCACCATGAGAGCCCCCAGACATTTTCATGCAGGTGGGTGCAGTCACTTACTGCACAGTAATCTCTGCCCTCTTCGAAAGGCAGTCCGCATTACCACCTGCAAAGTGAAAGACGGGCTCGCTGCTTCAAACAGCCAGTCCGCCTTTCACCAATGCGTTGCCCCCTGGCAGGCTGGAATTGGCACTGACCTACTGATTAGATCGGTCCTGATCAGATCAGCGTTGGCACACCCAGGAAAGGAGCATCGCAACGCAGGGCAGTGCACCCTATACAGCTGCCAACTCAGTTTCTACCCCAGTCACTCATTTTAAGACCTACGTTGCAGCACAAACCCTTGGGTGCTATGGTTTGTATACTGAATATTTTAGCCTTTACGGAAACAGCTTTTGGACGCCTAATGCCCACTTTGGAAGAAGAGCAGTAGTCAGTCCCTCATCATTAACAGTGGTAAACCAGGCAAGGAGGAGAATGACTGCCTCAGTGCCTCCAAGGCTTTAAAATAGAGGTTCCATGCAGAATTATTGAAAAGTAAGGAGAACGGGGATTTCCAGAAACCTAGAGGCACCGTATAGTGCCTTATATAATACGTGAATTGTTTTCCAGCCTTTCTCCTGCCATGTGTCTCAGGCACCTTCCTGCAACAAAATACGGTCAGTGGAACACTCAAACCCTGCAGTCAGCCATATAGGGTGGCCACCTTGATTGTGCGTTTAACCATGTCAAAGTCCGCACCGCACTAGTCAAAGTCCGCACTGCACTAGTCAAAGTCCGCACTGCACTAGTGTTGACTAAGTACCACTTGGAGCCAGTGCCAACTAGTTCTGGGTTTGAGTGATGCAATGTCAGACCAGTACCAGGGCAAGAACACTATAACACAACAAACAAATGGCCCACCTACACACTCTGAACCTAGATTCCCCTAAAATAACTCACTGACTGTATCTTTGTCTGACCCTATACAGCGCTCTGCAACCTTTCATCTAGATTTGCACTATACAATTACCACATACATCCCATTACCACCCATCCCATTACCACCTATTACCACAACCATCCCTAACTAGCACCCATCCCCTTTCCACATACATCCCATAGTAGAACCCTAAAGCACATAAACATGTCTGGGTTTGTTGTTTGGCCCATCAGCGGCATTAATATATTTGTAATCTGTCTCTTTGGATAGACAGTTGTAAATCGTTAACGACAAGGAAAAGGCATTCCAGGTCTTGTATGTTTATTCTTGAGATCATGAAGCAACATATATGTAATATGTGTTTTTCTATAGTCATCAGTTAGAAAATTTACAGTGTAAAAGCCTCAACAGACAGATGTGTATAAAAGGTGTCCTGAAATCATTTTTGCAATTTGTTTTCAAAGCGCATTAATAACAGGATTCATCACAAAGAGTTAGTCAACATGGAATAGTAAGGGGAGCCTAGTCGCTGCACCTTCACTGCAGCCCGCAGTAAAAATGCAAAATACAATTTAAAATCCACACAGATGCAGAATACCACTAATGTAAGCAAAGCACTAAGCACTTGTAATTTCACAGATTTGTGGCTAAAAGAATTAAGGGCCTGATTCAACAGTGACAGAGTACCCTCTGCACCAAACTGAAGGTCCGCCCGCCTCATTTAGAGTCGGGCGGCCCTTCAGTATGTCAACAGTGGAGACCACTCCGTCTCCACTGCCGAGATACACCTCTAGTGGCGCAACAGAGCAAGGGCTATCAGAGGGTTGGCTAATTTGCCCGCCCGCCCTGTTTGGAATGAGTGGACAAATGGCCTGACGGGACAGTGAAAACTATAATATGACCCCCACGCAATGGTAGAAAACTCCCCTGTTTAGGGGGGTCACTGTACTTTTTATTTTTAAATTTTCAAAAAGAAAATCCAGCTTTGAGATTTTTTTTTGTAAATAAAAAAAAAAAAACTTTGGAAGTTTGCCACACGGCTCCATCATGTGGAAAGAGCGGTTTGGCAACCTTTCAATGCATTTACATGAACCACCATGAAGGCAGCTCCTGTAAATCCAAGAAATGTCTGATGGGCCAGAGGACATCTCAAAATTTGGCAGGAGGGTACTTTCTCAGGGCGATGAAGTACTTTACTCCTTTGCCCTGATGGAGTAAATACTTGTCCGACGAACTCTATATCAGGGACTTAGTCTTACTGAGCTTAAAAGGTACTCACCTTACTAGCCTAAAAAGTGAGTTCAGTCATAAATGTTGGAGTTTGAATCTTTATCAAGCAGCTTGCACACAGATGTCAGCAGTGAACCCTTAAATCACCGAGCTGTCTTAGTGACTTAAGCCTACACACATAAAAGCCAGCATGCAGGGAAGTAGCAACATATCTTTAAACCACTATGCAAAATACTTGAACTTATTAAGATGTTCTGTTTACTTTCATTATTTATTTACTTCTATGGTGAGAATATTGGTAATTCTCTTAAATTCAACTTCATGAATGATTATGCTGAATTGGTCTCCCCCAGTTTATATTTGATATGTTTACTCTTCAGAGCCATATACATATTGTACAGATGTTATGCTGGATAGATGATAGCTCATCTGAGACCCTACAATAAGCGGTTATCACTGAGTGAGTAAGGCACAAGGTTGCAATACTGCTACTTTTCCTTTAGTAGTAGTACTCATTGTCTGTACTTGAGCTGAGAAACAACCAAGGCTCACACAGCTCAAGCATAGACCTTGAATAAAACTCTTAACTCCAGAAGGGAGGCAGCAGTGGTGCAACCAATGAACTTTCTCTCAATTCTCATAAAAAAAGCTGACAGGTTACACTGCCCTTCTACCCAATACCACCTACACAGTGTTCATGCCAAGCTGAGATGGCAAGATACAAAGTTGAAGCCCTTAGAATCTAGCAAATAGTTAAATATTATGATGACTATCTTCGAGTGTGGGTGGGTAAAGTCTTCAGGACAATAGAACCCAAAATATATAAGACAAAGATAAATACAGAAAAGATAAATGTGTCATTTCTGTAAGCCTTTAAAAGAGAATTAAAAAAAGACAATTTTGATGTTGGACTACAAAAAGTAGACCACGTCTCCGCTTACCATCTTGTTTTGGGCTCAAACATTCATGGTTCTAGAGTGGTCATATATCAGAATCGTGAATGATGCAATCAAAGTCTTCAAGCAGTCTACTGACTGTTGAAGAAGTCACAACTAACTTAGAAAAGACATCAATGGATCTTATTTTATGGATTCACAGAGCCTAAACTAGTACATATCACAAAGAAGAATTTATTCAAACTGAGTAAAAAAACACTGTCATAAACAAAATCTTGTGTATAGGATCTGATTAAAGCTGCAATGTGACTGTGGTACTGCTTTCTATAATCATAACCTATCTAGGATGGTAATGCAATTAAATGATGCCGTCATTAGAACTGTACCAAATTAAAGAAGTAACAAAAAAATCTTGGATCCCTACAGCATTTAACTCTTCAATTAATGGTGAGGTGACTTTTTTTATTTTAGTAGATACTAATTGGGTAGACCCCACATATGCCACTTCCATCACAAATGTTTCTACTATGACAGAAGGTCAGAAAAATGCCTTTGTGGCTTATGGGAGCTCTTTGTTTCACAGGACATCTTTTTTTATCAAGTCGTAGGACTCTAGCTAATGCAGAATGATCCTCTGGGAACCGATGCACAAAGGTAGAAATTATACAGTTTATGAATTCTGCTTTTGCATGTCTAATATGGTGGTCTTTGACAATTCACATGCAGTTTCATCATCCATGTATACATTTCATATGTAAAAAAGGAAGTGTATACATAGGATATTCATGTACTATGATGATCAGCAATAAATGTTTCTCAAGACTTATATGTGCATTCCAGACAATTCAATTCAATTTCAATATTGGCACCCTTCACACAGACAAAGAGACACCTGGCGAGGAGCTGATATCACCCGGTGTGCACCCAATTAACTAAAAACCCCTACAGAGAGAAGATGTCCGGCTAGTTGTTTGCACAACCCATGTCCATTTGAGGTGGAAAATGTTCAGATGTTAGCAGGTCTGAAATTCTGAGCACAGTCTATATATTAAACATGCTCAAGGTTGAGAACATTGTGGACAAGTGAATTATTCATACTTTTATTTACAGGGACGCTTGTTATGCCCAGCACTGCACTGAACTAACACAACTGTCACACCACCATCATCCCACTGTCTTACACCATCAGAGTGACTTTTCAACTTGGCAAGCCAAAAATACCCCTGGGCCCAACATTTAGAAGCCCATACTTAGACAGCCGACAGTACCAACATGTTGGATCCCATAAATACTGCACCACACAGGCACTGATTTCCTATAGCTTATATACACCAACCATTAGCGAGTTGAATCAGATCCAAGACAAAAATAGTTCATCCACATTGCCTTGACGACTCACTTGGGTGCCACCAACGCACCTTAAGAACCAAATACAGCAAGCTGAAACAGTTAAGAAAACTACTACCCAAGTGACACCCTATCAAACAAAGACTAAATGCAGCATGGTACAGAGACCCTAAAACACTCTTTACTGTATATTACTTCAATAGCTTGCTGAGTAAGCTCAACCAATACCTAAAACAATAAATGGCAGAGATGACCTCAGTATTTATAGTATGAAGTGCATACCTTTGATACAGTCGTCGTATGGAGGAAGAAGGAAAGGAGGTACGTAGGGGACACGAGGGGTGATGTAGGAAATAGTGAGGAAAGGTGTAGTTCATGTGGAAGATTACATAATTTAGTTTTCTCCCATTTCTGATGCATCACTAACTCACATTTCAGGTAAAGGGTTAGCAGGATGGGGTTCCCTTGGATAGAGCCTTCAGTGTGGACCATTTAACCAGAAGCACTTGTGAATTACTTAGAACACAGTCATCTATGGAAGCCCGACAGTGGATGTCCAATAAAAAGGAGAAACTCAGTATTCAGATCATTTGGGAATATCCAATATATCCTTAGAGTCCACTGTAGTGGGCTCTACCAGCCATTAAAGGCTTGCTCCAGCGTTGGACTTCAACAAGGGAACAGACCTTTAATGGCCGGTAAAGCCTACTACAGAGCGCTCTAAGGCTATTAGAACATTCCGCCCGTACAGGGCAGATCGTTCTAATTTGTAAAACAAAGGCTTCACAGAGCCCGAGGAGATTGAAACCCCATCGGGCTCTATGAGGCCTTTTGCTCACAGCAACAGCCGTGAACAAACATTGGAATGATGGAGCTCTGGGCTTCTACCGGACATCGGAAGCCCGGAGCACCCCATTGTTATCAATGGAGCTCCCAACATTCCAAAGTTCTAATAAACTTTATTTGATATTTACCAGGAAGCCATGGAAATATATTTGCAGCGGATCAACTTTCTTTTTAGAAATGCAGAGAAATATTAATGCTGTATAATTAACATGCCATGAAAAAGCTTGTCATAAATTTGCATATATTTTTGCATCGCATCCAATTAATTTATGTTCTTCTGTTTTTTCCTGTCTCAGGGATGGCAATCGGAGGCTGGCTGGTAAGAGAGATAAAAAGCACTTTTATTAATAGACTCCAACTTAACACTTACAGATGTTTGAAGCACTCAGATGGGTTGAGAAATGTTTATATGGCGTCATTCACAAGAATAAATACATTCTAATGTATGCAAGTTCTATATCCTTTTCATCTAAACAACTTCTGTGCTGAAGCTATACCTTTCAAAATGTCTGCTCAAAAGTGTTTTTAGATCTATGTTTTTGTGTTTAAAGAGTAAAGCAGTCACCATTCAATAACCTAAAAGTCTGATAAAAAAAAACTCAATGCAATCTGTATTCCCCCTGTAATGTAAGGGCAACTAAAACTAGTTATTATTATTCTGTATCTCCACACATTACACAATAGCAAGTGGTGATAGGTGGAATCTCCTGCAATCTGGAGATTTCTGACAGATAAATATTCTGCCTATGAAACACACCTATAAACGGGGGGGCATTGACAAGGCAGGTGGGCCTTAGTTATTTGGTGTAGCACCCCATTCAAATGAAGTTCACCTCATCCTACGCCAACATTATGGAGCATATTGATATTAAATGATTAGTAGAAGGAAATCTACCAAAAATAAGATTCAAATTCTGCTGATCTTATCTTGGGAGGATTTCAAGGATAGCAACGGGAGCTTTCTCCAAGATTTTAAAGGGCGCTGGATCGTTTTAGAATACCTTATCCTCTAGTGGAACAACACACTACTGCATGTGCTGAGTGGTACAATTTCTACCCTGCACTTGAAATACTGCATAAAACTGGCCGACGGAAGGAGTAAAACAGACCAAGAGACTCACACATCACCCTGTGCACCACCACCTGGCCCTTGGACTTCCACCCTTTCCTTTGATCACGTGCCTGGAGTGATTACACAGGTGGACTCCTCCCTACCTAGAACCCTGGGGGCATTTCTGCCTGCGCCTGCCCCATGAGGGACTACTGTGTGGTTTTCACCCATTCTCACTGGGAGACCCATTGTTTGACTGGCCATTGCTCTATATGGAGGTGCCTTTTTTCATTTTACGTGGCCCTAACGGCATCGAGAATATGGGCCGCGTGTCTTAACTCAAAGGAGCCGAAGTTGATGGCCGGCCTCCACTGAACACCCTGCGCCTGCTGCCACTACCGCTGGTCTGGCTGATGCCACGTATTACTCCTCCACTACACTGGACTCCATTCAGGCAGCCATTAATAACCCCTGGGAGGCCCTAGAACACAAATTGGACACCGTGGTGGTAGACTTGGGCATTCTTAGGGACGTTTACCACTCACTGTCTGAGCACTTGGTGACCACGGAGCATGCAGTAGCCAATATGGAACCAGACGAGGGGGGCCTTACTTACCAAATGGCTGAAGCACTAGAACGCATTGTATACTGGAACACAGAGCTAGGGACGCTGGAGGGCGCATTGGAACAACATATGTATTTTGGGGCTCTCGGAGGGCAAAGAGGGACGGAATATGGTCTCCTTCTTAGAAAGTTGGCTCCATTCGGCATTTGATTGACTTTTCCCCTTCTTCGTGCTGGATAGAGCGCATAGAGTGCCGTCTAAAACCTTGCCGCCGGGCACCTCACCGCGATCCGTGGTTGCCCGATTGCTGCACTATAGGATCGAGATGACATCCTAAAAAGGGCAAGATTCGAGGGGGGGGGCATATTTGTGGACAATCACAAAGGCGTTCCAGAGGAAACACTTCCCCTTTGCGGCACAACTTCGACAGCTTTTCCCAGCCAATTTAAAGATTATGGGAGATACCGGAACACAATTCCTTTCGGATCCGAGAGATGTCTGGGAATTGATCAAGGCTCACCCAAGGAACTTGCAGGTATCCAGAGCATCTGGGCGTGCCTGCGACGACTGTGGCAGAATAGCCAGCCCACACCTGTGTCCCCTGGCAACCCCTCCCGGGAACAGGCTTTGGAGGGCCACCTACGCGCTGTGGCAAATCATGGGAGAACTGGCTCTGAACTAAGCTGGGCGATGTAGTAGGCTTCTGTTATGCCCTCCGACTCTATTCTACATCCATCCTCTGAACAGGAGATCCCGAACATCACACCTCGTGAGGCTGATGACCTGGCTGATAGCGTCATGAATCCGATGGACAATGCTGTCTGGTAGCTGTGGTGTCGGGGCAGGAGGGGTTTGATCTACCTTGATTTGCTCCACTTTGTTTTCCTGAGCATTATTTCCAATAGTTGTCTATTATTTGTATGCCCTGGTTCCTCACTGTCTTAGTGGATGGGAGTGGCGTATCCTCATAAGCCCAGTATGCCATGCGCAGGCTGCCATTCCTAGGTGACTGCCACAACCCTGCAACTGTTCACTGAGTGATTTAGCACATGGTCCTTTTGTTTTTTGTTATTCTGTTTTGTTAGAGTTTGGATGGTGGGACTGTTTCCTGGTTGTCCTGGGGAGTGGGGGGGGTATGGTTGCTTTTGTCTGTGGGTGTGTCTGGACATGTACGAAGTTGGGAAGCGGTGGCTGTGGGAGGCCCCATTTTGGGGCGAGCTACCTGAGTGTGTAGGTTGGGATGGCTGGAGTGCTTGTAGGGTGATCTCCTGGAGTGCTTGAGGGCTCAATAGTATCACCCAGTATTATTCCTAAGTTACAACACAACACTAGACTCCAGCATACAACATCCATAACCACATCTTTAAAATCTAGTATGGCAGCATTGAAAAATACACTCAAGAAATGTATGGTATTAAGTAAAGTGCACATGACAGTATATCTACAGTTAAATTATTCTCTGGAAAATACTCAAATCCTCTACGTACATATATGCAATCACTCACACATTCATACAGTCCGCCGTTAACAAACCAAACTCAGTCACTCATGCCTCCTGGCACTTATTTGTCCATCCACATTTGGGCTCATTCTCACATTTTCTCCACTCAACCATCAACAGAAACACACGTGCTCGCCAATCAATGAAAAAAGCACTTTCATTTATATATATCCAGAACTGTTGACTTTTCCAATGCTAGTCTTAAATATTTTTAATTTGAGTTTGATTTCAATGCCAACCTATTAACAAATATATGAACGAAAGTGAAGCAAGTGTTTAGCAAAGATGAAAATAAGTGAAGGGCTCAGATCCAGGGCACCTGACCTTGAAACCTGTCAATCCATTTTACAGTCCTGGTATTGGCACATGACATAAGGAAAGTATATGATAATCTGCAAAGGGCTTAACTTGCCTGTTTTATTTAATCCCAATATACAGTGGGACGATTGGTACTGTACAATGACATGTTCCCTACTCCCCATTATATTGGTATCTCTACGTGCGATGCACAGCCCATGCGGTTGCGTCCAGCACATCACGTTTGAGGTGTTCCTGCTACAATAAAAAGTGTCTGCACACCAATTTAGTGATCCTTGGTACTATGATCTGGCTGCATCAAACGCTATAAACGTCATCATACAGAAAGACAAAAATACTGATATCACCTATGGATGTAAAAAAATGCATCATTAAGGGCAGAATAAGACATTTCTACTGATTTGACTCGGGCTAATAAGCCCTGTCAAACATTCTGCTTTTCAATGTCTTGGCACACAAAACAAGGATACATACCTAAGTTCAAGAACAGGGAAAGTAAAAACATACATAACGCTAATTATTTAAACTGCATTTCTCCAAAAACACACACTTTGCTAAATTCCAAGCCTGGGGCTGGTATATCACTGCTATTTCCCTTTCAAAGGTAAGCATTTTAGTAAGAGTTTGAGTGCCAAGAAAAAGCAACACTTCCAACGCTCTGCCATCTACTTCCAGCTTTCAAAACAATCTCCCTTTTCAGGAAGGGCAAAACCTGCTGTACTGTAGGGAGAAAATAACATGCAATGCAAGTTCTGTTGTTAGATTTGTGTTTTTTCTCTCTTGGCTTCAAGAACTGAAAGGTTTGAAAAACAAAGGAGCGGGGGAGATGGCACAACATCAAAGCTTCATTATGGCTGTTTTTGTAAAGCCGCTGGGGGACTAGATGTGCATACTTCCTGAAGTGGCTGGCTGTGCTGACTCAATTTCTCAATCCAAGCAAAATTATTGAGGTTTGCTTTCTCCTCCTTCCCCCGCAGAAATTCAAAGTATTGCAGAACTTTCTCGGCACACCTCAGACCTGAGCCATGTGGTCGATGATCAGCTAGTGTGACCCGGCCACCCAACCTCTCCAGTGCCCACAGGAAGCAAGCCAGGGCAAGAAAAACACCCATTGCAGTCTGAAGAAAATATACAAACCAGCAACCTAAAGTGATGGATGCGATGCACTGCAAAGCCTGGAGAAAATGGCCCAGGGGGCAACGCCAACCGATGGCGGACCCCAAGACAGGTGCGGGCCGGTTTGGACCGGTGCCCAGGCGGCACCAACTGAGCGCCGCAGTTTTGAATTTTTGTGGGTGAAATGCCCGCAATAGGTGATTGGCCGGTGAGGGTCAGGGGAGGCGCCTGGACAGTCGCGGGGGCAGCCAGGTGAGGATTAAGGGGGAGTGCATCCCCACACAGTTACCTGTATTTTTTTCCTCGCCTGGCTGTCCCGACGACTTCGCTGCTGTGCCCGTGCCTGGAGCTTGCCACTGTTAATGTTAATGTTAGGGTAGCTTATATAGCGCATGGCTACCCCAGCAACGGGGCGTCCCAGCGCTTGCAGACGAGCTAGATACGCAACAACCAAGCCAGGGGTGGGAAGAACCACAGAGAACCGGGCCTAAAGAATGACAAATAGCCAGGTCTTAATCCTCTTTCTGAAAGACAAGTGATTCGTGATAACACGAGCTTCAGACGGGATTGTGTTCCACTGCTGTTGGGGA
This sequence comes from Triturus cristatus, assembly GCF_964204655.1. Classification (NCBI taxonomy): domain Eukaryota; kingdom Metazoa; phylum Chordata; class Amphibia; order Caudata; family Salamandridae; genus Triturus; species Triturus cristatus. The sequence continues at coordinate 236,854,692 of NC_140581.1, forward strand.
ACGCAGAGGTGAAGTTGCTTTTTTTCCCACCCTCCCATCCCTTTAGACAGTCTCTTTTTGTGGGGCGGGGAAGGAGTCATGTTTGGTCACAAAACAGGTGGACAACCTTGGCGTCAGTAATTGAAGTGCAGGTGAATTCTGAATTAGGAAGCCTTTGGCTTAAAACCGGGACTGGGGTTGCCGTGGAGGTGTATGGAAGGGGTTGGGACTCCCGCTACAGCGATTGTCCCTAGTCTCTCACAGTACTCCATTACATGGCCCCGGAGAATGTCGGGGGATGGCGTCTGCGCCAAGGGACCAAGGTATGGCCCGGTTGCCCAGCCCCATCCCATTGGGTGCCAGGGGGATCCCTTCTTGGGTTGGCATGTTGAGGGTCCAGTTTTCATGCTGGCCCACGCTCCCCTTATTTTGAGAGGGCAGGTAAGTTCACCTTAGGATATGCAACTTGCAGTATGGGGTCCACGGTCCCGAATCATTTGGAATAGTCAATGCCATGGTGCCTGGGGGGTGGCCAGCCATGGCTCCTTTAGAGGATCTGTTGCTAGGAGATGACATGTATTAGTAAATGTAAATATCATGTGAAAGTTTGGATAATTAAATAATTCTATTGATATAAAATGTAGCGTTTATCTTGATTGTAATAAATACGGCCTGAGAATTGGAAATTCTCTAACGCAGTGATGGTGCCTGCGTGTCTCTGTCTCCCTTAAAGTAATCCCCATTTGGAGGGAGGGATGATTTGGGTAGGTCACGGGCCGGTCCCTCGCCTGCTGGTGTGTGGGTTACCCATGCATGTTGCAAACACATAAAATTAGGGCAAAGCAAATAGTGTGACACAAAATGATGAGGGCCCCCTGCAGCATGTGAATAGTGGCCCCTGAAAATTCCACGGTTGTAAAATGGGACAACACATGCCTGGACAACGCATGCCTCTACCACGCAGTCTCAACCACAACTTTTTGCATGATAAAGACATGATGGGTATCGAGACATGCGTGCTAAAGATCATACCCCTGCCCTGTAAACTGTCCCTTTTTCCCTTTGCCTCTTCTCCCCCTGGCCTGAGCACTAAGAATTAACCCCAAACACTACCCGGAACCCAGCCTCCCCCACCTTCAGCCTAAATATGTGTCCCCTACATCCCTAAAGTACAAAGACCCAGCCCCCACCCCCCCCACCCTGAGGCCTAAAAATGAACCCCTGCCCTGTAAACTGTCCCTTTTACCCCTGCCCCCCTACAATGTAACCCCTATACCCAAACCACTACCCAGACCCCAGCCTCCCCCGCCCTGCGCCCTAAACACTGTCCCCTACATCCCTAAAGTACCCCGATGAGGCCTAAAACTGCCCCCGCCCATAAAACTGTCCTCTTTTCCCTGCCCCACCTTGAGCTCTAAAAACTGTCCCCATGACCTAAAAACTACCTCAGCCCCCCAGCCCTAAAAACTGTCCTGAACAACGAAAAACTACCCACACAAGACCCAGAATCAGCCCCACTTACCGCACCACGTTCTCTCACGATCCTACCTCTTCCTGTGCCTGCCCATCCGCTCTGCAACTAGCCATTGCCTTAACCACACATAAGGCATATGCGTGATTAAGACATGCATAGTTCAGCTTGCAGGGAAACGACACAAGTGGCTTAGCCCGTGTTGTTAATTCTGTTAACCAACCCCACACACACTCCACAGATATGAATAGGCCTTAGACTCAAAAGGGGGCCCCCCTAAAGAGTAGGACTCCCCTGCACCGCAGGGGCAGCAGTGGCCTTCCTTGCCCCCCTATACAAGTGAATTTGGACGTCATATCCTATTAATAAAAGCTGGGTGGGACATTTGTTTTATTTAAGCATGTTTGCTGTGGTTTCAGAACGAATGCTCTAAAAGGTGGAAGAAAAGTTGGCAGAATACCTATAGTCTTGTGCAGCCTATTTCTTAAAATATTCCTGCCATCTTACAAGGTGTGATATCATCATAAGTTGATATGTTTCTAGATTTTACATTTTAATAAACATGTGGTGTGCCCATCATTGGCACTGTGCCCTGATAGAGCACTCCACCCTGCCCTTTTCCCTCAAGACTGGAGTGATTTTGAACTAGCACATTGACATCCAAAAACTACTACGCAAAACTACAGGAAAGAAAAGAAATTATTTATGAAAAGAACACTTAGTTCTCGGTAACTGATGCATGTGAGGTGGGTGCTCCCGCACAACCGTGTTTCTTTTACAGGTACACACGAGAGAAATGCTCCTCTCTCTCCAGTGCCCACCTTTCTGCCAATGTTGTTGCTAAATTGATTGATATGCCAATGTATCAAGACATAATGCATTTCATTAAGTAAAATATCAATTCATAACTTTTTGTGAGTAACAGCTACATTCAAAACATTTAAAATGTATGTGGTGAAATTAACTACTTCTGTATTTATTTGTTGAGATTACGATTATAAAATTCTCATTTTTAGAGGTTATAAAATGTTTCCTCAAATTCAACTTGGTCACAACAAATATACAGCCGCGTGAGTGTCCCCAGGCCTTCTTAAACCCTGGTGAATAATGGTACTTTTTTTGCAAATAAACCTCCGATTTAATGCCCACAGCACATATTTTGACTTAATCAAATTAGAATATTTTACGCTGATTAAGCAGATGTGCAAGCTTTAGTCCTCAGAGGAAGCAAGTATTTCTGGTGAAGCCATGAGAGCTACTTTAATTACAGGGTGATTATGACTAAAAGCAGAGAGGAGTTTCGAGTAAGGAAATATGAAACCTCTGCCATGCTGGATTTCAGTGATCTGGATGCAACTCTGGTCAGATATTGCAGGGGGCATGCTTCTGTAAGATGTAGTACAGAGAAGGTTTTGGGGAGCGTCTACATTTCAAAACACATAAATGAATACATATCATTCTTTTTGAGCATTAAGCTGGGCTCGAGGCCACTCAATGTGTATAAACCCCCAATTATACTCCCTGAACCCAATAAGAGAAGAATAAAGATATTTAGATGTTCCTGACTCCAGTTTGGACTGAAAGAATCGAGACAAAATTCATGATCTTTTATCCACACAAGACATATAGACGAAGGGGCAAGTTAGGGGCAGTTCACCTGGAACAAGTTAGCAATTTTGATCATCAAAGGGTAAGAATTGCAAACAGGCAGATAACTAAGAGTTAGCTGACCTTACCAGGCGCGGCCCGTGCAGGTAAGAGGGGTGGAGGATTTGACAGTCGACGGAGGGAAAATTAACTATTTATTTAATTTTCTCACTGCATCATCTGTCGGATCCCTCCCCCACCCCAGTGCTCTTACCTGCACGGGGCGCTAATGGACCTTTCAACATACAGGCTCAACAATAGCAAAAAGGTTGAAAAACTCAAGCTACAGGCCAGTGTCACCGGCTCTAAAAAATGTATGGTGCAAGAGGGCTTGGTGCAGATTTATATGGAGCAGAGATATGGGGTTGAATCATACAGGACGACTTGCGAAAGTGGACAATAGGTTTATGAGATCAGTACTCATGCTGCCCCGGAATGCCCCGTTGACACCAATGTGATTAGACCTTGGCCTAACGAATATACATGTGGCAGATTTCAAATCGTTGGCTTATTGTTTTAGGGTTTGGACTAGTAATTCCCCATCACCGCAAAGGCAATGTTTTAGACAAGTTAGAATGCAAGATAAAATGGGGTGGATATCTTGTTTTAAGCACATTAAAACTTGGATGAGTAGACTAAGAATGAATTAATCTTGGGATAATCCTGAGCAAATTAAGAAGGATAGTTTGGCATATCTAAAGAGTAGATTCTGGAACTGCCTCTGTGAACATTGGTTGTGTAAGAATGAAACAGGTGTGCTAACAGAGAGGTTTCTATACATTAAGGGTAATACGATGTTTGAACCATTTCAGGACAGAATTGAGCCACTGCAGGCGAAATCCATTTTCCTAGAATTTAGGTATGGAATTCTGCCACTAAATAGGTTTCATAGCAGATGGAATGATTTTCACACCCAACTATCTTGCCTCTCGTGAGAGGCCAGCATTGAAACAGAGGAACATTTCATCTGGTTTTGCCCTGCTTTATACTTCATTTAGGAAAACATGGATAATCCCAAACTGCTGTATGTTATCTATATTGCATCTGAGGGAAGTCATTAGGATATTGAAAAGTAACAACACGGAATGGTTTGTTTTTGCACTTTCCAGATACTTATAGTATGCTTGGCAATTGAGATGCAATATAACGAAGCAGGAGAAAAGACCCATAGATGTATATTAAGTATGTTATCTCAGTATGTGACCATTATAATTCTAATGCCAAGGTCATCACTTTAGATTACAGTAGATTGGTTCTTATTCTTATTTTAACTCCAGGTTGTGTGCTGTGGAACCTCCTCTGACTCTGGAGGCTAAAGATATAGAATCCAATTTGCTCACGGTTTTTCCTTCTATCACCACTGAAATGGTGAAACATTACCTTCTTGAAACTAAGTCAGGCTCAACCCTGGAACTGTGCGGACCGGCAGTTTTGTACATGGCGGCTGGTACTGTTGCATGCCCTGTTCGGTCCTTAATGAATAAGGCTAGATCCTCTGGCTCCGATCCATGGCTTTGGAGAGAGGCGGTGGTCAGGCCTCATCTTAAAAAGCTCAATCTTGATAATAAAGATCCGGCCAAGATTTTTGAGAGACACCTAAATGCCCATTTAATGGAGTTTGTGGAAGATCATGGACGATTGGCTAAATCTCAGTTTGACTTCCCGAAACATCATGGAACCGAAACCACTGCTGATTGAACGCCTACCAAAAAATGGGCATTACAGGTAGGGCTCTGGCATTGTTGTCCTCCTTCCTTAAGGACCGCTCTCAGAGGGTGATACTTAATCAGTACCAATCTGATGTTTTTTCCTTGTCATGTGGAGTACCACAGAGCTCATCTTTGAACCCGATTTTATTTAATCTTTACGTGTCACCACTTGCTACCGTTATCTGTTCTTAAGGGCTGCATATGCTGAGGACATACAGAACATTGTGTTGATCTCTAAGAACTAGGCCGCTGCTGGAGATAATTTTTCCTATTGCATGTCTGCGATCACAGGTTGGATGTAAAGGAATTTTCTAAAACCTAATGGTGAGAAGACAGACTACTTGCTCTTTGGGATGAAAGTCTCGATTTGGAATGAGAACTGGTGGCCAGACACTTTAGGTACTCTCCCTGCTCCTGTGGAAAAGGCTAAAAACCTTGGGGTGATTCTAGATAGCAAACTATCATTTAATGTACAGGCTAATCTTACGGTTGCGACCTGTTCCTGGCTCATAAGAAAATTAAAGAAAATCTTCCCTCTCAGTCCTTTTTCAGCATGGAAACAGGTGGCTCTGGCATTGGTCATGTCCAGAATGGATTATTGTATTGCCCTATATTTGGACTCGACTATTAGTACCCAGGCAAAACTGCAGGCAGCACAGAAAGCTTTCTGATGCTGTGAGGCATCGGTAAGTGGACCAGGTTTAAGGCTGCCTGCATTGTACATGAAGCTCTTCATCAAGCAAGCCTAGTTGGGATCAGGGAGATGTTCCACTGGTAAATTCCAGGCAGAAATCTCCATTCAGACCATCATAATCTTGTCATTCTCCCTAGAGACCAGAACAAGAAATGGGTAGGAAGAGCCTTTTCATTTGCTGCAGCTACACTCCCCCAGTTTTTTACTGTGATCAATGCACACTTGCCTTTTAGAAAGGCACTTAAGACCTGGTTGTATAATAATTCGGCAGCCCCTTACTAATATGTAAAATTTGAAATTGCTGCTGGTTTGCAGCAAACTACAGGGACTATATCGCCTTTTGCCTATGGTAATTGTCAAGCTTCATAAAACAAAAATCAAATCAAATAAAACTCTAATCACTACTGTTTAGGTTTTATGATTAATTTATATTTTTAACTGGATGGAACCATCAGGAGCATGGCCCTTAGAAAGCAAAAGCATCTATTGGCACTTTAATACATAAGCACTTTAAATGAACAAATCATGTTGTGTCCATACACGTGTGATGAACTTAATTTGATTTCGTTCTCAATGTTGCTATCATTCAGTTGTAAATTTTTGACCAAAATGAACACTGTATCCCACATGCTCAGGGATATTGCTCTAGTTTTAAATTGTCTGGTCTTAAATACAATTACTATTGTCTAGATGTTTTGATCATGCTTTTTTTAATGTAACTCTGTGGAACAAGACTTTTAGTAGCTAATTGGATTTATTGGCACTTTCATGCACCAGCACTTTTTATTTTTAGAACAAATGGAGCATGCTTCTATTTGCCTGCCTATTGTATCAAAACTAGCTAGAGTGAATATATTTTTATCGATCTTGGTTCTAATTAATGCTGCTATTAGCCTTTACTAGATGAGCAACTTGGCACCGAGCTCTATTCAGTTATATTGCATTGACTATGGACTATTGAACTATCTGCATCTTTTGTAGTAAGTACAATCGTTTCTAATATATGTCTGTAATTAGAAGAATATATGTATAGGCCATGAATTGCGACAAGGTCAGTCATGGCTGAGAATGTGATTTTAACATAGGGTTATGTGTCTATGAATTTTATATTCTTATTCTATATGTGTATGCTTTCATGGTTTATTTTTAAACAGAATAAAGAAAAAAAGATGTTGTCTATTGGCAATACTGTTGATTTTACAACAAGTGGACTTAGGGGCATCCTAATATTTAACAATATATTTAACAATTTAAAAAGGCATGTTGTGCATTGGCATGCACAACGTGACAGGCACCGTGCGGTGCCTGCCACCTTGTGCATGCCAATGAAGGAGGGTACCATGGGTACCCCCCAACACCCGGGGGCCCGCAACAGGCCCTCAAGCCAAAGACCGCATGCCTTTCCATGGAAAGGCATTCTAACGCACCCATCATAATATGGTGGCGGTGCCTGCAAGGCACGCCACCATATTATGGGCCAATTTTAAAAATGTGTCAATCTTCAATTAATACAAACACACTGGTGTAGCATGGAGGCAAGGCGCCATGTACTAATAGTTACACCAATATGTGCACAATCTTGCAGAACCTCACAACAGCCCCTAATATCATGCATTTTCCAGTCTTCCACCGATAGGACTTTGCTATATAAATACCACACATACATGCTGATCTTTCACATTCACTCAAAGTAATTATGGGTAGGAAACTTGCATATGGCTAGCACTATTTTTACTGCTGCCACAAGTGGTTTGACTTTCTTTATGAGAGAGCTGGTACCAGGTCATCTTTGCTGGCTTGTCATTAGGTGAAAGTTGGGCTTCGAGGCTGTCTAGGCGCATGTTATTGAGTTAGATTTGTACTGTATCTCGTATATTATACTTGGCAAATAACAGAAATTCTGTCTTGGTTGGGTGTGTGGGCTAAGTTGCATCTACTAAGGCTACTGTGCTGTGAGTCTGCACTGTAATCTGTCCATTCAGTCAGTTTACCTCGCATTCAACTAATCAGGCTCAGAGTGTAAATGTTTGAATTCCTGAAGGGAAAATTTAAGAAAATAATCATATATAAAACCAAAATGTGTTCAATTTCTAGAACATTTCTTTAGGTCTTTATTTTTCTTTCACAAGCAGGAAGATCTCAATCTTGCAAGGCTTCATTCACCAAAATAATATAGTATAAATCTTTCCCTACATGGTTTTGTCTCTCTTACCTCGAATACTGACAGTCCCCAAAACTGAATTCCTTTATACAAACGTTTTTGCTACATTAATAATATATACTATTATTTCCTCTGAAACTGTGCTGCCTGTTTCTATGAATTAATGTTAATTTGTGAGTAAAATGTTTTTACTTTCCCCTTGCAGAAAACTAATGATTAACTTTGCTCAAGTTTTAAAAAGAAAGCCGAGTTATTTGGGACAATGTTTGAAACTTACAGCTGAAGTACAAACCTGTCAAATCCAAGAGTGACCAATAATTTCACTTCTATGAACTTATTCTACTCAGTCCAAGACACAAGTATAAGTTTACTCTTTCTAATCTAACTTATCCCTTACTGAATGCTATGGGACTATTTGTCTTAAACAACATCTATAAAAGAGATTACATCTGATAGCCCTAAGAAAGCGTATATGAGCAAAAGGGGGAGGAAAGACTTCATCAACTGTTCATAAGGTTTTGTTTTTTTATATTTAACATTAGCACTAGTGTTGTATAATAAGCATGTAGTTTAGAAAAAGTCAGATGCAATGAAAATTGGAGGCCTAATAGAAAAGCAATGAGACCTTTCATAGAAATATCGCATAATGTATTCCAGCCTTCATGAGCCAACAATGTTTGGTAGTGGAAATATACCCAATACTATCCGCTGCTCTTTTTTTTTTTTTTTATACACAAAATAATAAAATTAACTTTAAGAATATTCACTTGATGCTCTACTACGGTTTTAGTCCACACCTACACACATTTTTTAAAAGAAACAAGTTGTCACGCAAGTCATGAATCTAAGTGCCTTATGTCATCACACACGATATACAGTGTCTCTTCATTATATGTATGAACAATAACATAAGTAAGACCACTCCTAGCATGTTCCTACCACTACAAAGTAAAAAGAATACCGGCTATCATAGACAAGGGACGATATTGTGGTGACCAAGCTCTCATATTCAAGTCTGATACATACGTTTGTAGCTGTACCCATAACAGGTAAATGGGGCTTTGGAACAATAATTCTACTCAAATGCATTCTGACCAGATTTCTACAGTTTCAAAATTCCCAAAAATCTTGTTCACTGGATGTCAATAGGATTCAGTGAGAATGCTAATAGCTTTTGCATAACTGATAAGCGCCTTCAGCTCATTTTAGCTTTCTAGTTTTTCTAATTCTGTCCTTTTAGTTATGGTGACTATTTTACCACAAACAAATGTGACTCCCAGTACACTATAAGATGAAATAGTATAGGCGTTGTGTTGCACAACTGGTATGCACCAACAACTATAGCACAACAAACTCAATTTTCAATTTGTTTCGAGAGCAAGCCACATTGAAAGCTGTAGTTTATTTTTTGATGAACCATAGGTATTACCTAGGAATGCTATTTATAGAGGTACAGAAGGTCTTGGGGAGACAATTAGCTCCTCTGGTCTGCCCTGAATTACCAGTCACCTTACCTTTGGCAATTGTTTTACTTGTCAATTTACAAAATGTTTTCAAAATGTAATTGCATTCATTAACATTAAAATATCATACGAATTGTAGTTTATTTAATTGAATGAAGGCTAAAAACATACAGGAGTTCGATAATTATTAGTTGCTGTATCACAGATACAAATGTTAAGTGGATAAATGTACTAATGTGAAGGCATCACTTGAAAGCAGTCCTGTTGGAAACAAATCATTTTTTTAAAGAAGATATCGGAAGGTAAGGATTTATGAGAGAAAGGTTTCTCAGTGTGTACCTGGATGATGGTGGATATTTGGTTTCAGTGAATTCAACTGAAATGTTGCAAAAACAATACAAATGGACATCAGTATAAAATGGATCGGTATATAGTTTTACCACATCTCAGCAAACATGAAATAGAGTTTTGGGGAGAGGGTAAATATGAATATAATACACTGACTTCAAAACAAAATACGATGAATAGCAATGCTGTGATAACATTTTTAATTTATAGTTGAGGTTACAGCACCTGGTAACTTTAAAACCAAGCTGAAAATGTCTATGGAATGGCTATATACACTTGATCAGCACTGTAATGAACATATAATTTAACATAAATATACAAAGTTTTCATCTTTCATTTGAAACATTTGTATTTCTTCAACAGGGTGCACTTGTTTTAGGGACAGACGGGCTTAGCACAATGATGTCAAAAAAGAATTCTAAAGCCTGAAGCTCTCATCTGGTAGAATTTGGCTGGTGCATTCCCTATTTGCAGCTTTGTTTCTTGCGACTTTGTTTCAGAATAACATGTGCTGGAATATTGGCATAATCAATGTACAAAGCACTGAATAAATTAAGGTATTCTGAAACACATACTTAAAGCTAAGATTACGTAACTAAAATACACATAGTACATCCTTTTTTATCCAGTAAAAATGGTTCCGGTTGAGATACAGTCTTCCTTGCTGGATTCCATTCCAGAATCATCACGTAGTTCAACGTGTCTCAAAACTAAAAAATGTGACCATAACAAAAAGTGCTGCTCAGTATGGCTTTGGCTGAGTCAGTACCAACTCACATAATTAAGTGTTATTTACAGTTAACTGGCCTGATAGAGTTATTATTCAGAAACAAGAAAAGAACTGAAAATGTCACAATCTTACTCTCAAACAGGGTACACCCAATGCCTGAAGTGTACTTGCTGGGATCTCATATGGGATGAAAGCAAATTTCAGCTATCAAACTGCCCAGGTTCTGCCCCACATAGCGCAATTAAAACAATCCAACATGGAGTAAAACTATAGTTATTGTATTCAAGGGTACATAGAAGGGGGCTGCAGAGAATCAAGAAAAGTGTCTATTAATATAAACATAAGAATGCCGGTATAACATGTTTCTATCTCACGTTATCAATATTTCTACTTGTATAGTTGTCTGAAGCGTCGGAATTGAAACCTGGAAAATCTAGAATTTAAGTTTCAAAAAATTAAATTATAAATGTTCTTATGCTTTGGAAAGTCTAATTAAGGTGAAGGTTAATCCGCCAAAAAGAAATACTCTATCAAAGTGTCCCTGTCAACGACAGAAACCATAATGAAAAGCGTGCTATACATCAACTACAAGTTATTATTCACTTTAAAATAATTCCAGCACCATAATTTAAAAAAAGGAATCCGTATGTAATCCATGGGTGGGCTTATGTTTGTACAATAAACTACCAGAGCAGATTTCTTTGCACAAGTAGGTGGCATTAACATATAGGTTGGTACCCAAGGTTCAGACTGCATTCAAAACTCTCAAAAAGAGGGTCAAACTGTTTCAACAGACCAGGCACAGATAAGAGTTTTGATCAAAAGACTTTGCTTTCACTGGATTCGAATTTCACCCTTTCACGATATTTTTAAAAAATCACCACACCTTTAGAAGATGCTTTCTCAATTTGAATTCAGACCTTATGCTTTCAAAACAATTAGATACATTTTCAGTGCTACATTTTAAGCAACGTTTTATTTGAAAATCCATTTCTGCGGATATCTGTACACTACGATGGGTCACATTTAACTGTTAAAGCTGTTGGCTCAGAGGTGTTTGTTCAGTGTGCTATTACCTTGGATTTCCTATGAGTATTAGCAAAATGACCTGTCACACGGAACCAGAGATCTCCAGTCTAGAATGCATACATTGCAGTTATCCTTGATAAGCCCAAGCGTGTGATAGTAACCCTCAATTAATTGACCAACTTAATTTAGGCAGTCATGTATCAATGTTTTTTTTATTTTATTCCAGACATCATCCCTACCCTGTGTGTATGTAACACTGGCATTTATGTAGAGTATACAGGTGTTCAAAATTTTCATTGCTTTTTTCATCTAAACCTAGAGCAGCTTTATGACAATTGGTACAATTACTATATGTTTTTGTGTGTTCATTGCATTTTGCTTTTGGCATTTTATTTTTGAGCCCCGTTAATGCCAACATTGGACAATATATGACACATTATATATAGTTTAAAAGAATCTGTATGAAGTTTAGCATAAGTGGAAAACCTAAACATTGGAAGTTGGTTTCTCTGTTTTGTTACTCACTGTGCATATTTTGATTTTTCACGGTTGTAAAATTATATTCCAAAATTGATTGTATTAGCTCAAGTAATTCTGCTGTGCTTTTAGAACTCAAGTCAGAATAGGATGTGTTTCCATGTCAAATACCTGAAATAGAGTCAACTAAGTATAGTGTAGTTATTGCAGATTGTTTCAAAACATACTCCTAGACTAAGGAAGAATACTTTAATCTGTTGAATCCCAAATTGGTAAATACGTTCTTTGATTGTACACTTTTTAAAAACCTTTTCCTGTACGTATAATTTATTGATACCTTTCTCTTCACACAAGGCTAGACATTTGTTAACTGATTAGACCAAAAAGACTCTTATTCTAATAGTTAAAATACAGTAACTGGGTGGAGTTCTTTCGATTTGCAACAAAGTTACACAGTAAGACAGAAAACTATTGATCTCTCTGTCTATATATTTGTGTATTTACATATTTGTGTTTCTTTATATGTATGAACTAAGAATTTACTCAAGTGGTGAAACAGAGTTTTATAAGTTCGCATTCAAAAAATGTGAAGGGAACATTCTTTTTCATGTTTAAATAGACCAAACATGGCAGTTTATGTAAGAAGACATCAATAAAGGTGCTTACAGTCAACATCGGGTTTGATGAAGGATCTACGTAAGAACATAAAAGAAATACATATGAATTATGCAGCTATGTCTTTACTCTTATATGCAAGACTCTGTATGCTGCATGATAATTCAGTGCCATCAGCTGTCTCCAAGCATTCATGCTTGGAAATGCATGCATGTGTATTTCATTTTACTATTATCCATTCTAAGGTATTTAATGAAGCCATCAGTTATTCCAAAGGGTAACAGGAGAGTTTACAAAGGTATCATAACAATAAAAAATCATACATTGTAATATGAACAAGCAATAGGTCTAGCCATCCCAAACAATAGAAAAGAAAAAGAATAAAATATTAAAATTACAGTGAAGTCTATTTGAAGTAAAACAAGAAAAGCAGTCCGGATACAGAAAGTAAAAGTATTGAAAGATTGTTTCAAATATTTCACAGACCTCTGAATGATAAGCATATGGGAAACAAAAACATTGCAGAAGATTGAGGTTTTACACACATAATGCTTCTGTGCAAAGACCTGACAATGGGTGGTAATCCAGTAAAACTTTAACAATCTACAGTTGGAAAACATTTGCTGTACCTGTAATGCCTTAAAACTACATGTGTGGATAACTCTTGCATAATGCTTTTATACATTGCATTTGCTCATATCAACAAGTGTCAACTTTAAAAATCCTCAATTAAAGCTTGCAACTGATTGTATGTTAATGACTGCTGAGGTCAGCAGAGCAGGGTCTGGTAGTCATCCCCAGAGTCAGGAAAGCTCGCTGGGGTGGGAGGAGTTTCTCCCTAGGTGCAGCTAAGGCATGGAATTCTCTGCCATTGCACCTTAGACAACTGCCGGACCTCTTGTCCTTTAGGAGGGCCTTAAAGACGTGGCTCTTTTCACACTAATCACTTGTTCATACACTCACTGTCAATCAGCGCCAGGACACCTCTGGGTAACAGTGCGCTTTATAAATGCGAAAAATAAATAAATTAATTAATAAATTGGACTCCAAAAACGTCGATTTGAGAACAGGAGAAATAAAAAAGCATGTCTAACATGTATGTCTATGGAAAGTAAAAAAATATAGGGATAAAAAGTCACCTTTGTTATACCTTACATTTGTGAATTGTGCATACATACAATAACCCCTATCTTAAACGTCCATCTTTTTTTTTTACTTAAATCCATGCTTTTTTCTCCTACATCATGTTGTCCAACACCATTTTAAGGAGGACTATAACCCATACCCTTTATACTACCTTCCATGCTACTATTCTCCTACACTTTATTCTAACAATATCATTTACAACTTCGAGGACTCTAGCCTAAATCCTAAACTTCTACTAATCTTAACCCCATCCATTACACAAACTCAAACACGTACCCCAAAACTAATACTGACCATAACTGAAGCCGTAACTATAACTCTTTTCCTCACCTTTCCTTATTCTAATCCCAAATCAACCTCAGAAAGGTAACCTACTGATAACGCAACCCCATTCCTAATTCCTTACTCCTAACTTAACATTATCTCTTTCTCCTAACTCATGCACTTTACTATACCCCTTAAACCATACCTTACTTTCACTGTAACCCCCATGCATAACCAGAACCTAATCCCAAACCCCACCTCTTAGCCCAACGCTAACCCATACATTTCTTTTCAGAACCTTGTTGCCTATTCTACTTTTTGGAGATCAGTGTTCTCATTTAATTTTTTTTACTGTGAATAGTGTAACTTGGCTTCTGTGCTCCTTTAAATTAAAATACTACCTATAAACTAAAATACAAATGTTCACTGGATAATAGGCTATTTAACCATGAAAGTATGTATCCTGTTGTACTATTTCTGAACACAGGGAAACATGAATATTTAGCTTTGTGAAGCTATTGAGTACTTCACTGTGGAGATCATTTGAAAAATGTCTTAGTACACTTTTATGTATATATTATTTCATTTATTCATAACATTAAATAGGAACTCCTGCAGTGAAAAACAATTTCTCTTTGTACACTAATAAAATTGTAATGGGCATAAGAGGGGAACTTATTTTATTTCATTTTTGACAGAACACTCAGCCCCCTTACAAGAATTGAAGCATCAAATGCATTTTTCATATTAATGCCATCATTATAATTGGTAATCATGAAAATCTCTCACAAGATCCATGACACGCAAAGTTTAGAAAAATGTGTTTACACTCAATTGGCAGTGCTAATTATGTGGAAAAAATAATTGACTAATAGTGAGAAAATTTCAAAATTCATTCTACTTCAAACAGATCACTATTTTAGATTTAGTCAGACTTGACTGAGAAAGATTGCATTAACAGTAAATGATACGGATCCAATTTGCAAAGACAGACATACATTTCCCGCTACATGGCATACTAATACGTAGCACAAATATTCATGATTGTTTCACTTAATCACAAAACTCCCAAGCCAAAGCATGTATGATACGTAGCAGAATATAGGCATAAAAATATAAATTTTCATGTGCATCTCTGACAGACACATTTGTTCCTTAACTTTACGTTTGTGAATCCTCTGCTTTTTGGAGCTATTACATGCAAATTGTAAATATATCTTAACTCCCAATTTTATCTTTCAGATGTAAATTTAAAAGTTCAGCTGAATTTAAGAAATGCATCACATGTCTGTGAACACCTACTAAGCTCTGACTCTGTTGGTGTTAACCTCATTTGCATTGCTTTTTCTACATCCACTCCATTGCCACTTCACTGGTAATCCATACACCCACCCATCAAGAAGACATGATTGCAGAGCTTCCTCATACTTTACTTAAATAACACACACATGGTATTAGGTTATTTTGGAACTAGATCTAGCTGTCATACTCAAAACTGACAACAAGAGTCAGAAACGGCTTGTGATATCAGACAGTTGAACACATGAGGCGTGCAAGACAATGGTGTCCTTTTCAGTGATGTGACTGGGCCATAACAATAAGAGCTATGTCACATAGTTCTAATGTATTCTGACTTGCATAATTTAAAGTTCCTTAAAGATCAGTATTGACCCTCCTAAAGGAACTAACTCAGTTCTTTCGGCTGCCAGGTCTTCAATCCAACTGGGATATTTAACTATTGCCATTGAATGACCTAAACAACATGGAACTGAATGCTCACTAAATGGCTGAAATAAGATGGGAGGCAGTGAAATGTATCTAGGCAGTCAGGTATATTAGGTAGATTACTAGACAGTTTTCCTGGAGGTCCATATATCTGCAGCAGGGTTACTCCAGAGGACCACATGGCTGAATACTTTGAAAAGTAAATTAGACCTTGACAAGTGTTTCCCTCTACATTCTAAAACTGCCTTAGGGTTAGACTGTAGAGCGTAAGTTTTGTTCAGATTTTCATGAGTGAAATGTATTTGAAAAAAAACTATGCCGTTTATAGAGATTGAAAACACGGAATTCAATGTGAATACTTTTCTTTTTTTATTTTTTTAAACAATACTTTACAGAAAAACATTGGCCAACAGCTCTGCAGTTAGATTACAAAGATGAGACCTATTGGCTTTGCCAGTGCTTGTATTTCCATCTTGTTGATACAGAATGATATGAGTTATAATATTTCTGTTAATGGTGTTTTACAGTGACACATGCAGCTTGAACATTTTTTGGTATATGGTGGCATCCTATCATAATTCTGTACGAGGATCCCAAATGACTATTGGGTGCCGGGGATGCTACCTTGCTTTGCTGAACTTGGTGGTGAACTCCATCATAACCTGAATAAACCATCCTACTTCTTCCACCTCTGCCAGGATCAATTCTTAAAATGTGCACCGATATATATTTAACTCAAAGAATTATGGAACAAAGATATTTATTTCACATTTTTATTCTCACTCGGAGTGAGAATGCTGCTGCTGAGAACATAAAAAGTTGAAGGGCTTACTTTACTAATTTAGAACAAGGTTTTTTTTATTTTAAGACTGGGGTGATATAACAAACAAATCAGGGGAAATACTTTTACACTATGCTTCCTGCCTGTGCATTAGGAAGTGGGTCAGACAGTATTTGCACCACTGGAAAACTTGGTCCAGGCAGCTTTCACTCTGTTTGTTGTGTTTCTCTAATAGAAAAAATAGTGGAAAAAAGGTTTGCTATATACAAAAAATGATATTCAGGCACCAGAGGTCTTTCATAAAACCTCAACATGTGAAATTATTTATACAGAAGCATTTTGTGATACATCAAGTGGGGGCGGAGAAAAAGAAGGGTCCCAAAACGTGTCTTCGCCAATCTGTTTTTCCATGGGAAACTTGATCAGTGATGCAGCTAAAAACTGTGAATGGATTCACACCATATCTGGCAGAAAGCTAGATCTTGGTCTAGAAAGCATGCTTTTTGTGTTTTGGGGATTATCCGTTCACTAGTTTTTGAGCAATAAATGCTCAAAAATGTTTATACTTAATGCTGCGGAGAATCCGCAGACCCAACAGATCTCAAGCTGAGACCTGAATGGCTGCCACCACATCACAACGATGTGGCGTCGGCCATCTTAGGACTCTCGACTAAGTCCTGAGTCCTAGAAAAAAGTTACAAAGAGGTATAAGGGACAGGATAGGAGTACCCTAGCAATTTATTTTGCTTTAAATTCGTGGAGGGTCAATGTTTTATATATTTTTTTAAAAGGGAACTCCTGCACTACTTATAAAAATACATAAACAAAAATATTTCTAGGAGAGGGCCAAGGCCCAAGGGGAAGGAATGGTGCAAAAACATATTAGGGGGCAAGTAGCCGATAAGAGGCCCCTGGTCCACATCCCTGGGGCCAAACTTCAATTACATGGGATGGAATGTGTCCCCCTCTCCCTGAAACTAAAAATCCCGCAGCACCCTATCCCCCCCCACCCCGACCAATTTCAAATATAGGGTTAGGGCATGCAGCTTCCCTTCCCTGAGCCCTGCAGTCGACTCAATCTCCCGGAGTTGAACTTAAATAAGGGGGGGGGGCACGCAGACCTTCTCCCCGAGCCTTGAAAGGCCCGGAGACACCGTCCTTTGAGGCTGGCTCACTCACTATGTTCCAGAGAGACCACCCACTGGACACAGTAGTTTCCCTCCCTGTGAGAGCATGAGCAGGTAAACACATATCTGGTCCCACCTGGCGGTAGCTTTGAAAATGATGAGGTCCCTGGCAACCTAAAGGCTCGGGAGGATGGATTCACCCCCCCCCCCCCCTTCTCCATTAAAAAAAAAATAATAATAGGCCCTGAGGGTAGAGTCCCCGGGGCCTGTAAATACTTTGGGAGGAGAGAGCATTAAAAAAATGGGTGCGGACAAGACAGCCGGTGGAGCAGTGGGGGCCCCTCCCTCTGTAACCCCTTGTGGTTGGTTGTTCCCAGGCCCTGTGGCCAACCCCATGCTGTGCACAAACGAAGGGCCACAGGTGTGAGATGGGTGTTTTATGCAAAAAAAAACCAAAGGTTAAAGTGATGTTATGCTTAGATGAAAATGTCAGCTAAAACATAACACTTTCAACACACAAAACCATTGAAGTTCGCTAGTTATAGTTATCCCGCGTAACTATAACTCGTGCCCTGCAGTAACTATAACGCGTGCCCTAAGGTAAGGAAATCATTTATAATATCACTGCAACATTTGCAATGAAATTATTTTTTTTTTTTTTTTTTTTTTTTTTTTTGAAACCGTTTATTACATCCATAAAAAGGTTACAGTTATGGGCCTACAACCGCACGGCCGGCCGCTAGAGCATCACAAATATAGTACATACAGACAGTAAAAGTCTCTCAGCGGTGTACAGTAGAAACACAGGAGTAATCAACGGTGCAGGCCTCACGGCGTCCTGCCACAGAGTACGGTTTCATTTTAAAGACTAACAACAACAACAAAAACCACAACCGCACGGCAACCCAAGATTCAAGGTGACAACACTTGCTCCATAGTGGGGGATCCAGAGTGGCAGGAAAGATCTGAAGAGGGGGATGGGAGGAGATCAGGGACTGGGGGGCCGCGTGCCCGCGGCCGAGCAAGGGGGTCCAGCTAGGGAGACGGAGCAGGCGAGGCAGCCGGCAGCTGTGGCGGCTCACAAATGCCCCCACGGTAGGCGTTCCAGGGGCCCCAGAGTTTCACCCACGCCCCAGGCTTACCCCTCGCCACATACACCACCTTTTCACGGAACATACACCAATCCATGTGCTCTTTCCAGGCCGACACCGCAGGGGGCCTCTGGGATCCCCACAATTGAGCAATATCACGTTTCGCTATCATGTATCCCAGAGTCACCCACCGCGTCTGCGGAGCCGAATAGTCATTCGGTTCCCATACATTCAACAAGCACCTCCTCGCTTCAGGCAGCAGCGCTACACGCGTGACCACACGCAGGACCTCATGCACACCACGCCAGAATCGCTCCACCTTCGGGCACTCCCACAGTATATGCATAAAAGTCGCCAACGCACCACAGCCACGCTTACACAGTCCGTCCACGGCAAAACCCATACGTAGAAGCCGTGGCCCCGTCACGTAGACCCGGTGAAGGATCTTGAGCTGGACGAAACGAAGGCGAGCCGGGATGGCCACCTCTTTTGGAGAGGCCACCGCGGACATCCAATCCTCGTCGTCCAGCTCCAGCCCGTCGGCCACCCAAGCCTCGCGTAGACTAGTTAACAGGCACGATCTATCATTAATCAGCTTCTTATATATGAGGGAGATCGTGCTGTCCGGGACATGGCCATCCAGCACTCTGTCCTCCAGGGGGGAAGACTCCGGAATGGATGCAACATCCGGGAAGACGGAGCCCAGCGCATGGCGGACCTGTAGGTACCGAAAGTACTCACTGCCCTGCAGCTGGAACTCCGCCTGCAGCGTCTCAAAAGTTTTGAATCCCCCCCTCGTCCAGAGATCCCCCACTGTGCTGATTCCGATCGCGTCCCACTTCTCGAAGCCCTTTGATGTCCACAGGGAGCCCAGCCTCTCGGAGGCATACAGTGGAGACGCCCGGGTCAAACGGTCCTTCCACCCCATAGCTGCATTAGCCGCGTGCCAAACCCGCACCATGACACGCGTCGGTCCCGTCAGACGGGAGTCGGGCGCGCCAGAGTACAGTGCTCGATTGTAATCGCCACCGGGAAGGAGCATCTTGTCCATCTCGAATGCCGGGATCAGGGCGGGCCCGTAAAGGCCATGATTAATTGCAGCTAGCTGGGAGGCCCAGTAATACCGTTTAATGTCCGGGAGGGCGACCCCTCCATCGTACCACGGGAGCGTCAGTTTAGCCAGAGCAATACGCGGCCTCCCGTCCCAGAACAGGCGCCGCTGAAGGCCCTCCACCTCACGAAAGTAGCTTGCCGGGACCATGTCCATAGTGTTCTGGAGGGCATAGAGGAAGCGCGGCAAGGTCATCATTTTAAACAAGGCCGCTCGACCGAGCGGCGAGAGCGGGAGACGCCGCCAGCGTACCACATCCTCCCTCAAACGCTGGAGAGGGGGCAGCAGATTCCGCTCATAGCGGGCCTCCGGGTCAAGAGTGATATATATACCCAAGTACCGGAAACCCTGGGAGGCAATCTGGATCGGGCAGTCCCGCGGCAGGACCGGAGCCTCCCCGGAGAGTACGTAGACACAGGATTTCGCCCAGTTAATGACTAGGCCTGAGTTGCGACCGAAGGAGCGCAACACATCAACTAGGACGATCAGGGACTTGCGCGGGGAGGCGAGATACAAAAGGATATCGTCCGCGTAGAGGGACACACGGTCCTCGTGCTCGGGGGTCCAGCGGAGACCCCGGATGGAAGGGTGCCACCGCAGCCACTCCGCCAGGGGCTCCAGGGCCAGGGCAAACAGAAGAGGCGACAGGGGACAACCCTGTCGCGTGCCCCGTCCCAGCGCGAACGGGGTCGACACACGCCCGTTCACCACCACCTGCGCCATTGGGCCCGAATATAGTAATTTGACCCAGCTGATGAAACCCGGGCCGAACCCAAACTTCGCGAGCATCGCCCAGAGATATGGCCATTCGAGCGTATCAAACGCCATGGTGGCGTCCAAGGACGCCAAGATGGCTGGCTCCCGCACAAGTGGAACACGCGCAAGCACGCCGTGCAAGCGCCGTAGATTAAGCGCCGTGTTGCGGTGCGGGATAAAGCCCGATTGGTCTTGGTGGACCAAATCGCCCACCACGCCAACCAACCGGTTAGCCAACACCTTGGCGAGGATTTTGGGCTCCGCGTTCAAAAGCGAAATCGGCCGATAGGATGTGACCCGTTCACGGGGCTTTCCCTCCTTATGGATCACCACAATTGTAGCCAGACGCTGGTCCGGCGGGAGGGAGCCCTGCGAGTGAGCCGCGAGGAACATCGCACGCAGGTGGGGCGCCAGCACATCCGGGCGTAGCTTATATAGCTCAATGGGAATGCCATTGGGGCCCATGGCCTTGCCAGATGAAATCGAGCGAATAGCTGAGGCAATTTCGTCCGAGGTGGGGGGGACGTCCAGCGAGTCTCTGTCTTCCGCCGTAAGGGAGGGGAGTGCAATATCCCGAAGCAGGGCAAAGGAGTCCGCTTCCGAACAGGGAGAAACAGGGGAGTAGACTCCGCGGAAATAATCCGCGAAACAGGAGACAATGGCTTCCGGCTCCGTGGCACACGCACCATCCACGCTCTCAATCAAAGGCACCACTCGGCTCGCTCTCTCTCTCTTATCCAACCACGCAATCAATTTACCGGCCTTATCACCCACATCGTACAAGCGCCCCTGCTGCTCTCTACCAAGGCCCCTGGCCGCCTCCGTGACGAGGGCCCGGTAGGCCGCCTGCTTTAACTGCAGAACATGTAACTTGGCGTCTGTTACCCCGTTCCCCAGGTCACCCTCCAATTCCGCAATCTCGGCCTCCACCCGGGTCACCTCCTCCCGCTCGCGCCGCCGGGCATTGGCAATAAAGGAGAGGGCCTCCCCTCTAAGAACCACTTTGAAAGCCTCCCATAGGGAGAGGGCAGATGGGACCGACCCCTCATTCTCCTCAAAATAGCGCTGCAAGGATGTGATCAAGTCTGCACGAATGGAGGGGTCGCGCAGATACCAGGCGTTAATCGGGGCCACCCTGCCATCCCCCCTCGGGATGACATCGAAATGCAACAACAATGGGGAGTGGTCTGAAATACCCCGTGCCAGATGGCGCACCTCTCCCACCCTCCCCGCATGGGCTGCTGGGACAAGGATGTAATCAAGCCGCGAGAGACTGCCATGGGCCCCCGAGTGGAAGGTGTATTGTTGCAATACGGGATGCTTTAGGCGCCAACAATCCACCAGGCCCAGTGTGTCTAAAAGGCCAGGCAGCCACGCCTGTGCCCGAGGGAGGTCCCTAGGGGGATGGCGATCCATAGATCCAGAAACAACCGCATTAAAGTCCCCTCCCACCACCAAGAGGCCACTCGGAAGTTCCAGAAGGAGGCGCCCCAGGTCCGCAAATGTAGTGGCCTGTAGCCCAGGCGGGACGTAAACCGACACAAAACTGAACACTCTACCCTCCATACGTCCCGCCAGAGCAGTGTAACGTCCCCTCTCATCGTGGTGCACCTCATCAATCTCCAGCGGGAGCGAGTTCCTAATCATAATACCCACCCCCCGCGAGCCCGAGGTGAAGCCAGAGTGGGCCGCCAAACGATATCCCCTCCGATTCATTGCATGAAAGGTGTTACCTATAAGGTGCGTCTCTTGCAGAAAGACAACATCTGGTGAAATACGTTTTAAATACTGCAGGACCACACCACGCTTAATCCTATCCCCCAGACCGTTAACATTCCATGACAACACCGTCAAGTCCCTACCCCCCATCATACGTCGAAACAATCGGTCGTCCCCCACCGAGCAGTCTAAAGACAACAAAACAGCTGCAGGATTGCCTTGCGGTACAAACAAACAACACACCCCCCCCACCCCCCGGTCCCAACAAAACTCCCCCCTCCCTGCACCCCTGCATGAGCCCAGACAGCCCCCCCCAAAGTGCAGTGTGCCTGTCGCCCCATAGCTAAATACTAACTAGTCCCCCAGAGGAGGAGGGAAGCCCCCAGCAGGCCCCACACGACCTCCATGGGAGGGGAACCTACAGAAGCAGTATGTGGTGAAGGAACAATGTCCCGAGCAAGGCAATACAGTCATCCCTCAATTCTGATCCAGCGGGCCCTCCTCGCCAGCCGCGCTCCCCCCACCCCCCCGGCCCCGATCCCCAGGCAAGGTGTCCAACCAGTCCCCAGCCGCCTCGGGCCGGTCGAAGAGGTGCGTGCGACCATCCACCTCCACCCGCAGCTTAGCCGGGAAGAGCATTGAGTACTTAAGATTTAGGTCCCTTAAACGACGTTTGACGCCAATAAAGCTCTGCCGCTGCTTCTGGACCGCCGGGGTAAAGTCTGGGTAGAAGTTGACGTCCATGTTGTCCAACCTGACCGGTCCCTGTTGCCTGGAGGTCTGGAGGATGGCATCTCGGTCCCGAAAATTAAAGATTCGGGCAATAAGGGGCCGTGGCGGGGCACCGGTCTTAGGGCGGCCCCCGGGGACGCGGTGGGCACGTTCCACCGCAAAAAACTTACTCAGCCCCCGGGGCTGGAGGTGGGTCAGGATCAAGTCTTCCACGAAGAGGTCCGCCGCCTCCGCCTCACGTCCCTCCGGCACACCAATAATGCGGATATTATTCCTCCGGGCGCGACCCTCGGAATCCTCCAGTCGCCGGTCCATCAGGGCGCTCGCCTGGCCAAGCCGGCGCACCTCCTTCTGGAGGGCCACCACGTCAGTCGTGAGGCTCATTGTGGTGTGGGTCAGGGAGTCGACTCGGTCGTTTGTTTTTGACAAGTCCGCCCTCACAAGTCCCACATCCACCAGGACCGAGTCAATTTTTTGCGACAAGGTGTCAAAACGCTGGTCCACTGAGGCCTTCAGTTCAGCGATGGCGCCCATGACGTCCCGGAGGGTTAGATCCACTGGATGGGCGGGTGCCTCCGTCGGGCCCACCGGGGATGACCGCGTTGTCTCCGGAGAACCCTTTTGGAGCGTGTAGCGGTCCATACTATTGGCCTGGTGCGCCGTACCACGGCGGGTCGTCTTCACCTTCGCCCGGTCGCCATCTTGTTTGGTGGCCATGCTGGCCCTTCCACCGTCGTGCCAAGATCTCCAAACGGGCCGTCACACGAGATCACGGGTGTCAAGGGGGCGACCACAGAGCTGCGGGTCGATCCACCGCAGGCGGGTCAGCTGGGCACCGGGACAAGGCAACACCACCGCACCCCGCTCCGCAGCCCGACCTCGCCAGAGAGCAAGGAGGGCGCAAAAGCGAAAGTGAAAGTGCGGGGTACGCGAGTCGCCCAGCCCCGCTCGCCGCTGTTATTCACCTTGTCCCCGGATCACGCCACTACTCCAATCCGGGGGGCCGGTGAGGAGAAGGCCGCAACCTTCAGTCGATGTTCCCACCGGTGTTCGGGGTCCGATTCGAGCCCAAAAAACGGGTAATGCCTCAGCTCGGGTTCCCCGACACAGTCCCCTTAACAAGGACAGGATATTTCCAGGATTTATTCAGGAGGTCGCGGAGGTCCTCGGGAGCCTCGCACCTACGCGGCCATCTTGGTTGCGCGCTAGGCTCCTCCCTCCTGCAATGAAATTATTGATGAGAAAACTGTGCATGACTGGGGAGCGAGTTATAGTTCCCAAAGGGTAGGAGTTATAGTTATTTGAGATAACCACAGAAATTCACCGGTTCTAGTTATGTTAATTTAAAGCAGTTGGATGGAGGATGCCAAGGAGCAGACCATATGAGGGCACAGCTAACAGACCATCAGGATAATGTATCTATTGTGCCTACCCGGGAGCAACAATGGCCCAACCAATGTACATGCTCTGAAGAGTCTACGCAGGACCGAAAATGGCCCAATCGCATCAGAGGTGCTGTCAAACAACCAATGTCGGTTTTCCCTGCTCTTGGTTGCATTTCACATGCAGAAAAAGTGCAATATTGATTTGCCCTGCCTTTTACACCAGTGACATTTTCAGTAATATGGGGCCAGATGTACTATGTAAGTGCCAGGTGGCCGACGGTGCATCTGTGATAACACTGCTTTTTATCACATTGGGCCAGATGTCTTTATCTGTTAAAGTGGGAGAAGGCCATTGAAAGGATTCACAAAAATCCTGTCCCATTCACATTAATGAGGAAGAATTTCCTGTGTAAATCCAGGCAGAGCAAAGATGGAGGCCAACGGGGGCCATCAGTCCTCCATCTCTGCATTCTCAAAACGCTATCACTGCAACCCGTCCCTTGAACCGCAGGAGATACAATAACAAAATGGCTGCATAAAGCAATGGGACATACATGCAACAGTCCTCTGATAACCTTTCAACGGTTGCGTCAAACCTCTGACGTATTTCCTCATTTGTCGCAAGGATGAGGAGTGGTCTTCCTTTCCCATCCTTTCTTCATTCTGATTGGGATTAAATCGGGTGTCCATGAGTGTTTGGAATCTTGAGGCTGTGTGGCCCCTCCCACATTGCATGGTATTAATTGGCACAAAGCAAACACAAGGTGATCATGCACGGATCACTGAAAATGTTTAGACACTCGCCCCCAGTCACAGATCTGGGTTGAATCCATCATCGTTCCTTAGCTCACTTTGCCACCTCAGTACAGACCCAGCTATAAGCTAATCAGTCTTGACCCTGCGCCTCATGCGAACAGTCCAGTCTGAACTGTCAAGCCAGGTTTTCCCTGGACCAGAAACAAGGATTCTGGGACCGATTTCGGGGTAACACCCCTCATCAGCTAGGCTAGTTTAAATCCAGTGGCAAAGTGAGCAAGGGACCCACGTCTGGGCTCACCTTGCCAACGTAGGGTGAACAAAGCAAACACAAGGTGATGATGGACGGAGCACTGAACATTTTCCGACGCTCACCCAGTCACAGATCTGGGTTGAATCCATCATCGTTCTTTAGCTTACTTCGCCACACCAGTTCAGACACAGCTATATGCAAATCAGGTCTTCCCTGGACCAGAAACCAGTATCCTGGGAAAGGTTTCAAGGTAACACCCCTCATCTGCCAGGCTAGCTTGAATCCAGTGGCAAGTGAGCAAGGGACCCACGTCTGGGCATTCTCTGCCAACTTAGGGCAAACAAAGCAAACACAAGGATGATGGACGGAGCACTGAAACTTTTTAGACACTCACCCCCAGTCACAGATCTTAATTGACAGATAATTGGCGCAAGACTCTGTGGCCGGATTTAGGTGCAGAAAGTACACAGTCCTGCCATGTAAACAGAGTTAAAATGTGAGAAGCATTAAAACTCTGGCACGCAGGCGACCAGGAAAGCTGTTACACACCCACTCAACAATTTATTTTTTCACACCAACAGATTTCATTTTTGTTTTTCTGCAGTATTTCACAGATGCCTTTACATACGTGTTTAGTGAGACTATAATAAAACAGTTTTCAATGAATATGCAATGTCCTTTATTTCTACCACTCCACTGATTGCTTTGTTTTTTCAGGACATTTCTGATGGCATGTATCAGGTTTTTGGATCAAGTTTTTGAAGAAAATAAAAAGTACTCTCTTGATCAAGTTATGATTACAAAGGAGACAACAATTCAGATAATAGTTTTCACTGAGTTGCATGGTGATACCAATATGGATCAGAAACGACAGTCCCATATATGCAAGACAGATCCAGAGAGGGGTACCACTCTTCTTCCTGGATCCCTTGCCACATACTATCATCCATAGACTCCACAACAAATGTAACACCTATGTGAAACAAGCATTTGCAATGCAATAGGTCTTGCATTTGCGAGAGTTGGAGCTATTGGCATTGTAAATGACAATGCCTTTTATTCATTTGTTTTGAAAACCTGCAAGCGGTGCATAAACAAGCACTATGTACTTGTAGTCCTTGCTTACGAGAAGCAAGGCTGGCAGTAAAAGAGACTGTACTTATAGTCCATGCTTAGGAGAAGCAAGGCAAAGTGCTTGTTTACGCACAGCTTGCAGGTTTTCAAACGCATAAATAAAAGGCATGTCGTTTACAATGCCAATAGCTTAAACTCTCGCAAATGCGAGACCTATTGCATTGCAAATGCTTGTTTTAAATACCATGCAACCTACCTTGCAGGCTACCAGGCTTACACAAGCTGGACTACATTTAAAAGGACATTTTTACCTGACAAATGGTTATGCAAACAGGTTGCACTGCAGGTTTTCCACTGCAGCAGCCCGGCTACAAAAGGTAGGACTGAAGCCATGTTTCTCCAGCTACTATAGTGGATGGCACAACAGGTGCTGCCCTCAACAAGCAGCATTTAACCTCCAGGTCCTAAATAGACTTTCTACACCACATACTGGGGGCTTACAGGAAAGTTAAATGAGCCAATTAGGAATAAGCCAATTTAAGTATGTTTAAAGGGAGAGCAATGGGACTCCATTTCTGGTTAGCAGGGGTAAAGAGCACAGAGTTCTAAAGCCAGCACAAATATAGGGTCCAGCAAAAGACGAAAAATCTGGGGTGACTATATAGAAAAGGCAGATTTCCTACCGGCTTATAATAATGTTCAAGAGTCAACTGAGGCCTAGTTTTGTGCCTAGTTAAGCAACACAACAGAGCAATAACTGGGAAATATTTATAGAATATTGTTAAGCAATGCACTTCATGCTTATTATTGTGCAAGGCCATACAACACACATCAGGCAATGACGGAAATGTAAACATGATATTGCTCAAGTGTAATTTATGCATGCTATGGAATCAAGCCATCGAAATTTCCCAAAGCAACGACTGTACTTTTTATCCAGTAGACACAGAGGTTTGCTATAGCAGCATATGCTTCTTATCCGATAAGATGACACTTTTAGACCTAGTAACACCACGAATAAGTCCAGCATATACCAGGACCAAAAAACAGCAAAAGGTACAGCTCATTTCATTTGAAAAGGAAACTTTTGAAAATCTGCGACATGGGTAGATAAGTGGCCTGCTCCCATGCGGATATTACCAAATAATGTAAATGGTATTCTTGTATTTACATTTATACCCTACTACAGTACATCCTATTGTTTATAAAAACATCTCAGAGTTCAGCAGAAGCAAAATACACTTGTGCTGAAAACAGGTGGATGTATTTCTCCTAGGTTCTTGTTATACACTAACAATGCCCGAAGAAGAAAAGTATCAAAGACTTAAGGGACGTTCACTAATTTGAAGGATCTACCACTAGAAGCGCTGTGCTCCTCTCGTGGGGGAAATATTATGTGCCAATGAATTTTGCCAACTATTGAGTCATTCATTTTATTTCAATGGTTACAAAACATAAATGGATGCAGAATCCGACACTCGCCTCCACACGGTAAATCATAACTAAGGCTCCCTGTTTTCCGTTTTTACTGATTTTTACAGATAAATACAGACAGAAATCCATTTATTTTCTTGTCTGTATTTATTTTTAAATGTGGATAAAAATGGAAATTGGGTGCTTTTTGAGTGACTCCAAATACACTCTCCCATGACTGCCAAGCCAATAACTGTGTTTTATAGGTAAGGGTGTGAAAAAAGAAAGGATTTTTAGTAAAGAGGCTTAAACAGCAGTGGATATGCACAAGGCTGGTGCGAAATGTGCATATTTTTATATAAGTGCATTGAGCTATCTTCTGCAGGTGTTCATATCACTGAAACCTGGCAGGCATTCAAGCCAGACTGCATATTTATTGGTTAAATAAATGCCGAAATATACCAGTTTCAGCGGTATTTTTTTCACAAAATCATAATAAATATGGATAAATACAGATAAAGTTGTCAAAAAATAAATATGGATAAATACAGACGGAAATGTCAACAACAAAAAATACCATAAAACCGGGAGCCCTAATCATAACCTAAGCTATAGCCGCACCTCTGGCTTTCTAAAACTAAGAATTAAGCAATATCAGGGGTATGTTTTGTGAGGGGTCAAACACTTAAGTAAGGTCAATATAAAGCTATAAACACACTGCAAATGTCTATTTGCACGGGTACATTAAAATCAGTGTTCAGTGTTAACCGGTTCGTCCACATTTCCTTGCCAAATCGAGACATCATCAGATTCAAAACACTGGACTTCTAGACCTGTCTGTGAATGTTGTTGCAAAAAGGAGGTGCTGGTGTAAAGTGACTATTGGCGTCACATTACATCTCACACCAAGACAGACAGCATCAGCAACGTTTAGAATGCATGCTGCTGGCGAATGTTAGAGGTGCAAGACTGGGTAAAGGAAACTGTTTTTCCCATCGCTGGGAGACCCTTTAAGGTTTTTTTGGACAAAACAGCAGCGAATCAAAACCACAGAAAAAGCATGTTTGGGGGCAATAAGCAAAATCACTAAATTTCGAAACACGAGGAAAACATGACATTTGCTCGATGTTTTTTGCAGATGGCTTTAGCAACAACTAGGACTAAAAAACACCACAGTTCTGAGACATATTCTGCCCAAGTTGGCGCCTCAGTCACATCTACTTAATTTTCATATAAAATTATTTGCCACTCTCTCTGGCCAGTCTCTAAATCTGGCTTCTCTGGCCTTCGTGTATCCCCTGCCTTCTCTTTTCTTCAAGAATGACCACTTTCCTCCAGTACATTAACCTTAAAGAGTCGCCATGAGCCCAATTGCACTGTTGGATTCAACCCACACACCATTCCTCCCGTAACCACACAGGTTGCCCCCTAACCTCTCTCTCCGTTGGCTAACTCTGCCCACATCCCAATCTTTGGACTGTCCCTTCATTTATATCCTGGACACACATGGCTAGTCCACTCTTTTCCCCCTACACCATACCCCTCTAAGCTCCATACCTTGCTGTTCGCGCAGGTCACGCTCCGCAGGGCTCCGTAGAAGATGGGCAGCAGCGCCATCATCATCAGACTCCCGTAGGCCAGCGCCGTCCCCTCGGGGAGGCCGGCAGCAGGGCAGATGCGTTGGAAGCTGTAGGTCCGAGTCGTTGATCAGCGATGCCTCCGCCATGGCTGGAGGTTCGTGGGGCAGCGGGGTCCAGTGAGGAAGGTGCAGCGCCGAGGCTGCGTGGAGCTCTGTATTAGGGCCCAAGACAGGGAAGAGACTGCTCTTTCAAGCTCTGCTGCTTTTTGTTACTGGTAAGGCCACGTTACCTAAACAACTAGGAAGTGACGTCCCTCCCGGATGAAGTTCACTTTATCTAATACTAAACATAAGAAGTAGTGCCACTTTCTCGTTTCTAAGCGCCTGTGTCCCTCGCCCTACCAGTCCTCTCGGAGTCACGGCGCCTCCTATCACCTCATGTGATAAATATAGGAAGACGGTATTTGAAGAACGTCCGCCGTGACGGTGATTTTAATAAAGTCCCCTCCAAGGCCGCCTTCGTCTCCCAGTTTGTGTATAATTAACAAAACGAGCTAAAACATTAATCTTTATGCCAAAAGGCGAAACTTGTGTCGGTTTTAAAAGGTTAGCGCCATAGGCGCCTGGGCTCATGCCGTGTGGTACTAACAAATGAGGAGCAAACAGCGAGTCACGGAGTGACAGGCAGCACAGCGCACGACACCGCCCCGTCATCGGCCCTGTGCTCGCCTAGGATTGCTAGAGTAGGCGCACGGAAGCCTACAGGCGCCCCTCGGGCCGCAGCAAACAGTTAGCGCCCACCACCCCCACAAAAGAAATGAAGATTTAAAGCCCATAGGGTTAACCCATCTGGGCACGCACACCTATTTTACGGTACATTACATCCCTACACACAGACTCTTTCGGTAGTCATACTGGGAATGGAGTGGCGGGAGGGATAAAGGCCAAAAAGTGAAACTAAATAGTGTGTCGCGCTTTCTCTTGTGCGTGCATGAGCTAAATCACCAGTCCGGATGGGCGGAGCCTAAGGGAGACAGGGCGGACACGAACCTCGCATCCAAAGAAGTGGGACACAAAACCAACGAATATAGATCTCGCCAAGTCGAGCAGCGCAGGCAAGACCTAAAAAGACAGCACTGGTCCACTGAAAAGCCATAAGGGATGTATTTGCAACCTCATACATACAGCAACAAAAAGCCGCTGGAGAATTCGCGCCATAGACGGGCTCTACGACCTGTGGGCTGCAGTAGCAGGTGAGCAGAAGCTACGTTTCCTACTGTCATCGCAAGTGTCATGAGTCGCAATACCAGTGACTCCAGCTAGAAGAAGTCAGCAAGATGCCAAAATTAAACAAATTACTACATTTGCCACATGGGTCAACATACCAGGTCACTCCAAGCAGAACACACACCGTGACCACTTTGGTAACTGAAGCATCTGCAGGATTTCTTGGGGGAGTGGGGCGTCATGGGGCGAGTGCATTCACTCTATTTATTATTTCCACTGGCCACAGCTGTATGGAAAAACAAGCTTTGGCAAAGGCAATAGGTCTCGCCTATACAAGAGCTGTTCGCTTTGGCAATGTGCGTTTGCCATGTTGTACACTGGTGTGGCTGCTGTTCAGCATGGCTAAAAGTTAGTGGCATGGAGTGTCCTAGAGTGGAGTTGGGGGAAGTAGGGTGTCATAGATTGGATTTGTTGAAGTAGAGTGGAGTAGATTGGGAGAGGTGAGTAGAGTGCAGTGTCATTTAGAGGCGTGGAGTGGGCTTAAATAGGGTGGAGTGGGTTGGAGGGAGGTGGGGTGAAGGACGCAGCCTTAGATCTGATGACCTCCTTCCTTAATGGAAGGGAACAAAGAGTCAAGCTGGGAGAGTTCCTATCTCCATCCCGACCGGTGCTTTGTGGGGTCCCGCAGGGGTCGGCTCTTAGTCCGACCCTATTCAACATCTACGTGACCCCACTGGCCAGATTAATTAGAACTTTCGGGATGGAGGTAGTCTCTTATGCAGATGATACCCAGATCCTCGTGTCTCTCTCCCATTCAGATGTACCAACTGCTTCCAATTTTAGATCTTGTATGGAGGCAGTCGGTCAGTGGATGGTTCAAAATTCGCTTAAGCTGAATGGGGAGAAGACTGAGGTGATGGTGTTTGGAGGGAATCAGAACACCTGGTCAGCCAGCTGGTGGCCTGATTCGCTGGGAGTATGCCCTTCCCCCACGATATCTGCTAGAAATCTTGGGGTGATGATAGATCCTGCCCTGAATATGGGCGGACAGGTTAGTAGAACCATCTCTACCTGTTGGGGCTTAATTCACACCCTGCGAAGAATCAGGAAGTATCTTTCCCTACAGTCCAGAAAGCAAATAGCGGTCGCTCTCATCGGCTCACGACTGGACTACTGTAATGCGCTGTATGCAGGGCTGAATAGGAGCCTACTACAGCGCCTGCAGGTAGTCCAGAACGCCGCCGCCAGATTTGTTCTGGATGTCCCTAGACGCTCCTCGGCCACTCTGGCTAGGAGAACACTGCACTGGCTACCGGTCGAATACCGAATACGGTTTAAAGTTTTATGTATGACTTACAGAGCCATTGCAAGGAATAATAACATGGGAGTTGGTTCTATCATCTCCCACTATACTCCTGGAAGGGACTTGCGTTCCTCCAGGAAATTGCTCCCGACAGTCCCCCGTATACGAAGAGCCAAGTGGGGTGGTAGGGCTTTTTCTACTCTGGCTCCTAAATGGTGGAATGATCTTTCTTTGGATCTCAGGTCGTTGCCTTCCCTACAGAGATTCCGAAGCGCCCTCAAAACCTGCCTCTTCCTGCAAGCCTATGTGTAAGGTGGTATACTAATATTTTTATCTCTTTTAATAGGCGCCTTGATACCTGCGGGTTATTGTTTTGCGCAATATAAATTCTTTTCAATTCAATTCAATTCAATTGGAGTGGACTAGGTAATGGGGTGGATTGGACTAATTTGGGGTGGATTGAATTGAGGTAGAGTGGGTTGGATTGAGTGGAGAGGGGTGGGTTGGAATGGGTGACTGTATGGAGTGGGTTGTATTGGTGTGGGGTGGATTGAAATGGGGTGAGGTGGATGGGATTGGGGTGGATTAGATTGCTTTGGGGTGGGTGGTTTGGACTGGAGTGATAGGACTGGGTGGGGTGGGGTGGATTGGATTAGATTAAGCTGGTTGAGAGTGTGCAAATTGAAGTGGATTCGAGTGGAGTGGGTGGGGCTGATTAGACTTGAGTGGGTGGGGTGGATTGGACTGGTCCAGAGGGGGCTGGATTGGATTGAAGTGGGGTGGGTGGGGTGGATTGGACTAGAGTGGGGTGGATTGGAGTGAGGTGTATTGGACTGGTGCGGGATGTATTGGAATACAGTGGGGTGTATTGGAGTGTGTTGTGGTGGCAAGGGTGCATTGGATTGAGTGTGGTGCACTGAACTGGGATAGGGTGGATTGGGGTAGAGTGGATTAGATTTGGGGATAGTGGGGTGGATTGGAGATTGGGGTGGATTGAAGAGTGGGGTGGATTTTGGTAGAGTAGGGTGGATTCGGGAGAGGAGGGTGGATTCGGGTAGAGGAGGGTGGATTAGAGTACAGTGGGGTGGATTGACTGCAGTGGAGTAGGGTGAAAGTGAACTATAAAAAAAAAATCTTTGCAATTTTGTTTGTCCTGCTAGGCATGTTTTTGCCAAGCATACCCCTTCTGTTTGCATGGCACTAAAACTTAAAAAGAACAAAATAGTACCTCAATCACGTAGGGAGCAGCAGACAGGCACTGATTAAGTTGAATCAATCAGTGCTTGGTCCCTGCTCTACAAAGAGGAACAGAATTGATGTTAGGCCTGCAGTGTTGAATTACGGGGCTGTAAGAAAGAGTGCCACGCATGCCAACAAATGGGTAAGCAACGGGTGGGCCACAAGCCCTTTTTTTGTTGAAAGCAGTGTCTAGCAAGTGAGACGCATGCCCTGGCATATGCTCTCTCAGGCTCGACCCTAAAAACAGGAACATAATGTTAACACTATATAGAGAGAAACGTTTCAGGTTGCCCAGTAACCTATGTGCCCATTACATCCCAGCTTTAGAGAATGACTGCAGAGTACAATGGTGCAGTTACTAACGAGCGTTGGTATTCTATCTATGCTGTACAGCATCCCCAAAGAGTTCTATAGCGTTACAAAAAAAAAATTAAAAAAAAAATACAGGGCTGCCTCATCATTTTGTATACACGTGCAACTACAGAATGACAAGAATGTTTTTTTTTGCTTTGCCAATCTGAATTGGACTGGTAAGCAAAAAACAAAACAAGCATTAAAAATGCAAAAGGTCTTGCCTTTGATTAAGTTAAAGCCATTTGCTTTGCTATACAATACCATTAGCAAAGCAAATGGCTTTAACTTAATGAAAGGGAAGACCTATTGCATTTTCAATGGTTTTTTTTTCTGGACTGCAGTGACAGCAGGCACATCGATGTGCGCGTGGTGAGTGTTGTACAGGAAGGGAAATCCTTTCAAGAGAGTCATTTTCTCTCTGGATTTCCCTTCTGTTTTTGAAACTCAGGAGCAGCAACATTGTTGTGGTGTCACTAGGGCTTTAAGTGGAAGTTTTTTTCAATATTAAATACAAGCTTTTGTTGATGCTTATTTATCTTATGCAACTAGCATCCATTGACAAAGCCAATAGTTCTGACTTGTAGGTATGATGTGACATGTTGTATCGTATATCTGGACGCAATGACAGGAACAGCAAAATACAAGTCGGGCGGCACACTGTGCTAAACACAGATTTTTAGTTTACGTGTTTGTAAGCACGCAGCAAACAATGCTCTGTCTCACGCCCCAGTGTGAGCAACACTCGTGGACAAACTGCAACAAAAGCAACGCAATCAACTTTCAAGCTCCAGAGGCGATAGCAGCCACTGCTGCGTGTGGATAAATGTCTTTGTCAAATCTCAGCGTGCACAAATATATCTGAAGGATGTATGGCTGACCAGTGTGCACAATTACACTGTTAAAGACGCATGGAGACAGCAGTATTCTTGCAGCACAGCACACGCACGGTCTACCCCAGCTCATTGTTTAAAGTGAAAACACGCCGCCATGCGCGCGCGTGCACATCTGTTGACGGAAGCAGCATGACGAAGCTTCTGATAAGAAGCTTAGTTGCCATGACAATGAAAGCTTAGCACAAGATGGCGTTGGGCAGTCCACTGTCCATACGTACACGCGCATGCGGTTAGGTTTGGACAAATGGTGAGAGCAGCCATCTTAGTCCATCCCTACGCGTGCATGTAAGGCTTTCTGAGAATCGATTGCAAAAGGCACTTGCATGGCGAGGGCAGCGCATGCGCTGCTATCGCCAGGCGAGACCTAAAAAGTAGGATGGGCGGGAGAAACAACACGCTGGTGAGAGAAGCAACAAGGGGGGCAACACTGAAGAGGATGAGCTAAATGAGAGGGCAAAGCTACAGGGAATGCGCAAAACAAAATAGGAAGGCACAGGAAGAGGAAAGTAACACGAAGGGTGCAGGTAAGGAGCACAAGGAGCAAACAGCAAAAGAGAGCGAGAGAAGGGAATGTAGGTGAAGCAAACGGAGAGGCAGGAATATGTGGGAGGGAAATGAATGAGGGACAGCGCAATGTGGCAGTGGAGGAGAAGCACACAGGTGACAAAGCAACATGGAGGTTGTCGCGTCGCGTCTCAGCAATCACCACCACGCAGCCAGGTCAGTTTCTATTCTTTATTACATGCATATGTATCTGCAGCCAGCATGCTGCACGTCCTGCCTCGTCCCCCGCTTCCTGTGTGTGCTGCCCCTCACCCCTTGACCGGAACTGGTGTCCGGTGACCTCTCCTGCCCTCTGCCCTCCTCGGGGTCCTAGTGCCTCATTTCTCAGGACACTACATCTCCCCCCTTTGTCACAACGGCATTAAGACAGTAGCATTCGTTGGTAGTAAAATGGGACAGTCTCTTTTGTAGTCAGTTGCAGGATGTGAACTGTCGACTGATGTGACCCGTGAGATGCTGCCTAGAGCGGCATTTCACATTTCCTCTATTAGTCTCTTCGGTCTCACAATGTCTCTTCTTGGCCTCTCCACCTGTCCTTGGCCCTCCTTTGGCCTTGTTGCTTCTGCGACACCTGCTCCATTGCATTCCTTCGTTGTTGTTATCCCTTCGGTGCCTGTCTCGTGTTCTTCCTCTTTTTCTTCTTTCAAGCCTTTGAAGTGTGAGCTGTTCCTTGTGATTCGCCTGCTGTCTGATTCTGCTGTTATCATTGTTCCTTTCACTTGTGTTATCGTCAATGGGTCGTGGGCGAATGCACTGTCCGACTTCCGTTGTTGTCTCTGTCGTACAATGACAGTGTCTCCTTCATGGAGGTGTGATTTGGTGGCATGTCGTCTTCCATCAGCATATTCCTTCATTCTCTTCTTGGCTGCCTCATCTTTTGCTGCCACGCCTTCGTGCCCCGGCGCGGCCAGTCCTTCTATCTGCGCCAGCCTTGTTCTGCTTGTCCTCCCTAGTACTAGCTCCGCCGGGCATTTCCCTGTAGATCCATGAGGCGTGTTTCTGTAATCCCTCAGCATTTGGCATAGTGCTTGTCCTAGGGAAATCTGCGACAGTTTCGCCCTCTGAACTGCCTTCTTGATGTTTCCCATAAATCTTTCGACCATGCCGTTTGCTTGCGGCCATAGTGGTGTTACCTTTCTGTGCTGTATTCCGAGGTAAGCCATGAACCTTCGGAACTCCTCTCCTGAGAACGGAGGGCCATTATCCGTTTTCAGCGTCTCCGGGGAGCCCCATGCTGCGAATATGTCGTCCAGAACAGGTAGCGTTGCGGCTGCTGACGTTGAGGAGACTGATCGCACAATCGGGAATCTGGAGTATTCATCTATTATGACCAGTAGGTAAGTTCCCGCGTCTAGAGGTCCAAAGAAATCAGCGGCCATTGTTGTCCATACTGCTCTTGGCAGTACCGACATTTGCAGTGGTTCTTGTCTTGCAGGCGGACCCGTCGTTTGACAGAGGTGACAGGCCGCTATCGTATCTTCGACTAGACGATCTAACCCCGGGAACCAAACCTTTTCTCTCAGCAGTTTTTTTGTCGCCACAATGCCCCTGTGTGACTCGTGTGCAATGCTGACCACTTGGCGTCGTAGTGAACGTGGAATGACTATCCTGGTGCCCCTCATTACGATTCCGCTGTTTGTCTCCGAGAGTTCCCCACTTATTTTCTGTAGAGCCAGCATCTCCTCCTTTTGTACTCCTCCCTTCCATGTGCAGTTGTTGTTTATATGTCTCCATCTTTGCTGTCTCGTCGTTTCTCTGGCCGCTCGCAGTGTGTCATCTTTTTCCGTTTCTCTCTCTATCTCTGTTAGAGTTACTGGTGCCGGCGTGCTTTGCTTTAGCACGAAGTTTAAGTATTCTTCGGCCATTGAGGCCTTTTTTTCCGCATGTGGCAGCGGATGCCATGACATGTAGTCGGCTGGATTATGCTCTTTCCCAGGTTTGTGGACAATTTTGAAGTCGTAGTCCATTAGTCTGATGCCCCAGCGCTCAATGCGGGGCGGCATCTTTGCTGCTGGGTTGCCGTAAATTGTTACTAGTGCTTGGTGGTCCGTGATGATGGTGAACGGCTTTCCGTACACAAACATGTGGTAATGCTCGCATGCCCAAACCACCGCCAAGCTTTCTTTCTCCGGCTGGGAGTACGCCTTCTCAATGTCTGTCAAGCTTTTGCTGGCATATGAGACAATCTTCCTTGGTGACTCCTTTCCCGGCAGGTGTTGTGCTAATATTGCACCCAACCCCACTGGGCTGGCGTCAACCGTCAGCTCGGTGCAGAGCCGAGGGTCGAAGTATGCGAGGTGCTCCGCCGTCATCACAGCCTTCCTGATCTCTTCGAACGACTC
The DNA here is from genome assembly GCF_964204655.1 of Triturus cristatus. NCBI lineage: Eukaryota > Metazoa > Chordata > Amphibia > Caudata > Salamandridae > Triturus > Triturus cristatus. Next base: position 236,891,849 of record NC_140581.1, read on the forward strand.
ATTGCACTCTTGAGACCAGACAAATTTCTGGCCCTGTTTTGTTAGCTCTCTCAGCGGCGTGCTCACTGTGGCAAAGTCTTGTATGTATCGGGCACAGTAGCTTGCCAGGCCTAGGAATGACCTTATTTCTGCCACATCTGACGGTGGCTTTGTCTTCTTTAGCGTTTCCACTTTGCTGGGATCAGGCCTCATCCCTTTTTCCGAGAATATGTGTCCGAAGAAAATCAGTTCTGTTCTCCCTAGCTCGCACTTCTCTCCATTTAGTGTTAGTCCAGCCTGCTTTAGATGTTTGCACACTTGCCTTAAGGCGCTGTCATGTTCTCCGTCTGATTTCCCAAACACTAGGATGTCGTCACTGTAATTGAAACTGTTGTGTACTGGTCGTATCACCTGTCTTATTGTCTCCTGAAATATTTCGGCCGCTGACGAGATACCAAAACTGAGCCGTTTGTATCTGAATAGTCCTAGGTGCGTGGAAAATGTTGTTATGTACCTCGACTGCGGGTCCAGCTCTAGTTGGTGATACCCTTTGTATAGATCTAGCTTTGAGAATCGGCACGCCCCTGTCAGCCTGCTGATCATGTCGTTCAGATGAGGTCCTGGATGACGTTCCCTCGATATTGCAGTGTTCGGTAGTCTCATGTCCACACAGATCCTTATTTTGGACGTATTTTTCTTCGGGACTGCCACAATCGGTGATACCCACGGTGTTGGCCCGTCTGCAGGCTCAATTATGTCTTGCTGCAGTAGGTTATTTATTTCTTCCTCCACTTGCGGTTGTAGGTGGATCGGCACTCTCCTGTGATGCTGTGCCACTGGTCTCACCGCTTCATTTATGTGTAGGGTGACCTGTTTGTCTTTTAGCTTCCCCAGTCCCTGCAGTATTTCTTGATATTCTTGCAGTATGTTTTCTTTTTCTGTCATGTGGTACGTCATCGCCAACAGCCCCATGACTTGTGCCGTGACGTTACTCAGCAGGCAGGGCGCTGGGATGTCCCCTTTCAGCACATGTATTTCTTCCTGACGCGTCACGTCCTGATATGTTAGCGTCTCAGTGAACTTGCCCATGTTTTCTACTGGTGTCTTTGATCCCCACGTGAACACATCTACTGTTGATGGCGATAGCGTTGGCCTTGTTCTCATTTTCATGTACTCGGACATGCACATTATGTTGCATGTGGCACCACTGTCTAGCACAAATGTTGTTCTGTGGCGCCCGACGTCGATGTCTACTGTGGCCGTCTTTTTTATTTGCTGTTTCTCCACCAGCTGGATGTGTTCCTGCTGTCTTCCTTCTTTGGGTGTGTCGGACATGAGGTATAGCCGTGCTTCTCTCCCAGCCGTCGTCTGTTCATCCGACTCTTCCGACGAGCCTCTCTCTGCTGTCTCCATATGTCTGGCGTGTCTGGTGTCTGTTGTCCCTTGTCTTGCTGTTCGTCCCCTCTCGTTCCTAAATTGCCTGCTCATGCAGGTGCTTGCGAAGTGATTGTCTCTATTGCATTTTCTGCATTTCTGGCCCATTGCTGGGCAGGTGCCAACGTGTGGGAAGTCAAAACCGCATCTGTAGCCTGGGACCGCTTGTTTCCTGTGATGTTGTTGCTCCCTGTTGTCGTTCTTTTTGAAATGTTCCGTCATCCGATGTGCCATCGCTTCTCCTTTTTCTTTTCCAATTTGTATTTGTTTGGCATGCTGCGTGGCCCGTGCTTCTGTGCGGGCCATCGTCAGTATTTTCTCAAGTGTTGTTGGTTCTTTTAGGATGCGTGCTCTGAACTCTACTGATAAACACCCTACGATGAGGCGCGTTCGTATTGCTTCTTCGTTGTCAAATTTATCGAATTCGCAGTATGTCACCAACTTCCGCAACCTTGTCGCGAAGTCATCCATGCTTTCTTCTGGTTGCTGGCATGCTGTGTGGAACGTGTACCTTTCAAAATCGATGTTGCGTTGGGGGTCGAACTTCTCTGTGAGGCACGCTTTCGCGCCTTTGTAATCCGCCGTCTTTTCACTTGGTAGTGTCATCATTAAGTCTTCTATTTCGTCTCCGGCAAGGTTGACCAGCAGATCTAATTGTTTGCTCTCTGCGACGTCCGTCGCACGCATGTATCGTTCAAATTGTCGTAGCCATCTCTCCCATCTGATGCCTGCTTGCGGTTCCGACATGTTGAATGGCAGCGGCCTGCGGAACACAGCTTGTGTGCTCCTTATTTCTTCGTCACCCATATTCTTCCTTTCTTTGTTTTATTTATGTACTTCTTTCCTTCTTTCTTCTTCCTTCTTGTTCCTCTGGTGCTATTTCCTTTCTTTGGCACCTTTTTCTTGTCGTTTTCTCCTTATTTGGACCTTTTTCGTCTATTTTCCTTTTTTGCCTGACTCTAAAATGGCCTCCCGGCCTTCGTGTGCTCCTATTGGCCCAAATTGCCTGACTCCAAGATGGCCGCCGCACTCTCGCGCGATTTCGCGCTGTTCGGGACTTTGCCTGACCTTTTAAAATGGCCGCCGTCTATCTTGGGCGCTGATTGGCTCAATTCGCCTGACTTTAAGATGGCCGCCTCCTCTCGCGAGAGTTCGTTGAAGCTCACGCACGGGAGGGATCTTAATCTTTCCTTCAGTTTCACTATCGCGCTGCTCTTACTTCTGTTAGCAGCGCCGGGGTGGGCTCCCGCAACGATGTTTTCTTCTGCTGGCGCTTCGGACCAGGGTGGGCTCCTGGCTCCGAATTTTGTTCCGCGACCGGGTGGGCTCCGACAGTCGCCGCGACGCGTGGATTTCGATCCCGCCTCGTTGCCAGTTGTCGCGTCGCGTCTCAGCAATCACCACCACGCAGCCAGGTCAGTTTCTACTCTTTATTACATGCATATGTATCTGCAGCCAGCATGCTGCACGTCCTGCCTCGTCCCCCGCTTCCTGTGTGTGCTGCCCCTCACCCCTTGACCGGAACTGGTGTCCGGTGACCTCTCCTGCCCTCTGCCCTCTGCCCTCCTCGGGGTCCTAGTGCCTCATTTCTCAGAACACTACAGAGGGGTGGGATATGCACACATGCAATGAGAGCTGCAGAGGGGGAGACTTACAAGAGGGTAACACCAGGAAAACATATACTCTTGTAGAGTGCTTAAAAAAAAAGAGCTGTGGAAGGACACAAGTAAGAGTTCCATACTGTAGGGGAGGGACCAACCCAAGAGGAGGAAGTGAAGTCCACACATGCTAATGAATTAGAATCAAGCAAAGGAAAGCGATAATCAAGTCAACCAATGGTGACTTTTTGTGCTTTTCCTTTTCTCTGACCTAAGGTTAGGAATGTCAGTAATGAAAGATGTGAGACTTTCAATGATACAAAAATGCTAAACTGAAAATGAACTAGTAGAAATAGTTAGATTTTGACCTTTCCATATACATATTTTCAAAGAATACAATAATGTATTAAATTGTGCAGTTTAATTTTCACAAAATGTATCTTCATGAGTAAAACTCGCAAGTGAGAATGTTTGAGAATTGCATGATTTCATCCGTATGATGTAGATACCTAACCAGGAATTTTTTGTCTTGTAGAAAAAAGGAACAGTTGTAACCTAACCTCGACTTGTACAATGTTTATGAAATGTTTAATTTCAACACTTAATATCTGTAAACCTTTTGTCCTGAACTGTTTAGATTATGAAAGTTTTCCTGTTCCCATGATGACACTGTGCAATGATTTGCTGAGAAGACAGAAAAATTTTAAATTTTACCTTAGTGATAGATATCAAAATGTTATATTAGTGCACGTTCGTAGAGGAGTGAAAGACATTCTTCAGACCCTTTCTAGAGTCTCTACTGAGCCCTTTGCTGAGATTTTCTCTGAATCTCTCAGAGCGGCCTATTCATTTCCCTTGCCTGAATAGATGCTGCTCTCAGATTCTATTGAATTTTGTGAACGTCTCTTTATGGGACGAGCTAATTGATTAAGATTTGCTTAAAGCTTTCACCTCTCAATTTGGAACTCTTTATGGGTTCTAAGATACTTGTCTCTCATTTCCCAGACTTAGAATAGAGATTCATTTAAATTGAACGTGCTTTATACAATTGTTCTGTACTGTATTACTGATGAATTGATTACCTATTTTGAGAACTAATTAATAAAAAGATACTTACTAAAAGACTTAATAATCTTTGAAAACTCACACCAAATCTCATCATTGATTCCTAAGTGATGACAATTGAACTGTGATGTATAGATTGATTTGCAGCTTCTTATTAATTCTCTTCTTACGAACAAGGTCTTTTGGCCTTGGGCCTGGTAAACAAGCGGGGACTTTGCTCCAGATGTGTAATAAAATGGAAACCGTAAACCAAATATTTAGGTCCCTGCTCCACCACATGTGATTGTTTATTAAAGCAAACCGGGGTTTTAGTGAGAAAAACCTTCTGAAATCTTAGGTGTCACTGTACCATGCCCAGCACTCAAATTTAAGTAGGTATGCAATATTGTATCGCTTGTGTAGCTTTATGCCAAAAACACTCAAGATGTTCACTAATTCCTAAATGGTTCTTTCTTCTCAGAGTTTGCTCACAAACTCCAATTTTTTCAGTGGTACCTCAGCCTTAGATAGACTCGGGGGATAATTTGGGGATATGGATTGGAACCAACTATAAACGCTGTAAATTCTCAACATTTTTACTAGGTTTTTATTATTATATTTAAAAGTAGATGTGAGTGGAGCAGGGGTAAATATGAACATTAAAATGTGTGACCATAAGCTGATAAGTAAGTTATATGTAAAAGAATCAAATTGAAATTGTTAACTGTGAGACAAGTTCTCATCCAGGAAACTGTTCAAGAGGGCTTACCATGCTGTAGTTAGACTAAAACAAATTGCTTTGAGGGAAATATATATTTGAAACAAGAAGTAAAGGATGACCAAAAGTTGTACAATTAAGGACATACCAAGGAAACTTTGCTGGGGCCTTGGTGGGATTCATAACAATTTGGTGATATTAGAACTTTATAAAATTCACCTACTAAAAAACTCAAGATTGAATTTATTCTATTAGGCCCATTCAGTCAGCAATCAAATCACATAAGAAAGATGATATGGTAACATTGGAATATCCAACAATGCAGCTCTGCAGGAATTCTGTGAAGAGCAATCAATGTTTGTATACACGCAGAATACAATTTTGAAAAATATGCTGTTTAAAGTAGAAATAATTGTACCTGTCTATGAAACATACATTTAAACTTTGGAAAATTAAACTTTGCACACTCCATCTTAAGGTGCAGTACCCAAAATAAATTTGCTAAAAGAGTTTTTTCATCCCATCGTGGATCGAAATATATGGACAAAACACTTTGCTACATGTGACCATTCATATGGAATATACCTAATAAAATGTTCTTGCTGAACTCCAAATATTGATCAAACCTTTAGAAAAATAAAATTGAAAAGGACTGAACATAAGTAATACATTGGCACTAAACTTCACTTTAAGTATTGTGAAGGAACACTGTACTGAAACTGGGCAATGATAACTTAATATGGAGAATAAAACAAGAAGCGCTCATGGAGGTTAGAGTTCCAACACACAAATTTGGGAAAAAAATTACAATGTCATTAGGAACGTGGAGTAAGGAGGTAATGAAGAATATACTTTTTCGATGAAATATCTAATAACTAAATTCTTTGAGTAAGCTATAGTTCTATATGTGTGTGTAAAGCTTTTGAGCATATCAGACATTTGGGTTTGAATATGGAGTTTATTTTGTTTATAGAAAAATATTTTAATTTCATGTTTTTCAAGCAGGGAGTAATATGTGATTTTGCAGGAGAAGGGTAGAGTTTTTAATGTTCCTAAACGCCTTGTTACATATATTGATATGCTTAGAAACTGAGGAAATGCAGTAAAATAGTTTACATTTGGGTTGTATAGAATCAATCATGACATGCGTTTACATGTGGGCGAGCAATTAACCTGGTTTATTACATTTAAGTATTAGTCCTCGACATATTTGGAACACAAAATACTAAAGTCTAGAACCAATTGCTCAACTGATTTTAAATGGTGTGACTGATTGCTTCGTATGAAGTGAGACAATGACCGTCTGACAACTTTACCACTGCACAGGGCATATGTGAGTGACAACTCCATTGGTGGCACGTTTTTGCCACACGAAGCTGGTGATTACTTGACTTTTACAGCCATTATCCGTGCATTTTATGAACAAAATTAGTGTCAGGGTGCTTGATCTGATGCACAGACATGTATACAAATCACTTCCAACAATTGCAACAAAAAGTATTTTATATTTTAATATCAACTATTTGAATCTATACACATGAAGAAACTAAGAGGTGAAGGATTAAGCTAAACACAATTGCCCCATTATGTTGGGGAGTAAAATTGTGCATTGAATGATACTATGTAAGGCTCTGTTTGCCACGCCTGTCTTACTAGAGCTCATGTTTTTTTCTATACAATAATTGTACATTTTATTCTTGGCAAAGTTGCTGCTCCAAAGAATGACTTCCTCACTCAACAGACCTCAGAAGAGTAAATCCAGGCATTCTCTGTCCCCAAGCATATCCAAACAACGTCTATTATACCTGCTCCTCACCGGAAATGAGCCTCTGTGTGACACTCGTGTGCTCCAGCCCCGGATTAACTGATGCTGCCTTCTCGATGACGGATTCAGCTCCGCGCGCGGTCTTAATCCGCTCTGTTATTGAGCGAACAAAGCTGCAGCGAGGCTGGAAACTGTTGGTAAATGGATCACACGCCGACAATTACAGGCAGGCCTGGTCATAGGATAAACCCTGTAGAACAATGCTATTTATAACAGCATGCACTGCGGCACACTGTCACCTGTCAGGGCTGTTCATGTCAAGAGCGGTTGCAGCGTGGAAACGTCAGTCTCCCTGACTCTCACTGCAGGCCACGGGCGTTCAGAATATAGGAGTTTATTTACTATTTACCATCCAGCAAATACAGATGGCTTGGTTTTTCCCCCATTTCGTTATTAGCACCATTCGAAGTTACGCAGGTCAGACTGGAAGATAATGTAGTGATATCACATGTTTTCTCCCCCCTCCCTCCCCCCCCCCCCCCCCCCCCATCTCCCCAACACACACGTGAGGATAACTGTACTTTACCTGCAGGCATTTTGCCAAATTTAATCTGGCAAAATTTGTGCGTGGAAAAAAACACCAAACTTTGCAGGAATTCATATAAATGTTAGTGGCGACTCGGGTGCAAAACTCTCATTTGACCGTGAATTGAAATTGTTGGCAAAGTTAGGAGGCCAGCTAAACTGTTCTCAGAATCATTTTCAATCTGTAAAAGGTGACACAGAACTAAATTGGAATAGTCTGTATGCTCCAAAGACGCGCAGAGGGGGTAAACTGGCCCTCCTTCATTCAAAATGCACCATTAGTACTCACCGAAAATCCTGGGTCTGGAATCCTTGCCTAAGTGTAACGGGATAGGACCCGATACTGCAAACTTAAGCCGCTTTGCAAAGAATGTAAATAAAACAGTGATGCCGTCAAATAAATGGTGCAAACAGAGGACAAACCTAACAGGATTCAAGACTGGAAATTCAAATTACACGCGGATTTCCCAAAAAGTGTTTAGGTGCAGTGCTAGTTTCAGTGAGTAAGAGGTGAAAGAAGAGGCTAGGTGAATGAGGGTGTGAAGAGGTTCGGTGAATGAGGGTGTGAAGAGGCTAGGTGAAGGAGGGTGTGTAGAGGCTAGGTGAATGGGGGTGTGAAGAGGCTAGGTGAATGAGGGTGTGAAGAGACTAAGAGAATGAGGGTGTGAAGAGGATAGGTGAATGAGGGTCTGAAGAGGTGAGGTGAATGAGGGTGTGTAGAGGCTAGGTGGATGAGGGTGTGTAGAGGCTAGGTGAATGGGGGTGTGTAGAGGCTAGGTGAATGGGGGTGTGAAGAGGCTAGGTGAATGAGGGTGTGAAGAGGATAGGTGAATGAGGGTGTGAAGAGACTAGGTGAATGAGGGTGAAAATAGGCTAGGTGAATGGGGATGTGAAGAGGCTAGGTGAATGAGGGTGTGGAGAGGCTAGGTGAATGAGGGTGTGAAGAGGCTAGGTGAATGAGGGTGTGAAGAGGCTCGGTGAATGAGGGTGTGAAGAGGCTAGGTGAATGAGGGTGTGAAGAGGCTCGGTGAATGAGGGTGTGAAGAGGCTAGGTGAAGGAGGGTGTGTAGAGGCTAGGTGAATGGGGGTGTGAAGAGGCTAGGTGAATGGGGGTGTGAAGAGGCTAGGTGAATGAGGGTGTGAAGAGACTAGGTGAATGAGGGTGTGAAGAGGATAGGTGAATGAGGGTCTGAAGAGGTGAGGTGAATGAGGGTGTGTAGAGGCTAGGTGGATGAGGGTGTGTAGAGGCTAGGTGAATGAGGGTGTGTAGAGGCTAGGTGAATGGGGGTGTGAAGAGGCTAGGTGAATGAGGGTGTGAAGAGGATAGGTGAATGAGGGTGTGAAGAGACTAGGTGAATGAGGGTGTGAAGAGGATAGGTGAATGAGGGTGTGAAGAGGCTAGGTGAATGAGGGTGTGAAGAGGCTCGGTGAATGAGGGTGTGAAGAGGCTAGGTGAAGGAGGGTGTGTAGAGGCTAGGTGAATGGGGGTGTGAAGAGGCTAGGTGAATGAGGGTGTGAAGAGACTAGGTGAATGAGGGTGTGAAGAGGATAGGTGAATGAGGGTCTGAAGAGGTGAGGTGAATGAGGGTGTGTAGAGGCTAGGTGGATGAGGGTGTGTAGAGGCTAGGTGGATGAGGGTGTGTAGAGGCTAGGTGAATGGGGGTGTGAAGAGGCTAGGTGAATGAGGGTGTGAAGAGGATAGGTGAATGAGGGTGTGAAGAGACTAGGTGAATGAGGGTGTGAAGAGGATAGGTGAATGAGGGTCTGAAGAGGTGAGGTGAATGAGGGTGTGTAGAGGCTAGGTGAATGAGGGTGTGGAGAGGCTAGGTGAAGGAGGGTGAAAATAGGCTAGGTGAATGGGGATGTGAAGAGGCTAGGTGAATGAGGGTGTGGAGAGGCTAGGTGAATGAGGGTGTGAAGAGGCTAGGTGAATGAGGGTGTGAAGAGGCTCGGTGAATGAGGGTGTGAAGAGGCTAGGTGAATGAGGGTGTGAAGAGGCTCGGTGAATGAGGGTGTGAAGAGGCTAGGTGAAGGAGGGTGTGTAGAGGCTAGGTGAATGGGGGTGTGAAGAGGCTAGGTGAATGGGGGTGTGAAGAGGCTAGGTGAATGAGGGTGTGAAGAGACTAGGTGAATGAGGGTGTGAAGAGGATAGGTGAATGAGGGTCTGAAGAGGTGAGGTGAATGAGGGTGTGTAGAGGCTAGGTGGATGAGGGTGTGTAGAGGCTAGGTGAATGAGGGTGTGTAGAGGCTAGGTGAATGGGGGTGTGAAGAGGCTAGGTGAATGAGGGTGTGAAGAGGATAGGTGAATGAGGGTGTGAAGAGACTAGGTGAATGAGGGTGTGAAGAGGATAGGTGAATGAGGGTGTGAAGAGGCTAGGTGAATGAGGGTGTGAAGAGGCTCGGTGAATGAGGGTGTGAAGAGGCTAGGTGAAGGAGGGTGTGTAGAGGCTAGGTGAATGGGGGTGTGAAGAGGCTAGGTGAATGAGGGTGTGAAGAGACTAGGTGAATGAGGGTGTGAAGAGGATAGGTGAATGAGGGTCTGAAGAGGTGAGGTGAATGAGGGTGTGTAGAGGCTAGGTGGATGAGGGTGTGTAGAGGCTAGGTGGATGAGGGTGTGTAGAGGCTAGGTGAATGGGGGTGTGAAGAGGCTAGGTGAATGAGGGTGTGAAGAGGATAGGTGAATGAGGGTGTGAAGAGACTAGGTGAATGAGGGTGTGAAGAGGATAGGTGAATGAGGGTCTGAAGAGGTGAGGTGAATGAGGGTGTGTAGAGGCTAGGTGAATGAGGGTGTGGAGAGGCTAGGTGAAGGAGGGTGTGAAGAGGCTAGGTGAAGGAGGGTGTGTAGAGGCTAGGTGAATGAGGGTGTGGAGAGGCTAGGTGAATGAGGGTGTGAAGAGGCTCGGTGAATGAGGGTGTGAAGAGGCTAGGTGAAGGAGGGTGTGTAGAGGCTAGGTGAATGGGGGTGTGAAGAGGCTAGGTGAATGAGGGTCTGAAGAGGCTAAGTGAAGGAGGGTGTGTAGAGGCTAGGTGAGAAGGAGGGTGTGTAGAGGCTAGGTGAATGAGGGTGTGGAGAGGCTAGGTGAATGAGGGTGAAAATAGGCTAGGTGAATGGGGATGTGAAGAGGCTAGGTGAATGAGGGTGTGAAGAGGCTAGGTGAATGAGGGTGTGAAGAGGCTAGGTGAATGAGGGAGTGTAAAGGCTAGGTGAGAAGGAGGGTGTGTAGAGGCTAGGTGAGAAGGAGGGTGTGTAGAGGCTAGGTGAATGAGGGTGTGGAGAGGCTAGGTGAATGAGGGTGTGGAGAGACTAGGTGAATGAGGGTCTGAAGAGGGTAGGTGAATGGGAATGTGAAAAGGCTAGGTGAATGAGGGTCTGAAGAGGCTCGGTGAATGAGGGTGTGAAGAGGTGAGGTGAATGAGGGTGTGTATAGCCTAGGTGAATGAGGGTGTGTAGAGGCTAGGAGAATGAGGGTGTGTAGAGGCTAGGAGAATGAGGGTGTGTAGAGGCTAGGAGAATGAGGGTGTGTAGAGGCTAGGTGAATGAGGGTGTGTAGAGGCTAGGTGAATGAGGGTGTGAAGAGGCTAAGTGAATGAGGGTGTGAAGAGGCTAAGTGAATGAGGGTGTGAAGAGGCTAAGTGAATGAGGGTGTGAAGAGGCTGGGTGAATGAGGGTATGAAGAGGCTAGGTGAATGAGAGTGTGTAGAGGCTAGGGGAATGAGGGTGTGTAGAGGCTACGTGGATGAGGGTGTGAAGAGGCTAGGTGGATGAGGGTGTGAAGAGGCTAAGTGAATGAGGGTGTGAAGAGGCTAAGTGAAGGAGGGTGTGAAGAGGCTAAGTGAAGGAGGATGTGTAGAGGCTAGGTGAGAAGGAGGGTGTGTAGAGGCTAGGTGAGTAGGAGGGTGTGTAGAGGCTAGGTGAATGAGGGTGTGGAGAGGCTAGGTGAATGAGGGTGAAAATAGGCTAGGTGAATGGGGATGTGAAGAGGCTAGGTGAATGAGGGTGTGAAGAGGCTAGGTGAATGAGGGTGTGAAGAGGCTAGGTGAATGAGGGTGTGGAGAGGCTAGGTGAATGAGGGTGTGGAGAGGCTTGGTGAATGAGGGTGTGGAGAGGCTAGGGGAATGGGGATGTGAAGAGGCTAGGTGAATGAGGGTCTGAAGAGGGTAGGTGAATGGGGATGTGAAAAGGCTAGGTGAAGAGGCTCGGTGAATGAGGGTCTGAAGAGGTGAGGTGAATGAGGGTGTGTAGAGGCTAGGAGAATGAGGGTGTGTAGAGGCTAGGTGGATGAGGGTGTGAAGAGGCTAAGTGAATGAGGGTGTGAAGAGGCTAAGTGAATGAGGGTGTGAAGAGGCTGGGTGAATGAGGGTATGAAGAGGCTAGGTGAATGAGGGTGTGTAGAGGCTAGGGGAATGAGGGTGTGTAGAGGCTACGTGGATGAGGGTGTGAAGAAGCTAGGTGGATGAGGGTGTGAAGAGGCTAGGTGGATGAGGGTGTGAAGAGGCTAAGTGAATGAGGGTGTGAAGAGGCTACGTGAATGAGGGTGTGAAGAGGCTAGGTGAATGAGGGTGTGTAGCGGTTAGGAGTGCACACTCATGCTATGCACTGGGATCTGTTTAATTTAGCTTGTGTGAAGTATGTGTGGTTTCTCTTAAGGACTGTAGCCTCCAACGACTCGCTTGATTCCAAAAATGAACAGCACTTCCACCCGCCAGTGAATCATTCTGTTCACAGGCAGCTTCTTGGCACTTTGTATCCCTTAGCGCTGCCCTGGCCCTATGCCTGTTGTCAGGTGTATTCAACATTGTGTAATAAGGGAACTCGCTTTGTGCCGGCAGGTCTAACGTGAGGGTGCAGTTGGTAGGTTAAAGCATATATAAATATACACAGGCACACTCTGAAGCCAACACTCCCATGTGAGCTGATAAAGAAACAGGATCTGATCTGTTGACACAGTCAAGGATACAGTTGTTTTAGGTTACAAGCTCTTTGCACTGCAATCTCTTCCTTGCTACAGAAGAGACTTGGGGGTGAATCACGTCTGAAAGTACATCTGCGCCCTGGTGCGATCTATACAAGGTTTTAGGGCCACTGATGAAGTTTTGAGAGAATAGTTTGCATTGTACATTGCACATTAAAAGCGTAGGTCACTTAGCTATGGGAACTATAATATAATAACTTATTTATTTTTTATCACTTGCTTCTATAAATAGCACTCCTACCACACTTCTGCCACTCCAAGCACTGTAAATAAAAGACATTTCTCTTACTCAGCTTGATTTTACCTCTTCAACTGACCTCAGAAGTATGGACAGCTGAGCCACCCTTGTAGGGATTCAAACTTTTTAACCCAGGATAGCTGGGGATGTTTGAGGCAAGTGTTAACTCACTGTGTCATCTTGCCGGCATGATCTTTACTCCTCAGCCGTGCAAAAGATAGTCTAACAGACGATTTGCAAGCATTGCTCATCAGTTTTTATGTGTTTGATGTAATTCCCTAAATGGACAAGGGTGTACGAATGCATGGGTCCCTTGCGCTCTGCGCCACTGGAGCCAAGCAGCACCCCACTGAAAAGGCCCAATTAGGCAAACAACAGTCTTGGGTTGCCTGTGTTCTGGTTCAGACAGGACCTGGCTTGGCAGCTCGGGCTGGACGGTTCCTACTGGTGCAGGGCCAAGAATGATTTCCAGATGACTGGGTATAATCTGAGGTGGCATGGTGGGTAAAAGAAGGATGGGTTGGAAAGCTACACCAATTGTTCACCAGTGCTTAGGCATATTGCAAGCATCCCTTCCATCGCCTTTTGCGTTTTTAGTGCCGAATTGGCTGGTAAAATCTGTGTAATGGGGGCCAAGCATCTACGGAAGAACTCGGAGTGTGACTTTGGATAGAAGTCAACCTGAGCTCCACGAGGTGTCTGAAAACCTGGATGTCACTTTCTTAGCATGTCTCAAAGGAAAGCAACTCTTCAATAAAGCTATTGTGTGATATCACACCTCTGCTAACACGGAGCAATTATACAACAGGCAAGGCTGGCCTGGTCCTTCTGCAACCCTGGCATTTCTGCTGTACGCCATAGGCTAAGGGTCTGTTATAAAAAAAAGGCTGGGCCACCAAGACCCAATCACGGTCAGTGGTGCAGACAGTGTCAAAAGACCTAGTGAAAGGGCCCATGACCAGTGCTTAATTTCAGCCGGTGGTTTCCGGTGCTTGGCACCGGCATTTAATTGTCAACACCAGTGCTTGTGATAGTCTGCCACAAAGTGGCGCTGTGTGGCCAATTTAGAGATGACCAAAACAACAATTAACTATGAATTCAATATACTTTAAAAATGATTATCACCTGCCGCCCTAGCCATTCTTATAGCTTTGGGGGCGAAAATAGTCGGAACTGCCACACTTTTAGGAGTGTGATGGTTGGTAGTTGTGTTGTTACAATCACTGGCAGCACAGCAGGGGCAATGTGTGGTGCAAGCTACAGTGACCTCCTGATGAGAGCCCTGGCAATTATTATTATTTTTATTTTTACAAGTTAAGCACTGCCCATGACACTAGCACTAGGGCACTGTTTGAACTATAAAACACGACAATAATCAGAGTTCAGCTGCCCCATCAGGCCTCTGTGCCCTGGTGCCACTGCACCTGCAGAACATATGGACGCTACCCCCACCCACTATGCTCCCAGTACCCTACACTAGTCGAGCCTCCCGCAACATGGGGCTGGTTTGAACATTCCGGCCAGGGCTGGTTTTGGTTCCCCGCCCGTGCCTGGTGACTGAACGTAACCCAGGTGCTACACCTTAACACGTTCACAATACTGAAGCGCCAAATTTCATAGCGTAGCCACCCGTAACCACTTAAAATGAGTTACCACCTATATTAATTAAACAGATGTGACTGCAATTAGACAGACATCCACACTCTATGTCATCACAGATGCTGTGTTTCCAAACCTGTACTCGGGACGACTCCTCTGTTGGAGCAGAGGAGCATCGCCCCACTTAAAATTCACCCCCAAAACCCCAGAGATAAAAAAATTGTAATTTATTACCATTTTATTTTTCATCCCCCATCTCGAACCGAGCGTCAGGACGGGGACGGGGCAGGGGCCTTGCTGAGTGATAGCAGCAGGGAGGACGGTGGCCTGGCTAATGCACTGTTTAAAGTGCGCATGTCGATTTGGACAGCCGTCTTGCGACATCCAGCCACACATGCGCACTTTAAACCTTTCAACCCAGCTGTCTTTAGGCAGCTGGGTGGGTTGAGAGTAAGTGCAGGCCTCCAGAGCGCTGTGGAGCGCCGATTAAGACCTCCCCCACCTATCCTGGCACTGCTCACATGCTGCATGTGAGCAGCTCCAGGATTGGGCAACGAAGTGTCAGCATCCGGTTCCAGTAAAGAGGAGGTCCGGAGCGAGGACGTCAGGTAAGTTTTGTTTATTTATTTATTGTTATAATATTTTCTCTGCGTCGATGCCAGCCGCTGCTGTACTTTCATGCAACAAACTGATGCATTGTGGGCGTTGAAGTCATGAGTTGCTGCCTCTGAACTAAATAGACTAGCAGAACTGGCGTGAGAGCAGTCATTTGTATGTGAAAAGACCAGTGACAACAACAAGGCGAGAGGATGTAAGGCAACAAGAACTAATAAAAGTTCCTACACGTGCCTCCCGAGTTCGGTCTTTTGACTTCTACAATGACTCGAGTCGGCTCATGAGCCTGCCGCCTGTTGCCTGCCATGCAGTCCTCCCTGGCGAGCTATGGCACCTGTTACTTGGGCACAGCCACCCCCATCGCATCAGATAACATACCAGCACTTCAACTGTTGTTTCAAGCTACACATTGGGGCACCTGCAATAGTCATGCCTCAGCCTGTTCTGGCGACTTTGCAATCTGTATTCATCTGAGAATCTTATCGCCGCCCGCCTTTCGAACTGCGTATAAACAATGAGTACAGTTTTTATTGAATGCCTAGTTCAAGGGACTGGTTTGCTTCTGTACACACCCGGTCATCTGTCCATCACCCGAGCAACATTCGACTAACTTCTTCAAACAGCCTCGCCTGCTCTTTTTCTCACCTCCACACAAATAAATATTGCTGATTTACTTACGGTAGGGGAAAAAATGTCAGGCATGCGTTCCCTCCTCTCCGAGCATCTGCCTGCCTCGCGCGCCGCTGCAGCACACAAACAGCGCCTTCTTCTGCCCTCCTCCTGCACACTGACAGGCCCCGCCCCTCGCCCTGGCAGGACTCGGCTTTCATTCAGCAGTCACCGAGGCCACGCCCCCGGCAGTGGGAGTCTGCCGTCCCTGCCTTTACTTCCCTGGTCTGCTGGAAGCGGGTCCTTCGAGCGCATGAATGCTTTCATTCAATTAAAGACATCGCAGAGTAAACTCTCTTTAATTTTAATGGGCCAGCCGGCGTGCCAGAAAAATCACTGCGTTAGGGTTTAATTAACGCGATGGAAATTTCACGTGGAAGTATTCAAACCACGCATTTTACTTTGGAATAAGACCTCGTCCGTTCGAAAACACCGAAAGGCCAAAGCAGTTGCCGGCTTTTAGGAGCTACAGTTTTTCTGCTCTCACAGTAATAAAACTATAGCGGTTTTTAGCTAATGGTAATAATACCAGAAGGATATTAGTCGAGTTTGCTAGTCTCGGCCTCGCCAGGGGTAGTAAGCTATAATAAATACAGTTATTAATGGAACGATGCAACTTTGCATTGGCGCCTCGCTCACTGGACAGGCTGTCCTAGGCAGTTCTATTCATCCTGTGGGGCTTGGCTCGGCGTTAATCCAAGGGGCGGGCACCCGCTCCGCCCGGGCGGCTGGGGGAGCCAGTCTTGTTTTAGGTGGGTGATCTGTATAAGAACATAATGGTTGGGGGGGGGGGGTAGGGGACTCCAGGTCAGGGGCGGGGCACTTCAGAAAGAAATAAACCTAGCCTAAAAACACCCCTATTCCAATTGGAGCATTCGGTTATAGTGAAGTCATCCTCTTGTAAGCAGGGAGCCAAGTCTCTTAGATTGTAGGATGTAGATTTGGTGAAGTAGAGATTACTGAGTTACAGCCTACAATTAACGCCCCACCAGGAGCAGCATCCGAGCTGCTCAGCCTACTCTCTCCAACCGACATTCGTACCACCCAGAGAGCGACCAACATTCCATCAGAGAGACCGACAGGCACGCACACCCACTAGTGGCGTAGCAAGGGGGGCGGTCCATCTCGGGCGGCACATCCCCACTCTTTCATGTGGCTGCCGTGGGCGGCAGCGCAGAAACCGCCAGCACCCCACTCTTCACTCGGCAGCCACCGGCGGCAAAAGCAGTGACCATCACGGGCGGCACAAGGGCTAGCAATGCCACTGACACGCACACACGCATAGCAACAAATCGCAGGTCACAATACATCCCCTCCCCATAGAGAAAGAATTGAAAATACAAATAAACAATTAACCGGTCCCATAAATATTCAAACCCGTTAAACATCAAATCAAAAGGATAAAATATGGAAGAAAACGATTAATCAGTCCTATGAAAATTTAGGCTCACAAATCTACAACAGGTAACCCCAATTTACCCCTCATACACACAGTACACCCGTAACCTCATAAGTAGGACATTTCTCAACATCAGGGTGCAACACACATGCCCCTACAACACATCATTCATCCTTAACCACATCAGGGTGCAACACACATGTCCTCACAACACACCTGTAACCCAGTAGCAGATGCTACCGGACAGGCTTGGGGGAGGGAGGGGTGGAGGGGTGGGAGCGGACTGAGGGGGGGGGGATTAAAAATAAATAATAATAAAAACCACTTACCTGGATGCAGCCGGCTGCCGCCTTTCCTCCGTCCTCTCGTCCTCTTTCCGGCTTCTGTGGAAGCAGAGAGCACCCAGGCTCTCCTAAGCCAATCACAACACTGCAATGCAGCACTGTGACTGGTGAGCACCCAGGCTCCCCTGAGCCAATCACAATGCTGCAATGCAGCGTTGTGATTGGTCTGAGTGCCGTGGTTTGCCGCTCAGATAGGGAATGGGACCCTGGACATGTTTTCCAACCAGACTGTAATGCAGGCCAGTCCATTGGGCACTGCCTTCATGCACTATACACCAATCTGACGGCTAGCGTGTGACAGGAAAGGTGGGCCTTTGTAGCCAAGGGGCCAATGGGCAGTGCATGCAATTCAAGCAATGATGTCAGCTAGCTGGACGGGTGAAGGCTCCATGCTGGACAAGGTTGAGAGTGAGATCGAAACAAAAAGAGAAACATTGAAATAAAGGAACCAGCGAATACTGTTCTATAACCCCACTATCCCAGCATAGCCCAACCAATGGAGGGTTCAATAGGCTTCTGCCCGTCAACCTCTACCCAGAGCTGGGGTGCAGGGGAGGGGCAACTTGAAATGTTTACGCTCAGAGGGGCTTTGCAGGTCAAAGTTTCAAGACCAATGATCCAGGACAATGCAGGCCCGGGGAGGTCTGCCTCTTCTCGGGATTGGTAGTTGATGTAGACCCGCCAACGCACACTGCGCCACTGCGTGGCCCACAATATCAGCTCTCTCGATAGGATAACCAGCAAAGAATGGAGTGAGCCCAGTGCTTAGTCTGAGTCCTGGTTTCCGGTGCTAAGGACCGGCCCTCATGGCAGTCTTCCACAGAGTGGCGCCGTCTGTCTAATTTTGAGATAATCACAACAGTTGTTTAATAATTCAATAGACATAAAAAATAACTAATAACTGCTGCCCAAGCCATTCTTATAGGTTTGGGCGCCTGGAATAGTTCGAGTTGTCGCTCTACTAGGAAGGTGTATGATGGTTAGTTATGTTGGTACTGTCATCGGCAGTGCTGGCAGGGGCAATGAGAGCAGGCACCTCGCTCAATAACTCTACCAGCCTTTTAATGACTGTAGCATCCAAACCGTTGTGACAGATTTTTAATAAATTATTTACTGGCATGGAATCCAAGATGGTAAAATCAAGTGAAATAATTGATAAAGTGTCACTCGGCGGCTAACCACTTCTTAGAGCTCTGTGGTATTATAATGGCAGCCAGGACATATATAAGGAGCACGAAACCATTCAATATGTGACTTATGAAGCCATAAGCTGTGTCTGGGATGGGTAGAGTCAGAGAGGAAGACTGTCCAAATTACCGGGGACAGTGGAAGTGTCCTCACACACTGTTGAAATGCCCAATTACATCACAGAGGCGGTATCTGGGCCATTCTTAGCCGGGTCTGGTGGCTCAGTGGACAAATGCATCTCCTGCAGGCGCCTGTGTTTGACCTAATGGTCACAGGTTTAAATCACGACAGGTCCACTCTGACGTTCATCCAGCTGAGGTTGATAAATGAGTACCATTGAGTTGGGTAACAATAAACATCTGCTATTCAGCGCCAAGATGCCTACGGTTGAACGCGTGTTACAAATATACGTTATGTTATAATATTCTTTGGCTCCTCAAAGCCTTCTAGTTGATACAGAGGGTCTAGGAAACGAGCAATGTGTGGACCTGATGGCGGTAAAGAGGGCTTTTAGATGTAGATTTACTTTCTGTTCATTAAAATGCCTCTGCAAACCCTGAGAACAGGGGGTAGCAAGGGCAGGGCCGGGGGTACCAACATGCAAGTCAGGGATTACAGCTGCCACCACAGGCTAATCCGAATTTACATCCCTGGGTTGAGTGCAGTGCTTAATTTGAGCCGGTGGCAGACACCAGCACTTATTTTTGGGGACCAGCATTTATTTTTCCGCAAGAGACGGCAAAGCAAGAAGAGGGATGAAGAGAAGGACTGAAAACCCATTATGAAGGGATACAAAAGAGCCTGTTAGAGGGAGAAAGGGGGGCAGGGAGTGTCTGCCTTGGATTAAAGATACATGAGGTGGATTCAAGACTTCGCAGCCTTGGCATATGGTGCGCCAACATTTAAATACAGTGGGTGCAGGATTTCAAGCAGAGCTTTGAGCACCGGCACTCATTCCATTACAAATTAGGCACTGGAACTTTATCATATGGTAAACTGCAGAAAGACTGGAATTTCTTTAATTGTAAACTGAATTTCACTGCCTCCCCAGGCCACACAGTGGAGGGGGCTTCAGAAATTGTTTGTGTTTTTAGCCAGGGTAGGAACACCGCTCCTCCAGGCCTCTCCCACTCCTATGTCCCATCATGACTGGAAGCCCTGCCCCATCTCCAACTCCGCCCTTGTGAGGCCCTGTGAGGCCCTGCCTTTCTCAACACTGTAATGTTCCCAAGGTGGGATGCCTGGTTATGGACCATGGAAGATCTGGGGTCGAGGAGTACACACAGAGATAAGGGCACAAGATGCCCACCCATAAAACTGGAGTTAGGAAGCGGGCATTAAGGAGGTAGGATGGAAGGGTAATTATATATACCTAGATAGATAGATAGATAGATAGATAGATAGATAGATAGATAGATAGATAGATAGATAGATAGATAGATAGATAGATAGATAGATAGATAGATAGATAGATAGATAGATAGATAGATAGATAGATAGATAGATAGATAGATAGATAGATAGATAGATAGATAGATAGATAGATAGATAGATAGATAGGACGGATAGTTGATTTGTCGCAGCAAGGGCAGTAAAAATGTACAGTATAACGAGGGGGAGACATTGGCTCTGTTAAGTTGCTGAAAGTGTGTGGAAGGGTTAGAACAGCGGAGACTGACAGCCCTGATGGCACTGTGCACACATTAGCTTAGATACAGTTAGGCACAGACTGGTAAAGATAGGTCAAAGGCAGCTAGAAGGGAAGGGGCTAATAGGCCTCAGTCAGGACCAGTAGGCTATCTAGGTGGCAGTTTCTTCAAGGTTGGACCACAGCAACACTCTGTATTGTGATCTTCCTACGTTTTTCATATCCACACTTTAGACACTACAGGAGAGTGGAGTGTTAACCATTTGAACAGTCACAAAAAATCAAAACCCATCTCTTCTAGAGTTTATGGGGCCTTGTTCATAGCTGAACTTGAACTCAGTGCCAGAGCATCCAAAGGTAACGGTGCACTCTATAAGTTTACAATCAATCGATCAATCAATCGGTCAGGTTTCTATGGCATTCCCAGTGGGACCTCTGCAGTTGCTGGAACAATGAAGCTGGCCCTACTGTCCGGGACAGGAGCACTACTGAAATGTCCCTTTACCTACAGCAGTACAAGTTCTTGCACCAGCTCTGTTAAAACCAAATCAACAGTGAATGGCTTGCTGTGGTGTTAAGTAAACAGAAAACTAAGGGCAAAACGGTGTTCCTGTTTTGAGAACCGGTGCAACACATTATGCGATTTGAGTGCATCCGACACAGACTGGATTCCGGCCCAACCGTGGTACTGAGACGGCTTTGCTGGCAGTGGTTGAAAAAGCAAAAAAGCTACTTGATCAGCGAGGTTGAGCGGTGATTATCCTTCTCGATCTAAGCTCAACTTTTGATACTGTAGAACGCAATATTCTCGCGGAGAGACTATGGAATGCCAGTATTGCAGGAATTGCTCTTGCCCGGTTTAAGTCTTTCCTTGAGGATAAGACTTTTCAGATTTTTGAGGGGAACTGTACCTCAGAGAGTATACCTCTAAAACTCGAAGTCCCACAAGGCTCATCGTTCAGCCCAACCATTTTTAATATATATTTGAGACCTTTTGACGATATCTTCCTCTCTTTCCAGATTTCGATGATATCATATGCGGACGACGCGCAACTTGTCTTCTCACTTACTCAGACAGAAGGCTCTGCAGCTCCCTCTTTAGGCATCTGTCAGGAAAAGTCACAAACTGGATGAGAAGCTCCTGTCTTAAACTGAATGGAGACAAAACGGAGCTTATGCTTCTGGGCAATAGCTCAGATCCTCTCTTGGACTTCAGCTTGCCAAGCTATCGAGGTTCTATTCTATTACCTAAACCGATCATAAAGAGCCAGGGCAGTGGCTTCACAAGTCTTTTAAATTTGATACTGAAGCCGTCAAACTCGCCTCGATTTGCTATGGTAAACTAAGGATGTTGCGCCAAATTCTAGACCTTCCTACCACTGGAAAGAGAACTGTGGTCCGGGCGGTTATCCTTTCCCGCCTGGATTATGGCAATTCCCTGTATTTGGGAGTGCCTAAGGCCACAATCACAAAATTGCAGGAGGTACAGAATTCCACTGCATGTTTACTGTATGATTTACAAAGACATCAACCTACGCATCAAGTTCTGCATCTCCTCCGTTGGCTGCCGGTAGCGGAGAGGATTAGATTTAAATCCCTCTGCATCGCACACAGGGCCTGCTAGACAAAGGACCACTGCTCTCCTCCTATAAACCTGGTAGGTCGCTGTGTTCCTCCAAAGCCTTCTTGGCTTAGATCCCTCTGATTAAGAGAGCACAACCGAGAGGGCGGTCTTTTTCATTCAATGCAGCCAAACTGTGGAAAAACCCTTCCCCTCTCTCTTCGAGTTGTGGAAAAGGAGCTTCCCTTCTGTAGGGTACTAAACACCTGGCTGTTTCAGAGTGTGGCATGGAGAATGTATGACATTGTTCTGTATTCTGTCCATCAACTGTTGTTTTTGCATTTGTCACCCCGAATGGGACGGGTATGCCTAGACATGGGTCCTATGCTCTCCATGCCACTGGAATCCAGCTATCCTGGCTGAAGAGGGGTGAAACCCAGAAACCGGTCCTAGGATGCTTGTTTCCAGTCCAGGGAGGGTCTGGCTTGGCAGTTTGGGCTGGACTGTTCCCATGAGGCACAGGGTCACGACTGATTTGCATATGGCCGGGTCTAAACTGGGGTGGCATGGTGAGCAAAAGAATGATGGATTTAACCCAGATCTCTTGACTGGGGGTGATTGTTTTGATTTTTTCTGCATTCCGTCCATCAATTGTGTGTCTTTTGCTTTCTTGTAAATAGCATCTTCTTGTGCTGCA
Organism: Triturus cristatus; assembly: GCF_964204655.1. Taxonomy (NCBI): domain Eukaryota; kingdom Metazoa; phylum Chordata; class Amphibia; order Caudata; family Salamandridae; genus Triturus; species Triturus cristatus. Next base: position 236,913,903 of record NC_140581.1, read on the forward strand.
CCGACAGCGCTGGGAGGCATACGGGTGGCGCTATGTAAGTGTGCTTGAATAGAATAGAATGATGAACCTCGGATGGACGGAAGCTGAGGTCAGCCGTCCCTAGATGAGGAGTGCACAGGGTTACACGGAGCGGTCACAAAGCCCCCTATCTTAGTGGACCGTGCTGCACCATCCGCGCTCTAGGACCCACACCAGTGAGGCGTGACCCTCCACGGACAAAGCAAATGCCTGAAGTAACAGAGAAGTGCCCGCCTACATCACCGGCTGAGGGGAGATGGTGCATTAAGTGCTAAGTAAACAGGCACCGGAGTAGGCCGTGATCAGCAGTGCCTGAAATCGGCTGTGGGTAATTTATACATTTAGTCCTCTGCAAGAGGGCAGTGGAGTAGGCCACTAATTGCGTCACCGACAGTGCCTGGCATGAAACTTCTACCTATGTCATCGGCTATGGATAACGGGTTCATTTAGTGCTCTGTAAACAGGGCCATGAACAACAGTGCCCAATATTAGGTTCTGTCTACTCAACTGTGGGTAGCTGATGAATGAAGGGCTCTGTGAACAGGCACTGGGGCAGTCCACAATCAACAGTGCCTAATATAGGCTTTTGCCCACGTCATCGTCTGTGGGTAACCGCTGCATTTAGTGCTCTGTAAGCGGGCGCTAGAGTCGGCCAAGAATCACGTCACCGACAGTGCCTGATAAAGTTCCTGCCAGCAGTGGAACCAGGACAGAGCGGTGGAATATATGCGGAGTCGATGACGCGGACTACCGACTTGGAGATTTGGAAGTCTGGTTCCGCTACTTACCAGCCTCTTCTGCACCCACCTCCTTTTTAGGTCTCGCTGGCGTTGCAGCGCGAAGCGCTGCGCCAACGAGAACTATTGTTGCCGTGATGCCTCTCAAGGGAGACAGACCGGGGCACGCGCAGCGATCGGGGTCTGTGGGCGCGCGTCTGAGACGCGCTTGCGCAGACGCACACACACAGACACGCGCGCGCGCGCGCACACACATCCCGCCGCTGCCGACCCCCCCTCACCGCATCCCCGGCTGCCTAACGCGCGCGCACACAGAGGGTTCTCGACTCGTCAACCAGAAGGGTCCGAAAGCTGGGAAAACGCTCTACACACACCTCTCAGCACCGAGGCTGCCATCACTGCCAAGGGGTACTGTGCGGGACACGCTTCCAAAACACTCGGGGCACACACCACTCATCCATCTGCAGTAACAGTAAATAGGAAAGTCCCACTGTCTGTACATTCTCTGACCTACTAGAGTATGACAGGGCTCACTCACACCGCCATCCGTCCAGAAACACACGTTCACAATAACTTGCTCCATACATTTCTTAGAGTGCAGGTTCTGATTATCATGTCTAGACAAAACACATTTTAAAAGCACTCCCTTCAAAACGTACTCAAAGTTGACCCCTTTCAAGAAAGTGGAGTATCAAAACCGTATCACAATTCTAAACTGCTGTCCTTAAAGTTTTTGCCACAATGATCGCCGGAGCATCCATTAAACATCAGAAAACTTGTTCTAGTAAAATCAAAAGAACAATTATTTACCCATTCCCTCAGAGATGGGCGCGCCTCACCTGAGTCGCTTCTCGCCGGGGCTCCGCGGCATGTGACTGCCCGCTCCGCTTTCGGAAGTCTCGCCTCGGTGTGGATGTGAGCCCTACACGCACCGAGGCGCTGCCGGGAATCTGCTGCGTGTGCGCGCGGCTCCCGCCCCACCCCCTGGCTACAGCTCATTACATACGTAAACAGAGAGCAGCGGCTCGCGTGGCCGAAGAGCTGCCAGTTGGTGCGGTCCGCGAGCCCTCTGCTGTGGCTCCGCTGATTCAGACCTCCGGCTCACACTGCCTGGGCTTGGTACGGAGCACTATGAATCAGGCCAAATACAACCTGCTAAAGATATCACAGTGGAAAATCGAAGCGGAAAGCGGGAGCTGTGACTGATATAACAGTTGACGGAAGCAGCAGAACATTAGTGATTCTTTCTGAATGACTTTACAATTGTGAATAGAGCAGGAGTCAAAACAAACCCCTGTCACCCACAGGTGGGTGCTCTTTGTGGAATGCACACGCTAGATTTACTAATGAATAACAAGCATTTGCAATGCAATAGGTCTCGCAGTTACGAGAGTTTGAGCTATTGACATTGTAAATAACAATGCCTTTTTATGTTTTTAAAAAGAAAACAAAAATAAAAGGCATTGTTATTTGCAATGTCGATAGCTCAAACTCGCGTTAATGCGAGACCTGTTGCATTGCAAATGCTTGTTTTTCTTTTAGTGTATAAATACCCTGCAGGGTGTCCCGTGGCAGTGTTACCTGTGCAGTCACTGTGTCTCATAAAATGAAAAAAACAGAAATCAAACGCTCTGTACAAACGGACTATAGTATCTTCTTTACATGCATTGCTCACTCTGGAATGAGATCTCCTTGAGCTGTTTATCTCTCGTGGTTGGACAGGTCCACACCTGTAAACCATCTGGGATTAAAAGCAGAGCAGGCAGGGCGCAGCGAAGAGTTTATTCAGAACTGTAACAGTGGATGACTGCTCAATTTCCGGCAGTTAGGGCGGTCGGACAGGATAGGGAGACGGGGGTTGGTGGGCCTTTAGATAGGCGGGGCTGGGAGGGTAAAAGAGAAAGTATTTGGGTGCGACCAAGGGTGTTAGGAGAACCCTCCAACACGTCGGTCAGCAGGAAGGAAGTTTCGTCCCTCCCTCCCGCCTAATCTTTAAGTATGTTGGGCAGTGCTTAATTTGAGCCGGTGCTTGGCGCTGGCGCTTAATTGTCATCATCGGGGGCTTGTAACAGTCTGCCACATAGTGGTAATGTCTGTCTAATTTAAAAATGAACACAACAACAGTTGTTTATTATATATTAAACCTGAATATTGACTGCTGCCCGAGCCATTCCTATAGCTTTGGGGGCCTGGAATATACCGAGTTGTCACACTTGCGGGAGTGTGATGGTTGGTAGTTGTGTCGGTACTGCCTTTGGCAGTGCTGGGAGGGGCGATGTGTGGTACAAGCTGCAGTGGCCTCTTGAGGGCCCTGGCTCTGAATGTTCTCCAAATTAAGCCCTGGGGATACATATGCTTGGGGATCCTGGCTGTGGCTCTGTAGCTTACGAATTCGTGCCCGCCTTTGGTGAGACACGTTTTTGAAGGAATGTTACGAGTTGGATGTTGGTCAAGGCAGTGCCTTGAGACACTCACGGGTGAGTAGCAGCGCTACACAAACCCCTGATTGATTGACATTGTCGCGGATGAGCAGGTGCACCTATGGGCGGGCATAAGAGCAGGTTGTAAGTCATTGCAACGGACATTGGTCAGACTAACACACAGTTGAGAGATTCAAGGGGGGAGGCAACTCAGAAGGATACAGGAAGGCCTGTGCAACACTTTGGAAGGGTGAAGTTTCGGAGAGTTATGATTGACATGGACATTTGAAGGGTTCTGAGGGGGGTGGATGGATAGTTGTTGCAATGTATGGTGAGGCTGGGTTTACATGGTTTGTATGGCTAGACACCAAGGTTTTGTATAAATTAAAGTCTGCACCTGTTTCACTAAAGCGGTCTTTTCCACACTCCTTGTTGCTTATGGGATTTTGATTCATTCCGCTCAAAAAACACGTTTTTCATGTGCAGGCCCGCCCATAAACAGCATCTAAACCTTCGAAAGAGAAACCAATTCTACGTGAGGGACTCAGCTTTAATCATACACCCACTTTACCGTTTGTTTAAAAAAGAATGTGTCGATAGAAGCTTGTCTAATTGTTGGATCCACTAAAATGCAGCATTGGACATTAATCCAGGCCCTGCACCGCCGACTGCCAGCAGTGCCCAGGAGTGTAGATTAATCCAGGCCCGAGGAGTGTAGATTAATGCAGGCCCTGCACCGCCGACTGGCCAGCAGTGCCCGAGGAGTGTAGATTAATCCAGGCCCTGCACCGCCGACTGCCAGCAGTGCCCAGGAGTGTAGATTAATCCAGGCTCGAGGAGTGTAGATTAATGCAGGCCCTGCACCGCCGACTGGCCAGCAGTGCCCGAGGAGTGTAGATTAATCAAGGCCCTGCACCGCCGACTGCCAGCAGTGCCCAGGAGTGTAGATTAATCCAGGCCCTGCACCGCCGACTGGCCAGCAGTGCCCAGGAGTGTAGATTAATCCAGGCCCTGCACCGCCGACTGCCAGCAGTGCCCAGGAGTGTAGATTAATCCAGGCCCTGCACCGCCGACTGGCCAGCAGTGCCCGAGGAGTGTAGATTAATCCAGGCCCTGCACCGCCGACTGCCAGCAGTGCCCAGGAGTGTAGATTAATCCAGGCTCGAGGAGTGTAGATTAATGCAGGCCCTGCACCGCCGACTGGCCAGCAGTGCCCGAGGAGTGTAGATTAATCCAGGCCCTGCACCGCCGACTGCCAGCAGTGCCCAGGAGTGTAGATTAATCCAGGCTCGAGGAGTGTAGATTAATGCAGGCCCTGCACCGCCGACTGGCCAGCAGTGCCCGAGGAGTGTAGATTAATCCAGGCCCTGCACCGCCGACTGCCAGCAGTGCCCAGGAGTGTAGATTAATCCAGGCCCTGCACCGCCGACTGGCCAGCAGTGCCCGAGGAGTGTAGATTAATCCAGGCCCTGCACCGCCGACTGCCAGCAGTGCCCAGGAGTGTAGATTAATCCAGGCTCGAGGAGTGTAGATTAATGCAGGCCCTGCACCGCCGACTGGCCAGCAGTGCCCGAGGAGTGTAGATTAATCCAGGCCCTGCACCGCCGACTGCCAGCAGTGCCCAGGAGTGTAGATTAATCCAGGCCCTGCACCTCCGACTGGCCAGCAGTGCCCAGGAGTGTAGATTAATCCAGGCCCTGCACCGCCGACTGCCAGCAGTGCCCAGGAGTGTAGATTAATCCAGGCCCTGCACCTCCGACTGCCAGCAGTGCCCAGGAGTGTAGATTAATCCAGGCCCTGCACCTCCGACTGGCCAGCAGTGCCCAGGAGTGTAGATTAATCCAGGCCCTGCACCGCCGACTGGCCAGCAGTGCCCGAGGAGTGTAGATTAATCCAGGCCCTGCACCGCCGACTGCCAGCAGTGCCTGAGGAGTGTAGATTAATCCAGGCCCTGCAACGCCGACTGGCCAGCAGTGCCCAGGAGTGTAGATTAATCCAGGCCCTGCACCTCCGACTGGCCAGCAGTGCCCAGGAGTGTAGATTAATCCAGGCCCTGCACCGCTGACTGCCAGCAGTGCCCAGGAGTGTAGATTAATCCAGGCCCTGCACCTCCGACTGGCCAGCAGTGCCCAGGAGTGTAGATTAATCCAGGCCCTGCATCGCCGACTGGCCAGCAGTGCTCAGGAGTGTAGATTAATCCAGGCCCTGCACCGCCGACTGGCCAGCGGTGTCCAGGAGTGTAGATTAATCCAGGCCCTGCACTGCCGACTGGCCAGCAGTGCCCAGGAGTGTAGATTAATCAAGGCCCTGCACCGCCGACTGGCCAGCAGTGCCCAGGAGTGTAGATTAATCCAGGCCCTGCACTGCCGACTGGCCAGCAGTGCCCAGGAGTGTAGATTAATCCAGGCCCTGCACCGCCGACTGGCCAGCAGTGCCCGAGGAGTGTAGATTAATCCAGGCCCTGCACCGCCAACTGCCAGCAGTGCCCAAGAGTGTAGATTAATCCAGGCCCTGCACCTCCGACTGGCCAGCAGTGCCCGGGCGTGCAGTCCAGGAGGGAGCGCCCGTGGGGACGGCTTCCAGTTTGATATTTGTGAGTTGAAGCACTAGTCCCAGAGAGAGGCACATAAGTCACTGTGGAAAACACAGCACAACAGTCCAGGTGTGGATTTCATGGGTTACACCAGTGCAGGAGCAACTGTGCTATTTGTTTCAATTAAGAAACGCATAAAGCCTATTTACAACAGTTTCGCACAATCATCAGCTGGGCATGGGTTAAAATACATTTTGCCGCGTGCTGCCTAAACACCCGCCCTAAATGGCAATAACAGGTCAAGCCCCTTGTTAAAATGTTCATGCAAAGGCAGTTCAAATAAAAAAAATTGTAGTGGTACTATGACTGGCAGGGTAGGTTGGGGACCCCCAAGGGGCACGGGGGTGTCCAGAAGCAGAGAGGTTGGGCCTCTTTAGGGCAGTGGCGTAACGAAACCTGAGGGGGCCTCCCTACAAAGTGCAACCTGGCCCTGGACCCCCCTCCCCAGCCCACCACCTACTGTGCACGGATGGAGGGTGGGGAACCCATCACCGGCCCACCACAGACCACTTTTGTTGAGGGGCTGCGGGGGCTTATGTTCCACTGCTTGTGGGGTCAAATCTAATTAAAGAAATAGAAGATGGTATGCCAAAACTCGCGAAATGTAATTAAGGACAGTATCTACATGATTGTAAAAAGCAGAGGAACTGTGCCAATATTAAAAGAATAGTAGGGATGACCCTTCCCATTAGTTCCTGCACACTTCGACCTCTGAAAAACTAGTCATGGAAAGAGATAGCGAGCATCTCTGCACATGTCACAGCAGCTTGAAAGTTATGCGGTGATGCACCAGGGGCCAGCAGAGCAAAAGATGGACTCCATTTGTATCATTAGCATCAAACTCGGTTGTAGATCTCCATTCCTGTTCACCAATCATAGCACGAACTCCACTAAAGGATGGCCTTTAATCTTTCAGCAGAGGCGTAGCTAGAGCTTGTGGCGCCCGGGGCTATCCCTCAGATTGCCGCCCCTGGGGAGGGGGGGATCGCTAGGGAAAAAGGACGGCGAGCACTTGAAAGAGGTCCGAGAGGCACGTAGTATCGCCGCTAATAGTTACCTCGATCATGCAAGTTACATGCACATACATGACACAGACTGCATGATCTATCTGGGGACACAGAAAAACTGCATGTGACATCCATCAGAGAGCTGCGTGAATAATTACCTGGTAATCCCCTCAGCACAATGCAAACATGCACATACATGACACTGTTCAGGGATCCATCATCTACAGCTGACATTAAATGACCATTCATCATGGTCCCCCCATTAAAGCAGTGCACTTTGTGATCTGCATGGTACATGTTCTTTGCAGCAGCCACATTAACCCTCTGTGCTACCTTTCCAGGAGTCAACCCTTCCACTAGACAAAACTCGGATCTCTCTCTAGGAAGAACATTAATCACCGAAGTTATCATGACATTTTTATTGTTTCTGAAAATTGCTGGAGGCCAGGAAGGAGGCAGCAAGTTATTTTTAAACCATAATATACTTGCAAACACTACGCACCCACCCGAAATAGGTACCCAGTGCGGTCACACCGTTCGCATCGCCCTTGCCTGCTCAAGGTTCATGTGACCTCAGTGACAGAGTCACAGAGACTGGATCACTGTTGCTCTAGGGTGTGCTGCTTCGTAGGCCTGCCCGCAAGACTGGAGATGAACTTCAGTATGGATTGTGGTGGACAGGCCTTCAAGGTTAACTCACAATTGACACCACTAGGGTACACCTGCTTGTGCTAAGACATCAAGCCTTCTAAGGTCTAGTGGGGCCTTCTAAGGTCTAGCATGGGAATGTGCTTCCTCAGTAGAGTGGTCTGGTGGACTGGTCATGAAGGCTGAACCTGGTTCCCCAGTTCCAAATTCGACAGCTCTTGCCATAGTGCCATTTCCTCTCCCCCACTGAACACCATACTGCCCCACTGAGAGAAACTCGCACTGCCTTCAGCTACAACCTAATTGTGCCCGCTATAAACACTTGGATGTGGCTCAATTCAAATTATGCACTTGATAAGAGTAATATGCTGCCTAAAAAAAAAGTAAAAGCAACCACTCATAGGGAATGCAAGATTAAGTAAAGCATGGGAAATGTAAGCAGAAACAACATGATTACCTTAACGATCACTCACTATTCAGAAATCAGCGAGTGGTTTTACCTGAAAAGTTAAGGACATGACTAGAGGGCCCTGAAGGGAACCGTTTCAATGTCCATTGCTTATATCCTTCCAAAACGTAAGCAGTATGGTTTTAAAAAAACAAATCCATTAACACAGAGCCATGGTACACATTTTGTTTTCCAATCCACCCATCAACCAGGTATTGCACTACCTCCAGGAATGGTGCACTTTCCCACCTGGGAACAACAATGCTGTTCAAAGAAAGACGAGAAAACAAAAGTAGCGCTTCACTGCAAAGTCTGTAAAGTGAGGCTGATGTGTTTGGATGTAAATAAAACCAATCTGGCCACTTTGAAACCACTCTGTCTTGCTTTATTTAGTTATGTATTTATTTTTCATATTTAAAACCTTCTATTTCTCTCCATCCCGCTGCACTTTGAAATAGAAAAATGTCAGAAAATGGGCATTTCCCTCAAGAGCGTTTTTATTTTTTGGATCCATTTCACAGGGAAGCAACTAAATGAAAGAAGGAAAGAGGTTGTGACCCGTTCCTTCAAGTTACGGTTTTCAGTAAGTGAGGAGCAAGGCAGAAAGAGAGGGAATAATAGGAAGAGAGGGGGGACAGCTGCCAGCACAAAACAGAAGAGGACATTGCCCGAGTCCTATTCCTTCTCTGCCCGTCCCCGAACGTCCACGAAAGCAAGCCGATCCTTATCTGAATGCCTTTGTCCGCCCCCAAAATAGTGCCGCCTGGGGCGGACCGCCCCCACCGCCCCCCCTAGCTACGCCACTGTCTTTCAAGTAAATAGCTGTGGGTCCTGACAGGGTTTTTATTTCGGAATTTACCATGTTTGCAGCAGGCGCACAGACCACAGATGTGCAGTTTGCATGCACATCTCTGCAGCAGGTCTCCAACCCGCTGAGCTGCAGCAGGGGCCAGCGGCAGGCATTTTAATATCTGTGCTGCTGGCTTGTGCCAGTCATTGAATTGATATGCCGCCGCCGCTGCTGATTCAAAGAAATGGTCTTGAAACACAGCAGTAAGTAACCACTCCAGAACCCGCGCACGTGTTCGGAACAAAAGACACGTTCAGATGCAAGCCCCGTCGAGCCTGGTTTCCTCGACGACCATGGAACCAATTATTCATCAAAGGTGGATTAATAGTACATGACCGAGACTCGCACATGCAGATGTGTTATTTTGATGCTTAAGTGACCAAGAAACAGGCACTTAAGATGGGCCACAAAGTAATGTATTCAGAGGCCGCCATGGCTGCCATGGAACCGAGGGCGCAGCTCGATGGACCCGGACTCACTGTGCCTCAGAAAGGAAGGCGCCAAGGCATGGGACGTGCCGAATTGCAGATGCAGCCTCATACGGGTGTGTTATGTTGTAGGCCCTAGGATCTAAACTCAAGAAATAATGCACACATACACAGTTGGTAAGGTACTTAGAACTGGCCACGAGCACGTGTGCTCGGACCTTTTCATTGGCAGAGTCACCTGACCGGTGACACATGTGTTGTATGGGTGTGGCGTGGTAGTAAAAGCCAGCCCTCTGGGAGTGGCTGGCAAAAACACTAGACTGTGTCTGGCACGCCACTACATTCCTTTCAAACTTTATTAAAAACAAAAACAAGTCCAACCTGTGAGGAATAAACAAAATACAAGACACCACTTAGTCTCTCGACCTCGAGAGGCAGGCCACAGGACAGCAGTGGACAGGTGCAGCTGAGTGCACATGTCCATGGTTTAACCAGCTACCACTGAGTTCGGACACTGAGTAGAAGGAGTCTGGATCCTTTGACTGCATGTCATTGGGTGAATGTCCACTCACACACTGTTGGATGGTCTTGTGAGCTATCGCAGTGATGTGGTTGACTTAAATGGTTCAAACTTGGTGCATCAGGAGCGGTTGTGGGGTCCGCTGCAGAGTTTAATCTTGGGACGTCTTGACTCCATGAAGGACATTCTTGTCAGGACTGGGATGATGTCGATGATGTTTGAGATGTCTTCTTCTGATGCCCCATTTGCCTCCCAGTACCTTATCGGTGGAGCAGCTTCCAGATCAATTCTCGTGCAGGTATTCCCTTGAGGACCGTTTCGATAACTTGCCACGGACGTTGGACGTTGGTCTCCGGGTGTTAGCGAGCAAAAGGCTCCACCCTGGCGATGAGATGTTCCTTGTTGGTTCAGGTGATGCACATGGCAATGATGGTGTGGTTGCCATTACATGACCTGGACGATAGGTGACGATGACTGGCTTGGAGTGAGGATGACTAGAGGGACTTCGCAGGCAGGTAGCTCGGTGTCTTTGCTAGTGCTGTTCTTCTCCCGTGGCATGTGCGGTTGTGAGCAGGGATGTCATCTGTCACAAGCAGCTGACGCTTGGGAACGGACGGTCGCATTGGGAAGCCTAGGGTAGAGACACGGTTTGCGCTTGCTGGCGACTTACGTTTGGTTTGCCCACTGAGCTGTCACCAGGGGCAACCCTCTGTCTTGGTGGCTGGCTTGTGTCTGCCGGGGCACTCTCCTTTAGTGGCACAAGACTTCAGTCTCTACACCCTGTGATCTTGTGCTCTTGTTTATTTGTGCTTGTCCGGTCCTTCAGAGTGACAAGTCTGGTCACATGCTCTTCCCCAGTATGGCAGGTCTAGTCACACTTCTCGTTCTTCCTTGGTTCTTGCTTGTCATGTGGCATCCTGCCATGCGTCGCACGAGTTCTCTTCACCTTGTGCAAGATGGTGTCAGGACACGTTTTGTTAGTTCTCCTCACTGGGACCTCCTGCCAGCTCCGTCATGTTCGTTGGACTGCACATCTTCTCCCCTCTTGGACCACTCACAGGTCCGGTCCTGTCTGTAGCACTGGGCGCCTTCTAGCATGTGCATCAGTCATTTTGTGGACGGCAGTGGAGGTAGGTGTAGTTTGATTGATCCGGTCTGCAGCCTCTTCCATACCTTTCTTCTGCTCTACAAGGCATTCTGAGAGCAACTCAGGATCACTTTGGGAGACGAGAGTCTCCTTCCGTTTGCGAACGTGGCAGCCTGCCACTCGGGATTTGTGACTCTCCTCATTCCTATACACCCCTGTTGCCACCACTAGCCAAGTCTTCTGGTACTTTGGCCATGTCGCCTCCCCAGTTATAGCCACTTCGAACCTAGGGGAACCACTAGATTGAGCATCCGTGCCATTTTTTGTACCACCTCTGCCCAGTAGAGTTGTATTATCGGGCATCCCCAAAGGATGTGGAAAAAGGTGCCCTCCTGTGCACAGCCCTGTAGACATAGAGTGGAGTCTCCCCTTCCTATATTGTGGTGAAGCACTCTAGAATAGAGTGATTTATGCAGGATCCCTAATTGTATTAACATAAAACGAGCTCATATCGCCACCTCCTTTGGGCTTTGTAAAGCCTCTGCCCAGTCGAAATCTTCTAAGGCCCCAATGTATCCTTCCCAGGCCTCATTTCCACCATTGGGTTGGAGGAGTTATTTACAAGTTTATTTTATATAATGGAAACTTGTCTATTAGTGGGTCCATGAGGAGACAATCTTCCAATGGTGTCGCCTCAGGCAGCTGTTCCCCCTCCAGTATGTGTCGCCTAAGGGCATGTCCCAGTTGTAGGTACCTAAAATATTCAGTTTCCATCATCTCATATACCTTTTGCAGGACCTCGAAAGTCACCAGTGCTTGCCTCCTCCAGATGTCGTCTAGTCGCTCTATGCAAACCAGGGTGCCTGTAGACTTTTAATGACTTGTACATCATTTACCAACCTCTGCAATTGACCACAACTCAAGTGACACCGCTGTCCATCAATGAAAAGTCTAGAAATATCAGCTGGTAATATAGTTTGCTGGGCAGAGCGCCTGCTGCAGGGAGTGGGTGATTTTGACTGTGATGACGTAAAGTAAGGTGACCACCCGAACACATTCTGGTTTGATTGTATGTTTGTGTATTTGGACACTCCTGGAGCGGGAACATAGTTGACTAGCAATCGAGAGCATTAAAAAAAGGTAAAGTCTTATTCCAACTTAATACACTGAGTTGTGAACAACATGAGAAGACAATGTGTAAGCACCACCAGTTCCTACCTAGTGTTTGTATTTGTGGAAGGATTTGACAGGAAAGAATATATAGTATATTTTAAAGTATGCTACTGAAAATAGCCTGCGGAGATCCCTCTGCCTGGATGGAAGCCTACTAAGCGTACCATACAAGCATTGATCACAGAGGGCTCGATTGAAACTCATGTTTGGCAGCTAATTTCAAACTAGGTCAGCAAATGGGATGGGTCACAAGTACAAACCAAAGTCTACAATTTATAAAACCCGAATTTATATTTCAATTTAGACGCCTGTAATGTTAGATCACTGCGGTATGACATGGGGAAGTAAATCTGCTGCTAGGGGCGATGAGTAGACGTTCCAAGACACGGGCGCCTTGAAAGATGGACTACTACTTCGAAATCTTCGACTTTGTGGGGAATGGCAAACTTTGCAAGGCACATTCCCACCTTCAATGCAATCAGAGATTTACTCCTATCAAAGGCAAGAGTAAATCTCTATCCTGGTTCGGAATGCACCCCCCACCCCCCCCAAAATATGTGAAGTAAGAGGTGACATTTTTCCAGTGGGGAATCATATTTTCGCTTCAGAGAAATAAAAACAATAAGAATTTAACTTGCACTTGTTTGGTGACGTACACATGTTCAAGTACATTTGTGTATATTTGCTCATGCAAAATTTAAATACACATAAGATTCCCAAGGGTACGCCTAGTGAACTTTGTGAATTCCTCTCCACACGGGAGTTACCTAGAAGAGTAAGTTCTCACTGATTTTTGTGAACCGGACCCATAGTTTATAATGTCGCCAAAGGCAATCAGCTTCTTTAAACATGATAGATTCCTGTGTTTCTTTTAGTAATGGCCCCGCCTCGCCACCACATACTATGTTCCTACACTGAGTTGCCTTCCTTATGATACATAGGAACAGAAAGTGACCTGGTGGTTTCCTGCCCCGTGAATAATGCAGGAAACCACAGGCCATCTGCGGAGGCAGCGCTGTAATCAATGCTTCGCCCTGTTACCACAGGCAATGTCAGGACATGAAACAACAGGTTGCTCAGAGGGGAACCCTGCAATAAGTTGGATATTACTTCCACAGTGAGGAGTCATCACAGTTCTCATCTTCCCCACCCCACCCCTCCCAAGCACACATTCTTGGATGAGACTCCAGCCCTTCAGGCAGGCTAGGCGAGACGAGTGGCACCCAGAGCCTGTGGGGATAAACAGGGAACACCATGTCACTGAGATAAAAGGAACAGCTCCCTCGCTCGCTATCGAAAAGTCATGTCTGCTCTTGTGTTATTCAATGCCTGGAGTGAGCAACAGCTAGGCGAATTCTTACCGCTAGCCCACACTTCCCTTTTCAGCATCAAGTGCTGAAAGTGCTACAAGGCAATGCAAATTGTACATAAGCACTACACGCATGGCAATAACTGAACATTGTATGCATGATACATTCGGGTACCTTCAATTTCACACAGTGAGCAAGGAACTGAGTCAGGAAAATGCACCAAGCACAAAAATAATGTCAGTGAAACACAAAAGGTTTAACAAAACACAGAAACAAACTCCATCTTGCCTTCTGACATCATATTTTCTCTTTTTACATTTGGCGCTTGATTGTGTCGTTTCATGCCTTGGTAATTTTTGGGCAGGCCCGGCTTCATTGAAGGAGTCTTGTCTGTCCTGGGCAACTGAACATCAGCTTGGAAGGGGATGCCATTTGGGCCAGGAGGATGGTGCTAGGCAGAGTGACTGGTTTGCTGATATGTGGCTCATATTAATTCCTGTAACTTTTTTGAGTGGGGTCATAGCCACTTGACTAGCAAGTTGGCTCACGGTCACAGCCACTTGACTAGCCAGTTGGCTCACAGCCACAGCAGTTTTCTTTTCTAATGGGCTGTTGCTAGTTAGCTTAAAAATCTCTTATTTTCACGACCATTGAAAGTTAGTCGGTTGTCAGTTTTGTGTATTTCAAGAATTCCCCACGTGACTAACAGAATATCAAGATCAGGCAGAACAGCAGTGGCCATTGTCAATGCTACATAGACTAGTAGAGGAAACTTGAAACAATTTAATGAGATAACCTGCACAGTGCTTGATTTGAACCAGTGGTTTCTGGTGCTCGGCACCTGCACTTTATTGTCAAAACCGGCACTTAGGACAGCCTGCCACATGGTGGCGCTGTGTGTGTAAATTTGTAATGAGCACAACCATATTTGTTTAATAATTCAATATACATTAAAATTGACTAATTCTTGCAACCAAAAGCTATACGGATAGCTTGGGCGCCCGGTATTAGTCATTCTTAATTAGGATGACCAGATTTTCAGAATTAAAAACCAGGACGGGCACAGACATAGAAGTAGGACTAAAAGTGCTATTAGGTCTCAGGGCTTCTTATGTACGAATATATATAACATTATATATGTGTATGTGTGTGTGTGTATGTTGTTTAAAAAATTTTTTTTCAAATTACTTTACCGCCCCTTCTGCGAAGAGCTCCAGGGTCCGGCTGCTGGTGGGCCTGGCCTTGCCCTATGGCCTCTGCAGCCTTGATTCACACCTCATTAAATCCTGCTGTGCTGCTTAAATGAGGCGAAGCAGCACAGCAGGAGAGTTTAAAGAATTTAACTTCTGTCCCCGTTTCTGAGAGGGCCGGTCGAAATGTGAGCCTGCACAACACGGTGATTAACGTGCAGGTTCACCTGACCCTTCCTTAAAAACCGGGACTTTTCTTTAAATATCCCAGGAACTACCCAAAAACCGGGACATTTCTTTAAATACCCCAGAAACTACCCAAAAACCGGGACATTTCTTCAGTTTGAAGAAAAGTGTTGGGACACTTCTCCAAAAATCGGGACCGTCCGGGGAAATCCGGGACGTCTGGTCACCCTATTCTTAATGTATATTAAAAGTCTGAATTGTCACACTTGTAAGAGTGCGGTGGTTGGTAGTTGTGTTGTTACTGTCAATGGCAGCAGTGGTAGTGGCAATAGAAGTGCGGCTACAGTTGCCTCCAACAAGGGTCCAGGCACTTATTTATTTATTATTAGAACATTGGAATGTTGGAAGCTCCATTGAAAACAATGGAGTGCTCCAGGCTTATAATGGCTGGTATAAGCCCGGAGCTCCAACATTCCAATGCTTCTTTGTTCACAGCTCTGGCTGTGAACAAAGACTTCAGGGAGCTCGAGGGGATTTCAATCCCCTCGTGCTCCCTGAAGGCTTTATTTTGTTAGAACATTCTGCCCTCTAGTGGCAGAATGTTCTAATAGCCTTATAGCCCTTCGTAGCAGGGCTATACCAGCTTTTAAAGTCCCTCTGCTTTGTTAAAGTCCCTCGCCTTCGGCTCGGGCCTTTAACGCTGCAGCGGGCCTTTAACAGCCGGTATAGCCCGCTACGGCGGGCTATAAGGCTATATTATTTTTTTTACAAATGAAACACTGGATAACCAGTAGATATTTTCCGCATGCCAGTTAAATGAAATGAGTGGCTAGTGATTTACAGAGGGGGTCAGGTAGGACTGTCATTATTAATCAAACACTGTTGCTGCAGACTGGGCAGAGGTGGGCGAGCAGGCAAACTAACAGGGATAGCTGGCCAAGGGTCTGGCTTGGTTCTAAGAGCCCGTGCACGAGACATGCCTTGAAAATATTTGGCATCTAAATCATGCAACATGGATAATGTAAAAAAGATAACGTTGCTCCCAATTTAAAAAAAAAAACAGTGTACTGAAGCGTTTCACCTCAGTACATCACATTATATCACTGCATGTAGATATATTTTTTGAAAATGGTAGTTTTAAAACATGAATTTAGAAACATTTAGACAGCATCGCTAGTGAAATCAGAGGAAAGATAGTTGCCCTGTTAACTCTATAGGTGGCCTAGATTCTTACAGATTGAGCAACATTATAGTTTGTTAAATATGATATTTTAATCCAGCGCATTCCTGAACCCACACATTTGAAGGTACTCTCGCATGAACAGGAGGCTTGTTGAAATAAAATATTTGTCTGGGGTCACTCAATTTATCTAAGCGGCGATCGCGGGATTCATCCCAGATTTTCTGGTTCATATTGCGCAATTCCGTCACTAGATGGATCTCTCTTTCTCTCGTCCTTTTTACACCAAAGATCCCTATTTTGCCCTTCAGATGGAGTTTACAGTAATCTGACTCATCGAAAATGTTTAAGGTCTTTACTGAAACTAGTGCTTCTAAACTCTGTGAAGCAAATTCCAAAGCTGAACAAGCATTGGCCACACCATTGGTCTGGTGTGGACTGCCATTCTTTTGGCTTTGTCAATTACTGTTTTGTCATGGTCTTCATAAAACTTTATTGTTTGCGGAGCTACTGGGCCCTCGTCAATATAAAAATAAGTGGCTAAATGTAAATAATTTTTTTGTAGTTGATCTTGAAAAGGACACACATTACCATAATAGTCTTTGTTACTGAAGGGAAAGTAAGTACCTTGTGTATGGATGTGCTCCTTGTGAAAGAATAGAATGAGACACACTGAATGCGAAGAAAAGAAATTCAGTGCCGGAGCTGACAATCTTGCTTAA
Organism: Triturus cristatus; assembly: GCF_964204655.1. Classification (NCBI taxonomy): domain Eukaryota; kingdom Metazoa; phylum Chordata; class Amphibia; order Caudata; family Salamandridae; genus Triturus; species Triturus cristatus. The sequence goes on from NC_140581.1 coordinate 236,930,420, forward strand.
CACAAATTGCTGAAAGTAGAAGTGTCTATAAAACCAATTCCCATATCGACATTCCGGTGGCACCTAAAACCCTAATCACAACCTCTGCAGAAGTCTCCAATCACACGCACATGGCTACGGAGAAGCTTGTATGGACTCGTACCCCCAGCAGAGGGGCTAGACCACTGGCATCATACATCTATGTACTGCAGTTGCATCAGGTCTGCTGGTAGAGGATGAACTGGCTGATATGGTCTGATTTCTGGGGAAACATAAGCCCCCAGAAACCAAATCCATTTTTGGGAGAATTTACGCCAGCCCCAAGGGCTGTGTAGAGAATAGTGGAGTGGTGCGACTGCATTGCTACTGGCTTTGTCGATGGATTAAGCACAATGAGGATTGGCAGGGCACTGGGGTGATTGGTATTCTTTACATATAAGCATTGCTTAATTTGAGCCGGTTGTTTCCAGTGCTCGGCACCAGCACTAAATTGTCAACTCTGGCACTTGTGGTATCCTGCCACAAGGTGGTGCTGTCTGAGATGACCACAAAGACAGTCAATTAATAATTCTATACACATTAAAACGGACTATTACCTGCCGCCCAACCCATTCTTTTAGCTTGGGGGCCTGGAAGAGTCTGAATTGTCACACTTCTAGGATTGTGATGGTTAGTAGTTGTGTTGTTACTATCATTGGCAGCACTGGCAGGGGCAATGTGTGGTGCAAGCTGCAGTGGCCCCCCTCACGAGAGCCCTGGCACTTATTTGTTTTTTTACAAATGAAGCAGTGCATATAAGAGCTGGGTGGAGGGGGGATGAGAACCCACAAGTAGCCAGGCCTGGACCTCCCTTGGGTGCTTCCATGTGCCTTCAAGATGAGGTGTGAGGGAGTGCCTGAGGGGAGCAGCGCTTCTTTACAAGTTATCAAGAGTACAAAATATGTCTTGATAAACACCGCTTTTGGAACTCGTTTCAACAGTTGGAGGTGCTTATAAGGAAGAATATGAACTTTTTCAGCCATAAAACAGACCTGAGCCAACAAGGGATCGGCTTCAAAGCTTTTTTTTTTAATACAAACAAGCCCGACTGGCATTTGCCTAATTGAATGAATTGTTAGTCCACCTCTGGCCAAGTGGACCTTCTGTGGTAGAGAAACAGCTGGGGAGGCAGTAAGCGCCATGACCAGGTCCCGGTTCTCCCCTGGAAGACATGCTGACCACAGAGGACATGAAAAGGGAACAGGGTGAGGCCTTCACTATGGGCGACGCAAAAATATAGCTCTTAGCGGAGGAAATTTACTGAGTAACCCCTAGATGATACACAAGTGAAGAAAAGACCTGGAGGCCACCAACGCACGCACATGAGAGGGTCACATCCCAACTGATAACAGTATGCGCCTTTAAAGTACCAACAAAAACCTATATTTGAGCAGGTGGGAAAAAGGATAATGGAACATGATTGGATATTGGGAAAAGGACAGCCCTCCGCTCATAAATGAAGAAATCTCCATCTTTGTTCCACAGACTAATAAGTCCAGAGCGCTTGATGGCGCAAAGAAGATCTCCTTACATAATGCTGTCCGATAGACCACCCGTAGTCAAATGCCAAGGCGGGCATAGGGCACTATTTTATAAATGAATAAGGTGCTGATGTCCAGGCAGCGCAAATAAAACAATTTCTCTGTAAGTACAGCACTGAGATGGGAGGAAGCCTGACTGACCAAGCCATTCTGAAAATGGCACCAAGAAAAGACAGCTACGCACACAGAACACATAAAGCAATCTGCATACGCTGTTGGCATAATGTCTTATGACACAAGCTGCCTGAGGGACAGAATGTGAAATAGATTTGGATGCGGATCTTTCTTGTTGCCTGGCTCAGCACAACCTACGCTCCAAACGCCAATTCAAGGCGGATTCAGGGGAGTGGAGTTTTTGGGCAACCGTTGCAAACTCGCAGGGACCGCTTTGCAAAGTTTGCAGAGCTCTTTTTGCTTTGCTCCTCCAGCCTGGAATGTATGTCCCACATACACTTAGTTAACACAAACACAGCGGCGTAATGTGTGCATAGAACACAACAGCCGCCGTTCCTTCCCTGTGCAATGCACTGTGCACGGAGAAGCCTTGACTCCAGAGACACATCCCGCACATACTCCCTAGCCTGGCCAGGTACCATTAGAGTGAACACATCCGGCACCGCACGTGATTTACACGTTCTGGTATTCACCGACTAAAGCAGACGGTGCACCATTCATTGGAAAACCAAATAAATGGGGCAGAACCGAGAAAAATACAAATAAATGAGGTTAATCGTCAAATCTTTCTGATTCCAGGAAAAAGTCTTTCCCTTCCTAAAGCACAGACGTCTGATAACTCTAAAACATATTCATATATTTTCTCTGTGAAAGTTTGTAGAACAAATGTTAAAAACAATTAAAGTCCATTTGGAATTGGGGAGAGCGTATATGTACAGCATAAGAGAGTATAAAACAATGAACATTGAAAACCAAGCCAAAAGGCTGATTTAATTTCATGTAAACCACCCGTTTATTTGATATAGATAATACTTTAATGATGCAAGAAAATATTTCATAGTTAACACCGAGGGGTGGAGGATTCTAAATAACAAAACATAACTTGTATTTGTAAAGCGCACGTTCACCCCCAAAGGGGCATCTTGGCGCTGAATAACACATGTTTATTGTTACCCAATTAAATGATACATGGGTGTACGAACCCTCATGGGGTCAGATAGTGGCAATGCAAACAAGCATTGACAAAGCTATTACAATGTGATGAGTGTGTATTTTTTTTAGATAAAAACATAATTAAGTGTATTGAAAAGCAAGCACTCCACAGGGGGTGGAATGTTGCTCCAAAAAGCCAATGGCAAGATGTGAGAGAGGGTTACCCGTCTGGGTGGAGCCAAAGCACACTTTCTACATATTTTAAATAATTTTTAACAATAGGTAAAAAAAGTTAGGTGCACAGTCTAGCCAGATCTACATTTTTAACGAGAAATGGCCTAATAATATAACTAGCTCTTGAACGCTTTATAGTGGTAAGAGGAGTATTATTTCATGGAATACAAAAGCAATTAAAATGCATCCAAAGGGAAAAGAATTATAAAACGTGTTCACTTGATAGTAGAAGTTTGAAGTTATAATTGAATTGCATAAGTTTTCAATGCAATTCAATTTCAATGCAATTGAGGGACAAACAACTTGGATGAACCCCGGCCTCACTAAAACAGTCATCATGCATCAGAATCTACAAGGAGTCTCTTTATTTTTCTAAAAACAAACATAAATTTACACAAAATGTAGTCTGACATTGTGATGAGTAGATTTTAACGTTTCTCCTATATGTATGCAAATCAAGCCAATTGACTCTAAGAAGTATTTTATTAGGTTTAACACCTCTGCATGCTGGGTTGGATCCTCCAAAAGCATTAAAAAAAGGGTGTGAGTGAGTGTGAGTGTGAGTGTGAGTGTGAGTGTGAGTGTGTGTGTGTGTGTGTGTGTGTGTGTGTGTGTGTGTGTGTGTGTGTGTGTGTGTGTGTGTGTGTGTGTGTGTGTGTGTGTGTGTGTGTATATATATATATATATATATATATATAGATTAGGACACAAGTATAATAATGACCTGTAGATATTGCATCTGCTCAGGACCAGTGAAGGACAGAAGCCCTTAAAAGTGGGAGCGTCCACTTGAAAAGGGCAAAGTGACCATCTTCTCCCTCAATCTCTTTCAGAGGACCAGATCTGAACAGATTCATTGTTGGGGAATTCACAAATCCCCTTTTGATGTACTGTTATTTGTAGGACTGGTTAAAATGAAAAGGAGAGTTTGAATATTAAATTACTTTTTTATCAGTGTATTGAAAACAGAACTAAAAGACAATGCAGCTTATGTAGTTTGCTGCATTTGGAAAACGCATAATCTCACACAGTTTGCATAATTATTAAGTGCTGCTTGTAATGAGAATATAAAGCAGGATCCATGAATTAATAAAATATCAGGTAATTAAGATAACAGCCGTCAGTGCACACATTGCGCTTATTCGAGGATAGAAAATAACTGTGTAATATATTTTATTACAATCATCAGCGTGTCTGAGAGCTGGAGTAGTTTGGTGCAGACTCTTTAATTAAATGCCAATGCTTACCAGCCATACTTAAACTTTAATCAACACGTAAACCGAAATCAGGACGCGAGTCCCTAGAGATGCGTCGCTACAATACTCCAATGTGTAAACAGGCCTCATTTTGCATACTTGAAAGTCATTATGTTGATGAAAGTAATCAGGGTTTGAATGTGCTCTAATGAGACAATACGGATATCGAAGAAACTTATTCCAGCTTGCGTTTATTTCTCCAAGATATTTTTAATAGTCACATATTTGCGAGATGCATTTCTCTTATTCACAGTGTAAATGAACATTTAAATTTAATATTTGTGTATTGGAAGAAGACTGCTCTTACCTACCACCACACGTGGCAATAACAGCTAGTAACAGGAATCAAAATAATTAATCTAAGTATTTTAAAGTTCATAATAGCAGCATTTACTCCATTCTGCTTTAAGTTTTAGGCAAATATGGGGCCAGCCATTTAGCCTGATAACACAACCTCCATGGATTACATACCATGGTTAAGTGGTGAAGTTACAATTAGACCTCAAGTCAAATGCGCTATGATACATAAATTAGATATTTGACCACATCCCCTAAAATATTTCTTCTTAGGGATTCTATGGATTCAGCGTTGGCATGCTGAGCGGGTGGCATGAAGGGGTTGACCAGCTTCGTAACAGTGTTCTCTCAAACCAGACTTGAAGATTTTCATATGATGACCTAACTTCTCGGGTCCCAAGCACCATTAACATCAAAGCCCACAAGGATAACATTTATATGTTCCTGTTCTGCTCTGGAAGTGAAAAGTAATGCCTTTGACCTCCACTCTTCTTGGCAGTTGTAAAAATCGTGTGCCGGACATGCTACGTCATACTCACGAAAACATATACTTCTGTGATTTTTAAGATGAAATTCATGTTTTCAGTGGTTTAACCAATGAAGAAAGTTGCCTCAAACATGTTTCAAATGCTAAAATTTGGGCTCACTTGAGATGTTCTTCAGTACTTCAGTTACAATCTAATGAGGACTACATTTCCAAATTATTACTTAGATCATGAGCATAAATTCATTCTAGCGTACTGTAGGAGACTCCAAGCGCCCGCTGTCAAAGCAACATTTTTTAACATGAAGTCCTGGAGCTTCCAGAAGGCAGAAGTGGCCACCAGGGACTCCCCAAAGGGACATTCTTCAATTATTATGTAAGGGTCACCCTCGAGCACTCCTTATACGAAGCGTTCAAACAGCTCCAAACTTTCCACAGTTCTTCTTTATTCCATTCATCCTCTTAAGCCAACAGATGTTTTGTTATCTTTAATTTCATCAGGGCCAAAAAAACTATATAACATATGAATTCCTATTAGTTACTCTATCCATTATTAACACAAGTTCTTTGCACCATGTGATTACCGTCATCAACTAGTGAATAAGGGGAAATGACTTGCCATATTCCAGTAGTCATTATGCAAGTATATACAGTAGACTTAGAACACCAGTGTGAACATTGTTTCATGTGCACTATGCACATGACAGCCTCCTACTTGTGACACAAAACAAAACGTAAACAAAGTAATTGGGGGGTCCAGTTTATGTCAGGGAGCTTTGGGTTATAAAGCTGACACACAACAATGTTCCTCAAACAACCCATTTACCAAACACAGAGCAATTCTGCCATGCAATACGCGACAGAGCAACACGTCCCAGAGTAAGTGATTATCACCTCACTTTCATAAAGAAAAATTAATTCCAAAGTTTCAGTCTTCCATATATGGTCTAAGTCAAGGCCTTCCTATGGCCTGTGGGGATTCCTTAATATAACGTATCCAGGGGATTTTAGTGCCCTGTTCCAGGGCCAGAAAATCTGCTAAAATCAAGCGGTTTAAACCTTTATCTTCGCGAGTCCAAAACTTCATCCAGCAAAGTAATGAAGTAATTACCACTTGTTCTACCAGGTAATTTGCCCCCAGCTCTTCGTACACTGACCAAGCTGGCGTGCCTTGGGGGACTCGCGGGATCCGCCGTAAAAGCTTGGCACCTGTAAACTATGAAAAGGGATGTACCCCCACACCTCACTGCCATATAAAACTGTTGCGATGGCCTTGGATTTGTACAGTTTTAAGATGACCTCCGGTGCCCATGAGCCCAGTCTGCTGGCAAAGCTGGTAATGGCCCCCGCAGATTTATTCAACTCGCTGAGCTTCCCATCTAAGAGGGCTCTCCACTGTAAGCAGTCGTCGAATAAAACTCCCAGGAAGGGAAAAGCAGAGACCTTGGGCAGAGTATGACGGCCCGCTTAAAAACTTTTCTTGCGAGGCCCCCGCCGACCAGCAACTAGTACATATGGCTTAGTAAAATGAACAGACAGGTCCAGCCTTGTATAGAGTCACACTGAAACCAAAGTCTACAAATCAAAACTGTAATCAGTAAAGGCACTTTTTAAACATTTTTATTCGTGTAATAGTAATGCGTCTTGATTCTTACCCTGCTTACTCCTCAAGAAAGCGTGGCATTCTATATGGCCGCCATCTTGGGACAGGTTTGTATACGCATCTTAAAAATCAGACAATCATACATTGTGCCATCATCCTCACAAGAAAATATTCAGTAAACTTGGTAAAAACATATTTTTACCATTCTTTTATGGGACGGTTGTACTAATTATTTATAATAGAAATATCAACAATTTCCAATAATAGCCAGACTGGAAAGCTTAATTTAGCAAATTGCGTGCCTATGTGTGAGGATAACTGGTGCCATTTTAGGATTGTAAAATAAAAGGTAATCTATTATGGAATTTATATCAATCCGAAAAGTAATCATATATTAACTCCCTCATTTTCACAGTAATGACACTGGCAGCATTAATAATCATAAAATCAGAGCTCATGTGCTGGGAAATCAAAGTAAAAAATGAAATCTCAATCTATCTCCCCAACTAAAACCAACAAGCATTGGCATAGCCAATAGGTCTCGCCTTTGGGACCTTATAAGTGTTTAGCCACGCAACAGTTGCATAACTAAATACTTATTAGATCCCAAAAGCGAGACCTATTGGCTATGCCAAGCGGCCGCGAAAGTGAAAGTAATCGCGGTCAAGCACGGCGCGCGCACCCGCGCACCTGCACTGTAGGTCTAGGCTGGCCTGGTAGCACTTTTTGGAGCCCTCTCAAAAAGTCTCGCCAGACCAGCGCATGCGCTGGGTCAGGCGAGACCTAAAAACCGGCACCAACCTAAGTTCCACGGCGCTGACACTGGCAACATTAATAATAATATCTGAGTTTATATGTTGAGAAAATGAAGTGGGAATCAAATCTCGACGAATCTCCCCACTTAACTGGCGCCTTCCTTGAAGATCTGGTCATGGTAAACAATGAGTAAACACTTGCCTCTGTACAGTGCTAACAATACAAACTATTTATATATGTAAAAATAGGGGAAAATATAATGTGATGTTCAACAGATCAAAATTCTTAAAGAAAATATGTACAGTCATATCAGCCAGCATGGAAGAACATCATAATAGGCTAAGCTCTATTCCCAATTGGCAGATAGTACATACATTCCATATTACACTGGTTGTTGCATCACTTACAATCCAATGTAAACTCAATCTCCCAAGAAAATGCTGGGGCTCAAGATCAATATTTAAGCTTTTTCCAATGTCTCCCAATTTCACGATATAATGAGCTTTTGTTTGCAATCATACTTCACTATCCCCACCTCTGGGGTCAGCAGGCTTAAAAATTGATGATCCAGGTTCAACTTGGATCAAAATCTGCTTGGATTTCATTGGTCCTTTTCCATCCCATCTTTGTCGCCATTTGTGTTGTAAAAAAGACGCTCATCAATCCAATGTAATTTCGGCAGGTTGATTGGGGAACAGGCTTTAGATACGCTTACCGGATTTCAGCTGAGTCCAGGAACCAATGAGGTCATATCACCTTCTTTTAGTGGTCATTCTAAATCAGCTTAAAGCTACAACAGTATCCCGATAGGCGCTCCTCACACTTATTGGCAGCACCACCTGGATCAGGTTTTGTCATCTTAGGGAAATCCCACCACTCTCCCCTCGTGCACAATACAACACACCACACTCTCCCCCGACACAAACATCATAGAAATGCCCCCGCAATGTCCCGTCACACAGCACATATGCACAGGCCAAATGGAAGAAAACTCAGCAGAGATGGAAAAGTTTGGACTAGCTTCAGAATCTAACTGCTTCCTGACAAGGTTTGCTTCTTCCGTATCCGAAATATACATATGATCCCCAGTAACAATGAGAGGAAAGTTGCAGCGTGAAGATGTAAAATCATTTTTGAAATGTGTGTTAGAGGTCAATAAAATGTATATGCAAAAAGGTCTAAAGATTTATCATATTAAATCTAAATTAAAGAAGAAAAATGCAACTCTAAATCCAGAAAATGGAAATGTTAATTGTCAGAATTTGTTTAGATGACCACATACTGAGCCCCAACAGTGGTGATTACGGTCATTTGCCACTGGAATCCTGGGGTCCCTCCTATTATGCCTCTGAAAACTATGCCAACTATACCCTTTCTACACTTGACTCATGGTAGCGGGGGCGAGCAGTCAATGGCTTCGCAGGGAGAAAGTGTGGGGGGGGGGGGGGGTCAGAGCTCAGATCTCAACAGTCCAAACAACAGGCACGATAATGCACTGTTCAGTCCAGTGCTACCTTAGTGAAAAGAAAGAACTTTAATAACTTAGCATAATGGAATGTTCACAGCCCAATGGTGCTCAGCTACACGATTGTTGTTTGAACTATGATTGTTAGGTAAGCGTTTAGATCCACTGTGGCACCCACTTCCCATTCTAAGAGCTCTGGTGGTGTCTTTGGGACTCCTACCACCCAACGTAGAAATAGGCATACATTAGGCACAGGTGCGGTTCACTCGGTCTCTACTCATGCAGAGTATTTCATTGTTCAGTTTAACGGTGTGTACCCAAAATGGACCGCATAAGAACCGGTCAATGTTCTGGCTGCAGAACACATTCTGCACATCTAAATCAACCTTGAACACGTGAGGCCCCATTACCTGGTCATGCTGCTGCAAAAGAGTGGTGCTGGCGGGTGCAGAGATCTCCTGGACAGTCTTTTAGCGGCAACTGACAGAGGGCCAGATGGCGGCTTCCCTCAGGCCGCAGCAGGTGAGCAGCACAACTTGCCCCGTCCTGGCCGATGCAGCCTCCAGAACTGACAAGTGCGCATTGCAGACAGTTACAACCTCCAGACCGGGATCACATAGGGTGCCAGTCTGGAAGGAGCAGCCTCTGGGCTAGGGGGGTGCAGGCTACTGTGGCAGCTCCCCCACTGGATCTGCTTGGCATTGGACAGCATCAGGCCTTTTGGGGTTGCATCGTAGCCAGACAGCATGTGATTAATTCTCTGGCTTCAATTTTGCATGCACTCCACTGCCGAGAGCTCAATGGGAAACCAGCAGACTCCTCACAACACAGGTTGGCTCTGACTTTTCCCCCCCAAGTGCAGTCAGCATCTTCTGAGTGTTCATCATGCTGGGAACACCACTGGCTCCTCCTGCATGACCAGGCACTATCCTTCCCTCACTGAGCAGGCACGCAGATTTCTAGGCACTAGGCAGACCTTCAGCTTCTCCAGCAAGCTGTTCTCCAGCAATAACCCCTAACCTCTGGGAAACTGACTCATGCAGTCAGCAGCCACGGTCACACAGCACTCTTCAAGTACTCTGCAGAGCACTCCCTTCCTTCATCAAGAAGAACAAGGCGTGGTGGTTTAGAACCCACTTTTATACATATTTTCCATACTGGAGATGTGACTTCACTCTCTACATTTTCAAAACCGGTTTGAGGTGATTCACTTTCAAATGTCATTTTCAGGCTCCTCCTCAGACGCTGCCTTTGAGCAGTGACAGCTCTCATAGCAGGTAGCAAAGGGGCATGCTCCAAGCAGGAATATGCAAAACAAGGGCTCAATGAAATGTGAAATCCATGCACCTGGCTTTCATCAGCCTTCCTGAGGCAGTTATCAGGGACAGACAAAAGGACACAACATGCTTAGAAACTTCCTCACCGTCAACACCATAAAAAACTGCTGCACCCCCCTCCCCCACCCACACATCTACCATATGGCAGTGTGCAGGGCAAACATACCAGGAGATCTTTGCTATCAAAGTCTTCCTGGAATTTCTAAAAGCAGCCCTGCCTCAATCCTTCTTTCGTTTCAGTGCCTGGATGTCCACCCTCCAGCAACAGGAACAACGTCAATCCACTTCCACTGTCCAGGGAAGCTGTACCACCCTCCAGCCTGAGGCATGCTAAACCAAGGGCCATCCAAAATGGATCCCACTGGTTCCCTTACTCAGACCACGCAAAGAGAACTAATACCGTATATGTGCTAACCACACTGCACATACACTAACTCAACAAGACCACAGAATTTCAGCCCAAGGTTCTGGAGTTCACATAATGGTAAACTTTACTTGAGAGGGGTCATTAGTCTCGCCTCTCCCTGAGAAAGAGAAAAGGGTTGAGTCACACTACTGATTCACAAACTCTCTGTACACACCATGACCACAGCTTTACAAGATTCATCCAGGGCAGGGACCGAAGTTGCATGCCCCCCCTTGTGAGGGTATGCTTTGTGCTCCACTCTAGGTCACAGAACAGGTCTCAGGACAACACCAGGGACAGGCCTAGGCCTCTGCGACCACATATTAGATTAGTGTCACACCAGGGCCAACAAAAAGTCAGGATACCGGTTTCACATACGGTCAGGCACTCAGGGCAGGGATACATCCCTCTTTACCATTCAAGGGACATTCCCATCCCCACAATACTACCAAAAGAACAAAATCAGGATGAAAAATGTAATTTGACCTTGGTACCATAAGTCATTTGCTTTTTAACACGTTCAATTAATTATTAGTCAGAAACTTTTTGGGTGTAGCATTACAGATAAATATTCGTATTGGTATTACTCAATCTCTGTTAGCAATTTGGCGCTCACAAAATTAATGTAGCAAACAAGGAAATCACACACGAGAATGTCGTTGTTGAACTCTTTAAACAATCCTGTGTTTGTTTCTTTTGCATCTTTAGAACAATGCAGGGGAACAACGTCTCAAGATTTCCCATGCAAAACGCAGAACCAAGGAATCTGAAATGGAGAGGAGGTCAAAACAAGCATGGCCCCTGCCCCCACATTTGTTGGGAGCCACAAAACACAAATGAAGCATTCATAAAATACACCCTATTCTTCACTGCAAGCCGGGCACTGTACGTGAGAGTATGGTATTAAAAAAGATGTAAGTTGGGGACACTGGGGCATTAGTCTGCTTGTAAACTTTATTAATCTAAAGCACTTTCAAGGCTGACTTAGTAGGTATGTTTGCGGTTAGGAGGTCTTGCAACCTGTGTCAGCTGCGTTCAGCACTTGAAAGAAAGCAGGCATGAGTGAAAGGGCGAGTATGCAGACCACCCTTCACTCCTTGGTCCTGTGGTCACCCCTATCAGGAGAGGAGATAACAGAGGGATGAGTCGCTGATTGAAACAATCAACCCCCAACATCTTTGTACCAGGGTAGGTGGGTCAGTAAACGCAGGCACCTGGATGCCGTGGAGCTATTATCCCCTAGTAGCCTGAGCGGCGGCCCCCAGCCTCATGGACCATGCAGGATGCCTTGGGTGGCCCTCATTGGCCTGTCAGTCGGTAGAAGAGGACATCCAAGACTAACGTGCTCCAGTCCTTCCATTCAGGCGATGTTGTGTGGGTCACATGGCTTCGGGCTCTTGAGCTCGATGACTCTTGGCGGAGTCCTCTCTCTGTAGAAGTGCACGAGGCCAGGCTAGATTTGGACATGTCTAGGTCTTGTGTGGCAGGGGAATAAGAAGACTCCTTGTAGAAGCCTTACTTAGAATGTTCATAACGTTATCATTTTGAGTTGGGGTATGAAGGTTTGGTCACTACTGCTGGGTACTCCAAAGCTGTGCTTGCAGTGGTTAGGTAATCAGCGCGGATACCCTACAAAATGACAGGGTTGTGGCACCCACAGGTGACGGAGTGCTTCTTCTGGTGCATCCAAGCCCTAATATGAGCCAGGTAATCACTCGTGTTTGGTCATTCTCCACATTACTCCTGCATTTCTAGGAGTCATCTACGTGCACGTGGGAGCAGATCTTGAAGGCAGCTGAGCCAGGAATCGATAGGACCAAATGTCTATCTTGGCAAAGGATCCTAAAGGGTAAGGTGAGGCTCCAGGGTGATGTTATGCAGTGCTCAATTTGTAAAAACATAAGTGCCCGGGCTCTCACCAGGAGCCCACTGCGACTTGCACAACCCCTTTCCCCTGCCAGTGCTGCCAATGTCAGTACCAACACAACTACAAAGCATCATAATTCTACAAATGTGACAAGTCACACTATTCCAAGGCCCCAAAGCTACAAGAATGACTTGGGCGGCAGGTATTAGCCATTTTAATGTATATTGAATCACCATACAGCTGTTGTTGTGCCCATCTGTAAATTAGACATGCAGTGTGGCTATGTGGCAAACTGTCATAAGCGCCGTGTTGACAATTAAGTGCAGGTGCTGAGCAGCGGAAACTACAGGCTCAAATTGAGCACTGATGTTATGCTAAACATCTTCACCAATCGGATTCCAGAAATAAAGTAGAAATGGGAATATTAGGCTTTCCTCATTGATGAATATAAGCGGGGTGTGAGTTTAGCTCTTTTGTAGCTTTAATTTGAATGTCGGCAAGTACCTGTAATAAGATTTATATTCTGTTTGCACATCAACACAACCAGGCAATAACACTGCTCAGCCCTCCCATGATTACTCAAAACACTGGAGATATCTGTGGCTTATAGTTGCTTGGTATTGCATTCCAAATACGTGGAAACAGACCTGAAAACATTCCTCTCCTGATGAAATAGGGCACCTTGACTTTGCTCTAAGATAGAAATATTAAAGCCCTTTGTATCCTAAATCCCTCTAATATGATTTACCAAGTCTTGGGAGAGTCTGACTTCAGCATTCTGAATGTAACTGAAGTGGTCTGGCCACAGTATTTATTTATTTCACTTATAGAGCGCATGAATCACCCCATAAGGGTATCTCAGCGCTAGGCAGGATGAGGGGTATTATGGGTACTTCTGTTACTACTCTTATGGCTGGATTCTGTATCTTCTGGTGATGACGCCAGTGCCTTTCCATGACGTTGCTGCCCTCTCATCTTCTCCAAGGAATGGTGGGAGCAGATGAGGACTTCTGTTGGTCCTGCCCTTGGCCCTTGAAACAAACGATCTAGGTTGATGGCTTGATATTGGAGCGGTTAATCATTCTGTATTTAGTATTGTTATGTGTTCTGTATTTAAATATGTACTTTTCTTGTGTGAGAGGCAGCCTTGCTTTGCATGTGGGCCAAGAACACTTAATACATTATAATTCAAATCCAAGGAATGCTAGAGGTTTTGTTTAACAATTTAATGGGAAAAAACAGCTCCTCGCCACTTCATTGAGAGTTCTGTTTCAACTTTAGGGAGTCACCCGGATATGAACCTCGGCATTCTTACCTGATGCATTCGTGGGCTTGGACATTCATGCATGTTAAGCTACATACATATGTATATACTGAGGATTCATTTGGCTCCTGACCTGTGGCTAACTAACATGATCTATTTTTGTCTATAATTTGACATTTTTGATGGATCCAGGTCAGTAAAGCTAGAATGATCCTTTCATCCAGCATGTTCACTTCCTGCTCTCCGGGATAAGAAAGACAAGGTCTGTGATAGCAATTGATATGGAAAGGTATGCATCCTTCAAACAGGAGACTATGTCATGTTTCTTCCTATAAAGTCGTAGGGGGACAAGTAAGGGTCCTATAGGATTCCATATATGGGCGATACTTTAGGGCCTCATATTTGTCCACACATACTTGGAACTACAGTGCACATGTTCACACTACTTTGCTCTGACACAAACGCCACATAATTCATACCCTAACACTGCTGGCTTGCAGACAAACAGCGAGAGTGTACCGCCTCTTTCTTTGTGGTATCCGTGAAAACCGTCTTTGTCCCTATAACTGAATTAAACCATGATGGGAAGTCACCATGAAGCCCACAAAATATCAAAGAGTGGGTGGTGACTTCTCATGAACATCCCCTAGCTTCATACACTAAAAACAGAAAATTAATTGGCTGGAACTGCAGATTGTAATGGTGTAATTTTAGGACTGCTTTGCAGGGTTCAGGGGCTCCTACCTTCAGAGGAGGTGGAGCTTTGTGTAAGTCTTTCACAGCATGAGGCCGACCCGATGGAGCGGCCGCTCACTGAAGCGTGAGATTCCCCAGTCCAAGCACAGGAATTGCAACCCGACCAATAAGGACTTTACACAGTTCTCTGCATGTCTTTATGAATGGCTCAATGTCATCAGCTCAAGAGTCAATTATTCAATACTAAGATGTTCCTGGGAGCAGTTGGCAAGTCTGAAAACAAGCACAGGAAAAGCCAATAGGTCTCACCTATGTGAGAGCTATTGATGTTTGCAATGTCTTTTAGTCATGTGGTAGAGCAGTATGGCTGCTGTGTAGCATGGGTAAAAGTCATTAGGACTTTAGCGGATGCCAGTAGCGGATGGACCCTAATTAAGAGGTAGCTATCTGTACTTGGCCCATGCTCCCGAGGAAAGAAGAGGAAGTGAAGCTGGCATTCGCAGTACCATTAGGGGGCAGAAAATAAGAGTGGCAATGAAGATAATGAAAGGTAAGCAGTGGGCAGGCTCCAAACTGCATGTTTGTATGCAGTCTCTCTCACATGTGAGCGAGTGCATGCGCTGTCGCAAGCGGGACCTAAAAAGAGGTACTGACAAACTCACTTGGACGATGTTTTTCTATCTTTGCATCAATTCCGCAATTTTCACAAATATAATGCAGTTAGACCAAAAAAATACAAGCACTATATAAACATATAACATTAACAGCTCTTCGTAAAGTGGTTATGCTGGTTGGCAGTTGTACCTGGTTGTCATGGCCTTAAAATACCAGTCACTAGTCTAGAATGATCTGGAAGGTCAGTGAGACAGTGAGCCAAGAGGCATGGGGCATGTGCTCTCATGGAAGATTAAAGCTTGGCTGGATCCTCCATAACGAAGGTTTCTTGCCGAAAGACACCTCGCTATTCTGATGCAATATATGAAATGCTGATTTAATAAACTCACAAGCATTACACGAACTAGGGAGTGTATCGTTTTCCTTTATGAGGGAGAAAGTAAGATTTTTGTCTTTATAAATGGTCTCTTAAACCTGTGAAGTGCACAAATGCTGAGAGCTGTGAGGTCATATGAGGAACTTGTACATACACAGCGCATAACATACCTATTATTATGAGGAATAGCCATTGACTGTAATAAAGAGTGTAAATTACTATTCTAACTCCAAAAGCGCATTGAGAGTAGGGTAGGTTATAAAGCAGAACGAGGAAAATCGAACTGCGCTTTTAGTTTTTTGATACACTCGCTCGAAAGCACCTAAACACACTTTGGGGACCGGTCCTCACAATGATAGTATTTGTCTGGGTCTGACAAGGTTAATCCACACCATGAGGACCGAGCCGATCTATACACACACACATAACACGCACACGCACGCACGAACAGACACACACGTCTGCTCTATGAGCTACAAACACTGATAAAGAGGGGTCTTTGCTGGTCTGTCCATCAAACGCACATCAGCATTCAAGCCTACATGGAAAGGTGTTAGGAAGAAATGTTGCCTGCTCCAAAAACACAGCAAGGGAGCAAATGCCCCTGAACGGAAGCCACTATTTCCACAGAGGATTTTTAACTTAAAGAAAGTGTATTGATAAAGAGCACCCAAGTCCAAGTGGGCATCCCCTTCAGACTACAATCCATACGACAGGCTAGTGAAGACAGTGCAACATTTGTTATTGTGCACTGGTGGCAAGTAGAAGTAGAGGACACAGAGCTCACCTGACAACTATACCAATGGACAACAACTGCAGTACACACATGCTCAGTTAGTCTTTCGGTCACCTTACAAGACTGCCTTACAAATTAGGAATGTACTGTATCTCATTGATCTATTGTCGTGCACAACATTAAAATATGGAGATTCATGAAAAGGTGGAG
The DNA here is from genome assembly GCF_964204655.1 of Triturus cristatus. Lineage (NCBI taxonomy): Eukaryota > Metazoa > Chordata > Amphibia > Caudata > Salamandridae > Triturus > Triturus cristatus. Next base: position 236,946,688 of record NC_140581.1, read on the forward strand.
TAACGCACCGGAAGCAGGGTTGGTGAGTTTTATTCTTGTACAAACTACCACCAGCACATCATACCGCCGTATCCCTTCGCGCTGTCACCAACCGCCCCTCCTAGAATTACCAAACCCCGACATGCCACCTGTCACCTGGACATGGCCAGGAGCCACGCCAGCCCAACATATGGGTATAGCTGTAACATAGGCTCAGGTACCTCCAGATACAAGAAGACAAAGTTCTTGTTCTTGGAAATTCTTTCAAGAACAAGACTCTTGGACCTACTTTCTGGACAAAGTTCTGTTAGGCCTTCATTATGAGTGGCCGGGCTGATTGCGGCGAGTAACTTCTGCTTTCACACATATCACAGTTACGTCTTTGGCAACTAACACCACACTCCAGCAGTTTTCCTCCAGTAGATTTTGGCTGTCAAACCTGTCTGCTGAAAATATTTCTAATAGTTATCAGGACATAGAGTTTTGGTAGATTATTTTTCAGAGGCAAACTCCTACTGGGTGTCATTTAACAGACCCGATAAATTCTGACGCTGTAGAGTCAGATTTTATCAGGTCTGGTAATTATCAACCCAAATACAGGACCGGACAGGCAGTAGCGGCCACCGGGCATTTCCCCGGTGGGCTGGAAGGGCAGGGGCCGTTTTTGTTACTGGGGGCCGGTTTTGTAGAACAGCTACGATGTCGGCCCCCTGTAACAAAAGCTGCAGCAGTGTTTCCCACCAGCTCTCACCCCCACCCTCCAGACCGGTCCGACTTAATTGCCAGGGCTGGTTTGCTTTCTCAGTCCGGCCCTGCCCAAACAGTAGGCCAGGCCACTCACAGTAAAGACCCTAGTGTGAAATACCTCCAGCCATAAACAGCTGGAGCAATGGACACAGCTCTTTCTCACTATGACATGCCTCAAAACATGGGACAATAACCTCGGAGCTAAGAACAAAACTCTGTCTTACTATTAAATGCCTTCAAGAATGGGACAGTACACTTGGAGCTAAGGAGAAAGCTTTATCTTACTAGTAAATGTCTCCAAGCACTCAACAGTATCCTTGATGCTATGGACAAGTCTTTAGAGTTCTGTCTTAATATTAAATGCCTCCAAGCTTGGGACAGTACCCCTGGAGCAATGGACAAAGCTCTATCATGGTAATAAATGCCTCCAAGCAATGGACAGTACCCTTTGGGCCTATTGACAAAGTTCTATCTTAATATTAAATGCCTCCAAGTACGGCACAGTAGAGCTGGAGCTATGGGCACAACTCTATCTCACTATAAAGTGCCTTCGAGCATGGGACAGTATCCCCGGAGCTGTGGACCAAGTTCTATCATACTATTAAATGCCTTGAAGAATGGGACAGCACACCTAGAGCTGTCGACAAAGTTCTATCATACTATTAAATGCCTTCAAGAGTGGGACAGCACACCTGGAGCTGTCGACAAAGTACTATCTTACTATTAAATGCCTCCAAGCATAGGACAGTAGACCTGGAACTATGGACACAGCTTTATCTTACTACTAAATGCCTCCAAACAACGGACAGTACCCTTTGGGGCCATTGACCAAGTACTATCTTACTATTAAATGCCTCCAAGAATTGCACAGTAGACCTGGAGCTTTGGAAACAGCACTGTCTGGCTAGTAAATGCCTCCAAACATGGCACAGTACATCTGGGACTATGGACAATATCAAATGTCTCCATGCATTGGGTGGTAATCTGGGACCCAGTTTATGGATCAAGGTCCTTTAGCATTAAATGCCTCCACACACAGGACGCTACTGTTGAAGCTCAATAAAGTTATAGCTTAGTATTGGTTGCATCCAAGCACAGGAAAGTACCCTAGAAAATAAGGATGAATAGGAACGTAATTATTTGATTTCATATTTAAAAAGTATAATTTAGACCAGAGAAAAGTTAAATTGAAGACCAATAAAAATTAAGTTCTTCTAAAAATGTGGGAAGACCGCACTTTGAAAGCAGGCACTGAAATGTAAATTAAATATTTTTCCTTTAGTTCTGTTACATCAATTTCGAAAGTTGGCTCTCTGCATTCGAGTTTATCTTTAATGTTCAAACTGGACATGGATTACACCAGTTCATTACTGCTTACAGCTGTGATGCAAACATTTTATTATTGGCAATGTATTGTTGTCCAGAAGTTGTATTATGAGTCACAAAGGCCATTAATAGCGGATGTTAAAAACAGACGTTCATTTGTAGTCCCATGCCAGGTTAAAAAGATAAGATGATGCAAACAAGATTTTGAACCCAGGAAAAGACTACATATTTTTTTTACTCATGGGAGAAATTGGAAAATAGAAAAATCAATCATCCTTCTCTTATTTCCACCAAACAAAAAAAATGATCCTGAAAATAGCCTTTGAAAAGATCTCCCTATGTCAGCACTTTCTGCTGGTCCTGAGTGTTTTGTCACCGGTTTCTATTCAGACAGGCTGCTTAGTTAACAGAAAAGGATTCTCTGGTATTTGCCGTCACAGGAATGTAACACTGATTTGACATACTATTTCAACCCTCTGCCCGAGAGCAAACCAGCAGGAAAACAATGCTCAAAGGGCTCTACAGAAAAAGGCCGAGCACAGCAAGGCGTGCAACCCTTTTTAATCAAACGAAAAGCCAAGACCTTATTTATGGGAAAAGGTGTTGGCATTAGACTCAGTATTATTTTCTGGGGGTGGTGTTCGGTCCAGCTCTCTGCAAGCGAACTTGAATGCACAAATAATAATTCAGCAGCAATAGAACTATAACACCGTCACCGATATTCAGGCCCAAAGTTTCATTTGTTTTTTTTTAAAACACACACATACATGGGCCCAAAGATTGCTTTAACAGCACGCTGCAGAAGAAGACAAAAATCATGGATCGTGACTACCAGGGCTGCCTAGTCTTAATTCCAACTTGCTTGTTCAATTAAAAAACGTGGTAACCACCAGCAGAGGCAAAAAGGAAGTTATGAGGTCAACATGTTTCTTGCTGTCATTGACTCAATAATGATCAGTGGGCAATTTGTCAGGACCAGGTGAATCTAATATACACAGCGTTTGGAACCAATAGTAAAGTGTACGGAATCCAAACACTCAGTACCAAAAATCGGTGTACCTTAAGAATATATGCCAAGAGGCTGAGAGTCTGGCCCACTTTGGGTATTCTTTCCGCCTCCTCGAGTGAGCCCTGGAGACAGGCTATACTTTAGCGTGATAGTCCTTGTGATAGCACACCGGCGACCTACGCCATCTCAAGCGTCTCAGCAGAACATTCCCGAGACGGGGTAGGTCGCCGGGAGTGCAATCTATTTATAAGGTACACCAGTTTTGGGTACTGGGTGTTTGGATTCTGTACATTTCACCATTGGCCCCAAATGCTGTGTATATTAGATTCACCTGGTCCGAACATATTGGCCACTGATCATTGTTGATTCCATGACCACAAGATACTCCCTTTTTGCCACCAGGGATCATTGTCTTTACTGGTGGTTACCATGCTTTTTAATTGGACAAGCAAACTCGCCGAATAAAATTCTTTCCAGGGATTTGCTTGGTCTTTTTTAAGTCACTTTTCACTATACACTTATACCAACTTTCACCAATCTACACCTAGGGCCCTATACTTGAACTTCAGATGGCATTGTGGCAAAAGATCTTCAATAAAGAGCCCCCTCGAGGGTGCCCATCGGGCATTGCAGTGCCAGCTCGAAGAGAAGCAACCCCGATGATGAAGCATCACACCTATATGGGTGTGCGAGGGACCTTGTTCCAAAACAAATCATCCCCATTTCTTTGATTCCTATATATCTGACTTGATACCCTCCCTCTCATGAGCTGCATACACCTTTAGTTGATTACATTTATCCCAGAGCACGTATGCTGGACCTTCATGCGCTCTTGGTCCCCTCTAGTTGTGACTGAAACCCTTGTGTTCATCAAGAATGGGGGATACCCAGATCCCCTCTCCTGACTCCAGTTTTGAAGAAATGCACCAGTCGCCACCGCTTGTGGGTCCAGTTTCCAGCTGCAGAACCTGACCACTTGATGGTCCAGACACAAGGCAAAGAAGTCCAGTGAGAAAGGACACCACTGGTCCAAGATCATTAAGAAAACCCGATGGTCTAGCTTTTAATCGGGCAAGAGACGAGAGTGCCAATATGCCACTTGGTTCATTTGGCCAGGAAGATATTCTGCTGTGACAGATATGTGATGGTCCAGGCAGTACTGCCAAAACGTATTTGCCAGATCTCAAAGAGCTTTGGACCTTGTCCCTTCTAGGTGATTGATGTAACGTACTGCCGACACATTATCCATCTTGAGGAGGACACAAGATTGGATCCTGTCCCTGGTCCAGCACCACACTGCAAAGAAACCAGTGCGGCGCTCCATACAATTGATCTGTAACTTTTCTCCTTGCTGTGACCCATTTTCGCCAGTGGAGGGTTCCCCATGCTGCGCTCCCCAGCCTATCCTGCTGGCATCGAACTCTATGACGAGGTCTGGGTTGGTATAGAGGATCGCTCTCCTGTTCCAGGTTTCCATGTGGAAGAGCCACCAGTCTATTTCCTCCTTTGCTGTTTCAGAGAGAGGCACCAGCTGGGAGTAAGATAGACATTTGCACATATGGTGTGCTTTGAGACGCTGTACGCCCAATAATGCAGCAGGCCTGAAAAGATCGCTTGGAAGGAGAACAGAAGTAGTCCTACCAGCCGGGCAATCTGCCTCAGTAATTAGTTGCCCGGATAGTGTTTTCTGCAATTCATTCTGAATCAACGCCATATTCTGGAAAGGAAGGCTCATGGTTGCAGTTGTGGAGTCTATCACGGACCCTAGGGAAGTCGTTTCTTGAGAAGGTTTCAAGAGAGACTTTTTCTCATTTAACACAAATCCCAAGACATCTAGAAGGTTCAGCGAAGTCTGAAGTTGAAGGGGCAGCTTCTGGGGACACTGACCGATCAGGAGACTGTCGTCCAGACAGACAATTATCCGCACCCCCTGATCCCGCAGGTGCTCCACTACCGGTTTGAGGACCAAGAGGCCATCAATAGTCTGAATGGGAGCACGATGAATCTGAACGCCTGGAGGCATCACACAAACTGGAGGAACCATTGATAAAGGGGGAAGATTGGAAATGTAAGGTAAACGTCTTTTAGGTCCAGATGCACCATCTAGTCGAAAAGTCGCAAGACATCGAGGAAGAGGTGAATACCCTCCATCTTGAAGTGACGGTACACCAGCCACTCATTGAACTCCAGAAGACTGATCACTGGGCACTGCCCGCCGTCGCTTCTGGTGACCAAAAACAGGTCTCTGTTAAACCGTTGGATTGGGGAACGGATGGGCAATGGCCCTTTTGTTTAAGAGAGCTGCGATCTCCGTGTCCATGAGTCGGAAAGCCTGCAGTTCAAAATTGATAGGGCAGTATTCCTGGTGAGGAGACACATATAACTCAGTCAGAAAACACTCTGACTGTCTGTAAAACCCATGCGTCTGTTGTGATGGACACCCATGTGTGGAAAAAATTCACCAGCCGGCCCCCTCTTTTTGTCGGGAAAAAGGGAGAATATTCACCATTGGTGGAAGCTTGGATGGAGTGTCCCTTGAAGACATCTCTGCCACAGTACCTCTGGCCTCTCGAGAGGAAAACATCCTGAAGCAAGATTAGTCCTGCCATTGGCGGCGCTTGGAGCCTTGTCTCCTAGAAAGGAGTTGGGAAGAGAAGCAGTCAGCTGAGCGGCCCATGCCACGGCTGGCGCCTTGAAAAACCCGTGGGATGAAGATCTTCTTAATGGAAGTTTGGGCCTTGTCGAGGGAGGTGAACATTGCCACGAATTTCCACAACTCCTTAATAAAGGGGTCACCAAAAAGTCCACCCTGGGCCACTGCCCCCATTTCCAAGGATGCGAGGTTCTCCAACTTCGGATTCACTTTGATTAGCAATGAGCGATGGTGCTCTGTGGATAGCGTACTATTGGCATTACCCAAAAATATGACTGCGCCCAGCAGGAGAGCACCTTTGGTGAAATTGGGGACTCGGTCAACTTAGCTTCCTCAGCCATATCCAATATTTTGGTAAGAGGCCCCGTAATAGCCAGAAGCTTATCTTGGCAAGAGTGCCAAGGCCTATCAATGTACTTCTTCAGGTCTTTAATGAACTTTGCCAGGAAAGAGCCAACTTGTGGTCTATCTACGGAGTATGGGGATTCTTTCCCTCCAAGGAAGAGCAAGGGCATTCTGCTTGGTTGGGCTGCGAGCATCCTTCTCCAGTGGCTTGTGGAGGTGCACTGCCACATACTTAGCCACCTTATCAGCTGGAGCTCAGTCAGAGGACCTTGGATGTATAATCTCGTCAGGGTCCAGCATATCTGATGCAGTGTCAGAGGAGAATTATTCCGGTGGAGGGACAGGGTCAGAGGATGGGCGCCAAGGCTTGGATGGGCCCACCTCCCCATTAGAATCTCCAAAGGTTTCATCCCCATCTGCGTTATCCGGGTAGTCAGGGGCACTGAAGAGCTATCAGAAGGGCCACAGGCTTGTTCAGTGGGCTTAGCTTGAGCCAGGAAGGCTCTATTTAAGCAGTCAAAAGCATCATGATCCACCCCGGCCTCTCGTTTCCACTTCTGGGGTGCAGATTCTGATCCCTGGGTAACCTGTGAAGGGACAGGGGCTCTTGGGAACCCCAAAGCTGAGAGGTCCAGTTTGGGAGCCTTCGCACATTCTTCGGGTATTTGCCTACAAAGGTATTTTGAAGGGAAGCCAAGACTTCCAAAACGCCCTAGATATGGAGGCGTCTACAGCCTCGTAAAGCTCCTCATCCCAAGGGAGAAAGGACAGGGCCTCTTCATCCAGAATTGTGCTCTCTGATGTCTGCATGACATACTGTCCTGAAGCTTCATCAGAAGTAGGCACAAGACTGCCTAATATGGCACTGAGAAGTCAAGTAATTTATGTGAAGACCAGAGGCCTTAGGGTTTAAAGGGCTACGCCCGGAGACACTACCCCCACTACAATCTGCCGGGGAAATAAGCCTGGGAGCGTGTCCCCCACCAAGGCCTGCACAGCTACTGAATCAAAATTATGGACCCCGTGGGGCGTCAATCTGGGACAATACGGACAACAAGGAGTCACGTTAGGCCAAGGGAAAGACACAATACAGAGTGGTTTGTGGGGCATCTGTCTCCAGACTGTAGGAAAAGGCTCAACTACTCCAGCAGCGTACGCTTGCAATCTCGCTCCATGGAAATTATAAGACACGCGTCGTGGGAGCCAAAGAGCTGAGCTGAGCGAGGGCCCCGCAGTGCCACCTAGCGCGCGGAGGACTGCGCCATGCTCGCGGTCCTGCTTTGTAGAAATGACAGAGTCAGCCACATAAGGGAATCAATAGTGTTCCCGCGACCTCCCGAACCATAGTGACAATATATGTGGAATAAAGCAACAGCAACTAAAGAAGACGCTTCGCAATGAACAAGCAATACAATTTTACAAGAACAGGGAGAAAGAGACTCAACTGTGGCTGCTGAGCAGCGAAGAAAGAGGGAGCTTCAAGAGAGAAAGGACTTTATGGTGGTCGACTCTCCCTGATTGGCTGTTGATAGTACTGTTGTTTGCCATGTATTTCTAGAAATGTTAGTTTTCGCAGTTTTTTCCTAAATGGCTGCTGTTTGTGAATTTGCACAAGGGGGATTTGGGGGCAGCCGAGCACGGTGAGGTCTGTCCCCCGGGCAGTTTGGGAGGGGGAGGGGCTGGCTGGCGAGCGGCCATTTTGAAGTTTTGGGCTACATTGGGACTAGCCCAATTGTAGCCCAAATTTTACAGTTTAGCCCAATGGGCTATTTATGGGTTTTTCGCGCTTTCCCAGCCACCATTTTAGGTTTGGTGACCTGGTGGCTGGAGCGCTGTATTGTTAGGGTGTTTTGTCACCGCCCTCCCACCCCAGGTCTTGGGTTGTTGGGGGGGGGGGGAGGGAGGGAGGAGTCGTATTTTGTTTTTGTGATTTTGGTTTTTTTTGCGGGCAGCGTTTGTTGGAACAGGTACATAGGGGATTTTGGATAAGTTGTATTTGTCGCTTGGAACAGGTGCAGGCTGGGTGGTTGACAGTTGGCCGGGATTGGCTGTAGTTTCTTGTTATATGTTGGTAGTTTGTGAGCAGGGAAAGGGTAACCAGGTAGGATAGGTTTCGATTAGAGGTTGGTTAGTTAGAGTAGCACAAAGGCAGGTAGGGATTAGGGTCAGGGGAGGTTAGGATTTGTAAATGCTAGTTTGTGTAGGATTGGGTAATATTATTGTTATGGAATGCTATGTTGTATTTTGTGGGATGGGGGATCTGATGTGGGGATCGTAGGGGGGGGGGGGAACAAGGGGTCAGGAAATTCATGTATAGTGAGGTTTTCGTTTTGAAAGGCAGTTGCCAAGGGGTTGAATTTGTGATATGCACCTGTTTCAATAAAGCGGCCTTTTACACACACAGGAAGGTGGCCTTGTGTTGGCTTTCCCCCCTCCGTCCCACCCAATATAGCGAAGGACGTAAAGCACAATCCTTATCTCCGGTCCTGACATAGAATCCATATACGATATCTCAAAAATTGACATATGTACAAACAAAATCTACATATATGATTAAATATCTTAAAGATTTTAAAAGGCAGCAAACGCATGCGGTTCTAACTGGAAATATGAATAAAAAAATTGTGCACTGTGAACAAAGGCAAACATATTTACGGTAAAGGTATCTCAAACTTTGTCGCTGAGTCTTTATCAGACCCGAGATGTCGAATCCAATTAAAAGACCACCAGGATTATACATGTCAATATCTTTAGGGTCTGAATGCGTATACCGTTTTCCATCGTCTGCGATACATTTTTATATATATAGTTGTTTATTTCACTTCACGCTGTTGTGTTGCTTAATATATGTAACCCGCACAAGCACCCCAAAGGTTGCTTTAAGTCAAGGAGTACCTTGAAGTTATGACATTTTTCGACACTGCGTACCATATCAATGGATGCGAGAAAAAAAAATGTATTCTTTGATACAAATTGCATTTTTATACAGTGAGGTTTACTCGGTATCTAAAATAGCTCTGTGGTAGCTTCATGGCATTTCATGTAGAATCCCACATCTGGAAAAAATCTACCAACTTGAGGAAATTAATGAAAAAACACTCGCCCCGAAGTATGCTTCCCAGAGCAAAGTAAACATTGGCTGACCACATCTGTCGATGCGACAACTTACATCTCATATTTGTCTCCAAACTGAGGCAGATTGTGCCCAGGACTACACAGACGAAAACTCAAAAGAGCTGCCAAGTAGCACAGGGATGCAAATTCCTCTTGTAAACATTAGAGTTTCAATTCAATTATTTCTGTGCAAAGATCACTATAGCAAAACAAACGCTACACACAGCATTATAACTGACAACGCTGCACAATAGCTCCCACCTTCAAAGAAAGGCTTACAGAGCACATTTTATTAAGTCTTCTGCCCTAAGCGCACAGAGAAAGGTCAAAAGTTCATGAATTATTGGGAGTTCTTGGAATCTGAGTTCTTCATAGACACATCTTACTTTTGCCTAACTGTATCACAATACAGCTAAACTACATTATATGGAATTTGAGGCCAAACCTTTAGAGCTAGCTTCAGTGGCGGCTGGTAGGACACGGGGGAGGGGGGGGAAGGTGGTGAGGGGGGGATTTTAGAAAAAAAAAAGCCTTACCTGCTCTTCGCCCGTCACCAGACGCATCCTCTTTTTCGTCCTCGGTGTTCTCCTTTCTCCCCAATGCCAATCTCGAGGCTGCAGTCACCATGACATCAGCGTCGTGATTGGTCTGAGCGCCGTGGTCTGGTGCTCAGACGGAGACTGACAGCCTGTGCATGTTCTCCACCCAGGCTGTGCATTACACCCGGTGGAGAACATGTTAAGGGCTCATGGCGGGTTTGGCCGGCCCAAAACGGCCGAACAAGCAACCACTCCTCATGCCGCTGGCATCATGGGCGCCCAGACCGCCACGCCCTAACCTGGCTTCAAGATCACTTCTGTTATTATCATTTAATTTTTCCTTTTGCACTACTCCGAGAGAAGTGGGACAATGCTCCTCCGCCGTAATGGACCTGGCTAGATATCAATTACATAGCACAGATCGTCATCAGTTGAAGGTGACAAGTACTGTGACCTGATTGGAAAGGACCGTCAAGCCGTTCAGTGACATCAGCATGAAGTGCAGGAGAGCTCTCTGAGAACAGCATTAAGTCCACTGGCCAGGTGTCGGTTTGCTCTTCACTCAGCGGTTGGCCATGCTTTCAGTCAGTGGGTGAGATAAAGAAGCTTATTGAGACAGCTCAGTGGTCATCCTGAGAAAAGAAGAATTGAGGAAGAGGCTCCTGTGCTTCTTTTTAGGCCCAAAGTGTCTCTTTTGAAGGTAATTCAGGAAGATGAGGGAAAGGATCAGTGCTTAATTTGTAAAACAAAATAAAAGCCAAGGCTCTGTCAAGAGGCCACTGCAGCTTGCAACACACATTGCCCCTGCAATTAGGACAGTGATATTAATAACACAACTACTAACCATCACCCTCCTACAAGTGTGACAAATCGGACAATTACAGGCACCAAAATCTGTAAAAGAATGGCTTAGGCGGCAGGTAATAGTAATTTCTAATGTATATTGCATAAATAATTAAATGTTGTTGTGATCATCTCTAAATTAGCTAGACAGCGCCACCTTGTGGCAGATTGTCAGAAGCGTCGGTGTTGACAATTAAGTACCGGTGCCCTCAAATTAAGCACTGGTCAGGATGGAGCCAGTGGTCCTGCTTCTGATCTTATCTGCTAAAAACTTTGTGTCCATGGTCTAGTAGACAGCTTATACAAGATGGTTCCACCGCTCAATCCGTTTTCAAAGCACTGCCTTCCTAAGAAATACCCCCAGCCTGTATTGTGCAGCTGATGTAAAGATAGTAAGACTATTTCTGCTTTATGCTCTACACTTTTATCAGGGAAAGTATATTTGATGCTTTACCATTTTGATCTTTTTCTTTAGCAGTTGCAAAGAGTGATCACCACAAAACGGGTAGGAAGTGTAGTGGAGTATGGAACCTTGGGACGGGGTTCGAGTCCCTGCTAAAGCATTTGACCGAAGTCATGTGATTCTGGGCGAATGACCTATTCTCCCTGTGCCTAAAAATGTAAATATGTGAAATGCAATTGTATATATGTCATATGTAATGTAACTGTGTAATTGAAAACTGTAAATCCCCACTGAATATCCAATGTCGCCCATAATGTATGGAACTCAGTTGCTTCCTAGCCAGGTTCATGCTACATAAATACCAACGCATACATACAAAACCGGAAATATACGTAGACCGAGTAACCAATCGCCCTAGAGTTCAGAGCCTCATTGAAAATCTGGATTTCAGTAGAAGTCGAACGTTTTTTGGGAATGTCTTGATTTGTGAGTTTTAAGTCCATGAAGGGGATTTTCCACCCTCTTCAGCCAGGTCAAGTGGTCACAAGAGTATCTTCCCCAATCTTCAATGAACTGAGCACTTCTCAGTTATCTGGGGTGAACCAAAGCTCTCTGAATATCCCCTTGTGTTGCCTGGAACCCTGGGCCCGAACCTGGTCACCAGCATTGACTGCATTAAGAAACCCTACAGTCTGGAGTGGGCCAACTCTGGGTATCCTCTGGCACCGTAGCTATAGCAACCCTTCAAGCTTGCCCACTAAGACCCACCATGGGGCAATGAGAAAGAATCCAGACTGGCAGATTGCTTTGGACAGGAACTCTAGCCGTAGGAGAAGGGCCGTCGCTAGATCCTACGCACACAGGTTACACACAGGTTATTTGTTTAAGCTTTTCTTTTATTTCAGTTCAGCAGTAATTAGCATTAGTAGTGTTTCATTTGCATTGTCATTTCACAGGAAGCCTTCATTAATCTACAGTGTTCATTGTGTTGTTGGGTTTAGTGATATTGTGCAGTGGCAGGTGTTTTATATTGTTGTGATGATGTGCTTTGCCAGTTCTCAGTCTAAAATCCTACTCTTCGGTCCATCTGATTGGTTATTAGGAGACCAGAGGACGGCTAAGAGTCTGTGGCAAAGAAAAAGATGAATTACCAGGAAAAAAGCTTTCAAAACAAACAAAACTTCATCGAAAATATAAAAGAAAGTTTCATTTTGGGCCGTGTTAGTCTTTCTGGTCGTTCTTAAGGCTATTTTCAGTTTATTTAGTGCGGAGCAGAAGAGAGGCTAAAGAAAATGTACTCAGCGCCTGGATACCCTCACAGGTGACAAGAAGCGCTCTACAGATCTACTGATTGAAGGTGATGGTAACCAGAGCATAAGGGAGGCAAGGTACAGGAGAATGAGGGAGTAAGGAAGCAGGGGTGAGTGAGGATAAAATGCGGGGGTCTAAATCAATATTTTTAATTAGTAATAAAAAAAAAAATGTCAGGCTAGGTGAGAGGGCCTGGCATAGAAGTGAAGGCAATTGATTAGCTAAAAAGATGCCTCAGCACTTGTCTCAAACTTCGGGTGGGGCTTGTAGGCCATGGGTTTGAGGCAAATTCAGCTTTTTAGTTTTCTAGGGACAAAAAATGACAGCTATTCTATTGCGCAATATGAATACTAGGAATTTACAGCACTTTGAAGTGTCAAAAAGTAGGTGGGCGTGCACTATAGGAACAAAACGTAAAATGAGAAGAACCGCCAGATCACATTTGTCATTAAGCAAACAATAGGGATTCATTATCATTAAGTAAATTTGGGCATTTGTGTCCGGAAATCCACCATTAACTGATGGATCCGAAAAAAATAATGTTTTGGTGCCAAACTGAATGAGTTTCTTATTGACAGAAAAACTCTCTAGAGAATTACGGTCACCGCCCTCCATCAAGCTTCAAATCCTATGAAAAAACACTACAAATGGCCGCAAATCTAGGGCCTAGTGTCAGTGCCTGTGTCTCAGGAGAAACAATGGGTCCAAATTGCTTCCGACAGAGACCAGGAGTCAGGGTGATGCTCGACATCATAGTCCCGTTCACTTGTTTAAAGACTGTTCCTTCTGAATAAAATGTCAAAACCCCCACCAACAACATCATTTAAGAGCGGATTTCTGTCCTAGAGCTGCTAAAATCACATACAAGAGTTAATCCTCTGTGAGAAGACTCCTTGCTGATACATCTTGTATTGTCTCTTTGACACCCACGGGTGACAAATCTCTCCAGTTTAAGGGAAGCAGCCTCTCTATGGGAAGGATTTAATATCATTAGAGTGTCTTTAGGTGACACACGTGCCGCTGTCACCATAGCAGCCATACCACTTTCACTGCAAAGCAACGTCATCATTGACATGCATTTATCACAAGCTGTGTTATCAAATAATACACCCTATGTAATAACAATTGCAGGGTTTTAAGCCTTTGGGAGAGGATGTGGCCTTACGGCTAGAGTGGTCGTTCGACCTCGGAGCTCGGGAACCGGGCTCGAGTCGCAATGACACGCAACATCCTGTGATTCTGGGCAAATCACTTAATCTCCCGGTGCCTACCAAAAATGAATGTGTCCTCATGTATTGGAACTGGTGCTCATGTAAAGCGCTCTGATACCTGATCGGGTCTAGTTCAGCTATATAAACCCCCAGGTTGTGTCAAGGGACTTTCAAAAGAAGAGATCAAAGGCGAAGTGTGAAAGAATACTGCTACTTCCCTTCACGAGAAGATGGGGGAAAAGAGCTTATGGTCCCACCCTTACCCTTTTGTTTCCGCCTACCCCACTCCGCCACAGGAGGAGCTGTAGCACAGGGCTGAAATACACCCGACTGTTTATCTAATTGTGAATGAGAGTGTATACAAAGAAACAAGGGTAAAAAAGTCACAACTAGAAAACAACCCAGCTAACTGAACTCTCGCTCATGTGGTCTACCACCGGTATGGAGAAAGCACTAACTATGATGGGAAGAAGGGCTTGGCAGAAGACGTACCTTTGGCACAGAGCACATAAACAAGCTCAGAAAAAGAGTAAAGGAACCCAAACGCAAGGCCAATGCCAACCGTTCCTGCACTGGTACATAGAAGACAAAAACAAACAAGAATCTCAAATGTGGTGCATTACAAAAACCCACAGAGACTAAGATACCAAAGTACCAGACAGACTTAGGGCTGGTACTCCTACTGCTCCGCCTCCTCCTTATTTTTTCTCAGACATTTTTTCATTGTCCCCATGCTGCCAGACGTTGCCGGGGTGCAGAGACGTTTTAAGGTATGAGCAAAGTGGGCTCTGGCCCAGGGCCCCAGCCTTTCAGAGGGCCCCTGACAGAGCCAGGTCTGGCCTGCAGACTCTCTTGCCCTGAAGACCTGGAATAATTCTTAAACAGATTGTTGCAAATAGCATTTTTCTTCAATTTATTTTTCATGTGGTTACTGTGTGAGAGTCTATTATATACATTTTGCAGATGTTGTGTTTCATGCAACATCTATAAACAAAGTTTCTTTTAGATCCAAACAGGATCTCACATATGAGAAATGGGATGGTGTCACAGGAATTATTTGCAGTTATATCACACACATATCACTATCCCGGAATATTAGATGTAAACACATTTAGAATTTGGATCAGTGTGCCCGTGCACTGTCAGCGGCCTGGCCAAAGAGGGCATGGAAGAGCTGAATCAGTGTCAGAAATTCAAAGCTGATCCAAACATGGCCCCCTAAATACGTTTGGCCCAGGGCCCCCAAATTCCTTAAGATGTCCCTGCCGGGGTGCAGCAGTGAAATTACACAGAAATGGAGTACCATCTGCAGTGTAGCAGGTCAAAGGAATACCAGCAAATGAAGCACAAGCAAGCGCAGCAGGCGCAGCGAGCATGGTAAATGCAGTGAGCAAAGCGCAAGATGAGAGTGCAGTACATGCAGAATGAGAGGCTGATTCAACACCATCACACAAATCTGTCGGAGGCCATTCTCGCTTGGAACACTACCATTCCGATGGCTGACACAGAAGAAGCAGATTGTGCAGCCCCACTATATCCCTGGATAGTCTGAGGGATACAGCAGGACGGAGAGAGAGAACTTGAAAGAAACACTCAAGATGTCCAATATTCCCACTCTCCAATGGACAGGCAAATCCCAGGATGCCCCTTTGCAACCTATAGATGCCCTCCTGCCCATACAAATGTAGGAGTGTCCATGCCCCCGGGCAGGGGCCATGTCTCCGTCCACATCCCTGAGTCCCTTGCTGCCCCAGTGAATATAAAATAATACTCTGTTATCCCTGATGATCCCCAGAAACTCACTGAAAAATCACAGGTTGTGTTTGAATGTTAGAAACCTAATGGGACTGATGTGAATAAACTGTGACACCTTATACCGAATGAAGGTAAAGATCGTTTTATTGAAAAGAGTAGTTGGCGACGGAGCCCTGGTCGATGAAGCTGCTCGCATTGAGTGAAGCAGTGATAACTGATGTATGTTCAAATTTTAAACAAAATAATGGTGATACTCCCACTGATTATCTTGATTATTAGATGATTTTGAATGTTACTCTGATATTACACAAGCTATGGAGAAAGCACAGGAGGCTGTTAGTGCTGCTTCGTTGAGCGGATGCTGCCAAAGATGCAGAAGCAACTCTGCACTATCTGCATGGGGTGGTGAACCAAGAGCCCTGCGGAGTTCCTTTCCACAGCAAACCTCAGTGTACTTGTACAAGAAAGCAAAAAGGAGCCCAGTGAATCAAAGCGGATGTCTTTACAAATGCAATCATTTCAACAAACTGCCAGAATAGGGGGTCGGAGAGGAACGGGGAGACAAAATGATCGCAAGGGCAGGGGCTAAATGCTGGTGTGCGGGGTACTGCAAGATCTGGACAAAGCCGAAGCAGAGGTCGAGGAGATGCAGCTCCACCCAGGTGCTTCTCATTTTCATTGTGGACTACTGGGACGTTGGAAACGGGATTAGCCCCACTGACCTCCTAGCGCTCACTACCAACCCAAACAACCTGAATTCACCCAAATATCTAAAAAATGATGCTTAGGACTACCCGAGCTACACTAACTGCACTGTAAACACTCTGATTTCTGTAAATCAAAATGGGTCATACGCGGGATATGTTATTAAAGGAAGGGTCACCTCCTGCCCTGTTGGAAAAGGTACTAGCTATTCTGCTCTGAAGACTCTGAATTCTCCTCCTTCGCTCTTTCGGGCATGTCCATTAACGCAGTTATCATTTCTAATACCTGCGTCCAACACCAGATCACCAATTTCCTATCCACTACCCTGGATCCCATTGCGGATCACCATGCCCTCCTATTAAGGCCCAACTCTCATTGAACCTATTGGGAAATGATCTTATGTGTGAACTGAACTGTACTGTCTATTGTGCTAGTGATGGTGTATATTTGAATTCATCAAAAAGTAAGGAAATTAAGTTTAGCTGGGTGCGTGAAACTACTGACTGTACTGACAATGTTGGATTAAAAAATGAATTACAGAAATGTATCTGATATGATATGCCTGATCAAGTATCTTCTACCCTATTTGGTCTCAGCGTGTATTTAATGATATTGGTAGCATTCTAACCACTGAGCATGTGAAGATTAAGCTAAATCCAATAAAGAAACTCCCTTTTATTCCCCAGCACGGGTCACACCCTGAGGCGCAAGCAGGAATCAGACATGTTATTAATGCTTTAAGAAAACAAGGGGTCCTAGTGCCACTGAGTGGATTCAACAAAGCCATTTAGCAGATCAAAAAGCCAGGTAAGGGCGCACACACATTTATCTAAGACCTAGGAGCTATTAATGCTGGGATAAAAGCTAGTTTTTCTGCTGCTCGTAACCCACAACCATATTGTCTTCAACTCCAGCCACAGCCAAATGGTCCACAATATTAGATCTTTACTCTGCTTTCTTCTCGATTCCTATCTTGTCACATTCTTATTTTCCAGCGGCCGGCTGACGTGGTGTTGTTTGCCACAAGGCTTTACTGAGTCACCAGCTATCTTCTCACAAGCACTCAAAGATCTGGAAGCTCATGTCTTCCCTTGGAGGATCCGCTTTGGTTCAACATGTAGCTGATTTGTTAGTTACGTCTGACTCCTTGGACCAATGTGAGTTTGGCTTTCAGTATGCTCTCACCAAGTTAGTAAAGAAAGGTTACAAAGCTTCTAAAGCTTCTAAAGCAAAATTACAATTCTGTCTTCCCCATGTTTGCTATCTAGGTCATGACATCTCATGGAGGGAGAGGCTCCTGTCTACAGACTAAAAGTAAGTCATTCAGCTGCACTTTGCTGAGAATGGCAGGTTCATTGCAGACAGTCACTATTGGGATATGCAACCATTATTAACTCTCTCCATTGTTTAGTAAAGAAAGAAACCTCAGAACCTTCGTACCGGACTCAGGAGGCAGAGCCAGGCTCTGCGACTTTAAAATGGGCACCATCCTCCCGCCATACCTTAGAGCTGCCTGGCTATAAAAAAGGATTCACGTTGTACTATCATGATAAAGATGGCTTTGCCTCAGGGGTAATGGTGCAAAATCAACAGGAAACGGTTGCCTACTACGTTGCCACCTTGACGCCCCCTTAACATCTGCCCTTGACTGCTGATGGGCCTTTCCACCATGCTTGGGTGCTGCTGGGGCAGCTGCCCACCATATAGAAGCCTCTGAAATGTTTTGTTGTAGGAGTCCAGTCTGTCTGGTCAGATGTTGTTAAGGCTAAAACTACTTTTTCTCAGCATCAAAAGTATATAGAATAGCATTTGCATCTTGGCTATACAGTTTTAATAGCAACCGAAACCCATGCATGTTATTGGCAATACCAGCAGGAAGAAAAAGTTTACCAAACAGACCTACAATATCCTCTTAATTGCTGATGAAGGGCTTGGACTGAAAAACGCACAGAGTAAAAGGTCTTTGAGAGCCCAGTTTACTTTCTGCTCATGCCTCTGTCCTCATGCCCACTGATTCCAGGCTTAGCTAAACCTCTGCCAGGGTTCCCAATGGCGCACACAGCCAGAGGTTGTGACTGCAAATTGACATTGAAGAATATACCTAGAAGGACATGTGTTCACCTTTGCAATAAACACAACAGGCTTATTAGGAGACGAAACAAGGGCAGCTTGATAGGCAAAGTAGTGACTGTCATCTATTTTAAACTATGAAAATGCAGTATATTCACAGATGCTCTGTTTTTTCATGATTGACTAGCAGGCAAGTGAAAGTTAATAAGGGCTTGCCTATTTTTTATTTGTTTGCAGTTATATATAGCACGAAGTTATTGAAGCCATCCTGGCATGTAATAATCTGTGACCTTTAAATAAAGTAGAATTCAAGCCAGAAGGGTGGTATTTGGCTAACCTATAAGATGACAGAATTTTGGGAAAGGAGCAATGGATCCAGGGGTGCATATGCACATGACTCCTGCATAGCGTATTCTACCACTGTTGATAGAGTCGCCAGTGCTGTTCTCTAGATAAAGGTAACAATCCATCTGTGCTTAGGTTAATGTATAAATAGTTTCACTATTGAAGAAAATAATTAAGGTCAGTTGCTCAAATGATCTAACCCTCAAAAATAGAAATCGTCAGTGACCTCATTTAAAAATGTTTTCATGTTATTTAATGCTATCTACGTCCAAGCTCGCAGCAGACCTAGAAAAGATGCATATCTATCCAACAATGCGGGGCACCTGGTTGATTTATTTTCTGTTTTTTGCCAAAATATGATCTGCCAACAGGACGTCAAAGACCAGCAAATGTATACCAACAAAATCCGAAAGACAATACCTACAGATTAAACATACATCATACCGTCTGGGACAACATGTCAATGGCACATGGGCAAACATATCTGATATAGATAAACGTGTGGGCTGTTACATTTACTGAAACATTTGTGAAGTAAAAAGTAAATCCATAATAAAATAAAAAATAAAACTAGATGCTCATTTGCCTAATATAAGAACCTTTAAAACTAAACTTTAATGGAGAAAGATACAAGGCCAATAAATAGAACTGTATCATCCAAAGACATCTGCCTTTATGCGATTTTGATGAATACATTTCAATGCAGAAAAATAAGTATCTTGAAATATCCGGATTGTGAAGAGAAAATAAAGTAGATTTTGTGGCCACAATTGGAAGTATATTAACTGTGAATCTTTACAAAAAATTCCCATGATGCCTCTAAAGAAAAACGTAAATAAGATGGAAATCTAAACCTCTTTAGCAGGAGCAATATCCAGGACACCACAGGGCTATTGAGAAAAGAGGTGCATCCATGCAACCGAAGAAATTAACATTATTGCATTTTCGAGATTTAAGGGCGTATGCTTGCGGGTAGAAACGGAACCGATGAAAAGGCAGAAAGCGTGAACTCCAAAATAGTATTTGCTTCCTTGATTGCTGTGATTTTTATTTTTATTCAATAACTGTATGCCCTTTACGTTTTAATAAGGTTCATTACAGCTGTTCCAGTCATTAATAGGAAATTGTTAAACACGCTAACGAATAAGCTGACGTGTTGGGTGATATTCTTCTAAAAGTCTTGCCTGGATATTCAAAATGGTGCAATAACCAGAGCGCAATGCGAAAGTAATATATTTTTTTATTTACAATGACTAGTTAACTGTTAATTTGGTTTTCAATATTTATTGGAATTTACAAGTTGTAAAAGTGCCAGAGTGTAAAAATGAGAGATACCCGCAGTTCCGTGCAGAGATGGTAATTTTTAAGCGTATTTCAGAACAGAATTAAGAATGTATGGCTACTGAGCATGGCCGTTGTAATTAAATACATTGGCTTTGTCACAAAACGTCAATTCACATTTTGTCAATTCCAGAGTAAAGAACCCTACATGCCTTATTCACACTAACAGGAAAACCTTTCAACTAATACTTCTCACACCCATCACATACCTCAAGGAAGGCAACGGGTTGGGTCCAGCTCAGTAGAATGTTTACCAGGGTATCACCTTATCACATGGAAAGACAGCAAAGAAAGAGGGTCATCTTAGAGGATGGAGAAAAGGAGGATGCTATGGACCATCACTCACGATCAGTGATGGGAATTCACCATTGACGCAGTAGCTTCCCCACATCGGAGCATCTTTTTTGGTGTAGGTCAATCCATAGATATCCAAAGGTTTGTCCAACTCATACAAAGCCTCGGTCAAGTGACAAAGTTTGATTATAGTGCAGAAACTGGTAAAGACGTGAGCAGGTGCAAGTGACCGTATTTAGAACTTGGCTATCGGCTCAGCAATGAGAGAGGTGAGCGGGAGGATGTACACAGCCACATTAAGCACCTCTTATCAGGTACCAAATGCCGAAGAGACAGAAGCACAAACTATTAAGCAACACATCAAGATAAAAAAAATTCTACCAATTCACTTTTATATAGGTTGATTCGGAAAATAATTTTTTTAAAATACTGTGCGCAAACTGCGTCCAGCATTTTGCAAGCAGTAAATTGTGCATATGGCCCATTGATCTTGGCCTATAATGATGACCATTATTTACGTTTAACATCAAAAATGCACAATCTGAAAAAACGCAAGCTTTGAGAACTATTTTCACGTTTCTGGGGTCTTGGAGATTGGGTAAATAGCTTTGAGGCAGAGGGCCTCCCTCTACTGAAAGTTGTGATTTGTTTTTAATTTTATATAGTGCTCGAATGCCTGTGGGCATCTTGACACTGACGCGCATGTTAATAAGGAGCATTAACTGGATCTACTCACTGATGGAAACGCCAAGTCTTTAGGGATTTCCTAGAAGATAGGAGATCTGAACAGTTCTTTAGAGCTATAGGGAGAGAGTCCCATAATGTTGCTGTCCTCAACAGACAGCTTCTTCCACCCGAAGATGCTCAATTAAACCTTGGGAATACTAAAAGTTTTACAATCTTTGGGCCTCCCTCTTCTGTATCTCATCATGGCACCAGGAGCCACCAACCATGTCTCCTCACATAATATTTCATAGGAGACGCGCAATGAGACACAAAGACCCAATTTTAGGAAGGAACGAGTAGATGAGAACAAGGGATTATAATGGTGGAGCACACATAACACTCCCATAAAATGTAATATGTATTTATTTCCACCGCTGGCCCATGAACGTTTAGCAACAACAAAAATCCAGGTAAAGTATTGGTTTCTTTATTTGTTAATATTAAACATTACTTCTAGGAGAGAAATAATTGTAGGCCTTTAAAAAGCGTTACCATAATATTTTTTTCAAAGGAACCGCCAGTCAAAAATGTGACGACGAGCAATTCATGTAGTCAACAGTTGTAGATTATAAGAAATTCTACATACTGGACAAGGTTGTAAACTGAACCTTTGTGAAGGAAGCTAGGAACTCTTGTGAGGAACTACTTTGAGAGCATTTGGGAGAAGAGGGGGAGGGATACAATGGTTGATCATATCTATAAGCAAAGGACTTTGCATCAAGTATCTGAATTGTTAAGGGGATAAGGGTTTCCTCCATTGACAGCTCCCTTAGGACCGTATTTTTGGTACGTGTGCTGCAAATAATCACTGACTGTAATGCATATTAAAAACATAATTAGTATAAATCAGCACAGAAGTGAGTAATCATTTAAATGTCTCAAAAGCAGAATGGCAATCGAACACTTAGACTGAGGGAGGCAGCTTTTTATGGGCCAGGGGGGCGCCATGAAGACGCCAGTTTGAGCAGGGAGCGCTCAGCATTAACGCACTAATTACCCCTTTGAAGTAAAACACTTTCAACGTGAGATGAAGAGAGATGCAGAAGCTGGCAGGGGGCTCCAGCTAATTCAATTAGGCGTTCGAAGGCCAAAATAAAAAGAATCCAAATTACAAAGTCTGGACAGTGAAATGCAGATGCAAGCTGCGATGCAAACAAGCACGCTTTGAATAATGCGATTTGGTCAGTGCTTAATTTGTAAAATATGAAGTGTAGGTGCTCAAATGTGTGTTGGAGACCACACCTATTATTCTTCAGCTCAGCCCATTTTCTCCACTGGCTCCACCCACTCTTTTGGCTCCACCCATATCCTCAACTGGCACTGCTAAAAGTCAGATGTAATACCCGATCGATCTGAATTTCTGCAAGGGATGATCACGCATTATCATCACCCACAGTTAGAGGTTCTAATTTCCTGTCTGTGCCATCCAGAGCAGTGAGACAGGATTATGGCACTGGCCCAGGATGCCGGCATGTGAACTTATGATGTTGGGGAAACACCATTCTGAAAAGGAAACCTGATCAAGTAGACTGACTGATCCAGTCAGATAATACATTCCTTCCCATCCCAAGGCTTTCCAGTCAGTTATTCAATTGTTCATAGGCACAGGCCAGAGGCAGCAGATTGCATTAATGTGCACCAGCAGTGATAGGCAATTTAGGATTTGCATTTCTACAGATCGCAGTTATTCAATTGTTCATAAGCACCGGCCAGAGGCAGCAGATTGCATTAATGTGCACCAGCAGTGATCGGCAATTTAGGATTTGCATTTCTACAGATCGGACAGAGCCAGAGGGATATTTATTTTTGTAGCAGTCGGTTGGTGAAAACGTCTTTTAATTGTTGCAAATTGTGCTGCACAATTGCCATTACTGCCTCGAATGGATGTAATTTGGCCCCACTATTTAGCCTCTGCCTGCTTAGGTCTCATGACACCTGAACTGCGGTCTGTGGGCGAGAAGTGAGCATGTACTGGAGTATGGCCTGCAGCTGGTCAATAGAGGCTATGAGCTCCACTGCAAAGACAGACACATAGCCACAGAGTGCATTCTCCTGGTTGCCTGTACTCATGGATCTTCATACAGAAAGAAACCCAAAGGAACAACAGTTGCTGTTGCACTAGTACTGTGTCTGCGTTGCATAATCCTAGATATTCCATCCATGCTCAGTCGCATGCTTGCAAACCGTTTTTGCAAGAAGTGCTTTTAGAACGGACTGCCGGTGCGTGCGTCGTCGTGCGTGCAAAAGATTTCAACTTTAAAGCCTGAGCCACTGCCAGTGAGCCTGATGATTCAATCTGGAGTATGCAGTACTGGGAATATGGCCAGTCAGGAGGGCTGGGCTTGGGTATTATAGGATGCTGCCAGGCTGGCCAGCCGGTGAGTGAGTGAGTGAGCCCAAACTCCTCTTTAATAAAATTATTTTGGAGCGCATGCCATGCGCTCGATCAGGGCCGGACTGGGAACCAAAACCGGCCCTGACAAAGTGCTCGGCCGGCCCCCCGGGGCTTGGGGGTGCCGCCGAGCTCTTTGCCAGGGCCGTTTTTCGGCCGATTTTGTTACAGGGACGATTTTGCAGCTATGCTGCAAAAACGGCCCTGTAACTAAATCGGCCCCCAGGGGCCCAAAACCGGCCCCCACCCGTGCGGCGCACCGGGGGATTGCCCGGTGCCCGCTACGGCCAGTCCGGCCCTGCGCTCGATTCTAGTCAAAATGTGTCAGTGACGCCTCAGAAATTCGGACGGAGTGTTATTTTACAGTCCGACAGTAGACCATCATCAGTTCATGATTGTTTTAGTAACTGTCTTGCATACATAATTGTACCCCTGGCCTGATGGAAGGAAGAAGGGAATAGGTGTGTGAGTCGCATGTGCAGAAGAACTGGTTTCAACTTTAAAAAAGCCTGAGCCAGAGAGCCTGATGAATGAATCTCAATCTGGATTGAATATATATGCAGAATGCAGTACTGTACAGTACTAGGAATATGGCCAGTCAGGAGGGCTGGTATTACAGGATGCCGATGTTGCCAGGCCAGCCCGCCAAGCATTTGGGCGAGTGACTGAGTGAGCCCAAAGTACTTCTCTTTTGGAGTGCATGCCATGCGCACGATTCCAATCAAGATTTGTCAGTGAGTGACGGCTCTGAAATTCGGACGGAGTGACAGTGTTATTTTACAGTCCGACAGTAGACCATCAACGTTAGTTCATGATTTAGTACCTTTCTTCTTGACTTGCTTGCATACATAATTGTACCCAGCCTGGCATGATGGAAGAAAGAGGGAATCGGTGCTTGCGTCGTGTCTGCACAAGAGCTGGTTTCAACTTTAAAAAAGTGAAGCCTGAGCCAGTTTATTTTATTTTTTTAATTTTAATACAGATTTATATAGCGCAAACTCGACCCGAAGGTTTACATGAGCACCGGTTACGTTACAGGACACATTCAGGCATGGGAGACGATTAGGTGATTTGTTGATGGAAGGAAGAGGGAATGGGCGCCGCCTCTTGCCTATATTTTAGGCAAGGCTCGGAGTTACTCGGAGCATGCGTGCCCAAATTAATTACCCGGCGGTGGTAGTGCGGTACTCAGCTGTTTGTTGAGTGAGAGTGAGACCTGAGACCAGCACTGCCTGAACGGGGTGACCACACTGATAAAGTGAAACCAAACTACCTTTAGTTAATATGTGCGCGGGTGCGCGCCATGTTTGGACAAGTCAAGTCAGAGTCTCAGAGAGCCAGGGACTGGCCTGGGCGGGCAGAGCCTGCCTTGGCTTTTTAACTTACTTCCAGTACTGCGGCGCTGAAAGGCCGTAGGCTATCCGCGGCGCCTATCGAGATGACCTACAGCCGGCGGGTGTGCTGTGCGGCGGCTACTACTTGCAATTAGTTAATCTGAATTAATGATCATCACACACAGAACTGATCACATCCTAATAATCGAATCTTGTGCCGGAGGCAAGCTGCCTAGCACCACCACGGTGACTTGACGACCGGGCGGTCTGTACCGTCAAGCTACCATGCTCCGAGTCCGAAAAAAAATAAAACAGCGTTGGTTTTGGCATGACATGTAAGACATCACATCGCTAGTTGGCTACTACTCTAATACTAATTAAGTTAGTGATTAACTTCTTACCTTTACTCGTGGTGGGCCGACAGGGAGTCAGGGACACACACTGGCTGCACTAGTCTCACACTGCCATCAGCCTTTAATAACTTATTAGGCGGCCTGTACACTACGCTAGTACCATACAATTCTGGCTGACTGATGCCTGCTCAGGCTGCCGCTGTCCTGCCCCAGCCCTCAGGCTCAACCACGTCGTCGTCGGGCGGGGTGGGGCTGAACGAACGGCGATGACTCGTGCTGAGCTGCGCTGCTGCGGTGGTTATGCTGGGCCCTGGCAATGTGAAAACAATCTGCACACGCTTGCTGCAGCATAGCCCACCCCACCCATTCAGAACCAAAATCTTGAATCTCCTCTGACTTGGAGGCTCGCTGGCAGCTCAGGGCAGGCTAAGCCACAGTGACTGAGAAGAGTCACAGGCGCAAGTTGCACTGTTAAGCACTAGTCCGTGACTCACTCGGGAGACCGGCGACCTAGACGTGGAAAACACGTTGCGGCTGCACCGTACAGTACAGGGTAAATTAAATATATATATCTATCATCGTGCAATATGTGACGTGCCCAGCAGATGCCTGTAGACCCGGCCCTAATAATTAAGTGCCGGTGCTAAGCACCGGAAAGCACCAGCACAAATTAAGCACTGGATTTGGTGCACATGTTTTGACATTTACTTTGCCATCTGTCTGGCACATGGCATCAGGTATTTGAATACAAACTCTATTTCTGTGCAAATTCAGAAAGATGCAAATTTCCCCCTAAGAAACGCATGTTTAGGAAACTGTCATACGTGTGCACATTAACTAAAGCAGGCATTTATATAGGAACTTTTGCCAAGTACTTCATTTTTCATAGAAATTCCCCTTATAAGGTATGTACTCACAAAGTAGACGTAGTCCGTAGGTGCAGATATGTGCACACACAATTACAGCATTGTTATTTCCTGGCGATTTCGCGGTGATTCTCGCATAATTATAGATTTGCCGTATTTGCCACACAATCTTTCATATTTTATTTTTATTCCTCATTCGCCTCAGACCACAATGATCATACTAGCCACCCATACCGTTCCACGTTATTGGAGAAGGAAAGGCGGTGCACGGGAAAAACAGGAAAGTCATCACCGCCTACCGGTACCTCAGTGAACTAGAGCAACCCTGACCCCAAAGGAAAGGGGCACGCACGGTCACGCTCCCATATGATCCAGGTTAACATGGCGACTGTTAATGTTGGCAATGGAGGAAAAACGAGGAATGCCCAACGCAGTCGGGAGAGATCCAGAGAGGCTTAATCATAGGAACCATGATTTAAAATGAAAGGTATCATCCAGTCTCACCCGACTGGGTCTTAGACCATTTCAATAGGGAATCCCATGCTGCTTTCTTCCTCCTACTCCGGGTGGGAGTCAGGTCTAACTTGGATACTGAGATCACCGAGGATAACCAATCAGCATGCACAGGAGGAACACTTTCCACCCATTTTTTACATATCTCCCTCCTGGCCAGAAGTACAGCATAGAAGAGGAAAGACCTGGCCAAGCCTATAACCTCACTAGCTATTCCAAAAATTATCAAGGTCGAATTTATTTGGATTTGTAGGCCAAGAATATATGAGGCAGTGTTACCTACTCCCCCCTCCCCCCCCCCCAGACGTCCACGATAGCTGGGCATTCCACAAACATATGCAAGTCCAAGGCTCTCTCCAAACCACATTTCTTGCAGTTGACTGGGAGGCCATCCGTCATCTTTAACAAGCTTAGTGGGGTTAAATAGGCCCTATGGACCGTGAAAAGATGGTTTCTTCTCAGCCATGCTGGTTTTACCGAGGCAAACAGAGTACAAAAGGAGGTTTGCCATAGATGTTCCCAAAGTTCATTTGGAAGGCTATCCCCCCACAGTTCCTCGGCCAATTTGAAATCCCCATCAATTGCGTCCTCGATGCTCCAGTACCAAGTGGAGACCTCCTTTTTCCCTATGGGTGTAGTCACCAGCTGTTCCTCTAAAATACTGCCTATGGCAATGGATGTTTTCAGATTTTGGGCCCAGCTCTGTAACTGAATATATTTAAATTTAGATAGACCCCCTTCCGTAATGTTTAGGAGTGATTGCCAAGATAAGAGGATGCCCTCTTGAGCCAGATCCCCCACGCTCTTAACCCGGCCGCTCTGAGTGATAGTGCTAGTTTGTCCTTCAGGCACTCCGGCGCACCGAGCGGGTCCCACAGGGGGGCCAGACTCGAAAAATAGTTCAGACCCGTCAACCATTTAATCTCAGCCCATGTTGTTGCCATTCCTTGTAGGACCTCTAACTTGATTTGCTTGAAGAATTTGGGTTCCCCATATTTAAACAAGAAGCCCTCCTGAGACAGACTAGAGCCCTTTGACATGGCAGAGAACATTGCACTGACCCCCACACGTTCCTGAGTCTTTAGGAGCATCCTGGAATGGGATAATTGAAAGGCCCAGGCATAATATTGTAGGTCTGACAATGAAAGCCCTCCCTTCTCCCTCCTGCGTCTCAGCTTCTTCCAGGTGATCCTAGATCCCCTCTAAGCCCATACAAATTAATTAAACGCCTGCTGAAGCTTTACTATAAGTGATTTATCAAAGTATAGTGGGATGGTATTAAAAATGATGGTGATTTTGGGGAGTACCACCATCCTGACCAAGCTTACCCTACCAAAGATGGAAAGAGGGAGGTGAACCCAGGACTTCATAAGCTTTTGACACTCCCTAGCTACATTAGAAAGATTTCTCTCTGGGATCTTGTTGATGTCCTGAACTTTTCTGATCCCCAGGTACCTCATATCGCGCTTGGTCTGATGCTGGCTCTCCTCCAAATTCCATGCCATGACCACAGTCTTCTCTGCATTGATCTCATACCCAGAAATCCGACCAAAATGCTGCGCAAGCTCTATAACTGCCGGAAAGGCCGCAGATTTGTCAGAAGAGAGAACTAAGATGTCATCGGCGTAAAGGGCCACCTTCTTCTCCCACCCCTCAAGCTTGTTCCGATCCTCCCTTAGCCGCTGGGCAAATGGCTCAATATACAGGTCGAACAGCAGGGGAGAAAGAGGACACCCCTGCCTCGTGCCTCTCGTGATTTTAAAAGAGCCGGTAAAGTTTCCATTTACAAACAATTTAGCGGACGGATCTTGATAAATCAGCTGGACGGCTCTGCGGAACTTCCTACCCAAATTAAATTTCTCCAAGACCGCCGACAGATACACCCAGTTGACTCTGTCGAAGGCCTTGGTGGCGTCGAGGGTCATGGCTGCGAGGGGAAGCGAGTAGGTTGTGGCCAGATCCTTGGCACCTATGAAAGCATATGAAAGATCGCATAGGTTACTACCCTTTACAAAGCCTCTTTGATCAGAGTGTAGCATGTCTCCTGCTACCGACCCCGACCTGCTCGCTAGGATCCCAGCAAAGATTTTATAGTCTGCGTTCAACAGCGAGATGGGTCTGTATGACCCACAACTCGCTGGATTCTTCCCCGCTTTCAAAATCAAGGTAATGGAAGCCTCTCCCCATGAACCTGGCAGCTCTGTTACAGCACTCAATCTCATTAAAGAGCTGTGTCAAGATGGGAACCACCACTTCCCCCCGAGATTTATAGAGGTCTATAGGAAGCCCATCGGGGCCAGCAGCTTTCCCTCCCTTGCTGGCTGATATGGCCACACAATCTTTCATCTGCAGCATAATTTTTTTTCTTTCTAGCTCAAATAGATCAAAAGCTACTAAATATACAGCAACACGTGTTCCTGTGCGCTGGAAGGTCATTTGAAAAACTGGAGTGGTCACCTTTCTGTTGCTTAACCAACGCCCAGGCCATGTTACTAAGTTTAGAAAAGACTGAATAATGAAGTAATACTATTACTGAATGTGCAGCATTATGCCACATAATTTGCCTTTTCTTGTCGCATAATTTACTAAAAACTGCTGCATAATTTGGCCCTCTCCTGCCGCATTATTCCAGTGCCCTTGATTATAGCTCCCGAAGCTAACATTACACACTAGGTACAGCTCGTTTTGCTGACCTCAGAATGATTGACGCAAGGCCGAGCTTCGGAGGTGTTACCCTTCGGTTTCCTACCGATGTTTGCAGTTCACACTCGAGTTCCTGTGCTATTTATCGGAATGAGTAACTTTGTTCAATGTTGCAAACTCTCAAAATGTTGTCCCTGGCGAGGTAATGCTGCATTCCTTCAAGATTGGAAGATCGACTTTCAAGTCTTTATTGAGGCAATTTTCAAGTCATCCTTAGGCAGGCGTGCTTTTCTTACTGGGATACATACTCGCTGCCCCAGTTTTTATATGTATTTTCTGGCAAAATGCCCTCAGTCCTTTCCCGAGCATCCCCCTTAAAGTATGCTGCATAAATAATGAATGGCCCGTAATTCTTCTCCGTAAATCAATCTCTTCCTAGTGCGCGCCTCGTGACCTCGGCGCACGAGACCAGCTCGGTGATCATCTCAATATGGCGCTGTCCTGGGGGCCAATAGGGCCCTTCTAACGAGAGCCTAAGGACCGGGCGCTGTGAGGGATGCTGAAAGAGAAACCTCTTTCAACTTCTGAGAAGTAAACAGAACAGGGTCACGTCACGCTAGAGGTATCGGGCGAATTGTTAACACATTGTTTCAAATGATGTGGAAAAATAAACTGAACTTATAGAAGTACATTTCTTTTCACAGCAGTTTTTTTTTTTAAATTGTAAATCGACATGTAAAGTTGCCTTCAGCAAAACTAAGGCGTGGCTCACTGTAGGATCTAAAAAATGTAGACTATAAAACTGTAGTAGGAAAATCTCTGATTAATTTGCTCATGAGGGAACATCTATCTCTATGAGAGGAGTTGGCCTAACGGCTAGGGCGCTCGACCTCCGACCTGGGGGAACTGGGTTCGAGTCTCGGTAATGACGCTAAAACATCCTGTGATCCTGGGCAAATCACTTAATCTCCCTGTGCCTAACAAAAAAATGAATGTGTGTCCTCATGTAAGGTAACTGGTGCTATGTAAAGCGCTCTGATAACTGATTGGATTCGGGTCAAGTTCGCGCTATATAAAACTCAGCAATAAATAAAAAATATATATATTACCTACTGGCGGTCGCCAGTAGGTAGTTATAGTTAGGACCCCTTTTCCATAGGAAAACCTCAACATTCTATTTTGAATAACTTTGGCGCCGGTCGATGAATCCTCGCGAATTTCTCAAAATAGGTGGGGCGCTACGCTCCGCTCCTACCCTGAAAGTCTCGGGGGGATCCGTCAAGCGGGGGCTGAGATAAAAGGGGGGTCCCAAAACGCGTTTTCCCCATGCATTTTTCCATAGGACCTTTAGAACGAGCTACAGCCCGAACGGCTGAACAGAATTACTCGAAATTTGGCAGAGAGGTAGTCCCTAGGTCAAGGAAGTGCCTTTTGTAGGTTTGGTGTAAATCTGTTCAGTAGATTCTGAGAAAATAGCCTTTAAATCAATATATATATCTGAGCCCGCTTACGGTACGCTTACCGTACGCTTACCGTAAGCGTACGGTGGCGTGCGCGAGCGCAATTCTGATTGGCTCTTAGATCTTAGTAAACATTCGAATCGGCCGAAACCAGGAAGCGGCGGCCGCCATTTTGTGTATTTCACTCAGAAAAAAAAGAGTGAAAACAAGAAAAGGGGGCAATGAGGAGAGTTACAGACCCCCTTACATTTGTGAGGGGGTCAAAGAAGGACTGTAAAGTACAAAGAAAACATTTATTGATTTTAAAAAAAATCACGGGGTACGCGTACGGTAAGCTTACGGTAAGCGTACGGTAGAAAAAAAAAAAAAAAAAAAATGAAAATCAGATTTAAGTGTTTAGATATTAGGGGGCTCTAAAAAGAGCCGTTGTGTTTATGAAATGATTTTTTAGTGGTACCTACAAGTAAGTACCGATGCAGAGTCTAAGGTTCAAGAGGAAGACTCTGTTCCCTTCATCATTGAAGTGCACACCATCTCCTCTATAAATGTCTTGCATGTCATAACGCAAGTTGTTGTGGTAAATGGCACCCATACCATAGTCACGGAGGAAAGCAGAAACAGATTTGTTGACGTGCTTTCTTGCTTTGTCATCGCACCGCGTGCCCACCGTGCGTGCACGGCTCGCGCACCGTGCGCGCACGGAACGAACTGCGTTAAGTGGGCGCGCACGCCACGAATGGCGTAAAGTAACTTAGCATTTAAAAAACCGTACAAATTCACTGAAAAAACCATAGGTTTCACACACGTTATAGTTAGGAATTAGCATTTAAAAAACCTTGCAAATTCACTGAAAAAACCATAGGTTTCACACATGTTATAGTTAGCGGAAATTTTACTGATAAAAAACCAATGAAATTCCCCCGTTATAGTTAGTGCAGGCAACTATAACTCACGCGACCGCAATCTTCTGCTGATGACATATGTGTCTTTATGAAAAAAAAATATTTGTAATATATGTATAGCTAAAAATGTATGGAAGAAGACATGGGCAAATAAGTGTCTAAATACAGTATTAGCATCAGCAGAGGATTGCGGTCGCGTGAGTTATAGTTGCCTGCACTAACTATAACGGGGGAATTTCATTGGTTTTTTATCAGTAAAATTTCCGCTAACTATAACATGTGTGAAACCTATGGTTTTTTCAGTGAATATATATATATATACATACCTGGAGACTTCTTTCACGCTGACGGTAGGCACTCATTGATAATTAATATGCCCAACAGGTAGATTATGAGCATGTTTAGGACTTCTGGGTTAAAAACAACCTACAGTAGAACTCCATTGGTACCGCAGAGCGTGCCCCAAAAACGTGTAGCCAAGCAAGCGCCACTATATTGAACCCAAAGTTTTGCTCAGAACAGTTTCCCTGTAAGGTGGTCCTAGTTCAAGTCTACCTGCTTACCCAAATGTGGCACAACATCGAAAAACTAGCTGTGTTCCTTTCCTGCGATCCCTTAACATACCTGGAACCATATCCTACTCATTCAAGATTTGTTTGCCTAATACCCAATGGACTAACCAGATGCCAATTACTCTTGGCATGGGCATGGATCAAGCTCCGCCAGACGCAGGGTCGGCTGCTGCAAAATAAAAGTGTGGGGGTAGTAATTTGAAAAAGGATTTACCGGAGGCTGCCGGCCGCCTCGGTTCTAGGTAATGTCCCACTGTCCTTGGTGACTTTCTATTGCTGATGACTCAGGCTCACAGCTGCCCACCAGTACCCATTTGCTGCAATTTTCTCTTTTGTTCTGGGTCAAAGTCCAGTGGTGAAAAATAAGTTCCAGTCTGAAATAGAGAGCCGGTGCCCACCACCTTTTAGCACAGGCACAAATTAAGCACAACTCACAGCCACCTCCACTGGGAGAGCCAATGCCCAGCACACAGCTGCCTAGTTTGAGTTGTCACTACCTGCTCCAAAGGTGCGTGCTCACCTTGTGCGCTAATGACAGCACGGAGGAGGAACCTCAGCCAGAGTAAATGCTCACTTAAGCTCCGTGCGTTCCACTCTGTGTCTGGTCGACAAAGCAATGATATTAATAATTTATATTACGCTGCCCAGGGTTCACTTTCGGTGTTGCTTCCTTTCAGTCAGTGGTTGCAAAGGAACAGTCGCTGCAGACGTGTGGCGAGGTTTCTATAAGCCCGCTCCTCTGCAGCTGGCACAGGCTCCCAGAGTCCCCACCCAGTCCAGATGCTTCTCTCATAATATACTAAGTGTTAAACTTGGCATCTTTTGGCGTGTTTCCCCAGAGTTTTTGCTTTCTGACCTCCCAGCTTTGACTCTGTTTTTGCTGATGTAACGTTTCTGCGCACGTTTCGCACTGCTGATCAGTGGTAACCTGCAGGCACTCTCTGTGTCAATTGTGTTATGGATTGGTGTTTCCACAATTGGATATTTGATTTACTTGTTAGTCTCTAGTAAAGTGCACTGAGTGTGCCAGGGCCTGTGAATCAAATGCTACTCGTGGGCCTAAACCAAAGGAAATGATGGACGGAGTGTTGAACATTGCAAGCACTCCCCCCAGTCAACTGATCTGGGTTTAATCCATCACCGTTCTTTAGCCCACTCTGCCACCCCAGTTCAGACATGGCCATATGCAAATCAGTCTGACCCTGTGCCTCATGGGAACAGTCCAGCCCGAACTGCCAAGCCATGCCTTCCCTGGACCGGAAACAAGCTTCCTAGGACCGGTTTCTGGCATTTCAGCCGTCTTCAGCCAGGCTTGCTTGAATCCAGTGGCAAAGTGAGCAAGGGACTCACGTCTGAGCATACCCTGCCAACTTATGGCGAATAAAGCAAAAACCAAAGGAAATGATGGACGGAGTGTTGAACATTGCAAGCACTCCCCCCAGTCAACTGATCTGGGTTTAATCCATCACCGTTCTTTAGCCCACTCTGCCACCCCAGTTCAGACATGGCCATATGCAAATCAGTCTGACCCTGTGCCTCATGGGAACAGCCCAGCCCGAACTGCCAAGCCATGTCTTCCCTGGACCGGAAACAAGCTTCCTAGGACCGGTTTCTGGCATTTCAGCCGTCTTCAGCCAGGCTTGCTTGAATCCAGTGGCAAAGTGAGCAAGGGACTCACGTCTGAGCATACCCTGCCAACTTATGGCGAATAAAGCAAAAACCAAAGGAAATGATGGACGGAGTGTTGAACATTGCAAGCACTCCCCCCAGTCAACTGATCTGGGTTTAATCCATCACCGTTCTTTAGCCCACTCTGCCACCCCAGTTCAGACATGGCCATATGCAAATCAGTCTGACCCTGTGCCTCATGGGAACAGCCCAGCCCGAACTGCCAAGCCATGTCTTCCCTGGACCGGAAACAAGCTTCCTAGGACCGGTTTCTGGCATTTCAGCCGTCTTCAGCCAGGCTTGCTTGAATCCAGTGGCAAAGTGAGCAAGGGACTCACGTCTGAGCATACCCTGCCAACTTATGGCGAATAAAGCAAAAACCAAAGGAAATGATGGACGGAGTGTTGAACATTGCAAGCACTCCCCCCAGTCAACTGATCTGGGTTTAATCCATCACCGTTCTTTAGCCCACTCTGCCACCCCAGTTCAGACATGGCCATATGCAAATCAGTCTGACCCTGTGCCTCATGGGAACAGCCCAGCCCGAACTGCCAAGCCATGTCTTCCCTGGACCGGAAACAAGCTTCCTAGGACCGGTTTCTGGCATTTCAGCCGTCTTCAGCCAGGCTTGCTTGAATCCAGTGGCAAAGTGAGCAAGGGACTCACGTCTGAGCATACCCTGCCAACTTATGGCGAATAAAGCAAAAACCAAAGGAAATGATGGACGGAGTGTTGAACATTGCAAGCACTCCCCCCAGTCAACTGATCTGGGTTTAATCCATCACCGTTCTTTAGCCCACTCTGCCACCCCAGTTCAGACATGGCCATATGCAAATCAGTCTGACCCTGTGCCTCATGGGAACAGCCCAGCCCGAACTGCCAAGCCATGTCTTCCCTGGACCGGAAACAAGCTTCCTAGGACCGGTTTCTGGCATTTCAGCCGTCTTCAGCCAGGCTTGCTTGAATCCAGTGGCAAAGTGAGCAAGGGACTCACGTCTGAGCATACCCTGCCAACTTATGGCGAATAAAGCAAAAACCAAAGGAAATGATGGACGGAGTGTTGAACATTGCAAGCACTCCCCCCAGTCAACTGATCTGGGTTTAATCCATCACCGTTCTTTAGCCCACTCTGCCACCCCAGTTCAGACATGGCCATATGCAAATCAGTCTGACCCTACAGCACTGATTGTGCCACCCACATGAGTAGCTCTGAAAAGGTACCTCAGACCTGCCATTGCAGAGTCTGCTCTCAGTTTGAAACTGCCATGTCGACTTGGCCAGTGCACACACTTGCCAGTCCCTTACCTTCCCTTTTCTACATGTCAGTCACCCCTTAAGGAAGGCCCAAGGTACCCCTGTGGGCCGGGTGCAGTGTATGTGAAAGGTAGGACATGCCCTGGTGGCATGTCCTGATAGTGAATTACAGCCCATTTCGTTTTCCACTATTGCAATCCTAGCTGTTCTCATAGGCCAGAATGGGCAGTTTGATTATAACATTTTATAATCCTAAACTGACCCAGGGAACAAGGTAGAAATTCGAGTTTAGTATGCCTGAACTCAGAATGTTAAAATACATCTTTTAGTGAAGGTGATTTTTACATTCTGTGTTTGAAAATACCACTTTTAGAAAGTAAGTATTTTGTTGCTCAGTCATCCCGTGTGCCTCTGCTGGAATGTGGATTGCCTGTCTGGGTTTCTGATGACAGAAGGTTGGGGACCAGGGGTGCTCCAGATAGTCTAGGTAGGGTCAGGAAAGGGCTGAATAGACCTGGGCTGCAATGGGGGAAGGGGGAGGAGATTTCCTTGCACCTCAAAGGGCCTGGTCTGTCTCTGACAATGCCGTCTCCACCTCCTGCCAGGAATTCACACCAGAGAAGGCAGAACTGCTTCTGGCTGGGCACAGACACCCTCTGCCTAGAGGATCAAAGGATTTTTGGATACAAATACTTGGGCCCAGACCCCTGAACTTTAGAACTTATCTGGATCAAGAGGACTGCCAAGAAGAAGAGCTGGAGAAGCTGTGAGGAGGAACTACCACTTTGCTGTGTGCTTTGCTGGGCTGACCTGCAGTGGCTGCTTTTGTCTTGGGCAGTGAACGGCTTGGACTCTCACTGAGGACTGTGTGTTTTGTGCTGTATCAGAGGAAAAGCAACTCAACGACGTCTAGGACGCCGCTGCCGACTCTGTGCCCTGAAGGCACCGCCACAATGCCGCACCGCAACCTTGGTCTCACCGACGACGCATGTCGACACCACCACCGAGCCGCTGCTTGCACCACGACCTGTGGGCACCGCACTCCGCACAGCCTCGCTTCACGCGGAAGCCTTGGCACCGCATAGAGTACCACCGCAACGCGACTTTGGTTTCACCGATGCCTCCTGTTGATGCTGCCACCGAGCTGCTGCTCGCACTGTGACCTATGGACACCGCACTCCGCACCGCCTTGCTTCATGAAGAAGCCTTGGCCTCCCCGACGCCGCCGCTCCATGCCGAAATCGGTGCCGCTGCTTGCACTGTGGTTCGAGGGCACCGCTCGTAAGTCACACGAAGCACCACCCTCATACCGCACTACAGCCTTGGCCCACTGACGCCGGCAACATCGACTCCCGCTCATCAGCCGACGACAGCGCTTCAGTAACGACGACGATGCTGCTTGCACCGTGACCTGCTAGCACCATGACGAGCACCGCCTTCATCTCGCACCGCGACCCTAGTCTCACCGACGGCGCCATCCAATGCCGCCACTGTGCCGCTGCTCGCACCGCGACCTGGGGGCACCGCACGTCACACCGCTGCACTTCGCACCGCAGCACCTGACGCCTGCCGACACCAGCGCTCCTGATTCCATCAGAGAGAAGCTCGACCTGCAACGCAAGTGACTTCGAGGGACTCATCGCCCTGCATTTATCACAGGTACTGTTTGCGGGTCTTACCGACACCGTAGCTGGCCCACGACCAGCCAGAACTGTTGCATTTGTTGTTCACGACGCCATGGTAGCCCCGGACGGAGCTATCCACATCGAGGAACTTTGTTTGAAACTTATTTTGATAACTACAGACTTTTTTTTACATATAGTATTGTGGATTTTTGTCGTTTTGGTCTTGTTTTAATTAAATAAAAATATTGGATATTTTTCTAAACTGGTGTGGTGTCTTTTTGTACTGCGTACACTGTATTACTGTGGGTTAAGTGCAAATGCTTTACACACTGCCTCTAAGATAAGCCTGACTGCTTGTGCCAAGCTACCAAGGGGGTGAGCAGGGGTTATTTTAGGAGTGTAACTCCCTTATCCTGACTAGAGTGGAGATTTTTGCCTGGCTTCAGCCCTTGCCCTAGCCTACCAGAAATCCAATTTCTAACACCAAGCATAAGAGAAGTGCCAGGATTGGCCTGAGCAGGCTGGTCTGACGCTTGCTCAGGCACAGGGAGCCTGTACCTTTTCTCTACCCAGCTGTGCAACACAGCTGGGTTGGAGAAATAGAAGTGTGCAAGTCTGGTTGGCCGGCCTAAGACGGCCGGCCAAACTGACATGCGCACTTACAAGTGCCCACCACTCCTCCTCCCAGTCGCTGACGTGTCAATAGACGATTGCCTGGCCCCGCCCCACCCCAGACTCGTGTCCACTCAGTGAAAAATAAAATGGTAATAAAATTGTTTTATTATCATTTTATTTTTCATCTTCTGGCTATTAGTGGGGGGCAATGCTCCACCGCTATTACAGAGGAGACGCCACTGGCCAGACGCTTGGATGAAAGCTTAATTGTTCACACTTAATAAAAACAGCTAGACCTGGAAGCTATCCTAAGAATTTATATAAAGGACATAGTAAAATATCTTCTTTCGCACCATGGATAAGCGAAACAGTTAATCGATTTTGCACGTACGTTGTAGCTTGAGGAGATACAAGGAGCAGCCGATGTAATGACATTCGATAAATGTAGGGTCAGATCTTTTAATTAGAAGAATCCTTAGCACAGCATGACTCAAAACGGTTTGTCAAATTCATTGGAAAGGCATATTTTGTGGATTCCCCCCCTTGACTGACAATAATGTCAGACCTTAAAAGATCTATATACTTAAATAAAGATAAGTAGCATATATAGAAAGTTAAATACCATAGTGTTGTGGTTTCATGCCATATTGGATGGCAGGTGTTATTGTTACCTAGTACAATGGTGCTTGATTCATGAATTGGGAAGGTGAAGAGCTGATTCGGCCATGACGTCATCTGAACTAGATAGGATACATAAAATCAAAGCAAAGGTGCACCACTCGAGAAGATTGACAGTCACAAAGTTCATTTCCAATATTAAGATTTCTTCCAAACTTATTTCTTTTATTCCGTTTTCATGTTATGTAGAATACACATCATTCAGTTCTTGTAACTCTACAAACAGAACAGCCGACGCGTTTCGTCCTGATACAGGACTTCTTCAGGGCGCTAATTAGTGATGGAATACAAAATGCTGTCGTCCTGAAAGGTCATGAATGACTTTACATGGGGGGTATTATCCCGTCCAACAAGATATTGTCTCAAGGATACTGGAACTGGTATTGGTCCAGTTGTTTTCCAACAAATCATTGTCACATATAAGCCGCAGTTAAGAATGCCAAGCACACCAAAATAGTGGGAGTACTTTAATTTGTCAAATCCATCCCGACTCTCTAATAATTATCCAATATCCTTTTCAGCATGAGGCAACTCTAAGAGAGTGCAAATTACGGCCAATACCTGAAACAGTCGCAATCGAATAGTTGCGGTCCACAGCGGTCACCGGGGAACGATGTAGCGGTCCAAACGCCAAGGCAGGGAAGATAGATAGGATACATTTTAATATTTTACTCTTATGAAATGTATCAGCTCTATCTCTGCCCAATAATTGTACATCTTTTACTATCTGTTTTTTTTGTACAAGCTTCTATGTATTTTGTCCATATATTGGGGCGCTGGATAACAGTAATACTTTATAATTGTAATCTCAGACTCTAGGGCTTCGAGTTCATGTACCCGAGAATGTTTTTCATTCATTGTTAGTTTATTGCACTTGCACTTTTATGGTCTATTGACTGCAATAAAGTATTTGAATTTGAGATAGGATACATGGTCCGATCAAACAGATATACAGGGTGCAAAATATGGGAAACACATGATCGTATAAATAGAGCCACATAACACGGCCTTTCATATTCATTTTTTTAAGGACTGGATGAAAATATGTACTATTAATAATATATTTGCTGTATGGACCGAGGCATTACATTGATTGATGCCTGTAAGGAGTATTTACTGTGATCATTTCCTACAGGACACAATTCCTGTGGGACTATAGGACTGTCAAACACCATTATTTTTTGGTGAAAACCTAAGTACCTTTTTGGTAAGATACCATATACAATGATAATCCAGTCACTTCATTTTTCAACAAATCAGCAGTGAATATATACTCACACATATATATGTAATATATATATATATATATATATATATATATATGTATATCATGTAACAGGATACCTCCTTCCGTACTCGAGTGGCCCCAAGGAGAGTGGCGTACACGCCGGCGGAGATGAACCGGCTGTTCAATAATCGTGATTGATCTGTTGCAATAGATCAGCAGACTGTCTTCACAGACTTTTTTCAGCCACACGATACTATACGCGATTTTCGAGCGCAGTGATACGTAGGATTATCCCAGGTTGAAACACTCTGCTTTATGTAGACCACAAGAGTTACTCGCAACGCATTTAGACACATTTTGTATATATACACATTGACGGCAACAAAACTTTATTTAAAAGTGAAAGTGAACATTGCCGCAAATGTGTCATTCTGCGCTGACACATCAGATTCGCATTCGCTAGAAATAGCTCCCTCACTGTCCGACACTCCATTGAGGGAAATCGTCTTGTCCTCTTCCTGTTCCCCTTGTTGGTAGAGATGGTCATACTTGTGGCTGAATGTCAGAATGCGCCCAGAGTCATAATCCCCGTAATCACGGTTCAATTTCCTTTCTTTCCGCGCTTTTATATCTTCTTCATGTTTAGTTAATTTATCTTTGATACTGACTAGCGCCTTGTCCAAGGTTTCTTTATCCATACTACTTTTCAGTTCGTCCATTATAATTTTGATGTCTGCCAAGATCGCCTCTCGGTCCAACCAGGCGTACTTTATGAGAATTTCTAGCATTCTCCTTGAACTTAAAGCTGAATTATTCGACCATTCCTCCAACATCTTGGGGTTTGGTTTCTCGTAAGTTGGCGTCGTGAAGATCCTTAACCCCCTAGGGACCATCTCCTGGTCAACATAATGTTGTAGTGATGTTGCTTCCCACCACTTGGTTATTTCACTTCTTTTTAGTTTTTCATATTTCCGAAGTTTGTCTTCTTTTGGTTGTGATTGATTGCCCTTATCTTTGGCTCCAGTCACTGGTCCCGTTCTTCTGGTGAACATGGACTTTGCCGCTAGTCTACTAATTTTGACCACAAATACCCCGTGGCACGACATTTTAGGGAGAGACACTCTTCTAACACGAAAGAACTACGTTACATCCTCCTAGAACAGGTAGAAAAAAACCCCAGAGGAGGTAATAGAGTCTTAAAGTTGAGACAACGAGAATCTAAATTAATAATCGACTTCCAGACTAAAGCCCCGGGCGGGCTTAATCAGGAAGAAGAACTGTCCGTACACCTTAAGGAATGATTTATACAGCACATGTCATGAATCCACTTAGGCTGCTGTTTTAGTTGTACATTCAATTTTAACTTCCTCTGATTTCATGTCTGTACAGTTATTGTGTGAGAATTTGTTGCACGCAAGAAATGTATACAGTTGCTGCTGCAGAGCGACATAAATCTAATTGGTGGTTTTATGTTTTCAATTTTAGGTTTAAAGAGGACGTGGTCTTGTGAGAACTTCCCATATGATCTCCATATTTCACCTTATATGTTTTGCAGCAATGTTAGTGACATTCTTTGCACATGAAATGTAGTGCGCGAGTTTCACACACAATTTTCTGTTTTTCACTTTTATTATTCATTTCACGAACATAGCACACTGTTCAAATTAACAAGTTCGCATGAAATAGGACATACATCCAGGAGTGGTCATCTGATCAGCAGATTCACAAGTCACATGGGGCACTTGTCAAGTGATACTGCTTCTTCAGACAAACTTGCATAACAGTGATACGTGACACTTGTCACTAGCATAGCAGGCTGTCTTCACAGGCTTTCTGCAGCAGATTAACTGATTTACGGGGTATATGGGGCACTTGCCAATTAGACTTGGTCAATTGACACTGGTTTTTTCAGACATATGTGGAACTTGTCACTAGATCATCAGACTGTCTTCACAGACTTTTTTCAGCCACACGATACTATACGCGATTTTCGAGCGCAGTGATACGTAGGATTATCCCAGGTTGAAACACTCTGCTTTATGTAGACCACAACAGTTACTCGCAACGCATTTAGACACATTTTGTATATATACACATTGACGGCAACAAAACTTTATTTAAAAGTGAAAGTGAACATTGCCGCAAATAGCGTACTGCAGGTAGATTACTATGTCTATCTGCATTCACGTTTTTGTAGAGTATCCAACGTCATACAGGATATGATTTGAATGTTTTTGCAACGTAGGCACATTGTGTGAATTTAACACTAAGTGTGACGTACAGCAAGAACTTGTGAGAAACATCAGTACGTATATATGCATTTGCTCCACGTTGTCCTCTTTCTGTGTTCTTTGTTTTAAAAGCGGTCACTTTCAGTGTTTTTTCTAACACGTGACCAAGCCAGACGGCGAAACGCGTTGTGTTTGAATAAACAGCAGTTTTCACAGATAACAGTATTGGTTCTTCTGATTCCTGAGAGCGCACGTACTGCAACAGATCAATCACGATTATATATATATATATATATATATATATATATATATATATATATATATATATATATATATATATATATATTCACTGAAAAAAACATAGGTTTCAGGGGTGTTATAGTTAGCTGCCCATTTAACTCATACAAAACCATAGAAATCCCTCCTTTATAGTTAGTTCTGCTAACTATAACTCACGCGCCCGCAATGCACTGCTGATGATGTCACATATTGCATC
Source organism: Triturus cristatus (assembly GCF_964204655.1). Taxonomy (NCBI): domain Eukaryota; kingdom Metazoa; phylum Chordata; class Amphibia; order Caudata; family Salamandridae; genus Triturus; species Triturus cristatus. The sequence continues at coordinate 236,988,234 of NC_140581.1, forward strand.
ATTCATGACATGGTCAGTGACATCACTGATGACATCTCAAATGACATCACTGATGACATCATCCACTTGACAATCTGATACACCTCATCATACACTAGTATAACCTTTCATCACTCACTGTAAAATACAGAGTATCATATTTGAAACCATTGACACACCAATACCAGTTACTACATACCCACTCACTGATTCCTAAGTCTACACACACAACTACCCATTCAACACCAGAATCATCTATACATGCAGTCATTAATTAATAGAACACTATCAAATGCACTTATACACATATATAGACATTGACACATCAGCAGTCATCTTAGTCGGTTATGCAGTCATCCTACTCACTAATGAAAAAAATGTATCGCACTTAAATTTACTCACTCACACAATTATCCAACAACACCTCATTTATTCAAACACATAGTAACTCATCGTTAATATGTTAAAAAAGCACCATTACAATTATACACTCATTCATATAGTTACTCTCACAATCACTGACTCTTACACATACTTATTTATATACACCAACTCTCACATACAATGCCTTTTATTTTTTTACTTTGTTGAAGATGTACAACTAAAACATATATTCGCTCACCAACACACAAATAAATACACTCAGTCACCCAAACAACTGTTTCCACATGCACTCTTAAACTCATACACCTAGTCAATCAACCATTCACACATCTATGTATAGAGTTACACACACCCCATCCAACCACACACAAACTCAGTGTCCCATACAAATACTGACCCAACTAATCAATAACTAATATACACACTCATGTAGTTAGTGACCAACTGATGCAGCATGTTATACAACAACAGAGACAGTGCTGCACACATTCACATATTTTAGTTATTAATCCATTTATTAAGTGAGACACTTTTAATTACTCACTTAAAAAGACAGCCAGACAGCTACTAAATCCTCCATCCAGACAGTTATATATCCACTCAATCTTCAATACAGATTGGTATATATATAATACATATTTAAATTTCAAACTAAACCACATTCAGTGGATGATGTCATCAGTGATGTCATTTGAGATGTCATCAGTGATGTCACTGACCATCTCATGAATGATGCAATATGTGACATCATCAGCAGTGCATTGCGGGCGCTTGAGTTATAGTTAGCAGAACTAGCTATAACGGAGGAATTTCTATGGTATTGTAGGAGTTAAATGGGCAGAATATATATATATATATATATATATATATATATATATATATATATATATATATATATATATATATATCAAAGCCACAAAGTTGCCCTCCCAGGCATAGACGCACTCGAACACCTTGCAGCTTCAAGCTTTTAATAGGTACAAAACAGTCTGCATGCCAAATTGTAATTACAGCGATCTTGTCGTTTTTTCGCCTGACGTGTTTCAGTGCCGATTGCACTTTCCTCAGAGGCCCGACAGTCACTTGTGCAAAGCTGACCCTCCCATTAAGTACGTAATTCTTGCCCTCCAATGGGCTGCTCTAATGGGCATTCGTGGCTTTATGGGACATGTAGTCAGCAAATCAAACCCCAATGGGTGCACTAAATTCTGCTGTGCAATCGGCACCGTGCGCACATGGAGGGCATATTATGCGCTTCGTTGTGCAAGGTAAACTTTTACATTTTCATTGATTACATATGCCATGCACAAATGGTGAAGCTTCGGGCACCTTTTGCACACGGGGTAGGGAGAGTATGGTTAATTTTATTTTTTTAAACTTTTACATTTTCATTGTCGATGTATATGCCATGTACAAATGGTGGGCCTACCGGCACCATTTGCACATGGGGATGGGAGAGTATGGTTAATTTGTTTTTTTTTTTACATAATTTTTACCGTACGCGTACGGTAAGCGTAATCGGCGATTTTTCGAAAAAAAAAAAAAATGATTTTTTGGCCTTGGGGGTTCTTTGGGGACACCTTCATCAAGGCTAGGTGGTTAGGAGCTGTCTAAACAGCCCCTTTACATGTTTTTTGCCTTTGTTTTTCTTCCCCCCCTCAGAGTGCGAGAGAGAAAATGGCGGCCGCCGCTTCCTGGTTTCGACCGATTCGAATGTTTACTAAGATCTAACAGCCAATCAGAATCGCGCTCGCGCACGTCACCGTACGCGTACGGTTAGCTTACTGTAAGCGCACGGTAAGCGCACCGTAAGCTGGCTCAGATATATATATTGATTTAAATGCTATTTTCTCAGGATCTACTGAACAGATTTACACCAGACCTACAAAAGGCACTTCCTTGACCTGAGGACTACCTCTCTGCCAAATTTCAAGTAACTCTGTTCGGCCGTTCGGGCTGTAGCTGTGTCTAAAGGTCCTATGGAAAAATGCATGGGAAAAACGCGTTTTGGGACCCCCCTTTTTTCTCAGCCCCCGCTTGACGAATCCCCCCGAGACTTTCAGGGTAGGAGCGTAGCGTAGCGCCCCACCTATTTTGAAAATTTCGCGAGGATTCGTCGACCGGCGCCAAAGTTATTCCAAATAGAATGTTGCGGATTTCCTATGGAAACAGGGTCCTAACTATAACTACCTACTGGCGACCGCCAGTAGGTAATATATGTATGTGTATATATATATATATATATTATCTACTGGCGGTCACCAGTAGATAGTTATAGTTAGGACCGTGTTTCCATAGGAAATCCGCAACATTCTATTTGGAATAACTTTGGCGCCGGTTGACGAATCCTCGTGAATTTTTCAAAACTAATGGGGCGCTACGCTCCGCTCCTACCCTGAAAGTTTCGGGGGGATTCGTCAAGCGGGGGCTGAGAAAAAAGGGGGGTCCCAAAACAGGGTCCTAACTATAACTACCTACTGGCGACCGCCAGTAGGTAATATATGTATGTGTATATATATATATATATATTATCTACTGGCGGTCGCCAGTAGATAGTTATAGTTAGGACCGTGTTTCCATAGGAAATCCGCAACATTCTATTTGGAATAACTTTGGCGCCGGTTGACGAATCCTCGTGAATTTTTCAAAACTAATGGGGCGCTACGCTCCGCTCCTACCCTGAAAGTTTCGGGGGGATTCGTCAAGCGGGGGCTGAGAAAAAAGGGGGGTCCCAAAACGCGTTTTCCCCATGCATTTTTCCATAGGACCTTTAGTCCGAGCTACAGCCCGAACGGCTGAACAGAATTATGTGAAATTTGGCAGAGAGGTAGCCCTCAGGTCAGGGATGTGCCTTTTGCAGTAAATCTGTGTAATCTTGTGTAAATCTGTTCAGTATTTCCTGAGAAAATAGCATTTAAATCAATATATATATCTGTGGGCGCGCTCCGTGCGCTTACGGTAAGCTTGCCGTGCGCGAGCGCGATTCTGATTGGTTGTTAGATCAAAGTAAACATTCGAATCGGTCGAAATCAGGAAGTGTCGGCCGCCATTTTGTCTCTCGCAGTCTGAGGGGGTGAAAAACAAAGGTGGATAACGTGAAAAGGGGGCAGGCTGGACAGTTCCTGACCCCCTAGCCTTTGTCAGGGGGTCTCAGAAGGACCTCCAAGGGCAAAAAATTAATTAAAAAATCTTTTTTCAAAAAATCGCCGAATGCGCGTAGCGTACGTGCACGGCGTAAACGGAGAAATTCCGCGAGGGAAAATTCCGCGAACTTCGCGTAATTACGCGTACCGTGCGCGCACGGCAAAAAATTTTTTTCAAAAAGGAAAGCTTAAAAAATTATATATGTGTGAGTATATATTCACTGCTGATTTGTTGAAAAATGAAGTGACTGGATTATCATTGTATATATATATGTATATATATATATATATTACCTAGTGGCAGTTGCCTCTGGGCAGTTGTAGTTAGATAAGCTGTTCTGTAGAAAAAACGTTTTTTGTGTTGCTAAAATAACTTTGGATCCGTTAAACAAATCTCCATGAAACTTTAAAAAATTGTGCTGATGTTTAATCAATTTGTGCATGGAAAGTTTTGGGGTGATCCATCAAGCGGGGGCCGGGAAAAAAGGGCATCTCAAAAGTCAAAATCCCCATGCATTTTCCATTGACTTGTTTAGAGAAAGCCAAGTCACTCAAGATTCTCAACATCTCTTCCAAACTTAATAACCAACTAAAAACAGCCTTTATTTTGTATCACACACCTCACAGTCACTGAACCTACATTGAGAGAAGTTGATATGAGTTGAAAAGTGGGTACTGTACACAGTGTTTTGTACCACACAGTTTGCAGCCTCAAACTCTCATGAGAAATAAGCCACAGAGTATTAAAAAATATCTACAAATAACAGTATACACCCTATGCAAAACGTGTCCAAAGAGACACTTTTCACTTAAAATAACCAAGGTCTGACGGTGCTAAAGGTCATACTACCTGCAGCATTCATATTGGGCTGAAACGTAAAATGATACTAATGATACAACATCTTCTAAAGCTAAACAAGCACAAATACATAGGTTAGTACCTGGTGCACACAGTCTTATGTGTTACGTAGAAATTGTCATGCTGAGACGATTCTGTCTCATAACTCAAGGCTGCTTACTGTGGTTAGTATCTACTATGTAGAATCTTTGCCCTGTTGGAAACTTTTTCCACAGAACCAAAAAGGTTGTGTGGAACATCCTGGGCAGAAGTCATCAACAGCCATCTACACACAGAGTTACCCTTCAATAGAAAGATTTATAACATGTTCAATATTCATCTATGATGCATTAGAAGCACATCTGTTTTTTTAAATACTTACACCCAAGTATCTGGACACAGGCTGTACAAAATTAGGTAGAAAAGTAATATGGTAGCTTCTCGCAATATGCAAACTATTAAACAAGCTAGCATACTCATTGGATAATGTCTTCAGTGATGTAATTTGAGATATCATCAGTAATGTCATAAATGTTGTCATAGAACATGTCGTAAGTGATGTAATATGTGAGATCATAAGCAGTACATGGCAGGTGCGCAAGTTATAGTTAGCTCTGCTCACCTTAACTGGTGAATTTCAGTTTTTTTTAGTTCATGACATTAATGTCACTGGCATATTCAGCTAACTATAATGTTACTTTAACCTTTGTTTTTTTTCCAGTGATAGCGTTCTCGTATAGAGTGCCGAGCCTAATTTGGTTGAATATAATTAACCTTATTTTTTACGTTATTATGTTTAGAGGGAAACTAGTTGCCGGAATGCTCCTTTCTTAAAAGGTGCTTTAATGCATTTTTTTTTTATTTAACACACCAAGATGAGCATCCACCATCTTGGAGCACTAAATTTAAATGTACGACAGCTGTGTCATGCTATAGGAAAAATCTTATCTGGTGATTGGTGTCCACGTATATATCACCACAACTGCATGATGACACAAACATGTGTATGCATGATGATACATGCATGCATACTCATCAAACATGCTGAACATAATCAGCAAAAAGCATTGAAAAAGCCCAAGAGAGACATATTGGCTTTGCCAATAATCTTTTTTGTTTTGGGATGCAAGTGATCTTGCTACATCCGCTACAACCCTCTATATTAGCTCTTTCTAAGAGCCCATGTCATAAAGTACTGAGGATTAAATGTCAGGCTCCTACCCACATGGGCATAATCCACATTTCTATTTGATTTTCGCCTTTTATAGGATTCACGAAGAATCCCAGAAGTAATTCTCAAAATCAACAATGGGCCATGATTTCCAGTCCTCAACTTCAAGAAATGTCCTTGAGTAAAGTTATCACCAGGTCACAATTGCCAATAGTAAATCAAGCAGAATTGTACATTTGTACATTTAACTTTTTCCTGTAGAAGCCAATTAGGTATTGTGGTGTTGTCGTTAGTTTGCCACAACGGCAAACCACAGGAACTTGCACGTTTCATAGGTGGAAAACTACCTCTCCTAAATATGTGAAAACCCACACGTTTTAGAATTTGCGTCTCCCCATTTAACCAATTAGAGTAAGACATCTGAGATAAGTTCAGGACTAGAGACAGTGTCCATATTGAACTCGATGGAGTAGTTACCATGTATAAAGTGGTAAATAAATACATTTGGCATTGGGTATAGATAATGTTGTGTGCCAATAAACCCCTCTAGCCTGTCCCTTTCATTCTAGTACGCGTAGGCATTAGTCTTTGAAGCACATCCATTAATTCAAAGTCTTCCAATTTGGTTCTACATAATTATCCTTTTCTCTAGAGCTTTTTAAGTCTAAAAGTTATAAACGAGCTGCTGTTCAAGGGACGAACCGATCGTTTGTCAAGGCTGTAATAGGTTATATTTCCAGAGATATTCTGTCCGATCCATAAGCTTTGTTAGAGCCAGAAATTAAAATAAAAGTTGACCCTTCTTCTTTTGAAGAGAGATTCCTGCTTTTCAGAATCCGGTTTTTCAGGTGGCTCTGGATTCACTCAAGAGCACAGGCAGGTCTGCACGCCTGGCAGGCTTTCCCATTTAAGCAGGTATGGCAAAGAGGAATGAACAGCAGAGGTACACATGTAAAACCCATAATCTGCCTATCCCTAAACTACATAGGTTGCAAAATGTGATATACTTATAACGTGTTACTTACCAGAAGCCACAGAGATGAATACAGGATAACAAGAGGCTAAATATTGGTTTGGTTTCAAAAACGCCAGCGGAGTCTGTCTAGCCCCCATAGGCTAACACTACAGGCACCGCGGCTTATGCCTTTAATGCTCATTAATTACTGAGATCATAGATGGAACATTCCCACACAGGAAAAATGACTGGGACCATACAGGTTCAGTAATGCAGGGACCATTGAAGTTGCTTAATCCTGCTACCATTGAAGCTCTTTATTGTATGGAGTCCTTACTCCCCCTGTAGTAGTTTCTTTACTACAGGGGCCACTCGAGTTCATTAATGCTACCCAAACCAATAATACCTCTGGTCCAGAGCGGCGTCCACATAGCTAACCAAACGTGGTGTACATTTTGACAAAAGTGTGACTACAAAGGACTCCACCCCTTTCAAAACTAGGAAGCCAATAGACTCCCTAGACTTTAGGGGATACCCAACACTAGATCATGAATCAGGTAGGAATCACCGGGGTTTAAGGGTAGTTTACACCTTTATTATTATTTCCTTCTAGTGACTGTTAGAAACCACAGATACTTTGGGAGGGATCTATAAGCCCAAAGAATGCAAGAGATCTTTTTGGCTATCATCATTGGGCAGAACATGTTGGCAGATGAGAAACAGGTTTCAGCAGTTACCCTCATTATACCTGTTCAAGATTGTTTTTAGAGATACCCAGTGTCCCGTTGAATAAAGGTAATAACCTGGTAACACCGAGGCATTTTTAATGAAAACTGGATCCCATCTTTGTCCAGTTATTCTTATTCAAGAACTCCTTCCTTCCACTTAAGTCTTCGAGGAGGGTGAGTCCACCCTGGTGGTATTTACCAACGGGGCTGGGGAGAGGATGCCAATGATGAAGTGTTACATTATTATGTGTGTGAGGTTTTCTCTTCCATAAAAGATCACTTTCTTCACAAACACACCAGAAGTCCAAAAAGTCTTTGGTTTCCCATCTCTTACTAGAATTGTTAGGTAACATGATGGAGAATTTCTGTTTCTCTTACACTCCCATTGATGCTCCCGTATCCGACAGGTTTCATTTTCCGGAAGGACCTTTGGTGGCCTACCCTCCTCCTTTCTATTTGTGTGGTTTGGACCCAAACCAAATGCCATTAATGTTGGTGTCATTGATGTTAATTACCGCATGAGACCATTGAATGCTGAAAAGTGCATGGGGCCCCTGATGCTCGTTACTGCCTGGGGTCTACTCTGCTTTACTTCTTCCTAGTAACACTGATGTTGAAGGCTGCCTGGTGCCAATCTTGATGCTTCTAAAAGATGCCAGAAATTATACTCATCGCTGAGTTGAGGAATTGAGTCTCAATACTGCCTGGCAACATTGGCTCTTATTGAGAGCGGTTACTGCCATTGGAGATCAATGTCCGTTACTACCGGTGGATGCTGACACAGGGCATCCCTGGTGACAAAAGACAGTCATGCTCTTTGATGCATCAATCGATGACACCTGCTTACAGGCTGAGACTTATCGTTCAGGTTAGTACCTTAATGCTAACTCACACCCCCATCATATGGAGAATATACCAAGAAGAGACTGGGCGTGTTGCTGAATGCATGAGAGTTTCAGTGATGAAGTCACAAAACTGTCTGAGTAGGAAAGGGGTGTAATAGGTAATTGCACTATTGTGTATTTGTTCAGGACACGAGTGTGTGATGTTGATCAGATGATGTTCAGATTTGTTGGTATGCCCATGACGCGTCTTCCTGCATCAAAATGACTCCCAATAGGACACTGATTGTGTCTTGTAGCCCATGATATATTGAATTCTAAGTGTGATTCTATCCATTTCTAAAGAGTAGTCAGATTTTATTTTCTAATCATAAAATAGATGGTGAAAACTGGTACGGCTTGTTTGAAATAATGTGTGAAGTTATACAAAGAGCATGGGGTAAGATTTAAGGTGAAGTTACTACCTTAACTGCTCACATTAGGCCCTCTTTCAGTGTCGACGAGGTTGCAGACTCCGAAATCCAAAGAAGGAAAGGTAGTTTTATTTCAGCCCATTCAGGAGAGAGTCTTAAGGGCTGGTGCTTCTTGAACTAGCCATCTCCGTGCAGGGTATCTGTGGCCAGCAATTCTCTCATATTCCTAGACCTGTTTTGGCTCCGCAACAACCAAGCTTCCAGAAGCACGCTTTCCCAAGAGGCAGAGCCGATCACTATTGACTACAGTCCTAGTCTGTGGTGATGTGTGTTGAGAGGGGTCATGTTTGCGATTAAGCGTGCAGGTGGAAATTAGCAGATTTCACAGTTGTCCTTAAATGTGGGTTAAACCTGATAATGTGACTCGAAAAATAGAAGCAGATTTCCTCCCACTTCCATTGTGGCAATGGTTGACCTAGATGAGCGGGCTAGGGCACATCCTGCCGGGAATACTAGGGGTTCTGTCAATGACCATGATCTTAGTGACAGGGGCGTACCACAGGCCCCTGCTGCGCCCTGGGGTGGTAACCTTTCACGGCCCCCCACCCTTCATGGGGGCCCACATTCAGGACAAGGAACATTGGTGAGATATGGGAGGCTCAGGGGCCCCTCGTTACATCCTGCAGCGGGCCACATTTGTTTTGAGTTAGACACTACTTAGTGGCATCGCTCTTTAGCCAAAGGCCAATCTTTCTCACGCAGTCTTTGATAACACACATAGGTTAACGAGGGGAGGAGTTAGCACAGAGCTTTGGGGGGCTCTACACCCTTAGAAGGGTGGACTCTGATTTGATCTGCTTCCTGCGCTCTGATTGTAAAATCATTAACCAATCCCATGCTTTCCCCGAGAGTTTTTCAGGCAACTTAAAACGCATACCTTTACTCGTGCAAAAGGGGGCGCTCTGGCAGGCCCAGACTGACTAAGTAGTGGATCTGGCATTTCCACGGCGGGCTGCGAGATAAGGGGCTACTTTCATGCCGGGATAGGCTCTTATGGGCTTTAATTTGCACTGTTGTTACCCCCACGTGCATACACAACCCATGCAGACAGGCTCGCGCACTCCACTCACTCCCATAAACAATTCAATTCAATTCAATTCAAATAAACTTTATTCGGATTTCAAAAACCATCCATAAAAGCACAGAACCAAAATTTAAAATACACAGTTTATCGCTTAAAATTTTAAGCCGCAAATTAAAATAGCACATAATATAACTTGAAAAAGCAACAATTAAAATACAATTATATAATCTTACTAAACTGTACATTGAGCCATCATACGTGCAATATAAAAAATGTAACCACTAACTTTGTAGAGGTAAGGCAAATACGATGCATTCAATTTGTACAAATTGGCTTTAAAGTGCATAATGCATATGTAAACTAAAATTAAGTTCGTGCAAATTGGCTTTAAAGTGCACAATGCATATGTAAACTGTCATTAAGTTTGTGAAAAATAGGCTTCAAAGTACAAAATACATATGTAAACAAAATCACTCAATTTTCAGAGACCTGTGTGAACATACAATTGCTTTGAGAAAGCCACTAACTCTAAAAATTAGTTCGTCCGATCCAAGCGTTAAAAATTGGCTATAAGCATGATTTTGGTCAATCAAATCATATTTCCTGCAGTAGGGCATTAGGTAATGTTTTGTATATTTCCTATAAAAACCACAGCCAAAAATAAAATGGAGCATACTCTGGGTTCCACCAAGATCACAAGGACAAAGTAATTTTTCCCAATTTTTAGTGTAACCCAGTGGAAAACAAATAAGGTTTACAATGCTCCTGTCTCTAAATCTAAATAGTAAACTCCTGTTCCACCTGCCCAATTTTTTACATAAATAGGACTGGGGTAACGTCGGAGATACAATATGTGACTCCCGGATCATTAGATAATTTATTGTGGATAATTTCAGTGAGTCCACTCTTTCCCTCTCATTATGAAAATGTTGATAGAGTGCCCTTCTCACCAGGTTTTTATGGGAGTGGTCGATCTGGTCGGGATCTGTGAAAAGGTGACCATAGTTAACACTCACAAGGCTTCTTTCCACCGCATTTATCCAGGGGATTAAACTCGAGTTCTCACTTTTCAGGCAATCCATAATGATCTCACGGGAAAGGGAGGCTGCTGGGTTTTGCCAAATCCTTAACCAAAATAATGCAGGTCTGGCCCTTATAAAATCCTCAATGTAATGTAATTTTAGTTCTTTATGACATACAAAGGTCGGTGCACTGATCACGCCCCCCAGGGTCTTCTGACAGAATCTATTCTCTTCTCTTTGTAATTCTGAGCAGTTCGAGAACCCCCAGACTTCTGCTCCATACGTTCCAGTTGGGAGACATTGAGTCCGGTAGATTTGTAATAGACTGGAAACCACATCTGCCCGACGTGGTTGACGAAGTGAGGTAACAGAATTGATAGATTTAGAAAGTTTGTTCCTCCCCATTGCAACATGTGGTTGCCATGAACCGCTATTAGAGAATAGCAGACCCAAATAAGGGAAAGTGCAAGTGCTTTTTAAAGTGTTGTGACCTATTGTAATCTTTGAGATTTTATAATTTTTAGGGCCGCAGGTCATTATGAAAGATTTGCTAAAATTAGTGCACAAACCTAGATCAGACATATAGTTAACAAATCCCGATATTAAAATGCGCAGAGCATTCGGGGTGCGGCCCATGAGGACCGCATCATCTGCGTAAAGTAACGCCGGGATAGGTCTCTGATTAATGATAGGGACGTCCTTTGTCAGGTTACATAAAGAGTTAGTTAATTCATTGATGTATAATATAAAAAGCAAGGGGGCCAAGACGCAGCCTTGTCTCACCCCCTTGCCAATTAAAATATCATTTGAAACCTCACCTTCATTATTTATTCGTACTCTAGCTTTCAAATTACGATGGAGGTTGGCTAAAAAGTGGACTAGAGGTTCATCTAAACCATAATTTAAAAGAATAGACCATAAGCGAGAACGGTTTACAAAATCAAAAGCTGAACTTAAATCCATAAAACCAAAATATAGGGGGGATTGTTTGGCTCTTGTATATTTAGCCATTAGGAGATTGAGATTCAGGCATTGTTCCACCGTACCAAGTTTACTACTAAAGCCCAACTGGCAACGATGGATGATAGAGTTCTCATCGGCCCAAGTACTAATTCTATTAAATAGAACCCTTCCAAGGACCTTCAGGGTGTTATCAATCAAAGATATTGGTCGATAACACCCCGGGTCCATCCTATTTCCTTTTTTAAAAATGGGTACGATGGTACTGTTGGACCATGTCGAGGGGATGGATTTCTTACTCAAATTATTAAAAAGATTACAGAGTAAGGGGGCCCAGAAACAGATGTTAGATTTTATTTGGTCAATGGACAAGCCATCAGGGCCAGGGGCCTTATTGCCGGCACTATTGTTGATGGCTTCCTCCACCTCCTCTAATGTTATAACTATGGTACTATCAGGGAAAATGTCCTCGGTTGAATCTCCAACCGCGGCATAAAGCTTAGAAAAATGATTGACCCATGAATCACCTGTGATATTGCAATTTATCGGGGTAATATTACTACCCAGGGCTCTCAAGACCTTTACTTCACTCCAAAACCCTGTCGAGTCTTTTAGAACAGCAGTTTTAGTTAAATTGTCCCAGTGGCTTATCAACAACTCCTCAGATCTAGCTTTTAGTGTATGTTTATATTTAAGACGTAATGATCTGACCAGGGACACATCTCGGGGATTAGCTTCCAAGGCCCTTCTAAGCTCTCTATTAGCCCTCGAACAATTGGTGTCAAACCATCTATGGTTGTTTATGTTGTTCTCTTTTATGGGTTTGGAGATTGCCCTTTTTATAGCTGCACATAAATCGCAAAAAGACTTAATTATAGCAGTGCCGCCAAATGTTAAACAGTTAGCAATCAATAGAGGGTGATTCTTAATCACATTAGCTAAAATTCCTTGGTTATCAATCCCTCTCCATACAATCCTTAGCCTATCTGTAGATGTAGTAATGTTTGAGGCCCCAATCTCATGTGGGCCTATAGGTTTTTTAATGGATTTAAGGTGAATTACTATTGGCAGATGATCACTATATGAACTGCTAACAACCTCAGATTTGAGTAACACACTACTGAGGAGGTAGGAAGTAAATATATAGTCAATAGTTGTTGAACTGCCTCAGCCAATGTAGGTGGGAGCCGGTGCTTTTTCCTCAGCAATTCCACCGTAGCTCATTACATCATCTAAATCCCTGCTATATAATAAGTCCAATAGTTCGGATCCTCGTCTACAAGGCGGGGATATAGAATAGATGTGAGCATTGAAATCTCCACCTACACAAATACCATCAAATTGGCCATACTTTTCACCATTAGCAGTTTCATCAATGAAATTAAACAATTCTAAAAAAATAGGATTGGGATGGTTAACGAAATCATTGTTATAAAAATTTATAAAACAAATCTTTAACCTTGCAGCATATTTCACGGCTATCAAGTGTTTACTGACCACATTTAATTGTTCAATCTTAACATCCTTAGAAATTTTTGCCCAGATAGATAGACCGCCACTGGGTCGCCCCATAGCAGGAGATGGTACAATAAGGTTATGACAGAAAAAGCCCTCCAATAATTGAGCACAAGTGCACCAAGTTTCTTGCAACATTACCACATCAAAATTACTTATCCAAGTAACCCATTCTTTAATTTTCATCTTTCCTGGGAGCCCAGCGATGTTCCAACTAATGATACTCAAGGTATCAACCGGTAAAATAGTGGGCGAGGAAGGAAGGGCGATGGGAAGATCGGGGCATACTACATGAGGAGGTACTAATCTACCTGGGCGTATCTTGTCGATGCATGTGAGATTTGGTTCTTCCAGAAGGACAGTACTAGTAACCTCATTGGATATGCTAGAGGATGTTGGTGGTAGTCAATCTAGGCTTCCTAAATCAGATAGGGCGGAAAATCTATTGAATAAAGGGAAAATAGTAGGGGCCGTTTGAAGTGGTCTATGGGGGGGCCTATAGAAATAACCCAGTGGAAGGAGAGTTATTGCAGTGGCGAAACTGACGTGAGTGTTTTGATTATCCATAAAAAATCTAACTGAGTTTGGGTGTCTAAAATTAATCACTATACAGTCCCCACTAATATTTTTGTACTGTGGACCCACCCAACACACCCGACGGGTTGATATGATTTCATTTGAAATGTCCCATCTTGCCCCTTTATGTTTGGTCAACCAATCGATACGTTTGTTGTGTAATTGAGCCCATGACTCATTTTGACCTTCTTTAAGGGCAGGGACACCTGCTAAAACTAGAACATATGGGCTGGCTTCTGGGGGTAAGTGGAGTGGTGGCCCTTGATTATTAGTGGGTCTATTTTTTGCAGGTACACCTCCACTGTTACTTGCACCATCCATGGTGATGCCTGTCCTGGCTAGTGAAGTGACTGATGGAATAGTAATAGCCTTGACATTTGAACTTACAGTTTTGGCCGTTGCAGTTCCTGCTACTTCAGAGGGGTCATAAATTGGACCAATGTTCCGTACGGGTGGGGTATTAACTAGGCTACAGTTAGAGGAAGCATTTTTAGAAATAATTGGGCCTTTGATGTTACTAGACCCAGGGTCAGCAATAACGGCCGGACCCCCCTCCCTCATACCATTACATAATAATTCTAACTCCTTCATAAATTTCTCGCCCCGAAGAGCATCTAGACTGATAATGCCTTTCCTTTTAGAATCCTCTTTTTTGACAAGGTTTTCGATTTTATCTAGTCTCTTAAAAATAGTATTAAATTGTTTAGCTATTTGAATTTCAACTTTTTTTAAAACGGTATCTACAATAGTTTCAATCAAGTTGCCATTGGGTTTAGATTGAGTATTTCGGTCGGAGAACTCAGTCTGCGTACAGACAGAGTTGTCAATTCCCTCAAACGGCAACATGTAATCCCCACAATTGCCTTTGTCCAAAGTTGGAGGCTGTAGTATGCGTGCAGAAACAGGGAGTCTCTCAGAGCCTTTGTCCGAAAATGATAGTGGAGGCAGTAAATCCTCAGTGTCAATTGGTATTACTATTTCACAATCTTTATCTTTGTGCCACATACTCTGTGGGGTGGGTTGATTTCTGCAGCGGCTTGGTTGTTTCCTTTTATTTACAACATTTTTGGCAGGGCCTCTCTTACGTTTTTCCCCTGCTGTTTTGTTAGTAGATGGCGCTGTATCTGTTTCAGGTTCCAATGAAATAACCGTGACAGGAACACTCGCCAAACTGGTAGCTCCAGGGGTGGGGGCTATATGTCAACTTGGACAGTTGGTTTGGTGACAATTACAGCAGGGGAGAGTGGAAGGCCATGATTAGAAGTAGCCGTTACAGATTGAGAACATGGGGGAATAATAGTAGATTGTCCAATGGACATCCTTCTTTCGGTGTCTGCTATCTCATTGGTAACCATAGTAAGGGCGTTGGTCAACAGTGTATCAAACGATATAGGCAACTCAATGGGGACAGCAGGAGCTACAGGTACGATCGTGTTAGTGCGTTTCCCCATAGTATGTTTAGTTACCTTCGCAGCCTGTTGTCGAAAGAGGGATGGCCCGCCCGACCGCTGGTGACCACTGAGGGCCACAGAGGGCCCGCCCTTTGCCCGGGCTTAGTCCGGCGCCGCCCGCGCGCGTCCCGCGACGCGGAGGGAGCCGCGAGTTTTAAAGCGCCTCCGGGCGCACTGACAACAGGAAGGGGGCGGGGCAGTGGTGGTTCACGGGAGCTGTAGTCTCCCCCAACAGCGGCCTGCGGTGACATGGAGGCGGCGGGGGAGACACACAGCGTAGGTTCCCCGTCCAAAATGCGGCGTTGCAGCGTTCCAGGAGCCCAGGTTAGTCGTGGCGCGGTGTTATGTGGATCTGGTTAGCATCCCCCATAAACAATGTGGGGCTGGTTTTACCATTTCTGACAGAGCTGGTTTTGGTTCCCAGGCCGGCCCGAGACGTCGGCCTGAGAACACTCTTTGAGGGTAGGGAGTGACTCAGTCAGCCCACCTCAAGACATACCTTTAGAGAGCTCCTGGTAGATTTCACCCGAACTATTCGTGCTATGCCATCAGTGATCTCGATGGTACTCAGTTAAAGTAATGAATGACTCATGCGCTATCGCACTGGAGATTTAAGGAGTCAATGATTCTCGATTCTTCTGTTGAATGTGGTGTAAAGAGAGAGCTGCAGGGCTATAAGAGGGGGATACCGAATGTTTCTTTTTTGTAACAAAACAGCATGTGAAGAGTTCACAGTGGGATTTCAACCCTGTCTCGTGTTTCACGGCTGACACATATCAATGACACTAGGAGTTCTGGCCTAAATTGTGGGACAGAAAAGTGGTCTGGGCATCAAAATAACCGTGGCCTCTTTAGCAGTGGCCTAGCAAGGTCAGGTGGTACCCGGTGCAGAAAATTTCTTGTCAACCCCGGCTTGACAAAATGGCAAACATATGTATTTAAAACACATATGTTTGCCATTTTGTCACCCCCATCAGTGATGACACCCAGTGCGTCCTGCACCCACCGCACCCCCTTCCTACACCACTGCCCTTTAGGAAACCGTACAGTTAAAAAAGTTACCTACATTTCCATATCGGGGCAATTTTCAACTTCTAAAGACACACTGTACAGGTGTTTTTGCAAGGGATGGGACACTACATGCATTTGTTTTTGCTGCAGGCAATATTTATGGTAATATCAGGGCAATCAACAGCAACAAGCATTGACAAAGCTAATAGATCTCATCTATGCGAGAACTTATGACTTTTTAAATGTCTTTTAAGCCATGTTGTACAGCAGTATGGTTGCTGTTCAGCATGGCTAAAACTCAGTGGCATGGGGCACAGTAGCAGAAAGAAGAATAGCGCAGAGTGGAGTTGCGTAAAAGAGAGTGGAGTGAATAGTGGCATAGAGCGGAGCAGCATACAGTAGAGTGGTTTAGAGTTAAGTGGCATAGAGCAGAGTGGTGTAGAAGTGACTGGAGTGGCATAGAGTATAGTAGAGTCGCGTGGTGTAGAGTATAGAGGCGTGGAGTAGCATAGAGTAGTGTGATGTAGAATTGAATAGCATGGTATATAGCGGCATAGAGTGACGTAGAGTGGAGTGGCGTAGAGTGCTGTGAAGTGGCGTAGAGTGTCGTGGAGTGCCATAGAGCAGAGTAGAACAGAGTGGGATAGAAGGATGTAGAGTAGAGTGGAGTGGAGTGGCGTAGAGTATAGTGGCATAGAATGGAGTGGTGTAGAGTGGAGTTGCATGTAGAAGCGTGAAGGGGAGTGAAGTGGGGTAGAGTAGAGTGGCCTAGAATAAAATGGCATGGAGTGGCGTAGAGTAAAGTGATGTGAAGTGGTGTAGAGTGGAATGGCATGGAGTGAGTGGCGTGGAGTGGTGTAGTAGAGCCACGCGGCATGGAATAGAGAGACGTGGAACTGAGTGGCCCAGAGTGGAGTCAAATGGCATAGAGTAGAGCAGCGTAGACTGGAGTGGCAAACAGTGGAGTGGCACAGAGTGGAGTGGCACAAAGTGGAGTTGAGTGACATGGAGTATAGGGGCGTGGAGTGGCATTGAGTGGAGTGGGGTAGAGTAGAGTGGGGTAGAGTAGAGTGGGGTAGAGTAGGGTGGCAGAGAGTAGAGTAGCATAGAGTAGAATGGTGTAGAGTAGAATAGTGGAGAGGAGAGTTGAGTGACGTAGAGTGGTGTGGAGTGGTGAAGAATAGAGTGGTGTGGAGTATAGAGGCATCGAGTTGAGTGGCATAGAGTGGTGTAAAGAGTGACATGGCATAGATTGTAGTGGCATGGAGTGGAGTGTGTGGAGTGGTATTGAGAGGCGTGGCATAGGGTGAAGTAGAATGGAGTGGCATAGAGTGGACTAGTGCAGAGTAAGAATCTGGCATGTACATAAAAGGAAGTTATACTAATAAACGGTTAATGTGAAAAAGATAAACCTTATGTCATGCACAACAGTAAAGGAAAAAAGTCCACTTACAAAGACTGTTTAAAGAATCTGGCATGTACATAAAAGGAATTTATGCTAATTTAAAAAAATGAAATGAAAAGAGGTTAAACTGGTTCTCATAAAAAGTGCCTCAATACCTTTGGGTCAGGATTGTGCTATATAAAATTGCAAAAAGAAATAGCAAAAACATGAAGGCATATGCTGCCCTTAGTTGCACAAAAGCTGTTTGAAAATAAAGAAATACACAAGCATAAAGAAATAAATAGGTGAAGAACATTTTTTTTTTAAACTGGGACGTGGGCGATGTGCACTTCAAGAACTGTTTAAAGCTAAGGAAAAAAGTAGCACCCACAAAAGAAGTAGTAAAATGACACAAGTATTTGGGCCGTGCTCCATGGGAGTGTTCAACAAACAAAAAGTAAGCCAAGCCGTCACATGCTGACCACCTAGCAATAGGCATATGAGTGACAATGAAGCCAACCAATGGTAAGCAATAAGTGGACATGCGCTATCCAAGCGAGACCTAAAAACTAGCCCACAAAACAAGCACACACACAGCCCAAAAATCCGACTAAACACTGACCTTTAAAATCAGCCCTTCTGCACTGCCACATTGCCCTGTAGGTCAGTCCTTCCCTGGTTTATAAAAAGAGCACATTTGCTCTTTACACCCCTCTATGACTTATAAATCTTCAAACGTGCTTCATTGTGTGTATAATTGTCATTTTCTTGTGGTTTTTAGTAAATCAATACCTTTGATATTTAAAGAATTTTTTCAACATTCGAAAAAAAAAGATATGTTTCACAGAGAGTTAGATATTCTACATTCCCTCGCTGTTCAGTTGTAACCTTAGTCATTTGTGCTGAAAAACAGGTGGGGTGACTAAAATACCAGGGTAGACCTATAAATTAGGACACAAAAACATGTCCGGTACCTTATAGATAAACTCTAGAACACAAAATGTTAATTTGCCATCAGCCACTAATCACTTGCCATCAAAGATAAGTGCTTGCCTGAATTTGACAAGTTCAAGTAAACAGTAAGCCGGATTATTTAAAAATGTGACAACAGCGATAGCAAACAATATATATTTCAGATAGGTCCTTTAAAAAATGAATCCGGAAATATTTTTATTTAGTCTTCGAAAATATGGATCATTGTTATCTGTATATCATTCAACCCATGCCCTCATACTACTTTTCATGATTCTTGGGGTAGAAGATAAGGACAATTAAAGCGGGGACAGAACAGCTGAATGAAAGACAAAAGTGCGATTTTGAGGCGGGTAGGCAAGAAGGGGGGAAAGAAAGAAGAGGCAGCGAGGAGAGACACCCACAGAGTTAGATACATTAAAAGACAAGATAGAGAGGAGAAAACGGGGTAAAACGAGGTCGAAAAGGGAGCTAGACAAAAGATAAATATGGTAGATGGATCGAAGATAAGGCATAAAGAGAAAAAGTAAACAGAAGCAATAGATGGCTTAGCCATGAACCACTGGAGAGAAGAGAAGGCGAGCAAAGAGAAGAGAAGGCGAGCATAGACAAGAGAAGGTGAGCAAAGACAAGAGTAGGCGAGCAAAGACAAGAGAAGGCGAGCAAAGACAAGCGAAGCAGCAAGAGACATAAGAAATAAAGAGAAAAGAATGAAACATGGAGAAGAAAAAGAAAACGATAGGTGAAAGGAGGAGAGGTGCGAAAAGACCAGAATAAGGGTGATATGCCACTTACTTGAAAATCACAGGAATCGTCCAATGGTGGGTTGGAGATTGCATTTAGCTGTTTAGTAAATTTATGGGATGATCAGAAAGGAGGTCCATTTGAGCCACAAGGAGAGGCATCTGCCCTTTGGAGGCCCGGGCCTTGTTTTGACAGTTTGCAGAATGAGTTAATAAATTAAGTCAAGGCTTACTAAGGCCCTGTGGGTCACCACCCACTGCACCTCCAGTTGAAAGTACAGGATCAACAATGGGTAAGGTAATCCGCCCGGTGTAAATGCTTCCACCAGGTAGATCACAGCCTCAGGAAAGACACAGGTACGCAGTCATTAAAATAAAGAAAAAAGTCCTCCTCCATGACTCAGAGCTAGGAGGAGGAGGAAGAGGCAGGATACCTTGGCGGAGCAAGCTTCTCCCAGTCTAAAATGTCACCTTTGTGTCATCTCCTTCCTCATGAAACTGAAGCACAAATCAAACTTGTTAGCCGATATCCGATTTACTGTTAGCACCTTTCCATTCTTAGCTGATGTTGCCTTGAGCTATGTTTACTCATTTTGGAATATGCTCATTTGACTGCTATGTTTTTCAAAAACAGATCTAGAAAACACATGGACTTTCAAGAATATGTGCAGTTGTGTTCTTTAGAACCATTGCTGCCGGGTTTCTATTCTGCAGGGACCTGGTTCACAGGTTAGTTATTAAGCTTTTCTAGACCAACAGCTGGACCACAGGAAGCCGAACTCACAAAGGTAAGTCTATCGTTACGCGGGACTCATCCCTAAGTTAAACACGACTTGCTCTAGAATGTTTGGGAGTAAATGACACTCAAACTGTAAAAGGCTTTGTGAACTGAGTCCTACATTTTCTCCCATCTGATTTCCTAGGAGACATTGCAAAATGTTTAAGAGTCTTATTCACCTAGATGATGTAGTGACTTGCTCTTGTAGTACCCCAGCCTAACTAGGACTGGGACTGGCTACTACTGGTTTAATCCTGGCGTTCAAGTACCAGCCTGGAGTTCTAAACGAGTAAGTAATACCTACACATAGGTCTTTGTGAATTGGTCGAAACATTTGAATCTAGGCCATTTCCTCGTACATTTCCAGGCAATGCTACAAGAGAGGGTAGACAAGGACTTTGCCAGGGAATTTGTACTTTAAAATACGAATATTTTTAGCCTAGACCAGTGATACTCAAAGTACGGCCGGGGGGAACTGATGCAGCCCTCCTGACCTTTACAGTCGGCCCCCTGGGTAGCAGTAGCACTGAGCTGCAGCCCGACTCAGCACTAACATGGAAAAAAAATGTTAAATATACAGCAAACACTCATTTAAAGGCTAATTGCAGTTAGGGAAAGGAAGTAAGTGGGCCCTTTTCTTTAGAAACACCTTTATTTTTAAAGACAGCTACTAGATATACATGCTCTGCTTCCCCTACTCCCACTTTACACCCCCAGCTGGCATCAGTACGGCCCTCGACCGCACCATAGACCAAACTTTGAAGCCCCCGTGAAAATGTTTGTGAGTACCTATGGCCGCGACCCACAAGTCGTGGAGTAGAGAAGAAACACAAAATATATATATATATATTTTTTTAATTACTTTCCCGATCGCCACCGCCATCCGCTGCATCGCGCTCTTCTGTCTGGGCACCGGCTCCTAGAATGCACTGCGGCCGATCATGACGCTGCAGGAAAGCAGCCTCCTGATTGGCCTGAACACTGGGACTTTGCGCTCCCAGGCGGCCTGGGAGCCTGTGCCTGCTTTCTCCCGCCCGAGCAATGCAGCTGGGGATGGAGGAAGCTTCACTGCGCATGAGGGCTTGGCTGGCCTGAAACGCCCGGTCACTCCTCATGCACAGAGAAGGGACAAGGGAGTGCAGTACCACCACCCCACCACAGTGTCATCCCCCAGGAACCGCCCCCAAGACTCGTCAGAGTCCTGGGGGCGGGTCCAGAGGGATTAAAATAAAACAATAATAAAACAGGTTTATACCCCGTTTAATTATCGTTTTATTTTTCGGGTAGTGGCAGGGTGGGCATCACTTCTCCACCCTAATGGAGGGGCCACCGCTGTTGTAAATGTTCAACACTCCGTCCATCATCCCCTTTGGTTTTGCTTTGTTCGCCCTAAATTGGCAGGGTATGCCCAGACGTGGGTCCCTCGCTCACTTTGCCACTGAATTCAAGCTAGCCTGGCTGATGACGGCTGATAAGCCAGAAACCGGTCCCAGGATGCGTGTTTACGGTCCAGGGAAGACATGGCTAGGCAGTTCGGGCTGGACTGTTCCCATGAGGCACAGGGTCAGACTGATTTGAATATGGCCATGTCTCAACTGGGGTGGCGGAGTGAGCTAAAGAATGATGATGGATTAAACACAGATCAGTTGACTAGGGGTGAGTGCTTGCAATGTTCAACACTACGTCCATCATCCCCTTTGGTTTTGCTTTGTTCGCCCTAAGTTGGCAGGGTATGCCCAGACGTGGGTCCCTCGCTCACTTTGCCACTGGATTCAAGCTAGCCTGGCTGATGACGGCTGATTAGCCAGAAACCGGTCCCAGGATGCTTGTTTCCGGTCCAGGGAAGACATGGCTTGGCAGTTCGGGCTGGACTGTTCCCATGAGGCACAGGGTCAGACTGGTTTGCATATGGCCATGTCTGAACTGGGGTGGCGGAGTGAGCTAAAGAATGATGATGGATTAAACCCAGATCAGTTGACTGGGGGTGAGTGCTTGCAATGTTCAACACTTCGGCCATCATTTCCTTTGGTGTTGCATTGTAAATTATTTGGCATTTTATCACGCAATTCATCAACCAACTTTAGAGTCACATATTAATGTTACCTTTGTCATACTTGGAAAAAAAACATATAAATAATTTTAAATGATTCATTTGAACACTAGTTCAAGTACTAGCCAATTATGTAACAAATGTATAATTCAGCACGCCCATAAGCTCATAACACACTGATATAAAACTAAATCACACATACATGTCCACTCGCATCTACTGCATTATCATTACATATGGACTAGATTGACTATTTCATACTCTGTCTAACACTACTCTCGTATTACCAAACCACCAAGGTCATTACATATCAAATATTATAGCATCTGTATCCATGAACGAAAATTCACCAAAAATACCTGGGTAGCGGAAATGACATCACATGCCATTTGACCTTTACTTTCACTCAGACGCACAAGCTTACACATACACACACATTCACACTTGTCCTCTCATATAAACAGACACGCACGCAACATATATTTAAAAGTATTTTTTACTTACTTCAGCTGCTAGTGACAGTCCTATTGTACTCCATTCTTTACTACACTAATAGTAAATAATATAATATTCACTATTAGTGTATTAAAACATTGACAGAAAACAAGGACAGTGGAGCCCCAACCAACGTCCAAAAGGACGAGATGCCCCGGTGCTCCCTCGGAGGCCAGGGGTCGCAAAGACAGTGCCAGGGGTAGCCAAGGCAAGGCAGGGGTCACAGCTGCAACTTCTGGCGACCCCTAAATGACGTCCATGTCTAAAGTACATGCTTGGTAAAGTTTTGTTTGGTTGACTAAACCCCTCCGTTTGTTCTTCTAGAAAGTTCCTCCTGGAAATGCACAAAAATCTCAGTGGTGAGTAATTTCTTTGAGTGTTTAGCAACACTTTGATGAGCTGGCGAACTGAAGTGCATTGCGGTTCCCCTCCACCGAGAACGCTGACCCCGATTTACCTGCCCCAAGCGGAATGTTTTGATTGGCAGCATTAGTCGAGAGGCCAAGGACTGCATGGGATCAAAGTGGTCTTCACTCCCTTCCTGCTGCTATAGCCTCTGCTTGATCTACTTGATATGCGCAGCTGCGTGCGCCATCACATGTTAGGTATGTGATGATTAGCAAAGGATAGCGGGGGCTTCAAGTCCACTGTTGTCCCCTAATACCTCCTTGGAGCCGTAAAATACACATGGAGAATTGTAAGTTTGAGCAAGTGCAACAGTGCACACGCTGGACTGGGGTCTTAAAAGGCCAGACATGAAGCGGCTGAGAAAACAGCAGAGGCTCATGGGTCTAGCTTTCCACTGAGTGACAAAATGGGAACCAGCAGAGGAGATTTTTCTATGAAACAGTGGGCACATTACACACTGCGAGGATGCCCTATAGATTTGAACTAACCTTTCGCTACAGCTACATTTAATTCCATTTTTCAAAGCTTTGTGTAAACACCCCCAAGCGACTTAGACCTAAGCTGTTGGGTAATTACCCACTGATGTGTTTTTATGACAGCTGATTTATAACTTCTCGCCTTAAGGAAGGAATATTACTCTTCTCATAACGGCAGTATGAATCATTTTTGACATCCTTGGGTTTTTTTTGTGGGGGGGGGGATTTATTTTACCTTCAATAAACTGAAACATTCAGGAGTTGTTTTTGCTCTGGGCCATAAGAATGAAGAAGTCAAGTTGTTTTTCCACAAATCAGCAGACCAGGATGTGGACAGTAAACCCCCTTTGAAGTGAAATATCTTTAACTAAAATAACAGCTTTCCTTTCAATCGGAAACCGACTTAAACATAGGTATAGTGATTGAGGGACTCCAAAGTGTCTTCTCTCGATATATTTCATTTTCAGTTGCCTCCTCCTTTGCACTGCTACTCTATTGCTTAGGTAGACAGGCCGGCTCTCAGGAAGGAGAGGGGAAACTAGTTGCCAAACAGGTATTTCAGGGGCGTGGAGTCCCCTTGGTAGCCACACCTCTGGGATGGGCTGGGAAGCTCCACCAGCCAGGAGATGGGTTTTGCCATGTTGAGAGTGGGCGGAATGGTGAATTCTGGGATAGCCAGATGCCACACTTCGCAGGAAGTGGTCATCACGAGGGAGAGAACCTAGCAGCCTATTGGCTACTGACCACATCCACTTCCAGGCCACTTTCTGGGCATAAAAAGGGCAACCCTAGCACCCAGAACTGAGATCTGAACGATCTGGTTGGGAGGACTGCCCTGCTGAACCAAGGACCCAGCACAGAGAGGCTGCACCCACATGGACTCCACCTGTTGAACTTAGTGGCTGGCAAAGGAGAAGTGACTGCACCTGCTGTGCCCCGCGTGAGGAAAGTTGTTTATCGAGACTACCCAAAGCCAGAGACTCCAAGGGTCAGTTGGCTCACCTGTTCACAGCACAGGGCTACAACAGTTGAAAAAGCCTGCTGGACTGAGTTGGTAGCCTAAACCTTCTGACCGTTGCTCCTTGCTGCTGTGCAGTACCAGGGACCAGGACCCGATGCTCAAAGATGCCCCTGAGTCTGTTGAACCCGGAAGAGAGTCATCAGAGGGCAGCTGGCTCATCCAGGAGGCAAGTTATCGTCCAAGAAGGATTCCGCCATGACTGCAATACCAGGTGACTGGTACGGCAGGACCACCTCCATAGGGCTCTATCACAAGGAGATAAAAGTGTCTGGGACAAACTGAAGGCTGCTTCTTCCTCCGACGCAACTGTTTCTGAGGCCCTTGCTGGTGCCCCAGACTAGCTCCCTGCCCGAGTTAGTCACCCAAAGTAACCGCATTGATACGTACCCAGGATTTTCTTGAAAAAGTTTCTAAGTGTCAAATGTGTGGACTTTGCCAGTCCTTGTTTCTGGGTAAGTAAAAAGAGAATATTTACCACCTTGTAATTGCTTTATGTACGGAACCCTCATGCGGATCTTCTTTTTAGTTTAGTGACTAAAAATACATTAAAATGCTGTCTATTTTTATGAACTGGTGTGGGATTTCTTGAGTGCCTCATGTATTTCTTCTTCAATTGTTTTGGTGCTGTTAAATGCTCTACACTTGTTCCTTTGTGTAAGCCAGACTGCTCAGAGCCACAGCTACTCAGGGCTGAGCTACGGGTCTGACAAACGAAACCTACTGGCCCTAAAGGGGATGGTAAGTGTATTACAGGGTGAGGTCACACAACACCATATATTACATCCCATTTCCTCACAATACCGATCCATACTTTTGTTATGTATGGCCCCCAAAATAATATGCCCTAGCTTGCAGCTACGATGAAGAGGCAGAGTAGTTATGGAGGAGCCATATGTAACATGGCTTCTCTTCCTGCCATAAATGTTTAAAAAAAAATATTTTAAACCCTGGCCTCCTGCCATGCATTCTCACAACCCTCTGTGCCTCACACACCCGAAGCAGTGCTCTCTGCTCTCCATCAGAGCAGAGAGCTAGCGTCTCTGAAAAGCTGTCTGACAGCCCTGTCAGCTGCAGGCTGAATTCCTTTATGATACAACAACATTAAGAACAACTTTTGTTTCCCACTGTGGATATTTATTTATTTATTAATTTGGGAGTTTTATATAGCACTTGCTAGACCCAAGGGCATCGGAGCACTTTACAAGACATAACATTGATAGAAGGACTTAACATAGTGTAACCGGAAGGAACAAAGCAACATAGTATATGAATCTCAATGAGAAACAGATAATCCAAAATTATCCTACGGAGTCATTACTGATAGATGCTGAATTGGGTCAGGCGACTCTACTGAATTATTCTGTTGTTGTGGTAGGCTCAGGGTGACGGCTTAAAGTATTTGTTCAGTAGTAGAGTTTTGAGATTCCGTTTAAGGTAGGTATAGGAAAGGGTGCAGCAAAGGTCTTTAAGGAGTGAGTTTCAAATCGATGGAGTATTACCTAAGAAAGAATGTTTCTGGGATGTTTTGTTTATTCCGTTTAGGAGGGATGAGAAGGAGAGAGTCGGAGCTTCTTAGAGCCCGAGATCTACCCGCTCTCAATAGTTTATTTTCTAAATATTTATGGTTTACATTGTGGAGGACTGTGTGGGTGATACAGGCTATCTTGAAGATGCATCTTCCTTTAATTGGGAGCCAGTTCAGACTCTGAAAACAGGTGGCATGTCCAATCTGTTGGTGCTGTGAGTAGCCTAGCGGCTGTATTTGGAGTTGTTCTAAGAGGTGCAGGGTGGCTCTTTGGGGTTCCGGTGATTATGGAATTGCCGTAATCGAGTTTTGAGAAGACAGTGGTTGCACTATAGTCTTTAGGTCTTCAGGTGGGATGAACGGTTTGATTTGCTTTAGCTGTTATAGGGCGTAGAATGCTCCTTTGGCTGAACTGTTAATGTGTTCTTTCAGTGACATGTTCTTGTCTAGGGTGATTCCCAGGGACTTCATGGAGTCGGAGAGTGTGAGTGAACAATTAAGAGAGTCCATGCTCTTGAGCCATTGTTGGATTGCCGATGGCTTGCCATCTGGGGAAAAGAATAATAGTTCAGTTTTATTGGGGTTCAATTTTAGGTGACTGGTGCTTAGCCAGGTTTGCATCGTGTTTAGTGTGGTATTCAGATGGCGGATATCAATATGGGATGATATTTTGTAGTACATTTGTGTGTCATCAGCATATACGTGATATTTCACACCTGCTTGTTCCAAGACAATTGTGAAGGGTTCCATGAAGAGGTTGAAAAGGGCTGGGGTGAGGATGGAGCCTTGTAGAACTCCTTGTAGAACTGGTGAAGGATGTGAGATGCAATTGCTGATTTTTATTTGTTGCAAACAATGGTGTAGGTAGGACGTAAATAATTTCAGGACCGTGCCATTGATACTAGTGCGATTTTTCAGGGTCACAAGTAAAGCTTGGTGGTTGACTGTGCCCAATGCCACTGATAGGTTGAGTAGGATTAGGAGGGAAGAGTTGCCTTCGTCTAAGGTTCTGAGAATGTCATCTGATATATTGAGCATAGCAGCTTCCGTGCTACATCCTTTTCTAAATCCTGATTGGAAGGTGCCATGCATGCAGGTGCGATTTCTAGATATGTTGGTAGAGTTTGATTGCTTTTGCTAGGAAAGGAAAGTTAGTGACAGGTCTGAAATTGTTGAGGTACTTAGAATCTGCAACAGGTTTGGTCCATAAAGGTGAGATGATGTGATGTAGGTTCTGTACTAGGGAGGATGGGAGGGGATCTAAGGTATGGAATGTTGGTTTTTATGTTTGCAATTATCTTGTGGACTTCACCTTCTGTCAACGATTTAAACTCCTAACAATTGCCATTGTTGTTTGGTAAGTGAGACTCCTCCTTAGTTTTGGCTATTTGTGCGTTCCTCAGGTCCGAGGTATGCCCTGTGGAAGGAGTTACCATGGAGATGGGTACGTCGTCAGAGATGGGGAGCAGGTTGTCAAACTTGTGACATGAATAAAAGATTGTTAAATTTTCCTTCTTTTCATAGAGGAGTTTCCTATGGCCTCACAGCATACATTAGTGGCTATAATTTCCTGTTGGGAGGTGATTATAGTTTGTTGCTTAATAATGTTGTAAAGTTCCTTCTGACTGTTCTTCACCCGGCCAAGTTGTTTGCGAAAGAAATCAGCACTTTTCTCTAAAGATGTGTTTCTTGTACGAGAAGTGTACAGATCTAAGAAGGGCAATGTGTTGGTGTAGGGTTCTGTCTCCATAATCTTTTGATTGTTCTTAGTTGTCTTTTCTCTGTGTTGAGTTTAAGATTAAACCAGGATCTCGACTGTATCTTCCTGGAGTTTGAGCATTTCAACTTGGTCAAGAAGGTTTGTTATCATTGAGTTATAGTGGTCGGTGAGGTCATCCATTGTGTGTATATGAGGGTGCGAGTGAATTTGGCTGTAGATTTTTGATTCCAGAGTCAATAGGGGAATTTGTTGGATGTTCCTTGCCCAGTGTGTGTGTTTAGGTAGAGTAGAGTGTGATCCGACCAGTCAATGGGTGTGTTGGATTGAAGAGTGGCGGGGTAACTTCTGGTAATTATCGCATCTAGGGTAGTGCCTCTGTTGTGAGTCTATTCTTTGCAAAGTTATTTGAAGGCATTGATTTTGAGTAAGTTAATTAAGTTACAAATCATGTTGTCATCTCTATCATTCCAGTGAATATTGAAGTCTCCTAGTAACACATTTTGTGTCAGGGATACCCGTGTTATGAGGTCAAATAGTTCTTCAATGTAGGTTGAGTGATTACCAGGGAGTGATTGATGGTATGAAGTTTGATCAGAGATGCACCTTTAGTTATAATTTTGACTCCTAGGTATTCAGATGTTGTGTAGTTCGTGGTCTTGAAAATGTTCAGGCGTATGACTTTTATGTAAATGATTACTATCGCCTCCTGTATGTCCTGGTCGGTCACGTTAAATAATTGAATAGCCAGGTGGTGCATGATGGTCGAGTATGGGGATGGAGTGTTCAAAGAGCCAAGTTTAAGCTTGGAATGTATTGTCCACTCTATCTATTAGTATAGTTTCAGCTATTTCAATTGCCTGCTTAACTGCTGATCGGCAGTTCAGGAATATGTCACAGAAGTGAATAATCAGATTTAGTGTCTGGTATTTATGCAAGTGGTGCTTAGTAAGAACAGAGAGAATTTTAGATGGGTAACAGTGAACAATGGAATGTTTTTCATGGACGTATTCTGAATGGCATTAAATAGACGCGAGTGAAGATCAAGTGGTCTGTGTAGTCCAAGGTGAAAATCATCTTTGTTATTCACTTTTTACATACATTTAAATGTATGTTATGTATGGCTATCTAGCTCATTTGCCTCTGTTTTCAACATCTATCAAGGGACAGAGAAGTAATGAGGGAGCCATACAGAATATTCTCCCTTGCCAAAGACAAAAAAAAAGTTTCCTGCTTCCCAACCCTACCAGCCACTGTGTCTTCTCTCAGCGTACTACTCCTTCCGCTGCCGTGCTGTCAGGCTCTCGGAGTACAGTGTATGGTATGGCTGTATAATTTTACCATAGAACTTATACTGAGGACATATATGCTCAGAAGAAGTGATCACTAGAGTTGGACACTACATCCAATTAAGTCTTACAAACAGGTTTTACAGTGGTAACAAAAACTAATTTTGTCCACTTCCTCACCTCTTCCTCTGAGTGACTGCTCGGTCATGATTTTTCATTTTGCCTAACACCTATATTAAATTGCATCACATATTTGAGTACAGATAGTGGGGTTTACACGTTAAGGTTGACCATAGTTAATGATGTTCACATGAAATTAGCCATGGTTAATGTAGGCCTCAGTTCATCTAATACACACTAACATGGGGGTGCCCTTTTGGCTGCCGTGCTCTCTCTCTCGGTTCAGGAACCAAGAAGCCAAGCTGCAGTGGCTAATGTGAGAAGTCTCTATATGAACGCGTTCCATAGAGAGTGAATAATCTCCACACCTGTGCCTGAGACATGCTGATCACAAGGTTTCATTGTGCAGCTGAAACCTTCATCTGTGCAATGTCTTGGAAGGAGAATGAAAGTTGCTTGCTGTAAAATATTAGATTCTGATTGGTTCTTCTTGCGGGGTTCTTCTTTGAAAGAATTGTCTGTTTTAATTGTGCATTACTGAGCTCATTGGATCCAGACGCCCCTTTTCACTTTCTCAAGCTCTAAAGAGTCAGACTCGAGCAAGACCACTCTCCCTTCTCTGAATGAATCTTTATTTGATTCTGCCTGTTAGAGGCTTTACTTGCTCACACCTTCTGCTTGACTCCTCTTATGAATTCCCCCTATGTTCTTAGCTTAGTATATTGGGGAATCGTCCCTTCCTGGGAAATTGAATCTAATTGTTTTTGCTCTATGGCATCTCTTACCATTTTGCTCTGAATCTTCTTGTTTTAAAATCATTTGAATTATATATAAAGACAGATACGAAGTGACCTTTTTTCTTTTCTAAGCTTTGCTGCTGATGTGAGTTTGTAACTTTTGTAATCTGCTAATAAAGCCTTCATGGTTTGCAAATCTACTACTCCCCATCATCATAGTTGGCCCTAATGTGCTTCACTCACATTGATTGGTTCGTTGCTGATTTGTTGATGCTAAACCTCAGCCCGGGACTAAAGGTTCATCCGCTCGAGTGCAGCTTGTACTTGAGTTTACACCAACAATCTGCACCGTGCAAGTCTCATCCCCACTGCAACATTCTGCATCCAAATTTTGAGTCTCCAAAATAGCCCCAAGGGCCCTCGTCTGTTTGATGGCTCTGGTCCATTTTCAACATTTTGCACTGCTGGCTCGCGGGTTTCTTCCTTCACATCACTCATGAGGCCTACTTAAAACCCACCCCTCCAGTTCTACTTCCTCCAGGGTATTAAGGGGCTTAGAGACCCCAGTGGGATACACAAAAAGGCATGCCTTCCCTAGCTCAAGAAATAAATCCACAGTGAAGCACTCTTTCAAAGTGAAAAACTACCCCCCCCCCAAAAGAATTCAAAGGGAGCTTAAGAACTACCTGCTGACTGCCCACCACTCACAGAATGAAGGTGGTCCCAAACCTACAAGTTTATATGCTCCATTACTGCCTCGTTTTCTTGTTACCAATGTCTCTGGTTTTGTCCTCATGGAGGAATGAAAAAACAGATATGGAGAACCTCAATTAATATTCATTTAATGAGTGACGTATGGAATTGTTTTTTAAATACCTGGTTTTACTACACGAGTGAAAAGCTCATAGACCTAAGATGTTGCTGTTATATTGTTATTTACAACGCGTTTTTCATACCCCTTGTAGGTCCTAAAGTGCTTTCTCGATAGATAAGTAACCGCTCAGTATGTATCATGCATATAACGACCAGTCACGCATAACTCTCCTTTTGTGAACCGCATGTTCTTCAAATTATATCATACATTTATTATATTGTGTAGCTCATAAATTCATACCTATGTTTTCCTGTTCTTTTATAATAAAAAAAAGCACTAGCACCTGGCTAGAGTCTAGATTGTGCAATTCCAAACTAAAAAAAAAGAAAATAAATTGGTTTATTTTTAGTTTATTCTGCAACATTTATATAAGATGCATTTCAATGTTTTTCTTTTAGGAAATTTATAGGTTGTGTTTTTTCCAATTGGTGTATAGGGCCAGTTGACCTTGGGAGTTGTGCCCCCTGGGCGATTTGGGCGGGTGGTGCAGTCCAGAGGACTGCAGGACAGGGATTGGAGCAGACCAAGCAGAGGTGGGGCTAGGGGATGTTTTGCAGGCTGGTTTCGGGTCAACAGCCACCATGTTGTAGAAAGCAACACGGTGGCTGGGTGAATAGGTAGGGCACTAAAAGGGGGACCTACAGGGGATAGCATGGGTAGATAGAAAGAAGGGTGGATCACTAGTGGGCTACCAGAGTGACGGGGAGCATGTAGGAGAGGAATATAAGAGAGGCCTTGTACCTCCCAAAGAAAGCGGGGGGAACTTGTTGAGGCCTGAGGCTAGTGCAAGTTTGAGGCACGGAGCCACCCGCTGAGATGAGCATTTTAGAAGGTGGTTGTGGCGCTTTTAGTGCCTCGCACTAAGATATGATGAGGGTAAGGAGTGGAAGAATACTCTGTTCGCGAGCCCACCGCAATCACCAACGTACCTGAAGTGGAGGGGCAAGCATTGCACTCATGTTGTAGATGATCCTGCTTGTAGAGAGCATTGTCGCCGCCTTCTGTGAGAGCCACCATCCTGCAGAATGATTGTGTCTGCACTGCACCCAGAAAATGACATTTGAAAAGAAACCACCTGAAACTAGTTCCTGGACTTCAGTCACTGGCTCAACATATCATGTCTGTAACCATGCCAATTTGTTCCAGTTCTAAGTTCTTCTTGACCAAGGAAGTGAGTGTTCCACAAAGTACTCGAAAAGCTACTGTGATAAAGAGATGGTGTCTCTCCGACAGCCTGGCTCCAGGAAGTCAGTGGGTATCATCTGAAGCCTGTGCCACTTGCTGAAGAGCTGTGGGTCTGCACAGCACTAGAAGCATGATTGCTAGCTCACAGGGCAAAGGATCGTGCCTGGCCCTGCAGGAGGACAGACTGTCTTAGAGAGAACAGGTGCAGCCATATTCCCAAGGTGGGGGGGCCCCACAAGAGCAGACTTGCTAGCCTGACACAGACACGAGCTAC
The DNA here is from genome assembly GCF_964204655.1 of Triturus cristatus. Lineage (NCBI taxonomy): Eukaryota > Metazoa > Chordata > Amphibia > Caudata > Salamandridae > Triturus > Triturus cristatus. Next base: position 237,020,354 of record NC_140581.1, read on the forward strand.
GAGGGATGATCTGGCCTCCCTGCCTGGTTTATTTGGCAAACTATGTGAAGCATCATCAACCCCAAGGAACAGCATGCCATGCGGCATACAGCAAAGTGACCAGAGGGACCTCTTCTGCTGCCCTTGATGTACTGCAAGTCTGGTGAGGCCCGCCAATAGCGCAGTAGCAGAAGATAACCACTAGCCAGGAGCTACAAGTGTTGCAGGCAGGTGACCAACGTACTGGTCTGTATCTAGTGTCAGGATCCAAAGGGCAGGGCCACTTCCCGAGATCCTGCGTCCACTGACTGAGGTGCTGGCTTGGATCATTCAAATGGTGCACCAAAAACTACTTTGCTGTACCACATCCAAGCAAACAGGTAACACAAGGCCTGGATCTATTGCCATCAAGAACTCTCTTTGATAAAGAGCTGAAACAAGCTCACCTATGGGGAACTGGACAGAGTATTTGCTTGCACGGTCAAATTGTGGGCCTGCACCAGTGTCTGGTTCCTACCTATGGTCATTTTGATTACTGCTAGAACTATGGCGTGAGTTTCCTGTAGATCTCGGCTAGCGCCCCATTGCTTGCTTTGTAAATCCTTCTGGCTGAACTTACATTAATATGTGTTGCATTTCGTTTTGCTTGGAGAATAAAGTACTTTTGTTTTTTAGTAAAAAGAAACACTGGAATGTACAGTGAACTATTTACCTGTATTTTGACTGCTTGAGGGAGTGTCTATGCTCCACACTACCTCCTTAGGAAGCCCTTAACTGCCCGCCCTCGCTACTCAGAGTCAAGTGAGGAAGGGGTGCGCTTGGCACAGTTTGCGCAACCACTGTAGGATGGACTTCAGGAAACCAGCAGAAAAGGGCCCTAACCAGTAACAAATGCCCTTTGCGGCCCAGTGGTCTGTTTTCCCAGTGGCCCCCCGAATGGGGTCTGAACCCCTGCAGCTATGACTGATCACAGCAGCCTCTGCATCAAAGCTCTATACAGATGTCAATCTGCAGCTTGACATAATGACACATTCTGCACCAAAGCAGGTGCCTACGCACCCATCTAAGCCAGCTCTGCCAATGTGAAGCCCTCACCATCATAGTACACACAAGATCACCGACAGCAGGCCCACCATCAAAGACAAGGGATAATGCACCATTCATACGGCATATTAACCTCATCGCTGCTGAGGAAACCCGCTTTCAACATGAACAAAATTGCTTTACCATAAACTAAAGGGAAACATCTGAATGTGTTATAAGTAATATTGCAATATTGAAAATCCGACAGATCATGGGAAAATGGCCATTAAGAAGAGGCATAAGGGGGGAAAAAGTCAGCAGTCGTGGAATTTCTCGTGCTCGGCTTCCTCTTTAACCCTTGTGTTTGTGTATATAAATATATGCTCACTCGACCCCCCTCTCTCCAGCAGCTGCTTTGTGTGTGCATGAGAACCTCAGCCGAGAGCGCGTGCAGAGCCACACAGACACAATCAGGTCAGTTGTGTGCCTTCCTACGGGAGTTTCCCAAACAAACACCCAGGCCTGATGCGATGTGAAGCTGTGGACGGAAGCTCGCCAGGTCCAGAAGTCTCGCGCTCGTTTACAAGCAGCAGTGCCAGGCCCTGGTGTGATGGGCGACAAACCCGGAAGTGGCTTAATGCTTGAATGAAGCGTCTATCCGCTGCAAATCTATGTGCTGAACGTGCTCACAGTCAACATCTGTCAGACGGATTTACGTGTTCGAGGATGAATTATTCTTCCTGCTCATGGGAAAAATCATGGATGTTCCTTCCGTCCAGTCGCATCGTCATCATGCATGTCACTGTACAACTTCCCGCGCTCACCGCTTTCACATTACACGGACGCCCTCGTCCTTCCCTGCGCCATGACAGGATCACCTACATGGACCTACATGGAATCCTGTACATAGAAATGTTTAACACACCTCCAGCCCGCTGGCCGATGGATATTTCAGTGAGAGACAAATTGCCCATTTCACCCCCCTTTTACTTCCGGAAAGTTTACGGAGTCCACGTGCTACTTCAGCAGGACTCCAAGCAGGCCCGGCTCCAGGAATTTTTATTCAGGTGGGCCAAGGGTGCATTTGGGTGGGCCACTGCGGGCTCTATTTGTCGCATATATGTCTAGCCAGGCCTGCTTCAGGGCCCTCCTTTATCTCTTAAAAATAAACTCTTTTCCAAATCGCTTTCTAAATATCACTCTCAAAAAGTGCTTTTTCCATGTAATGTTCCTTTGATGGGAAGAAGAGGTTTCTGAGGTGGGAGTATCAGGCAAGTGACACTTCTCGGGCTCCCTCTGTGCGAGCCTTCAGGGAGAATCCCTCTTCATTGCTACCTCCAGGCTCCACCTGACCCTGGACTCTGCAACATACTCCCTTACAGGCTTGATTATCCACTACTCCTCTCCAGTGCACCTTATCTCACATCTGACCTTGGACCCCAGCCCCATATCAGGCACCATTGGCTCCACTTTCATTTTTCCCAGTAAAAACATTAGTAAAATCACCTTCAAACTTAAAACATTGATTATAGCGGTAAATATAATTAGCACGCACTTTAAAGTATGTTCCACAGTAGCCCTTATGACCCGACTGCTAATTAAATAAACAAAAACAGAAAGGCCATGACAGGGCCGGGTTTAGCGCTGATGCAAAAGTCTTTTTTGGCGCCTCACCAATAACCTTTTTCTCCGTAAATACCTTTACTACCACCTTCCACCAGTGCCCCTCATCCCTCCATGGCCCCCCTATTGACCTCCTCGGATTCCCTCTCTGCCACACGCCACAAGTGCCCCTCATCTCCCCATAGCCCCTGGCACTCATGACCTCCTCCTTGGATTCCCTCACTGCCACTCTCCACCAGTGCCTCTCATCTCCCCCTAGCTCCCCCCTCCTCCCCATGACCTCTTGCTCGAATTCCCTCACTGTTACCCTCCAACAGTGCCCCTCATCGCTCCACAGCCCCTCCCACTACCTCCTCCTCGGATTCCTTCACTGCCACCCTCCAACAGTGCTCCTCATCTTTATGTAGCCCCTCTCTCATATGCATTTCATTTGTTGTATAGCGCAACTCATATCAGTGTAGTGTGTGTCAGTACTTTACACCACGTACACATTATACAAGTATGTAAATCAGTCTACAGGGAACGTCACTTATGCCAATGAGGATTACAAGGTGTATGAATCACATGTCATCTATACTGGTGGGCCGGATATTTTAAGAGGGTTTGGTCTGGGGAAACACAACCTTAGTATTTAAAGAGTATTCCACGGGGGTCAGTTTTACTGATAAAAATGTATATCTGCCCAAACATACTCATTTTAGCAACATTAGAATAATGAAAGACTGAGGAAGTTCTAACTATATCACAAAACAAAAAAAGCCACGTTTTAACTATACCATTCATGTTTGTATGCAGCTCTTTGATGACAGTTCATTAGTCACTGTCCTGTTAGGATTGTAACTTCTGAACTGCAAGTAACAAAAGGATCTCTGTGACAAAGGCAGTAACCCACTGAGCTTCCACATAAAATACAGTTCATCTGCATTTAAAAACTACTAATAGACAAATGGTTGCTCTCCAGCAGGATCATTAATCACCAGCGTTATCTGGGCATTTTGTATTGTCTTATTGTTGTCCTGCATTGGACATGATAATGATAAAAACTGTTTAAATGAAGCACACACAAAGTATTTGTCCTGCTGGGCCTGCGCAGATTTTAAAAAGAAAAACAAATAGTAACACATTCTCTTACCTACTCCATTAGTCAAACTTTGTGTCACAGGATAAGCTGCTGCAGGGGTCCGGAAAGGTGAATAGGAATAAACAAGCTTCTTTTCTTCTGCACTGCATAGAAAAAGATATATCCACGCAACAGAACAGTAGGCAAAGGTTACCACTGTCAAAGAATGGATTTGTCCCTTTCGCCATGTGGAGATAAAGGGGTGAAAAAATAAAAAAAGCCTTGTTAACATGTAAATGGTCTTTTAAAGACCTGTGAAGTGCTCAGGTGCGGCTGCGATAATCTCAAAAACTGTGTGTGCACGTGCCCGGGAAGCTGTCTCCGCCTGGGCTGACACACATGACATGGGGAGGGGGGGGGGGGTGGAAAACAGTGCTTTAACCCCTTCAGTGCCACGCCCTTTCCCCCTCCTGTGCCGGGCGTTGCACTAGTGGGTGGGGTTCATGACGAGATAGTCTCGTCATGGGCACAGCGCAACCGTGCTCCATGACGAGACTATCTCGTCATGGGCACTGAAGAGGTTAAATGGGAAAATACAAGTGCAGGTACTCATTAGAATAGAGGCGTGACAAGTGGGCGGGCGAAGAGCAATATATGATCGTAACTAATGACTTCCGTAGCAGTTGTAGCACATGTCAAAACACACGAAAAATGCATTTATGGCACTAAAACAGATTAACCCATTACACATAATTACATGCTCCTCCGAAGCAGAGCGGAATCTTCCCTGGAGGAGAAACCTAACCTGCGCCTGCCGTGCTGTGGATCAGGGTACCGGTACTCTCCCTGGCTACAGAGAAGTGCCGGTACTGATGTAAGCGACGGTCGTTGTGCTATTTGCCACACAGGTGCAAAAGAGAACGGACTGCATGTGTTATTCTTCTGCCCAGTTTATATATATTCCAGGAAGAAATGGATTAAACCTATTTGTCAGCTTTTGGGCATTAGATCCTGTTGTGAAGCAGCAAGAATACTGCGATCAGATACGACACAAGCGGTAGTTTTTAGTGTGAGCAGATACCTCTTTGGGGTTGATTTAACAAGAAAGAGAATAGGACTGAAATTTTAGAAATTTGTAGGAACCTGTGAGTTTTACCTGAATTTTTACTTAACCTTACACTTTGCTGGTTCTCTATGAGAGGGATTATGCCCTATTATGTACTATTTGAGGTGTATGCCATGGAACTTTGTATATTGTATATTTTTGGACAGAGCCATTGATTGATTAGATTATAACATGTACTTGTTCTATGAAGATATGAATTTAATTATTGTTAAAATGCTATCCTATTACTATATGTATCTATTGACGGAATTTTATTTATATTTATTGATTCATTTAATATCTAAGAAAGGTCTAGTATTGGGACATTGAGTCTCAACAAACGCACATTGTCGGGCGTGGTACCCTTTGAAAATTATATGATGTTTTTTACATGAATTGAATGTAATCTTTTATGGGTTTTTTAAATCGAAATAAAGATCATTGGCTTGAGTGGTAAACTACAGTATACTTCATAACGCACATGGCCACAGCACCTGGTATGTGTGTTAAACTACATCATAGTGCACAACGCACATGGCCACAGCACCTGGCATGTGTGTTAAACTACAACATTCTGCACAACGCACACGGCCACCTCACCGGGCATGTGTGTTAAACTACAACATTCTGCACAACGCACACGGCCACCTCACCGGGCATGTGTGTTAAACTATAACATTCTGCACAACGCACACGGCCACAGCACCAGTTAAGCCCCGTCTGATTTCAGATCATTTCCTCTTCTTGGACTTCTGTGATAAGGGGTCCTCTCTGCTGCGGTTTTTCCTGACGTCATTTTCAGAAGGGATGTCTTGTTTATACCTTTAAAGCCAGTTTTCATGTCTGTTCTTTTTAGTTTAGAAATATACCAAGCAGCTCTTAAAATGCCGAGCTCCCTTCTCCGCACAACCATCCAAACAAAAGGATGCGTTTAAATATAGCCCCGCTTCCCCAATGCAAATGTCCTGCCAAACTTTCAAAATAACATCGAGGGAAAGTCGGCAGATGAACGGCGGCGGTGTCTGCCTCGCATTCCAATAGCACCGAACTCTTGACGCCGCAACGCGCGCACCTTTCCAGTCTGACAGCTTGTTTTTAGAGTTTGCATAATTTGTATCAAAATCAATTGCGATCGGGGTTTTAGAAATACTAAACCTGATTTTTATTCCAATTATTTTTTTTTCTATCAGTAAAACGGGATATGCGGGGCTGTGTAAAGACTGTTCTTCACACGCCGCAAGCGTTGGGCATGGATTGGCCAAGATGTCAGGGGTGCCGGAGGCGGACATCACACACTCTGACTTTCGTGACGTCAGAGGTGGGGTTCCCTTCTTCCACCATTATTAACTCCACTGCCTCCCATTTGCGGCGGAGGGTCAAGAGGCAGAGAGACGTTTTGTCACTCGGGCACCCCCTTTCACCCAAGAAATGGGCTCGTTTACTGCTCTTTTCTTGTGATGTGGAACATTATAGCGATGGTGACGTAAGGCTCTGGCCTCACCTCATCTTACCTTCTGGAACCAAGAAGAACAACAGGAAAGTTGTTTGTCTGTTTACTTTCTGTTCCTGCAGTAGCTTTCATGACCTCTGACACCAGGTTTAGTGACAAAAGTGTCAGGGTTACTTTATTTATTTAATCGAGTTTTATATAGCGCAGACTTTACCCAAATGTGTCAGAGCGCTTTACATTAGAACCAAGACCGTTACATGTGGAAATTTATATTCTTCCAAGTTATAAAATACAACAAGGAAGAAGAAAAAGTTACAAGTCTGCTGCCTTGCTATGTAACACGTCTGTGCCAAATCATGCAGAGAGCCGGTGTCTCTTTTTATACTTGCACTGTCTATAGGTACACGATCTGTTTTCTACGTGTGCTTCCAGAGTTCATGCCTTCACTTGGGATATTCTGTGTTAGATGTATGAACTTTAGAAACGTCAAACGCAAGCTACGGATGCCCGGTGGATCTAGCGCGGGCCTCCATGACGACGCTGCAGATTCCTGCTCTTCTGAGTGCCTGTAACAGACACTCTGCATTGGTGCACAAGTAAAGAAAACTGTGCAGATCGGTTTGTATTAGTTTTGCTGCTTGCTTAATAAGATATTAATCAAACAGTATTTTCACCACCTAGTAAAACCTGAGTTTTCACTAGGTCTGCTGTGTTCACACATTAAGGAGAAAATACTTGATCATGGACGTCATTTAAGAGTCGTCAGGGGTCACAGCTGAGACCACTGGCTTGCCCCTTGTGACCCCTGGCACTGCCTTTGCAACACCGGGCCTCAGAGGCGGCAAACCCAGTGCCAAGAACACAGGGGCGGCTCCACCCTCCTTGATCTTTGGCCCACTCTTTATTACACTAACAGTAAATAATCATGTTATTCACCATGAGTGCAATGAAAAATAGAGCATCAGGAGCTGGGAAGGCCCCTTCACAAGCAGATGAGAAAGTAAACGCTGTTTTTAAAGGTTGCTGTGCGCGTGCTAGCGGATGAGTGTTTGTGTGAGAGGGAGTGCGTAAGCGTGTATGTTTGTGAACGTGTGTAGGAGTGAAAGTGACGGTCGAGTGACAGGTAGTGAGTGACAATAAATGATTGAATGTAAATAAGTGAGAACGAGTGAATGAGTGAACAGGATGAAGTAAGAGTGAGTAGAAGTCAGTGTGACTACTCCACAATGAACCAGTGTAAGAATGAGCGAGAGTGAGTGAGAGCGAGTGAGTGAGAGCAAGAGTACGTGCACGTGAGTGAGCATGACTGGGAATGTGGTGTTCATGCTTGCAAGTCTGCCTTTGGCACCAGCATATGAAAGGTGAATCTTGGCGTGTAGAGGGACCTGTGTCAAAATACTGGCGCGGGCATACTGGAGCCACCTCTTAACATGACAGGGACCTGTGTCAATATACTGGCATGTTAGAGGTGACACCTGACATATGGGACTTCCTTGCACAAGGTTGGTGGCAGTGACAGATGGGAGGTAATTCTTGGTATCAGACACCCACGTAAAAAAAATGGCACTGTCCTACTGGAGGTAGTTGTTGCATGATGGGTACCCACTGTAAAATACTGGCATACTAAGAGCAATTCTTGACATATGGGGCACCCATGGCATATGGCATTGTCATGTATAGGTTCACTCTGCCCAAGGGAAGAGGAGTAAAACTGGACATAGAAGAGCACCAGGACACAACACCGAGAAGAGAGGAGGAGTGAGACTCGAGACAGAAGAGGAGTGAGGCTCGAGATAGAAGAGGAGTGAGGCTCGAGATAGAGGAGCACCAGGACACAACATAGAGAAGAAAAGAGGAGTGAGACTCGAGATAGAAGATAGAGGAGGAGTGAGACTGGAGATAGAAGAGGAGTGAGACTGGAGATAGAGGAGCACCAGGACACAACATAGAGAAGAGGAGTGAGACTCAAGATAGTAGAGGAGTGAGACTCGAGATAGTAGAGGAGTGAGACTCGAGATAGAAGAGGAGTGAGGCTCGAGATAGAGGAGCACCAGGACACAACATAGAGAAGAAAAGAGGAGTGAGACTCGAGATAGAAGATAGAGGAGGAGTGAGACTGGAGATAGAAGAGGAGTGAGACTGGAGATAGAGGAGCACCAGGACACAACATAGAGAAGAGGAGTGAGACTCAAGATAGTATAGGAGTGAGACTCGAGATAGTAGAGGAGTGAGACTCGAGATAGAAGAGGAGTGAGACTCGAGCTAGAGGAGCACCAGGACACAACATAGAGAAGAAAAGAGGAGTGAGACTCGAGATAGAGGAACACCAGGACACAACATAGAGAAGAAAAGAGGAGTGAGACTCGAGATAGAAGATAGAGGAGGAGTGAGACTGGAGATAGAAGAGGAGTGAGACTGGAGATAGAGGAGCACCAGGACACAACATAGAGAAGAGGAGTGAGACTCAAGATAGTATAGGAGTGAGACTCGAGATAGTAGAGGAGTGAGACTCGAGATAGAAGAGGAGTAAGACTCGAGATAGAAGAGGAGTGAGACTCGAGATAGAAGAGGAGTGAGACTGGAGATAGAGGAGCACCAGGACACAACACAGAGAAGAGAAGAGGAGTGAGACTCGAGATAGAAGATAGAGGAGGAGTGAGACTGGAGATAGAAGAGGAGTGAGACTGGAGATAGAGGAGCACCAGGACACAACATAGAGAAGAGGAGTGAGACTCGAGATAGAAGAGGAGTGAGACTCGAGATAGAAGAGGAGTGAGACTCGAGATAGAAGAGGAGTGAGACTCGAGATAGAGGAGCACCAGGACACAACACAGAGAAGAGAAGAGGAGTGAGACTCGAGATAGAAGATAGAGGAGGAGTGAGACTGGAGATAGAAGAGGAGTGAGACTGGAGATAGAAGAGGAGCACCAGGACACAACATAGAGAAGAGGAGTGAGACTCAAGATAGTATAGGAGTGAGACTCGCGATAGTAGAGGAGTGAGACTCGAGATAGAAGAGGAGTGAGACTCGAGATAGAAGAGGAGTGAGACTCGAGATAGAAGAGGAGTAAGACTCGAGATAGAAGAGGAGTGAGACTGGAGATAGAGGAGCACCAGTACACAACATAGAGAAGAGAAGAGGAGGAGTGAGACTCGAGACAGAAGAGGAGTGAGACTCGAGATAGAGGAGCACCAGGACACAACATAGAGAAGAGAGTGACCATGGATATCTAATGTATAGATTGAGTGAGCCCAAGTGAAGAGGAGTGAGACTGGAGATAGAAGAGGAGTAAGACTCGAGATAGAAGAGGAGTGAGACTCGAGACAGAAGAGGAGTAAGACTCGAGATAGAAGAGGAGTGAGACTGGAGATAGAAGAGCACCAGGACACAACATAGGGAAGAGAAGAGGAGTGAGACTCGAGATAGAAGATAGAGGAGGAGTGAGACTGGAGATAGAATATAGAGGAGGAGTGAGACTGGAGATAGAAGAGGAGTGAGACTGGAGATAGAGGAGCACCAGGACACAACATAGAGAAGAGGAGTGAGACTCAAGATAGTAGAGGAGTGAGACTCTAGATAGAAGAGGAGTGAGGCTCGAGATAGAGGAGCACCAGGACATAACATAGAGAAGAGAAGAGGAGTGAGACTGGAGATAGAAGAGGAGTGAGACTGGAGATAGAAGAGGAGTAAGACTCGAGATAGAAGAGGAGTGAGACTCGAGATAGAAGAGGAGTAAGACTCGAGATAGAAGAGGAGTGAGACTCGAGATAGAAGAGGAGTAAGACTCGAGATAGAAGAGGAGTGAGACTCGAGATAGAGTAGCACCAGGACACAACATAGAGAAGAGAAGAGGAGTGAGACTCGAGATAGAAGAGGAGTGAGACTGGAGATAGAGGAGCACCAGTACACAACATAGAGAAGAGAAGCGGAGGAGTGAGACTCGAGACAGAAGAGGAGTGAGACTCGAGATAGAGGAGCACCAGGACACAACATAGAGAAGAGACGTGACCATGGATATCTAATGGATAGATTGAGTGAGCCCAAGTGAAGAGGAGTGAGACTGGAGATAGAGGAGCACCTGGACACAACACAGAGAAGAGAAGAGGAGTGGGACTCGAGATAGAAGATAGAGGAGGAGTGAGACTGGAGATAGAAGATAGAGGAGGAGTGAGACTGGAGATAGAAGAGGAGTGAGACTGGAGATAGAGGAGCACCAGGATACAACATAGAGAAGAGAAGAGGAGTGAGACTCAAGATAGTAGAGGAGTGAGACTCAAGATAGAAGAGGAGTGAGGCTCGAGATAGAGGAGCACCAGGACACAACATAGAGAAGAGAAGAGGAGTGAGACTCGAGATAGAAGAGGAGTGAGACTCGAGATAGAAGAGGAGTGAGACTCGAGATAGAAGAGGAGTGAGACTCGAGATAGAAGAGGAGTGAGACTCGAGATAGATGAGGAGTAAGACTCGAAATAGATGAGGAGTAAGACTCGAGATAGAAGAGGAGTGAGACTGGAGATAGAAGAGGAGTGAGACTCGAGATAGAAGAGGAGTGAGACTCGAGATAGAAGAGGAGTGAGACTGGAGATAGAAGCGCACCAGGACAGCACATAGTGAAGATAGGCGAGCGTGGAGATGGAATGTATAGGTTCAGACAGTCCAAGGGTAGAAGAGTGAGACTGGAGATAGAAGAGGAGTGAGACTAGATATAGAAGAGGAGTGAGACTCGAGATAGAAGTGGAGTGAGGCTCGAGATAGAGGAGCACCAGGACACAACATAGGGAAGAGAAGAGGAGTGAGACTCGAGATAGAGTAGCACCAGGACACAACATAGAGAAGAGAAGAGGAGTGAGACTCGAGATAGAAGAGGAGTGAGACTCGAGATAGAGGAGCTCCAGGACACAACATAGAGAAGAGAAGAAGAGTGAGACTCGAGATAGAAGAGGAGTGAGACTCGAGATAGAAGAGGAGTGAGACTGGAGATAGAGTAGCACCAGGACACAACATAGAGAAGAGAAGAGGAGTGAGACTCGAGATAGAAGAGGAGTGAGACTGGAGATAGAGGAGCACCAGGACACAACATAGAGAAGAGAAGAGGAGTGAGACTCGAGATAGAAGAGGAGTGAGACTGGAGATAGAGGAGCACCAGTACACAACATAGAGAAGAGAAGCGGAGGAGTGAGACTCGAGACAGAAGAGGAGTGAGACTCGAGATAGAGGAGCACCAGGACACAACATAGAGAAGAGACGTGACCATGGATATCTAATGGATAGATTGAGTGAGCCCAAGTGAAGAGGAGTGAGACTGGAGATAGAGGAGCACCTGGACACAACACAGAGAAGAGAAGAGGAGTGAGACTCGAGATAGAAGATAGAGGAGGAGTGAGACTGGAGATAGAAGATAGAGGAGGAGTGAGACTGGAGATAGAAGAGGAGTGAGACTGGAGATAGAGGAGCACCAGGATACAACATAGAGAAGAGAAGAGGAGTGAGACTCAAGATAGTAGAGGAGTGAGACTCGAGATAGAAGAGGAGTGAGGCTCGAGATAGAGGAGCACCAGGACACAACATAGAGAAGAGAAGAGGAGTGAGACTCGAGATAGAAGAGGAGTGAGACTCGAGATAGAAGAGGAGTGAGACTCGAGATAGAAGAGGAGTGAGACTGGAGATAGAAGCGCACCAGGACAGCACATAGTGAAGATAGGCGAGCGTGGAGATGGAATGTATAGGTTCAGACAGTCCAAGGGTAGAAGAGTGAGACTGGAGATAGAAGAGGAGTGAGACTAGATATAGAAGAGGAGTGAGACTCGAGATAGAAGAGGAGTGAGGCTCGAGATAGAGGAGCACCAGGACACAACATAGGGAAGAGAAGAGGAGTGAGACTCGAGATAGAGTAGCACCAGGACACAACATAGAGAAGAGAAGAGGAGTGAGACTCGAGATAGAAGAGGAGTGAGACTCGAGATAGAGGAGCTCCAGGACACAACATAGAGAAGAGAAGAAGAGTGAGACTCGAGATAGAAGAGGAGTGAGACTCGAGATAGAAGAGGAGTGAGACTGGAGATAGAGTAGCACCAGGACACAACATAGAGAAGAGAAGAGGAGTGAGACTCGAGATAGAAGAGGAGTGAGACTGGAGATAGAGGAGCACCAGGACACAACATAGAGAAGAGAAGAGGAGTGAGACTCGAGATAGAAGAGGAGTGAGACTGGAGATAGAGGAGCACCAGTACACAACATAGAGAAGAGAAGCGGAGGAGTGAGACTCGAGACAGAAGAGGAGTGAGACTCGAGATAGAGGAGCACCAGGACACAACATAGAGAAGAGACGTGACCATGGATATCTAATGGATAGATTGAGTGAGCCCAAGTGAAGAGGAGTGAGACTGGAGATAGAGGAGCACCTGGACACAACACAGAGAAGAGAAGAGGAGTGAGACTGGAGATAGAAGATAGAGGAGGAGTGAGACTGGAGATAGAAGATAGAGGAGGAGTGAGACTGGAGATAGAAGAGGAGTGAGACTGGAGATAGAGGAGCACCAGGATACAACATAGAGAAGAGAAGAGGAGTGAGACTCAAGATAGTAGAGGAGTGAGACTCGAGATAGAAGAGGAGTGAGGCTCGAGATAGAGGAGCACCAGGACACAACATAGAGAAGAGAAGAGGAGTGAGACTCGAGATAGAAGAGGAGTGAGACTCGAGATAGAAGAGGAGTGAGACTCGAAATAGATGAGGAGTAAGACTCGAGATAGAAGAGGAGTGAGACTGGAGATAGAAGAGGAGTGAGACTCGAGATAGAAGAGGAGTGAGACTGGAGATAGAAGAGGAGTGAGACTGGAGATAGAAGAGGAGTGAGACTGGAGATAGAAGAGGAGTGAGACTGGAGATAGAAGCGCACCAGGACAGCACATAGTGAAGATAGGCGAGCGTGGAGATGGAATGTATAGGTTCAGACAGTCCAAGGGTAGAAGAGTGAGACTGGAGATAGAAGAGGAGTGAGACTAGATATAGAAGAGGAGTGAGACTCGAGATAGAAGAGGAGTGAGCCTCGAGATAGAAGAGCACCAGGACACAACATAGAGAAGAGGAGTGAGACTCGAGATAGAGTAGCACCAGGACACAACTTAGAGAAGAGAAGAGGAGTGAGACTCGAGATAGAAGAGGAGTGAGACTCGAGATAGAAGAGGAGTGAGACTCGAGCTAGAGGAGCACCAGGACACAACATAGAGAAGAGAAGAGGAGTGAGACTCGAGCTAGAGGAGCACCAGGACACAACATAGAGAAGAGAAGAGGAGTGAGACTCGAGATAGAAGAGGAGTGAGACTCGAGATAGAAGAGGAGTGAGACTCGAGATAGAGGAGCTCCAGGACACAACATAGAGAAGAGAAGAAGAGTGAGACTCGAGATAGAAGAGGAGTGAGACTCGAGATAGAAGAGGAGTGAGACTGGAGATAGAAGCGCACCAGGACAGCACATAGTGAAGATAGGCGAGCGTGGAGATGGAATGTATAGGTTCAGTTAGCCCACGGGTAGAGGAGTGAGGCTGGAGATAGAAGCGCACCAGGACACAACATGCGTTGAGTCAAGATAAGGCAGGAGGAGTAAAGGCCGAGTTGGAAGAGCACCAGCTCACAGTGTAGGTATCTAGATAGGAAGTGAGGTAGGTGAGTACCACACCTGTTAAACCTATACGAAGATAGCGCTGTGAAGAGGGTGCTATGTTCAACGGTACTGAAGGTGGTTGAAAAGGTTCAGGGTTGTCTGAAGTCTGCAGTAGCTTGGAGTGCTTATGATATTAAATTCCTATAGCAGTGAATATTATGTTCTAAAGGTTTGGAATAGTTTTGATGGACGCATGCTATGGCATTCCTAATGCAGGAGATGCCAGAGGTAGCTGGAATTGAGGTGATGTCTGCAAGACTCGTAGAAGGGCGATGAGATGGAGGCACTGGCCGGATTGGCAGAGGACCTGTTGAGAAGCCTCTATTCACTCTGAATGAGGAGACGGTAGGTGCTGTCTCATGGACTGCTTAGAGAGCCATCGAAGGGGACGTAGAGTGAGAAGGGCCAGAGGGATGGAGGAGGAGAGGAGGACATAGGAGCACCGGAAGGATTCGCGGACACACATACATGGGAAATGGATATGGAATGCGTTGCAGGGAAGTTAAGAATCGGTATTTGGAGGAATTCTTGGCAGAGAGAACATTTCGGAGGAACCAGATGAAGTGGGAGAGACAAGAAGTGATCTCATGGTTGGGAAATTACAGGAGAAGTAATTACCAGTGACGGGGATTTTGTGACAGTTTCAGTGGGGGTAAGACATGCTGGAGCGCCCTATCGGAGTCCCTTGGAACGTTGGCGAGGATAAGCATGTAGGGAAGATACCAGTACAAGGCGCACAGGGATGTGGCGCAGAGGTAAGTGCACTGAGTGATTTAGTGTGCTGTGAGCATTTCAGGGGAGAAGAGTTTACCTCACATTTGGGCACAAGTCACTGAAGCGTGGAGGGAAGGCGCTCAGGGCTACACCTTAGCACACAAGATGAAAAGGCTCACGTTTCATAAATGGCTGTCTGGAAAGCTTACATCGGAGATGAACCTATGTACTGATCCCTTTTCCTCCACCCTTTAAGTTGCTCTTTTTCTAAAAACAATTCTGGTATTTCAAGCAGCGGAGGATTGCATAATGATTGTTCCGCGTTGTGGAATATTACATCTGGAATCTGGCATGGTCAGTACATGTGGATTGCTACTTCCCAAATTCCAGAAATTGCAGACTTCCAAATAGAAGCTACAGCAGGAAGCGAGTGAAACCCAAACTTAGCACTAAATCAAGGCTGTCTGCACAGAGCACATAAACATACTTATGCAGCAGCCTCGAGGTCCATGACCTTGAAGTCATTCTTGGAGGACTTCAGCAAGTCGTGGGCTGCAAGCATTGATGCGTCCTCAGTGTGAACCACAAGTCCCTGCAAATGCAATGGCCAAGTCGTCTGTTTATGCTGCCGCTGCCAGCATGTGGAAGGCCTCAGTGTATTAGACAGGACTTTGCAGAAACGCTTGATCTGGCTGGCCCTGGACACTCCAGGGAACAATTAGCATTTCCAGAATCAAGCCTGGGCGGAAGACATCTTTAAATGGCACCGTCACCCGCCCGCGGCCATTGTTACGATAACTTCTTTCCAAATATCAGAAGCCGGGCTTCATTCACAGATAGTCCCTGCAGCTTTCAACGTAACAAGTATTTGTAGCGCTCGGTTCACTCCAAGGAGTCTCGGCGCTAATGCCAGAAATGTAGTTTACTCAGTTCAGTGGCACTCATTTTATTGACTTCAGGAGGATGAAAGGCTGAGTGGATGTGTCAGGAGTCAAACATCTGACCATGGGGTCGGACGCAGATTCACGGAGGGTATGCTCTCGTGCAGTGGACACCAGACCCTTTAGCGCAGCGCCTACAACTCCTGATGGGTAAGGTTGGCGGAGTGCCGCGGAGAAAGCGTCAGCACAGTCCACCCCAAAGGCTTACTTTCTGTCCAACAGAGAATATTCTGCAGACTTGAGATAAAATGGTTATGTGGATTAGGAAAATCAATTTCACGCGGATTACAATAAGCGTGCATGTGATCCTATTACCATGTCGAGATTTAATGTTGCGTCATCTTGAGCAGATAAACTCTCTTTCTTGAAGGAGATCCAGTGAATCTGTGGCAGGAGAGCCGTGGCATCTCGTTTCTGCATCCAGAAAAGGAAATATCGATATATATTATTGCAACGTCATCATGGTGTCATTTATCTGCATCAGTGGCCATTTTACTAGGTGTAGAAGAGACCGTAGCCTGCAGCATTCAAAGTATTTCCCTTCAAACACAAGAGGCGAAACGCAGCGCTCCCGACAGACCAGATGCGCCATTTTTGCTCCTGGATAGTGGCCAACGGCTTCCCTGGCCCGCTCTTTTCCAGGCCTTATATGGTTTGCAACATGTACAGGGGTTCATCCATGTTGGTAGATTCTTGACAAAAAAATCTGTTTGTCTTCTATTGGTCTGGATGTTTGCAAAAAAGGACTTTCTTTGCAATGTGCTAAATAATGCATGACACAACACTACTTATTGTGGGGTTTTAAGGAGCATACATGGAGCTTTGTGAGACGAAGGTCAAATATTACTTACAAGCAGGCATCGACACACAAAATGTTTATTATGAAATTTCATGAAAATCTATCATTATTAAAAAAAAAAATCATTTTAATAGTCAGTAACATGGCTCAATAAGTTTAACACTCACTGCTGATACCTAACGGTGGCAGGCCAATCACAAGCTCGACCTCCCATCTTTCAAAGGTAGGTACATTGGGAATAAATAAATTGGGTAAAAATATCTAATGTACAACACTTAAAAACTGCAGCAGTATGGTATGAAGCACTAGATAAAGAGAACGTTATTATCAGTCTTTTTTTTTTTTTAAAAAGGGCATCTTAACAAGAACCCTGACAACAGATTTACACACCTTTGTCTAAAATGTACCTTGATAAATTAATTTATAACTCAAAAAGGAAAATGGGAGTCAGTCCAAGTGACTTCCACAGCACAGCTGCTACCATGGAAGAGGCTGGCTCCGGGTCTGGGCTTCCTTGATATTACGGATCTCTTGATGGACAATAGATTTATTTGGTGGAAGAGTCAATCGAGGACCACCCGGCCTGAGAGCGTTGATACCAAGTAGGGTGGCCTTGTACAGCGCCTGCAAATCTCTACACCTCTTAAATGGCCTATAGAATTACAGAAGACATCCAGGCGAACTCGATGTCCCACTTGGCAACCATGGGTAGGTCTTTGCTCTGTATCCAGGGTATTGTATAGCGTGTTCTTGCAAGTGGTAGGGAGGAAGAACAGCTTCCGAAAGGGGTGCACGAGCACCCACAGGATGTCATATTTCAAAACTAATATAAGAATCATCATAGGTAATAAGGCTGTAGTTTCACCATTGGTCTGCAAAGACTATCACTATATATATATAGCATTATACCTTTAGTTTTAAAAGTGCTTTCCTATTAAAGGCCATATATTTAAGATTTTCTTACGTTTTAAGTTGTAGGAAGTTGTCGCTTTCACAGGCAGCTAAGAAAGTGATGTAGAAGAAATAAAATAGCACGCTATGTTATGGTATTTCTGTCTCTCCTGTCCTCCTGTGTGCACTTTGCAACTGCATAGGGGTCTATATGTCTTATCAGAATAACAGTGATGTCGTTTAAATCAATGGTGACATGAGCACACACACTGTCTGTACTAGCTCTCCCAATGCATTCTGGTAGATGCAGTCCTCAATAGGGTTTATACGCCCAATGGAACACTCGTTTGTCATCTAGTGTGTGCATGACCCCACAATCAATTGTGTCTAGAGATATATGCACTGGCTGCGCCAACACACAGCAAGCACTCTACCGGATTCAGTAATTTAACGTGACTGCAGTTATGAACTGCATCTACCACAATGCATCGGGCAAAACAGTTGCTGTTATACCAAGCAGTGTGCTCCCCTCCCCTCTTGATTGTTGGGAGCCTCCTGGAACCTTTCAGTGGACGAGCACAGTGGATGCACCAGCGTCCTGGGGTGGTCTAACCTGCGAGACAGTGAGTAGCATCTAAAGCACCTCAACTGATGAGCTACTCTCTGCCAATGACAGACAAGAATCAGTGGCACAACAAACAGTGCTTAATTTGAGCTGGTGGTTTCCGGAGCTCGCCACCTGCACTTGTCAACACTGGCACTTGTGAGAGTCTGCCACAAGCTGGCACTGTCTGGCTAATTTAGAGCTGACCACAATAACAGTTACTTATTAATTCAACATACATTAAAAATGACTATTACCTGCCACCCAAGCCATTCCTATAGCTTGGGAGCGTGAAATAGTCAGAATCGTCACATTTGTAGTTGTGTGCTGGTTAATAGTTGTCTTTTTACTGTCATTAGCAGCATGGCATGGGCAATGCGTGGCGCACGCTACAGTGGCCTCCCAAAGAGTGCTTGGCACTTATTTGTTTACAGATTAAGCACTGACAACAAAACTTTAGCAGGGGCCCCACACAATCACGCTGCCACCGATCGGCTTTATGTTCATCACCCCAAAAAACCCACACCAGCAGCAAGACTTCCAGCGATACAAATAACTTACAATATATAAAAGTGCTCTGCAGTGACGATCATTAATTTGATTTACAAAATGAGGGAAGAAGGGCTAACTTGTTTGTCCTTGGCCTCACAGAAAGAAAAGGTTCTTCAGGGACTACTTTGTGAGGGATAAACAGATGGAAATGAAATCCATTAAAAAAGAAATTAAGACTAGACTGTCACCACCACTAACATCGCTTGATTAAAAACTCTGCTTCCTCCCTTCTTCTGTGCAATTCTGTATTTTACTATTTTTAATGAGCAATAGTCCACCTGGTGTGATGACTCCCTCGAGTCACTGGCAAAGGAATACTGTTTCACTTGTGTGAAGTATTTCCTTATGTTGCCTACTAAATATGGGGCGCAGGAGACCTCAGTTTGAATCCTACCTCCCTCCTTCATTAAATTATGAGATCTCAAACAAGTCACTGAAAGTCCCTGTACTTTGTTCCTCTCATCGGACGGGAGCGCCTAGAAGAGATGCCGCCTATATTTGTGGCATAAAACCTACCCACATATCGCAATGAGTGGACAAGCCACACTCTTGAGGATGGAGGTTGCTCCTGCTTCTTGACAATTTGGAGAGATAGGACACCAACTATGCTTTATACAACATGGTTTAATAATAAATTAGCCAGTAATAAGACTGTACAAACTGTGCCAAAAGGGAACGTGGGAGGATGCCAGAAGCCTTATTTCTCTGCATTACCAAGTCTTGTATGTGCCTTTCAGAAAACCAGTTGATGCACAAAAGACAATTATTTCTGTGTGTGTATGTGGCATGTTTATAGCGCAGACTTGTCAAAAAGCAGTGGAGCACAGTATGTGGTGAAAGACCAGCATGAACTCAACAAGCGATAGGAAAGGCAGCGGGCTCGCGGGCGGGTGATGCGTTGCGATGTAGGGCTCTTTAAGGAGAAGCATCTTCAACTTTTTCCTAAACAGCAGCAGCAACCGGGCAGTTCGAATGGATTTGGGGATGTCGTTCCCGATCCTCAGTGTATAGATGGAAAAGGTCTGCTGCCTTATTTTAATTCTTTACACTTCCTAGTCTGCAGTCTCATGGTATCCTGGCTGCAAGAGTGTTGAGAACCACCAGAGATGGTGAGCTTCTCTGCAAGATAAGCGAGGTGACTGGTCCTGGTGGCTCTGTAAATGCGGCAGCTGGTTTTCAGCAAGATGAGGGCTGGAAAGGGGAGCTAATTGAGTTCCTTGGAGATGGGGGTGACGTGATCATATATCTTCAGGCCCTGGATCAGACTTGCTACTGCTCGCAAGTATGGACTCTGGGAGGCCATGGAACAGGGCATTACCACCATCTAGGTGTGAGAGTAGGAGTGCTTGAACAGCAGTTCTTAAGTCCCTTTCAGGTAGAAATGGTTACATTTTCTGTAGAAGACAGCCTGTACCAGACCGCCTTTGGTTTTTGGCAAACTGGTCCAAAAGGGTAAGGTTGGTGTCCAGGGAGAATACCAGTGACATTTGAATGCCATGAGAATCAGGTTTCGAAGCCACCAAGGTTCTTGTCGGTGAGCCAGGTTTATTCTGTTTGTTTGATGTTATTGGCAGTAACCGGAATTGTGTCTTCGTTGAGGCTTCAGGTAGGTGTTCTGAAGCAAAGGTGACTTTTAGGTAGAGTTGTGTATCACCAACTTATTGGTGAATGTTGATGCTGTTATCTATGATTCCCGGCACTCAGGACGCCACCAGGAAGTTTGTGTTCCCTGGCAGCCTTTTCGCTGTGTGCACGCCGTTGTAGTACCACAGTTCCGGGAGAGCGGTTGTAAAACAAACGTCCCAGAGTGTTCGGCTTTCTCCTACAGGATAGATGTTCCAAATTAGCGGAACTTGTCATTTGCAGAGCAGCGTTGTCATGCTCCGTAGTACAGGATTAGTGCCATTATTCAGACACTATAGAGGATAATTCTCCCGTAGTATCTATATGAAGTTTGAATCTTCCTAAGAAAAACGGCATTGTATTCCTTTTGCCCTTGTCCTGATGAGGCCCAAATTAATGGGCCAAAACACGTCGACCATACAGCACGGAGGAGTTCCACAGACCACAATTGATATATAAGAAAATTAATTAAACACTTTTTGTACTGTGTATTTATCCCCTCTAGTGTGTACTGGACTACTTCCTTTTTTTTAATTGCTCTCTGAATGAAGTTCCTTTGTTTGTTACTAGCAACCGTAAATGAATATGTGTGTATATACTTGTGTATATTTTTTGTGTGTTTTTTTGACATATTTAAAAAGATAAAGTATTTTTGGGATATTACACCTGGAGTTGGTATCTGAGTCACACAAAAAGGAAGTCCAGAGATCTAATACTCATTGATAGGGATTAATTAGTTTCTCCCTACAGAAATATATGTTTTTTCATTTATTCCTCTGCATTATTTTCTTTCTACATTTGTTATCTGTGAGTAGAGTCCCAAGGGTTCCATGTGGAGGCTGAAGATGATAGGAGCTATTATGGAACTCAGGGGGCTTTGCAAGAGATAGGGATATGTTGGTGTCTGGAGCTGCCCATGTGAACAATCAGGTGTCATTAGGAAATGTAGGCGGAGAACCAATGATGGGCATAGCCTGTGAATCTCAATTGAGACTCCAGGGGGAGAATGACGGTTGGATGGTCAACTGTGTGAATGGTAGGTAAGAGGTCAGCAATATCAGGAGATGGGGTGGGCGATAAATTCCGCTCCACCAGCAGAGTTTGCGGATCTTAGGCCAATCCGCATTAAGCTTGTAGCGCGGAGTTCCGGCAAAAACCCCATCAACTGCAGTTTTGTCTTGCACATGGCTCGGCCAAACGGTAAGTTGGCAACTAAGAATTGGTGTTCCCTAGCATGATTTTCAGGTGCTAGGATGGCACCCAGCTAGATTTTGCCAACATAGGCAGCCGTAACCATTCACGTGAGAAAGCTGCCACTAGAGTAGGAAATCTACTCCAGCGGCAGCAAAACTAACTTGAGAAGCAGCGCCCTCTGGCACACTGCATGGCCGTTCCTGCTGATTTTGCAGTGTGGTACAAGCTCCCGGCGCTAAAAATCAACGCGAGCTCGATTTCCACCCATTTGAGGAACTCCACGAAAATCTCATGGAGTTTTTATGTAACTCCGCAGAATTCTGCAGAGTGAAACTCCACGAGTTCCGCCCACCCCTTATCAAGAGGCAGGGATTATCCTCATCTCTGGTCAGGAGGGCATCACCTAGGGTGTGTAAGGTAACAATCTCTGTGCTGCAACGTGATCTAAAGCCAGACTGATAGTCATGCAGGAGAACGTTATAATCAATGTGATCTTGGAGTTAAACATAAACTGCTTTTTCAGTGATCTTGCCAATGAATGGTAGGTGAGTTATGAGCCGTTAGTTGATGAGGTCATGGGGTCTTGAGCCTTCAAGAAGCTCCACGCCTGATAGTGCGTTCTTATTACTGTCTCCCTTCAAGTTATTCGGGCTTGAAAATGTAAGTGCCATAAAATAAAATATCACCAAGTGTGATTTCTTTTTAATTCTATAACACTAATCATGTATTTATATATAGTCCTTCTTACCACTCTTCTGTCATTTAAAAGCACTGTAAAAAGACAGATGTTATTGTTATCCAATGTATCGTCTGCAACTAAACAACTTTAGAAAGACGCAAGGCTGAGTACTCCTGATGAGTCAAACTCTTGACATTCCTTAGTCAGAGGGAAGCCTTCTAACCACTGGACCTTCCTCCATGTTGTAATGGGAGCAAAGCTGGTGGTATTTTCTTTTCTTGCAGACATCAGGTGACAGAGTACAGAAGTGCCTGGTGCTCGAATATTCCAATGTGTCGCGGTATGTGTTAAAGAAAGTGCCAGTACTGATGCTCAGTGAGGCAAGGGACGCTCAACGTACCAGTAGAGGGCCTGAAATATGTTGAGGCTGGTCATGGTGTCTCGGTCCGCTCAATGCTCCACGGCTAGTCATTGTATCATATGATCTCAGTAACCCTCTGTAACAACCACTGCCATAATATTTTGAGAGGTGCGACGCAGCGGCCAGAGCAGCTGACTGCAGAGCGCCTGATCACGGGCGTTTTCAAGGTCAGGAGGGCCGCAAGCGAGCCCCGGGCACTACTATGAGTATCACTGGTCAAACAAACATTAGGGGGCGCAAAGCAAACAGATGGGATTTCCTTGTAAATAGGGAGAGGGAGAGAGAGAGAGAGAGAGAGAGAGAGAGAGAGAGAGTGTGAGAGTGTGAGAGTGTGTGTGTGTGTGTGTGTATGTGTGTGTGTGTGTGTGTGTGTGGTATGTGAGATATGTGTTGCACAGGGCATTATGGCATGTATGCACTATAGATTGTATCGTAGTGTGCCACATACTATTATATTTATATAGTATTACACAGCACATACAGCATTCAACCAATTCTATGCTGTCTAGTGCAGCGCTGTGTATGTGCAACAGAGAATATTTTTCTACACTAAAGGGACTCATTTAAGAAAATGCCTGTCATTTATTTGACTGGGCCCTTGTCGACTGTAGGGAGTAATCTCCTTTCATCGCCTTTCTGCAGGGTTTCATCTCTCTTTCATTTTTGTCGGTGTATGTCTGCAGCTTCACAGGGGGCTCTGCAAGAAACGCCGATGCGTTTAAAGTCAAGAGGGCTGCATTCAGCTGCTGAGCGCAGCACACATTTCATCAGATCATATGTGACCAGGGCCGAGCTGCCTTTCTTCCCCTCAGGAAATGAAGCTGCGCGTGACACTTGCTACAGGGGCTCCATGTACCAAGCGTCATTAGCTAACCTGTACCAATTACCCTCCCAGTGATCACTGGCGCGCGCCCTGGTACTTCGAGGGCAATCTGCCATTTCACCTGATGGCCGAGCAGAAGGCTGTGAATGTCAGAATGTCCTGCTGTTGAGTGCCGAGCCGCGCGTGGCCAGAGTGCGGAAGTGACGCATGCAAATCACATACCAGCTGAATAATTACAACTCACTTTACTCAGAGTAAGGCGATGAAAGCACAGAGCAGAACCAAACTCGTGTGAAGTCTTAATCTTCGTAAAACGGCCATAACCTCAAAGTTATTGAATGCCACATTACCATGGGAAAAAAAATCCATTTGAAAGTCTTTCATATTTACGAAATTGTGCACATTGAGCTAATGATGAGACATTGCACTGTGCCACCCGAGAGCAGCCTTTCCTCTGGAGAGAGTGTAGCTGTGAGGTTCAATATCTGTCGTTTACTAGGGAAGGTGTCTGCCCACCGGGGCCTCTGGGAGGCACTGCAAAGCCTGGGTTTAATGTGCCCTCTTAACATGACATACTCAGTCCGGGAAGTGGTTCACAGTGGGCTGAAACTGGCCAGGCTGCCAGGCACAGAGTACTCTGACCTAGGGCCAGCCACAACACTGGTAAAGATGACATGTCAGTTCTCATAGTCCAATTCACAATTAGATTAAATTAAGATAACTATCAGTAGATCCAAAAAGTATTTCCTTTATGCATATTGCTGAAAAGTATAAACAAATGCGTGGAAACCTTTAAAGTTCAATTCAATTCAAAAGCTTTATTCGGTTGGAAAAGTACAACCATATAAGCACACAAGCACATAAAACAAATATTAAACATTTTGCATGTTATATAAGAGAACATATTACATAAAATACACTATATTTTATACATAAGTATAAACAGATTTTCATAAGAAAAATAGAGGGACCTTCAAAAAAGTGCAAATGCGCATAGAGTAGCAAAATGCTGGAGGCCGTGCATAAATATTGCAAAAGCGGTAAGGACCTAAAGTGCAAATGCAGCTCATACAGAGCTCGAACTATTGTAATGCATAAAGAATTACAAACAGTACTAAACAGAAGTGCAAAATACGCAGAACAACGGGAATTATACTGGAATGATTATAGACTTCCTTATAGAAACACAGTTTATCATATAAGTTGCGGTAAAAAAACAAATATCAGGGCTATCCAGAGTAGTTAGTAATTTCAATGCAGATTTGGTGGACCGAACATTATATTTTAAAAAGATGGGTTTTAGATAAAACCTCCTAAAATGGCTATAAAATTTACAAAACAATAAAAAATGACAGCAGCTTTGTTTTGAGACATTGTCGCAAGGACACATATTATCAGATCTAATTTTCATATGGGGAAAGGAAACTAAATGATGAGCAATCCCCAATCTTAAACGCGTTAGCACAAAGCGGTGGGAAGTGCGTGTGACATAGGAGAGGTAGACCTGGAAGCCTTTACTTAGGTTCAGATCATTATACTGTACAATAGTTGTTAGATTTCTAGATTGCTTCTCTCTGGCCGCATTCTTGTGTGAGAGAAACTTCAATTTTAGGTCTTTCTTAGATATCAATCCTGAAGCCTCGGGGTTCAGGCGGACATTACATTTGAATAAAAGGTCAAACCAATAACAGATGTAATTCAGCCAGGGTATACATAATGAGTTATCAAGCCTCAAGCAATCTTTGATAATTGATTGTGTAAAGATCGTTTCTGTTTTAGACCAAATAGATCGCCAGAGTAATAATGGGCGTAAAGAGGCTAGATCCGCAACATAATCTATACCTACTTCCTTGTGAATTAACAGGGTGGAAGCTGATGGGGGAACACATAATAGTTTTTTTAAAAACCTGTTTTCATCATTCTGTAGTGCATTTACACTATGGTGTCCCCACACGCCCGCCCCGTATAATGCAGCAGAAATACATCTGGCATTATAAATTGTCATCATTTCTTTTATTCTCCTTTGACCCAATTTAGCAGCAAATCTAAAAATACTATTAGTATTTCTGATCATCTTTGATCTAACATTTTCATCTTCTTGAATCCATTTCCCATCTCCTGAAAATGTTATTCCTAGGTAACAAAGCCATTTGACAGTTTCAATCTTGGCTTTATCTATATAAAAGGTGGTGGTAGTTAATTTAGCTTTCCTTTAAAGTTAATTTTACTGCCCTATGATGTATTTAATCTCTCCAAACTGCAAAACTGTTGATTCAAAAATCTACAACTGAAGTAAACTTTACAGTGGTTGAATCCTATATGACAATGTTCCTAGTGTCTTTTATTGTAGGTTCACAGGACAGATAATATTGAACTCAAATACTGTTTAAGACCATAAGATGTTTATGAAAAAGTGATGGGTGGGATATTTTAAACTCAGCCACTGGGAACCACTTGGCCCAAATCCCAGTCCATTGATATTTTGCACACCGTGCCACCTCAGACTGGAACCAGCCATATCTAAATCAGTCTTGACCCTGCTCAAGTGGGAACAAGTACAGTCTGAACTACCAAGCCAGGTCCTCCCAAAACTGGACCACAAGGAACCCAAGACCGGTTTTGCCCTAATACGGGCTCGTCAGCCAGGTATAGCTTGGCTCCCGTAGCACAGTGTGTACAGGACCCACGTCTGGCCGACTTTAACTTTGCAAAGGTGAAAGAAGTGAAGTATAGCTAAAATAAAACAAGCATTTGCAATGAAATAGGTCTCGCATTTATGAGAGTTTGAGCTACTGGCATTGTAAATGAAAATGCCTTTTATTTATGTGTTGTTTTTAAACCAGATAAATAAAAGGCATTGTAATTTACAATGCCAATAGCTTAAACTCTCGCAAATGTGAAACATATTGCATTGCAAATGCGTTTTATACATTTTTTTAAAAGTATTAAGAGAGAGCGTGTCCCTGCCTGCAATAGCAGGCAGGACAAAGCTATTTGAAAAAATAGTGCTCGGAGGCTGTAATTAAAGCCTACCGAGGAACAATACACGTAACAGGGGGTGTCGCCATGGGAGGTTACAAAATAAGATAAGGTGGTACTAAGGAGGGACTATTAAGCCTTTTGACCAATGAACAGCCACAGTTTACAGTGGACAATGACACAAGCCAATGAAAAATGTGGGCGGAGAGGGCAGAACTTCAATTCCCTACCGCAATACAGCATGCCTCACAGAGCAGCGTATGTGCTGCTCAGGCTTGACTTAAAAAGGGAAAGGACATATGTCAAGATTTAAAGCACACACTGTAACTATTAGTGCATGGTTTGTCTATTTTTTACAGGCAGTTATTATAGTCTGAAACATTACATTTCAACTGGAAACCCACATTACTGGGTGTGCCCAGTAACCAGAACGAATGGCTCACCGACACGATAGCTGCACCTCTTGCTGGCATTTCTCAGAGGATGTGGCCTAACGACTAGAGCGGTTAACCTCGAAGATAGGGAACTGTGTTCAAGTCTCAGAAGGGACACTCGCATCCTGTGATTCTGGACAAACCACTTAATCTCCCTGTGCATAACAAAATGAATGTGTCCATCTGTAACGCAACTGGTGCTCATGTAAAGCCCTCTGATACCTTTGGGTTGAGTTTGCGCTATATAAAACAAAAAAACAAAAAATGTAGAAATGTACTAATTACTTTAACTTTCTCAATGCATCCCATTTCAATTCTTGCCCATTGCAAGTGACTTGTGGCAGAAAACTACTTTAAATATTTGCTGTTACTAAATGTGCCACATCTTTCCACTCTAACTAGTTTCTAAGATGCAGGAGTGCTAGCTCGATAGTAACAAAATGGCTGACAATCAACAAGAGAGAGCCTACTGTCTATGTCCTGATAGATCCCTTATTTTGTTAAGTGGGTAGTCCTACATAGCTATAGAAGAAAGCTCACCCAATAATGACTGTTAGTGGCATGCTTCATCACAGGGTTTCCACAGGAGACGCCAAGTGCATCTGGGCGTGCTGCAGCACCTGACTTACAGCGGAGCTAGTTGTTCTTTGTCAGGGATCAGAGCTGTTAAAATGGCCTTAAGATATCCCTGCCGGAGTGGGTGATGTTTTTAATAATGGGAACTTTAGGTAAGGTTAAAAGTCACAAGGTTGGATGTGAAGCGAGACTCGTGTGGTGACTCCAATCAACTTGGAACGATCTTCATCTATGATTTTGACCTTGTGTTTTTGTGAGTTCTAAACATTACGTTGTCACTGAAATTTCACCTGAATATAACGTTACTTTAACCTATGTATTTGTCAGTGAATTACTAGGGTTTTTTAACGTAAAGTAATATTTTATTACTATAAGTAAATCCAACACCTCGCTGCTCACAGTCACAACCCCACAGGCAGCCAACCCCCACCGCGCACCGCTTTTGCTCTTTCGGTTGACTGCCGGGCCTGCGTCCAGCCCCCTGTAGGGAGCCAGCTGTGTAGTGGTAGAGGGGATTGCACAGCCACTATTGTCCCCAGGGACCCCATCTCCCGGGGCTAAAAAATATACTATTAGCGGAGGAGGGCACGTGGTCCCCCTTTCCAAGCAAGTAGCGCCCCCGGGGAGTCTAATCCCTGAGACCAAATACTTTTATATGATTTAATTATTTTAACTTTATTTTATTGAGTTTTATATAGCGCAAACGTGACCCGAGGGTATCAGAGCGCTTCACATAGTTTGCCAAACGCCCATTATATGAGGAGTAGATAGAAGTACAAGGTGAGGCAGCAGCCAGAGCTCTTCATTTCGGGAAGGCAGCAGGGCCGAATGGTCTGCCGGTTGAATTGCACAAGGCGATGCTGGACATCACGGCGGAACACATGCTGAATATGTTTAATCAGGCATTGTCGGATGGTATGCTACCAGCGAACCAACGAACGGCGGTAATAGTAGTTACATTAAAACCTGACAAATTACCCGCGAGTTGCGAGTCTTATAGACCAATTTCTTTGTTAAATTTTGAAGTCAAGGTCCTGGCTAAGCTCTTGTCCACGAGACTTTCAGGGGTGATAGAGACGCTTATACACTTGGACCAGTCGGGATTTATGCTGCATCGTAGTATCAGATTGAATTTACGCCGTCTGTTCGGGATACTTCATGTTACACAGACGGAGGCGGAGGAGCAGGCAGCTCTCCTCTCCTTGGATGCGAGCATGGCCTTCGACAGTATGGAGTAGAACCATCTGTATGCTGTCTTAGGATACTGTGGCCTGGCCCTAAATTTATTGCGTGGGTTAAACTCCGATATAATCAACCGTTAGCCAGAGTGTGGGTAAACGCTATGGTCTCCCGGGCCTTTGCTCTGTACAGAGGTACCAGGCAGGGTTGCCCGCTTTCCCCTATTTTGTTTGCCTTGAGCCGTTGGCGGCATGGGTCCGTCAAGACCCACTGATATGGGGGATCCCAACTGGGGAAGTGAGGGAAGATTGCATTTCTCTATATGCGGACGACATTTTGTTGTTTGTGAGGAGGACGAGATAGTCAGTTGACCGCATATTTCAGATCTGTTGCATTTTTGGAGAATATTCGGGGTACCGCATAAATTGGAACAAGTGCATGCAGGGGGGATGGGGGTCTCCGACCCTGATATCCAGATGCTCGGTCCCAGTGACAGAAAGCGGTTTCAAGTATTTAGGAATCTATGTCACGCGTGATACAGGGGAGTTCTACAAACAAAATCTGGGGAAACAGCTGGATAGGCTGATTACTGACACCAAGCATTGGCGAACGCTACCGTTGACATTGATGGGCCTGTTCAAAATGATGGAGCTTCTCGCCTACTATATGTGCTGCAGAATACGCCGTTTGAGGAGTCCCCGGGATTCTTCAAGAGAGTAGAATCAGAGATCAGGACGCTGTTGTGGAGTCGGGCCGCCCCCCGTATTGCCTTGGGTTTTTTGATGGGCGCCTGGTGGTGCCGGATATCCGTGGCTATTATTGGGCCGCACAATTGGTGAATGTGAATGGTTGGATGTTCGGGGGACGGTCTGAGCCTGCGTACAGAGTAGACAGAGTAGCCATGGGGCCTCGAGGACTACATGCAGTCCTATATGCTGCTCGGTTGAGTAGGCTCCTTCCTCCCCAAACTCAGACAGTGAAAGTGTGGAAGGCCGCCACGAAATACCTGGGGTGGGATAAGAAGCTCTCTAGGATGACTCTTCTCTGGGCTGAGGATTTTCTTAAGAATGTTGGTAATTTAACAGGCTTCGCCAAATGGTAATTAATAGGGATAGAGACGTTGGGTGATGTTTGGAGAGGGGAAGCGTAGATCACCTTTACAGAGCTGCAGCAGGACTATTCATTGGGTCAAGGCGAATGGCTACAATACCTGCGACTAGGCCATGCGCTTAGGAAACACATTAGGGAAGGGGAGACAGTAATAGCCGGCCCGTTAGAAGATCGAGTACTCACAGAGCAGATACAAGATAAGATAATCTCTATATTCTATAAAAAAATTATCAACAATGCTCCGGATCCCACAGCTGCTCTCAAACGAACATGGGAACTTGATGTAGGTACTTTTGAGGATGAGCAATGGGTGGAAGTGCTCCAAGGTCCGAGGGAGGTGGCAATCCGGGCTAGATTTAGGTTCATCCAATTGAAAATTTTAAATATAGTATATTACCCCAGGTCAGTGCTTCCTCGAATGGGGAGGTGTCCATACACGAGCTGCAATAGGGGATGTGGGTTGGAGGGATCCTTTTATCATCTTCTGTGTGAGTGCCCGAGCATTCGTGAATTTTGGAGAAAGATTGCCGGAGTAATGTTGGAGGTGGTGGGGCTTAAGGTTACGCTGGATCCTAAATGTGGCTCCTCCTAATTACCGAAGCGAATGAGGATTGGCCTCGACATGTGAAAACTTGGTTGGGATTAGCAGCAATAATAGCCAAGCGAAATATCGCTAGGAAGTGGGGGCTACATCTACGCCCATGTTGGAGGAATGGGAAAATGACCTTGATTGATGTTGGCAAGCAGAGACAGTGATCTACAAAAGTAGAGGGTGCCCCAAAAAAGGAGAGAAAATTTGGGAAGCCTGGAGGGTATACCGGGGACTCTGAAACAGAGGTGGGTTATGGTCGTACAGCTTATGAATGGTGACTCTCAATGGCCAGTATGTAAAGTAAATTTGAATGTATATAAAAGATTGAAGTGACTACTGATATACTCTTTGTATGTATAAACATGTCCTAGTTTAATAAAAAGATTTCCAAAAAAAAGAAATACAAGGTGACAGTGTGTAAACGAAGTCATTTGGATATAGTTGATGGTACAGTTTTGAGGTAAATATGACAGACATTAGGATATAGTTTCTGATGCAGTTTTGGGGTCGATACGGTATATATATATATATATATATATATATATATATATATATATATATATATATATATATATATATATATATATATATATATATATTGCATTACATATCACAGTAGTATTTGCACAAGGTTACAAGTGCTGTAAATATAAATACATTGTAGCAATCATTAGGAGAGGGGGCATGTGGTGCCCATCCCCAAGCCTAAATGGGCCCGAGAACCCCATCCCCCAAGGCCATAGTTTAATTATAGGAGGTGCGGCCCCACTCCTTGAGCCTTAAGAGGCCCTGGGGACACACTCCACTGGGACCAGATTTTAACAATAGGGGGGTGCATGGACCCCCTCCCTGAGCCTTAAGAGGCCTTGGAGACCACATCCCCCAAGGCCAAATACCTCACTATTTGGAGAGGGGGCGCGTTGCCCACTCCCTAAGCACAAATGGGCCCATGGACCCCATCCCGCGGAGCCATATTTTAATTAAATGGGAAGGGGGCGTGTTGCCCTCCTTCCTAATCTTTAAAAGGCTCTGGAGATCACATCCCCGGGGCTGACTGACATAATAAAAGGGAGAGTGGCCACATGGCCCCCCTCGCCAACCCTCTTGGTGCCCCAGGGACCCCATCCCATGGAGCCTCTCTTCATTATAGGTGGGTATGCACCAATCAGCAAGTTGGGGGCCCTGCAGTGTGCCCCAGGCCCCCCTCTGGACCAATTTGGCGCCCTGCATACTGTGTGAGTCGGCATTGCTCCCTCTCGGCAGGAGCAGCCGCTAAAGCTTGCTCCTGCCGGACGGGAGCAATATGTGTTTCCATGACCACAGGAGTGTAAGCAGTGAAACAGAAGTCTGCTCCTACCGGATGGTTGAATTTTTACATTTCCCGCCAAGTGGGAGCAGACTTGCCATCTCTGCCCATGCTCCTGCACGCAGGGAAGGTATGTTTACTCCCACTCTGTGGGAGATTTAGAAATGCTTCCACCAGGCGGGAGAAAACATATATTTCCCTGCCAACACTGATGTAGGCAGGAAAACTACTGTGTCCTGGGGGTGATGTTCCCAGGGCACGGTGTGCGAGCTGGCCCTGGGGAATGGGTCCCTGGGGCCCATTTGGGCTCAGGAAGAGCGGGCAAGTGTCCCCCTTCTCTAGAATAAAGTACTTGGCCCCAGAGATGGGGTCTCCGGGACCCATTTAGGCTCAGGGAAAGGGGCCCTGCACATCCCTCCCATACAGTTTAGAGTCTGGCTTCAAGGAATGGAGTCCCCAGAGCCCGACTGGGCTAGGGGAGGGAGGCAGGGCAGCCCCCTCCTCTTCAATAAAGTGATATGCCCTCGGGGTTGTCCCCGGGGCTGCTTCAGGCTGGGGGGAGGGGCATGTGCCCCCTCCCATTTTGATCACAAGTTGGCCTGAGGGATGTGGTCCCTGGGCCAAAATCGGCTTGGCGATTGGGGCCCTACTCATGATTCCTCCCCCTCATGGCAAAAACACCAGATTATTTTTAATTTCTAGGCCAAGTAGAGGGCCCTCTGGTACCCTCCCACATAGGGGGCAGAGTTTCCCTGGGTACCAGAAGTGATCCACTGTATTAGGCATGGGCATATGGAGGCGGTGAGCAAGCTTGCTTGTCTGGATTGTAAATAATGGCAGGTGAGACAACCTGGAAATGGGGATCAACCAGGGCGCCTTCTAGCGAGGCTGGTATGACAAACCACCTGTAAAAGCAATACGGGCAAGGACAGGTGATACTGTAGATGAACAGGACCAAATAAACAAGGCCTTGACGCAACATTATTCCACACTTTACAAATGAAAGGATGGCAGTGTGTCTAGAAGAATGACAGAGTTGTAAAGGTGGCATAACTGGTAAATGTAGCTTAATTACAGGCATTCCAGGTGGAGGTGCCAGTGGATACAGTGGGAATCAGACAGGCCATAAAAGATACGGCGACGTGTAATACACCGGGGGGAGATGGCTTCCTGGTTGAGTTTTATGCCAATACGCTACATTACTGGTGCTCAAACTTAAGGGGGTTTACAATGAGGCTTAGGAGAAGAGTAAGCTCTCGCAAAGCATAAGGGGAGGCCGAAATAGTACTCCTTCCCAAGGCTTGTCAGGATCCATAGACATGAACTCATAGCTGCCCTTGTTTATGCTAAACTTTACCTACAACATTTTAGCAAAGGATTAAGCAATTAGATTATCCTCCATAACTGCCCCCCCCCCTCGTGCACCCGGATCAGACAGTATTTATTCCTTGCAGATGGAACACAAGTAATCAATCCAAGACTGACAGAGTTTGAAACGTTTTGGTGAAATGAAATATAATAAATCTTCATTATAAAGTAATTGGATACAGCATCCATGATTCATGAATACTGACATTCCTACCCAGAGTAACCTCCTCCGAGGAAGATGTGTCCAGATGCAGCACCAGTGGGGTTTGGTGCTGGAAGCTTGAGGCACCAGGCACACGAGCGCCGTACTCCAAGTTTTAGGAATTGTGTAAAATCAGGCTGTCTGGCGCCAGATAATCTCCTTCAAAAGCGGGGAATGGGTCACATCGCAAAATGTCCAGTCACAGGGGGCCGCAGATCTAACTGTTTAATGAATACTAGTTAGGCAGATATCTACTTGCTACCACCTGGATTGACTACAACCAGAGGCACGTGGCCTGCCAGGAGCAGCAGACCTCATCCCAGTGTTTATATTTCAAAAATGACAAACTTTTGTGTTCCTTAAAGTAACTGGCGCTGCTACAAACAAAAAGTTTCCAGTTGGAAAAACGCTTGGAGATGGGGGCAGTTGTCAGAGCCTGCTCACACTAGGCCGCCAACACATTTCACCATTACACCTTCCCCGTGGCAATGCAACTTATTTGGCCTAACTGGTCAGTGGTTTGAGGCGGCATTGATATATACCAATGCGACTCGCAGTTAGGAAAGGATGCCCCTCACCGACCTCTCCTATGATTCAGAACTGACAGCAAAACCCATTTTGTGAGTTGGAAAGTCTTTTCCAACTTGCAAAACAGGTTCAGTGTATAGACATAAGGGCGATACGCACAAATACCTGGAACTGAGATTTCCAGGCTGCGATTCTTAACAAATCGCATTTAGGAAATCATGATTCCTCATGTAAGAAAATGTACATCTTTTAAATAGCGATTGCTAGTGGGTCGTACATCGATCTACCTCGTGAATATTAATGAGGTAGGTTGCAGGTTGTCACCCATTAGGATTGACAGCCAACACTGGGATGGTGGCCTGCTCGTTTCAGTAAATCATCAGGTGTGTTATTGCTTTTTGATAAAATGATCTTTATTTTTTCAAATGCACTCCATTTTCCTTAAAGTAACATGGAATGGGTTAAAAAAATAGAAAATGAAACTTTTAAGTTACATTCTTTAAGCGTAGCCAGTGGTCCGTGGGGCCACTGCCTGCTCTTAAAAAGTTTTTTTGCCAACATTCTCAAAGGAAAAGTGTTTTCCTGAGGACCCCTTTCCATTTGTAAATGGTTACCACAACCTTTTAGTAGTCGGTAAAAAAAGTTTTTTTTGCGACTGTAGTCCAGTCTCAAAACATTAATACATACCACCGTGATACGGTGGTTGGAAGGGACGCCCTAAACACGCCCCTTCCAAATCCCGAACCAACATGTATTTGCAATTCCAAATAACGATTTGTTAAGGTGTTGCCGGATTGCAATTTGGGATTCATACATACCAGAATGCTTTCTTAGTGGTAGGTTGCGATCACGTAAATGTTTTGTACATGTGGCCCAAAGCATGGGGCCGCCAACTGCAAAAGGTCTGTGTGTATCTGGCCTGTGGTCTTTTAGAAGCAGGATTCATAATGAAAAGCACTGGTCTGCAGAAGTGCCTACTTCCTTCCAGGCGCCCTGAAGATGCCTCTGGGAGCAGTCCATCAGCACTGGGCCAGCGCCCAGCTCGGAGGAGGTAGGACATGGAATCTGATTGTAATTGGTTTCAATCGTGTGAAGCCTGCACTGCTGCGCCGCCTCCTCTTTGAACGCTGCTCGCTGGCAGCTGTTGTGTTCCTGCGTTGAAGGTCTGCGTGCAATCTGTCCCCTACACGGAGCACAGTAGGAACAGAACATTTACATTCACATTTCTGAACTGTTCTCAGATGAATTGATCGAATTGCTCACTGCCCAGCACGACAATCGCGATATACTTGATGCTATTAAGAATTATCCAAGAAATGCTGCTGAAGCTGCATGATTAACTAAAAGTGATGTTTAGCAAGCATGGCCGAAACAGATGTCCTCATCCTCGGCTCCACCCCCTCTACATGGGACAATACCGGGTGGACCCCTGCCCTCGGAAACTCACCAACCCCCCCCCAACGGACCACGCATGCAACCTCTGCATCATACTCGACTCTTCACTCAAAATGAACCGCCAGATCAAAGTTGTGTCCTCCACTTGCTTCAACACCCTCTGCATACTTCACAAGACCTTCAAATGGATCCCCCTGATTCCACTAAGACCGTCACCCATGCACTCATCACCAGCAAACTGGACTACGGAAACGCTTTCTATGACGGAATCAACAAAAAAATCCTCAGCAAACTCTAGACCGTCCAGAATCCCGAGGCCAAACTTATCCTCAACATCCCACAACTGATTATCCTCAACATCCCAAAACTGACCACATTACCCTAAACCTCCGCGACCTCCACTGGCTCCCCGTCGAAAGAAGAATAACCTTCAAACTGCTCACACATGCATACAAAGCCCTCCATACACCAGACCCCACTACCTCAACAAATTAATCTCCTTCCACGCCCCCCAAGAGAAACCTCCGCTCTGCCAACCTCGTCCTAGCCATGGTCCCCCGCACCCACAGGGCCACAGCACGTGGCAGATCCTTCTCCAACCTCGCGGCCAAGACCTGGAACGAACTCCCCCCCCGCATCCTACGAAGCCCGACACTGCACCAATTCAGAAAGGACCTCAAGACCTGGCTCTTCAAATGACTAACTGAGCTGTTCGCACCACCCCACCCACCCCTCAAAGCGCCTTGAGACCCTCACGGGTGAGTAGTGTGCTCTAAAACCCCCGATTGATCGATTGATTGATTTTTCTCTCTCTGGGTTGAAAGGGGGCATAGGGTTCATTCCCTTTCCGGAGCACGTTTTTAGTTCCGGTTGCCTCCAAATATGTGGACTATCAGAGATGGTTGCAACTTTTATTTGCAATCCAATGCTGGAATGTCTTCATCCCCAGTGCCACAATTCCTACATCCTCCAAAAGCATCCATCTAAACATGGGATCAAATCTACAGGCATTGTACTACAGGGATGTGGAGTGCTTCCTACCTCTGTGGAGACCACAGAGCACTCAGTTGTGCACGGTTTCCTGGTGCCCTTTCGAGGTGCATGGTTGATTATGTGGCACTTTTTGTGGTTTAGCGTGTCATGGAGGTATTGCATAAGATGTGAGGTTGGAAGACCTGCTCCAAGGACATGTCTTCGCATGGTGTAACAGAGAGTGGGAGGAATAGACTCAGTTGTGCAGTTTAGGAGTTGTGCGTTTGCTAAGATTGAAGTCACCGTAGAGTACATAACTTGTATACACAATTTAGGAGAAGTCCACCAGACAGTAGGTTATAAGTAGTCAAATGCAACAGAGAACCAAACCCGCCAGCCAGAGTTAAATGACCAGGTTATATATACACCGTGGGTGGGGGATCCACCCTGAAGCAAAGGAGGCACAACCTCTGGAGGATCTGATACGCAACCAGAGTAAAGGTAGCCCTGAAGGGAGGGATTGATGCAGCTGCACAGCACCACCCGAACCAGAGGTCCAGCAAGGCACTGAGTGCCAACACCAAATAGGGCATCAATTACAGAAGGCCCTAAACCCATCTGGCAACATGTGCATGGATGGTATAGTGCAAAATTAGGAAAATTATGCCAAACTGGCGAAATAACAGTTGGAGCTGCAATGAAAGCGGGTGATGTAAACTGGAGATGTGCACCTTTTCAACAGAAATGATGGTGCCCACTGCTGTGCATGTACCACTGATGGGTGAAGTAAGAAGCGGTAGAGCAATAAACATCTGCAGCCTGAGCAGACTACACATTAGCCCAGATGTCATCCTCTCTTGCTAGGCTTAAGGAAGGCAAATGTTTAGCAGGGTTTCACACCCCCACACTTTTGTTCCTGAAGGCTCCCAAAGACGGACGAGCATCAGTCAGGCAAGCCCTGGTTTGGTCCTGGCTCAAACCCTAACCACAATGACCCACTGCATATGTGAGGGTGAGATGCTACCAGGATGAATAATTCTTCTCTGAAATTAAGTGGAAATAAAACTGAGCTTCTTATCCTTGGCTAGAATACCAATCCCACAATGGACTTGGGATGGCCTTAGCCCTCCTCCTGTACCGAGAAGGGCCATAAATAGCTTGGGAGGATGATTGCATAAATCTCTAAAATTTGGATTCACAAGCAACAAAACTCACAGCAAGATTTATGTACTCCCCCTGCTCTCCAAGAGGCAAGTGGTCCAGGCCTCATACTCTCTCGCCTGGACTACGGAAATTCTCTTTACCTAGGTACTCCCAAAATGACACAAAAAAAATTGCAAGTAGTGCAGAATGCAGCTGCTTGAATACTCCATAATGTTCCCATACACCACTCTACCCGCCAAAGCCTCAAATACCTTCACTGGCTCCCTACGGCGATACGGATTAAATTCAAATGACTCTATATTGCCTATAGAGCCCATAGGCCCAGAAAACAGGGCCTCTGATCTCCTGTTCCCTGATTTCCCCATATTTCCAGGGGCGAACCCTATGTTCCACCAATACTGCAATAGCCAAGATCCTCTCCATCAGAAGACCCAGATGGGGAGGGTGGTCCTTCCGTTACAGTGTGGTCAAATTGTGGAACACCCTCCCTACCTCTCGGAGATTGACTACAAAGGAACTTCAGTTCTGCAAGTTAGTCAAAATCTGGCCGGTTCAGAATAGCTCCCTCTGGTTTGTCGAAACAGCCGCCTTTGCACTGGCAGCATTGAGATGCCAATGGGTAGACATGCGCTATATAAGTGCTATATAGCACAGAATAGTCACATAGCATTTGACAGGTTCCTGCCTGGATAGAACAAGACTAATTCAGCCCGTGGTACCCTCATGTCCTCACCCTCCATGCAAGCCCAATATTACATTTTTTGTAATGACATGAGGAGTCATCGTCCTGTCCTAAAATTTCCTACCACAGATTTCACTTTCAATAGAATCAGCAAATTACACATCAGGATCAAAAATCCTCAACTTAGTGACAGGAAATTTACTAGGCTCCCATTGTATGCTCTACATACAACAAAACACTTTTCTAAGACTGCATTGGCCAGACGTTACTGACAGGAGTTTACTTTTCTTTGTTATCTTTCCTTTATTTTGCTGATTTTATGTACCTGTGCCACCATGTCGCTGCTATGGAGCATTTCCTTGCTGTGGGGATGGAGGACGGGGTCTACAGATGAGCAGGCACTTGACTAAGTAGGACTAGGCAGTTCTCAAAGCCATACTCATTTCTTAAGACCTAAATTCAGTGCTTAGTTTGAGCTGGTGGTATCCAGGGCTCAGCACTGGCACCTAATTGTCAACACCGGCGCTTATGACAGTCTGCCACGAGGTGGCGCTCTCTGGCTAATTTAGAGATGACCACAACAAAGGTAATTATTAATTCAATTTACATTAGAAATGCCTATTACCTTCTGCCAAAGCCATTCTTATAGCTTTGGAGGCTTGAAATTGTCGGAATTGTCATGCCTGTAGGAGTGTAATGGTTAGTAGTTGTGTTATTACTATCATTGGCAGCGCGGGCAGGGGCAATGGGTGATGTAAGCTGCAGCGGCCTCCTGACGAGAGCCCTGCACTTTACAAATGAAGCAGTGCCGGAGTGGTTAGTATTTGTGTTATTGTCTGAAGTCATCTCTGAGCTGGAAAGGCAATGCCAAAGATCTCCACAGGAACTAGCCTTCTACATTCCAGGATCCTAAAGCCAAGCCCTTGCATTCACCAGTCAGAAGGCGGGCCTTGGGATCTGCCTGGTGATGCAAGTGGAGGTGTGGGCGTGTCTGCGAATGACAGAGTAATTTTGAACTCAATCCTTTGGCTGATTGAGAGTCAGTGCAGTGACTTCCAGGCTGGTGTGGCTTTATCGGCCCATCTCAGGATGGGAATGAAATGGAAGGCATCAATTCAGGGTGTTTAGCGTTTGGCCAGCGGTGGCCCCATGAATCTCCTCCAAAGGCAGTTCAGCAGTCGATATAGGAGCGGTCCCTTGCTGTGACCCAGCCAGTGCTCTTTCTCAGCTGCACAGGGAAGTATTCAGACAGAGTTAGTGGCAGGTATCCTTATGGACAGTAAAGGATGGCACGAATCAGACTCTCAGGCTGTGGGCTCAGAGGAGGGCATCGGGGATAGGGCTCGTGGAGGGTGACCCGACACATGCAAATCACCACCCGGAAGGAAACCCTCTTTCTTGAGAGCTCTGAGACCGAGTCAGATGGAGTAGTGAAGGCCATCTTGCGTTCCCAGTCCAGCCCTGCATCTATCTCGTACTAAGGTCACATGATCCCGGGACATGGTGTCCCTCTTTACTCATCAGCAAGTGGCCAATTACTAAGTGGAAACCCCCACTTAGGCCCCAGATTCACTGCCGCTTAGCCACAGGCAGCTCTTTAAGTGGGCCGGGTCCCTCCGAGTCCCAGACCCAGTAGTAATTAAAAGTTAACACTGAAACTGGTTCTTATCGGCCCCTAGTGTCGTGTCTTTGAGTTCACAGACATACACTCATTGATTTCTGAACAATGAATGTAAAACACATTGAGGAGGGCCACGTCAGCGATTTAAGACCTGTTTATATTTCACAAGCTTTGCTTATTCCTGTATTCCCATGGAGTGTTTGGTCTTTCTTGGCTGTTGTGGTCCTGTAGTTTTTTATGAAGCGCATCACTCTTGTATAGCGCATACATTGAACTTAGTCGCATCCATGCGCTAATATGGACTACGACGGAGAGTTCCGGAGTTGAGGCTGAAGCAGTGTGAGTTTCTCACAGTCGCTGTCACTGGGTGAAAAAGGTGTTCAGAATAGGAATGCTCATCCAATCCTTGGCCTCTCTGCAGAGCGCGCAGAACAATGGTCATGTATGCAAGTGTGATTCTATGCAAGTGTGTGAAGGAGATGCACAGTGGTCAAAATATTGACAATGTGTAAGTAAGAGATTGCATTGCTTACAGGTCTGTGTTTGGGGCTGGTGAACAGGAGATTGAGTAGGTACACAGGGGGGAGAGTGAAAAGAGGGCGCTGAAGAGGAAAGATATGAGGTGTGAGATATGCAGGTGGAGGATATCAGAAAGAAGTGACGAGAAAAAGGTCATGAGTGTCTAACAGTCCGCAGAGGAGTGAGATATGGAGGAAAGAACGGGAGTGACTGAGACCCTCTGAATGCCACTGCTCCTCAGACCTCAGCAGTCTTTACTCACAGCCTCACAATTTCAGAATTGAAACATTTTCAATATTATTTACAGAAAATCATTGTAGTTACTCATTTATCGTACAAAGAGAACAACCATTGTCAAAACTCATAGCCCTGGCTTATTTTAGGTCTATATCAGCAAAGTATTAGTCAGGCGGCACTCTAAGGGAAGCACGGATTATACATTTACATATTTAAGCCACGCCCTTAATAGGTAGACCACATCCCCTTTGACCCACCCTCCCAGCTTGCTCTTCCTACTCAAAGCCCTGGGCACAGCTAACAGCTTCAACCACAAGAAGGCTTTTTATATCGCACGGACAGGATTTATTCCCACCCAAGCCCAGCAGACTGACTGTTCATCCTAGCGTTCAGTAGGAATGTCTAGAAATGATTAAAGAAAAACGGCTCCTATATCTTTGCATTTTTTTGTAATGACCAGCACATTTTCAAAGAATGTGTGTGGGGTGAATATCTGCAGTTTCAAGAAAAATAAGGTGCCCAACCTTATTAATAAGTCATTTTCCAGTGTTTGTTTTTCGTTCTGGCATGTGGTTCCCATCACTCAAGGCGCGTCTGTTTTTGTGGAAACTCCACCTCAGGTTTCCGTGCTTCCAATTTGAAATACAAGGGGGGTCGG
Organism: Triturus cristatus; assembly: GCF_964204655.1. Classification (NCBI taxonomy): domain Eukaryota; kingdom Metazoa; phylum Chordata; class Amphibia; order Caudata; family Salamandridae; genus Triturus; species Triturus cristatus. The sequence continues at coordinate 237,061,018 of NC_140581.1, forward strand.
GGAGGTACATGATGGGGGGTCTTTCAAGAATCCGTAGAGTGCTCAGTCTGCAGTGTGCTCTGCCCCTTCCCCCATCCTCCACACTAAATAAACTCCAGATATCTGGAGTCTAACTCCTTCAGCCGCTCGCAGTCGGACATGCCTTCGAGGCGCTTTGCACAAACTACAGACATGTTTCTGATCTGCTGAGCTTGCATCCTCGCTGGCAGCAATTGCTGCAACTACAGTCGAGTATCCAAATCTTATCCACTTCCGGTAATTTGTCGTGAAATTTAGGACAAAAAGTGCTTTCATAAATGAATCAATCATGAAATATGGACCACGCAGTCATCATAACAAGCAAGGCATTGGTGTGAAAATGATATTTGCGACAGCTTTCTTTCCATGGCCCCTGCACACCCATAAAATGCATGCTACGCTGCATGCATGTATGCGGTATGTGTATGGCGCCGACCGAGGCAAGAAAAAAGGAAACCGGAAGCACACAGAGTCCAAGGGAGCGATGCAGTCGATACATGATTGGCAGGCAGGCTGGGTTCTGACAGTCAAGGTGGACTCGCACATTTGCACTTTTCAGCTTATCTGAACAGGACTACATACAGCCTGGCGAAAATCACAAAAAGCGGTAGGATTTTTACAGTTTCAAAATTACGAGTTTGGCGGTGCAGGACCGACCCACCGCCAAACCCATATTATGATTTTTTAGTCACTGGCGGGTCACTGGCAGGCGGTTCTTTGGCGTTTCCATGGCGGTGCACCACAATGGGAACATCAAAGGCAGTACCTGCACGGCATGGACTGGTGCAGTCCATGCCATTTAAGTACTGGGGTGCATGCACACAGGGTCCCCTCCCTGCATGCACACTATGGTCTGAGGCAACAGGGGACCCTGTAGTGTACCCATTGTTCCTCTCCGCAATGGTTAAATGGAGGAGGAACCGCCATGAAAACCGTGGTGGAGAAGAATCTCATAATATGCTTGGTGGGACAACAGTGGATATTGCAGCCTCAAGATCGCCGTGCCACCGCCAGTGCAATGGCGGTCCACCCGCCCTTGTTGTAATAGTGCGGTCGGAAGACCACCACCGCTGTGCCCCCATGCGTCTGCCGGCCCCTGGACCACCAGACTCGTAATCAGGCTCTAAGTTTGTAGATGTGGCATAACGGCCAGAGTTGCTGACCTTGGAACTGGGGAACCAGGCTCCAGGTTTCAGCGTCAGCTGAACTTCCTATGTTTCTGGGCCAATCACTTAATCTCCCAGTGCCTACCAAAATAAATGTGTCCTTTTGTAATGTAATTGGTTCTCATGTAAAGTGCTCCAATACCTTCGGGTTGAGATTGTGCTATCTAAAACTGCCCCCAAAAATATATATACCACTGGAAATTATATCATGTGACTGTTAACCCCAGTGCTTAATTTGAGCCGGTAGTTAACGGTGATTGCGAAGATTCCGCCCAGAGTGTGAAGACTCCCCCACAATTGTGGGGCCTCCGCTGTGAGTGCAGAGGCCCTTTGTGCATCATGTCCTTAGTGCTTCAGAAGCAGCCATCGCGTCCTTTAAACCATCAGTGCAGAGAGTGCACCTGCCTAGTAACAATGATGCTGGTTGTTCTCTCCCTCCCGCCCCAGTGTTCTTGGCGCTATAACAGCGCCCAGAGGGTTGGCAGGGATATCCTTCCTAGTCAGGGCCTAACTTCAACCTCTTAAGCGGGTCGATGTTCAGCTCCTCTAAATGGAGCAACGTGGCTCAGTGGAACTTGCAAGCTGCTGTGATGCTGCAAAAGCCAGTCTTCCGCCTGAATAACCAGCCTCAACACCAGGGGGACGGCAGCCCAGGGGGGACTCTGTGCTTGGCTCTAGCTCCATGGCATTGCTGTGCAGAAAAAGGAAATCCTGCGCAGTGTGGAACCGAGTTTCTGAAAATGGCACAGTTACTAAATAACATGCATCGCCATCCACTATACTATGTAAAAAAGAGGAACTTTCATTTTATTAACGTCTAAGGACATGCAAACTTTTCCTTCTAATGTAATAAAATGGTGTTCAAAATCTAAAAATCGTTGTACACTTTTTTAAACTATAAGAGACTCCAGAAAAAAAAATGGTTTTTGGGGGGGAGGGGAGGGGGGGGGGATTGGCAAATGTACTTTTTGCCAAGTTTGTTTCAGCAAAATAGGTAAGTTAACAATTTTGTTGCAAAGAAAAAACAACATTATCTTTAATTTGTGGAAGACTTCTCCCCGCAACTAAAGTCCTTAAGGAAAAATGTAGCCATATGTGTGACTCGACACAAAAATGCATAGATTTAATGTTTAATTAATTTCCAAATGATGACATTACAGCTAGTCTGAAAGCGTTATTTTCACACCTTGATGCCCTGATTAAGCGCCATTTACAAGTATTCAAATTCAGAAAAAAAAGACTTAATTGTTCAAGAAGACAGAATGGCCAAAATATTGTTAGGTCAATGATTTAATAAATGCAACTTAGTAAATAATAATTTTCAATGCAAGATTACTGTAACTCAATCAGAAAAGGTAATATAGGAAAACCTATCATTGCCGGAAGAGTGACATTACCAGTTTACCTGAAAAGTTCAAGAGGCTGGTCAGAGAGGGTACATTAAGCATTGTGTTTTGTATTATCTGGATACAAGATGTCTCTCTTCATATGACAAGGTGAAACAACCATTATATGTTTTTAGAAATCTCACCATATACTTACCCTGTCAGGCAAAGTAGATCATGTCCATATGGATTGTTCCCTAAGGTTTCTTAGCGAGGTAAAGTTGTTTGTGTCCTTTTATTATGGGATGTACGTACTTATGTAAGGTGTTCAATTAATTACGCAATAAACATTTTGGACTTTGCACTCTTTTGTGACTGACAGTAACCTGAAAGTTACAGCTTTGATTCCTAGTACAGGAGGCTCCACCTTTCATCCTTCTGAGGTGAAAAAAATGCGCACAATTGAACCGGTCAAGAGTTAATTGTTATTACAGCGCTACCACATGACCCTTTCGTAGGAAGTTCCTTATATCAAATTATGTGACTGAGCTCCGAGTGGAAAACAATATACAACGGCTCTCAGCAGAAGAAAAGCAATTCTTCCGATCACCGAGGGGCCAGAGCTGCCGCTTTCAACGCTGAAAATGTGATGAGCTGGACGGGAATCGGAGCCTGTCTCAGCCCGAAGCCTGGCAGAGCCGGGTCCGCTGTACTTCCCGTCGCGCGCTGATGTAATGAGTATAAAAGCTTATGACGAGGCTCGCGAGCCTGCAGCCGAGCACACATTGAGGCGGCCGGCAGAGCGGCTCACAGCTGAGCCAGAGTGAGTCTGGCCTAGCGAGAGGACAAGGACCCAGGCATAATGCTAGCTTTCTAGCTTTGAGGGTCTCTCTGTAATGGAATTAGCCCAGTGGAGGTTGACGGGTCTGTTCAAAGCAGCCGAAGGCACCGGCTGACACCACTGTTCACCAGTGGCGTAATAAAGGGGACGCAGTGGGTGCGGGCCACCCCGGGTGTCATCACTGAGGGGGTGACATAATGGCAAAATTGTGTACCTTTTTCCCCCCTTATTTTGATAATTTTAATGTGCGCGCTGGTTGGGTGACGAAATTTTCCACAGCGGGTACCACCTGACCTTGCTATGCCACTGCTGTTCACACCCCCACCGGTGCACCATGGAAGCAGCCATGCTTTCACGCACACAGCATAGAAGATCACATTCGAGATGGAATTTAAATTGAGCCCTACTGACATGCCGCACAAGGGATGCCAGAGCAGCGCTGCGCTACCTACAAACCCCAAGACCCTCGATCTCACCATCACAGGTCACCTGGATGTTTGCAAACACTCACTCTTGGGCAGGGATAAAACAGGCCTGGGCAATCTGTGTGGCAGCACAGGGGCCTGCGCCAGCGCACTACCATATTCCTCACCCGTCACTGGACCACGCCGGAGGGCTCGATGGACCTGTTGCGTGGCTTGTGTAGATAAAGGAGAGGGTTGGGCCTCGCAGCCATGGCCACCAAGGTCCTTTTATTGCGCCTCAGAGGGTGATGCTGGGTAGTGCTAAGCAGGAGGATGCAGGATAAGCAAGGGCAGGTTAGATGTGCAGCCTCGCACTGTGACAATGAGCTGGGAGGGGGCGCCTTAGATGGGTCATTGTTTGTTACAGGGTGCCTCGGGGACAGCCGGGCTACACAGCAGAAGGTATCCTGGACAGTGCAGCTTCAGGGGTACCTTTAGAGATGCTATCTGAGGAACGTGCAATGAAACAGCAAAGTGTCGGCCTCAAAGAGTATAATGAAGACGCACTTCGGAATTAGCTTCATGAATTTTCAGGTCGAGCTTAGCAGACAGCACAGGATGTCGGGGTGCGAAAGACCTGTTGTAAGCTTCTAGTGGGCTTACAGTCCGCCTATTGCTTAGCATTCGTTAGCATTGTTGTCACTTAAATTTGCTTGCTTATTATTCGATGGCTTGCCTTACACTAGTGTTTGTCCCTCTCCTGGAGCATAGCTTCTGTATGACCCTTTTGATTGGTTGACTTGTGGACTATCTCTGCTCACAGTTAAGGAACTATTTTTTTCTTTTTATTTAGCATCCATGAGAGTACCTGTGTTTTCTAGCTCTCTCTCCCTTGTGTGCTGCTTCTAAACTCCCCCGTGTCTGTAAATGTACAGCAAGATGGGTATTTTGCTGGGCTATTGCTGACAAACAGACGTTGAGTGTTGTTTTTGTTTTATCTCTTTCATCCCACATATTGTAGGAAAGCACATGCTCTGACAAACAAAGGCTTTAATGGTGACGGGGAAGAGCCATCTGTTGCACTCACCCAAGAGGCAGCTGGAGCAGAAGGTGTACCTGGCATGGCGCTTCTCCTGGAGATCCATAAATCTGCTCTCTGGGCTGCTGCAGTGGAGCAAATGTCTGAATCTTGTAGAAAGTAAATTAGACTTTGGCAAGCATTCCCATTTACATTCGGACACGTCCTTATTAATTTTTTATTCTGTGCAGAGTTCTCTAAGTATTTGAAAAATAAACCATGTCATCTATAAAGATCGAAAACATTGAACTCGATGTACAGTTCGGAGCGATCATAAGATGAGCTTTCATTTCCTCTAGTATTTTCACCTGTTTGACATTTTCTTTTTTTTTAAACAATACTTTACAAACATTGGCAATGTCAACAGCTCGGTACTCACATTATAAAGGCAAGGCCTACTGGCTTTGCCTATGCTCGATAATGGACAGACCCTCGAAAAAAAACGCGTGAAATGCCTTTGTTAAGGACAGGGTGGAAGGTTTATATTTTCTCTCATGTTTATTCTAATCATAAAGTTAGAGCAAAGACAGCACTTGAGATGCAATAGTGGGTTATGCTGTTTTATCACTCAGGTAAAGTGGCAGACAAGGTGGACATCATCTGTCAATGATGCCCTTTTACCATCAAAATATGAGAACATCTTAATCCAGTGTGAATGAAAACAGCAGAGTATGCCTGCCCTATGAACAAGCCCTTAATACTCATTTCCCGTGGTTTGTCTGTAGTGAAGTTCTTACATGAGGCCAGTTAAGTCGATAGTGACACGCCTAAAATGAAACACTGGCAATTTATGTGACAAAGGTTGCAGTTCAAAACTGCTTAATTCAGCCTTGTACTTTCCCCTCTACTTTGGGGAGCAGCCCATGCTATCAGGGTCTGCATCCGTTAAGGTAATACCCAATGTATGCTAGGTTCTAGCCCAGTTTTTATCTCATACTTCACCGTGTATACTTTGATTGCGAATGCTCCCAATTTTGGCAAAATGGAGCAGAGCGATCGCCCAAGAGCAAACAATTTGGTCATATATGGAGGCAGAAATTCGAACCCATGTATCCTAGTTCAACAGCTTGCAACTAGCCCCTAGAACAACAAGCATTTGCAATGCAATAGGTCTTGCATTTACGCGAGTTTGAGCTATTTCTGTTTTGGTTTTTAAAACATAAATAAAAGGCATTGTCATTTAGAATGCCAATAGCTTAAACTCACGTAAATGCGAGACCTATTGCATTGCAAATGCTTGTTATGTTATGCGACGCTCAGTTTGTTTATTTTTACAAAGTGAAACCAGAGAGCTTGGATAAAACGCATTTTCCCGGCTTGTATTTTGTGATCTTGGGTATATGTTTTTTATTTTACAATTATTTTCAAATACGTTATTTCTGAATACCAGCTGCATAAAAATGTACGGTGTTTGATTTAATAGACCGTAATGTTGCTTGATAGTGATCTGCGACTCAGAAAGGGTTTACACAAAAAGTGTCCTGTCTCTTATTTTACTAATGGGACTGTCACCAGTGTAGGGGCGTGGGAGGAATGGTTCTAAATCCATCTGTAAGAAACTATCACTTTTAATAAGTACGTCTAAGTGCAGTACTATCGTGACGCGTTAATGTCGAAGCTTCCAAATGCCCCTTGGCTCGGCTGTCCGTGTTAAATTGTTGTAGAATCAATCCTTCTGGGTGACTCACCGATTTAGAGGCCCCCCCTCCCTGCTAGTAGAAAGACCACAGCTCCGTGTGTTGTGGTGTGCGGCGGCGTAACCGCAATCTGAACTCAAGTGACCGACAGACTTCTGATCAGACCTCGCCCATGAGGGTCTACTTGGGCGCATGCTGCCAGCGCCCGGGGACACTAGTGACGCGAAACTGAAAGCAAAGGTCACATCCGGAGCCTGATCTGCCCCGAGCTCCAGTGGCAGGCAGTGAAGAGGTGCGTCTGTACGAACAGTGCACAGACAGTATTGGCCGTAGCAGAGGAATCTCGGCCTCCAGCCTGAGAGGTTATAACGGGTTATGTGACGACAGTGACAGGCAGGAGCGTGTATGCGACAAAGGGCGGAGTCAGAGCTCATCGCAGGCATTGAGTCAGGTTGCCTGTGTGTCTGTCACAAGTTCTGACTGACAGCTCCTGCTGCATCGCACAGTGCACGTGCAGCGAGGCCCCGCTCACAACCCCCGTCCTCTGCCTCCAGGGCCCGCCTCTTCGCTAACTCACCAGCAGCGCTCAGGGCCCCCATTGCCTTCGGTGGCGGCCGATCCCGCCCACAAAAATACACTATGAAGTTGAAGACTCCGCCCTCACATCCTGCTGTTAACACTCCGGCTCCTCTCCATCCCGTGGAGCCTCATCTGCAGCGGGTCCGAGCGGAGGATCCAGGACCCCCAGATGGTACAGTGACCCCACGCCAGCCCCACTGACATGAGCCTCCTGCGCTGCCTCCCGCTGCTCTGCTGCCTCGGGCACCTGCGGGGGGAGCCTCGGGGGCACCAGGGTGAGAGTCAGGGGACCCTGGAGGGATGGGGACCTCCAGCACTGGGAAAGCACTGTCACTGCCCCAGCCCCGCTGACATGAGCCTCCTGCGCTGCCCCCCGCTGCTCTGCTGCCTCGGGCTCCTGTGAGCAGAATCTCCAGTCAGGGTGGGCAGGCCTAAAGGAGACAGGACAGACACAAACCCCGCTTCCGAAGAACACAGACAGAAAAGCAACGACTATAGGTCTCGCCAAGGCGGACAGCGCATGAGCTGCAATGCAGGCGAGACCTAAAAATGGGGCGGTGGCGGTTCCGTACCATCCCAGGGAAATGCAATGTGTTTTCTTACAGTGATAAAGCAAGGATTAGATGTCAAGTTTCCTAGGTCATTACTTACAACTACCCATTATAACAAGTGGATTGCCCACACTGTTCGATGTCCTGCCATTTTGTTTTATAGCAATGGCCACCTTAACTGAGTCTGCTTCAAATCAATCCCAATGTTTGCAGAACAAGTTAAAAGGTCATAGAGATAGCTTTTCTCTAACTCCCGGAGAAGTAGTTGCATACTGGGCAGTATCTGTGGAGAATGGAAACCCCATACACTACTGCATTCCAATTGGAACACTGGGATGCTGGGAGCACCAATGAAGACAATGGAGTGTCTCAGGCAAGGACGACAATGGAGTCTCTCAGGGCCAATAGCAGCTTTTTACAGGCTTTCTACTCCCAAGTTACAATGTTTGTGTTCTGTTCCCCCTTGTAATATTTAGAACGATCTGCCCACAGTCAGTGGAATATTCAAAGATCATTGGAGTCATTCTGCCTCAGACTATTCAGGTTGTTAGATGCCCTCAGTCCATTCATACAACCTCACGTGCCGCTCAGGCCTATAACTCGGGTTCAGGACATTTAACGATCTGTATAGCCCTCGGCAACGGGCTATAGAACGTTCTGCCCACACTAGGTGGAACGTTCTAAGATCATTGTAGTCATTCTCTCCCAAACTATTCAGTCTGATAATTGCCCTCAATCCCTTCAGACAACCTCACGTGCGGCTCAGGCCTACCACACAGAAAGAGGGCACTTAACAAGGATATAACCATCACGAGCAGGCTAATATTCTCTATTAGGTGACCAAGGTATTCCCTTTGTACGCTTTGATTCTCCAAGGGGTGTAAGGATGAGCAGTGCAAGTGCTCACTGAAACTCTGATACAGTATTTGACATGAAATACATTTGATGTGCAGTCAAAAATACAGCTGTTAAAGAGACTGGTGGAATTGTTAGAAGATGGTACATCATTTAACCCTTAAAAATGTATGATTAATTTGTATTCTGTTGCACACACTACAAAATGTAATGGCTTCTAGGTTTAGAGTCCATGAGATGGAATATATGCTACATGGTGAGGGTACAGTGAGTGATTTTGGCTTCGAGAAGGGACTTAGGGCTGATCTGAAAATGGTTGCACAGTCGAGGGACGTTACATAGATCAGGTTGCATAGTGGAGGGATCAGGTTGCATAGTTGAGGGACGTTACATAGATCAGGTTACATAGCTGAAGGAATGTTACATAAATCAGGTTGCATAATCAAGGAATGTTACATAGATCAGGTTGCATAGTCAAGGATTGTTACATAGATCAGGTTGCACAGTCGAGGGATGTTACATAGACCAGGTTGCATAGTCGAGGGATGTTACATAGATCAGATTGCATAGTCGAGGGACGTTACATAGATCAGGTTGCATAGTCGAGGGACGTTAGATAGATCAGGTTGCATAGTCGAGGGACGTTACATAGATCAGGTTGCATAGCTGAAGGAATGTTACATAGATCAGGTTGCATAGTCGAGGGACGTTACATAGATCAGGTTGCATAGCTGAAGAAATATTACATAGATCAGGTTGCATAATCTAGGGACGTTACATAGATCAGGTTGCACAGTCGAGGGACGTTACATAGATCAGGTTGCATAGTCGAGGGACGTTACATAGATCAGGTTGCAAAGCTGAAGTAATGTTACATAGATCAAGTTGCATAGTCGAGGGATGTTACATAGATCAGGTTGCATAGCTGAAGGAATGTTACATAGATCAGGTTGCATAGTCGACGGATTTACATAAACAAAAAGGCAAACAACGACAGACCAAGGTTGAGCACTTCAATTCCTAATTTAGTATGAAATTTACTAATTTAAACTGAAATCATTCTCTTCACGCCTAAAAACAACCCACTTCCCATACAAGAATGGATCTCTGACCTTAATGCGCTCAACTGCTCTCTCACCACTTCTAATTCAGTTAAGTCTCTCGGCATCACCATTGACAATAGCCTTACCCTCACCTCCCACATAAAAACCGCATCCAAAGGAGCACTCTTCACTCTCCGTCATCTCAAGAAAATTAAGCCCTTCATCCCGGCTGATGACTTTAAAACTGTTGTCTAATTGCTGGTCCTGTCGAGAATCGACTATGGCAACGCTATCCTCGCTGGAACACCTAAAGTCCACCTCGCTCCACTCAAATCTGTGCTCAACCTAGAAGCTAGACTTATCTCCGACTACAAACATTTTGATCACATCTACCCCGCCATGAAAACCCTCAAATGGTTACCCATCTAAGGCAGATCCACCTATAAGATTGCATGTATCACGCACAAAGCCCTTCACAAAAACACCCCAAGTTACCTCTCAGATAAACTCCACAAAGCAGGCTGCGCATGACTGACGAGGAACACGACCTCTCTCACTCTTATCCCCCCGTTTAAGAAGAAAGGCACTCAAGTTCGCTCCTTCTCCGGTAACGCTCCCTCCATCTGGAACTCCGTGCCTAAAGACCTACGCTGTAACCCTTCCTACTTCAACTTCAAAAAAGAACTCAAATTGTTCCTCCTCAACAAATACTGGGGTCCTTAATTCCTACCTCTGACACGGATCTCAGGCGCTGCGACCACGTCATGTCCCCTTCTACTGCCCTCCAATTCTTTCCGCTCCACCTTCTCCTACCAATCCCCCCTCCCTTATGCTACTCTTCCCCCTACCCTCTCGCCCTGCTCTCTATATCTACTTAGGACTCCTAGCCCTACGCATGACCTCCCATTGATTTAATACTCCTGCTACTTCCCCAACTCCTACTCACGTCTTCTCCTCCTTTTTCTCTTCTTCCCCTCCCTTTTTCTCTTCTCTCTCACCCCCCACCCAACCTCCCTAACCTAAGTTCTCACTACCCACGCTAGCTTAATATAGTGTTCTGTAAATAGCCTTCGTATTTTATCTGCTTTCTTTGTTATATTGGCTCCTGTTTTGCTCAAATGTTTTTTTAATACTGTACCTCCTCACACTCCTGTAAAGCGCTCGGATACCCCTGGGTCTATCCAGCGCTATAGAAAACCTTTAAAATAAAATAAAATAAATAAATAGTATCATCAAATTAGGTGCAAATACTCCCAGCATCTGTCGTTGATAGATGCTACAGATTCTAAGAAATTCACAATTAAGGAAGGTGCACTCAAAGGTGAGGTGAATCAGCAGGGCTAAGAGTCAAGTTGACTATAAGAATTTTAAAACAACAAATAGATGATGTCCGTGTAACTCCAATGATAACTTCAAGGAACTACATCGAAGTTCTATCCAATCCTATCAATTCGATATTTCAAAATCTTGGAATTATCAGACGTGAGACTATAACATCCATGATTGAAGTAAATTATGCTGCAACAAGCGAATCATAAAGTAGAATCTCCAACAATACAGAAAGTTCTATTTTAAAGTATACTGCATGATTTCCATAGAGAGGTCATTGCAAACAGCATGATAACTGGCAGCATCAATGATTTTGAAATTTCGAATTGATAGGATTGTATAGTACTTCGATATAGTTCGTTGAAGTTATCATTGGAATTACACGGACATCATCTATTTCTTGTTTTAAAATTCTTATAGTCAACTTGACTCTTAGCACTGAAGAAGTCCCTTTGGCAATAAAGGACGAAACGCATTGGTTGTTTGCCGGTCTTAACAAAACTAAGAATAAAGAAGAATGATTAAATGAATTTGATTGTGCTGATTTACTTCACCTTTGAGTGCACCTTCCTTAATTGTGAATTGCATAGTCGAGGGACGGTACATAGATCAGGTTGCACAGTCGAGGGACGTTATATACATCAGGTTGCATAGTCGAAGGACGTTACATAGATCAGGTTGCATAGCTGAAGGAATGTTACATAAATCATGTTGGGACCCCTTCCCATTTGTGAATAGGGAACCACCTACTTAAAGTAGGTGGTATAATGCAAATGTTTTGTAACCGTATTTCAGTCGCTAAACATTCACACTTATCACTGCGGTTCATTATTAGGAAGGGATACCCTAAACATGCCCCTTCCTAATACTGAATCGCAAACCCAATTTGCAATTTGGTAATAGGTTACCAAATTGCAAATAGGACCTTGTACCTTAAAAAACTGCTTTTTTGCAGTCCCAAACAGCCCGATTCTGTGAATCGGACCATTTGCGACCTCAAAAAAGCTTTGCTCATCTGGCCCTATATTCTTTAATAATATGTGGGTGTACATGCTTTCAACATACATGTTTTCAACTCCGACAGAAATATTTGGAAAAATAGTAGGGGAAAAAATATGAAAAGGGCACATGAATAAAATAAGAAAAAAAGATGACAAATATTTAGTAGCCGTTTCTGATAAGAATTTGCGGAATAGATATTAATTTAGCAACTTGGTATTGCGACTCAAAGTGACAACAAAGAGCAATGACAAAATTTAAAAGAACTGAAAATGTCCTTGTTATTTAAAGCGAGGCAATCAACTTGCTTTCAGCTGATAATTAAATTCAGTTAGATGAAGAGAGAGAGAAAGGACGGGCTATATTAAGAAAAACAGCGCATATTAAGCCGGTAATGCAGTCCTGGATTCATTGGAAGCCCAGAAGTGCTAAGGAAAGAGAGGACACGTTGTCCCTTCTCTTAGTCGCAAAAATTATATGAGTGACAACATAGGTTGCCACCTGGTCAGTATTTTATAATTGTCATTTTACAAATGAATAATGATAATTTTACACAACTTCTCTGTTCCATACCAGTTGCTGGCCCTTCTAAAATAGTATTTAAACAAAAGACCGCTATTTATTTTCTGGAAAAGGTCGTTGCCTCACACATAGGGCATATTTTGGAGTCCAGGAATAGCCTCCATTAAAGGCTGATGTATCGTTAGTTTGCATATTCAAATTTAGAAATGGCCAAGGATCCACTCACTACAGTTGCTTTCTCTATAGATACGTAGGTGAGCGGAGGTAGGTTATGTAGGTGTAGATGCATAGGCGAGGTGACATTTAATTAGTCCAGTCTGGTGAAAAGTGGCCAGCCTTAACCCTAGAGGAACAAAGGACTGCAGTTTGTCCATCAGCATCCCCACAATCATAGCGGGCACCTGGGACGAAGAGAGTACCATTTCCGCCAAGGAGTATTCCTCTCTGGGCAGCCACAGCTAATCAGGACCCATTTGAGTTGTGACAGAGGGGTGTTCCTCTGTGCTATATCCCAGGGATCCCCTGAACGTCTGGTGCCGAGTAATCCAGATCACGAATTACAACTCCAGAGGACATGTGATGTGTCCGCAGTGTCCATAATACTACAGCGGCCATAGGTAGGGTAAATTTTTTTACATTTGCCATATACAAAAGGGATTTGTGATGAAATACCACAAAATTCACTTCCGCCTACCAGTGTAAATGAAAATCAGCAAAGCAACTAGGCATCCTCCTGACCGTTGCCGTACACTGCCTGTTTGCGGGTACTTGAGCAGTCTGTGTGGGTGTCCCTAGACCTCGTCACTCTACGGAAGCCACACAAAGTGTATTAACTGTGACCCACCATGTTCTAAGGGTTGCCTGCAGAATGTATTTGAGTGTTTTTTTTTAGGCCCGTTTTCGCTCCAGAGGTGCAGCTGTACCTAAAGTGATGGAAATGTCCGACTACCAGTAGTAGTTGCCGAAGTCACACTTGCTACAAACACAGCATGGTTCAAATAAATTTCCCTTCAATATGCACTGAGAAGACAACTTTTGTTCCAACTCTGGTCTGCCTGATAGCTTTACATGTGAGCAGAAGATGAATCATTTGGAAGAAAAGGAGTTTTCACTCCCATTACCTAGTTTTCCCTACTGACCAGTGGCGGCCAGCACAGATCGGGGGTGGCGGGCCTGGAGGCTTTAGGCGGGGGGGAGAGGAGGAGTTAAAAATAAGATAAAAAACATACCTTATTGCCACCTCCATCTCTCTGTTGCATCAGGAATGGAACACGAAGAACCCAGGCTCCCCTGACCAATCACAATGTTGCAATGCAGTGTTGTGATTGGTCTGAGCACCGTGGTTCGGCGCTCAGCCAGGGAATGGGAGCCTGGGCATGTTCTCCATCCATGCAGTAATGCAGCCTGGATAGAGAACATGTAAAGTGCGCATGACTGTTTGGCCGTCCCGAGAGCAGCCCAGCCCCGCCTCGCATAGACGCAGCAGCAAGAACAAATAGAATGATAATAACGTGGAGTTATTATTATTTTATTTTTTCTTTATTTCACTGCTAAAAACCAGTGGGGCGACGCTCTTCTGCCTTAGCGGAGGAGCCGCCACTGCTACTGACTACACACTTTCCACTCAATTTCTACTTTTCAAAGCTTTTATGGTGCTCAAAGCTCATAGTCATGATTTCCTTAGTGCCAAGTGGTGTTCTGGTGGTACTTTCCTGGCCACACCCATAGCTGCCAAGGTTTCAGATTCCTATGAGTGACATTTCCATAATTTTACTGCAATTATGAGTGACATTTCAACGACTATGAGTGACACTTCCTGGCATGCAAAATCAAGCAACGAAGACGAGGGAAACATAATATCAGACATTACACCCATTTGCGCATCGAGATTGTCTGAATCATACTGGTTTCAATCAATCCACGACCCATCCTTGCTTCTCTCCTTTTCTCTCTCACTTTTCTCTTTTTCCTCTTTTTCCCCTATTCTCTCCTTTTACATCTGGTCTTTTTAGGGCCCCACGTAAGTTTATCTCGCTTTTCTTTATCTTGCCTGTTTCCGTTTACCACCTCCTCTTCTCTTTCTTTCCTTCCTCCCTCTCCTCTTACCCCTCCTTCCTCTTGCCTTTCTCTCCTCTTTCCAAACCTTTCTTTTTGCCCTCTCTTTAGTACCCTAGTGTCTCCCTTTCTCCATCTCTCTGCAACTCATGCAGCCGAACAAATTATAACTTCAGCGGACACAAAACAGGAGTTTCTGACTCGCTATTGAATTTTTTCTAAAATTAAATCCATTTCTTTCACTAACCTCCAAAGTATTATATCAACCCAGTGCATTTCAGTGGCAAGGATAACCTGGCCCACATTTTAATACAAGAGGATACTTGTCACAAACCTGACCCCTAAAGTACTCTAAGACAAGACGCGTGCTCCACCCCTGCTTTAATGTGCCAGTGATAAAATGCTTCTCATTTGAAAAAATGCAAACAGGTGACACATCAGCAGGCACATTCCAATCCACTTGTCAGGCAGCTGCCTTTGTCACAGTAGTCTTAAGGGGCACAAGACCAGTGTTACCTGGAGGCCTTCATAAGACGTGATCAGGTCAGTAAGCGGCTCCTGGAGAGCAGAGCCCGCATTTCCCAGCCAGTCTCTGTCTCAGCAATTGAGTTCGGCGTGGCTGGGGGTCAAATTAACTGCAGCTCCTCCTCAGACTGAGACAGCTAAGCCACACGGAGGAGGCGGCGGCCGGCAGTGCGAGCAGGCAGCAATGCCGGCACCTGCCATGAATGATATGTTGCAGCGCCTGCCTCCCACAAGTTGACTCCGGCAGAAGCAGGATGTGACGTCCGGTCGGTCTCCGCGGCGCCTCATGGCAGGTACGTACAATGTAGCATTAAGGACTACAGCCTCTCAGCAGAGCGAGCCCCAAGCCTGCGGAGTGGCACGCATGCCATGGCGTGCGCTGGCAGCTGCCACTCCATAGTTTTATATAGGCAGTGATATAAACAGCTTGTCTTGACAGCTGAGGCACTATGCATAATGCGTGACTTCGCATTTCAAGGCAATGATGCGGATCACCACACTGAATTGCGTTAGTCTGACGCCTGATGCGTGGTACTTGGCAGGACTGTACTCCTATCATTCCACTGTAGAAAACTTTTACTTATATCCAGTGAAAATTAATCCTGGTTAACTGAAATAACTAGGATGTGCAATAACTCTGTTGTTAGACCTTCAAGACATTTAGGAATACTCAAACCTGTTGATTTTCCCTCTATATGTTTCTACCAAGTTCAGGCTCTTCCAAGTGATTATAAGGGTATTTCTTGCATGTTTTTGTATCCCAATTTGAAAGCAGGAGGCAATATGTGGCAACAACCTCCACTAAACCATCACTAACTAGTTCAACAATTTGATCATCTCCTGCACCAATACCCTGGCCCCCTCAAGAAAAACAACATGAAAAGATCCAAACCCTAAGCCAATTGGTACACAAATGAACTCAGGCTGATGAATCATCACTGCAAACAACTGGAGAACAGATGGAGAATCAGCAAAGCCAGCGAAGGCAGAAGTGCATTCACGTCCGCCCTCAGACGGTTTCATCAACTGACATTAATGTCCTCTCCGACGCGAAAGACATGCAACTTATCTACCTCACGGACAAGACGCCCTGCACCCAGAAGAAGTTCACTGCATGCATGACCGAAACGCAGACTGTATGAAGTCCAACTGACTGAAGCAGAACACCGGCAGGAACAAAGTCATGATCTTCGGGAAGACTTCTCCACTGTAGGTTCCACCTTGTGGCTGGCAGGGCTATAACCAACACCCACCCTCACCACCCACGCCAAAAACCTTGGGATCATAATGAACTGCAAACTTAACACGATTGCCCTAGTCAACGCTGTCACTGCCTTACGCTTTTGCAACCTAAAAATGCCAAGGAAGATGTTCAAATTGCTGCCAATCAACACCTGGAAAATCGCCACCCACACCCTCATGCCCAGGAAATTAGAATTTAGGAACACCCTCTATGCCAGGATGAAAAAAAAAAAAAACACTAAGCTGCAGACCATTCGGAACTCGGCAGCTAGAATCACTCTAAATTTCTAACACTGCGCACACATCTCATGTCACGTTAATGAGATACACTGGCGCCTCGCCCACACTTTCAAAGCACTACATAATTCTGTCCAAGCATAACTCAGCAATCGCAGCTTTCACAAACCCTCCAAACACCTCCGCTTAGTCGGACTCTTACTTGCACACATCTCACACATTCGTAAAACCAGATCCGGTAGTCAAGCCTTTTCTGATATTGCTCCAAAAGCGTGGAACAACCTGCTGTTACACATCCGAGCCTCCCACTCACTTCTTGAATTACGCAAGAAGCTGAAGACCTGGCTTTTTGAGCAATCACATTAGGCCCTGGGCTTGGCTGATTTCACACCTGCTCAGCACCGGGATACCCTCCTGCGTGAGAGTATAAATCTACTTAACATAACACGTAAAGCAGCAACTGCTCCTCCCTGTGTGCTAACACCCTGGGATTCCCTAAAGGTCTGAGGCTGTGTAACCTAGATCAGGCATTAGAACTCAGAACAACATGATGTGATGTGTCCGCACTGCCAATAATATTAGAGCGGTCATAGTTAGGCTGATTTTTTTATATTTCCCATATGCAGAAATGAATTGTGATGACATTCCACAAAATGCACTTCTCTTTCAGTGAAAATAAAAAAGGCAACTAGACATCCTTCTGACAAACCTTGTCCCCAAACCTCAACACCACCAAAAACCTTCTAAAGAAAAAAACCTTTCTTTAGCTCTATGGGCAGAGCCAACAGTTTCTGGTGAAGTGCTCATATTTTCTCCAATATATTTGTGGTCAGAGCTCCAAAATTAGTAGCTCTACTGGGACTTGTATTTTTCCGTACATAGTTCCACCTGGTCAGTAATCCCAAAATCTACACGAGGATCACTCATACCCGCTTATTACTGTCAACCTCAGTCTTTCGCCGAGCTCCATTGATTTTTATCTAGGCTCACGTTATTTAAATCTCTAAACAAGCATATATATACATGCACAAGTGCCATAGGTCACGACAGAGAACATGGGCTACTAGATATTTCGTACCTCACTACTTTTCCATATATCTTTACTATAATTCCCGTTCACTCTCCCCTCCTTTATCCCAAATATGTTACTCTCTCCCAATTAATCAATCAGTAGTTTGTAGAGCGTGGCTAGTCACCCGTAAGGGTCTCAAGGCGCTGACATGGGGGTTGGGGGGGCTGCTGATCCGCCTGGTTGTGGAGGTTCAGTTGAAGAGCCAGGCTTGAGGTCCTTCCTGAACTGTGTCAACGACGCGGATTGCCTGAGATGGAGGGGCAGGGTGTTCCAGGTCTTGGTGGCGAGGTAGGAGATGGATCTTTCTCCGGTTCTGGTCTTGTGGATCTGAGGGATGGAGGCCAGGGCGAGTTGGGCGGAGCGTAGTTGTCTGGCGGGTGTGTGGAAGGTGAGGCGGTGGTTCAGATATTCTGGTTCTACATCCTTGAGAGCTTTGTAGGCTTGTGTGAGGAGCTTGAACGGGATTCTCTTGTTGATAGGGAGCCAGTGGAGTCGTTCCCTTTTTGTTGGTTATAACTCCTTTTGTGCTAACGCTCCTCACCAACTCTTTGCCAGATATCTTTCTCTGACCCCCTCCTTTCCAGATATGTATTCGTTTTTTCTCCTCCCTTTCGCTCTTCTCCTTTCCGGCTTGGGTTCACATTAAGGCTTCCTACCTATCACTCAGCCGCTTCCCCAGCATCCTCCCCCTTTACCAAATATCTTTTTCTTTTTAATAACTAGTGACCTTCTGCCATAGCTTCTGACGGAAGGCAGCCATGCTCATGGTACCGTCGTGCAGGATGGGACACTGTACGGCCACAACGTACCTCTAATAAATGATTACAGGCGAATACTTGATTCTCTCATTACACGTTCATATTTCAGAGTACAACCGTATAGTGAAAGTAAAGTTACAAATGTTTATGTTTTTAGGGAGTTAATATCCCCTATATCTAATATGAAATTGACAGGCAGAGCCAACATCATCAAGAAAACATGATTAATTGAAAAACCAGATAGGCGTAGGCAATACAAATCCCACACCAGATTCATTTTAACATTCTGATGCGCCAGTTAGAAGCCATCACGAAATAAGCTACCATGGAAATTTACCCAAAGCATGTTAACAATGTGTTCCTGGATGATGAAACTAACAGACAGTCCAGCTAGGAAATAAACAGACTTTTTGGAGCAGAAAGTGTACTTGGCAAGAGAGCGGACAGACAGCAGTATTTTTACTTCACACACAAGTTAAATACAGAGTCGGATAAAACCTCAGGACAAAACAGCCAAACTTCAAGCCCTCTGGATCCAGATCACAAGCGACGGCCTTCCTAAATATAGCGGAGTTGCCCTTATTTATGTTTCACCACGTGGGAGTCTTATCTAAAGAGATCTATAGATGAACAGCTGGTTATTAAACTGGATTCAGAAGGAGTGACCTGCAAGCCTTCAACCCTGCCAAGATCAAAGGCAGCTTCCCATGTGATCTAAAGTCACCCATTGGCTAAGATATCCAGTACCGGGGTCTGCGGAAGCATACACGTATTTATTTTATTTGATGGCGTTTTATGTAGCGCAAACTTGAGCCGAGGGGGTCAGAGCACTTCTCATAGTTTGCATAACAGCCATTGTATGAGATACATAGAAATACATGGGGACAGACAGTGAGTACACAAAGCATACGAAAGCCATTAGGATATAGTTGCCGATACAGTTTAGGAATAGATACGGTACATATAAATATAGCGCATTACATATCACAGCAGTAATTGCACGAGGTTACAGGCGTTGTAACTAGAAGGACATGGCAGAACTTATAAAAGAAACATTTTGGTAGACAGTAATATAGATGAACACTATGGTAGCCAGGGTAGGGTCTCGAGATGGGGTGGTAGGAGGAGGGGTCAAGGCACCGTTTTCCCCCCGAGGTAGTAAAGCTCAGGTTTGCTCAGAGAGTTCAGGGTGGGAGCCAGACAGACCAGTCCGATGGATTTTCGGAGATCCTTTAGATATTGGTTGGTGAGAAGAAGTTTCAGCTTCTGTTTGAAGTGCATCAATGAGTGAGTGGGTCTGTGAGATGATCTGGCAGGCAGGCAGCAGACGGACTACTGGACAAACAGCGGAGAGGCCCGGAGACGGGCGTGGGCCAGCTCACATCAGGCAATCAGGTCTCCTCGCCAGGGGTGGAGCTCTTTAACCCCTTGTGTGCCCCGCCGTTTCCACGCCCTGTGCCGGGCGTTGAATTAGCAGGCGGGGTTCATGACGAGATAGTCTCGTCATGGGCACAGCGCAACCGCGGCCCATGACGAGACCATCTCGTCATGGGCACTCAAGGGGTTAAACCGGCCGCAGGAGCCAATACAAAGAACCTCAAGCGTGTGTGAGTGTTTGACAGTATGTGCGCATGTGCGTGCACACAAGAGTGTGTGCATCGATGCATGTGTGAGTTTCTCTTATGGGAGGTGTTGTGCAGAAGACGGCCCCTGGTACACATTATGATAATGGCATAGGTGTGATTAATGGCACTAATGTGATCTGTTCTGTGTTATCTGTCATATAAGTGAACATGTTGATGTCAAGGGGGCGTGATCTCCTTCGAACAGGAGTGGCCCTATGCAACGAGGGAGCACCCGGCCAGTGTGCATTACTAAGAGAGGATCTCTGAGAGAGTACTCACCGTGCACTACAGTACTTGGCGCTACATTTCTGCAGCCCCTTTGCTGCCTGTGGAGAAGGGCTGCACGGGTCCCAGGGATGATCCAGGGATACCGCCCTAGGCAGGTGACATCACACACTTAACCCAACTGCAGTGCAGTCCCTCTGTGTTCTAGGCAGCATCCAATGATGATGCAGCCTGGCACAAGCTGGCACCTGTTTGGATAATAAGACTCCAGTTGTATTGTCTGCGCCACACGCAAAAGGATGGTTTGACCAGAGTAAAAGTACCTAGCTTCCCAACCACCAAATGTCACATAATTAACCTTCAGACCATTTTTAGGAAGCAGTGCTTTAAATTCTGGCACCAGTAAATTTGCTTTGCCCTTTCAAATATTTCCTACCATCCCTGTAGGACTGCCAGTGCTACCCAGGACTGGATGTAGCTGTAACATACCATGGAACGTCTGCAGTCGATGCCAGGTAGGGGTACTAAAGTGTCCTATATTATGCCTGGATGCTATTGTGGCCTTTAAGGCACTAGAAGCACAATGAAAGGCATCAATTTGCTTCACAAACATAAAGAATGACAAAGGGAAGTTCAAATCTTCAGCATCAGCCCTGGAGATCTCCCGTCAGCCCCAGCAAGGAGACAGGCTGGTGCCATTTTGAGTCACAGCCGCACACAGACATAGGAGGTGAACTACCAGAGGATTTCTATGGGCCTTGACCGCATGCGTTAAACAGGAGAGATCCCACTCAAGGAGAGCAGATGCACTTGTTTCCCAAAGAGGCCATTAAAGAAAGCCCTGGAATGGCAGGAAGGCTGGATGAAGACAAACTACTGAAGAAGGTGGTGCTACACAGAGGTCGTAAGGGTCCTGAATGTACTGTGCAGCACCGCAAGAACTGGGCACAGACTCTGCCCAGGACATGGCTCTTAATAGTGGGTAGGAAGGTGGCAGGGTCTGTCTGGAGCCAGCTCTAGTGGGGCAGGGCTCAAAGGTACCTTTTTGGGTGTGACGAGCAATGGGTCTGTGTTACAAACAAATGAAAGATACGTAGTCCAGTGATGTAGTTCAGGATCACAGCTTTATTCTTCAGATAGGATCCATATTAAGTTCATGTTAGGCCTTAATCAATGTCCAGCAATGCCCCACCAGGAGCAGCCTCCCTGCTGCTCAGCTCTTCCACACCAACTGATCTCTGCTCCCACTCAAACACACTCAACATTCCGATGACATCACATAGACTGAGCAGCAAGGCAAGGACAGCAACAGAGAGGATGCATCAATGACCTACTTAGATCATAACACATCCCCCCCTCATCAAATTTGTAAAGATACAAACATGCAAGATCAATGTACTCACATGCAATAAGACTAATTAAATAAAATGTGCGTTGATAGAGTTACACACATACAAAAATCAATGAGCTTCAAGAATAACACGAAGCTACATAACATAACACTGTAAGGGGTAAACTAGCAACCCCTGACAGGCAATCAGAAAGCTAAAAGATAAGAAGTTTCCACACGTGTGCACCTGTGACGCACAGACCAACACCTCACGCGAGGTAACCAATTCCAGGGTACAACCAGACATGTAAGTCTGAGAAGCCTCAAAATAAAGAGTCTTCTTACGTGCGCACCCATAACGCACAGACCAACACCTCACACGAGGTAACCACCAACTCATGGGTAAAACCAGACAGGTAAGTCTGAGAAGCCTCAAAACAAGGAGTCTTCTTACGTGCCCACCCATAACGCACAGACCAACACCTCACACGAGGTAATCACCAACTCAAGTGTAAAACAGACAGGTAAGTCTGATAAGCCTCAAAATAAGGAGTCTTCTTACGTGCGTACCCATAACGCACAGACCAACACCTCACACGAGGTAACCACCAACTCATGGGTAAAACCAGACAGGTAAGTCTGAGAAGCCTCAAAATAAGGAGTCTTCTTACGTGCGCACCCATAACGCACAGACCAACACCTCGCATAAGGCAAAGTTTAATAAAAGACGTACACTAACAAGACCAGGGACACTAAACTCTCTCTCTCACTCTTATTCATACAAACACAAAACAAGGACACCACACTCTACCCCCCTTCCACCCAAATCAGATAAATAGAGAAATGTGACCAAGGACAAACCCTCATAATCACAAGCTCGCAGGACTGGGAACACTAGACACCTTCCCTACAACACCCATTACGCATGCACTTACAGTGCAGTATACACTTGCAGGACTTAGGATGTAACAACAAACACCCCCCCTCTTCTGCATAAACCAAAAGACTTAGGATATTAACTACGTAATCCTTCAACTGCACACACCTAACACCATATACTGGTGATGACATACATAAGACAACGTTCACTCATCACTTCGAATATTTTTAAGAGAACATAGTAAGGCTTCATAAACATGGGAAACAATTAACTGAAGTATAAATATGGCATTAGACATAAAGCAAAACATAGACTTTGCATTAGAAAAGTTTAACAAAACAGTCAAATTGACTGGTGAGCGACTTCTCACACGTGGCTCACAGGTGCCTTATGACAGCAAAACTAAAGGAAATACTCCAAGTGACTTCTGCGTTTCCTTTGGTAACTGAGAAAAAATCGCCACTACTCAAAACAAAAGGGAATCTTCCATACGACTCCGCGTTTCTCTTGATCCATGGAAAAAGTCGCCACTACTCGAAACAAAAGGGAATCTTCCATGCAACTCCGCGTTTCTCTTGATAACCGTGGAAAAAGTCGCCGCTACTCGAAACAAAAGTGAATCTCCCATGCGACTCTGCGTTACCCCTGGTAACCATGGAAAAGTCGCTGCTACTCCAATTGAGCCCTGAACAAATCAATTCCAAAAGGGTGGCACGTAGGTGACAGCGCGTCGGGTGGCTCCCGGTACGTTGTTGCATGCAGGCTACGAAACAAGGATCCACAGCGCACAGTTTAGAACGTCGAAGAGGATCCATGGCAACATCACCGCTCTCTGAGAAGCAGGTAACTGCGCACGCTATTCACAACGCGAGCATAATTTTCAAACTTATTCACTACGGTTAACTGTCACATGAAATAAAAATGCTTGAAATTGGGAACAAAATAGTGTATAAATACAACCCTCCTCCGTTCAGTCATACCTCGGTTCACTTGTAAATTCAGCACTCCTCCGTTCAGACACACCCCGGTTCTCTTGGTACACTGTATGACAGCAAACCAAACAGCTGAGCCACTCCCCAAACCTTGCGTGTGACTCGAACACCGGGACTTGCGCTGTGCCTCTTAACGAACAGCTTATAGATCCATTACATCCGATGTACGTTGAGGCAGATTGTAAAAGAAAATAGCAGAGCTCCTCAACACTACACCACGATAAGAACAGCTTTCAGAAATTTCGCCATCATCTGCATTTCTAAGTTGGTATCACAACTAGGCAGGAGAGTCAATCGTCCACAGCATACGTTAGAGAGAGTGTGGTACATCACAGCAGACCAATGTAGGAGGAAAACAAAATATAGTAGTAGACAGGCAAACAGAAACTGGCACAATCATGTCGTGGGCGACCGTTGACGGGGTCACTGGTGGGGCATTAGGGGTGCCAGGTTTCTTCATACACAGATGATTCACTTGCTTGAAAATTATTTTGATATCTTCAGTTTTGAAAGTCCAATCTGCATTAAAGTAGCACGCAGGTCCTTTAAAATCGTCGCCAGTGTGACAAACAAATGAAAGATACGTAGTCCAGTGATGTAGTTCAGGATCACAGCTTTATTCTTCAGATAGGATCCACAACAAGTTCATGTTAGGCCTTAATCAATGTCCAGCGATGCCCCACCAGGAGCAGCCTCCCTGCTGCTCAGCTCTTCCACACCAACTGATCTCTGCTCCCACTCAAACACTCTCAACATTCCGATGACATCACATAGACTGAGCAGCAAGGCAAGGACAGCAACAGAGAGGATGCATCAATTACCTACTTAGATCATAACAGTCTGATGTCAAAAGGGGGATGGGAGTAGCACTCAAAGAAGGCTCCACCTCCCCAAGAACCAAGTGTGCCAGACAGAAAATGACGATCGGAACAGCCATCTTGAAAAAGTGCCACAAGACTAAAGTACACTAAGGCAACCGCTATCTAATGGGTCATAGTCGATTATATAATGCGATATGAAAGAATCATCAAGAGATTGGTTGTCAAAGGTCTAGTGAACAGCTGGATCACAAGAGAGAGGGAGTTCCTACTTACATAAAATCCAACCATCCCTTACTTCTGAATTCTCCCAAAAATACACAAGGGAAATATACCTCCATCTGGTAGACCGATCGTCTCTGCTATCGGATCACCACTTGAACCTCTCTCTCCATTTGTCAACAGGTTTCTGAGACCATTATTAAAAGAATATGCCATCTTATCTCCAGGACATTAAAGATGTCCTCAAATTGCTGAAAGAACAAATATTTGATTCCACCACTGAATTGCTAATTGGACTCTCTAAACAAGTACCCCTCAAATAGATACATTAATGGCAGTGCAACTGTTAGAAGAGGCACAATTGGACACACTCACCCCTACAGATGTCATTATGCAGTATGCCACTATTACCAAGATAGATTGTTTTCCCTATATGAAAACCAACTCTAACTCTATCTCTAGGTCATATGCCCCCCCCTCCCCTCCCCGAGTCATGCATGGCCTTTGGCCCTGCACCCAACTACTTCCAGGGAAGCAACCTGATGACGCGCACCAGTCAGCCGTGCAAGCTGTTGGGTTGGCCGCAGGTATTGGCCTCTGACCAAGCCCTGTGTCCAACCCTCCACTGACAGCCAATGACCCTCTGCCCATGGTCATTGGCCAACCCGCATGGGCAGCTAACCCCCCACCACACACAGCCAGAGGCGTGGGGTTGGACACAGAGTCTGGCTGCACTCACGCAGACCCCATCCCTAAGGGACAATTTGACAAAAAAAGGGGAGTGGGCACAAGGACCCCCTCCCCAAACCTTTGCAGGCCCAGGGGCTCATGGACCCCCTCCTAGAACCTTTGTTTCTTCAGTAAAGGGAGGGGGGTGCGTGACCCCTTCCGGAGCCACTATGGGTCCCGGGGACTCCTTCATCCAGGACCTAATTTTAAATGAAGGGGAAGAGGCACATGGCCCCCTCCCCGACCACTAGGGGTTCTGGGGCCCACGTCCCCTAGGCTAAAATATATTTAAAAAGGGGTGCATGGTGCGCAGCACCCCCCCCAAAAGTCATAAGGGGCTCTAGAGACCGCATCCCCCAGGGCCAAAACATATTTTAAGGGGGGGAGCGCACAGCCCTCCTCCCTAAGAAACTATGGGCCCTGGGGGCCCCAGCCCATGGGACCTTTTGTATTTATAAAGGGGAGGGGGAACATGGCTCCCCCCTCCCTGAGCCTATAGTGGCCCAAGGGACCCCATACCCTCGGTCCTCCTCTGCTCCTGAGTGGGCGCCCTGCTGACCATTCAGGGCACCCACTAAACACTACATAAGAGGCTGCGGGGGAATCCCAGGGCCCCACAACCCCAGATGCCCTGCATGCACCCACTCTTGGTGCTGAGGGAGGCGGCATTGTTCCTGCCTGGGGGAGTAGGTGTCTGTGCTTGCTCCCGCAGGGTGGGGTAATCTGAGTTACCCTGCCCGCAAGAGGCTGGGAATCAAAAGTCTGCTTCAACTCGGCTAGAGCATCTTCAAAGCTCCCGTCGGGTGGGAGGACATTTGCATTCCCTGCCTGTGCTCCTGCGACGAGGGAAAGCACTGTGTCCCAGGAGTGGGCTCTCGAGGACACAGTGTAAGAACCAGCCCAAGGGGATGGGGTCTCCAGGGCCTTTTAAGGCTCAGGGAGGGGGTCCTGCGTGCTTACCTCCCCTATTTGTGCGTGTTGACCTCCGGGAATAGGATCCCCGGGGTGCAATGTTGCATCGGGGCGGGGGCTGTGCACCCCTCTCCCCTATTGAAATGCATTTTGGCCTTACGGAATGTGGTCCCAGGGGCCTACACAGACTTAAGGAGGGAGGCTGCGTGCCCCCTCTACTTTTCTTTTATACAAGTGGCCCCGGGGAAGCGGTCCCAGGGGCCGTAATCTGCCTATGGAGGGTCCCCGTGCGCCCACTCCCTTATAAATAAACTTCAGCCCAGGGGATGGGGCTAGGCACACATTGCATAAACACAGATTACTGTTGGTGATTAGAGGTTACCTAAAATGGTATTTTGTTTGTTTTCACAGTCTTAGTCATTTCCCCATCAGCCCCCGACGTCGCTGGCGTCTGACGTAAGAGACGTGCCATGATGAGGCGATTTTGTAGTCAGGGACGGCTTTAGGGCAGTGCGACTGGTGCGGTCGCACTGGCTGCTGACCTGTGGAAGGGGGTGCTGTGACCTCAGGGGGAGCTGTGTTTAGCAATAGCTTATGATAGGAGAGATGAAGGGCACTTTTGCAGGTGGTATGGAGAGAATCCGAGGTGGTGGTCATGGGATGTGGGGGGCGCCAAAAGTGATTGTCGCACTGGGCGCCACCAGCGCTAAAACCGGTCCTATTTGTAGCGCATCCGTTTTCACACCAGGACTGAACAGATCAGATCGGGGCGACTTGAAGTTAGGTAAGAGACAGCCTTAAGCTCCGCTCCAGTGTCCGGCCGTTGAGTCTGTATCCTTCTCTTTCAACTGCCTTAAAAGACATGAATGGGAGAGACTTGTTAATTAGTGAAGTTGGTGGTAATATTGGACAACATGAGTGCCAAGCGCGAGTCAGGTGGGAGGAGAATGCACGTTGTTGTCACAAAATCGAATGTATAGTTGCCATCACAGTTGATATTCCATACGGATACCTCAGTACTGTCTGCAATCGCTGAATAGGATTACCAGAGAGGAGTACATGCAGCTATCCGATATTTACTGCATTCACACAGACACTGGTATCTGATAGCTGCATTGTAAACTGGGATAGGAGGAGTGCCTACTTGCAGTCTTAACTCATTATCAGAGTTCATGCACTTTTATTACATTTATGTATGTTTATTCATAACATTATTTTACATTTAAATCATGCCCCAGTACCCTGGTTGTTAGTTCACTTGAACCCCGCAGTGATAAGACTTTAATCAAATGTCTACACTTCAGTATTGCATCCCATTGTGCATTGTGAGCATAATGCACATTTTTACCATCGTCTTCTTGTTTTCGGTGTCTGGACACGCACGGATTGGGGCACATTAATTTGTCCTATTTTGATATAGTAAACATATGTTACCTGATTATAATCTTCTTTTTCTACTATTTTTACAGATTCCTGATCAATTACCTTTAGTGACGGTAATGCCTCAGGATTTCTGGGTCAAGAATTAGGCAGATTTTTTAAGGTATATTCATTGAGGATACACAAGTACAGAGAATACATCTGTATGGTCCAGAAGAAGACCCACATGCATTTCCTTCTGAAGGCTCATGAAAGAGCTGAAACATATTGACCTACTCTAGTGTTGAATGATCCCCCTTATTTTTTTTAAACCATACCCACATGGGGACAAGAAATTAGATATGAGATGTCCACCATGAGGTATTCTTAACAGCTTTCATCTCTGTATACTTTACATTTGGACAAACACATCCTTTTGAGAGGTAGCTCCTTCAAAGAACATCCACCTTAGGCCTCTGAAAACACATCCAAGATCTTCCTTGCATTGACAGGAAATTAGCATGTGCCTTCAGACTTGACTTTTAAAAAAAAATATAGCAACATTTAATCCACTATGACCCATTAGAAAGTGGTTGTTCATAGGGTACTTTGGTTTTGTTGTGTTCATTCGATGGGCAGCACCCTATAGCTAATCCCATGTTTCCCCTTATGGTAAGCCTCCGGTAATACTGAAGAGGAACCACCAACATTGGTGGTTAGATTGGCTAGCTACTATCCTAAAAAGGGGTTTAACCTCCTAATGGTGCATAACAGGGACAATCATTGCTAGTAGCCAGATTAACGCCAGATGCCCAACGTGACCGAAAGGAAAATGGTCTTGGGGGACTGTCACAGGCTTACATTGACTAAAGCAGTAGGAAGCATGAAAGGCAAAGAGAAAGTCTAGAGGCAGAGGGGGACTTTTGCCTCTCACATATTATTGTTATACTGATGACACAGCTAATTGTAAAACAGAAGGAATCGCCATTGACTACATTTCCTTGACTGTCTGTTGGCTATAGCCAAATGGATGCACTACATTTATTTGAATTTTATTTCCAATAATATAGAATTTCTGATTGAGCAAGGCTCTACTTCTGCCTGGGTTTTCTAGCTCGAAGTCACAATGTCAATGTCTGCCCCAGGAAAATATTTTACCCTGCTCCCTCTTGATCCTAGAAAGACCGTGAAGCAGGACATAATTTACTCAATGTTGGATTACGGCATTGCAAATTCTCCTGAACCTCAAACACATTTTCTACAGTCACAGCCTGATCAAAACAACTCTGCCATCTAGTCTTCAGTTTATCCCCCTGAGACCATATTTCAGGACAATTGACCAGCTTACAGTGTTGCAGATCCATAAAAGTATAATGTTAAGAGCCCATATGTCTGCCAAAAGGACATTCAAAAATTAGTCCCCATATTTGTACACGCTCGATTCAGTAGATATGTACCACAGCCTCCTAGGACTTATCAATTTATCTGCTCACTTTCAACAGAATTAAAACTTTCCACATTGGCAGTCGGCCGGCTTACTATGTCACAGCCAGGCTGTGATATTCCTTACCAGTTCATCAGATAATTCCCAATCATCTTGCTTTCTATAAGATATTAAGGCATTCTGAATCCTCATCTACCTGTCCATCCCCTGACATGTTTCTGTTACCTAGTGCTGAAATGCCTTTCGAGGTCACGGCATGCAATATAACACATATTCATTCATTCATCCTTAAACTGATTAAAATGTTCACGGCCCACGGTGTGCACATCTATTTGCTGTAGCCTGCAAAACTAATAGCCACATATGAAGGGAACGAACACGGCCCTAATTTAGAATTTAGAGCAGGGGAAAATCCCATCCCCCCCATTACATGCGCCGTAGGCTTCGATGCACTTGTAAGAGGGCAGATGGACATCCACCTTGTTCGTGACAGAGTATCCCCTCCTTCAATCTCCAAGTAAAGCTCTCGGTCTTTGGCGACCACAAAAGTCTAGAGAATGTGCACAACACATTGTGCAAAGCAAATGTCTAAAAACAATTTCAGCTCTGGGAGGACAACTTGGTGGTCTCCGGTCTTCCTGTTTTTCACTGGTCACTGCGAGGGCTGGTCACATCTTACCATGCCTGGCATGCAATATGCTAATAATTGGTTTACTGGATTACTGTTGCTTATCTGATCATGATATTTTACTGTAACTTATCTGGCAACAATATTGTATTAAGTGAATATATGAAGGCACATAGCCAAGATATGAAATTTCACTCCTCCTAAAAGGCCACCCACCTTGAATCTCTCAAACTCTACTAGAGAGGTATAGTTCTGGTCTGTGATTATTCCACTGGCTATCTGGAGTTTTGTTGGGAGGTATTTGCATTCCATCAAAGAAATGTTAATGCTTGTTTATATAAAAGTTATTTTAAAAAAACAGAGAGAACCCGATAAAATACTTCTCTATTTCTCAACCACACATAAATTATCTTAGAGTCTAAGAACATGAGTTAGAAGTCTACTTTAATAGCAGTCCAAAATATACACTTTATTCACCGCTTGGATTTAAATTTGATAATAGTAACAATTGTTTTTACAACACTACTAAACTAAAAACATTTGCAAACAAATTATTTGCAAAGAAAAAAACACAGCATGAAGTTAATTTTACTCCCATCAGATATCAGCTAACCATATGGATTATGCTATTCACAGGTGAAATGATTTTTTTTAGAGCTGCATTCAGTTTGTACCAAACAACTGCCTATCACTGCACTAGTACGTGCAATATACAAAAGTGATAACTCGTAGGCTCGGATCCCTTTGCTGAACTCTTGGGCTCTCATCCTGCACTGCTGACGTGGGGAGAAGGCTGCTACGCCGGACCTTGACGGGGAGAGACTTTGCTTCGCCGCCAGAAAACCGGACTACCTGGCACCCGGGACTGCGAGGACCAGGGTGCTCAGCGCAGCAATCATCAGCTGCACCTGGTCCTCTTCCCGACTCCTCCCCTCCATACTTGTTTAAGCCTCGCGACCCCCGCTTCGCGGGAGTCGCTCGTAGGCTCGGATCCCTTTGCTGAACTCTTGGGCTCTCATCCTGCACTGCTGACGTGGGGAGAAGGCTGCTACGCCGGACCTTGACGGGGAGAGACTTTGCTTCGCCGCCAGAAAACCGGACTACCTGGCACCCGGGACTGCGAGGACCAGGGTGCTGAGCGCAGCAATCATCAGCTGCACCTGGTCCTCTTCCCGACTCCTCCCCTCCATACTTGTTTAAGCCTCGTGACCCCCGCTTCGCGGGTGTCGCTCGTAGGCTCGGATCCCTTTGCTGAACTCTTGGGCTCTCATCCTGCACTGCTGACGTGGGGAGAAGGCTGCTACGCCGGACCTTGACGGGGAGAGACTTTGCTTCGCTGCCAGAAAACCGGACTACCTGGCACCCGGGACTGCGAGGACCAGGGTGCTGAGCGCAGCAATCATCAGCTGCACCTGGTCCTCTTCCCGACTCCTCCCCTCCATACTTGTTTAAGCCTCGCGACCCCCGCTTCGCGGGAGTCGCTCGTAGGCTCGGATCCCTTTGCTGAACTCTTGGGCTCTCATCCTGCACTGCTGACGTGGGGAGAAGGCTGCTACGCCGGACCTTGACGGGGAGAGACTTTGCTTCGCCGCCAGAAAACCGGACTACCTGACACCCGGGACTGCGAGGACCAGGGTGCTGAGCGCAGCAATCATCAGCTGCACCTGGTCCTCTTCCCGACTCCTCCCCTCATCGTGTCCTCACTACCTATAACAACGAGGCCCAACCCACACGCGCTAGCGGGACGCGCGCGGGTCGTAGCCCGGGGCGAAGACCGGGCAAAGAGCGGGCCCCCTGAGGCCCTCAGAGTCACGAGGAGACCGGACCGGGGGAATCCCCTTTATCACCCAGCAAACGTGAGTTGTGTGTGCGATAATTGTAGCATTTATCATGGCCGAGACTGTCCCTATAAACGCACCCACAACTACTGGTGGCACAAACAAAGGTACATTGGTTGATTATTTTATGAAGGTTGCTGCGGCCACGGACAAGGAGACCACGCTCGCTGAACGAAGGGCTGAGCGACGCCGGTCCATAGAGTGTATTAAAAATAGGACAGCATTGGATAATTTGTCTCCTCCGACTCCCATTGAGCTAAGTTCTCCTACTCTTACGCAGGAGGCATTAGCTATTGACAATGTTCCTGTGCTGCTTAGAGTCATTGATTCTACATCTGACAAACCTAACTGTTCGCTTGGTTCCACTGATCCGCCCCCTTCTAGTATTTTTACCAAGGAAACTGACATTATTACCATTCCCTCTCAACCTAAGGCTAAGGCCCCCAACACGAAGGTGGGGAGGGTTGTGGTGCCCAAAGCTTCAAGGCCCCCTCCCTCTAAAAGAAGAAAGAGGCTAGGTGATTTGCCAAAGGACAAGATTTATCACTCTGACTTTGGCAAAGGACCCATTCAAACTTCAGTAACTACATCTCTGTCAAAGGTTCCATCCGCATTTCCAATAACACACTCCATGGCCATAATATCTCCTACTTCTTTGGCACCCCCCCCCCTTCTGAATTGACTTGTCCCTCGCTGCCCCTACCCAATGTAGGTCCGATGCCACCCTATCTTGAGGGCATCGAGCAATTGATAAGGTCATTTGTCCTACCCGTTATCGAAAGATTAAAAAACAGAGCAACGCCTAGGGGACCTAGAATCAGCAATTACAAAACATCCGGGGGCACGCAAAGACCCTGTACAACCAGTTCTGCCCCCCCCTGTGGTACCAGTCTTAGCTCCTATCTACACTAGGAAAAACGATATGGCTAGTCTTAATTGCCAGTA
This sequence comes from Triturus cristatus, assembly GCF_964204655.1. Lineage (NCBI taxonomy): Eukaryota > Metazoa > Chordata > Amphibia > Caudata > Salamandridae > Triturus > Triturus cristatus. Next base: position 237,093,201 of record NC_140581.1, read on the forward strand.
TATGGCCAAGTCCTCTTCCAACATAGCCCATCAACGCTATGGACAAAGCGATGTGGGTGAACTGATAAAGGAAGCATCGGACCCTATCATAGAAACGATTCCAAATGAGAGGGGCGGGAACCAGCATTTAGCTAGGGCAAGAGACCGACCTAGGCATCAAGTCGATCTACCCCCAGAGGCGGTTCCATATGTGGTAGTGCTCACAAGGGTCCCGCCTCTGGAAAAGGGTAAAACTGAAGGCTTTTACGAACTCAAAAATAAAACCATGCACTGGCTTATGTCAAACAGACCTCTCCCTTCTAACATCAATGGGGAGATATTACATGTCCGGAGACTTCCTTGGTTAGGGCGTAGAAGCAAGGACATCGAAGGGGATGTAATTATTATAAACTTTAGAGACCCTAGAGCAGTCAATTACATCTTAGACTACCCCTTGGGTAACACCTGCGGGTCCATAAATCCCCGTGATTTGCTATACTTCTATCCAAGACCTTTAGTCTCTTACAATGTATATCCCAGGGCCCCAGTACAAATGGCGACACCCCCCCGTGCATTTCCTGCATTCTCTGTTCCCCCTGCTAAATACTGTAACACCTATGCATCCACCTCTGTGGCTCATGAAAATGTATCAGAATGGGTTACGGTGCCCTCTGGGAGTCACAGATATGGCCCAAGGAGGGTGAACCATAGGCCACCATTTACTCCCCTTGAAGTCGCAAATAGATTCGGCGCCTTATCAGGAGTCGATGACTGCGACTGACATAGGAGTTCTCCCGATCATGGGCCTAGCACCTTGGTGTACCAGGCTATTGACATTGATCCGATTTTTCAATTGCAGATTTCTTGCCCGCAACATTCCACCACTCTTGGGCTACCTCAGCCTCCACCTGAGACTCATACAGCGCCCCATGAATACGCTCCCGCGGTTGCAGAAGAGTCAGCTATAAATCCCTACCGTCCCGTATCTAGGGCGGAGAGGGTAAAGGCGTTGGGTGGTTGTTTGCCAAGACAGATTAATCTGACACAGGGTTCCTTAACTAAGGGACGCGATGATGCAGGGGTTTGTGCCCTTTTAAGGCCGGTAGTAAGCACTCCGTATGAGATTACAACGACCGCAGATAGGGCTATGAGGTCATTGGAAATCCTATCATGGAACGTGGCTGGGTTGCCTAACAAGTTGGATAGTAGTGAATGGGAAACTTTTATTAAAGAATATGATATATGCATGTTCCAAGAGACGTGGGCCAGAGAAAACCATTGTTACCCGGGGTTTGCAACTTTCAACGTCCCAGCCAGATGGGGAGGGAAGGGACGCCCATCTGGCGGTTTATCAATATGGATCGCTTCCCATCTAGGCTGTATGGCTGAGATGGTAGAAACAAATTCATCTGACATCCTGTGTGTGGTCTTACGTTGGCCCACTGGGATGGGCATCACCTTGGTAAATATATATTCCAGACCGGTCGGAGTTGCGGCTACCTCAAGGTCAATGGAGGACTTAGTGATATTCCTTGATTCTCTCTCTGGTTCAGAAACACTCTTGGTTGGAGGTGACTTAAACATTCGGTTTGAACCATTCCCGATTCACCTAGATGGGCTTAGTAGCGAGGAGGATGATCTCTGGGAAATCCCAAGCATTGCGGGTCCGCCAGTCAGGTCATCATCACCTCTCCTACTTCAAGTTATAACAATGACTCTGGCAAACTCACTCAGAGCTTGCAACGGCAGGTTCCAAAGGGACATACCGCCGCAACCAACTTTTAATAGACTAGGCCAGGAGTCCCGGATAGATTATATAATGATCAAACTCCAGGACTGGAAACTGGTTCTAAATTTTAAAATAGCCCCCAGGCTAGACAGCGACCACAATGCCCTAATCCTTTCACTAGCCGCTGACGGATTTTTTAATGGTGCTGTTCCAGGAAATAGATTATCTGCCCCAAGTCTTACCTTATCCAGCAATAGGCGAAGAATAAGGTGGGACAAACTGCTAGAGAAACCGACTTGCATAAGGACCATATACGAGCTAGTGGCATCAGCCCTTGAAAAAGTGAAAAGACTCCTCCCTCATTCGCCCTCGCCAGATGGGTGCTTCTCCCTCGGGGACATTCACCAGACCCTTTGCGATAACCTTGCTGAGGTATTGAACCCTGTGGTCCGGGACAGGAAAGTGAGGAGAGAAAGAGCCTCATGGTTCAATGCCAGTTGCAGGGGAGCTAAGAAAGATTTCCTTCGGGCGTTTAAAAACAAGGAGGCCCCCTCGGTAATTAGGGAAAAGAGGGTCGCTTACAAGCTCCTCCTTGAAAACGCTAAAATCGACTGGGACTGGGAGAATTGGGCAGAAATGACAACTGCACTTAATACCAGAGACTCAAGGAAATTCTGGCAAATAGTCAAACATGGCTCAGCCGAGCCTGTTATGGCTATAGAGGGAAATATTGCGCCCGAAGTATGGGAGGAACATTTCTCATCGCTTTATAGTAGGGCTGGGCTAGACCAAATAGGAATCCAGGCCGGGACCCCAGTCACCTTAATCATTGATAATCCCTCTGAGATGGAAGATTTCAACTTGGAGGAACTGGAAATGGCAATCACTCGCCTTTCCACAGGAAAAGCGCCAGGTCTTGACAAGCTCCCAGGTGATCTCTTAAAGCACGAGGTTGGAATTTGGGCACCCTACCTCTTGGTATTGTTCAATGCCATCATCCATGGGATGGCGGTCCCTCCAACTTGGCTCGGGGCGGAGATTGTGCCCATCTTTAAAAGGGGCTCACCTCTGCTCCCTGCTAATTACAGACCGATCAGTCTGATAGACGTCCCACAGAAGCTTTTCGCGAGGCTTCTGTTGGATCGTCTCTTGGACTGGATCGAAGAGAGGGACATCCTGAGCCCCCTCCAGGCAGGGTTTCGTCAGAAGACCTCCACCATAGACCAGGTCTTTAGGCTGTCCCTCATACACTGGAAAACAATACAGCTGGAGGGTGGCAGTCTCTATACTGTATTTGTGGACTTAAGGGCAGCCTTTGACCTGGTTCCACGCGGTAAGCTCTGGGAAGTGCTGGCGAATGTTGGGGTGCCAGCTGATCTTTTGACAATGATCATCCGCCTCCACACTAACACCTATGCTCGTGTGAGGTGTGGTAGACAGGGTGCTCTATCAAATAAGTTTCCCGTTGACAGAGGGGTAAGACAGGGGTGCGTACTCGCACCAACCCTGTTCTGCCTCTTTGTCAACGGTGTTATTGATCACCTCAACGGGGTCCCCAATTCGGATGTCCCAAAGTTGGCAGGAAGGAGGGTTCCGGCAATCATGTTTGCGGATGACACCCTCCTTCTCTCCAAGTCGCCGATGGGAATCCAGCGTGTGTTGGATGGATTTGGGGACTTTTGCAGAGAGCATGGATTGGAGATAAATACTCTAAAGACAAAATTCATGGCCTTCAATCCGCCACCCAGGTTTCACCGCATCCCACGTATTAGGAATAACATACTTGAACGAGTTAACACCTTTGAATACCTTGGTGTTACCCTTAACGAGGAATTGGGGTGGGGTCCGCACCAGGAGAAAGTAAGGATGAAACTAGTGCAACATGTTGGCGGAATACTAAGGATGGTAGGGAAGAATAGGTCGACCCTTAAACCCATAGGCCCACCCCTCCATATTTATAGGGTGCAAGCCAGAGGAGCTGTCACATATGGTAGTGAATTATGGGGTCATAAAGTTTCGGATAGTCTGACAAAAGAGGAGAATAGATTTCTTAGGTGTTTAGTAGCTCTTCCTCCGAGTACACCCCTAGTGCCTCTAAGACTCGATCTAGGCATTAGACCCCTGGAAGAAGAGCTGGCACTTCGCCCCGTGATCTACTGGCGTAGATTGTGGGCGGTGCCCGATCTGATTCATTACAGACAGGGCCTGCAGGAAGTCCTTAGCTTTCCAAATTCGGGGAACATTGCCTGGCTTAAATTTGTAAGGAATAGTCTGGTGAGCCTAGGTCTGGATGCACTTTGGAACGACCCTCGGGATGCCTGCCCCAGGCTTCCTAAAAAAGTTTTAACCAAACTGTATTATAATTCCAAGGCTCCCACACTTCGATCTTTAAAATCTCTAGGGTCTTTAACGTACCAATTCCTTTACATTAAGAATACCTACAGCCTTGAATCAACCCTTGACAATGTTTACCCTGTAATAATTAGGAAGCTTTATTTGCAATGGAGGTACGGGTCCTTGCCAATTCGTGCTCTTACTAGTCTTTGGTCTGTGCCGACACCCAGTATTTGCCCGGCATGCAGAGCAAGCGATGAAACTGAGCTGCATCTTATATTCTTCTGTCCGGGCTATACTGAGGCGCGCAGAAAATGGATCATTCCCGCTTGTAGGAATCTGGGTTTTACCAGGTGCCACGAAGCCTTTAGAATCTTCAAGAGTGAAATGGCTGGCCACATTGTGTTTGCTGTGGCCAAATTTCTGGGGGCTTTATGGCACAAGCGGAAACGGTATTTAAAATTGTCAATATGATTCATCTTGCACTGTGTTAAATGGCACATGATTCTATGTAACCAGCAGGTATCTAGCCGTGTGGCTGCACCAATTTTTTTAATTATCTAATGTATGGCTTTTAAATGTTTTTATATTCATTTTATGTACTTTTATGGAGACTCTCCGAAATAAAGTTTTTCTTGACTTGATAACCAAAGATTTCGTATTTAATTCTTTAAAGTGTCTAATGAATTAATAAGTAATTGACACTATGTCTCATGCACTAACAATTTGGAGTTCACATTACAAAGATGTTGCAACAGACTCAGAGCGGATAAAGTTTAGCAAAGCAGAATACACAAAATGCTAGATTGTATGGTCATATTAGGAAGTCCTGAAAAGTAATATGTAATGTTTTCTGGTGGAAAAGGTTATAAATACATTTCTGAAATACCAATGACAATATATGATTCTTTCAGACCCACGTGTTAGTGCTTCAACAGCTGAATCAGACCTGTTCAGATGAGGATGGTCACAAACCGCACTCCCTCCTGACTATGACTGTTTGAAATCCACTTGGTGGCAAAAGCGCACACACAATGCTAAAAATGAGGTCCTAATGCAAGCAAAACAGGAAGAAAAGCCCTTTCCTGTGTCACACACATTAATTCTTTTTTTGTGCGAAAAATCTAAATTAGGCATAAAATACACCCAACAGGCATAAATATGTACCACAAGGGGCGTTTTTTAACTCACAATTCTCATAGATGACTCAATAAACTCGTAAATATTTCATTCAGATGTGACTGCAGCCAATGCAATTCAGAACATGTTGTTCCCATGTTCTTCTGCTCGTACAAATATGTTATGTTCATTAATAGGAGACATTTGATCTGGTGTACAGATGATGTGGAAACATTTCAGATGAACTGTTGTGTTTACATATTTGTGAGAAATCGAATAGCAAGCAAGGGAGAGAGCATACAGTTTACAAACAAGGTTTACTGTTTTATAAAAAAAAAGTAGTCTTTTAAGGAACGCAATACATATACAAAGATGTATTCATTAGGAACACGAAAGATCACACTTTTCGTACTTTAATAAATTACTGAAAATGATGTTTAAGCATATGAAAGCCCACGAGACACTATCATTTTGATGTTGGAATACAATTGTAATTAGAAATACATTTCTGTTCGGGGAAGAGCAATAAATCTTCAAAAATCTCAGCCTTTGGAAATAATTTTATCTTGGCCAAGATAAAAAGAAAAAACGCATCCTTCTACTGGGAGATGACTACCGTTTGTCCTGTCTTCTTTCACATCCGCTTTCCACATTCATTTGGTCCTCAAAAAGCTGTATTTTCAACAAAATAAATTAGCGACATAAAAACTGTTTAACCCCTTCAGTGCCACGCCCTTTCCCCGCCCTGTGCCGGGCGTTGCATTAGCAGGCGGGGTTCATGACGAGATAGTCTCGTCATGGGCACAGCGCAACCGTGCTCCATGACGAGACAATCTCGTCATGGGCACTGAAGAGGTTAACATGAACACATGGACGTTGAGTTACCAGAGTGCCTGGGGTAGGAGTCATGACAACATGCACGGTGTGAAGCATCGCCATGAGATTACAGGGCTGACACTCAGCGCCTCTTATCATCCTCCTGTTTGCTGCTGAGGAGGTAGGAAAGGAAAAGGAAGGAAAACCACAGAAAGACATATGGATCTTACAATCCTGTTTACTAGTTGGTCTCTTGCTTCCCCATCGATATTCCTAAGAATAGAGGAGTAAAGGGCATTGTATGGGATTACAATGGCCGTGACAGGTCAATTGGTGCTAACACTGGCTATCAATGCATGACACCCTGGCTAAATAGTGGAGGGCTTAGGTATGGGGTTCGACAACGCAAGCATCATCATTAAAGTAGTTAACCAGATGATTCTGACACAAATAATCTGAACTGTCATAGGCCTTATGCTGACGATTGCCGCAGAGTACTGCAGAACATGTCAGGAGCCTTCATTTGTCCATCTCAATCAAATAGAAGAATTATTTATGAGAGTGCTGGATTATCAACATACCAGCCAGAGAACCAATGAAATAAAATATGTATCTGCCCTTTGAATGCATTTTTGAGATTGTAAGCAATGTATGCCTAGAATTTGTAGGAAATTAATTTAGAGAAGTCAGGGAAGGAATAGGCTAATTGTAAATTACAATTTGTAGTTGGTGAGATCTAAAGGTGCTGTAAGGTTCTACATGTGATTTTCAAGGTCGGTTAACAATGAAACCTAAAAGGGAAGGTTCTCTTTAGTGCTGGAGAGGTCAAGTCTTCTATAGTATGTTTGTATATAAATGTATGACATCAATATACAGAAGCACTTTCCACAAATAATCTGGGGCAACATGATTTTTTTAAACTGGATTTGGATGATTGAATTCAGACTTTTCAAGGAGGGAATTTAGTGGTCTTCTGATGGCAGGACTGTGTATCCTATTGTGCTGACAGATTATTAGTATTATGTACAGTGTATTGTGACAGATTTCATCAGAGTACATCAATTAATAAATTGATTAGAAATACACTGTAAAAAAAAATCAGACTCTGGGTAGTGTGGCTTGCAAAAATAACTTAAGGCCTTAAGTTTTTAATAAACGGGGAAAGTGGGCTGAGATAGACACGGAACAATATGGAAAGAAGAAGAGACTTTGAGAAATTCTGGAGCTGAGGATCTTGTGCGGTTATTGATTATGAATGCAGTTTCATTACAAATATGACAAATGTGCCACTTTTCATTGACGTCACATCAGTTGTGTTTATAGTCTCGCTAGGAGGATTATGTGGTTGACGGTTTAATTATAGGTGCCGATACAAAGATGGACCTGGATTGAGAAACCTTTGTTGTCACGGCATATCTGAAATTAGAGATTGTTTTCATGCTGTGTGTTAGCGTTGACCTAATTGAACATTAGTTTAGAATAATGAATGGATCTTGAATTCATCTGCACGGAATTGTTAAAGGTATGATTTCTCTTTAATTTTGGAGAGGAAAAAAAAGATGTATGACCTGGTTTATAATTGGCAGCACAATTGGTATCATTGGAGAGACTTTGTGTAAATAGTTTATCGAAGTCTACCGGGGAGACCAAATCGATGATTAGCAAATGGATGGCTTTCCATTAGAATATTCTAAAGTACAAAGATACCTTCCTATGAAGAAGAAAGTACTTTAAAATGTGTTTTATTCCTTTCAGTTTTACAGATTTGATTCCAACAAGGTAGCGTTTCATGGTGTGCCCCATTTTTTAACAAATACAGAACGTTAGCACTCTGTATGTTCATTAGAACTCTTTAGTAAAGCTTCAGTTGATCATTAGAAAGATAACGGAGAGACTGCGGCTGGTATTGCTTATATCTGCATTTCAGAATGGTTTACTGGCAAGGCTGAGGAAGACATTTGTGAACTCATAGAATTTATAAAAGATACCCTATTTGTTTTACAGCTTTGACTCCATCAAGATGGCGTTCATGTGTGCCACATTTTTGCCATAAAAGCAGTTAGCACTTTAGTCATTCATTAGAAGACTGTGGGGAGCTGCATTACACCACTCGAGTTCCTGCTGCTGTTGGAAGTACATGTTTTACTCAGAATATCAGACTTTATTCTTGGATGGCTGAGGAAGATAATGTGAACTTATAGAAAGTGTACTCTCGGTTTAGCGTCTGTAGCACCTTCCATAACCTGCCTAAGTAGATCATGAGAGAAATCGGTTTTCTCTCAAACATGGTTCATAATTGTAGAGGATTAAACCACTTCAGTTTCTTTGTGGTGAGAGAAAGGAAATAGTCCGGGAGCTGAAGTGTATGTGTCTTTGTATGCCCCATCCCGCATCTCTTTTCCACCAAAGGTGCCATTGGGGCCACAACCCTACACTTTTCGTACCTCTTTTTTTCTTTTTTACATTTATCCGACAACCTGTTAAGTAGTTAAAGCATGATTTGCATTATTAGCTATTTTCGTTGGAGAATTACCAATGTGGATTTATGAGTTGCTTACATTTGATTAAAATAAGGAATATTGATTAAAGCACGGTTTATATTTTTTTATGAACATGCTTATGAACTGTGGAAGTCCTTTATGAATGGTTGAATATCTGCAAATTCTACATAAGTAAAGATGTTCACTTCCCTACACTTTGTTGAGTCTGGGCTTCACATGTGCAGGGCCATTGAGGGGACAAAGAATTTGAGACTTGTGTTGAAGCATGGGTGCATTGCTCAATCATCTTAATGCATTGTTTGGGACACTCATATCATCAGCAGCCATGTTAACACATTTCATATTGTAATAATTGTTATGGTTGCAAAAATGTCAGTCCCTCTTAATGCAAGTAGCGACTGGTATAATGCACATGGAACTTTGTGTTGTTGGTATGGGGTGAAAACTTGCAAAAACACTGCAGATTAAACTCCTACCTCTAAACATTGTTTGTGAATATTTCAAACTATTATACAGGATTCGGATTAAGATTCATGTGCATTATTGCTTTAAAATAACCATGGATTTCTGAAGCAGTGAATAGCCTTTCCTTGCCATGCATGCACCCCCCATCTGTCATAACTCATATATGTTAATACATGAACTCACAGCTGTGTATGATTCCATGCAACCATGGTCAGATGTCAGGAAGTGAATATAAATCTGCCTTTACTTACTTTAGGCTTAATGAACATCTCTGTTTTCAGTGCACCTTCCTAGCCAGCGAGTTCAGCTTAAGGCCAAGAGAAAGGAAATATTCTTCTGACAAGTCAGAAAGTGTCTCTGCACGAGGAATCTCGTGCGCCTTGAATAATAAATCATCGGAGGGTGTAAGCAACTCTTTCCTGGACCCTGCGGCTGATCAGCAGAAAGGCAGCCCTCTCCACAACATCTGGCAAAGGATTGATTTCTCCAAGTTTTATCAACAGACATTAGTCGCACTCACTTCCGTCAACACTTTCCATGAAGACACCCGGAAGTACTGAACACTTGAGAGTGAAATGGTAAAACACTATTCATACTTTTATGACTACATTGGCTGAAAAAATTAAATAACAGCTCTACGAGAAGGGTTTATGCAAGAAAGGCTAAACATGGCACCGTAGAGTCTTAGGGGCAGTAAAACTACTCTCTCCTGTTATTGCCCATTCTTGATACTTGAAATTCGACCTGCCTAAAAATAAAGAATAAAAAAGTCACTGTGTGAGGAGGGAGAGGGGCTTCATGGGGAGAACTACCCGAGAGGCACTACTACCTCCTGCCCCACACCAATCACCACTGCCTCAAAAAAAGGTTTGCTAATGTCTTGTGTTTTTTGCACCTTTTATGGCCGTCAGATACTTGCAGCCTCCAAAGACGATCTGGAAACCCATTCTGTGCCGGGGCTTCCAGCTCACCTTCCCTGCCACCGTGTGTTATCGGTCTATACTGGGTGACCGTGTGAAGAAAGTCGCTATCATAAGTCACAGAGGCACTGTGTGAGTAGCACGTCTTTGAAATGTAGTTGGACTTGTGATCAAACATAGTTGTATGTAAGTGACAGACCTTTCGAACCCCATGGGTTAAGCTGATTTCCCCTCTTTAAATGAACGCACCGAGGTTTGTTCAATATGTACTCTGAAAGGTGGATACAGTTTTCCCGCACATCCCATCCCCGCACAGCTATTTCACCGTGCCCTTTGGGCCAGAGTTGCTCTCATGTACTCTACATTTGCTAATAAAGCGCAAATAGTCCGGAACCTCTTTCTGTAATCTGTGTACAGCCTCCTAGCAAAATACTCCCAATCCAGCAGGTCCACTCACTTTCATCCTTTCGATGCAATTAAAATGACCCTCAGAGTATCTCCCAGTTCTGTGATACGCACACCTATTACTGAACTCTTGCACCATTCTTCTGCTGCGCCCCTGATCTGCCATCTCGGAATAGGGTGGAGAAAGCCACCACCTGATCTTGACATGGAAACGTGTTTGGGAGGGTGCTGGTGGAGAAGGGGACTGAAAACCGAAGTCTCCCTTGACAGAAATGTTCAAAGCAGACCCCACACTGCAGGAGACAGTCACTGGAAGGGGCATTGGTGGCATGGTTGGGTCTTGGCAACTCATCCTGCTATGGAAGCACCCATTCCCCTACACTGCAGCATACCAGGGCAATCTGAAAGGGCCTTCTGCTTAAGGCTATCACAGCCTCCGCCACTGCCATTTAAATATGTAGCGGGATAGTTGGTGGCTGGACCTTGGCACATAGGCAGAGGTAGGCTATTATCTCTTTCGACCAAGCTTTAAATAAGGCCCAGGGTGCAGTAGGTTGCCTTCCAGTTCACAAGAACAAGACCTCCAATTTATAAGCATTAGCCCTAATAATCACAGAAGCTAGCCCTCCGGCTCACAAGATCTGACCCCCACTTCACACAAGCTAGCTCCGCCAGTTACAAGAGTTAGCTCTAACGCAAGGCTTTTAGGAAATCTATCAAGGTACGCAGCCGGTAAGATTGGTATATGGTTAAAAGCCCCCCACAGAGTTCGCAGGACTGAATCTGGGGGGACGGGGGTTGACACTGCCCGTCAGGGCCGGCGCTAGGCATGGGTAGTGTGGGCAGCTGCCCAGGGCCTCCCGCTCAGCTGAAAAACAGGGGGCCCACCTTCACACTGAAAGGCCACACTTTCACAGTTAGCCCAAGCGTAGTGGTATTCCTGGGGATGCGGGGGGGGGGGGGGAGGAGCACACAAAATGGGGCTGGTACAGCAGCTGGCCCAGCAGTTATGTTGGCTCAGTGTCAGGGGCGAGGGGCGGCGCCTCTGTTAAGTACCGCCCATTCTAGGTGCCCTTTCGGCATTTTGTTGCTAGGTGACAGAAGGCCCCTTTGTTTACAGGACCAGCCGGACACAAGTAAGGAGAGGTGGGTGAGGGGAGGAGGGAGCTGCCAGATCACCTGGCTTTTGTAACCTTTGCATCACCCACAGCAAAGAATGCACATTTAAAATGTATGTAGACCTGCCGGTACTAGGGCAGTGTTGTGCTTTGAGGCCCATGGGAGGGGGGCCCTCCTTTCCTGGGCCTCAAGCGCTTGAGCCAGCTGTTAGGTCTAGGTGTGCGGGCCCTTCCCTGGGCCTTGTAGCCATTACTCCCTCTTTCCTCTCCTTTCATTTATTTGGTCCTCTGTGAAATTGACCATAAAAGAAAAACACTTCCCTGGAAATGTCTTTTTGGGACATTTTTCTATTGCAAAGTGCAGCCTCGGGAGGAAGAGAAATAAAAGTTTCAAAATGTGAATAATAACTAAATAAAGCAAGAGAGTTTGGGTCATGAAGTAGCCAGATTGATTTTATTCACACCCAAAACACATTAGCGGCACTTTACAGAGTTTGCCAGTGAAGCGCTACTTTTATTTTCTCTTCTTTCACCATTCCTGGAGGTACTGCAATGCCTGATTGAAGGGTGGATTGGAAAATAAAATGCTACCCCAGCTCTGTGTTCACAGATGTGGTCTTTTTAAACCATACTGCTTATGATTTGTGAGGATATAAGTAATGGACATTGAAATGGGTCCCTTCTGGGCCCTGTAGTCATGTCCTTAACTTTTCAGGCAAAAGCACTCACCGATTTCTGAATAAGTGCAAAAGAGTTAAAGTAGCCATGTTGTTCCTTCCTACATTTCACATGTGTTACTTAATCTTGCATTCCCTAGGAGTGTTTGCTTTTTCCAGGCTATTGTTACTTTTTTTTTTTAGGCAGCGTATTACTCTTAATTAATCGTAATTTTGAATTGTGTTACATCCAGGTGTTTATAGCGGGCACAATTGGGTTGTAGTTAAAGGCAGTGCGAGTTTCTCTTAATGGGGCAGTATGGTGTTCAGGGGGGAGAGGATGTGGCACTATCGTCAGAGCTGGCAAATATGGTACTGGGGAACCAGGTTCACCCTTCATGACCAGTCCCCCAGACCACTCTCCTGAGTGAGCACATTCCCATGCTAGACCTTAGAAGGCCTTGCTAGACCATAGAACCCCTGGTGTCTTAGCACCAGCAGGTGGACCCTAGCGGTGGCAAGTGTGGGTTAACCTTGAAGGCCTGTCCACCACAATCCATACTGAAATTCACCTCCAGCCTTGCGGGCTGGCCTATGAAGCAGCAGACCCTAGAGCGACAGTGACTCTGTCACTGAGGTCACAGGATCTTTGAGCAGGGCGGCTCTAGGGCGGTGCGACTGCACCGGGCGCTGACTTTGGGAGGGGGTGTCGTGTTTGCAAGTATATTGCTGCCTCCTCCTGGCCTCCAGCAATTTTCGCCAACAATAAAAATGTTATGATAACTCCACTGATTAATGTTCTTCTTAGAGAGAGATGGAGTTTTGTCAAGTTGAAGATTTGACTACTGAAAAGTAAGCGTAGTGGGTTAATGTGCTTGCTGCAAAGAAATGTACCATGCAGATCACAAAGTGCACATAATGTAAATAGGTCAGTGGGTTACTGCTTTTGTCAGTGAGATCCTTTTGTTATTTGCAATTTATAAATCAAAAATCTTAACATACAACAGTGAGCTATTAACTGTCGTCTTAGAGCTGCATGCAGACTGCAAAGTATAAATTAGAGCATTATGGTTATTTCCCCAGTCTTTGATTATCCTAATGTTGCAAAAAGGGTTCATCTGGATAGAAATCAATTCTGGTTATTAAAGAGAACCCCCTACCATGATATTACGGTCTAAATTCATAGTTTGTGTTTCTCCAGACCAATCACTATTAAATTAGAATGCCTACTACTATGATTGTCATGTGACTCCTACACCTTGTAGTCCTTTGTATTATCTAACATTTCCTATACAGTGTTTTACATACGTATGATTGATTGTCTCTGTGTAGTGTGCGTGATGTAATGTGCTCGGACACTCTACACTGGTATCAGTGGTGCTTTAAATCAAGTTAAATTCATCTGAGCGAGAGTAGGGTTATGGAGACTTCAGGGGCACTGTTAATGGGTGGCAGTGACGGAATCAGTGACAGAGGGAGTCATTGGGGGGACCCAACAAACCTTGTCGCACAGGACTACACCAGCGCTAATGCCAGTCACTATCACTTCCTACAGCTCCAACACCAAATCGAAAACATTGATTTGAAAACCCCTTAAATCTGCAGCATACCTTCAAGTCAATGTATGATTTAGTAGTGGTCTCGGTGGTTCTAAGTACTTTTTTTAAATTTATGTACAATCTTTATTTGTTTGCAATGGTGTCTTGTATTTTTGTTGTGTTTTTGCACTTAACATAATTCTGGTGAGTAAAGAGCCCACACACAAAAAATATTGTCCTACGAGTCTTAGCATGTGCGTATGGGATACTGGTGAGAGGATTTACGTTAAAACAACTTACTAAGTATTTATGTCATCCTAAGGTGGCACAATAATGGCACGGAAAGATAACGAAGCCTTTTTTAAATTTGCAATTATATCTATGGTGTGAGTGTTTTTCTCTTTTTATATTTTGAATGATTCCACCCCTCATTACCTCAACAGGATCTCTCCCCTTTATGAGACAGAACTGGATTTTTCATCATGCACTCATCTGGAAACAATCATTGAATGTGGAAACATGGACTAAAAAATATCCATCTTTTTGAGACCTGCACCTAGCTTTTCCATCCAATGTGACAAATGTAATCCATTTAATACAGTCTTCAAATATATGGACTTATTTCACTTGTATATATATCTTTCTGTCCATGTTACTGATATCCACATTAGGTCTCTTCAGTGATGACAAATAAGATCAATAGTCCTGTGATGTCACTTTCTGTGATGTCACTTCTTGTGATGTCACATGCAAATTAGAGGGGCCTCACATCTTCCCTCTCGCCCGGGCCCCAAAAAGTTCTAGGACCGGCCCTGCTGCCCGTCACCCGTCACCCATCTGAGGTAAGCATCACAATTGCAGGTAATTGTAACATTGACTTCTACAGGGTTTGGTTACCGGAGAGTTTACTCAGGAGATGAAGAGCGAATCGCTGTTATTATTAGAGCGGGGGTAACCACCTGTGTTCTGTATTAGCAGTTGTCCATTCGAGAACATCAGGGTATGGACACCAGAATTCAATAGTGTAAACAACAAATAGTGTTGGGCATTATTTTTATGGCTTACAAGCATTTTCTATTTCTGCATTATACATTATTTCACACTAAGGGACAAATAATGTGATAGTGCAACACAATGCTTCTCAGTCTGTTGCAGAAAACACTTTTAGTTTAATCTTCTTAGGTTATGGGGGCACACATAAGATGCCAGAAAAATGTCATACCATGTGTTGTCCTCCTTCTCCCTGACAACACACCCAAGGCATGCACATGTCACACCTCACTATTAGCAACATCAACACAAACAATGAAGGTAAAGCTAACACACAAGATCCTATTTCTCAAAAGGCTTAGCAAATAAACTAAAAGAAAAAACAACGGCTCATGAGATTCTCCACTGAAAACTACTCAAGGAATCTCCAATGGGAAGATCAGCAAACCCACAACTCCAGGGACTCCTCAGGCCTTAATGGGTAGAATGTGCCATAATGTATCTTGAGTATCCCTGGGATTTCAGAGTAAACTACCATAACTAATCAGTTCTCAAACCCAAATTCCAATGCAGATCTATAGTGAAACCTGAGGTGCACCTCTTAGGTGGCACCGGCTTAGGTCATTCCATCATGCCTAGGCCACCTAACACCTTCTCTACATGCAATCACACACCCATCAACTTTCCTGAGGTAGCAGCTCTTGACAGATGTGCATGGGCATGCAGACAGAGAGGTTTTCTCTCCATTAGACCCAACTCGTGCACACTGAGACGCAGTTCCAGCATGAACCAATGATTCTTCAATAGGATGGACCCAAAAATGGAGCAACAGCCTACTAAGCAGTGGCATCATAAAGGCACAAGGCTGCACAACTCCACTCTCCTAAAATTCCTTCATTTTGATTTGACACTGCCCTGTGAACCTCCACTTATTAATGTAAATGTATAATCTAGTAGTGGATGTAACCGCTATGAGCCTTAAAGTCCATGTCCCAGCCGCTAAGTCCAGATCACGTCCAGGTCTCAAAATCCGCACTTATGAAAACTGCTGGAGATTCACTGCTGATGAAACTGCAGCACTGGTATTTGCAAGAGGTAGACCGAGGGACTGCTCATTCAGGGAAAAGGAAAATGGATCTAAAAATTTTAAGTGCATGCATGGAACTTTCATAGATATGAGGTTGGTATTTACTACCTATTAAAAGGGGAGGTACTGGTACATCAGAGAAATATGTTGCGAAAAGCGTTAGAGTCACAATGGTAGCTGGTTCTTTTCTTATTGTAGTCCTGCCATAACCATAAATCCAGTATTGCCATTAATGGCACCCACTGCCACAAGACACAGAATGGGTAATCGTGCAATAACCAGCTCTTACAATGTGACAGCTTGTCACTTCCACGCCTCCTCTTCAGCTTCCTAGGACAGCCAGGGGCATGTCTGAATATTCCTCGGAGGCGAGCCACAGTACCGTCACCTCTACTTGTAACACTTGTAATGCGGTGGAAGGTAAAAAATGTGCAGTACCTGGGTGGTTAGATATTTTCCCCACCCTACCCTATTTTGGGGGTTTAAGGTACTCATTTTACTACAGGAGAACAACATAGTTTCACATTGCGAATTGGATATGGTAAATATTTCTCCAAGGGGGAAAACCGTTAAGGGTTAAGGTGTTGTGTAAAGACCCAAGTGCATATTTAACAACAGCTGTTAGTTTTGAACAGCAGTTTATTCTTTCTACATTCTACGTTCTATAAACAAGTTGGGGGGGGGGGAGGGTTTTCAGCCAGAAAGCTTGTGCTGAGATGATGAATAGTCCGGAAACCCAGTTTTGATTTTCTATACCAAACTGTATAATCAGATGTTTCACAGATGGCTACTTATAATTCTCAAGACATGAAATGTGTGCTATTTTTTTTTAACCAGAATGGGCATCTAACTGCCAAACTTTGCATCAAAGTCAAGTGGTGAAGATTTTTTCGAGAGTATTATAAATCCAAGGACTTAGTGTTACTTTTAAAACAAATAATGCTTACAAAAGTGTTGGGTGAACCTCACTTTTAAAACAAACACTTTGCCCACGTGTTCTTCAGAAACCTTCACGATGGGATTAATATCACATAGAATGGATACATACCCTCTCTCCTTGTCTTATCTCTGCTGTCCTCCCTCTAGGCTATCCCTGGAGGCGACTTCAGGGTGGACCAAAATATGATTAGCAATTAAAAGTGAAGCCCTTTTACAGTGTAATTCTTAAAACTATGAGTTGTAATATTCTATTTAAATCTTAGTAAAATCTGTTTAAAGGGATCAATGTGGGACATGAAGCTGAACATTTTAAGTTTACGTTTACCACTTCAAACCCTGCTATTTGACACATGTTGGATGTTAGTGCATTGATTGATTGGAACATCAAGGCTAATTTTGCTCAAACACTTCAGCCTCGATTGCGCGGTCATGAAAAATTTAGAAAACTAAATATTTTGTGCCAGGTTTGTTCAATATTTTCTAGGTGGTAGTCCCTTAAGTAGGGCCCACTAGCTCAATTAAAGAATGACATTTTCAAGGACTCAAAAGTTTAGATTTTTAATATTAGTTAATGCTAGGAAATTATCCAAGTCGAAAACTAGAGTAATCTTCGAAAGTTGAGGAAAAAATGTTCTTAGGGATTAATCCAAGTATAGAAAAGCTCCACTTGTGGCTTCTTCAATTTTTTCTCCACTGAACGCTCATTAGCACTTCTCACGTAGGAGTCTTATTTTTCGAACATACTACTTTGCATGACAATATTTTTGGTTGTTTATTATTGTGTAAGCATTGGAACACATTTTTTCTGTGCACTTGCATGAACAGATGTTGACATCTAACGACTCTTGCTTCTTATAGCACTCATAACCACTGAGGCCAGACCAAGGTCAGGGGGCAAAGGGCAAACTTTATTTGATGCCACTGCAAGAACATACATATACAGAAGACAGAGTAGGGTAGGAAATTGGCACACCAACTTGGTCTGGATGCCCTTCTCAGCCATCACCTTCAATGATTTGGGTGCACAGACCTCTCAGCCAAACAAATGTACATTTGTGAAGAATAGCTCAGTCCTGGATTTTGTGTCAAAGGAAATTAGGATATATACTGGCAAATCATACATAATTTGGTCATAGTATGCCTTGGAATGTATAACTATTGGACCACTACAGAATCCTAGTGAATTTTTAATTCTGGCAAGCAATGCACACTGGTCACTGGAGACTGACCCGATCCAACGTTTTCAGCATCTATGAATATTGGGACCTCTAGTCCCTGTGGACTCCAGGCCAACAAACATATGATAAGCCCAGGTTGTTCCTCAAAGGCTCAGATGGGCGGGGTCAAATTCTGGATTTTCAGATTATTCAATTAATTTAAAAGCAAATCACTTACATAGTGGTTATCCGAAGACACACATGGCCCTGCTAAACTGGTGCAGAAGCACCTACCATAGACCTTGATCTTCAGAATCACTAGATTTGCCCTGTGGACATTCTGAAGCCGAGAGCATGCACTCTGAGAGTGGAAGATAAAGATGACAACAGAGGGGCGAGAGAGAGCGTGCATACATGTGGTATATGAAGACAGAGCTGGTGAATGGGTTTATGTTTGTGGAAGTGCCGGATTTACCCAACTGCTTAGGTCGAGCTGGGCAGCGCATGCGCTGCTCTGCGAGGAATGCTTTATTGAGGAAAGGAATAGAAGCTCCACCCATTTCACCCCCATCTTTTCAATTGGCTCCTGTTACTGTCCTTTCGAAATCGTTGCTTTTTATTCGTGATTAGGCTTAGTAGTCCCTCCTTGATTTCACCTTGTCTTCATTTGTAACCTCCCA
The DNA here is from genome assembly GCF_964204655.1 of Triturus cristatus. NCBI lineage: Eukaryota > Metazoa > Chordata > Amphibia > Caudata > Salamandridae > Triturus > Triturus cristatus. The sequence goes on from NC_140581.1 coordinate 237,111,634, forward strand.
TAAGGACTGAGCTTTTTGCTTGTGTTGTTACATTGTCTGTTTTATTTAGTCAGTGAGCACTATTTTCTTTAATGGTCTTCCCCTATTCCACTTATGACGTTGCAGCATGTTGCCTGCTTTTATATTGTTATTAGTAATGTAATTATTTAATTGACAGCGAGGTCTGCTTTAACTATAGCGGCCACACATTTATTTACTTAATTTACGGCGCTGGCCGCTTTGACTTTAACACCCGCTCATATTTATTTAATTTACAGACCGGTCTGCTTTCACTTTAGCTGCAGCGCTTATTTATTTATTTCATTTATGGTGCAGTCCACTTTCACTTTAGCAGCCGTGTTACAGAACCTTTCTTTCATTCTTTTTGGGTGAAAGCGCCCCATACTGCGCTTTCACTTTAATGTTGGCGGCGCCCCTTTCTTTAGACGCTGCTCACTGTAACCTGAATATGGCGAGCAGCGTCTAAAGAAAAGGAAGCAGCCACCATTAAAGTGGTCTAGCATTTGCGAGAGTTTGAGCTATTGGCATTAGAAATGGCAATGCCTTTAATAGATGTGTTGCTTTTAAAAACACATAAATTAAAGGCATTGTCATTTACAATGCCAATAGCTTAAACTCTCACTAATGCAAGACCTATTGCATTGAAGATGCTTGTTTTAGTCTTCTGAGGCCTCCTGTCAAGTTAGAGACAGCTGTACCAAGGGCACTTGAGCAATGATCTAATGTTCAGAGACCTGGAAAAGGGATGCCAAGTGACTGAAGATAGAAGGGCGTTATTTTAACAGGCTATTAACAACTCACTAGAGAAATTTAGAGTATCTTGGTCTTTTAAATAAAAATTAGAATGCCCTTGAACAGTTAAAAGCAGGAGTTGGAAAGAGAAAGAATGAAAAAGAATGAAAAAGAAAGGAGGAGAGGAGAAGTGGATTGGGAATGTATGGATGGGCATTAGTAAATGGGGAGAGCTGTGTGCTGTACATCCCCGACAGGGGCAGCTCATCAGTTCAGCAGAAGGTGCAGTGACAGTGACCCAAGGTGCGCTCTGCACACCAGTTATGGCTGCATTTTACTATCCTGCTGGGGTTATAGTTTATTTTCCTGTTTTGCATTAGGGACCATGAGACCCTTGCTACACTACTGCACTCCAAAATAACATTAAATTAATTGATTAAAAATACATGTTTTATTTGGATATCACAGTTAATGTTAAAAAAATGTGAATTACATGTATACATCTACTATTAATCTTGGATTCTTTTAGTGCATTCAAATGTGACACTTCAAAAAAACATACTACAAAACTAAGGACAGCAAACATGGGCAAGTATTGTAAAACAGAAAAACAGGGTGGCAATAATGCGTTTCATAGAACCGCCTGATTGGTACAAAAAATATCACCCAAAGCCACAAAGCTCTATGGGTATAAATTACTATGGTAACCTAGTTAGTAGCAAAGCGTCAACATGTTTCCGCTATATTCACAATTCCAAAAGGCTTCCTTAAGACACGCCCACAAGAATAGTCAATCCAATATTATTTAACAAAATTTTAAAAACAAATTTAAGAATGATGAAAATTCCTATCCATTGTTTTAAAAAATCTTCAATGTTTAAGAAAGACAAGACAAGAGAAACTTGTTTCTGAACTCATTACCATTCCAGTAGGCTAAATTAGTCATTTCATACAATTCATGTAAATATTAATCAATGGTCATGGCCAAATTGAAAGAGGGCATTGGTGGGATATGATCTTAAAGTTTGACGAATGTGTTTATATCCTAGTTGGTCAACTCTGATTTTAACAAGTAATCAGGGGAGAATGGATCACTTGTCCTGTTTTTACCAGGGTCTGGGGTTCTTACCGTCTAAAAAACCCTCATTCACATATTATTCGTGGTAGCGGTATATCTTGGTTGTCCGCTTTTGTTTGTTACATGAAAAGCATCATCATTGGGTCTTATATGTGCTTTCCTCCACCATGAGGGAGACCAACTGGTTATTTGCAGTAGTGATCAAGAATGGTGATCAGGAGTACTGAGGGTGAGAGTGGAGTGAGTTTAAAATTACCTCCTTGCCTCTGGTTTAAATTTATTTAGTCAGGGGTGGGGCAAGATTAAAAAGAATTGCGGTGCGTGAATAGAAGGGCTACTGATTTATAGCACCTTTGTCAGGAAATAGGTGGTCGAGCGGTTGACATGTTTCAGCCCTATGGTTGCCCAGTCTGGTCGGAGGGCTTTCTTCAGGACCGGATTGTCAGGTCACTATTGTGTGTCCTGCGAAGGTAAGTAATTGCACTTACCCTTTCTTCTTAAGGCGTCAAGAAGTGCGCTGAAGTGTTCTGGGTCATTTGTACCAATAACTCTTAATTAAGGGCTCGGTGGCTCCCTAGGAGGGCGTGCGGAGCGAGAATACTTCTACAGTGAGAAGTCTTGCTCCGTACGGAGATGACATGAGCAGCAAGCAAGAATTCTCACTGTAGAAGTACGCTCGCTCTGCACGCCCTCTGTGGGAGCCACTGAGCCCTTAATTAAGAGTTATAAGTACAACTGACCCATAACACTTCAGCGCACTTCTTGACGCTTTAAGAAAGCGTGCGTGTAATTACTTACCTTCGCAGGACACACAATAGTGACCTGCCAATCCGGTCCTGAAGAAAGCCCTCCGACCAGACTGGGCAACCATAGGGCTTAAACATGTCGACCGCTTGACCACCTATTTCCTGACAAAGGTGCTGTAGATCAGTAGCCCTTCTATTCACGCACCGCAATTCTTTTTAATCTTGCCCCACCCCTGACTAAATAAATTTAAACCAGGTGCAAGGAGGTAATTTTAAGCTCACTCCACTCTCACCCTCAGTACTCCTGACCACCATCCCTGATCACTACTGCAAATAACCAGTTGGTCTCCCTCCTGGTGGAGGAAAGCACATATAAGACCCAATGATGATGCTTTTCACGTAAGAAACAAAAGCGGACAACCAAGATATACTGCTACCACGAGTAATACGTGAATTAGGGTTTTTTGGATGGTAAGAACCCCAGACCCTGGTAAAAACAAGACAAGTGATCCATTCTCCCCTGATTACTTGATAACTAATATGGAAGCTGAATGGATCCGAGCTTCTCTCTCCCCTACGGGATTAGAAGACAACACTTATTTTAAACATTTCAAGGAGGAGTAGAGAGAATAATAGATATAGTTATGCAATTAAGTACCTATACACCAAAGGAGACAAGAAAGGGTTGCAAGTAGGCTATTATGTATCACAGTGGCTTGAATTCAGACAGTGCAACTTAGCCAATCATCCTTAGTAGGTCGATAAACTGAGACTATAAATTAAGGTAATGTTAAGGATTATTATTTACAGTACCAGTGAACTGCAAGCAAATAATATATAGTTACTGTAGTGTGTGTGAGCGTGAGTATATATATACACACACACACACACACACACATAATCGTGCTATTGAAATCTAATCATTGTGGTCCTGAACAGAAGTATCTTACAGAGCAGCACAATAACCAATATAAAGCCTCCGGAAGGCAGCTCATCACCGAACGAACTGCACCCCTTAGATGTGGGGTTTGGCATCTGCGATAGAAGAGGTGTGACCCAGCTGCTCTACAGGAGGTTGGCAGGGGCACCCCCTTGGTGCAGAACACTCTGAAGGGGAGGCGAGCACACTTCTAGGTTCACCACCATGCCACTCTCAGCACATGCCAACTTGCATATTTGTGAAAGAATTCATGCTGAAAAACACATTTGTTGGGCACCTGGATATCACCAGAGCCCTCGGAGACTGCCCAGGGCAATGACTGCGGTACGTGCTGGCGGTGAAAGGCGCTCAGTCAGTAGAGGGTAAAATGAACTCCGTGCCTTTCCATAATGCACCCTGTTCAGATCCCGCACTAGATTCTTCGCGAGAGACAGCGGCGTGACGTCAGAGGCGCGCAGAAGCAGCGCACTGACCGGAATCTGTAATGCAGATGAATGTCCTGGAGCTGCCCTGGTGACAGCCTCATAAATAAGGCATCACGCCCAGCCCAGCTGCACACTCAACTATTTCTGTGTCCACATTTGTTTGCCTCTGAAGCAACTTTCATGACACTTCCAGAACAAGGGGTAACTTTGACTCCTTAAAATAAAAGCAATAGGTATGATATTGTCATTGAAACGTGTTCTATTCGCCAAACCCCTGAGAGGTCAACGCAGACATCATAATACCGGAGACTTGCTCTTTTCTTCTGTTCCGTCTCACAAACCATATCTCGACTGTCACCTACAGCACTCGTGCTGTCCTCCACCCTCTGCTGCTTCCTAACATGATGTAGGAGTTTCCGGCTTCACCTCACAAACTGCAGGGCCGACCCACACCATCTCTCTTCACCTCACAGCGCTCGGTACTTTTATACACCTCTGCTTTCACTGCGCGAAACTTTTGGTTTTTCAGTACTTCTTACCCTTCCCCCTACAATGCATGACTTTCTCACGTCGTGTCTCCTTCGCACAAGACGCATACCTTCCCATACCTTATGCCTTCACCGCATGAAGTATTACTTTTATATACTGCTGGCTGCACGCGCGTATGCCTTTGCCGCACCTCTGCCTTCAGCTGCAAGATTCATGCATCTCCCATACTTTATGCCTTCTCCACATATAGGTTACTCCTTTCCAGCACTTCTGCCTTCAGCAACACAGCACTTTCCCCTACCTTAGGTCTTTAAATCTCTTCAGTAGGCTCCCCTCCGGGCTCTCACAGCTTCCCTTGGACTCCTGAAGGCAGCGGCTGCCTGCGCGTTAATCCACCCACGGGGAGCGGGTTAGCAGCCCTCGGTGTCTCTTAATTCGTGTAATCGCCCGCCTCCCTTCGCGCAATCCCTATCAGGAAGGTGACGTCGCAGTTGGCGACGAAAACAAGCGCTTTTCCGCGCGTGGTTTGTTGATCTGACACTTGGGTGTGCAGCGGGCTTTCGAAGCAGCTCCGTCTGTCCAGCGATTTCCACATCTCAAGTAAATAGCTGTGTGTGTGTGTGAGAGAGAGAGAGAGAGAGAGAGAGAGAGAGAGAGAGAGAGAGAGAGAGAGAGAGAGAGAGAGAGAGAGAGAGGAGAGCATCGCCCTGGAGCCCTGCGCGCGGAGGCTGTGATCAGTCCGTAATCCAATCCCACAGCCGCCGCGCGCACAGATTTCCCTTCTGAGCGCCAAATGGCTGCTGAGAGGGTCCGATGGCTCAGTGAGCTAATGCATTCCACTATAGAAGTGCCCCTGGGTCACCATTTTGAATCCCAGAGGGCCCAGCTAGTCTTTCATCCTCCCGAGGTCGAATACACGAGTGCTACCGAGTTGTAGAAAAAGATACATCAGTTTAAATGGAAGGATGGCTCAGTACTTTAATTCGAATTCTGGCATGACAAAAATAGCTTTCTATTCTTCTAAGGTGGATATATTAGTCAGAACCAACAACTGATATTTACGCTACAAAAAACACAAGCGCTGAGAGAGCGCTTGGGGCCAATGTGTGCTTTACAAACACACATGGGAGCCCTGCTTCTACAAATATCAACACCCTCTGGAATTATCCAGCAGTAAATGCCAAGTTTATGCTGCAGGGTTTAAAAGAAAATGCAAATTATGCAGCACATTCTTTGGCATCATCATCTCACCATTTTGACATTTTAAAACACATTTGTACAGAAAGAATTCAAATATTCTGGAAAATACAAACCTTGCTAAAGAAAGACAACTACCCTAACTTAGCAGATCCCAATTCAAAATGATAGGTACCAAAAAAAAGAGGCTTAAAACACCATTTCAATCACACCGCCCTCTCCAACACCCAGAGTGAAATAGTTTGTATAAAACAGGCCATGCTGCATTCATGAGAAAATACCTATACAGATCCATTCTTCCATATAATTATAGACGTGCCTCTTTTATGCCGCATATATTAAATATGTTTTTAAACTGGTCTTCAGGTTCATATTTCTTCATTGTCCACGCTACGGGCCTTATGGAAACAAAACAGCCCTGCAGAGGAGTGCAGCACAAGAGAGGTATAAGCAGGGCCACTGGAATTATACGGCAAGGGAGGACCAAATTATGCAGCAGGATACAGTTAAAAAATAGTTCAAAAATAATGTTTATTTAGACCAATTGGTCTTTAAACCACAGCATTTACAATACCATTTAAAAATGTCCACATTGCTAAATTATGTTCTTAAACATTAAGAGTCATAAAATCCTTTAAAAAATCATTCTTAACAATTTTAAAACAGTTTTATAACAGATAATTTCATTTACAATTGGAAGGCACTACCTACTCTTACGCCTCTAATGGGGCGGGGAGCTTATATATACCTTGCATATATTTCCCAATGGCTATTGCTATATCTAAATTTTCCATATCAGCAAGAAGCTCCCATGCTTGTAAGCGCGTCCTTACACCATATTTTAAGAATATCAGACAGAGGAATAATTTACGTAAATTTAAAAATCTTCGACAATCTAATAAAATGTGTAAAATGTTGCATTTCAATCCTATCTTGCACGTACACTTGCCATCAGGTTGCATTAAAACTGATTTTATTGCGCAATTTATTATGGCTGGGTTAATGCCAATTCTTATCCTAAGTACTTCCATTCTTAACCAACGGTTCGGTAGTAAATCGAGATAGGGAAAGCTGATATCTTTCTCCCAGCTAGAACGCATTAATTTTACAGAATCTTTCCTAATCAAATACTCGCGATCTGTTACTCTAGAAAATTCTTTACCCTGCATTTTAAGTACACTCTTTATTACATTTATTTGTAGGGTCAGGGAGTCAATTTTCACATTCACGTGATCACACATGGTCAAGAGTTTCCTTCTTGTGGCCTTAGCCCACTTTAACTCACTGGACTGGATTTCTTTCATACACCATTGGGACACCTTTATGACCTCCCCAAGACTCAAACGATTCCAAAATCTAAGAAAACTTAATTGCACCTGAATGTTCCATGCAGTTAGGCCTAAGTCCATTCTGATTGCCTGAATCATTGCCGAGCTGGGAAGTGACAATAATGATTTCAGACATTTCCCTTCTTCTTTATCCCAGGAGCTTTTACCATCAATACAAATTACTTCTGAGCCATATTGGAATTGCGGAGGGATCATGGCTTTATAGGCCGTCAAAAGTGGCTTATGGGACATATCACCATAACTATGATTGAATCTTTTCAGCCCACATACCGCTTGATGAGCTTTTATTTTCTGTGCCTCCAGCTGTATGCCCCACTTCAAGGAATTCGTAAACCATATTCCAAGGTATTTGTATTCATTTACAATCTCTAGTTTAGTTTGGCCCAAATACCAATTAAACTTCGTATTCCTCTTCCCAAAGCACAACATTTTTGTTTTGTCCATGTTTACAGTAAGTCGTTTTGCCGTACAGTATTCGCTGAATATATTCAGTTTTCTTTGAAGTCCTATCTCAGTTTGATCCAGTATTACTAGATCATTGGCATACAACAAACAGGACAAATGCTTTCCATTTACTTTTGGGCTTGCACCTCTGGTAGAGCCCAAGGTAAGAGGCAATTCTGCTAAGAATATTGCAAAAAGAAGCGGCGCCAAGACACAACCTTGCCTTAACCCCTTCCATGCTGGGCGGATTCCCCTGCTGTGCTGATCTTTTCCTGCGCGGGCGTGGTCATGACGGAACGGTTCCGTCATGAGCACAGCTCAACCGTGGCTCATGACGGAACCGTTCCGTCATGAGCACCGAAGGGGTTAATCCATTGTTTATTGCTATCTCAGGAGTCAGGCCATCAGAAGTGTCTTTAATTACCTGTGCCCAGTTTTGGCTATGTAGCTCCTGGATTACCAACAATAGATCCGCAGGGACCTCATAATTTCTCATGGTTTCCCACAAGCACTCCCTATCCACCAGATCAAAAGCTGCGCGAAAGTCCACCAAGCAACAATACAACTTGCCCTGCAGCTCCATGGACTTCCGCGCTACAGCCCACAGCAGTGATCGGTAGTAGAATGTCCTTCCTTAAAGCCTCCCTGCTCTATTGGGACTATCGATCGCTGCTCCACCCACTCCTTCAATCTACCAAGGATTATTTTTGAAAAAACCTTTTCTCCAATATCCAATAAATTAATTAATCTATAGTTCTTTGGGTCCTTCCTTTCCCCCTTTTTATGTAGGGGTCTAATGATGGCCCCTCTCCAGGATTTCGGGATACAACCTGAATCCAGAATGGCAATGAACATATGGGATAGAAAGCCTGCCCACCAATCTAAATGAGTTTTAATTAAGATGGCAGGAAAATTATCAGGGCCTGCTGCGCGAGATAAATTCAACTTCTTTATTGTTTCTTTTACTTTCTCTTCATTAAAAGCTGGTTTTAAACCTTCTACACAGGCAGTCCAACTTGGTTTTTCCTTGACTTTTCCCAAAATCCTACTGGCTTTATATAGATTTCCTAAATAATTTACCCAGGCCCCCTCTTCCACAACACAGCTCATATTACCCGGAGACCTTCCCGCGGCAACCTGTATCAACCTCCAGAATCCTTTTATATTTCTATTTTCTATTGTCTCAAGTAGATTTGCCCAACATTTTTCTTTAAAAATCCTTTTCTGCTTCCTTACTAGGGATTTATATTCTTTCTTCAAGTTGAGCAGGGTCTCTATGTTCCCATGATCAAAACATTTCCTCTGACCTCGCTCTATTTTACGAATAGCCCTTTTTTTATTCAGACATTCAGGGTGAAACCACCTCGGCCTTCCTTTACTCTCTTGTATTTTTACTTTTACCGATTTCTTTTCTTTTTTTAGATATACTCTAAGACATTGCACTGCCTGCGCAATTTTATCCACATACCATGCTACCTGATGACCTTCGGCACTGTCCTTCGTTAAATTTTGTTGAAAGCTTACCAATTTCTCTACATATTCTTCCGTCAATTTTGTAGTCAAGCGCTTTGGGTATTCCACATTTTGGGGGATCGCCCTTTCACAAGTACTTATTGACCCCACTAAATATTCACAATACAAAGCATTGTGATCACTGTCCCTACACTTAATTACCCGGAACTTTTTTACCATTGCATAGTTCCAGGCCTGAACAAAGATATAATCTATAGGACACTGTTAATTGCCCATTCTAAAAGTCTGTGTAGCCGGTCGGTCTGGATACACTAAATTATGCATCAAGAAAATGCAAATTATGCCGCATAATGTGGCATACCTTGTGATGGTATCAGTTCATGATTTTGTCATTTTTTACACGTTAACACTATCTACACACCTTATGAGTACAGTTTAATAAACAAATACAGCAAAACCACTTTAAAGATGAATAGTCAACGTTTTAGGTTTGGTGTTATTCAAGCCCTTTTGATTTTACTAAAATTATATGGATACAATTATATGAATGATAGACTTACTTAAAGGGGCTTTCACATTTTTCTTCTGCACACTTTAGCTTAGGGCAGTGCGTCAGCCTACATAAGCCTTAACTTTGCTTTGAGTGACTGCATTCAGCCCTTTCACAGGGAGCACATCTGTACATAAGGTAGTTCCCTTCAGTGCAGTGTTTCTGTTTTTACTTTATTACTTTAATGTTGTCTTTGTGTTTAGAGCCTGATGGTAAATCAGGGCATATTGCAGCTTTATGAGTTCTGGTCTCCTGCTAACGCTGTTGTAAATTCCTTTTGGAGTGGCCTTTGATTACCTTATTGCTGTTGTTTCAAAATATACCATGTCCATTTGAAACTGTTCTTTATAAAGTTATCCCCTTTGTAGTACGCACACAAAGAAGTGCATTTACAAGCGCCTTTCTGTATTTCATCCTAGTAAGTATTTTAATTGAGGACTACAATTATACATGTAAACCAGTTTAGTCTGTATGTCCTGCTTGTAGACATTTTACTATTAGATTACTAATTGAAGTTGAGCCATTTAGTCTAGTTTTCTTATCTAGCTGTCCATCTGCTGATCTGTCTACCAGTCTATCTATATACCTACCTGGCTGTCTGTAGGTCTATCTACCTCGCTATCTGTCTGTCTATTAACCTTTATATCTATTCACCTGACTATCACTTTCTATCAATCTTTGCAAATCTATCTCTGTTTGCAAATCCGTCCATCCATGCATCTTTCTCGATTGATGTAACTGTCTCAAACTGTCTATGCAACCATCTCTATCTAAGCATCTATCTTTGTGTCTATGTATATCTATCTATCTGTGTAAACCTCTCAGTTTATCTATCTTTGCAACCCTGTCTATTTGTAAAAAAAGATTTACAAAAATATCATAAAAAAGCCTTAGCAAAGGCAAGAGGCTAACAGCTAGCTCCAGACAAATTGCCTTTCTTAGGGATGGTGTTAGCGAAGCCCTTTGGATTTTACTAGAATTATGTATATAACTTAGTTTCCTGCAGGGATTTCAGCCAGGCTTCAAACTTTAATCTGCAGTTCTCTCATTTAAATGTTTCTTCCACCCTCTCCAGCATGCATTATAGGGCAATGGGTCAGCCCAGTTCAGCCAGTTGCTGACTTAAATGTGAGTTGCGGCATGCTGACCTGTCACAAGGCGTTACAAAAGGGGGTGGTGATGGACGGAGCATCAGAACCAATCAAACACTCACACCCAGTCAACAGATCTGGGTTTGATCCATCACCGTTCTTTAGCCCACTCTGCCACCCCAGTTCAGACATGGCCATATGCAAATCAGTCTGACCCTGGGCCTCATGGGAACAGTCCAGCCCGAATTGCCAAGCCATGCCTTCCCTGGACCGGAAACAAGCTTCCTAGGACCGGTTTCTGGCATTTCAGCCGTCTTCAGCCAGGCTTGCTTGAATCCAGTGGCAAAGTGAGCAAGGGACTCACGTCTGAGCATACCCTGCCAACTTATGGCGAACAAAGCGTTACAAAAGGGGGTGGTGAAGGAGCATATCCACACACAAAGTGGTTCCCTTCAGTCCCAGGGGCCACTATGGCAATGTGTTCTTTAGGCAAAAACATTTTTGCCTGGGGCAGCTTCTCCAACAGTAATGTTTTGCAAAAACCATGACAGAACAAAGGAAGAATTGCCAAAGCCAAAAGGCTGGCAGCCAACACCAGACATATGGTTTTAGCCAATGCTTGTTTCTGTTTTGTTAAGCCATCCACGAGAGAGCATGCATTTTTCAACTGTTAATCTTATGTACTTATCTTCCCCCTCTGTCGGCTCTGTGTTGCTCACTCTTGCCTATGTGCTTCTCCCACGCCTTCCTCCATGTTGTGCTTGCCCTTGTGTGCTTCTCCCCGTTTTGCTTTTTCATCCATGTGCCTCTCCTCCCAGACTTAATGTTGCTCTCTCTCTGGCCTGTGTGCTTCTCTTCTCTTTTCACACTCCATGTAGCGCTCTCTCGCTTGCCTGTAGTGTTCACCTCTCCCCTTTTCTCCGTATTCCTTGTGCCCCCGGCCCTCCATGCTGCCCCCACCCTCTGTGTTGCTTCTCCCCACACGTGCCATCTGTGTTGCGTCCACCACCCCCTTTTGCACTACTTTTAAAATGTATTAATTTACTGATGTAACTCGGAACAGTCTCAAAGGAGAGACAAATTACACTTGCCTTTTTTTGGGGGAGGAATTTATTTGCATTTTCTTATTCACATTGCAAAACCACATCAGATACACAAGACATCCTGTTTCTTTGTGCATTACAAGTACAGCGAGGTCAAAAAATATTGGTACAGAAATAATCAGCAACAACGGGTAACATCTGTCAATGGGATCTCTCTTAATCTCTCCCTTCCTCCTCGGTATCCGCCCCCCCACCGGGTCTACTGCGAATCCGTGAGCGTCAGGCCATAGTAAGTCAGCCATGGCTTCCAAATTTTCCAAAGTTTTTGGGGCACCCTCTTGCTTTGTATGTTGTCTTTTCCCCCAACATGTACATGTCCATCCCTCTTCTCCATTCCTCCAGTGTCGGGTTAGTATCCGCCCCCCAGGCACTCGCCATGTCTCTCTTGGCTACTACCAGACCCAGCTGGAGCAGTATCAGCTTGACTTTGGGGAGATCAATCTGGGTATGCCCAGCAGAATAAACAGAATAAACACAGGGTCTGGGGGTATGGATTCATGCAATATAAGTTCCAATTCCTTCAGAAGTATGCCCCAGTATAGCTGTGCATGTGTGCATCCCCAAATGGTGTGAAAAAAGGTCCCTTCCATGTTCTTACATTTCAGGCAGTTGGGGACTCCGCTCAACCCATCTTATGTAGTCGGGCTCTATCATAATACATTCTGTGCAAATATTGAAACTGAATCAATCGCAGCCGCGATCTAAGGGCCACCTCCTTTGGGTGCATCAGGGCCATTTCCCAATCTAGATGTCTCCCAGATCCGCCTCCCATTGTAGTCTCAGTTTCCGCATTGGGTCAGGTGTATTGTTCATGATTGTCCGATAGGTCCACGACACTGCTTTCTCTCCGATGTCTCCCATCAAAAGTCGCCCTTCTAACGGGGCATACTCCAGGAGGCCCACCATATCAATCTGCTGCGCCCCCCAGGCGTGCCTCAGTTGCAGATATTTAAAATGTTGCGTCTTATTCATGTCATATTCTAGAAGGAGGTGCGGGAACGTCACCAACTCTTTACGATATATTATGTCCTTAAGCTGGGAAATACCAGCCAGATCCCACTTCTGAAAGCCTTTCAGCTTGGCAAATTCTTTAAGTCGCATTCCCACCCAAAGCGGGGTTTCCCTGGTCACCCGATCTTCCCATTTCATGGGCCTCTCCGCCTTTTTCCATGCCATAATCGCTATTTGCGTGGCCGGTAACAATTTTGTAACACCCTTGCCTCCATAAAGATAGTGAGAGTATGACCTATAGAGGAACTGAGTATGCTCAAGCACATACGCCGGCTGATCCCTCTCTCCAAAGGCCCATTCGTTGAGTACTATGAAGTGGGCGGCCCAATTATAGGCCCGTATGTCCTGCAGGGAAATGCCACCGCTATATTGGTTACATTGCAGCTTCCTTAGCGCCACCCTGGGGGGCTCCCACCCCCCAGAGGAATTTCCTCAGGTTATCGCCAATGTTTGTTTTTAATCTAGTCACTGCCTCCTGGACCAAATAAAAAAGACAGAATGCCCAATAGGCCAGTCCAACTGAGGTGTTGCATGAATGTGCAGGAAATATCAATAAAAGAAGGAATCCTTATTTTCAGCCTATTTAATTTTACATTTAAGCATGAAAGGATTGTTTTTCTGCTGCAGACAGATATCGTCTACAGACCATCAGCTGGGGCACTGAAACTATCTGGACAACACTTTCACCTTTTAGTACATGAGGACAGCAGTCGGAGAGGAAAGATGATCAGCTATCTAGTCCAAAATGTTTGACACTGCGTGATGCCACCTCAGTAGCGTTAATTTGCAAAATTTCGATTAGTTTGAGTGAGAAACAGTTGTTAGGGTGAAGCCTGCGGGAGCAGACGCAAGCGCATGCGTCTCACTTGGGAGACACTGTTGTCAACAAAAAAAGGGGCTTGGAGCCCGCCCGTTGCTTAGCCTGCCTGGTACTCTTCTATACAGCCTCGTAATTTGTCAATGCAGGGCTAGCATCTTTTCTGTTCCTCTCTGTGGAGTAGGGACCAAGCACTCATCCACTGCACCCAACATGATTGAGGTACTATTTTTTTTTTTTTAAACTTTGAATGCTCTGCAAACAAAAGGTGTGACTGCAAAAACTAGCCCAGCAGGACGAACAAAATTGCAAAGATATATTTTCTATAGTTAACTTTCTTTTATTTTGCCAAGTGTCTTTTATCATGTTTTCTTTTGTTTTTGCTCCTGGGAGCTGTTCTCAAAAGATGAGGATTATGTTATTACAAAGCAATATTGTTACTTTCTTAGGTATAATTTCTGAAATTATGCGTTAACACATCATACAATACACCCACTCCAATCCATGCCAATCTCCCCACCTCTCCTCACACCAATATGATCCACTCAATCCAATCCACCCCTCTCCAATCCAAACCACCCACCCCAATTCAATCCACTTCAAACCACCACAGCCAATCCTCCCAACCCACCCCAATCCAATTCAATCCCTCACACCCAACCCTCCCCACTCCAATCCAAAACAATCTGCCCCAGTCCAACCTGCCCACTCCAATCTGCCCGACTCCAATCCAAATCAGGATGCACCACTCCAATCTTCCCCACAAATACAAAACAATCTGCCCCACTCCAAATCCAAAACAATCTGCCCCACTCCAAATCCAAAACAATCTGCTCCACTCCAATCTTCCCCCTCCAGTCCAAAACAATATGTCCACTCCAATCTGCCGCAGTCCGATCTACCCCACTCAACCAAAACTATCTGCCCCAGTTCAATCTGCCTGACTCCAATCTGCCCCACTCAACCCAAAACTGTCTGCCCCAGTCTAATCTGCTCCACTCCAATCTGCAACAATCTGCCCCACTCAACCCAAAACTATCTGCCCCAGTTCAATCTTCTCCACTCCAATCTACCCCGCTCAACCCAAAACAATCTACCTAACTTCAATCCAAAACAATCTGCCCCACTCCAGTGTGCCCCACTCCAATCCGCACCACTCCAAAACAATCTTCCCCAATCCACTCTATCCCACTCAAATCCAAACAATCTGCTCCACTCCAATCTGCCCCTCCAATCAAAAACAATCCACCCCACTCCAATCTACCCCACTGCAATCCAAAACAATCTCCTCACTCCAATCTGCCCAGTCCAATCTATCCCACTCAACCAAAACTATCTGCCCCACTCTAATCTGTACAGCTTTGTTTGCCATAAGTTGGCAGGGTATGCTCAGACGTGAGTCCCTTGCTCACTTTGCCATTGGATTCAAGCAAGCCTGGCTGAAGACGGCTGAAATGCCAGAAACCGGTCCTAGGAAGTTTGTTTCCGATCCAGGGAAGGCATGGCTTGGCAGTTCGGGCTGGACTGTTCCCATGAGGCACAGGGTCAGACTGATTTGCATATGGCCATGTCTGAACTGGGGTGGCAGAGTGGGCTAAAGAACGGTGATGGATCAAACCCAGATCTGTTGACTGGGTGTGAGTGTTTGATTGGTTCTGATGCTCCGTCCATCACCACCCCCTTTTGTACAGCTTTGTTTGCCATAAGTTGGCAGGGTATGCTCAGACGTGAGTCCCTTGCTCACTTTGCCATTGGATTCAAGCAAGCCTGGCTGAAGACGGCTGAAATGCCAGAAACCGGTCCTAGGAAGTTTGTTTCCGATCCAGGGAAGGCATGGCTTGGCAGTTCGGGCTGGACTGTTCCCATGAGGCACAGGGTCAGACTGATTTGCATATGGCCATGTCTGAACTGGGGTGGCAGAGTGGGCTAAAGAACGGTGATGGATCAAACCCAGATCTGTTGACTGGGTGCGAGTGTTTGATTGGTTCTGATGCTCCGTCCATCACCACCCCCTTTTGTACAGCTTTGTTTGCCACAAGTTGGCAGGGTATGCTCAGACGTGAGTCCCTTGCTCACTTTGCCATTGGATTCAAGCAAGCCTGGCTGAAGACGGCTGAAATGCCAGAAACCGGTCCTAGGAAGTTTGTTTCCGATCCAGGGAAGGCATGGCTTGGCAGTTCGGGCTGGACTGTTCCCATGAGGCACAGGGTCAGACTGATTTGCATATGGCCATGTCTGAACTGGGGTGGCAGAGTGGGCTAAAGAACGGTGATGGATCAAACCCAGATCTGTTGACTGGGTGGGAGTGTTTGATTGGTTCTGATGCTCCGTCCATCACCACCCCCTTTTGTACAGCTTTGTTTGCCACAAGTTGGCAGGGTATGCTCAGACGTGAGTCCCTTGCTCACTTTGCCATTGGATTCAAGCAAGCCTGGCTGAAGACGGCTGAAATGCCAGAAACCGGTCCTAGGAAGTTTGTTTCCGATCCAGGGAAGGCATGGCTTGGCAGTTCGGGCTGGACTGTTCCCATGAGGCACAGGGTCAGACTGATTTGCATATGGCCATGTCTGAACTGGGGTGGCAGAGTGGGCTAAAGAACGGTGATGGATCAAACCCAGATCTGTTGACTGGGTGTGAGTGTTTGATTGGTTCTGATGCTCCGTCCATCACCACCCCCTTTTGTACAGCTTTGTTTGCCATAAGTTGGCAGGGTATGCTCAGACGTGAGTCCCTTGCTCACTTTGCCATTGGATTCAAGCAAGCCTGGCTGAAGACGGCTGAAATGCCAGAAACCGGTCCTAGGAAGTTTGTTTCCGATCCAGGGAAGGCATGGCTTGGCAGTTCGGGCTGGACTGTTCCCATGAGGCACAGGGTCAGACTGATTTGCATATGGCCATGTCTGAACTGGGGTGGCAGAGTGGGCTAAAGAACGGTGATGGATCAAACCCAGATCTGTTGACTGGGTGTGAGTGTTTGATTGGTTCTGATGCTCCGTCCATCACC
Source organism: Triturus cristatus (assembly GCF_964204655.1). Taxonomy (NCBI): domain Eukaryota; kingdom Metazoa; phylum Chordata; class Amphibia; order Caudata; family Salamandridae; genus Triturus; species Triturus cristatus. The sequence continues at coordinate 237,128,082 of NC_140581.1, forward strand.
ACCCCCTTTTGTACAGATTTGTTTGCCATAAGTTGGCAGGGTATGCTCAGACGTGAGTCCCTTGCTCACTTTGCCATTGGATTCAAGCAAGCCTGGCTGAAGACGGCTGAAATGCCAGAAACCGGTCCTAGGAAGTTTGTTTCCGATCCAGGGAAGGCATGGCTTGGCAGTTCGGGCTGGACTGTTCCCATGAGGCACAGGGTCAGACTGATTTGCATATGGCCATGTCTGAACTGGGGTGGCAGAGTGGGCTAAAGAACGGTGATGGATCAAACCCAGATCTGTTGACTCGGTGTGAGTGTTTGATTGGTTCTGATGCTCCGTCCATCACCACCCCCTTTTGTACAACTCTAATCTGACGCACTCAACCCAAAACTATTTGCCAAGTCAACCCAAAACTATCTGCCCCAGTCCAATCTGCTCCACTCCAATCCAAACAATCTGCCCCTCTCAATCCAAAACAGACTGCCCCACTCCTATCTGGCCAGCTCCAATCCAAAATCATCTGCCCACTCCAATCCGCCCACTCCAATCTTCCCCACTACAATCCAAAACAGTCTGCCCCACTCCAATCCAATACAGTCTGCCCCACTCCAATCCAAAACAATCTGTCCCACCTCAATCCGCCCCACTCAATACCAATTCACCCCACTCCAATACACCCCAATCCACCCAACCCCAATCCAATCCAATCCACCTCACACCAATCCAATATACCACAACCCAGCCCAGTCCAATCTACCCCACTCCAATGCAATCCACCCTCCCTAATCTACCTAGTCATCCAATCCACCACAAACAACCCACTCCAGTCAAAAACAATCTGCCCCACGTAAATCCAAAACAATCTACCCAGCTCATTCTAAAACAATCTGCCCTACATCCAATCCAAAACAATCTGCCCAACTCCAATCCAAAACAATCCTCCCCACTCCAGTCCACCCCAATCCAATCCGCTCCAATCCAATCCACACCACCCCACCCCAATCCAATAATATCTACTTCACTCAATCTAATCCACCTCACTCCAATCTGCCCCACTCCAATCCGCAACACTCCAATCTGCCCCCACCCAAACCACAGCACTCCAATCCGCCACACTCCAAAACAATCTGCCCCAATCCAATCCATCCCACTCTAATCTGCCCCACTCAATCCAAAACAGACTGACCCACTCCAGTCTGCCCCAATCCAATTTAAAACAGTCCTCCCCACTCCAATCTGCCCCAGTCCATCCCAATTCACCCCACTCCAATCAACCACAATCCACCCACCCCAATCTAATCCACCCCACACCAATCCAATCCACCCCACACCAATCCAATCCAATCCACCCCACACCAATCCAATCCAATCCACCCCACACCAATCCAATCCACCCCACACCAATCCAATCCACCCCACACCAATCCAATCCACCCCACACCAATCCAATCCACCCCAACCATGCCCAGTCCAATCAACCCCACTCCAATCCAATCCACCACACTCCCTCCCCAATCCACCCACTCCAATCCACCACAAACAACCCACTCCCATCCAAAACTATCCGCCCCACTTTAATCCAAAGCAATCTGCCCCACTTTAATCCAAAACAATCCTCCCCACTCCAATCCAAAACATCCTCCCCACTCCAATCCAAAACAATCCTCCCCACTCCAATCCAAAACAATCCTCCCCACTCCAATCCAAAACAATCCTCCCCACACCAATCCAATCCAATATACCTCGCCCCAATCCAACCCACCTCGCCCCAATCCAACCCACCTCGCCCCAATCCAACCCACCTCGCCCCAATCCAACCCACCTCGCCCCAATCCAACCCACCTCGCCCCAATCCAACCCACCCCACCCCACTCCAATCCACCCCACTCCAATCCACCCCACTCCAATCCACCCCACTCCAATCCACCCCACTCCAATCCACCCCACTCCAATCCACCCCACTCCAATCCACCCCACTCCAATCCACCTCACTCCAATCCACCTCACTCCAATCCACCTCACTCCAATCCACCTCACTCCAATCCACCCCACTCCAATCCACCTCACTCAATTCAATCCACCTCACTCAATTCAATCCACCTCACTCAATTCAATCCACCTCACTCAATCCAATCCAGCTCACTCAATCCAATCCAGTCTAACCAATTGTAATCCAATCTACTTCACTCCGACCCCCCAACCCAAGCCAATCCACACTAATCCAATTCACCCCACTCCATTCCACCCCACTCCAATTCACTCCATCCCACTCCAATCCACTTTACTCCACCCCAATCCACTGCACCCCACCCATCTCAATCCACCCCACTCCAATCTAATCCACCCACCCCAATCCACCCCACTCCACTACAGTCCAATTCTCCTCACTTTACTCCAATCCACCCTATTCTACCGCAATTCAATCCACCCCACACCAGTTCAGTCCACTCCACTCAGTCCAATCCATCCAGTCCACCACACTCCAATCCAATCCACACCACCGCAGTCCAATCCAATCCACCCCACTCCAATCCAATCCACCCCGCCACTCTAATTTACCCCACTTCAAACCACCCTATTCTAATCTAATCCACCCGAACTCAATCCACCCCGTCCTAATCTAATCCACTCTACTCAAATCCACCCCAAATCAATTCACCTCACCCCATTTCAATCCACCACACTCCAATCCAATCAACCCCATCCAGTCCACCAGCTCCAATTCACCCCACTACCTCAATCAACTCTAACCCACTCCACCCCATTCCACCCCACTCCACTCTCTGCCACTCCACTCTTTGACACTGCAATTTACAACACTCTCTGCCTCTAAACTTTACTCCCCTCAATCAATCAATCAATCATTTATAAAACATGGCAAATCACCTGTGAGGGCCTCAAGGCGCTGGAGTTGCTAGCTGCTGCGTGGTGATGTGTTCATTTGAGCAGCCAGGTCTTGAGTCCTTGCCTGACTTGTTGGAGCGATGAGGCGGTCCTGGGATGCAGATGAAGTTCGTTCCAAGCTTTGGGCGCCAAATTTGAGAAACAGCGTCCTCCGCTATTGGCTCAGCGGATCCAGGGGGTGTCTGTGTGGAAGAGGGTTGGCTGGTGGATGGTCAAGCATTTGTTGATGTATTCTGGTCTTCATTGTGCACAGATTTGTATGTGTGGGCCAGCATCTTGAACTGGTATGTCTTCTGGATCGGGAGCCAATGTAGCTTTTTGAGGTGGGTTGTGATGTAGGTCCTTCTGAAAAAGTCGAGGATGAGTGTTGCAGCTGAGTTTTGTATTGTCTGTAGTCTCTTCAGGAGGCGTGCAGTGATTCCTATGTAGAGTGTGTTCACGTAGTCTAGCCTGCTGGTGAGGAGAGCCTGCGTGACGATCCTTCTAGTGCTAACTGGGAGCCACCTGAAGATCTTGCGGAGCATGCGTAGGATGTGTTGAGGCTGTTTTTACCTGTTTGTTCATAGATAGCTTGCTGTCCAAGACGATGCAGAAGTTGCAGGTGTGGTCTGTTGGGGCAAGGGGTGGGCAGATTTCAGCAGGCCATCATGCATCATTCCTTTGCGAGGTGTTTTCCCCAAAGATGAAGACTTCTGTCTTGTCCGTCTTGACCTTGAGACAGTTGTCTTTTATCCAGTCGGCGCTGTCCATCATACATCTGTGGAAGTTGGCTCTGGTGGGAGAGGGGTCTTCTGACAGCTGGGTGTCGTCGGTCTAAGAGATGATGTTGAGTCCATACAATCTGACCGTTTTGGCCGAGTGGGTCATGTACATGTTGAAGAGGGTGGGACTGAGGGACAATCCTTGAGGGATGCCGCAGACTATCTTCTTGGGTTCCGAGGTGAATGGTGGGAGATCCATTTGAGGGCATCTCCCTGTATTCCGATATGGTGGAGTCTGTTGATGAAGATGTGATGGTAGACGATGTCGAAGGCAGCTGTCATGTCCCGGAGGATGATGGCTGCTAGTTCTCCGCGGTCAAGAAAAGGCCTTGATGTCGTTGGTGGCTGTGATCAGGGGTGTCTCAGTGGTGTGGTTGGCTCGGAATCTGGCATGCGAGGGCTCCTGGAGATTGTTGTGTTCCAGGTGTTCGTGAGTTGCTGGTGGATTGCTTTCATCAGAACCTTTGCAAGAAAGGGGAGCAGGGAGATGGGCCAGTAGTTCTTCGGTTCTGCTGGGTCGACGGATAGGGGCCTTACTCCAGCCTGTTTCCAGTCCTCAGGAAAGGAAATTGAGGTGATGGAGGCGTTCAGAACTTTCCTGAGCTCGTTGCCAATCGTCTTGCTCCCAAGGTAGAAGACGTGGTAGGGACAGAGGACCGTAAGTGCTCCCAAAGTTCAGGATGGAGATTGTGGCTTGGGTTGTGAGAGGGTCCCAGTGGGTGAGCAGGTGTTTGCATTTTTTGTTCATGGGTGTGAGCAGGCTGATGCTGTCGGCAGCGGGGGGTTGGAAGTTTTCATAGATGACGGAGATCTTGTCATAGAAGAAGTCCGCCAGGGTGTCACACAGGGCCGGACTGCCCGTAGCAGGCACCGGGCATCAGCCCGGTGGGCCGCCAGGTTTGGGGCCGGTTTTGGGCCCCTGGGGGGCCGTTTTTGTTGCTGGGGGTGGGCAGTATCGGCCCCCGGTAACAAAATCAGCCGAAACATCCCTCGCAAACAGCTCGGCTTCACCCCCCCTCACCTCTGGGGGGGGCGGCCGAGCAGTTTGCCAGGGCCGGTTTCGGTTCCCAGTCCGGCCCTGGTGTCACATAGTTCTTGGGAGGGGGTGATGTCATTCTTGGTGGCTACAGAGTTGGAGAATTCCTTCCCGATGGTGAAGAGCTCCTTACTGATGTTTTTGCTGGCTCCTAGGCAGTCTGCTAGTGTGTTCTTCTTTGTTTCTTTCAGGAGGCGGTAGTACTGGTTGAGTGCTATTTTGAAGGTGGTATGGTCTCCTGTCTGTTTTGCTGGTGCGCTACTTCCTTTCTAGTTGCCGGCAGTTGCTTTTGGTGGATTTCAGCTCCACGGTGAACCAGCTGGCTCTTTCGAAGGTCCTTTGGATTGGACTGGCATGGCAGGGGCAATTATGTCAGCACATTCTGTGATCCATGGAAGGAATTCTTTGCAGCCTGTTCTGGGTTGGATGTTGTGTCTGGGAGGTGGGAGTTGAGAGCATTGTTCCAGTGGCCTTCTGATACCTTTAGCCAGTCTCTGCGCATGGAGCTGGGAGGCATGGTGCCAGTGTTGTTAGGTGCTGAGTTGGTGAAGTGGACGCTGTGGTGATTGGTCCAGGTGAGCTGTGTGACATGGCTATACTTGACTCTGTCACTGGAAGTGAAAGTGAGGTCGAGCATGTGTCCAGCGATGCGGGATGGGTCGGTGACAAATTGCTTGAGGCTGATGTTGCACATGGTTTCTAGGAGGTTGGTTGTGATTGTGTCGCCGGGGTCGTCGAGGTGCATGTTAAGATCCACTAGGAAGATGCAGTATTCGGAATCGATGGTGATAGGGGAAATGTGGTCAGGGATGGCATTCCAGAAGCTGGGGTGCGGTCCTGGTGGTCTGTGGGCAAGGGTGCCTCTGACGGTACTTTTTCCATCTATGTGGAGTTGGAAGTTGAGATGCTCCATTATCAGGGTTGAGTCGTCTGAGGAGGCCGTGCCCCGGACGGTATCCCTCTACTCAACACTCTACTCCCCCCAACTTCACTCTAGGACACTCCACACCACTAACTTTCAGCCATGTTGAACAGCAGCCACACTGGTGTACAACATGGCAAAAACACATTTCCACTAGCTCTTCTATAAGTGAGACCTATTGGCTTTTCCAATGCTTGTTATCTGTTTAAATCTTAAAATTATACAGCTGACACTGGTGCACGTGGCTGTGAGGCAAGTCTTCAAGAAAGCAGAAACCGCGGTGCCTACAGAATCACATATTTCTGGTTAGCCTATAAATATTGATTAACATGCTGCAGGGATGGGTTTATTCATATAGTTAAAAAGTCATATAGTTATATCTAGAGTAAACACTCCCTACATTATCATTATCAGCCGAGTCTTTTTGGTCTATTAGCGCTGTGTCCAGGATACTACAGTCACAAGGGGAACTTGTGGAACCTCAAGCAATCCGGCTTTTTACCTCCCAGCACTGTGCCTGCTGGGACATGGAGTTTGGATCCCCCATTAAAAGTCTCAAATAGAAAGTGCAGAAGCAGAAAGTGCTGTTATATTATGATGCGCATAAAAGTCGCATGTGGGATGCTTGCCAGATATGCCATTCACGTTGTTTGCAAGTGTCGGATGGGTATAAAGCTTTTGCTGCCCGGTAGGAAACGTTACATAAAGACTTTTCAAAATTTTATGGCAAGACCGGAGGCTCCTATTATGCTTTCTTTTCTTGCTTTTATTCCAACAGCAGCAAGATAAACTAACATACCCAGAAGGCTTGGTGAAAAAACTACCAGCCAATGGTAAACGAAGAAACAAAATATTGTCCAATCATAGCTCAGCTCGTAATATAAGGTCTATCCTGACTGCGAACAGCCCTCTTTTCTTGCTGCTCGCAGTCAAGATAAGTACCTTTTAATTCATTTTAACGAAAGTGATGTTTCATGCTATGGTTACGGTGTACCTTGTTTGAATGTTCTTTTGTGCGCAGCGGCGTTTCATTGCTGCTTGCCTTCGCGCTCGCACGCGCGTATGCTCATTATTTATTCCTTTTAGCCCCCCCTCGTTTCTAACGACGCTTCATCTGCTCCGCGCGCGCCTCACTTACCGGCCTTCATTTTTCCTCAAGCCGGTGGCGCAGCGCTTCGTTTCTCCTCACGACCCGACTGCTTCTCAGAATCGTTGTCACCACGCTACTTTCCGGTTCAACGCCCACTATTCACACGCCCCTTGTGGGAGGGGGTTTGTCTTCTTGTCACACGCCCACTTCATTTCCCTCAGTTTTAACCCTTTCCTTTCCAGTTTTGTGTCCAGTTCTCTCTAGTATTTCATTATGTATGTTTCTGAGGAAAATAATGACAATGACGGGGAAGCATTTAAAGAGGATTTGAATACCTTTATTAATACCTCTGTGGAGCATGCTGTTGAGACCTCCATGAAACGTTTTTCCAAATCTATGGAGAATTCTATTTTAAGTTTAATGACCAAAACAATGGCCCATTCTGCGGGGGATAGCAGAAAACATAAGATGGTACTCTCTAACGTTCCTTTGGCGTCTCAAGTGGTTGGTGAGTCTTCCTCACATACGACAGAGGACGTGGTTCCTCCCAGGCCTCCTTCCAAGGAGGGGTTAAAAAGTTCAGGTGGCAAACGTAAAGCCAAACTAAATAATGCAGAGGTACCACAGAAATTGGTCATTTCAACAATTTATGATACAGATGACGATATGGGTGACGCCACTGACCTTACTGATCTTTTTGATATTGTGGACCCTTCGTCTTCCCCTCCTAAAAAATTGAAGTTAGATGCTTTTGCATCTGAACCAGTGCTTGACCCCGAAGGTACTCCTCTCTTCGATCCTGCTTCTATTAGACACCCTAATTCAACCGAATGGTTTCCCATTGAACACGTGGGGGAGTATATCACCGCAAGACTTCGTCTTCCACTAGACAAGACGGTTAGGGCTAAACTGAAGTCTGAGTGCCCGAAGCCTTCTCTCCCTTCCCATATCACTTCTACTCCCGCTGTAGATCAACCTCTCATTACTTTTTTCTCAAAATTTGGCAAAGATCCACGTAAAGGAGTGGATAAAGCATGGTCTTCCTGCCAAGACAAATTGCTCGATCTAGTGGGTCCCCTTGCACGTATTTTTGATATGGCAGAGGCAGCTCGCCTTGACGGCTCCGAGCTCAATCCGGAAGAAGTATCTTTGTGGGTCCAGCGAGCCTTTTGCCTTCTGGGCAATGCCAACGCAGCCATGACTCATGAGCGCCGCAAGGGCCTCTTAATTAAATTGGATCCCAAATTGGCCAATCTTGCCCCTCTTGATCCTGGTGTCAAGGCCGATGGTCTTCTGTTCGGAGATTCGTTGGTGAGAGACTTGAGCAGGTTCGTCACCACCTTTGCCTCCCTGGATAAAGCACAGCAATCCATCAAGAAAGTCTTCCCATCTCGGGTTTTTGGCAGGGCCGGAAGAGGCAGGAGCCGCTCTACCGGCCGTGGTTTCCACTCCCAAGGCTCCCGTGGCTCCTTCAACTCGAATCAACAGGACTACAAGCCCCAGTTCTACCCCCAAAGAGGTCGGGGATACAGAGGCAGGGGCCAACGTGGCTTCCGCCACAACTCGTCCCAACAAGGTAGGTGCAACAACCCCCGTTGGGGGACGTTTATCTCTTTTCCTTCACAGATGGCAGTCCCTCACTGCAGATCCTTGGGTTCTCAACACTGTCCAAGGTTATCGTATAGAGTTTTACGCTCCACCTTTTCAAGAAACTCTTCCCCCGCCGTTAGTGTTCTCCACAGAAATGTCCCTTCTGGTGTCCTCCGAAATACAAGTCCTTCTTTCCAAAAAAGCTATTCTAGCTTCCCCCTTCGATCCCTCAGGGTTTCTCAGTACTCTGTTTCTCGTTCAAAAGAAGAACAAAAAGATGAGACCTGTGATCAATCTCAAATATTTCAATCAGTTCGTGGTTTATCGCCACTTCAAAATGGAGACAATTCTACATTTACGAGACACTTTGCGTCAACACGATTGGATGATTCGTATCGATCTCCAAGACGCTTATCTAGCTGTTCCCATTCACGATTCCCACACGAAATTCCTCCAGTTTCAGTGGCAAGACGTCACCTATCGTTTTCGATCCCTGCCTTTCGGTCTTTCTTCAGCACCTTGGTGCTTCACAAAAGTGATGCGACCTGTAGTGGCTTATCTCAGATCTCTTGGGATCCGGCTCATCATTTATCTCGACGATATCCTTATCATGAATCTGGACAAACAGGCCTTATTGAACGATCTCAACATCACTCGTTCTCTGTTACTCGATCTAGGCTTCCTCCTCAATTTGGAGAAGTCCTCTCTTATTCCGGCTCAGAGTACGGAGTTTCTGGGGTTTTGCATAGACTCCCCATCTGCTTCCCTTCTTCTTCCTCAGTCCAAGATCTCCAATATTCATGCGGAAATTTCTCAGGCGCTCCGCCGTCCATTAATATCTCTCAGATCCCTAGCAAGGATTGTCGGCCTTCTCTCGGCCTCCATTCAGGCAATCTTCCCGGGTCCCCTTCATTATCGGGCTCTTCAACGCCTAAAGATCAGACATATTCGGCAAGGCCTTGCATATTCCGATCAAGTAAAATTAGATCTCGAATCTCGTCAAGAACTTCATTGGTGGATGAACCATTTAGATGCTTGGAACGGTCGAACCATTTTCGCTTCCGCCCCAGATCTTGTATTAGAATCCGATGCAAGCCTGTCGGGTTGGGGCGCCCGTTGTGGACCAATATCGACTGGAGGTACATGGTCAAAAGAGGAGTCCAAATTGCACATCAACTGTTTAGAGATGCTTGCAGGCTCCTTTGCAATTCAGAGTCTGGCAAAGGACAAAGTAAGTTGTACCATCCTCCTTCGCATGGACAATGTTTCTGCGGTTCGCTATATAAACCATCTCGGTGGCACCAAGTCAAAGGTCCTGGCAGACCTAGCAAAGAGCCTTTGGGAATTCTGCCTATCCAACAATCTCTCGCTCTCTGCGGAGTATCTTCCAGGGGATCTCAACGCCGTCGCCGATTGGCATTCTCGCTATCTCCGGGATTCCAGCGATTGGAAGCTTCTTCCCTCCGTGTTTCTCTCCCTCTCTCGGTTGTGGGGTCCTTTCTCAATAGATCTCTTTGCTTCTCGACTGAATTCTCAGTTGCCCCGCTTTTACAGCTGGCGTCCGGACCCTCTGGCTCTGGCGACCGATGCCTTCCTTCAAGATTGGTCCCTCCACCTCAACTATGCGTTTCCTCCTTTCCTGTTAATCAACAGAGTCCTCTCGCAGATACGTCGCCAGATGACGTCTCTGGTAGTGGTAACTCCCTTCTGGCAGTCCCAGGTTTGGTTTCCGTCTCTCCTAGAGTTGGCGGTGGACTTTCCCGTCCTTCTTCCCCCACTTTCCGATCTTCTCTCGGACCCCCTGGGCAATCCTCACCCTCTAATTGTCGACCAATCACTGGTGCTGTCCGCATGCAAAATTTCCAGCCTTCCTCTTCTGATCTCGTCATTTCGCAGGAAGCTTCAGTCTTCATTAGTCGTGCATGGGCCCCAGGCACCTCCAAGGCTTACAAATCCGCCTGGTCTCTTTGGTCAAGCTGGTGTCTTCAAAAATCAGTCGATCCCTTTTCAGCCTCTTTAAATTTTATTGTTAACTTCCTGGCTTCTGAGGCCAGTTCTGGCAAATCTTACCGTACTATTAATCTGTACAGATCCGCCATTTCTCTCAATAATGCCCATATCGATGGAAAACCTGCGGGAGCTCATCCCTTAATCTGCAGATTGCTGAGAGGAGTTCGTTTTTCAAAACCTCCGTTGGCTAAGTATTCTACTTTATGGGATGTTAATCTGGTTTTACAGTTGTTTTCTAATTGGCCTGATAACTCTGCTCTTTCTCTGAAAATGATTTCTGCCAAACTCACTATGTTGTTATGTTTACTTTCCATTAAAAGAGTATCTGATGTGAGGGCCATGGATGTCTCTTCTCGCCAATTCACTCCTACTGGTGTGCTGTTCCATATTCACAAACGCACAAAGACTAATTTAAATACTGTGTTCTATCCTTATTTTCCCTCCAATCCCAAGTTGTGTGTAGGTCAATGCCTAAAAGTTTATGAGAGTAAAACCTCTGATCTCAGGACTTCCTCCAGCTCCCAACTTCTTATTTCCTTCCGTAAACCCTTTCACCCTGTTTCTTCTGCCACTCTGGCCCGCTGGGTTCGTTGGGTCATGTCCCTGGCCGGTATTGACGTCTCTGTTTTTGGAGCTCATTCCACTAGGGGAGCCATGGCTTCTAAAGCCTTTTGGGCTGGCTCCCGTCTGGAGGACATCCTAAAATCAGCAGATTGGTCTAATGATACAGTGTTTCGTACATTTTATTGTAAACCTGTTGTTACTGCATCTTCTTTAGTGGTAAATATGCTTTAAACAAGCATAATAGGAGCCTCCGGTCTTGCCATAAAATGTAGATTTTCCTAATATATTATGACGGAAAGTCTTAATTTTATTAAAGACACGGAGGCGAGTATTATCCCGCCGCAACACTTTTAACAATTGTTCTCCCTCCCCACAGGCACTCCAGCGCTTCCACCAGCGTCATCCTGAGGTTTCCCCGGATCCTACCAAGATCGCTTCTTTGGTTCCATCGCCTACCATGCTTGGATCCGAACTCCTCTCCGAGTCTCCTCTACTGCTCTTTGGAAAGGAAGTCTTCACGTGGACTCTATCTTTATGCATTTTGTTATCCGTTACTCCTTTATTTTTGTATTCTCTGTAATTGCTCGCACAAGAAAGAGGGCTGTTCGCAGTCAGGATAGACCTTATATTACGAGCTGAGCTATGATTGGACAATATTTTGTTTCTTCGTTTACCATTGGCTGGTAGTTTTTCCACCAAGCCTTCTGGGTATGTTAGTTTATCTTGCTGCTGTTGGAATAAAAGCAAGAAAAGAAAGCATAATACTCGCCTCCGTGTCTTTAATAAAATTAAGACTTTCCGTCATAATATATTAGGAAAATCTACATTTTTAAGGGAACAAATCAGTTTGCACTATGTTTACTTAGAGTACGACATTTTGAAATGTAGAAATATCATTTGCTGCTCATATTGGACTGTAAGCTCAAATGTAGTATTTTTGCCGCAAACGTGCTTCCATCTTGCACAATTAGAAAGTGGAGAAAATAAGTGTGGTCCAAATTTGCCCGGATGAAATAAGGCTCAAATTAATTTTGTCACAAAACTCTTTTGGTTCTATCCAGAACTGCATAAAAAATATATATTTTGCTAAATGAATTTCGCTTATGTTTGCACTTGTGAAAAAGTACACAAAATCTTGACAAACCATATTTGTTGAATTCGGGTTTTATTAAAAGCGTGACCGCGCTTTCAGACGCTGCCGATTCGAAGTCCACTTAGTTCACAGCTCGGTTATTTATTTCTCACTTTGCCCCGCTGCTCCTCAGCTCACGCGCGCCTGTGACGTGCAGCGCGCGGTCCTCTGCCGGGCGGTGATGCTCTTAGGAAGTCGAATCCCGCCAGCTGCACTGTTTACCTCACGCCCACGGAGTGCTTCCTGTCTGCCTTAATGGCAAACCAGATAGGACGGGAAAGGTCGGTTTGCTGTTCATAGAGCGGCAAAAACAGACGTGTTTAGACTATTCTCTCGATAGGAAGTAGTTTTTTTCAGCCAACCCCCTGAATCTAAAACATTCACGAGAAAAGAAATGTTTCCTTTAAACTTTTGAAGTCCAAACAAACAAACCACTAAATAAAGTTAGACCTATCCAGAGGCTCCAAAGAATTTTATTTGTTTAGGGAGTTTTATATAGCGCGAACTAGACCTGTCCGGGTTTAAATAGCAAAACAAGTTAAACACAGTTAAACAAAAAAAAAGCTATAAACAAATAATTTACAGCCTTATTCTGATGCCTAGTGGAGCATTGAAATTGGGTCCAAATGGTGTTTGCGCCTCTTTTCAAATCAAATTGTGCCTGGTCCTAAAGGTACCCGCAAATACCTTATCTAGGTTGGGCCTTGAGTACTTTGCATGACCCTAATAATGCACTAAGTGTAGCCGTGCCGCAAAAAGAAAGATACCTCAATCTAGGACCCACTACATGAGATACACCTTTTAATCTGAATCAAACAACGTCAGCACACCATGCAGTCATGGTATTTCCACTGGGCGTTTTTGTGCACCTAATTCTGTATTAGCCTCTTGTAATAAGGCAATAAGTATTTGAGACAAGGAAGAGCCACCAGATACATCTTCAGAGCATCATGCATGCTGGGTCCTCAGAGGCCCAAGGGGTTGGTATGCGCAGGGTAGTTTTCTTAAGAAATAATGTTGCCATAAGTAGTGTTTTTTTACAACAGAACCCTGCTAGTGCTAGCAGCATTCACTTTTGTAGCTTCTCGGCTCTGCGCCTGGCACAAGCGTGCCTATGTGTGCATACATATACAGCCTACCTTCAGCATGCCAATAGTAGGGAATACTTTACAAAAGAACTTGAAAGTCTACACTCAATGCCATTCTTTCAAGAGTTCCAATGTTATTTTGTGTAAAGAAAGGATATGTGTTATACCTGCTGCTCAGCCAGTGTGACTGTGGTGGTGGAATGTTGATGTGTGAGGATGCTGTGGAATGTTGGTGTGTGAGGATGCTGTGGAATGTTGGTGTGTGAGGATGCTGTGGAATGTTGGTGTGTGAGGATGCTGTGGAATTTTGGTGTGTGAGGATGCTGTGGAATGTTGGCGAATGAGAGAGTCAGTTCCAGGATGGGCCGAGCAGCAGAAAGGCTGCTCCTGGTGGGGCTCTAGATTATAACATCCATCTTAAAGGAACCAACCTAAAATCTACTTGGACCAGGCGTCGTTTATTCACAAATAAGATCTTTTGGGGGCCATTGTTCAGAACTGGAAGTGAAATGAAAACTTGATTTTCATTACCAATTTTCTGGCTAGTACAAGCCCACATGATAAAGAAACTTTCAGAAATGTGCGGCTAATCACTAACAATTGAAATATGCCTGGCCAGGGGCTCCGAAAACTCACTGGATGCAATTGTGAATAGAGAGACAGAGGCAGATGTAGGCAGAGGGGAAATATACAGAGGTGAGGAAGTTCTCTCTCCCAGAGGGCCCCTTGGAAGGTGGGGCCCTGGGCAAGTGCCCACTTTGCCCATGCTTTTAAAACATCTCTGTCTGCACTAGGTTTTCATCTACATTTTAATGCAGATTTACATATTTGTGAAATCTTCAGAGGATGCCAGTAGTCCAGGAAAGCAGCTACAGGTGGTGGTTGACAGGAGTTCTCCTGGAAAACTTTAGATAATTGCCATCTATGCTAAATAATTTGCAGATGCATTTCCGTGTGCATGGCAGTGTTTGATTACACATGTGAAAATGTTTCTCACAAGAAATATTTTTCTCCTTAGAGAAACTCTTCCCCTACACCAGTTCTGGGGGCATTTACTTCCTATTCCCATCCTCATAACAAATATACTCCAATTGTTATATAATCTAGTTATATTTTCAAGTACATTTTGCATTTTCGTTTCATATTTTAGGTCTGTCTAGAGACATCTTTGATTGTTTGCCGCAAATCAAATGACATCTAAAAAGGGCTCTAGGGCTGATCTGAACAGTTATACACGTTGTGTAGTTTCCATTGTAGAGGAGGCTATAAAAAGTGCCCCCTTCCCTATCACACTGAGGAACATCTCTGATACAAATTCTGTTCTGACTCTGCCTTTGACTGTCAGTACAGCAGCAACCACATCTCACACCACACCAAAGCAGCACCGTGGTATGTCAGCCACCGCAGCTGTTGCAACAGCAACATCCATAGCAGATACCAAGCTGTCACTATAGCAGGCACAGCAGCAGCAACAACAGCTGTCGGCACAGCAGGGACAACAGCAACAACCACTACTTCAGCTACAGCAGGAACCACATCAGTGACCACAGCAGCACCAATAGCTGCAGCAAGACAGAGAACAAAAGTAGTTACTACAGATGGACAACAGTAAAAAGCAGCAACCAAAATAGCAGAAACTACAACAGCAAAAGCTGTCACTAGAAGAGGGAACACAGCAGCAACAACAGTTTCCACTACAACAGCTATAATAGATTCCACAACAGGTTCAAGCACAACCTGTATTAGAACAGCAACTACATCTGTAATGACAACAGGAAACACAGACGTGGTCCAACTTGTGCCAAAGAAGTGATCACAGTTAGGGCCAAAACATCTTCCACAGCGGCATGATCTGGTGAGCTTCACCAAAACATTAATCTCTGCGAATCATTTTCAAGTTTCATATCATAAAAATGTGTCCCTGAAAAAGTCTTTATCTCTGTATGAAAACAACCCACTCATATCAATACATACTATGAATGTTAATCTAGCAAATGTTGCTACC
The DNA here is from genome assembly GCF_964204655.1 of Triturus cristatus. Taxonomy (NCBI): domain Eukaryota; kingdom Metazoa; phylum Chordata; class Amphibia; order Caudata; family Salamandridae; genus Triturus; species Triturus cristatus. Next base: position 237,143,169 of record NC_140581.1, read on the forward strand.
CTCAAGGGAGCAGAGTGACAGCGCTCCTCGCACCGCCTCCATTTTCCCCCTTACTTGCATTCAAAGATTTCTGCAATGTTCTTAAGATGTGATGAAAGAAGGATCTAAGATGCCCATCATTTTAGATCGCTCATTTCAGAAAGGCCAGGGCTTTCCAGTAAATCAACACGTAAGCCTTCTTACAGCAGTAGTTACAGCAAAAGCCCAGAGCCAGGTCAGTTAGTGATCAGGGACCCATGCTCTGGATCACAAACGCAACAAAACACCTGCTCATCAGGAAATACCTGAAAACCGAGCTATTGATGCCGATATTTAATTGGCTGTTAGTTGGAAGGATTTAATACATCCACAGAGAAATTCCGAACAGAGGACAACATTTCATCCTGCTGATCCGTCATCTGCCAGGGATCCAAGGCTCATAGTCTGAAACACTGCGTCTCCTCTGACCAACCTCTCCCAGGATGCACTGACGCGAAGTGTTGAAAGACTGTTGTTTCTTCTAAACTCTCACACAGAGTGACTCGATCAGTACAGCACTGACCTGTTGCTTTCAAGAGGTCTTATTGCCCTCTTTAGGTCTTCACTAGAGACAGTTTTAGCTGACTGTTGCCAGACCTATCTTTTCTAACACAAAACATATACTTAGAGTGGGCTTTCTGTCTGTCAGTCCATTTCTCATGATTGGATGGTTATGTTGTCCATAACAGTGGCCTCTTGATTCTAGGAGCATTTTAGTCTCAGATGGTTCTGATGGGATGAGTTGTATCTTCCTACTGGTCACTTGATGGGACTCTTTTTTGTCAAAGTATATAGCTGGACTTATAGTGCTTAGACCTTTTTGCTGTGTAATCCTTGTTTTAATACATATATTTATCCATGTAGCTGTGACAATATTGGTAACTATAAGACACAAAAACACAGAGTTGAAAGAAAGATAGAAATTAAACTTGTGTTACTATTATGTAAGGACCTACTACTATCCTAGACAGTACACGTTTAGGCGTGCAAGAGAAACAATTGCCATATTAAGTCATGGTTGTTGCTCAATAGGGTAAAGATGTGAAGTAGAATCCCAGATCCTGCACTGTTAGTGATTAAGATAGTTTCACACAGTAAAACACTACAAATAGAGAAGCAGAAAATGCATATGAACACGAGTCAGAATCTAACGGATAGAGACGGATCACTACGACACAAGGGACTATAAAGACCATCCCTAGGGATCAGTGAAATTAGTATGGACTCTGGGGACATTTTACAAAAAGTATATTCTAAGTTATCTGCTGTGAAAAGCCACAACAAGGAGAAAGTGACCTAAGAGCACATTGAATAAGAATATAGAAACAGGCCAAGCAATACTCTTGGAAACCCTAATGCGTAACATCTGACAGGAACAGGAGAAAGAAATATGAATAGCCATATATTGTTGCTAAATGGACAGAATAGTCAGTATTCTGGTTAAGATAGTGTAACCCCTTGTCATGTGGAAGGAGAAGTGTGGTCCAAGACTTTAGCAGGGGCAATGGAAACATTTCCACATATACCTGTTCACAGACTCCCACACAAAGGCAAATAAAAAGTCTCCCACAGGTATGTCTGAGATCAACCCTTCGGAAGTGCAGGCTGAAATGAAGACTTACTCTGACTGAGATGTGGTGGTAGGACACATCAACTACTTAAATAGCAATAATAATTCAATATAAAGAAATGAAATTACCGAACAGTATTACTAAGTTCGTAAAATTGCAGTAGATAGATAAAACAAAACATTTACAGTGAGAATTCCAGTCTTTCATAGCCAGTGGTTAATGGGCATTTCTTGAGTGAGTAACTGTCATTTACTACTGGCGTGACAGTGCTTTGCGCACTATAGCACACAGTGGCGTAACGAAAGTTGAGGAGGCCCCCCTGCCACGCACACAGAGGGGCCCCCGCTCCGGGTTTAATCTGAGCTATTGGGCCTGAGTACTGTGCTGAGGGGGCCCCCTGCAGCTCGGGGCCCCCCACGCACCGCAGGGGATGCGGGGGCCTGTGTTAAGCCCCTGATAGCACAGTCCAAAAGTATAGTTGGGTCTGGACTCTTTTGGGATGGCATGGTTGGATTGGGTTAGGAACTCAGATAGAGTAACACTATCAAACACTTGCTACTCCTTCAACATTGGACACACCAACCACATAATAATTCTTTTGTGATTTTTGGAAACATTGTGTAATATGATGAGAATATAGGGCCAGATGTACAGAAGGTTTTTGCGATTGTGAACCTTTCAGTTTGATGAAAACAGTGTTTGCAACACAATTTTTTTACATATATACAAAACTTTACATATGTACAAAACTGGTTTAGTGATTCAGAAAAGTTTTTTGAATTGCAAAATCGTTTTTGAAAAAGATTACCAAATCACAATCTGGAACAGGCATGTTTTAACCATTCTTTCTCAACTGCAAAATGGTAGCGTGTGTTAATGATTTGCAACTGTACTTCCTGTTGAAAACCATTGATCAATTACTGATTCCAAAGTTTGGGTGGTAACTGATTTATGATGGGGAAGGGGTCTCCTTAGGATAATTTGTTATTTGGGAGTGAAGGTGGCATCCAGAATCCGACATGGACAGAAAATACGCCTGGGCTCCCAAATAAAAGTGGGACCCATTGGTGAATTAGAAAGCTAAAAGTACCCCATGTTTGGAAATTAGGGCAATTTTGAAATTGTAAAAACGGGTATGAGGATTTTGCAAGGTATGGAAGACTGCATGGATTTGAGCTTGCTGCAGGCAATGCTTCTTTCAATATCAGGAAAATCACCAGTAACAACCGGCCAAGCAGACAATAAAATAGGCCCACAACCAATACACAGCCCAATACTGACTGGTCAGACCCTATAGGCCAGTGTGACCCTGGTGGCAACTTCAAATGTAGTCTGCAGTGAACCAGGGTACCACTGGCAACTCGCACAGACATTTTCATGAAGGAAACATTTTTTTCCTTTAAGGAAATTAGGCTGTTATAAAAAAAGGTTTTCCATTTTGTAAACTTTCTGACAGGGTTTATGGTCTGCTGTCCCTTGCAGGTTGCCATTCCTGTCATTATAGCTAATCAGACAAGATCTGCCTGTTGGACCCGCATGTCCTATTGACCATTTTGGAGGTTTTAAATACCTCTCTTAAAGTGAGGTTCGTTCCCCAGAGTTGAAAGCGTGCTCTAGTCCCCCCCCCCCCTCCTAAAAAAAGAGCAATTTGTATCCCGACTGTCTCTCAGAATTTCGCCCCATTTCCTTGCTACCTGTTTTCTCCAAAGTACTGGAAAAACAGGTCAACGTCCAACTCTCATCATTTGTCAAAATTCAATATCTTCTTCACCCTTCTCAGTCAGGCTTCAGAGCTGGGCACGGCACTGAATCTGCCCTCCTAGGCATGACAGATCACCTCAGACAATACTTGGATGAAGGGGGCACTGCCGCACTCATACTACTGGATTAAATTGCAGCCTTTGACACGGTGTCCCACTCTATGCTGGTACAGAGACTGTAATCAATAGTTTTGTCAGATTCAGCCCTTGGGTGGCTTATCTCCTTCTTAAAGGACTGCACGTTTCAGGTTTTTTCATCTAACGTGAAATCCCAAACACTGGCTTTGACTTTCGGAGTTCCACAGTGGTCCATTTCAAGTCACTTGCTGTTAAATATCTATGTAAACTCTTTGGCTAACATGATAAAGAGTTGTAGATTCAACCTCTTTTCCTACGCAGACGATACCCAGATCATTTTCTCCTTGACTTTGGTTCAGAGAAATGATCCATCTATATTGCACCTTGGTTGAATCAAAACTCACTTAAACTCAATAGCGATAAGACTGAGGTCCTAGTTCTAGGTAACAAGCCCTCCCTTTGGGGTGCCAAACATTGGACAGAATTACTTGGGACCCCCATAATCCCCCCTCCCCCCCTTCACAGTATCCAAGGTTAACAACCTGGGCTTTCTTATGGATGACAAGCTCTCCATGAAACCGCAGATAGCTAAGCTGATGGGCCACCTATTTTGTGGACTTTAAGGGGCTGAAAAAGAATCTGTGATTTATTCCTCTAGCGCCACTGAAGACCTTTATCCAGGCGCTGGTTATTTCTCAACAGGACTATGACAATGTGCTGTACTTGGGCACAGACAAGCCATCCCTACAGCACCCGCAAACTGTTCAACATGCTGCTGCTAGACAGCTTTATCACTTACCTAGATCCCCTTCCGTGTCCTATTTATTAAAAGAACTTCCTTGGCTTAAGGTGGCCAAGCACATTGATTTCAAAGCACTGTGCTAGATGTTGAAGGCCAAACTTGGCCTAGGACCACGGTACATTCAGGAACTTGTAGCCCCCTACCAGCCAACTTAGTCACGAAGATCCTCGATGCAGGCCTTGTTCGGTATCTCCAGGTTTCGATGGACCCGTATGAAGGGCCACTCCTTTCCTTACCTGGGTCCTAAGCTTTGGAACTCATTACCGGTTGACTTAAGACCCGTCAATCATTTTTCACCTTCCGTAAGATGTTGAAAACGTGGCTATTGCCTCGGGGTAGCTGTGCGCATTACAAGTTGTTAATAATAATTATAATAGGAGTTCACAAATTGCAACCAACCTGGCCAATTAAAATTATTTAGGGAGGTTGTTCAGTGACCCTCTACATTTCCTTTTACCAACTGACCCATAAACTGACTGCAAATAAAATACTGCTTGCAAAAAGTTGGCGAACTAACAAGACCACCAAATGCGCGTCAATCAAGCCCTAATCACCAGGAGACTTAACTACGGTAATGCACTCTATGCAAGAATCCCCAACCACCTCCTCCACCATCTTCAGACCATCCAGAATGCTGCAACCAGACTTGTCCTGGACCTCCCCGGTTTACCCACATCATGATTCAACTAAGAAATCTCCACTGGCTGTCGATACACTAAGGCTGTCAATTCAACCTTCTCACGCATACATACAAGGCTCTGCAAAACATTGGACCTCAACTCCTGTCTCCACTTCCACCAGCAAAACAACTACACTCTGTCTATCTCACTCGCATACACACCCAGCATCCGCAGAAGCATAACAGGAGGGCTAGCCTTCTCATACCCTGCACCCAAACATGGAACAAGCTCCCGCTACACCTAGGGCCTCCTCCTCGCTTTCGGAATACCATAGGAAGCTGAAGAGCTGGCTCTTCAAGTAAGACCTTGGAGACGACCTTCACACAGGCTCTAGCGCCTAGATACCGTTCGAGGGTGATTAGTCGCGCTGTACAAATCCTTATAACATAATGATCACTGTGTTAGTAGATCTGGCCTATGGTTCGCAATATGATACAGATGTTTTAAATCTTTGATTTTGCTCCTATTCGAATGCGAAAATGTTTGAGGACATTAACAATTTTAATTATGACTTTTTAAATGAAAATACAATAACATTTATTTTTAAAGCTATACTTTTTATGATGTTTGTTTTTTAATATGATATTGACAAAGAGATAGAAACAGCTGCTTAGAAGAAACCTTGGGCTGGGATTCATTTGTGGCTCTTGATAAAAGTTGTTTGGCAATTTGAGGAAATACTTGGTTGATAGGGATTTTTATAATTCTCACAACACAGATAGCTGCGTAATAAGTCTCTCTTGTTTTGACTCAGATGCAGCATGGCAAAATGAATCATCATTCGATAAAAGTGCATTTACAGCCAGAGATTAACGGAAGGAAAAAATTATTTACGCAGCAAACCAGAAGTGTTTTTTGGAGCAGAGATACACTCCAATTATTTCTGAAATATCCCTGCTTCAAAGTACTACCACTGCTGTACCATTTAAAATACAGGAAAATGCAGATTGTAGCAAATGGTCTCAAGTAAATGTTAAGGGGGTACGGAAATGAGATTAGGTTAACTGAAATCTCTCATTTGCAATACACCTTGTGAAAAAGAGGAAGGCCCCCCTCCCCCCCCCCCCCCCCGTTGATATAAATTGCTTATTTTTTTCCCATTTATTATTTTTTGATGTTTAAAGCAGCAATACAGCCACAACTCACTGGGGAATAGCCTTCCATTCTTCAGTAGGTTAAGTACTGTGGTGGTTGGCTGCCCCGCGGTTGAGGGCGGGTCTTGTCATCAGTGTATGAACACGTGTAGCGGGTGATGCAGACTACTGCATGTCAAGCTAGCACAAGAGATCATTTAGGTCCACACTGCATACCTTTGACAGAGTCAGAATTTAATTTTAGGGAGAAATGTTGGGATCGGGGACTGTGCTTGGAGAATTCAGTGATGTGTACCCATGATACAGGCAGATGGTCAACTTTACCTAAAGTGGACACTTCATAGTGTGAGAACTCATAATGTGCTTGAAGGATGTATGTACCATGTTTGTAACATGTACTACACAAAAATGTACTGTGTGCAACAAGATGTCGGAAAACAGTCAAACGGTAAGGATATGTTCAAAGATCATATGTAATGAACACCAGATAGGTAGGATTTCAAAAAATACTGTTGACCTCATAGGCTGTTTTAGATGTTCTATGCTTCAAGCATCCCTCACCCACACAATTGCGCCCTGCTACAACATCTTAATATTTTTTTGTATTTATCTGTATTGTTTTTTATTGGTAGATTATGCAATTGCAGTATGGGAAGTGTAATGACAATAACAATATAGACCTCAAATATTGTAATATTCAGTAATACTCTGAAGACAGGTTACTACAAAAACAACAACTCAATCCCAGCTGGTTGACAAGCAGTGCAGCCCTCCCACTTCCCCTGTAAACTATGCCCCATATACTACAATAATTCCACTATGCTGTTGGCAGTCCCGCATGTCCACCCTCAATAAATCAAATATCTGAAGTTCTGCTTGTAGGTTCAGGGCCCCGCCAGAAACAAAAAATGATGCTTGCTCCCACTGCGGATTGAATTCTCTTTTAGGGGCAGATGAGGCTTTGCGAGCCCAGTGGGGTCGCCCCACTGTATAAACTTGGGGTGGCACAGTCATAATAGTATTTCCGACATCTTGACAAATGTTGCTTCCAATATATACCATAATATCTCCAAACACTTGCACACACTCACGACGTCTAGTGCCCCGTGGGTCAGTGAGGGACTGGATGGACAGAGTTTACAGTCCTTTCTCATGCTTTCCCTTAGTGTTTTTTTTCTCTGCTGTGGCCCATTTCACCCTGTCCTTAATCCAACTGTCAAAGACGGTGGTCTAGGGCTAAGCCAGTGAGTGGCTATTGCCAAGGCAAGCAAAGTGCCCAGTATTGTAAATGTTCTTCTTCGGGATTCATACTGAGAGGCATAGTTTCATTGTAGGTTGCAGCGTCCCTGCCGCATAATGATTGGTCCAATCATGTGCCTTAATTCAGAATCTTTGCATTGTGTAGCATACCTATGTTATAGATGTGAAATTAGACTCTTCAGCTTGGGATGTAGGAGACTCTGAGGTGTGTCCAGGTTGGATTTTACTCCGTTTGATCGGAGTCAGGTATACCACATAAACATGGTTGTACTGTATTAGCTTAAAGGATGCATTAATTAATAAAGCTTTGACAAGCTATTCAGGGATATTGCAAAAATCGCCCCTTTCCTGTCTTGAAGTGTTCCAACGCCCCCTCAAAAGACAGGAATCTATTCTCCGGTTATACGTCAGTGTGCATCAGGCAGCCTCCCCATTGACAACATGTCAACATATTGCGGTAGAGTAAATAGGTGGAGCACTGAACGACATTTTCTTTTCTGCTATGTTTGGACAGACGCTACTAGAACCATAATAGAACATTCCAGCTAATGAGGATTATATGCTCTAAAATAAAGAGGGGGAAACAAAAAGTTAAACATTAGAATGTTGGAGTAGAAGGTTTGTCCCAGCCATTATTGGCCCTTAGCCACTTCACTGTTTGTATAGGAGCTCTGACCATTCCAACAGTTTAAATCATTTTATATGTATTAGAACATTGGAATGTTGAGCGCTCCAATGAAAACCATGGAGTGATCTGGGCTTCTAATGGCCGGTAGAAGCCCAGGGCATAAACATTCCAATGTTTAACTAAGGCCTCACGGAGCACGAGGGGGATTTCAATCCCCTCGGGCTCCGTGAGGCCAGTGTTGTAAGAAGATTCTACTGTCTAGGAGCGGGATGTTCTATTAGCCTTGGAGCCTTTTGTAGCAGGCTCTACCAGCCATTAAAGGCTCGCTCCCTTGTTAAAGGCCCTCACCTTGGGCTCGGGCCTTTAACGCTGGAGCGGGCCTTTAATGGCCTGTAGAGCCCACTACGGCAGGCACTAAGGCTATATTAGTATTTTCATTTGTAATTAACAGTGTTGTTTGCTGATTTTGTAATGGGTACAATCCTGTCAATTAGATTTTTGGACTGGCGATGAACTCCCATGAAGTGATAAAGGCGAGTCTGACAAGGGCCTTGGTGAGCTCTACTTAATGGTTAGACTGCATAAGCATGTGCAACGATGGTTCACTAAGGTCTCATTCAGTTTACACGTATGTGAAACTGTTGACCAAAGCAGATTTGGCTCAACGCAATTAATGTAGCTTACATAGTGTGCATCACGTCCCTACTAATAGCGCACAGTAGCCAACCCATAGATCAAAAGTTTAATCTGCACATTAGTTAGGTAAGATGACAAAAAAGGTGCAAGGTGTCTCAAGTGATCACACATTAAACAGCCAATAAAAAAGGGCCAGGTAAGTCTGAAATAATAGACTTTAATAATATACACTGTCTTTCATGCAGCCCTGCATTGCCCACAGCAGAGCTCACAACACAGTGTGACCAATGGACACCCCTGGAAATTCAGCTATCACATGACCATGATCTGATCTTTTCTTCCTTTCTTTCTGTTACTTAGTTTTTCTCTGTTACATGTACAGCACTTCATTGTCCTGCAGCTAAGTGCTGGCTTTAGAAATATCCATCCTCCCAACCAAAGCCTCCTAATGCGATACCTAAATCAATTCTAACCTGGAATTGCTTCCTGGCCAATGTACGTTCACTACCCAAACACGCCATTAATATTTGGGATTTGTTGGCCTCTAATCACCCCCACGTGGGATTTCTAACTGAGACGTGGATGAAGCCTCATTCCAATCCTGATATTGCTATCGCTCTCCCTGAGGGCTATAGCATTCTAAGGCAAGACAGGCCCATCAGAGCAGGCGGAGGCCTAGCTCTTATATTTCAGGACCCTATTAAAATAACTATTATAGAACAGCATTGCACTAATCTGATGGAGATTATGATCTTCAGAATTGACTTACACTCACAATTCTGCTGGAAAGGCGCCTTGGTCTATCGACCACCTGGACCTTTAACTAATTTCTCTTGTCGATTATTGGAAATAATCTCTCCGCATGCAATTTCTACGAAGAATTTTCTATTACTTGGGGACTTTAATGTCCAGGGAGAAAACACGAACAATAAGGAAACTCTCTCCTTATTAGCAGACCTATCTACTCTTAGTTTGAGCATTATAAATACAAATATCACTCACCAGGCCGGGCATATGCTCGACCTTATTTTAACCAATTCCTCGGACATCCGCTACAATGCGACGACTCCTCTTGAGTGGTCTGACCATTATTTGGTGGACTTCTCAATCTTAAGCAAACAGGAGTTAGGAGGACATGAAAACAGACTCCCCAGAGTCTATAGACAGTGGCGCAGAGTTACTCCTCAATCTTTTCAGGACCTTTTTAACCCGCCATGCTTCAATGAGTTGGATGATATTAATGACCATGTATCAGCTCTGAATGCCAACCTCGAAGCAGCTATTAACCAATTAGCTCCATCTAAATCTCAACTGAACCCTCTTAAACGCGTGCAAGCTCCATGGTATACACCTACTCTGAAAACAGAGAAATCCCGTTGCAGAAAGCTGGAGCGAACCTGGCGCCTCTCACACAATCAAAATGATAAAGTCGTATTCAAAAATGCTCTAACAGCCTATCACAAAAATTTGCGGCTTGCCCGTAAAATGCATATTGCGGTTGAGATTGACAATGCGGAAAATTCTTCTCGTACACTCTACCAAATATTAAATACGTTTACTAATCCCAAGGCTTGTAACACAGATGCTGCACCTTCACAATACCTCTGTGACAATATTGCAAATTATTTGTCTCAGAAAATTGAAAATATATATCAAAAAATTACTTCGACTAGTAGGCCCTGCCCCAGTCAGCCCTCAAATTCCATCCCCGTCAAAGAGATATTGCACACCCTTGACACCTTCCCTGCATGCACGGTACTGGAAGTTGCTGCTCTTCTAAAAAGTACCAAATCCGGCTCACCACTAGACCCTATGCCTGCCAAAATCACAGCCACTTTGTCAGATTCGCTCGCCAGTCCTATTTGTGCCATCCTCAATAAGTCACTAAAGGATGGCGTTCTTGCGGCAGAGTGGAAGGCAGCCCAGGTCATTCCCATTAAGAAAAATGCGAAACTGTCACCGGAGGACTATACCAATTACAGACCCATTTCACTGCTCCCCCTTCACAGTAAACTCCTGGAAAAACACATCAACAAACATCTTTCCGCGTTTATTGAATCTTCCAAATGCTTAGACGAATCACAATCCGGTTTCCGTCCAAAACACAGTACGGAGACCACATTAGTGGAGGTCATAGACAACATCAGAATGGCAGCAGATAAGGGTCAGGCAGTGCTATTGGTCCTGCTTGACCTATCTGCTGCCTTCGACACCATATCTCATCAGGTCCTCATCACCAGACTTGAGGAGATGGGTGTAAGAGGTAAAGCGCTTGGTTGGCTGACTGATTTTCTGACCAACAGGACGCAAACTGTCAATCTAGGTCCTTTTAGCTCGTCCACCACCAGGATCAGCAAGGGGGTTCCTCAGGGCTCTTGTTTGAGCCCTACATTGTTCAATGTCTATGTAGCCCCCTTGGCAGGTTACCTCAGACGGCTTGGGTTTGACCCCATATCCTATGCCGATGACACGCAACTTTTGATGTCTTTCGACAAAACTAGTCCGCTTACCCGAGACTTGTTTTCCGAGGGCATGAAAGGAGTTGCGCAGTGGATGAGGGAAAATTATTTACAGTTAAACTCTGACAAATCAGAAATCATGCTGTTTGGAGAGGCAAAACTGAGATGGTCCCCTAGTTGGTGGCCTGAGGAATTGGGCTCTGCCCCGTCCCCCAAAGATGTTGTAAAAGATCTGGGTGTACGCCTGGACAGTGATCTTACTTTAGAAGAACATGTTAACAGTACCGCCAACACCTGCTTTCATACCCTCCGCATGTTGCGTAAGGTCTGTCCCTTCCTTCCTTTATCTACCCGTAAATCTTTGGTTCAGTCATTGATTATCAGTAGATTGGACTACTGCAATGCCCTGTTAATTGCAGCAAAAGAAAAATCTCTATGCAAACTGCAAGTGGTCCAGAACACCGCTGCCCGATTAGTAAATAACGCACTTCCCAGGACCCCCTCTGCTCCTTTACTCCACGACCTCCATTGGCTCCCCATAAAAAAGAGGGTCAGATTCAAAATCTGCTGCATGGTTTTTAAATCCTTGCACAACTTGGGTCCTGGCTACTTTGCTCGGAAACTGGTCAGGTACACTCCGACTAGATTACTGAGATCCAGCCAACTTGCATATCTGCAAATCCCTCGCATAAAACTAGCCCGGATGGGTGGTAAAGCGTTCTCATATCTGGCACCCCGTTACTGGAATCTCCTCCCATTACATCTTCGCCAATGTGCCAATTTGGGGGTCTTCCGGAAATTACTGAAAACGCATCTTTTCTAATCAGTTTCCCTCAGTGGCCAATCAGCAGTCTAAAGCGCAGAGATACCCCGTATGGGGTGATTCGGGCGCTATACAAAACCCATAAATAAATAAATAAATAAATCTACATACATACTCTTCAGGAAAAATCTGAAAACTTGGATTTTCACGGCCTCTTATTCGTTGTGTCGCGCACTTAGTCGGTGATCTTATGTTTCTCTTCCACTCCTGCTATTATGAACTCTGTTTTTTTCCGCTTAGCACCAGGATGCTCCATATGAAGCGACAGTTGAGCCACTGTGAGAAGTTGGCCTGGCATATGCTGGTCACTAGTTTGTGGCCTAGTGATCCTAGCTTGAGCTGTAGCAAGGGTGTGCTATCGCTTCACAAACAACTCTAAGTTCAGTAGAACTTTTTGATACTAAGCTTGACTTTATATGTACCTTGAGTACCTGCCAACTTCTCACAGCCACACAGGCCGAAATAAAGTTTTGATGATGAGGACAGCTGCGCTCTACAAATGCAATAGTCATTCATTCATTCATTGATAAGTCAGACGTTTCCACTGAGTTGATATGAAGAACGAAGTGACGGTGTGCTCACAAGCTGTATTCATTCTAACGCGTGGCTGTGTTTTTAATTAGATAAATTGCAATCTGATAAAATCACAATTAAACAGCGACGCTGATGCCACTCCTTTGTCAAGAGCAGAGTCCAATCAGCACCACTGAGGCCGACGAAGGAGCTCCTTGCATTGTTCCTGGTGCTTTGAGGCATGCACAATCCTCTGGGCATCAGGTAGGAGAGCGGCACTAGGACCATGAGGGTGACCGGATTCTCACCAAATGTGACCACTTCTTCCTGGGGAACAGGAAATGGCTAAAGAAATATGGCAATCTAGTATAGTCTGCATGGGGTGTGCATGGTGGAAGGCAATGAAAAGAATGGAGCAGAAAGCCTGTGCGTATGCTGTCGACAACAACTGGACAACAGCCCGTTGGTGACACGCCAAGTCCTCTTTCTTGGTCTTTGGTAGTCCTTCGCAGTCCAGTTCCCTCTCCATAGCTCAACTAATACACAGGTCATTTTAAAGAGACAAGAGACAGGGACTAGAAGCTTGGAGGCGACGTGTTGTTCTCTCTCTGAAAATATTTACTAGCCAAACTATTTTTATTTAATCATTGAACCGATTCGGTTCAGAGTGCATAAGCAATGTCCTCTTTTTACTCAGTGTAAGCATTTTCACAATTTACTCAAAGAACAAAGGGGTCCTTTGGTGTAGGGAGAGCTTTAGAAAAGTGGCCAGGCATTGAAACTTAAATAACACAAAATATTTCTCCATACATTACAAATACTTGGGTTCATTCAAAAATGTAATTGTGCCTTAACCGTAAAAGAGAGTGTAGTTTTATGCTACAAGACAACAAGCCACCTACACACAGCCACCAAGTATATGGCTAGGTGTTTTTAGGCAACAGCATTTTACATTCTGGGATTGATTCTAGAGCTCACACCTGCAACGTTAATAGAAAAATCACAAGCCCCATGATGGAATGTGGTGTTTGCCAATAAAGCACCTGCTTTCTCCAGACTTGTCTCACTTTAATACAGCCAGCCATTTACACTCTTCGCCCTGGCAAGCTATGTGGGGTCCAGTACAGCTGCCCTATTGAGTTTTAATATGGGAAGCAGGTGTTTCAGCTCCTCAAACAGAGGTCTGTTCCTTGTTTTCACACTTCAAGGTCACAAAATCAGAACCATTTGCCCATGTCGTGCTACACTGGAAACCAGATGTAGGTTGTGCGGCTCTGCTTCCTTCACATATAGGTTCCAGCTAGAGAAAGTGCATAGAAAGCATACCTCATCTCATTAGAAGGCTGCAGGGCTTAACAAGCACAGAGAGGCCAAGGGCCCTGTTCACAAAATCACTTATGCTGCAAACCTACCTCTTGGCATGGAATAGCTGCATGTAGCCTCACTGCTAAGCGGATGCTAGTCAGGCATGCATGGTTTTACTACTGCATGACTGTATGCCACACATTCCAATGTGACAGAAGTAAATCCAACACAAGGAGTGGAGGGGGAAGGCTCAAGGCGTGGTTCGCCTTTGAATCTGTGAATGCCCACAAACCTGGGGGCTTTGATGCCATTCACAACTCCTCTCCGTCTCATTCACACCCTGGACACGGTTGGAGATTTACTCCACCAGAGGACTGGAGTAAGTCCTGGAACACCCCCACATTTTGTGTGGGTGCTGAGGAAGAAATAATGGTGCATTAACACAGGCTGAAAGCCCGAAACCTGTCCTAGGATGCTTGCTTCCAGTCCAGGGAGGACCCGGCCTGGCAGTTTGGGCTGGACTGTTCCCATTGGGCGCAGGGTCAGGACTGATTTGCATATGGCTGGGTTCAAACTGGAAAGGCATGGTGAGCAAAAAAAACAATGGATTTAGGCCCACATCTCTGTACTGGGGTGAATGTATGAGATTGTTCTGCATCCTGTCCATCAATTGTTCTTTTTGTATTTGTCACCCCGAGTGGGACGGGTATGCCCAGACGTGGGTCCCGTGCTCTCCATTCCACTGGAGTCAAGCTATCTTGGTTGATGAGGGCTGAAAGCCCGAAACCGGTCCTAGGATGCATGTTTCCAGTCCAGGGAGGACATGGCCTGGCAGTTCAGGCTGGACTGTTCCCATTGGGCGCAGGGTCAAGACTGATTTGCATATGGCTGGGTTCAAAGTGGAATGGCATAGATGGCATGGTGAGAAAAAACAATGGGTTTAGGCCCAGATCTCTGTACTGGGGTGAATGTATGACATTGTTCTGCAATCTGTCAATCAATTGTTCTTTTTTCATTTGTCACCCCGAGTGGGACGGGTATGCCCAGACGTGGGTCCCGTGCTCTCCATGCCACTGGAGTCAAGCTATTTTGGCTTATGAGGGCTGAAAGCCCGAAACGGGTCCTAGGATGCTTGTTTCCAGTCGAGGGAGGACCTGGCCTGGCAGTTCGGGTTGCACTGTTCCCATTGGGCGCAGGGTCAAGACTGATTTGCATATGGCTGGGTTCAAACTGGAATGGCATGGTGAGGAAAAAAACTATTGATTTAAGCCCAGATCTCTGTACTGGGATGAATGTATGACATTGTTCTGCATTCTGTCCATCAATTGTTCTGATTGCAATTAACAAAGTAAACAGCCTTTCCATAGTGAGTTATTGTAAACGATGTACAATTCTACAGTAGGGAAAGAGATTTGGAACAAAAAAAACACATAATTCACTCAGTAGTGTGAAGTGACAAATGGTACTTTTACGAGTGCATTTTTACAACTCTTTTTGTGAATCAGAACCAAGAATTGACAATGATTTATCTTTAAAAAGATGAGCCTGTGAGGGAATATATTAGCTTTACCTAAAGTAGTTTGATCTATAAGAGAACTTTACTATCGCTTTGGGAGTTCGGTTCTAAGTGGCGCTAAAAAAGATACGAATGATGGCTCCTTCGTTACTCTAAATGAGGCACACAGCATTCATGACGGCCCTTTCCCAGCCTTCATCTCTAAGGTTGGAGGGGGAGGGGAGGTACCAAAAGGCTTCAATCAGAGTTGAATCTAGGTGGATCCAGGGGCATGGATGTCAGTGGGGCAGTGGAGGTGGTCCAGAGGAGAGTGGGGGTCCAGACGAGAGAGTGAGTCCAGGAGAGAGAGTGGGTCCAGAGGGGAGGTGGATTCAGAGGAGAAAGGGAGCCAGAGGAGAGAACGGGGTTCCAGACGAGAGCAGGGGTCCAGAGGAGAGTGGAGGAGAGAGTGGGCCAGAGAAGAGAGCGGGGGTCCAGAGGAGAGCGGGGGTCCAGAGGAGAGTGGGCCAGAGGAGAGAGCGGGGGTCCAGAGGAGAGTGGGGTCCAGAGGAGAGCAGTGTTCCAGACGAGAGAGTGAGGAGACTGAGTCCAGAAGAGAGAGTGGGTTCAGAGGAGAGCGGGGGGGGGGCAGAGAAGAGAGTGAGCCAAAGGATAGAGGGGGCCAGAGGAGAGTGGGCTAGAGGAGAGTGGGGGTCCAGAGCTGAGCGAGTGGGCCAGAGCATGGGGGAACAGGGAAGAGGGGCGGAAGAGGAGAGGGTGGGACTAGAAGAGAGAGTGGGTCCAGTGGAGAGAATGGGTCCAGAGGAGAGGGGCAAGAGGAGAGAGTGGGTCCAGAGGAGAGTCAGGCAGAGGAGAGAGTGGATCCAGCCAGTCCTGTTCTAGCTGCAGGAACCTTTGAGGTTGTAAGTCCAGGCTCTGTGTTTACAAAGGGGGCAGGTGTATGAGGGTGTAGAGCAGTGGTCTTCAATCTTTTTAATGCTGGCCCCCCAATGAAAAAATGAAATTCATCGGAGCCCCCCTCAGAATTTTTCACATTCTATTAGATTCCCAATTTTTAAATACATCTCAACTTATTTAAACCTAAGGCATATTTAAACATTGTTGTTAAATGTGGTTATAATTTAAAAAATAGAACCAAATACATGATTGCCAAACATACTATTCTGGTCAGGCAGGCCTTGCTAACCTGTAAAAGTACCCATAGTGTGATTATTAGAAATGAAATTGGGGGTGTGAAGAGTATTTGGGGTCCCTTCATTTTCAACACACTTCCAGCTAGGATATAAATGACAAAAGAAGTTAGTGATGGCCCATTACAGTGCGGCTTACTACTGCTCATTTTTTTCCTGCTTAAAACAAAACACTATCAGCATGATGCTTCTTTTGGCCAGAGTTTGGCACCACCTCCTCTCCCCCCTGGGATCACTTCAGGCCCCACTAAGAGGGCCCGCCCCCCAGTTTGAAGACCCTTGTTGTAGAGGATAAGGCAGAAGTTGAGCAAAGAGTGGAAAGGCGTGAAAGAAAAGGAGTGCATGTAAGAAAGGATAAGAGGAGAGGGAAAAAAAGGACAAAATGGGAGAATGAATTTAAGATGAGAGAGGAGGAGAATGAAAAGTGGCAAGAAAAAGGAAGTGAAAGGAACCATAAATAAGGATGTTTGAGATGAAGAAGACCAGGATAAGTAAGAGGAAAAGCGAGGAAGAGAGAGACCAAGGAAGAGAGAGACCGGGGAAGGGCATGGGGCAAAGTCATGTGAAAGAGTGGAAGAAGAGGAGAGTGGGGAGTAGAGAATAAGGAACTTGGAGAGCGCAAGCAGGGGCAAAGCTATTGTTAGTGCAGTAGGTGCAGTGACACCGGGAGAGAGGGCCACTGGCTGTCTTTTAAAACTGACCTGGGGGAAGGAAGGCTGCTATTGTTTTTATTCGCTTGCATTCGAGCCCATGACAACCAGGCTGCGCCACTAGGCCGTGCCACTGGGTTGCGTGAACAGGAAATACATTTGAAGAATTAAGCAGAGCAGTCCAGAGTTGTAACCAGTTTAACTATGTCATCAATGCGTGCTTGAGGTGTGAGGCCTTATCTGAGATAGTGTCATTGGGACAAGACACTAAATAGAATAATACTAAAAATGTAAAGGGTAAAGAACACTAAAGACAATGTAGGGTAAAAGTAGGCAGAGAAAATGGTGCAATAAATCATTCAGGATAACTCGTGATTAATGTCCCTGCTAGAGAGAGAGAGAGAGAGAGAGAGATAGATAAGAGTTTTGTCTAGGAGCAGTTTTGACTCGCCATACAATAGCGCAGAGGGTTAATATGCCTGCTGCGAAGAC
This sequence comes from Triturus cristatus, assembly GCF_964204655.1. Lineage (NCBI taxonomy): Eukaryota > Metazoa > Chordata > Amphibia > Caudata > Salamandridae > Triturus > Triturus cristatus. Next base: position 237,160,644 of record NC_140581.1, read on the forward strand.
CAGATCTGTATTTCATGTGGATAGCCAAGTGGGTTAGTAAAGCCAGCCTTTAGTGGTGCTTTAAAACAAATGAAATGTATGTGAGAGAGGGGCCATGGAGCGTTCAGGGGCACTTTTGCCAGGTGGAAGTGAGGTAATCTGAGGATGAGGTAATGGGGGAAGGGAAGGGGGGCACTAAAAAAAGATTATCACTCCAGATGCCACCAGTGTTAAAACTGGCCCGGAGATTGCCCTAAACATGCTGCTAAAAGCTACTTTGTAGCACTTCATGGACTAGAACATAGACTTATTCGAGGCTCTGGTGGAAGGATGCGGCAAGCCCTGGGTTGTCATTGTGGTTTCATCATAATTCATGACAGTCTAGGAATAAGGTGCTTTTCGAGTCGTTTTTGAAGGCAACCAAACTTGATAGAACTCGCAACTACATGTGCTCAATATATCTTTCTTATCGACAATTATCTTGATTCTTTACATTTAAATAAACTAATTTTGAAAATCCTTTTTTCTTACGTCCCTTTTCCCTTCTGTGTCAGTCACGGTTTGTGGGTCCCGCATCGCTGTTGGGGGCATTAGTAGCTCGGAGCCTCGCCATACCGGGAGGAGCTGCTCGTTGGAATCGCCGCCGCTGCTAAGGGTGAGAGAGGCCGTGGGACGGACTACAGTTCCCAGGAGCCCGTGCCTGCCTGCCCGCACCTGAGTCGCGGCCCGCCTTCCCGCCCACAAACACAGAAAACTGCTCGCGGAACCCGCTGGCGCGGGTCCCGCATCGCTGTTGGGGGCATTAGTAGCTCGGAGCCTCGCCATACCGGGAGGAGCTGCTCGTTGGAATCGCCGCCGCTGCTAAGGGTGAGAGAGGCCGTGGGACGGACTACAGTTCCCAGGAGCCCGTGCCTGCCTGCCCGCACCTGAGTCGCGGCCCGCCTTCCCGCCCACAAACACAGAAAACTGCTCGCGGAACCCGCTGGCGCGGGTCCCGCATCGCTGTTGGGGGCATTAGTAGCTCGGAGCCTCGCCATACCGGGAGGAGCTGCTCGTTGGAATCGCCGCCGCTGCTAAGGGTGAGAGAGGCCGTGGGACGGACTACAGTTCCCAGGAGCCCGTGCCTGCCTGCCCGCACCTGAGTCGCGGCCCGCCTTCCCGCCTATTGGTCCCTGTCCCCTTTTAATATTACTGGGTACCGCAGCGCGGGACGCGCCGCGGGACGCCCAGGACGAAGCCCGGACAAAGGGCGGACAGTCTGAGACAGTCCGGGACAGGAGGGGGAAGGAGGGGGCCGCTTATTGGCCTACTGTTTGTTATTATCCTGTTTTCCTTTTGTAGGTGGACCTGACTAGTCATTACCGCTATAAGGATTGGTCAATAAGGTGTATGGTGGCATTACGTGATTAATTATTTGGGACAGGCTGTTACACACAGAGATAGTTATTAGTCTGTTGCTTTTTGTGGAGATAGCTGTGGTGAGGATTTGGTACCGGTCTGGCTCAGCCATTATGCTAAAGCTAAGCCAGCAGCTGTGTCCACAACTATGGATAATTATCTGGTCAAGATGGTTGATAAAATCAACCAAGAACGTAGGAAGTCTTTAGGACGGTCGGGGTCACAATGCACGAGTCCCCCTCCGTGTAATCGTTTGGCCCCCCAGTCTAGTACTAATCAAGATGTTAGTACATCTTTAGATCCAATGGATTGTCCGATTCAGGGTGTTCCAACGGATATTATAAGTAGGGCTCCCAGTTTTCCGTTTTTACTGATTTTTACGGATAAATACAGACAGAAAACATTTATTTTCTTGTCTGTATTTATTTTTAAATGTGGATAAAAACAGAAATTGGGTTGCTTTTTGAGTAATTCTAAATATTGTCTGCCATGACTGCCAGACCTATGGCTGAGTGGATTGATAGGTTAGGTGGCTAAAAAAGAAAGGAATTTTAATAAAGAGGCTGTAACAGAAGTAGATATGCACAGGGTTGAATCTGAAATTTGCATATTTCCTTTTAAGGTGATTGATTTGTCTTTTGCAGGTGTTTACAGCATTGAAACATGGTAGGCATTCAAGTATAAGTGCATATTTACCAGTTAAATAAATGTGGAAATATACTAATTTCCGCTTCATTTTTCCACAAAACCATAAGTAAATATGGATAAATACAGATAAAATTTGAAAAAAATAAATATGGATAAATACAGACGGAAATGGCAAAAAAATAAATACCATAAAACCGGGAGCCCTAATTATAAGCATGGGTAGTGGCACCTCCGGGCCCTCTAATGACCCGGAATCTGGCCAAGCTGCTACACCTGATCCACTAACCCCCAGCTTGACGGCCTCTAGGCGACAAAGATTATCACGCACATGTAGGAATAACAGCAAAACTACCCAGCCTAAACGAGGGGGGAATCGCCCCACTAAGAGAACTGACCCTTTACCGCCCAAAATTCAACGAGTTCAATCAGTGTTATTGGCCGGTACCAAGATCACTCTAGATAATGAGCAACTTGATTTTCTAATTAATGCTATAGATGTCAAGTTTGATTTATTAGTTAAACCCCTTTTGACTAAACTTTCTACAATCACAGATGAAGTAGCCAGATTGGGAGGCTTATTGGACTCATTTATTAAGGCTGGTTTAGGAGCCAAAACCAATGATAATGAACAAGGGCCTGTTGAGATACCTTCAATTACTTCTAACTCAGTTCCATTAACGGCTGGGAGTAGAAATTCTAACTTTAGTTCCGGGAATGTTTGTGAAATTCCATCTGCTGTCTCCAACACTCCCCCCCAGCGGTCGGGTTACATTAAACCACCCTTTAATTCAGTATCAGGGAAGCTGATGGGTCCTGACGCAAATATTAACAATTCTAGCAGCCCTCAACCGGATCTGCCACCGACATGTGCACCTTTTGTAGCCGTCTTGACTAACGTTCCCCCTGTTAGAGTTCCATGGCTATGGTGAATCCCACTCGTCATTAAAGAATAAGACTGTGGATTGGCTTCACGACAGTGTGGCTTCCCTGTAGTCTTATCAAGGGATATTTTAAGTACTAGAAGAACCAATTGGGTTGGCAAATCCCGTAAGATTTGTGAGGGAGACTGCATTGTCATTAATTTTCGAAACCCACAACTTACCTCTACTGTGCTAATTAAAGCTGCATCTCTCCCTGCTAGTGATCAAGGTATCTCTCTACGCCCCCTTGGGTACTTCTATAGAGACCTTGTTACCCAATCTGATGATGAGCGCCACCGGTGTAGGCCTAGAGATCAGAACTTGTGTGCCGCCCCCGCTATCCCCACGTTCAATAGATTCCAGCCCCTGAGTGGGCTTGATTGTAATGACTGACTGGTATCCCCTTTAGCTGATATAGGGAATGAGGACGTTCCCCTGGGAAAGAGGAGGCGTAGTATGGTCCCTGGGGTACCTGATTTTGAGGAGTCAATTAATATTACTGGTATTTGTGTTAGCCATATCGATTCCCCAGTGGATCGTGAATACGAAAGACCAGTCATTAATGATAGGGATTGGACTGCATTAAATAAGCTCACCCTACCAGCTAACTGTGGCCCGTGTTCAATTGCCTGTTGGAATGTTGCGGGACTATTACATAAGGATGTCTGTTTAGGTTGGTTTGATTTTATTAACCTTTTTAACATAATATATTTTCAGGAAACCTGGAGTCTGGACCCCATTAATTATAATGGTTTTGTTTCTTACCAACTGCCGGCTGTGGCTTCCAATTCGGGAAGAGCTAAGGGTGGGCTTTTGACATTGATCTCAGTAGACGTACCACTCACTGTAAAGAAACATGTTTTGATTGGGGCCCATTCCCAGATTCTATGGCTTTGTCAGGAGCAGGATAGAAATATCCTTTTAATAAATTTCTATAATAATGTATTTGATAATACTAGGCAACGGGTAGTGTTTGCTTTAGAGTCTGCTTTGGCAAATATTGTTACGGGAAACGACATTGTTTTCGATTTTATTTGGTTGGGGGATTTTAATACCTCTGCTTGCCCATCTTCTGCACACAGGGTCTGTGGTTTCGTAAACTGTTGGGGGGAGGGCGTCCCTCATTTTCCCCATAATCCCTATGGTGATTCATTAAACAAAATCCTGATGACTTACGACATGGAGATACTGGGAAATATGAGAGGCGCCTCTGGTGAAACCCTCCCTACTTTTACGGGTCGGAATGCTAGCACTGTTATTGATTTTATTTGTATTTCTTCTAGCCTTAACCCATGGTGTACAGTCCCTTTGGTAGTTGATAACCTAATTAGTGATCATAACTGCCTGACCATGGAGGCTGTCCTTTGGAAGGCCAAACAAGGCCTAAAACCAAGTGTAGTAGCTAATATTGAACCACATCGACCCAACGGAACCAGAATCAGGTGGAAGGGGGATAAGGCAGATCTTCTGTCCAACTCCATTATTACTAATTGTGTAAATGAAATTGTTGCTATCTTAGAGAGCAGAGAACTGACTGATGTAATCTTGCCCAAGTTTATTAATATTAATCTTAGTATAGAAGCTAAACTTACCAACCCTCTTAAGGGTAACTTATGCCGGCAAAGGGGGTGGTTCGACCATGCCAGTACCATCGCCCTTAAGGGTCTTAAAGAGGCTCTGGCAGCCAAACAAAGGGATACAATCCTGATTAGGCAGCTTAGAGCTACCTATCGGGCTGCAGTCTCTAAAAGAAAGGCCGAACTAAGACAAGAGGCATGGGACAAGTTAGATCAGGCTGCTGAAACTTCAGATTCCTCCTTATTCTAGGCAACAGTCAACTGCCCTTTTCTAAAGAATGAGGAGATGCCTGTACTGTCGGCAAACGTCAGTGCGGAAAGTTGGGTCTCTCACTTTTCCTTGATCTTTGATTCGGCTAAACCCTTGGATGTAGGGGGAGAGGATTGGCCAACCATTCCCTTAGATATATCCTCTTCCGAGGTTCAGGATTACATCTCCGCTAGTAAAGGAGGGAAGGCCCAGGGGCCTGATGGGGTGCCTGTAGACGTCTATAAAAAAGAACCAGAGATATGGGGCCCGTTACTAACTAAAGTATTTAACGCAGCTGTTTGTTACGGTGTCCCGCCTACCTGGGAGGAATCTATTATCATCCCTATTTATAAGAAGGGGGAGAGGAGGGATGCTAAGAACTACCGTCCAATCTCCCTTCTAGATTCCTCCGTGAAAATTATGAGTCGGGTGCTTCTTGTTAGATTAGAAGAATGGGCCGAATCGAATAACATTTTGGCAAACTCCCAATTTGGTTTTAGGAAGGGACGAGGGACAGTAGAACAGTGTCTCAACCTAGAACTACTTATAGGGAAATATACCTTGGCCAAGAAAGGTTCCCTTTTTCTCTGCTTTGCAGATTTAAGCAGTGCCTTCGATATGGTAAATCACAAGATCCTATGGGAGAAATTACTTGAAATGGGGGCACCGGAGGGCATTGTTTATTTCCTGGCCAGGTTATATGCTAATCTTAGCTCAAGTGTTCGATATGGCCCTGGGGGGGAGTGCACCCCAAAGTTTCCTATCAGGCGCGGAATCAGACAGTGGTGTGTGCTCGCCCCCCTACTTTTCACACTTTTTATTAATGAGGTTGACTCTGTTTTAAAGACTGTTGTGGCAGATGCACCAAAAAATCTTGACTTTCACGTCCCAGTTTTACTTTTTGCGGACGATGCCTTTCTTCTTTCTAGGACCCCTATCGGCTTACAACGCCTAATGGACAGGTTTTCTCTGTTCATTAAGGAAAGGAAGCTGATGATTAATAAATCAAAAACATTCGTTACGGAATGTGGCAAGGGCCGTAAAAAACTGCATTCCTTTTTTATTGAAGGGCATAAGGTCCAAACGGTAGATACTTTTAACTACCTAGGTATTACCCTCTCCAAGACAGATAGCTGGTCCAGTGAAATCACCCATGTTAGGGCTAGAATGGCAAAATGTGCCCACGGGGTGTTTACGTTCGCTTCTAAAATCGGGGATAGGCGGCTTAGAGATATGTTGAAAATCTACCAGATGAGGTGTCTTTCAATTGCTCTTTATGGAGCGGGTGTTTGGGGGCATGTCTTGACCGGGAGTCTACAAGTGGAGGAAAATCTCTTCCTAAAAAGATTATTATGTTTGCCCATCTCAGCTTCTACGGATTTGGTGCATAGGGAGTTCGGAATCCATCACCTTTCGGATTCTGTCGCCCTTAGACCTCTTCTGTTGTGGCGTGCTATTTGGGCAAAGGAAGAGACCTCCATAAACAGAGCCATCATTAAGGATTGTTTTACCCTTGATAACTATCTAAAGATTCCATGGGTTAATTTCGTTACGAGTAGTTTTATGGAGATTTATGGTCTTAACTTATTTGAGGATAGTTATGCTGCCTCTAGTTTGAGCAAAAGTGAGATGAAATCTGTTTTTATGTTCCAAAAGTCTGAGCGACGTGAGAGGGCCAGTAGCAATCTAACCACTTGTATGCTCTACGGAAGTTGTTGTGACTTAATAGGTTACCAACCGTATCTGAGCTTTGTAACCAGACCCTCCCACCGGTTCGTTCTGACCAGACTACGTTTTGGGATTGTCCACCATTTGGTGGCGTTCCCAAGTATCAAAAAACATCCGATTGGTCCTTGCCCCTGTGATAACACCACCGCACAAAGCACCATGCACTTTTTACTGTTTTGCCCACTCTACGGCAATTTTCGCATAGCTTTTTTAAAACCTGTTTTTAAGAAATATGGAGTCAGGACAGTTAAAGACACTATGAAATTGTTATTTAACCCCCCACCTGATGTTTGCTTTTTTACTGCTACATTTCTTCTCCAAGCCATTAAGGCAAGGCCTAGTATCATTTTTTAATTGTCATTCAACTGTATTTAAATCACTTGTTTGATCAAGTAGCATAGAGGATGTTTTTATGGTTCATCATTCTTGTTTGTATTCAAATTATGTTTTACAATGTAATGTTTGTGCTTTTATGGACTTTGTGTTAAGCTCCGAATAAAGCTTTATGAAATGAAAAAAATGCCTATTTAATCCAGACCCAGTTCTGGGCTTATTTATATTCCTTTGCTGTAGGCAGTCGGTAATTTCTGTTGATATGTTGAGTCTATTTTCCCCTGCACCCTTTGCCTACCTATCTGATCTCCAGGGGTCCCCCTTCTATTGGCGTACTCATGAGTATTTTTTTTTTTTTTATTGTGAAGTGTGCCTAGACAAGTATTTAAACAAAACATTCCTACACTTAATAATCGAGATCACAAAAATCGCAAGGAATGCGCCATGGCACATAAACCTACAGATTAAAGTATTTTTAAATACCAAAGGATTGAATGCTTTCAGGATTTCTACATCTAATACTGAACGCTTAGTATAGCATTACAATGAGTTTGTTCCTTTATTCGCTTCTACCAACCACGCTTTTTTAGGTTTCGCCTTTACAGTGCTTGCAAAATCTCTTGTATTGAAAAATAAATTCTCAAAAGGGGCTTAGAGCCCGCCATTTCTTACCAGTACTTACCATTTGCATGCTTCCATGTCACTGTCTTTCCCCTGCTTCCCATTGGTCAGCTGCTGCACTTCGCCTCCAGTTTCCTCCTGGGCTTTGAGTCTTCATCCTGCCTGGTGCCTGGACCAAGTACTGCTTCCAGTGGCCAGTGTCCTTACACTCGCCATAGGCTCCTGTACAGGCTCTTTTCAGCCGTGGTGCCTGGACCAAGTACTGCTTCCAGTGGCCAGTGTCCTTACACTCGCCATAGGCTCCTGTACAGGCTCTTTTCAGCCGTGGTGCCTGGACCAAGTACTGCTTCCAGTGGCCAGTGTCCTTACACTCGCCATAGGCTCCTGTACGAACTCATTTTCAGATCTTGGGCTGCACTGTTACAGAGTGCAAGCCTCTGCAGTCCCTCTCCTTCACCCCGTCACCCGATCTTTTTCACCATGCATAATCCCAATTGCATACAGTCCAACAGACCAGATTCAGACAGGAGACCCCCAATTTCGGAAGCCAAAAATGGCTTTATTTTTGCTGTCTCCTGGGTAAAATATACTCTCCTTCAATAGTAGTCTTTTAATTCAATTTTCCCACTTACCTCTTCTAAAATGTTGGGGTGTATGCAAGTGCGGTGTTACTTTTTGATTTGCCCACGTTTGCACTGGTTGTCTGTGTTGTTCGTAAACCGTGTTCTCGCAGGTCGTGTTTCCCAGCGAACCCCCGGTTCCAGTATCTTCAGATTGTCTGCTCATTCTGTGCCTGATTCACAAACGGCCTCCACACTCGTGGCTGAGGCACTGCGGCAGTGGAGGAGTCTTGGAACTCGCGTAGGAATCTCCAGAATCTCACTATGGAGATCCAGCCCAGAGTGCCGAGACCCCCCCGTCATTTTTCAATCAGGCCCTCTGTGTTTACTTCTGTCAATCGCCCTGAGCGATTCTGTGTGCAGTTGAAACACTGTGCAATGTCATATCTATAGTTCCAGCCAGTGCTCAGTGCACATGCACCAGTCTCCTTAGGACATTCTTAGAACCAGTCAATCGGTTTCGGCGAAGCGTGCACAGAATGTCCCCAGTTGTGTCACGGAAATAAAACGGATGGACTTGCATTTTACCACTGTAGACACAGCATTTTCTCCGTCCGCAGTATTCCTTTGTGATTGGGCGAACGTTTTTATTTATTTATTTAATGGAGGTGCATGATTTCTTTTTAAAGGCACTAGCACCTTTTGTTTTTAAATGTCAGCAGAAATTACTGTTACCTCTTTAACACTCTTACCAAAATCCTGTTTTGTGGCTGGCCAGCCGGAGGAGCTGCTCAGAAGACAACATATGAGAGGCTGGGTCTCACCCTCTAAGAGCTGACAAGCACTGGATGTGCATAGAGTGTTTGCAGACTGTGCTCAGCCTCTTCCAGCCAGGGCTGGCTTTAGCGCCGGTGGCCCCCGGTGCGACACTCTTTTTTAGCATTCTCTGTCCCCCAATGATGTCCTTCTCCACAAATGTTCTCACCACCACCCTCCAAGAGTGCCCCTCATCTCTCAATAGGCCCTCTGTGATACAAATTTCATTTTTTTTATAGTGCTACTCATAGTTCACTTACATCCAGTTCAGTGGTCTGCATGGTACACGTTCTCCGCAGCAGGCACATTAACCCTCTGTGCTACTGTATGACGAGTTGAAACTGCCACTAGACAAAAGTCCCATCTCTCTCCAGCCTTAATTAACAGAGTTATCTTGACATTTATATTATTATAGCCTGAAAACTGCTGGACAAACAAGGAACTCTGAAGCATGTGCTTTTAAATCCATAATTTATTTTAAACACAGCATCACCCCATGTCAGCGCCAGGTGCGGCTGCACCGGTCGCACAATCCTAAAGCCAGCCCCGCTTACAGCTGTTAGGCTGGGCAGGCAGAGCCGGACTTCAAACCTCATTCTTTAAGGAGAGGCTGTGCCACTTATGCCTCCTACATCTATTCAAGTCCGGCTGGGCAGATGGTGCAGTGGGTCTTTTAGTCCCCAGGTACATACCCAGTGGCGGCTGCTGCCAATCCGATGTGGGGGGACAGCAGGGGGGAATAAATAAAAAAATAAAGAAATGTACACTTACCTTTCACCACCACAGGCCAGATCTTCTGCTCCTGCACCGCTCTGCTCCTCCGCTTCCGACACTGCAATCCCCATGAGCACAGAGTCCCAGACTCCCCACCCAATCCCAGCATGAGAGAAGTGCTGGGATTGGGCGGAGCGGGCCTGTTTCGCGCTCCAGCGTGGACTGGGAGCCTGTGTCCCTGAGCACTGCTGATATCGCCAAGGGACAGCTTTGAGATATCAAATTGCGCATGTCGATTGGCCGTCCTAAGACGGCCGGCCAAACCGACACGCACACTTTCAGTGCCTACCACTCCTCCTCCCCCTGCTGTGTGACGCTGCGACATGGCCCCGCCCCACCCGCTCTAGACTCCGTGACTTGTCATTTTATTTTTCTTCTGTCTGCTGCCTGTCGGCAGTGGGGCGACGCTCCTGCGCCGTAGCGGAGGATCAGCCTGCGTAACACACCTCAGTGTACCCTACTGTGCCGCTGCATGCTCCCTTGCAAACACTGAAGCCATCCTACCCCTCCAATACACTGGTGCAGACAGTTCTGTGAAGTGTTGACGTTCCACCAGTAAACATCTGCTTTTCTGCATTTGTGGTGCAGCACAACACGAAAGTAATCTTGATGCATCACAGCAACAACAGCCGCAGCTGCTTTGGCGAGTGTGTGTTGTATATGTGTGCGGAGTTGAGTGCGATAAGGCGGTTTCGGGCCTGGAGCACAGCTGGTTTCATTTTAGAGGGGACAGAATACAGCTTGTGAGTGTAACGGTAAGGGAAAGGGAGACCCAGAACAAAGCAGCAGATTGCCAGAGTGGGTTGATGTTCACCAAAGTCTTTCCTTTCCTTGGGTATACTTTGCAGCTTTCACGTTGTTTTGAAAATGGTCCTTGCAGGTCGGCAGAGGCTGTTAATGTGACAAGCGGCCTAACTGAATTGCAGTTTGATAAAATGGAGGGATAGCTTTTTAATTTTTTGTAATGAGTTTTATATAGAGCGAACTTGACCCAAATCAGGTATCAGAGCGCTTAACATAGCACCAGTTGCGTTACATGAGGGCACATTCATTTTTTGGTAGGCACGGGGAGATTGAGTGATTTTGCCCAGAATGACAGGATGTTCCGCGTCATTGCCGAGACTCGAACCCAGTTCCCCAGTCGACCGCCCTAGCCGTTAGGCCAGCTCATCTCCCCAAGGTTTTTATGGAATTTATATGAGACGAAATCATACTCTCAAAGAGAGGAGTCCATTGCAGAAGTCTCGTACATGCTTACTGCCTGTAAGAAACATGTTTATATCAGTTATGATCAAGGCATTGTTGGTGGCTATGTCACTGATGAAAGAAAAGAGGTATGTAGTACAACATGAAATCTTAACACTGTTATAGAGCGCTTAGAGCAGTGGTGCTGTGCAACAGGATTTAAAGCACTATCTACGTCAAACTGTTTCCCCCCCCTTCACTTTAGGCTACTTGCACAGCAGCCCTCCCTCAAAAACATTGACAAAGCCAGCAGATCTTGCATGTCGAAGCCTGGACAAACTCTGGACAAAAGCCATAGTCCTATCAACTTCATCATGTGCCCCGAAGGCAGAATGTGGCCTTGAAGCACTATCTCTCCGGATCAGGAAGATGGCATGTGCTACACCCTCCAGAGAAGCAATGTCTCAAGGAGAGAATCCAAGCTACAGATGCTCTGAAACGGCCACAGCTAGAAACTGCACTCCTAGGGCGGGCTCATCTCCCCTTCATGTCAAGAAAGACTCACCTCCTCCAGGTCAGAGTTACAACATTTACTGGATACAGACCACATGAACTTTGAAAATGCAAAGACGAAAAGAAAGCTGAAAATGTCACCCTGGTTTGAAGGGTCAGAAGACTGCAATACGTTGATGATCTATGTGACTACAGTAGAAAACAGAGCAGAGAGAAGGTAGACCACACTTGCTGGGTTCAACTTGTTACCGAGCACTGAGACCACGGCAAGAAGAAACAAGAATCCGCCCAGCATCTGGCAATATAGTGACCGACAGGTTGAATCGATGGCACTCATGCTGTGGTCAATGGACATGGATTCTAAGAAGATTTCTATGGGTCAAATCTGTTTTTTGGAGAACCAATTTTAGCGCATATGCCATTGCCCACCCACAACCGCAGGCCGGTGGGGAGAGGGGATAGTAGTAAAGGGGAGGGTAGAGAGGAAAAAGAGTCGAAATGGGGTAGCAGGTTGGGTAAGGAAAGAAAGGGAAAAGAAATAAACTAGGAGAGCAAGCACTTCCCCCTGCAGTGCCTCAGTTTAGTACATTACAGAAGTGTCCCATTTGAGTAAAAACACGTATCCTCACTCACAGGCTTGAAGTCATTTTAGGAAGTCGGGGAGCACCACAGATAGGGTGACCAACTGGCATTGGTGCAAATTCAGGACGGTGAGTGTAAAAATTCAGGACAAAGGGTCAAAATTCAGGACACAAATTCAGGACAGGAGGTCAAAATTCAGGACAAAACTTCAGGACAATAGGTAAGTTTTACAGACACATCAGAGGAGGTCGCGCAATAGTATATAAGTAAGCCCAGCCATATCCAAACATATTCAGCCATTTGCAAACCTATCCATCATGTATCCTTCCATCTATCATTTCACTCATCCATCCTTTCACTCATCTATCCATTATCCATCCATCCATCCATCCATCCATCCACCCTTTCACACTATCCATCTGTGCACTCATCCATCCACTCTTCTACCCATCCATCCATTCACACATCCATCCAGCCATTTACCCTTTCACCCATCCAGCCATCCTTTCACTTACTCATCCATCCATCCACCCAGTCACTCATCCTTCCACCCATCCACCCTTTCAGTCATCCATCCATCCTCCCTTTCTCTCTCCATCGACCCTTTCACTTAGCCATCCTTCCTTCCATCCACCCACCCATCCATCTTCTCATCCACTCATGAATCCATCCATTGACCCTATCACTCATCCATCCTTTCTCTCATCCATTTATCCTTTCACTCCTTCCCTCATCTTTTCATCCTTTTGTCCATCTACCCTCCATTTCACTCACCCATCCTTACATCCACCCTTTCACTCATCCGTCAACCCATTCACCCTTGCACTTATCAATCCATCCATCCTTTCCATCCATCCTTTCACTCATCCATCCACCCTTTTACCCATCCAGCTACCCTTCTACCCATACATCCAGCTATTTACCTTTTCTCTCACCCATCCTTCCACTCACTCATCAATCCATCCATCCATCCTCTCTCATTATCCATCTAGTCAATCTTTCATTCATCCATTCACCCTTTCACTAATTCATACAGCCATCCAACCATCCCTTAACTTACTCACTCGCTCACCTTTTCATATTAATTTTGAGCTGAGCCTTTTTGAGAAGAGGCCCATCAAGAACTTCACCCTCGCTGCAGGAGCCATCCCAGGACTGGGACAGAAGCCACCCAGGGCGGAGACAGGATCCACCACAGGGGGGGACAGGAGCCATCACTGGGGGGGTGGGGCAGGAGGGGGAACAGGATCCACCAGGGTGGGCACAGGGGTGGGCATGCAGTATTCTAGTATCATCTTGGTCTCTTCCAGGGTGGGGTAGAGCACCTCACCCCCTCCTGGACACGACAACGAGAAGACAGGCTCTGTTTTGCAAAATGTTAGTTTTGCCATCCCCACTGTGATGTACAGTACTTAAAGGAGATACTCCAAGAGAACTGATTTAACTGATTGTCCTCCATACTTTGTTAATCAGTGTGGGTGCGATTGTGCCATTTCTTTATTTTATTACATTATAGACTGCATGTTCGAAGAACCGAGGTTTGCTTACAATTTAGTAACAGTAATTAAGCTCTGTGAAGAAAATCACGTGCTGCCTCAGTGTGATCAGGGCCAGTTCTAGGATGTTTGGGGCCCTGGGCAGAAAGGGAATGTGTGAGACCCCTCCAAATTGCAGAGACATGACGCATTCAGGGCTGTTTGCATCTGAATAGATGCTCCTGCTCCTGAAGCTGCAGCCCCTCCCTCTCAGTCACCTTCATGCACCTCTTAACAGCTCATCAAGGGCTGAAGGTGTGAGGGTTGCCATCCCGCTGTGCCTCTCCAATGCTGCTGGGTATCTGAGCTTTGGTACTGCATCGGAGTCTGTCACACCGACCTCAACAGCATCGGAGTCAAGAAGGGAGGTGGGTGGAAGCTGTGCCGGCTTTAGGGTGGTGTGACCAGTGCCCTGTTAAAATTACGGACAAATGGCGTCCGTTAAAGAATCCTTCACGGACAACTGACAGGCGGCCGAAATTACGGACTGTGCGTGAAATTTACGGACGGTTGGTCACCCAAACCACAGAGCCTCAGACTCTTTCGACAAGGGGGGGTGGGTTGGGGGCGGGGCTGATTAGGCACCATCTGGGTCCAACAACCTCCAAGGTGGTCATTTCCAAGACATGGTTGGACAATGATAATCGTGTGGACCTCACAAGCCTCAAAACTTAAATATGAGAGATCTGATGCATAAGGAGAGCAAACATTACAGGATACTAAAGATGAACTATGAAGATAGAGAAGTAACACGGGACTGTCCAACGTCTGGAGAGGGCACCACCGAACCATCAAAACATTTATATATATAAAAAAAAAAAAATCCTGCTTTCTATTTCCTCACTTTCTGTCTCCTCTCCCTTTTCCAGTATCACCATAAAAGTGTCTTTAACTGAGCTGGTTTTTTAATGTATATTTTTTGTTATAAAAAAAGGCAGGTGGCAAATTACAAATAAAACATCAAAAAGTGAAACCAGAGTATAGAGGCATTACCCACATATAGCTTCGGGAGATTTCCAAATACAGTGGTGTGTTCTCATTTTTCAAAGTACATCTTAGATACTTTGCAACAAAGGTGAGGAGTACTTAAATAATCAACGACTAGAAAGAAAGAGGGGACAAGCTGTTCCTCTTCCCACAAGTGTAACTCCCCCATTGAAGAATATATGAAAATGCTGCATTCAAGTACGGCCTCCAGAGATGGCTTGGCCTTCTCTTACTTTCTTTGGCAGAAATAGTCCTGCAGTAAGTGGTTAACTAGATTATGTGAAGACGTCACTGACCTGGTAGAGGAAGAAAGGGGTATATCATGTTAATGTATTATAGGCTTAGTGTGCGGCACTCCAGCTTCTTTATTCAGGCACCGCTTCTCACAGATGAGACAAAAGTTTCCAAAGTTATCTTTGTCATGCCATTTATCACCGTCGCTGAGGATTTGGGTGCAAGACACAGTAACACACAATTAGCACACTTCGTATCAGCTCAAGAGATGAGGAATTCCAAATGTGGACAAGGAAACTAATCATACAAACTAGGCAGCCTTTAGACACAATCCAGTAATACCCCAAACAAATGTTGACATAGCCCACAGAATGGAAACCTCCAAAAGCAGGGATTTTATTCAACATATCAAAATAACAATGTGACTGACCCAGAGGGAGTTTTCTCCCTGCACCTCCGGGGCATCTTACTATTTTCCTCTCTCAGGCCACCATGACTCGTATAGCACTCTCAGGTAGAAAAAGTCATTGACCGTCTCTCTGGTCTAAATAGGAAGCTGTGACTGTGAACCAGCTGCAATGCAGCGAACAGGCCACGAGTAGAAGGGCTTCTTACACTGGAGCCAGCTGAATGGTCTCCTTTCGTAAACCTAGCAATTCTCCCGCCTCTAAATGAGGGGGTGGAACCACAAGATTGATGGGCGGGAGCTTTACCCATTTATGTTACAGCTCCCACTCTGCTGAACTGTAAGTAACCCCCTCAGTGATAGTGAATGTTTGTAGCAGTTCCAACCATTAAAACTCAGCTAGTTTTGGAGGGAGCTCACACGGCTGTCAGCAGTCATTGTAACCAGAAAGCAAAATTAGCTTAGGGCCATGGGGGCGTTGTGGAGGAAACCTTTCTCATGCAGGTGCTGGGTGCCAAGTATGTGTGAAGAAGGTATGGCTTTAGCTCTCAGTGATGCTTCTAAAATAAAATTGCTCCCAGCAGGAGCTAGTCCAGACAGACTATGAAGAAGATGCATTAACCTTAGATCGACTCAGCGCTAGTTCCTGGCCGAATGTTTTTTGAGAGCACAGATGGTGTTCGAAGTAGATGCTGGTACAGTGATTATCTGATGCCGACAAATCTTATGATTTGCTGCCTTGCAGGCCATGTTTCAGTTCTATTGAATATGCAGACTTGGGGATTGTTTTTTATTGCTTTGCAATTGCAGCTCTGTATTATTCAAGGTTCAAAACTTATTTCATACATATATGTCGGGAGTGGAAGGTCCTCTACATCGTACACGGGCTTGTTCCCCTTCCTGAGTGCCCAACTGTGCCCAACTGTGAGTATATCTGCTATCGTTACTTTATTTTGGCCTCACGGTCACGCTACTCTAAGCTTCTGTGCAGAGGCCTAGGCCTCGGCCCGGCATGACTACAAGAGGTCTTGGACCTGTCTTGTGACTCTAAGGAGGGGACTCTAAGCATGGCCTCAATACACCGTGTGCTGTTACATCATGAATCATCGCATCATACTAAGAACATCAAGAGTACCTTTACATTGAAATAAGTTACATCGGGAGTCTCTTTACTTTGTAGGTAAGTTGCTAAGTATTATTACTATGCACTTCACATACATATATATACACGCCTGCACTGTGTGTATATATGTGTATATATTTATATGTGTGTATATATATATATATATATATATATATATATATATATATATATATATATATATATATTCACTTAAGAAACCATAGGTTTCACACAGGTTATAGTTAGGTGGATATTTCTCTCGTAAAAAACCAATGAAATTCCCCCGTTATAGTTAGTTCAGATAACTATAACTTGCGCACCCGCAATCCACTGCTGATGACGTCACATATTACATCACTCAAGACATGGTCAGTGGCATCACTCATGACATCACTGATGACATCATCCTTGTGATAGAGTGGCAGTCGCGCGAGTTATAGTTATCTGAACTAACTATAACGGGGGAATTTCATTGGTTTTTTACGAGAGAAATATCCACCTAACTATAACCTGTGTGAAACCTATGGTTTTTTAAGTGAATTTGCAAGGTTTTTTAAATGCTAATTCCTAACTATAACGTGTGTGAAACCTATGGTTTTTTAAGTGAATTTGTACGTTTTTTTAAATGCTAAGTTATGTATTTCTTAATATATTTTTTTGTTTAATTTTTTTAACCGTGCGCGCACCGTGTGCGCACCCCGCAAAAAAAAATAAAATGAAATGTTTTTTTCGCCCTGGGGGGTCCTTCTGTGACCCCCTGACAAAGGCTAGGGGGTCAGGAACTCTCTTCCCTGCCCCCTTTTCACGTTTTCCACCTTTTTTCCCCCTTTCCTTTTCAGTGCGAGAGACAAAATGGCGCCCGACACTTCCTGATTTCGACCGATTCGCATGTTGACTGACATCTAACAACCAATCAGAATTTCGCTCGCGCACGGCACTGTGCGCGCACGGTGCGCGCGTATAGATATTTATATGCTTTTAAATGCTATTTTCTCAGGAAATACTGAACAGATTTACACCAGACCTGCAAAAGGCACTTCCCTGACCTGAGGACTACCTCTCTGCCAAATTTCAAGTAATTCTGTTCAGCCGTTCGGGCTGTACCTTCGACTAAAGGTCCTATGGAAAAATGCATGGGGAAAACGCGTTTTGGAACCCCCCTTTTTTCTTGGCCCCCGCTTGACGAATCACCCCGAGACTTTCAGGGTAGGAGCTGAGCGGAGCGCCCCATTAGTTTTAAAAATTTCGTGAAGATTCGTCAACCGGCGCCAAAGTTATTCAAAATAGAATTTTGAGATTTCCTATGGAAACACAGTCCTAACTATAACTATCTACTGGCGACCGCCAGTAGATAATATATATATATATATATATATATTTATTTATTTATTTTTTCACAGAAAAAAACAAAGGGCAAAGGGGCGTTACAGTTAGGTGAAAATGCCAGTTAAAACATACGTTTTATCCTAACAAAACCACTGAAATTCACTAGTTATAGTTATATCAAGTAGCTATAAATCATGCCCTAAGGTAGCTATAACTCGTGCCCCCACCATGCACAGTTTTGTCAGCAAACATGTCATTGCAATTTTGCAGTGATACTATCAATGATGTCATAAAACATGTCATGAGTGATGTCATCTGTGAGGTATTTAACAGTGCATGAGTTAGTGTTACCTTGGGGCACGAGTTGTAGTTACTTGACAAAACTATAACTGGGGAATGTAAGTGCTTTGTTCATTTAAAATTTATGACATTTTCACACATCTATAACGTTCCTTAAACGTTTGTTTTATTTTCAGTGATTTTCAAGTTTGTTTTTTTTAACGTAAAACTGCAACTCTGCAGCCAGACTCTGCGTCCAACCCACAGGCAGCCAATCACAAGCTGCGCAGCAAGCCCTCTGTTCATGCACAGCGTGGGCTTGGATGCAGGGCCTGGTTGCAAGCAACCACAAGGGGGCTCTGCACTCCAGCTGAAGACCATAGAGATCGGGACAACCATATAGTTTATTTTTTATTAGGGGCTACAGGGGGGAGACCCAGGGCCCTCGCTCCCCAGCTGGATCCCCTGCTAGCACCCATTCTGGGTTCCAGTAAGAGATGGCAATTTTTTTTTTTTAAATGTTGGCAGGGGATATTTGCCCTTCCCCCAACCTTTACAAGCCCCAGGGTTCCCATCCCCCAGGCTGCATTATTTATGGGGAGGGGGTGCGCATCCCCCCTCCCTAAGACTTTAGGGTCCCAGGTACACCGTTCTCCCAGGCGCTTTGCTTTCATTAAGTGGGTGCGAGCCCCCTCTCTGAGCCTTTAGGACCCCGGGGACCCTATAACGGCACCTTTATTTCTTTTAAAGGGGAGAGACGCACAGCCCTCTTCCTCAAGCCAATAGCGGCCTTGAAGACTCCATCCCCTGAGGTCTCTGGTGGCTGCTCTGTGTCCACCTGGGGCACCCACAAGACACTACGTTGGGGCTGTGGGGGGAGCCTCAGGGTCCACCCATCCTGGGTGCATCAGGAGCAGGCATTGCTCCGTCCGGCGGGAGCAGGTGGTTTTCTCCGCACCCGCCAGGCAGGAGCAATCTGAGTTTCCCATGGCAGGTTTACAAATGTCTGCTCCAACTGGCAGGAGCATTTTTAGAGCTCCCAGCGGGTGGGAGCAGACACGTTTTCCCTGCCCTCAAAGGCAGGGAAACTGTCTCTCAGTGGTGGGTTCTACAGGATATAGTGAGTAAGCAGACCCCAGGAGATGAGGGCCCCCGGGCTTTTTTTGGCTTCAGCGGGGGGCCGGTAGCCCCCTCCCCTTTATTTTGTAGTCGGGCTTTGAGAGACAAGGTCCCTTTTCAGGCTCGGGGAGGGGGGGGGGTCGTGCACTTCTCTGGGGCGTAACAAAGGCCCCCACAGACCCTGCAGTGCGGGGGGCCCCCTCAGCAAAGTACGCAGGCCTGAGAGCTCCTGAGTGAGGCGGAAGGGGGCCCCTCTATGTACTTTGCTGGGGGGCCCTTTCGAGTTTCGTTACGCCACTGGCACTTCTACCCTTCATTATGTCATCTCCAGGGGATGGGTTCCCTCTTAGAGACTCGGAGAGGGGGCCACATGCCCCCTTCACCTTTATTTTGCATTCAGCCTCAGGGGCTAGGATCCCTCGGGCCTCTTTAGCTCCAGGGCAGAGGGGCGCACCCCCTCCCCCCTTTTGTATAATGTCGGTCCCAGGGTATGCAGTTAATGGAGCCTCCTACAGCCTCGGGAGGGGGCCATGTATTCCCCGCCCCTAAATATTTATATCTGCCCCCCCTCCCGTCTCTGGCCCACCCCTGGAGGTAGGTTTTATTTTATAGCGCCTTATTTTTTTCATTTTGCCACAGATTTGCGGATCCTCCGCAAATTTGCAGCAGAATTCTGCACACAAAAAAAAGAATAATTGTGGCTTTGGGGGTGGGGGCCCCTTTGGCTTAGGGCCCTCACCCCCTCACCCCTCGGCCAAGTTAACTAGTTAACTCACTGAGCCATCTTGCCAGCTTTAGTATGATTCGTGCTTTTGAATGTCTCGGAGTGCGCTTTGCGATTGTGCAATGTGAGTACGTGGGAGTGCGCAGCTTGCAAATGTGCTCTTATTCTTTGTGGGTAACCAACATAGAATTGCCACAACCTAGTTTATCTAGAGTGCTCAGTTTCAGCCAGGGCTCTTGTGAACTCCCCTCAGCCTGGTTTCTTTATGCTAGATAGGGACGGCACCTCTGTTTGAGCGGAGGAGCGGAGGGGCGTCACCCCACAGGCCAGAGCTGAAAAATGAAATGGAAATAACGTTTATTTATTACCATTTTATTTTTGAGGAACCAACCCATCCTGAACTGAGGGACAGGACAGGGCGGGCCAGTGCTGCCGAGTGGCATCAGCAGGGAGCTGTGACAATGAGCTTTAAAATGCGCATGTCCCTGTGGCCGTCTGTCTTGGGTCGGCCAGACAGACATACGCATTTTAAAGTTTCCTAACCTAGTTGTCTGGGACAGCTACGTGCTCTTAGGAGCGCTGCGCGAGGCCGCTCCCGCCAATCCTGACGTGTCTACCGTGTTGAGAGAGGCACCAGGGTTGATCAATGCAGTTCCCCGGTCCTGCGTTGGAGCCTGCCTGGAAGGGAAACGACCGGTGGAGGAGGACGTCGCGTCCGCCTCAAGGTAAGTGTTTTATTATTTATTTCATTCTTTTTTTGCTTTGCCCCCACCCCATACCCTCGGTACATGGCAGCCACCACTGATGCTAGACAACCAGTAATGCAAATTAAGCACCCTCTTGACATGTCTCTTACAAGCATGGCTCTCCGCCACATTCGTGAAGAAGTTCCGCGTTTCGTAAAGATGCTCAAACACTGCAACCATCAACAATGCGACCATGCGCGGTATCCGGGGATTGGTGACAGAAGGCAACAGAAACCACAGCCACAGACTCCAAACTCAACTCGTCTCTACGGCGCGTGCCAGGGAGAGCGCTTTGATTGCCGTCAGACGGAGGCTATACATTATTAAAAGGATGCATTTAGCCTTTTCCAGAAGCAACGCACGTGCCAGTTCAGACCCCCTCAGGGACGCTCTGGCTTCGGCTCTGTTTGTCGTTTCCAGTGGACTCAGTCTCCACCACTGGCCTGAAATGAACGCGTGCGGATCTAAAGGTCAGAAACAGCTGTACGTCATTCCATGGATTCCGT
Source organism: Triturus cristatus (assembly GCF_964204655.1). Lineage (NCBI taxonomy): Eukaryota > Metazoa > Chordata > Amphibia > Caudata > Salamandridae > Triturus > Triturus cristatus. Next base: position 237,181,513 of record NC_140581.1, read on the forward strand.
GTTCAGGAAGAACTCCATGCAGAAACAGAATAACGCACCTTGTTGCAGCGGTTATCGGCCAGAAAGGCTTTCAGTGAAAAGGTACATTTGCTTTTCTAGGATAATTAGCTGCCTTTTGTTCTTGTTTTATTGATTGATTCAACTTCTCTGTTAAATTACAGTACAAAGGCATAATTTTAATACATCGAATTGTACGTTTATGCAATCAAGCAATTAAGCAATGACTGTATACAATGCAGTGAGAAAGCTTGCAAGAGAGTGAAGGGAAAGGAACATGGGTGTGAGTCAATGGCCAAGGACCTAAGGTGTGTGCTACAGCCACCCTTCCACACACCCACATTTCCTCAAAGACATGTCAAAGGCGGACTTGCCTCATCCGACAGTAAGTATCGAACCTCAAAACTTAGACACGGAGGAGCATCGCCCCACTAACCAAATTGCCCCCAGATATGGAAAAATAAAATGGTAATAAAGTTCATTTATTACCATTTTATATTTCAAAACCCCATCCCGAGCCCAGCGTCAGGATGGAGGGCGGGTCATTCTGGTTTTGGCTGCTGCCACTCAGGCCACAGCAGAAAGTAGGGATGGGCAGGGCACTTTAGGTTTAAAGTGTCCGGGTCTCTTTCGCCGGCCATCTTGCGACGGCCAGTCGGACATGTGCAGTTTAAACCTTTCTAAACCAGTTGTCTAAGGCAGCTGGGTTTGAGACCGCATAGGGCTCCAGTGTCACTGGGAGTGCCAAGTTGGCAGCTCCCTCCAATACCGGCACTTCTTTCATGCTGCATGAAAGCAGCACCAGGATTGGTTACTGCAGTTTCCTGGTCCCACTTTGGAACCCGCCTGCCTGGAGAAGACCCAAGCGGGGAGGACGTTGCGCCAGATTTGAACTTAAGTGTAATTATTTTTGTAAATTTATTTATAACTTTTATTTTTTCCCTCCCAGCCACCACCCTCCTTATATGCCAGCCGCCACTCTCTGAGGCAGTAAAACAAAACATATACATTCAAAACAGTTGAACAATAAACACAGTGTTCTGCCAAAGGGCATCCTGAGAGGGTTTTAATATAGTGATAAAAAAAACGACTTAACTAAAGCACAATTTACAGAGATGGAGAGATGAAGATGAATTACTCATTGACTTTGAGACCCTGGGTATCCCTCCTGGGTCATATGATTAAAGTTTCTTATACTCCACTCTCATTGGGCTGATGTAGCGTTGTTTGTGGCAACCGGTGTTGACGAGGAAGGAGGAAACTGAGCCAGTTCCTTTGCCCAAGAGTAAATCCAAACAGCATCTGGCCACTCGCTGTGGCATAGAAACACACATCTGTGCCTGCCGTCACACAGTACATATTGAAACCGACCAGTCCACGCATTTCCGAACACAATGCATCTGGAGGAGTCCTGGGTGGCATGGCTTACCAGGATGCCACCACTTTTTCTAACCCAGGATTCCCTGGACAGTTCAAATATTGTTTTTAAAAAAATGTCCTCACATTTCTATGATGGAAGATTCCAGAATATTTTGTAACACCAAAACTACAACCATCCAGTGTTGTATCACTTCTAACAATAAAGAGTACCGCGTGTGTTTGTGGGACTATAGTAATTGTCAGGAGCTCCCTACTATGGGACAGAGTAGTGAAGTAAATGTAGTGTTCACATGGTCACAAATTGGGCCTATTCACAGTGGTGGCTGGTGACTTTTCAAAGTGGTGAGGCATACATGTTGGGGTAAGTTTGACTTAGTGATCGAGCATAGTGAGTAAAGGTGATGGACATTAGTGAGATTTGGGAGTGTTCTCCCTCAGAAAACAATTGAAAAAACTCAGAGGAACTACCACTCCACAAAGCTAGAATTGCCACATTTGCATCTCCACTCGTGTCTACACTGCACTACCGTTACTAAAATTCCCATCTTGATTGGACCATCAGATATTCACTAGGCCATCCCTCACAAACTGCGCCCTTAGTGCATGCTCTGGACAAACACCCTAGAATGCCCTCTGGCATGTAATTTCGAGTCAGCATTGGGCATTCAACCATACAATGCCCCTCCGGTGTGTCCTTTCTGGTCTGCACTCAATCATCACTCATGGAATGCCCGTCTGGTGTGTGGCCTCCCAGGAATCCACTGGACCATCACCTTTGGAAAGCCAGCTGGTACCTCCTCTCTGGTCTGCACTCAACCATCACCCACAGTAGGCCCCATTTTGTGCCCTCTTAGGTCGCCGCTTGATCTCTCTCATTAAATACCCCTCTGGTGTTCTCTCCAGCCCACAGCCCTCTGCTGCCAGAGGAGATCAGATAGAAAAGGGGTCTATTTATAGAGAACCCTGAATCCGGCAAATGCAAAAACTTACATCTCGTTTCTCTTTTTGGGGGTGAAGTGAGTGAGGTGTGTGTTTAGCTATCGAAGCACAGCAGGCATTTTATTGTTGAATCTCCATTTATTTTGAAGCCTGGGTTTTTGACCGTGTACTATGTACATTCGAGGAACAATAAGGAAGAAGGGTCATAACACAGTCCCCTTTCATAAGGAACGTTGTCTCTTGGAGGGAACACTAGATAGTATTACTAATAAATACATTGTTGTGAAACAGCGGCAGTAATATTACCGACGTGCACTCCGAAGCAACGCAAGGAAGGTTACTGGAGACGAATAATGGTAGGCCACAGCCTCTTGTTTTCATAAGCACTGGCAGGACTGGGGCATCTGCGGGTGACAGACGGGGGCATCTAGGGCTGCCGGGCACCCATCCGAGCTGTCCGTGTGGGAAGGGAGCAAGTAGGATCTTTACCCGGCCACAGCCCAGCGCTACTAGGGTGCCACCACATGCCCCCAACACGGCGGGCGCTTATCGGTCTTTCTCATGCCTGGTACAACACGAAAGCTACCTTGATTCCCTAAAAAAGTAAAACAGAACAAATCCAACCCAGGGTCCTTTTTACTTGTAAAATATCGTCAGGTAATAAAAACACGTGTTGGCAAAGCCAATAGGCAGGGGTTTTCTATAAGCAACCTCAAAGATCGGCAGTGGGCAGCAGCGGCTGGCATGCTCGAGGGAGGGGGGGGTCGCGGGTGGGGAGTAAAATAATTAAAATAAAACGTACATGAGTGCCGGGGTACCGCACCGCCTCTGCTCCTGGCTGTACTGGTGCAGCAGCAGCTGGGTCCGCGTGTTCCTGCTGCAGGAAGCAGCCAGCAGGCAGCTTCCCTCTCCTACGCATGCCAATCACAACGCTGGTAGGCGCAGCAGGAGAGTGCCACAGCCGGGACATTTTCTCTGCATAGAGAAAAAGGGAGAGTGGGCGGTCCTGCTCGAGGGCAGAGGGGGAGTGGCTTACCCACTGTTGTGGGTACTGACTGTTTGGTCGGCTCCAGGGCCGATCAAACAGTCAGTACCCACCACAACGGGCAAGCCACTCCCCCCTTGCCCTCAAGCAGGACCGCCCGCCCGCAACCAGGCACAGAGGCACTTCTGCTTTCTCGTAATGCGAGAAGGCAGAAACATAAATGGTAGTTTTTACCGTTTATGTTTCTGCCTTCTCACACCGCGAGAAAGCAGTGAGGCGACACCCCCACGCCCCAATGGGGGAGTCACCACTGCCTATTCATGCCCGTGCAATAGGCCCACCAAGATAGGTCGGGTACCACTTTTACCAGAAGTGTGAGAACAACGGATGGTTGGACTTTTGAAATTTGCCTTTAGTTCAACAGTTTTTGTCACAGGGAAAGGGAAGAAGTTTTGATGACGTTTTTTTTACCTATACTTTGGCATTTGCTGGGAAGTTTTAATAATAAAACGTGCTTCAAGCTGCATCATTAAAGATTCCACTGTCTCTCTATTTTTCAAAAATGTCTGGCGTTGCAAGCTTTTTTTGGTTTCCAGCAAACTCTGGGTCCAAATACTGTAGACTTTGACTCTTCTCCTCACCAAAAAACATTCTCTGGTGTCTAGTGTGAGGATCATGGTTCAAGCCAGTGGAAAACCCACACATTTTACAACGTCACACTCAGAAGACCTAGGGGAACAGAGATATGGGTCAAGTCTTGGGATGGAAATATTGCTGTGTAAGGAAAACTGAAGTAAATGACCATGCTTTGAAGAGAATTGAGGAAAATATTACAATTTATCGATCCCTTTCAACCTCAGGTTCTATAGCTTGGCAAATCTGTGATTACGTCTGCCCAACAGGCTAGCTGAAATAAATCTATCACCTCATTTCTTGTCCACTTGGAAACAGACTTTGGTGGTCCCCCCTCTCAACAAACATTTTGCTGATTCCTATTTATAGAGCAACCTTCCTCGTATTTCCCTTCTGCTATTCCCTATCAAGCTTTTTGCAAAGGCCATCAATAGACAGCGCTCCCATTTTCTGTAATCTAACTATATTTGGGATACCGCCCAATCTGGCTTTCGACCTGCGCATAGAACAGAGTCCACCCCAATTTCCATCATTGATGGTTTTCACACGTTGACTGACCTGGATAGTTACTCTGCTTTGGCCCGCTTGATGCTGATAGAGCGCCACGTTATTCTGAAATTTGTTGGGGTGCCTCATGATTATTGTTAGTCCGCACCCAAATATTATTTGAATTAGTTTAGGTGTGACATAAAAATTGTATCATTAGAATCGTTTTAACATAGAGGTGATTAGAAATGTAACCATGATTTTCATAAAGAATAATGTCGTAGAGCATTGCAATGTATCTTAGTAAATGCATAATCATTAGTTTTCATGTAATGTAATGTGTTAGGTTAACGTGTGCCATGTTAAAGTTGCACGCGTAGTTTGTTTATTCACGTTTAAAAGAATAATGAACTAATGCTTAATGTGTGATTCAGTAATGTGCTTAAAAATGTAAAGGCCTGGTCGCATATACGTTTAAAGAGAAAGGCCTGTTCATTTCTTATGTTAGCTAACGTTGTAGGCCGAAAATGATTTCCCTTGGTAAAGGCTTTGGGCTTCTGGATGATGGAAAATCTTAGAGGAGTGAAAAGTTTTTCGTTCCCATGTTTCTGTTGCAGGTGCAAGGACATTTAGCTCGTTAGAGAGTCTAGGTCTTTGTTTTAGGAGTTAGGATGGTACGAGAAGCCAACAGGGGAGTACATTGGAATTTACGGATGATACTTTCAGCGGAGAAGGTGCCTGGGATCCAAGGTCAAGCTAACCGTCGTTGGATGGAGTACAAGTTTCGCTGGAAAAGTACTGGGAGAAGACCTGGCTGAAGAGGTGTCCCGGAGGGCGTGTTCTACGTTTTTGGGATTTTGTATTAGGGATAGTGCCCCGAGGGTTGAGCAGTTGAGGTTTAGATGGGACGCTAGAAGGAGCATCTTAGAACGAGCTCTGACTAAGTGAATGTACTTCTAAGAAAGTCTTCACTTCTGACACCTTTTTATTCTCTTGCCTGGGATGGGAAATGCTAAGTAGGGACATCACCTAAGAGCTAGAGTAGGGATAGATTAATTGTTTTTTCTCTTTTAGGCTAATGATTCCTAATGTAGACATTGGTTTGACTATTGCATTTCTTATGCTTCTGGAGCTTGTTATTCTTTTTGTTCTGAGTCGTATGAGACTCTTACGTAGACTTGCGTTTGTTTTAGTGCCCATTTATCTTCTTCACCTTGTGCTAAGATGTCTGTATGTGCAGTTATTTTTGATTGTAATAAAATCTTACAAATTTTAGATTCGGAGTCAGTGGTCCTTTTGAAATGAAATTTGCTTCTGGTGATTATGTATTAAGAATTGGGTGTTCTCCCCTCTACACTATTTAGCAGATAAAAAGATCCTGGCGACCTGAGAGGATTCTTGGAGAGAACCAGGTAGGCAAGAATCCGGTCCTATCAGTTGGTAGCAGAGTCGGATGGTTATCTCGGATAGTGAGGGGAGATCTAGATCAAGATAAGAGATTTTAGAGGCCCATAGAAGTCAAGTGATGGTGACCCATCGGATGGTGAGCGGCGGACGACGGCGGCTGATGGAGAATAGCGGTGCGGCGGATAGCAGCAGGTTGTGGAGGAGTGAGTATGAATAGGGTGAGATGTTTTGTAGATTGCGGTGTTGATTTGAATCTGTGATGTGTTGCGGAGTTGGAGTGAGTGTTGAGTGATTGTGAGATCAGGCTGTGAGCGCGCGCAGCCCGGGAAAATCTTAGGCTCGACGAGTAGCTTAAGTGATTGTGGTGTAGAAGACACCCAAGGTAGATTTTGTTGACCACCGAAAGGGGATCGTGAGACGTCATCGATTACCCAGACCGAGATAGGGGGTGCAAATGTGTGAGCGCATGAGTAACCAAGGCTGGTCGTGGGTTGTTGTATGTGGAACTTTGAGTGATTGAAACCTATCAGTTGAGGCGATTGTCCGGTCATTTCGCGGACAGACAGTTGCCAGTTGAGGTCGACAATTTCGAGAGACTGTCGGAGACAGTCAGAGAAGTGATTGTCCAGTCGTTTCGTGGACAGATAATTACTTCAGCGTGTGAATGGGACGAATGCAAGGGTGAGACGTGAATTGTGAAGGAGGGGAACTGCTGGGAGTGGAGGAAGTGCGACGTCAGAAGGTGTCGCGCTGCGATAGGTCGGTTGGTGTGAGTCGCGCTGCTATTGGTGGATTGACATCAGGAAGTGAACGAAAACATTGTGTGCGATCAAAAATTTGTTAATCATGAAATGTTTTAAGGTTTTCCGAGAATTATGTAGAGGTGATAAACATGTGGTTACTCGAGGGGGAGAAGAAGCCCCTCCCGAGGATACTCCGGAGCATTATATGGCAAGGAATGTGGGATTGTATACTATAATTTGGCTTGAGAATTGGCATAAAATGACTCATGGTGAGGGAGAACTGGCTTTCCCGCGATATGTTACTTTCAGGCTGGAAGTGTTGTATCAGTTGAAATCTGTAATGTCTTCGTTACGACCTTTGCCGAGACCAACTCAGTTTGAGGCGCTGCATGCATGGATTAGAGCAGAGCATGACAGGAAAAGAGATCGAAGTCAAGAAAGGGTGAAGAAGTCCATTAAGGCATTCCAGGATGCGAGGTGGGATGCACAAGAGAAGATGTGGAGAGTAGAAACAATAGAGGAAGACAGGTTGTACCCACTACTAGAGAAAACAGACAGTGCTAAGGCAAAGAGTGTAGATGACGATGACAGTGATACAGATGGCAGTCTAGTACAGAGGTTGTTGTCTGAGAGACCACCTCCATACAATCCAGATTCTTATGAAGGGAAGTCGGTTCAAGCAGAAGGGACTAGTGGACTACAGACTCAGTCAGAGGTGAGAGTAGAAGGGAAAATCTCGACAGGAACTGAGGGCATGAAAAATCAGCCCGTAGTAAACACAGAGGTAGGGAGAGGTGTGAGGTTACCGGATGCTCTAAAGGTACCGGTTTACCATTGGACCCATTGTCTCAGTTTACGACCCAGATCAAGAGAGATTTGGGAGTCTAGTATAGTCAGCTGTAGGATCGAGGAGTGTGGTAGAGGAAAATGGATCAGTGAATGGGATGGAGCAGACTCCAAAACCTGTAGAATGGAGTACGCCACTGCCAGCCACCGCAGACTCCTCTAGGGGACAGGTGGATGCGAGGTCAGTGAGACCGAGGTCTTTGGTTGAGTCAAGATCAGATTTGCGGATGTGGGCACCGCCGGTGAGGAATCAGAATCAGAGTGAGAGAATTGTAGAAAGTGAGCAAGGCAATTTAGGAAATCGTTCTGTTTCTAGGAGTATGGCAGAAGGGATTAGACCTCAAGAACAGGAATGCGAGTATGATGAACGGAATGGGGCAACTTGTCGAGAAATATTGAAGGGAGCCTTGAAAGGGAGAATGGTAGATGTTGTAAGGTTGAAAGTAGAAGTAGATGAGATAAGTGGAAATTTGCCTCTTGAAAGGACATATATGTACGAACAAGATGAATTACTTTTTGTAGCGATGGATGTGACTCGCAAGGCAAGGACTGCGCATGAGAAATTGTCAGAATTGGCCAAAAGGTATGATGTGGATCTGTCCATAACAAAGTCATTGCAGGGAAGCCATAGGTTGCAGTATAGCGACCAAGAATTGGAAGAGAAAAGGGTCATGGGATTGAGGACCCATATCAAGGATCTGATTATAGCAATGCGTGCATGGATTATACTTGACAAATGGGAAGAAAGGTGGTCTAAGAAGAAGAGTTCTAAAAGGACGATAGGAGAGATGCCACCTCCAGGTGGGGGGATGGTGGATGTAGGAAATTTCTCTTTACGAGAGGTACAGAATGGAGGATACGTGCATGTGCCTTGGAGTAGGGGTGATTTGGCTGCATTTAAGAATGACTTTCCCCGTTTGCGGGAAAAGCCCGTCGAGTGGTATAAGCAGGTTGACCGGTTTTTTAAGATCTCAAAGGTGTTGTGGATTGACTTGAATACGCTGTTTGATATTGTGGCGCCAGGTGATTTATGGTCCGCATGTAAAATTGCTGTTGAATGGCCAACTTCAGAGCCCGAAAGAGATCTTATCTCGAATGGTCCGTCACCGATAGTCATGAAGAAGTTTGAGAAAGTGATCACATGGCTAAAGTAAAAAATTTCACCTCAGGATATTGACTGGGTTAAGACAGATCGGACAGTCCAAGAACCAAAAGAGACAGTGCATGAGTATTATGAAAGACTCTTGCAGGCCTTCAAGCAATACAGTGGATTAGATGCCTCAGAGACTAAAGACATGGGACAGTTTGTTTCAAAGTTTGTGTTGGGGTTGAGACCAGAGGCTAGTCTAATGATTCAGCAACATCTAATTTGCTGGCAGAATAAGCCTGTAGATGAGATCTTACAGTATGCCAGGTACTGTAGTGATGAGATAGAATCGAAGCACAGGAAATTGAAGGATAAGTTGATGCTTGTCCAGATGCAAACGGTTCAAGCTCAGTCTAGTGGAGGGACGTTAGGAAGGAAGCAGGGAAATAACCAAGGAGGAAATCAGAATGCCCAGAATCAGGGAAGACCAAAGTGAGTTGACCCCAAGACAGGAATGGATGTGGCGACATTGAAAAAGACCACCGCGTGTCATCTTTGTCACCAGGTTGGACATTGGAAATGCGAGTGTCCCTTGAACCCAATAAATCAGGTGCAGCAAGAAGTAGAGATAACTCAGGTACCTGTACCTGAAGTAGTTCCCACGGTGACTAGACCTAGGTTGGTCAAAGGGGTGACTAGTAGTCCGCAGGTGCAAGTTCCTCAGCCACCTAGGGTTCAAAATGTTCAGCAGGGAGTCCGAACTTATCTACAGATGCCTTTGTTCGAAGGGAGTGAGGAGTTTGGTCCAGACCCGTTGGCATGACGGTGCCTGAGGGGGGAGGAAGACTGCACACTTGGAGCAGTCTTGGAGGTAGACCAGAGGGGACCATTTGTAGAAGCAGATGTTGATGGTCACCATACAACCTTTTTGGTTGACACTTATGCTACCCGGTCTACTGTAAGATCAGCAGTAGTCCCCAACCTACCCCTCTCGGGACAATCGATCCAAGTTGTTGGTGTAGCAAATAAGAGAATGACTAGCCCATTGACAGAGCCAATTCCTGTGAGAATAGGAACGTTCCGTGATCGACACCAGTTTGTGGTGTGCGACTCGAGTCCAGTTTGCCTGTTAGGGAGAGATCTGTTGTGCAAGTTGAATTGCACCATCTATTGCACACCAAAGGGAGTTGAAGTACAGACAAGAGATGATGATGCAACCTTTAAGGTTGCAAATCAGCATGTGTGCATAGAAATGTACCCAGCGCTGACAGTGGAAGAACTTCCACTTGACTTGAGGGATTCTGTGTCACTTGATGTGTGGGACTTCAGTGGAGAAGAGATCGGATTGACCAAAGGCGTAGAGCCAGTGAAGATTCAGGTCAAGCCGAACGTAGAATTCCCTAGGACACCCCAGTATAATTTGTCACCTGAGACTATTGCAGGGATTAAGCCTGTAATTGAGTCTATGAATAAGCAGGGAATTCTGAAAGAGATCATGGGTAGCCCATGTAATTCACCTATCATGGGACTACAGAAACCAAGTGGGAAATTCAGGATCGTACAAGACCTGCGAAAGGTCAACACAATAGTTGTTCCATGTTGTCCGGTGGTACCGAATCCATCTGTTATACTGTTTCAAATCCCATGTGAAGCTGAGTGGTTTACCATGATTGATTTGTGTCAAGCATTCTTCTCGATCCCACTCCATGAGGAAAGCCAATTTCTTTTTGCTTTCCGGCTGGAGAACGGTGTGTTAACATGGTGTCATATCCCACAGGGGTATACAGAGAGTCCATCGATCTTGAATCAGATCCTGAAGAAGAATCTTGAAGGGCTAGTGTTGCCGCAGAACTCTGTTCTGGTGCAATACATTGATGATTTGCTCGTTGACTCAAACAGAAGATGCTTGCAGAATTGATACCATTGCTTTACTGAATCATTTGGCTGAGAATGGACACAAAGTGTCCCTGAATAAATGGCAGTAGTGTCTGAGTGAAGTGCAGTATTTGGGTCACAGAATTGAGAAGGGCAAGAGAAAGGTGTCACCAGATAGCATTGAGGCTATTATGAATATGCCTGTGCCCACCACTCAGAGAGAAGTCAGAATGTTCTTGGGGATGGTTGGCTACTGTCGTCAATGGATTCCCAACTTTTCCTTTGAAGCGAAGCCTTTGCAACGGCTGACGCACAAGGATGTGAGTGATCCGGTACCATGGGACAATGACTGTTTAATGTCATTTTTGAGGCTGAGAGAAGCCCTGTGTCGCGCTCCAGCTTTGGGGATGCCAGATTACAACAAGGCATTCACATTGTTCTGTTGCGAGAGAGAAGGTTGTGCATTGTCAGTTCTGACTCAGAATCATGGAGGTGTCCGTAGACCAGTTGCCTACTTTTCAGCTACTTTAGATCCAGTAGCTTCTGCGTTGCCCGGATGTCTCAAATCCGTTGCTGCAGCAGGTGTCAGTATTGAAAGATGTGAGAGTATTGTAATGGGACATCCACTTACAGTTTATGTGCTACATTCTGTTGACCTGTTGATGACGAGGACCAAAACTCAGCACCTCCCAAACAATAGATTAACGCGTTATGAGCAAGTTATCCTTGCCGCAGAAACTGTGACTTTGAAGAGGTTTTCTGTTTTAAATCCTGCAACATTGATGCCTATTCCAAATGCAGACGGAGAAGATTGTGAGGATCCCGATTGTCTCGATGTGACTGAACTATGCACCAAACCGAGACAAGACATTGTTGATGAACCGCTCCTTGACTCTGATGAAATTTTCTTTGTGGACGGTTCATGTCTAAGAGACGATGTTGGTGGATTGAGAGCAGCATTTGCTGTATGCATCATCACAGGAGTGGTTGAAGCTGCTTGTTTAGAAGAAGTACACTCCGCACAGGTAGCTGAAATCATTGCTTTGACCCGTGCCTGTTTGGCTGCTGATCAGATTCGGATAATGATTTACACGGACAGTCAGTACGGGTTTGGTGTGGTTCACGATTTCGGACAGTTATAGTCACAGAGAGGGTTCATGACTTCTGGTTCGCCCATTAGAAATGGGGAATATGTGAGACAATTGTTGGAAGCATTGCAGTGTCCCAAGGAAATTGCGGTTGTCAAATGTTCTGCCCATTCCAAAGGGAGTGATTTTGTGACTTTGGGAAATAATTACGCAGATGAAGTTGCCCGGTTTTGTGCAGAACAGGGATGCATATTCACAGGAGGGTACACTGGAGAAAGCCAAGAAAGAACCGAGCTCAGCATGATGTTAGCCATGGCCAATACTTGGGAGGAACTAATACGATTGCAGGATGAGGTTCCTGATCAAGAACAAAATGACTGGATACGAGCAGGATGTGAGAAGGGAGATGTGGGTTTCGAGTGATGGACGAGCTGTGCTACCGGAATGTCTGTTGAACCCAATGGCAAGATTGATACATGATGCAGTACACCTTGGTAGAGACGCAATGGTTATGATTGTTCAGACAGACATGGTACAATCCAAAGTTTCGTGCGGTTGCTGAAGCTGCGTGTCAGAGGTGTGTTACATGTCAGCAGATGAATGCAGGAAAGAGAAGAAGACTACTGTGACTTTGAGTCACATTGGGAGGTCAGGAGGGTCTTTCAATTCAGTTGGATTTTATAGAGATGCCGAAGTGTAATGGGTTGAGGTACATCTTAGTTGTGGTATGTGTCTTTTCAAGATGGGTGGAGGCTTACCCAACACGTAGGTGCGACACACTAACTGTAGCCAAGCTGTTTTTGAGGGAACTTATCCCTAGGTTCGGATTTCCGACCTCTTTGGAGTAGAACAGAGGGACACACTTCCACAGTGAGATCATGAAATTGCTCTGTGCTGCTTTAAATGTGGATCAGAGATTGCATTGCAGTTATAGACCAGAGGCTTCTGGGATTGTGGAACAAGTTAATGGGACTTTGAAAGCACGGATGGCCAAAGTGTGTTCTTCGACATCCCTGAAATGGCCTGACGCACTGCCCTTGGTCCTCATGAGCCTTCGCAGTGTTCTCGATAGGAGAACGGGGTTGTCACCTCACGAGATCCTGATGGGGAGGGCAATGCGATTACCAGCGATACCTGCTACTGCTTTGATTAACATCACAGATGATTTAATCCTCGACTACTGTAAGGGACTGGCTGACGTAGTCCGTTCTGTGTCCCAGCAGGTGCAAGTAGCAACTGTTCCAGCCGCAAGTGACCTGCGCCACGACCTATGCCCGGGAGACTGGGTACTTGTCTGCAAGCACGTGAGGAATAGTTGTCTGGATGTTCGTTGGCGTGGCCCGTACAAGGTAATACTGGTCAGGAACACAGCAGTGAAGTGTGGGGAACTGCCGAACTGGGTGCATGCCTCCCATACCCGCAGAGTTCCAGCACCCTTGGAAGATACAGCCCCTCTCGTGAATGAAAATCCAGCTGAGGTGGCAGGGCCATGTGAGAGGTCAAGCCAAGCTGTGAGGGTTGCTGATGCAGTTGCTTGTGCACTAGATCGAACTGAAAGGGGTTGTGCTAATCAAAGCCCCGAATTTGACTCAGACGGAGAAAGTATTGCTGTGGGTGGAGTAGAGTCAAATTCTGTCGAAGGAGGAAGTAGTGCACAGGGTACCCGAAGGGAGAGCAGAGGTGTCGCAGGAGCAGAAGAGGTTGGCCCATGAGTCAGAGACGGATGAACTTGAGATTGGCACCTGAAAGAGATCTTGCCCCAGTTTCTGAAACATCTGAATCTGAACAGAGCGACGACGAGCACGCTCGAGGGGGTTTGAAAAGGTCCAGGAGGAGAAGAGGGCCGTGTCAAAGGTACGCCTCACCAGAGTGGGCATACGCTGTGACTGATGCCAGGAGTGATACGGCTTATGCTCACCAACATAATTTGACATGTTCATTGTCAGATACAGAGAAGTTCATAGGTCAAGTAGAAGATAGATATAGAAAACTAACACAAACACGAAATACAGGAGATAGTCCAGTAGATTGGACTGACGAGGAGAGATTACACAGATCTAAGGGGAGTTATGGACCCATAGCATTGGACCAGGTGCAAAAGGGGAAGTTGTGTGTGAGACGTCCTCAGACCTACTACGAAAAGGTTTCGGTAGGACAAAGTACGTGTGATCATGTCTTCACTATGGAAAATTCAGCTAAGAACTTTTTGCAAGGCTCGGTGCAAGGGATTCCAACTTTTTATTATGTGTGCGGAAGGAATGCCTATGTGAGGTTGCCTGAGAATTGGTATGCTACATGTTATTTGGCCATTATTTTTCCGAAGATCTATCATGCAGAAGATTTGGAGCTTTTGGAGACTGGACATCCTTCTAGAGCCAAGAGAGCTGTGAGTGCAGGAACAGTGATTGGTGATGTCTTTGGAGCAATAATACAGAGTTTGGGCGTGGTTTTGAATGATGTGAAGATCAGAAGGCTGGCGACTGGTTGATGAATTGTCGATGAATACGGCAAGGTCCTTGATATTGGTGGATGGAGAGATGTTATCGATAAGGACGATGGTTTTGCAGAACCGCCTTGCTTTAGATGTATTATTAGCAAAGGAGGGCGGAGTCTGTAAATTATTGAAGGTTCAGGAATGTTGTACGTATATTCCAGACAACGGCAAGGATCTGGAGACATATATAGACAACATTACCATGATTCATCAAGAGATTGAGGATCTGACCGAAGAGGGGGTGTGGGAAAAGATTGGTAAAGGATTTGGGTCATGTGGGCAATGGGTTTGCGAATTTGGGAAAAGGGTTCCTTGGGTTTGTGCTAAAACCCCTTATCATTGTTGTGGTTTGTGTGATCTGTTTGTGGGGATTCATCAGAGCTTATAAGTGGTACAGAGGAAACCGAATTGAAAGAGCTCTTAGAGCGAGTGAGATGCGAATGGCCAGACTGCAGGACAGTCAGTACCAGAATATTAAGAATAAGGAGAGATTCCGACGGGGGAGGATGGCGACAAGTACTGTTTAGGTCGGTTCTTTCTCCAAGGGAATTGAGTGTGTGATGGTGTGATGACATTTGTCATCAAAGGGGGGAACCGATAGAGCGCCACGTTATTCTGAAATTTGTAGGGGTGCATCATAATCATTGTTAGTCCGCACCCACATATTATTCGAATTAGTTTAGGTGTGACATGAAAATTGTATCATTAGAATCGTTTTAACATAGAGGTGATTAGAAATGTAACCATGATTTTCATAAAGAATAATGTCGTAGACCATTGCAATGTATCGTAGTAAATCTATAATGATTAGTTTTCATGTAATGTAATGTGTTAGGTTAGCGTGTGCCATGTTAAAGTTGCACGCTTAGTTCGCTTATTCACATTTAAAAGAATAATGAACTAATGCTTAATGTGTGATTCAGTAATGTGCTTAACAATGTAAAGGCCTGATCGCATATACGTTTAAAGAGAAAGGCCTGTTCATTTCTTATGTTAGCTAACGTTGTAGGCCGAAAATGATTTCCCTTGGTAAAGGCTTTGGGCTTCAGGATGATGGAAAATCTTAGAGAAGTGAAAAGTTTTTCGTTCCCATGTTTCTGTTGCAGGTGCAAGGACATTTAGCTCGTTAGAGAGACTAGGTCTTTGTTTTAGGAGTTAGGATGGTACGAGAAGCCAACAGGGGAGTACATTGGAATTTACGGATGATACTTTCAGCGGAGAAGGTGCCTGGGATCCAAGGTCAAGCTAACCGTCGTTGGATGGAGTACAAGTTTCGCTGGAAAAGTACTGGGAGAAGACCTGGCTGAAGAGGTGTGCCGAAGGGCGTGTTCTACGTTTTTGGGATTTTGTATTAGGGACAGTGCCCCGAGGGTTGAGCAGTTGAGGTTTAGATGGGAAGCTAGAAGGAGCATCTTAGAACGATCTCTGACTAAGTGAATGTACTTCTAAGGAAGTCTTCACTTCTGACACCTTTTACTCTCTTGCCTGGGAGGGAAATGCTAAGTAGGGACGTCACCTTAGAGCTAGAGTAGGGATAGACTAATAGTTTTTTCCCTTTTAGGCTAATGATTCCTAATGTAGACATTGGTTTGACTATTGCATTTCTTATGCTTCTGGAGCTTGTTATTCTTTTTGTTCTGAGTCGTATGAGACTCTTACGTAGACTTGCGTTTGTTTTAGTGCCCATTTATCTTCTTCACCTTGTGCTAAGATGTCTGTATGTGCAGTTATTTTTGGTTGTAATAAAATCTTACAAATTTTAGATTCGGAGTCAGTGGTCCTTTTGAAATGAGATTTGCTTCTGGTGATTATGTATTAAGAAATGGGTTTTCTCCCCTCTACACTATTTAGCAGATAAAAAGATCCTGGCGACCTGAGAGGATTCTTGGAGAGAACCAGGTAGGCTCTCCACCACGTCTGACATGGTCTTTCATGATTGTCTTATGGAATACCTAGGGCCCTATTAAGAATACAGTGCACTTTCCTTTTTGTTTGCACCATGATGCACCCTTCTTAAAAGGTGGGCCATGTGCAAATAAGGAAAGTGCGCTGTATAACAAAGAATGTGCCGCCTCCAGGGCAGCCGTGTACCTGCGCTGCCCCCATGGCAACGCATTCAAGTGAAATATTGAGCAGCTGTTTAAAAGCTGCTCCATGTTTCACAGTGCAAGCAGCAACCCGTCTACACTTTCAAGGGGAATTAGAGACCCCCTTGCAGGCAGGTGCTGTGAGTGACTGCACCCACTTGCAGGGGGATGTCTGGGGGGGGGGGGGAAGTGTCGATGGGACACCCTTTCCTCCACCCCAGTGGGCTGCCATTAGTGCAATAAAAGTATGGCACCTTTATGTGTCGGTAATACAGCGGGGGTGCAGAGGCAATGTGATCCTCTTATTTGCAAATGAGGAAACGCCCTCTCATGATAGCGGTAGCGCACATGTAGCGCCCGCACTATCACTATTACAGATGGGGACGCACAAGTGTTTATGGCCCCTTCTGAAATTCCATTATACCCGATGTGCCCCCCGGGTACAATGTATAATATGGCCCCAGGTGGAGAGTGGTAATCTAGGAAGGGTATGAATTAAGTCATGTTTGTCCAACCACGCTCAAGCAGTCCATCTTCCTCCCGTTCATTCAGAGTAAAAATCTCAATCACAGAGTTCCTCAGAGTTCTTCCTTAAGTTCTACTCTTTTCAAACTCTATGTCCTTCCTCATTCATTCTTCTGGGCTCTCTGTAATGTCCACGACACATAGATCCTAATCTCACTTGACAATCAAACCCAGGTTGCAAGCAACAACGTTTTAGAAATGTTTGCTTGATGTTGTCACTTGGATGGAGAACAACTCCCTTAAATTAAGCACTGACAAAAATAGACATTCTGGTCGTTACAACTTGTCATTTTAACCAGAGGATTTTGCGACCCCTCAATTGGGCTGTTAGTCTGCTGAAGCCTCTTCTGTCTGCAGTTGTGATATCTATTTCAAGATTTTTCCCTCTCCACCTAGGCTAATAAACTCTTTTCATTCTGTTTTGTTCCCCTGAAACTCCTCTGGAAAATTCGCCCACTCCTGCCTTTCAATTCACACTACTTAGTCATTCAGGCTACAACCCTTAGTCATCTTCACTGGTAACATTTCCTTTTCCTAGGATCTTCTTTTAATCTCCTACAGCTTCTTCAACAGATTCAGAACCCACCTCACTGTCAACCTTCCAAGACGCTAGACTTTTTTGTCTTTCCTCCAGTCCCTTCATTGGCTACTACTTGCCGCCAAAAATGTCAACTTTATAGCTTTGTGCCTTAAATATAGGGCCTTCCACTGAACTGGTCCAGTGTATCTCCATCATAAGTTCAGGTATTGTTCATCTCTCTGCGCTCCACGCTCCTCTTCAGTGAGACTGCTGGTAGTTTCGCAATTTGCTTGTTCTCAAGAGGACAGCGGATATTCCTGTTAAGCCTTTTCCTGGGTAAACATGGTGATTATTTAACTATTTCCCCAAAACATGCTACCTTTAATAGCTGCTGAGAGTGACATTACTTAGCATTTTCTGTGCTTGGACCATGACACTAGAGCTCTCCCCAGCCAACTTTCGTGCTATGACTTCTTTGTTAGTGTAGCGTTGGCCTATTGGCTGCTGCTCATGTTCTACAGTTTGCGCTCCAGGTCTAGAACCCTGGCTCTTGCCTCCTTGGGTTGGAACTTGATTGGCAGATGGAGGATGGTGAGCTGAGTGATCCAGGGCCCAGGTTGCTGCTGGAATAAACCAAAAGAATTCACCTCTGACCTCCACAAACAGTACTACAGTCAGCTTTCTGGAAAGCCATGAACCCAGGCTTTTCTCTGCTGGTTTTTCCATTTAGGTTGGGAGCTCCATTTCAGTGAAACTGATGGAGCAAGGACTCGTAGAAAAGAGGCTTGTTCGTACGCAATCTGCTCCTGCAACTTACTAACCAGTTATTAAGGTTGTTTTGTGTAAAACTAACGCACACCACATAAACACGAGGGTTAGTGAAGCTTGCCTATGTCTTTACTAACATTAACAGAATTCATGAAAGACTAAAATGCTCTAAAAGGGGAATCTTTACTGCGCATGCGTCAACTACATCTACGTAGTATGATGTTTAATGCTTGGAGGGAAATTCTTGCGCATGAGCAGAAGGCACTAATAAGGCGGCTTGAAGGCTCGCGTGCATGGCATCTGCTTTGCTGAAAAGAAACGAACTCTTATACTAACACTAATGCAGGAAAATTAATAATAAGTCAAAGGGAATACAGTAGAGGTGGGTGGTATACAGTGTGACCACTTTATTCTTGAAACTAATATTTGTCTTTTGACTATCATTTGTGTGCATTTGGGCCTCTCGTGTATGTCTGAAGCGAGCTGAGACATGTGGGTTTTGCGCATGACAACTGAAAGTCAACCCGGAAGAATGATAGGCGGGTCGGGAAGAGGACAAGGTCGCAGTGTGCTTGAGCCTGAGAACGGCAGTAAAGAATCTAAATGAATGAGTCTACATGTTCAATTTAAAACATTTGTTGCAGATGAAATGTGAATGCGGGTGGGAAAATAAAGTTTGAATAAAGAATAAAGGGGATGGGTTTTGCAAACAATAGTTAATAGAAATTGATGTCATGTAAGCATGGTGTGATGATCATCCTCCCCTTGCCTGACCAATTAGATTTCGAATTTTACGATATTGAAACATTAATGGGTGAAACAATACTGAAAGAAAGGTATAATTGAGGTAACTTTAGTTAGTTAGAGAGATGAAGATTTGCTGAATGCTGCTGAGGGGAGACGCTGTGGGTGTAGCTGGTGATGCTGATGCTGGGAGGGATGCTGTGAGATGCTGATGAAGAACCAAATTCAGAATCTGAAGCAGAACTTACTTTCCTAATTTAATTGGGTTAGAAGACGACTTGCGGAAGAATCTCGAGTAGGAAAAGAGTGTCAGAGAGGGGTGAGGCGCAATCGACGGCGTTAGAGAGGTAACTATCCTGTCCTGAAGTCTTTGTCACCTGAACTATCCCAGGGGACCCCTACCAGCCATTTGGCCAGGGGCTTGGTCTTCGCACCATTCTTGGTAAATTTTATTTTCATGATATTTGCAGATGATCTTTTCTCTCTGTCCTCTCCTTTTATGAACACAAATCATTGCAAGTGTTCGAAGTATGTGTAGATGATTAATTGAATTTTCTCTCCTAACAAATGAGGGTGTCTGTATTGTATTTTCAAAGTGGTTCACGTGCTCAAAATTTAGATAAACATTTTAAATGCTAAAGGAGTCTGTGGTTATTTAAATTTTTAAAGTATAAGTAAGTTAGCTTTATGGCATTATCACCATCAATTAGTTCAACTAATGGTCCATCGACCAGAGGAAAGAACTTTTTAATCTGTGAAGGGTTAGTAAAGGTGTTTTAGACGAATCCTGCACATTTGTGTAAACATATAAACTTGACAACCCAGTGGTTTTTCTCAATTGTGTGTTTGATGGGCCCAGGTGAGTATATGGTAGCAGAGTATCTGTTGTTGGTAATCCGCTGGATCAAAGCTACCAGCTCTAGCTCACCTTTCTAGATGATCGTGCAATCTGCAAATCTCAAATCAACTCAAAACACAGCTCAGATCATCTTTTCTAAAGGAAAGTGATTT
Source organism: Triturus cristatus (assembly GCF_964204655.1). Taxonomy (NCBI): domain Eukaryota; kingdom Metazoa; phylum Chordata; class Amphibia; order Caudata; family Salamandridae; genus Triturus; species Triturus cristatus. The sequence continues at coordinate 237,201,128 of NC_140581.1, forward strand.
TTAATAGACAACAAGATGTAGTGTTAATTGGAAAGGATTTCCATTCCTGTACCAACATCCAAAACAATATATGTTTGCTTGAGCCAAGTTCACCAGAACAATGGGTTAGTAATAAAGCATTCCGGATTCCTTTGTTCGCTGTTATGAAAGGGAATGGGAAGCAGAGAGCCTACGACTGCCTGCATCGTACATACAACTAGTATTAAGTCAGGATAAGAGAAGGTATTGCATAATTGGTGACATTGTGTGGATAACTGTTGCTGCCCTTCCCTATCCAAAGGTAGTTTGGCTGCAATCAGAAATATTTCTGCTAAGCTGCCATAAGAGCAGCGAACTTCCATGAGTTCTGACGCACGAATATTCCATCGATGGGCCGCTTAAAAACAGAATTAGTCAGACGTCTACTCTGATTTAAAAAATTGTTTGTAAGAATCAAGAAAGATTCCAGGAAGAGATCAGCTTGTCGTTAGATCAGGCTGGTTTGATCACTTAAACATGAACTGGTCTGCTCATTTCAACAAGGCCCGCCACCCACAGAGCAGTGAGTATATGAGGGTGAGGAAACACCACCTGTCTGCATTGTAGGCCTCAAGAGCACCAGTGAAGGCCCTTTTAAGGAGGCGATGATGTGTGGACCGCATGGAAAAAAAAGCAAATGTTTTGTGTCTAAGTTCAAACATACAATCGGACCTAGGGCCACCACCGAGTGCATTTCATCTTCATCGGTTTCCTCTACGCCAGTCCATATTTGAAGGAACATTTATATGTACAACCAACATGACCGGGAAAACATCGGAATATGGTCTCTGAATATTAGCCCTTTATCGGATACCTTCAGCCCATCCTTCTTCATCTCATGCTCAAAGGCACTATTTACATCTGGCAGAAGAAAATACGACCCTGTAGGACAATAACTTTGGCCGGCTAGCTACCACCGTCACACAACTCATTCCCAAAGGATTTCACTGTTAAGCCTTTACCTGAGCATACATAGTGACACACCGATAATAGCTGCTGAGAATGACATTGCTTCTGTGAACAGTTCATCTTGCCTGGAGCAATACTGCTCCTTATTTCCTTCTCTGATCTCTAGTAATACATTCTTATATTTCAAACTTCCTGTGCCGAGGGAATGCGTCTTCTCTCTAAGAGTGTTTTCACTTGTTTTAAACCGTGTATTGAACTTTCCATCACCATCTGCTGGGTGAAGCCTTGAGCTCAGCCAAGCTACCAAATGTCAAATACTTTAGCTGCATACCGTACCATATTGTTGTCTATATACTGGTAGACTGACGTGTAGCATTAAGTGTACAAAATGGCAGGCAGACATTTTCAGAGTGAAAAAAGTGTGACTTGGAGGGAAGATGATCAGAAAACATATTAAAAGAAACACTATGAGAAGGTTTATTTGCTGTCGACTTCAAAATTATTAAAGACTTGAGAGTGAGCAAAGTAGTTGGTAATAGGAATCCAACTTTTCAAAATAAGCTGAAAAAGTAAAGAAAACAGAGAGAAAAGACGTCTGGACATTGATAAGCCAGTTTAGCTGCTTAACCTACATGCTCCAGAGATTTGTCTATAATATGATGTTCACTGTTAAATATCATCTTGGGTCAATTCAGCCCTTTAACCTTCAGAGGTCAAACCCGAGCTAGTACTTTGGGTAGGAGTAACGCTGGTTACTGGGCCGCCCGCATCTCCTCACGGGCTCTCTACTGGTGCTGTGGCTGCAGTCTACTTCCGGTTTGATGCCCTCTCTTCCGGCAGTATCCTGTCCTCCCCCTGCTGAGCGTGGGACTATCCTTTCAAGACTAACATCCTTACAGTAATTGTCTGGGCTAGTAACCCCCCCCAATCCATTCATCACAAGGGTGCATGAAGCAAGCCCTGTAATTAATGCCAAGTGTTGGCATTCATGCATCTTTTCTACACCCATATCCTATTTTAATTTAGTGTCCAAATCCCCTGCAGGATTTCCTGTGACAGAGTTGCTCTGTTTACAGCTCACTGCTAGGATGTAGACGCCGCTCAGGGAAAAATGTAAAGCAAACTCTCTGTGCAAACAGACGGCAGACTTCCTTTACATCCACTGCTCACTTTGATATGAGATCTCCTTGCGGTTTTTAACTCCGGTGATTTCCAAACACCTGTAACACGCCTGGGCAGGGCAGCGGGAAGAAGCGAAGAGTTACTCAGCCATGGCACAATAGAGTGATGGCGGCCTACTTTCAGTTTATTCAAACCTAAACACAAATGTCCTCCTCAGCTGAGGGCTGCACAGGACACACTCACTGTTCACGGCAAGCCCCCGTGTGCAAGGCTAACAGAGTCACCTTCTAGGTGAAGGAACTCAGAATTATAGACTACACATGCACTGTTCAGACCAATTAAGGGGGGTGTCTAACGGAATACAAACTGCATTTTTCATCTAGGTGTACTCTTGGTCTGTATTGCATTTATTTATTTGAAGAGTTTCATATAGCGCGAACATGACCCTCGCGGGTATCAAAGCGCTTTACGATTGTTAGAGAGGATATAGCTACAGAATGAAACGTAGACAAATTTAAACAATTAGAGTATTACAAGATACAGCAACACCCCAATAAGAAGGTGGTGGCCTTCCACTGTTATCACCAATACATTAAGCAAGACAATACCATATTAATCAAGTGGTAGAAATAATGTCGTAAACTAGAACAGTACAGTCTGAGACACCACCCGGCTGAGGGTGCTATCATCGGAGTGATGGCACAATTACATCAGGCATGACAAAAGGATAAAAGCAAGCAGTGATCATAATATTATAATCTAGGACAGTAAAGGATTCATCAGGCAGCATCCCCAATAAGGGTGGGGTCCACTCAGTGTTGACACAGAGAAATCACAAGGAGAACAGGTGTGGTTGACGAGTATAGACTGCTCTGAAATGGAGTTATTAGAGTCTAGGGCAGAAATTTGCTCATGACTAATAGTTTAACTCCTTTCTTGAAGGATGTGGTTGAAGGGTTCATCCTTGGATCTAGGGGGGGAGAGTTCCACATTCTTGTTGCAATGCCCAAGAAGGCTCTGTTATAGGTAGTCTTTTTTAAAAAAATCTCTGAGGATCAGTAGTAAATTGCTGGAGCTTCTAGAGGACCTAGGACCATTGTTCCCAGTGAGCTGCGCGCGTGGGCAGGCGCGCACAAGTCTCTCTTCGAGCGCGCAGTGTGGCATTTGAAGCGCGCACAACAGCAGGTTAGTCCAGCAGCAAGTGCCTCCTGCACTTGCTGCATTTCTTTAGTTGAAAGGGCGTGGCTGCAGGACAGATTGCGGGCCTTTGTGAAAGTATTCATGTTAATCGCAGCACCCATCATGCACTGCAATTAACATGAATACTTTAACAAAGGCACACAATCTGTCTGCAGCCGCGCCCTTATAACTAAAGAAATGCAAAGAAGTCTACAATCCCGACTTGTGCTGCATTTGGCTTTCTGTAAAATATTCTGAAAAGAAAACGTTTTAAGACCAGTGGAAAAAAAACTTGCTGGCAGGCTACCCAAAAACAGATTTTAACTGCCCACAAACACTGCCCTGTGTTTTCAGGTTAAACGTCCTCTGGAGAGAAAAAGAGACTCGCAGGCTCGTGTGGTAGGAGCCTTCATGGTTTGACAAGGGCTCCTAGGCCTCATGTGTCAACAGGGCAGTTTTCGGGACCTACCTCAGGCGCATGTCTTGAGAGCTACCGAGGTTGGTGATGAGGCAGTTATCACAGGAAGCTTTGTAGCGCCGAGCCACAAATGTGTTAATTTCTTTTCTTTCCTTTGTATACTGGTACGTGTAGTCACCTCTCGGTGTGGACGGACGCAAACATATACAGTAGCCCCCTTCCCCATTTCCTCCTTCACTAACTCTGCAGCAGAACCACCCTTCACTGCCTTTTATGTAACTACAAAGAGACTCGTTATAGTTCTTTCAATGTCATCATGTTACAACTGAAGCATTTGCAATGTTATATACAACAAAGGCGTAGTTGGTGCGTATTTATCATATGCAAATAAGAAAAATTGACAAAGCCAACAGTCCTGGCTTGTTGTAGCTGTAATGTATACTTCTTGTATTAGAGGGATGGGAATTGTCTCTAGTGGAAGTTTTAAGGTAGAACAGAGGGTTAATATGCCGGCTGCAAAGAACGTGTCCCATGCAGATCACAAAGGGCATAGAATGAAGATTAGTTAGCGGGTTACTACTTATGTCAGAGAGGTAATTCTATTACTTGCCGTTTATAAGTTAAAATCCTAATATAGAACAGTAAACTATTAACGGTCATCAAAGAACTTCATGCATACTGCAAGGTATAGATTAGAGCGTTATGATTTTTTTCTCCAGCCATTCATTATCCTAATGTTGCAAATAGGGTTCATTTGGGCGCAAATTGCCTCTTATTAAAGAGAAATCCTAACCATGATGTTACATTTTAAATTCTGAATTTGTGCTTCTCTAGACAAAGCACTCTTAAACTATACCGCCTATCAGTATGAATGACATGTCACTCCTATACCTTGCAGTCCTCTGTCATATGTAACATTTCTTCTACACTGATTTACATACCAATGATTGATTGTCTCTGTTGGGGGGCGTGGCCTGGAGCCGATGTGAGAGGCTTCGGAGCTCTGGCATGCATGCCCCCAGTAAATGATTATCCTGAGCCCCGGGCACATATATTATGTGCCTACTGAACGCCAGACTGTCCTGGGAGTGTGTTGCTCTCATTATTGCAGCTAAGCGGGCTGCGTGACAGAGAAAAACCGGCTGGCTATGAACTGAGAGTGAGCGGCCCGGAGCGATATAAGATGGCAGCTGACGAGGGGAGGAGCAGCTAGCCCTCGACGTTCTGACTGGACCCTGAGCAACCGAGGGCTGAGAGTATCTCCCATGATAGTGGAGTGGGCCGGAAGCGGAAACGCCGCACTTTGAAAGGTGTTGGCGGAACACCTGGTAGACCCCTCACACCCGTCACAGCGAGGCGAAGACGGGGACTGCACTCGCGGCCTATGTCGGAGGCGGCTCCCAGTTGAGACCGGAAACTCCTGGGTGTGCGCCATAGTGCAGATACATTAGACGGCAGCTGTTGTTTCATCTCCCTGCAGCCCGGTAAGGAGCAAACTGTTTGTGGAGGCAGAGATTTGCCATTGGTTGGCCTTGCGGGGGAGCTGGCGTGCGGGACGGCCCAGCCGCAGCATGAATGAGGGTTGGGAGTGTGCTTCACCCCTCATGTCCTGATAACTGAAAAGTGCAGCAGTGGATGGCTGAGCAGCTGGGAAGTGTTCGCTGCAACAGTGCAACAGTAGCAAAAGCAGCGAATGCATGTTTAACGTGTCCCCTCTGATGGTAAGGTTGATCATTGAGACTATACCTGAGATCATGGACAAAAGTGCTGTTCTGCCTTTGTACTGGCTGCATAATGAAGGCCCTAATGTAACACGCCTGGGTGGGAGGGACGGGTGGGGAGAACAGTTGGGGATAGTTTGAATAGATACACAGGAACTGTGAAGTTACAGCTAAGCAAATGAGTAATTATCGAGCTGTTAAGTCATCCGTGGATACCCTGGTGGTAAACAGATGGAGCCAAGCTATTAGATGCCATTGATAAATGTTTTACCACTGTGGGATGTTTCTTTGCAATATCATAATAGGAACGAGACAAATGAATCTAAAGTTGTATTGATAAATGTGATTGTTAGAAAACTCAATAAAATCTGTTTGCAAAAAAAAAAAAAATGATTGATTGTCTCTGTTGAATATGTGTGCAATGGAAAGTACACCCTACACTGGTATGACAGACGTTATAAAACAAATTAAATACATCTCAGAGAGAGTGGTAATGGAGACCTCGAGGGGCACTGTTAAAGGATAATAGTGAGGGAATCACTGGCGGGGTGGTCATTGGGGTGCGCCAACAAACATTGTCACACAGGGCCCCACCAGCGCTAAGGCCGGCCCTGTGCGGGGCATATTGAGTACCTCTGAGAAAGTATTCATGGTAATTGCAGCACATGACTGGCACTGCGATTAACATGAATACTCACACAATCCGCACTGATGTGTGTTGCTGCAACCACACGTGCGGTCGGGTTACTGGCGCACACAGCCTTGGCTGCAGCACACAGAGACCTTACAGTGCCGCACACAGAGGTAAAAAATTAGAGGGAACATTGCCTAGGACCTCCTGAAAGTTCAAGCCTCTGAGCGAGGTAGCTTGGGGTATTGAAGTGTAGAGCTTTGTGTGTAGTGCAAGCAATTTTCAGTTGGATTCTTGTTTCGTAGGGGAGCGAGTTGAGGGATTTCAGACATGGGATGATGTGATTGTTTCTTTTTGATCCTGTGATGAGCCTTACAGCAGAGTTGCGGGAGTCCCTTAGTGGGGGCTGTTTTTGATTTGGGCAGACCGCAGAGGGTAGCACTTCCATAGTCCAACCTGGGAATCACTAGGGCTTGAACGGTAGACTTGAAGTCAGTGCAGTGGAGAAAGAGTTTTAATTTCCTTAAGATGTTCATTTGGTGGTTTGCTCCTTTAGTGGCCGCACTGATGTTTTTCTGCATATTAAGGTTCTTATCAAAGGTTATTCTTAGAGTTCTTACTGAATCAATAACTTGTGGTAGGCATTTGTAGGCTGTTAATTGCTTCATCCATTCATTAATGATGAGAGACTGATACGGTGGGGCGATTAGGAGGAATTCAGTTTTAAGTGTGTTAAGTTTGCAGTGGTTGCATGTTAGACAATTTTGGGTATTTAGTAGAGTTGTGTTGAGGTATCTAATGTCTTAAGGGTTGGAGAATTTCAGGTAGAGTTGGATATCATCAGCGTACATGTGATAGTGGACATTCTGAACTTCTTGCAGCCACGCATTCCTGGTAGCAGCTGCATAGGCAAGACCATCCAATAAGAAGAGGAGGGGGACTGGCAGTTATCTACCGGGAGAAATTTAATGCTAAAATTATTACTATACAGTCTGAGCACTGTCCTTCAAACTCGGGCTCACAAATAATCACACATTTCAAGGCTCTCTTATTTTTCGCCCTCCCGATGCTAAAGCCAGCTTTCTTAACTCAGCTAGCACCTTAATCGAGGCAGATATCTGCAATGCCAATTTTACGGTCCTAGAACAAACGGGAGACAAGGATACAGTCTCTTTAATAGAAATCATGGACACATTTGATCTTAAACCACTTAATACTGATCCCATTCATAATGGGGGTCACACGCTTGATGCATTATTCTCGAACAATAATGATATCTCAAGTCTTAAAGTACTTTAATTGATCTGGTCAGATCACTCAGCCATCTTCTTTAAGATAAACTGCCCTACTACTTACACTGCCCCAAATATGAGGCCTATATCAACCAATTATGGATCCTGGGTAAAAGTTGATCAAAATCAGTTAGAGCAACATCTGACTATCTCACGTCCCCCGGTGGTGGACAATCCCGTACTCGCAGCTGAGACCTACTCCACCTGGCTCAACTCTGCCTTCTCTCAACTAGTTCCAACAAAACAAAAGTGGCCTAAGTAGGACCACATCTGTCTGCTCCTTGGTTTTCAGAGGCCCTTAGACTTAAAAATCAGGGTTGCAGACGCCAAGAGAGGAAATGGAGAGTCCAATATGACTTGCACGAGAGAGAAATCTAGAAACGCTCATTAACTAAATATGAAGCCCTAGTGGTCACAGAAAAGGCAGCTTACTTTTCATTGCAAATTGAATGTGCCGAAGACTCAGCTAAAGAACTTTATCAAATCATTATTAAACTCACAAAACAACCAGAGCATAAAAGGGAGTGGGTTAACCAGTCCTTCTGCGATGAGATTGCTTCACAATTTAGGGGCAAAATTGACTCAATTCTCAACTCATTTAGACACTGTGGTGATCCCCCTCTGCCGCCAGTCAAGATAAGGTGGACATCGTTCCCGATAATGATGTGGCCACTTATTGCCTCGAGTCTTTTACCCCTGTCTCTTTGTCACAAATAAAAGAGCTTATCCTGACCACCAAGTCTGGCTCCCCGGATGATCCCTGTCCTCCCTCAGTTATAAAGTTGGTCCCTGACATTATTGCAGACAATCTCTCTAACCTGTTCGATAACATGTTCAGAACAGGCATCTTTTCATCCCAATGGAAAAGAGCCTCCATATTGCCATTATTGAAAAAAACGAATTTGGATCCCGAAGACGCGGCCAATTATCGACCCATCTTTAGACTTCTCTTCCCTGCGAAAATAGTCGAGAAAGTGATGAATACTCAACTAAATCAGTTCACTAAGGACTCCAACCGCCTGGATCATACTCAATTTGGATTCAGATTCGAACACAGTACAGAGACTGCCTTGAGTAAGGCTACTGATGAGCTTAAATTCATCCTGGATGAGGTGGGGGTCAGCCGCCATTATCCTGTTGGATCTGTCCGCAGCATTTGATACAGTGGATCCCTCTAAGCTGATCCTCCGTTTGATCTGTTTCCTGGCCTTGAAACTAATTTCATCCTCCCTATCGGACAAAGAAAACATAATCAACATCAATGCCTTCTCCTCTAGCTCATTCCGTTTGCCCTGAGGGGTTCCGCAGGGTTCCTCTCTCAGCCCTACACTTTTTAAAATCTACGTTACTGATCTTGCTCCCTTGGTCGAATCCTTTGGGTTCTCCCTCTCCTCCTATGTGGATGATATGCAAATTGTACTAGCTGCCTCCAATGATGTCAACCTCACGCATCTTCGCATCCACGACTACATAAAATCGGTTTATGGTTGGATGAACAAACACAGTCTTAAGCTCAATGCTGGGAAAACCGAGGTGATTTTATTTGGCAATTATCCCCTCCTCTGGATTGCTCCTTGCTGGCCAGCTGTGATGGGCTCCATTCCTGTTCTCAACGGGAAGCCAAGAGTTTAGGAATCATGAGTGATGATCACATACTCCTAGGCAATCAAGTCAACGCGGTGATCGCCTCCTCGTACAATACCTTGGGAATACTTTAAAAGATATTAATCTTCCTTCCCATCTCAGTCAGGAAATCAGTCATTTTCACCTTGGTGTTGTCCAAGATTGACTTCTGCAACGGTCTCTACATTTGCCTACAAGCTCAACACCTGAACAAACTGCAAATTCTTCAAAACTCTGCAGCCAGACTCCTACTGGATCTGCCTAGGCACCATTCTGCTTATTCCGCTCTTAATGATCTTCATTGGTTGAGAGTTAAAAACAGAATTAAGTTGAAGGCCCTCTGTCTTACTTATAAAGCCCTCAAAGATTCAGGACCTTCCTTTCTGAAGAAAACACTATCATGGTATATTCCAACAAGAAACCTAAGATCTGCAGGCTCCTTCAGAGTAAATCCCATTAGATTTAAAAATTCTAAATGGGGTGGTAGCAGCTTTACGGTTCGAGCAGCCACGTCCTGGAATCTCCTTCCACTGAGTCTTAGGTCAACTCCTTCCCTGTCTCAGTTTACAAAACATTTAAAGATCTGGCTCTTCAATCAGTAGGTCCTTCTTCCGCCCACAGTTGCTTACAGGATCAGCACCAAGACACCTCCGGGTATACGTTGTGCTTTACAAATAAGCTTAACATAACATAACATTAGATGAGCTTAGCATTTCCGTTAATGGCTTTATGAACAAGTTAAAGAGAGTCGGTGATGGGGAGGAGCCCTGAGGAACACCTAATGTGACCATTTAAATATAACAGACAGATTGTGCTAATTAAAGCACGTATCTACCCACAAAGTTACAATAAAAGAAGTCGATCCAGTCAAAACCGAATCAAAATGTGTTCATTTTTGTACAGTGCGGAAACCTACTGGCATACAAACGAAAAAGTGAACTGTCAAAAACCTATGTTGATGAAGAAACATGTACAGAATATGAAATCTGTGCGATGAGAGGGAACCGGAAGGGTGGGAACTGTTTGCATGATAGACCAGGCATAGAACATGTTTACACATGTAGGCTCCCTCATAGCCTGGGGAGCAATTCTGCAAGTTTCTGGGGTGGGTACAGTATAGCACTCCATAAGGAGCAAGTGGCATCCTCCATTTTTAGGATGCTAGAAGGCATCGGATCACTGCCCGGCGCGGGCTAGAACCCTGTCACTCACCTGAATTCACATACCTCACTTCTGGAAGAAGCTGGCTCCCTTAACAGCCTTGGTGTATATTTCAGAATTTCACTGGCATCACCAGGCAAAGAATTACTTTTCAAAGCCATTTACACAGAAGGTGAGCTGGGTTTTTGCAGTTTTCAATAGCGCAAACCTGGTCCCAAGGCACCACATCACAGATCTTTTTTTTTCTAGGCACAGGGAGGTTGAGTTACCCAGAATCACAGGATGTTTAGAAGACATCAGGATTTGAACCTGGCTCCCCAGTACCAAAGTCCGCAGCTCCGGCTATTAGCCCACACCTCCTCTCTGAACAGAGGTGCACAAAATATATAGATTTATTCCCAGAGAATAGCTAATCTGCGTGTGTGAGCAAATCTACTTGTAGGCTATTTCTTTTGTCCATGGGCATGATCAAAACTTTCAATGTCACCAGTAAAAACGTGTTCAGGGGTGAAATGAAGAGGGACATTCCAAAAATTGGTGGAAAGTGTAAGGAAGGTGCTTTCTCTACGTGGGAAAATATTTCCATGTGGAGAAATAAAATACTGCAAAGTGGTTTAGCATGTGCAAGTATAAACATTGTACAAATATGAATGTGAAAATTCCTTCACATGTGATTAATTTGGAACTCTCAAAAGAATCCCAGAGCTACTCCTGGAAACAGATTGTCACAGATTATCAGGAATAGCCTACGATCTCCTGTTGAGTCCCACAAGTCAGAAATGTACTCTAAATGCAGTGCTAAGTCTACTGCTGCTTACCCGGATGTGTATTAGGCAGGATCTCAGTGTTTTTCCCAAAGGAAAAACACCCATTGGAGTCCCTTGTGATATTTCATAAATTTGTTTTTGTAAGAAATCGGGTTATTAGTTAAGAGGGGTGGAAGTCCTACTCAAACAATAAGCACAATCCTTGTAATGGTGAACCACAAAAGTCACAAATTAAATCTGTTGTTAACTCCCTGGTAGCTTGGCACACGAGTAGTAAGGCTTAACTTAGAAGCAATGTGTAAAGTATTTATGCAGCAGTTAGACAGTAACAAATTGAAAAAACACAACACAAAAAAAACGCCAAACCAATTTAGAAAAATGGGATGGAATGTAGTAAATAAAATGACACCAAAACGACAAAAACCCAATCAGTTGAACTGGGGTTATGAATTATTAAAGAGATAGGTGAACATAGCACCATAGAGCAGAGAGCACTGGGACAAAATCATAAGTTAAGGCCAACAGCGATAGAGCGTGGATTGAATACAGGCACGAGGTGAAGACTTTACCTTCTCACACCTTCGCATTGGTGGATTTTCACCTCGAGCCTTTGAGGCAGGAGGAGTACACTCTGATGCCAATCAAAGCTCCAGGACTTGGTGGACACCTCCTGGGGATCAGGAACCAATCCAGCAGCAGTCAGGTCCAGGTGGTGCTGGTCAGCTGGGCAGTTGCAGAAATGCCTCCAGAAGCTTGGTGAATCTCTGTAGCTCAAACAGTTTGTCTGTCAACTCTCCTTGGAGTTACTTCTGGAGAGCCTGGGTTCAAGGCAACCAGCTCTGGTCTTTCTTCTATAGACAGCAGGGCAGTCCTTCTGATTCTGCCACAGGTCCAGGAGTGCTCTGATGAGAGGTTCTGAATGTGCCAAATCTATAAGCAATGCCAGCCTTTGTGTGGGGGTAATCACTGGCCTACTTCTAAAATGGTTCTGGTGAGTTCTCTCCCTTTCAATGGGTTTTGGCTCCAAACCAGCAAAGGTGACAAAGGCAAGATCAGGCCTGGTGCCAGGTTCCTTGGTGTGTGCTGCAGGCAGGGTCCTTTGATGTGTGATAAGGAAGGGGCACAACTCCTCCCCGGCCATCTTACCAGGGAGACCCACTCCCTCTTCAGCTATGTCCCTTTTGTCCCCATGTATTGAAGGAATACACAATACACTATAGAAGAACCATTCACTGTCATGTGACCCTGAACAGTGGCGTAAAGGAATAAATGGTTCAGGAAGAAAAATGCCAACTTTCTAAAAGTGACTTTTAGACCTGGCATCCTTTGTCCTGGCCTCCCCTGACCTTTTTGGCTGCCAACCACATGTTTGGACCTTGTTTTGCTGGCTTAGGACTCTGAGTGCATTTGACACTGCCATTCAGTGCCAAAGCGCTGTGCTTGTCATATACATGCTGGTGATAGGTGTATACATGGTTGGTTTGTCGGGGAGTAAGATATATACCCAGGGCATGTACCTCGAATGCTTCTCCGTGGCCCTGCAGCAATGGTGGTGCCACCCACGGAGGTAGCTCATCGAATGATTTACCCTGGGTGGGGCCTGTGTAAACAGGTTACTTTTACTCGGCTTGGCATTTAAAAAGCTACGTGCCAAGGTTCTGCATGTCCCTTGGTATATTGGAGTTCTCACTGGGTACAGGGTGCAGCATTGGGAAGCGGTAGGCCATGTGCACAGGTGAGTTACATGCAAGGATCGTGAATGGCACTGGATGGTGTGTTCAGTACGACGGGGTCTGCTTCTCACATTGGATTAGCATGGGGGAATGCAGAGAAAGGCTATTGAGAAGTATTTCCTATGGGCAGAATAGGAGCAGTATAGTGTTTGATATCGATGAATTTATATGCACTTCAGTAGTGCGAGTGGATCCGACATTACGTATGTGGAAATGTCATTTTGGGGAAGTGGGCATTTCAATGCTCGTGGCTCGGTGTGCCTGTTTGCTTGTCTCCAATTCACATCTGGGTGCTGGGGGGACAGCTACATCTGTGCCTTCCTGATAGAAGTCCATTAACTAGGGGCTCAAAGGAAACTGCAAACCTCGGACTCTGATGAGCCTTTCTGAGACGGTTATGCAGTGGTGTAATTGGCACCCTCATTCCAAGAGGCAGGGTCTTCGCCCCACTAAAGATTGTGATCAAACCTTCCGGGGGAGGATGGCAGACAGGACAACATTTAGAGAGGGTCTGTGAATTTGAAAGGTGGCCTTTTGAAATTATTGCATCTTTAAAGGCCATTGTGGGTATAAGTACTGGGGCTCTGGCATCAGCAGTTGGACGCTTTGGGATTTGGTACCATACTATGCTGGTTGACGCTGGGACATCGACAAGAGGAACCATTAGGGCAGGAGGGACTGCAACTGGATTGTCTGCAGACTTGTGGTGGCCTGGAACTTGTCGTACTCCTGGAAGGGAACTATCACATGGTGGATTTTGCCTGAATGTTGCTGGCCTGCTTCTAAGTGACAACTGTTGTGGCCGGGTCCCTAAGTACTCTCCAAGGGCCATATTACTGCCTCCTGTCCACAAGATCACAGGTACACAAAAGATCTCCCCGTTTTCACGAGATCGTAAGGACTGCGCAGGGTGCAGCAGAAACTGGTGGAGGTGATCGTCTGATGGGACAAGGAGCATTCCTGACTTACACCATCATCACATTGTGCAGAGGAATGTGCTCGTAAAGATCAGCAGCCCACCTGACGTGCCAGGACGTGAGGAGTTTGAGGATTGCGGAGCAAGCCTGCAGAGTCTGAGGGAGTCATGCTTACAACCAGGGGACCTGTGCTAGCTTCTACTCCAGAGCGTGCGGTGTCCGAGGGATGTGGGGGTGTTAGAAATGGGGGTCTCTAGTAGGCAAGTGCTTGCACCTTTGTCCAAATAGGGACCCTTCTTCCTAGTCAGGATAAGGGAGTTACACTCCTAAAATAACCCCTGCTCACCCATTTGGTAGCTTGGCACAAGCAGTCAGGCTTATCTTAAAGGCAGTGTGTAAAACATTTGCACTTAACCAACAGTAATACAGTGTAAGCACAACAAAAGGACACCACACCAGTTTAGAAACATATCCAATATTTTTATATACGTAAGACAAGACCAAAAACTATAAAAATCCACAATACAGTACTGAAAAATCCACAGTGATCAAAATACGCTTTAAAAACAGTTCCTTGATGTCAATAGCTCCATCCGGGGCTATCACAGCGTCATGAGCAAACAAATCCAAACAGTTCTGGCTGACCTCGGCGTCGCGGGCCAGCTACGGTGTCGGTAAGACCCGCAAACAGTACCTTTTAGAAATGCAGGGCATCTGCAAACTCTCGTTGACCTGCCGAAAAAAACACGGCGTCCACAGGCGTTGGTTCCGGAGGTCGGTGCAGGAGTCGTCGGGCCCTCAAAGTCACACGCGTTGCAGGTCTATCTCCTCTCTGTTGGAGTCAGGAGCGCTGGCGTCGGCAGGCGTCGTGTGCTACGGTGCGAAGTGCAGAGGTGCGGCATGCGGTGCCGTCAGGTCGTGGTGCGAGCAGGGGCTCGGTGGCGGCATCAGATGGCATCGTTGGTGAGACCAGGGTCGCGGTGCGAGATGAAGTCGGTGCTCATCACATTGCTGGCAGGTCACGGTGAAAGCAGCGGCGGCGGAGTTGCTGAAGCGCTTTCGTCAGCTGACCAACCTGAGTCGATGGCATCCGCAGGCCAAGGCTGCGGTGCATGATGAGGGCAGTGCGTTATGTAACTTTACGAGCGATGCCCTCGTACCACGATGCAAGCAGCGGTGACGATTTCGGTGTGGAGCGTCGTTGTCTGGGATACCAAGGCAGCGTTGTCGTGAGGCAAGGCGGTGCGGAGTAAGGTGCCCACAGGTCGCAGTGCGAGCAGCGGCTCGGTGGTTAGACCAGGGTCACGGTGCGGCATTGCGGCAGTGCCCTCTGCGGTGCCAAGGCGTCGTCGTGAAGCGAGGTGGTGCGGAGTGCGGTGCCCACAGGTCGTGGTGCGAGCAGTGGCTCAGTTGTGGCGTCAGCACAGCTTCTCCAGCTCTTCTTCTTGGCAGTCTTCTTGATCCAAAAGAGTTCTAAAGTTCAGGGGTCTGGGCCCCAATATTTATATCCCGAAATCCTTTGATCTCTTAGGCAGAGAGTGTCTGTTCACAGCCAGAACCAGTTTTGCCTTCTCTGGTGTGATTTTCTGGCAGGAGGTGGAGACAGCATTTTTAGAGGCAGACCAGGCCCTTTGAGGTGCAAGGAAATCTCCTCCCCCTTCCCCCATCGCAGCCCAGGTCTATTCAGCCCTTTTCTGACCCTACCTAGACTATCTGGAGCCACTCCTGCTCCCCAGCCTTCTGTCATCCAAAACCCAGACAGGCAATCCACATTCCAGCAGAGGCACACAGGATGACTGAGCAAGAAAATACCTACTTTCTAAAAGTGGTATTTTCAAACACAGAATGTAAAAATCACCTTCACTAAAATATGCATCTTTAGATTCTGAATTCAGGCATACTACACTTTATTTTCCTACCTAGTTCCCAGAGCCAGTTATGTTTATAAGAAGTTATAAACAAACTTCCCATTCTGTCCTATGGGGAGCAGGTAGCCTTGCAATAGTGAAAAACAAAATGGTCTGTAATTCACTATCAGGACATGCCACACACACCAGGTCATGTCCTACCTTTCACATACACTGCACCCTGCCCACAGTGGTACCTTGGGCCTACCTTAGGGGTGACTAACATGTAGAAAAGGGAAGGTTAGGGACTGCAAGTGTGTGCACTGGCCAAGTCGACATGGCAGTTACAAACTGCGCGTAGACTCAACAATGGCAGGTGTGAGTTATCTTTTCAGGGCTACTCACATGGGTGGCACAATCAGTGCTGCAGGCCCACTAGTGGTATTTGATTTACAGGCCCTGTCACACTCAGTGCACTTTACTAGGGACTAACAAGTAAATCAAATATCCAATCATGGAAACACCAATCCATAACACAATTTACCACAGGAGCACTTGCACTTTACCACTGATCAGCAGTGAGATAAGTGCGCAGAAACACTACGCAAGCAAAAGCAGAGTCGAAACAGGGAGGGCAGAAAGCAAAAACTCTGGGGAAACACGCCAAAAGATGCCTAGTCTAATGGGGGGCCTGAGGTGGGAGCTGAGACTGATAGGGAGGACGACAGTGCCTTCCATTGCTGCCTCCATTTGAGGTCACTGGCTCCCTCTGCCTGGACCCACCCATAAGGTACTTTGTTGAGGAGAACTTCGTGAAGGGGCCGGATGGGTTTCATTGTGCTTTGTGGGCAGCTACGGATGGCTGTTGGGAGCTACGGCAGCTCAAACCTCCACTTGAGGGGAAATATTTCTCCAGACTTGGAAGAGCACCAGCTTCCTGTGTCACAACCTTTTGTCTATGGGTAGGATAGTGATTCCCCACTTGTGTATGTGCTGCTGGGCGCCTGGAGGTCTAATCTAGATGGATGAAACTAAGTAACTGTTTCTTTCCATTTTCAGCGGTTCCGACAAACTAATCAATGTGGCACCGGCAGGGGCAACTTGTATTGTTGGCTGGTGTAGTTGAGTGACTGAGAGGCTGGGTCATGAGGCATAGTCTACGACCTTTTATTGCTTGACCATTGCAACTGTTGGGGGTATGCGAAATTGGGGAATGTTGTGTTGGATGAATACCTCTGATATATGTTCATGCCGTTTTGCTTTTAACGGGAACGTTCAACACTTGCATATAACTGTAAAGTGTATTTACAATGTGTATCTCATTTTGATTTCAATGTGTGTAATACAAAGACCAGTGTTTTATACATACGGTGTGGAGTCTTTTTGGTGCTTAAGCAGTGTGTTGTGAGGGTGGTGGTGTGCCAATAATTAACACTTGGGCCCTGAGGATAAGCTTGTGCCAAGCTACCCAAGGGTGACCACAGGTTATCGGACATGTGTATCATACTCATCCTATCTAGGACCGTGGATTCAGACTGGCTCCGATGCCTCCCAGCCAGCCGGAAACCGCTGAGTCTAATAGTGGCATTTTCACAATCGTAACTTAAAATCGAATTAAGCGAAATAAGGTAACCCAGTGTTAGGCTATAGGAGAGAAAGCTTTACAACAGTGAAAAACAACTATAGGAGTTTTTCACAATCAGGACATGTAAAACGTAAGAGCAAGTCTACTTCTTAAATACCATGCATCCTGCCTTATGAGCCCCTACGGCCTACCTTATGGATGGCTTACACTTTTTAAAAAAAAGAAGGTTTAGGCAAAAGGTTTATTTGCCAGGTCAAAATGGCAGTTTAAAACTTCACCACAGGCTTTAGTAACAGCCCTCAGTGCTGCAGCCCACTAGCAGCATTTAATTTACAGTCCCGGGTACATGCAGTACCATGTACTAGGTGCTTATAAGTAAATTAAATGTACCAATTAGTTGTAGGCCAATTGCACCATGATTAGAAGGGAGAGCACAAGCACTTGACCACTGATTAGCAGTAGAGTACTAAAGCCAAAAAAAAAAAATCTGGAGTGACCTTGCAGAAAGGGAACGATGTTCTATTAGTCGATCCTGCACTTGAAAACTTCTTCAAACCTAAATCGAAATTACTTATAAAGCTCAGCGCAATCAAGGAAGCACCCAAGTTCTAAAGCGAAGCCATATATAAATAAAAGGATACCTAATAAAGTAGGATCTTTGGCAGTCTTTGAAAGCTGGTGGTAAGCCATTGCCTTCCTGATGCTCTGAGATAGATTAACTCAGTGCTTGTAGCACAGAAAAACAAACTCATCAGGAATTAAAAGTTTTCGCACCATCAAAGAGTGAGCTGTTCAAGTTGGTTTAGTGTGAATGTAATTTTTTTTCTTTAGATAATTGGATTTTGTCCCATAGAGCTATGTCTGTAGGAGCTGCAATGATCGGTAACTTCACTCTGAACCTAGGTATGCTGGCTCAGCACCGAAGATGCAAGAGATCTCTTGTTTATATTAATGGAAATTCTGACTGCTTGATTTTGTATCATCTGAAATCTGCACTTGAGCCAAGGGGGAGACTTTATACGGAAATCGTGGTCGGATGCAGTTGGGATTGGTAATCCTACAGAATAGCTGCAAATAACAGACAGATAAGCGAATTGTTGTATTGGTCCAGAATTCACTGAAAGTGAGGAGTACATGTCCATTATTTTTAACCGAGCGATTACTGGGATGGCTTACTCACCCAACTGTTTACCTGGCAGATTACCAAGATCGCTTCCTATTATGGTAGCTCATGTCAGATGCACAGAGAAGGAGTTCTGTTTTGGCATCATTAAAACTCTGCATGTGACATGAGCTACATTTGAACGTTGCCACATAGGATATGTACCTCAGCATACAACATTCTCAGATTTATTGTTCGGTGGCACTTGTAGAGCAACTACCTTCTCCATTTTTTTCGTGGACATAGCAATATTTTGGTGGGTGGTTGATTTATGTTGAATATTGCCATATGCTTTAAGTTAACTATAAAATACAGTTCGTTTTTTATGCTGTTTATGTTTATTGTTGTAGCAAATTTGTCAGTGGCTGCATCAGAATATGATCTGTATAATGTACGCACTTTCTTTTATTTTACCGGGATCATTCAGGGAGTTTTGTGACCGAAACAATCTGCTAAAGCTTCCACAGTACACACAGGACTAAACCTAGAGACAGCCAGGCGCCCTTTCTGTTTAGATGCAGAGCACCTTCTTTCAAAAACGGTGCTTTTTAGCTCCTGTTGACATTTATGCTTGACTTCTCCTGGCATCTCTTGATTATGGAAAGTTTCCAAAGTGGTTTCAGTACTCCTACTAGGTAAATACCATTAACTCCCATCCAGAAGCCCTAATGCATAAGGGAACCAAATTACATAAGGTTGTCTGGTAACGGAGAGGTCTGGTGCACCGAGTAACAGCAGCATTGAGACAAAGTCCTCCCGCTGCCGATCCACCCCTTATGGTGTTTGACACTGTCTGCTTGTCACCAATGCTTTTCATGCAAGGAAATTTGAGCTCAATCATACGATGTTAATAGAGAATCTAGGAGCCGCGAAATGCAAGGTGTGGTTGGCTACAACAACAGGACATGGGCCACTTAGCAGCTATCAGTATAGAAGAATCACCCTCAATCCATTTTCAGATATGTCAAATACAAAAACACTGTAACTTCTCGTATAGCGAAAACAACAACAAAAACTGGCAAACCCAACAGGTCGCGCCTTTGAGACCTTTTGGCTTTGGCAATGGTTTTTAGCCATGCTGCACAGCATTCCTGATGCTGTGCAGCATAGTTACATAAGAGTAAAAACTGCCTATGACACAGTCGGCCACATCATTTTGCAGTTCTGTGCACCATGCATGCCTACAAAATTAATCAGACCCTTTTTTTTGCCAATCCAAGTTGAATCAACAAATTGAAAATGTGCAATAGAATTTTTGAAGAATGGATGGGGAGTGCAACACGGAGGGCATGTGTGGGAGGAGCAACAAGGAGTGTGTGGTTAGATTGACATGCTGCAACACGAATAAGAAGCAGGCAAATGAGACTAACAGGAAGGCCAACCACTGGTAAGCAATGGGCGGTTTTCCAAGCCTCTGTATGTTCTTGGTATGCCCACACTGTTTCTTTTGCAGCCAGACAGGCTCGATTTAAAAATAGCATAAGTGCAAATAGCGCGCTCATGTGTATGTTGACAATGCAGGACTGGATTGGATGTCAGTCTAACTACAGATGCTAAACAACACCTTTTTGTGATCTGTACAGAAGGTTACAGAGAATCGCCAGTATAAGTCAACAATTTCAAGATAAACGTCCTTTCAATAAAGGCCCGAATGACAATCTTGTGAGCCCCTATGGCCATTTTTTTACTGATTGAGACCGCCAGAGGCATGTTCCAGATGTTTGATGAGCCTGTGTCACCAACACTCAAGTTCAATCCTTTCAGAGTTAGCCTGGACAAGCTTTTGTACAGAGACTCCTGTGGCTAGTAAACAACTATGGTATTTCCATCTTTACGAGTCACTACCTTTTTACTATAGCCTTATAGCCCCGCTGCCTCGGGCTATGCCTTGTGCTCGACAGTGAGGTCCTTTAACAACCGGTATAGCCCGAGGCAAAAGGACTATAAGGCTATTAGAACATTCAACCCACTGAGGGCCAAATGTTTTAAATGAAAAAGGGAGAAACATGAAGACAAACATCGGAATGTTGAAGCAGAAGGCTTATACCAGCCAATATGGGCCCGGAACTACTCCATTGTCTTCAATGGAGCGCTCATCATTCCAATGTTCTAATATTGCCTTAGAGCCCGCCCGTGCAGGCTTTACCGGCCATTAAATGCCCGCTCCGGAGTTACAGGCCTGACCCGAAGGTGAGGGCATTTAGGGAGCGGGCCGTTAATGGCCAGTAGAGCCCGCTAGGAGGGCTCTAAGGTTATTAGAACATTCCGCCAATAGAGGGCAGAATGTTCTAATTACTAAAATCAAAGGCCTGTGGGAACCCGAGGGGGTTTAAATACTCTCGGGATCCGAGAGGCCTATGTTCACAGCAGGTGCTGTGAACTAAAACAACATTGGAATGTTGTTTTGCGGGCTTCTACCATCCCGTAGAAGCCTGGAGCACTCCATTGTATTCAATGGAGTGCTCCACGTTCCAATGTTCTAATTACATTTATATTGACATGCCTGTAGTCCAGCAGGGCACGCAAATACGTGAGGAACTTCCATGCAGTACTACAAATCAAATTAGACTATTTTTGGAGTAGCAAAGATAAACCTTGGTTTAAACATACACAAAAGGGATTACTTTGCTATAGGGTATGCTGTATGAACTAGAGAGGAAAGGGCCGATGACCTGCCCACATTGCTGCTCCTTGTTACATAGTTTGTAAGCCATTTACTTGGCTAATTCTCAACATTAGGCTTTGGACGCATCAAGCAAATACAAGCAATTTGTTTGCCAAAACAAGAAAGCCAGCACGTTTTCTATATTTTTTTTAATATATATTTTTTTATTTTTATTATAACAACACAAAGTAAATCCCATTACCATAGCCCGTTAAGAGGGAGCCGCCATAACGCGAAGAAATGTGGACAAAAAAGTTAATCGACTTTGCTTCTGGAATACAGTACACATCATGGACAACATGACAATATTTGTCAATTTTCGATGCAGTTCTTCATTTAACTGTCACGGAAGTCAATTATCTATGTTGCAAAGGGCGACCTTTACAAAACACGAATATGACCTTTTCAGATGTAAAACCCAATCTCCCTTCAGCATCTTTCCATACTTGGTGAAAACAAAATGGAGAAACTGGAGAAGGTTGAATGGTAACCGAGGCAACCCCACTCGGATATGAGTTAGCGACAGCTGTGATGAAAGGACGGCATGAAAAGGCTGTGAGAGTCCAGATCAAGCAAACCGTCCTTGTTAATGGCATTTTCATTTGTTGGCGGTAGCTTGATGTCAGCACCATAATGTAAGTTATTATACGGTTTTCATGGCCATTAAATGGCCTATCTATACTTCACTGGCCAAAACTCAGGCGAGGGCCTATATCGTGTGTAATGGTATTAAACAGCCTTTATAGCCCATTGCAGGGAGAATGGTTATAAATCTATTAGCAAAACCAAAGGAAATGATGGACGGAGTGTTGAACATTGCAAGTACTCACCCCCAGTCAACTGATCTGGGTTTAATCCACCACCGTTCTTTAGCCCACTCTGCCACCCCAGTTCAGACATGGCCATATGCAAATCAGTCTGACCCTGTGCCTCATGGCCTTTGGTTTTTGCTTTGTTCGCCATAAGTTGGCAGGGTATGCTCAGACGTGAGTCCCTTGCTCACTTTGCCACTGGATTCAAGCAAGCCTGGCTGAAGACGGCTGAAATGCCAGAAACCGGCCCTAGGAAGCTTGTTTCCGGACCAGGGAAGACATGGCTTGGCAGTTCGGGCTGGACTGTTCCCATGAGGCACAGGGTCAGACTGATTTGCATATGGCCATGTCTGAACTGGGGTGGCAGAGTGGGCTAAAGAACGGTGATGGATTAAACCCAGATCAGTTGACTGGGGGTTAGTGCTTGCAATGTTCAACACTCCGTCCATCATTTCCTTTGGTTTTTGCGGTATAAATCTATTAGAACATTCACCCATTTATGGCAGAAGATGCTAATTTAAACACGGAGTAAAAGAAAAACAAGCTCCTGCAATGCAATAGGTCTTGCATTAACACAAGTTTGAGCTATTGGCATTGTAAATGACAATGCCTTTTATTTATGTTTTGGTTTTTAAAACATAAATAAAAGGCATTGTCATTTACAATGCCAATAGCTTCAACTCTCGCAAATGCGAGACCTATTGCCTTTCAAATGCTTGAAGGCATCTCTGAGCTGCCCCTTTCTGTCTCCCATGGCCCCTGAGGAGCTCCCCGTTTCCTAAGAGTTAAATAAACACGCAGGAGGTCACACCGGCACACGAGAGACCCTCCTCCAGTAAGAGAAACTCATTAAAGAAAATAGTGATTACAGACTAAAGAAGACATACTGTGTAACAACTGAAGTAAAAGGGCCAGTCCTCATGGGAGGTTATAAATCAAGACAAGGCGGTACTAAGGAGGGACTAACAAGCCTAATAACAAATCAGAAGCCAGCATTTACAAAAGACAATGACACAAGCCAATGACAAATATGGGCGGAGAGTGGGCGGGCTTCAAGTACATTCTCCCATACAGCATGGCTCAAAGAGCAGCACATGCGCTGCCCAGGCTTGACCTAAAAATGGCATGCCGAAGGCCAATGTAAGCTAATATTGCCCTCTGCTGCAATATTCTCTTGGAATACCCAATATTCCAATGTTCTAATTAAGTTTTCTTGAGCAGAGCATTACCAGCAGTTAATGTTCTCTGCAAAGTGCATTAACACTAAACACTGCCCGACTCAACATTTATAGTATTTCCCAACAGTATGTGACCAGTAAGGCTATTAGCACGCAACCCCGTGCTCGCACACAAGATGGGCAAGCTGGTGAACGGTCCCTTTCTGTTCCATATCCCTCCTTCACACTCTCATTGACCATAGAATGTGGGCAATCAAGAAGAGTTAATAGCATACTTCGGATTGGCTGAGCCAGTCTCTGAATTCGAGCACACCTGCGTGTTAAAGGTTGACGCTCGTTCCTGCGCCTGAGCAGTACCGGACTAAGCTTTGAAACGATTTCTCAGTTTCATGCTTGGCTGCTCAGTGTCTGCAAAAGCTCTTGATCCAGGAGCGAGTTGGTTATTTAATTTCCAGAATCCTCCAGCATAAGTTAAACAATTCACGTTTCCTGTAAAACTGTGCTTGCTTTATGCCTATTATGATCATAATCTATTGTACATTTCAATAGCAGGTCTATTTGTAAGGCAAATTGATGTGCGATCGATAAAGATGACGGATTCACGAGTAGCCTTTCACTTCTTAAATTGGATTTCGTGTAACCACGCTGTCTTTTTGAAGGAACTCTGATTATTATCACCGCAATTGTCTCTAAAACCGAGTCTTTGCAAAAGAACCGCAATCTCACGAGTCAGTTAAATGCAGCTGACCTGACGCTTCCCTGAAGACCCGGGACCGGTCACGGCGCAGACATGCATCAGATTTACAGGGTTCCGCGGATACCAGAACATCTGCAGGAACTTCACATCAAACCCCACTGCTAATTATAAAATAAAAACGGTTATTAATAAACCCAAAGGGCTAATAAATTATCAGTCCTGGCGTCTCTAATTCACCAGACCCCGATGGCGGGCCGGACTAGAACTTCTTATGGACGCGAAAATAAATTATCAGTGGACATTTCTGTCCAATTTAGCAAACCTGATGTCTCCTGTTGATGTATTTCGTTCCAGGGCAAATTTAAGAGATGCACGTTCTAAACATTCCATACTGTTAAAAAACACCAAGCAGTTACCAGATCCAAAGCTCACACACAGTGCCAAAAAAAAAAAAAAAAGTGAGGGCACAGATGTTTCTCAGGGGGCAGCTGAAGCTTGCATTAGCAACTGTCTCTGCTAGTGCTGGCAACCGGATGTATCAACTCTATCTACCGACCATCACGCTCCCAAGTACGAGACAATTCAGACTACTCCAGGTGACTCACAAATGTAGGATAGACCTGAGCGTGTTGGTATTATTATTATTTTTTTAAAGTAAATTAAATTGTTAAACTCGCTACTCATTTGCTCTGTTGGAAAAAAGAGAGACCACACCACCATGTGGTGGGCTGTCATAAATACGTGCCAAGCATCGGCAAACACCCGCACAAATTAAACGCTGTTATATGTAAACTCAATGAGTGTGTGTTTGACTTGCATAGTTTTGCCTGATCGGTTATCAGTATTGGAATTCTGCATGCATGTTTACTTTCAAAGCCGTTAATCCATCCGTTGCTCTAACACCAATGCCGTGAAAAGCTTCACATGACCACTGGGAGAGGAGAGACAGAAACAACAACAGACATTGGTACTGGGACTGGACATGGAAAGGGAGACACAGCTACTGGGGCCAGGAGTCAAAGACAATGGGACCATGAGGAAGGGACCAAGGCAGTAGCGGCTGCTACAGTTCCCGGGTGGTGAGGAGGGCAGGGGCAAGGGGATGGGGGGGACAAAAAGAGTTAAAAGACAATACAAAAAAAAAACACTTACCTGTGATGGCAGGCCACCGCCTCTCCTCCGTCCTCTTCTTCCTGACTCCGGCCCCGCACCAGGATGCAGGAAGCAGCAGGAAGAATCCGGCTCCCAGCCTCCCGATAGCCAATCACAATGCTGCAATGCAGTGTTGTGATTGGTCTGAGCGTCATGGATCAGTGCTCAGTCAGGGAATGAGTGACTGGGCATGTTCTCCACACAGGGAGAAGATGAGAATTGCGCATGAATGTTTGGCTGGCCCGAGAGGGCAGCCCATACAGTCATGTGCACTTAGGAGTGGGGAAAACCACTCCTCCCCGGCTCCTTTGTGGTCGGAGCAGCCCCGCCTCAAACGCAAAGCTGCAGCAGAATGTGAGGTATGATTTTATGTTTCCTTTACTTCACTGCTGTGAGGCAGTGGGGTGACGCTCCTCCACCTTAGCAGAGGAACCGCCACTGGACCTAGGGACCGGAAGGCACAGAGCTTGGGATCGGGAGGCACAGACATTGGGATCGGGAGGCACAGACATTGGTTCCGTTCGGAGCAGGTACTCAGACACCGAAGAAGACACTGAGATAGAGAGATATGGGACAGGGAGAGACAGTGTCTTCAATAGTAAGGTACGACCACTGAGATGGGAAGACATGAACACTGGGACCGGGACACACAGACAATGGGCCAAGGTATCACAAACACTGGGGCTGGCACACGACATGGGAGGGAGGAATGGACTCCAAGAAGAGAAGTGGGAAGCCGAGGACATTAGCAGATGCACAGATCCATCTAGACAACAAGCATTCAGAGGCAGCCGTCATAAAAAGATAGCTACAAACACAGAATCCGAATCCATAATCAGTTCAAGGGGGACAACAGAAAGTGTGCATGGTGCGCATTGCTGATCGGTAGGTTCACATAGGCAGGCCAGTGTACCTGGAAACAGTTTCAGTTATTACCGGTCATCATCTAACAGGACATGGAGCCGAGCATTGCTGCTAACTACTGTGGCCTGTCAAGCCTTCAATCCCAGGTGTTTTCATATTTGTATTCTAGGATGTGGCTTAATGGTGAGAGCTGCCGACCCTGGAACTGGGGAATCAGCTGCAAATCCCAGTCTCAGCTCAACATTATAGGATTCTGGGCAATGAGAAAACAATATGAAGAAATGGAATGGTACACCTGGAAATATCACAGTCCTCAAATTCGCAATTGTAATTTTTTGAAATATTCTTCCCTTATTTGATAATCAGGTATGAATATCCCATAAAATGAACACCCAGCCAAAGCGTTTCATTCAAACAAGCA
Organism: Triturus cristatus; assembly: GCF_964204655.1. Classification (NCBI taxonomy): domain Eukaryota; kingdom Metazoa; phylum Chordata; class Amphibia; order Caudata; family Salamandridae; genus Triturus; species Triturus cristatus. The sequence continues at coordinate 237,227,002 of NC_140581.1, forward strand.
TTTGAATTAAGTCAGGGATTCAAAAATGTTCTCTGCCGTCGGAGCAACCCGCTTGGTGTAGCCGACCTCCGCTCCATCACAGTCACCCTGAAATTGTGCTTAGGTCCTGGTTCACCACGAGCTGTTGTCTTTTCAAAGGGCTTGACTCTTTCTAGGCGCTTTTCACCGTAAAAATGCATACATTCCCCATAACCTATTCTGATGATCTTTGTGCTTGGTTACATTTTTCTAAATTTGTTTGGGAGTTTTATCGTGTTGATGTCTTTGCTAGCCAGAGTAGGTTTATTGAGTTGGCAGGGGTCCTATTGCCCAAAATAATAACACAATTTGTGACCTCCCCACGCAAAAAAAAGAATTGTGTAAATGGCTTGCATGTAAAATGCTCCAACCCTCTTGGGCCAAGCTTGCACTACATAAAACTGCAAAAAAATGAAATAATAAAATAAAACGTGGAAGAACATATAAGAGCTAATCAATCTGCTCTGCTAAGTGAAATTAAGCAGAAATGGAACACAAGTCTGGTAAGAATGGTTAATGTATAGATCAGAGTCAGGAAGCAGTGCATGAAAATTGAAGGAGGATTCGGAGTGGAAAAGCTTAAGGTTTGATACAAAATACTACTTCTGTTCATTTACATAGCACACACCACAGATGTTATCAACTTTGGAAAGAATGAAGGTGGGGTCACTATTTGGACTGCTGGGAAGAAGGGTGTGTTGGCTCTGGATCCATCCTTATCCTGGGATGCGAACCTGTATTTTTTGCAGTTCCAGTCTGGTATTTATGATGTTGTTTACAGCACAATCTTGGCCCAGGGGCATTAGAGCGAATTACAAGAGAACCAGACGTTATACTTTTATTTTTTAAAGTTAGAGAGAGGTTAAGTGATTTGCCCAGAATCACACGATGTTGAGCTGAGGGTGGGATTAGAACCCGGTTCCCCAGTTCCGAGGTTGGCAGCTAAAGCTGCTCGGTCATATCTCCTCCTGTCTGAATGTCACTTACAATCTTCCAGCATCTCATGAAGAAGTTACACCCACTTTGTGGATGTGATTACCTTTGGCAGAGGTCAAGAGGGATATCTGGCATTTGGTGCCTTTTGATAGCTGCTTTTCCAGGCCACCACCCTGATGCAGCTGTGGTGGCGGCACGTCAGTGCGCACTCTCAGGCCATGCAGCACAAACCTCTTTTGGAGGATCACTGCACCCCAGAGTCCCATGCTCCCATCTTTCTGGAGTGGGAAGAGTCTTTTCACATCCACCCTGGATAATGAGGAGTTCACTCTTGTGCTGCAGGGGGGACTCACTTGGTCAACAAATCTAGTGTGTGAGTGTCTGTGCACGAGTGACTGTGATGCTGACTTGCAAGGGGTGCCATATGGAATGAATGGATGCTAGGGATGCCAGGCTCTGAAGTTTAGTCTGATTTGAACTGAGTGCAGCTCTTTTTTGGCCTCTGTTGTCCCTCATTGACTTATGTCTTACCGGCGTCCAAGAGAGACCCCAATCCAGCTTCAGGCATTGACAACCCACGGAGTATAACTTGCACGCATACACACTGTTCACCACACTGATCCTTTCTGTGATGCTAGTGAGGTGTCCTTGAGAGCATCACCCGGATCTTGGGAGCTGTCTTTACGTGGTAAATTTGGCCTGGATCTGAGATCTTTGATTGTGTAGCCTGCAGTAGACCCGTGCATTTTCTACTGCTCGTCTCAGTTGAAGATATGCACGTGATATTACTGCTGGACCTGGCTTTAGTGAAACCTGTGCCCTGTGGATCTACGCCTTCTGGGCCCACTACAGCGCACTATGGAGAGCTGGTAGCAACATCTCATATCCTTGTGCAGGACCATCAAGCCTTTATTCCTCAACTATTTTGTGTGTCTATCATGGGCAAGAGGAATTAGTGTAAGGGACCGCCGTACAGCACTAACACGTTCATAGAAAGCAGCCCAGAGGTTTATCCCTCTTTACACTAATGACAAAGTGTCCGGGTGCAGCTCCATGCGTCCCCGGAAATTACTTAGGATTTTTTAAGAAATGACATTAAATAACGTGATTGTTACAGGCCAGATTAATTTCTTGCCCCCGAGGGTCTATAACACAATACTGTGTGATACATTGGTTTGCAGCCAAAAACAAGAGCAAAGAGATAGCACATTGGAGCATGAAGGGGACACCCAATTTAAAAGAGTGAAGAACAGTGGAAACTGGAGCTCTACTGTTGAAGGCTACCACTCAATATGACATTCAGAGCAGACCCACCAATAAAAGAGTGTATTATGGGTTAGCGTGAAATGCCAGAAAAAGGCAAGATTTTGAGAGAGATAAAGCGGGTCGCTGGGAAATCATGAGTTTTCCTTCAATTTGAAATTGAAAGAGCCCAGGGGCTATTGGAGCCAGAACAATCCTGGCCCTCCTCTCTCACCCGTTATCGATGGGGGTGAGAACTTCTGGGACATTCTTGGGAATAAAACAAGTTTACTCAACTTACCCATTTGTTAACAAGAATTCTGGGGGTCATCACAAGTGGTCCTCTCCTGGGGAATTCCTAATAAACAGAACTGGGGCAGGCCACAGGTAACCTAATGTAGTTTGAATTTAAGCTCACAAAAGGCTTTGAGAATGTGGCTCAGTGTTTAATTTTAAATGTTTAAACATTTTGCAAATAATTCTTCTCTATTATAGTGGCAATGGACAATTCAGTGAGTAACCATTGGGATGTGTTATAAGATCACTGTGGAATCACATACTAGCCTTGGTTCTGCAGAAAAGAAAGCATCTCACCAGAGCCACAGGTAAATTGCTGTCCCTTATTGTCCTTTGCCAAACTAGAGGTGTAAAGTGCTTCAGGCATTGACAGTCCAATGAATCAACACTATCTTTTGTACCCTGCATATGAAAGTAAAAGCAGACAATTAAAAATCTAAGTTTATAAATGATGTATAAGATGTGTAGGCTGAACAGGCACTGCATGACCTGTTTGATCTTTAAACTGTCTTTAAGTGGTGTACAAGTGAGCAGGCTTTAGGCCTATTAATACGAATTAACAACAAATTCTGTAGTTTCTAAAATGAAGATGTAAACTACTAGTCTAATAAATCAAAACAAAGCAAGAAAGAACAGAAATCTCATCCCTCAAATTCTTTGGGAACGCCTTTCACTTTTGACACAAAGTTCAGATGGAATTTCAAAATTCTACCAAGATATACACATTCCCGTGAGCATTTCTAGGTATTATACAAATGATATCCATGTAGTCAGGCTCCATGACGAGTGACTGGTAGTGCAGGTAGTTATGTGTTATTGTTACCCAATTACCATGGAGGAGGTGCCGGCAGCCATTAAACTCCTGATGTAAGGCAAGGCTCTGGGTTGTGATGGTCTGCCCATGATCTCTATCCAACAGTGTGCTCCCTCTCTAAATACAAAAAGAGCTAATTTTGATACATTTGTGGAAGCCATAATAACTCTAATTCCCAAAGCAGTTTAAGGTCTTTAGTTCCAAAATAATTTGACATGGCCTCCTTCATGATCAGAGGCTAGGTCTTTTCAAAGGTGCTTACCTTCAGAATTTATACAATTCTTCCTGACGTATTGCATCCAGACCTTCTAATGGATAGGTTATCCTCTTCTAATGCTAATCTAATCTGTGACATATGAGGCGTTTCCCAACAAAGTAGTGAAAGTCAGGCAATCAGAGCTTTAGCTGCAGAGAAGGCCTTTGGCAGAGTGGAGTGAGGTTTCTTCGGGCTGCTTGAGTGCACCCTACTAAGAGCTTTTCAGATGACTGACCTTGTATCTTCTCAAATAAGATGCATTATCCTTTATAAAAAAAAATGTAGTATGGGCATACTCTCTCTCCATTTGTTGTGTTATTCTCCTGTTTCCTTGATGAAAGGAATAAGATGCGATAACTATATATGTGGGATTAGTTCACCACTTAATAAAGTTATGGGATATGTCACTGTCGTCCTTTCTTCAGCAAATCCGAGACTACTCAAAGGTGTCTGGGTATTATTTTAATTCTGACAAAACAGAAATTTTGGCTTTAGCAAAATAGTGCATTCTGGATGCTTTTTGGCGAAAAGGATTAAATATCTGGCCACATGGAAAGCAAAGACTGTCAAGCCACCAGTTTACTGAATGCCAGAAAATGCTTGCAAACAATTAATCAAATTTTCACTTATCACTGAAACTAACTTTATCTTTATGATGGGGAGACTCTTATAAATTAAAAAAAATATTCCATCTGATACTTTACCCTCTGCCAACTCACATGCATGGGTGATCTCTGCTTCCTCCAGGTCCTGGCTTAGTCTTAGTCTCTTTTAGTCAGGCTTTGGAGATGGATATGAAACCACAGAAGACTCGGATGATATGAAAAGATTCTTAGGTCTGACCAGAGGCGCAACTAAAGAAAAATGTCAGGGGGGCTAAGAAAAAATTTCGGGGGGGGGGGCGCTAATTCTTCCAGCAGTAGGCAGTGTGGAGATGCAGGAGCTCTAAGTAGGGGTGACAAAACGACAAAGCCTCATTAACATGTAAATGGTCTTTTAAAGACCTGTGAAGTTCTCGGGTGCGGCTGTGTCTGCCCGGGAGGCTGTCTCAGCCCGGGCTGACACACACGACGGGGAGGGCTGAAGCCCTTTGAGCTCAAAGGGCGTTGCGCGCTTGGGTCTGACCTAGAAATAGCTTTAGTTCTCTTTTGTCGAAAACCTATTATGTTCTATACCAGTACCTGAAGTGGGCTTTGGGTCAGCCTCTTGCATACCATTGGTTGGCTTTCTTTTCAGTCTCATTTGCTTGCTTAATATTCAATGAATTTCCTTACGCTTCTATTTGTCCCTGCTGCGGAGAATAGTTTGGTTACCATACTTTTGATTGGATGGCTTCAACCCTTCACTGCTTATATCGAGGGAACTACTTTTTCCCCTTTTAGCACTCCATGGCAATGCATAGGTTTTCTGCTCTCCATCTTGTGTAGAACATCCCCATGCTCTCAGTGTTGCACCCAGCTCCTCCTCTGCTTGTCCCTTCGTGTACTCCGCCCCACCCATTCTGGCAAATTTCTTTCATTGCTTTTAAAGTTTCAAAGCAATCTCTGCTACTTGTTTGCTCTCCTGCTCAACCGCATTACCTTGTACCTCATCACATCCCCACCCGCTTCAGGATTGCTTCCCTGCTCCTTTCATAGATTTATTTTCTTTATAAATAAAGAAATACATTTTTTGGGGCGGTCTGCGATTGGTGTCTGTCATCTTTATTTTTGTTGAAGCTGTTCTGCATCAGCAAACAAATTATGCTGATATGGAACAGGAATGGGCAAAAAGTATTGGCAAACAGTTCAAGGTATGCATCCATGTTCATTAGCTCAGTTAGCCATGCCTTGAATGTCACTGTTTATATGAAGGCCTCTAGGCCTTATGCTAAACAACTCTGGTTTCAAGGTGGGTCCTACTGTGGGCTCACTGCTCATGCTTCTTAACCCCTTCGATGCTGCGCAGATTCCGCCGCTGTGCTGACGGAATCTTGCGCGGGTGTGGTCATGACGGAATGGTTCCGTCATGAGCACAGCTCAACCGTGGGTCATGACGGAACCATTCCGTCATGAGCACCGAAGGGGTTAAAGATACCGAACGTATATCCTGTGACATTAGAAACCAGTCATCTCTCCATCTGCATGTATTTCCTTATGCCTTTGTCCTCCATTCCTCCTCCTGGCATTTGCATTTTTGAGCATCTCTTTATCCTTGTATTTTATCTTTTATTATTGTATTCATTCTATTAAAAGATGTAGGATTTCTTAGACTTGTTGCATTTGTTCCAAGAAAATAGATGTTCTACAAAACTATTGATTAAGTAACTTGATGAACAGGGGTCTATGTTATATCATGTTTACAAAGCACTAAAGGAACTTGTCAGGTTCTGTTTCCCCAATGTGATGCATTTGGTGTCTTAAAGTGCTAGTTATGATCACAATCGTACATGGCAGAGGAAGTCAAAGGGCCATTTCAGTGCAACATATTCTACTTAAATTACACAATTATTGAGCTTCACCACCTAACATGGGCAGGGATTTGATATGGGTAATTCCCCACTGATATTCTTTACACTCTGGCCCACTTGTGAGCAATTTATTTTAGGCTTGCGTCTATTTATGCTTCACTTGAAATTACTCAGGAGAGTCTATCAAATACAGGCCATTTTACACAAATTCAGCCCTGACGTTTCCATTGGGTGCAGCAGATCTGGGACTTGCCATAATTCAGCAACCACTGCCGGCTTCATAGATTTCAAACACCACAAGATGAGGGATGGAGTGCTGAAACTTTTCAACCACTCACCCCCAGTCAAGAGATCTGGGTTTAATCCATTGTTCTTTAGCTCACTTCGCCACCCCAGTTTGGACCCAGCCATATGCAAATCGGTCTTGACCCTGCTCCTCATGGGAACAGTCCAGCCAGAACTGTCATAATGTCCCCTGGCTTAAACATTAAACTAAGATGAGTAAACTGGATGAATACGTCTATGAACTGTGCATATAAAAAAATATGTATTAGCTGTGCCCTTTTTATCATCACTGGATCCAAAGTTAGGACTAATGTCCATATGAGTGCAGTCCGTGCTGTTTGTCTGATGTGTGCGTTTCCCCTGAGTTCATATCTTGCTGGTGGAGTTATGACAGCCCTTGGTTGCCCATGAAAGAGAACAACTGTTCTGCTACCTACTTAGTTACATTGTGTCATTGTTAGCTGCTTAACAATGACAGCAAACTTTGGGGCAGTTTAACTGTTTTGTGTTATAATCTTGATTCTTCATACCTATATAATCTTAGTTTATGGCAATAACTATAAATATATATATATTTTTTAAAACGCATATCACACAGGATATCATCAGGCGGAAACAGAGCTGCCATTCCCACTTGGCTTCCATGTCATGGTCAACATTAAAATCCCCACCCGTTGACCACTTCCCAGTAAGACCTCTTGGACTCGGCCAATTATGGAATTATAGGGAGGTGCAGCGTGCACAGCTGTAGCAATGAGAAGACAAAGTGAGAACAAGATGCACAACCACAGAGAAAGCTGTCAAGAGATGCCAATGGTTTATAGTAAATGAAGCTGTTCAGTGTTTGCGCACCTGCAGCTCAGGTGCCTAGGAGTGCCAAAGCCAGGGACAATCAGTGGCTGCCTCCAAACCACAATGGAGTTCCCCTTGGCGGCTTCCTCTGTCTGGTGTCGCTCTCACTGTAGCAAAGTCAGTGTTGCAGGGAGTGTAATGAAAGCATAATATGGGAAGATCAATACCGAATGCATTGTTACGTTGGTCTGGATTGGTTCCATCTCTTGGCACCTTCACAGGGTTCTGTTCTAACCTGCCAATGATGGCAGGCCAGATATAGCTTCTATAGGAGGAGAAAGATCTGACCTTTGAACCCCCTCTTCTGAGTCAGAGGTTGAGTGAAGACTGATGTAGGGGATTGCGTCTAAAGAACTTTTCAAAGCCTCACTTTAGGGGGTGTTCACAATAGAATAAAAGGCGCCCGTGAAACTTCTTGAAAGGATAGGCTTTGTGCTATGAGAAAATATGAGACAGTCCCAAAGCAAATCTAAAATTGTGCCCACAATAACAAATTGTGATGCACACCTAAGTCCCGAATTAAAGTTTCAGAGCACTTTTTCTTAATAGTTTAACATTACTATTGACTGAAAAATTCAGATGAACACCACATAGGTTTTGCGATTGAACGCCACCTGACCAATTGGACTCACTGCCCTACCCCCCACCCCCACCCATGACTCACCTCCCTTTCATCACAATGTAAATTTTCCATCAAGCAATCATAAGTAACACACAATTTTAAAAACTCACTAAGAACTTTGCATCTTCAAAAAGCACTACAAAGTTTAACAATCATTGGCGAGACCAATATGTCGTGCATTAGCGGCCCATTTGGCGTTGCCACTGCTCGTGGCAATGCTGAACAACACTGGTAAAAAGGAATCCAAAATCAGGCCCTAGTCTGATACGCGTGATCATGCCTCACCATGTATGCATGCAAATAAGTCATAATTCAGCAACCACTTTGGCCCCAGCATGAGGTCATCGGCACACAAGTGCATCCCCAAGCATGTGTGTGCATCCGTCATGACGTGGCGGCCATTTCTTTTCTTTACATTTTGTGTTTTAAAATGTCAGTAAATGAGAAAATAGTAAAAGGTGTGTAAAAGTGCATTTAGCGAAACAAGCAGCAAGTACACATGGGTTGAGACGGAGCAGGGCAATCACTGCTCATCGGTTCCGAATTGTACATTTTAAAGTTCATGCATCAACGTGGAGACTTCTTAGTTATCTGTGTCCAGTTTTGATGCCCCAGGGGGGCAAATAAAAAGCCCTCGGCTCTGCCCCGAGTCAGTGACCGGATCTTGATGAGGCCCAAGAAACGCCACTTATTTGATCCGCGGTGTGTGTGTATATATATGTAGTAGCCTTCTTTCCCTCTGTTCCCCACCCTCCAACCCTTACACACACACCAAGAGCAACGTCCTCGTCCGGCGTCTATAGGTGCACGTTAAAATATCCCACACTTTTTGTCCTGCTCAAAACTATATTGACTTTTTTCAAATACTCCAACCTTTGATCCTGGTCATTGGACTGCCTGATAATAGTATGCCAAAAAAGTCTTGCCGCAAATGGATGGACAGCTTTTTGAGCCCTGTAAAAAACATGAGACTTAAATAACACTCCCTCCCAGACAGAGGTCAGCTCGGGGTCAGGGGTTTCCTTAGCATGAAGGGAGCAGCTGTGACCTCTGCTGTCGAGGTCAAGCAAACCCATAAACGTGGTCAGCAGACGGGCACGGGGTCATCCGGAGACAGCTCGCAGCCACGGATTTATATTGTGTAATTCCGACCCAAAACGCAACATAAGTACTGTAGCTGGACGTGTAATGGTGTCCAAGTTAAAAGCAGCAAAGAATTAAAAACACACACACAGGCGGGAGTTCGAAGACCGCGTGCGGCTAAATTGAAAGTTTCATTTCATCTCGGCATCAGCTCCAACTCTGCAGAGCACGGCTTGTTTTTTTTTTATTGAGATGTCTAAGAAAAGAATAGGAGATCTGTGTCATGAACAACCCGGACAGATGTCAGTCAGACACACAGCGAGCCCTTCCCACGAGCCCAGACCCGGAGTCTAGCAGATTAGGAGGATGAAAAGTGTGACAGGCTGCAGATCACACATCAAACAGGGCTCTGCATGCGCCGGTGCACTCCAGTCATGCTATCACAACTTTAAAAGCTTCATTTGTTAGCCTAGCATCCCATCTCTAACAGCAGCAGCCAGCTCCACCGACTGATGGACTACTTACCGGTCAGAGACAAGCTTTGACTCGAATTTAGGTTGAAAGCGCAGCCAAATTGTGTTTTAATTCACAATAGACTGTATTTTCACAGCATGTTACACACCGACCTGTGTGCCATGTACCGTATTGGCAAACTACTTTCCATCACTCTAGGTAGGAGTGCATTTTCTTAAAGTACAAAACTTTTTCTGATTTTGTTTCACACAAGTATCTCTTGCATAGTTGAGTTTATATGGAGTTCTGATACACGCTTCGACCCGGCCTCCCATATAAACCCCATTTTTTTTGGTATCTCAATTCTTTATTACATTTTTTTAATTTTATTTTTTTAAATAAAACAGATAAGAATCAGTAGTCACATACCATCGCAGAAACAAAGCACCGATCATACATAAAAGTATAAACAGAACAATGACAGGAGAATAACAGATGAAACATTCTCCAAGTACTGCATGTACATACACAAAAGATCAGTCGTCTCAACGATATATGGAGGTTTGCAGCAAAATAAAAGATTATGTAAACATTAAACTTTAAATAGATATAAACCCACGAATAATGAAAAGATAATAAAACATCGGATTATAATAAACCTAAAAAAGGCCCCCAGATGTGATCAAAATGATGTAAACTGTCATTTAATTTATAAATAATTTTTCAAATCTAAACACTACAAACATATCCTCTGACCACGAATGAATCGTTGGAATAACGATTGTCCTCCAAAAACGTAATATATTAACTTTGCCTAAACTGAGTGCAGTGGAAAGCGATTTAAAGAAGTGAATGGACGTAGGAGGCAATTCGGAGGTATAGTGAACAAAAGCGAGAAACGCTCTGTGAAAGAGAAAGTAATAGAATGTTCCTTCAAGTAATCTCCAATCTGAAGCCAAAACATGCAATTGTTTGGGCAATCCCACATTTTTTAATCAGATCAATTGCCTTCAGCACTATGCCTTCCTTTCCTCATTAGATTACTCCCTGGTACTCCTTTCGTCCCAGCCTTCACTGCAACATTTACCCACAAACAAAATAGAATTGGCTCTCCTAGCTTGACTTGCAATGCACTTCCGTGCACACTGACATTTGTATTGGATGTACATCTTTCTCACACTACCAGGGCTGGACTGGCCATAACGGGCACCGGGCATTTCCCCGCTAGGGTGGGGGTCGGTTTTGGGCCTCTGGGGGGCCGTTTTTATTACAGGCCCATTTTTGCAGCATAGCTGCAATTTCGGCCCCTGTAAGGATCGGCCGAAACCGCCCCTGGCAAACAGCTCGGCCGCAATCCCCAACCCCCCAGGGGGGCCAGCCGAGTACTTTGCCAGGGTTGGTTTTGGTTTCCAATCCGGCCCTGCACACATGTTCATTCAACCTCATTTTAACAAGGGTTATTGACGTCCATCTTTGTGCAATTGATGCGTGATGAAGCTTGCATTATTCATGGTCAACATATTGTATACTATGCATACTCTTAGGGGTCATGATCCAGTCTCCGCCAGCCATTGGCTGGTTGGCTCAGGGACCTACAGCCATTGGCCCGAGACATTGTGAATCACATCTCAGATCAGCCTACACGAGTATTTTGTCTCACCTTCGCTCCTTTGGCTTCTCGGTTGTATCCTTCCTCTTCCATTAAAATGCATGAGGAACTATTTAACTTATGAAAAGCACAGTCTGTCATCACATATTGGGTTCTCTATCTCAGCCATTATAAACCTGTAGTGCGCCGACACCCTGTGGCCCACAGCACCTGTTCAGGGGGTCAGTAGACTGACCTCGAACCAATATTTTTTGTCAATAATTTTTTTTTAACTTTATTTTGCATTTAGGTATACATAAAGCAGTACACTAGGACAAGTAAAATCATTTGGCAAGTACAGGTACACATAATACACACCCTCATGGGTTCAATCAATGAAGCTGAATGATCGCGTATTAAATAAATCAAGTCTTTCAACTCCTGTCAATAATTATAAGCTTTTTGAGCTAACTAACTCCATGAAGAAAGTTCCTCCTATGAGGATAATAGCTTCATCAAGTAACAATAATACTTATTTGAAGTCTATTATTTTGTGTCCTAATGTATGTGGGGTATTTATTACTAAAATGAATAAAGTTATGTTTAAAAAGAAGACTAGGGATTTTCAGGAATGCTTTCGCACAGATGCTGAGTGTCAGTTCAGGCCCTGGCACAGGTGAATGCATACAATGCATACAGTCACTGGTCGCATTCAAACTCGCCCCAGCCTGGACTAACAATCATCTGCTGACGAAAAGCAATTCTGAAGTCCTACGGATTTTCTAGAGAATCCTACACGTCTGCACACGTCGGAAGCCAGTGTTCCAAGCGCTCAGTGACTCAGTGTCCTCCCTGGAAGTCAACATATTAGAACCACTGCTTCAGCTCATCCATGCATCTGCAAACTGTACGCAAAGTGTGAGCGAAGGAGCACTATAGAAGAGCCCAGCCCTAAGATTATTTGGCTATTTCTTTTGCTTTGCACAATATAGACAAAGCAGTGGCGGCTGGCAAGTAGGAAGGGTAGTGAGGCGGGAGGGAAAACAAAAGTTAATAATAAATAAATAAAAAATACACTACCTTTGATCCTGGCGTGGTGTCCTCCGCGCTTGGGTCCAGTGCGGGACCAGGAAGCTGCAGTCTGTCAATCCTGGCGCTGCTTTCATGCAGCATGAAAGCTGCACCGAGATTGGAGGGAGCGGCCTCTCTCGCCGCTCCCGAGGACCCTGGAGCCCTATGCCGTCTCTAACTCGATAGAGAGATTTAAACTGCGCAGGTCTTTTGTGCTGTCACAAGACGGCCGGCCAAAAAGACCTGCGCCGTTTAAACCCAAGTGCCCTGCCTATCACTGCTTCCTCCTGTTGCCTGAGTGGCAGCAACAGAATCCAGAAAGCTTCGCCCCCCACCCCCCTCCTGACGCCTGGCTCAGGACAGCGTTTGGAAAAATAAAATGGTAACAAATTACGTTTATTATCTTTTTATTTTTCCATATCTGGGGGCAATTTGGTTAGTGGGCGACACTCCTCCACATTAACGGAGAAAACATCACTTTGAGGTAACTTCAGAGCATTCTGCTCTGCACGTAAAATAGATTGGTGCACACAGGTGGGCGAGGCAGTTTCAGTGGAGGCAGACATGAGAACTGGTGTGAACTATGCTGATGATACGCAGTTGATGCTGTCTATAAGTGAATAACAGCAGGATGTCATTGACTCCTTCCATAACTGTGTGTCAGACATGATTGACTGGCTAAATGCCAACTCCCTTAAATTTAATGAGGATGAATCAGAATTCCTCTGCTGTGCGGAGAATAAAATCCCCATGACACTTCTCATCAACTTCTGGCCTCTCCCCACTGAACAAGAGTTGCCCCCATCTGATGCGGTTTGTAATCTGGTGATGACATTTGATGTTAAACTTTCCCTAAAGCAACATGTAAACAAAGTAGCTAGGACATGTTTCACACTTTTGCGAGGTCTCGGACAGCTGTTTCTGCTACTACCGTCTTATAGTGCGCAGTGCTATCTTGAGCAGGTTGGACTATTGTAATGCACTGCTCCTTGGCTCACCTGAGTACCGCCTCAATAGATCATATAGAGTACAGGCTTTCGCTGCCAAACTGGCATTAAGCAGACCTTGTAGAGCATCTGCTTCTGAAGAAATGAAAGAACTACATTGGCTCCCCGTGAGACAAAGGATAGCTTTTAAATCCCTATGTACAGTCTTCAAGGCCCTGCAGGGTTCTGGACCTGCGCCCTTGCAACGGAGCGCAAGATAAATACACTCCAGGGCGGTGTCTTCGCTTAGCCTCAGCCAATCTCCTTTGTGTCACGAGGTTTTGTAAGGCTAGACAAGGCGGGCGGGCGTGCCTTCACAGTTGAGGCATCCCAACTTTGGAACACGTTGCCAGGAGCTCTTAGAGCCTCTACTCATTTACCGGGCCTCAGAAAGGCTCTGAAGACCTGGCTCTTCCCCAAGTCATCCTGCTGGCTGTGTCGGTCTCCGGCCTGGCTCTTACTGCTGTTTCTGGCTAGATGAAGTGTAGCGCCAGGAAACCTGTACGGTGATAGCTGCGCTTTTGAAATCCATTAAATAAATAAAAAAGTAAATCCATGCAGATCTGCCAAAGGGGGAGGGTGGCTGAAGGAGTAGGAGTGTTTATTTGCTATTAACTTTGGCACCTTTTGACTGATTCACATAAAATTTGTCAGTAATTTAAATGTTACATATTTGCAGTTGGTATGTCAAGTTAAGCTCAGGGCAAGGACCCCTGGTTTCATACTGATCTAATGATGGGGGTTAAAGTTAAAGGCATGGGGGAGGGGCAAACAGCTTCGATTTACTAATAACGTTGGCGCCATTTGATGGATTTGCATACAAGTTGAAATATAAGAATGGAGTTTAATTGAAAACTGCATGGTCAGCTTGCTGCACAGGAACTTGGGTGTCTTCAGGAAACCACATTGTACATGACTGGAAACTGGGTGCAGCAGTGGTCAGCCACTAGGGGAGTACATTCATGGCTTGGCCTGTGGCCAGGGTCTGCAATCTGCAGTCCACTGTATAACCAAAAGGTATGCAGAATGGAATAGCCAACAACATGATAGCGAGGCATTATCAATCTATACCGCATGCTGACCACATTCACACAATCATCAATAAAACACTTTCACCTTTCCGTTTAAAAAAAAGTTAACTCAAAGTTTGGTTAGCTTTGGTCATAATACATTACTCAGGGCCAGATGTATGAACATTCACATTTGCGAGTCGTAAATTGCGTTAAATTGCGACTGGCAAAAGTGAATGTACAACAGTGTCTCAGACACTGTTTACGATTCTCAATGGCTAGCACTCACAGGGATGGTGGCCTGCTGGGGTCAGCAGACCACCATGTCTGTGACTGCTTTTTTAATAAAGCAGATTATTTTTTTAAATGCAGCTCGTTTTCCTTAAAGGAAAACGGGATGCAATTAAACAAGAAAAATTAAACTTTTCAGTTTAATTTTTAAAGGGCAAGTAGCGCTCCTGGGACCACTGCCTGCTCTTAAAAAAATATATTTTGCACGCATTCACAATGGGGAAGGGGTCCCTTGGGGACCCCGTCCTTTTTGCGGAGTGGCTTACCCCCCTTTTTGAAAAGGGTGGTAAAGTGCGAGTATTTTGCATCCGCAAATACGGTCGCGAAACAATCGTACATTGCAGTCAAACTCGCTTTGAGGAACGGACGCCCTTGACACACCCCTTCCTAATAGTGAGTCGCAAACCATATTTTGCGAGTCGCTAATAGGTTAGCAACTCGCAAAATATGGTTTGTACATGGGGTTGACCAATTTTGCGGTCGCAATTGGCCCGAATTCCCTGTCATACTGAGAGTGCCATCCAAACTGTCATGTGCACTGATAACAGTCCCCACCACTCTCCCTCAGTGCCTGTCATACCCTGGCCCCACCCACAAGACTCCACAGTTTTGTAGCTGCTGCAGAGGAGCTGTCGCAGTGAAGTGAATGCAGGTTTAGAATGTTGAGTTACATGCAGACGAATAATGACATGTAATACCTAGCTCCATGTGGCGTGGTCATTGGCGGGGGCCCAGGCTGGGAAAGATGTTACAACAGGCAATGAGATAGGGGATAAGTAACCCAAAGATCGACAGTGCTCTCCGAGTGAGTTTGCTGTGGTCCAACAAACTGCTCGTGCTTGCTACGTGTCTCAGTCAAAATGCAGACTCAACTTTGGCGTATGTGGAGCCAAAGCACAACTCCAGCTAGTGTGAAGTATTTCAAGATTCTGAAAGCTTCATTGAGAAGTCTACAGATCGTTGGCTAAGAACTAGCTGGTAAGGCTGTAAAGAGAGGTACCGTGCTACTACGCAAGCTAAAGCTATGTATCATGCAGAGTGATAATGTTAAATGTGGATACAACCAGGTTTTGAAAGAGCAGCAAATAGCAACAGCCCAGTGCAAGATAACGCTGTGAGCAGAAGCGCTGCAAGGCAGAGATCAACCAGGTGCCAGACAGTACATAGATACACCTAAAAGCAAAGTGATTCAGAAACAAGAAATAGGCATCTGCTTACCAGAACCAATTAATGAGAATCATCATACCATAGCACTGGGTGAAGTGACCCGAGAAGAAGTGCCAGGGGTTGTGCTGATGGATTCGGATATACCGGAAGCGCCACACCACCAAAGTTGCCGGGTGGCTGCTCAGGACAACTCCAAAGGGCTCCAAGAAAGTGAAGGACTAATGGAGACCAAGAGGGAGGTCAGGGTTCCAGACACTGTCCAAGATGACCCTGAGGCCAGCACAGCACAAAGCCTTACAGCTGGCATGGGTGAAACGGATCTTAGACGACAGCAGATGGGGTTGGAGAGAACTTCCCTCCCAGTGTCAGCCAATCCCATAAATGGTTATAATGCCGCCGTTTTCCTGAAACCACTACCACCATTCGATACTGCCAAAAAGCAGAATATTGGTGACAGACAGACTGCTTGGATAGAGACATTTGATGATTTCATTGATGAGCTAGAAGAAACCGATAAAAAGATTATGAAATACCTTAAGAATCTTGCTGGTGACGGTGTAAAAGAAGTCAAAGAAAATGCTGTGAGCTGACGAAATTACATACCGTCAGATCAAAGAAGGTTTGAATCTAAAGTTCAATCCAATGCCAAATGTAGATTACAAATGGCGCATTTCTAGTCAAGAACAACAAAAAGTTGGTGAAACCATCGACAAATTTGTTGAGAGACTGGATATGCTCATCAAACACTGTAAGTGCAATGAATTTAATGATGAGGAAGCTATATATCTCAGAGTTATTAATGGATGCCTGTCGGATTAATTTAGATGATGCAACCTGAGAGAAGCTCTTAGTTTGGAGTGAGTTACTATGGCTGCCAGATCTGAAGAGCATACTGATCGACAAGCTGCTGACATGGAGGCAGGAGGTGCCCAGAGGGAGTCAGTCATGAACATGATAAGTAAGCCAGAGCACAAGGCAGAAGGACACAGAGTGATGCTTCCTTGGAAAAAGAAGTTGTGCTTTAGGTGTGGATTTTCATTTCCTCACGAAGGTAAATGTACCGGAATGGTACAAATTTGCAAAGGCCGTGGGAAGGAGAACCATTTTGTAAAAGTTTGCAATGGAGGAAAAAGTAAGTGCATCACAGAGCGAAGACAAAATAGCTGCCCAAACGTTCCAGAAGTGACGTTTGACACACGCCCATAAGGTCAAGCAACAAAACACCAAATGAGGCAAATCGACACCAAACATAGTCGATCATCCTCTAAATCATCATAAAAAAGTTCTTTAGTATCAATATTAAGTGAAAGTGAAGAAGATGATTGTGCAATGTCAATATTTATCTCAGAGAAACATGCACATGTTGGACTGGTTGCATGTGGAGAAAAATGCAGGTTAAACAAAAACTTCGACATAGCAAAGCACCAAAGTTATTCAAATATTGTGCGAAGATTACACTAAAAGTAAACGGTTGCTCAATACATATATATGGTGCGTCGATAAACATTATGCCCGAGGAGAAATATACTAAAATATCTCCCTCACCTTTGAAAACTAAAGTGTACACATGGGCTACATCGACGACATTAAAAAGTCAAGGTTCATTTGTAGCAGCAATGAAACCCAAGAAAACAAAAGTATAAGCACCCATTCATGTACTTCAAGGTACAGTGTTAAGGGCCTATTTACTCAGCTCCCGCACAGCTGCTAATATGGGACTGATATCAGATAACTATAACATGAATGCTCATCACAAAATAGCAAGTCAGATCCCTTTGTTGTTTCATGGATTAGAAAAGCTCAAGACTATGAAAGTACAATTACACATAAATGAGGATGGCTGTCTTGTTGCTCAAAGACACAGCCACATTGCATTTTATTTACTGAAAGCATTGAACAAGAACTTGAATCACTACTTAAACATGATATAATTGAGTGTTCCACTGGTTCAATGCCATGGGTTTCTCCCATAGTGGTAATACCCAAAAAGGACAGTGAAGTAGCTGTACGCATCTGTGTTGACATCTGTCATACAAACAAGGCAAATAAAAGAGAACGACATGCAGGTCCTCACATTGCCGTCATCATAACACAATTGATTGGTGTGAAGGTCTTCTCTCACCTCGATTTGAATAAAGTTGGAACTCGAGAAGAATTGCAGGTTAATTACAATCTTTTCTACACATATTGGTTGGTTCCATTATAAAAGATAATGTTTCCATGATTCATCAGCTGCAGAGCGTTTTCAAGATGTCATTGGCTGTAACATACAGCCTCTCATGAATACTCTCAATTATAGTGATTACATATTGGTTTTCGGAGCTACAAAAAAAGAGCACGATAAAGCTCTCTCGCAAGTGTGTCATTTACACACTGATGCAGGTTTAACATTGAATGCTGAGAAATGTGAGTTCCAGAAAACAAAGCTAAAATACTTTGACCATATCTTTCCTGATGGTGGTATGACACCTGATCCAGCTAAATAGCTGGCATTGTCAACTGTCAGTCCCCCACAAGATGTGTCATGTTACCTTCATTCCTTGGCATGGCCAGCTGCTGCTTTAGATATATACGAGACATTGCCGCCTTAAGTGGTCCATTAAGAGACTTGACGACAAAAGAATGTTTCATTGAATTGGTCACATGAATGTGAGCAAAGCTTCTAGAAAATCAAACACGCTATTGAAAACGCTACTGAAATGGCATGCTTTGATCGAAAGCTATATACTGAGGTTTTTGTTGATGCTAGCCCAGTCAGGTTAGGAGCAATTATTGTACAGCACAGCGGACATCCAAATGCTTGAAGACATATTGTGACATATTTGTTCCAAACTGAACATGCTTATTTACAACTTCAGAATATTTTTTTTAGCAGTGGTGTGGGCTTGTGAACATTTCTACGTATTCTTACATAGTAAGCCTTTCCCCTTGTGACAGATCATCAAGCATTGTTGCCCATCCTTGGCAAACCAAAGGCAAGATGCCTCCTTGCATTAAATGTTGGGGTCTACGATTACAAGAATACAGCTACACAATTGTGCACCTTCCAGGGAAAAATCGAAACCCTGTCGACTACTTCTCACGAGCGACACTGCAGTGCCATAGTACCCCTTCCAAAATGGTTGAAGCCTACAGAAATTTCATTGTGAAATCAAGCCAGCCAGCTGCCATTGCATTGGAAGAAATTGGCGCTGCCATGAGCCAAAATAGTCACATGTTAAAACTAGAAGACATTATTACGCATCAGTCTTGGAACAAGCACACTCAACCTCTTACCAGTGACAGGGAGTACCAGAAGTTTAAAAATGAATAGGATGAACTGAGTTACTAAAGAAGGCATTATCCTGAGAGGTTCGAGAATTGTTATTCCAGAGGGTTTGCAACAACAGATAATTGAAGTGGCCCATGAAGGACATCATGCAATCATTGCCGCAAAACGAGCTCTCTCAGATTGAGTCTGGTGTCCTCATCTTGAGGACAGAATTGAAAGAGAATTGAAGGTCTGTCATCTATGCAACTGCCTTTCATTGAAAACCACTCAACAGAGCTTAAACATGCCTGAGTTGCCAAAGAATGTATGGATAAGAATTGCTGTTGACTTATTTGGTCCTCTTGACAATGAACATCACCTGATGGTGATTGCGGATGAATGCTCCTGTTTTCCATTGATAGATCCCTCATCCATCACTCAAGGAAGTCATCGAGAGATTAGACGGCATCTTTGCAACATGGGGTGTTCCTGTGATCTTAAATTCCCACCTATCAACAGTTGAGAATTCAGTCATCTTAATGTGAAGCATCAGAAGAGCAGACCTCTTTGGCCAAAGGCCAATGGCCTTGTTAAATGTTTCATGAGTACTCTTAAGAATACTGTTTAGTGTGCTGTGTTGGATAAGCTCGACCTTAAAACTGTCTTGTAATCTACTCTTCAGGGGTTACCGTTCTACCCCTCACTTGACCACAGGTGAAAGCCCTGCAACCTGGATGTTCGGGAGAGCCATGATGACCAAGTTACCTCAATAGACCAACAAAAGATCAAGTACTGAGGAAGAAACTCATATAAAAGACTTGGATCGTGAAAGGAAAATGAAAGCCTATGCAGACAAGTTCCAACTTGCAAAAGGGGTTACTTTCACTAGAGGAGATCAAGTGCTTGTCCGTCAGTCTCAAAAACGAAAATCTGATGCTCCAATTGATACGGGGCCATTTTATGTTGTGACCAACAGAGGACACACGATGACTGCCCAATGAAGTCCATAAAGCGAAATTCGTTGAATTTCCGACATGTGGCTCTTCGCTCATCAGGCACTGATGTCAATGTAGAGACTGGATCTGAAAGGACAACTGAAAACCCCATGACTGCTGTTGTTCCTCTATCGTCAATGCAGATCACGGACACTTCTACTGCCTGTCCGCAGTTTCCAGTTTATTACTTATTTATTTTACAGAGGAGATGAAGTGTTGTGTGAATTAGCAATGACAGAACTCTTTTGGCTCCTGATGGGCTCCGTAGAACTGTAATGTAAGTGTTAGAGTGTAGTGAAGTGAATGCAGGTTTAGAATGTTAAATTTATGATTACACGCAGATGAATAAAGACGTGTAATACCAGGCTCCGTGTGTGGAGTAGGCATTTGTGGTTGCCTAGGCTTTGGAGGATGTTACATTACTGATAAAGCAATATATAATTTCATTAGTAAGATTATTTATACTAAGTCGTCTGTTGCAGAGTGATGTCAATAGCCCTGTATTTGGAGTTTGAGTTATGGCAGGTGTGTAAACTGTGGTTTACAGAGCTAAACATCACTAGGGAATCTCAGGGGCTTTTCAGTTTTATTTCTTAATAGAAACTGCATAGAAACAGGGTAGGATTCAACACCCCAGAATTCTCAGGTGAGTAGTCTTTTGTTACATATGAGCAGGACCGAACTGGGGAACCAAAGCAGCCCTAATACAAAATGTTCCCTATATCTCCTTGCTCAATCTCTCTCTTTCTATCCTTTCCTTCTCAACTCACTCTCCCTTCCTGATCACTTTCTCTCTACAATTACAGCTTTCCTCTGCCTGCTGCAATAAACCTCAGGGATCTGGGGGAAATAACAGAGTCATCAGGAGTAACAGAGGCTCTATGAGTTACAGAGGCACCAGGAGTAACAGAGCAGGATTGGACCCCTACCCTAAAATCTACCGTCCAGGGCATCGAACCCACCGGGGAAGTGTCCCGTCGAATGAAAGGCCTGTCGAGCTCTGCAAATGGTTCACGAAAGGCTTATCAGGACAGGTCCTTTTCAAGAAGTCCTATAAGAACAGGTCATTTGACTCTGCTCTCATGAAAGATACTACTGCAATCCAGAGGACATGCATTCAGAGTGCCCCTGGAGTTAGCTTGAAATTTAAGTAGTGGATTTTACAATGCGGCAAGGGTTTCTGGCGTGAGTCAACAATTTTGTAGATGCTTTGGACCATTGATCAAGACAACATTGTAAACTGTGACTCATATTTGGAATTTCAAGTTTAATCCACCAAATAGCAAGTGTATTTATTTAGGTATGGTTTCACAGGCTCTTCTATTTTCATGTTGAGGTACTCCGACTGTCCATCTTTCTTTCTTTTGCAATATTTTGGGAACTTTTTGGGAAGACCCATGTAGATCATGTTTCAGTTGTCCATATAAATGATGAGTAAGAAACTAAAAGTACATAGTGGTTAGTTTTCATGACAGGTGTGGACATTTCTAATTAAGTTTATTATTAAATATGAACCTTTAACTACAGTGATGATCTGAGTGGATAAAACCCTTAACCGTATTGTTTGTCTGAGCAGCGGAAGAAGATGTTCAGAGTTCAATTGTGCACTGCAGTTATTCACCCACTGGGCTAGATTCCAGGAATTCATTAGCGTGTGGTACGAGGTGAAGATAGGGTGCCACATATTCAAATTGTAAGAGATTGGATTGTTATCTGGGGTGGGAAAATGCCCACTTCAAGGAATAATCACAAACCTTGTCAGGGTGAGCCATTAAAGCTACTAAATTAACCTGAGCGTAACCCCTATTAGCTATGGCACAGAGCAGATTTAACATAAAGCAATGTGTAAAACAATTTATGGAGTACCAAAACAGTAATGCCATCAAAATGCAAAACAATAAACATCACAAACATAATTAGAAAAATAGAGTACAATTTATTAGACAATTACAGCAAAATGATAAAAATCCAATAAACGGAACCGGAGATATGAATTTGTAACGTTTTGAGGAGAAATGGCACCAAAAAGCACAAACCGCCAATAGCGCTTTGAGACCCGTAGGTCATGATCACGATTTCTAAAGCTCTCAAACTACAATAAATTTAAATAATCAATGGTCACAGTAGACCAGGACCTATGCTCAATTTGAGGCTGACCAGAATGGAATTCCGGTCAGATACATCAACAATGTTTGACCTTTACTAATCAGTGGTCTAAACCTGGTCTAATCCTGGGGTTTTTATATTATTTTACCATTTATTTTATCTCAATATTTACAAAATAAAACCAGTTTTGGAGACACTAAGCTTACTGTGAGGCTAAACTAAATGGAGCAAAATGCATCAGCTGGAGCCACATGTTGACATTAAGCATCCAACTTTGTAAACAATAAGCTTACTGTGCAAGGGGCCATATTGTAATGGCTGTGCCCATTAACATGAACAAAAAACCTGCCAGCCTACAGAGTTGACAGCCATGATGATATCAGCATTTTTGCATGTGTTTTAAGAAACTTCACACTTTCTATTAAATATAAAGAAAAGCGCCAGGAAGCACCGAATAGAAACAAACTGAGTAAGCATTGTCACAGTGTTCACATCACTCGCACTTCTCAAACAGCCGGTACAGTCTTCTTCTGATCTTCAGCAGGTGAGATGGGTGCCTGGAGGTGCCATATTTATGTCTCACACAAGCTAGTGGGTGGGGGTGATTTCACCGCCCCACCCTAACCAATCATATAAAAGTTCATAGGCCGTGACGTACCTACTTTTGTTGTAGTTTCTGTTTGCCTTACTGCAGACAGGCCTAAAATACAATGTGTCAGGGCAAATCCAAGAAAAGTGTTCAGCCACACTAAACGTGGGCTCTGAGGGCCGTGTTGGGAGTATACTATAGTAATCCTAGTGTCCTCCCACATCCTCCACGTCCTTCAACAGACCTGTCAAGCAGGGGTTGTAGCTGTGCTATCAAAAGAAGGCTCCCACACCCACCCTGCATATTCTGCTGAGGTGAGAGGACCTACCTCAGCCCATTCAGGTCAGCCTATTGTTTGTTCCTGGGAGGAATTTCACACCCTTTTCACAACTAATCAAGGCTAATAACAGAAGCTCGAGAGCAAATCTAAATTAACACAAAGAACCTTCACGCTGGAAAATTGTAACTTTCTAAAAGTTCATTTTCCTTAACATTTATTAATTATCCAACTTCGGCATTGAATTAGATTTTTAATAACTATTAAAAATAGGTGTTTCATTATTTTTCAAGCTGGTCTTATTCCTGAGATACAGTATTAGTATTTGATATCGCTCCCTGATGTTTCTCCATGGGCCAGCCAGCTCTCCTAAAGTGAAAATAGCTTTAAGGGACTTGTCACTGTGAGGACATGTTAACATTACATTTCTACATGTCCTATTTTTAAATACTATGCACCCTGCTTTCTGGGTTACAAGACCAACATAGGGGTGGCTTATTAATATTTAAAAGGAAGGTTTTTACCCGGCAAAAGGATTTATTTTGACAGATGGATTTGCAGTTTTGTATACTGCTACAGTCAGGTGACAGAGTAGACCTCAAGCCATTTTTGCACTGTCACTTTAGTAGATGTCACAATAGGTGCTGCAGTTCACAAGTGACATTTAACTTCCAGGCCCCAGGTACACCTTGTACCATATACTATGGACAAGTTAAATATACCGATTGGGAATATGCCAAATAATCAAGATTAAAGAGGAAGCACAGGTACTTTCATTACTCGTTAACAGGGGTAAAGTGTACAGACTTCTAAAGTCAGC